>NW_026126424.1:0-2675000 GCF_943737965.1 Phodopus roborovskii | reverse complement strand
AAAGATCCATCTGCAATTCTTTTGAAGAAAGTACACAAGTCAGCTAAGTAGGTTGAGATACCTGTTCAAAAGTCCCAATTAAATCAATATAAGGCAGAGCTAGATGAAGGAGGAAAGGGTAAGGTTTGAGGTGAGGTCACTTCCTGAGGAGTGTACCTGTCCCCAAGTCACGGTGTGACTTATCTTTGTTTTAACTAGCTGAGCTCTCACACATAAACTTACATATGTGACGCCACCAGTCTCTTCCCAAGTTAGCCACATTCTCCAGAAGAGGACTCTAATCCAAATACAGATCTAAACCAGGAAGCTGGCACTGATGGTATGGGTAAAGAAAGACAGCTCAGGATAACTTCGCTATGGTACATTTCATTCAAGTCTCCGGTTTTCCAGGGAGTACAGAAGTTCATCTGTTCGTGATGCCAGCTGAATATGGATGTAAATAAAGTGTTCGAGTCCCTTAAAAGAGGGAGGTTTGCCCAGTGTGCAGAATAGAGTTGGAGCCTGAAAGTGTTACAAGATTTTCCTTTTCATATATATCATTTTTTTTTATTTAAAATAGATTTTTTTTCGTTCAATATATTCTGATCACAGTTTCCCCTCCTCCAACTCCTCCCAGATCCTCTCCATCTCCCCACCCACCCAAATCCAGACCCCCCCCTAGCTGGGCGTTGGTGGTGCACGTCTTTAAGCCCAGCACTCGGGAGGCAGAGGCAGGCGGATCTCGGTGAATCTGCAATTCTTTCAATAAATACGCCAACTGAAAGCAAACATTTGGCTCCAAGTGACTTGAGCCCTGATGTTACCAGACTTGGAGTTACAACCTCTTCCCCAAGTCATATCCATACATCTTCAATGAGCCAATTAAAAGAGCAAGGTTTAAAATGGAAAGCGGAAAAAGGAGAATTAGTCAATGTGGCCATATAGGGAAGAGGAACAAGGAGCCCCGTGGCACACCCCTCTCCCTAGGTCTAACTAGTCTTGGTGCCAGTGTGGTCCTGCCCACTGATCCGTCATTATCTGTCAGCCTGTAAGGTGGTCTGACACGTTGTTAGAACTGTGTGACATCTCTTTCCAGGAGACAGGCTGTTTCTGTGGCTGGCACCTTAGCATGACACTTTCACAGAAATCTCCATTTCTTTGGAGTCCATTGCTTCAACAGTCTGATGGTCAGACTGAGAGACAAAAATGTCTCTTCAGAAGATCCTCATTTCTGCCGGGCGCATTATACTGCTATTACCACGCTTGTGCTCTGTTCCCCTTTGGAGTGGGTGGGACCCACTGACGTCCTTCTAACAAGTGGAGCATGGAAAGAGTGATAAAATGACTGTCTGCTGGCAGACTCCCTCCATTCGTTGTCCTAAGGTTGTTTGGAGAACAAAGCCACCTGGCAGGAGAGGCCCAAGTGGCAAAGAACCACGGGCAGCCTTTGCTCATGAGCCAGTCAGAAAGCAAAGCTACAGCCCATTTCTCTGAACCCTGCTGCCAACAAAGGCCGAGCGCTTGGAAGCCCTGTGGTGACTTTTCAGCCAAGCTCTCAGGCAGCGAGCAACCCTGAAGCATGCCTGGATTTTAAGCCACTAAATATAAATATTTAGTTTTCAAGCCACTAAATATAAATATATAGGTGACAGAACATGCTACATGTCTCTCTGTTCCAATGTTTCCCATTGTTTCTTTTCCTCGCTTTTATCATCGTGGCCTTTTATTCTTGTTCTGTTGTTGTGTAAGAAGCTCGGGGAGGAAGCGCCCCTGTATTTGTTGGACGTCGTCTCCCATCCCTCGGGGACTGAGTGCTTGTGTGCTCCCTCCTCTGCTCACATGTTACAGCCCTAATTCCCCATAGGATGATACATCGGAAGCACTGACTGTGAGAGGAATTAGGTTTAGCTGAGGTCATAGGGCGGGGTCCCCTGACTGGACTAGCTCATTTGAAAGAATAGAAACACCAGAACTTTCCCCCCGGGCGTTAGAAAATACACCCAGAAAGAGGCCATCATCAACCATGCAGAGTGTCCTCGATAGGACCTGTACTGGAGATGTGCCAGCCCTGGAACTGAGAAATGAATGCCAGTTTTTAGCCCACCCAGTCTATGCTACCTGGTTATAGCAATTGATCCATCACAAGACCAACAACAATGAGCAAGAAGTCCCGTTTAAATGGGTTCTTCCAACTTTCTCCCGCCACAGGTATGGTAGAGGAGGTGGAGAGCGTCTGTCACAGTGTTTTTGCACTTTCATCAATGCAGGATAATCATGAGGCTCTATTTTCTTCTTACAGTTTTAGCTGGCAGCGGGATTGAAAATACCCCAGTTTGCCATCCGCTGCCTGTTCTCAACAATGAACCACACCAATGAAAAGCAATAGCCTTGAAATCATCAGCCTTCTTCATTTAACAGAGACAAAAAGAAATTTGGAGCCTGGGAGTTGGTGGTACATGCCTTTAATCCCAGCACTCAGGAGGCAGAGGCAGGTGGATCTCTGTGAGTTCGAGTCCAGGCTGATCTACAAGAGTTGATTCCTGGACAGGCTTCAAAGCAATACAGAATACAGAGAAACCCTATCTCTAAAACCAAAAAAAAAAAAAAAAAAAAAAAAAAAAAAAAGAAAGAAAGAAAGAAATTCAGGCTTAGACTCCTCCTGCACAAAATCTAAGCAACTAAATCTCTCCTTTTACCTGTCTAATTGTGGTGTGCGTGTGTGTGTGTGTGTGTGTGTGTGTGTGTGTGTGATGGGGACTATCAGAATTGTACTAGTATCTTTAAATATGGGAAATAAAGCCCCTGGAATTTCCATCTTAATCTCCTGAAACATAAACATGGCTTTAAAAAAATGTTTATTTTCTAGGTTATTTCCAAGTTCTGGCTATTATGAATAATGTTGCTATAAACATAGTTGAGCAAATGTCCTTGTGGTGTGAGGAACATCCTTTGGGTAAATGCCCAAGAGTGTTATCACTGGGTCTTGACATAGATTGATTCTCAATTTTCTGAGAAACCACCATACTGACTTCCAAAATGGCTGTACAAGTTTGCACTCCCACCAACAATAGAGGAATGTTCCCCTGACTCTACATCCTCTCTGCCATAAGCTGTCCTCAGTAGTTTTGATCTTAGCCATTCTGACAGGTGTTAAGATGGTATCTCGGATTCGGTTTGATTTGCATTTCCCTGAAACAGCAAAATAGTTGATGGAAAGCATGTGACTCGTTATGACTGGATTTGAGCCCTGGCTCTACTATTTACTAGTTTTGTGAGATTCACTTGACTTTCCTGGGCTTCAGTTCCCTTATTTATGAAAGACATCTGGGTGAAGGCTGTGTATGACAAGGTTACACAGCAACCACATGCGTTCATGTTATCACATTTCCATCCAGTGACCAACCATGAACTGTGGTACAATACATTACTGTATATGCATTTAAGACGATAACATTCACCTGGAGAGATGGCTCAGTGGTTAAGAGTGTCTGCTGCTCCTGTAGAGAGGCCCAGGATTTTTCCAGAGCCTATGGCAGTCTCTGAGAACAGACGCACTCACATGCAGAGATGCACATGAAGACACATAATTTAAATAAACAAGAATAGAATAGCTTTGAAACGTTAAGATGAGGCTTGGCATTCTTGTGGAACTCCTAATAGTGGGAGTGGGGGTGTCTCTGACTCTTTTGCCTGCTCTTGGGACCCTTTTCCTCCTGCCTGGTTGCCTCATCCAGCCTTGACATGAGGGTCTGTGCCTGGTCTCATTGATCTTGTTATGCCATGTTCGGCTGACGTCCCCGGGAGGCCTGCCCTTTTCAGAGAAGGGGTGGATCGGGGGAGAGGAGAGGTGTGGGGGGGCGGTGGAGGGGGGGAACTGTGGTAGGGATGTAATGTATGAGAATAAATAAATATAGTTAATAATTAAATGAGCAAAACAAAAGGTAGAGGGAGACTGGATCAAGGGACAGGGAAGACAGCTGAGCATTAAGTTAGCTGCAGCCTTTCTGTGAAAACAAACTGACCCAGCAGGGTCTCTCTGTGTAGCCCTGGCTGTCCTGGAACTTGCTGTGTAGGCTAGCCTTGAACTCAGAGATTCGTCCGCCTCTGTTTCCTGAGTTCTGAGGTGATAGGCATATGCTGCTACACCAAGCTATCTTAAATCTGATTTTATGAAAAAGTAAATCTCTTAATAAATTAAATAGTTTCTTTCTCTGTAAAGCCAAATGCTTGCTTCTCTTGGAGATAGATGTGTGATTTGGAGTTTTAGCCAACAGTTTACCTGTTGTCTGTGTGGAAGCCTAAAGAGGCTGAGGAAATGTCATACTTATATCCTCAATATGAAAGCAGTATGGCTAGGTCATTGTATTAGTTAGGTTTCTACTGCTCTGATAAATACCATGACCAAAGGCGACTGGGAAGGGAAGGGTGTACTTGTCCCACACCTCCACATCCCTGTCCATCATGAAGATAAGTCAGGGAAGGAACTCAGAGCAGAGAGCTAGAGACAATAACTGAAGCAAACCCATATAGAGAGCTGCTCACTGACATGCTCTCCCGGCTTTGCTTAGCCTGCTTCCTTATCCATCTAGGAACACCTGCCCAGGGCTGGCACCACTCATGGTGGGCTGGGCCCTCCTATGTCAATCATTAATCAAGAAAATGCCCCCCCCCCACGGGTTCTTTTAACCACTGAAGAGATGGCTCAGTGGTTAAAAGAACCCGTTACTCTTGCAGAGGACCTGGGTTCTGTCCCAAGCATCCATGTGGTGGCTCAAAACCATCCTAAACTCTAGTTCCAGGGGAAGCTCATGAGAAAGAAAAGAAATAAAATGGAAGAAAGAGAGGGAAGAAGAGAGGGAGGGAGAGAGAGAGGGAGAGAGGAAGACAATGCCTCATGGGCCAATCTAACAGGAATTCCCAATTGACGTTTCCTCTTCCCAAGTGTCTCTAGCCTGTGTTGAATTGACAAAAAGATAGAGAAGCCTTATCTTCTTTGCCATGATCTGATGATCATTTCATCCTATCTTTTTCAGAGAATTCAAGCTTCCATTTCAGACCACAGAACCATGAAGTTTTAACAGCAGCTCAAGCTCTTCATAACACCCAGCTTAAACAAAGATAGTGTTTTATTTTCAGAGTAAGATCCTTCCCTCTGTAGCAAAATAGACTAGTTATTGGGGTACTCATCTTAGAGGCCACGGGCTGGGCTTATGCCTCAGCTGCTTAAGCAATTGATTGCATATGGGTAGTTTCAACACATCTCCCGGGGCTGTAGGGATGGGACTGAGTGGGAAAAGCTTACCGTCCAGATTGGCATATGTGGAGGACGGACTGTGGTTATGCATTATTATTAATTAAAACAAAGAGTGCTGACTTCAATGGCTGCTGATAGTCAACATTCATGAGGTTTATATAAGCTTGACTTTGAAATGTTGCTCTTTCACTGAGCAACTGAACCAGAAGTTTACAGTTTCAGTGCGGTGATGTTTTGTTTCTGCTCTAACAAAGCTTGCTTGAAGATCAGAGGGCAGAGTTGGCCACTAGTTAACCATAGCGATCTGGAGGTCTGTACAGACAGACAGGAAGTGATATGGCTGGGCTGAGAGGGGACTATCCGGAGGAGGAGATGGGAGCTTTCTCTTTTCTGCTGGGAAGTTGAGGAGGTAAGGTGTGGCTGTGGCTTACTCCTTTGTCTCGGTATTCTTTCAGCATTTACCCCTATTACCTGGCTCTGGGCTTCTATTATTAAAACCTATTAGAACTCATGCTACACTTCAGCTTGCATGTGCTTTGGAATGTTAACATGTGAGATAATGGTTACTCATATGTTAACATGTAAAGGAAGGTTACTCCTAAGTGCCTGGCTTGGTCGTTTGTCAGGGCTGTGGTCCCCAACTTCCTCCTTTCCTCTCTCAGCCAGGACTAGTACTAGGGTTACTGCATCCCTACTGGTTTTCTTACAATCACACCCAGAGAATAATCCTTTGTGTATAAACTCTCCTCTGTTTCCTGTTGGGACCAGTAGGTACACTATCGCTTTCCACCCTCACTGGAAACCATAGGGCTTCCCATCCTGCTTTGCTTTAGACTTTGAGTGCTGTGGTGATTTGAATGAGTGATGTCCCTCATAGGCTCATGGATTTGAACACTTGATCCTTAGTTGGTAGCTGTGTTTGGGGGGGGGGGGGTCATGGATCTTGAGGAGGTGGAGCCTTGATGGAAGAAAGAAGTCACTAGGGATCATGCCTCAATTCCTGCTCCCTCTTTCTCTGCTTATTGTGCATAAATGAAAATGTGGTCAACCTGCTTTCTATTCCTTCAGCCATGCTTTCCTTGACTGTTGCCATGCTCTCTCTGCAATGACAGATTCTGCCAAATAAACCCCTTTTTTCTCACTTTTTTTTTTTCAGGACGTTTTATCACAGCAAAACAAAACCAACTCATACAAGTATTATCTTTGCTTTGGTCAATTTGGGTCCCCCCCCCCAAGAAAATGTTTGTTCTCTGTCTTACTTCTTTGGCTACCAATGAGGCTGACTCTTTGTGTGTGTGTGTGTCTAGTATGTCTATTCATATTTATGTCCTCTCTCTCTTTCTCTCTCTCACTTACCCACTCACTCATGGCCACTGTCCATTTTTCTGCCAAGATCTTGATGTTTTCCCTAGAGGCCTGAATGATGACTCCCTATATCTTTACTGTTTAGACAAAGGAACAAGCATCTCCTTGAGTTGGCTTAAGTAAGAACAGAAATTACTCCCCTGAGAATTGTCTCTTGGGGGAGCTACACAGAGGATTCAATTAAGCCTCATGAATGTACTAGAATTAAGAGACCGAAGTTTGATGTTGGGGGTGCAAAATCATCTTCATTCATATTTTGCACATAAGCATCACCGTACTCAGGGCCTGAAGATTGATTTTCACTGCTTCACAGCAGGCAGTGGTTACCACCCAACAGCTCCAAGTGCAGTTAGAGGAGCTGTGCATCCCAGACTCTAGTACAACTTCCAAATTAGGTGGCCAGTGGGATGAAGGTCATGATCTGCAAGATGGCCAATCACTGAACTGTGTAGATAAGATGCTGCTCTATTTAGCTAGAACTAGGGACAGTCCCGGGAAAGCAAGATGGCATGTAGAGACAACAAAGTTTGTTTTTTTTTGAGTGTCAAGATTGTTGTCTAATATCTAATAGGTCTAAACAAATCAGTATAAATATTTGCCTCTAGCTCATTGAGAAAACTACATTGAGGACATGTAAATTTTAAGACAGATTTGACTTTTATGTTTTCACATAATTGCAGACTTAACAACTACTGTTGATTACAATGCTTGGTCATTGGCAGACATTCCAACTCCATTAATTAAATGGCAGCACAATCTCAGTAAACAAAACAAACTGATTAAATGAACTTCATAAGAGCAACTCTGTAGCTGCAAGCTGAAAGCAGAGCAGCTGAGCTTAAATTAACAGCTACACAGGGCAAAGTCATGTTGCTTCTGGGAAAAACATTACAGCATTCTAAACCCAAATGTTTTGCTGTGATTACTAGTTTAATAAAAACAAAAAGGCCCCAAACAAATCTACCCTCACAAACTATCAACTATCAGCAACCTAAGGCTTTCTTTGGCCAGCAACAGATAGTAGCAACCAACTAATATTTCGCAAGGCACCTGGGTTTAAAGGCCTCTAAAATTTCACTCTTTTCCAACTTTTTAATGGACATTAGAAGTCTAATTAAAAACAAACAAACAAACAAACAAACAGGATTTCATATAGTTCAGGTTGGTCTTGAATTCGCCTTGCAGCCAAGGATGTTGTTGAACTTCTGATCTTTCTGTCTCCACTTTTTGAGTACTGGGGTTCATTCATATACTATTGAGGCCTCAACATTGTACAACTGTGATACAGAGAACATGAGAAGTGAAGGGAATCCTTAGGGTTAAAGGGCCAATCCCAGATCCCACTACTCAAGCCAGCCTCTTGGCTTTTCAATATTCCACCCCATCCTGAGTTTTCATTCTAATGTCCCAACATGCTTATAAGCCTCATACACAGTTTAGATGTCTATGGCTCATCCATGTTGTGTTTGAGCCATATCCCAGGACCATGGTATAGCCATGTTTCTTCCTTGCTTCCCGTTCTGATAAGCTGGTACTCTTCCCACGCTGTGGCACTGTCTCCCCTCCTCCCTCGGCCTATGCAGCTTGGTCATGCTCAAATACAGCTGCCACAAGGGCTGTCCTAGTACCCTGTGGTGATTATCAATGCCTTGCCAACCTGCTCCAAATTTACCCCATTGGATTGCTTTGTCTAAATGGATCTGAGTCTTTAAATACTTTTCCTTTATTGAATGGCTCTTAGTTTTGTGTTTAACAGGGGATACTGGAGAGACACTTGAGAAATGAATTGGTTTTGCATCCTGGTTCTGGTGTATTGACTTAGCAGGCTCTTAAGGTGTAGACATTGATTGGTGGCTTCTCCAGCACCAGCCTCCTGTTATGCTAAGGATGTCTACTAGAGTTCCTCTAGTGACACAGCTTGTATAGTATGAGAAACAAGGAAGAGCCAAACTAGGTACAGTAAATAATCTCTGCAACTGAACTGAACTCTGCCTACCCATTCTCTCCAGTGTTAGGACAGGTTTGCTTGCTTAGATACAACTTTTTCAAGGGGACCACTTTTTCATGATACTCTGTCAGATAATTGAATGTAAATATCTTTAACCGGGCGTGTTCTTCAGTGGATAAAGAGCTTACCTAGCACGCACAAAGCCCAGGGTTTGGTTCCTAACATTGTACAAATGTGATATGGTAGTATATGAATGGAATCCCAGTTCTCAAGAGGTGCAGGCAGAAGGATCAGAAGTTCAAGGGCAGCCTTGGCCTCAAGGGGAGTTCAAAGCCCAGCCTGAACTAAATGAGACCCTGTCTTATAAAAAAGAAAAGAAAAATACTTTTTTAAAAATCTCACTTTGATTTCTTTTACAAAACTGTTAGAAAACATACCTGGCTCCTTAATTATCTATATCTTACTCACTGTCTGTGATGTTTATTGTTATCAACCTGATGGGCTCCAAGTTACCTTGGAGACAAGCCTCAGGGGACACTTGTGAGGGGTGGTTTAGCCTCTGAGAATGTCTGTGAGATAGTGTGTCATAGGTTAATTGACAAGGAAAGACCCATCTTAACTATGGGTGAGGCCGTTTACAGCATGGATATCTAGGACTGTCTAAAATGGAGAAAATAACCTAAACACAAACATCTACCACTCTCTGCTTTCTGACCAGAATGCAATGTGGCCTCATGGCTCCTGCCACCAGAGATTTCCCTCCAGAATTCATGAGCCAAAACAAATCCTTTCCCCTTTAAATTGCTTTTGTCAGCACAGTCATGGGGGATTTAGTCAGGGAACCATGTCCACCAATGACATGTTAATGTCCTTTTGTTAAGTACTGCCTCAATAGCAAAAGATGACACCCTAGCAGAACCTGACAATCCTGAGATATGACAGAACTGTACCTCAGTGAAAGAGTCCTGCAAGATGAGTGGTCTAGAACACCACATAATAGCTCCCTACAGAGCAACCAAGTGAGAAATGGCTCAACCTACCCTCTCCTACATTGAGAGAGGCTGCTTTTTGTAGAACTGTTGAGTTCTTTTTCTACTGACCTCAGACCGATGCTCAATCCATATTTATCAACCAGTGTCAAGATGCTTTAGTGTAGGATGAGAACACCAGAGAAAGTGATCCTTTCTATTGTGATGCCAGCTAGGGACAATTATATCTAGAACAGAAGTAATAATACATGTGTATATTACATTTGTCAGCTCTTTAGGACAAAGTTTTCATTGAGGCTTTGTTAACATTTTAGTGATGATTCTGGAGTATCAAAGTTTAAGGATACATAAGTATTTATAGCAAATTCACTATCTCATTAGGCGAAACAATTATGCTGAAGCATCATAAAAAGAAACAAGAATGGAAAACCCTCCCAAGAAAGACCACCCTTCTAAAACTGATCAATAGCAATAGCCAAGCCTGAAAATTCAGAATAAAAACTCATGTTTATAAGCTGAAAACATGTGATTGGGCAAATGTGGTTAGGAAATGCACAAAGTCACGCTAATGTGTCTCTGTCTGTGTATTCCCTAACTGCAGGAGATTCGCCTTGGTGTTCTGTCTTATTCTAAGGCACAATCTTTTTCCTCAGTAGCTGATTTCCTATTTGGGGAGCCATATTCACTCCACGCTAATGAAATGTCACTAAACTTACATACTTGAAATCTACAGCGTTTCTCTAGCTGCTAATCGTAATTCTTCTAAAGGAAATCTTTCTCTAAAACTGCACTCTGGGCATCTTTCCTCAGCTGTCTTTGCCCTCCTTCTCAGGGGTCTGCTCACAAATGCAAAATCTGGCCTCAAATGCTCCTCTCTCTCTCTCTCTCTCTCTCTCTCTCTCTCTCTCTCTCTCTCTCCCTCCCTCTCTCTCTCTCTCTCTCCTTTAGCCCTTTCCTATTAAGTTCTGCCTGGAGGGCTGCTTATAATGGACCCAGCAAGGTGTCAAATGATCCTGTTCCAGACAAATTAAAAACGCTGAATCTCCACAATTCACTTGTAAATCTTTCAGGAAGAAATCAATGTTTCCCTATAACCATGTCCTGCAGAGAAGGGAACCCCTGGAGTGCCTTGGCAATTCAGTGGCCACCCCTAAAACAAAGTTACCTCATTTTAACAGAATTGTTGGAGATCAAGCTAAATTTCCACTGGAGTCCGTTCTTCCTCTTTCCACGGCAATCAGGGTTACCCGGATTGTGGCTCATGGTCAAGATGACAGCCCTCAGCCCTTTGTACTAAATGCAGCCATGTGCCACATTCAATGACATATTCCGTGGAATATGAGCTCAAGTGACATGTAACACCCCAAGGCCTGGCCCACATTACCTTGCAAAACTAATGCCCTGTGTGCATTTGACTTTGGGTGTTGCCCGTGGTTGACAGAGCCGTGATTGACAGAGCAATTGATCAACACCGACTCCCAAGTGTCTCCTGAAGGTGAGGAGCAGAGCTAGTGTGTGGTCCTTTTGAAATTGCACCAGGGAAACCAAAACAAAAGCCACCAACACATGAGTTGATTTTTGTTGTTGCTGCTGCTGTTTGATTTTTGCTGTTATTGTTTGGAGACGGGGTATGGTGGTTTGCCTAAGAATGGATCCCATAGGCTTATATATTTGAATGCTTAGTCACCTGCAAAGGGCACTCTTTGAGAAGGATTAGGAGGTGTAGCCTTGATGGAGGAAGTGTGTCACTGGAGGGTGGGCTTTGAGACTTCAAAAGCTCAAGCCTGGCCCTGTCTGTCTCTGTCTCTCATCTGACTGTCTCTGTGTCTGCCTCTCTGTCTGTCGTCTGTCTGTCTGTCTGTCTGTCTGTCTGTCTGTCTGTCTCCCCACCCCCTCCAAGAACAAACAAGAGCCTTCTGTTAAGCCCATGTTGCAACACCAAGGGATGGCACTAGAAGGTGTTTCCCAACTGCCTAGAAGACCGAGCTGAACAGCATCCTTAAATACAGCCAAAATGTGGCCAAGGACATTTACACCTATCACAGTGACCTTTGCACAGATGAAGGGTTGTGCTGGTATCGGCTACAGGCAGGTCTTGTGCCGCAGAGGAACATGTATGCAGTGCTTTCCCCCTCTGGCTCCAGAAAAAAAATCTTTGCTAGCATTCTCCTAAGGTTTGCGACGGCAAGCTATGTGCAACCGTAAGGAGAGCGCCTGTCGGAGTGGAGTTGTTTGGAGGGGGCAGCTGCAGTGGCTGCAGCATTCTTGAGCAGCCCTCCATGCAGGGGAGTAGACAGGTATCCACCGAATGAGAACAACAACAAAAACTTAAGCAGGTGGAACGATGACTTCCATCTGTCTAATCAGGAAAGACCAAATGTCAAAGCTTAGCTAGGAAGAAAACAGCTACCAGCTGGTGAACATGTGGCAAATGGGTATGCTGTATAAAATGTATTACATCCATCTATGGATTGGTTGTTCTTTTCACTCTGCTATAAATCATGGGTAACCATGCTGGAGACCTGAATAGTAATTCCGAGAGCCTCCAACAGCACCCACCCCCACAGGGTTTCAATCTCTACAATTCAGAAGTTTCTGGTTAGCCACTAGACACTGTGACACACACTTGTGAGCTTAGCACTCAGAAGGCTGAGGCGGAAGGGCTCAACTACCAGACTATCTGGGGGGAAACAAAAGGTAAAGCAGAGACAGGGCAGCCCAACCCCTCCCCCCAATGCAGTGGAGCACAGTTAAAAGGGAGCTTGTTTCTCCAGCATGTAGACTGTTGTGGCCCTAAGATTTTCTGGGAACACACGTTTCTTGGATCCAGTTGTCTCCTCATCTTCTAGAGGGTCAGCTGACTTCAGAAGGTATGAGCTGACAGTCCTACATCTGCATTCTAGCCATTGTAAGGGGAAAGGGAGGAAAGAAATCTGCTTCCTCCTTCCTTTTCTCCTATTATTCTTCCTTGTGGCAATTCTTCTGTCTCTGCCCTCCTGAGGGGTTCCGAGAGTGACCCACAATGCCTAGCCAAGTAATCAACTCTGTAACTAAAGTGTGAACTAGCCAGTATCCTGACCACATCCACCTTCCTTGGCATATCTAGAACTTGGTCATCATCTCCTACATGAGTGCAAGAGAGGTGAAGACGTAGCTTTTCAGAATGATGCAATGTTATAGCTAAGGGTACCTGCCACCAAATTTGGGAACCTTAGTTTAGTTCCCAGAGCCACATGATAAAAGGAAAGAACTAACAACTGAATGATGTTCTGACCTCCACACCCCTCCCCAACTCATATAATACATAAATATAATTTTAAAAAATGGAACATAGTAATGCATGCCTCTAATAATAATATATATAGTATATATATATACTATATATATACTAATAATACATATATATATACATATATATATATATATATATATATATATATATATATAGTATATACAGTCTCCAGTTCCAGGTTATCTGACACCTCTGGCCTCTGTGGACACTTGCAGTATCCACATAGAGACACACGAGTAAAAAAAAAAAAAAAAAACTTTGTACAAAATCCTGATATGATACATGTCTTGAATAAAACTAAACATGAGTTAAAACTACAGTTTGGTTCTAATAGAAAATTATATAAGAATTATTTTGGTTAACTTAAAAAAATCAATTACATATGGCTCATAGGACAAAGGACAGATCAATGCTTCAAATTTTCCCTCTCCTCCGTTAGCTGGGAGAGGAAATTGGGATGGTAAGAGCCAAAGGGACATTAGTAAGGAACCGTGTACCACAGTCTGTTCTTTGTCACTCTGTTGTTCTTCTATCCAACAAGCATTTGTCGTGCACCTGCTGTGCGGGGACGCAGGTGGTCAGTGATGGAGAAGGCATCGTTTGGACCGCAATGACTTATTAGAACCCGGCCAGGATAATCATGTGAGCACAGCTTGATGCAATGCATGGTCCAATGACACGAGTGCTGTAGGCAGGCAGAGTGTAATTTGCCTGCAGCCATCAGAGTCCTCCACAAAACTCAAGTGGGGTGGAGGTGGGTGGCCATTAGAAGTGGGGTGACAGGAGGGATAAGCAGCAGTCTAAGGGAAACCATAATCGCCCACGGGAAGAATAACAAGAACAAGCCATGAGACATAATGAGCTCAGCCACGCTGGACATGGTTATGTGGGGTGTGCAGCAGTGCGTGGGGCTGGACACAAGAGCCTGGGACACTCTGGGTCAACCGTAGCTTTCATTTGAAAGTATTGGTAACAACAAGTCCATAGCAAGATCTTTACACGATTCAGAGATACTACTTCCTCTGGAAGAATGAAAATTGCTTTCAATTCTCCAAGCAGAAAGCAGGCCTACTGAAGTGAGCTGGCAGGTTGTAAAATGCCACAGATGTCCTCCAGCAGGGTTTAAAGTCAACACCGTGCTGATCTGTTTACAAAGCTTTTCTACACCAACTCTTTTTCTTCCAGGTTTATGGTCACTGTCAGTCTCTAGAATGCACAATTATTCATTATTATCCATTAACAGCCTTAAACCAGCCTTCAAAGATCTCATTTAGCGGGGCTGGAGAGGTGGCTCAGTGGTTAAGAGCACTGGCTGCTTTTCCAGAGGACCCAGGTTTAATTCCCAGCACCCACACGACTGCTCAGAGCAGTTAACGCTCCAGCCCCAGAGGATGTGATACCCTCATACAGATACACATGCAGGCAAGACACCAATGCACATAAAATAAAAATAAAAAAAAATACCACACTTAGAATCCAGGCATGATAGGATAGGATAGCATGTACCTGTAATCCCAACGTCCCAGGAGCTTGAAGTGGGTGGATCTCTTGAGCTTGGGTGCTGAAGATCAATGAGAGGAACCCACAAAGACTCCCTCCCCCTCAAAGGGTTAGAAAATTGTCATCATCACTAGGGAAATTCATCTAATATTTCATGATGTACAGCACCCTCCCATGAAGACACCCACGGCCAGACAAACAAAGGTTTGCAGAAGAGTTGCAGTCTGTTCATTCTTCTGGACAAGTTCAGGAAAGTTGTTATTTACTGTTTATACCCAAGAGGGTCAAAATACATGAGCTCATCTTTAGGAACCCAAAAGGTGATTTTTTTTGCCAATGCAATTATTATACAAAAATTATTATACAAAGTGGGATATGACAGGATTTGCTAGCTTTGTTGATAGCCATTCAGAGGGAAAGGAAGAAAGAAGCAGGAATATACTACTGAGCTCAGATGTCTACTCAATCCAGTAATTGCATCCCAAGAGCCCCAGGGAGGACTCCTGACAGCCTCCAAGACGGCTTCTCCCTGGGGTTTGTCCAAGGCTTTGAGCCCTGCTTGCTTCTTGATATGAGGTCACTTCATTGCTTACATCATTTCCTATTTTTCTGTGCAGGTTATTAAAATGTCAACTTTAAACCTATTTCTTGCTTCTTTTTTACCATGTATTTCCTGCTCTTTAATCTATCCAAACTCTCTTCGATGGCCTTCCTTACCTATACATTCACCCATCAATTCTTATCAATACTATAAATCTCAAGAGAGAAACTTCTGGAGGAAGAATAAAACCTTGTCAAATCAAATAATACCAGTTAGAGTCCGGAATAGTGGCACATGCCTTCAATCACAGTTCATGGGAGGTTGAGGCAGGTTCTCTACGAGTTTAAGGCCAGCCTGGTCTACGTAATGAGATCCTGGTCATCCAAAGCTACATAGTAAGACCATGTTTCAAACAATAATAAAACTAAATACCAGTTAGGAGTTTATTAAACAGGAAACTTTAAAAGTTTACAGGCCTGGATAAATGAACCAATCCTCTTATATGTATCTGGTGATATAGAGGTAGCAACAAAATAGGAAGATGTAAAGTATGAAGATAGTTGGAAGAAAACATGAGGAATCCAGGCTTAGAGACATGCCTCAGTGGTCAAAGCCCATGTCTGCATATTGGAGGACAAATCCCCAGAAACTCAGGAAAACCACATGTGTCTATAATCATGGTGTGCCTGTAGTGTGATAGGAAGAAGAGACAAGAGAAACTCTAGAATATGAAAGCTAGGCTGGAATATGCAAACAACAAAGACATCCTGCCAAAAACAAGGTAGGAGGTGAGGACCAGCACCCAAGATTGTCCTCTGACCTCCACAAGCATACCCATCCACACATCATAAGCATAGATCACACATAAGTGCGCACACACACACACACACACACACTCACCACACATCATATGCACATACCACAAGACACGCATCATACACCATATGAATATACCACACAGACACATACATCATGTACATACACCACACATACACATGTCATACATCATACTCATACACCACACACACGTCACACATGCACCACACACGGAGCATTACAGTTGGTGCCTCACAGCGGTTCATTTCATCTGACACACTCTGTGAGGAAAGCACCAAAGAGACGACGTGAACAAGCAGCAGCAAGTGGTCTGCCCCACTCCCACGATTTACTGCTTACAACACATTGTTCAAACACCCAAGTGCTATTTGCTTTTAGACTTCTCAGGACTGCATTTGCCAATTACCCTTTTCCCATGAACATGATTATGAAAAATGGGTGACGATGCGATGGGCAAAAGTTGAGGCAGAGGAAATGGAGCTGAGCACCACAGGTCATGACATGTCAGCCGTGGCCTGCACTTTTCACTTTTGTTAGAGCTGAGTCAAGATCTGGTTCTTAGCTTTCCAGCAGAGATGGGACACAGAGATGACACCACTGACTGTTTGCTGTTCGCCATGGCAACTCCTTGTCTGTCCCGGAGAACCCCACCACCCATTCATTCTAGCACAGACCACATAGCAATTCCCTCCACAGCTCCCTTTTTTTTTTTTTTTTTTCAATTATGACTCCAGCACTAGGAATAGTGAAATAGACCTAAGCATGATGATTCCCAGGGAAAACCCAAATATAAGAAGTGAGTACGGCCAGTTGGAAAACAATACAGGTACCACCATGACATCATGTATGTTTAATTACTTTCTGCCTTTTTTCCTCTCTAAAGTTTTTTTAATATATTTATTACTTTTTCTTATTTTACATATCTCAATCCCAGTTCCCTCTCCCTCCCTCCCATGCCCCCCACCCCCCTCCCATCCCTTCCCCCCCACTCCACAGGGAGGGTGATGCCTTCCAGGAGGGATCATCAACATCTGTCAAGTCATTTGGAGTAGGGTCTAGGCCCTCCCTCCTGCCTCTAGGCTAAGGGAGTGTCCCTCCATGGGGAATAGGCGTCCAAAGTCACAGCTCCTCTTAAAGGCACTGATTATAGAGTTCCCTGGAGCTCTTGGTTCAAAGGTATGTTAGTGTGGGAAATCCAGTGGGAACATTTAGGTGCAGAATCCCATGACTCAAGATTTAAATAGCTAGTTCACAATACATAGTGCCAGTGTTGTTTAAAAACCAAGCAGCTGGGCTGGAGAGATGGCTCAGCAGTTAAGAGCACTGGCTGCTCTTCAGGAGGTCCTGAGTTCAATTCCCAGCAACCACATGGTGGCTCACAACCACTAGAGTGGGATCTGATGCCTGCTTCTGGCAGAAAGGCATACATGCAGATAGGGCACTCATATACATAAACTAACTAAATAAATCTTTTTTTAAAAAGCAGCTGATAATTAGGTCAAGAGAAGCAGCACCTTACAGGGAAGGGACAAAGACAGAACTGGTCATCAGCCTTAGACTGCAGGTGGTCAAGGAGAGAATGCACTTGATGTCAGGCATGCCTTTGCCTCCTTCAGTAACCTCCCGCATTCCAGGCTTTTCTCAGTTTTTCAAAGGAACCATTGGCCCATGGGTGGTGGTGTGCAATGGAGGCCAACTCAGATGAATGCTTCCCCCACGCCACCATCTGGGGAAGCCAAGATGCATCCCAGAGGTGCCAGGAGCTGACCAACACTGAGCTACACACCAAACTCTAGGCCTCAGGAGGGAACTGGGTCAAGACCCCCTTGGTTGGGGCTCTCAGCTGCCTATAACTCCAGTTCCAGGGGATCTGGTACCCTCTTCTGGCCTTTGCAGGTACCAGGCTTGCACATGGTACACAGACATACTGGCAGGCCAAAGAGACATATGCATAAAGTAAAAATTTAAATTAAAAAAAGAACCAATGATACCCAGCTAAATGGGATTTAAAATAGACTATGCTGTTTTGTTAGTTGCTTATTGACTTATGTCCTTTATGTTAGCCTATAGTACCTATAGTGACTTTAGAGTTCCAATATTACACATTCTTGAATAGACAACATTTCATAGATGAAGATACTAAAATGATACTATATTCTATTAGTCCATAAGGACCCAATTGAGTAAATAGAGACTTCTCTTGAGGAGTGTGCTAGCTTTCTGTTTAAGGACAAACTTTCAGACACAGTCAGCTCTGAAGGAGGAAAATGCATTTGATGGGGGATGTTCTTCTGTATAAACGTTTCTCTTATTGAATAAAACACCTACTGGCCATGACCCAGGCAGGAAGTCTAGGCAGGGCTACCAGACGAGGAGAATTCTGGGGAGAGGAAGGCAGAGAGGAGCCCCCAGAGAGACGCCATGTAGCTGCTGAAGGAGTAACAGATCCCAGCATCCTCTGGTAAGCCAAGATTACATGGAGATAGATACATAGTTTAATAGAAATGGGTTAATACTTAATAGAGAGCTAGCCAATAAGAAGCCTGAGCTATCTGCCCAACAGTTTATAACTAATAAAACCTCTGTGTGTTTATTTGGGACTGAAGGGCAGTTGGGTCCAGGTGGGACAGAAACTCCGTCTTCAGTTCAGGACATAAGAGACTTTAACCTGAGGTCGTTTGTTCCTGTTGTGTTGACTGAACAGAAGAGCATGGAGAAAGCATGTGGCAGGGAAGGCCTGTTCACAGCATGGCAGCAAAACGGACAAGAAGAGGAACCAGAGTCCCCGTTGCCGTGGCACCGGCACTCCCCAGTCGCCTAGCATCCTTCCACTAGGCCCTAGCAGTCCCATCATGGGCTTGGAGAGACATCCAAGGCCCAGCTGTAACAAAAGGAAGCGGCACTCTACTGACGACCTAAGACAGAATGAAGTTTCCCGAAATCGATAGCACTCCATTCAGTGCTGTGTTACACGGGTGAGAGGGTAACAGAATGCCACACCTGGAGATGAAAAGGGACATTAAGAGAAACAAGACACATCTCCTTGGTTTTGAAAGTGGCAGACAGGCTCATACAGAATGAATGGCCTGGGCAAACTTACAGAGCCGAGAGGTGGCAGGACCAGGCCTGCTGGGACCCTCGAGTTCCAGTTGCCTAAAAACCAACAAGATTAAATGTCCTATACACATGCTAGCATCAAAGAGTGAGCAAATATTTAACCTCGGGTTTTCTACTTCAGTGCCTCGTCAACAGATTCTTATCTGCCAAGATACAAAATGATTTCCTAGTCTAGTTTGCTACAAAACAACACAAATACGCTTAATTATAGTAAATAGCAAGTGATATCATTTTTAAAGCACAAATTCCTATACAGTTTGACAAACAAGTCTAGAGCTACTGTGAGATCAAAGCACCAATCACTTGCGCAACAGAGAGAGAGAGAGAGAGAGAGAGAGAGAGAAAGAGAGAGAGAGAGAGAGCTCTCAAACCAGAACGGCAGAACACAGCATCACTCTGGGGGTAGACCAGAAGTGAAACAGAGAACATGGTGGCAAACAAGAACAATTTGTTCACTAAACCCCCACAGACGAAAACCAACACTTCAAAGTTAGCATCTTATAATCTGAAATATCTTAAAAAAAAAAAATCAGCAAAGACCCTTGAGTTTCTTAGCAAACTACACTTAAAAAAAAAAGAAAGAAAGAAAGAAAGAAAGAAAGAAAGAAAAAAAAAAGGTGTTAAACAGCTTGTGTTGGGGATTTAAATGATGTTTTGGGAACACAAAATCCTATCAGGATTCTTTTTTTCCATCCAAGTAGCAGAAAGCCCAAATTAAGAAGGGCACATCTAGGCAAGAGCTTTCTGTTTGGATACAACTCAGCAGGCCCTGTAATGGTTTGAAGCGTGCCCATGTGCACCAGCAGCTCAGCAGGCCCTGTAATGGTTTGAAGCGTGCCCATGTGCACTAGCAGGAGCCTCCAGTCACCCTGACAACCGCACCAGAGCACTGGAGGCAGAGGCTGGCAGCAGACATGAGCATCACAGATCCCAGCCCAAAGATAATGCAATATGTTCCTTTGTTTTGGCTTCAGACAAAATGTGTTCTTTAATAAACAATTCTGCTACATTCAACATATCCATGTCAACAAACTGTGGGCTTTTTTTTTCTACCCATAAAACAAGAGCAGACAATTACCCACCTACCATATAAAAGATGAGAACCATATCCATATATTTTTCAAAGTTATTAAATGCACACATATAATTTCAGAAAGGCCAATAATAGTTGGGGATGCTTATTAAAGATGTGACTTATGACAAGTCCTTGCAAGCTAGGGTTTTATGAGAAAACCTTTTTCATTTCCTTTCTTTTTTTTTCCTAGCTGTTTCCATGGGCTTTGGATGACAGGAATGATTTTGAGGAGAAACATATAGCAACGATATTTGTCTTTAGCCCTAGGGCATTTCATATGGAAAGCAGTGAGATCTTACACACACACACACACACAAATGTCCCTATAATGGTGAGATCTGATTTGTAGAAACTGGTTTAGCAGTTAGCTGAAACTCTTGAGAGGCCCAGAGACTGCAAAGCTGAACACACAGAGGGGAAAAAATAAAAAAAAAATTAAAAAAAATGCAGGTTTGGCTTTATTTATGGGATGGGATATGGTGGAAGTATTCCCACTTATGACGTTCTGAAAATTATCTTTGTCTTGAGTAGCTGACTTAAGTTAAATCTCCAAATTAAGGTGTCTTATGATGTTAGTGAACTACAACCAAATACTAACCACTATTTTCCTATTATTAAACGTATTCAGCCCCTCTGCCGTCTTTCTTCATTAGAAGCAGGTATGCCGTGGTATCTGGGCAGCCTCAGGTGGACAGTGCAGAGAAAAGGGCTTAGAGCTGGTATTGATCATTCCAGAAAGGGCCGCCAGTCTTGGAAGTCACAGAAGTCTCCATGTATTTTTAATGGGTGCGGCCTAGCAGTATGTGGGCGTGGCCTAATAGTGATGCTTAGTAGTTCGGTTCTATTCTCAGCCCTACAAAATTGTCAAATGCGCTTAATAACAATCAGCAGTGTTTAATTATCACGTGTATTTCTGTGCTGGGAGGCGAAGAACGGAGTAGTTTGAGTATTTGGAATGTCTTTGACTCTGAAAGGTAACGTTTGAAGTACCGTTTCCAAGAGGCCTCTCCCCCAACCCACCTCACTGAGTTTATCAAGTTAGGTTTTAAGGAATTTACCCTTTTCTTTGTATAAGTAACAAAATGGACTTCTCTTGCTTTTATACATTTAAGGGAGGAGTTTTTAAAAAGCATTGAAATGTTTCCTGCATCAATGCAGATTCGGAAGCCTTAAGATAACGCTTTGGGGCAGAATCCCAGGATTGGGGGGAGGGGGCGCCAGAAGAAACAGGAAGTGAAAGTGGCAGAGCTGACCCTGCTTCTTTCTCACTGAAAGACGATATTTGATCGTAGCAATCTGAAGCTAACCCAGTAATTGAGGGGAGGGGTGGGGCGACTCAGCTCCCCGCCCCCCCCCCACCCGCGGGCGGCCCGATGTCCCCCACCCCCACCCCAGGCTCCCGACAGGACAGCACTTTCCCGCTCTTCCCACGTCTTCTTCGTTGCAAACTCACTCCCCCCCTCCTCGAGGTTTCACACAGGCCGTGACACAAACTGTGTCCGCCTAACTGTTACTCACGGCACCCACTTGTGATTCACCACTGCCTCCTGTTTACATGTAAGGAAGGGTGTGAAAGGGAGCGGTTTGGAGGATGGACAAGACACGGTCCTGGGCCACGCCACCCTGGAGGGCCAGGCCACCCCGGTGACAGCCACCTTGGGGACACCCCACCCCCGGACACAGATACCTTGGGCACAGCCACCCAGAGGACAGCACAGTGCCCTCTCCGGGCCCCTCCTCCAGCCGCCGGACACCTCGGTGGGGCCCCTTGGGGTGGGCTGGCCGCACGCCGGGGAGATGCGCCCGGCGCTGGCCACTCTGGCCTGTCTGCCTGCAGCCAGGGACCAGTCTCCCGCCGCCACCACCTGTCGGGGCGTGCGGAGCCACACGCAGGGAACTGCCTGGCTTTCTCTCCCGCCAAAGTTGCCTGCCGCAAACTTCCCACCCGCGACCCCCGAGCCCGCCTCGCTCCCTACCTGGGGCGTGGGTGGCAGGAGCCTCAGACACGCACGGTCACGGGCTCGGATCGTCGGCAGCAGCCGCGACCGTCCCAGATAGAGCCGGCTCGGGAGCATCCTTCTGCCCGGCTCGAGCTCCTGGCATCAGCCACGCATCCTCTAGCCGCCAGAGCCCAGCCCGCTGTGGGCTCAGCCCGCCCCGCCAACTGGGGCGGTGACAGGAGGGTGTGTCTCCGCTTCCCTTTCGCTTGCTGCACACCCTGGCTCCAGGATGTTTTTTATTCCCCTCCGACAAAAAAATAAACAATTTTTTTTTTAGAAAGAGTAAAGTGCCTTTCTTCGTATACATATTTCTTGAGGGAAAAAAAAAAAAAAAAAAAAAAAAAAAAGAGCCGGGCTCACATCACGCAGCTGCTATGGATGTCGAAACTCACAGCAGCCAGTGCCGGAAGTGGTGGTGAAGCACTCCCAGGATCCCAGATTTGGAAACAGATGCCTGATGATCAGGAGTTCAAGGCCACACTCCACTAATAGTAGGGGGCCACTCTCAGCTATACGAAACCTTGTCACAACACCAACCAAAACTCTCACAACAAGTTTATGGTTATGTGTTGGGAGAGTAGTTCTCTCCACTGACACCTCCCACCGCGCACCCCTCCCCCTTTACCTACACAGGAAGATCCAAGGTCGGGGGGGGGGGGGGAAGGACTTCTGGGATCTGGCAGGGGAAAGGTACCTGGAAATTGCTCTCCTTTGCCCAGTTGAAAAGAGGGAGAGAAATGGGTTTGCCAAAGCTCCACCTCCAGCTGGGCTCCAGGGCTTAAGATGAGTCTGCCAGCAGCCCGATCCCAGGGCAGATTCAGCCCAGGGCTCTAGGTGCGCCAGAGGTTTGTAGTTCATTACAGGCTGGCCCACGTCCAGACTCTGGGAAATTTTCCTCCACAGCAGAACTGGCTTCTGCCAGGGGCAGGAGTTAAGCCTTGTGAAAATACTGTTAAAAACCGCTATTAGTGTTAACGATCAGTTCTGCAGGTTCGAATTATAAACACTCCTGACATTCACTTTCCTGTAAATAGCAAACATGTGGGGGTGGAAAGGCAATCTGGCTTCCTAATTGGTGGCTGTTGGACTTTCCCTTGATTCTACAGCTGCCTTGAGCCAAAGGACTGTCAAATGGCCGGCTACTCTGCCACGTGGAGCACATCACAGATGCCTTGAAGAAACTACACGATGACGAGCACAGGACATTTTTTGCTAGCACAGCCCTGTAAACCTTTTATCCAGCCTAGATGGGAAGCACTTCACCTGTCGTGATTGGTGGAAACATACCATCCTTCTGAAAGTTTTGCTGTGGTTGGTACAAATGCCTCCTCTCTAGCTATGTACGTGGATGTTTTGCTGGCTTGGTGAGCGAGGTAGGAGACACTATTGTGTTTGGCCTGCTTAGCGTTGCAGCATTAGGCCCAATAAAAGGCTTCTCTAGGTCAATGGTAGTGATGCACTTTAGTCCCAGCAATCAGGAAGCAGAAGCAAGAGGATGTGTAAGTTCAAGGTCAGCTGGGTCTACATGGCAAGTTCCAAGTCAGCCAAGTATACATAGTGAGGTCCTGTCCCAAAATTTAAAAACAAACAAGCAAACAAATTCAGTCTTCTATACAATTGCCTTCGTTAGGGTTTCTATTGCTGCAGTGAAATACCTTGACCAAGAAGCAAATTGGGGGCAGCAGCAGGGGGTGGAGTTAGGTGAGGTGGGGTGGGGTGGGGTGTTTGGCCTACACTTCCACATTACAAGTGTGTCCATTATTGAAGGAAGCCAGGACAGGGACTGAAACCAGGCAGGAAGGAGTCGGGAGGCGGGAGCAGAGGCTGTGGGGGAGCACTGCTTACTAGCTTAGTCTTCGTGGCTTGCTCAGTCTGTTTTATAGATCCCAGGACCACCAGCCCAGGGATGGCACCACCCACAATGGGCTGAGCCCTCACCCATCAATCAATAATTAAGAAAATGCCTTACAGGCTTGCCTGTAGCCCAATCTTATGGAGGCATTTTCTTAATTGAGGTTGTGTCAAGCGACATAAAACTGTCCAGCACAAGAATGGTCTTTTCTACTTTCATAAAGTAGGCTGAGCCGCTTTGCAAAGAACACAAGCAGAGAGAGGCAGATGGAGTGATGCAGTGGCGGCAACAGTGGCACTCTAAGCGCTGAAAGCAGTGGAGCAACCAACTGCTTTGACACCTCCAGGGGAGCCATGGACAGAAAGTGTGCGGTATGCACAGCCCTAGTCGCGGGAGTGGGGCAGCTGCGGAGGTGGGGGCAGCCGCGGAGGTGGGGGCAGCCGCGGAGGTGGGGGCAGCCACAGGCTGCTCTAATAAGCAGCAAAACTGGAACTGCAGAGACTGGTGACCCGGACAGGCAATGCTGGAGAGCTGCATGTTAGGCCAAGCTCTGCAAAAGCAGAGCCCAGTGGCAGATAGAGCAGCAAGGGCAAACCGGCCGGTGGTAATGCTCCCAAGGGCCAAAGGAGCCCAGGCTGCTGACTGAAATCAGGCTGCAGGGGCCTGCGGAGATGGGTCAGCAGTTAAGAGCCCTGGCTACTCTTGCAGAGAATGCGAGCTCCATTCTCAAACTAAGGGTACCTCCAGTTCCAAGGGATCTGATGCTCTATTCTAACATCTGGGGGTGCCCAGCCCATACTGGGCACACATGCATAAGTGCAGACAAAACACTTTGCACACATAAAATAATAAATCTAATTTAAAAAAAAAACATGCTTTAAAATGTCATCAATGAAACGGGCAACAGGGAGGAAGCTTAAAGATGCCAACAACTAGAAAAGCTGATGTTTTGGCTCTGGGACCTTTTGTTTACAAAATGAATAAAAACAAGGTGCTTAGTTTCTCCCCTCCCCACTTTATCCCTCCCAACCCCTCCTCTCCTCTCTCCCCCCTCCCACTTCTCTCTGCTCTCTCCTCTCTCCCCTCATTCTCTTCCCTTCCTCTCTCTCCCTCCAATGTCTCTCTGTCCCCATTCCTTCCTCCTGTCTCTATGGCTGGCAGCTGCCTGGCCATTCTGCTCTTTATAAGACCAATTAGTGCCTTAAGCAGGCAAGGTGAAACAAATGCAACACATCTTTACATAGTTAAACAAACGCTTCACAAACGTAACACATCCTCACACCGTTAAACAAATGCAACATAAACAAATGTAAAACAGCTTTACACAGTTAAAGTAATATTCCACAGCATAAGCAAATGTAACACATCTTTATATCGTTAAAATAATATTCCACAACATATCACCATGCCAGGTTTACCCTAAGTGCTGGGGATTGAGTCCAGGTCCTGTGCTTGCCCATTGAGCACTGACAGAGCTTTCTCTACCCCACTTGGTTCTGATTTTGAAAAATATTCTCACACTTGAGAAGCTGAAGCAGGAGGATAATCACTAAGGGGGTTGAGGCAGAAGGCCTGTGAATTCAAGAACCATCTGGACTACAGTGAATGTATAGTGTAAGCTGAGTCATACAATCCCATCTCAAAACTTCAAATGAGTACACAAGAACAGGCCACGTACAGCAACTAAACTCACCACTGTGGCTTTCCATGACCACTGAGTTTTAAATCTGATGGCATGTGGACACAGTGGACTAAAAAGGCTTGGCATGTGGACACAGTACACTAAATAGACTTGGTTGTTCTGAAACACATTAATGTCATTAACAAACGGACTATACGGAATACGAGAGAAGGCAGATAACACACACACACACACACACACACACACACACACACACACACACATTTATCAGGGCCTGGGAGGCATCATGAGGAAGTGCAGGCTCTGCAGGCAACGATCCAGCTGTTGTACAGCTGCTTGGTAAGGTGGTGTCACCATTGTCAGACTCTGTGAGGGATTTTGCACACATCTACCATACAGTCTTCATGAACCTCTTCCTGAAGAATTAGTATTACCTCATCCAGGGAAGAGGCTAAGAGTTGGCGAGAGCTTGCCCAGGTCATATAGCTAGAAGAGGGACCATCTCATGGCTGGAGCAGAGCTGGAATTGTTTTTGTTTTGTTTCCTCTTATGACCATGGTTATTTCCATTATACCTTGCTCAGATTGTATTCCAGCTACTACTGAGCGTTTTAACCTGGGTAGGCAATTCCAAGCTCAACTTCTGAAAGGTTTTTCTTGAATCCCCCATGCTTTGTTCTTTTAGGGAGTTGTAGGTATTCATTAACTTTCAGTATCAAACTTGGAGGTCTTAAAAGACATCTGGAATCTCTAGATTCTGGAGATTTCTCCCTGCTGGTTACACAGTAACGAATCAATTCTTCTTTGGAACCTGGAGCAGTCTCCTTCTGTATAGGGAGCTCCAAATGGCCAGAAAGCATGTGACTTGTGATTCAGCAGGAGTACTGTGCCCATCTGGGAGTTAAGATCCTACAACTCTGTGTATGTAGGTTAAGATGGAAGGCTCACTTCAACTTTCAGATTATCTGGTTATAGGCTCTGGTCCCTTGTGATAGCACTCCTAACGACCTATTTAACTGAATCCTCAGAAGTTCCACCTGTCTATCAGGCCAGCTGCTTTTTAGAGTGACAGGCTATGGTAAGAGTAGCGGGTTTCCACGGCCACACTTCTTATGAGTCCCTTGACCAGAAGCAATGCTGTGAAGGTTTGCGGGAGCCCACAGAGGGTAGTGTTGGCAGAAACATGGGCAGAGTAAGCAACTCCATATCCACACATACATGTGTGTATGACACAGAAGAAAAACTAATCCATGATCCTCAGGAAGCTACCCTAGGGAATAATGCCACACTGAGGTCCCAGAGCTGGTTCCAGCTGATGATAGGTTAGGAATGCAATGGCAGCCACCAGCTGGGTTTTTAGAAGGAGGCCCAGTGTGTGTCCTATGCAGCTTCTGTCCTTGCAGATGAGACATCTTTGTACCTAAGTCCCTGAGCAAATCCTAGAGTGGCACCCAGGATACATGAGGCACTGTATGAACTCCTGTGGGTTCTGGCAGGCCTCCCCTGTGACTTTGCAATCTGTGCCTACACAGCCTCTCTGGCCCACAGGCTTTATTCTGGAATCTCTGTGCAGCCTAGGACTCCATGCCACTTGCATTCTCATGTCTGCAGAATGAGCAGCATGTGGACAACACCAAGTTCATGTTACCTTGAGATTCAGCCAGGCTGCCTTGACCCTTGGCTGCAGTGGTCTTGGAGTTCCTGAATGCCTGATTGGAGAAAGCATCTTCCTATGGGGTCCTGCCCTGCCCTGTGTTCTCAAAGCTCTTGCTTTCAAATGGACTTGCATCTGTGCATCCTGTAGCCTTCAGTAGCAGAGGTCTCGGCTTCAAGGAGCTTTTCCTCTTACCTCAATGCGAAGTGCACAGATCCCCTTCGATGACATTCCTCTGTTTAACAGTGACAGCCTGTTTGTCTCCACCTGCCCTAACCGTAACCACAGCTTTAGATGTGCTCACCCTTTCCCTTGACAAATCATTTGAATTTCTATATAGGATAACACAGGTTTCTTCCTTCCTTCCTTCTCAATCTTTTCTTGAGACAGAGCTGACTTCGTCACAGGCTAGCTTCAAACTTGCTAGATGGCCAAAATGATCTTAAACTCCTGAGCATCTTGTTTCCACTTCTGAAGTTCCCCAGTTACATTCAGATGTCACTGCATCTGGCTTTCTTTTCAGCTCATTTGCTAATTTAGAATTAACCCACATAGCTGGGATGGCTCACACCTTTAGTCCCAGCACTTGAAAGGCAGAGGCAGATAGATCTCTGAGTTTGGGACCAGCCTGGTCTACAGAGCAAGTTCCAGAACAGTCAGAGCTACTACACAGAGAAACCCTGTCTCAAAAACAAAACAAAACACACCCAAATATATCTATATACATAATGTGATATATTAATACATAATATATGCATATATGTATACGTATTATATATATATTATTCCATGTATTTTTTTTCAAACATTTACTAAGTACCTGGTATGTGCCAGGTATGATAAACACTGAAAAAAGGCAGTTGTTGTGAAATATTAGTTGAAGATGTGTTACATTTCCTTTATACCGTGGAGTATTTGTTTAATGATGCAAAGATGTGTTGCATTCTTTTATGCTGCATTTGTTTAACTCCGTGAAGCTGTGTTACTTTGCAGGCCTAAGGCACCCAATTGACCTAATAAAGAGCTGAACAGCCAATAGCTAGGCAGGAGGGAGATAGATGGGGCTGCCTGTAAGAAAGGAGAGAGGAAGAACAAAGAAGGAGAGGAGGGCATCACCAGCCATGGAGTAAGAAGGAAAGAATATAGAATAAAGATAGAAGCCCAGAGGCACAGGTAGACAGAATAATTTAAGGAAAGCTGACTAGAAATAAACCAAGCTAGGGTAGGGCATTCATAAGTAAGACTAGGTCTCTGTGTGGGAACTGGGTGGAAGGTTTCCAAAGAGCAAAGAGTAAAACAATGACTACAAGCAGCATCTATGTTTTAAGAGAGACCGCCAGTTATAACACGGCATGGCTGAGACTTGATGGAGACAGGCACAGTCAGGGCACATCCAACAGTAAGAACTATCTATCGCAGGTGGGGAGTGGTGATGCTTCGGCTGAGTTCTGCGGGGCTCACTGAGCAAAGCCAGGCAGGAAGGAGCTCAGAAGGGAGCACACTGCCTTAGGCTCGGGTATGAACGGCAGCAGCACCTACAATGCTATGCAGTTAGCTGTTCGTAGCTTAGTGCTGTGTTCTGCTTTCAAACTGTCTTCCTCTCCAAGCTGTTTTTTTCTCAGATTATGTCCTGAGGGAATCCCCATAAATCCTGTAAAGGCAATTTAGACTCATTAAGTTGCGGGTGAGGGTTGGCTTTCAGTTGATGGCTTATGAGCATGCCATTTCAGCCCTAGTTGCCAAACACCTTAGTTCTAAGTCTTGGCCTTTCTTGTTTAAATGTGTTCTTCACTCATATATTCATATATTCTTTATTCCTGACTCTGAGAAAATAATAAAACTTTAATAATTAATTGGGAGCAGATCACAGTACCTTCCATCCCATTCTAATTTGTCATCCAATAGGAAGTTAAATCCTAATGGAGAAGGACTACAAAGAAGAAATACAATGCCAGAGCTGTGGGTGATGCATTAAAAATTAAAGATGGGAAATTCATTTTAAAATGAGAGAGTCCCCTTAACTGGTACAGTTTACAACTTGCCTAAGGGTAAATGAGAAATGAATTGCTTATAAGTGTTGGTGGTACAGGGGTGAGCATAAGAGCCCTCCAGGAAGGGCTAGTAACTTTTTATAGGCATTCAATTAAATCAACATGGTTTTGTATGCTCTGCCTTGGGATGGGAATTTGGGGATATGGGAAATAGGATAAGAAATTCAAAAGAGATAAAGGTGCACTGTAGGTGTAGCTTAGTAGTGGAGTATCTGCCAAACCTGCAGAAGGTCTGGGGTTCAACACCCAAGGAAGGGAGGGAGGAAGGGAGGGAGGAAAGGAAGGGAGGGAGGAAGGGAGGAAAGAAGGGAGGGAGGGTGGGAGGAAAGGGAGGGAGGCAGGAAAGGAAGGGAGGGGAGGGAGGAAGGAAAGGATGGATGGATGGAGAGAGAGAGGGAGGGAGGAAAGGGAGGGAGAGGAATGACCAAAGGAATAACCAATCAATCCCTCCTCTTAAGTAAGTTCATTTGTAATAAAGAACTGGAAGGAACATACAAAAATTACGTTTTTATTTTTAAGAACTTAAACACACAATTATAAAATTATAGATTACTAACTTAAAAAAAATAGAGTGGCTAGGCATGGTGGTACACGCCCTAAATCCCAGTACTCAGGAGGCAAAGGCAGGCAGATCTCTGTGATTTCAAGGACAGCCTGGTTTACAGAGTGAATTCCAGGACATCCAAAGATATGCAGAGAAACCCTGACTCAAAAAACTAAAATATAAAAGTAAAGAAATAGAACAATAAAAAAGAAAGAAAAAAGCCACGTAAAGCCACCAATTGTCTGGATACTGTATGTTATCGTGTGGTCTTTGAATTGTTTGAGTGTTGAGGAAATAGCAACAGCTGCTAAAACACATTTTATTATATATGCTGCTGTGTTAATCCAACATACATATTTTTAAAATGCCAAATTTTAATGATCTGTAGTAACTCATTTAGTGGCGTTCTAGTTAGCGTCATTGATGCTGTGACAAACACTGGCCAAAAGTGACATGGAGGAGGAAGAGTCCCTCACTGAGGGAAGTGAAGGGAGGAGGCTTAAACTGCAGGAGACCTTGGAGGAAGAGATGCTTACCTCTCCAGGGCTCACTCATAGCATCCCTGAGCTTTGGTATTCCACCCTGGGCGATAATTCCCAGATGGGCGGGGCTCCTCCCATGTCAATCATTAACCAAGAAAATGACACAAACAGGCCCGCAAACCAATTCAGAAAGGCAATTCCTCAGCTGAGGTTACACCTTACCAAGCAGCTCTAGCTTGTGCTGACAGAAACTAATCAGTGCAAGTAGTTATGAGTAATTAATGCTCATTAACCAAAAGAATGAACATCCTCAGCACACACTGTTCACCAACACTGGGTCTGTGTATGTCCCACCAGAGGACAACATGGCTGCCTCCCGTCCTACAGCCACTTACACAAATGTGCTTGCCTTCTTCTTACAGGAATCTTAAGGAGGCAGGAAGGGGGATGCCCAATTTTCTGGTGGGCAATATTTCCCTGAGTTTGGAGGTCAGAGGGAAATGAATCATAAACTACTTTCCTACAATCTTACATTTTAGGTCATTGTCTCATGTGCCAGGCTAACATCTGAACGCTTCCTAACCCCTTTGAACATGAACTCCAGCTCTCAGGCTTAGCAGCAAGCACCTGTACCTACTGAGCTGTCTTGGTGGCCCATTGCTTCCTTTTCTTGGTTACTTTTGACTCTCTGAATAATATCTTCAATGTTGAACTTTTTCCCTATTTCCAAAAGTGTTCTAGGGAAAATATATGTCAAATAGCCTCATGGCTTCCTGACTCCAACAGTTATATCCTTAAATAACTATCAAACATTGCCTGGAGAGGTAACTCAGTTGATAGAGCGCTCAGCTAGCATGCATGAAGGCCTGGGTTCCATACCCAGCACCCTGTGAAATCAGGTGCAGGGAGGCATACTGTAGTCCTGTCACTCAGGAGGTGAAGACACGGGATCAGAAATTCAAGGTTATCCCCCTGTGCTGCATAGGAACTTCAAGGCCAGTCTGAGGTACAGGAGACCCTGTCACAAAACAAGAGACAAGCAGAAATAAACGACTAAAGCTATTTAGTATACATGTATACTAATGTATAGATGCTCTTCTAAAATACACTATGTGTCTCTGGTCAAGCCCCTGCCCAAGTCTAAGAACTCAGGGTCTGTCTCCCTCCTCCCCCTCTTTTTTGAGATGGTATTATGTAGCCCAGGCTGGTCTAGGATTTACTGTCACTGAGGAGAACCTTGAACTCTTGATTTTCCTGTCTCTGTATCCCAAGCACTGGCATTATAGCTATACACCCCGCTTTGGAACCTAGACATTCAACAGAAAAGAGAAGTCCTGGTAAGCACGTCCTTTGCTCACCTGACAATTAGTGTCTCACAAAGCAACTGGTCGGACTTGTCCTGAGACCACCAGGATAAGTGTCCCGCGTATGTCCTAATACCGCTCACCACATGCTCTTCCTGACACCCATCTTCTCAGGGATGACGATGCCCCTTGTCATGGCATTGGTGGACAATCACACATGCCACAGCACATGTATGAACGTCAGAGGACACCTTGGGGCAGCCGGCTTCTTTCCACCATGTGGATCCCAAGGGTAAAACTTAGATCACCAAGCTTGGTGACAAGAACCCTAACCCATTGAGCCATCTTTCTAGCCAAGGACAGATATGTTAAACTGTTAGGTAGACTGGAGAGACAGTCCTGTGGTTAAGAACACTTGACGCTTTGGCAGAAAGCCCAGAATCTCTCCCCCCCCATACACACCAGCACCTACATAGCAGCCTACTACTGCCTATAATCCCAGTCCTCAGAAGATGATGCCATCTTCTAGCCTCTGTGGGTAGTGCACACACCTGGTGCACATACAACATACATGACATACATGCAGGCAAAAGCTACAAACCTAAGGTTAAAAGTAAATATTAAAAGAACTAGTGTAATTTGCTGTACAAAGTGGTTTTATATTTTTTTTTGTGCTGACAGAATTCTTAAATTTTTTTTTATTTTACATATTGATCCCTTCTCCCTCCCATCCTCCCATGCCCACCCCCCCCAGCCCTCCTCCCATCCCATTCCCCACCCTCTCCACAGGGAGGGTGAGGCCTCCCAGGAGGGAACATCAAAATCTGTCAAGTCATTTGGAGTAGGGTCTAGGCCCTCTCTCCTGCCTCTAGGCTAAGGGAGTATCCCTCCATGGGGAATGTGCTCCCAAAGTCCTTTCGTGCACCAGGGATACATCCTGGTTCCACTGTCTGAGGTCCCTTAGACTGCCCAGGCCTTCTAGCTGAGACCCATATTCGGGGGGGGGGGTCTGAGTTGCTCCAATGCTGGTTTCCCAGCTATCAGTCTGGGGTCCATGAGCTCCCCCTGTTCAGGTCAGCCGTCTCTGTGGGTCTCTGCAGCCTGGTCTTTGATCAAGAGTACCATGTACTTGGAGTCATATTGATTCCCCATTATTCTTTCTTGTCCCCTTCTGTTTCCCTTCTGCTACCATGCTGCATGCACGTGTATTTATGTATACATGTGTGTTGAATATTACACATATATGTATACACACACACACGTGTATACATACATACATACTCTCTATCTTTGGTAACATTCAAGTGTCTACTCTCAGATATAGTGGATATAACCTATAGTCTTGTCATGGTCATTACACACACACACACACACACACACACACACACACACACACACACACACACACGAAGAGGTGGTATTTGTCTGAGTCTGGTTCACTTTACTTAACAAGATGATCTTCCATTCCAGCCATCTTTCTACAAATGGCATGAATTTGTTCTTACAATGAAAAGTCTCTAAAATGTATACACAGAATGGCTGGTGTGGGTTCCCATCCATCCCCATGAATTCCACCCTAATGTAGGAATCCACTCAGTGTCACTGGCAGTCCTTTACTGCTGTCGCTTTAGGGACACTTTCATAATTAATGGAGGGTCCACCTTAAGCCTGGAGCTTTCCATTCTGACCCCTTCCTCTAGCTATCTGATAACATCCCAAGTGTTTACTCCTAGATAGTCTACAGCAGACTTGTCAAGGACATTAAAAATGTGTGTATGTGTGTGTGGCACGCAAGCATGTGTGCCTGCTTGTATTTGCACCACATGTATACAGTGCCTTGCAGGCCAGAAGAAAGCAACAAGTTTCTCCTAGAGCTGGAGCTGCAGGGGCTGTGGGCCCTTTGCAGGCACTCTTGACCACTGAGCCATCACTTTTGCCCATCCAAAACTCAAGACTGACTCCTGCATCCTGTCCATGTATTCCTTCTGGTATATTCCACAAGTCCTCTGACCTCACTGGGATCTGCAAACACAAAGCCCACTTTCTTTCTCCCCAGCTTTATGCCATGTGTCAGTCTCAATCTGTAGATGAGGGTGGCTTTGCCCTCCTGGTCCTGCTGTCCATAGGATTACAGGCATGCCCACCAGACATGGCCCAGATTGTCAGACGTGCTACACACCAACAGTCAGGGCAGCATCACTCTTCTGGAGGTACCAGACACTTCCCCACTTCCCTGCTGATATTCTGGAGTCTTCCAGAGAAGTCAAGTGTGAACCAAAGGTACTTTTCAGACTCACTGACTCTAACAGCACTGCTTAGACTGCTCTCCTCCCAAATAGCCTCTGGGTTCCTTCAACTCTCTCTTGCCATGCAGAAGAAAACATTATTCTTAGCCGCCTCACCCAGCTTTACCTCCCGGCATTCATCACACTGGGCAGATGAGACACAATCCCCCCCCCCCCTTCCGGCAGTGGTTCTCAGCCTCCCTAACCCTGCAACCCTTTAATACAGTTCCTCATGCTGTGGTGGCCCCAGCCATACAATTATGTTCATTGCTGTAATCTTGCTGTTATGAATTCTAATCTCTGACATGCAGGACCCCTGTAAAAGGGCCATTTGACCCCTAAAGGGGTTGCTACCCATACATTAAGAACCGTGGTTATGGGGTTTCTTTTTCTAGTTTTTGCTTTGTGCTGTTAAGTGACTTAATAGTTTTCAACAAAGACAAAACCTTCTTCTTTAAGTGGAAATATCATATTTTTGTTCTACAATGCCAGTATTAGACCAGTAAGACGGCTCAGTAGATCAAAGTTTACTGTGACAGCATGACAGCCAGAGCGGATGGTGAGAACTAACTCCCAGTGTTCTGACCTCCACACACTAGCTCTCATTCACATACACAAGAATACATGAAAAATAATAATACAAACACCAAAGTAACAGAACGACAGTGTTCAGCTGCCCTTAGGGAGCCACAGTAAGCTCCTGGGTGGTTGCAGCAGGGCACAGTCCTGTGGGAGAGGAGAACACTTGGTTTTTATTACAGCTCTGCCACCCTTTAGGGTGAGTCATTTAAACTCATTCCCATCAGGGGATGGGAGAGAGTGCTTTTGTCTTTTTCTAAAAAAAAAGCAGGGACCTAGGGTGCTGTCTCCTGGGGTTATGGCGACTCTCAGAGAGAAGGCCAGGGACTACGCCAAGGTGTGCACCTGCACGAGCTACACTCAGCAGATCACCACTCCCGCCCTCCCGCCAGCTGGGTCTGCATCTCTTCATAAGCTACCATCTTCCTTCTACACCCCAAACCAGTACCAAAACATTTTCTGGAAAAAAAAACCAAAAATAAAGAGATCTACAAAACTATAGAACCATAGAAATCACACATGCCAAGAGCTGCCCCCACCTCATTTACCAACAAGGACTTTCACAGTGCATAAAACAAAATTCCACTTCACAATCCAATGGATCATCATCACTTTTTTATAGCAAATAACCTACTGTGAATGACAGTTTGATCAGAACAAAAATCTTTCAGAGTCCAATATGATCTTTAAGTCAATTAAAAAGGAAAGTCACATGTTCTTAAAAATTTCTTTTTACAAATAGGTAGGAAAAAAATCCTTAATTTAAATAAGATTATGCTTCTTCATCAAATATACTTAAAATGACATCATGTTTTAGAACACAAACATCACTTGGTAGTATCTACAAACAAACTAATGATGATGTATAGACTCACTGATGAATGCAACTCCACACTGTATCTTCTCTGAGCAGTAAATTCAAGATTCCTACTGTTTAAGAAAAAAAAAAAAAAAATCACCAATCCCCACCAAAACAAAAACCCTCTACAAAACAAACAAGCCACCAAACCAACTGTCAAGCAAAATATTTTTTAATTAGTAGGCTGATCATAAATAAATCCACATAAAAGATTAACAGAATTACAAAGAGTTTTGTGTTTCTTTTGTGGACTCAATTCATAATATGCATTAGTCAACCTCATTCCCTAGCTGTGACAAAGAGTTGTCATCCAACAATGCAACACAGTTTAGCACTCATGTTCTTAGTTACATTTTATATTTTCTTTACAAATGTAACACTTATGTACATTATATATATTTTTCTTATAGTTCATGTACTGAAACTCTAGTGCCTTTACAGGGAAAATGTTGAATCCATTTCATGAATATGAATCATTCCTGTTAAAAAGTAATTCATACAAACAAGTGACACAGTACCACTGCCCTTTGGCCTCTTCTGTCAGAGTTCAAGTCCAGAAATGTTAACTGTAAGAAGACAACTTTATCTAGTTTAGACTATGACATGTCATTCCACACAGTCCTCGAGTCTGCAGGCTCGCAGAAGAGCACTATACTGCTGCACTCCTGGAAGTATGTAGAACCCGACTCCGCACACCGGGTGGGTCAGCATCGTCTGCAGGGAGGGACTCTCGCTTGCTCCCCCTTCTCCTCTCTCTCCCGTCCAAGCCTCAAGACAGAGTGATGTGCATCGTGTCTTCCAACAACAGCTCGTGGCAAGTCTCCTGTGCTTCTGTGATGGATGGTGCTTTCCCTGGCTGTGGAACCGTCCAGCCTGACTTACTTCTGTGCACTTCACTTACAAATCTGCTGCTGAATGTGAATCAGAAACTCATAGTAAGAGAACGCGGCCTCTGTGCGGTCTTCAATCAAATGCTGAAAAAACTCTGTTTTGGCAGGACTCTCATCTCTGAAAGGCAGAAAACAGCATTTACCTAAAATATACATAGTTACAAAGGATAAACAGACACTATGTGGACTTCAGGAGAACAAACACAGGAGAGGTCAATCAAGTTACACTTCCACACAAAGTCCTGAAATTTGCTTTGCAGAGAAGTATAGGGAAGATGACATCACCACGGCATTATGGAAGACTTACTTGACCATGTGAAGGACAGGGCTTAATGGTCGGCTGTCTCGAAGCCACGTTATAAAGGATCTAGTCCTCTCTGATGACAGCGTGTCTAGCTCCGGAAGATGTGTCTGGTAAAAGAAACACAATTGGAAAACACAAATATACACTAACATTCAACATACTCTTCCCTTTTCAGGCTGCATTCCTTTTAGTAAAGGCAGCAGAATGGTTGTAACGATGATTAACCCTATAGGCCCATGTATACCTACAGATCGCCCCGAATACATCACGATGTACAGTTTTTTGGAGTGAAATAATTCCAACCTCTGCCATCTGGTAAATAGCTACTGGCAGGACTGGATCTGGGGCTTCCAGGCAGCCAGCCAATCACAAGCCTGCATTCTGCCCCTAGAGCCACAGGAAGGAAAATTTAGTTGTAGAAAGAGTGTGCTTGCTGGTCAGTATATGGATGCTATTTTACCTGACTACTGTACTGCTCTAGACAACCCAGTAAAGCACATACATGACTGGTGTGCACTGGTACCCTTCGACTTCCTGTTTCTTCTAGTGGTAATATGCAAATGTGGAGGGCTATCACTAAACTCCAAATCTACCTTACAATGACTCATAACTTATTAGAACTCACATTCTGAGAATTTCATCTTTCTTTGATTCTACCCCCAAAGATTCACTTGTTTTGGGGTGCTGGAGAGATGCCTCAGTGGTTAAGAGCACTCTCTGATCTTCCAGAGGACCAAATGGAGGCTTACAACCGTTGGGAACCCCACTCCCAGGTGGTCCAACACCCTCTTCTGTCTCCATGGGCACCAGCAGAGACCGGCATGCACATGGTACACAGACATACATACATAAAGGCAAAACACACTAAACTATTAAAAAGGAAAAGGTTCCTCCTTGGGACTGACTGGAAAAGGTTTACTTATTTTTAAGTATGTGGGTGTTTCGCCTGCCTGCATGTATGTTTGTGAAACATGTGCATGCCGTGTCCACACAGACCAGAAGTAGGTGTTGGACCCCTGGGACTGAAGTTACAGATGACTGTGAGCCTCCATGTGGGTGCTGGGAATGAAACTTGGGTCCTCAAGGGGAACAGTAAATGCTCTTTAGCACCATCTTTAACTTTTAAAGTTTTTAAACTGTAGATCTGTAAATATATTTTAGAACTATAGGCTATTTAAATGACCTAAAAGTGCAAGTGTATTTGGTTATTGTATATGGGGTGAGAATAAACCAATTCTTTTTTTCAAAGCCAAAGCTCACAGTGACCAATCCAAAGCATACCTTACACATGAAAACAAATGAACTGTTGAATTATCACAGGTGCAATTCATGTCAATACTTAACATTTTTTTTATCTAATTCTTAGAAGAGGCCCAGGGCTACCTATGTAGCCCAGGATGGCCTAGAACCCTCTCTGTAGGCCAGGCTGGCACTGGGCTCACAGAGCTGCCTGTGCGCCACCCCCCGCCTTCCCCGGGCTGGGATTAAAGGTGGGTGCTACCACTAACCCTGACTTTTTTTTTGGTTGTTTGTCTTCTTAGACAGGATGTAGACGGGTTGGCCTTGAACTCCTGATCTCCTGCATCTACCTCTAAAATGCTGGGATTACAGGTGTACAGTACTACATCTGGCTAAACAAAGTAGAAATCCCTACCCTTCAACAATCCCGATAGTTGGAACCCAACCCTAGTGACTCATGGTCATATCAGCACCTGGAGCCTAACTCCAGAAGATCATGACCCTTATCTTTAAGAGTCTCAAGGAAAACAACCCACTCTAAAACCTCAATATAGACATTCTGCAGAAATGAACCCTGCAAAAATGGCTCATGAAACAAGGGCAAGCCACTTGACCTCTACTGAGCCCTCTTGACCTCTACTGAGCCCTACCCCAAAGCCATCCCATCTGGGATGGGCCATCATCGGGGAAGTGGACCATGGGCTATCGTTGCAGCACATTCCAATAGATCCTCTGTCTGTTCAAGCAAGTGATAAATAACATTCACTTAGCATTACCAGCCTTCCAGACTCTGTCTCAGACATGACAGAAAGGCCACGTAGTGTGTAACCCCATTAAGTGACTTACTGAGAACAGGCAAAATCACAACTACAAAGTACAGTGGTGGCCTGCAGCGAGGGGGAGGGGAGTAGCTGGACAGAAAGGATTTGTCTTGAGGGGTGATGGAAATGTTTTGAAACTGGACAGTGGTGATGGTGAGGCAGGATAGAAAGGGGAAGGTGAGGGAAGACAGTAGGAGTGGGCTTCCTTGGAGTCCGGTTATACCTCCTGCCAGCTGAGAGTCAAGAAGCTCAACATAAACTAATAAAATCTGCCATGGACACTAAATGTGGCATGATGGCTAGACTGCTAAAGATTCAAGGCCAGGCTGGGATATTCAGTGAGTTCCAGGAGATCGGAGATAAATGTAGAGACCCTGTCTCAAGAAACTCAAAAAGGAGCCGGGCGTTGGTGGTGCACGCCTTTAACCCCAGCACTCAGGGAGACAGAGCCAAGTGGTATTGTGGTAAATAAGGGTCAGGATAAACAAATAGGCCGAATAGATGTTTATTCAGGGAGAAATAACTTACAACCTAGACAGATGAACACCAGGAAATTCAACCCGATCCTCTCCTGTCCGAGTCACGCCAGAAAGAGAGCGCCTTCCTGGCCCCCTCCGACCTCCTTCCTCAGGTCACCTCCGCCCATCGCTCCACCCCCCAATGGGCGTGGTCAGTGCTACAGAAGGACTACCTCACTACAAAGTGGATCTCTTTGAGTTCGAGGCCAGCCTGGTCTACAGAGCTAGTTCCAGGACAGGCTCCAAAGCAATGCAGAGAAACCTTGTCTCAAAAAACAAACAAAACAAAAACAAAACCAATCCCCCACCCCTTCACTAAAACCTCAAAAAGGTTACCTAAGATGCCCAAGGACACAACATCCCCTTTTGATATCAACTATTTCAAGTATGTTATGGTCAAATATCACAAACCATGCTTAATGGCCAAAGGGTATATGACATTTGAATTTAGCCTTACTCTCTTCCGAGGTACAAACACACACCCTTTTGAGAATATCACAAAAGATTATGAACTTGGTATCCAGTCAAAGCATGTGTTGAGTCCCCTGTACTTCTGTGTGTAATCCCTCACCCATGTTCCTATAAGTAGGCCCAATAAATTCACTGATTCACCGAACTGGCTTGGATGCAACGGATACTTTTGTCTGTCATCAGTGTCCTATCCAGCTTACATGGACATTTATTTAATTCTCCTCAAGAAAAGTAACACAACAAAATTCACTGACCATTTTCTGTGGTATTGCTGCAAAATCAGGGTACCCAAGCACATTCTCTATAAAGTTATTGTCACAGCCTTTGCCAATCCAGATGTAAAAGACCTAAAAAATAAAAAGGGTGCAACAGAATATTAAATTCCCTAATAGAAAATCCATCATGACTAATCCTCTGTTACCATTTGTAAAAGAGGTCATTTATCCTGTCTCAGACACAAAATCTAACAAACATAAAAGGAGATATATAATTACAACTCTGTGAAGCTAGTTCTAAGAATCAAAAATAATCCCATCTTCTTTACTTAAGTTTCAAGTTTTCTAAGAACATTTTATATTCTTCCTCACTTAAGATTTATTTATTTAGGGGCTGGAGAGATGCTCTGGTTAAAAAATTTGTCAGTCTTGCAGACTACCCTGGCCTGGTACCCAGCATCCACACGGTGGTTCACAGTCATGCGTAACTCCAGCTCTAGGGGATCCACAGCTCTCTTCTGACTTTCTCAGGCATGATACATGGATGTGGTGCATGTACACACATGCAGGCAAAAACAAAAACTTTTCTTTCTATGATTAGCATTGCCTACGTGCATGTATGTATATCTCTGTGTGCAGTATCCAGAGGCCAGAAGTGGATGTCAGATCTCCTGGAGTTACTGATGGTTGTGAGCTTCCATGTGGATGCTAGGAACCAACCCAGAAGTCTTCTGGTTAAGAGTTCCTAACCAGTGAGCCATCATCTTTCCAGCCCCATTCATTTATTTCCCTGATAGGAAATTACTGCTTTAGTAAGAATATCTGCCCCCTATTTCCCATTTACCCTTTCAATTACTATTTCTACTTCAACTTGTGAGTTCTGTGGCTGCTCACACCTGTCTTGTCTACCTGCTCCTCCTTCCACCACTCCCGAGCAGAGAGTGACTTCTCTAACCTCCACCCCTCACTGGAATTTCTGGCAATGGATAGAAGTTGAACCACCAGAGAAATTCTTGAGGTCCATTTGAATTTTATGATTCTGATGGTAAAGTTCTTGAAGGTAGGAATGTCTTTTCTGAGTACATATTACTAATCTACATCAATGTGATGTCCAGCTATAGGGTCTAAAAAGTAAACTGAGCTCCTGTGCCAGTGAGACTGCGCCCCCGTCTGCTGGGTGATACCAGGACTGGATTGTGTGTTCCCTGCCAGTCAGAGCAGTGGTTTTGTCAGGAACGATGCTTACTGAGCCACAGTCCATGAGGAAAGCCCCCTCTCTGGTCAGCTTCTCTGCAGACAGTTTTTGAAGTGATGGCTGAGGTACTACCCTGTCATTAACATGTATGGCACCCTGAAAAGAAAAGGCAGAACTTGGTGAGTCCTAACACATTGCTGTCATCAGACTTCACAGACTCTCATCTATGACATATTTTAGAGAATGAATACACATTGACCGTATACCACTGTTTACAGCAGAATGAAGATGTTCAAATGTGTTCAAACTTAAAAAGTAAATATGTACAAATGTAAAATGGATTATCTGTTTCATTTACTTCTCTTCTAAGGTCGGTGTGTATGAAAACTCAGGCAGCTGACCGACTTGGTTTACATTCCTCTTAACAGCATAAGACTATGTACGGGATGAATATTAATCCCAAAGATACAGTCTGAACGTAAGAAAGAAAAAGCCACTATACAGCTGTGCATTACACTTATTACTGGGTAACGGACTTGGTTTACTATGTAACTAATATTGAAGTCTGGTTATATCACAAACTGCCAATAGCTACAAAATACAAATGGAGATCACTGTAACTTAGCTTTGAATCAAACATTAAAACCAAACACACGGTATGTTACTTCCCACAGTGAAGTTTTTTAAACAACTCTACCCACCGGATGATAGCATCCGAAAGTCCTACTGAGTACCTAGATCTCTAAAAGCCCTCATTATTGGAATGTTTAGACCACGGGGAAGAAGAGAGTGGGGGACTACTGAAAATACCATATCGTCTTAGGCAGAGCATCAAGACAAATGCATACCTCATCTGTCAACCTGTCTATCCTGTATAAGTTGGGATGAATCATTTTCATCAGATGAACAAGTGGCTGAGACTTCATCTGGCACATGGCATATACACGGTCATCCAGGCGTGTACTTGTACCCGTTCTAAATGCTTTCTGCAGGGAAAAGACACATGTTCCAAGGGAAACATATATGTAACAAGTACAGAGCAGACCCATGACAGTCAGGATTCAAGGCTCAGCCAATACTTAACATGTTAAGGAAGTAAATCGGGTTTTCTGAACTAGCCTGTCCTTGTTAAGAAAAACAACGATCTGCTAGGTTACTACGAAGCGAACTGAGACGATGCAAACACAACACCTTTAACATGATGAAATGATGGAAAGCCACTCAGCAAGAGTTAGACCTTAGCTGGGAGTTTCTTCCAGGAACACATGTGAAGGGTGCGCTCTGACCACTTCATAACTCAAACTGCCCATACAAACGAAGGACAAATGCTTTGGCAGGGGTCATGGCCCACTGCATACCTCCATATATTCCCCCTATTTTTCAAAAGTTTTACAACACCAAAGTATGTAATTCTCTAGCTAACTATTAAAAACATCGATTTCATTTCTTTAGTCACATGAGAGCCTGTGAGAAACCGATCAGCTGTGAAATAGAGAACTACCTACCTGTTTGAGGAGCGCCAACACATAGAGTGGGAGCAGCTTGAGTGAGCTGGGTGCCATCAGCGTGGAGCGTGGCACACTCGACACCGCCGAGCTGTAGGCAGACAGGGGGTCCACCACAGCATTCACCAGAGCATCCCTGGCATCCGACAAGCTTGACGACACCGAGCGATCCACAGCTGCAAAGTGAGAGGAGACTCAGCCACCAGACTGCAGTAGGTGTTCTCTTCTCTCAGATGTGCCACGCACGCACGCACGCGCGCTCGCGCACACACGCACACCCCTGCATACTAAAATCCGGAAGGAGGGGTAGTGTGAGCTAATGACACAATCCTTGTATCTTTGGTTCACTCCCTAGTACTGCCAAACAAGGTGTGGAAAGCAGGTCTTTCCGTAAGTGCTATTATAATTTTGCTCCAAGTGAGCAGTAACGGCTGCGCTGCTTTCTCCTGTGTATGTGGGAAACAGCAAGGCTCACTGCATGCTTATGCTTGTTCATTAAAAACAGAACCCTCAGGAGTGTGTTGACTGCTGAAGGCTTCTTTAAGCTTAGAGGGAAACGTACTTTTCTGCGCGTGGTTCTACAGCAGTTATGCATCCAATACAGTTTCTCCGCTACCACAACAAAGAAGCACAGCAGCTTCATCACCCGCAGTGAAGTTCTCTCTCTACCCCACCCTGGCCATCTATTCTCCATCATACCAATTTCTCTTTTACTAAATGTCACGGAAATGGAGTCACAGGGACACACGGTGTGCCACTGAGCGTAACGCCTCTGAAAGTCACACTTGCTTAACTGACAGCTCCTTCCTGATCACTGCTGAGCTGCTACATTCCACAGTGTGGGTGTGACAGTTTACACACTAGTTGAAGAAGATCCAGATTTTTACAGATCACAACCCCCTCTAGTAGATTTTAAACTAGGAATTATTTTTTAAAATGTAAGAACAATCTAATTCATCCTGTAATAAATGAAAATACATTAAATGTTTTTTTAATTAATTGAGGGGGATTTCTTAAAAGAAAAGAAAAAAAAAAAAAAAAAAAAAAGAAAGAAAACCCCCAGATTTTTTAGGTTAGAAAAATGCGTACTTCACCTGCTTTTCCACAAGTTACTCACCCATGTTAGCCAACAGGCAGATGGCAGCTTGCACATCCACTCCTGCATAGACATCTGGGAGTGAACTCACCACTGGCAAGCAAAGTGTATGCACTCTAATTCTCCGTTCACCTAAACAAAATGAAGCATGTCATTAAAGCACCCTAGACTAAGAAAGAAAGCAAACATCACAATTCCATTCAAATGACTGCTTTGGCTAGACTCAATCATCAAAAATTCTGAAACAGAAAAGGCTTCTTTATAACTAATATGTTTCAAGTGTCTTATTTTTATTATTTTGGGTGCTAGGTATTAAACAGGTTCTCAGCCACCTGGTTTCCACAGCATACCTTTGCTTGATGTATACAGCAGGGCTGTCTGAAAGCACACTAACGAAGTGTCTGTCAGGCTCTCCTCAATTGACAGCTGCACTGCAAATCCAGCATCAGGATTGATGTTGGCAAGAGACAGCAAGTCAGTGGAACGGACAAAGAAGTTTCCGTGGAAAGTGTGCATTGAAAGACCTAGGGAAGAGAGCTGGCGTGAAGACAGGCAGAGCAGCATCCTTACATCAGTCCAGCTGCTGACCCTCCATCAGTGCACCTGCTGCCCCTCACCATCTACACCTGCTGGCCCTCACCATCAGTGCACCTGCTGCCCCTCACCATCTACACCTGCTGCCCCTCACCATCAGTGCACCTGCTGCCCCTCACCATCTACACCTGCTGGCCCTCACCATCAGTACACCTGCTGCCCTTCACTCACCATCAGTGCACCTGCTGCCCCTCACCATCAACACCTGCTGGCCCTCACCATCAGTACACCTGCTGCCCTTCACTCACCATCAGTGCACCTGCTGCCCTTCACTCACCATCAGTACACCTGCTGCCCCTCACCATCAGTGCACCTGCTGCCCCTCACCATCAGTGCACCTGCTGCCCCTCACCATCTACACCTGCTGCCCCTTACCATCTACACCTGCTGCCCTTCACTCACCATCAGTGCACCTGCTGCCCCTCACCATTTGCACCTGCTGACCCTCCATCAGTGCACCTGCTGCCCCTCACCATCTACACTTGCTGCCCCTCACCATCAGTGCACCTGCTGCTCAGTCAGTGGCATCTCTGCGCAATCACAGAGTAAGGCTGGACTCTAGGGAGAGCTAACTAAACCACACAGGCTCTCCAAAGGAGTCTATATCCTGTTTATCCTACATTTACACCCACCCTTGCTATCATACTCTATACGAGGTCCAGCTCAGACATGAGCATCGGACAGAAAAGTAAGAAACTGAGGGTTCCTTTCCCTGGAGTTAAGATGAGAGTCTGCCCCACATAACCCAAAGGAAGTCGTGAATTAAATGGCCATTAAGGGAGTCACCTTTCCTGCTCTCAGTCACTCTCAAGTAACTTCTGACATGTGCTTTCCTCCTTTTTTTCTTGAGTAAACAAAGATGCTTCCTTTACCCACTTATTCTAATTATTTAGAGAAATTGGTCAATGACCACTCAATAACTATTTCAAACAGGGTTCAGCTGGACTCAACTGGAGTCCTCTGTGATGATAGCCACCCACGGGCCTGGGAATGCTTGCTGACTGATACAGGAATGTAACAGAACACACCCTTTTCACAAGTTCATACCTTTAGTACATCTTATTCTCATAACAGCTTCAAATCCAATTTTCCTGGTGAGGTACCGTTTGAGGTCTTTTTGTAACTTCTCTGCTTGCGAAGGGTTGTGAGTAGAGTGGAAAGATGGGTAGTAGAATATGCACCCTGCAGAGTACTTGGACATACACGCTTTAGAGAGAGATGCATCAAGTATTAGCTAGAGAAGCAACGAGAGTCTCCTTGTCTAACAAGAACTACAGTCTGCACATTATGAAAAAAACTTATAACGAGAAAGCCAAACATGGACGGAATCAGACAGATCTGAAACCTGAAACATTTACAAAATATATCAGACACACTGAAGTTTATTTTCGGCAGAATGGCTAAGGAATCATGCTACAAAGCAGGATATTAAGAGCATTTCATTTGGTATAAGGATTTTTAAAAAGTTTACTGATATATGTTACACACATTACCTATCTGATCTATGCCTTTTCTCCCCCACTACTACGAATGCTTATTGAATGCACTGTGTTCATTACATGTTAGAAATCTATTAAGTAGGTAACACAATGACATCTTCTTACCCAAACTAGCAAGGTCAGAATACTGTGAACTTAGAAGGAACAAATCCACTGCAGTTTGCTGTCCTGAGCAATCCAAAGCAAGTTTCTTATAAAAATCAGTTGCAGGGCCAAGATGGTGCACAACCTAAGCCAAGAGATCATGAAGTAAGAGCCTTTGCTTATGCACACAACACTTGTCGCTTATAACAAGGAAGAAGATACAGACTTTAGTCCATTACCAACCAACTGTACGGGCACAGGAATAAAACCTAGTGTTTATAGCAAAGCACTGTGGTTCAGACCATTACTCCAGCACTTTGGAAACTGAGGCAGGAGGACTGCTGAGTCTTCAAAGCCAGCTTGGGCTACCGGGTAAGAACCCCACACCTTCAACATTAAAGAGGCATCCAACCTTTGCTAAGACACTACTTTGTTCATCTGTAAATAAAAGAATTAGGGTATGTTTCCAAACATTAAAAAATTAATCTATCTAGCTTGTGTGTGTGTGTATATGAGTGCACATGTGCCGCCACAAACTGCAGTACTGCCAGAACACGGACGTGTGCCACCACATCCAATGCTTTACTTGGAAGGGATTGGATTGGTGAGAGGGTGCACACGGCCAGTGCTCTCACCGCTGAGCCATCTCTTCAGACCACATTTTACGGCCTGCTAACTAATTAGTAAGAATACACCAAACCCTCGAATAAAGGCAATCTGGCTTAGTTTCTTATTGGTTTTATTACTGCTAATGAAGCAAGGAGGGGGAAATGGATAATTTCAGTCTTCAGGAGAAAAAAAACAACAGTGGTTAAGATAACACTCATCAGGCAGGTGGCGCTCACCTTTAATCCCAGCACTCAGGGAGGCAGAGGCAGGCGGGTCTCTGTGAGTTTGAGGCCAGCCTGGTCTACAGATGTACAGAGTGAGTTCCAGGACAGCCAGAGCTGCACAGAGAAACCCCATCTTGAAAAACAGAGAGAAAAGAAAAAAGAAACAAACACTCAATATGCAATACCTTGGTGTTCGACCTCTGATTTGGATCTTCTCTGGACTGCAGAAGTCCTGCCCCCAGGGAAGGTAACTGTGTCTGAAACACAGACACTCGGCCACCCGTGGGAGACATGAGTTTGAAGGCAGCCTGAAGCGCAGGTCCGAGGGCACTGTGTGTTTCTCTGGTATTGATGAACATATTTGGTAATGCGTTCAGTAAGTCTTTTATAAGCTGAGGGAAGATTGAAGGTTAAATTACTGAGAAGGCAAGATAGTTTTCTTCTCGAAAACATTCCAGAATAAAGCATGGCAATGCCACCTCTGGGGATTGTGCAGGAAAGGACTCACTAGATGCTCCCTACAGTGTCTACCAGCAATGGACCAGTAGACAAGCGTCAAGCTGGGAAACAGTTAACGGAACCAGTGTCTTGATACTCTGAGAAAGCCAATTAATCTCACCTCTTTACTTTCGTGCAGATTCACAAGCAAGCTATCCGGTGTGGGCAGAAAAACATCTACAGGAGAGAACATTTCATGAGGGCACAGTCAAGAGGACATTATAAAGTAGTGCATTTTGGTTCTATGAGGATGCCTGCCACGTGTATTATGCTGCCTTAGTAAACATATATACTCCACATGTACACATTCAACACACACGCATAAAGTCGTCCCCACTCCAAACCCACAGCTACACAGACTCCCCTGCTGAAGCTTACCGTCTATATCAGACACAATCAACATCTGAGGCTGTGACAGGCCTTCTTGTAGGTTGTAGAAATGAATAGTGCTGTCAAAAGTCATGAATCCTATTCTTGTTCGTGAATCTCCAGGAAGCCTAGTGACAAAAATGGCAACTTGAAATTCACAGTGCCCAGTCACACTGCTTACAAGAGAATGAAATGGGCTAAGTCTAAGGACAGCTACACATAACTTTTTACGGGAGACGGAAAAACTATCTGAACCAACACACAAGGAAACGGCTGAGGCTGAGGCTGCAGCATCTTGTTTCCAGGTAGGAGCACTCCCACGAGTTCCGACTCAGACCGTGAACCATTAGCCTTCAGCTAAGAGGCAACCAGAACCCAAGTGCTTTCAAAAGCTCAGCACTGCCTGCTTACTTCCCACTGGAGCAGTGGGTCTGAACCTTCCTAACACTGCCACCCTTTAACACAGGTGTTGTGGGGACCCAAGCATAAATTATCCCATTGCAAATGCACCACTCTAATTTTGCTCCTGTTATAATCATTATATAAATATCTGATATGCAACGCCCGAGGGGCCAAGGCCACAGAATGAGAACTGATGCTCCTAGCACATGGAACACCACACCTCATTCTCATACTCCCAAGTAAAAATGTGATCATATTTTTGTCTCAGTATCATAGTGTAACCTTTGAACAATGTATGGGCAGAATGACAAATACTTCCCAGGGGAAAAAAATTAACAATGTTATTAGACTTTAATGTGTGAATTTTGAACAAAAAATACAGTTATGAACACTGAAGTGATTACTATCAATCACTAAGAAGTTTTCTGTTAGAAATCAGTTCATGGTACTAAGAAAGAAGCCCGCCATGCTTCCTTCCCTCTGTTGTGGGATATTTGTACACTGTGTGAAGGTGTATTTCTCTGACTGGTGTAATAAAAAGCTGAATGGTCAATGGCTAGGCAGGAGAGAAAGGAAGAGGAAGAAAATCTAGGCTCACGGGTGATGCGGAGGATTCAGCATGAGCAGCACGGAGGCATAAGGTAATAAGCCATGAGACAGTACATACATTAAAATAAATGGGTTAATTATCAGACCTGGTGGGCTCTTTCCCACTGTCCCTCTGAAGAGGAGGGCAGGTCTTTGCCTCTCTTTTCTCTTTCTCCCTTCCCCCAATAAAACTTCTCAAGTTAAAAAAAAGAAAATATGGGCCAAGCTTTCATAATGAATAAGAAGACAGAGACAGACTCATTATATCCCTCAGCAACATGTGTTACAGAAGTGCATCTTATCTCAGAGTTCCTCCAGTTGTGTTTCCTCTGGTTATGTAATTTATTGCTTTAGCATGTACCTTTAAAATATTTTTGTACAAAAGATTCCAGGGGCTAGAGGTGGCTCAGTGGTTAAGAGCACTTGCTGTAGTTGGTGAGAACCCAGGTTGGCTTCCCCCAAACCGATTGAGGCTTATAACATGGTCAACTCCAGTTCCCAGGGCAGGTCTCCTTGGACCAGGCATGCATGTGGTACACATCATAAAAGTAAGCAAATCTTTAAAAGACTCGAAAGTAGGATGTGCATGGAAACACAGTTTATGTTGTAAAGGATGACTGATCACTGCCTCACAGACTCAGGAACAATCAAAGACAGGGTGACAATGCCTGGTAAGACTTAGGCTCCCACAGATTAACCTGCGCTCCTTTGAGACCTCTAGGTTCAGAAGGTCTGAGGACATTAGTAAGCAAATAGAGTGCAGCCTCTGACCTACCCTGCTAAGAAACTTCACTAATGTCTACTAAAATGCTTCTGTAGCAAATTCCTTTCTCAAGAGCCCTTTCAGGAAATGTCCTACTACAGTGTTGGGATCCTAGGCCCTTTCTAGTTTTGTTTTTACTTTTCCAATGTGTTGATCTTCTGTTGTAATCAAATATAAATAACTGTTTTCCATCCTCAGTTTATTCTTTTAGTTTTATAGAATCTAATCTGCAAATAGGCACTTAATCTTGCTGGAGTAACAAACAGGACACTTCTTCATACTTCTCTGAGAATAGTAGAGGGGATGGATTGATGGAACAGGAGATGGGATGGGAACTTGCACTACTCCCTCAAAGAAAACATCTGGTACTGCACTACCTCCAGGGGCGCTGAGCCCGGGGGAACTTAGAGTTGGAAGTCTATGGTCTCAGCATGGAGTGTGGCTTCTACCTCCAGGGGCGCTGAGCCCGGGGGAACTTAGAGTTGGAAGTCTATGGTCTCAGCATGGAGTGTGGCTTCTACCACCAGGGGCGCTGAGGCCTGTGTACCAGTATGTACAGCACATTCTCTGGCTTTCTAACATTTTCAACACAAACTCAGCTCCTACCTCCCTTTCTTCAAATCATTCTCTCACTAGTGCCAATAAAAGTAGCATGTGAAAAAAAATGTCTTGCCTAGTCATAAATTATACCTAGCTTTCTACAGAGTTTTATTTTGATTTATTAGCTTTATTAAACTGAGAAAATACATGCATACACAGGGTACAAATGTCTTAAGATGCATTCATACTGTGGGATAACAAAATTGATTATATATATAAATTAATATATAAAGCCAACATGTTGTAAGAATGCTCAAACCTACCCAGTATTTTCAGTCACAGTCACCAACAGTTCTTTGCATGACTGTAGTGTGACCCGTGTCCTCTCATCCCACCATCTCCCCCATCCACCCGGCTACCGTCTCCCCCATCCACCCATCTCCCCATCCACCCCATCTCCCCCACCCACCTGGCTACCGTCTCCCCCATCCACCCATCTCCCCCATCCACCTGGCTACCGTCTCCCCCATCCACCCATCTCCCCCATCCACCCATCTCCCCATCCACCCATCTCCCCCATCCACCCATCTCCCCATCCACCCATCTCCCCCATCCACCCGACTACCGTCTCCCCCATCCACCCATCTCCCCATCCACCCAATCTCCCCCATCCACCCCATCTCCCCCATCCACCCGGCTACCGTCTCCCCCATCCACCCATCTCCCCATCCACCCAATCTCCCCCATCCACCCGGCTACTGTCTCCCCCATCCACCCATCTCCCCTGTCCACCCGGCTACCGTCTCCCCCATCCACCCATCTCCCCATCCACCCAATCTCCCCCATCCACCTGGCTACCGTCTCCCCCATCCACCCATCTCCCCCATCCACCCGGGTACCATCTCCCCCATCCACCCATCTCCCCTGTCCACCCGGGTACCATCTCCCCCATCCACCCATCTCCCCTGTCCACCCGGCTACCGTCTCCCCCATCCACCCATCTCCCCATCCACCCAATCTCCCCCATCCACCTGGCTACCGTCTCCCCCATCCACCCATCTCCCCCATCCACCCGGGTACCATCTCCCCCATCCACCCATCTCCCCTGTCCACCCGGGTACCATCTCCCCCATCCACCCATCTCCCCTGTCCACCCGGCTACCGTCTCCCCCATCCACCCATCTCCCCCATCCACCCGGGTACCATCTCCCCATCCACCCGGGTACCGTCTCCCCCATCCACCCATCTCCCCATCCACCCATCTCCCCATCCACCTGGCTACCGTCTCCCCCATCCACCCATCTCCCCATCCACCCGGGTACCGTCTCCCCCATCCACCCCATCTCCCCATCCACCCGGGTACCATCTCCCCCATCCACCCATCTCCCCCATCCACCCGGGTACCATCTCCCCCATCCACCCATCTCCCCATCCACCCGGGTACTAGCACTTTTACTTACAGATCAGCTGTGAGTCCAGACATGAGTGAAATCATGTGACATGTATTTCTCAGTGCCTGCTTTAATGCCATTTAACCTACTATCCCTCAGATTCAGCCATACCAGTGATGGTGTTATCCAGGTTCCTGATGCACAGGCCAATCTCTCTGGCTCAGTGCTCAGGTCGGCGAGTCAGAGGGAGAGACAAGATCCAAGTTCTTGCAAAATATTAAAGCATTTTCTGTCTTATGAATTAAGATACTATGTTGTTATTAAATTGTAACAAGGAATAGAATCCTTATATTCTATAAAATTAGGTAAACACAGTCAACTCTAACAAACTTTGCAAAAAACAAAACATAACCAATAAATTATACAAGAGCCACTTTGAATGTATGCATACACTTATATACTACATATGAATAAAAATATTCTTACTTGTCTAAGTTTTCTAGTAACGACTGGCATAAAACTGACAAGTACCCAGCTTCCACCGCATTATGAGACACATCTAAAACAAACAAGTAGACAGCAGGCTGAGGAGGACGGAGCTGCAAGAAAAAAGGCACCGTCATTTAGTGAGCAGGCAGGCACACTTCCTTTTTCCTATCATTATTGTTAATGGATGTATTTACTGACCGTCTAACACACACACACACACACACACACACACACTCTCTCTCTCTCTCTCTCTCTCACACACACACACACACACAGAGGATGCAGTTCTAGCTAATGAAAATGACATGTCCTTCTTCAATTTATTTTTCTTGTAAAGTTCAGTTGAGATTACAATGAAAGGTGGCTGTAATGGCTAAGTATGATTAGTGTTTTTATGTAAGGAAAGTTCACTAACATATCTTCTAAAGTAATAGCTGTGGGCTTATTATTTAGTGCTAACCTGTCTATTTATGTATACTTTTCTTATTCCTAAAACTGTGTATATAGTCTTTAGGCTTTTTCATTTTTAAAATTTATTTATTTTTATTTTATGTGCTTGAAAGTTTTGCCTGCATCTAAGTACACAATCTGCATGCAGTGCTCTCAGAGGACTAAAGAGGGCACTGGATCTCCTGGAACTGGAGTTACAGATGGCTGTGAGTTGCCATGTGGGTGCTGGGAACCAAATAGCAAGTGTTCTTAACCACTGACCCTTCTCTCCAACCGTAAGGTTTTAGTTTGTAAATTAATTTTTACTTTTTGCTTGTTGAGTATTAAACCCAGCGCCTAGCACATTCTAAACAGAACTAACTACCGAACTACATCTCTAGCCCCTCATTTTAAATTTTTATTTAAAACCCCAAATATTTGTTATTCTTTGAAAACTGAAATTTTGAGCCTAGAGTTGGTTCAGCAGCAAAAGTCTGTACTGGTCTTGAAGAGGACCAAGTTCGGTTCCCAGGGCCAATTTCTAGTGACTCACAGATGCCTGTAATTCCAGCTTCAGGGGATCCAAAACTTCTTCTGGCCTCAAATGTACAATGCTGTCCCCACCCCAAAATCAAAATGAAAGTCTGATAATTGCCATTACTATTAGCTACCTGATCATTTGATAGTGGCTGGATCCCAAGCTTAGGGGTAAGTATAAAGAAGGGTCCTGTAATGGAATAGGGTGTAAACATTCACAGAAGTCCTCATCTATTAGAGAAACATAAGAGTGGTGTGTGTGTGTGTGTGTGTGTGTGTGTGTGTGTGTGTGTGTGCGTGTGTGTGCGCGTGCGTGCGCGCGTGCATGCAAGCATGTGAAGATTTGTTTTGCTCTATCGTTCCCTGCTTGAGCAATGGAGACAATGTCGGACACCGAGCCTGGAGCTCGGCTCCTGGTCAATCAGCCACAATGATTCTCCCGTTTCCAACTCCCTCCCCTTATCAGCAAGGGATGACAGGAGCTTGTACAGTTATGCCCAGCTTTTTATGTGGGTGCAGGGGCCTGACCTCGGGTCCCCATTCTTGTGCAGTGAGCTCTCTTACCCCCTGGATTCGAATTTAATATATTCCAGGACAGGAAGAGGCGAGAGGATGAGGGATGGGTGGACAGATGGATAAATATGTCTGTCAAATATACTTATGTTAAGAAGTATTCAAGCTCAGGTTATGTATACAGGAAGGCCGGTTGAAACCGAGTCTCTTTTTCCTTCCTTTGCATTGTCTCTAGTGCTGGGAATTGGACCCACTACCTTACAAATGTGAGGCAAGAGCAGCACTGAGCAGCAATCTCAGTCTATGCAGGTTTTCTTAAAAAAGATGTCAACCAAGGGCCTTGAAACCACACAAGACAGCTAAAGCCTAAGCGCCACTTAGATTAAGATTCTAAGGCCTCCAGGGCTGAGGTCATGGTAGATCCAAAGGTGAGAAGTGCCTTAACTACGGTGCTGAAGGTGGACACCGACGTGAGAACTGCAGTTGAGTCGCCTTAGGCTAAGGTAGTCATCAAAAGCACAAAAGAAGGGATCACAATCCCGGGCAGACGTTCCGGCTATGACGCTTTACTTGTGGCACTTCGCATTCTTGCCAACAACCAAGAGGAAAACGATGGGGAGGGGGGGACTACTTTTAATAAGTGAGGAAACAAAGGTGAGCATTACATAACCTAAAAATCCATTTTTACAAGTAAAAAGAACAAGCTTTAGAATCAATATAAAGAACAGATGGGATCTTATGACAAGTTGAAAAACTGAACAAGTCGTTCATTCATCTTGCTCTCTGCACTGGGGGAGACACTTAAGGTGGTGATAATTTTAAGACTATTCTATGTGTCATATACAAACTTTCATATTACTATTTTAAAAATGCAGACTTCAATCTTTCAATGACAATGTACTTAAAAGAACGGACTCATTTCGTTGTGTCCCACAACCAGTTTGGACACTGGAGAGTTACCATGTAGTCCGAGGAAGCGATGAACTCCACAGTTGAATTCTGAACTTCCGGCCGTTTGTGAGGCTCTCCGTAAGACCGAGTCAGGGGGTTGTACAGAAACTCTTCGGGAACTAGACCAAGGTAAGACCCAAAGCACACTTAGCAACAACGCACAGGGAAGCACACACCTTCATCACCAATACTTACAATGTTTACACAAAGAGGAAACCGTTAGCCCCTTTAGAAAACGTTATTTTCTGAGAAAACCGGGACAGGGGCAACCTTTCTCCTTAGACTCATGTCCTGCTTGTTACATCACATGCCACGGCACAAGCACAATGGGAAGCAGTGTTAACCGTTTGCCCATGTTGAATGATTGTCTATAAAGGTCAGCCTGAGTTCATGGAAGCAAAGTCACAAGCTGTTGGGTGCCTGGGTTCCCCGAGTCACCAGCGCATGGGTGTTTGGCCGTGTGCCTTTCAGAAGCCCCCTTGCCTGTGCTCTCCCCATGAAGTGTGGTGAAAGCTGCCTGTAAAGCAGTGAGGAGATGCCACAGCCCCAAACTCACCGTCGTTCACCCTGTAGCACAGGTTACATTTCCACCTTCGCTGGTCCATGAAGGACACGAAGGGGTTGATGTACGTCCGGCACGATCGGCACCTCACAATGGTGTTTGACGTTATCACTGGCAATTGCTGGGAAAGAAAGTAAAGACGTTGTAGCGGCACAGAGACCCCAGTGAAGACCAGGACACCAGCACGCCTGCCCCACATACAAGACGATGTGTGTGACATTACACCTAGTGACATGCGTGCTGAGCAAGACGAGCAACTATCACTTTCCACAAAGGCAAGCCATACGGATATGAAAGCAGTCAGGAGCTGACCAAATAGCCTGGTTAGCCAAGAAAACAAACAGGACCAATCAGCTGGAGGGACACAGCCAGGGAGGAAGGCCTGCTCCCTGCTGAGTGTCTGCCCCTGGTAGCAGGAGGGGAGGCTGCTGCATGGCTGACAGCCATCCCTCAGATGAGAACAGGAGCCAGTGCCACAGAAAACTCACCCTATGCTTAGTTTGCAAGAGAACTTTATAGTTAGAAAACACCCAACACATTAAAATATCACAAAGTATTCTATGCCCCTCAATTCATTCATTACCATTTTATATGCTTCATTTGGGATTAAAAAAATCAACACAAACTTTTCATATTTAAAGTTCTGTATTACTATCTTATCACAGTAATAGTTGCCTATCACTTGTGAGGAGAGAAAATGAAAAATAAACTAAAAATAAGAAAATGAAATTTACTCATAATTGTAGAATGCAGAGGGCATAACTATTAATACTTAGTATACATACTTCTAGAAGATATTATATCTAGAATCCATACATAAAGAAAAACTCTCAGCACACACCTTTAATGCCCACACTCAAAAAGCAGAGTAAGATGGATCTCTGTGAGTTCGAGGCCAGCCTGGTCTACATAGTGAGACCCTGTGTTGAAAAAACAAAATAAAACATAACATAACAAAACAAAAAACAAACAAAAACCCAAGAAAAACTCTCAGCTATGCAGAGAAGAAATTAACTGTCTTGGTTTAATGATAAGGGTTGTAATGGTATTTAAATTACATAGCATTTATTGAATGAATAAATTCACAGGGCTGGTTATACATTACAATTACTTTATTTTCTATTCACTGATATTGATATTTTCCATCCATCCTAGCAGGCAAGTAAGCATCCCTCAAAAAAAAAAAAAAAAAAAAAAAAAAAAAAAAAAAGACCGAGAAATGCAGCTTAAGAATAAATGATAAATGTCTCTGGCTAAATTTTTTTTCTAAACTTGAAATTTTTAATTTTATTTTCTTGGCCAACTAGGCTAATGTTAGCTACTGTTAACATTACCTACACAAAATGTCAAAAAGATGTAAAGACTCTAGCAAGGTGGCTGTTAACTCAAGTACATGGAGGGACTTGAACAACCTGCTTTCAAACTCAGCAGAGCTGCCTTTCCTAGACTCCCTCACACCCGCTGCCACAAGGCTATTTAACTTCCGTCAGATAACTTCCCTCTCTTACCTGGACATAACTGCTTAATAAAAGACTCTTAAAGTTTATGCATCACCCACAGTGGCTGCAACTTGCAGACTACTACTGAAGTTCCCAGACTTGTTTACTGAACACCTCTGCTAAGTGTACCTGTCCCATTGTGCTCTGGACTGATTACATCATCAGGGGGTACACAGCTGTGGTTCACATCTGTCCCACTGGAAGGAGACCCAGGCTGTGGCCACCGCACACCAGTGCCTAGTGCAGAGCAGGTGTTCAGGAGTTGCGTGTTGTCATGAATCTTACAGGATTTTTAATTTTTAAAATGTATTGCGTGTTATTTATTTTTATTTTCCATGTGCCATGATGTATGGGAATGTGTGGGGGTGTGCATGCCATAGCCTGAATGTGGAGGTCAGAGGGCAACTTGGAGTAGGCTCTTTCCTTCCACCACGTGGGTCCTGGGGATCAATCACCAGCCCAGAAATGACTATTTCCAACTCTAATAAAAGAAGACAAACATTCTTAGAAAACAATCTGGATGCGGTGTACATATACCAGAACCTAAGTATTTAAAGTGTACTTTACCGTCAGGTCTCTGAAGGGATGTAACAACAATCCTAAGGGAAGTTTAGCTTTATTCAGTAAAGCCTGCGTCTGTGGGATACTTGTCAAGGTACAGCGGAATGAACTGAAAAGACACAAACATGCAGTATGTTAGCTGTCAGGGCATCTGCACCCAGGAAGAGCTGAGTGAGGAGCGCTTGGGCAGGTGACCACAGCTATTATCAGGAAGGAGAACACTCAACCAGCCCTGCATGGGACAGATGTCAAAAGACCTAAATCAAGGACCCCAGACTTTCACAGTTGAAAAGCACAACACATTCTAAACAATCAATGAGTGTACTGTACAGCACAGACAGGAGTCACAGAAAACGCTGATGCTCCCAAATGCCTTGTTCCTGCTCACTTGACCTTTCACCCTGAACTCACAAGACTCACCCAGTCACAGCACAGCCTCAGCCCTAGGCCCACATGTGAGGGGTGGCTTCTACGCGAGCCCTAAGGCACATTCCCGCTGAGCTGGGCAGTCTGGATGGTAGAGCTGCTCCAGCAGGCTTGGTGAATTCCCTGAACACACATACTCTGCTTGTTCCTCCCGGGAGCTCCTTGCAGCACAGAATCTTGGGACGTTTCCCAGGAGTGCAGTGCATTTACCCTCACTAACATCTTTCTTAATAGAAAGTGAGGTCTCTGATTGCACAGAGCTTGGGGGGACTTGTTTTGCCTGTGTGTAGGTGCTGTTAGCACAGGCTCCAGCGTGTACCCTGAAAGCATGAGACTGGAAAGGGTCCACCTGAAACGTTTCAAATACTCAGAAGGTTCCAGATGCTGGAGTATTCCAGACTTTCCAATCAAGGAAGCCCAGCCAAAAAGTGGATGAAAACATCCCAAAAGCCAGAGGCACTGGTTTGGCAGCTTGAAGTATCTTAGAGAAAGAATACTCAACCTGAATTCCTTAACTGATGGCAACACTGACAATTAGAACCACAGTAAAAGGCCGGGGTCAGTACAAATCTAAAGCCAGTACTAATTACTCTTTTTCACTTTCGAAAACCACACCTAAACGAAAGGCGTACACACATTCCCCTAACTACAAGAATTCTTTATCTGGATGTTAAGTAGTCCAGAAAGACCTTTACGTGGAAGTCATCCTGACTCAACAACCCAAGAGTTTGCACCACAGGCATACACTACTGAAGCCAGTCAAGCTCTCACACACATGCACACATTACATTCAATCCTAGAAAATGTGTAGTCATTCGTTAATGCAATAATCAACCCAAGGATAGCTTGGAATAGGGACAGGTAGTAGCTAGGTGTTTTTATGTCTTAGCACTGCTTTGTAAGAAAGAAATTTTCAAAGACTACCTTCCTCAAAGACTGTCAGGGGTTCTGGGGAGATGGCTCAGCAATAAGAGTGCTTGCTGTGCAAGCATGAGGAGCTAAGTTCAAATCTTCAGTCATCACGTGAAAGAGCAGGAGTGACCATGTGTGCCTGCTGTAGGGAGCAGAGGCAGGAGGATTGCTGGTGTGTGCTGACTGCCAGCTTGGCTCTAGATTCAGCGAGTGCCTGTCTCAAAGGAGTTAAGCAGAGTGACAGCAGGACACCTGATGTCTTCTTCTGGCATAAACCACGATGACCTCAACACAAATACAGCGTGCCACACACACAATCAAACTGAGGGAAGCTTCCATCTACTTCTATCCAAACCCAAACAGAAAAGCCCATCTGAACAATACCAAGGGATGGACACCACACTGTCTATTTCTGGAAGTCATGCACTGTTTTCATCCAAGTCTGCAGACTGGAGAAACACATAAAGAGTACCTACTCTGGGCTACAGTTTAGCTTGCTGAGCTCTGCACTCAGGTTAGGTACAGGAGCCCAAATCGGAGTCGGAGGTAAGATATTCTTCTCCTGGGTGAGGTTCACAGGTCTGAGGCTTTCTGGCTGTGGAGAACTCTGTAGACTTAGTCCTCCTAGACCCGAGGACAGCTGGTTCACACCCGGGTAATGCTGAGAGAGAAATTCAAAGCAAAAGGACAATTATACAACAAATATTAAGAAAAGTTTCTAAATACTAGATTTTAATACAAAGGAAACTCAAGATGGCAAAGAAATTTACATCCGGCTTCGCTGTCTTATCTTAACAAAGCAGTCAATTTAAAGCACAATTAAGCACTTCAAAGCCAAACCAATTTTATTCATAATATCAAACTGGTCAACATGGAAAACTACTGTTTACATTGGGCAGAGATGATAAATGCTGAAGCTTGTTCAAGTTCCATTAACTACCAAGTTTCAGGGTGAACCAATGCCTTAGAATGAGTATGTGTCTAGAGTTCTGCTACGATTACTTTCCTCTCCCTCGTTACACTTGCAGTATTAATATGAGGTCATAGCTTTTTCTTTTTTCTTCTGTTTTGCTTGTTTCAAGACAGGGTATTACTACACAGTCCTGGCTGTCCTGGGACTCCCCCTGTAGACCAGGCTGGCCTCCAACTCAGAGAGATCCGCCTGCCGCTGCCTCCCAAGTGCTGGGACTAAAGGCATGCACCACCACACACATCACAGCTTTCTATTAACTCAAAATAATTTAATGCGTTATGGTCATAATTTAGAACTATTCAATCTTTGATTTAAGTAAACCAAACTTATGAAAAACAATATCTACATTTATACTTCTTTTGTTTTAAGGTCATTTGCATGGTCAGCTCTTTATGGACTTTCCCGCAAAATATAAAATACTGTATTTACAAATCCACAAAAATATTCAGCCAAGGAGATAGAAAGAATCCTTAAAGTTTAAGAAATAAGTTCTACTATCATGAAAAACATTATTTTAACAAATCTTACTGCCTCTTGGGGTACATATTGAAGGACAAAAATTATGACAAGACAGATCTTTTATTTTAATATGTGAGTCATTGAGAAACAGCTTTTTCTGTATTTTCTCATCATATTTGTAAATTGAAATTTTTTTTTGTGAATGGAGTCTTGTTTGAAAGTACACCACTTGTGTGCCTGGTGCCCTTGGAGGCTAGAAGCATCAGACCCCCTGGATCTGGAGTTTTTGTCACAGTAACTGCTGAGAATTGAACCCAGGTCCCCCAAAGAAACAGCCAGTGCTTTTAATCACTGAGCTGTCTCTCACGCATCAATGACACAAACCTTACATTTAATAATTGTACACTTAGAATAAAAAGTTGATGCTATTTTGACATTATTTAAATATTTTAAGTATAGTCTGTACTCTATCTTAAGCAACAAGCGATAAATTCATTCAACTATTGATGTATATGTTTCTCATACTGGTTAATGAGTAAAGCACTGTTGGCCAATAGGAAAGGAGGGGCTAGGAGACAAGGAGGAAAGAGGAAGTAGGAAGGAGGAGTCAAGATGGAGAGTGGGGAGAAAGCAGTATGCCGGCCGGCTCCCCGGTAAGAGAGATACATAGATCAGCAAAAATGGGGTAATACTTAAGACAGAGCTAGCCGATAAAAAACAAGTAACCAGGCCAATAGCATTGTATCAAATACAGCGTCTCTGTGTATTATTTGGGGCTGGCGCGGCGGCGGGACAAGACCAGGCAGCGGGAGGAAAAACCTGTACTCCTTACAAACTATGAACCAAAAATTGTATTATTTTGATATGAAAAATTTACAAAAGTTATATCCAGGGATATCTCACTTTACTCTTCATCTGTAGTCAACATTTTAAATTAGTTTCCCATTTAGTTCTTTGGTTGCTATTTATAATATAGACTAGGCTGTACATACCACTCTAACCACAGGCTTTTTAACAAAGGACAAAAAAAAAAAAAAAAAAAAGAAAAAGATACACCTTTTGCCTACATACAGTCTATATGCTCCAGTAGACATCTGGAGTAGAAGATACACAGGTATCGTCAAATGCTAAATCCCACTAGGTAAAAACTTAATGAGGAACTTCCAAATGACCAGGAGGTTACCAGTCAAACCATTAGTCAATCTTCACACCACCACAAGTGAGATGGAGACTAGATTTAGGTAACTGGGATGTCAGAATCATGCTAGGTAAATAACTATATCAAATAATGAACCTGAATATAATCAAGCTGTTAGATTTAAATCATGGGACACAGAAATGGAGTCGAGGAACAAGGAAGAAGACACCACAAGAAAATATAAGCAATGGAGAACATTCCACAGGACAGCTGGCTCAGTTTTCCCATCAGGTCAAAGGCATGGTAAGGTTTGTTTCAAATTAAAATGATAATATAACTCATAAACAAATATAAAAGTTAAGTTGTTGTTTCACTAATAATTTGTACAATCAAATATAAAACAACTGGGGAATTCTGTATATTTGCTGAATTTTAATAGCACTTAGAAATTATTATCCTTTTTGTTGGTTGTGAGTCAGATTATGTATACACAAGGAAGGCTTTTCTTCAAAGTTCTCTGCAGTAAAGGGAGGAAATGAGTGATGAATCCAGTGATCATGTCCTAGCACCTGGGCCCTGAAGGACAGAAGACCTTAGATGTGCTCTTCTGGGGTTGAGGACCCGGGGCCTTTCTGACCACTCAACGAAGGCCATCACAGTCACTACAAAGAAAGCCTTCAGATTTCAGGTGGGATCCACTGGATCACACCACATGCAACATTTACAAGGGTTTATGCTGTACCACAGAAGCTAGCTCCTTACAGCTACCATAAATGGATTCCAGGGCCAGCAAGATGGCTCAGCAGGTAAAGGCACTAGCCATGCAAGTCTAGTGACTTGAATTCAATTCCTAGGGCCCATGGAGAGGTGGAGGGCAAGAACCAGCTCCATGAAGTTGTCCTCTGACCTCCATACATGCACATACATTAACAAAATGTTAAATTCCAGCAACTTGGGAGGTGAACGATGAACCAAGAGTTCAAGGTCATCCTTGACTACACAATGAGTTCGATGTCAGAAGTCTATTTTAAAAATCAAAGCCAAAATGAACAAAGTCCTATTCTCCCACACCAGGAATAATCATGTTTTCAGCAGTGGCTCTGAGATCAGACTTTAAACTCTGGCAGCAACTACTCAGCGTTGGCACTGGAATGCAGCACAAGAGACCACGGCTGTGTTCTAATAATGAGTTACAAAACCAGGCCATGGGGCCATTTGCTTTTTGCCTGCTACTTCCAAGAATCAAGATGATCTCAGAACTTCTTCTCAAGTACAGAAGTAAGTTACATATTAACTCTACATAGGAATTCACACAAAGCACAAGCTGGTCAAGACTGAAACATGATTGTGTGTGGATCAATGTACCTATAAGGAATATATAACAAACCAGGGGTGAAGAGCTCAGTAGCGAAACAGATTTCCCCAAAGCTCCTTCTAGTTTTCTTCCTCTTTTCCTTTTGCACCTTAATTCTAAGACTAAATACCAGACACAATTTCCTGCTTTCTTTTTCAACTTTTTCACATATAAGTGTGTGTGCATGCATTTGTAGACCTGAAGTTGATGATGGGGAGAATCTTCAATCCCTCTTCTACCTTATTCACTGAGGCAAGGTTTTTCGGTCAAACCCAGCTTGCTCTGGGGATGCCCAATGCAGTGGGCTGCCATTCCCACTCAGCATTTACATGGGTTCTGGGAATCCAAATACCAGACCTCATGCTTGTGTGGCAAGGGTCACTACTGATTCATCTCCCCAACCCCCAGGTTTTCTTTCTAAGCTAAGCATAAGAGGAAATGCTTTTGTCATTTCACTATGTTTTGTTTTCTTCTCAACAAATAAAACAAGAACTATTTAGCAATGTAAATACAACTAAACTGGAAGGTTCTTAGAGACAGCTCCAGAAAGTTGTCAGATGAACTTGACCACTACTACAATGATGGTCTGAATGAAAGATTCCACTGTAGACTCAGGCATCTGAATAACTCGTGTCCATTGGGTTGGTGGCATTATTTGGAGGAGGAGGGATTTATGGACCTTTTAGGCCATGGAGACTTGCTGCAGAAGTATGTCATTGGGAGCTGTTTTGAGAATATATCACACCACTCCCAGTTTCCTATGTCCCATGTCATGGGATGTGATCAGCCAGCTTTCTGCTCTGGCCACCTCATGGCATGTCTTCCTCACTATGACCCCCTCTCTGGGAACATATGCCAAAATAAACTCTTTCTTCCATAAGTCACTTTGGGTCACAGTATTTTATCACAACAGAAAAATAACTACTACAGCAACTGAGCTCACCAACTAGAAAGCGCTTCTGTTCATGAAGATTCTCACTGGATTATTTTTGTATCAGAGTTCTTCAAGTAAAGAACATAGTCTTAAATAAATACTAAATTACATTCTCTTATTTTCTGAGGTAAATGCCAGCTTAGTAGTATAAAATTTTTAAAAAATTTACACTAGGGGCTACAGAAGTGGCTGAATGATTAAGAGCACTGGCTCTTCCAAAGGACCCAAGTTCATTTCCCAGTATCCATCCATGCTGGAAAGCTCACAGCTGCCTATAACTCTAGCTTCAAGGGACCCAACAGCCTCTTCTGGCCTCTGTGGCCATCCACACATACATGGAAGACATACAGATGCACATGTAAACATAAATTTTAAATTACCAATTAATTTCCTGATTATTAAAAATACCTGTATAAAAACTGTAAAAAAAACCCTTAAAGATACAATTTTTTTAAAAAATCCAACCTTTGGCTAATCTTTTCATCTAGACTCCACCTCTTCAGAGCTCGGAATATCACAGATGTTCCCCAATTGCTATTTTACAACTTCACCAACTTATCAAGCATGACTGAAAACACACCTGAGGGTATCCAGGGTACCCTGGGCCACTGGGATGTCCACCGGAGCTTGGAGGTGGTGCTGCATTCTGATAAGCAGGCTGAAGAGTCGGATAGCCATAGCCAAATGGCTTTGCTACCTTTGTGGGGTGAGGAGCTGTGGGAGTAGGAGCTGCAGATCGAGCCTGGGCGACGGTGGGGTTAGGTTCCAGGGCACGGTCAGGAGCAGGGCTGCTTGCTGAAGAGGAATGCATATCTAGCAAAGAAAACAACAAGGTGCTCACACCCCAAATCAGGATGGTAAGCAATGACCCTTGGCATTTTTTTTTTTCTTTTTAAAACATTTTACTGTGACAAAAGCAAAATATATACCAACTGGAAAGAGTAGATCACTGAACCATGTGCAAATAGTTCAACTTCAGTAACTATCAATATTCTGGTAATCTTATTTTCTGTATTGCCTTGTCCTAAGGATAATTCCAACAACAAATTCTTCAGCTGGTACTTCTAATAATACCACACACAGCTAGCACAGCCATGTATATTTTTGTTTTTTAATTCTCTCAGCAGAACTGGGGCTAAGGAGTAGAAAACAAAGCACCGCAATGAAGAGTATAAGTTACTCTTTTTTCTACATGCCCCTCATCTGACCCTTAATGTAAAATGCCCATGAGAGGGGTGACATATTCCTACAATCCTCTAGACATCTGCATTATATGCACAGATAAATTGTGAGTACAATGTGGAAAATGTATCTAAAACTTCCAGACCAACATCTGGCATCACTAAGTGCCTAAGAAAATTTAGTGACTAGATGCTCTTTATTTTTATTCAAACTTAAAATTTTCAAAAATTGCAGAAAACTAGAAAAAATGGAATATTTGGCAGCACATACTAACTAACTAAAAATTACCATGCAACCAATTTAAGATTTTGGTATACTGACTTGGTCTTATTTTAAAATCACCTCTGTAAATTACAATTAGCTGATCTTTTCATATCAAAAATGGTATTCTTTACCAGTATGAGTTTGCAAAAATACGTTCTGAAAAGTACATTAAGATAAAAATTCATTGTTCAAAAGTTTCTTGAAGAATTCCATGTGTTTCAATCTGGAAGATGCCTATAGTTACTTTGCTACTACCCTGTCTCACCACGCACACATGCACGCACACATACATGCATGCACACATGCACACTCATGGGCTTTCTCACAAACTCCTAGACCTCTCATGAGAGCCGGAGCTTCAGTATAGCCATATCCTTACATTTCTGCTTGTTGCTCCTTGTTGAGGTATAAGGGATCTCTTAAATGGCAACAGGGTGGACGTAAGCTAGAACACTGGAACTGTAAGCATAGAGGCCTAACTAAATTTCTCCCTTGGAAAAAAATAACATTTCCTATGTTTCTAAGTTTTAAGTCCTTTCCTAGTGTCAGACACACAGTAGGCAACCTTCAATTCATTTATTACTATTGCTACAGGTGTTTGCATAGTTCTTAATTTGACTGCAGAAATAAACAGCTACAAACCTACCCACGGTCACAGACGTACAGTCAAAGCATAGTTTACTACATGATTAAAATGTGTTGGTTGAATGAATACAGACAGATAAACCAAACCAATGTCTTTTAACTGTACTTCAAGGAACTTTTTGTTGTTTTGTTGGTTGAGACAGGGTTTCCTCTGTTTAACAGTTTCAAGGAACCTCTTACTTCAGGCTAGTTTGGAGCTTGTGAAAGGACACCAAGCTGCAGGAGTCACCTTCAATACAAGAAGCAACTCTTGGATACTTCTTGGTAATAACAATTGTGACTGAAACAGTTCCTAATGGCAACACACGCTCACACACACACACACAGGACTGTTATTCAAACTCTGTTTAAAAAGTCAGGGGAACTGAGCACTAAGCGGAGAGGATTAAAGTTTTCTACTGACTCGTGGGATAATGACAGTGAGTACTTTCTTAGGTACAGAGAGCTTCAGCTAAATTTCATCCTAGTGAAAGCGATATTATCAAAGTGACAAGGAAACCAAGAGGACAAAGTTATTTGTTCTGTCCTTCTGAAAGCTGATGTCATGAGGGGAAGGAGTGTGTCAGTGACAGGCACAGGGACACAAGGAAGATGACAGTGCTAAGTTACTGTCATTTATTTTCATTTATTTTCTGTTAATACCATCCACTATTTCTCTATTCTCCTCATGGAATAAAGTTATTTCCAGATATAATTAAAAATGATGCCTCTAGCAGCTAGAAGATGGCCCAGCAGTTTAGAGCACTTACTCTTACAGAGGACATGGGTTCAATTCCAAAGGCTCACAACTGTCTGTAACTACAGCACCAGGAAGTGCACCCCCTCTTGTGACTAAGAACACACATAGGCAACGCTTTTATACATAAAAAGCGATGCACCTAAAACCCACTCCCAAGTGGCTTTTGACAAGTGGAGGATGAAGTAAGGCATCATACATTACACTCAGAGCTAGTTAGGAGGGATTCAAGGACCTATACATACCAACAAAAATAGAACAATTTAAGGCTTAGATTTTAAAACAAGGCAAAGAATACCATTTTCAACCCCCCCAACAACAACAACAACAACAACAACAACAACAACAAAAAACAAAAACAACAACAAATTTCTTCAGGCCACCAAAACAACATGCCCAATTGTCATATGACAGTATTCATGCTGAACAATGCAGGAAAATATCCCACTTTGTGTTAAAATGCAGCCTGCTTTTGATATGTAATTGCAGTCACTCTGCAGTAACGTAAATGAACAGTGCACAGAGTGGCAGGAGGTACCTGGGTAGCTGCCTCCTTCCAGGGCATCATAGCTGCTGGGCACGGGCGAAGCACTGCTTGTGGTGGAGGAGCTGTCAACACCTGCAAGGAGAAGTGATGCCTACTGAGTCACTGACAGTCACCTCAGGGCCACTGCTGGCATGCCAGTCAGATGGCTTCGCTGAACCAGGAAAATTCCCAATTCTTGTCAAAAACTAAAATGGCTGCCATTTGAAAACACACACATAGACAGACACACACACCACACACACACCACACACACACACAATCCAAATGGCTCGGCAGGTAAAGACACTTGCCATAATAGACTGAACAACTGACCACCTGAACTGGACCCCCAAAACGAGAAAACAAATTCTGGAAAGCTGTACCCTGACCTCCATATACTGGCCATGGCAGGAACATGCCCACTATCAAATGTAAAAAAAAGTTATTTTTAAAAGAATAACAAATAATAGTGGGGAGAATATGCAGCTGAAGGGTGGAAAATTTGGTTAGATATACATTAACTTTAAGAACAAACATCAAACTCTAAAAATAAGCAAATATAAATTTAGGGCTAGCAGATATTTTAATGCAACCATACCTGAAATATTACATCTAGCAATCTTGAAGTAGCAAATACACTCTATTAGTACTAGGAAGTCTTAGATAATTAAAATGACCATTAGCACAACACAGCTGTTTCATGAAATGACAAAAGACCCTGGAGCTCGAGAGATGGATGGTTCAGCAGTTAAGAGACCTTCTCTCAGAGGATCTGAGTTCGATTCCCAGCACCCACATGACAGCTCCTAACAAGCTATAACTCCAGTTCCAGAGGATCTGATGTCCTCGTCTGACCTCTATGAGCACACATATGGTATATATATATACACACACATGCAGACAAAACACTCATACATATAAAAACCAAAGACTTTATGGCTTGCGTTTCTTCCACATAAAAGTATTTTTGTGCCTCCATTTATTCATGTGCAGAATAAAGATCCAACAATACCCACCATATTGAATAAGGGAACATAAATGGGAGCCATGCTAGTGAACAGACATCAACGAGAACTTACTGTTTGTGACCATTCAAACCGTTACATTAAGAAAAGCTGAGTGGTGCTAGGACACATGGGAGAATAGAACATAAGACACAGTTCTTTCATTCATTCACTCAACAAAGACTTCACTGGGAATCTCAGTATAGAAAATGCATATGGCCCCTCTTTTGAGACCGAAGTGACAAAACTCTCTGGTACAGAGGCTATTCCTGGCTCTTAACTGAGATATAACCAGGACTTTAGTCTTTCTTTCTTTCTTCCTTTCTTTTTGAAAAAAAAAAAAAAGTATTTCTTTTACCCTTTTATCCAGTATATATTAATATATTATATATTATATATTGAGCACATCCTGCCACACCTGTCCTCTCCCATTAGTTCCCTTTGTTCACACAGACAATTTTACTTTCACTTTCATGTAATTTATAGGTGCATGCCTTTACACATCTGTATAGTCAGAAATGAAACATACAAATTTTGTCTTTCTATGACTTGTTTAATTCATTTGACATGACTATCTCCAATTTCATTCATTTTCCCTGCAAACAATTTAATCACTTTTTACGGTGAAAACAAAAACCTCCATTGTATATAAAAAGTATATTTTTATTTATGTATTCCTCTGTTGTTGGATACCTAGTTGACAGAGTTTGAATTACATTTTAGGCTGGTTTTTAACTGTGATGTAAAAAGAATGGACATGTATAACCATCCTTCACTGAATATCCTTCAGCTAATTCTTAAGGTTATTAAGAATCAATCATATTAGCTAAGGACAAAACCAACAGTTATTTGCATAGGAATGTTTTATTCTCAGCAAAGAATGACTTCAAGTTCAGAGTATGTCAATTGCTTGCTATATAACTTTGGTTCAGTCAGCACCCCCAATAAGCACATGGCTAGTTAGATAGCTCAGTAGGTAAAGGTACTTGCCACCAAGTGTGACTTGTTGGAAGACTAACTGTATCTATTAACAGCATCCATCGTATGGTGATTAAATAAAAAGCTATGCATACACATGCTACTTCTCTTAATGAAGAATGAAAAGGAATGGTTCTTCCTGTTTGTCTACATATACAACTCACACAAAATGCTCACTGATGTACAGGGTCAAAAGTCTCTCAGCATTGGGCACAGGGGCACACACCATTAGAGGATTAGACCTGGATTTAGGAGGCTCATTATTGAGCTTAAGCTTGGGATACCTAGTGAGAGCCTATCACCAACACACAACAAAAGTATTACAGTGCTGGCATTTGTGTGTGTGTGTGTGTGTGTGTGTGTGTGTGTACATGCACGCACACACGTATAGGCAGGTGTGGTAGTACATGCCTGCAATTCTAGCACTCAGAAAGCTGAGGCAGAGGGATCATCAAGTGTGAAACTAGCCTGGGCCACATAACAAGACCTCTTCTCAAAACAAGTAACAAACAAGCAAACAAACAAAAACACAGTAACTCCAATAACAGCAGATGATGGTGAAACCAAATGCACTGTATCTAGCATAATGGACCACAGTTCAATAAAAAAGAATTGAGTTCTCCTAATTGCTGCAATGTGAAAAAATCTTGAAAACATGCTAAAGACAAAAGGCCAGAAAAAAGGGCACACATACTGTACACTTCTATTTCGGTGAGTCCCTAGGATATGCAAATGTACGGGTAGACTTACGTCATTGTGGGCCGAGAGGAGAGTAAAAGGAGGAGCCACAGCTAAATGGGTACAGGGCTCACCCTACATTAGTACACCCCAAAGCTAGGCGTACTAGAAGAGAGTGCAGAGGCACAGCGTGGGGCAGGTACTATGAAATGCACCACCACTGCCTAAGTGTTCACTACAACCACACAACTCTTGGGAACACAGAACCTTCCATGATGCTGGGCACATAAAAGGCAGAGAGCACACAAAAGGATGCTGAGCATCATCACCTATTAGGGCAAAGGGAATCAACACAGTAGCACCTTCACATCCACCAAGACAGCTAAAAACCAAAGGGACAAGTAATGGCATTTTTTGGTAAGGATGCAGAAAAACTGGAAACTTTATGGAATTGTACAATAGTGTAGACACTTTAGAAAACAGTATGGCAATTTCTAAAAATACAGTTACTATATGACCAATAAACTTTCACATAATCTTACCGACAAATGTTCATGGTAGCAAGCCTAGTTATAGCCAAAAGATGGAAACAATCCAAATGTCCACTAACTCAGGGATAAGGAAATAAAGTGATGTACAAAATGGAATGGTTTCTGAGCAATGGAAAGGAATGAAGTTCTGATGTAAGTGACAACATGGATGAGCCTTACTATGCTCAGAGAAAATCAGTCACAAAAACCCTCATCATTTGCCTGACCTACGTGTTGCTGAGAAGGAGAGAATGCAAAGTGACTGCTAAAAGGAAACAGTTTCCATTCCGAGGTGAAAAGAATGTTCTGGAATAGTGATGGGTAATAAAGAAATTAATAAGTTAATTTTATGGTATGAGCTATACCCAATAAAACTGCTATAAAACACAATGGTAAGGCAAAAGTAGGTAGATCTCTATGAGTTCAAGATCAACCTGGTCACATAGTGAGTTCCAGGCCAGTCAAAGCCACATAGTGGGCCCCTGTCTGAGAACAAACCCCGACAACAATCTATGGTATAGTCTATGATCAGAAACTGGTTTAAATGTAACGTTGAGAAATAGTAACTCTTGCTGGGCATGGTGGTTCGTGCCTCCCAGTACTCAGGAGGCAGAGCAAACTGAGTCCAAGCCAGTCCGGCTACACCCGTGGTTTTCAGCCTTCCTAATGCACTTTCCATAATACATTTAATAATAATACCCTTTATTTGATACAACTCCTTATGTTGTAAAAAATTATTTTTGTTGTTACTGCCTAACTGTAATTTTGCTGCTGCTATGAGTCATAATATAAATATGTGATATGCAGTATATCTGGTATGTGGAATTAGAGACCCACAGGTTGAGAATCACCGCCATACGGTGACTTAAAACTCCAGTTCCCAGTGGTCCAACGCCCTCTTCTGGCCTCCATGGGTCTAGGCACACATGTAGTGCACACGTGCAGATAAACACAAAATTAACAACTCTGGGGCTGGAGCGCACTGCTTGCTCTTCTAGAGGACCTGAGTTCTACTCCCAGCACCTACAAGGTGGCTCACAACTATCTGAATCTCTAATTCCAGGGGAGTCAACACCCTTTCCTGACCTCTTCGTACAATAGGCTCTTTCATTCTATCCTGATTGTGCCCAGGGAGGCTCCTACAAGTTGTCCTCTGACCTCCACAAATGTGCTGTGGCATACATTCACCCCACAGAAGCACACACATTTAAGTGAATTCTTTTAAAAAAAAAAATAATAAAAAGTCCCAAATAATTATGCTTGAAAAATAAAGCCAAAGAAGATATTCATACCAAATTATTACAGACCACACTTCTATCTAACCCCAAATCTGAGGCTCTTTCATGGCAAGTCAAATGTTAAAATTGTAGCATCCTAAAAATGTGTTCACTTTGAAGTGAACACAAACTCCCACCTCTAAAAGCTACTTACAACTGATATCTCCTAAAGGGAAGATCCATTTTCTTTTTCAATACACTACTTCGTGGATCAGCCATACTACAGGCCAAGTTTCTTGTGTGCTATTTTTTTTTTTTTTTTTGGCCTTTTTTCAGTTTGTTCTGATTTTCATTTTTGTTGTTGTTGTGTTTCCTTTTTTGAGAGAGAGAATGAGCACTTGAAGCTGGGTGGGGTGGGGAGCACAGTGGGAAGGATCTAAGAAGAAACGGGGTAGAAAGACTATCCTAAAAATCACAGTGTCTGAAAAAAATTTCAATAAAAGTTGAAAAGTGCCCATCTTAATAGTGCTATATAATACTATTTTTATAAAAACAGTTGTTCTAACTTATTTAGATTTTAAGTGCGCTCATTTGCTTTCAGAAGTCCAAGTCTTGTCTCAGTATCAAAGCAGAGACAGTTGTAATCACAAATGAACCACCACTAATAGTCGGGGACAGTTAAGACCGTTGAACTCTGATACAACTTAACGCTTAATTAATCCACTCTAGTGCACTCATGCCATCCCAGCCAACACCAGTCAGAAGTGTACTAAACTTGCACACACACTGAACATGCTTAAAGACATCTCCACGAATTCACTATAATCCTAGAGGATAAGCATCTAAATAACCTTCACACTGTAACCCTTCACACCTTGGCTTATACTTGGCTCACACCTTCATTTCTCAAGACTTCGGTACCACCCTCCCTCTTATATTCCAATGTAGTCACACCAAACACCTACCAACCAATACACCTCCCTTTCTCCTTGTGTTCAAGGCCAGTCGGTGTACTTGAGTCTGACTCCCTTTCTGCACGTGTGTGATTGTTCCCTTTGGCCAGCAGAAAAGCATCTCCTCCTCAGGTAAGGCATCATTTAAAATCCCCAATCATTGCCTTTTCAAGTTGTACTATAGTTATAAATGTGGTTTTTCCATCCTAAGTATTTGTGAAGGCCACTGTATTGTTCTTTAGAACAAAAGGACAAACTGAACATTTATCTAAAATACATGGAACCAGAAAGGTTTTGATTTAAAATTTCTCTTTCAGATTCTGGAACACTTAATATATAAAAGATGAGGTATCTTTGAAACCAAATCTAAACAAAGGATCATTCATATTTTGAAAAAGATAATCTTAACATATCTCTAGTGCACCTAGGATGAACTATGACCTATCATGAGGAAAACAGAATTGTCCTGGGTCATACTGGTACTGAAAAGGTTGTAGCTTTTGTAGCACGTCACACGTCAGATTAGGGAAGCTCCCCCTGGCCCATTTTGATGTAAAAGCTAATTTTAGATAAATGAACAGTCTTGATGGATTAACCCCCTGTAACCCTTAGGTAGCTCTAGGTTCTTCAGTCTCATTACACCAGAAGCCTAAGAATGATGAGGCCAGGTGGGGGAGAAAAATACCCCCCCCCCCCCCCGCTGTCTACACTGGCTCTGTCCCAGCTTTTGATGAAGTTTTGCAAAAAACCAAAGGAGAGAAAGAGGAGGAGTTATAGTCTGAGGAAGCAATGGAAAGGAGCCAAATGAACAATGAACTGGACCTTACAAGGAGACAAGACCCTGGCTCAACAGGAAAGAAAAACAGCACCGAATTCCTGAAGCTGAGAAAATATGAAAACACTAACGCCTGAAGAGAGGGCTTAAGTTGTCCTCTGGGGTCAACAAAGACTGAGATTTACTAGTATTGATCAATTTTAAGTTAACTGTAGTAACGGAGGTTTTGCTTCCATAAACTTACAGGAAACATACAGAAAAGGGAAAGGGAGACTCCAAGTTCACCAGCTACTGGTTGAGAAAACTTGGACAGCCACATCTCCGACCCATTTGTTATTACTAAGAACAGGTTTTTTATTAGCATCCATCCAGGATTGGCAGGATTCACCCACAGTAGCAGACACACATGAAATGCGCATGAGCGAGACTCAAGGAATGTTCTTCACTCTCTCTTTCTATCTCCCCATGCACAAACAGTGTTAGACCTCCAGGAAGGAAGAAAGACATCAGAGCCCATCTGAAAGCATCAATATGAACCCTGAGAGTTTGAAAATGTCAATGAACACAAAAGCACCAGGTAACGGCTGAATAAAGAGCATGGTATTCAGGACTCAGCAGCCAGAGTACTTGCTGAGCAGTAAGGAGCCAAGTTCAGATCTCAGCACCAACATAGCACGCCAGACATCCCATGCATGACCGCATTTCCAGCTCCAAGAAATTCAGAGCACTCTTCTAAGCTCTGTGCACAGACCCATGCATCTGCACATGTGTACACACGGAATCAAAAAACAAAAATCAGTACATCTCAAAAAAAAAAAAATCTCTCCACATTACTCATTAGCTTCAACAGGGCAAAGAGTGACTTGACAGCGTCCATGTGGCAGATGCCACCTTAATAGAACGCTTGCTATTATTAACCTCATCATAATATGGGACAGACATCACCGGGGCACTGCAAATAAAACACTGCTTTAGAAACCCTGTCAGAGCTGTGTGCTCGAAGCCCAGTGTGGCTATGAACACATGTGACTAATTCCAGCAGCTGACGGGTGGAGGCAAGAGTTCAAAGCCAGCCTTGACTCTCCAGAGTGTATGAGACCAACATGGGCTACATGATACTCTGCCTCAATAAATCAAAACAGCATCAATAAAAAGGAAAAAAAAAAAAAAAACAAAAAAAACTGTATGATCTGACTCTAATCATCAGGAAACGCTCCATAAAATAATTGGCCTTTGTGAATGGGAATTCCCAGAAACAAGCCATACCTGTGTTAAATGAGCTATGAGACTGAGTGAAGGGTTTAGAAAGCAAGGGTGCTACCGGCTGGAAGCCACTCCCTACTAGCTATTTAATTCCCACCTTTGCCTGTGACCTAACAGTGACTTATTGGGTAAACCCTTCTGGAATATGCAAAGAGACTCTTAGCTTCCACCAACGCAAAAAGAACGTCAATCAGATCGTATCTGAGACCCACAGCAGAGACCCCCCGCTGTGCTGTGTATCCTACCTGCCTGGTGTTTCCACCAATACACTGGAAAAGCTCCTTGACTTGACTTCCTTTGTTCTGATACTACCAATGGAACATGGTATTAACCCGAATCTGTGTTCCTAAGCCAGTTACTCATATTGGGCTTTGAATAAATTCTCTCTTATTCCCTTTGACCCAAAAGCTCTGCTTTTGTGTGTTTTGTATTTATACCAACTAAGTCCAATGAGCTATTATGGACTGGACCCTAGGCCCTGAAAACAGCTACAAAAAGTGAAATTGGGACAATTACTAAGAACTGGCCATGGCAATTACTGCACATTACTGCCCCAATGGTCAATTTCCTGTAACTGTACCACTTTGTTGACCAGGCCACACACATTGTAGTATTTGGGGGTAGAATTCATGCCTGTGATTTACTTTCAAACAATAAAGGAAAAAATACATGAAGAAATTATAAAGAAGGTGGTTTATTTGGGCAAAACATATATGAGAATCTCTTTTAAACGTCAAAAATCTAAAATCATGTTAAAATAAACAACTGAAAACATTTCTGAAAAATAAATGATACTTTTATATATCAAGGAAAATGTCTTCCTAACTGACATTTCTTATTTTAATCCCCCTCAAATCATGTTTCAAGAGTCAGATATTTTAGGGCCTGGTGTTAGTGGTGCACACCTTTAATCCCAGCACTTGGGAGACAGAGGCAGGCAGATTGTGAGTTCGAGGCCAGTCTACAAAACTAGTTCCAGGAAAGGCTCCAAAGCAACACAGAGAAACCCTGTCTCGAAAAACAAACAAACAAACAAAAAACAAAACAAAACAAAAAAAGCAAAAAAATGATTCAAATATTTGTAAACATATACAAAGAATAGCAGCTTTTGATTAGACAAATTGTAGCAAATCCTCCCATCAATATTAAATACAGTAGAAAGAAAATCGAGGTCACACAAAGTAACCTGAATGAGCATTACTTATTCACTTACTCTCCAAATGTTAATATTAGTGGGAGAACTGAACTAATTAGATATAGTGTTCCACCTATCAAGTTTAAAATAGAATGAAGTGGGTTGTCATCACTCAACCATATACCTTCTTTAGTGGATGTGATATGAACTGCTCTTTCATGAGCAGGAAAACGCTGAGGTGGTACTTCTAAGTACACGCTTACAGAGCCCAGGGGACCCAGACCCCAGAGGACAGTATCTTACTTCTCTATCACATTACAGAGTCTACACAGCTCATTTTGATTAGTGTGAAGGAGCATGCAAAGCAGAAAACATGATTCCTAAAGGGTGCTACAGCAATCAGCAGGGCTCCAGTCAGGTCTCACTCCTTTGCACACAGCTTGGGAAGACAGGCATGTCTAAAAGAAGAAAACATTCAACCATCATCAAAGAGGCAATCCAGTCAAGTGAGCCAACCTCTGTAACCCAAACTGAGCTCTTCAATTTGCTCAGTCTTCAGACATTTTCTAAAGGCGTAGGTTGTAAAATAAAGACAGTTTAAATAGGCAGAGATGGAAACTGTGTAAAGCTAAAGCAGACCTGCTTCCTCATCCTCATCCTCCTCTTCCTCATCATCGGAAGCTGATGACAAGGGAGTTGGTGTGGAGCTAGCTTGATTATTAACATAGTCACCATACTGCATGCCTGTAAAGTGGAAAGCACAAACACAAGAGTCAAACCAACAGGAAAGGCAAGGAAATAAATCTTGACATTACATTAAAAGTGAGAAAGAACTCTGACATTCCAAAGAACATCCCAGCATGCATATTAATATCAGCAGATTATTACCAAACCAGAATCATTAGAAAAACCTATGCAAAGCAGTTTAGTAAAGCAATTTTAATCTGAACTAACTGGTTTAAGCATGAAAAAAGAACCATATATTACGCTGACTTTGGAACCCACAGTGGTGTTCTCAGAAAATATTTTAAGGTCATCTCCATTTACCATCTGCAGCCTTGGGTCTGTGGTGGTGCCCTCCCTGGAGAGCATGCTTTCCTGGGGGACAGTGATCATTTCACCTGAACTAAATTTGTATGGCTGAGTGCTAAATACATTCCATACTAGGTTCCCCCTGCATGTTAATGTCACCTTGGTAGTAACTCAGTTGCCATGACGGAAAAGGATGACAGTTAAAAATTGTACTGAGCACAGTTCTCTGCTCAGTGGGGACACTATGGCCCTTAGGTTCACAATGACAGAAGTGCAGGTCTGAGGTCCAGTAAGAAGGCGGACCATGGAAAAGACACACAGGCTGGTGTTGCTTCCTGATTAGACTTCCCTTGTCATACAGTTACTACATATTATTATTTAGTCTGGTAAAGTCAATAAGATAAAATTAACATCCATAACATTTTAAAGGAAAATACACCTAATCTAACATTGAAATGACAACACTTTATAGACACGAGTAAACACATGCTTACAAGGAAAATCTCATAGTTCTATTTGAAAAAGAAAAACCGCAGACACAGAGCTGGCATCTCCACGAACACCCAGTAGGTGCTGGAAGCACTGTGGAGAGCCACCAATCACAGGCTCTGTTGCCTCGCATGCTCTCGCTGTTACTTCTCGGGTGGCCTTTTGGTTAATGTAGGTAAACAGAACTCATCTTGAGAGTAAGAAAGTGGTTAACAAGCACATTTGAGTTTGGAGGAAAGCCAAGGTTAATCTGTAGGTGAGTAAAAGTAACTTTTACTTTTGTTCTTCCCACTAACACAGAGCATTGTGGGAAATCTGCTAGCTTTGCTGACTTGGGGTTTATTTTGCTTTTGTTTTTTCAGCTGGTTTCACTCTATAGCCCAGACTGGTCTTGAACTCACAGTACTCCTTATGTCTCAGCAAACTAAGTGATGAGCTTACAGGAGTGAACTATCATACTTGGCTAGCTGGAAAATTTAATACAGTTAAAACAGCAGTTATCTTGAATTCATCTGAGAAAGTAAAACCACATAAAATAGGTTCACAAATTACATGACAAATTGACGTCTTCCGAATTCAGTGACACGGTCCTTTAACCACCTACTTAAAATAAAAATTTAGCTAACATTAGGCCATAAGTTAAATATACAAGGAAATTATGATTAAAGAGATCAATAGCAAAAGGTTTCTCACAGAAGAAATCCTTAAATTTAATGACTTACTTTAAAATGTTACACTTCCTCAATGGGCTATTAGTACTCTAAAAGACGCGCGCGCGTGCGCACGCGTGCACGTGTGTGTGTGTGTGTGTGTGTGTGTGTGTGTGTGTGTGTGTGTGTATGTGCGCGCGCGCAAAGATGACACAAGACAAAGAACATATTGTTTGTTGTATTCTAGACAGGCCAGTAAAGGAAGCAGCGAGAAGAGAACCAGTCTTGATGGCTGCATTGGTAAGGTTGTTGATGATGCTACTCAAAAAAGCCATCATACAAAAGCAACTTTATATACATATTATAAAATAAATATTTTCTTCTCCAGATTTAAACAGATTTATTTCAATTATTAGGAAAGACTCTAAGCCCTGGCTGAAAGAAAATAAGATGGCTAAACAATGATAAAACTCATATAGCAACAATTTAATTCACTGAAACAAACATTTAAGTAAGAGAATAATATTATGTACTGTAGACTTTAGAATATATTGCAGTTGTCCATTTACTATATTAACTGTTACATACCTTTCTCCCACCATGACTTTTAATATTTTCAGAAATTAGCTTACCTTTGCTTGCTCAAATAAGCTCCACTAAAAGTTTAGGAATATTAGTAGATAAGAACATGACATTTCAGAACCACAAAAGAATAATAATAGCTTTGGAATAAGACCAGTCCACATGTAAAGGTCCTGCTTCAGGTATGTGGAGTATATTTAGAATGCAAACACTGGGCAGCCTTTGCCACAAAGCGGCTAACTGCCCCATAACAGCATCCAGGGATCCCACAGTGCTTCTACTCAAACCCTCTTTAAGAGCTAAAATGAATACACAAGGGTTAGGTCAACCATAAAGTAAGACTGTAACATTGCCTCCTAGAGCTCAAAACCAGCCAAAGAACTATACAAACATTACTGTTCTTACATCCTAAAGCACTGGGTTAGCCAAGACTTACAAGCTATGAATGTAATGAGAGCAAGAGGCAAAGAGCACTTCACAGGATGTAACATAACGAAGAGCACCGCAGTTAACAGACTCCAGAATGTAAGAGGCCACTCCCCCGTAGCATTGCAACAGGGACAGGATTTCTCTGGGGGTTCTCCTACTGAGCTCTTGGAAAAGTCTCTGATAATGCCTGAACCTTTCTGGACATATTTCCTGTTAAACACGGAATACTGCTATTAAGGAAGTTGAAGAAAAACTCATTTTGTTTTCCTTTCCAGTGTCCAAACTAAATAAATATACTTTCCTTGCCAATTCCTATTTCCGAATTTCTTCTGCACGTGTCGTGTCCTAGGTCTGACCCAGCAAGAGCGGTGATACCAAAAAGCATATCTGGATTAAATTACCTACTATTGCAGGTCTTGTTCAGAACACATCTTTTGGGCAGTTTAACAAAAGCTATCTTAATCGTCCCCACTCCAGCTATGCTGAAAGAAACTTAGCTGGTCTCCCAAGAGAACGACCCACTGTAGAGCGTATTTGCTTGATTTCGCGTATTTGATTGATTTATTTATTTTTAATTCAAGAGTTTTGATTTCAGAGCAACTTTCATCTTTGCTAGGGTTATCTTTAGAGCGGCACACATTAGAAGACTTCACACAGGCTCACAGGAATAGCAGCTTTATAATAAGCTCTCTTTTGAATGCCCACTCTGATGGTACTATATTTCCGCCTGAAGAAGTACCTTGCTAACAGCCTTCCCCTCATGTTACAAAGGACACAGTAGCCCCGACTCACCTACAACTCACTCTGAAATACTGCACTGAGGTATAAAATCTCTCTGGGTAGCTACAAAGAAAGTGTCATCACTCCTTAAACTTAAGACTTCTTTTCTGAAGATGCCGCAGGTAAAGGCAAAGCATTTTAGGAAGAGAACTTCTCTGGCATGGGCCCCTTCAGGTGAGGCCACAGGATTAAAGACAGCGAGGCAGTTTGCTTTTATCAGCCTGCAAACACTACTTTCAAAGTGTCCTGTGAGAGCAGAGCAAAACCAGTAAAAAAAAATACTCAACAGATGAGCAGTGTGACAGTGCAGATAAACACTAGGACTCTGCAAGCACTCAGGAGATACTGAGTGTGAGTTCAAGGGCAGCCTGGACTACACAGTAAGTTACAGGTCAATCAGGGCTACACAGAGAGCTCCTGTCTCAGACAAGCAAACAAACAAGAAAAAAACAACTGGGATTCTGGGTGCAGTTTAGGTTCAGTCACATTCTAGTTGTTAGCAATTAGGGAGTTATTAACCAGTGTGCCCAGTACTGCTGGGTCCTGGAAACCTGACTGGGGTGACGACGCAGGAATGAAGAAACTACAGACACTGAAGAAAAGACAGACACACATACAGAAAAGCTGAGATCCGGTAGGCTTTGCTCTCTCTGCTGGAGAGCACTTACTAAGCAACCCGGAAACTCAGCATGTTTATTATGTACAGCACAAGGAGGAGGGGTTAGTCTTGGTGGGAGGTCTCTGTAAGGGAACAGTCTCAGGCTGTAAATATCCAGGAGAGGAAGCTGCAGTTGGAAGGAGGAAGCTGCAGTTGGGAGGAGGAAGCTGCAGTTGGGAGGAGGAAGCTGCAGTTGAGAGGAAGCTGCAGTTGAGAGGAAGCTGCAGTTGGGAGGAGGAAGCTGCAGTTGATGCATCCTGTACACACTGTCAACATTCACGCTTGGACCAGGGAAGGCTTTGGCCCTGAGCCTGACCCAGAAAAGGCTTTGCCATGTCCATGGATCTGAGGCACTGGGGTCCTTGACATGGCCGTGCTCATGTCAAACAATACACATTCACTTAGGCCTTCCTCTGCTCCCTACATCTCCCCCTTTTTATTTCTTAGGTGTTCACGATGACTCTCCACGCTTAGTCCAGAGGTGGTTCGCTGTAATGCTCAACACCAGACTGCAAGGATGAGAAGAGGGAAGAACATAACAGCCGCTGTGCCCAACAAAAGCGAAAGAAGTGTCCTAACAGGTCCAACAGACTGAAGCTTGAAGCTTGTCCAGGTCTGTTTTGTGGTTTAGGAGCAACAATATTACATAAGGCCTCTGCATTCCTAGGGTATGCTGACACAATTGGGCCAAATCCTCCCTGTGATGGTGGGTCCAAACACTCAAGGGTTAGGCCTCGGTTCATTCCCCAATCACATCGATCTGCTCTTGCTATGAGGGGCTGCTATCACATGTGTCAGAGGTCATCGGTGTGACATTAAAGTCTGTCTGTGTCTAAGGGTTGTAGCTCACCCCTAATAGTTGAAGAGAGCCCACCAAGGACTCCAGGGGTTTACAGAGGGTGTCATCAGTATAAACAGACACGGAAGAATGTGACCAAGCCACTAAATGAAAAGGCAGTGGCCGGACACTGTAGGTCCAGTAGGCTTTTCCCCTGACTGGACTTACCTGGATAGATATGATTACCAGACACATCAGAAATATAGCCGCGGGGTTATTTCCCAACCCCAGGCCTCGTGCTCCCTCCTCCGACATTTGCATCAGCCTTTTTATCTGACCCCATGTTGGTGGTGTCGCCCTCCTTGAAGTTTGTGCAGGAGGCCTCCTCCTTGGAGAGCGCTCGACTGGCTTCAAGGGCCACACTTTGGGTTTCTCTGTGGGCTCCAGTCTCGGTCTCTTCACACCTGCAACCAGGAACTTCACTGCATCCACAGCTCTTTAGATGCCTTGAAGGTACCCAAAGTGGCTGTTCCACACCTTCAGGGAAGACACAAGAATACCCTCTTCCCCACATTAGCACGGGGAACAGGCCAAACCTTTTCCTGTCATGACATGTTTCCACAGCATCTTAGGTTTTATTTCCCTGTCCTTTGGGGACCAGTACTATTTTGTGGCCATAAGGCCATCTTCTATACGAATTCAATTTTAATGTAAATAAAGCCGTTTAGAGACTTGGTAGGGCAGAGAATTTTCCCCTTTTGCTTTTCTAACTGTTGTCTGAGTCACTTGTCCCTGAGAATTGTATGGAATGCCCTTGTTGTGAGCTATTTCGTGTTGGGTACAAGTTTTTTAATGCAGAGGAGGTGTAAGCAGGAGCACTGGCCATCTTGAGGAGCTCTGGATGGCCCATAACAGCAAATGCAAAAGACAATGAGAAAGAGTATGTTGGCAACCTCCCTGAGTAGACAGGATACAAACATGAGAACAGACAGCAACAGAAACATGCACAAACTTACTCTCCCAAAGGAGATGGCATGAAGAACATCCATGTGCCAGACAGCACTGGGACTAACATTCCGGGGTCAATGCTGCCACCGTACGTAGCAGGCTGGAAAAGACTGTAGTGGGTGCACTGCTTAACTAGTAGCCTAGCCTGTTCTCAGGAAATGGCAAATTCCCTTTGTAAAAAGCTGCTCTGATGATAGAGAACGACTATCACAGGCTTTCATCAAGGTAGCAACAGGGAAGCAGAGCGAGGACCCTGAGACCAAGGTGTCAGCCAATGGCCCGGGGAGAGCTGAATGTGGCCAAATATGGCAAACATAGCAGGACTCTGACATGGAAACAAGAGTTTCAGAGTCCTGGAAGAGGTGGTATAGCTCTTGATTTGGTGCCCGACCTACATAGGCTTGCCTAACTCCTACTACATAGAGGCATTGGCTGTAAATACTGCCAGAAGGGAAGGCGACATCACCCAGAACTATACAGACTGCAGGGTTCAGCTCACTGAGTGCGCTGCACCTCAGAACACAAGTAGGTGTGGTAGGCAGCTATAACGCTGTCAGAAGTGTCTGTAAGGACGGCTCTAGTTAAAGCAAGGGCTTAAGATTGTATGACCAAGAAAATAGCCCCATGAATAGATGTACAGTAAGTATATCTTGGATGGTGGAAGACGACAATCAAGCTGGCCAGGGTAATCAGCCAAAGAGCACTGGCAGACAGAGACTGTTACCAGAGCCAATGTTGTTGACCTGAATATGGGATGGTATTTACTTCTGGCTCTTTACCTAGCATTCCTGTAGTGTGGCTAAGGCCCTTTGAGATTAATCTTGCCACCAACTCATAGCAAAGTTTCAAAACCCTGGATGAGGAATGCCTTAAATCCAACTATTTCAAAATGCTCTTCGATTGCCAATGTGCCACAGTAGGGGTCATGGGTGATTTTAGGATTGCTAGTGAAAGAGGCTTGCCTGGGACCCATGTATGTCCCTGCACACAGCCCCAGCCATGTATGTCCGTGCACACAGCCCCGGCCATACAGGTAGAGCCGCCCTAGCCTCAAAGCAGCATGGCATGGAGAAGAGGGATCAGTGTCCCTCCTAAATTGTGGGAAAATGGAGAAAGTTCTTGTACAGATCTGAGCCACTTCTATGTCCCAATTTCCTTGAAAATCATTCAGTTTTGAGAAAATCCTTTCAAGTTTCTAACTTTTAAGGGCGTACAGCATGCTCAGCTACAATTTTACCTAGGTATCAGAATGGAGATGCCTTTTGGATCTCTTTTGGAGAAACAGATCTAAAGGTCTCTTTTTGAGACCAACAAACTTCACTGCCAGTTCAGATGAGTCAGATGACTGATAAGAATATCACCCACACAGTGACCCTTGGCATTCCAGCAACAAATTCCTAACACACAGCAGGGCTGCTTTCACGCCCTGAGGAAGAGCTGTGCAGACAGACTATGATTAGGCAGGAGAAGGGTAAAAGCAAACTTTTCAAGATAGCAAGGATGTAGCCAAATGGTGAAAAACAACACTTTAAGTCGGCTATAATTAAATAAAAATGTGATGGTGTGGCAATAGGTGATGGTGGTCCTGGGCCCACTGCCTGCATGACTGTGTTTATAGCTCTTAAATCCTATGGCAGCCTCTATTTATCTGATTTCTTTTTCTATGCTGAAGACAGGGGTGTTCTAGGGATTAAGGAACTGGTCTATGTGTCTGCCCTGTGACTATTTCTCCACCAAAGCAGTAGAGGCAATTTCCCCCCTCTGAGTGGTCACTGATCTACCCAGACAGCTTTCTCTGTGGGCCAAGTGATCTGGGCGGAGAATTTCCATCAGGCATGCCATGGAGCACTGACCAAGGCTGCTAGTGAAAACCAGCAGTCATGCAACATCCTACTCTCAGGCTTTTATAATTACCCTGAGGATTTATGGGGGTAGTTGCAACTTATATTTTACTCAAACCCCACAAAGGATTAAATCCCTGGTGTACTAACTAATAATGGCACGGCTTTGGCTATAAAAAAGGATTCCCATTTGCTCAGATATGTCAGCCCCATAAAGTCACAAGCATATTGCAGGGTATACAGCCTAAAATACCTTGATGACCTCCAGCATCCTGACATCTGATCACAGAGAACTTTGTAATGATGCCCACACTTTGCCGACTCCCTGTAGGCTGGTTGTGATTGGCTGAAGTGGCTATGCTGGAGGCCAGCACATCATCCCACAATCCTGGGCACATCTGCCCTGGTATCATTAAGCTCAAGAAAAGCTTTACCATTTAAGTTCAGCTTCATTTCTGAATATTTTTCTGTTACTCCTTGAACTTAGTAACATGGTTTGGAGACCCAAAACCCCCATCTTTATGGGACTAAGCTGTGAGCACCTTTCTTTGCTTAGTATTAGAGAATATCTCTAGGTGTGCTATTTTTAATTTAGGTGTAGTACCAAACCAAGTTTGAGGTAACTGAACCAGAACCTTAATCCCCCTGCACAAATGCCACCTATTACCCCTGGGAGAATCTGCAGTCCCTGGAGGCTCTGGCTGCTTCTGCCTAAAATAAGTCCTACTGTGCCTGCTGGCTTGGACCCATCTCATGTTAAGGGTTGAACTGAGGTTCAAGCCCCACTACCTGAGGCTGCCTAGTAGAGCTGATCAACGGTGCATTTTGGTGGCTGAGGGTTATTGGTCTGGCCTGCCAATTCTCGGTGACAGTACCTAGTGAAGGGATATCAGCCATTTCCCAGGCTCTCTGAGGCTGCTGCTGAATACCCATTTATAAACGGCATTTGTTAGTTCAATGGATCCCTCTCTGACATCTTGGGCATAAACCTGGGAGGCTGTGCAGACCATGGGAGATGGAGGGAAAGGGACATGCTTTTATTAAAATCTGAAATCCATGTGGCAGCAATCACATGTAAAATGTTCCACTTTTCCACACGTTACAGGCACCATTTCCCCCCTTCTCGAGCAAATAATTTATTTAAGGACTGAGGCGAGAGACATTGTTTGCAGGTGGCTAGGACATATGTCCACATACACTTTCAAAAGACAAGTGACAGGTAAGCACCTTTCCTGTCTCAGGGCCAGCCATCTGGAGGTACCATAGCTTAAAAGAACCAGGCTAAGGCCGGCTACAATTCTGGCTCTGCCCAAGGTTCTCCATAAGGTTTTTCCCCTTTGGAGGGCAATTCTCTCTCTATCTCATGGCAGCTATGTTAACCTGTTGGTAAGTTTCAAGGGATGTGTAATTGGTTCCTTCCTAAGTCTGGACCCAGGAACATGCATGTGGTTATAGCAGCTCCATGGGCTGGATCACATTGTGCTTGGCCTCACATAACTCTGAAACCCAGCCCTGAACAGCAGCTAACCCTCTGAGCTGAGGCAAGATTTCGCCATGCTTAGCTAATCAGGACAGGGTGAACATGCCCGTGGGTATACAGGGCCACAGGCCCACAGGCTACACAGGCTTGCTTGATCTATTCTAAGGCTTGAAAAGGCAGTCTCATGATAGCACACCATGTGGTTTGAATTTTGTGGATCAGGTCTGCTCAGACACAAGAGAACAATTAATACAATTAGTGTCTTCCTCAAACTTCTCAGCCTAACAAGATTTGCTGTAAAGGAGTGACATTACGCCCCCTTAGAACTCACTGCAGCCGAGACCCAAAGTGCAATCTCACCCTAGGTTGGGTATCCTCATCCTCGTAATCACTTTGCTCAATATTGGGATCCAGGGCACCAGGCAGGTCAGGGCAAGCCCCGCTGTGAATTCAATTTGCCCCTGTGCCCCTGCAGATCCAATTCTGAAGAGCCTGCCTTCCTCTGAGGAAACAACCATAGATCTATGCAACCACACAGAGGACTCCAAAAACTGTATGGGAAAATGGCAATACACTTGGCTTGTTCAGCCCTGTGTCCCTTAGCTTCTTCCCTCTCTTTTCCCAGGTAGACCAACTCCCGGTCCCTTCTTTTGGAAGCCAAAGGCATGTCTCCTGAACAAGTCTAAGAACACCTTCACAGCTCCCCCCAAACTCCTTCAGAGTATTAACATATGACTGCCCGTCTCTAGATTCTGCCTGCCCGTGTTTTACACCTAACACTTACAACTGCACCCCACCTTTACCTTCATTTTTATCTTTACCTTTATTTGCGAACTTCTGCTTCATTTTTATCTTTATCTTTACCTTTAATTGCGAACTTCTCTGGGGGGCGTTCCCTCATCCGACCGATGCAAGCTCCCCACAGTCCAGGGTCTCTGTTCAGGCGCCACTTGCCACATCCAGCATGGCTAGGTACTGGAAACCTGACTGGGGTGACGCGGGAATGAAGAAACTACAGACACTGACGAAATGACAGACACACATACAGAAAAGCTGAGACCAGGTAGGCTTTGCTCTCTCTGCTGGAGAGCACTTACTAAGCAACCCGGAAACTCAGCATGGGGTTAGCTAGTCTTGGAGGGAGGTCCCTGTAAGGCAGCAGTCTGGCGTAAACATCCAGGAGGGAGAGCTGCAATCGATGCTCTCCACACACACTGTCACCGCTCATGCTCAGACCAGGGGGAGGCTTTGCCATTTCCCTGACCCTGACCCTGACCCTGACCTGGGAAGGCTTTGCCAATTCCCACGAGTCTAAGGCATTGGAGTCTTGGTATGCTCATGTTAAATACTACACATTCACTCAGGTCTTCATCCACTTCCCATAACTAACTTGACGGTCTTTCACTTAATCTCTAAAATGGAGTAGTTACTACTCTCAAATGCATTAAGTTAAGTCCTGTGTATCACATGCTTGGACATATCATACCTGCTATGAACATATACATAAATGCTGTATATATTTGCCACCACTGTTTTATGTATATGATCTGAAATCAATATCAGTTGTTCTCTCACTCAGAGTTCTTTTCAGAGGGTCTAGTGTAACCCAGATTAGCTTCACACCTGGAGTGCAGCTGAGGCTGGCTTGGCTTTCTGTCTGCAACCTCTAGTGTCTTCCTTCTACCTATAGAGGTCATACAGTCTTCCTCTGTAGCACTGGGAGTCAATGAAGGTGCCTTCACACCTGATTTTTTTTTTTTTTTTTTTTTAAATGGGAATGTGTTCTAGAACCACCAGGTGTTTCCCCAGATATACTGAATAGAATTTTATGTGGAGGCTGAGAACATAAAGAACTTATTGGGCCAGCAGGAAGGCCAGGGCTCACACCCTCCGAATCCATACGCCAGCTGGTCAGGTGGAGCAGCCACCTATAATCCCAGCACTCAGGGAGGGACATTTCAGCAGAAAGGGGATCCCTGGGGTGTGGTAGTTTGCAAGACCATACAGAATTGTCTAGCTCCATGTTGAGCTAGAAACCCTGCCTCAAATTAAAGTGGGAAGCTACTGGGAGACATCCATCCATCAGGCTTACATATGCACACCCCCTACCCTCACACAGGGAAACATGCATGCAAACATGTACACCACACACACATACAAAAATTAAATCTGTAAGTGCCACCATGCCTAGCTTCCACAAAAAAAGTCTTAATAAAATAGTATGGTATATGTATAATCTATGCATATTCTCTCTAAATCCTCTCTAGTTATTTAAAATACCTAATACGAAGTAAATATTAAATAAGTACCTATTCTGCTGTATTTCTTATGGAACAATAACAAACTTAATGGCTGCATACGTTCAGTACAGATGCTTCCTGGATATTTTCAATTCTTGGGTGGTTTATTAAGTCTTCAAAGATAGAGCCTGGAGTCTGGATGGCAGTAGTGTGGTCACATTTTTTAAAGAGGGAGAGCTGCACCTCTTCCTAAAGCTCCACTCATACAGACTGTAACTTGCACGACCACAGTATTCTTGACTAACATAACAAGTAAGTTATATCTTAGATCTACTCAAAGGCAAAAAGCAATCTGCTCCTTAGAAAACAAATGAATAATAAGTGCTACAAATTCACACATCTCCAGTGTTATATTTTTCTGTTTTTTATGCAAGTAGCTGATCTTAGGTAAATGAAGACTTTGTCAACAGCCAGCAACAATAAAGATCAGTTATGGTTTAAATTGGAAATCCTTTGCTCTGCTACTTAATAACCTGTAATCTTGGGCAAGTTACTTCAACTCTATGCATCTCACTTCTTTAATCTGCAAAACAGAGACTTGTGCCATATGATTAACATGGGGATTAATGAAAAACTACAAAGTATCTTGAATGTCTTAAGTATGCAATAAATGTTAGGAGCTTCTTCACTTTCTAAAATGTGCAAGGAAGGAATTCTGTGACTGTCTGGGGGCAAAGTACTTTGTAAAAAGCTAACTGAAGTCGCCATCAAAGGGGAAGATACAAGAAGGAAGGCACCACTCAGAGCTCAAGTTCATGCTCAGCCAAGTCTTCCTACCACTGTGCCCCTGGGAGGAAAGACTGACAAGGACTGGATTCTATGCCCACACTCACCGGCTTTGGGAAGCAGCAAATACTTTTGGTGTTGATTCCTTTCAAATTAGTAAGAAATTTTACAACATATGATCTCATCAAATGACTCAAAGGTTTCCATTGGCTACAGATACTCAACAAACAGCAGTGAAAGCAGCCAATGCCTTACGTTGCTTTTTCAGAGCAGTGAAGATTCAGAACATAACACTTTTTTTCATAGTCAAGGCTAGAGATTGTCACACATAGTAAGTATGGTCCTTAACACAGTCCAAGTAACTGGGAACACAAACTCTGATCAAACGAAATACAGATTAGGCAGAAACATCAGTACTTTGGAACTTTTGCCATACAGAAAGTAACCAAGAAAACTTGGGAAAGAAAGGACAGTGTGAAGAAACAAGTTGCAAACAGTCTATGTCAGGTCTTTCTTGTTTAAGAATATTAAATTAACTACATGTTCTACCTATGATGCAAGTAGAGGCTGCAACCCCACCTTGACACCTCTCACCCTCCCCCAAATTATGGATGATTAACAATAATGACAAGCACAGAACTCTTCAAACAAGACACAAAGGTTCACTAAAATAAGATGATGATGGCTGATTAATCCTAAAAAGAAAAAAGTCTAAATGGTTTAAGAAAGGAGATTTGACATCCCAGGAAAGAAGGATTAGTGAATCCAAATTATATAAAATATCTACTCAAATAAATTAACATGAAAGACTAAACTGACAGATTTTGAGTTCAGATTATAAATTACTTTTTTCATGTTTTCAGTTAGTCACGGTTATACAGTTTGATGTTTTCAAGTTAGCTACTGAGATGTGAGTTTGCATATGCTTAAACTAAACAGATGCTCACATACCTTTGGTCTGCATTTGCTCTGGGGGAGGTGGAGCTGAGGGCAAAGGTCCAACTGGGTGACTCGGAGCAGGAGGCATTCTTGTTGATGAGGGTCCTGGCAAGACTGTGGACACTACAGAGCTGGACTTGGGGGGCTGGACATTTTCTGTAAAGGACAAGACAGAGAGTCTGCAACTGAAGACAAGAAGCCATCTGACCCACAGCGACAGCCCTGATGAAACACGTTACAGTGAGTTTTCTAACATGCAGTGGATGAGAAGTAGCACAGGAGGGCCAGTGCCACCACACTGACCTGGCATTTAGTGGTCCAAACAAACCATCTCCCCCAAAGTGGGAAAACTGTTTCTTGATGCTTTCATAATTTGTAATGACATGTTTTACTAAAACATTCCAAGATGTCATTACCTTTTCAGACGAAATGAAATGTTTTTCTTTACAAACCAATGGCCAGTACTTTTGATTGTCGTTCTACACAATGGTGACAAAGGTAGAATGGAAAGAGGTAATGGATTCTCTGAACTCTGTAAATCAGCTCACATCTCATTTGGATTTATTTACTTATTTATTTATGCATTTATTTATTTATATATTTGAGGGACCAACAAGGTTATTTTCTCCCAGTGGTGGAGGTCAGAGGTCCAAGAATGAGGTGTCTCGGTGTTTTCCCTGGAGCTGTAGATGCTCAACTTCCGCTTCAGTTCCATAAGGTCTCTGTGCATGGCCAGTTCTGATCCTCTTGTAAGAGCACCACTCATACCGGGTGTGGGTCCACCCTAACGACTTTACTTGAATACAGTTGCCCCTTTATTTTTATGTTTCAATGGTTTGCTTTTATTTTATGTACATTGGTATTTTGCTTGCATGTGTGTCTGTGTGAACGTGTTGGACCTCCTAGAATTACAGCTATACACAGGTGTGAGCTACCACGTGGGTTCTGGGAGTTGAACTCAGGTCCTCTGAAAGAGCAGCCAGTGCTCTAACCATGAAGCCCCCACAGTTGCCTCTTTAAAGTCTCTATATCCAGGTACACTTATATTCTGCAATAAGACTCTGCACTGGGACTTCATTAGGACCTTGTAACCAAACTTAAACTTATGAGTTTGGAGGGGACACAATTTATTTCCTAACAGATTCGTTGGATGCTAACTAACAATGTAAAAGTAGGGAGTGGCAGCACTAAAAGCCTCCAAGTCACCACTTCTCTATACCCAATCATAAGTGACAATGCATGGCCCTCCTATTCTTTGGTTACCCACCCACTTTATCCTGTATCTCAAGAAATGGCTGAAAATACACTAAAAGGACTGCTGGCAGTTTTCTGTAATGGCAAAAAGATGTAACAGATCAAGCAGTCCACACTGGTCACATCTAATCTTAGCTAAATAAACAGTATTTACATTGTCCAATAATGTTTTCTGTTCATTCTGAAGAGCATATTAGTGAAGAATATCTTCTACCTAGATTAGGCAGTTAGGAAAAGGTGTGGGAGACTTCTGGAAAAGATGGTAGCTGGCAGTACCTTTGCAAGAGACGTGTCAGAAAAACAAAACAAAACAAAACAACAACAAACTCTGTTTCAAAGAGAGATCTTTGAACATTTACAAAAGGATGGATGGGGGCAGCCATAAAATACAGAGGAAAATACAAACGCAGGTTGATGATAGCTCTAGCCAGGGGAGTCAAGGGAGAGGAGAAATGGAAGCCCATCCAAGATGTAAGCCAGCAGCCTTACCCTCAAGACAAGCCCGAAGGGCTTACAATCCTCAATACCAGTTACAGGCCTTCACTGCGCAGTGACTTTCCCAGGGGATGGATGGCAATGGTAAGTGTGCTGTCCCCAGGGGCCATCAAGGGAAACTCTCGTCTTCCACTGTTAATAGCCACTCCTTGTCTACTGTTTCTAACCAGATGCCCCATTTCATATGAAACTAAGCGAGGGTCTAGAGGCTAGACCTCTAGAATTCAGTATCTAAGATTCATAGTAAAAACACTGACAGGACAATCTTAAAGATGTCAGTCCAGCATCCAGAGAATGCTGGAAAAACCTATGGCAAAAGTAGTGACTACATAGTACATGGGTAGACACAAGCACATGCACAAATATGGGTATCCATCTAAGAACCGTGTTTGTAAATTAACTTAGGTCTAGGACTGAAAGAAGTGTAGGGATATGGTATCAAAACAAAATGTGCTCTGCTGCACATGCAAATACACAGAGAAGTTGGGCATAACAGGGAAAGGAGATGGAAGGAAGACAGTCAGAGAATGGCTGCTGCTCTACTTTTAGTAAGCAGGCTGCCACTGTGGAAGACCGAAGACCTCATCATCCCCAGGGCAAGGTTCTCAATGCATGTTCCACAACTTCAGTGGGGAGGATGTGGGCAGAGGAGCGTAAGACATCATCACCAGTGAGAAACAGATCTTTGGTCAAGAGGCAATTAGTGCCCAGTATCTTGACCACGTTATCGTCTGGCAGAGTGCTATGCATCTAAAGGAGAAAATGGTGACCTCTTGGACCTTCCTAGTGAGGGTAGCATATGAGACACCTCCTTGGAACTTGCTCAAATACAGACTCGTCAGCCCTGTCTCCCTAGGCCAGGAATCAACATTTGGATTTTACTGAGATCCAGGTACTGCATGAACAAAATTTGAGACGGTCATTTCTAAAGCATACAGACCTGAAACAGCTGTGTTTCTGAGTGTGGCTATGTTCTGTTCCATTAATGTCAATGTTTTCCTACAAACACTGAACCTCTACTCTCCCACAACAGAGTTTCTGGTTATTTCCATCTTCGCTAAGCCCCAGTACTGTCGCGTTCTCATTTGACCACTCTAGCATGTGCTCTGGCTTTCCTCTGATTGCTATTATAGTTTCTCAAAGCTGTGGTCTTTTCCACATCAAACTGTGTGTGTGCATGTTTGTACTTTCCAGTTCGTTTCATTTTGTACTATCTTCCAAGATAAAAACTTTTTCATTAGAAATTACCCGAGTTTCTTTATGTTTACTCTTTGTGGCTAGCATTATACATGCTTGCTTTATAAAACATGATCAGTCCAAAGTTCTGGAGACAGTATATAGTACATTTTCTCTGAAGAATTTTAAAGTTTTGCTTTTTTCATTTAAATATTTTCCACCCCTCCCCTCCATTTACTTCTTACATTAGGAATTCATCCTTCAGATTGCAGCTAAAATATCATTTCATGAAGGAAAACTCCCCTAAAGTCCGCGAGCTCTCCAAGAACCACAGCCCTCTGCTTCTTGCCCTGCCAAAGCAGGTATGCATTTGTTGTTGTGTAGTGGACGTCTGCTGCCACAAGTGGACTGCAAGCTTGAAATACAAGAGTCTGTCTTTTTGCCCACTGTTATCTCCCAACATCAGAAGAACCCCTGGCACATGGCTGGCTTCCAAGTACCCAGGGGATGGTGACTAGATCTATCAACACTAAGGATCAGAGAGGCATGCCAACAAAAAGAGCCTGCCTTTTTCAAAATGGGAATTTGACTGAAGCTGAAGCAAAAGCATATAAACTGTCACTATGCAAAACAAATTGTTCAACCTATGTTTAGCTGTAGCCTTAAAAGAATATTATAGCTGCTGTGAGGCACCATTTAGGAAGCAGAGGCAGCAGATCTCTGAGAATTCAAGGCCAGCCAGGGCTATATAGTGAGAATCTGTCTCCTGTTTTCCCCAAGACAGGGTTTCTTTGTGTAGCTTTAGAGTCTATCTTGGAACTCATTTTGTAGATCAGGTTAGCCTCAAACTTACAGAGATCCTCCTGCCTCCGCCTCCTGAGTGCTGGGACTGAGTCCTGTGCCACCAACACCTGGTCTTTTCTTTTTCTTTTCTTTCTTTCTTTCTTTCTTTTTTTTTTTAAGGAATACTATAAAAGTAAATTCAGTGTAGCTAGAGATGGCTCAGCAGTTAAGAGCACTTGCTGCTCTTGTAAAGGACCCAGGTTCAGTTTCTGGCATCCACATAGTGGCTCACAGCTGTTTACAACTCAAGTTCCAGGGTACTCAGCACCCTTTTCTGACCTCCACAGGCAACAGGCATGCACATGGTGAACATACACACATGCAGGCAACACTGATATAAATAAATAATCTTTGCTGGGTATGGTGGCATGTCTTTAATCCCAGCAACAGGTAGAGGCCGATGGATCTCTGTATGAAGCCAACTTAGTCTACCTAGCAAGTTCCAGGCCATCAATACTACATAGTGAGACTCTCTCTCTTAAGAAAGAAAGAAAGGAAAAAAAAAAAAAAGCCAACAGAAAAGATAACCCTTATCTTTTAGCACATAAGATTCTCTAGGACCCAGTAGGAGATTCCATTCTCAGATAGAACTGTGGCCGTCATTGAAGGTGTTCAAGTTGGAGTCTTGTCATACCAACTTTCCATCTTTGAATCTTCTTTTCCCTCCTCCAGCTATATCAAATTTCTGAAGGAAGTGCTACCCTCTCTCTGGCATCACACTTGTTGGAGCAGCTGCAGTCACTCCCTCTGGTTTGGTTTGCTTTGCTGGGACCTGTATCCTCCAGGTGTCCATCACAGTGCTGCCAGATGTGGTCCTGTATCCTCCAGGTGTCTATCACAGTGCTGCCAGATGTGGTCCTATATCCTCCAGGTGTCTATCACAGTGCTGCCAGATGTGGTCCTGCATCCCCCAAGTGTCCATCATGAAGTGTTCCTGAACACCCATAGCAACATCACCTTGTAACTACACCACTGATGGCTAAAGATTTGGAGAAAAATGCTTTCCCCTTATTACTTCCTCTGAAAAAGGAAGAGAGTAAGTGGGGCTGGAGAGATGCTTGGGCACTTAAGAGCACTAGCTGCTCTTCCAGAGGACCCAGGTTCCCAGCATCCACATAGTGGCGCACAGGCATCTGCAACTCCAGTCCCAAGAAACATGATATTCTCTTCTGTGTTCACAAACTGCATGCATATGGGCACAAATGTGCATGCAGGAAGGAAAAAAAAACTATACACATCGAAAACATAAAGTTTAAAAGAAAAAGATTCCTCTTACATATCCCATGTCATAGCTGGTAGAAACTGGGAAAACTGTACAAGGTGGATGTCTCTCATCCTCTAGGCTTGGAGGACGGACACAGTAAGAGTGAGAAATTCAACAGTAGCTTTAGATTCAGAAAGAGAAGGGTAACAACAAAAGTGTGCTGCTCTCCTCTCACAATCTGCATTTTCCAAAGGTGCCAGAAGAAATCCGTTTCTTTTATATTATTTGCTTTTTTTCTGAACATTTTCCAGTATAGCCACAGAATTTCTTTCTAACTTATATTTCTTTGTCAGATACATCATCTAGATGTCAACAGAACACTACCAGCCACTATTAGTGTCACAGGTGCAGCAATCCTCTACACAAAGGGTACATAATCATTTTTATACAAAATTCTCAGATGTTTCTTGTATAACACCGTACACAGGAAAATGTCGTTAGAGACACCACTACTTTATCATATGCTATCCATATCACAATTCAAGAACTACTCAAGAGTAATTTCTTTTAATCAAAATATTTGGTAAATGCTTCACTTGGCCAAGATGTTATTTTGCTAATGCTTCATGTGCATGTGTGTGTGTGTGTTCATGTGTTGTGCATGCAGGAGTGTGTATGACAGAGGTTTCTCAGGTGCTGTCCACTGCCTTAAAAGCTTGCCACGCAAACCAACCCCAGCGACCCACCCTCCATATCACACTGCAGTGAATCACAGGTGCACCATCACACCTGGCCTTTAGTTTGCTTGTTTTCTTTTTAACCTGGGTGCCAGGAATCACACTCAGTGCCTTCCACTGTACTGTCTGAGCTGCCTCCCCAGCCTGGTACCTTGAACAGTTTTTAAATCATATGTTTTATAAAACAAAGAAATGTTTTTAAAAAAAAAAAAAAAAAAAGCATCCCTTCTCATCTCTTGACCATAATTTTTTATTTATTTATTTATTTATTTTTTCTTCTGGACCAAGGTTTCTCCATGTAACCTGGCTGTCCTGGAATTCCCTCTGTTGACCAGGCTGGCCTCGAACTCAGAGACCTGCTTTCCTCTACCTCCCCAGTGCTGGGATTAAAGACATGCACCACCACTGCCCAGTGACATGCACATATTTCAAGAGCACATCATTAGATTCAAGTTCACAACTTCAATTTAAGTAAGAGTATTCTAAAGAAACAGAACACTTTAATATCTATCTATCTATCTATCTACCTACCAACCTACCTACCTCCTTCCTTCCTACCTACCTACCTACCTACCTACCTATCTATCTATCTAGGTTGAGGCATGGTGGAGCATTCTGGAGGCAGAGGCAGTGGATCTCTGGGATCTCTGAGTTTTGGCCAGTCTAGTCTATAGTTCCAAGCCAGCCAGAGATACATAGTAATATTTCCTGGCTTGGGGGATACACACACACACACACACACACACACACACACACACACACACACACGCACGCGCACACGCACACACACACACACGCACACGTGCACGCACACACGCAGCTTACCATTATTCGAAGGATGGCTGTTGGCTGGAGCCAAGGATCCCATTTGGCTTCGGATGAGATTGTCTTGGGCGGGAGGAAGGCCAGGAGCTGACCATGGTACAGAACTGTATCCTGAATGACTCTGCTGCTGCTGCTGGTGATGCTGGGAAGGAGGAGGCGGAGGTCGTGATGGATAGGTAATAGCTGTGCTGGGGCCAGAATACGATTCTTTAAGTGGCCTGGCAGACGGAGCACTCTGTGAGGTAAGCATTTGCCCATACGGCTCACTGGCAGGCAGTGAGGGATATGAAACATTAGGGTACACGACATTAGAAACAGTTGAGATAGGATAATGACTACACGTAGAGGGGTATCCCTGAGAAGCAGAAGAGCTGGCAGAATACGTGGCCGGACTACTACTGTAGCGATTCCCAAAGGAGGAATAGGGCTGGGAGGCACTCGTATACGAATGGGATGCTGAGGCCGGAGCTCCTTGGAAAGATCCTGGAGTGGATCCCCCCACGTGAGGGGCAGGAGGACCTCTGCCATACATTTGCTGTGCTCCTGGTTGGTTTGCTGAGCTGGGAGTCCCCACATTTTGTGTTGGTACTGTATATGGACGAGAATAGTAGTTATCACACTGGCTATCCAATGGCAATGAGGTCATTTTCCCAGGTCCTTGAGAGTAATGTCCTGAGGGGGCCATATAGTTTTGATGAGGCAACCCGTACCCAGATGGAACTTGCATTTGACTTGGTGCTGGACCTGAAAAAGAAAACCAACTATTTACAGTGTTGAACAATGAGATAATATGTAAATAGCTCCTCTCTAATATTGACCCAATTAACTTACTTCTCAATAACCCCAGCATTATTATGAATGAAACACATTGTCACAGGTTTATCATGTAGCTCAGCAGTTCTCAACCTGTGGGCTATAGTGTTGAACAATGAGATAATATGTAAATAGCTCCTCTCTAATATTGACCCAATTAATTACTTCTCAATAACCCCAGCATTATTATGAATGAAACACATTGTCACAGGTTTATCATGTAGCTCAGCAGTTCTCAACCTGTGGGCTATAGCCACCTTTGGCAAACCTTTATATCTAAAATTATTTACATCACAATTTGTAACAGAAGCAAAATTACAGTTATGAAGTAGCAACAAAAATAGTATTATGGTTGGGGGGTCACTACAACATGAGGATTAAATTATATTATTAAAGCGTCACAGCATTAGGGTGAGAACCAGTGATGTAGCTACACTCCAAGATGATCCCTAACGATCCCCATCTCCATCTCCCTGCTCTTCCAACCCTTGAGCTGTCCTCCCTTACCTTGTCTCATGGCTTATGGCATAAGAAATATCAATGATGCTAATACACCACGTCCAAGATCAACCTAGTCTTACTATCTCTCTCTCTGTCTGTCTCTCTCTCTGTCTGTCTGTCTCTCTCTCTCTCTGTGTCTGTCTGTCTGTCTCATAACTCAATTCTGAGTTATGAGACATGCAAGTGTCCTTCAGATTCAATGCAGTCTTGAGATGACAGCCCACTATTGACCATGTAATAATTCATAGTTTGACTATGTAACCTGTGACAGACACAACCAATGGGCTTTCAAGTCAATATTCCTTAACAAACTATGAAATCAGGGCTGGAAAGATAGCTCAGCAGTTAAGAGCACTGGCTGCTCTTCCAAGAAGACCCATGTCTGAGGTTTGATTCCCAACACCCACATGACAGCTCACAATGTTAACTCCAGTCCCAAAGGACGGGATGCCCTCTTCTGGCCTATAACACCATACCTGAAGTCCATGGCAGAAAGGATAGCTTTGAGTTTAAGGCCAGCATGATCAAAAGAGTTCCAGGCCAGCCAATGATATTTATTAAGACCCTGACTTAAAAGAAGGGGGGAGTGGGGCTGCAAGGGAATGGGAGACAGGAAGGGTAGTGTCAGACTGGCTAACCAAAACTAAGGATGTATGAACAAGCCTTGGGCTGAAGAGACGGCTCAGAGGTTAAGAGCACTGGCTGCTCTTCCAGAGGTCCTGGAGTTCAATTCCCAGCAACCACATGGTGGCTAACATGTATCTACAATGAGATCCGATGCCCTCTTCTGGCATGCAGACAGAACACTACATACATAATAAATAAATCTTGGAGAGAGAGAGAGAAAGAGAGAGAGAGGGAGGGAGGGAGGGAGGGAAGGAGGGAGGGAGGAAGGGAGGAAGGGAGGGAGGGAGGGAGGGAGGGAAGGAGGGAGGGAGGAAGGGAGGAAGGGAGGGAGGGAACCAGCCTTGTAGAAAGCCACAACTTTGTAAGCTAATTTCAAAACTACAAGAAGGAAAAGAAGGAATTTAAATTGGACAGTGCTGCTTCCAGAAGACATGGTTTATTAAACAAAAGGTTTGGTGTCAGGCCCTAGATGTCACCCTAGATGTTACTCATCAAGGTGGTCCCAAAGTTTCCTCAAACAACACAGGTTGTTCCCAATGCTCGATTAACCACTACAACTAAATGGTAAGATCCTATTACAGAAGACACAACACACTCTTGATGTGGGATGTCCTTCTATATGCTGCAAATATATGTTGCTTTTATTGGTTGATGAATAAAGCTGTTTGGGCCTATGGCAGGGTAGAATGTAGCTAGGTGGGAAATCTAGAGACAGAGAAAGAAGTGGAGTCAAGGAGATGTCATGCAGTCACCAAAGGGATAAGATGCTAGAACATTACTGGTAAACCATGGATACACCATGGTGATACACAGATTAGTAAAAACTGGTTAATTTAATTGTGAGAGCTAGTCAGTAATATGCCTGAGCCATTGACCAAACAATTACAATTAATATTTAGCCTTAGAGTGGTTATTTGGGAACTGGCAGACCGGATGAAAAACTTCCAACTACACGCGCTGGTTTCAAGACACAGATAAGTCAATCTGTAACTACCCAGCCAGCTTCCTGCTATGCAGGTACTATGCAGACTGCTGGAAGACAAAGGACCTAAGTGTTCATACCCAGTGCTAGACTTTGCACATTGCAGTACAGATCTTCTAGCCAAGATGTACCCACGGGAAATCATGGCATGATGCGTTCAGGGTGACCAAACACTTTCTCACCTGATTTGATCTTGCCCTGAGGGAACTTATGCCTGGTATTGTAAACCTGGTCAGAAGCCCAAGGCCGAGCAGGTCTTATGAGAAAATCTACTTTTGTTGGTGCTATTTTATTTTGTCCCCTACCCCCTTTGTTTTTGTTCTTTCTTTCTTTTTTGAGGCAGCATCCCACTATGTAGCCATGGCTGGTCTGAAACTATAGTAGAGCAGGTTGGCTTAAGAGATCCACCTGCCTCTGAGTAAAGGCATGCACCACCATACTGGGCTTGATTTTATTTTGAGGCAGGGTCTCATTATACAGTCCTGACTAGCCTGGTAGGAACTCATTATGTAGATGAGGATAGTGTAGCCTGGAACTCGTTGACCTTCCTCTGAGATTAAACATATGCCACCATGCCCGGGCTACTACTATTGTTTCAATAAATGGCCGTGTCGTCAAACTGCTGAGAATGTTTACACTCAGATCAGAGCTACTCTCAAGCTTTATCTGAGAAGCATCTTCTGGCAGTGGCAACATTAATATCTGCTGGTCATATGTGGTCAGCAACTATTGAGTAATGAACCCTAAAGAACACATCTATTTTACTCCCCACACCTCCAAGGCTCAGAGAACATCCTGGAAGACTAAGAGTGGACAGAATTGTAAGAGGGGGCTGGAGAGATAGCTCAGAGGTTAAGAGCACTGGCTGCTCTCCAAGAGGACACAGGTTCAATTCCCAGCACCCATATGGTGACTCACAGCCAGATAACTGTTTCCTTTTTCAGGAACTCCAATACTCTCTTCTGACCTACACAGGCACCAGATATGCACGTGACACACATAAATACAAACAGGAAAAATATGCATACAATAAAATAAATTAAATTTTAAAAAAGGTATGTATGTGCTAAGGCAGTGACCGGGCTATAACTGAATCAAGGACCCAGATGTGGCGAAGCGATGAGCCTCTGCCCTCACTGCACTGAATATACCGTGCATGAGCTGAGCAAATGACCACATATCCCAACAATAGGATTCTAGTCTTAGAAGCACTTTTCAAGATCTCAATTACCATCCCCACCACCCCCAATTCCATCAAGCCCTGGGCCTTGCCAGGCATAAGCTCCATCCCTGAGCCATATCTCTCAACCCAGCTTTTCTAGTATCTAGTTTTCCTACCATGTATAAGGAAATAGGGATTTGTACCATACCTCAAAGAAAGAGTATCAGCAGAAAGTTCACATTCATAAAATTACTGTACCACATGCACTCAGAACCACTGTACTCCTTGTCATAAAAATACAGAAAGTATCTGTTCATAAGAGAGGAGGAAAAGTTACTTTTGTTTGTTCATAATCACTAAAGCATGTAGAATAAACTAGCTGGGGCCATGCAACACATACCCTATAGCCAACAAAGAGATCAGCTGCAAAGGAAACCAATATTCAATTCTATAATTCAGTCTACGTAGCAAACCATGCATTATTTTACGAAGTTAACAACTCTCCCCCGCCCCAGGTTATTTACCTAATCAGAATTCACCTGAAATAACTTATTTACTACAAAACCTCACAAGTCTTTCACCACCTTGACAATAAAATGTGAAAAGCCTCGATACTTAAATACAGAAAAAGGCTGTTCACTTCCTGTCACTACAGCTTCAGAACTGAACAGACAGCCCAAGTCAAAATCTATTCAAATATTGATCCTCTGATTAACTGCCGACTTGGCTCATCCCTGCCACATGGTACAATGATGGAATAGAGTCTCTGTTACAACTACTTGACCCCACTCCTGAAAACAGGGCCAGCTGTACCTGCTGCCACCTATCAGTGAACTACCCATCATTAAGTCACCAGCTTTCAAGTTCATTAAGGAAAGCAAGGGGAGGAAAAGGGAACAGAGTATCTAACCACCATGGGGGTGGGTTTGGGAATGCTCCTTTTCATTATGCTTTCAGCACCACCATCTAAATGACCACACAAAGAGAACTTGGCAGCAAACACACCTTTAATCCCAGAGGCACATAGATCTCTGAGTCTGAGACCAGCCTGGTCTATAGAACAAAGTTCCAGGCCGGTCAGACTGTATAGTGAAGCTCTTGTCTCAAAAAAGGAAGGCGGGCAGGGTGGCTGGCTATGAAAACACACATACTTAAAATTTAACTCAGAGTAGGAACATACACATTGAGTAGAAACTGAACTTTAAGCTTTGACTGTTTTGTCTTCTCTTGGCTGGTGACAGACCTCCACTCCTTCCACTCTGAACAGTGGGCAGTAAGCCCCAAGCTAAAGGTCACCAGCAACAACTGACACTGACCTGTGGCTAGCTTGTTTCTGGATAAAATATTCAACCAGTCAGATTACAGCAGTAAACCCAGGACTGGCAATATGGCTCAGATGGTTAGGAACTTGCTACTCATGACCTGAGTTTAATTCCCTAGACCCATGTGATAAGAGAGAAGTGACTTCCCAAAGTTGCCAAATGACTCCATACCCATCCCCCTCCCCCCCACACTGTACTAAATGCAATTTTAAAAAGAAATATTCAATTTTACTATGGCCAATGATACATATGTCCAGTGAGACACAAGTCCACGTCCTAACGTGTGACTATGTGGGGCTGCATGGCAGAGGAGAATTAAGACTGTAAATGGCATTAAGGTATTAATCAGATGACATCTATTAAAATAGGTCTATTATCCTTAACTATCCAGAGAATTAGAAGCCTGGCTATAGAGTCTTCAGGGAAATACTCTACAGCTGGTTCTAAACACAGAGAAAATGGGCCAAGAGTCAAGGAATGTGGGCAGCCTTTAAAAGCTGGAAAGGATAAAGAAATTCTCTCTGCAGTTTGGAAGGAATGTGTCCCACGGAGACATCCTGATTTTAGCCTGGCTGGACTTCTCACGAACAAATAATAAATTCAGACTGTTTCAGGCAGTCAATTTGTGGCAATTGGTTATAAAAATAGTCAGAGACCCATCCTGACCTGACTCCCGTGTCACAGCCACCAGTACACTGCCAAGTCCTTTACATCCCAAGTTCAAGAAAGCTGGGCTTGCTACAGTGAAGGACACCAGCTGATACCAAGTCAAAGTAAACACTGGGTCTGGAGGATGATATGCAACTTGCCACACACGAAGTCACAGCACAAGTGAGCTTGATCCCAGAGGCCCAGAGGCTGATGGGCACAGGTTTTACTTGGGAAAGGCTTCAAGGCAGGGCTGTGTGACACCGTCTGAAAGTGAACTTCTGTATACATGTGAGCAAAGCTTTCAAGAAAGCCGATAAAAATGCATGCACCAAACAAACTGGCCACAAATGACAAGCTGAGGCACTGTTCCACACATCCTCACCACCATCAGTTGGTGTTCAAGCCATGCTTCCACACCTCTGAATCTCTGCACAAATTATCTCCACCGGGAACCTTCCACACACTTTCACCTAACCACCCCTTACCCATTGTCCAGATCTCAGCCCAGCTCTTCCTGAAGAAAAACCTTCGCTCACAACAAGTGAATGCAGCTTAACATTGCTTCCTCGGCATACAAAGCTCAAGGGGCAATCCTTTGCCCTTTCCAGCTTCTAGAAGCTGCCCACCTTCCTTTTCACGTAGACGGGTCTAACTTCAAATCCTCCAAGTGCAAAGGCCGGGGTGTCTTTTTCCAAGCCTCACTACTGAATCACAGAAATCATGATTTCCAAAATCATGAACTCTAAGTTATCACCAAATATTTCTGTATCTGGCACTTATCATAGGGTGTCAACAGGATTAACTTAAAGAGAGCACATGAAACCTCAAGAATGTCTCCCACAGCTCTGGAAGGCAGCAGACTAGGAGGGGTTTTACCTGGCTAAAGCTGAGGTCCAGGACGGCCCCTTCAGTAGGCTCCCACTGGCTCCTTCGCCTTTGGAACACACCGCCCTGTTAATATAACTCAGTAAATTCCCTTCTCTGCCACTGCTGACCTCTTGTCTCTCTCCAGTAAGAACTGCTACAGGCCTATCATGCCAGACCACACTTTGTTTGAGACAGGGTCTTCCTATGTAGCCGTGCAGTCCTGTAATTTATCATGAAGACTAAGATGCCCTTGAACTCACAGAGATCCAGCTGCCTCTGCCTCCCGAGTGCTGGGTTAAAGGTGTGCACCACAACACCACGCCTCACATCGTAACCTTATCTGAATACCCAAAAGTGTAGTCATAATTAGGTTGCTCACTTGTGTTTTAGTTTTTCAAGACGCTGCCTCACTATGTATCTCTAGCTAGTCTGAAATGTACTGTTTGTACAAGGCTGGCCTCAAATTTTCAGAGATCCTCCTGAGTGCAGGATATACGGACATGTGCCAACTTGCCTAGCTTGTTCATCATTTTAGATACAGCGGAAGCACCGTTTGACCCTTCCCTTAAACTGTCCCTATTTGTCTAGGCAGTCCTTGACTTCACACATGTTCCTCTCTATTTGAACACACTTTTCTCATGACTTCGTCAGGTGTTTTGGGCACATAATCCTAACTCACATTCTGTTAAGCTAGCTGGCCAGAGAGATGGTCTGTTAGCAGAAACTTTCCAAGAGCGGATGGAAAGTGAGGGAAAGGGTGAAAGGCAGAATAAAGTTACGTGACTAAAGTGATCACATCTATACAGTAAGGAAAATACAGTTGTTAGTGGCTTTCAGAATATTCTAAAGCAGGATGAAATATGAAGGCCAGTTCATTTATCCAGCTCAGTACCCACTACAAGCTGCTCCTGGGAATATAATGGTCTACCATTCAAAGAATTTATAACCTGGAGTTCTAAAGACAATGGAATAAAGGGCCTTCTCAGGGCATATCTCCACCAGGGCTGGGTACTTTAAAAATAGCCCCTCATGTAATTGAATCCTTTCAAAGGTTCTACAAGACGGATATCACTAAACTCTGAAGCTCAAAGGTGTCATTTTTTTGCCATAAAGCTTAGACTGAATCAGAGTCTCCAGTCATTCTGCACCTATTAGCCTATTAGCTGACCCTATTGCAAACAGAGTCTTCAGGCCAACAGTACTCTATGACTATGAATGCACCTCACTTCTAGAAAAGTCTGTTCAAGACTGTTCCACTTCAGTGCCTTTACAGTTTACAGATAGATTTTTTAAAACAGAAGTTGGGCCTGGAGGGATGGCTCTGTAAAGAGCAGTTAAGTCCTCTTCCAGAGGACCTGAATTGGTTCCCAGCACCCATGTCAGAAGACTCAAACCACCTGTAACTCCAGCTCCATGGACATTTGACGCCTCTGATCTCTGTGAGCATCTGCTCTGTCTCTGTCTTTCTAACTCCTGTCTCTCTATCTCTCTCTCTCTCTGTGAGCATCTGCTCTGTCTCTGTCTTTCTAACTCCTGTCTCTCTATCTCTCTCTCTCACACACACACAGAGTAAAAGGAAACAAATCTTTTAAAGCTATTAATTCAGAAACCTGGGAAGTGTGTGAAAAAGGCACAGCAAATAATTAAAACCATACATTGTAATAGCAATCACTTGTTAGATTATTATTATTATTACTATTACTACTACTATTATTATTACAGGAAGAGGGATGTCTGTGTATATACAGAATGAAGACTTTAAGGCCCTTCAATCTGCTAGTCAGCAGCTTAGAAGGAACGAAATTCTGTATTCAGATGAGTCCATGAAGGCCAAAGAAAGAAGTGCTCTCCTGAGGACCTACCATCTAGGTACGAGGAACTCAGTTCCTCGGGCAGTGGACATCTCATTCTAAGTGTGTTCGCAAAGGTAAGGAGTGTATCCCTAGTCATCAGTGTGTGCCTTGCAGCTCCCACTGTGTCTAGCCTCTCTGCATTACGGCAATAAAAACAATAAGCCACCAGTGCTTTATTCTGGGAAAGGGAAACAGTATACTATTAAGTCTTTCAAGTCAAGTGAGTTGGTAACAATTTTGGAGTCATATTATTATCATGCTATCATTCATTCAACTGTCCTATGTTTCATGACTCAGCTTTGGAAGAAATATCAAAAAGCAAAATTAAGCTGGATATATTGGCACACGCCTTTAATCCCAGCACTTGGGAGGCAGAGGCAGGAAGCATCTCTGTGAGTTCAAGGCTAGCCTGGTCTACAGGAAGATCCTGTCTCCTGGGGGGGGGGTGTTAAAATTTAAAAATATTCAACTAATACTTTGCTTGGGAATACAAATAATTCTATAAATCCATGTGTTAGTCTGAATGAAAATCTGGAGAAAAGTAGCTCCAAGGTTAACAGAAGAGTTCTCAGATGCAATGAAATCATTCAAGTATGTGGGAGCCTAGCAGTCAACCTTAGAAAAGCAGTAAAAGCGGTAATAAAGATTCTGGGTTTCTACCTAGTTTCTGCTTTTTGGTGTCAATGTTTATAAAAAGCAGTAAGAGAAGCGTCATTAACTATTCTGACAGCACGTGCCTGTATCTCAGCATTTGGGAGGCAGGAAGATCAGAAGTTCAAGACCAGTGTGGCCACTTACTAGAGTCTATTAATAGAGCCTCAAACTCTGAATTGGAAGGACCAATTGGTTTCCTGCAACAATCTTTAGTGAACACCTGTAGGGTGCCCAGCAATGCTTGTGGCAGTAAATACATGGCAGTAAACATAAGACAAACTGCCTCTCACCAGTCTTCCTCAGGCATTGACAGAAAGTGCTCCTGTCTCGATGGGAGATGTCAGTCTGTAAATATGTTTTCCTTATTGGTTAATGAATAAAGCACTGTTGGCCAATAGGAAAGCAAGATAGGCAGGACTAGGAGACAAGGAGGAGAGAGGACGGAGTAGGGAGGAGTCAGCATGTAGAGATTTGAGAGAACAGAGGTCCGGGTCTCTCTCCGGTAAGATAAGACTACGTGGAAATACTTAGATTAATAGAAATGGGTTAATATTTAAGACAGAGCTAGCCAATAACAAACAGTAGAAATTGGCCAACAGCTTTGTATCAAATACAGCGTCTCTGTGTGTGTTAATTGGGGATGGTATGGCGGTGGGACCAGACCGCAGGAAAAAAAACCACTCTTAACAAAATGGCGCCCAATGTGGGGCATGAACTCACGACCCTGAGATTGAGTCTCATGATCTACCGACTGAGCTATATTCCAGATATTTACGAATGGAAAAAGTTAGCTCATTCTGTTAAGATTTAGACATGATGCTTATGAATCACTAGATACAATGCAATTGAATAGGCAGATTTAGATTTTGATATAGCAAAAGCCACTCAAGACATCTCAGACCAATTTTAAAAGGCCATTTTATCTTGATTCATCCTGTCCTTTTTCATGAGATGCTGTAGCCACAAAAGCATATGCATTATTGAGCTTGCTGGTGAACTCTCTATGAAAAGTTGGCTCAGGTGTGTTGGCATCCAGCTATACACTATCCCCTAATGTTCTTTATTACAAAGGCTGGTAGTCAGAGATGGGTAAAGTCTTTCTGCCTCCAGGCAACCTAAGCCAGGACACACATGATGAATGTGTGCTTCCCATGATGGGTAAGGCTGGAAGGTTGAAGAAGACTACCTAAGACAGACAGTCATCTGTCCTGTAGCAGAAGCACAGGTATTTTTTAATTATATTAAGAAGGGGGAATTTGTGGGTGCCCATAAAGATGGCTGCACTCCATCTTGGCACAAGAACAGAGTTCAAAGCTGTCAGCAAGTCACAAGACCTAAAGGTCAAAGGTGTGGCTACAGAAGGATGTTTCAGCCATCTTAGTCTAAATAACAACAGACCTGAATCTGAGGTATGGCTACTCCTGACTGTCAAGGATAAGGAAGGAGAAGTTGAATCTGAGGTATGGCTACTCCTAACCTCAAGTCTAGGGAACAAGAAGTTTAGATCTAAGGTGTGGTTATTGAACCCTTGAAATGAGTGAGGAAGAAAGGTCTGTTTGCTCCATATACATGATACTGCGTTCCACTTTTTAGTTATAGTATATAAGAGTGGTGAAAAATAAACTCGTGGCATTTCAGTATAGACTGATCTGCCCTCCTGACCTTTATTCTGTCTCTCTCTTTCATTGTTATCTATAGCTAGCCTTTCCCTCATCCACACTCTCCCACTCAAGTACAGACTTGGGGCCACTCAGCTGGCTCAGACTGCAACCCCTCAAAGACCACTCCAGACACCTCCCTTTGTTGGATTTTAATAATTCAACTGCAACATCAGGAACTAGACAAGGTGATTTCCAGTCTGTGCTCCAGGACCAACTAGATCGCCATTTCCACTTTCTATCTTTTTATGAAAAACCAAATCTGTCTTTCAAACATGTGCTGTTTCTTTCTCTTTAATTATTTTATTCCAAGGTTTTTGTTGTTATTGTTGTGTTTTGTTTGTCTTCAAGTTTGCCTGTGCATCACAGGTATGTATCACATGCAAATCTGGTGCCTCTTGAGGCAGGAAGAGGGCACTGCAAGCCCTGAAGCTTGAATGACAGACTTGTGAGGCACCACGTGGGTGGATGTGGAGAGTGAAGGCCCAGCCTGGAAAAGGCTCTCAGCTGCTGAGCCATCTCCCCAGCCCCGTGTGCTGTTTCACTGAGAAGAACGGAGCCTCACAGGATACTTGAGGAGCAGCTGTGGGGGCTTTCCCCTTCGCATGCAATTCTCCAGCGGACAGCATCCACCCTACCTGAAGTTAAAAGTTAAATCCCACAGGCAGGGCTCAGTCCTACAACACTGTCCACCTGAATGGCCAATCACAGGAGTCGGCTGTCACAGCTTTCCTTTAAGTGATACTAAGTCATCGCTTCTACTATCTGCCCCCCTCCCCTCAGAAATACCTTTATCGGTTTACTATAAAATACTACAGGGAGATGTTGATGGCATGCCCCACAATCGGCAAGCAGTTGGGAGGCTGAGGCAAAAAGGTCATCCTGAACTGCATGAGACCCAAGCGAAAACAAGCCAGCAAAAGAAGATAACCCATAGAAATATAACCTCCAACAAAGCAAAAGAAAAAATTAACAGCCATGACACAAGGGGTGTGCACACAAGCAAGGTCTGCTGCTCACACCAGACTTTCTCTTCCCAGACATTACTAGATAGGGACTGAAGGATGGGAAGTCCCATCCTGAGGCTTCCCAGGGTCCCCATCTTCCATCTTGTCACTTAAGTACACTAGTATGTTAGGTGCAGAGCGGAAGACGATTATGAGCAACAAAGGACAGTGTATCACTCTCAAAATTCTAAGACATGCTCACAGTATACCAAGGTTATGAAGAGCACGGTCTCATTCTGCTTCCTATGGTTTTTCTTGTCATTGGTTTGCTTTTCCATGGCATTTTATATTTGTACCCTGATCTAATTCTTTTGTATTATTAGTACCATGCTTGGAATTCCAGGGATTATAGTAAAAAGAAATATGGTTTCTGTATGCACCCAAAACTGAAATTAGTCCCAGCACTCAGGAGGCAGAGGCAGGCAGATCTCTGTGAGTTTGAGGCCAGCCTGGGCTACAGAGTGCCAGGATAGACTCCAAAGAAAGACAGAGAAACCCTATCTCAATAAAACAAAAAACAGGGAGGGGGAAGAAACCCCACCCAAACCTAAAATTACTCCTTAATCTTCATGATTATTTTCTCTAAAACTGAGAAACAAAACAAAATCGGATTTGGTTCTCTCATCTCTATGCTTGTTAATCCCTTCCACGAAACCAAACCAAACCTGACCCCAGTTCTTTATTTCCAAATGCCTCAGTATGACATTTTAAGACCTTTCTGCAACCTGGCCTCTTCTACCCACTCCTTCCAACTTCCTCCCCTCGACATTCCCTTCCACCCAGTTCCCTTTGCTCTTACCCACCGATTTCAGTTTCCACACAGGGCCTGCACTTTCTAAGTGCACACTTCCAGACTTGCTCATGATGTAACCTCTTCCTAGAGACAGCCCTTTCCTCTCATCCCACCCCTACCTACCAAATCACTCAAGACCAGCCAGAACCAATTTGAATACAATTCAGGGCAGGAGGAGGGATTTTGTTTCATCAACTACTCTAACTTTGAATATCCACCTGGTAGCCAAACAACAGATGCTAACCGACTGTTAAAACTTTATTTGAGAAGATTAAGTATAAGAGGAAATCAAGCATCATTTATATCGGACATCAAAATATGGATTTGCTCCTACAAACTTAACATCATTTGGCTGAGGAAATACCCTGGCACCTTTGAGTCTTCACGAAATTTATTAAGGCTAAAATAAAATATGACACTTGAAAGTCAAGAGTGTCACTCTTAAGTCTGTTAAACATGGGTTTATGATGTTCTAACCTGGGACCTATTTCTAAATTATTATAATGTTCTGGTTGCTTCACACAAAAAGATGTCTTTAAAAAAAAAACTTAGTATTTACAAGAAGACTACCTGAGTTGGATTTCCAAACTCATATGGAAGAACCAAATCCCAGTTGTCCTCTAACCTCCAAGTGCAAGCTGGAGCACATTCGTTTACATATGTGCACACAAAACAGACAAGCGTTAAAACGGCTCATACATTATGTTTTCACTTATGTTAAGGGCAAGCATGACACCATCAATGACATTATTCACCTTCAAAAACTGTTTATACCAAACAATGACTTAAGGAGTATGAAATACTGACAAATAAGGTCAACATAGGGATCTTAAGAGTAAACCGTCATTTGTTTGTTTGTTTGTTTAATTCTGAACAATAATTCCACCTGATTCTCAGGGAGTTTTGAAAGGCATTATCAATTTTCAAAACTTAGGTTGTTAGTCAAAAAGATGATAAAGCCTAATAAACTGTGATTAGATTAGCACCGAGTAAACTAGGTCAATGATTGGATGAGTACTGGAGTGGTTTTGTTCCTTTACACAGAACAGGATTTTCTTAGCCTTAATTACTTTGGGAGGGTCTCATCAGACACACAGTCAAGTCTCTAAACAGCGCCCCTCCCCCAGTACTATCCAGGAACATTCCAGATCTCTAGACTAGGGGATAGGCATGCTAGGTGGGGTAAGATCATTTCTCAGCAGAAACTCCTGCATGCTCAGAGCCCATGACCTCAGTATGAATGCCACATACGTGCTGCCTTATGTAGGCCCAAACAACCCTGGCTCGTTTTTCCTATATCTTAAGGTGGAACTGGGTATGGGGGCTCTGAAGGTGTTCGCTTAGATCCTTTGACACCTGCTCCCCCCTCGAACACTACCCGCAAACTCCAAACGCTTGAGCAGCAAACCACGACCGATCCCGAGGCCGAAGTGGGTCGGGGTTAACAGTTACACTTCTGCATCATATTTACGCCCTTTTGTCTACAAACTTGAGTGCAAACTAAGTTCCCTTCCAGGCAGCGTGCTCGCTGGGCCTTAAAAGAAAAAAATCAAAGCGACGTTCCCGAGGCCGGAAGGATGCGATCCACCCAGGTACCAAGGCTGCGCCCAGCCCTCCGCAGACCGCGCACTCGGCGGCCCGGGGCTTCCAGAGAGCTCGGGGCGCCGAAGGGGTCGCCCGGGGCAACCGGCCGGCACCCCGATCGGAGGAGACGGTCGCGCCCGGCGCTGAGCCCTCCACCACGGCCTCCGTCCGCTCGGGGCGGCCGGCCTGGGTCACGGAAGGCTGGCAGCCCCGCCCTGCCGTGCCCTCGGCCGCTCCCCTCGCCTCACCGCGGCCTCCGGGCCCCACCGCGGCCTCGGGGCCCCATCGCGGCCTCCCCGGCCCGGCCTTGCCCGACCCGAGCAACCACGCAGGCCGCCCGCCCTCCCGCCCGCCTAGGCCCCGCGCCGCGCCCCGGCCTCCCGCCTCACCGTTCTGCTGCGGCGGCGCCAGGCCAGAGGCTGCTCCGCCGAGCTTGGGCGGCATCCGGGCACCGGCAGCCGGGTGAGGGGACCCGGCGGGGGCCGACATGACGGCGCGGCTGACGGCGCGGCTGACGGCGGCGGCTCGGCGGCGGGAGATGGGCGGAGGGAAGGAAGGCGGGGCCGCGGAGGAAGAGGAAGAGGAAGGAACGCGGCCGCGTCACAGGCCGAGTCACTCGGGACCGCGGCCCCGGCACCCACGCTCGGCCGCGCCACCGCACGCGCGCGGACCCCGGCCCGGCGCTCCCGCGCCAGCGCCCCCTGCAGGCGGGAGCTGCGCGACCACCGCCCCGCGCAGGCCAGGCTGTGGCGCCGCCGCCCAAGGAGGGCGCGGGCCCCGTGGCCGCCGCTACCTGGATGGAGCCTGCGCCCTGCCGGGCTGGAACGGTGGTGCGGAGCTGCTGCGGGCGGAGGTCCCGAGCCCAGGGTCGCGCCGGCCCAGCCCACCCTTTCCTCGGAGGACGAAGCCTGGCTTTGGTTGGATTCGTGATTTATTCCTGCAACCCTCCCGCCCCCCCCCCATCCCAAATTAAACAACGCAATCTAGCCCAGTGTTTGTTGGAAATGTGTAATTCCCAGGCAAAGAGGAAACGTTTCTCGGTAGCAGTGGTAGTATTCAAAACTTTAAGCCGTGGCTTTAAATAGCTCGGGAAAGAAGAGAGCATGAGGACAAACTTTATTCCCTCCTCCCCACAAGGGTTGGCTCCGCCTATTAATATTTGGAAAAACTGTAGCACCCAGAAGTCGGAGGTCGGCTTCCTTTGACCATGTTGAATTAAGCTCTCCGGTCCACCCAGCATGCTGACTGGCACACAGGAGTGCTTTGTCCAAGCCGTTATGGCATCTTGTTCCCAAGTAGGCCACCATCACACTGCAGCGGGAGCACAACTGCTCATAAACGTTTGGATTCTGAATGAGATCAAGTAAGATGACATTTCTGGAGCGGTAGAATCCTATTTAGGGGAAGGTTATGCAAACCTTAAAGCTTCGTAGTTCTAGAACAACAAAGCCTTCCTTTAGTTGTTTCCATGAATTAACGATGGGTGCCCTATTGCACCACACTACAAATAAATAGATGGAGTCACACTTTGGAGTTCTGAGATTTCCAACTACATTATGCTCTATATTCATATATTTCATGGCGACTTTCAGGTTCTTCACAGAAATTCAATCCTCATGGGCTAGAGATCACATGCCCTCACTTCATAAAGGAGGTCCCACAGGTCAAGCCCCAGCACTTGCCAGGAGTCCTTTGAATTTGGAATAAGGCTGACACTATGTAAGTAAGGGAATAATGGGCAATTGGCTTTCTGCCTCTGGAATGTGTCTTCCTTGATATAAGCTCATTTTAATCAGGTAAATGGATATGAAATGAAGAGTAATGCTGTCTCTTCAGGGAAGAGTCCTTACAAAGACAAGACACTACATTTTCATAGATCTCCATAATACATATTTATTACTTACTTTTATTTGTGGGGTTGTCAGGTCCCAAAGGAAACTCCAATTTCCCAAACTCCAGAAGTGAGCCCACGCCAGCATTCTTCAGGAATGTGTGAAACTGGCTCCTCTCTGTCAAAAACACACCCCTTCTCTCTGGTAGAAGGGCTACCTGTTGTGCCTGTTAGTGTATCAGAACCCATGTTGGCCTCCAGACTCAGTACCACAGGTACCTGTTATAGTTTCAAAGTTCATGCTAGCATCCTAGCTCTTCTCACCTCCTCTCCCTCTCTCCCTCTCTCCCTCTCTCTCTCTCTCTCTCTCTCTCCCTCCCTCCCTCCCTCCCTCCCTCCCTCCCTCCCTCCCTCCCTCCCTCCCTCTCTGCTCTAGTATCTACAATACAAACCTTCACCTTGTTCACACCACGGAGTGGTTATGTTGTCATTTTACACAGGTTGTTGGGGGAAGGGATTGCTGTTTATTTGGTTATTTTTGTTTGTTTGTTTTTTTTTTTTTACTTTTGAGACAAGGTTTCACTATGTAGCCCCAGGCTGGCTGTAGATTACCCACCTCAGGACCACTATACACAGCTCTCCATAGTCCGTAGCACCGGTTACCCATTAATTCACCATGGTACTCTTCTCGAATGTGTGTGGCAATATTCAAGGCTCGCACGCCAAATGGTGCATATCCATGACCCTTGGGCCTATTGAGTATTTTAAGCTGAAGGAAGTAAAGAAATGGTTGATGTGGGAAGAATTTCCCACCATTGCCCCGAAGCAGATCAAAGGCTGCCTATGCATGTGCCTTTGTGGGAGAGAGTGGCATCCTCAGCCATGATGACAGGAACTCTTAGACGAGTTGAAGGAACAGTGATTCCATGTTTTCCCATGACCTTCTGCTCAAATCCAGTGTTAAATGCATTTAACCTTTTCTCTAAATTCCCAGTTTTTTATGAAAGCCTCACTGTCATGTGACTTCTTTTTAAAAGTTTGTATTCTTTGGTCTTTTAGTATACAGACTCCCGGTAGGAGCTTAATAGAGTTCCTTAAACCTGGGTGGTGGGGGGGGGGAGAGGGGGGATGATAAGCCTGTAATTAGAACCAGAGAGAAAGGTTGCTTAACTTTAGTATCCCTGATTCACTGCAAGCAACCCTGGGCTAGTTTACATTGCTCCTAATAAAGCTGTGCTAATTGCCTTGTCCTATTTGCCTGTCAAAGGAATTTCAGTTTTACATAATTAGTTTGTGGGGCTAGAGAGGTAGCTCAGTGAGTAAAGGTTTGCATTACAAACCTGAGGACCTCAGTTGGATCCCCAGAATGGGTGTGTGTGTGTGGGGGGGGGGAACTCCAGCCCAGAAGCAGGTGGCCTAACTGTAGGTCTTTATCTCTCCTCTTCTCTAAATTTACCCCCACCCCATCTCCCTCCTAACTCTGTAACAGACCACCTGTTGCAGCCTCCACTTCCTCCCTGCCCCCATCTCCAGGAGATCAAGCAGATCTTCTCTAACCTCCCCCTCCCTACATATCCCCTTACCCCAGACCCCAACTCCAAGCAGCACTCCCAGTCAAGTCTTCCAGAGAAGCAAGTAGGCCAGTGAAGCAGGTAGGCAAGCTTCACATCTTCCCTCTCCCATCAAAATCCAACCCCCTAGTCTCATCCTGTGGTCTATAGCAAACTACCTGCTGTGGCTTCCCTCATTCTCCCCTCTCTTAGTCCCATGCCCAGGGAACTAATCCTGGTAGGAAACCCTGCTTTTCTCCCTCCTGTGGCTGCCCTTAGCCACCACCCCCAAGCCCACTCCCATTCTTAATACCAAGACACACAGTTTACCCAAAGCCAGTGATCACATCTAGAAAAATCCTAAAAGAATGCCCCAACAGGTAATACACAGCCACAACACACTCCTACCAACCAGAGAGGGTAGCAGAAAGCAAGGAACAACATACCTAACCACATACTTAACCAGCATACCTAACCACAAGTCTAGCACCTGAATTACAGCCATTCCAAACCACTGCCCAGATGCCAGTGTAAAAACCCAATGAATAATAGTCAGGACTATATGTCTCCCCTAGAGCAGAGTAGCCCTACTCCAGGGGGCCCTGAGAATTGCAACATATCTAAAGTGCAAGAAAAAGACCTTAAAATAGACTTTATAAATAGAATGGAGGTCCTTAAAGAGGAAATGAAAAAATCCCTTAAGGAAATCCATGAGAACATAAACAGTGGAAGGAAATTATTATTTTTTTTTTTACAAGTTCAAAATCTTAGAGTGGAAACAGAATCTATAACAAAAACTCTAACTGAGAGAAATCTGGAAGTGAAAATTTTAGGAACTTGAACAGGAACCTCAGAGGTAAGACTGACCAAGAGAATATAAGAGATGGAAGAGAGAAACTCAGGCACTGGAGACTTGATAGAAAAAAAATAGATACCTCTGTCAAAGAAACCAAAATCAAACAAAAAACAAAACAAAAAGCAAGCACAGAACATCTAGGAAACCTGGGAAACTATTAAAAGACAAAACCTTAAACAAAACAAAACAGGTCAAAGGCACAGAAAATATTTTTAACAAAATCGTTGAAGAAAATTCCCCTAACCTAAGCATACAGAACACCAAATAGACTGAACCAGAAAAGAAAGTCCTCAGTACATAATAACCAAACACTAAGCACACAGAAAGAAGGAATATTAAAAGCTTCAAGGAAAAAGACCTCCTAGAATAACATCTGACTTCTCATTGGAGACTCTCAAAGTCAGACAGCCCTGGACAGATGTGCTACAGTCCAGAAAACCATACCCAGCAAAACTTTCAACCACAATAGATGCAGAAAACATAACATTTCATGACAAAACCAAACTTGAGCAATGTCTGTCTACAGAAGGTGTTAGAAGGAAAACTCCAATCTTAAGATATTTAAAAACACCCAGGAAAACACAAGAAGTAAGTAAATAATCCAAGACCAGCCAATCAAAAGAGGGGAAACACACATATACATGCATGTACACACGACATCACCTCCACCACTACAACAAAATAGCAGGAATCAACAAACATTGCCATTGATATCTTTCAACATGGAAAGTCCAGCTCCCTAATAAAATGATGTAAAATAACAGAATGTAGGCAAAAACAGGATCCATTCTTCTGCTGCATCCAAGAAACACATGTTAAACATCAAGGATCAGCATCACCTCAGAGTAAAACAAATGGAAGCAAATGACCTAAGAAGAAATCTGGTGTAGCTGTTTTAATATCAGACAAAATAGACTTTTAAATCAAAACTAATCAGAAGAGACAGGATTGGACATTACATACTCATCAAAGGAAAAATTCCACCAAGAGGACATTGAAATTCTTAGCATCTATGCAGCAAACACAAGGTCACCCAAATCCATAGAAGAAGCCATTACAGCTTAAATAACATATGACTCTCATAGGTGATATTGGAAGATCTCAATACCCCACTCTCAAAAATAGGTCATCCAGTCAAACACTAAACAGGGGAAATGCTGGCTCTAACATTGTAAACCTAACAGACCTAACAGATATGTATAGAACATTTTACCCAAACACAGAGAATATACCTTGTCATTACCCTTTGGAACTTTCTCCAAAATTGACCACACACTCCAAAGCAAAACAAGTATCAGCAAATATAAGAACATTGAAATGATCCTGCATCCTCTCTGATCACCAGGAATTAAAGCTGGATCAACAACAACAGAAACAACAATCAGAAAGCCTACAAACTCCTGAAAATTGAACTACTCACTACTGAATGAAAACTGCACCAAGAAAGAAATTAAAGACTTTCTAGAATTGAATGAAAATGAAAACACAACATACCCAACGCTATAGGGCACAGTGATGGCAGTTCTAAGATACAAGTTCATAGCACTAAATGCCTACATTTAAAAAATGGAGAGATAATGGCTGGGCGGTTGTGGTGCACTCCTGTAATCCCAGCACTCAGAAGGCAGAGGCAGGTGGATCTCTGTGAGTTCAAGGCCAGCCTGGTCTACAAGAGGAGTTCCAGGACAGGTTCCAAAGTCACACAGAGAACCCCTGCCTCGGAAGAAAAAAAAAAGAAAGAAAAAAGAAAAAACACCCAAAAGGAGTAGACAGCAAAATAGAATCAAACCGAGGACTAAAATCAATAAAATAGAAGCAAACAACAACAAAAACAATACAAAGAATCAATGAAACAAAGAGCTGATTCTTAACTAAAAAGACAAAAAGAGAACATCCAAATTGGCAAAATTAGAGATGAAAGAGGGATATAAAAACAGACATTGACAAAATTCAGGGAATCATAAGGACAAACTTTAAAAAATCTATACTCATCCAAATTGGAAAATCTAAAAGAAATGGATAATTTTTTTGATACATCCCACCTACCAATATTAAATCAAGATCAGACAAGCAATTTAAACAAACCTATAACTCCTACTGAAATAGAAGCAGTCATTAAAATCTCCCAACCAAAAAAAAAAAAAAAAAAAAAAAAAAAAAAAAAAAATCAGGGTCAGATAGTTTTAGCACAGAATTCTACCAGACTTCCAAAGAAGAGTTAATGCCAATATTCCCAAAATTATTCCACCAAATAGAAACAGAACACTGCCCAATTCATTTTTCAAGGCCACAGTTACTCTGATATCCAAACCACATAAAGACCCCCACAAAGAAAAGAGAATTGCAAACCAATCTCCCTTATTAACAGAGATGCAAATTTTCTTAATAAAATACTTGCAAACTGAATTCAAGAACACATCAAAAAGATCATCTACCATGATCAAGTAGGCTTTATCCAAGAGATGTAGAAATGGCTCAGCATATGTAAATCGACAAACTGAAAGGGGAGAAAACACACACACACACACACACACACACCATCATCTCATGAGATGCAGAAAAGGGTCTTTGACAAAAATCCAACAACTCTTCCAGATAAAAGTCCTGAAGAGATGAGGGATACAAGGAACATATACACCAGTATAATAAAGACATATTACAGCAAGCCCATAGCCAACATCAACTTAAATAGAGAAAAACTCAAAAGCAATTCCACTAAAATCAGGAACAATATGAAGCTGTCTATGTCCTCCATACCTATTTAACATAGTGTTTGAAGTCTTGGCTTAGAGCAAGAAGACAAATGGAAGAGATTAAGGGAATGCAAATTGGGAAGGAGTATAAGTCAAAGTATTGTTATCGTATATGATATGATAGTATACATAAATTATCCTAAAATTTCTATCCAGATACTCTTTCAGCTGATAAACACTTTCAGCAAAGTATCTGGATAGGAAATTAACTCACAAAAATCAGCAGCCTTCCTATATACAAATGACAAATAGACTGAAAGAAATCAGAAAAACAACACCTGTCACAATAGCCTTCAATATTATAAGGTATTTTGAAGTCACTCTAACCAAGCAGGTGAAAGGCTTGTATGATAAAATCTTTAAGACACTGAAGAAAAAAATTGAAGAAGATATTAAAAGATGGAAAGATCTCCTATATTCATGGGATGGTAGGATTAAAAGTAAAAAATGGCCATCCTACCAAAAGCAATCTGCAGATTCAATGCAATCCCCACCAAAATTCCAATACACTTCTTCACAGACCTTGAAAGGACAATTTTCAGCTTCAGGTAGAAATATGAGATGAATTTAGGCATGGGAGAGACACTAGAAAACATGGTCAGGAAACAGGAGGTGCAAGATGGAAAAAGGTAGAAAGTCACGAGGCAAAATGTAGATTAATATAAATGGGTTACTTTAAGATATAAAAGCCAGCGGGACAAGCCTAAGCTATAGGCTCATATTTCATAATTAATAAATCTTCTTTTTTTGTAAGCTGGTGGCCCAAAGAAAAATCTGTCTATACTCAACCATGTTCATTGCTGCTCTTATTCATAGTAGCCAGAAGTTGGAAACAACCTAGGTGTTTCTCAATGGGCCAATGCATGAATGGATAAAGATATTTTCAGGTAAATGGATGGAACTAGAAAAAAAAAATCATCTTGGGTGAGATAAGACAAAAAACAGTATATATTTGCTTATATGTGGATATTAGTTGTTAACTCAATGGTAACCAAGCTACAATCCATAGAACCACAGAAGTTAGATAGAATACAGAACTGGCTGGGAGACTGATAGATCTTCCTAGGAGAGGGAAATAGTTAGTTATGGATGGATGTGGGGCTGGAACTTGCAGTGTGTCTTTTTCAATCCTGACAGGCAACTCCCAAATCATGACATGAAAACTTATTATGAAAGCTTGGCCTGTAGTTTAGGATGTTCTTTTCTTTTTCTCTTTCTTTCTTCCTTTCTTTTCTTTTTCTTTCTTTCTTTCTTTCTTTCTTTCTTTCTTTCTTTCTTTCTTTCTTTCTTTTTGGCTAGCTCTTATAACTTAACCTTTATCTTTTAATCTACATTCTTTTATGTGGCAGGTTACCTTTACTTTGTAATGCCTATGCTGCTGACTCTGCATCCTGGCCTCTCCCTTTTTCATCCCAGCAGTCTCTCTGCCCCCAAAATTCTGCCTACTGATTGGCTGTTCAGCATTTTATTAAACCTAATCCACATGACACATCTTCACAGTGACAAGTAGATTATTCCACAACAGGAACTAGAAGATAAAGTGGGGAATGGGAAGGAAGAGGGGCATGAAGGAGGGAAAACAAGGAGAAACAACTAAAATTATGGGCCATTGGGGGGGGTAGTATAAAAACATAATACTGTAGAAGCTTCCTAAAATATATATGTTCATGAAAGCAATCTAAGTAAAATCTCCAGGTAATAGGGGAGACAGAGTCCCAACTGACTATCTCTTGTCACCAAACAAAGCTTCCAGTACTGGGACTGGGCTACATCTATTTGAGGTTTTGGCCAAAAGGGTCCCATGGGAACACCAAACCATCCAGGCTATTGCCAAGAATATGGGTTGCTCTTCAGAAACTGACAGCAAGGCTCTGTTGCTGAACATCTGCACGGCTCAATGAGAATAAAGAAGCCCAGCTGGTATTTTACATAGAGCTTTCACCCCATGTGCTAGTGTCTTTAATATAGAAAAGAACTCTGTACACTACCAAAGGAGATGCATAAACACCAACCCAGCTACAATACCTTGGATCCACAATAGTGTCCTTTGTCTGCAAGATATGATAATGCAATGGTAGCACAAAGCTTGTGGGAGTAACCAATCAATATGAGATGGAGCCCATACCCAACACTGCTTTGATGATCAAGTTCTAAGACTAGGTAGACTATGGACTTAGGGTAAAATCCAATACTACTGTTCTACTAAAAAGAATATAGCAATCAAATGACTCCTAATGACATTCTGCTATGCTCATAGATCATTGCCTTGCTTTCTCATCATTAGAGAAACTTCCTCCTGTAGCAGATGGGACAAATATAAGACTCCCATAGCCAGACATTATGCAGACAGTAAGAGACCTTGGAACACTGCTATCTCCATTAAACCCATTAAACTCCATTAAACACACACAACTTGAAACTCTGCAGAAATAGATCAAGAACCAGAGGGGATGGAGGATACCAAGGAAACAAGGCCCTCTAAGTCAACAGGATTGGTGCTCATATGAACTCACAGATACTGAGGCAGCACACACAGGGCCTGCTCAGGTCAGCACCAAATGGGATCCTAGAGCTCAAAGAAATGGACACACGGCCCCACCCCTAACCCAGAAGCTATGTCCAATTGATAACCACTTGCAAATGAAGATTCAGTTTCCTCTGCGGGAGTCTCAAGGGGGGGGGGGGGAAACAAACTATTCTTAAGGGTGGGCTGCTTGCTCAGCAGCAGATGGCCAACAGGAATCGAACTTAATGGCATCTTCAGAGTTTTCTTGTCTCATTATGTTGTGCCAGGGGCTTCTTCCTTTTTTATTTTTAAGTTTGTTTGTTTGTTTGTTCCTTTTCTCACGACAGGGTCTCACTATGTAGTTTTGGCTGTCCTGTATCTCATTATGTAGTCTAGGCTGGCCTCAGCCTCGGAGATTGAGCTACCTCTGCATTCCTGGCCTTATTTATTTTTTTTTTAATTTTTACTTTTATTTTACTCTTCTACCCCCGTGGGTCATTTGTGTATGTTATGGCTTCCAGTTTAGTTTTTATGTGATTTCTAAGTGTGCAAACAAGTAGATCTCTATGTAGGTATCTGTTCCTTGTGCCTTCTTGTGAAAGCCAAAGTTACATTTTAAGTTTTAATTACTAGGCCTTAGAGATCCATGAAACAAAATGCCTCTGATCTGCAAGCCCCTTGCCCAAGGACAGATACTTTCTGAAATGCTGAAGGCTATTGTTTATGGGAAATAACAAGACACATGCTTTCACTCCCCTAAACAAGTGTGTTTGGCCCATCTGTACCGGATGTGCTTAATTACATGTGGGCAGGAGGTTCACATGCAAGAAATAGGTCGGGAAGTACGTGTACACTTACCCTGATTGGACCTGATGGGAAATACTTAAGCCACTGCAAACTGTGACTCGGGTCCATTTTTCTGGAAAATCAGAGACAAATATGGCCAGAGCCCATCCACCTGGCCAGTATTTAATTAAGCTTGCTTCAAATTTGGCTTTAAATTGTGGTAGTGATCTTATTCTCAACCAGTGGGACTAACACTTTCTTGGGCTTTTCTCCTTCTGTTTGTTTTGCCCTATACTGATGTGTTAGCTTTTGCTTTGTCTTATTATATTTTGTTGTTATTATCCCTTAGAAGCCTGTTTGTTTTCTAATGATAGAAAGGGGATAGATCCAGATGTAAGGGGAGTGAGGAGGAACAGGGAGGAGTAGAGGGAGGGGGAACCATAATCAGGATATATTATATGAGAAAAAAGCCTATTTTCAAGAAAAGGACAGAGAGAGAGAGAGAGAGAGAGAGAGTACCAGGCATGATGACACATGTTTGTAATTTCAGTTGCCAGGGAAACAAAGACAAGCACATCCCTGGGGACCACTAGGCAGCCAGTTTAGCCTACTTGTCACACTCTGGGTCAGCGAGAGGACCTGTGTAAAAGAAAGAAGAGAATGATGATGAAGAAAGAATAAAAACTATATATATATATATATATATATATATATATATATATATATATACACAACACTACAACATTTAAGATTATCCCCTCCCATACACATTTACTTAGTATTCTTTAGAATGACAGTAAATCATGTAATGTCTGAAAAGCAAACTCTCCAAAACAACTCCAACAAGCTCTGTGTGACTAAATTTTGGCTGTGGATCTGATTGGGTTGAGAGATGTCTAGATGTCTCTAAGTATGTCCCTGATCTTGAGCACCCCTGCCCTAACAGGGGCTTAATCCATTCATGAATTCAACATTTGAATAGATCAGGGCAACTGTGGGAGGTGGGGCCTATTTGGAGGAACTGGGTCCTTGAGGGCCTGCTCTTACAGGGTATGCCTTGGCTCTGGCCTTCTGCTATTGTTATTTCTCCTTGCTCCTTGGCTGCCATGAGGTGAAGAGCTTTCCTTCGGCATTTCTCTTCTTCTATGATGTGTCTTGTGGTGATATTTTGTTTATGATGTAACGAATAAAGCTTCCCTGAAGATCGGAGTGCAAAGCTAGTCACACTAGTCAGCCATAGAGGCCAGACAGTAGTGGCACACACCTTTTTAATCCCAGAACTCTGGCAGAGGCAGACATATCTCAGTAGTTCAAGGCCACTCTGGGCTACACAAAATTGATCCAGTCTAAAAGAGAAACACAAAGGTGATTCCAGCACTTGGAGTCATATGCCTTGAATCCCAGCACTAAGGAGGTGGAGTCAGGGAGGGATATGGCTGGGTGGAGAGAGGAATAGAAGGTGGGAGGAGATAGTCTGAGCAGCAGTCACTCTGAAGAAGTCTGAGGAGGCAGTCTGAGGACAGGATTGCCCCATCTGTCTGAGGCAGAGGTAAGAGCTAGTGGCTGAATGCTCTGTTTCTCTGACCTTTCAGCAATTACTGGGATATCTGACTCCGGATTTTTATTATTAAGACCAATTAGCATTAGTGTTACAGTTTCTGCCTTACCATAGACCTGAAAGCAGTGGCCAGCCACGAACTGAAGCATCATCTGAAAACCTGAGGCAAAATGAACCTTGCTTAAGTTAAGTGTTCCTGCCCCTACCTCCCCCTCCCTTGTGTCAGAGTGATGCAAGGCTACACACACTCTCTCTAACACTTTTGAGGACTACTGCTTTTGAAAAGCAAAGTTAAGCTAAATTGGTTTGTTCATTTTGTCCTTTGTGAGAGGCTTCAGGTTCTTTTTCTAAGGCATCTTGCCAATCTTCCCCAAAGCCTTAAAATGGATATTTGAACCTTAAAGTAGCATGAACACCGAATATGTCAGCTCCTATGTCAATCTTAACTGATGTTCAGGCTGTTGTGGATGTTACAGTCAAGTCTATGATGAGAGGAAAAAGTGTATTGTCTGTGTTTTAGCAGATGGCTGAGGAGGCATAGTTTGCCACTCTCACCCTCAGTGAAGACCTAGCTTTCAGGGTCCTCTCCTCAGGCCAAAACCATTTGTAGCTTTAACAACTGCAGCGCTAGCCGGTTAATGAAATGGAGTTGGAGGTTTTTGCCAAAGGTCTTTTCATGGGGAAAGTCTTCTGAACATGTTTCTCTTATTGGTTGATGAATAAAACACTGTTGGCCAATAGGGGAACAAGATAGGTGGGACTAGGAGACAAGGAGAGTCCTGGGAGAGGTAGGAGAGAGGAGGAGTCTTGATGTGATCTCAGGAGGAGAGAACTTGTGGGTCTGGCATTCTTGGTAAGATAGCCAATAATAAACGCTAGTCACTGGCCAACAGTTTCATAATTAATACAAGTCTCTGCGGGTTATTTGGGGCTGATGCTGCTGTGGGACCAGACTGGCAAGAAAGTGTTCAAAACAGTATTTTAATATAGGCTCTGAAGAGAAACAGATAGGATCAGAAAAAAGTCTGACATGCCCAAGTGTGGGCACAGCTCATTGTTCTCATGAAGTTTTTTGTTGTTGTTGTTTGTTTATTTGTTTGTTTGTTTTTGAGACAGGGTCTTCTTGTGTTTCTTTGGCCTCTCTCTCTGTAGACAATGCTGGGCTTGAACTCACAGAGATCTGCTTGCCTTTTCCATCTGATGGCTGGGAACAGTGCACCGCCATGCCTGACCCAAGGTCTTATGCATTCAGACTTAAGCTGGATCCTTGCTATTTTAATGTCCAGTATCTGTGTGTGAATGGAAAACCATGCCACCAGCCCTCACAGTACATGCGGTGTACTGTGTTTGTCGGGTTGAAGTGTTTGCTTCTTAGCTGAGGAGAGGCTTCAACCAGACTTCTCTTCTCATGTCCCATAATTTTCCTGTCTTCTGTGGCTCACCATGACCTAAATCAATCCCTGCCATATACTCAGAAGGGAAATTTTGCCATGTAAGTCACACTAAACAAAAGTTCATGCACTTGCGAGGAAATGCCCTCTCACTTTCACCCAGATCCTTTGATTGTTGTTGTTGGCTTGCTGTCGGTTCTCTAGGTCCATCCCTCACCGTTCTAGAAACAGAGTCCTAAGGCAGAGGGAGGAAATGGTGTTGCTGTAGTGGTGCGCATGCTGAGAGCAACAGTCACCACAGGTTGTCAGAGTAAGGGCAGGACAGACAAGGGAACTGGGGAAGTGGAAGGATTCAAAATGCACAGTTGTCTGATGCAATAACTGAAGTTGAGCAATCCCATGTATTCCACCTGGACTGGGAGAGACAGCCCACAAGTCTGTGCCACTGGGGAGTTTACAGCCCGGAACTCTGAAGGGAATAGAAGGAAGAACTGCTAAACACACCTGAGTCTCAAGCCGAGCCCTCTTCAGGATGGCACCATGTGTCAAGATCAAAACAGATATACGTGGCTTTCAGTCTCAAGTACAAAGAACTAAATTGTACTGTGCACACTCGGTGGGAAGATGGGAGGCATTTGCAGCCCATTTCTAGAGTCATATAAATTTGTTGCACACTAACAGGTCAGGAAGGTAAATGCTCACAATATATGCACATCCCCAGGCAGAAGGCGGGGGGGGGGGGGGGGAGGCCTTTGAAACTTCAGAACCTTCAGAACCGAGCTCCTCCTTTTCCGTGTGTGTGTGTGTGTGTGTGTGTGTGTGTGTGAAATTCTCTGTGTAACAAACAGTCTTGGCTGTCCTGGAACTCGCTCTGTGGACGACTAGGCTGGTCTTAAACTCAAAGCGATCCCCCTGCTTCTGCCTCCCCAGTGCTGGTATTAAAGGTGTGCGCCACCATGGCCCAGCCTCGCTCTTCTTTTTGTTGAGGTTGGTGCCTCTCCGGTGAACAAGTGAATCACTCGAGGGTCTTTTGAAAACGCAGGTTCTGAATGGCTCCTTTGGAGATGGCCTGGCAGTCTTCATTCACTTATGCATTTGAGGCGGAATCTTATTATGTTGGCCTGGTTGATCTCAAACTTTTGAATGGTATCACATGATCCTCCTGCCTCTACACAGTACAGGGTAAATTTTGTGGTTTTGTTGTTCTGTTGGTTGAGATAGGGTCTTACACTGCAGCCACGGCCTCTGCATCACCTCCTACATCCAGGATCCTGTCCTGTTTGTCATCCTGTCCTGACTTTCTTTCAGTGATGAACTGCAATGTGGAAGTGTAAGCCGAATAAACCCATTCTTCTCCAACTTGCTTTTTGGTCATGATGTTTTATTGCAGGGTTAGAAACCCTAAGACAGTGCCTAATGATGACACTATTTACTTTGCCACATCTTCAACAGTGTTTCCTTTTTGACAATTACTTTCTGTTTGATTGGTTGGTTACTGTAGAAAATGATGAATTAGTTTGCTTAGGAAGTGTATCAGTTACTGTTATAATCCAATGACCAAAACTCATAAAACATGACTAAGGGTTCATTGTTTCAGAGGAATTTCAGTACCTCCTGGCCTAGAAAGTATCTTTATATGTTGTGGACAAGGAAACAGAGGCTTAGAACAAGGGAAAGATACAAGTTTCAAAGGTCACTGCAGAAACCTACTTCAGCCAGCCAGGCCCCACCTCCTAAAGCCCCCTCTGCCTCAAAGGTAGCTTGGCAAGCCAAGACAGAGCATTCAAAAGATGGGCCGGTGGCACATTTTAGTCTGAAGCCATCACAGGCAACAACAACAAAATACCTTAAGTATAGAAATGTATGTCCCTGTGGTTCCAGAGATTGGAAGACTGAGGTCAGGGTGCCATCATGGCTGAATTCTTGTTTGGTCTCTCCTGGCTCACAGATGGCCACATTCTTGATGTGTCTTCAGATAAGATAAAGATAAAACAAACAAGCAAGTAAGAAAGTCCTTGTTTCCCTCTGTAGTAGCCAGGGTTCTCTAGAACTGAGAACGAATAGCAGGATTTACTAGATTGGCTTACAGGCTCTGATCCAGCTAGTCCAACAATGGCTGTCTCTGAAGTTTATCAGATTGGATATCTCAACTGGTTTCAACATATGCCAGGATCGGGAAGAAGTAGGCTCTAATGCCAGAGCGAGTTTCCTTCTTCCATGGCCTTTTTGTAGACTGCCACGAAATGGTGTGGCCCAGATTTAGGGGACATCTTCTGACCTCAGTTGATCTAATTAACTAAAATCCCTTACAGATGTGCCCAGCTACCTGTATATTTAGTTAATTCCAGATGTAGTAAAGTTGACAACCAAGAATAGCCATTATACACCCTTCCTCCCTCCCCTCTCTCGCTTTCTTTCTTTTTCCTTTCTTCCTTCCTTCCTTCCTTCCTTCCTTCCTTCCTTCCTTCCTTCCTTCCTTCCTTTCTTCCATCCTTTCTTACTTTCTCTGCAGTCCTGTCAAAAGTCTGGCTCAAGCAGTCCCAACAGGCTAAGCTCAGCCATTCATCTCACTGTGCCATTGGAGATGGATAACAGTGAAAGGCAGAGAGAGATTAGCCCGGAAGCCAATCATTTCAAATGGCTTGTTTGATTATAATATAGGCTTTTTATTATGAATTTTTAAAAGGTCTCCGTTTTTATCAATTTCTTCAAACCATTTGTCTTACTACCTTTTCCAAAGTTTTTTAGTTTGAATTTGTCGGTGATGTGGACATTAAGCTTAATGACTATGACACCTTTGTTGTTGGTTTTCAGACAGTCTCACTGTGTAGTACTTGCTAGCCTAGAAATCACTCTGTAGTCCAGGCTGTTCTCCAACTCTTGCCTCAGCTTCCTGAGTGCTGGGATTACTTGTAAAAAATATTTTAAAGATACACTTGTATTGGGCCACGGTGTTTTAAGAAGATAGTCTAGCCTGGCTGTCGCGCTACCAGAACATACTTCTCATCAGAAGCCTGCCATGATTGGGATCCCTTCAGACCTGAGGAGAGCCAAGAGACTGAGGGTTATCACACACTAGTCTGTTTTGGCTTCAAACATCCTTGTCTTTCTTCTCTATGAAAGCACTCTTGTTGGGTCCTAATTCTGGGGTCCTGAAGGGCCGGTGGGAGAGCCCCGAGACACAAACACCAAAACCAGGAGATGCAACAAGCAAGAGGCGTTTATTGAACGAGTGCACTCGGGTGACAGCAATCTCGGGGAAAGCTGCACACCCCCAAAGGGTTCAGGCTCTTTTTATACAGAAAGACCGCAATCAGCATACATGCATGGGGCACAAGGTGATTGATTACAAAGTATGATCTCATGTTTGAGAGATCACCCAGGTATGACCCGTTCTTATTCAAAGGATAAACCATAGAATGACTTGGAAAGTCCCCAGACTGTCCGTTGGCCAGGAGTGACTCAGACAGGGTTGTTCATCGGGAATCATTTGTTCCAGAGTTGGGGGCCTATTGCCTTGTTGTGGATCAAGACCTGTGAGAAACTTTTTTCATACTCTGGCTTTCTCTTGGCTGTACATTTAGAGCCTTCAGTTATTCCACAAAGGTTTGATGATTTAGTAACTAGCCCTATTTAACAAGATCAGTCTAGCAAATAACCACTAGCCCCATCACCACAGTAACCTTTCTCGTTCTCATAATTTCTGTCTTTTCCTCCCATGTCAATGTCCATTCTTTATGATTTTCTATATTCCGCTTGCAAGAATTATCCTTCTGTTCCTTTCCTACATCCTTGCTCTGCAAACTAAAATCTTTCACTCTTATTTCCCAGCTATACCATGACCTGAAATGGCCTGGGATGTGGCAGAGGTCTTAGATCTTAGAGTCTTTGTGTGTGTTCTCCAGTGCCACCTGCTGGGAACAACAAAACTGACACCGATAAATTAACCATTAAAAAGGGGATTTTTTAGGGCGGCATGTGCCTTTAATCTTAGCGCTTGGGAGGCAGAGGCAGATGGATAGATGTGAGTTTGAGGCCAGCCTGGTCTACAGAGCTGGTTCCAGGACAACCAAGTCTACACAGAAAATCCTATCTTAGGAAAAAAAGAAGAAAAGAAAAAAAGGAGAGAGGGCTGTTTTTGTATTACGAGGAATGTGGCTATATTTCTTATTTTTGCTCATGAGAAAGGTAAATTCAGAGCCTGAGTGATGGCCCTGTGGCTAAGAGTTCAGCTGTTCTTCCAGAGACTCAGGACATCCACCTGGTGGCTCACAAACATCTGTAGGTCCAGTCCCAGGGGATATGGCACCCTCTTCTGGCCCTCTTCAGACAGACATGCAGGTGAAACACCCATATGCATAAAAAATAAATCTTAAAACAAACAAACACAACAGAATAACTCTTAGTTATGTGAAGGAATGTGAAATTAAATATTTTTTCTTTAAACACACACACACCAGACTTAGCAACTTTCCCTTGAGGAGTACTGCCTTTCCTGGGGGGAGAGGATTGGGCAGGTGGGAGGGGATGTTATTTTGCTGTCTGTGATTCACTCTCAGGGAAGTTCATGCCCATACTCTTGGGTGTGCCTTATCTGTCAAATGCCTCTCTCTCCTAATGCTTATGTTTAAGCCTGTTCTGAACTATCTTTATCACCTCTCCCACCAAAACAATAAAGCCAGAGGTGGAAGTACATCCTACAATCCCAGCACTCCAGAAGTGGAGGAAGAAGGATTAGGAGTTCAGGGCCTTCCTGGGCTACATAGTGAGACTCTATCTAAAAGACTTGGTGGGAGAGATAACCTCTTGTACCCCATTCACTGAGGCATCTTGCATACCTTGTTCCCATTTTGGGGCATTGTTTTATATACATTAACGCATTGGCATACAATGTAGACAACTGAAAATCATTCTATACACGAGAAATCTGAAATTCAAATACTCTTCCCAAGGACATGCACAGCTAACAGAAGGAGTCTCCCATGAAGACAGGAGAGCTCCCCCAAGACCCCAGAGTCCAGCACAAATGTCCAGTCTCTAGCTGCTGCGGTGGCCCATTAATAGAGTTGTCTCCACCAAGTCTTAGCTGGAGAATGGAACTTTCTATTCCTTCCCTGTATTAAGTCTTTTTCTGTCCCACCAGCCAGCTCCTAAATAATGACATGGAGACATCTTAACAATTCTGAAAGCTTGGCCTATAGCTTAGGCTTGTTCCCAACTAGCTATTACAACTTAAATGAACCCATTTATATTAATCTGCATTCTATCACATGGCATCACCTTTCTTCCAGCTTACACCTCCTGTTTCCTCTTTGTGTCTCCTCTTCCTTTCTGCCTGGAAGTCCCACCTATCTCTCCTGGAGAGTTATTGGCTGGTCTTAACTCACTTATAAAAAGACATAGGCTAATAGAATGGCTACCAAGACAGAATCCATCCTTCTTCTGCATACAAGAAACACACTTAAAAAGAAAGAAAGAAAGAAAAAGAAACATACCTCAATTTCAAAGACTGATGTTACCTCAGAGTTAAGGGATGGGAAAAGACTTTCCAATCAAATGGACCCAAGAAACAAGCTGGTGTAGCTATCCTAATATCTAACAAATTAAACTTCAAACTAAAATCAATCAAAAGAGATGAAGGTCATTTCTTATTCATCACAGGAGAAATCCATCAAGATGAATTTCTAAACATCTATGCCCCAAATACAAAGGCACCCACATTCATAAAAGAAACATTACTAAAACTCAAATTACACATAACCTCGCACATTCATAGCGGGAGACTTCAACACACCACTCTCACCATTAGACAGGACCACCAGACAGAAACATAACAAAGAAACAAAGGAACTAACACGAGTTAAACCCAATTGGGTTTAACAGACATCTATAGAACATTCCATCCAAACACAAATGAATATACCTTTTTCTCAGCGCCACAAAGAACCTTCTGTAAAATCAACTACACACTTGGCAAAATAGCAAACCTCAATAGATACAAAAAAATTGGAATAATCCCCTGTATTTTATCAGACCACCATGCTTTAAAATTAGAATTCAACAACAATACAAATTGCAGAAACCCTACAAATTCATGGAAATTGAACAATGCACAATTGCACCATTCCTGGGTCAAGGAAGATATAAAAAGAGAATTTAATGAGAATTCAATGAGAATGAAGACACACCATACCCAAATTTATGGGAAACTTTGAGAGCAGTGCTAAGAGGAAAGTTCATAGCACTACACGAAAAAACTGGAAATAGTCACACTAGAGAATTAACAGCACAACTGAAAGCTCTAGAACAAAAAGAAGCAAACTCACCCAGGAGAGTAGACTCCAGGAAATAATCAAATTGAGGGCTGAAATCAATAAAGTAGAAACAAAGAAAACAATACAAACAACCACTGTAACAAAGAATTGGTTCTTCGAGAAAATCAACAAGATACACAAACCTTTATCCAAACTAACCAAAAGGCAGAGAGAGAACATGCAGATTAACAAAATCAGAAATGAAAAGGGGGACCATAACAATGAACACCTAGGAAATCCAGAAAATCTTTAGGTCATACTTTGAAAACTTGTACTCCACAAAATTCAAAAATTTAAAACAAATGGACAATTTTCTGGATAGATATCACTTACCAAAATTAAATCAAGAACAGATAAGCAATTTAAATAGACCTATAACCCCTAATGAAATTCAAGCAGTCATTAAAAGTCTCCCAACCAAATAAAGCCCAAGGCCAGATAGTTTCAGTGCAGACGTCTACCAGAATTTCAAAGAACAGCTAATACCAATACTCCTCAAAGTGTTCCACATAATAGAAGCAGAAGGGTCATTGCCAAACTCTTTTTATGAGGCTACAATTACCTTGGTAGCCAAATCACATCACAAAATATACAGCTAAGAAAGAGAACTACAGACCAATAATCCTCATGAACAATAATGCAAAAATACTCAATAAAATACTGACAAATTGAATCCAAGAATACATGAGAGAAATCATCCATCATGACCAAGTAGGCTTCATCCCAGGGTTGCAGGGATGGTTCAACTTATGAAAATCCATCAGTGTATCCACTGAACAAACTGAAAAGGAAAAACCACATGATAATCTCATGGATGCTGAAAAAGCTTTTGACAAAATCCAACAACCCTTCATGATAAAGATCCTGGAGAGATCAGGGATAACAGGAACATACCTAAACATAGCAAAAGGAATATACAACAAGCCAACAGCCAACATCAAACTAAATGGGGAGAAACTCAATGCAATTCCTCTAAAATCAGGAACAAGACAAGGCTGTCAACTCTTTCCATATCTCTTCAATATTGTACTTGAAGTTCTAGGTACAGCAATAAGAAAACAAAGGGAGATCAAGGGGATACAAATTGGAATTGAAAAAGTCAAACTGTCTCTATTTGCAGATGATATGATAGTTTACATAAGTGACCCTAAAAACTCTACCAGGGAACTCCTACAGCTGATAAACACCTTCAGCAAAGGGGCAGGATACAAGATTAATTGAAACAAAAATCAGTAGCCCTACTATATATAGATGACAACGGGGCTGAGAAAGAAATCAGAGAAACATCACCCTTTACAATAGCCACAAATAACATAAAATATTTTTGGGTAACTCTAACCAAACAAGTGAAAAACCTGTGTAACAAGAACTTTGAGTCTTTAAGAAAGAAATTAAAGGTACCAGAAAATGTAACGATCTCCCATGCTCTTGGATAGATAGAATCTACATAGTAAAAATGTCAATCTTGCCAAAAGAATCTACAGATTCAATGCAATCCCCATCAAAATCCTAGCACAATTCTTCATAGACCTTGAAATATCAATACTCAATTTTATATGAAAAAAAGAGACCCAGGATAGCCAAAACAACCCTGTACAATAAAAGAGACATCACCATCCCTGACTTCAAGCTCTATTATACAGAGCTATAGTCCTAAAAATAGCTTGATAGTGGCACAAAAAAAAATAGACAGGTAGACAAATTGAGTCAAATGGAAAACCCTGATGTTAACCTACACCTACATACACCTGATTTTTGACAAAGAAGCTAAAATTATACAATGGAAAAAAGAATGCATCTTCAACAAATGGTGCTGGCATAACTGGATGCTGGAGTATAGAAGACTACAGATAGATCCATATCTATTGCTATGCACAGACCTTAAGTCCAAATGGATCAAAGACCATTCAGCAACACTGAACCTCTTAGAAGAGAAAGTGCGAGGTATCTTTGACTGAATTGGCACAGGAGACAGATTTCTGAACAAAACCCTAGTAGCACAGACACTGAAATCAACAACTAATAAATGGGACCTCCTCAAAACTGAGAAGCTTCTGTAAGGCAAAGGACACAGTCAACAAGACAAAATGGCAGCTGACAGAGTCGGAAAAGATCTTCACCAACCCCACATCTTATAGAGAGCTGATTTCCAAAATATACAAAGAACTCAAGAAGCTAGTCACCAAAACATCAAACAATCCAATTAAGAAGAGGGGTATAGAACTAAATAAAGAATTCTCAATAGAGGAATCGAAAATGGCTGAAAGACACGTAAGAAAGTGCTCAACATCCTTAGCTATTAAGGAAATGAAATAAAAAACAACTCTGAGATACCATCTTACTCCTGTCAGAATGGCTAAAATAAAAACTACCAAAGACAGTTTATGCTGGAGAGGATGTGGAGTGCCAACTTATACAGCCACTTTGGAAATCAGTGTGGTGGTTCCTCGGGAAAATGGGAATCAGTCTACTTCAAGATCCAGCAATTCCACTCTTAGGCATATACCCAAAGGATGCTCCTTCATACAACAAAGACATCTTTTCAATTATGTTCATAGCAGCATTATTTGTAATAGCCAGAACCTGGAAGCAACCTAGATGCCCCTCAACTGAAGAATGGAGAAAATGTGGTACATTTATACAATGGAGTATTACTCAGCTGGAAAAAAAAATCAATAGAATCTTGAAAGTCGCAGGAAAATGGATAGAAGTCGAAGAAACCATCCTGAATGAGGTAACCCAGTCACAAAAAAGACAAACATGGTATGTACCCACTCATATATGGATATTAGACATATAGCAAATGATTACCAGCCTACAATCCACACCGCCAGAGAAGCTATGAAATGAGGAGGACCCTAAGAGAGATGTACATGGTCCCCCAGAGTAGGGGAAAGGGACAAGATCTCCTGAGCAAATTGGTAGTATGGGGGGAGGGCAGAGGGAGCTAGGAGAAAGAGAAGGGGAGAAGAGGAGGGAGGAGGAAGACAGGAGGGACCAGGGAGAATGAGTCAAGGAAGAATAGAGGAGAGCAAGAAATAGATACCTGAATAGAGGGAACCGTTATAGGTTTAGAGAGAAATCTGGCATCAGGGAAATGCCCAGAGATCTACAAGGATGGCCCCAACTAATAATCTAAGCAACAGGGGAGAGGCTATATTAAATGCCCTTTCCCTGCAATAAGGTTGATGGCTACCTTAAATGTCATCATAGAACCTTCCTCCAGTAGCTGATGGAAACAGAAGCAGAGACCCACAGCTAAACACTGAGCCGAACTCCTGGACTTCAGTTGTAGGCAGCTGACCTGAACAAGGGGGAGCTCACGGATCCCCAACTGACAGCTTGGAAACCAGCATAGGATGGAACCAGCCCCCCCCCCCTATGTAGGTGTTAGTTACAAGGCCTGGGAAGGCCTAGGTGCTGCCCCAAATGATGTGACAGACTTTGATGATCCTCCATAGAAGGCCTCAAGAGGGATGGGAAGGGGGTTGGGGGAGGGGGGTCATGGGAGAATGGGAGGGAGAAGGAACTGTGATTGATATATAAAATAAGATTGTTTCTAATTTAAATAAAAACAGTTTAAAAATTAAATTGATATTTCTAAAGTAAAACAAATTCTAAATATTTTAAGAGGCCTTTTACACAAAGATCAACATCTGAGCCTCTAACATGAAAACTCCCCTCTTCCATTTAAAGATTTCTTGTGATTGGTTTTGAGTCAGGGCCTGACCTTGGACTCACAGAGATCTGCCTGTCTCTGCCTCCTGAGGGGAAGGATTAAAGGCATGAGCCACTATACTCACCTAAAAATTAGTTTTAAGAGCACATCTGAAAGAAAGTTTTAATTTTTTATGCCTGGTGGCCTATGAATGGACCTCCATTGCCATCTAGTGGACGGATATGCTCTGACATGAGGGAGAGACATTTGATCTTAAATGACAATTGATCTGAAAGGAACAGGGAACATAAAAAACTAAATAGATAAAGTAGTTTACTTCTAGGTAATAATTATAATATTATAATTATACTAATGGGGAACAATTGTAAGCATTTGATATTGAACCAAAAATAGTTAAAATTCTCTAATTCTGCTGGAATCCTTTGACTTACACTAAGGCATGGGACTCTGAATCCTGGCATTAGTAGGGCTGTCTGTGAGGGGGTCCCACTCAAGGGCAAGGCTGTGTTACATCCAGTTCCATTTACATCCCTAGTCTTGCACCTAGAATTTCCAGCATTAAAAATCTACCCTGGCAGCCATTCCCTTTTCCTCCCCTTTCCTCCAGCCAAGCAGTATGCAGAAAGGCAAGACCGAGGTAAGAGGCGTGGCCTTAGTCTCCGTTACCATAAAGAAGCAGGAGGCCAGAAAGTTGTGTGTGGCGGGGGTCCTCTTTTTGAGAAGAAGCCTAAGAGTTTTGGTGGTGGACAGGTCACCAAGCCCCAAGGAGATCCCGCCTCCTTTCCTCTAAGGCCCTTGCTACAAGTTCCCGAAAGTGCTGTAGTGATTAGGCAGGTCACGGGGGCCCTGGACCAGCTACCCAGCTGTGTAAGCTTGCACACAGGGTACAGTCCAGAGACATGTAAGAGGAAGCAGAGGCTGCTGGCCAAGGATTGTCCCCACTTAGATACACCCTGTCCCTGGAGCAGAAGTCAACACTGTCATGACCTTATCACAGGTGACATTGACCCCACCGAGCTGGTGCTCTTCCGGCCTACACTGTGTTGCGAGATAGCGGAATTCCCCACTGTCGTATGAAGAGGGAAGGTCCAGACTAAGGTGCTGATCTGCATTGAAGGCATACAACACTGTTGCCTGCACAGTAGTTAACTCAGAAGACAAAAGTGCCTTGGCTAAGTGTTGGGGTGACTGGGGGAAAGCGTGTGAGAGGAAAAGCAATTGTCGGCGAGGGTAACCAGATTCTCCCAGCATTCCTGCATGTGGCTGTTCACACATCAGCTGGATTGAGCCATGGGTCCAGCCGATGGTCAATGAGTTATGAATTATATTATTAAGATGCCCGTGATCCTAAGAAGCATAGTGAACATTTGAAAATCTGGCATGCGACCATTTCATTTCTTTACTGAGGTTAACCTCTCTCTTCTCTTTCCTATTTCTTTTAAAAATTAATTTATTGAACTTGTGCTTTGGCAGTTTTCCACTCGTATAAAGTGCGCTGTGGTTCCTTTAAGACCCCTCTTTCTAATCTCTCTTCCGGCCTCTATAACTGCCCGCCATCCCTTCCCCACATCATGACTTGTGTTTTCTTTTGAGGTCCACTGCATTGAACCAGGGTCATCTTTGTGACGATGAGTTTGTCTGTTGGAGCCTGGCGGTTTTCCCAGTGGAGCCCCAACTGAAGACAATGCCCCCCTCCCCAGAATCTACCAGTTATCACTAGTTCAACAGAGAGGGGTAGGGGTCTGAAGGCCCTTCTCAGTTGAGGACTGGCCCAGGCTTGTACAGGCCCATTGCAGGTGGCCTTAGACACTGAGGGACCCTGACTGCATTGGCCCTGTCATGTCCAGAAGACAACATTTCACAGTCCTTCTTCTTAACTCCCGTTACATTCTCTCTGCCTTTTCTTTTGCGGTGGCTCCTGAGCCTTAGAAAGGTTTCTTCTCCTTCAAGCCCAAAGCCCTGGTTGGCTTTGGACCTGCCACATAGCTGAGGCCTTGCGCTCCTGATTTTTCTGCCTCTACTTTCTGGTTAACTTCTATAGTGAGATATTAAATACACAGCATGCTCAATGTCATTCTGCCTGCGATATATGACAAATGATATGAGATGGTATAGATATAATGTATGTATGTAATAGTACAGTGAAGTTACATTTTCACACCTATAAGAACATACTGTCTTTCCTAGCAGCTGGCTGGGTATTCCTGCCTTTATTTCATAGCTGCTTTAATATGTAGGTATTGTAAACAATTATGAGCACACAGCTGCTGCAACTATCAGCATGGGGCCTGAAAAAAGAACCAGAAAGGAAAGGGGGACATAGGGGTATGAAGGGGACTAGTCGGTGAGAAGGGCCAGGGAGGCTAGGGAGGGGACTAGCTGGGATGAAGAGCCAGTGAAGGGGAGGGGATGAGAGATAGTGGTGAAGGATGACGGTGATCACGATGCATTGCAAATAAGAATTATATATTAATTAAAAATAACAATAATAATTAAAGAATTGAGGCAAGGTGGCTTTGTAGCACTCTGGAAGGAGAGGCACATGGATCTCTGTGAGTGTAAGGTTAGCCTTGTCTGTACACTGAGTTTTAGTCCAACCAGGGTGAGACAGCATAGTGAGACTCTTGTCTCAAAAAAAAAAAAAAATAATAATTAAAGAAGAGGCCATGAACTTGAGGGTGCATAGGGATGCAATGGAGGAGTTCTAGTAGGGAAGAGTGAGGAATAATATCAATACAAATTCATGTATGACGTTTTCCTACCAGGGTGAAAGAAGTTAATTCTTAAAATCCAAGCCTGAAATATTAAAACCAGCATAGAAATCATCAGCCTGTGCATTTCCTGTGCCCTGATGTAGTCACCTGCAAGACTGAGAAAGATCTTTTCTTGCCCAAACCTCACTCACGCTTCTGAGCTGTCTCTGGGGACTGTCTGTGCACTTCCTTGTGAAGACAGTTTTAGCTCGGGCATTCCAGTAAGAAGTCCCTCCCTGACCACTCGCTATCCTCACTCTCTCAAGCTCCAGGTGATGGCGGACTCTTTCCTGCTCCAGCAAGAATGCTGTTAGGCTGGTTTAGCCAGAATTGCCTTTACCCACCTGTTCTCAGTGAGTTTTCACCCTCTGAACCCCACCCTGGATACACATTCCTACTTGCCATGCTATCTTGGAAAGTGAGCCTATCTTACTTCCCTCCCTTGGGACTCTACCGTGTTGGTCCCTAACCTTATATCAATTCCCGAATAAAAACTCTGTTGCTGTACTTTAGCAAGTTATCATTGGAGAAAAGTTAAGGTGATCGTCCAACAACTGATGAGCTGCTAAACTAAGCAAGCTACATAGGTCAAGGTAACATCTCATATGAGTAGGATGTGTTGTAAGACCTTCATGAAGACAAGTCACATTGGACATGACCCTCTCTACACTGGGTTGCTTAATGGTCAGAATTAGGGCAAGCCCAAAAGTTAGAGATATGTTCCTTGAAGATCATGGGCCTCTGACCTGGTGGCTTGGTGACTTCTGTCTGGTTACACTTGGTTTCCTTTATTTGTCTCCTCCCACTCCTCCTCCTCATCCTTACAGGCAGGATGCTTATTCATGCATTTACTACTTAGTCATATTTTTGCTGTATGCCCATAGGACTATGAGTGAGGTGCACAACAAGCAAACAATTTGATTCCTGGAAATCAAATCAGGATGGGTAAGAAGATGGCTCAGCAGGTAAAAGTACTTGCCTTGCAAGGCTGGCACCCCGAGTTTGATCCCCAGATTCCACTCATCTCATGAAAGCTGTCCTCTGATCACCACAGGAGCACACACCAGGCTAATAATAAAATTAAACAACAGCAACAAGCAGAGTCTCTTCTCTCTCACCCCAGGAGTGAGGGTAAAATAATGCAGTTTCAATCCAGAGTTTCTCTTAAGTATGTTTTTGGTTTTTCAAGATAGATTTTTTTTCCCCTGTGTAACAGCTTTGGCTGTTCTGGAACTTGCTTTGTAGATCAGGCTGGCCTCGAATTCACAAATATCCATCTGCCTTCTGCCTCCAGAGTGCTGGGATTAAAGGTGTGTGCCACCACTGGCCGGATCTTAAATTTCTCTGAAGTAGATGGGCTATGGATTCTGGATTTGTAGAGATCCTGGCTCAGTGGTCCTTCCTCTGCCCTGTAATTCAGCTCTTGTGAGGAGGATAGAAAAAGGCTAGATGAGGTGCCCTCTGGGAGAAGGGTGCAGAGGATGGCTTCCAGCCAGTATGCCTTGATACCAGCCAGCTCCAAACTCTCAGTTGCAGTACTGTTCCTGTTATCGAGAAGAAGCCACTCTTTCTATTAAAATAATCTGGCAGAGGGCTATCTGGCACCAAGCTAATGTAAGCCAGTATCAGAAGGTTCCAGCCTACTTCCTGATAAAGTTATAAAAGCAGGTGTTTTCAGCACTACTTCATAAGCCCACTACAGAGTTAGGTTTGTTAAGGTTTATTTTATTATTAATTATGTGTATGTATGGGTAAGGAGTAAGGTTTTTCCTCCCGCCGCTGGTCTTGTCCTGCGGCTGCGCCAGCCCCAAATAACACACTGAGACTCTGTATTTGATATAATGCTATTGGCCAGTTACTTGTTTCTTATTGGCTAGGTCTGTTTTAAGTATTAACCCATTTCTATTAAACTCCACATGGTCTCATCTTACTGGAGAGAGAGCCCTCTGGCATTCTGCTCTCTCTGTCTTCCATCTTGACTCCTCCTTCCCACTTCTTCTTTCCTCCTCGTCTCCTAGACCCACCTGTCTTGCTCTCCTATTGGCCAACAGTGCTTTATTCATTAACCAGTATGAGAAACATATTTACAGAATGACATCTCCCTTCATGTATGTGTATGGGGGAGTTGTGCACATATGTGTGGATACTCTCAGATGCCAGAGGTGTAGGCTCCCATTGGCTGGAGTCACAGGAGCTTGTGAGCTGCTTGATATGGGTGCTGGGAACTACACTCTAGTGTACAGTCTGCAAGAATAGTATGTGGTCTTAACCACCAAACCATGACTCCAACTCAAAATCAGATATAGTACATTAAAATCGCTTTTCATTGGGTGAGTGGCATTAATTTATTTATTCTTTTGATTCTCACTGTACAGCCCAGGCTGGCCTCAAATTCATAATCCACCTGCCTCCACCTCCTGGGTGCTGAGATTACTGATGAACACCCAGCTGAACTTGGTATAACACAGATTCTGTAAGTGACTGCTCTGTGTATTGCCCAGTCCGTGCCAAGCAAATGCCTGCAAAGACTAAAGTACATCAATGTATCTTTGGAAAAGGAAATGACAAACAAAAATTAAAAAAAAAAAAAAGAGCTCATTTCTATGACAAAAACACAAAGTGCCTTGGGATGGAAAAAAGAGAGATTTATTCAGATTTCTAAATGCTGTACTTAAAAATATTTTAAACTTTATTATTTAAAAAGTTGCCAAAAAAAAAAAAAAAAAAGTCACACACTGACACACTGAAACTAAACAGCCAGAAGACTCTCCACCTTGGTGAATTTCCATACAGCGAGAGTAGCCTTTGGAGTAGAAGCTTCACACTGGGTTTAATCCTTTCACTATCAAATATATTTGTGCACTTATCAACTATCAAAGCCCTAAAAATTCATGGCAGAGGCTGAACGAGAAAAGACAATTAGCTTTATATCTGCTTCCGTAACTTCATGTGTTTTGAGTACATTTTGTCTTTCTTCATCCCTTGCTATTTGGCCTTCTTTTGTTTTTTTTTGTTTTTTGTTTTTTTTTTTTATGTATATGGGTGCTGGGTCCCTAACTTGGGTCCTTTGCAAGAGCATCAGGTCCAGAGTGACACTGTAAATACAAATTCTAATCTTTTTTTTTTTTCTTCTTTTCAAGACAGGGTTTCTTTGTGTAACAGCTCTGTAGACCAGGCTGGCCTCAAACACACAGAGATCTGTCTGCCTCCTGAGTGATGGGATTAAAGGCCTGTACCACCACTGCCCAGTGCCAAATCTAATCTTGTTATCATTAAATTAAAAAAATAATGTTCAGCTGAGCATGTTGGCATATGCCACAGTAATCCCCAAAACTTGGACATAGAGGCAAATATTAAAGGACAGTCTGGACAACACAGTGGGTTCCAGGCTGGCTAGAGCCACTGTTGAACAGCTATTTTCTCTGAATTGAAGCACTCCTTCCCCAGGAATGGAGGTCTGTGAGATTCAGGAAATAAAGGAAACTTACAAGGTTCATGAAACTCCTAAAGTTACAAGATTCACGAGGACCCTCCCAAGGTTATGTAACCAGAAACAATGGCTGGAAAGAGGAGACTCTCTTACTGACCCAGCTGCCATTTAAGTCATGCTCCCCGTGAGGAATGCCAGTAAACCTCCTGATTCATTAAACTAGACTTGGGTGTTTCTTTGGTCTGTCATCTGTGCCTAATCTGGGGTGAACAGATGCTCACCTATTCCCAATACTTCTGCAGTCTGTAGCTAAAGGAAAAAGAATGCCTTCTCTACAGATACCTTCAGTTTTCATAACATTGATGGTCATGGGCGGTAGGTCCCTGAGCAATATGCATTTCCTAACAGGCCATGTTGTTTTGTTCACTGTGTCCCCCAACCTCAGCCCTTTCCATATCTGTATGAGGAGATCAACACTCAGTCTTTGAATGAATGATTACCTTCTCCATCATTGAATGAAAGCTTTGCTGATTGCAGCAACACAAGGACACATATTGTCTACTCTTTTCCTTTCAGTCTTGCAAAGATCCCTTAGTCTTTTCAAGGTATCGATCAGCATATCAATTTTGACATGAGTATAAACCTCAGGACCCCCACCCCCTCGCGTTTTATTTACCCCTCTATTTATTTACTAATTTACAATGCTGAGAACTGAACCCAGGGCCTCATGCTTGCTAGTCAAACGCTCTACCGCTAAGCTATATCCCCAGTCCCCCACGGTCCTCTTGAGGTAGGGATTGGAAGGATACATATGATCTGACTTTAGCATAAGATTGCTTCAGTATACTCCTCCTTGTTCTTCTCCTCCTCCTTCCTCCTCTTCCTCCCCTTCCTTCTATGTGGGATCAAACCCGGGCCTCACACGCGCCACCGAGTGCGCCACTGCTGAGCCACATACATAGCTTACCCATCCCTTTCTCCTTATGCCTGTTACACTGTGGCCTCTTGTCTATCACTGGAAACCCCCAACCCTCTCTCTTTTGGGGCCAGTTTCATGGTGTTTTCAACATCTGTTATGGTTTAGAGGAACCCTTGCCTGGAATAGAAGTTCTTTCCAGACCACGATATAAAATTCCAGGGTAAGCAAATGAACGAATATGCAGCAAGGAAACACATTTCATACGGCTGCTTCCCTGAAAGTGGGCCGCCGCTGTAAAAGGAGGCATCTGCCTGTCATTTGGTCCCGGCAGCCGGATGGATTGTTCTAGCCGGGTCAGGACCCTTCCACCGCACTGTGTGGTTTGCTCTCCACGCTTGGCAGACTGTGGGTTCCAGTGTGTGCATTGGCACTGGCTACACAGCAAGTGCAAACAGCTGGCTTTCTTGCTGCTCATCCCGTGCCAAGATACTCCTCGCAAGACTTTTTAACTGCTTTTGCAGCTAGTAACATCAGTGAGCGGGAAATCAAATATTTTATCTCGCGGTTCATTTTAATGCTGTTTTCCAGATGTTTTCTGGGTTGGTCCTCACATGTTGATTTGTGGTGGTGTTGATATTTTCTTTCTATAGCATCTTATTATTTTGGAGCGGTGAGATTTAATTTGGTTGGGGTGGGATGCTATTTCTTTTTTTTCTTCCAGCTCTTTGCTTCTGACGACACAGTGTCTTGTGGAAATCCTACAGACTACAGGCCTTGACCTGATTACAGACAAGACTAGACAAAGCAGCTTTAGAAGGAGTGCCATACCTGTATCAAGGCTACCAGCTCCACCCTGATTGTGGGCCCATGGTAGTGTCAGAATCTGAGTTATGCCTTATTCAGACTTCCTCTTTATGCACAGCAGTAGGAGTGGGACTCACAGATGCTAAGCAACAAGACCACCCGGCTAGCTCCAGGTACCATCAGAACGGTTATTGGTGTCAAGGAGTCACGGCTCTGCGCCTGCGGACGGTCCTGTGTGCCGCTCACCACGAGACATCGCGGCAGCCTTGGACTGCTGATGCATCGCCTGCGTGGGATGGCTTCTTGTGGAGCTGTGTTGCCAGAAACCGATTCCAAACCTCAGCTCTCCAACCCCCTCTTTCTCTCCTGAACATCTCTCCTAGGGGGTAACCCCCACCCCCCCCCCCAGAGCCTCCCTAAGCTCTCTATCCACAGTGACAGGAGTGTGGTGGGGATCAAGTTCAGGATGCTGTGAGGCAGGCTGGTGTAAGCCTGACAGCAGTTTATAAATAACTCAGGGCAGACGATGCTGATGAGGGGAAGTAGATGTGGGAAAGACCAGCAGAACAAAACTGTATTCATTGGGAATGAAGAATGACAGCACACAGGCCAAAACCCCCAACAGCTCAACTGAGATTCTCATAAACCTGCAGATAAGCTTACAGTGTGTCTTACCAATTTTAAACCTTGGAGCGAGGCCGAAAGCATCACCTGCTTTAGGTCTTCCCACAGACACTTAGGAGGCTAACAAAACTGACCAGGATAGCACTTCAAAATTTGGTCATAATCTATAGACTGTCAGCTTGGGGGTAACTGGTAAAGTAATCTGCGGTCTCTTTTTGTCTGTTTTAATTGATGGCTTTTCTCTGCAGCTAGCTTTACAGGAGAAATTGAAACACAACTGCTGCATCACAAATCCACACATTGGAATAAGTGGCGCTCAGTGAATAACGAGAAGGGTCCAGAAAAGTTCGTCTAAGGGCCCAGACTGCTTCCTTTACTGGAGCACTCCTGGTGGGCTCCGTAGGGTCTCCTGCCTTGAGGGCAGCGGGACTTGGGATTCAGAGGTGTCTTGGGAGAGAAAGGAAGCCATAACATACTCTTGAGATTGGCCAGAATCAACAGCAGCCAGGAAGGCCTGGAAGAAGAGCCAGAAAATCTGTGCAAGGCTGATGGAAATCGGCCTGCATCACCTTACTGGACTAGATCAACGTTCACCATTTGTGAGACTTGGGTTTGTTGGCGTCATTACTTTATAACATCTACCACTCCTGAACATGTTCCTGGTGTGTAGCGTGTGATGGTCCATCGTGCCATCACCCCGAAGGTGTTCTTCTGCGCCATCAGGGGTCCTGACCCGCAGAGCATGCTTACTGCTTGAGGACACTTTCTTCCAAACGCCTGCCCTGCAGCTTCACCAGCTAGTCCACACCCGCCCTCCCAGCTCCCAGGCGATGCTCATCTGTGGCTTGTGTCCTCACTCCATTCTTTCAGCGCTAGGTTTCATAGAGTCTCTCCACCTCTCCCTTGGGTGTGAGCAGGGAGGCAGTCCTGGAGCATTTGAACTCTGAGCGAGACAGCAAGAGGACTGTGCTAAAAGGTGGGAGATTTAGGTGATCTCAAGAGGAGCCAAACTATTTCATTTGTGTTTCTGTGTAATTCTAGGGATTGAACTCAGGACCCTGTGCAAGCTAGGCAAGTATTCTTCCATGGGGCCACACCCTGTGTTCTGGCTATAATCTCTTGACTTTAAGATGATCTCAGTACCTGTCTGTTCCAGTGAGGCCCCAGATTATGCTTAAGAAATAAAATAGCTATATATATATATATATTACATATGTATATGAAAATGTCATAATAAAACCCACTGTTTTGTACATTAATAATAATAATAAGTGATCATAGTGAATAGCATTTAAGGATTTATTTATTTTATGACCATGGTACTCTATCTGCATGTACACCTGTATGCCAGTAGAGGGCATCGAATCCCATTATAGATGGTTGTCAGCTTCTATGAGTAGCATTTTTAAAAGACAGAGTCGTATGTAGTCCAGGCTAGCTTCAGAGTCACCATGTAGCCCGTGCTGGCCTTGATGTCCTGATGTTCTTACCTTGGCCACTTGAATGTGGGATTAATGGTATGAGCCATCAGCTGGTGACATACTGCAGGTTTTCTAGCACTGAGGTATATCCTCAGCTCAAGAGTATCACTGGAGATATTTTCATTACGGTGTGTTTATTATATAAAGCAGTGGGGTCTGTAATGACACTTTGTTGAAGTATGTACTCTGACTTATTCATTCCCCATTACTGCCTCCTGTCCCCCTGCCTCCTGTTTGTGTCCGTTCTCTTTTCAAACGGTCGCCTTCTGTTTGCATATTATATCCATCCATACATGTAAACATATATGGCCCAGGTTCTACATATGAGAGGGAACAGGTGACATTTGTCTTTCTGGCCTCATTTATTCCACCTAATCTGATAATCTCCGATTCTACCAAAGTTCCTGGAAGTGACATAATCTCACGTTTCTCTATGGCTGAATAAAACCCAACTCACATTTTCCAAAGAAGTTTCTCTTCAGGAGAGGACTTTGAAATGCAGAGAGCTGAATGTGTAAGCCCATCTGTTCAGATTATTCAACTTCAAATAACAACATAAACCCAATCACAAACCTCCCCAAGTACTCCAAGAATACAGCTCTGTGTTATCCGTGTGCCACCACTTGGTGCACAGCTCTTGTTGGCACTTTAAACTGGTTGAAAAGAGAAGCTGAACTTCGTTTCTCTTATTTCACTGTGAATGGGCATGGGAGCTTTTGAAGCAACAAACCGACCAAGCTATCAAACCTAGACCTGCATGTTGGGACTTGCGAGGTTAGGGTAGGATCGTAACTCCTAGAGGGCTGTTTGTTTCTAGAGGACTGTTTGTTCCTAGAGAACTGTTTGTTTCTAGAAGGCTGTTTCTGTAGTGTGAGGACCTGCTGAGTCACACAGTGTGGCCCTGTCCCCTTGCCTCCCTACGCAACCCCTGGATATTGACATCTTATTTAGGTGAAATCCACTTAAAATAAATATTGAGTGATGGCTTTTCCAGAGTGCTAACATGGGACCTCAAGCTAGTAAAACTCATGTGTGCTTATGTGTGTGCTCATGGCACTGTGGGGAGACAGAGGTCAGGGGGACACAGCCTGACAGAATGGTTGTTGCTAAGCTAATTACCTCTTTCCTCTTTCTAGCTCAGTCACTTTTGTAGTTGGCGTCTTGGAGAGATAGGTCTTTCACTGCTCATGGTGCTTCAGATGCCCACTGTCTGCATTGCTGTCAATCACGTTCTACTTCACTTACCTGCCTTTTTATCCAGTGCACCCCGAGAGGCTGGTTTCCCCAGATCACAGGGCTGGCTGTGACAACTGTCTAGCTGCAAATATTCAGTCATTCTCATTTGTTTAATGTCCCTCTTAAAAAAAAAAAAACAAAACAAAACCATGAGCTGTCTGTGATCCATCTTTGTCCTACTTTCTATGTGAGCCCCTTTGAGAACGTTCTGTCTTATTCCCTGGGTCCATTCACTATTCCCACAACTCCCCAAAGCATCTCCTTCAAGGCCGATTTAAGGTTACCTGCTGTACTCTGCGATCCAAGGTCATCTGCTATACTCTGTGATCCAAGGTTATCATGTGCTGTACTCTGCAATCCAAGGTCATCTGCTGTATTCTGTGATCCAAGGTTATCATGTGCTGTACTCTGCAATCCAAGGTCATCTGCTGTACTCTGCAGGGCCAGGGTTTTTGATGGCTCCTATATTCCAGGGTCCACTTAAAAGCATGGCTGGCCAAAGGTCTTCCTTGACTGTCCCTATGGACCCATGCTTCCTCTATGCCTGGTCCAAGGGTCTTCCCATGAATGTCCCTAAGAAGCCCCTGTTTTACCATAGCATATTGTACTTCTGTATCCCTTGGGACACCTACCCCTCTCTACCTTTCATAGTCTCAGGTATGAACCTGGACTGAGTGGGCCACGCAAATGTATTTTAATCACAAATCTGAGTTGTCAGTGAACTGCTGACAACAACTGTCTCATGGCATTTTAATTGTGAGCCTTAAGTGAAAAATATAACGTGTGTAACCCAGTTGCAGTCTGTCATTAAATTGTCAAAAATGTATGAATTATTGTCATCCTTCCAATGATTGCTTTAATTGCTTTTCTAGGCTGTAACTTTAACACTATTGAGTGTTGGATCATTTCCTATTGCAGATGCAGCAAATATCTCTTGTTGAAGATGAGACAGTGGTTTTGCCACTGATGAATCTGTCATATATTCTTTACCTTTTTTTTTTTTCTTACGATGTTATAAATTTACCCTCTCTCACAGGTTGTACCAAACAGGACCTTAGATTGGCTGTAGCTTACTGACCTTCTTATGCAGTACAGACTGTGTTTCCTGTGTAGAAACTCACTGAGCAATGTGTGATTAAATGAGGGTTCATGTGATTAGGCTCTCTTTGACCCTTTTCATCCTTTAAAGTCTTTTGCAAATAACCTCTGTTGTAGTTTGAATGTGCAATGTCTCTTGTAGGCTCACATGTTTCCACACTTGGTCCCCGCTGGTGGTGAAGTTTGAGAAGGTTGTGGAATCTTGGGGGGGGGGCGTTGCTGCAATAAGTCACTGGGGAGGAATGTAAAGTTTTTTTTTAATATAACATTTAAATTTATTCTTTGAGAATTTCTTACATGCATACAAAGTATTTTGAATATATCCCCCTCCATAACCCCCCTCCAATTCCTTCAGGAGTCTTCCCCATGTCTACCTCCCAATTCTTCCTCCTCCTCCTGAATCTTGTCCACTGAATCAATTTGTGGTGCCTGTAATTATGGGATGATCCACTGGAACATGGGGAATCTACCAGGGGCCACACACCCAGAGAAAATCATCCTTCTCTTCTATGGCAGCCTTTAATTGTTGATAACTCCTTTTCTAGGGGAGGAGCCTACTCAGCTCTTCCTCTAGCATGTGGTTTGGCTTGATCTTGTACAGGTCTTGTGCAGGTAACCACAGCCACTGTGAGTTCATGCGTGCAGTGCCTCCAATAGTTCAGGAGACACTGTTTCACAGCAATCCTGTCTGGCTTCTGGCTCTTGTTATCCTTCCATTATTTCTTCTACATTGTGCCCTGAGGATCAAGGTGGGGGGGGAAGAGACTGTGTACAGATGTTTCATTTCAGGTTAATTACTAGTCCTGTATTGGACCATTTGTGAGTTGGCATTAACTGCTGACTACAGCAAACAGAAACTTCTCTGCTGAGAGCTGTGTTTATCCGCAGGTATAAAGATAAACATTCAGAAGTTTGTTTGATACTATGTCCCCTCAGTAAAGTAATAGTATTAGGTTCTTCCTCAGGATTTATGACCTCCACAACCCTAGGAAGTCAGAAATCTTGGCCAGGTTTATGATACTGGGCATGGGTCCCCACCAGTGTAGCAGGCCCTAAATTTAATAAAAAGTGGTTGTTTATCTTTTATATAACCATGCCACTATTGCAACACTTGGCATATATCGCCAGGTCTGTTGCTATTGTAGCTTACAGGCATATATTGCATATATTGCTATGTAGTGTAGCTCACAGGTTCATAGCTGGGTGATCTGTTGGTTATTTTTTTCCCCTGACAGCCTGCATGGCATCTTCTGGCTTCATGAAAGCTAGCCAGGATGAAGCTTACAGGTGAGCACCAGCTTGGAATTAACAATACGGTCTTACCACCAAATTCGGGTGGGAACCCAAGAGCAATGTCACCAGCTTGTATTGTTTTGGGGGTCTCTGGGACCCCCTTGACTACAGCTCAAAGGGAAATTTCCCACCCCCAGCTTTCTGTTTGACAACCTAAATGGCTTTTAGGAGGAGTATTAGCTCTGCCATACACATTTCCACAAATGTGATTTGTGGAAAGCTTATGAATGGTAATTTCCGGGCTAGAGACATGGCTCAGAGGTTAAGAGCATTGACTGCTCTTCCAGAGGTCCTGAGTTCAATTCTCAGCAACCACATGGTGGCTCACAACCATCTATAATGAGATCTGGTGCCCTCCTCTGGCGTGCAGGTGAACATGCAGACAGAATACTTTTTTTTTTTTTTTAGGCCACTTACTTTTTTTATTTTTTTATTTATTATTATTTTATTTAATTTCATATAACACAGTCCAATTAAATGAAAACAAACATTTATACACAATATTTGGGAATTTGGGCGTCGTTCTTTCCAAACTACTTCCTGCTGGTAAGGGGCGCCGTCATGGGGGATTCGAAGCAGACAGAATACTTTACATAACGACTAAGATCTTAGAAAACAAAAATGGTAATTTCCACCGTCTACTTCCTGTTCACACTCTGCCGCCTGGGTGCAGATAAAATGTGACCATCCAGCCTTGCTCCTAACCCTGGGCCTTCTCACCCTCATGAACTGTTTCCTTCTCCAGCTCTAAGTGGAAATGAGCCCCTTTCCTCCTTAAGTTGCAGTCTTGTTTGGCCAGGGTGTTTTGTCACAGCAACTGGAAAAGAAATGAAGACAGCTTCCTATGCTTATTCCACAGCTTCCTGTGCTTTTCCCCCCGAAACCATTTCAAGTCCCAGTGTTTGTAGTGAATTTGAGTGTGGATTTGAGTAACCAGCATGCATCCTCCAAGTGTGGGGCTGTTTCTATGCAGTGGTGTCTTTTTAGATGGCCAGTTTTTCTAGTCCAGTCAAGCAGGCCGTTCCTATGTTAAGTCAGTGACTCTAAATTAGTTCGGGAAAAACCATTGTCAGGTGACTAAGACAATAATAAGCTGGGCTTACACTGGACCTATTTATGCCTCTCCACGGATGTATAAAGTCCTCGCTCCCATGCTGTTTTAATCAAATGTCTGACAAAGCCGGCCTCGCTGTGGCAAAGGGAATTGAGAACATTGGCATTAGCATAGTTTTTAAATTTTCTCTTTACCTACCACATTTGTATAGAAACTCCTGGGAGGCCATCCCATTTTCTTCATTGTGTTTTATCATGAACTGTCATTACTTCTGCTCAGCACCTTTCCTAGGCGCTCAGGACAGGAGGAAGGAGAATGCTTTCTCTGAGAATTTTCATCCCTAGTCTATCAAGCCTCTGCTCTGCTTCCTTTATACACCCTTATTTCAGGAAACAACATGAGCTAACTTCGAAGCACAGACTACATGTGTGTTTTGACACACTTAAAAATACTTGTCTCTTATCATTAATTCATGATTGTGATGTTGGGTACTGATTTTTATTATTATTGTTAATCTAAAAATTGTACGTATGTGTGTATGTGCACACTTATACCAAAGTGTGCCTGTGGAGGTCAGAGGGCAACTTGTAGGGGTAGGCTCTCGCCTTCTGTCATGTGGGTTCTGCTGTGGAACAATCCTGCACACTGTGAAGATGCGATGCTCTCACTGTTAATAAAAAGCTGATAGGCTGACAGCTAGGCAGGATTTTTGGGGCAGAGAGAATGCTGGGAGGAAGAAGGGGCATAGTCAGGGAGCCAGACTCAGAAGAAGCAACATGGGACGTTCATAGAGGAGGTAAAAGAGCCCCAGGGCAGCAGATCCATTAGTAGCAATGGGTTAATTTGAGACGTAAGAGCTGGCTGGAGACAAGCCTAAGCTATCGGCCAAGCATTTATAATCAACAATCAGTTTCTGTGTGGTTATTTGGGGAGGACAAGGACAAGAGCTGATCCGGATGGAAAACTCCACTTGCAGGGTTCTGGGGATTGAACTTAAGAGGTCAGGCCTGGTGACAGGCACCTTTTCCCACTGAGTTATGTACCAGTACCTCGTTATCTCTCTCTCTCTCTCTCTCTCTGCACCAGATTTATGGTGCTCTTTTTATTTTTAAGATTTATTTATTTATTATGCACATAGTGTTCTGTCTGCAAGTATGACTGCACATTACGGATGATTGTGAGCCACCATGTGGTTGCTGGGAGTTGAACTCAGGACCTTTGGAAGAGCAGCCAGTGCTCTTAACTGCTGAGCCATCTCTCCAACATTAAGCAGTGGGTTAGTCAACACGGTCCATACAGATTTCATTCCTCTAACAATGTAGCTGGGTATGGTGCCCATACCTGCGATCACAGGACTCCATAACCTGAGGCAGAAGGATCCAGAGTTTAAAGCCAGCTTGAACTAAGCAAGTTTTACTAACCTGAGCTGCACAGTGAGACCTTTTCTCAACAAAACCAAAGAAAACCAACAAAACCTTAAATCAAATCAAAGGAAACTCAAACCAAGCCAGACGTCAAACGGAGCAAAGCCAGTTGATTGCAGATTTTCTCAGCAAAATGATTCTTTATGGAAAATACCCAAATTTCCACTAGGTGGCACTGCTGTACCCTGAATAGCCTCAAATAGGCAAAGAACAAGCTGGAATTCTACCCTCAAATTAATTTTCATCGTTGTTTAAACCATTAGTTTGTCATTGGTATAATCAGAAGAAAATGCTACTCACTTCTATATAATTTTGTATAAGTTGTCACTTGCAACTTCTGTTCAGATATGGCAAAATATCTTATTAGAGAAGCTAACTCAAATGCTTATTTTTTAGAAAAAAAAACCAAAAGAGGTATGTAAATATACAAATGTAAGAGATGCAAAAATTAAGCAAATGATGTAAGTAGACTCTAGGAAATGCTACATCTTGATAATATTAATTTTAGGGTAACTATTATTAACGGGTTTGATGATTCACGCCTATATTCCCAGCAGTCTAGAGGCTGATGGGATAATCATGAGTTCAGGGCCAGCCTTGCTATATAGCAGTTCCAGGGCTACAGGCTCAAAAACTTAAAAAAATTATTAAAAAAGACAATTTGGAAAAATTCTGAAATAATGAACCCGAGTCTTGAAAGAAAAGGAAAAAAAAAATTAATTTTGGTTGTGACTCAAAATTCAAGCCCTGTCTATCTTATTGCCGAGCCTGTTCGGTTTCAGTAGCTGCCAAAATACTAAGCACGGCCTGTGCCGTGTATGAACCGTGCCTTGGGGACCATTTGCAGCAGTTCTAGAATGTTGACGATGAATTAAAAAATCTAGGATGTAAGCTGGAGAAGGCTCAGTGGCAGCCAGACGAAGTCTGTTGTTATATCGGTCTTCACAGGGGTTGGATAAAATAGCTGAAGGGGAGCCACATGGAACGTTCCTCCCTTAACACTGCTGCCCATTTTAGGCAACCATAGGGCGTGAGAGCCACACGGGATGGCACACCTCGTCCCTATGAACGGGGAAGCCACAAGCGGGGCCTTATGGAACGGATTTGCAGGTTCTGATGCGATGACTCATAGTCTGGGAAAGACACGCCTTCCACAAGCAAAGATGAAGAAAGACGGGCATTATATGTTCAGTCTTCTATTTTTACTCTCCTGGTTTTCAGTTAAATTGTGACTTCAATCATTTGGTTATGGCAACCCATTAATTCACCAAACAGAAGTTCCGTTGGAGTTAAAAGACTCCTTTAAAAACACAAGATAAAGGAACCTATGCATTCTCGTATTTTCCTGCAATTCTGCCATTTTGCTAATCCCAATAGTCCGTTAGGCCTGGAGGCACCATAAATAAACTCTAAGATTTTTCACAGGTAGCTAAAGAATGGCTAGTACTTTCATTAAAAATGAGCCAACACCAAAGTATATTGAATTTTTTTCCTGACTGTATTTATGACATGAATTTAAAAGTACTATTATTCTTAAGTATTTTTTTAAAATTCTTTTGATTTTTAAAAACTTGCTGTGTGTGTATGTGTGTATGTGTGTACATGTGTTTGTGTGTGTGTGGTGTGTGTATGCATGTTTGTTAGTGGGCGGGCATGTGTACAAGCAGCCGAGAGGACAACCTTGGGTGTCATCCCTCAGGTACTATCCACTTTTTTTTTTTTTTTTTAAATGACACGACCTGTTGCTGGCCTGGAACCCATCGATAGAGCCCTGCCTGCTTCTGTGTCCCCAGAGCTGGGATTGCGAATGTGCCCCTCCATGCTCAGCGTTTTTATATGAGTGCTGAGGACTGATCTCAGGCTCTCATGCTCTTGCCAACAGTCCTCTTAGGACATATCTTGAAGACTGAAATTGAACTTTCTAGAACCGAAACGTTAGTGTTACATGGCAAGGACCTCATGAATATACACATTTCACCCACATGTTTAATGTTTATGCATTGCTTTAGCATCTACCTCTGTATCTGGACTACCAGCACTACCAGTGTCACTTCTTATTAGCAGTGTCTCTACAAGTAGGTGCTTAGATGTCCTTTTTGTAGGTGAAATACCAGTGAACATAAAAATATATATTGCTGAATTAAATTAACACAGTGTCCTAGAAGGCTGACTTCAATCTTAGTGCGTGAATATGAAATAACGTGTGAACATGAATCGTCAAGAATAAGGCAGAGTTCAGAAGTCCTTTAGAAGGAGCAGACTTTTTAACATACTACGATGCCACCCTGTCACAACCCTCCCCAGTTTCCTCAGTCCTTAGTTCACCCTCCAGAACAGTTTTCAGCGCCCATTTCTTTTCAGTACTTGTAAGTTGTTGGTCCTCTCTGTGTACAGTGTTTGAGACGGCTCTTTTCTGTTCTTCTCTATTGCGCCCAGCAGGTTAGCAGCTCTGCAGGTCCCCGGGGTCTCTCCTTGCTCTGGTCCCATCGCACCATAGGAGCACTGAGATAACCCATGTGCTCTTCTACACCTGGCTTCATGGAGGTTCTTGTCACTCACACTTAGAGCCTCACCCTTGTGCAGGAAGCACTTTACCCACTAAGTCAGATTCCCAGCACCGTACTTCTTTCCTAAAAGTTTATTTTATTTATTTTTTTTCACATAATGATTTTGACCATGTTTCCCCTCTCCCTATGTCTCCTAGATCCTACACACTTCCCTCTCTACTTATCCATCTTTATATTCTCCCTCACTCTCTGTCTCTCTTAGAAACAAGAAGCAAACCAAACAAAACACCAATAAGACAAAAAAATTATTATTCAAGCCAAATAAAAAGCCCACAAAAACAGTACAATTAATTGTGTTGGCCAACTTTTCCTGGGCATTGGGCCTGTCCTGGAGTATAGTTGATAGACCCCATGGCACTCTATTAGAGAAAACGGATTTTCCCTTTGCCAGCAGATATCAATGACAAATAGCTTCTTGGATCCTCATGTCCCCTTCTCCCTCTTAGTGCTGGGACACCATGGATTGACCCCTGCAGGTTCTATGCATGCTTCCACAGTTTCCCTTAGCTCACATGTGCACCAGACCTGTTGTGTGTGGAGGACTCTGCTTCTTTAACAATACCCACCACCTCTGGCTTTCACACTCTGTCTACCTCTTCTTTCGCAAAGATCCCTGAGCCTTGAGGGGTGGGGTTGGGTGAAGACATCCAGTTTAGAACTCAGAGCTCCAAAGTCTCTCACTCCCCTACGCCCATATTTCTTGGCCGTGACATTTTGTCACAAGAATATTAACATGTGGACAAGAAATGGCTGTGTAATACTTCCTGACCATTGTCGAGACAGGCCAGGCTTATGAAAACATCACATTATTTAATGAATGCCAATTGGTGTGGCCATGTAGTCTTTATGTCTGGTTCTACACCATGCTGTTTTAGTACGAATATCATGCCTTTGATAATGTTGACTTCTCTACATGAAACTGATATTCCCTCTTCCTTCATTTGTGAAACTGATGAACATCTTTAAGACTTATTTTAAGCATGACTTGCCCCACAAACCCACAAGCCACAAAGACCAAAAGAGTCTCACAGGACACTACCCATGCTCCATTGGAGAAAGTTATGTTTTGTTTTGTTTTTTTCCTTTTGTGAATACTCACAGCATCCTGTACTAAATTGTGAAACTCTCCAAAGGAAGCAATAAACAAATTTGAAGATCAACAGGAGAGATGGTTCAGCCACTAAGAGCACTTGTTGCTCTTGCAGAGGACCCAGGTTTGATTTGCAAGGTCCACATGCAGCTTATAACATCTGTTACATCAGATGGACCCAGAGTTTCTGATGCTCCCTCTTGGCCTCTTTAGGCACTGCATGCATGCGATGCACAGACACGTACTCAGGCAAAATGGCCAGAAACATAATAGATAATTTATTTTTTTAAATTAAAAATATTTGAGGGCAGCTGACCCCTGTTTCTTTGCTAAATGTCCCAAATGAGATGCCTTGATCACTAGGATGGTTGGTCATCCATTGATCAACTGGTAGAATGGTCAGCCATTGATCAACTGGTAGGATGGTCAGCCATTGACTAACTGGTAGAATGGTCAGCCATTAATCAACTGGAAGCCACTCATCTACTCATGCTTCCTCTACAGCTTGTGCAAGTACAGAATTCTGAAGGTGTGTAAATATGGATTCACCAGACCCAGTATAATGGATAAGTGGAGTTTTATTGGGTAAAGAAATTACACAGGCAACAGTGACCGTCTCAGCATTCCTGCTTCGAGGTTGCAGACCCTGCCTCCCTAGTGCTCGCCATGGCCTCAGGGGCCTCCTGATCCCAGATCTTCTCCCTTTAACAGGTCACACCTGCATCTATAACTACGTCCAAAAGGCGTGCCACTGTTATAAGTTCACAGACAAATATATCGCTACAGAATTCTACTTTGGGAGTCATTTCCTTTCAAAATTTGTATCTTTGTTTATTTTGATGTCTTTCTTACCATGCTGATGTGGAATCAAGTCACTCCTAGCATCCTCTTTCTTCAAAAACCCTCCATTATAGAGAAATGTAAATATGTCTAAGGAGCAAACAAGATGAATCGCCATGTATATTCTTCATGCTGCTTCCATAGCTACCAACACACTGACACTGCCTCTAAAGGCCACCTACAACTTTCTGCATGAATTTTCAGTTATTTTGCATCAAAATCCAGAATCATATTATTTTGTGGTAAACATCCATTAAGAATCATATTTCTGCTCTTTTGTAGGCCATTTGTTTTATTCTCTGAAAGTTTTTTTAGGGAAACATTTTTTTCTAAAGTTCTAAAATTTAACAATATACTGAGTATACTCATCTCTGTAGCTCTTTGTGTGAATGCAAAAAAAAAAAAAAAAAAAAAAAAAAAAAGCCCTTAATGCTTCCATTGATGCTGCCTTTTCCTCACTGCTCAGATTCAGATGTTGGACCTCTCAGATGGTTTTCTGCTTTCTGTTTTTCATGGCATTGGCTTATTTTGTTCTTTTTTTTTTGTTTAAAAAATCATTTTAAAATTATATGGTATACATGTGTATCTGTGTGTGACTATGTGCTCACATGCGCAGTTGCTTATGGAAACCAGAAGAGGGCATAAGAACCTCCTGAAATTGGAGTTACAGGCAGAAGTAGGTGCTGGGAAATGAACTTAGGCTATCTGCCAGAGCAGTATAGGTGCTGAATTTTTTGAGCTGTCTCTCCAGCTGCCTTGATCTCCTTTTCTAAAGGATTGCCTCAATTTTATCTCTGGGCTCAAAGTTTCCAATTATCTCTATACAGTTTTGTTTTCATTTTGATGCTTTGATTAAAAAAAAAAAAAAAAAAAGAAAGCAAAACCAAATCCTTTATGTGTATGAGTGTTTTGCCTGCTTGCCTGCCCATATATATAAATGTGCATGTGGTGTTTGTGAAGGCCAGAAGAGGGCATCAGGTCCCCTGGAACTGAAGTTACTGTTGTAAGCTGCCATGTAGGAGCTGGAAGCTGAACTTGGTCCTCTTGGAAGAGCAGCCAGTGCTCTTAACCATGGAGCCATCTCCAGAGCTGTTTGGGTTTTGGAGGCAGTATCTCAAAACCCAGCTGGCCTCAAAGGCATGTCACTATACCTCAACCTCACACGTAGTGGGATAGCTATGCATTACAAACTTAGCTTTTTATTTCTTCCTTCCCCAATTCTTTATTATATTTTTATGTTTTTGGTTGTGAGCCTAGCCTTTAACGGCTGAGCCATCTCTCCAGCCCTCTTTATTATATTTTTAAATGGTCTTTGGATGTTTCTTTTCCATGGTGTCTTGCTTTTGTTTCATGGTGGAATATGGTTGTTCTTTGTCTTCATGATCATATAATGTTATTTTTTGACAGTTTCCTTTCCTTCAAACTTGTCCTTTTTCAATTTGCTTATAGTTTTTTTGGGGGTTAAATCTTCTGTGGTGGGAATTTCATCACTGGGCCTATAATTGGTTTCCTGTCTCATGAACAAGAAAACATGAAATTGAATACTGATTGGTAGGGGCCAGAGAGATAAATGGCTATCAGTTCAGAGCAAGTTGTCCTCTGGAAGAGACCAAAAGCTCAGTAGCTCAGTTCTCAGCACCCATTTCTATTCGTTCTCAGCTGCCTGTAACTCCAGCCCTAGGAGGACCTAACACTCCTGGTCTCTGAGGGTACTCAAATTCACTTGCATACAACCACATACGATGGGGGATGTCCTTTTGTATGTATGTTTCTCTTATTGGTTGATGAATAAAACACTGTTTGGCCAATAGCCAGTAGAGGCAGGAAGACAGGTGGGACTAGGAGACAAGGAGAATTCTGGGAAAGGTAGGCAAGGGAGAGACTGGAAGGAGATGCCATGGAGGGACCAGGAGAATAGGATGTGCCAAGCATTCTCTGGTAAGATAAGGCCATGTAGAAATGCATAGATTAGTACTTATGGATTAATAATAATGACAGAGCTAGCCCATAAGAAGCCCTAGCCATCGGTCAACAGTTAAATAATTAATATAGCATCCGTGTGTTTATTTGGGGCTGAAGCAGCAGTGGGACCTAAGGGGACAAAAGAAACCTCTGCAACACACACACATGTACACATAATTAAAAATAAAATGAAAAGAAACAAGGGAAAGAAAAGTGACTGGCTCATTTGCAGGGGACACTCTGAGGTTGGGACTTTAGGTTTTGCTCTGGGGTGGGTGAGATGTTTAGAAAAGAGGGTTTTTAATCTGCCGTTGGCAGGGTAAGCATCTGGCTGCCAGTCTGTTCTGTGTGGCTGGGCTGAGGAGGAGGCTCTGAGTGTCTGCATTCAGCACTAGCCTTATGAATGATCAGTAGATGGCTGTCTGGTCTCACAGCACACCTCCTCCTGCCCCCAGCAGTCTGCTTTATGTAGGTCAACAGAAGGGATCGGAGACATCTGTCTGCCCACATTTCCTTATTTGGAACCCTTTCACACTCAGGTTCGGGTTTTTCTGGTGTTGTCCATGTCTGATTTTGAGTTTTGAGGACTGTGGTACCAATTATGCTGGTTGTGAACTCTCCTGCAGCCAGCTAGGGATTCAAATTTCTTGGGAATCACACATTCTTCTGCTTTTCAAGTTCCAAAAATGTCTCTGCTGCTGTTTCCTCTCCTGTTTTCTTCACACTTGCAGGCTTCAGGATCAAACAGAAGATTTGTTACACTGCTACAGGTTTCAGGAGAGAGAACTAGGTTTGCGTGCTTGTGCTCAGGTCAATCTGGAAGAAGCTTTTCTCCCACCCCGGCCCCTTTTTCTTTGAGTCAGGGTCTCAAACTTAGCTTCCCGAGGGCTGGGATTACAAATGTGTGTCATCACAAGCCTGGCTGCAATGTGTTTTTGTCAAATTGGTTAGACTCACACCTCTGTGGGTGACTGCAGACTGAACACAGTATCTTGGACTGCTGGGCTCCATTACCTTTTACACCCTAAAAATCCTGTAGGCATAGTTTTATATAGATGTGAACTCCTGTCCTGATGAGTGGTGGGAGGAATTATGGTAAGCAGCAGGGTGCCAGGGCCTCTGAACCTGATTTTTCAGTAAGGAACCAGCCATCAATTGGCTCTGGCCACATATGGTGATGGTATCATTGTTCTCCTTAGAAGGCTCAGGCACACATTTCCACTAATAGAACAAGCATTGAGCTGTGGAAATGAACTAGCTGGTTTCTTAACTACGGACCAAATGAGCAATATGCTTCACAAAGGCACAGCATCCAGGCTAGGAATCCACCATTAGTACAGACTTAGCAGCTTGTGGTGCATCTGTCTAGGCTCAGTTACTCTAGGAAAAGTCTGCTCCCCTTGTTGAAGCACCAAATATGTGGCTGTCTTCTCATGTTCAGCACTTTCAGGGACTACAGTGGGTGGACACCTGGGCTGTGGGCATTGACAGGAACTTTTCACTTTGTAGGTCTGCACCTGTAACACAAACAGCTCAGTCTATATTTACTTACTCATTTCTTGAACTTAATGTGTTCTTGTTTCATTTCTGTTGCCATAATGAAATATTGACAAACAGCAATTTAGAGAAGAAAGGTTTTACTTGGCCTACAATTCCAGAAGGCAAGGCAAAAATTAAGCATCACATCCACAGTCAAGACCTTAGAGAGAATAAATTCATATGTTCTTCCTTGCTTCTGTTCAGCTTGCCTTCTTGAGCCATACTGTTCAGGATCCCTTGCTTAAGGAATGATGCCACCCACAATGGGCTGTGTCTTCCTTCATCAATTAACAATCAAGACAGTTTCCACAGGCTGATTATATCTAATCAGTTCCTCATAAGACACTCTTGTGAGGCTTGGAGAGATGGCTCAGTGATTAAGAGGGTCTCATCTTCTTTTGGAAGACCCAAATTGGGTTCTTATCATCCATGTCAGGTGCTTGCAACTGCTTGTAACTCCAGTTTTCTAGGGCTCAACACCCTCTTCTATCCTCCTGCCTGCCTCTGGCAACTGCACACTCATCTACGTACACACAATAAAAATAAAAATAAATCTAGAAAAAAAATACTCTTTCCTGTGGTGAGTTTTGGTTGTGTCCAGATGACTCAGGTTTGATTCCCAGCATTCACAAGGTACCTCACCGCCATTTATAACTCCAGTTCTAGGGGATCTGATGCTGGCTTCTGGCCTCTGAGGGCACTAGGCACACACAGTATACAGACATACATGCAGACAAAACACTCATATGCATAAAATAAAAATAAATCTAAAAAACATGCAGAAAAATTGACAAGATTGTATGCTTGTGGAATGGGGGAATCTATGTAGTGAAAACTCCAATATCACCTAAGACGTATGCAGATTTTATCTATAACCATGAAAATACCAATGGCACTCCTTCTTTCTTTTTGAGACAGGCACTCATGTGTGGTCAAGGTATGTAGTAGAGTATGAGCTTGAGCTCCTGAGCCTCCGGCCTCTATCTCCCATGTTTGAAACCACACCCCTTCTCCCATTATTGACCTTTTGTAGAACTAGAATAAACAATGCTAAAATTCATACAGAGTTTTAAATGGCTATACACAGATAAAGCAATCTTGAGCAAAAAGAACAAAAGAGATACCATGTTGCCTAAGCTCAAGATATATCCCAAGGACAAAGTAAAAAAGGTAGCATAGAACAGGAATAAAAACTGACATGTAGACCAATGAATGAGAATAAAGATCTTATTCATAGATGCACACATCTCCAACCAACTGATTCCTGAGAGGAACACTAAAACAAATTAAAGAAAGATGAAGGCTGGACACATGGCTCATCAGTTAAGAACACTTATTGTTCTTGCAGAGGATTCAGGTTTGATTCCCAAAACCCACATCCTATAGTTCTCAATTGCCTGTAATTTCAGCTCCAGAGGATCTAACTACTTCCGGCCTCCATAAGTAGCTGCATGCATGCACATGGTGCATGTAAATTCACACAGGTACTGTCCTAGTTTGTTTTCTATTGCTGTAATAAATTCTATGACCGTGGTGGTTTGAAAGAAGATGGCCCCAAAGGGAGTGGCACTGTTAGGAGCTGTGGCCTTGGTGAAGTAGGTGTGGCCTTAGTGGAGGAAGTATGTCACTATGGGGATGGGCTTTGAGGTCTCATTTGCTCAAGCTTCACTTAGCGTGATACACAGTCTACTTCCTGTTGCCTGCATATAAAAATGTAGCCAGCACCATGTCTGCATGCACACTGTCATGTTCCCTGCCAGGATGATAATGGACTAAACCTGTAAATCTGTAAGCTGTCCCCAGTTAACTTTTCCCTTAAAAGAGTTGCTGTGGTCATGGTGTCTCTTCATAGCAATAAAAACCTTAAGATAATGACCAAAAGCAACTTGGGGAATAAAGGATTTATTTAGTATACATATCCCAAATCACAGTAGATTGATGGAGGCCCAGGCAAAATTCAAATATGGCAGGGACCTGGAGGCAGGAAGGATGCAGAGGGCATGGGGGAATGCAGATTACTGGCTTATTCTCCATGGCTTGCTCCATGGGTGCATGGCTTTCCTATTGCACCCAGGACCTCCCAGAGGTGGCATTCCTCAAACTGGGTTTCTTTAATCAAAAAAATGTCTCACAGGCTTGCCTATGGGTCAACCTGATGGGGCACTTTCTCAATTGAAGCCCCCTCTTAAGAGAATGAATTTAGTTAATTTAGTGTCAAGTTGACAAAATACAGCAAAAAAACAAACAAAATGAACAACCAGTGCAGGCACACATAAATAAGATAAACATATCTTTAAAAAAAAACAACAAAGAACAAACTCATTAATAAACAATGCTGGGAAAATTGGAAACACACATGTAGAGTGAAACTTGAACTCTGTATCTCTTCCAATCCAAAATACAACTGCAAATAAATCAATGACATGCATGTAAAGCCCTGAAATGAAGAAACTTCTACAAAGAAACAGGAGACACTTTAAGGTACCAATATAAGCAAAGATAGCTTTGTTTTTATAAGAGCCCCAATCCTCACACCCCGATAAAGCACAGGCAACACAATGAATATCTGACCAGCAGGATTAAATCAAGAATCTTCCACACAGCAAAGGGAACAAGCAACAGATGAAAGAGACAACTTACAAATAGAAGAGGAAATTTGTAACTTGGTGGGGGATGTCCTTCTGTATATATGTTGCTCTTATTGGTTGATGAATAAAACACTGATTGGCCAATAGCTAGGCAGGAGGTAGGCGAGGCTGGAAGATAAGAGGAGAATTCTGGGGACAGGGGGCAGAGAGAGGCCTGGAGGAGATGCCATGCTGCTGAAGGAGTAACATGCTGGATTAAGGGTAAGACACAGCCTTGTGGCAATACATAGATTGAAAGAAATGGGTTAATAAATAAGACAGAACTAGCCAATAAGAAGCCTAAGCCATCAGCCAACAGTTTTATAATTAATATAAGTCTTTGTGTGTTTATTTGGGGCTGATGGACTGCAGGACAAGGTAGAACAAAACCTCCTTCTTCAGTAAGTTATCTAACCAAGGACTAATATTCAGAATATATAAAGAAACTCACTACAGTGGCAAAAAAGCAAATAATCTGATTGGAAAATGGCTAGAAGATCTTGACATCTCATCCCCATCAAAGTAGCTGTTACCATAAAAAAAAAAATAAAAGGTCAATCAAGAAACACCAGTGAGCACTGGGGAGAAGGGAGCCCTTATCAGGTGGTGGGGATGTGACCTCAGCCACTTTACAAAGAATAGTTTCAAGGTCCCTTAAAATGCATGATGCAGCTATCACACTTGGGAGTTGTACTGGCTGGTTTTGTCTGTCAACTTGACACAAGCTGGGGTCATCATAGAAGAAGGAGCCTCACTTGAGGAAATGCCTCCATGAGATCCAGCTGGGAGGCATTGTCTCAATTAATGATCAATAGAGGAGGACCCAATGCATAGTGGGTGGTACCATTCCTGGGCAGGTGGTCCTGGGCTCTATCAGAAAGCAGATTGATCAAACTAGGGGAAGCAAGCTGTTCCCCTCCGTGGCCTCTACATCAACTCCTGCCTCTAGGTTCCTGCCCTGCTTGAGTTCCTGTTCTGACTTCCTCCAATGATTGACTATGATAAAATAAGCTCTTTCTTCCACAACTTGCTCTTTGGTCATGGTGTTTTGTCATACTAATAGAAACTGTAAGACAGATTGGTACCAGCTCAGTGAGGTATTGCAGTGATGACCTGACTGTATTTTTGGGATGATTGTGAAAGGACTTTGAGACTTAGGGATAGAAAGCTAATTGAGTGTTGAGACCTCAGTAGGATGTTTGGGGGGGGGGAGCTCTCCCCTGAGGGTTGGGACCAGCTCTCCTGCTGCAGTATCCAGCACGGATCAGGGTCAGCTATCACAAGGCCAGTGAAGGGTGGGGCTGGCTCAGTACAGCATAGTTCCAGTGATCCCCTACCCACTCATTCAAGGTTTTATTTTAAATGAACTAAGCCAAACACAAAAGATAAAATGTTGATTGCTCTCTCTCATATGTTGATGTGAAAATAGGATGTTAATGTTTAGTAGTTAGGAAGGAAAAGACCAGATTAGAGAGAAAAAAAGTATGTAAGTAGGTTCACTGTTCTGGGGACAAATATCAGATAGAAACATTTAAAAAAAATTATGGAAATATAAGCTTGGTGGTGGTAGCCAACACCTTTAATCCTGGCACTTGGGAGGCAGAGGCAGATGGATCTCTGAGTTTGAGATTGAGTTCCAAGACAGCCAGAGCTACACAGAGCCCTGTCTCAAAAAGTATGTAGAAATATGTAAATAAAAAAAATCACACTGAGAAATTAACCAGATCTAAAGTCAGTCTGTATATCTCAACAAACTTTTTACATAGTTTGAGTATAAAACAATAGAACATTTAAAACTACATATTGTATTTGTGTGTGTGTGTGTGTGTGTGTGTGTGTGTGTGTGTGTGTGTGTTTGAGAGAGAGAGGACAATAGAGAGACAGATAGTGCATGTTAAATGGAGGTCAAAGGATCACTTACAGAATCCGGCTCTCTTCTGTGGATGTGTCTGAGGGCAGCAACTCAGGTTGTTAGCTTCAGCCCCAGACACCGTTACCCACTGAGCCATCTTTCCAATTCTGACAAACCATTGAAAAAGACTGAAGATGTATTTTGGCTCAGGATTCTGAGATGATTGCTGGCAGGCTGGATCCATGGCCGTATGGTGAGATAAACCATCATGATGGGAGAGTGATGGGAAGGTTGTGTGTGGCGTCTAGGAACCAGACAGCAGGACAGAGAAGCCTCAGGTAAGATCTGATCTGCTGGGACTAATCCCAGTTTATGCTTCCCCTAGCAGTGGCTCCAGCTTCTAAAGCTCTCAGAGTCTCTCAAAATAGCACTACGAGCTGGAAAGCAAATGTTGAACACAACTGATGGGAGATATCATTCTGTGAATATATTTCTCATATTGGTTAATGAATAAAGCACTGTTGGCCAATAGGAAAGCAAGATAGGCGGGACTAGGAGACAAGGAGGTTTAGGGGACAGGTAGGAGGAGATTTAACATGTAGGACTAAGAGAATAGAGGTCCCGACCCTCTCTCCGGTAAGATAAGACCATGTGGAAATACTTAGATTAATAGAAATGGGTTAAATATTTAAGACAGAGCTAGCCAATAAAAAACACTAGTAACAGGCCAACAGCTTTATACCTAATACAGCATCTCTGTGTGTTATTTGGGGCTGGCGTGGCTGTGTGTAACACACACCGGCATACGGGGTAATTTTACCTTTAGACAATAAGAGAAGGTGGGAGGGAGGCTTGATAACATGTTCCCAAACATGGTGAAAGAAAAGGAATGAACTCCAGAGTCCTGGAGCCCAGTAGCATGACTGTTATCCCAAGAGCATATTACACATCTTATAAAGGAGAAGAGAGGAGCGTAAGGCCGTGTACTCCAGACTTAAAGAATACATCAGCCTTGCTGACTTCATCCCCGCACACTTGAAATATACACATACTGAAATATTCTGTGACCCATAAATCCGTGGAGTTATTACCAGTTAATGAAAAGATGAAAATAAGGGGCGGGCAAGATGACTCAGAGGTGAAGAACACTTGCCGCTCTGTCAGAGGACCTAGGTTCGGATCCCAGCTCTGACAAGGCGGCTCACAAAACTCTGTAACTCCAGTTTCAGGGAGCTAGTAGCTCTGCGGCACTGGACGTGCAAGTGGTTCATATGCAAACATGCATGCAGGACACTCATGCATGTAAAATAGACGAATCAAAGAAAAGTAGTGAAGCAATAGCTCATGGCATGGGAGAAAATACAGGCAAAAATGTATATTGGACAAATGACTTAATCCAGAATGCATATGAAGTGCCCACATCTCAATAACAGGAAGGCAAAGGGCACAGTTTTCAAAGATCAAAGGATTTGCATGTCTCTTGTAACTAGCAGCTTAAAGGCCCTCTGAATATGCCTGCATCCTAATTCTCAGGGAAAATCATCGCTGTGCACATTTTGGATGGCGAATTCTGTGAATAGTGAGCTGGGTTTTGGTGAAGCTGCTTTTAAGAACAGTATAAGGAGCTGCCTTATGTTTCCCACACCGTCACACCAGTTATTTTTATCTTGTTCCCCTTGCTTTTCAGTTCTGTCTTTAAATCTGCATGTCTCTAGCTTCTGAACCCATTTAAAAACATTCAATTATATGTTGAAAAAATCTTGGCAGAACATTAGATATTCAGTTTGGAGGAGTGGCCTACAGGTTAAGAGCTCTTTGTCCTAGTTAGGGTTACTATTGCTGTTATGAAACATTGTGACTAAGTGCAGCCTGGGGAAGAAAGGGCTTATTTGACTCATAGTTCCACATTATAGTCCATCACTGAAGGAAGCCAAGACAGAAACTCAGGCAGGGCCAGAACTTGGAGGCAGGAGCTGATACAGAGGCCATGGAAGGGTACTGCTTACTGGCTTGCTCCTCATGGCTCATGCAGCCTGATTTTGTATAGAATGGGGGACCACCACCCCAGGCATGGCTCCACCCACAATGGGCTTCCTTGGGTCAATGACTAATTAAGAAAATGCTCTACAGGCTTGCTTACAGCCCAGTCTTCTGGGTTCATCTTTCTCAACTGAGATTTCCTCTCCCCAGATGCCTATAGCTTGTGCCAAGTTGACATAAATCTAGCTAGCACACTCTAGAGGACCTGGGTTTGGCTCCCAGTATACCACATCTGTGACTCCAGTTCCTGGAGGTCTGATGCTTGTTGGTAATCTCCACAGGTATCAGGCATGTGCATGGTGCATACACATACATTCAGGAAAACATTCATACACACAAAATAAACAAATACATTTTTAAAAATTTAAAGATTGGATATTGGGGCTGGAGAGATGGCTCAACCCTTAAGAGCACTTGTTGCTCTTCCAGAAGACACGGGATCAAGTTCCAGCACTCACACAACAGCTCACAGTGGTTTTTAACCCCAGTTAAAGGTGATCCAACACCTTCTTTGGACCCTTTCAGGCACCATACATATGGTTCAAATACACAGGCAAAACACCCATACACATACAAAGAGGGCACTTCTGTTTGAATAGAACTATAGAAGTATAGAAAATGCAAATCAATTGATAGTGAGAAAAAGCCCGATATGTTTTTGTTGGGGGAACAGGCTGGGCATACAGGGGGCTGGGCTACAAAGAAACATTTCAGGGTCATAGGTATGCTTAGTGCTTTGATTGTAACAGTTTCATAGGTGTACCCAAGCTATGCAAATAAATATACCAAGAGATCATTTCCTGTCAATTGCACTTTTACAGAACTGCTGAACGTTTTTAGGTTGTGGCCCAGCAAGACAGCTCAGTAGGCAAGAGCTTGTTAAATTCCCCCTTCTGTGATAGCAGGCCTATTGATGTTGCCATTGCTCTGGTCTTGTCTATTTAGCCATTTCTAAGAGAGATGTCTGGAAACAGACTTCCTGGTATTTTGGCTCTTACATTTTTTTCCCACCCCCACTTCTTTGATGATCGCTGAGCTACTGATGCAGGAGCTGTGATGTAGATGAATTCACTGGGGCTGAGCTCCCCACGGTCTGTTCATGTCTGCATTGTGTCCAGTTGTGGTTTTCTGTGATGATCTCCACCTGCTGTAAAGAGAGGCTTCTCTGATGAGGGGTGATGGCTACACTTATCTGTGGGTCAAAGGGTGAGATTTAGAATGTAGTATGGAGTTCTGATGGTCTAGTAAAGTGGTGGTAGTATATGATTTACTTTTTCCTTCCTTTCTTTTTTTCTTTCTTCCTTCCTTTCTTTTTTCCCTCCCTCCCTCCTTCTCTCCCTCCTTCCCTCCTTCCCTCCCTCCCTCCCTCTCTCCCTCCCTCCCTCCCTCCTTCCCTCCTTCTCTCCCTCCTTCCCTCCCTCCCTCCCTCCCTCACTCCTTCCCTCCTTCCCTCCTTCCCTCCTTCCCTCCTTCCCTCCCTCCCTCCCTCCCTCCCTCCCTCCCTCCCTCCTTCCCTCCTTCCCTCCTTCCCTCCTTCCCTCCCTCCCTCCCTCCCTCCCTCCCTCCTTTCTTTCTTTCTTTCGAGACCGTGTTTCTCTGTGTAGCCCTGGCTATCCTGAAACTTGCTCTGTAGACCAGGCTGGTCTTGAACTCAGAGAACCACCTGCCACTGCCTCCTGAGTGCTGGGATTAAAGGCATGTGCCACTACCATCAGGCTTTAAGGAAGATATATTTTTTAAAGTCTATGAAAGATATACAATCTCATTCACAAAAATTCAAATTCAAACACCACTGACACTAGCTTTTCAGTCTCTAATTGGATAAAGATTTAAATATTTCAGAAGATATGATGAATTTAGAGTAAGATGTCTCTCCCACACAGATGGTAAGTGCAACAGCTAAGATAAGGTGTCAATAGTATATCTAATTGCACAGAATTCCTGGTGGCAATTCCACTCCCAGGGATCTTCCTCCCTCCCTCCCTCCCTCTCTCCCTCCCTCCCTCTCTCCCTCCTTCCCTCTCTCCCTCTCTCTCTCTCCTCTCTATTATTTCTTGGAGTTTTTGAGGACATATATAATATATATATATATATATATATATATATATATATATATATTAAACTTACTCATGTTCAGTAAAGTTTTATTGAAATAAAGAATGTCAATAATCAATGTGTGTTGATATTGTCTGAAAACTTATATTCAACCATTGGAGGCAGTACTGTGTATAGGTTGAAAAACAGTGAGAAATAAAACCATTTATATGTAGAAGTGAAATAATCTCATCAAGGTGGGATAGAGCGAGCTCTATAACAGTATGTAGTGTGCCAGCATGTGAGCTGAACTGCCTGCAATTGAATGTTTGCAGCAATGAATGTGAACCTTGGGCAACTGAGGGGATTAGGCACAGAAGTTACTTTGGGAGGGGTGACTTGGCCTATTTTCTAGTTATTTTTAGATTTCTTCTATATTTATTTGTTCTTTTACATTTTGTGTGTGTGTGTGTGTGTGTGTGTGTGTGTGTGTGAGTGTGCTGTTAGAGTTCTGAGGACAACTTGTAGGGATTGGTTCTCTCCTCCCAGCATGCGGTCCTGGGGGTAGAATTCAGTCATTAGTCTTGGTAACAATCTCCTTTACCTGCTGGACCATGTCTCCACCCCAATTTCTCTCTCTCCTTTCTTAAATAAAACTTGAATTTTGCATCACTTGACTCTCTCCTAAAATTGAGAAAATACCTCAAATACTCATATATTATTGATAGAAATGTACACTTCTATATATCTGTAGATGTACTATATCTAAAATGGTATAGCAGTCCCTCAAAAAGTAGCAATATAGATTCTATATGACCAGGCAATCCCATTATTGGATATACATCCAATGAAATGAAGCCAGTGTGTTCCCAATACCCCTGCGCTGCTGCAGTCACCAAAGTACCATCCACAATGCTGAACACGCAAAGCCCGTCGTCCAGCAGTGTGTGGATGGTGGTGAAAGACATGGCATGTACTCACAGTTGAATTATCACTCAACCCAAAGGAGCCTGAATGCTTCTCTCTCTCTCCCTCTACCTCCCTCTCTCTCTCCTTTCCTTTCTTTCCCATTTCCTTCTTAATGAGTTATTTGAGAGTTTTGTACTATGTACTTTGACTACACCCATCCCTTCTTGCAGTTGTCCTATACCCTCCTCCCTTCCCCACCCACTCAGATTTGCATCCTGTTCTACCCTATCAAGTCCCGTCTGTGCTGTACACTCAGGTTGCGTGGCCCTCTACTGGAGCTTGGTCAGCCTATTAAGGGATACACCCTTAAAACTTGACTTTTCCTTTCCCAACAGCTATCAGCTGCCAATTGCACCTCAGCAAGGGGCAAGGTTTTATGTCCACATCCCCTCTCCTTGCTGGGATTTTTAGCTTAAAGAAGTGTTTTAGTTTATTGAGAATTTCAAACATGCATGTTACGTGTTTTTAGATATTTTTTTAAAATTTTACATACCAATCCCAGTTCCCCCTCCCTCCGTCCCCTCCACCCGTTCTCCCCACTTTCCACCCACCCTCGTCTGCTCCTCAGAGAGGGTGAGGCCTCCCATAGGGAGTCAACTTAAGTCTGGCCCATCACTACATTGAGGCAGGACTAAGGCCCTCCCTGATGTATCTAGGCTGAGCAATGTATCTCTCCATAGGAAATGGGGTCTAAAAGGCCAGTTCACCCACTAGGGATAGATCCTGGTCTCATTGCCAGTGGCTCCACAAACTACCCAAGCCACACACCTGTCACCTGCATTCAGGGGACCTAGTTCCGTCCAATGCAGGTTCCTTGCTGGGATTTTTAAAAGAATAACTTTATTTATTTATGTATTTATGTTTTTTCAAGATAGGATTTCTCTGTGTAATCTTCACTGTCCTGGAACTTGCTCTGTAGACCAGCTATCCTCAGACTCACAAATAATTTGCCTGCCTCTGCCTCTCAGGTGGTGGGATTAAAAGTGTGTTGCACCACCCGTCCAGCACCAATTTATTTACTTTTAATTTTATGTGTGTCAGTGTTTACCTGCAAACATGTCTGTGTACCACCAGTGTGCAATTGCCTGTACAGGCTGGAAGGGTGCAATAGATTCCCTGGAACTTGAATAAAAGACCGTTGTGAGCTTCCATACTGTTGGTTGGCCTGAACCTGGGTCCTCTGCAACAGCAATGACTGTTCTTAACCAAGGAGCCCTCTCTTCAATTCCCATGCTGCGATCTTGACAGCATGCATAAGACCTGCACAACCTCGCTATTTCCTCAACAGGCTTCTAAAAGCCCAGGGTCTGAACTTTCCTGAGCATTTGGCTAATTGCCTGTTAGACGGTTGCCAGCAGCTTGCCCTCTCACCTGCAGCTGATGGAAATGCCTCTGGCCTTGACCTCTCATTGGCGCGAGTGCTGCCACTTTTGGGAATGTAAAATTGATGAGCTAAAGTCATACTTCATTGTTTTAGTTTGCACTCTAAATTGGAATAATTTGAACATCTTCAAAGTTATGTTGGCCATTTGATTTCTTATCTTTAAAAATAGCATTGCCGCCAAAGCATGGTGGTTCACCTTTATAGTTCCAGGACCCACAATTACAGCTGGGGCAGAAGACTGCCATGATTTCAAGGCCAGCCTGGGTTATCTAATGCCTTCTCTTCCAGGCCAGAATGGGCTGAATCTACCCTTTCTTTCTGGACTAGGAAAGTGACCAGGGCCCTTGAGATGGTTCAGTGAGGCAAGATGCTTGCCACCAAGCCTGATAACCATGCCTGGGACCCACACGGTGGGAGGAGAGGACTTCCCTCTGTGTGGGTGAACCCTTCCACATAAATAAACAATACACTATAAAGCAAAGCAATTAACTAATCCTGAATATGTCTGTACTTTGGGTTTGTCATTACATCTGGAGTTCTATTTTCTCTCCGTGTGTGGTGGGTTTGCATGTGAACACATGCACATATGCATGTATGTTTATGGGCATTCTCTTCCTGTAGGGAGGTTGAAGGTTGCTGTCAGGTGTCTTCCGCCATATTTTTCAGCTTTCTTTTTTGAGACAGGTCTCTCCTTCAACCTGGAGCCCACTGATTGGTTGGGCGGGCTGGCTAATAAGCTCCAGGGGTCTCTTTGCTTCCACATCTCACACAGTTACAGGGCTGCTGCTCTGGCCTCTGGTTTTTATGTGGTGGCTGGAGACTCTGGCTTAAGTGCTGTTCAGCAAACACCTTATGGACTGAGCCATTTTCCTAGCCAGAATCAGTTTTTGGACAGTTTTTCAAAAAGAAATATATACTCTTTTAAAAAGTAATTTAAAAATAATTTTTAAATACATTTTCAAAAATAAATTTGATTTAAAGTTGGAGAGATGCTCAGTGGTTAATGCCCTGTCTCTTTTTCCTCCCAAGGACCAGGGTTGGATTCCCAGCACCACGTGGTCATCCTCAACTGTCTGTACCTCCATTCCCAGAGCATCTAATGTCCTCATCTCCATCCATATCAAACACACATACGTTACATAGACACAGCAAAGTAAACACCCCCATACACAATAAATAAATATTAATTAAAAAGATAAAATATTTTGGTTTCACTATTTTTTTTTTTGTCTTCTGCTTGGATCTAGAACTTTTAAAGGAATTACATTTGCAAATGCAAATTGGAGAGTTTAAATTTGCATTAATTTCTTTTTCATATGACAACAAAATATTCTATTTCCATTTGGGACTTTTCAAAATAGGATGCACAGTAAAAATTTGATTTAGTTTAAGTCAGCATGGTGTATGTCTTGTTGAATTTCCTCAGAGGTATTTGGAATTCCTAGCCTCTTTTCTAGTGAGTGACACTACTGTGTTCTCTGTGAGGCATTCTGCTCTCTGCAGTTCTGGGGTTCTTGAGGCAGTTATGTGAGCATAAGCTATCACTGGTCTATCGGACATCATTTATCCTCAGGCTTGAATGTACTCACTTCATTTTGTTTCTCTGTCTAGCCCTGGTTGACCTGGAACTCACTTGTAGGCCAGGGTGGCCTCAGACTCACAAGAGATCCACCTGCCTCTGCCTCTTGAGTGCTGGAATTAAAGGTGTGTGTCACCATGCCTGGCTGTGGCCTCTATTATTCTCCCTTCTTTCATAGTCTGTGGAGGGTTTTGAGTGGCCTACTGTCAATGAGGAGTTGGATTTATACTAGCCTTCTTCATTGGATGGGACAGTGGACAGGCTGCCTGCTGGCCTTTGCAATGCCACCCACCGAAAGTAGACCACATGCGTGTGGTCTCCGTTTGGACATGGAGTTCCAGGCACTTCCTTCCAGGGATTAGCCCTATCCAGCACCCCCTCAATAACCCAGAAAAGGACTATTGCTTCATTCACTTTGAACCCAGACACTCACTCCTGTACTTATTAAATATATACAAGGCATCAGAAAATATATAAGCCTGGTCTTGAATCATAAGATTTCAAAACGAAACATTAATAACTCCTTTCTACGAACAGAGACCACACACAAGAGGTCTACTCGCTGTGTGGTGGCACTATAAAGACTAGAAGCCAACCTGTGTGGCTGTCCCTCCCAGCGAAGAAGGCTAATATAAATTCTGTTTCTTGTTGACAGCAGGCCACTCGGAATTCTTTACATTATAAGTAAATTTGTTTTTAAAGATAAAATCTTTAGGTTTAAAAAAAATTGTGGTAAACTTTACCTTCCAGTTATTTTGTGTTAATTTTAAATTAAATATTTGATGGTTCGAATTTGGGTTGTGCTTCTCTTTATCTGTTGTAAAACTGCTGTGAACTCAAGTACAAATACATAGTATGAATAATAAAAACCCAGGGATAGATATTGGGGTTCAAGCTAAAGGTCAGAGAAGCAAAGCAGCCAGCTACTGGAGAGTTCTCACCTCTACCAATGCTCAGATGGAAGGGGTGTTCCACTGAACCTCAGATTGCATCTCCAGACTGCACTGCTGCTCAGACCACAATGCTCTCCACCAAAATCCACAGCTGCTCCTGTTTTATATACCTCTTCAGTGCTGGGATTAAAGGCAAGGGCTCTGTTTTGCTTTTGGACTGATTCACTCTCATGTAGCCTTGGATGGCCTTGAACTCAGAGATCTGTCTGCCTCTGTCTCCTGAGTCCTGGGATTAAAGGTGTGTGCCACCACTGCCCAGCTTCTATGGCTGTAGCTAGCTTTGCATTCTGATTTCCAGGTAAGCTTTATGAGATCACAAACACTATATTACTGCAAGAACATCTCTTCAAGATTCTGGCTTCAACTACTTTCTACCTGTCTCACTGAGTTTATCTCATTTGATCCTTGTTGCAACATCATGAATTCAGTATAATTAGCATCCTTGTTTTATACACGTGTGGAAACTGAAGCGTGCTGAGGTCATGCAGCTTTTTAAATACCTATGGCTCCATGATCCTCCTGCTGAACACCATGCTACTGTTTTCATTTTCTCTTTAGGTTTTTTGAGACAGGGTTTCTCTGTGTAACAGCTCTGGTTGTCCTGGAACTCTCTTTGTAGACCAGGCTGGCCTTGAATTTATAGAGATCCACCTTCTTCTGTCTCCTGAGAGTGCTGGGATTAAAGGCATGTGCCTTTACCACCCAACTCAAACTCATACTACTATTTTCTAAAGAATAAAAACAAACAAACAAACAAACAAAAAACCAAAAACCAAAAGTCTTCTACTAGGGTTATGGGAGATGTCATTCGGTATATATGTTTCTCTTATTGGTTAATGAATAAAGCTGTTGGCCAATGGCTAGAGCTTCTTATTGGCTAGTTCTGTCTTAGCTATTGACTCATTATATCAATCTAAGTATTTTTACATGGTATTAACTGGAGGGAGGGACGGAGGGATGGAGAGAGAGACAGAGAGACAGAGAGAGAGAGAGAGAGAGAGAGAGAGAGAGAGCCGGAACTACTTATTCCTCTTATGGCCTACATCTTGACTTTTCACTACTACATCTCCCAGAATCCTTGTCTCCTAGTCCTGCCTATCTTGCTTTCCTATTGGCCAACAGGGCTTTAGTCATTAACCAATAAGAACCATATCTACAGAATGACATTTCCCATCTCTAGGGAATGAAAGCTAAAAAGATGTTCATTTGTCTGTCAATGCAAAGTGAGAAGCAGACATTAATTTTTGTCATGTATCATCTTCAGTGCAGCAAGAATTAAATGCATGGGACTGGAAAGTGTGGCTCAGTGGTTAAGAACCCTAGCTGTTCTTCCAGAAGCCTGAATTTCAATCCCCAGCACCCACACACTGTGTCATAACCACCTGTAACTTCAGTTCCAGGATGTCCATTGCCTTCTTCTATCCTCTGGTGCAGACACACACACACACACACACACACACACACACACACACACACACACACACCCCATCTAAAAAAAGAATGAATTCACGATATATGTGTTGTCCAAGTAGATTATAAAATTGACAGTCACCAGATAATCCAGAAAAACATCCTGCTTTTTGAGTTGCCTTTCAATACTAAAATTTACTCTGATAATTGCTTTGAAATGATAAAATGGTAAATCTATTTCACATTTTAAAAATTCATCACAATCTTGATTTCCTGTTTGCATGAAGGCAAACAAATGAAGGTAGGAAGAAAATGAAAAAGGAAAGGGTGTGGTCTGGGGGACCCTTGGGACCCAGGGCTCCTTGTTTGGTTACTGTCGGTTACTCAGGTATTTCTTGTACTTCAAACTATCCTGCATAAGGATTTGAATTATTACTCTAGGAAATAACAACGAGGCTGAACAGACTCTTCATATCTAAGCCTTTGGCGAGGGGTAAGGGGGACCCGTGATGAGTGTCACCCCATGGTCTGCATTCCTGTGCCATTGACTTGACTGTGTCTTAACTTGCATCTACCCCCTGAATGCTTTTGCAGTATCAATCTCCGACTCTCTGGGGAAATGTAAAAATGTGTTCTGGCAACTATTTTTTAATGGGTTGTCTATGAAGTAAGTGTGTGTTGCATTTATTTTGATTTATTTATTTATTTTTTTCATCTTAGCTGTTCATTGAAATCATCCATCTCCCTATATCTTAAAACATGGCTGTATTTTCAGAATCAGGAAATATATGTATTTTTGTTTCCTGCCTTCCAAAGTAAAGTATTGAAATTGTTTTCCTAGACTAAATTGTATTTTACTTCCTTTTAGATTTCTTTTACCCACAGACATTTTCTCAGTACAAAATTTCATTCAAAACATACTTCATCGATAGTAACAGCAAAGCTAAGCCTCGCAAACATTAACCAGACAGGTTCATTTATATAATATGACTTTTTTTTTTTAAACCTTTGCCTTCTCCCAGGAACAGTTCCATATCTGGCATCTGGGTTCTATTGTAGTCTGATAACAGCGTGGGTAGCCTCTCATCTATGGCTGTGGTAGGGGATGCCAGCATGGCCTTTTTCCTGGCCTAGCTTTGTTCACTGCCAAAAGCTTTGCTTGGCAGATATTCCACGTTCCCCATACCTCTAATTCCTAGGGCATGCCCTTCTCACGGACAGACAGACAGACAGACAGACAGACACACACACACACACACACACACACACACACACACACACACTCTCACAATTATAAAAATGTATTTAGTAGGGCTCCTTGTATAATTAGAGGCTGAATCCTACAGCAGATTTCTGTGGGACCCTATGGCATCTCTTTGCCCTTCTGTGTGCTCTAAGGGTGGAGAATCTAGTAGTTACTCAACCCAGGAATCTGGATGCCTCCAAACGAGAGGTACAAATGGTGCAGTCTCAGCCCAAGGCTGTAGGCCCGAAAGCTCCCTGACAGTCATTTGAGTCTATAGTGAAATCCAAAGAGCCTGCAGGGTGAAGGTCAGTACTGGTTGCAGCAGGACACTCACTTGCTCAGGAAGAAGGGCGTGGTGCCCTGGGAGCCTCTCACCTCCATCTACCTTTATTCCATCCAGACCCTTGCCTATTGGGCAGTGCAACATTCAGTTAGGGAGGGTCTTTCCCTTCAGTTGCTGTTCTACTCACCAATGGTCTCTATAAATACGCTCCAGATACAGCTGGAAGTGTGCTTTATCATTTGTCTATATTTCTCAAACCAATTGAGTCAGTATTCAAAATCAAGCATTGCAAGACTTCAATGTGGTTTTGATTTGGATTTCCCCACTAAAATAATTAGTGGCGCTGAACATTTTATCATGGCTTCTTTGGCTCAATGTCTATTTGGAGCTTTTAAATTAAACTTTTAAGATTGAGGCATTTGAGTTTCCTATATAGTCTGCATATCAATCCATTTTCAGATGGATATTTTGTCAGCCATTGCTTCACACTGTTGCTCATATCCTTCACCATGAAGAAACATTTTAATTAAGACAATTCCATTTTTTTTATGGCTTTGCTTTTGTTACCTGGACTTTTGTAACCACAGGAGGAAAGATGGGCCTTCTCCAAATCAATGACTGATTGACTTTTGCATATGATAAGAAAGAAGGGATGCATAGGGATGGATGACCTGTCTTCCCAGAGCTGTTTGTTGAAGATTGTATTCTCTCCAGTCTATGTTCTTGGTGTTCCCATCAAAGTTCAGTTGGCTGTACACATGTGAACTATTTCTGGGATCTTCATTGTGTAGCAGAAATTTACATTTGGACCCATTTTTATAATTTCCCTTTCTCCAGATCTGTTCCCACATACCCCTGCCTCTATATTTATGCCTGTATCTGTATATACATATGGAATACAAATGTCTTCATATATACACTATATAGCTATATATAGTTTTGGAATCTTTCTAGACTATGTTAGGAAACAATTCACCTTTGCTCCTGAATGCTTCACTGTCTACTTGCTGAGCCCAAGGAATTCCCATATATAACTTAAAGGCTGATCAAAAAATTAATTAGAATTTAAATGTAATAAAGTCCAAGGTGTTTCTGCAAGAAAAAAATAAAGTAAAGGCTGTAATACACTCAGAATGCTCATTGAATTTTTGTGCTACTCTTTTCTGTAATCCATATTTAAATGTTACCAGGTTTTTCAGTGGGTGCTGTCTTTATCCCCTTTCTTCCAGTTCAGGATCCAACCTGGTAGCAGGCTTTGCATTTAATCACTGAGTTTCTTTATCCTTTCTCAGTCTTCAATGGTTCCACCAAAGCTTCTTTGATCTTAGCATTTTTGAAGCATGGAGGCCAGATATTTTGCAGAATGTTCTTCAGTTGTGAAACCAAGATACTTTGTAAATCATTTCTTTTTTGCATGTGTGTGTGCGTGTGCGTGCGTGCGTGCGTGTGTGTGTGTGTGTGTGTGTGTGTGTGTGCCTGAGATTAGCATCAGGAATCTTCCTCAGTTGCTCTGAATTATCTTATGTATAAAGACAGGATTTCTCAGTTGAACCCAGAGCAAAACTAGCTGTATTGGTTACCAACTTGCTCTGGGGAACTCCTTGTCTCTGCTTTGCAAGTGCTGGAATTACAGTCCGTCACCACACCTATCATTTATGTGTGTTCTGGGGATCTGAACTCAGGTCCTCATGCTTGTGTGACAAGCACTTCATCCACCGAACCATCTCCCCAGCCCTTCTCCCAGTGTGTACTGGAATAGTTAGTGCTCATGTGAGATGCAGGGAGAAAGGTGGCACTCAGCAGGGACACAGACAGTTCATCACCTTGAGTTGGTTCCCACTCTCCCTTCTGTCTAGTGCTGAGTGGACTGAGAGAAAGAAAGTTCTCGGATCTAAGTCAGACAGTGTAGTATTATTGGAACAAGTTGGAACATGTGGATATAATCAAAGTGTCAGTGATGAATTCTTCAAACCATTATGCTTTAAAAAACAACTATTCAATGGTGGTCTCTAACCAAAATTTAGATACAGTAAGACGCTATGTTGTATACATCATAGAAATTTATAGCTAAGTAGAGTTAGGCATTGCTTAGTGTTTCATGGAGTAGGAACTTATATTTATTGAGCTTAAGAAACTTGACTATGGTGGTTACTGGAAATCCAAGACTAAATCCCTTGCCATCCTGATCCTCTGTGCAGGGATCTTTTCTGTTGTCTATTATGACCAAAACCTACACAATGGACTGTCTGTGTCTGTCTGTGTGTGTGTGTGTGTGTGTGTGTGTGTGTGTGTGTGTGTGTGTGTGTGTGTGTGCATGAGTATATATGGGGGCCAGAAATTCAGTCAGATGTCTCTGGCAACCACTCATCACCTAATTTTTGAGACAGAATTTTTCACTGAATCCTGAGCTCATCAATTAGCTAGGCTGGCTGGCCAGAAAACCTCAGGGCTCTTCCGGTATTACTTCCCTAGTACTGGGACTATAGACTTACATCATTGCACTCAGTTATTCAAAAAGTATGGATTCCAGAAAACCCAACCAATCAAAATGCAGAGTCATGGAGCCCAGTTGCAATGAATACATCTACAAAACACTCCAGCACCAGCAAGGCTCAGGGAACATTTCAGAAGAGGGGAAGAAAGGTTATAGGAGCAGGACCAGGGACTTTGCTGGGAGATTGTGTTTCCTAGTGATGCCAGACACCACACCTATAAAGCCTCACCAACACGACCATCCAAAAGTGAGCTGAACAAAGAGGTCACCAGCAAGCATGCCAAATTGATGGGGAGAGCCCAAGAGGCCTCAACTCCACACAAAGAACTACAGGCAACTGAGAAAAACTCAGAGTGGGAGAGGCGACTCATCTCAGGGAAGAATAATGTTGTTCAGCACCAAACATCTGCCCTGAAAGTATACATACAAGGAACACTATATTGAATGCAACAGGTTATATTTAGAAATGTACATGAATATGCAAATACATACATGAATGCAATAACAATGAAAAAAAAGAGGCCACTATTTTGAAGGAGAGAGAGAGGAGGGGTGTATGAGAGGGTTTAGAGAGAGGAAAGGGAAGAGAGAAATTTTGTAATTAAAATAGTCTTAAAACCAAACAAAAAAAATTAAGGATAGGGCTGGAGAGGTTAAGGGCTCAGTGGTTTAGAACACTTGTTCCTGCAAAGGATCCATGTTTGATTCTCAGGAGGCTAACCACCTCCTTGGGCACTAGGCATACATGTGGTGTGTAAGTATACATGTAGGCAAAACACTCATACATATACAAAAATAAAAACTAAAAACAAAATTAACAAAAATTAAGGATAGTCATAAAAGTACATGTGTGTGATACAAGTAAAATCACTGCAGTAAACTCATATATATACACACTCTCACACACATACACTTACATACATACACACACACACACACACACACACACACACACACACAGAGGTTCTGGGAGACTGACCTGAACTCTTGATGTTGTATGGCAAACACATTACTTACTGGGCTATCTCCCAGTCTCTGTTTTTAGATGTTAGTGTGAAGCCCAGGTTGGTCCCAAGTGCTGGAATTACAGGCAAATGTCACTATGTCTGGAGATTGCTGTCACTTGATCCCCACTTGTGATTAAGGTTTTGATACATGTAACTAATATCATTATCAAACATATGAAATGTTACAAGGAAGGTTCTTATTGTATGGTTGCTATCTAAGAAGAGCTAAGAGTCATTCTGTGATGGGAGCTGTCATTCTGTATATATGTTTCTCATACTGGTTAATAAATAAAGCACTGTTGGCCAATAGGAAAGGAAGATAGGAGGGACTAGGAAACAAGGAGGAAATAGGAAGTAGTAAGGAGGAGCCAAGATGGAGAGTCTGGAGAGAGCAGTACAGCAGCAGCTGGCTCCGGGTAAGAAGAACACGTGGAAATACATAGATTAACACAAATGGGTTAATACTTAAGACAGAGCTAGCCGATAAGAAAGTAGTAACTGGCCAACAGTATAATATCAAATACAGAGTCTTGGTGTGTTAATTGGGGCTGGCGCGGCGGCGGGACAAGACCAGCGGCGGGACAAGACCAGCGGCGGGAGGAAAAACCGTACACCTTACAATTCTGCTCTTTTCTTCCTCAAACAGCCATTCCACTGAATGAAACAAACCAATGACTGCTTTAGCTCATTGGTTTCGGATGCTTAGATCTTTTACATTCCAGTTATTGTGCTTAGTCAGAAAAGGGGAGGGGAGTCTATATTACTTTTAAACATTTTTATTTGTTGTGTGTGTGTGTATGTGTGTGGGTGTGTACATGGCACATTGCACGTGTGAAAGTCAGAGAACAACTTGTGGGAGGGGGTCAGTTCTCTTCTACCTTGTGGATTCCAGGGATCGAACAGACTGTCAGTTGGTGGCAAGCACATTTACCAGCTGAGCCATCGTGATGGACCTGTTATAAGTTAAGAACTATGAGTTCCTATGGGATGGGGTCCTTCTCAAATTAACTATGCAGTTTATACTGAGCTCTCCCTTGCATGGGGCAGAGTGATTGACAGGTTGTCCACAGTGGGAAGCACGTGCGCTTTGAAATCTGTCAAATGGAGTTGCCCATTCTCCAGTGCTGTGGACCTGAAAGGCTAGGGTCAGCTAAGAAATCCTTCAGCAGATTCCTCCTTTAGCAAGTGACCATCAATCACAGCAGTGACCCAACTCTCACGTTCCAGAGGCGTTTCATCTGGAGGATGAAGAAAATGTCTACAGTGTTCGTGATGCAACTGATACTCACTTAGTTCTTGTAGGAATCACTGTCAACAGGGTAATTGTTTTAGACCTTGGGGAGGTAGAAAGAAGTATCAGTGCAGGGCAAGGCAGCCGATCCTGCCAGTTCTCACTATAAATAATTCCTGGCAACCACAAACACCCAGAGAGCTAGCTTTACATTCATTGCACTCCAGGTTTGGGGTTAACAGCACATTGTTCTTCTCCATTGCCCTCTTCAATGGCTGGCTAGCTATATTTCTTGTTTGTTTGACTTTGAGCAAGACCGAACAGAACTTTAGATTTTCAAAGCTGCTCCAGATTTTTAATCCATAGGCTCCACCAGCATAAATACTGTTGGGTTGGTGGTCATTCTAACAGGACTTACCCTGTAATTGTCTTGGATGGGCATTGTTGTATTTATGTGTCCCTGTCTTTTTCTTAACTGAAAATGACCTAAGTGTCCACAGTACATTAATGGAGCTAGACATGGTAAAGAGACATTACTGTAGACTTTCCCGTCTTTTTTTTTTTTTTTCTTAAATCAGCTTCCTCATCTCAAAAACAAATTTGTGAGCTACATCAGTCATATTGAGTTTGGCATAAATCAATCACTCAGCTCTGGAACTTCTAAGGGAAATCTTAATCCAAGCAAGCAAGGACAGTGTTATGGAGGCGGAGCTGGGATACGGATGCTGCAGACGCCTCTGGAAACCATCCCTCCACATTCATGGAGCCGCTGCTCTCTCCTCTTTGTGGGAAAACAGAAACGATGCCAATCACATTAAAAAGATTGTGGAGGGAGCAGTTGCTTTGAGTGTGAGGGGCTTATTTGGAAGAATATTTAAATAGCAATTTAGGGAACATGAGGGAGAGACAGAATTGCCGGGAGAAGGTTTGCACTCAACCTCCCCAATGCGGTAGGCATTCTCTGAGAGATAGCCAATTGGACTTTGCACCATGCGAAATGCTAAAATTAGCCAGGTTTGGTGGCCTACCTGTATCTGTAATCTTAGCAGTGGGAGACAGAAGCAGCTGGGAGGCAAGTCTGAGGCCAGATTGGGTTACATAGAAAGATGCTGTGTCAGAGAAAAAAAAAAAATTAGTCATCAAGGAAAAGCTGATTTTCTGTATTTTAGATTTAAAACCTTTCTGCTTCATTTGAATCATGTCATCTAGACCCAAACAATATAGAATGAAAGCAAACTAAAATGCCACACACACACACACACACATTAGATAACAATGTGGCACTGAGCCCCCCGAGCCTGGTGACAAGGCCTGGATATTTTACACAAATGATCGTGTGCTAGATGCAAGGGCTTCTGGGAGCCAGGTGGGATTTGTGCACTTCAGACAGAGGCTCTGCTCAGAAGCCTTGCTGTGGTTTTCTCTGCTGGTGTCTTTATTTCAGAAAGAACCCGGCAGGTGAGGGAAAAAACGCTAACAGCTGAAAATGAGAGCCGCTATGATAAAAGGTACAACATTTGGGGGGGGGGAGGCATACTGTAAGCTGTTTCATGGTAGTCTTACTATAATAGGGAATTTCTTTTCTGCCTGCATTTTTATCTGTCCCTTGGGAGAGCCTGGAATGATCAGTTCTATTCTGCCATTGAGCCTTCCAGGCACAGGCTGCTGCTGCTGCTGCTGGCGACTGCAGTCTCTGCTAGTGCCTCCTTTCACACAAGGGTGGTGTGTGCAGCGGAGGAATGACAGGGAGCACTCGGAGGGAACAGCTGTCTGTCACATAGTAAACAGTGCCGGCTGCCGATCAAGGCCAAGCCCCAACACATGGTGGGCTGCAGGGCTCCTGAAAATCAAATCCTTCCTCATAGCACCCTCACTATCAGATTCCATCACAGGAGTTGCGTGGGAGCTCCAACCTTCATCTTTATTTTTCTTTGAGCATTTGCTCCTGATTTTAGTTATGACAACCAGCAATAGAAAGCTTGAAGAGCAAAGGATTTGAATACAATATCTCCACTGCAGCCTCGCTTAGGACGGTTCATGGGCTCTCACAGAATTCAGTTGTTTCCCATAACTTGAGGCCCATAATACCCATAATGAATGCCCTTATCCCAGACAGTAATGAGCCTCGAGCCTGCTTTATGGTGCTGTCTATTACATCCCCACAGACTGGACAAGTGAAAGATTAAGGCCCCTATATGTTTATCGGCTGGTGGAAATGACTGTAAAAGCAAACAAACTCCATGCCTGCAAAAATGAAATGTTTAGTCATTCCCGAGCCCCGGTGTGGCCAAAGCAGCCCTGTTTACCAGTCTTCCCACACTGGCTGCTTTCAGGACCCAAGGAATCCTGGCAATTAAAGCTTGCTTAGGGTTCTTCCATCCACTTAGCAGGGAAATTCTTCCCATCAGCTATGGTCATTGACTATGGTTTTTGTGCCAAACACTCTCCTAGGTTCTTCAGAGGACACCCGAAGGAGGTGGAAACACTCATTAATCTGTCAGCTCTCTGCAACAGTCTGCAGCCTAGTAAGAGAAACAACAAGCAGAGCAAGTATTGCAATCAGAATTCAAAGCAGGTCTTTCCTCTAGAGTGCTTTGCCCTTAGCATCAGATGTGTTCCTCCATCATCAGGGGGCCACAGTCCAGGATATTTGGGAACTAAGTCTTCTTCTTTTTTCCCCCTGGTCCTAAAACGTAGTAATTATAGCTTCCAATTAGCAGAGCAAACAACACAGCTATGACTGATAAATAGCAATGATCTCCAACATCTGGAATAAAGCTTGGATCTGGCAAAGCAGCCTATTCCAAGTACATAGAGAGTAATGCTCAATTTGGGAGTTAAGTGACCAGAATAGCAAATGGGGACCTCTGAAGATAGACTATGATTCTATGATCCGAAATAGACTTGTCAATTTATTATTCATTAAAGGCCACATATTGAGTATCTCATCCTAGCCTAAATGTTGGATGTAGAGTGGTGGTTAATAGGGTATTGGGGGATGGCTTAGTGGGTAAATTACTTGCCATGCAAGCATGAGGATGTGAGTTCAAATCCCCAGAGCTCACTACTGGTCACAGTGTGTATCTGTAATCTCAGTGTCTATGGCGAGTCTGTAGGCAAAGTCAGGAGCTTCTGGGCTAGATAACTTGGAGCATCTTGGGGTGAACAACAAACAGAACCTATTTCAAACAATGTGGAAGGCAAGGATTGACACTTTAGGTGTCTCTGTGGCACGTTCCTAAACGCACATACTCTCTCTCTCTCTCTCTCTCTCTCTCACACACACACACACACACACACACTCATGATCAACAGAAAGGTCTTTTCACAGTGAGTTCACTGTATGTATATAACGGGCGATGCTTGGGTTCAGGGCAATGACCTTGAACTTCAAAACCTCTTTCCTCTATCTCCTGAGTGTTAAGACCACAGGCGTGTTCCGTCACACACTGTGTGTATGTGCTGTTAGGGGTCAAACTCCTGCATGCTTCCTGAATGCTAGGCCACTGAGCTACACACCAGTCCTGCACTTTTGGATTTTATAAGCCAAGTACAAACAGTTGGTGGCTCAACTGCTCGTAAGATTTCTGGGATATGTGGATTTCGAGGGATTGTTCTGTTGTTAGATCTGAGTGCTGAGAGTCATAGAACTGAGGACCAAGATAGGCTCCTGCTGTTGCCTGGAATTCTGAAATTTGACGCAGTGAGATTCTTAGGCATGGCCGTGAGGGGGCTGAGTGTCTGCAGCAAACTGTCTTGCTGATGCCTGGCCCACTTCCTGTGGCCTTGTTGCTGCAGCGCACAGTAGAGTTGACTTCAGACGTTCTCTGGTGGCTCGGTCCCCACCAGCGGCTACCTGATAGATGCAGTTGTCCTCCTAGTCTGTTCTCCACGATTGCAGGTGCTCTCCACGCTACTGGCTGTACACATTCACCCAGACTGCCGTGTACTACAAGCACACTGCCATCCACTGACTTCTTTTCCAGTTTCACACCTGGATTTTCTCTCCGAGATGCTACATAGGTAACTAGTCAGTGGCAGCACACAGAGTTTCGTGTCCAGATCTGCTTTGGGGGGAATCAGTCTTTGCAAACAATTAGTCATCCATTAGGTACCTGAGGACTAACTAACCTGGCACTTGAAGTTTCAGCAATCCTAGACAGCTGATGCAGTTACCTAGGACGCCTTAACCAGTTGGGTTTCTTTTCTTTGCTGGATCAAATAAGATTTTAAAAACGGTCCATCTGTGAATGGATTTTCATACATTTTTTTCCTTTCAGTTTTTCTGGACCTGGTTTCTGTGTATAGGATTGAAGGTTTGTGCCACCATCGTCTAGAAGGATTTTCATATTTTGAGGGCTTGTCCACATACTTTTGCCAAACAGAGAAGCTTCTCAAAATTGTTACATGTAAATCAGCCAAGTTATATTTGATGTGACCTTGTCTTGGTTACACCATAGACAGATCTATAACTCAAACGTTATCTAAGGATTGTGGAGACAGGGGTGCACAGGTTGATCTGAACATGCAGTGCTTTTGTGGATGGTGGCAAAGTGTGGAACCTGGAAGTTTTCCGTGGCTATGTCACATGACCATGGAGAAGTCATAGGAAGAAGAGAAAGCCATGAGAGGAAGGAGTATAAGGAGAGGCTGAGATACAGAAGCAGGAGTGAAGGGTAGTGAGGCTGTAGAGGTTGATGCTCTGGATTCTGGACCCACAACCTGTTGGTGAAATGACAGGGTTATTGAAGCCAAATGGAATTAATGGCAAGGGCCACTCGTTTTCAGATTGCTATTGGTTCTACTGTACATCCTGTTGGTCTGTGGGCTCCAACCTCTGGGTTCTTATTTTCTTATATATTTATCATTATTACAATACATTTTTATGAATGAAGGCAAACTATGAGTGGATTTTTCTTTCATTTAAAAAAAAACTAGCTAAGAGATGCGGACACGAAATTCATTTCTCACCTTCATTAAACAGAGAAACAGGCCAACTGTGGTGGCACATGCTGGTGGTATTTGCTAAAGGAGCAGAGGCAGGCTGGGCTACACATTTTTCAGGGCCAGGCATGGGTGGTGCTCTTTAACCCCAGCACGTGGGACGCAGATCTCTGAGTTTGAGGCTAGCCTGGTCTACAGAGTGAGTTCCAGGACAGACAGGGCGACACAGGGAAACCCTGTCTCTAACCAGCTCCCCCCCCAAAAAACAAAAACAAAAACAAGAAAATTGAACAGCGATTCAGTGAAGGAAGCCATTTTTATTGTTGTTGCTGTTGAAATAACAAACAAACAAACAAACAAAACCCCTCTGTCTTTGGTTATAATCTTGCAGGAATACTAGGGTCTGAGAAGTATGGTAGTCCCTCAAATCACATGTAGGTTTTGAACAAACAATCATAAAATCCTGACTGTCTTGCTAACTTGATACACTGTAATCGTTTTCTTTTCTGTTCACTTGCCCTATGCTGCTCCAAAGGCATGTTAGCATCACCTGGAAACTGCTAGAGAGGCGGGCCCCAGAAGAATGTATCTGAACCCTCAGAACTGGAAACTCAACGGTCAAATCACCCCAATTTGTTTAAATGGACTCTCAAGGTCCCTACTGTGTGCTAAGAAACTATACCTGTTTGCAACATTAAATTATTTCTGTAGATCACCGTGGTAGCTCTTTTTTTATGTACCTGGATGTTTTGTCTGTGTGTATGTCTGTGTACGACTAGTATATCTTATGCCCACAGAGGTTGGAAGATAGTATTCCAGCTTTCTGATACTGTAATAGGAGATGGTTGTGAGCCACCATATGGGTGCTTGGACTTGAATCTGAGTCCTCTGTGGTTCACTGCTGAGACATCTTTCCAGCCATGCTTATTTTTCTTTTTAAAAGAAAAAAGTATATAATTCAAACAAATCTCTACTTAATGTTTATCTGGCTTAGTTTTGCTATTGATGTATTTGTGGGTATGTGCTTCCCAGTGTCCAGGTCCACTACATCCAGGGGTAACTGTTTAGTAACTTGCTCTCGAGAAGGGGCGGGGGAGACTTTTTTTTTCTAGGTTTGCTCATTTCTGTGGTGTGAATATCCAATCCTCACTATAGCTGAATATCACAATATCACTGAAGATGAAGCTGGGAAGAGAAGCAGAGTCAGGAAGAGAGAGCAATCCATTCTCTAAGTCATGGCAGCCCCCTCTTAAGTTTGCTTCTATACATTTAAGCTTTAAGTCTGAAGCATAGTTGTTATATTTAAATGTTAGTTAAATGGATTGTTCAGTAAGGCCAGGATTTAATTTTGGGGTAAGGAAGAATTTATCTCGAATGATGGCTTTATTGCCTCATACCATCTTATTAAATCTCAGTGACTTTGATGAAAGAAAAAAAAAAAACCCACAAAGGGATCTTAAATTGAGTCTGCATTTGCTTACATTATTCCAATATCACTCTGCATCATATACTGTAACAAATCAAGGTATTTAAAAGCAGACCATCTCAACATAGCACTTTATGGCAATAAAACATTTTGCAAATCAACTTTGTCTTTCCTCTCTGAACCTCAAGAGGTAATAGATACGAGTTCCCTGTTTTTGTAGATGAAGAAAACAAAGCACAAAGAGACCCTGCAACTTCCACATAGCATGTTAGTGGAGAAACTGGGACCATGCCTTGAGTTCTGGAATTTCCACCCGTGGTTGATTAAGTTATGCTTTCTGAAATGTGAGCAATTTAAGATGATTTAAGTAGCTTTGCAGGATGGCTACGCTGTCTATGGGCACAGAGCGCCAGGTTGAGGATCACTGTGATGCTTGCCATATCCCTCACTGCTAGTTATGGCCTACCCATACGCTCTGCTGAAAGCACTCTTACAGGGTGGGCGTCAGCTATGTTCCCGCCGAGATCCATTCCCATAGAACATAGCTGACTGGGTTGACCGGCAATGCCAAATGCTGGCACGGCTCATCAATAAACTGGCTTGTGACCTAAAACAGGGCAGGCATACTCCTCCCTAGGATTTGGAGTGATTAGAAAATTAGTGGAGGAGCTGAAAGGTAAAAGTCATATAACGTTATGCTGGCAGGGCATAATGGACTGTGAACAAAATTAGGAGAGCCGAAACTACCAGCTAGCAGATTGCTTGGCTTACAAACCAGGTAGAGTAATTAGATAAGAAGGCATTGAGAGGGAAATAAATCAATGTTCATGAAAAGTAAACACACACCACGGGAGACAGACCATGTAGCAAGAGGATGAAGAGAGCAGCCGTTTCTCCAGGCTCTGGTGATTGGCAGCTTTCCAACTCCCACCCATGAATGCATGTATGGCTCAGCTGCGGGGAACAGGAACTCTGCATTAGTGGCTTCGTCCAAAGGGACTCTGTAGTCTTTACATGAGACGTCTGCAGGCAGCTGAGGCCTGCAGCAGACAGACAGCCATAGCACCAAGAATGCACCCAATGCCTCTCCCTTGCTAGTTCATCAAACCTTGACAGGTAGCCTTTGTCCCCATATTTGTTCAATCATAACCCCCCTCCCCATCATATTTACTTTTATGCCAGAAAAGAAAATGATGACAAAAAAAGGTTTTTATATGTAAGAATTAGGGGTGCAAGCATTTTCCCATTGGCCCGGATGATGATAGGAACTCCAGGAAGCAAAAAGCTGAATACAGCTTCCCCTCTCACTTTTTAGCTTAACTCATTAGGTTAAGAAGTCAAATAGGAGAAATTAGGTAAGCAACACAACTGGTAGTGGTTTCTGGTAGCCTTAGTTCTACACCTCCATCGCCTGGGAAACTTGAAGAAATATTGGGCTAAATTAGAGCCAGCCCGAGGAGATCAGTATATAGTTGCCCTAGGTAAAGTGATTCAGTTATTGGTTATCACAGTAGTTGTTTCTCCCTTAGAGCAGACATAGTTGACCCACTTACATGAGTGCTATCATCTTTGCCTTTTACATTTAAGTGTAGTGGCAGGCATCTTGTTTCTCCAATAGATTTGAGGTACTGGCCTTAGGGTGTGGCTTCTGTAAGCAGACATGTCCCCTTACAAGGGAGAGGAGGGGCCTTGCTCTGGCTCTTGGGTGGTGGTTGGAACGTGGATGGTAGCATCCAGAGGCTAAGGGCAGAAGGCTTTGGCAGATCTCTACCTTGCTTTGTCATTTGTGAGTGATTCCCCAATAAGTACATGATGTCCCTTTATCAGGGCTTTCATGGACTCTATTAAAGTTGTCCATTTCTGTACATCGGTGTTTTGCTTGCTAAAGGTGTCAGATTCCCTGGAACTGCAGTTACAGACAGTTGTGAGCTGCCATGTGAGTGCTGGGAATTGAACCCAGGTCTTCTGGAAGAGCGGTCAATGCTCTTAGACACCGAGCCATCTTTCTCACCCAAATGCTATCATCTTTAATCACCACCAACATTAATTGTTGATAGAAAATATAGCAAATTATGTCAAACTAACTTATCTTTTTTAAACTAGCCTAAATTGCTATAAGGTCTTGATTTAATAGATATTTATTTAATAAAACTCTCTTAATGTCATTGTGAAAAGACTATGGGGTTTAAAATAGATAGCAGTTGGAATAGGCAATATTTGTGGGTAGAGAACAGAGAGCTGGTTCAATATATTTACCACGTCTACTGACAAATGTTGCATCAATGAAGCAGAAGTCTTGAAGGGGAAACAATGGACTACCCTTGGCTTTGTCCTGACTAGAAAGAGAACATGCAGGTTCACTGACACAAAGACGGAGGAAGGCAGAAAACAACCAGCTGCACATATGTAATGCAGCACAGCAGGAAGAAGGCCTGGCTGCAAAACAACTCAGAGGAGAGAACACAGAAATGTGGCGATAGCTTGCTTTTACAATTACAGTCTGTCTGAGGGTCAGAGACCGGAGCTTGCCACTAGCTAACCATAGAAGTCTGGAGGTCTGTACAGACAGACAGGAAGTGATGTAGCTGGGCAGAAATAGGATATAAGCAGGGAGAAACAGGAAACTGCTCCTGTTGTCTGCTGAAATGCTTAGGAGGTAAGGTGCACTGTGGCTTGCTCTCTGATCTCTCAGCATTTCCCTTTATGTCTGTCTGACCTTGGCTTTTTATTATCTAGACCAATTAAGAACTCCGTTTACACAGAATTAATGCATTCAATCCAAGTAAGCTGCTCAAATGCATAGCTACCTGTCCTTCTCTTCCATAACTCACTCAGTAAACTCATAACCTAGGTGGAAGCTAATCTTTAACTGCCCAAACCCATACAGGTTTAGCTGCATGTGGCTGGAGAAACATTACCACGTGGGAAAATCTTACTTCAGATTCATGATTAAATGGGCCATTAATACTGCCACATCCAAAAGCCCATTCCCTAGAGAGATATGCTCTCAGCCTAGATGCATGGGGTGGGGCCTTGGTCCTGACCCAAATGATGTGGCAGACTTCAATGATCCCCCATGGGAGGCCTCACCCTACGTGAGGAGTGTTTGAGGGGTACGATGGGGTATTGTTGGCGGGAATGGGAGGATGGGAGGGAGGGGGAACTGGGATTGGTATGTAAGATAAGATTGTTTTAAATTTAAATAAAAATTAATTACAAAAAGAAGTCAGGAAGTTTTAGGGGCTCTGAAGAGTTATAAAATGATAATTATTTTCTTAATATTTCAAATTTTTGTATCACATTTTCCTCTTTTGCAATGCATCATAAAATTTGATTCTGTTTTGCACATCATTGAGATTTTACATATTTTTCACATTGTAAAATAGTTAACAAGACTTTAATAGCTAATCCTTCCCATTTTTCGCTTTGAAATCCAAACTCTGTGAAATTTCCTTCCTTTCACTCTGTGAAATTTACTAAACTAATAAAGTTTTCATTTAAGATCTAAGAAAAGAAAAGAAAGAAAGAAATACTGCCACACCCAGAATCATCTAATTGCTCCTGTGGCAGGTTTCCTTTTTCTGTGACATTCTTGGATGCCTCTGTCTTGCATTTCTCTCCCCAGGCCTCAGAATCTTCCTTATTCTTTTCAGCTGGTGCTCTGTTTTCTACCCAATGGACAAACCCCAAAGCGACCAGCAAAGGCACTGCACTGCCTCCTTGCACATCTCCCCATCTCTCAGCATCTCTACTCACAAACACCACCCTCTACCTTACTATCTCAGGCCCCTATTTTACTTACTCACCCCTTTTGTTGCTTATATGATCCTTGAACAGTCCTTCCCTTCTTTTCCCACATTGGAAGTTATTACCTCTCTATTGCACAGTTCTCATCTGGACAAAGACAAGCTGTCTGTATTTCCCGAACCCTTTGCAGCCCTGTAAGTGGTCTTCTTGCCACTCTTCTGTGGGCGTTCCTCTCTCCTCAGATGCATATTCACAGGGGCTCTGCAGAAAACCCGCTATAGACCATTGCAGCCCTCTGGAGTGTTTTCTCTGGGCAGTCCTTGGTGCTCTCCTGCAGAGTGCTGGGATTAAAGGCATGTGCTACCACTGCATTTCCTTCTTATTCTTTAAGTCACTTCCCTCCACAGGCTCTGAGTAGGAACATGGTAAATGTTTGTTGAGTGGAAGAATGGATAAAGTCTGAAAGAATGGATAATGTCTGGAATTTTGGATGTTATCAAAACCTCGAGTGCCAAGCATGGAACACAGAGTTGCAGTGGACATTACAGTGACAGGATCTAAAATTCTGAACACTTACTATGTACTTTGTGTATATTTTATTCATTCGTTTATTTTTAAAACATTTTTCTCTTTAGAGACAAATTCTGGCTATCTGGCCTTGGCTGGTCTGGCACTCACTACATAGACTAGGTTAACCTTAAATTCTTGACAATTCTCCTGCCCTGGCTTCCCACATCCAGCTTCATAAACATTTTATTTGCTCTTCCCAATGGTATTATAAGGCAGGTACTCTTTTCCTGATTAAAAAAGTCAAACAGGAAGAGGAACCATGAGTTCTCCATTTATTTTGCAGTTAATAATTGTAGAACCAGGATTCAAACCAAGCATCAGATCACAATATTCATAGCTCAGCCATCTCACTAGGGTCTGGTGATCTGGAACAAAGTGACTGGTCCCAGAAACCATACCATATGGCCAAAGGCTGGAGAAAGGGGTGTTCTCCTCAGGGAAGACAGCATTCATAATGACTAGTCCAGCTAGTGGTAAACAGCACGGTAGTTCAGCTTGTTGATGCTTGAGTAGCAGTCTGATCTCTGTTCAAATTCTATGCAGCCCTCTTGCTAGTTATGAGACTGGATCAGATATTTCCTTAACTGTAGAGTATTGGCAGGTCCAGTAAGTTCTACTCTGAAGGGTAGCTTTCAGGTTCCCATGGAAATTATACAGAGAAAGCCAAGAGTGATTTAATTTCAGGAAAGGGTTAGTTCCCTTCCCTCTTCTGAATCTAGGGAGAATACTCTTGAGTTCTGCCACTCAAAGGGTGCCACTCATGGACTGTGGCTATTCAACTAGCTGTTTGTTTTCTAGGAGATGAGAGACAAACAGCTTGAGATAGACTGTAGATCAAGTAGATTCCCTCCCTCCCTCCTTTTCCCTCCCTCCCTCCTTCCCTCTAGAGGGTCTTTCTCTGTCACCCAGGCTGACTTTTGGACTCTGGCCTTTCTGCTTCCCTTGCCCCTACCTCAAGTGCTGGGATTGTAGGCATGTGACACTATGTTTAGTTTCGTGCACTGCTTCTGTCATGTGGATTTCTTCCCCCAACAAGAGGCAACATTGAGCAACATGTTTAATGACATAGTTGTATTCTGGTGCAGGTGCTAAGTATCATTACGGATAAGTAACCCGTATTCCATGGGCTGGTACTTTGAGTGGCACTGTATTCACCATTGTCAGAACTGCCTACATTCAAATCTTGCTTTCCTTGACTGGCAGTTCTTGGCAAATGGCTAGATGTAGCTCAGTGGTAGAGTACCTGTCCTGCTACTAGGAGGTCCTGGGTTCAACCCCATCATCATCATCATCAACAACAACAATGCACACACACACACACACACACACACACACACACACACACAGAGTCAGTAATTCTGGACAAGTGATTTATCCTCCTATGCCTGGGTAATTTCACATGTAAAGTGGACCCCTGACCATATTAGCCAGTAATGATATCTCTGGGTTAGTAATGTATGTGAAAGCCCTACAGCAGAACCTGGCATAAAGTAAATGCCATTACAAGTTTGCTATTATTGTTCCTGGGAACTTGTCAGAGGTTTTGGCTTTCCAGGGACCAACTCAGCTTGCCTTCACTCCATTACAGATCACTTGTCCTCTGTGGAGGTTGATGCCTCACATGCTCTGCTTGTCTCCCTCCTTCCAGTTTTTCCATCCTTTCCCTTCCCCCTCTCACCTGGAAACAGATGATATCACGATCTTTCCTGCTGTTCTGCTAGGACTCAAATTATATTAAGTCCTTGGTGAATTCACTCATCAATGTTGAAGTTATTTGGAACGTGACTTATGGCGGATTGAGACTCAAAGTGCAAGTCTTAAGAAAGAAACTTCACATTATTTTTCCAAGGAAAGACAAAGAGATTTTGTGGATTCCCTGAAGGAGGCCAGTCTGCGAGCCCCGCCATCCCTGTTGATTAGGCAGTCCTTCCTGTTTGCCTGGATGCCTACCCAGAGAAAAATTGCCCACCTTCTCTGAGTTGGTTTCCAGAAAAAGTAGCACATGGTTACATCTGTAAAATAGCTTTCTGTAAGGAATACATTTAGGAGCGCACTGTGTCACAGCACCTAGTATATGCAGCCTTTTGTGTCTGTGTACATTTACGCTAAATATGATGATGGGTTAAGTCTATATTCTATTACTTTATTCAGCCAGCTAAAGGACTATCTATTCTTGCCCATGTAATAGATTTCTTAGAAAATCTGTTTTTAACATTATTGTTTTTATTTTTTCATTTATTAATATTGTCCTTTGATAATTTCTTAATGTATACAACAGATGCTGATTATCGTCCTCACTTATTGTCTCTTATCTCCTTCCCATCTCTATAAAGTCCCCATTCCCTCATCCCTGCAAGTCTTTTACAGGTTCAAGGCTTTTGGGTTTGTTTTGTGATCCAGTTAGTTTAAACAGGGCCACCTGCGTGAGCATCAGATTGGAACTATTGATTGAAGCCTAGTAGGGTTGCCACTGGATACACAACTGAAGGCACCCCCCATTCCACAATCTATATGTAGCAAATTAGTTTAAAAAAAAATGTAAGACCTCCTGAGCCTCTCCTCTGTCCACATCTGGCTGTTGACAAACCTATTCTAGTAGACCCAGTGTAGGCATCCACAGCTGTTGTGAGTTTGAGATTCCAATGGCTGTCTGTGACTTGTCTTGGAGATGGCGTTTCTCGGTTTTCCCCCTGCATTGTCCCTTGTGTTCTGTCTACCCACTCCTCCACAATATTCTTTAGAGGGAAGGTAGAAATGTCTTCTTTAGGACTGAGCAACCATAAGTCACCTAGTCTCAGCACCTTGTGTAGCCACGAGCCTGTGCATTCACAACCATTCACTTGAGGAAGAGTTCTGTGTAGCCACGGATCTCTCCATTCACTACCACGAATTCTTGGCTTAAGGTCTAGAGTAGCATTTGTCTGTGGGAATGACCATAAATGTTCAAAGGCCAGTTTAATGCCAAACCAATTTATTTAAACAGCAGGGTTCAATTCCCTACTAGGGTCTCGAATCTCCCTTGCCATGGGTTTTGAACTAGGGTTACTGTACTGTATGGATTCCTGCCTGTGGGGTGGTCTTCAAATTCAATAGGAAGCAGTTGGTTACCCACACCAGCAGTGCTGCTATTTTGCAAGTGGACACGTTTTGTCTGGTAAGTTGTTTTCATCATTCATAGAGTTCATATCTGGGTAAGACGGTTGATGCCTTTCTCCCCAGAGTTTTGGGACCATGGGATCTAGTCAGCATAGACGAAGCTTCCAGCTCAGTTATAATTTCAAGTAAATCAAATCTTTTTCTTTTTTTAAAGGATAGGGTTTTCATAGTCATGGCTGTCTTAGAATTCACTATGGAGGCAGGCTGGAGTCAAATTCACAAGCTCTGTCTACCTCTTCCTCTCATGTGCTGGGATTAAAGAAAGTAGGTAAGGGCTTTGTTTTGGGTAGACTCCATAAGTGACTAGATTCATAAAACCACATCACATCATTAGAGTTGAGGAGAGATACAAATGGCCCTTCTTCACAGTTAACTTGTGGTTATTTTTAGAAACAGTCTAGTTATTGGTGCACAAGATGTTAGCTCTTCTACCTAGTCTATGTCTGACCTATAGGCATAGCTAATCTATAAGCATAGCTGACCTATATATAGGAGCTCCTAACCATCTCAGCTGAGGCGAGTGTTTCTCTTTTATACTGATCTCTTCCCACTTTTGTAGGATTAATATTTTGAAACAGGCTCTGCTGGCCTCTCATTAATTCCAGTTTTATAATGTCCTGGCCATGATCACTGAGCAACTAAATGAGTTTTGAGAGTCTGCTCTGCAGACTGTAAAATCTCATTTCCTTGGCTTTAGGGAAATAAACTCAAATCTACAGAATCCAACAAATCTCAGGAGCAAAAGGAGTCAGTTTCAGTGATATGGTAGTATGTTTACAAACTATGCTTATTTGGAGATCGGGTCTCAGTTTCTGTTTACTAGAAGTAGAGAAGATTCAGATGGCATAAAGGAAAAAGGCACAAATAGGTGTTTCCCATCAATCATGGTTTCTTCCACCTGTGACATGAAGATGGCCCTTAGTCACTGCTGGAAACTGCTTGATTCTTCCTCTGCGCCAGTTCCAGACAGACGGCTTGGCAGTGTTCTGGGAAGGATAAAGTGCATGGCTCTTATGGCCAGTATACCTTTCAGACTTGTTGAGACCTGGTTTCCTTTATCTCCCATGTCTCCTCCTCAGTTCAATGAAAGCCTGAGTCCTCATGGCAGTACCATAGTCTCTCTCCTCCCCTGCTATCTCTCTGCCTCTCTCCCCATCTCTAGACATGGTTTTAAACAAAGATGATTTATTATTATTATTATTATTATTATTATTATTATTATTTGGTTTTCAAGACAGGGTTTCTCTGTGTTGACCTGGCTGTCCTGGAACTCACTCTGTAGATGAGGCTGCCCTTGAACTCAGAGATCTACCTGCTTACTTACTTCCTGGTGGCTTTAATTTTACTTTTATGTGATGAGTGTTTTTCCTGTATGTATATCTGTGTACTGCTTGTGTACCTGGTGCCTGTGACAATCAGAGGAGGACATCAGATCCACATGGTTTGAGCCACCATGTGGTTCTGGGAGTCAAACCAAAGAACCCCTGGAAGAGTAAGCAGTGCTCTTAATGACCCATTTCTCCAGCCCCATGGTTTTATTTTAAACTAATATATTTTTGGTTAGCATAAAAAGAAATGAGTTACATTATGATACTTCTATATATACCCATCATTATGCTGTTATTCATGCCTCCATTTCCTCCTCAACTATGTTCTCCCTCTTGCTGCTCCCCTGACTCTTCACAAATACTTCTCCCTTTAGAGTTCATACATATTCCATTTCTTCCCTGTTCCCCAATCCCTTCCGAAGGGAGGCTCCCTTTCCTCTTACCATTTTCTCCCCCGCCCCCCATACATGTATATACACACGCACACATTTGTGCTGGCTAGTTTTATGTCAATCTGACACAGGCTAAAGTCATCTGCTGGGAGAGAATCTCAAGAAAGAAAATGTCTCCATAAAGTGGAGGCTATAGGCAAAAGCCTGTAAGGCATTTTATTAATTAGTGGTTGATGTGGGTGGGCCCAGACCATTGTGGCAGTACCATCCCTGGACTGATGTTCCTGGCTTCTATAAGAGAGCAGGCCAGTGAGCAGCATCCCTCCATGGCTTCTACAGCAGTACACATTTCCCTGGAGACTCTGCTAGTCTGGTCCTCCCTCCCCCACTTTGTGATACATTTATATGCTTGAGAAAAGCAACTCATAGGATGAAGGTTGATTTTGGTTTAGTTGATTTTGGCTCATGGTTTTAGTCCATTGCTAGCTGGCCGTGTTATTGCTGGGGCCTATGGCAAGGTGGAGAACTGTTGCAGAGAAAATGGGGGGTGTGGGGATCTTGGAAACAAGGTATGTTCTTCAAAGACAAGCCCCCCCCCATGTGACTCGCTTTTTCCAACTAGGCGCCATTACCCAGTAGCTAATTCAGCCATTAACCCCTTGAAGAATTTAGTGCCTTAGTGGTGTAATCAGCTCTCAGCAGTGTTACCAACTAGGGAGCCAACCTCCAAAATGAGTCTCTGAATGACATTTTAGATCCAAGTCATAGCATGGCCATCTCCTTTTCTCCTCCCCATGTCTACATGTTGTGTCATTGTTGCTGAAGCTCAAATTGGCCCAGGATTTGGTCTTCATACCCAATCCTCCTTGCAGATGAAGGCAAGAGTGGTCTCATGGAATGCAGGGCTGTGGATGGTAACAACTTTGGGCAGTTTCAATTCCCTGCTAGAATTTTTTTAAAAAAAATGTTTATCTTCTATATAAGAGGACCAGGGCCATGCTTGCCTTTTTAACTCCTATGTACCTAGTGCCCAGACCAGTACCTGACACAGCAGAGGTTGCAGCGCAACATGAGTCTTTGTTGATAGATGAAAGAGATGCTAAACCCCAGTTTAGCTTAGTGAGCTGGAAGCTTATTCAGGTTATTACAGGAGCATAGGTAATGTAAACCCAGTTTCATCACCTCAAGCTCCTCCTACTTCCTGCATTCATGGTGAGGAAAGCTCCTCATCTTCAGCGTTTCCTGTTCAGTCTGGAGCCAGAGCTACCAAAGAAAGGAACCTCTCCCCCAATAGTTAGATATTGCTTTTGTAACTCGGGATGCAGGCGAGGGTGGGATCATTGTGATTCTTGCAACTTCAGAACCTCCCCAGCCTTGTAAGTTTTGTGAGCATCCTGCATCCTGCGTGTTAGGAAACTTTTTTTCAATCCTTCTAGGAAGGAATGTTTGAACTTGGAGGAAGTAGCTGCATAACACAGGTGTTGAACACATTTTTTTTTTTTTTGTTAAACAAATGAGTAGGGCGATTATCACATGGCCTGGCGTACAGCAAGCGTTTAGCGTCTGCAGCTATCTGCCTCCCATGTTTGTATCTGTACAAATTCGCTCATGTGTGAGCACGTGGCACAGTCAATGCGCATGAAGGCTTAGCCAAACGCAAAGTAATAAAAAATAATAATTAAAAGAAGGATATACTCTAGTTATTTTTTGAAATCATCGAATGTGTGTGAATTGGCTCCCCAGCAGAGCTGGAAAATAATCTTACAAATAAGCATGCTTTAATGCATTGAGTCTTTCATTTGAATGAGCTTTCTGTTCAGTGGAGGTGGCAGGAAAGTAGACATGTGGTGATATTCTAGTAACCTGTATTATTTGAACACATCTAGAGGTTATGGCAAGCAAATGTATAAGCTGTTACTATTTAACTCGTACATGTGGTCTGAGCTCTCGCAGTATACCTGGCTTGAGTGTGTATTTTAAAAGGAGATCTGGTGTCTTGCCAGGTGGAGTCACAAGTTTTGATTTAGGAAGGGCTATGGCTGGTTGGTTTCGTTAAATCCAAGCTTTACTTCAGAGCCCTCCCTGACTCCCTGGCATGTGTTGGGACATTGGTATTGAAGGTGTAGGAGACATTGAAGTGTGTGTGTGTGTGTGTGTGTGTGTGTGTGTGTGCGTGCGTGCGTGCGTGCGTGCGTGCGTGTGTGTGTGTGTGTGTGTGTGTGTATGGGGGGACTGGAAAGAAATGTGGGGGAGGGGCTGGAAGGCACTAAGCTTCTGCTGCTGGCTTCCCACTACTGTCTCTTCTCCAAAGGAAACAGTGGTGTGCCTGAAGGAAAACAAAATTCAAGATGTAGAAAATCATAGCCTGTGATGTTTGCCTCACATAACCACGGTTGAAACACTGAGAACTGAGAAACCTTTCTCCTAGGCGATCTCATGGATAAAGTCTGCCTCTTCATCAGCTTGACTGCAGATTCAATTACAGTAGTTGACTTCCCTTATTCTATGCTGCTCTCAGTGTCAGCAGAAAAAAAAAAAGATACGTATTTGGGAGATGCCGCATTAATACCACGATGCTCCAAAGGCACGTCCTCCCCTAGCTTCTCAAATATGCTTTTTTAAATGTCAAAGCTAGGGAGATACTTGAAGACAACTTTATGAACAGAATGGATGAATGTCACTAGCTGGTCGCTTCCATCTCTACCTGGCCACCATCTTTAGCTTAGTTAGAATCTGTGTGTTAGGCGCCATCTATGAATACTCACTCTGAGCACTGTCTGACTGTGGTAGACAAGCCATGTACTCCTCACTACCATGCATCATCAGTCCTGTACAGGTGTGTGACTCATCTTGCTTTAGTCTAGCTGATGGCACTTAACTGTTCTCTTATATTTTAATAATTCCAGCTGCATGGCACATGATACTCATCAATTGTGGATTAAGTGTCGTTAATGGCTGTAAAAAGGATGTCTTAGTGAATCCATTTCTGTATAATCATAATATATGATGTTAGAATCCACTATGCTTAACTCAATGCCTTTCTCTTCCTAAATAAGAACCCTGTGCCCTGGGGAAGGAGAGAAGTCCATTTTCTTTCTCATGTCCCACCTGCTAGGGAAAGGTCTAGGGCCGAGCAGCATCCCAGCACCCTTTAGCCACTGGGGGAAGAAGCTGAACACAAATTGTTCTGCAAAGAAAACCATCAAATAAACAGACAAATGGTTAGATTGCTTTTGTTTGTAAGACAAGAAAATAAGGAACAAGGAAAGTGCCCCCACATATGTGAATGGCTCTTGACATCCTTGTCCCTGATCTAGTTGGAACTGGAAATTCCCCTATTCACATCTGCCTTATTGTGGGCACAGCCTGCTGTTCTATAGCTGGAACCAACTTAAGATTTACACTGAAGGTTTGGGAAGGTAAAGTGTCTTTATAATACTTTTTTTCCACATTAAAGTCTTTTGATTTTTGTATGTCATAATCATTTCTTCCTATTCATAATCTGGTCAAAAGATAGACAGATTTACAGATTTCAAAGTTGAAGCAAATCCATTTATACCTATATTTTTTAAAAAGGTATTAAAATAATGGGGTATTATATGCATATCACAGCAATTTTTCTCTTCCAGTATAGGTTTAGACTCACAGTGTATGGAAATATATGTAAGTATACACATTAACCTTCCATTTATGATAGATTTAATTTATTGATATGATTTTGCACAAATTATAACTGTGAAGATCTCTCTCCCCTTTTATCATTTTATCTCTTTTATGTTTGACTGAAAAATAAAGTCTAGGCTGAAGAGGATGGTTCAGGGTTTAAGAGCACTAGCTGCTCTTGCAGGGGACCTTGGTTAGGTTCCTAGGCCCTACCTACATGGTGGCTCACAGCTGTAACTTCATTTCTAGGGGATCTGATGTCTCTTCTGATCTCTGGGCTCTTGCATAAATATGATGCATGTGCATGCACATGCAGCAGACACATATAAATAAAATAAGTAAGTATTAAAAAAGAAAAAATCTACATGCAATTTAAAAGAACAAACAATTTCTGAGAGTAACTGCAATGACTGCTGATAGCACTGCCCACCTGTTATCTAATCACAGTTTTAAAGTGACAGCATCATACTCGGATACAGGATGCATGGGTGTATCTAGCTATTCTAGAAAGAGTGCAGGCAAGTCCCTCTTTTATGGCTTACGTTTTTAAATCCCAGGAAGATTTTTGCAGAAGGAGACTGACAAGAGGGACAGGTGGATATTGGCTCCAATGTGGTGACAAGCTTTCAACCCCAGCTGCATTCTTACAGCAGGGGAGTGGGGAGCAGCTGGCAGCCTGGGAGCCACTGTTCTGCAGATGGAATGCTTGTGGCAAAGAGAAGAATGTCCTATCTGGCTCCTTGTGCTTTCTGAACAAAGAGCACAACTTAAGAGATTGAAAGGGTTGTTTGATCTTAATGGTGGAGCTCTATCCCCCTTCTCTGCCACGTCTGTTGTATCACAGTTCAAATGATTTATGTTTAGAAAAGAATATAAAGTTTCTCCATTCACCAGTAGTTCCTGATCCCATGAATTCAATGTCTCACCCTTTCCAATCCAGAGATTTGGGGACCAGAATACAAATAGAGGTCTGTGTAGACACGACCTAAGTCAAGAGCACAGACTGTTCAATAGAAGATGTTCTTTCCCTGACCTGGAGTTTCCTGTGAGGGCATGGAGGTGTGAAGCGAGCCAGATCCTTCTTCTTTAATTTTTAGCTTCATCTCACACTGTAAGAGCTTCATGTGCATGTCTGTGAACACTCCAACCGCTGTACACACTTGGTTGAAGGCCCACCCCCTAGTCATCTGGAGCTCTAGAAACTCTATCACCAGGTTGATGACTATTGGAACAAAGGATTCCAAGGCTTGGGATTTACAAAGTGGTCCAGAAGGGGCCAGGAAAGCTCTGCGTGGGCACCCTTCCTTGTGCAGCAATCCACTTGCAACATGAAGAAGGGTAGGATAGGAGCAAAGGAGAACCCTAAGCATCCCAGCCTCTTAAACTATGGGTCATGCACCAGAATGTGGAGATTATCCATTTGGACTTGAGTTTTGTGCATGGTGACAGACATGGGTCTATCTGCAGTCTTCTACACACCCTCATCCAATTGTGCCAGCACCATTTGTTGAAGATGCTGTCCTTGCCCCACTGTATTCTTTTAAGTGTTTTGTCAAAAATCAGGTGTTCAAAGGTGTATGGGTTTATATCAGTAGTTTCGTTTCTATTCCATTAGTATACCTGTCTATTTTTATGCCAATACCAGGCTGTTTTCAGAACTATAGCTCTGTAGTAGAGCTTAAAGTCAGGGATGGTGAGGCCTCCTGAAGTTCTTTCATTGTACAGGGTTGTTTTGGTTATCCTGGGTCTTCTGTTTCTCCACATACAGTTGATTATTTTACTTTCAAGGTCAGTGAAGAATTGTGCTGGTATTTTAATGGGGATTGCATTGACTCTGTAGATTGCTTTTGGCAAGATTGCCATTTTTACTGTATTTATCCTACCTATCCAAGAGCATGGGAGATCTTTCCATTTTCTGGTATCTTCTTTAATTTCTTTCTTTAGAGCCACAAAGTTCTTATTATATAGGTCTTTCCCTTGTTTGGTAAGCATTACCCCAAGATCCTTTATGTTGTTTGTGGCTATTGTAAAGGGTGATGTTTCTTTGATTTCTTTCTCAGCCTCTTTGTCATCTGAATAAAGTAAGGCTACTGACTTTTTTGAGTTTATCTTGTATCCTGCTAGTTTGCTGGAGGTGTTTATCAGCTGTAGGAGTTCCCTGGTAGAGTTTATTGGGTTCTTATGTAAATTATCATATCATCTGCAAATAGAAAACGTTTGACTTCTTCCTGTCCAATTTGGATTCCCTTGATCTTATTTTGTTGTCTTATAGCTTTAGCTAGAACTTCAAGTACAATATTGAAGAGATATGGAGAGAGAGGTCAGCCTTATCTTATTCCTGATTTTAGAGGAATCGCCTTAAGCTTCTTTCCATTCAGTTTGATGTTGGCTGTTGGTTTGCTGTATATTGCTCTTATTATGTTTAGATATGTTCCTGTTATCCCTGATCTTCCCAAGACCTTTATCATGAAAGGGTGTTGAATTTTGTTGAAGGCTTTTTCAGCACCTAGGGAGATGATCATATGGTTTTCTTTTTCAATTTGTTTATATGGTGGATCACGTTGACAGATTTTTGTATGTTAAACCATCCCTGCAATCCAGGGATAAAGCCTACTTGGTCATGGTGGATGATTTCTCTGATGTATTCTTGGATTCGGTTTGCCAGTATTTTACTGAGTATTTTTGCATCAATGTTCATCAGGGATATTGGTCTGTAGTTTTCTTTCTTAGTTGTGTCTTTGTAAGGCTTGGGTACCAAGGTGATTGTAGCCTCGTAGAAAGAGTTTGGTAATGAACCTTCTGTTTCTATTGTGTGGAACAATTTGAAGAGTATTGGTATTAGTTCTTCCTTGAATTTCTGGTAGAATTCTGCACTGAAGCCATCTGGCCCTGAGTTTTTTTTTTTTTGGTTGGAAGGCTTTCGATGACTGCTTCTATTTCATTGCGGGTTATAGGTCTATTTAGGTTGTTTGTCTGTTCTTGATTTAATTTTGGTAAGTGATAGTTATCCAGAAATTTGTCCATTTCCTTTGAATTTTCAAATTTTGTGGAATACAGATTTTCAAAGTATGACCTGAAAATTGTCTGGATTTCCTCTGTGTCTATTGTTATGTTCCCCTTTTCATTTCTGATTTTGTTAATTTGCATGTTCTCTCTCTTCTTTTTTTTGTCAGTTTGGATAGAGGTTTGTCTATCTTGTTGATTTTCTCAAAAAAAAAAAAAAAAAAAAAAACAAACCAACTCTTCGTTGCATTGATTTTTTTTTTTTTGTATTGTTTTCCTGGTTTCTATTTTGTTGATTTCAGCCCTCAATTTGATTATTTCCTGGCATCTACTCCTACGGGGTGAGTTCGCTTCTCTCTGTTCTAAGGCTTTCAGTTGCGCTGTTAATTCTCTTATGTGACTGTCCTTTGTTTTCTTCATATGGGCACTTAGTGCAATGAACTTCCCTTGTAGCCCTGCTTTCAAGGTGTCATAAGTTCAGGTATGTTGTGTCCTCATTTTCGTTGAATATTAGAAAGTCCTTAATTTCTTTCTTTATTTCTTCTTTGACCCAGGAGTGGTACAATTTCACATTGTTCAGTTTCCATGAGTTTGCAGGTTTTCTGCTATTTGTGTTGTTGTTGAATTCCAATTTTAAAGCATGGTGGTTTGATGAGATACAGGTGACTATTCCAATTCTCTTGTATCTGTTGAGGTTTGTTATGCCACCTAGTATGTAGTCGATTTTTTAGAGAAGGTTCTATGTGGAGCAGAGAAGAAGGTATATTCTTTTGTGTTTGGATGGAATGTTCTATAGATGTCTGTTAAGCCCAGTTGAGACATAACTTCTGTTAATTCTTTTGTTTCTTTGTTAAGTTTCTGACTGGTGGTCCTGTCTAGTGTTGAGAGTGGTGTGTTGAAGTCTCCCACTCTAAGTGTGTGAGGTTTTATGTGAGCTTTGAGTTTTAGTAGCATTTCTTTTACGAATGTGGGTGCCTTTGTATTTGGTGCATAGATGTTCAGAATTGAGACTTTGTGTTGATGGATTTCTCCTGTGATGAATATGAAATGACTGTCTTCATTTCTTTTGATTAATTTTTGGCTTGAAGTCTAACTTGTTAGATACTAGGATCACCACACCTGCTTGCTTCTTGGTTCCATTTGATTGGAAGATCTTTTGCCAACCCTTTACCTTGAGGTAATGTCTAACTTTGAGGCTTAGATGCTTCTTGTACTGTCTTGGGCATGTCTTTCTTCAGATTGGGAAAGTTTTCCTCAATGATTTTGTTGAATATGTTTTCAGCACCTTTGAGCTCGGCTTCTTCACCTTCCTTTATGTCTATTATTCTTAGGTTTGGCCTTTTCACGGTGTCCCACATTTCCTGGATGTTTTGTGTTAAGGATTTGTTGGATTTATGATTTTCTTTGGTCGATGAATCTACTTCCTCTAGTTTTTCTTCAGCACCTGAGATTCTCTCTTCCATCTCTTGAATTCAGTTGGTTATGCTTGTGGCTGTAGTTCCCGATCATTTGCCCAGTTTTTCTATTTCCAGCATTCCTCCAGTTAGTGTTTCTTTATTGTGTCTATTTCAATTTTCAAGTCTTGAACCATTTCCTTCATCTGTTTAATTGTTCTTTCTTGGCTTTCTGTACTTTATGAAATTTGTTAATTTCTTCCACTTTTTTGTTTGTTTTTTCTTCCATTTCTTCAAGGGATTTTCTCACATTATCTTTGAGGGCCTCTATCATTTTTATGATGATACTTTTTAAGTTTTTCTCTTCTGCTTCATCTGCTTTGGGGTGTTCAGGTCTAGTTGGTGTTGAGTCCCTAGATTCTGGTGGTGTTATGCTTGTCTTTCTATTGTTAGGTGTTTTCTTGTATTGCTGTCTTACCATCGCTTCTTCCAGTAGGCAGACCTCTGGCAGGGGCCCTGAACTCCATTAGAGGACTAGTGGTGGGGGTCAGTGACCAGGCAGGTGGGGTCTCTGGGTGGTCCTTTGTGGATAGGCAGGTCTTGTGTGCTCAGAACAGCTCCAGGAAGTTCTCTGAAGGTGGCAGGATTGTTGGCTCGATCCTCTGTCCCAGTGCTCAACCAGAGCAGTGGGACAGTTGGCAGGGTAGGGTACCAGGTAGGGGGAGGTCAGGCTCTTGGTGGGTGTGGGTGGGTGTGTATCAGAGCACCAGGAACGCTCTCGATGGGAACAGTACACAGATAGAGCGAGATCTGGGGCCAATCCAGGCAGGCAATTCCCAGGGAAGGTTGTGGGGGAGAGTTCCACACGAATTGGTCCCAGACTCACCTCTAGAAGAGGCCTGGAGATGGGGGTCAAAGTTTAGGCTGTGATTCAGGATGTTTCTGCACCAATAGGCGTATCTAGCTGGGGCCTGGCACTCTCCAGCTGCAGCCTCTTTAGCAGAGGCCTGGCGATGGGGGTCAAGGATCTATCCTGCAGGCTTATATACCAATTCTATTTATTTTAAAAATCTTTAACATTTGTTTTTATTGGTATATGTACTTCAGTGTGAATATGCTCAGGTGCTGGAGGTCAGAAGTGGGTGTCAGAGCCCTTGGAGCTGGAGTCCGAGGTGGTGATGGACTGCCCCACGTGGGTGCTGGGAACTGGACTCAGGTCCTCTTCAAGGGTAGTAAAAAGCAGTCACCAGCCCCCATGTATGAATTTTATATACCTAAATACTTAGGGTCATATAAAAATGTCTTGGGAGCACATTTTTAATTCCAACACTCGGGAGGCAGAGGCAGGCAGATCTCTATGAGATCCAGGCTAGCCAAGGCTACATTGTAAGACCATGTCTCAGAATGAACACAAACATATTGGTTGCAAAGAGTCTCAAGAGGAAAATATTCACGAAGTCCTGCTCTACAACATAAGGCTCAGAACAACATCCATCCACTTCTCTGGGTTCCCAAACAATACTTCTCTATTATTCCTCAAAATGCATTGTGAGATAGGGTGTGGTGATACACATCTCTATCCCTAATACTTGGGAGGCCGAGGCTGGAGGATCTCTTGAGTTTAGGGTAAGCCAAAGCTACATAGGAGGTCCTGTCTCAAAAAAAAAAAAACCAAAACAAACAAACAAACAAAAATACAAAACAAAGAAACAAAAAAATCAGTCAAATCCCAAACCATCTCTCCTAGAATAACACCTCCCCATAGAAACCAAACCAATCAACCAAACAAAAAACTCCCAAACAACAAACACCAGGAGCAAAACTCATCCAAACAAAATGGAAAGCATACTGTGTACCTCCATAACCAGATAGGAAGAGGAAGTTTATGGTAAACTTCTAAGTTACCATTTAATAAAGAATGGCTAAAGCTAGTAATTACTACTTAGTAGACTTCCTAGGGGTGGCCTTGCCTTCTCTGAGGGGCAGATGGGAAGTGGGGGGGTAGTGGGGGGAGCAGAAAGAGAGAAGGGAGAGGGCACTGGGATTAGAATGAGAAAAAAAAAAAAGAAAAAAAAAGAAAAACAAAAGCTAGTAATTACTTACCTGGTGTTTGCAGCCCATCTGCTCTCAAAGGCAAAGCAACACTGGTAAGAGCTAGAAATGCTGTAGGAAACGCAGCATTTCAACCAGGAGGCCATTCCTCCTCTGCATTTCTTCAGCATTTGGAAAGATGTCTGAACACAGAATGGCCTTTTAGAGAGTTATACTCCGCAGAGCTTTGGTCTGAAAGTTAAATGGAAATCGTTAGTTTAGTCCTGTAACCCCAAACAAACAAACAAACAAACAAACAAACAAAACCCTAAAAAACTGTTCACTCTGTGGTTACTCCACACACACAGTAAGCCAGGCAAGGAGCCAGTGATAGGTTCGAAAGATGTGCTTATAAAATCAGGAATGCGGACCGAGGTAGAACAGAGTAATCTTGCTTCGGCATATTGAACAGAACCAAAACAGGAAGACCAGTGCAGGAGCTTGCATTTGCATTTCTTATAGAATCACCCCTAAATTAGTGGTTTGCTGCAGGTGACCCCTAAAATGTTAGTAGGAAAGCTAATGGCATATAGAGCTTTACCTGAGGGTGGAGAGGGACCCAGCCAAATGGAAACATAGCTCCGTTATTGTGGCGACCAGTTACCTTGTTAAAACTGGAAAACGGGTGTTTAGGGAAAGAATGGCACAAGAGACCGGGTTCCATCCTGCCGAACGCAGTCATTCACAAAAAGAGAAAGAACAGCCAGAGAGCTAGCTCAGCGGTTAAGAGCGCATGCTGCCCTTGCGGAAGACAGCAGTTGAGTTCTCAGTGTCTGTGTTAGGTGGTTCATAACCAACTGCTACTCCAGCTTCAGGAGATACAATGCTCACTTCTGGCCAACATGCGGACTACTCTCATGTGAACATAGCCATATACAGACACATGAAATATAAAATAAAATGAGGCTAGGTGTGGTGGCTCACACATTTAATTCCAGCACTCAGCAGGCAGATAGATACAGGCAGATATTTGTGAGTTCAAGTCCTGCCTGGTCTACATATGGAATTCCAGGCCATCCAGAGCTACATTGAAAGACACATCTAAAACAAACAAAACAAAATAAAATCTTAAAAATATAAAAAAGGGGAAGTAACCTACCAGGTTCCCTGACTTGCATGGCAGGTGGGTTCCCAGAGAGTGCTGGGTTCTTATTTTCATCTGAATGTAAGTTCTTAAATTGATTTCTGTTATTTCTTTAAGGATCCATTCATCATTCAGTAGTGTGTTGTTTAATCTCCATGGGTTTGTATGTCCTAGAATTTCTCTTGTTGACTTGTAGCTCTATTCCACAGTGATCAGATAGAATACATGGAATTAGGCCGGGCGTTGGTGGTGCACACCTTTAATACCAGCACTCGGGAGGCAGATGTAGTCAGATCTCTGTGAGTTCCAGGCCAGCCTGGTCTACAGAGCTAGTTCCAGGACAGGCTCCAAAGCAATACAGAGAAAGAGAAACCCTGCCTGGAAAACAAAACAAAACAAAACAAAAAAACCCTATGGAATTATTTCAATTTTCCTTTTTGTTTTAGAGAACATTTTATGGGTTGTTGAATAAAATGTGTGCCATGTAGTGCTTATAGGAAATGTTCTGGAAGTATCTGATACATCCATCTGAATGTGAAATACTTTTATTAACATGCTTCTTTATGCTCTGTCAGGATGATTGTCAACTGGTGAGAGAGGGACATTGAAGTTGCTATCAAGTAGTATTTGTTTTATGAAATCGGGTGTACTTGTGTTTGGGTCATGAATGTTTACAATCATACTGTATTCCTGATGAATTGTTACCTTAATTAGTATGATGGAACTTTATCTTTTCCCACTAGTTTTGGTTTTAATTCTACTTTATCCAATATCAGAATTGTGACACCTGCTAATTTCCTAGGTCCATTTGCCTGGAATAGACTTTTTCCATCCTTTGACCCTATTGTAGTGTTTGTGTGTGTGTGTGTGTGTGTGTGTGTGTGTGTGTGTGTGTGCATTTCTTGGAAGCAGTAAATAGATGTTTCTACTTTTTAGTTCAGTCTACTAGTCTGTGCCTTTTGATTGGGGGAATTGAGACCATTAATATTCAGAGTTATAATAGAAAGTTGAATATTGAATCCTGTCATTTTGTTGATTTTATGCTTAGGTTTTTCCTCTCTTCTACTCTTGCTTAGTATTATTCTGGCATGGCTTGTTCTTTCCTATGTGGATGAATTTGTTTTTTTATTCATTAAGTATTTTCAGTATAGCCAGCTTAGTGTGATCCTGATTTCATTTACTATTCATGGAAAGATTTTATTTTTCTTTCAATTATGACACATAGCTTTGCTTGGGTATAGTGTTCTGGTTTGGTAGTTGTTTTTTTTTTTTTTTTTTTTTTTTAGAACTTGAAATACATCTGTCCACGCTCTTAGGGCTTTTAGTTTCATTTAAATAGTCTGCTATTATTTTGAGGGATAATTTGATGTATTTCTATGTGACTTGATGTTTTATTCCTATTGCTTTCAATATTCTTTGTTCTGCACATTTAGGGTGTTACAATTTGAAGTGGATGGTTCTTTTTTGGTATTGTGTATTTAGGAATACTAACAGTGTCTGGATTGGCATCTCTTCCCCATCTCTTGGAAATTTCTATTCTAATTCTTTCAAAATATATATTTTTTGTGCTTTTAGGATGAGATTCCCCTTCTTTTTTTGACTGTTATCTATAGATTTGGTCTTTTTAGACTGTCACATGTATCTTAGATTAGAAGTCTTATTATTTTTGCCCTTTTTTGATGATCCCTGTTCTTTTACCTTGTGATCAAACTCATATAGTCAGCTTTTTTTTTTCCTGAGCCATTCTGCTGGAGAGAATTTCCATAGAGTTTTCTATTAGACATTTTATGTTTTTCATTTCCTACATTTCAGATTGTTTACCTCTGTGTTGAATTTTCCTTTTCTATTTGTATTACCTTATTACATTCAGCTGTTACTCAACTAATTACATACTGCTTATTACACTCAGATGTTTGTGTTCCCAGGTGCTTATTTTCCTCTTCGATTTCTTTGAACATACTATTAACCATTATTTCCAGTCTCCTGTTTATAGTTTTATTTAACTCATTCTCACTAGATGCTGCTCCTGTGAAGTTTTGAGGGCTCATAAATCTTTGGCTTTTCATTTTTTTGTTACTCTATTGGGATTTATGAATCTGAGATTTTTTTTATTGATGTGATTTTTAAAAAATAAGCTATATCTTTTAGTGGAAGTATTTGCAATGACCAAGGGAAGCTTGGATGTGGTAGAGTTGAAGCGTGTGGTTTATAAAATAGTTCTGAAGTCAGGCAGCTCAGGGTGCCTGGTGTTACTCTATATTATCCCACAAGTAGATTATTAACTGTGAGAACAACCTTGACTGCTGGATATCTTCACTATGCAAATGTTGTACCAGGAAACTAACAACAGTAGCCCTTTGATTTAAACAATTATTGGAGGCTAAAAAAAAATCAAGGGTAGTATAAAGTGTACTCAGATTTTTAGTAAGAGAGGGATGTGGTTAGATGAAGAGACAGACAATATCAACTTTGAAAAGAAAACCAATGTGGATAAAGTACCTGGAGGGGAAAGTTGGAATACTGTTAGAATTTCAGATTTTTAGAGATTGTTAACATTATGGAAGGTTGTGACTGAAGTAAAAAAAAAAAAAAAAAAAAAAAAGAGGACATAAAAGAGAAAGAGACATGGCAATAAGAGCGGAAGTGAATATCTGGGTGAAAGGTCTTGTGGAGGCTGGAGAGGTGGCTCAGGGGTTAAAAGCTGGCAAAACACTCATAGGCATTAAATAAAAACAAAACTTAAAAAGAGCCTGTGTTGCACAAGGTGAGTAAATATACACAGCGATCCTAAAACCTAACTGGACAATATACAGACATACAAAATCATCATGAGATGCTGCCTTAAGATGCTGTGATGAAAACACCATGACCAAAAGCAAGTTGGAGAAAAAAAAAAAGAGTTTATTTGGCTTACACTTCCACATCATAGTCTATCATTGAAGGGAGCCAGGACAGGAACCGAGCCTGTTGGCAGAAGCTGATACAGAGGACACAGAGGGGTGCTGTTGGCTTCTCGGGACTTCCTCAGCCTGCTATTTTAGAACCTGGAGCCGCCAGCCCAGGGTTGTATCACCTGCAATGGGCTGGGCCCTCCCACAATGGTCACTAATTAAGAAAATGCCTGCAACCCAACCTATCTGTACAGGCATTGTCTCAGCCAAGGCTCCACACTCTCAAATGGTTCCAGCTCATGCCAAATTGACATCAATCAGTAAGACACATATGCAATAGTGGAGATTAAATAATAGGAAATAAATAAAGGCATGCTTATAGAGTGAATTGCTGCAGCAGCCGAGTTGAACTGAAGCTGACGTTGTCAAATCCTTCTGGTTCTAGAAGGCCCTACTTGGTGTGGTGTGTGGAGGAACATCTTGGTTTCTGCAGACTTCATGTTCTCTGTGTTTCAGGCGTGTGGGCAAGAGGTTTCCTGGACAGTCCCTTGCTCTCCACTATAGCCTGTTCTGAGCCTCTGGGTCTGGGTGCAGTGTGGGTGAGGAGCGGTTTCTCCCTTGCAGCTCCTTTTGCCCACCATCAGCCCCCCAACTTTAATATCCTAGAAAGAAGCCCACGATGTGAATTGGAGAAAGAGCAAAACACATTTACTTTTTCCCATTAGCCAAGACTTGTGTTTCCGTTCATATTTCTTGGTTTTCTTTTGGCACCCACAACGAAACAAATGATGAATAATCTTGGACAGGCAAGCTTTAATGGTTAGCACAGAGAATACAAGCCTGTGACTAGGCCAAGATGAGCTGGCAATAGGAGTGTCTGAGAGAGTTAGAGGAAAGAGGCGGCAGTACAGGCCTCTTACATGTTATCAAACTGTCCTTATTCAGGCCTCATCATTAGCCAGTGAACTGGAAAAAGACAAGACAAGAATCCTCATTTCTTATAAAAAAGAGAGAGAGATTTAAAACAAAGCAAAACTGAGGTCCAAACAAGCCTAATAAAATTTACCAAGAAAAATGACATGGTAGGCTAAGCCAAAACCAAGAAACAGTAGATTTTCCCCATGATTGCTGCGTGGCTTAGAGTAGGTCACTTTGCTGTTTGTGGACCATTTCCCTCTTGTGGTACAAAAGAGTCTTTGAGAAGTACAAAATGAAATGTTCTGGAGCTCCCCTTTAAACTTTGCACAAAATACTTCTCCAGCTTTCCAGTACTCTGGCTTGAGACTCACCTGGTACTCCCTCCCCCACACTTTTTCTTTAACATAGGCAAAAGTGAAGAGGAAGGCAAGCATGACCCAGGAGAAAAGGGTGAAGCAGGGAAGGGGAGCTTTCCCTGTGCGGTGCTCAGACACTGCTTACTCTCCAAATGATGCTAGTCCCTCAGACACTGCTTACTCTCCAAATGATGCTGGTCCCTCAGACACTGCTTACTCTCCGAATGATGCTGGTCCTTCAGACACTGCTTACTCTCCAGAGGGATGCTGGTCCCTCTGATGCCTGCACCACGTCAGGCAGGCCTCCCCAGGAAAAGTCAACAGAGTATGCATAGATGCAGGTGCTCCTTAGGTCACATGATCCATAGCCTGGTAAGCGTATCATAAATCACAAGTATTATATAGCTGAAAATCCATTTAATATACACAATGCATGGAACCTCACGACTTAGTTGTGTGTTGTACTGTAAAGTCCCGGTTGTTTCAAAATGCGCAGGGGGCTGACTGGAAGACACAGGTCATTGCTGTAGCTCTGCATCACAACAGAGTGGTACCTCATGTTGCTAGCAGGGCCAAGCCGTGGTGGCGCATGCCTTTAATCCCAGCACAGGAGGAAGAGACAGGTTGATCTCTGTGAGTTCGAGGCCAGCCTGGCCTATACGAGATAGCCTCCAAAGCCACAGAGAGACCTTGTCTCAAAACAAAAACAAAAACAAAAAACCCAAGAAACAAAAACAAAACAAAACAAAAAAGAACACATATTGCTAGCAGGGAAAAAGATCCAAAGTTCACAATTTGAAGTATGGCTTCTGTTGAGTGTGAATTCAGCACCATCCTTAAGCTACAAATTGTTAAGTTGAGCCATCGTGAATGTAGAAATATCTCTGTGTGGGGGGTATACACTTTTAATTCCAACACTTGGAAGGGAGAGGCAGGCAGATCTCTGTGAGTTCAAGCCTAGCCTGTACTACTAGTGAGTTTCAGAACAGCCAGAACTTCATATAGAGAGTTGGCCTCAACCCTACCCTCACGCTTTCATCCCTCCAAAAAAAGAAAGAAAGAAATATCCGTGGAAATTGGCTTAGAGAACTCCTACAATATGCGAGGAATATCCAAGAAAGCCAGTGGTATAGGGTGAGCTGAGTAAGAACCAGAAGAGCCAGTTAAGTAACTCACAGTGCTGGTGGGAATTTCTAAGAGCTGCAGCTATGGTGTGTAAGGCCACAGATGGAGGTTCTAACTCAGGAAGAGAGAGGAAATTAAGTTGCCTTTCATTCTCTTGCCTTTTGGGCTCTCAGTAGGTTGGATGATGCCCAGGCCCATGTACATGACTGAGAATGAACCCCCTTATTTATCTACTGACTCAAATGATAATTTCTTACAGAAAATTTTACAAACTCATATAGAAACATTTTGCCATGTTTCTGGGACACCTCTAACCTATTCAAGCTGAAATAAAATATTGTCCTGGTTTTATTTCTATTGTTGTGTTAAAATACTCTCACCCAAAGAAAATTATGGGAAACAAGGTTCATTTCAGCTTACACAAAACCGTCTATCATTGAGGGAAGTCAGAGAAGGAACTGGAATATGTCCAATGAAGGAATGCAGCCTACTAGCTCATTTGCAAGCTTATGACCAGCCGGATTCTTATAAAGTCCAGCGTCACCTTCCCAAGGAATGATGCTGCCGACCATGGTCAATTCACAATTGAGACAATCTCTTTTGGATATGCCCACAAACCAATCTGGACCCTCATTTAAGACTTCTTCTAAAGTGACCACAGGCTGTGTCAAGTTGACAGTTAAAGATAACTAGGACAAATATTGAGTAGCACACTTGGCTCTGTGAATGGAAGAACCAACCATTTTGATTTGCTTGAGAGCAAGGAATCTCCCAGGAAATGGAAATTTTCATGTTAAAACAAGGTAAGCCTGAGCAAACCAGGAGGCTTTTTACCAACCTGTTTCCCCTTTGCCACTCTCTCAATCACCCCACACTCAATGTAGTGAAAACAAGGGTTGTTTCTCGGTTAGGAACAATATGCACAAATTTCAGGGCTGTTTGCATCTAAACCACAGATGTTTAAATAATAGACTTACACTAAGTGAGGTGAGGACCACATAGCTAGAAAGCATCTCCGCAACAGAATATGTTAAAAAGTAGAATATGTCATAGAAGGAGTAGATCCTGGGCAGATCCTAGGTAGTACAGGTACCAGCTTCCAAGAGTGATGATGACCTGAGTTCAATCCCCCCAATGCCTATGGTGGAAGGAGAGAAATGAGTCCTGCCAGTTATTCTCTGACCTTCACACACACGTGGGTGGCACATGTGTCCTCTATATACATACAGAATGGAGGAGAAGCAAAGGGAGGAAGAGGAGGAGGAGAAGAGGAAGGAGGAGACCATGTACCTGTTAGAGATTACACATGGCTGTAATTTCTAAGGCCCATCTTTAAACTGATATTTTTCCGTTTACTACCCACACACTTTGTTCTACAGTTATGTACAAATAAACTCGCACAAATCCATCCACTGTAATAGGCTTCCAGGTATCAAAGACCTCAACAAATGTGAAGAGAAGCTCGGAAGTGAGCAATTATTAAAAATACTTATAAGAAGGATAAGGAGGGACATTTCCATGTCAGCAAAGCTTTCTGTTACTGTAACAAAATACCTGTGGGAGCCATGTTACACAGAGGAAATGCTATCTGGGTGCCTGAAATCCTTGGGAGGCAGAAGTAGGAACTCTCAAGTTCTAAGGGAGGAGCCTGGGCACACAGAGAGACCCTGCTCAAAAAAAAAATGTAGTGGGTGGGATGGGATGGAGATGGAAGAGAAGGAGAAATACCTTAATCCACACTGTTGGAGATTTCAGTACATGGTCAGCTGGTTCGTTGCTTTTGGGTCTATGGTGAAGCAATACAATATGGTTGTGTACATTATAGTACATGTACATGGTGTGTACATAGTAGAGGAAGCAGGTCATCTTGTGGCAGCCAACAAATAGATAAAGGGATGGAATTTCTACACAGTTCAAGGGCAGGCTCTGGGGAATCTAACTTTCCCTCTAGACCCCATGACTTAAAGGTTTCACTAATTTCCAAGAGCATCATGGGTAAGGGGAAAACATCTTCAACACAGCACTGAAACTATACCAACTTCTGATCATACTTTGGGTTAAGTATCCAAATGCATGCTGAATCATGGTGTTGTGTGTGCCTACTTAGGGGATACTACATGGAAGAGGTTAAAGAAATGGGGAGAGTAGATCATTTGTTGAGGCGTTTTTGGAGGATGCATGTTTAGGTTGTGAATATTCACATTGCGGTTGTATTAGGGAGGCTTCAGGGAGTCTTGTTGGAAGATTGACTCTTGTGCCTTGCACTTGAGGAAGCGTAAGTAAATACACAAATTTCTGTAGAAAAAATATTGAAATGGAGAGAGCCATGTTGTTCTTTTACTGGCTGCAAGGTAAGGATGCAGGAGTTACCAATCATGATTTAGGATGAGAGAGCAGACGCCCCTTGGTGCCCTCTTAAAGTTTCCTGTTGGAAGAGCTAGTTGGATGGTGACAGTCCCCAACAAAGAGGGTCTGAGACAATTGCCAGGTGTCCACAGGATTGGAGTTAATATTAATAAATAACCATTTGCTTATAAAACATAAATGAAGAAAAGATTGACTAAAGAAAGTGCCAGCTCTAACCTACAACCCAGCTCAGAGTACTTTCCAACTATACTAGCCATTATTAGCATTATTGTAGATTTACCATAATGCACTGTCACAGTGAAAGGTTGAGGGATGCTGATGGAGATGCTGGAAGACATTAGGTAAAGGTAGGCAAAAGAACAAAAGCTGCTCTTTTGTATCCCATCCACTTGCCTGTGCCTAGTTTTCCAATACACACTTGGCCTAAAGGGTTTCAAGTTGGGGTAGGGAAAAAGCTCTGTGTTAGAGAAATGTTGGATATTTTGTTGACTTGCATACTTAATATTTTCATTACTCAAGTTAATTTCTGAGAACAGAGAGCAATTGGAATCACCAGGCAAATTATGCAAATGTTATTGGGTTGGTTCAAAATTTCATACAAGGGTAGAAAAGAGAAATGCAGCCTTAGATTGGGTTCAAAGGGACTCCTTTCTCTCCCCCCTCTTTCTCTCTTCCTCCTCCTCTTTATCTCTCTTTCTCTCTCTCTCTCTCTGTGTTGGGGGGCAGTGTGGGGCATTGAGTTCAGCCCATTCAGTAACAGTTGCATTTGCAAAATACTTTCCACATGCCCAATACTTATTCCGTTACATTGGATATGCCTGTTAATATTCATAGAAACAATATGAACTGGGTACTATTATTATTCTTATTTGACAGATGAGGAAATAGAAACACAAAGAGGTTAAGTAGTTGGTCAAAGTCACACACTATCTTCGTTAGAGTTTCTTTTGCTGTGAGGAGACACTATGGTGATCATGACAACTCTTATAAAGGAAAAACATTTAATTGTGGTGGCTTTAGTCCATTATCATCATGGTATGAAATAGTGGTGTGCAAGCAGACATGGTGCTGGAGACAGAGCTGAAATTCTTACACCTTGACTTGCAGGCAGCAGGAAGTGGTCTCCCACACTGGATGGTATCTTGAGCATATATGAGACCTCAAAATATGGCTCCACAGCGAAACACTTCCTCCCACAAGACCACACCTACTCCAACAAGGTCTACTCTCAGTGGATGGGGTGGGGTTTCAAACCACCACACACACCCAGTGGAGGAACAGAGTTGAAGATTGGAAGTCACTGTGGAGTTCATGCTTCTGTCCACACCATGGGATGCTGTGCTACCTGAGAGAAGGCTAGCAAAATGATGTGTTTGGAAAAGAAGTTTTGACTAAGTAGGTGGAGCTTGGTCAAAGTTCTAGAAGGGTGAAGAGGGAATTCCCACTGCAACTGGAGGCGAGGTTTTGTGGAACTGGCACAGGTTCACCCAAGGAGAGTGGGTCACCACTTCTGACCAACAGAAGGCATGCTGGGATAGGGTCCCTGTCTGGCATTTCTGCTCAAATCCTGCATAATCTGTCATTTGCTCTATTATATGCTGTGGCTTCTGTTCTGGCCCTCATTACCTCCCAAGTCATCGAGAAGCTAATGTTAAAAGCCATTATTTCATTATGGTTCCCTTTCAACTCTAAGAGAATAGTGCATCCAATTTAAAAGATTTTCTGATTCAGTGCCCACAAAACATCGTATTTCACACATAATGCTCACCTTTGTATGCTAGGACACTAGGCATAACAGCACCAGAATGTTCCTCTAACTATTAGATCTGGTTAATTATTCTGATAAAGACTTTACCTCCATAATAAATTAGACATAATGGAAAATACATTAATGAAAAAAGTGTGTAAATGCATTTTTGCAGAGTTAGAACTTTTCAACCTTGAAAGTCAGAGAACATAAAGTCAGCTTTCACGATCTCTATTACCCTCTCACACTTTTTATACCACTGCAGTATATGAAGAGCTATTTTATTGCATTAATGCAAATTTTAATGTCTAAATAATGAGGTTGTTGTGCAAAAGCTTGAAGCAAAATACTCAAAGAACTAAGGAGGTTTTTTTTTTTTTTTTTTTTTTGTTCTTTTCTCATTCACAGGAGCCATATGACCACAGGTGCCACCCTCGTGCTGTCAGCTGTGAAGAAAAGGTGGCTGGAAAGAGTGAGGAATCAGGGAAGGAATAGCAAGAGGGGGAAACTGAGTCAAAGTCACCCAAGAGGGGCTGAGTCCCTCCTCACTGCTGCATTCACCTTCCAACTAGTAATCGAGGTTTCAAATGTTGTTAGCATGACATGTCCAATATGAGTTCAAGTTTTCATAAGTGAAAAATTTCCACATCATTATATGCATGTGTAATGTTTAAAATCCGTGTGAATGGATAGATCCCATTCTGCATTGAGTAGAACAATTCACTTCAGAATAGTATGGATTTGCAAGGTGGAGTGGCTGAGATATTTGGGGTGAGTGGAGGCCAAAGCAAGGCAACTTTTTAGCAATTCATTCAGTCACACTGGAATTCATAGTATGGGGGTGTCAGCAGGGTTCCCCAAAAGCTCGAAATGTCATAATCCAAAGCAACCTGGCCATCCTCATCCCACACACTTGCAGTTTCCTGCCTTCAGCCTTGGATCCATCAGGTCCTGCTGATACAGTCCTTTCCATGTTTAAATAATATTTTGAGGTAAAGCAACAGCTCTGTGACCGAGATGCCAGAAGAATGTGCAGAGGACAGTGTGACAGTGGGCAATGCTTTTGGCTCCCATCTTACACGATCTTTTTAAAGATGAAAGTCACTTTGTAATTTTTTGGGGGTGGGTTTTGAGACAGGGTTTCTCTGTAATGCTTTGGAGACTTTGTAATGTTTTTCCTTATTTCCTTCTACACACACCATCAGATCTTTCACTCATCAATCTTATTTTACCAATCCTCAGCTGTATCAGAATGCCATTTCTTCATAAACTTAGCTCCAGAGGTGTAACTAATCAGTGTTAGGTTAGCTTCATTATGTTGTTTAGAAAAAGGAATATGGGGATAAAAGATTTGTCAGTTTAAAACTCAAATTCCATTGACCAATTGGGGAAAACCCATTGCTTAGTGTGTACTTTTGCTATTATAGTCCCTTTCCCTCTCCCTCTCCCTCCATCCCCTCACTCTCTTTTTGAGTCACTGTCTCTCTATGTACCTCTGACTCTTCTGGAACTCACTATGTGGACCAGGCTGGCCTCAAACTGACAGAGATCCGCCTCTCAAGTGCTGGGATTAAAGGTGTGCGTGCCACTGTGCCTGGCTTAGATATCTCTTTTTAATTTTTCATAGTAGAATAAAAATTAAATCCTAGAATTAGATTTCCTTGATTTAATTTCCCTTCATCCCTCAATCATTCATTTGTAAATAGATGTTTTGAAATTCCATCCAATGATTATTGATATAGGCAAAATGGTGACTTCATGTGATAGGAATTGATAGGAAACTTTCAGTACCCTGCTAGACGCTCAGTCACAGCTTTAGCATGTCTCCCACCTTACAAAGGAGAAAAGAAAACAACACTGGGTTGTAACTCCATCCATCAAGCTGTAACAAGAACAATAAAGAATAATGCATTGCTAAGAGCTAAACAAAAATATGATTGTTCTCATATGCATGGAGAGCTTATATCTCAAGGATTTATAGTTCCAAAGGTACCGTCTGTTCTAGCACTTTTCTGGTCTAAATTTGGACTTTTTTTTTGTGCTGAAGTCCTATGTAATAGGCACTTAAAAATGAAAAAGAAAAACCCTTTCCCTTAACATGTAAACAAATAAAAACACCATATAAAGTGAGAGTCTAAAAACATGCTTATTTATTTCCATATTAATGTGAAGAAATAGGGATCTTTAGCCTCAGGTAAATATGTATTCATTACTTAATTAGCTTCTGGCTAGAAGGGCTTCAACAGGATGAAAAGTAGTCTGTGCATTAAACATATTTGCTGCAAAGTGAAAGACTAGCGTGAAAGCGACCTGAGCTTCACTCTGAGTCACCGCAGTAATGGCTTGCTCAGGCTGCTTTTTCCAGGAATGGCCAATTAAAGAGGGGAAGTCAAGTCTACATTCAGCACCAGAGTTCAATAAAGAAGAAAGCATAAGAGCTGAAAAAGAAATCAGAACGACATTGTTTGGGAGCACAGGTTGGTAAGAAAAAGTCCAAAGTGAGGAATGTGAAAGGGAAAGAAACAAAACTGTTCCATTAAAAAGGTGTTTAAGGGGCTTATTCTCCCCCAGTGCGCACACACATAAACTCCATTAGTGTTAATAGGACCTAAATGCATGACTTGGGGAGAATAGAGTGACTCGTGAATGCAGGACTGAAGAAAGTCTAGGAGAAGTCAATTAAAAACCATGAAGGTCAGCTTAGGAGGAGAACAGGCATGTAGGTGATTGCAAGAAAGGCATTTAACTTTAACGAAGTGGCACAATGTCTTTTTCTTTTCTGAAAGACCAAAGATTCTTACTGACCCTTTGTACAAGGGTTATAATTTGTGTTTAAATTATATTATGAGTTTTATAATGAATTAAAATGAGCTGTGTAGTTTTCCTGGCAGAAGAGGGAGAGGAGGAGGAAGGGAGGGAGGCAACGAGGCAAGGAAGGAAGAGGAGAGATTCATGTACATAGAAACAGATAGCTTTTGGTTCCTTACAAATGGAACACACACACACACACACACACACACACACACACACACACACACACACACACTTTTTTTCCGACCTGGGGATTGAACTTTGGGCCTTGCACACAGGGAACACATGTTCCACCTCTGAGCACCATCCCTGATCCTAAATTTCCTTTTAGAAACGCACAATGCTGCACAGCTAATGACGGGGATCTCTCAATAGAGGCAGAGATCATTCTGGAAGTATATTCTGATTATTTCTTTGATGCCCTTTGAAAAGAATAATAGGGTTCTTTTTCAAGAGCGATATAAAACCAAGGGCATTTTCTTTCTACATTTGGAAGTTACAAATGCAGGTTTCGCTCTGAGTCGGCATTATTGCTCATAAGCCCTCCATTACTTGGACGCAGACATGCTGTAATCCCCCACTTTCCTGTTCAGGATTCCTCGTGAGTTAAACAGGGGCTCAAACAGTTAAGCGAAGAAGACCATGTGAACACAAAGGTGTATTTGAAAAAGCAAAGTGTCTCATCCATCCTCTATCTTTTGAAAAAAAAAACAAAAAATGAATTTAGCCCTGGGAAATGCTTTAGTAAAGGTATTGAATACCTAAGAATTCACATGATCTCTTTCCTAGCAAAAGGAAACACATTTAGAAAGGAGGCTGTGAGTGGGTTTCTGTTGGATGGATTTAATTAGAATCAGACCTTAGAGGGTCTTGGTATCATACACTGGCAACGAGCTTTAATCTTTGCTCTGCAATGTTTCCAATACTCTGCCGCTGAAGTCATACTTCTCAGTGTGGAGAAGAAAGCCCCTTAAATGCTGTATGATTCCCATTCACAGAGTTTGAATCATTTCAAAGGGTTCTTAATATTTTAAGGTTAGAATACAGCTTTTTTTTAAATAATGGAAGGCTTATATAACCTGCACATATATGTAGCATAGCACCAGGTAACAGATGGACCTGTGACTGCATACCTGTGTCATTCCCTACCATCACATAGTTCCACGGAAGTTCAGGGTGGGGAGCCTCAAGGGAATTCATCGTATACATGCAGTATCATCTGCTACTAGACTCTCCACATAAGGCAGTATTCAATTTTGACATAAATACTTAAATACTTCTCAGCATGGAAGGTGGGGGAGGGAAGCCGATGACTCTGAACATGGCTAAAGGTGAGTGAGCTATGCACCCCAGCAAGGGAATTAAGGCTATGTATGTTTTTTTTTTTTGCATTTCTTCTTTTTAAAATTAATTTTTAGCTATTGTACAAAATACTGGGTTACATTACATTTACATAGGTGTACACCACTGCACTTTGTCCATATTCATTCTTCCATCACCTCCTCTTGTCCCATTCCTCCCTGACTCTGTGCCCCCTCCCCTCCCGAAAAGGCTGCTGTAATACTCTGTTGGTGATGTTTGATGTTGCGGGCAACTCTGAGCCACAGGCAGCAGTATACATTTTGCAGACACTTTGAAAAACTCTTTGGCAATACTATGTTTGAATTCCCATTCCATATCTACCAAAATTCACTTTGAAAGGTGCTATTGGTGTAGTGGGTTTGGTGGTGAGGCCTTTAAGATAGGTTGGATTGAACTCCAAGAAAATGGCTTGGTTCTCTAGGTGAGTTCTTATAAAGACCACCATTGGGTCTTTTCCCTTTATTGGGCATTTGCCTGCTCATGGCTCTGGAATGCACCCTCCTGGCATGATGGCCTGCCTCACCTGAGAGGTGTCAAGGGGCTCTCACCAGATGAAATTCCCTGCTTCAGAACTGTGATCCCAAAGAAACCTGTTCTCCTTAAATGCTAACCAGTCTCTGCTCTCCTATTATCCTAACAGAAAATGGACTAAAAAATCCATTAAAAACGGACACACTAAAGCAAGCCATATGAGTCAGCTCTCTCATGCCTAGGTACTGTAGCTGCAAAATATGTAGTTACCAAAAGTCTAGAACAATGTCTTTAATAGCAAAATAAAACAAAAACAGAAACCCTGTGTCCAGCCCACATTTCCAATCATAGTAAAATGAATAAATAATGTGATATTGAGTAAATAGAGATGCATGTTAATAACGTTAAAATGTGAGTGAATCATACAGAGTTGAGCAGAGAAGTCATTCAAAGAGACCTCAATATTATTAAAGGATGAACTGAAACTCGATTCAAAATTCTCCAGTGGCAAAGGGTGAGAGAATGTGTTTTCTACTCTGGGTCTGGGTCTGGGTAGATATGTTCCTTGTGTAACACATGATCCTCCTCCCCCCCATTCTATGTTGAATGTGGAACTTGGAGCAGCACACACAGTAGGCACACACCCTGCCACCGACCTACATTCTTAGACCAGTGTTCTGTGAAACAAAACTTAGCCTCCCCCACAAACGAACATAATCCCCGTGGAATCTGGGAACTCATTCCATAAAGCAACACTGGAAGGGAGCCTTAGCAAGAAGAGAAGACAGGTGCAGGGTGTGGTCAGTGCATCCAGTCCGAATCATTCAGGGGAACAGATGGAGCCCCGAGATACCATAATTTACACCAATATTCAAAAGACCCGAGGAGACCCGAGTTTGAGTCAGATAGCAACCATGTTAAGCCCAGATCAGATGTAGGGGAGGTTGGGATACCCAAGCTGAGACGTGGGCCACAAAATATCCAGGTGCCTGCTAATCCCTGTTGGCGTTTAGAGGACTCTGATCCAGGAGCAAATTCCTGGGGACACAGTGAGCAATCTGTAAAAGGCTAAAGAAGAAAATGGTAATGCTTATCTTTATTTCTAAGTCATGTACTTGTTTGTAACCATGACACTCCCAATTTTGCAAACAATATTCTACATGTAGATCAGGCTGACATAGTGTATCTACTCACTCATTCTTTATGTCTCATTATTGCAGAGATAGGAAAAGGATGGACAAAAACCCCAGTATGTGTGATACTAAATGATTTGCAAATCACAAGCAGTGGTACTGATTTCTCTGTTTCAGAGGTTGTGAGTCCAATGTTAAGTTTCTGGAATATTCTCTGCTTGGGTCTCTGGCCTTGATGTTTTATCACAGAGAACAAGAGGTATCTCCCTGAGGCCTTTTATGGAGTCTCTGTTCTCATTTTCCTATAACTCCCTAAAGACCCTGCCTCAATATTCTTGGGGGGAGGGTTTCATTAGATGACTTTTAATGGAATGCAAACAGTTAGTGCATAGCACTACATAAAGCTAACAGTTGTCGAGCACTTGATATGGCTCGAACTTCATCTTTATTATCTTAATTGATCTTCATACCTGCCTTGAAACTCAGAAGAAAAGGTACTTAGCACTGAGGAATTCTCACAAGTCAAAGCCAGTTCAGTCTGACATCCTTTTGAGACAGAATCTTACTATGTGCCTCCAGGCTGGCCTTGAACTCACCACCTTCCTGGCTCTGCCTCTGGAGTTCAGTGTTATAGATAGATGTGTACCACCATGGCCAGATGAATTATTCTCTTTCCTAACCATCTGCGGTAAGAGCCTCCTCTTAGAGATGGTCCATGCCCACCTGCTCAGAGGTCTGTCAGAGGAAATAAAAGTTCATACCTAGAATTGAAGAAGCTGTCATGACACCAGCATGGGGTAGAGCTGTTTTTAACCATGATCCTACGTGACCAGTGCCTATCTGTTCTTCCCATGGTTCCAGAAGTTCTTTCTCAGGTGAATCACTGGTTTACTGACATTCCGAGGAGCTTCGCCGTGCTCCAGTCCTGGTGTGAAGCTCCAGCCAGGCCTGCCTGTCTTCTACACTACAGCTCCTACTCCTGTACCTTCCGTCTGAACTGCAAATCCTCTAGTGATGAATGGTCACATTCAGAGGCCTGAATGTACAAAGGCTGGAGGAGCAATGTGAGAACCCGACACTCAAAACCCCACATACACCACCACAGCCAGGACACGATGTCTAACGCGGCTCTGCTGCACAACCCTTGCTCGTGGCTTCTTTCTGGAGCCTCTGGAAGGAAAACTGCTGGGAAGGTGTTCCAGGGACTGGCCCTCCCACTGACCCTACTGCAGGGACGAACACACAGAGGACAAAAGCATAAATGCTCTGGAGAAGGACTCTCAAATGAGTGAAGGTGGTGAGGCCTCGTGTAGGAAAACGGGGTGAGCTGTATATAGGGGCCATGTGGACATCGAAGTTCAGACATTACCCTGGTTCCAAGGAGAAGGGCTAGAAAGCTGCATTTATACAGCTTTGGGTTTGGGTTTGGAAAGTGATCCATGCTGGGTGTGAGGGATGTGGGGATGTGGGGGTGGTGTAGGGAGGTGGTGGGGGTGGGGTAGTGTGGTGACTTGAAAAAAATAAGGCCCTCCCTGAGGAGGCTGCTCTGTTCAGCTCTGGCTGAAGCTTGCCAGTTGGCAAGGAGGACACTTGCCAGGTCTTCTGACTTACAGAAGATGGAAATCCGGGTGGTTTTTTTTTTTTTTTTAATGGGAAATCTCCTATTTTTAAAAACGCTGCTTGGGCCAAACCAAACACTTCTGTGGGTTGAATCCAGTCTGTGGCCTGGATTTTGAGCCCTTTGATTTATAGTCCTTGCAGAACATGACATCTCTGTTTCAGCTTGTAACTTCAAGGCTGGGTACTTGCAGGCTCAGTTAGTTTTCTGTGCTCCATCTCACCTAACACTTTTGTTTGTGTGTGTTTTATTTTGTTTTTCAGGACAGAGGCTCTTAGGGTAGCCCTGGCTACACTACCTTTAACTCAGAGATTTGCTGTCTCTGCCTCCTAAGTGCTGGGATTAAAGCTGAGCACCACCATGCGCATCTCCTACTGTTTTTTAATTTACACGCATTCACCTGGTTCTTCCGATCACGTGGTCTTAATGGGACACCTCACATTTTTTCTCCTCCTGTTTGCGTCCTCTCTATAGCTCCCTATGCTGCTTGACATGATGCAGTGTTCACTAGGTACCAGTGAGACAGTGTCTGCTAAAGAATGCATTTCAAAACTCAACTAAGGAAACTTGATGCTTCACTTGGGGTCCATTCCCCCGGCTCGATTTGCCAAACCCCGTGTATCTCAAGGCAATTTTGAGATTTCTATTTTCAGTGACAATTGACTGCAATTCAGCTCAGCTTTCTTTCTTGTCTTTCTTGTTTTTTTTTTTTTTTTTTTTTTTTTTTTAAGAAAGCCTAACGTGGCTGGGCAAAATGCAGAAAACATTTTACTAATAGTACCCGAGATCTAAGAATACAGTAAAGAATTGTCTTGAGACTAGGGAAAGCATTCCATCATCCATTGACACTCTGGTAATATCAATCTTATTCTGGAGGCCTTGGGCATCTCAGAAGCCAGACATGTGAGGGCGGAAAGCTCACATGCCTGTAACAAGCTGGTGACCCATCTTTCCAGCTCAGCTTTCTTTTCTTATACCTCCTACTAATAAAAGGAGATCCTAAGACAAGTAAAGGAGATCTCTAATGAAGAGATCTGGGCGGTGGTGGTGTACATCTTTAATCCCAGCACTTGGGAGGTGAGGTAGGTGGATGTCAGCTTGGTCTACAAAGCAAATTCTAGGACAACTAGAGCTGTTACACAGAGAAACTCTGTATGGAAAAACCACACACACACACACACACACACACACACACACAGAAAGAGGGGGGGGGGATTTTTTAACCCTTAGTTACTAGAGCTGTTCAAAGCTGGGGACAGAGTGTTGAACAACAACCAAGTGTATCAGACTTGCTTATACTCTGGGCTTGCGTTTTCCAGGGTCCTATTTGGTCTCCTCTCCAGCCATGCCCCACCACTGGGCCAAGAGCATAAACCCACCCAGTTCCTCTGCTGGGTGTCTCTACTCTAACCATGCCTAGGGTTCTGGGTGGAATCCTACTAATGGTGCCAAAGCCCATTTCCCTGGCAGGTCTCCATAAGTGGTTTTTCTGGCCTACTCTATAAAAGGCGTGTATTTTGCCACTGCTGTATGCTTTCCTATGTTCCAGACAGGCAATGGTGTGTGTGTGTGTGTGTGTGTGTGTGTGTGTGTGTGTGTGATTTCGGTGTGTGTGAAGGTGAGGAGTAGGTGGGATAGAGGTTGGCCTTGAGGTTAGGTGTCACAAGACCCCACATGGTGCTTGGGTTTAGGCTTCTGAGCAGGTCATTGAAAAGTAACAAACCACTAGTCATTCTAGAAACTATGTGACATTGGTTGTGAGTCTAGGCACAAAGACACAATCTGAACATACATCCTGGGTTCCCAAATCAAAGAGAGATTTCTACTTGGGTGCCGGACATGTAATAGATGTGTATAAAGTACGTGGCTTGGAAGATGCAATTCATATGGTAGTTACAATATGCAGTCCTCCTGGATGTTTATCTGCATCCCACCGACTGAGTCTGTCTGGTGCAACACACTATCTATTTGCAAAGGTTTCTGTAGTTGGTTTCTTTTACTCTTTGGCATCCCACCACCCAGGTCCCAAATAAATACATAGTGACTTATTCTTACTTAAACATGCCTGGCCTTAGGTTGGCTTGTTTCTAATCAGATTTTCTAACTTAATTTATCCTGTTTCTCTTTAACTACAATTGCTTCCTGGCTTTTTAACTTTCTTTATTCTATATATCTTTCTTTCCTTTGTACCATATGACCGGCTGTATGGCTGGACAGCTGGCCCCTGGTGTTCTCTCTTTCTCCTTTTCTCCATCTTCTCCCTTCTTTTGAGCCCAGATTTCTTCTCCTATTTATTCTTTCTGTCTGGCAGCCCTGCCTATTCCACTCTTTCCTACCTATTGACCATTCAGCACCATTAGCTCAAATCAGGTATTTCAGGCAGGCAAAGTGACACAGCTTTACAGAGTTAAACAAATACAACACACCTTTGCATCATTAAAGAACCATTCCACAGCATAAATGAACCTAACAATGTCTTAAACTAATAATTCACAACAGTTTTCTGACCAATGTTAACTTGCTTAGAGGAGCTTTCTTAATGACATTCTAGACTCAGACAATAGGGGCAAGAGTAAGAAACTGTGTATTACATTAACAATTAGCTAAGTATCCCACTAAATATAGAAATGAACTGAAATGAGACCTCAGATACCAACATTAACATACTTCATAAAAGCTAACATGTGTCTCACATGAAGCATTTCTGTCTTAATCAGAACTCTTGAATTGAGGTAGAATTCCCATGACACACAATTAACAATTATAAATTATATAATTCACAGTCCTATAGTGTGCAACCAATTTTGGATAATTGTCACCTCTTTCTAGTTTCAAACTTTTCATCAACCAGAGGAATGGCCTCATATCTAACTATAAGTCACCACTCCTTATCTCCCCCCTCCCCACTAATCAGATTTCTAACTACTAACTACTAATTAGATTTCTGTCCCTATGGACCTGTCTGTTTAGATCTGTTGTAAGAAACAGTTCCATAACCTGTGGTCTTTTGGTTTTGGCTTTTTCACTTGTAATAGTGTTTTTGAGATTCATCTAGGTTGGAACATTTGTCGGCATTTCTATAGCTGAACACTGTTCTATTTTATTTAGGTAGAGCATTTTCTTTACCCAGTCATCCACTGATGGGTCTTTGGTTTAGTTTTTTCCTTTTTTAGTGTAATATAATAATACCAAAATAAATATTCATGTACAACTTTCTGTTCAGGCTTACATGTATTTCTGTCTCTTAAGGATATATCTGGGAGTAGAATTGCTTGGTTATAAGAAAATTTAACATTTACCTTTTGTAGGACTTTCCAAAATACATGCAAGTTTTGTTTACTCTGGCTAGCCTTAAATTCTAAATAAAATAGTGTATATTTTCTTGGAATAGTTTCATTGGGATGGACCTCCTGTGCTATACAATGATCACTTTAAATTGCACTGCCTAATGTTTTTAGTACATTTGTAGAGCTGTGCAACCATTACTATATTTAATTTTAAAGTATTTCAAAAAGAAAAACTCCCCAAAGACACATTGTATTCCTTGTTTGTCACCTCATGTCCTCTCTAAGCCTCTAGATCCAGGTGACAGTTCACTCTCTCCTTGCATGCTTGAAATATTCCATATAAAATTCTTCTGTGATTGGTGTCTTGCAATTAGCATAGTATTTCAGGTTTACCCTCCATTATGATTTAATAACACCCATTCATTCACCTTTCCCAAATTTGACATTTACATGGTTTCTACCAGTTTTTTTTTATTATGAAAGTTGGTATTATATAAATATGTGTACATTTTTGTGTAGACCAACTTTCATAGCAGTATCTGTGTTTGATCAAGGTGGTGGTATTAGGAGATGTGTTTTCTGACAGTTACGTCAGGGGGAAAACCCTCATGGTTGGATTTCTCTTGTTGTAAAAGAGATCCTAGGGATATCCCCTGGACTCTTCTACCATCTGAGGTGACAGAAGAAGATGGAATTGTTGCTTCTAAGCTACTTCATCTGCAGTGTTTTGTTTTATCAGTTCAAATAGACTCTGACATTGGGTGTCAATGGTTATTATCCATATTTTTGCTATGGGAATTGTAGTGTGTGAAGATGTATTTTACTGCAAGTTTTGTTTTAAATTTCTGTCCAGTCAATGGATATTGTATACTTAGTAACTGCCTGTGTATCTTTATTGGGGTAATGTCTGTTCAAATTATGTGGCTATTTGAAAAGTTAAAAATTAAGAAATATTTTATGTGTACATGTGTTTTGTCTGCATGTATGTCTGTGTACCACTTGCATGCCTGGGGCCCACAGAGGCCACAAGAGGACATCAGATTCCCTGAAAATAGTTACAGACAGCTGTGAGCTTCTGTGTAGGTGCTGGGAGTTAAACCCAGCTTCTTTGGAAGAATAGCCAGTGATCTTAACTGCAAGACAACTCTTTGGTCCCATCCCTATTTTTTTTTTAAAGAATTTAATCTTTTTGATTTCCTCTATTGAGAATTCTTTCTTTAGTTCTGTACCCCAATTTTTTAATAGGGTTATTTAGTGTTTTGTTGACTAGTTTCTTGAGTTCTTTGTATATTTTGGAGATCAGCCCTTTGTCGGATGTAGGATTGGTGGAAATCTTTTCTCAGTCTGTGGGCTGCCTTTTGGTCTTGTCCACTGTGTCCTTTGCCTTGCAGAAGCTTCTAAGTTTGAAGAGGTCCCATTTATTAATTGTTGATCTCAGTGTCTGTGCTCCTGGAGTTATGTTCAGGAAGCGGTCTCCTATATCAATTTGTTCAAGGGTACCTCCTACTTTCTCTTCTTCGAGGTTCAGTGTGGCTGGATTTATGTTGAGGTTTTTGATCCATATGGACTTGAGTTTTATGCATGGCAACAGACAGCTGAAAGACACTTAAGAAAGTGCTCAACATCCTTAGCTACCAGGGAAATGCAAATCAAAACAAATTTGAGATACCATCTTACTCCTGCCAGAATGGCTAAAATTAGAAACACCAATGACAACTTATGCTGGAGAGGATGTGGAGAAAGGGGAACACTCCTCCATTGCTGGTGTGAGTGCAAACTCTTACAGCCATTTTGGAGATCAGTATGGTGGTTCCTCAGGAAAATTGGAATTAGTTTACCACAGGACCCAGCAATCCCCCTCTTAGGCATATACCCAAATGATCCACATCCATGCAACAAAGACATATGCTCAACTATGTTCATAGCAGCACTATTTGTAATAGCAAGAACCTGGAAGCAACCTAGATGCCCCTCAACTAAAGAATGGATAATGAAGATGTGGCACATCTACACAATGGAATACTACTCTGAAGAAAAAAAATAATGGAATCTTGAAATTCACAGGCAAGTGGATGGCACTTGAAAAAACCATCCTGAATGAGGTAACCAAGTCACAAAAAGAGGAATATGGTATGCACTCGCTCATATATGAATTTTAGAACTAGAGCAAAGGATCAGCAGCCTATAATTAATACCACCAGAGGAACTAGGATACAAGGTGTATTCTAAGAGATTCATATAAAGTCCCTCACAGAAGGGGGAATGGACAAGTCCCCCAGAGCTCAGGGGAAGTGGGGGGGGCAGCGAATGGAGAGAAAAGTAGGTGAAAGAGAAGGGGAGGAGAGGAAAGCACGTGGGACTAGGAAGATTGAGTCAGGGTAGAAATAGAAGACAGGAAAGAGAGAGAGAGAGAGAGAGAGAGGGAGAGAGAGAGAGAGAGAGAGAGTCATAAAAGAGGGAGCCATTATTGGTTTGAAGAGAAAACTGAACCTAAAGAAAGGTCTAGAGACCTACAAGACTGCCTCTAACTAACAATTTGAGCATCCATGGAAAGGCTACCATAAATGCCCTTCCCGGATAGTGAGATCAACAATTAACTTATCCACCATCATGGAGCCCTCATCTAGTACCTGTTGGAAACAGAAGCAAACACCCATACCTAAACACTGAGTCGAACTAGAATCCAGATGCAGAGGGAGCAGACAAGACCAGGTTGCAGAAACACATAGAGACAGCTTACCTGAACAAGGAGGAGCTAATGGGCCACCAGACTGATAGCTGGGAAGCCAGCATGGGACTGACTCAGGCCCCCCCCCCCTGAATATGGGTCTCAGCTAGGACTGAGCAGTCTAAGGGACCTCAGACAGTGGAACCAGGATGTATCTCTGGTGCTCAAAAGGACCTTGCGGACACATCCCCCATGGAGGGATACTGCCTTAACCTAGAGACAGGAGAGAAGCCCTAGTCCCTACTTCAAATGACTTGATAGATTTACATGACCCCACCTGGATGGCATTGCCCTACATGTGGAATTGGGGTCGGGGGATGGGAGGGGAGGGTGGTCAGGGTGCATGTGAGGGGGCAGAAAGGGTAAGAGGGAGGGGGAACTGGGATCGACATGTAAAATAAAAAATAAATAAAAATAATTTAATTCTTTAAGTTTAAAGAGTTAAATCCTTTAATACATGATTTGTTTATTAATATATACATATTAATATTTTGTCTGTCTGTGCTCCATGTGTCTGCAGCACTCATAGACTCTAGGAGAGGGTGTTTCATCTCCTAGAACTTGTCTTAGAGAATGGTTATAAGACCTCAAATGAATGCTGGGAATTGAATTTAGGTTGTGTGGAAGAGCCATAAGTGCTCCTAACCTCTAAGCCACTTTTCTAGCCCTCTGTGCCCATTTTAAAATTGGGTTGGATGTTGTCATTTAGGTTTAAGAATTCTTTGTATTAAAAGTTCCTTATCAGACACATGCTTTGGAACTTTTACTCATAGTCTGTAGGTTGTTTCAGGCAACAGTCTTTGGAAAATAAAAGTTCTTAATTTTGATAAAGGCCAATTTATCCAGTTTTTTCCTTTTATTGCTTGCTTTGTTGGTATTGAATCTAAGAAACTCCTAGCCAAAACATTTCATTTATATATTAATTTGAGTTCTTCTTGATTATTTTGGGTTAATTTTACCAAAATTATTGGTATGAAACAGTATCCAAGTTCGTTTTGTGCATGTAAATATCCAGTTGTCCCAGCCATGCTCTCTTTATATTATTTCCACAAAAACCCTGCAAATTTCCCTCACAAGTATATGTTCTTGCTATATTCTCATATTTCTTCTAGTTGGCTCTTGTCAAACTGGAAGCTTGGAGTTATAAACCCCGTATGAAATTTCAAGTTCTGTTCTTTGGCCATGATACTTACTTTACTCAAAATATGTGCTTAGATTTCATCGTTCATAGAGATGGCTATTGTAGTGTGGTGTGTATTTTTCTTTACCTCTGTTCTCAACCATTATGTCTTATTGCTCACTTTACCGTCTATATGTAAGGTCATTTTAGGGAGTAGTGGGTCTCACTTAACGGTAGAAGTAGCTACCAATTAAAATCACCGAGGGGACTTTTTAAGTATTGCCAGTGCCAGCTGTAATACATGAAAGTCTCAGAGGCTGTGGAGTATGTCTGATATGCCACCAGGACTGAGGCACATTCCCCTAGGCATTGCTGTCAACAATCATTTTAACCATTTTTATGAAGCATTCCACTCTGAACCTGCAACCTCCCATCTCACATCCTACTGCCTTGAAGGTCCTACCCACGGCAAATTTCCCAGGATCCACCATCCATTTGTCTGAGCATCGCTTTGCTGTCTCCCATAACTCTGACTCTACTTCCTTTCTGTAGTTGTTCGTCATGTTGATGGTCCCCAGTGGATTCTAGCCCCCACATCTGTGCCTGCCTGGTCTTCTTCCTTTGAAATGGGGTAGTCACATGACTTGCTTCAATCACTGGCATTCTGTGATTCTTCCATGACACTGTTCCTGGATGCGTGACAAAAGCAGTGTGAGAAGATGATGTGTAAAAAAAGGCTATCTGAAGGAGAGGCCCACAGGAGGAATCCAGAAGAGCAAACATTTTAATTGCATTGGTTAGGACTGAGGCCTATTCTTTCCTGGGAATGATTTTTCTGTAGCTCTTGGCTCTGCCTTCTGACCTTCCCTTTCCCCTGTGTGCCAAGCTCTCTTTCTTCCCATGAAAGATAGCTTGTGTTTGCAGCTCCACAGTTTTTTTTCCAGATGCTTCCTGGATGTAGAGGTTTAGCTGGAAATGTCTCTACCCCCGCCCCACATCATTCCCTACAGCTGTAGGGTTTTTGTTAATAGAGTTTTCTTAGGAAGCTATCGGCCTCACATATATCTAATTGACATTTACTTTCTTGAGGTAAGCCTCTGTGCCTAGGACTTTGGCTGGGTGGATTGAAGGACAGTCGGTAAGTTCTGTGACCTGTACAGTTTTCTGAGGCATCATGGAAAACTTTTCTCAGGTCTTAAGAAAGGTTCCCCCCACTCCATATTCTCAGGTTTTAGTTTGTTTGTTTTTGCTTTTGGAAGGGCTCTGGATTTGACTTTTGTTCTTACGTCTTTCCTATGTTTTCCTTATTCACTTTAAATCATGAATTCACCAAGTTGCTCAGGCTAGCCTCAAATCTGTGCTCTTCCTGCCTCAGCGTCTGGGGCAGATTAGATTTCAGGCATGCGTCACCATGTCCAGCTTCAACAGTTGTTTCTTATTGTTACTGTCAGTTGTCACCTGTAGGATCTGGGAACTTTACTCCCAGCAATTCTTGGCGTCTTTCTTTTTAAAAGCCATTCTTTTGCTCATTGACTTCCTGTTACAGTAATTGTACACAACCAGTAGAAACCCAGCGGTACCTTCAGCCCTCTGAATGCAAATCTCAGGTCTGGTTTACTTCCTTTGTTACTGCCAGCTGCAGAGTTACAGTGGTCACCTCTGCACAGTGAGACCTTCTCCACCGCCCATCACCTAAAGCCTCCACTTCAGACTACTATGCATCTGTTTACCAGACTTTTCTAGGTTCTCAGACTTTCGCTATTCCTTCCAAACACCTCCCACAATCCTTTGCATGTTGTGTTGGGTGGTTTCTGCAAAATTCACGTTCAACATGGGTGAGAGTTCCAATTTCCCATATGGTTCCTGTGTCATAACTCCACTTTTCCAGTTCATTCTCTTCCCCAGCAATGTGTTTTACATATTCTGGATGATAGCTTTTTTTTTTTTTTTTTTTTTTTTTTTTAAATTCTACATTTTGCGAATATTCTTCCTCAGTTCTGCCACTTATCTTTTCACTCATTTTAAGTCTTTTTAAAAAATTAGCTAGGTGGTGGTGACATACCCTTCAATCCCAGCACTTGGCAGGCAGATATCTGAGTTCAAGGCCAGCCTGGTTTACAGAGCAATTTCCAGGACAGCCAGGGCTACACAGAAAAACCCTGCCTTAAAGCTGCTCCCTACAAAAACTAAAAGTAGGAGTTTTAAATTTAATATATTTTGTTATTAGTCATTCCCTCTGTGGTTAGTCTTGTCTGGAAAACCCTGCCGTAAGCAAGATCACAAAGCTATTTTCCTGTTACCTTCTAGATGTTTTTATAGGATTATCATTTATGTTTATGTTTATAAACTTTTCTTAATATTTACATATTCTTAGAAGAAAGGATTCAATTTCATTTTCTTCCTGTGTGAATATACAGGGTAATTAATGGAAAACTGTCTTTTTTCTTGGTGCTCTGTAGTCTGTTCTCTGCCATTGAAATTGGCCACTCATGCGCAGGTCTGTCTCAAGCTGTTTTATTTCTTCTCTCTGGTTTAATTTCGGACCCTGAGCAGTTGATTACTAGGCACTGTAAAATATTTTGTTGTTTAAAAGAGTTTTATTCCAAGCTTGTTCTTTGCAAACAGTCTTAGGGAATTTTTCATTTATAAATGAAATGATTATTTATACTTTAAAAGCACACACAATAAAAATGTATGAATGGATACTCAGAATAACCACAGAGCAAAATATTATAAATAAACCAAATGTTTACTGACAAGTTAACAGAAAAGCTATAAAAATAACAATCGAAAAGATAATGCTATAATATATAATACTATGGGTAAACCCCCAAGCCATGTTGAGCAAAAGATGCCAGACAGAATATGTAATGCTTGCTTTTATTTATTTATTTTATTCTAGAGTAGGTGCAACAAATCAAAAATGATGTAAGATATATGAAGAGTTGTTTGGCATAGGGAATTTCTCAAATAATCCAACAACTGGAAGGTGGCCCTGAAGCCACTCTGTTTTTTTAAACTGAAGTAGGACTAAAGTCATGGTATATGAATGAAAAGTCAGTGTAGGAATGGGTATTACTCTTGCCTTTAGTGTCTATGGTTAGTTAACTGGCGCTTTTAAAGTGATAATAATAGGTAGCATCAATTAGAACTAAATCGTCTACTGCACTTAATACCTTCCAGGCAGTGTTATGTCTTTACACACAGTCCCACTTTTTCCTAGCGAAAGATCCTAATGGTCAGTTAATTATTATCTGTATTTTATAGATGGAGAAAACTGAAATACAACAAAGCTAAGTCATTTATTCCAAGTGTCCTAACTTTTAAGTGGCAAAACTGGGTAATGTCTTTGGTTTCTGGGCTCTCAGCCGTGGACTGACCCGATGGCATGAACATGTCTGTATACACAGTGTCACATGTAAAGCTTGCTCTAGTTTGACAAAATGCATCCCTTTGCTTTAATCAGTCGCCGAGTAACTGGTGAATTTTAGAGAAAAGTCCATTGGGTAGGTTTAATACTTGTCTATTTAAACTTTGAGAAGACAATTCACTTGCTCCTTCCAAATATAACAGAACATCAAACTGGCTGCACAGAGGCCAGGGAGCTGAGAGGGTATGCACCATCCAGATTATTGGATTCATACAGCTGTAAGCCCCTTGCTTAACCGGGCTTGTACAAACGGGATCAGTTCCTTGATCTGCCTGAAAGGGAATTTTTCAGCTGTCACTCGGAGCCAGATACTTCTTTTCTGCTGGTCTGCTCTGAAAGATATTTATAATTTGTTTGTGATTTATTGAAATTTGCCTGGCTGTAGAGGAGCAGTATCTCATAAGCTTCAGTCCTTCTAAGTCTCTCCAGCTTGCTCCATTCTCTTTGTGAAACTGCTTTCCTATGAGACGGCTCTGGGAGTGCGTGGTCTCCTCTGAAGGTTTTTAAAATGGCAATGTGATGCCATGCACAGCTTATTCCATCATTTTCTTTATTAAGACACTTAGAGGTTGCAACAGGTGGTGCGGGTGTACAAAGAAAGGCAGAAATCTCTGGGTATGTGTGCTCCTGTTGGATAAATTTGCTGGGAACAGTGGCTAAAGCCAAGGTTCTAGAAATTTAGTCTCAAAAGTTAATGCCATTGAAAGGTATTTTTAACTGAAACCAAAGTCGTCTTCTTTTTTTTTTTTTAAATGTAATTAATACCCACATGAAAAATAAAATGTAATTATTCAAGCAATTTTTATACATCAATAATCTTTCTAAATACACATGAACAGTCCAAAATTGAAATATGTATCAATTTCTTATATCTACATGTTATACCCATTATTGACCAGCTTCTTCAGGCATTGGGAACAGATCATACCTTCTTAAATTATAAAGTAACTGCTCAATCTGTTTCTTCCATTTTGTTTTCTGTTCCCAGTCACTCCCCTTTTTCACTTCATCTTTTTGCTATGCCTGTCAATCAGAAGTCTTGTTTGTTTCTCACACTTGATGACTTGGAGATTGGTGTCAGTAATTCCAGCAGTGATAACGTTCTGGGTCAGGTAGCTGTCAATAGGAACAAGGAGAAGACTGACAGCAGCGTTGGTGGGTTGACTGTTTTTTGAGTTGTTCCATGAGGGTGCATCAAGAAAATAGAACACTGTTTTGACTTAATATGCTTTTGTAGAGGACATCCTGATTTTGCATTACACAAGAGAAGACATGCTCTCAAGTCTTTCCTAGGCAATACGTCAATGTATAGACAATATATAAGTCCGTGGGATATAGGGACTCTAACAAGTCCGTGGCTTGTTAGACTTTCAGGTCTTAGGGTGGTTTAAGGCCACATCTGATGCTGTCTGTACAGATAAAGACTGTTGTTTCATGATTTTTGATTGTTGTTATTTTGACATCAGAATATATAACTACAAACCTAGCAAGCTAAAACAAAATAAACAGTGATCACAGCTCTGGTGGTCAGAATTATTAAATTCCAGGTGATGGCTGGGAGGGATGATTGCTTTTGGATGTTCTAGCGGAGGGACCATCTTATTCCTTCTTCCTGCTTCTAGAATAGAGGCTTTACCTTTCTTCCATCTTTAGGGACTGTATTTGCACCTAGAACGTCTGTTTCCTCAACATATCTCTTCTTCCTCTGAAATTCTGCTTCGGTTTTGTGAGGACCATTGTGGTTACATAGACAATCTTCCCATTTTAATGTTCTTAACTTCTACAAATGTTTTGCCACTCATAGGTTTTGGAGCTTGGGGCATGCATCTCTCTCTCTCTCTCTCTCTCTCTCTCTCTCTCTCTCTCTCTCTGTTTTGTATGCATGTGCACAGTATTATTCTTTCCATCATAGCCCTGATCATCAACCACCTGCTTGCCTTTTACTATTACTGATATGAGCCACAGGCAAAGTGGAGTGAGCAGAACCATAGAATTTTTAGAGTGACTTTAACCCAGTCTTGTATCTTTCTCCACGTAGAAGTCAAAGCAACAATGCTCTGTCAACTCCATAGAACAACGTGGGTTCAGACCACAGAGTCTTACTGATCCATGCAGAGAATCTTCTGGGTCTTGAAATCTTAGTGCTAATGGCTGGTACATTTCTGAGATAGCATGCCCACCAAAGACATAAAGCAAATCTAATCCTCTGGATAAAGGTCTCAAATCCACTGAATTCCAACCCTATTACTCCACTGAGATATGATCATTCTAAGAGCTTAGGAGAGATGCTGAAGGATGGCCTTCCACTGAACACATCATCCACATGAACCGTGTGCCCTACTGTTGGCATTGAAATGGAAAACGACTTTTGTGTTTGTCTGAACCGAAATATCTTTATTCTCTTTGCACATTTCTAGAAACAGCATAAGCAATAAGTTTGGTGAGATGGCAAGTGCCAGGTGGGGTCATCTAAGACATTAGATGTGACAGCCTTCACTGAAGGAATTTAGGGAAGCATGGAGAGGAGGGTGAGAAGTCAGGGTAACTCTTACTCAGGAAAACTGAGAATGAGCACAACTTGGAGGAATGTGTAGGTTAAGTTGTAATTGCTAGTAAAATGTGCACGTCAAATGGTTGGCTGTATGATTCTGAGGCTCGGGAGGTTTGGGTTTGGTATATACATTTATTACTCACCAGCTAAAATATGGTGATCAGGAATTCTTCCAGGGAGAGTATAGTTAGGTGAAAAGATAGCATAATTCAGTGAGTTAGAAAACATTGAAAGGACTGGCCAAGCCAAGTTTTGCAAAACAACACTACCTCCCACCAAACAAACACACTAAGCAATGGAGGTTAAATGGAATATGGAAAGAGTAGACATACTCAAAATTTTGGCTAGAGCTATAACTCAAGGGTAGAGAGCAGACTTAGCCTGGATCAATCCCCAACACACACACACACACACACACACACACACACACACACACACCCACCCACCCACTGAGTTCATTTAGTGTTTCTCATATGTATATGTATTTGGAGATGCCTGAGTGGGGACTGGTCCCTGAAGAAAACTGATTCTGCTTCATCAGCCATTGATTGCCAATATCTTGTGCAAGCTCCTCCATCCAGGTTGGCATGTCGACTGGTGCTGTTATGCAGGTCTTGAGATCTTGTTTAGGCCACCACTTGTTGAGATTTCATAGGTTCAGCCTCCCTGCCATGTCTAGAACAGTCTTTAGCTGCTGTCCTCTGTCTTTATCCTGCTCTCCGTTGGCACTATCAGTTTGCATACATGAGAAGGCGCTGCTCGGTGCAGTATTTTGTTCATTGACTACAGTAGTGAGCAACTAGTTGAGGTTAGCGTGGTTAAATTAGGAAAAGCAGGTAGAGTTTCTTAAGACCAGAAGGAGATAAGGAAGATCTTTTGGAGGAAGAATTAGAGTTATTATTATTATTATTTATTATTTTTTCCTGAAGTCAATTGGATACAAAATGCTACTTGTTATCAATTTTTTTTTGGGGGGGGGAAATCCCATTAGAGACTTTGCATTTTGATCCAGAGGGAATAGCAAGCTGAGAGTGAAGGAAGAGGAAAAATTGACTTCATTCCTCAGCTTTCTTAAATCCTGAGAAATGCGTGCCTCAAGCACTCCCCCTTTCAATTCCACAAAACAGGGAATCAGGAAAACACATTAGCACCCTAGTCCAGAGTAGGAGCCCAGAGCTGGGGGGAAACAGCATCAAGACAAGAGGAAACGGGGGAGGGGCGAGAAAACTTCCCCCGACGCTTGGAGAATCTGCTGCAAGGCGTGGGAAGGACGGGAAGTGGGGAAGGTACCCTGCAGACGTCAGCCAGACACTTTGCCTCTGGGCATGTGGGAAAGAACGGCAGGAGGAGGGAAAACATCGCACTAGGGCTAGATGGAGGAGCTCCTGTGGCTGCTTTTGAGGGAGGATCTGCAGAACTGCAGCGTTCTGCTCCAGGAGGCCGTTCCTCCATTTTTAAACCCAAATAAAGAGGGGGCGCTGGGCTAAGCCCGAATAAGTCACTAGGCGCAGCAGACCTCGTTTTGGCCTCTGGCTAAGGCCAGAGAGGTGGCCTTAGGGGACGCTGAAGTTACACTGTGGCTGGAGGGGAAGGGTCTCCAAGCTCCTCTCCAATCAGGGTGCTGCTGAAGCTGTTTGCATACATTATGCTAATAGGGACCTCCCGCTCCGCTCCCACCCGCGCTCCCGCCCTCTCGTGGGTCCAGGCGGGCTGGGCGAAGGTGAATATATTATGCTAATAAGGAGGCTCCTGAGAGAGGGGGCGGGCCGTGCTTGAGGCGCGCGCGCACTGTCGCACACGCGAGCATCCCGGGGTATTTAAGGCTCGCACAAGCGAGGCTGCGGAGCTACTTCTGGGGCTTCTCGGCTCGCGATTGCTGCTTGGGTCGTTCGGTTCTCCTCTCTCCACTATCCCTCTGCCACCCCACGGGTGCCGTGCTTTCGCCGCGTCTCTCTGCATTTCTTTTTCTTTTTGGCCTTGAACTGGTCCAGGTGGGAGACAGGTCTGCGTGTAGAAATCCCCGGAATAGGTAGAGATAGGCAGGCAGACGCAACAGGTCGGAGCAGGGAGAGGGGCCGGTGGACCCTGCGCCTCCGCGCGGGGGACCACTAAGGTGGTGTCGGATCTCGGAGGGTCAGAAAAGCTACCCTGGTGGGTTTGATTTCGGCTGTGACCCCTGGCGCCACACAGCCCCCGGCCGGAGGGTGCTTTTCACTTCCATCTGGAAGGGGAGAAAATCAGGATGGTCCACGCCTGCTGATCCGGACGCCGAGCCAAGCTCAGGTCCATCTCCGAGCAGGGGCTCCGACTCCAACTAGTTGTGCAGCCGCAGGGACTGAACTTTGGAGGAACCAGCCCTTCCTCTCCTAAGATTATTGGAGGGGGCAGAGGGTGGACGGCGTAGCTGAGGCCGGCGACCCTGCCACGATGTTGGTGAAGAAGCTTGCAGGGAAAGGAGGGGGACGAGAACCTGCATCAGAAGATCCGCGCCCCTTGGGACAGCGTTGTGCTGGCACCATGGCCTCATGCGCAGCCCTGGCGACCTTCCTGTCAGTGGTTGCTGTGGTTTTTTGTTTGTATCTTGGGGTGAAAACCAACGACCTCCAGGCGAGGATTGCAGCTCTTGAATCTGCTAAAGGGATCCCTTCTTTTCGTCCTCTGCCTGACACCCTGGATGAGCTGAAGGCTGTGGTTCAGGAGAAAGTGGAGCGTCTCTTGGCTCAGGTGTGAAAGGCTGGGGTATTTTGCACGTGGATACTGTTTGGCACAGGTGTGAGTCCTGCGTGCAGGGCTAACTTCAACCCTTACTGTCTGCACAGCTGGCTTGAGTGTGGGTGCCGAGTATGGGTATTGTAGCGGAAATCTCCTTTACCCTTCCGCACTTCTTGCATGCTGAACATACATGGAGGTTTAACTGAGGGAAGGGTGGCCTGGATAGTGGGAGTGTGGGGATGAGCATTTCATTTCTTTTAGATTTCTAGAGTCTCTTGTGATCTCTCAGTTCTACAGAGAATATTCATTATAGACACAAGATCTCACAGGTGTTACTAATATACAAAAGGTTTCAAGTGAAACAATTCTATATAGGTTCATGAATTTCACCCTTCAAATCTTTTCAAGTTCAAACACTTACAAAAAAGTTTTATATTTGGCAAAGACTGCTGTGTAGGTATTGATGAACATAGAGCCATTGAAGTTGAAAGAATCACATTATCTTCAAGGTTGGTTTCAACTCGAGTTGGGGGCTTTTTGGGGGGGCATTTACTTCGATAGAGAGGCTGGTTAGCAGTTGCTGTTCACATGTGAACAATTGACCACTGTGTCTTTAGGCTTATGCACTGACTGCCTATACTTGGGCTGAAGGAGAGGAGTGGTGGTAATAGAAGACACGAGAAAGATATTAGCCAAACCCTGCAACCCTGCTACCACGTCAGTGGTCATTGTCTTATTTTAGGACTTGGATTCTGTTACTTTTTGACTAGAGTCCAAGTACATATGTAAATACTCCTTATGCAAGCTATCGAATGCTGGTAAATCAGGCGTGTAGCCAGAGAGCCCCTGAGAGTCCAGTTCTCCTCAGTGCTACTGACGATTCTGTTAATACCTCTGCTTTTCCTACAGAGATCCTATGAACACATGGCTAAAATAAGAATCGCAAGAGAGGCACCTTCAGAGTGCAACTGCCCAGCAGGTAAAATAGACCTCATTTAACAACATTTCCTCCATAGCAGAACACACACACACACACACACACACACACAACACACACACGTGCTCGGTCTCGTGCTGTCAAGTCCACCTGTAATAATAGTACAGAAAGAATGCAGGCCCAACTTGCTTTAATAAAACCCAACATGCTTCAGTTCAAAAGATGGCCAAAAAACCAAAACCCTAAATATTATGTCATGCAGGATACTAAGGTCTACTATGGGAAATCGAGGAAGCTAGAGATGACCACCATGGATAATATAGGCAAGATGATTTACAAAGACAGAGTTCTTAGAATCACAGACAGAAAGCCTTTCTTGATCTTATTAAATAATATCATTTTGTGTGTGTGTGTGTGTGCGCGCGCGCGCACGCGCGCGTGTTTGTGACAATGACAGTTGAACTCTTGATTCTGAATTCTCTGGTGTCTAATGCTACATCAGTGCATGTATGCTGCCTGCCTTTGGTATATATAGCTCTACATATAAATCACTTGGACTTCCTCACCAGCTTGTATTCTGTCTTATCAAAGAGGCTCCTTCTCCTGCCCCACAGCAGAAGACAAGACTAAGGATACTCTTATCTTGAACTCACAAACTACCTCATTCTCAGTGATGTCTCTGGACAGGTTGTTATATTTTTACTGTTTTTGTGTACAGTTTTAGAGCAGTGCCCAAGAGAATGGAGACGAGAGACATCAATGAGTAGTACCCCCACACCCCATCCAGCCAGGGTAATTGTAACTTTCCCTTCACAGATTTCTGAGACTCCATATTTATCTACAGATTAGCAATTTAGAAGATCTTCCATGATGGTCATAAAACCCCATGAATGTTAATTGTTTTCAGATAAACACTGTAATGCATTTATGAACATTTAGTTTCTTTTATCCCTCATACGAAGCGATCGATTCCTTTACATTTTATTTAGGTTCAAGAATATGATACTTAGTATTTATGTAGTTAGGTGTTGCATAGTTGCATTTGGTAAAGGACTGATCACACTGTGTACGATAGAGGTCTGGTAATATTACATCATTTATGGATATTACAGTCATCTCAGTTTGGGAAGTAAAGTATATGAAATTGTCTAACAACACAATTCTTCCTGTTAGGTGGCACATGACTGTGTGTGATGTACATGCATGTGTTTGTCTATGTATGTCCATGTTGGAATGCACATGCCAATGGTCATGTGTGTACAATAGCACTTGTGTGGAAGTCAGAAGATAACTTGCAGGAGTTAGCTTTGTAATTTCACCAGGTGGATCAGAGGGAACAAAGCCAGGTCATTAGGCTTAGTGACAAGTGCCTTTACTTACTGAGCCATCCCATTGGCCCTTTAGCACAACGATTTACACATCCAATTACATTGTTCATCATATAGGAACTAAATTTTTTTTCAATGAAAGGCTTTTGATTAGGAAGACACTCCTGGAATGATGGCCAAGGCCTCTTATTCCAGCTATGTGGAGGTGGAGGCAGGAGGACTGCAAGTTTAGTGCCTGCCTGGGCTACAGCTTATGAACAGTCTTAAAATCAAAAGGTTAAAAAAAGTTTGGAGATCTTGATGTAGCTCAGTTTTAGAACACTAGCCTAGCATGCGTGAGATCCTAGGTCTAACTGCTCAGTACACAGGGAAAATAAATATATGTGAATATTTGAAAGCTTGTAAGTGAAAATATGTTTTATGTGTGAATATTTGAAACTTTTTTGAATATTTGAAAATTTATATGTGAAAATATATAAGTGACTATTTGGCAATTTAAGTTACCTCTTCTGTTAAAGAACATCAAGAAGGAGTCAGTATTTGAACATGTAGCTTTTGTTCTTTGCTCTCTTGAGTTGGACTGACCTCACAGCTCAGATATTTAAGGAAGTCACATATCCAGCACAGGGTTAAACACATAATCACCTCATCACCTCTTGGGATTATTTGAATTCTAGGATACCCAGTACTGAGAGTCCCTGACCACATCCCTTAGAGTTCAGTACTTTTGGCCTGCAATGCTTTTGTTAACTGTATGTAAAGCACTTAGTGTTTAATTCATTGGATTCTTATTGAATTTGGTAAAAAGTTGAAAAGCAACCTCTACTGCTCTGGATTCTATTTTCTGTGAAGACATCACCATGCATGATGTTTAATATAACCTAATTACCACTTGATCTGGAAGAAAGCTATCACCTTTAGAGTTGGGCTTGTTATCTTGGAAGTTTACACTGGAGTGTTTTTCATTATAACATGACAATCTAAATGGGATTTCCTTGGCTTTTATTTTTTTTTGGGTTTGGTTCTCTGTAACAGCTGCTTTACCTCCTCATCACCACTAGAGTCCCACATCACATCAGTTTTTACCTGGCTTCTTGAGCAGTAACTCCTGAAAGGTGTACCTTCTGGAAACACGTCCTTCTGCTTGGGTAATAATCAGGCATTCTAAAAATAAAGACACTATATCCTGGAGAGAATGATTTTCTTAGGAATAAGATGGCCAGCCACAGATTAGAAGGGGATAGAGCACTTCCCACCTGGGGTGGCTCTAGCTATGGTTGACAGTGACTAAGAGTTGTCACAAAGACATCTGTTTGCAGGACAGTGCTGGACAAGTCTGTGACCTCAACTCAGTTCCTGTGGACAGATGCCCACCCCTTGAAGTTGACACTCTTGTTGACAGTCTCAGTAACAGAGCCAAAGGCTCATAGCAGAAAAGTAATGCGCTGGTGTTTGTGTTCACTCTAAGTGCTCTCGATAGACCACAGTTCCTGATGGGTTTGTCCAGGGAGGGTGTAAGGAAATAATAACATTTATAGTTTGTGTGTTTTTCAGTTTTATATTTTCATAGGAAGGGGTGTCTTGGGAGAAGGATGAGCTATCTATTGAGTAGTTTCTTAATATAAGAGATGTACTCTCTAATTTTCATAACAACTTGGAGAATTAACTCCTAATGCTCTACTTTTATAGATGAGGAAGCTGGAACTCAAGAAAATAGGGTCCTGAGTGTCCAGGACCTAATGAGGAGTAGAGAATGAAGATTTAGAGGAGAGTACCTCTGGGCTGGAATTCTGGATCTGCTACTAATAATGTGTGACCTTGGTTGAACAACAAACACACAGAGGGAGAGGGAGAGGGAGAGAGGGAGAAGGAGAGAGGGAGAGGGAGAGGGAGAAGGAGAGGGAGAGGGAGAGGGAGTCCCAGAAAAGGCTTTCTCATAGGGTGATGGTCTTTGTAAACAGTCTGTTGTTTTAGCGCGTGTGTGCTAAGTTGTAGTTGCTATCTTCTACCTTTTTGCCTCCTCGATGCTCTACAAACACTTCAGCACTAAACTACACTACTGAGCCAGACTCTTAAACCAGTTTTTTTTTCTTGCTATTTAACTCTAGTGCACAGAGTTCCATGATAAAAGGTGGGAAAAGACTCTTTGAGATGCTTGCTCGGAGCCCAGTGTCTAATTAATGGCAAACCTGGTAGTACAACTGTGTTTACTTGAGCAGATATGTATATAGATTGTCCACATAGATAATCATTCTAGAGTTCCTCTTGTGGCTCCAGTTTTGTTCTTTACACACATTTACAATAGTCTCAAGTTATTTTTTTTTTTATCAACATTACAGGGAGAACTCTGGACATTTTAGGTGGTGTGACTAAAGTAGATGGAGTCTGGGCTTACTTGAGCATGGGATAGTTAAAAGTATCTTTGTACTTTCCATATCAGATATTTATAGATAGCCTACCTGTCTGACTCATTTTCAGACTTACTTTTAGTAGCTTTAGTGAGGTATAATTTATATTTTTTACCCATTTTAAGGTTTGTAATAAATTTATATTTGGGCTGCCATCCACTGTAGTCTAGTTTTAGATAATTTTTGTCTCCTGACAGCTTACATTTACTTCATTGTGAGCTCAAGAGAAGCTTTATTTTAGAAAAGTTTTGCTTTGGAGAAACTCCAGAATGCTGAACAACAACAAAAACTTAGACATCAAAGCTCTTTTTAGCAGAGCACTTGACTTAGCAGTAGCAGGGCCTGGGAGATACAGCTGGTAATTGGGGTTTGACCTCTATAAAGCTTGACCTTCAGATGAGGGAATAAGTTAGCTCAGTCTGTGGATAGAATTTTGTCCTGGGTTCTCTCCTGGTGCCTTACATAAAACTGTGTATAAATCAGCCATGTTTGTGGAAGGGCTTCTGTGTAGAGGCTGATGGAGAATGGTGGGAACCAGGTAGTCAAAACAGACCATTATGTATTTTCTGACATCCCTGAATATGTTTCACCCCCATGGAAATGATTATATATGAAGCACGAGGGTGTGTAAGTAATTGAAGAACCTCACATTATTAGCTGTGAGTGATTTAGGCACAGGTATCTTGGCTGAAGGATATTTCTCATGGTTTCAGAAGAGCCCTTAGAGTACCTTTCTTATATAAAGCACAGAAAACTATTTCTTACTAATATTTTACTTAGGCTACATCTTCATTTATTTTTAAAGAGGCCGTGAAACAAATGTTGTACATCAAGTAAGGGAATCATAATGTATAGGTCTTAGTTATATTAAGGAGCATTAGAAGCAGTTTGTAGACTATGAATGCAAATGCTTAAATATTATTTAATGAGAATGACAGGCATTCTTGTAAGACTAAACACTGTGTGACATGCCAGTACCTCCAGGCATTCATGCTAAATTGTTTTGGTTCTATTGAGAACAACAGTTTGGGTGTGGCATTTTCAGTTGGTCTAGTAGTGACAGCTGGCAAAATGCCCCAGTCCAAGGACCAAGGACAAATTGCCTCTTGAAGCAGTGCTCTTGAGTTTAACTTCTTGTTTGCTGCTCTTGTCTGTAAATTAGGAGGCTGTAAATTATTTTTCTTAGCAATGCCTGCTTTGATGAGCTGGGGGTTATCGGAGAGAAAGCTATCGATTCTTCATGGAGTTCAATTCACTCTTGATCATTCCAGCGAGAATGTGTAGGAACAACTCCTCTCAGGGCTGTGACAACCTACTCCGCTTCCCATTGTCATTGTGTGGAATAGGTCCCATGGTGTTGATGAAAGCAGTGTCTGACTGGCAGACTTAGGTCTGGGAATGGAGAAGGAATGTTTGACCAGCATCAGGATTGGGTAGGCATGCTAGAATTAGGACTACCCTGCAGCTGGGGGCCGTTTCCTGCCACAGGGGCTTCCCCCCCCTCGACTCTTATCCAAGGAGCATCAGCCTGTTAACTTGAGTGGAAGCCATCCAAGAATGATCTTGAAAAAGCGTTTTAGTTCCCTCCTATGCCTTTCTAAACATTACTTGGTAGTTTGATGGAAGCTGAGAATGTGAAAACAAGGCGTGAGTCAGTCTGGTCTAAACACAGAGGCATCCGCACCCGCCTTGGTGTGCCAATATGGGTGAAATTTCGTGCTGTGGTTTTTATGTACCACAATATTTAGCACTTTTCACCCCTCCCTCCAATTTGTGCTTAAAACAGACTGTGGTTTGCTCAAATGCCTGATTTCCAGACGTGGATATTTATTTTATCTTTGGGGATTTTTTTCTTTTTTTGCCATTTTACAGAGGAAAAAAAAACTACTTAAAATTTGACTTTACGAAGGAGTAAATGCTGAGTGGGATGATGAAGTGGGATCTCCTAACAAGTTAGACGTGAGCACTTTTCATTGGTACCCTATATTCCTGTTGGTGTCCTAATCCCTTCAAATGACTATTCTGTGGGTCACTGGATGGCAGAATCTCCTGAGTGGCAAGCACCCCCCCTCTTGGTGACCACAAGGAGGAGGAACTGAGTGGGGACAGCAGCATCTCCACCCCAAAAGCCCTCTTTGTGCCCTCTGCTTTCCCAGTTACATCTGTTGCGGACGCCGTCTTACAGCTATCGCGGACCTCTATCCATTTCTTGACCTCTGCAACAAAAAAAAGATTAGTGGAGGAAGCACAGCAGTTAACATCTGAAGATTGCAGAATCTTATTATTACATTAGAGATATTTAAAACCAGCACATTTTACTTTATTTACCCCACGGCTGATGTAGTTTAGGCTATCATTGAACTCGGAATGTGGAGGCGATGCCCCTGTACTTTTGATCTTCCTGTCTCTATAGCCCAAGTGCCATGACCACAGGCGTGTGCCCTTACATTTGGTTCTGTGTGACTCGTGCAAGAAAGCAGCCTCTTAGCTAACTGAGCTTAGTGCCAGTTCCCAGTTTCTCTATTATTTTAGGCAGAGTTTGGCTGTTAAGTAGATAGGGTCACAGTTAAGAGTTTTGGGCTGGTATTCCAATATTTAGAAAAAAAAATGAACTAAATCGTATTTGTCAAATGGGGATTTCTAGGTTCAAATTTCATAGACTCCAGAATGTTTAGGGATTATTGTCATGCTTCTGATCTTCTGATGTCACCATCTATGGAGTGTCCACTACTTCAGGCTCAGCTGAACACGTGAGAATTGAAGCATTCCTGATTTTACCTCCTATTTCATCCCTTAGTCTTCAGATTGTCTTTTTTTTTTTTCTCCGCCTATAAGGACATGCTTAGTAGACAGTGGAGTTAGTTGTTAGAAATGCTAAATTGTGTTAATTTGATTATTAATAATTAAGATTTTTTAAGAGTTCCAGTCATCTAAATAAGAATGTCTGCCATTCTTTACAACACTCAGTTAAGAAACTGTTCTGACTCATCCTTACATAACACATATGCTCATACACATGTGCACATACATAAAAAATATGTGCAAAACAATTAATGTGCTGACCACATTTAAAAAGCACATACATGTGACTGCCCACAGAGGTCAGAAGATAGTGTCATCTCTCCTGGAGCTGGAGTTACAGGTGGCATGTGCTGGGATTGATCTCTGGGTCTCTGTAAAAGGAGTATATTTATTCTTAACCCTGAGCTCCATTCCCAGTCCTCACATTTTAAATACAAGAGTAAAAACATCCTGTTGTCCATCATTTTCCTCATGGGGCCTCCTGGGGCATCTCCAAAGAATCTTTGTAAGAGACTTTCTTCCCCCGCCCTGGGCCACAAACCAGCTCCCAAATCATGACAGGGAAACTATTATTATTATTATTATTATGATGATGATGATGATGAATGCTCAGCCTTTGCTTATGTTTGTCCTAACTAGCTCTTTATAATGTATACAGGTCTTTAACCTGTTTCTCTTCATGTTTTCCCATGGGGCTTTTTTTAAACCTTTTTTTCATTATGTATGTCCTACTCTCTGTCTGTCTGGCAGCTGCCTGTCTTCTGGCCCTGGTCTGTCCCTCTCTTTCTCTATGTTCTTTCTTTTTGAGTCTAGATACCTCTTCCCACTTAGTCCCTTTGCCTGCCATCCCTGCCTATCCCTCTACTGCTTAGCTATTGGTTGTTTAGCTTTTTATTAGTTTAATCAGGTGCTTTAGGTGGGTAAAGCAACACATCTTTACATCATTAAACAAATGCGGCATAAACAAATGTAACACACCTTTCCATAATTAAAGTAATACTCCACAGCAAATCCTAGGACTCCATGGGACATTGTTAGAACAATTACTGAAAGTGGTATGGTCAGTGTCACCCTGGAAGCCCTGTTTAGGGCTTGTCAGCACAGAACTCACCTCCAGAATTCTGGGCTAGAAATGCTTCTAGAAATGATGGAGTTCAGTTATATAGAGAAATGAGTTGAACAGACACGCCTACTTGTCTGAATTTGCGTACTAACATGGGTAGTAGATTCCATCAGTGGCAGTAAGGAGCTCTAGAAATTAACAGTATTTTATCCAACAGTGGGTGAGAAGTGCAGTACCTTCCGCAGAGAAAGCCTAGCTCTGTCTCTAGCCCCACCGTGGCAGGTGCTGCAGAAGGGAGAAAGGAAAGATAGCCCGCACCTGCCTCTGAGATGCGTGTCCACTGCAGTCAGCGCTGTTGGTTGCTGCATGAACGGCTGGTTTGTTTGTGTGCCACACCTTCCCCAGTAGTCTTGTAGGGCATGCCGTAAAACTGTGAAAGTCAGTGGTGAGCACTTTTCCTCTCCATCTCATAAGTCTCTAACTGTGGACTTCAAGGAAGTTTAGATGAGAAGATGGGTTTTATTTTTTTTAGCTAGCTGCTTCATGAGAGAAGTCAGTTATCTTATCTACAAAGCAGCAAAGATGGGGCAGTGATCAAGTAAAGAAGGCTAGAAAGATCATATGCTAAAGAAAGACATTGTAAGCTACCAAAAAAAAAAAAAAAAAAAAAAAAAAAAGGCAAGCAAACTTTACCTCTGAAATTTGCATCTCCCTGCTACAAGACTGTGACTGCTAGGTCCCCAGTCCACAGTTTAAAGGGTAAGTTGCCTCCTACAATTCCTGTGATGCATCTGGGAGGTTTTTTTTTTTTTTTTTTTTTTTTTTTTTAATAAGAGAGCCTCTAGCATTGAGAAATGATATCCATAAAGAAACAGAGGCTTTTACGTTTTTGTACTTAGTTTCCTCCTGTGCAGTTATTTAAGGCTCTAAATTCCAGCTACTCCTGAGGATGGCTTCCTGAATATCAGGATTGTTCCTGCAATCAAGTTCTGAATGAGGAATGCAATGTGTACTGGTAAAATTTATGCTGCCATTTTTTGAATATAAAAATGGCTAATTTATTTTTATAGTAAAGGATATACTTGGATTAAGAGATCTGGGGTATAGTTTGCATTTTCTGTGGAAACCCACAATGAGTTAGACTCAGTGTTTTTCTTTAAACCTGCATTTTTTTTTCCCCAGCAGAAAACCCCTGTTTCCATCATCAATCGTCAGGAAGAAAGCACAGACAGAGGAATTTTATAATCAGTCGCATAGCGTCCCAATGTGTATCATATGTCCCTTCTTCATCATTTTCAATTTATTACCAGTCTGCACTTTTGTTTAACTGTGATCATGTGCTACTAGCATTGTAAGCAGTTACACTGGCTTCATGCTTATGAGATGTGAGGGGATTGATAATCTTAGTTCTGAAAACTCAGAGTAAGCACCAGCACATGCCCAGTCAGAGGAGTGATGCCCTGTCAGATTCTCAGTTGAGCAGTGTTGCCCAGATAGGCTCTGCTGTTGGAAAGCACATGTGACCATGAGACTACACAGACAGAAGACCTTGCTCGTTCTTCTGGTTGCGCCATTCTATTTCTTCTCTCTCTCCTTGCTAGCTAAAATCAACTCTCTCCCACTTTCTTCAGTTTGTTTGTTTTTAATTTATTTATTGTGTGTGTTTGTGTGTGTGTCTGAGTGCCAGTGCCAGAAGAGGGTGTCAGATCTCCCGGAGATGGAGTGATGGGAGGGTAGTCAGCTGCCATGTGGGTGTTGGGAACTGAATTCTGGTCCTCTTCAAGAGCACTGTGCACTCCTAACCATTAACCCATCTCTCCAGCCATTAACCCGTCTCTCCAGCCCCTTCCCCTTCATTCTTTGACTGCCTTGGTCATCCTCTGGTCCCCAAGCCTCTACTCTTTCGCCTAAGAGCTTGAATTTATTATTCAATCCAGCAGAACTCTCAAAGAACATCAGTATCAAAGAGCAATGGCATTCCCAGAGTTCAGAAAGTGTTTTTTTTTTTTCCCTTAAAAATTGTTAAAAGGTAATTTTAAAAGGGGGGCATCATCCCTTTCACACTGATATAAAAGGAACATGGCTTAAGGATGTTAGCTCATTAAGGAAGGGATTGATAAGATGCTATAACCATCCAAAGGAAAGTTTACAGTCAGCTATAGTTCAGGAATGGGGAATGCATGTATAGATGGAGGCAAAGTAAACTTGTCCACAGCGAAAGAGGGAAGTCATTTGCATTGGCAAATTACCTATCTATAGATGAGAGTTTATTTTACTTTGTCATTATTTTATGCAACCTACCAAGCTATATGATGCCTCCTGGAGAGTCAGGAGTCAATCAGGAAGGGCGTGGAGTGAACAGTCACTTGCGGAGTACAGTGTTTCCCTGCATTTGTAAAGCAACTGGACAAGAAGCCGTACTTCAAAGGGGAGTGAAGCAAAGCTGAATCCCATGGTACTGTCCATAGTGGTAATGATTATCTCATGTTCTTCCATGTTAAAGGCTTACGAGCTATATGCTGGTTAGCTTTCTCATTGTTGCTAAAACCGGTTATTTAAAGGACAGTTCCTTTTAGCTTAGCTTACACATTAAGCCCATACAGGTGCTGATTGCTGTGTCTGCCTCACAGGCACAGCTTACATAAGTGGCTTTAAAATCAGAACCATTTGTTTAAAGTAGAAACCACATTGAAGACTCAGCTTGTGCTTAGGGACAAACAAGCGCTTCCAACAATGCGAATGAAAGAGCTGCTTCTGCCCTGTGCTTTTGGAAATTATGCCTGGGCAATTACCTTCTCCTTCCCCCATGTCTGTACTTCCAGGGAACCATCTGGATTCACAACATCGGTCAACATAAATGTCTAATATAAAATACCCAGAAAGGCAAAGCATAATGACACAGTCCTTAGTCATAATAGATTTCGCAAGAAACTACTTTATGATTTGGAAAATATTTGTAAGCAACTCAATTCCATGTTCCTGATTTATATTCTCCACTGATTATATTTAGCAACAGAGTGAACACAGTATGTTTTATCAACTGTTATTAAATTTATGTTTTTGCTCTTTGTTCCATAATCTACAAAAATCCTGACTTCCTTTAGCAATTGGTGTGGAGAGAAGCAAATCCAATGTGGGTGAGGGTCCTGCTGGTGGATAATTCTAGCCACAGTAGAAATTACGCTGAGGAAAACTCTCCACCATTTAAGATACGATGTTCAACCTCGTCTTCTGCACTCTATTTTCCAGTGTGTAGGGGGGGGGAGCAGGAGGAGAGGTCGCATGAAGAGATGTTCTTTCCACTGAATTTCCATCTACTTGTAAAACCCAACTCCAGCCTTGTCAGGGTATGTTGGAATAATGATTATTCAATAAGCCTCCAGCTGCTTTTGGTTTCCCATGACTTGGGAATCTGCTAAAAATTGATCAAGTGCTTCTTTTTTTTTTTTTTCCTGATGCTGTAATAAAATGCTGCATCAGGGCTTCTCAACTTTCCCAGTGCTGGGGCCCCTTTAACGCAGGTCCTCATGTTGTGCTGACCCCCAACCATAAAGCTGTTTTCCTTGCTATTTTATAACTGTAATTTTGCTACTGTTGTGAATCGCAGTGTAAACACCTGATAAGCAGGATAGCTAATATGCAATCCCCAAAGGGGTCATGACCCACATGTGGAGAGCCACTGTGGTGCTGGAGCCAAAGAGGTGGGAGGTGGAGGCAGATCTTTTTCATTGCCTTCTCTTTGTTTCCACGAGCCTATTCATTAGCACCCCTGGGCTTGTCTATATACACATGATTCTTTCGCCTCATTTTCTCTTGTATGTTATCTGAACTGTGTTCCTCAGAGGATCATTAGTTTTTCATATCAACAAATGTTGATGAAGAAAAAAGTTCATCGAGGTTAAATAGGTGAGAGGCTTCCTGAGACGAGTAATTTGTCTATTGTGCATCTGAAAAATGGATAATACAATGTAATTGGAACATATCTTTCCCTTTACATAAAATAACGTGGCTAAGATTAAGGCGTTCCTTGTGCTGATAAATGTTGTCTACCACAAAAATACACTGAGACCTGTTTAAGAGGCTTGTAGAAGGCTAGCTGAGATTGTTCAAGCATAGTCAGTGTTTCCCTGTTAGCAAAAGTATAGCTTGAAGATGGAGAAGGATGCACACAAAATGTAGAGAGAGCACTGGAGTTGCTGTTGCAGCTGAATTGACCGCAACAGGCAAAACTCAAACACGGGGCTGTGATGTGGGGAGCATTAGATTAGGGCAAGCTGCTGTCAGGTTCAGTGTAAAATCAACTCAGATGTGTTCAGGTAACTTGTCTAGGAACTTTGCCAAAGAAAGCAAGTCTCAATTCACATTTAGTCTGGCCTAGAGGCCAAACTTTAGCCCTTAGTTCAGTGTGGTGTTGGGCCACCGAGGCTCCCCACATCAAATATACATATACTTTTCATTTTTGAGGAAGAATGGATTAACACTCTTCATGTAACTTCTTTGGCTGCAACACAATTATTCTCCCGAGTTAATGCATTCAATTTACCTTGAGATACATTTCAGAATAGATGGCCTATTATGTTAAGAGAATTAAGTATTTTAAAAATTGTGTTCTTCTTTCTTTGTTTCCTCAGAGCTCTGTATAGATGGAGCAACAGAAATAGAATTTGAGTAGTAAGTAGAATGATTTGATACAGTAATTTTCATCAAAGCCTTTTACATGGTGTCTGAATCAGTTAACCTAGTAATGGATAACCTAATGAATTTTGAAAAATGCATTTGCTCAAAACTTCAAAGAAATATCTAGAGAACACAGGAAACAACATTTTTAAAATAAAGGTGGATAACAAAGGGTGGAACATTCTTTTTGCTAAAGGTGGTATATTCACTGTGAAAACCTCACTAAATGTATGATATTCAGGGAATTATCACAACTTAATAATTTGCTTTTTCTTTTTTACACATTTACATTTTTTTTAGATAGGGTTTTACTACATAGCTTTGGATAGCCTGGACCTCACAGAGATCCTCACGACTCTTCCTCCTGAGTGCTGGGTTTAAAGGCATAAGCTACCCCACCTGGCTATTTCAATACTTCTACAAGTAATCTTGCAGTAGACAGTCTGACATCTAAGTCTGTGTATGGTTTCAGTCTTTTATGAGTGTGATCGCTGACTAATTGCTGTGAGTGTTCTCACCCCATAACACATACAGTTAGACTGTACCTAGCAAGTGAATGAAAGTATTGGTTTTACAGCACCCATGAACTGTAGTGAACTCTCCAAGGTTGTGAGATGGCTCTGTGGGCATAAACACATACCAAGAGAGGGTTTCATTTCTGGAAGGAGAGAACTGAATCCTGAAAGTTGTCCTCTGGCCTTCTCTACACTTGTATTGTGTTTCATGCATGCATATGCGTGCACCCGTGTGTGTGTGTTCTCGATAGTAACTTGATAGAAAATGGATTGAACTCAAGAGAAGTAAACCAAACTCAGACAAATACTCCACGTTTCCCTTCATGTATGGGATCTAGATTTAAACATCCATTTAACGTGGATGTAAAATAGTGACTCTGGGCACAGGAGGGGTTCCAGCAGGGAAAAGTGCTGGGGAATGAACGGGAGTCAAGTACATGATGCCCATATGTGACAGTATCATAGCAAAACGTGTGCTTGTTGTTGTGGCCTTTATGTTAAGTCAGTGAGTCAGGACTACTGTACTGGTGGGAATGGCTTCAGCTTCTTTCCTCCATTTATTGGTAGTAATCTTGTTATTTCCATCTTTTGGCTTCTAATTGCTTTCTTTTTGTTCTATAGGAGAAAATATAGCTGGTTATGTGCAAACATGTATTTTAATTTCAATAATCATTCTTGCGGTTTGGTCTTGGAGGCTTTGTAGGATCTAGGCTTTCTGTTTTTTCTTACATTTAGGGAGTTGGATTTAAAGTCAAGCCATAAATCCATCAGCATCCTACTGAGTGTTCTCCGGGACCTGAAGGACTGCTCAGTAGAAACTTTATTGTTCATATTAAAAAAAAAAAAAAGTAATTTCAATGATTTAAAAATAAACTTGAAGGAAAAATAGTGTTTGAATCATCATGTTCCCCAGAAGGTAGGCTTTTTTGCTGCTTGTTGGTTTGAATGTTGATGACCTTTGCCAGCCAGCTCACAGAATCCGTGCTTGTGTTAACATTATTGTTATATTGACATGGATTGTAACCACAAGAGGATGGTTGCTATTCTTAGGGTGGTTTTAAGGAAGAAAGTTTAGCATCATAACTAGAAGAAGTTCTGTTGCTATCAAATAAAAATAGTCTTGAAAAGCTCCTGGGTAGGATCATTCCTTAGCATTGCTTCCTATTAACTGGCTGCCTAGAAACTTTAACTTGCTTTTCCTGGAGATAACCAGTTTAACAATCAATTAAATACATATTTAAGTTAGAGAGAGTAATTGTTCAACTGATGGAAGCTTCCCATCACATTCACCTACTATGCTTTTAGCTTCTATTAACTTTACCTTTTTGGAAATTTGTAATTTTCTTCTGGCTAAGTGAAAGGCACATTAGGAAAACATGTAATGTGTCTTTTTTGTTTTTGTTTTATCTTTACTGTCTGAACATGAACTCTCATGCATTTCCTGGTCCTTGGATCTAAAAAATGTCACTGGAAGTTGTATAAGTAAGGCAGAAACTGAGAGAGAATTGCAAACCAGTTAAAACAAAGTAAAAGGTTAGGTTACTTTCTACTATGATATGAATATTTCTGTCATGCTGAAATCATGTGGACTCCTAGTCCCCAGGGCACTGGTATTAAGAGCTGAGGCTCTCAGAAGTGGCTGAGCAAGAAGGCAACATTCTCATGATTGAGGTTTAGTTCCTCAGAGGTAAGAGCTGAGGGAGATACCTTATATTCTTTCATGAGGATGCAAACTTGAGGACAAGGGGACTTACTAGAAACTACACAGTTTTTGGTATTTTTGCTGTATCAGGAAACATAATGAGATGATTAATTTTTTTTGTCAAGGTTAGTACTTTAAGGGAAATTAATGTCGTGTTCAAGTTCTCAGATTCTTCGTAAATGTAAGTGAAACTAGAAAGTTCTATGGGGATAATCGTCTTCTTTTAACTACAATCTTAATGCAAGGCAGTTTCTCCTAATTAGCCAAACCTAAAATCTTAGTAGTATATTATACATTTTCAAAAGAAATATATTTCTCATATATTTAATAGCATATTTAGTTCTTCAGAATGCTGCACAGTTGGTAAAAAGCTCTTGGACTCTAGAAATAAACTTTTAACAGGAAAATCATATAAAACATTTCCCTAGGAATTATAGGACTCAATTCAATAAAATTAATAGCTCAAGGCTATACTTTTTCTCTGAGGCTGCCAAGGTTTTCTTATTTCAGTATACCATTTCAACCTATAGGAAATGTGAATGCTGGACAGGATACGATCATCGACCATTTGCAAAGTTATGTGTGTGTTTGCTGTCTGGCTAGTAGGTTATACTGGGTTTAGACAATGTAGACCATATTCTATTACTGGGCTAATGCAAGGAGATGGCTTGGACCATTGTGATCATTTAGCTCAGGTTTGTTAAAATATCAGCACATATTGAAGTCCTAAAAGTGAGAAATAATATTCAAGGAAAATCCCAATATAATTATAATAAGATGTACTAGTGTACTAGTATCTTAGTTTTTTTTTTTTTTTATTGCTGTCAAGAGACACCATTACCACAGCAGCTCTTATAAAAGAAGACATTTAATTGGGGTTAACTTACAGTTCAGAGGTTTAGTCCATTATCTTTATGGTGGTGTGTTGGCAGATAGAGTTCTGGAGAAGGAGGTGAGAGTTCTACATCTTAATCTGCGGGCAAAAGGAAGTGAACTGTGTCACTGGGCATAGCTTGAGCATAGGAGACCCCCAAACCCACCCCACAGTGATGTATTTCCTCCAACAAGGCCACACTTACTCCAACAAAAGGAATAGTGCCATTTCTTTTGGGGTCCATTTTCTTTTAAACCACAACTAGTTAGGCTGAAATTTTCATCTTTTGGGAATGGAATGAGGTGTGGATAGATTGGAAATGCTGTTTGATCAGTCCTCTGAATGATTCCCAAGACGTTTGCTTGTGAGTGAAATTTTCTCATACCCTCCAACAAAGACGGTTATTTGTTGAGGTAAATGGCAACAGACATTTTTTTTTTTTTTTGGGACATTATTATCATGGTTAGATAGCACAAATCCAAATGCGCTGCTATATTTTCAGAAGAGGAAATAAGAATGTTTTTACATGTAAAGATTTGGTTAAGACTGCTACCCTCTTCCATGCCCTGCCTTGGTGTAGCCATGCCTTCTGTTCTTCAGCTAGGTTATTTCCTTGAAGTGACTACTTGTTAGTTTAATATAATGGTAGTCTTTACACATGAGTTCCTGTCTGGTTAAATACATTGGTCATTGAGAAAACAGATTTCCCAACCACTTACCTTGTCTGCAGCATGGATGGAAGGTAAAAACAATGGGGAAGAGTCAATGCAGTGTTAGTAATGAATTGTTCCTGGAACACAATAGGTACTAGTTCTACCACGAACTACAAAAATGTGAATCAGGTATATGGTGTTTTGTTTAATTTTTGAAGTGATTAGCAAACTAAAGTAGTTCTTGAGGAAGGCACTAAGAAAAGCATCTCATTTCTGCTGAAGGAAAATGGGCAGAATAAAATAGAAATGGCTTGAAAAAGACAAGAGCCTAGAGATGGTAGTGTAATGTGATATTAAGAAAATCATGGTGGTTCTTTCCAGGGCAGTGTGGGTCATTTCTACTGTAGAGCAGAACTCTGGTCCAGGAGCAGATGGTAATTGGGAACAAATACCCATCTAAAATAAGAAGATCTAGTGTTATTTAAAAAAATTGGCTTTCTTTTGATGGAGTGGAACCACTATCCCTTAGATAGTTCAGTAATTATGAGTAAAGTCCAATTTATACCTAGACCACACTTAACTAAGTTCTACCAGGGAAATAATATATGAGTCATCTCCAAACCTTTGAAATTTCCCTTCTCTTACCTCAACTCCTTTGGAGAACCATTCATTGACTTCTTCAAGGTGATGTTCTTTCATACTGAGAAGGTTTAACACACCCCAGCTTTGTAAGAGCCATCCTTTCAATTTAATGGTGTCAGAATCTGTGGAAGTTGGACCCCAAAAAGAAAGATATCATCTTTGTCCATGAAAGTTTCTCATGTGAAGACATGCAACAGTAATGAAGTGTGGTCAGTTCTATGAGTGTAGTAGATTTGGAGAAGAGTGGGCCAGGAAAAACTTTGCAGAACAGTTTGGGATTGGCATGAGCAATGCTGTTTGTTCACTGGGTTGAGGTATGAGTAAATTTGAGGAAGGATGACAGGAAGGTAAATGGTCATGTGACTTCTTGCCTAAGGTACTAGGCTCTTGGCATTTTGACATCAGATTGGTAGTTGGACAATTTCTAGGGCTGTTATAACTCTGCAACTATACCCAGTGGTTGTTTGCCTTTTAAATAAGTGTACATAGAGAAAGCCAACATTGTATGTTATTCTAAATATTGCCTGGGCTTGAGTGGAAATGGTTATGTTAATATTTCTTGTAGAAAAAGGACACAGGAATATTCAACTCTTTGGGAAGATGTCTGATGCCATTAAAGGGTATTTGCTTCCAGTTGGAAGCTAATTTGCTTTCTGGTCCTCTGTTTCCTGAAGGCATTTCTGCACTCTATGGTTGACCATGTTCATTGTTCTGTATTCGATGTGACTAGATCATACAAAGATAGATAAATCTATGAGCCTGTTTGTCTCAAACACACTAGTCTTCTCATTAGAACATAGTTGATCACCTTAGTCTAAATCTTATAAACTTTAGAGAAACGTGGTTTGAGATGAGCTTTTTGTGACCTACAGCTGCTATTTCAAAGCCTGCTTGGTGTCAGAGTTGAAGGGTAATATAATGGTCCATAAGAAGAGCTCATAGGGTCCCTTTATTGGGGGGGAAAGGACAGCTGGCTTTCTCCATGTGAAGTCATACACAATGCACAATAGATCTAGTAGTTGCATCTTAACCATGTGAGTGACAGCTTCATGACGTGAGCACTATTTTTTTTTTTTTATAGACCCACTGGTGTGACATTTACCCATTGCTATTAGACTCATTTGCATTGTTGGTGGATCCAGACTGTCCTTTTGTAGAGTGACCAAAAAAAAAAAAAAAAAAAAAAAAAAAGGGGTAAAAGCCTGGTTCCATACAGAGGGCCATTGTGTATGCCTTCTTTGTCAAAGCCAATTTTGTCTTTTAAATACAATCAAAGGGAAGTTCAACTAATACCTCTGGGTCTTAATTATTTGTGATAATTTATAACCAGTGGGTTTTGTTGTGTTAATACATATTAAACATTCTGTAGTTAATTGAGTATGTATTAGATAAGAAGATTTATAGTATATTATCCAATAGCATTTTTAAGTATTATAACTTTGCTTTGAGCCAGTCTAAGTGTCAATTATACTAATTTATTCTATTGAAGATAGTTTTTTCCAGGGTTTATATAATGTTAGTTTCCTATTACTCTTTTCACGAGTGTTGCATATAGAGTTGAACTTTATTTTTTTATAATAAATTTTATTATTTATGCTTAACTGATTAAAGCCACAAATTATTCATATTATTAGGATATCATACAATATTTAGAAATATACATATATTGTAAAATACTTAAATCAAATGGTGCTTATCTCTTCCTTTATTATTTCTTTATGGTGAAAGCTTTCTAAATATTTTCTCTTAGGTTTTTGGAAGTACAGTGACTTAATGTGATTTATAGTAACTCTACTATGTCACAACATACCAGGACTGTTTATTCTAATTATTACTTAGTACCAATTCATCTAGCTTCACCTATGCTTTCCCTCATCCTTCCTAGCCTCTAGCAACTAGCATTCCACTCTCAATTTCTATGGGATAACTTTAGTTTAACTGTAGAAGGAATTTCTCTGAACCCTTCACTATTTCTTTTTTGGACACGTGGTTAGGTACTTAGCATTTTTAAATGTATCTATCTGTTTGTTCTCTGGGATAATTTAGTATATTTTCTAGATAGTTTGTGATATTATAAAGCACTTCATGCAAGAGCCTTTGTTGTGCATTCATCATAGGGAAGGTAATACTGTGGCTTCTGTAACTAAATTAGATTGTAAAAATGATTTTTCTTTTTGTAAAGTACTCTAAAGCTAAAACAGTAGCTGTTGATTTATTAGGGCCATATGAAATTGTGTGTTTTTATTTTCAGTTTTTGGTGCGTTTTAGTGCATTTAGCTTAAAAATTTGAGATGAAAGTAATCTGTACACTGTAAATTAGAATATTCGTAATGGAAGAGATAGAAAAGTAGACTTAGAACATGTTTTAAGTCAAGGGGGTATATAGAACATTTGATTGACAGGAAAGTGAAAGATGCTTTGAAAAATTTAAGATGGTACATTGTGCAGACAAAGAAATATACTGAAATAACACAGTTTCAAAGTGGGTGGTCCCAACTTCATGTGCTGTGAATTCTCATGTAACTCTGCTTTGTGCTACATAAGAAGTGTCCCTTAAGGCATGATTTTTCTTATTTCCATAATTTTTTTCCACATCATGTAATTGATCTCACAGGAATTATCTTATTTAATTCCCATAGCAATTCTGGCCTCATATCCTCTTGGATTTATTATAGACACTTATATATAAGAAGTCAGGTCCCAGAGGTAATACTGTCTGCCTAGGGTAGAGGCGATAGTTTCTTCTTTGTCCAACTATCTCTAAGGATTGGTTTTCTGCTGATACATAATGAGTGAGACAGATAGCTGTTAGCACTTTGGTTACTACTGGGAACCATGAAGCCTATTTAGAAATGATCACAACCATGGAGCATACATTATTTTGATAACTTGCATCTTCTCTTGGGAAGGCTGTGTAAATTTTCTGCCTGTTGTTTATGATTTGGCTACTCAATTTGCTCGTAGTTTAGTGCCACTTTGGTCCTTTAAAGCAGGATTATGGGAGTCTCTGCCTGCCACTTGAGTTCATTTGAGTAAATTTGAGCTAGATAATTGTTCAATTATCAGGATCTAACTTAATAAAATCGAGGATATGTTTATTACACAATTGATTTTTAATTTAGAGACCTCATTATCTTTTATTGGAAAACTTCTATCTAGTAATTCAGACAGTTATTTTAATATTTTAAAATATAAATTGCGAGTTTGGGAAGCTCCAGGTAGTTTGGAGAGCCTGTAGCTACAGAGGATTATAAAGTAATACTACATGTGGCATGTAATAGGCTCTCTGTCTTCATCCCCTTTGTCATGGACTTCATGCAGACAGGTAGTCTGCTCCTTTACATCCTTCCTGTCCCTGATGAGTCTTTCCAGGACATACACCAGGGCATTTCTCAACTGCAGCTCTTGTGTTCTGCCTCCTATGCTTTTTGGATGGAGGCCAAGTGGTCCACAACCTGCCTTTTCTGTTCCATTGGAAACATCGCTTAGCAGTATTCAGCCACAGGAAGTTTTGATTTCCTGTGACTTGCTCTCTTCCTGCGTTGTTTCCTCCGTCTGGAGTGTTGTGCACTCTTTTCCTCTGGTGTGCAGATGTCTCCCCATCCTTTATGACCTGCCCAAATGTCAAGTTCAAACGATAAGGCTTTTTTTTTTTCTCTCCGATCTTTCAAGAAGTGCTGTGAGGAAATGATATAGTGCTCTCCATATAAAATACTATAGAAATAATTTATATCTCAATAGTTATTTGTTATTTCTGGGAGTGTCTCATTTGTAGTGCGTGCTTAGTATTCATTTAATTAAGACTCTGTTTTTAGAGGCCTTTATGAATGTTGAAGAGAAAAAAATCAGTATAAATGATGATGTATTACAATGGAACATTTGGGGCTCTCAGTTACCACTCTCATAATAATCTCTCTTCCGTGTCCATTAAATAATGGAGCTGGGGTCACATGACTTTTAAAGTAGTATAACCAACAACTTCAATAATGTAAAGCCATTTGATTGATTTCAATAATGACACTTAACAAGTGTACATGTTAATCTGGAAGGAGATCCCTTGATTCTTGTTTTGATTTTTTTGGGTCAGATCTCTCATACCCCAGGTTGGTCCCCATCTTGCTATGCAGCTGAGGCTGGCTTTGAACTACTGAATTTCCCTGCCTCCACCTCCCAGGGTTAGTATTATGAGAGTATGCTACCAGTCTTGATTCTGTTTTTGAGACAGAGTTTCTCTGTGCAACTGCCTGACTGTCCTGGAACTCACTCTGTAGACCAGGCTGGCCTGGAACTCACACAGAGATACACCTCTCTTTGCCTCCAGAGTGCTGGGATTAAAGGTCTGTGACACCACTGCTTGGCTCAATTCTTAAGTTACAAAACTTTGCAAAAACATTCCAAATGTCAAATGAACAACAAAAAATTCATGGAAATAGGTTTACAACAAAAAATACTGTTAGAGTTTTGAAAGATTTGGGGTGTTTTCCTTCAAGTTCTAGAAAAGGTATAGGATGAATACTGTAAAAATTATTCTCCTCCCAGGTCTTAAGCTCCATGTTAGAATTTGAAGTAGAAAGGAAATCATCAGCATGAAAAATAAGCATGGTGTTGAAGGTTGAAGTTTTTTTTATATAAAGCACTCCCTGGGAAGATGCCGGTTTAATTTCTCCTCTCATAGTCGATGGCATATGACTGACAGTCAGTAATATTTAGTGTAATGAATTACAGAGGCTTTGGAATCCCTGAATCCTAAAGAGCAAATCCAAGATGGTAGATGGGATTTTCACATTACTGTGAGAACAAAGTAGAAGTTGACATAGTTGGTCTCTTGGGGGCGATCCATCTAGAGCTATATTCACCTAATTTATTTTAGCAAGGGAAAAAACTTCTTTTTAATAAATGCTTATATAAGGTTGAGGAAAAAGGAGACCAAAGGAAGTTGTATACATTTGAACTGGGTAAAATAGAATTTAGTGCATTATATAATTGGGTTTTGGTTAGCATGATTTCATTGGCGTTCACTACTTTTACATTTGGCATTACCTTTCCATGTTAATAGGCACTTTTCATTTAAATGCTTTGAGTATCAATGATATAGAATAGTATAATAATCATAGTTAATGCAAAATAATGTCAGTTATTTTGGATTGAAGTACTGTTGGAGTAGCATTTAAAGAGCATTGGTTGGGCCAGTGGAAGAGGCTTAGGCTTAACTAGACAGAGTTGGTTGGGATTCTAACTCCACTCTGTTTACCACCTTTTTGTGTTGGTGAGTTCTTAAGCCCTTCTAAACCTCAGTTTCCTCATCCCTAAAATCAAAATAATTATACTTATTAAGAATGAGATGTGATGTGTGGCAGGCATTTCATACAATAATGGCACATAAGAAGGTAGTTAATGAAATATGATTATTCTGGTCAGTATTAGAGCCAAATCACAAGTTTTAATGAAAGAATTGTATGCCATAGGTTTTCCAGTGTTTACTGCAGGGACAGGAGTATGATGTTATAATTGCAATTTTGTACAAAGATGCTTGGTTACATGCAGCATTAGTGTCATATGAAATAAGTCTGAGCATAACATAAAGAGAAATTCTAGAGTGCAGAAGTAGCCCTGTGTTCCAGAATCACCAACCAGTCACTTAGAGATTGTGCTGGACTGCATTTTCCAGAAAGTTCCAGGAGAGAGACCGATCTCCTGAGGTTTTATAGTAGTGGGCACCTGGATGGTAGCAGTAAGAAAACAGCACCAAGGAGCCCAGGAAAGGCTCCTGAGGGAAGAGAGTAGTCTTCTTAGGAAAGGCAACTTTGGAGGCTGGAGTTGGAAACTGCTGAGCTGACTCCCACCTCCCTGCAGGCATCAAGACACCAGCATTGGTCTTCTTGGAGCACAGTGGGAGAAGTTCTAATCAGCACTTACTCTTTATGTTGCAAACACAGGCAGTTACCGATTGTCCCAGAGCAGTCTTTTTTTTTCTTCCATTAATGACACAGTTGTTTGTGTGTGCCTTTATTTCTACATATTCACCTGAATATTTTGTTATTTTTTCATTGGTATTTTCTATTTATCGAATTTATCTTTCATATTCTGTGTTCTTCACTTATTTTTAAAATTTATTCTTTGAGAATTCCATGCAAGTATGTTCTATTTCCCATCATACAACACCTTCTAGACTCTTCCCCTCTCCTTACCCACCCAACTTCATGTTCTTTCTCAAAAAAAAAAAAAAATTCAACTTGAGTTGGCCAACTATGCCTGCCTGGCCTGCCCTGTGGTGTGGTTGATGATATACCCAGATCATTCCATTGAAGAAAACTAATTTTCCATCTTGCAGCTGCTACCAAGTGCATATACCTAGTTGGCTAGGGGTTGAACTCTGTGCACTTTGCCTGTCTCTGTGCTGGATTTTGTGGGGCTTGAACTTGTGTGCATCTTGTACATGCAGTGACAGTCTCTGACTTCATATGTGCATCAGTGTTTGAAAATGGATGTTTCATTGAAGCCATCCATCATCTCTGGGTCTTATCTTTCCTTCCTCTCTTCTGCCAGAGATCCATGAACTTTTAAGAGCTGAGTACCCCAAAGTCTCTCCCCTCTGGAAGCTGCCTCAGTCTGGGGTGGGTCTCTGTGTGACTGTACCTCTGCTGCAAGAAGCTTCTTTCTATATTGAGGGTTGAGCAATGCATGGATCCATGGGTTAATTGAAAATGAAAAAGAAAAAAAAAAAAAAAAGAAAAGAAAAAAAGAAAAGGCAAACATTTCCCCTATCCCACCCTGATCTAAATTGTTTATCTACTCAGAGAAATCATTGATACCTTTAGGAACATTTCTGAAGGTGGTCTATGAATGCTGTGTTCCATTGTCTGTAGGTGGGGATGGAAGTCTTGGGTACTGGATAAAACGTTCTGGTTCTTGTGTCCCTGAACAAGGATTTTGACAGAGAGATACATGGATAGTAATAGAGGAGAGTCTAAGGGAGAAAGTGCATCAAAGAGTTTAAGTAGGCCGGAACTACATTCAAAGGCTTAGTGGCAATATACTTTCAAGTGGGATGTCTATACCCCAGTGATGGGGCTTTGGGGTCATTTTCAAAGCATATACCACTTCTGAGCATGCTCTGTACTTGTTAGCATTGGAGGGGAGGGCTGACGCTTTCCATATATGGATTTTGGTCTCTCTCCTGTGTTCTCTTGCCACATGAAGGTGCTCGATAAGATTCAGTAATGGCCACCATTTTCCAACCTCACAATAAAGTGATTTACAACATAAACTACATATAAGAATTATAATAAATGGACACAAATACTTATTCTAACTATCTTGAAGGGGAAACAAAAAAGAAAAATGCTTAAATTATTATGGACTTATTATAGTCAATCTAAATCTTCCCATTTAGTCTGTTGCCTGCAGTGAAAATAACATTGCTTGGTTTTCTTTCTTATACACTGAAGTCAAGCACAATTTTCTGCCAAAAGTGCATTTTCAAAAATGATTTCATTTTAGTCTAGATTTTACAGTAAACTAAATTAGATTTCTTCCCAAATAGTTTCTCCTAAAGTGAAAATTTACCCCCTACTAGTAAAGTGATCTTGATGAATGAATGTTGTAACTAACCCAAACATTATGGGCGACATCAAATCATTAGAGGAAAGGTCAGATCTAATGGATGCCCCCTTGGGCTAGTTTATAAAATTATCCATAAAGTTGTATATATTACAGCTTTGTACTAATTGGAGAAAGCAAAGAGTTAAAAGTTCCATTAGATTATTATGCTGGAAACCAACAGTGGAATTCTGTTTTGTTTGAAGAGTGGCACTAAGCATTTTCTCTTAACTGAGATATTTTCTAATTTCTGTGATTTTGTTTCATTTTTGAAGTCTTGGATCTTTACAAATATGATTGAGTAGGGAGGAAACTGTTTTGAAAAATGTTTTTCTTAAATTTATTTTATTTCATTGTACATGAGTTTTTGTCTTCGTGTATGTATTGCACTGTGTGTGCCTGTTGCTTATGGGAGCCAGAGGAGGATGTCAGTCCCCTTGGACCTGGAGTTAAAGGCAGTTGTGAGCTATTATGTAGATGCTAGGAACTGAACCTGGGTATTCTGTAAGAGTATCCAATATTCTAACCACTTAACCACCTCTCCACCACTCTGATTTTTTTTCTGATGAGTAGCCAGTGTTCCAACAACTTAGCTATCTCTCCAGCCCTCTGAAAATGTTTTTTTCCTGACATAATGTTAGAAAGTTTTTATTCAAATAAAGAATAGATAGAGGATTGAACCTGAGTTATGGGGGTTTTGCTCTAAATTTTAGGGGCTGGTTTCCCATTGTGTTGCTCAGGCTAGTCTTGAACTAACAAGTTCAAACAGTTCTCTTGCCTCAGTCTCTTGGTTCACTGGAATTGTTAGGCATTCACTATAGTGCTCAGCTTTATTAGACTTTGTCTTTGTGAAGATTTACTTTGTTTGTATGTGCATATGTGTATGTCTGTATGTGGATATGTGCACACATGGGTGCAGTACCCACAGAGTCCATAAGGGGTTGTTAGATCCCCTGAAGCTACAGATACAGCAGGGGTATGGCTCTCTTGATACAGCTTTTGGGAACCCAGCTTGGGTCCTCTGTAAGAGTCGCATGAGCTCTTAACTGCTACTGAGCAATCTCTTCAGCCCCTTTTATTGATCTTGATCTTTTCTTTTCTAAAATGTTTTAATTGGGAGAGAATCACATCTCTTTCCTGCCTCCTAACATCTCAGGAGGCAAGTCTTTGTCTTGAAACCTCCTGGAGAATGCAGCCAGCACCTCTTTGTGACTTCTTGGCGATTCTGGAGCATGGGGCTGCTTCTCCATTTAATTACCTCAAGCTCACACTTACCCTATGTGAAACCAATGTGACATGAACCTTTATACTTGTTATACAAGACCCTATTAAAAATATGTTAGCTACATTCTTTTTTGGTTGATTTTTTTTTTCAGATTGTTCACCTTCTCAATTTTGATTGTCTTTTTTTCTTTTTCTTCCTTCCTTCCTTCCTTCCTTTTCTTTTTTCTTTTTAAGACAGAGTCTCTCTATTATGTAGCTCTAGTTATTCTGGAACTCTCTAAGTAGACCATACTATCCTTGAACTCATACCTGCTTTTGCCTCCTTAGTTCTGGAATTAAGCACCACTGGGCCCCTCTTCTACATAGTTCTAACGATGTAACAGCACAGAAATTCTATCTGTTTAATGTATATTGTTATCACAGCAAAAGTACATGTAGATGAAGTATTTGTTGTCTTAATTATACATTTATTTCAGAGCTAAAACTGTATAAGGAAAATGTTACTTTTGGTTCAAAAACATGAAGGAGAAAAAATTGTTGACTTGTTTGAAGTAAGATGCTTTTTAAATTCTGGTAGTATGTAGTATGCTTGGCACAAAGCTTTCTCCTGTGCTGAGTATTCTGTATTGCGTCAGTTCTGTTAACAGAGGGGTTAATGGATTAGATTGGAAAAATGAACAGATAGAGCACCTATTGGCCCCAAAGACTTCAGCGTTTTCTAATTAAATACCACACGATCAGTGAGCTCCGCTCAGCTTACTAAATCATGACTTTCTCCATCTCAGTGACATGGTTAAAATTGGAAATGTCAGCTTTGTCTGAACAAGAGCATGATCCATAGACTTGGACCTGAACTCGAGTTTTCTTTATTGCAAGAGGACATTATGAGTAGATTAGTTAGAAATGATGAGGTCTACATCTTGACCTTTATTTAGCAAGACTGGGTCTACATTGGAAAACATTTACTTTCCAGGTGACATTGGGCTCTATAAAAATCCAATGAAGTTAAATAAATTATCCACGATCAGAGGTAGAACCACATGGTCCAAAATTATAGAAGCCAGAGCTCATTAAAGTGAATTGTGACCCCCGTGTAAGAGGATTGTAGACCTGGCATTGCTAGGACACCATTTGACTTGAAATGTGCGGAGAGACTTCTCTTGGATTGTCAGCCCTGGCTTCTTCTGGTGGGCATCTCAAATTCAAATTCAAAATGCTTCAGACCGAGAGTAGCACTCCCTATCTAATCTACTCTTTCCCTTCCCTAAGCAAATGGTGGTCCTGGTCCCGACAAGCCTCTTAAACACTGTTATTGACCCCTTCCCTATTACTCTTCATTTGCCAATGCCTGTGCATTCCCCTCAATTCCTCAGCTTTGTCCACATGTTTTTACATTAACCTTCCAGCCTGTATTCCTTGGTTATGATAATGCTGTTGGCTTTCTCCTTCTCATTGCTTTCCTCAAGCCCACTCAGTATACCACAACCAGAGAGTCCCCTCCAAACGGAGACCAGTTCAGACTGGAGTAAAACCCAGAGAGGTGAACATGAGTGCCCTCCTAGGGCTGGCTTTTTGTCACTCCTTCCCTTTCTACTGTCCTTTGTCCACGAGGCATGCCTTAGTGTGAGTGAGTTTCTGTTGCTGTGAATAAACACCATGATAAACGCAAAGGGAGAAATGATAAAAAATTTATCTTTTGTAAACACCTTCTCTGCAATTAATATTGTTACTAGACACCATCTCCTTACCTCTGTCTTTACCACGAGTTGCTTAATACTACCACCCATTTTATAAGCCCTTCTCCCTTAAAAATCAGAAATTTTCACACCACGCAAAACAACTAAGCTAACTGGAAGACAGTTTTGAAAAGGTAGCATATCTTCCAAGACAAGACTTTCTTGAGAGGGGAAGAATAGGATTATTACAAGCAATGTTTGCTGTTTGTATATGAAGTATTTACTTCCCAAGTTTCAAAATCTTCACTCCTTTCCTTCCATACCCAATGCTTAAAATTTGATCCATTGTTCTTTTCTTCATTTTGACATGTAGTTTTCTCTAAGTTAAGGAATCAATGAAAGTCTTATTGTTTTTCCTCCTGCCTCCTTTTGACTGGTACTCACAGAATCAAAGGTATTTGAAAATCTTTAGAGTAAGACAAGCACTTTAAAGACTACATCTTCAAAATGTTGGTGTCAGGACAGAGGAACCCTTGAATAAGGAACCCAGTTCAAAATAAGAACAGGTTTCTTACCTCTCCTACTTTGTACCTCATCGAAGTGGGTCACTAAGTGGGAATTCTGGCTTACCAAGTGACTTTTCTTTTTTCAGGAGAGTGCATTCATCTCCTGTTAGCCATACACTAAGTCTTTATTTTTAGAATGGACTCCTGTGACATATGTAATGAATGCATGACAGGGACAGCCTCTGGCTGTCTTGTCTTTGCTTTTCCCTACTATTATTTTTTTTTTCCTCTTTTGAAACTAGCATTGCTTAAATGGGATTAATGGAGAAAGATGCCCCAGGTAGCTATGAAAACTGGAAATAGTAACAATCTGTCTTTGTGTATACTAAGTATTGTTTATGTGAATGTAAATACTTAGATGTATAAGCATGAGTGCATGTCATATGTTTGAGTTCATTCTTGGGGGCAATCTTGACTCCAGGTTTGGGGGCATTTGAAGTTGTAATTTAATGTGGCATTCTTATTGCACCAGAACCAGGAACTCGCCTTCTACAGAGGCAATTAATCAACCTTAACCTTTGGGCTTTATTAATTAAATCAAGCTCAAGGTGTAGGAGAAGGAAATGCTGGTAGTTACAGTGATAGAATTATAGCTCCCATGTATACCCTTTTTTTTGTCGCCATGGCAATGAAACCCCATTTTTCTAGTAACTAAGAAGTACCAATAGTCTATTTGTAAGACACAGATGCTGTTTTGCAGTCACAGACGTTTTAAATGAAAATTAATTTTCTGAGGTTTGTGATGTATCTTTTTTAAAACAGATGGTTTTAGCATCTGAAAACCTCTTATCTGAAAAGCAGTTTGCTTTCTTTTTTCACACATGAATACCATGTGTGTAATCAATGACCTCCACTCAGTTATCTGCATCTATACTGTGGGAAGCTTTATTGAATCAGGAGGAGGAGTGAGTTTGTGCCCACACAGCATTAGCCAGGAGAATGAAGCATAAGGAGCTTTGTAGGGGCCTGAGAGATAGCTCAGTCAGAGTGCTTGTCAAACAAACATTGGGACCTGAGTTCAATCCCGAGCATCTTTGTGTGGAACCTGTATTTGTAATACCAACACGGGGGAGGTAGAGACAGGAGGAGACAGGAGGATCCCTGGGGCTCACTGACCAGTCGTGCTCACAGCCTACCTGACACAGTCCCGTGTCTTAGGAGAAACCATCACAAAAAAACAAAGGGAGTGATGATGCCCAAGGAAGAGTGACACCCGAGGTTGTCCTATAGCCTCCACAATGAATGTGCGCCTGTACACAAAGACATACTTTACCTGCACACAAAAAACATGTATCCTACCTCCCCTAGAAGAAATGTGTAGACATTAATGTGACATGAAAATATAGTATGATAAGATTTTACTCACCACAAAAAAGTGAAGATGAAAGTATAAACAAAATCAAAACCAGTAGCCCATAATCATCTTTAGCTTCACAGTTGAGAGACAATGCCCTGGAAAAGTCTGTAATTGGGCTGAATTTTGAATGATTCTACTTAACCCAGTAGCTTGAAAATGAAAGGATCTTTGAAACAGAGGAAAGAACAAATGTATTCAAGAGGCAGAAATTGGACAGTCTGTATTTTGGTCATAATATAGTGGCTCAAAGTATAGCTTTAGAGCTACATCCATTGGACTCTGGACTCTGGTCTTGGTACCAACAGCATTATTTTATTATTGTGACATTGATTTTCAGGCATTGTACAATAGTTATCTGAAAAAGTAGTAGTGGATTATATTAAATATAACAATGGTAGCTGATATTACTGGACACTTATTTAACAGTGCAGACTTTAAGTATTTTACATATTTTCTTAGGACAATAGATTAGTATTATCTATATCTACTTTTCAGATGATAAGCTGAGGTACAGAGTAATTCATGGAGTTGACTTAGGGTCACACACTGGGGAAGAAAAGACTATAAAGAAGACTGTGGTATGGCTAGTACAAAAGCACTTTAAATTCTGCCTGAACAATAGGATGGTCATGACTTTGGGACATTAAGCTGGAACATCTGAAGTGTGGCTTGTCTGGGGCACAATAGAGACAAGGAGCTCAGCTACTGTAGCTGTGTAGCTGTGAGACATGAGCCTGCAGTAGGATGTGGGTAGGAAGAGGGGAAAGGGAGGAAGAAAGGGAAATTCAGCTGAGCTCTGTTGCTTATTGCAGAATAAAGCATCAGTGATGATTTAAAGTGGCTTTCTGTGGGAAATGGTGAGCTCATTAACAGGTGGTCAGCCTGTCCTCACGGTAAACTCACTTCCTGATGCTTAACATGTCTCGGCAACCTTCCTCTGAAATCCCTTCTCCTCCCTTACCATTTCATTTTGATTCTGCTCTTCTCAAGTTCCCCCTTCAGGGTTCTTAAACATGCACTCTAGTCTCAATCAGGGATGCATTTCTTTTATTTCACACAGCCATATTATTATTGCCCCCCCTCTTTTCTTTTGCAACAGGGATTTTTACCGTGTAGCCCAGGCTGGCTTTGAACATGGGACAAATCCTAATCCTGCTGTCTTAACTTCCTAAATGCTGGCATACAGGCATAGACTATCCATGATTTTATAGACTGGGTAAGCTATCCAATTACCTTTAATTCAGGCACTGTACAGCCTCATGGAGGGAGACAGAACTCTCCCTAGATATCAAGAAGACTATATAAATTGTGAAGTAATAATATTTGATGTTATTTTGCTTGTGTATAAATGAGAACAATCTTACTTAATGGAGTTATTAGGAAAGTTAAATGAGCCTAAGGAAAAGGCTCCAAACACTATACTCTCTTGAGAATTTTTACGTGCTGTTTTGTTCCATTTCCTTCTGGGTAAATATTTCTCTTTTGGTTCAAGTTGCTTTTCTAATGGGAACTCTTCCTCTATTAGTACTGATAGTTATAATTTTCTTTTCCCTACCAAATGTGAATTATGCATTATCATCCTTCACAGATAACTTGCGTAGTGTTTGTCTTTATGTTTTAAATATGGAATGAATTAATACTCTTAAAAATAAGATATGAACTACAAAGATGAAACAATAAACTGGTTTTATGTGAAATGATCTTCAGGTTGGAGCTGAAAATTTATCTTCAGGTTGAATTCCAAAACACAGTATGAAGACAAGCTGTGGGAACATGATCTATGAAATGTGAATTTTCTATCCCCTCATATATCTAGGAATTTTATTTGTACAGATGTTATGGATAATATAGTGCTTCATCTTTTTATGTAGCAATTAGAGTAGGTATTTAATTTGATTATACAGGTGCTATTGAGGGAAAAAAAACTATCTCAGTAAAATTCTGACATATTCAACATGATATGAGCCACAGTTTTTTGGTAGTCGAGCTGAGTTAAAATTGCTAAGGAAAACTGGTCATTGTGCTAGATAGATGAGACACAGAAAACTTGCTAAAGGATACTTAGTCATTGTTAGTTATGTTCTTTTCAAGGATTGAGAAATTACACACATGAAACTTCCCCTTGGCTCAAGTTACTTTCTTGAACTCTACTCAGTGTAATGTTTATTTTCAAATTCACTTGCATATCTTAAAACTGACAGGTAAATTTTACATATTTGTCACGTACAACATGATGTTTTGATGTGTGTGTGGTGTGTATATTTCTATGTGCATAATATACACACCAGGGAATGGCTAAATAAAGTTAGGATGTAGACTAGGGGGAAACTGAGGCCCAGAGACTTAAAAGGATTCACTTAGACTCCTAACAATGATGGTGATTAGCCTTGGTCCTTTTATTTTTATTTTTGTATTTTTGGCTTTTCAAGACAGAATATCTCTATGTAGCGTTAGAGCTTGTTCTGGTACTTGCTCTGTAGACCAAGCTAGCCTTGAACTCACACAAATCTACCTGCCTCTGCCTCCCAAATGCTGGTATTAAAGTAGTGTACTACCACCTGGCCCACCTTGGTCCTTTTAAATCCTGGAATTTTCACCATTCACCATTAAAGCCCCGACGGATTAACATCTTTTACCAATGTCTAGAATGGGGGCTTCTTAGAAAATGGAAAGCCAGCAGGAGTAGTACTTGTCACTAAATAATACTCATATCCACATCTTTCTACTCCATATTTCTTATAAATTAAATTGAAAATTATAAGCTCACAAAAATTTAACCAAGGTTCAAATACCCCAGTGAAATGGATCCTTCTGGAGTGTGTGTTCTATTGACACCCCATACACTTATATCCTGTTAAGAGGGCATTACTCTTGGTTTGCGCCATATCTTCAGGGTCAATTATGGCCAAGCTAGCTGCATAGTCACCTGAGATAAATATTATCTGAACGAAAGTAATTCAACTGTCTACACAGTTTTTAAATGAAAACAAAACAAAAACTTCTCCCTGTTTAGTTACCAATCAAGTTTTATTTTGCAAATTGTTGGAAAACCACTGGTACACAGATGATATGAGAACCAAGGGCTTTCTCTTCCAAACTCTAGCTTAGGCTTCAAAAATTCATTTGATCTCAATATCATTTGAGATCTTCTGAAAAATGCTCATTTGACTTAACCCAGTCAGATAACAGAGCAGAAGAGATTTGAGATTGTATCATGTTCCAGAACCAGACTAAGTTGATTTAGAGTGTGTAATAAGGAGGGAATTATGTATGAGAAACTATTAGTGTTTCAAGTCCCTGAATGCATTAATTGAAATGAACTTATTTGTTATCACTTCTGTTTTCATCAGTATTCTATTGCTGTAGAAAGACACCATGACCTGGTGACTCTTATTAAAGAAAGCATTTAATTAGGGCTGACTTACAGTTTCAGAGGTTTAGTTCATTGTCGTCATGGCAGGGATTGTGGTGGCATGCCTGGTCCTGGAGAACTCGCTCAAAGTTTTACAGGATCTGCAGGTAGCAGGAAGAGAAAGCCCTCAGGGCTTAGACTTTTGAAACTTTATAGCCCAACCCCAGTGACACAGTTTCTCTAACAAGACCACACCTACTCGAATAAGACCATACCACCTAATCCCTGATGGCTAAACATTCAAATACGTGAGCCTATGGGGGCCATTCTTATTCAAACCACCATAGCAGCTTGATGTTTTATCAGATTCTTACCTTCTTTCTAATTTGAGGGGGGTGGGGAAGAAAAGCTTTATAAAAGAGTTTGGTACCTTAAAATAATCAGTGCTTGGATAGAGGGATGAGTAGTCGGTTGTTCTCATTTGGGAGTTGTCATGCAGAGAAGAAGCAAGGGATTTGCACCTGAGAATTCTCCAGATTGTCTTCCAACCATCAGCATCCATCCTTCTTTCTGGCATGCATTCCTCCACTTAGGCATTTGCCATAGTTTTGGGACAACATTTAGTGAATTTGGAAAGAACCTAAGCCGCAAGAACTGTGAGCTTTGCATAAGATTTTTAATTTCAGTGGTGTCTGGGTTTGCTTTAGTCATGTGACAGGTTTTAAGATTTAAGCTTTAGTTTAATCAGGAGAATAAGGAGTTATTCTCGAGGCACAGGGGCTTACATATTATAAGGGACTTATTTATGAACTGAATTGTTTTTTCATTGCAGTTAAACTGAATTTTGTGAAATCTCAGAAGTTATTATTTTATTGCTCCCAGTGGCAAATTTCTTAAATCAAATGAAAATTCCAAGGGGAAGAGACATTTCTCCACTCAAGCTTTTATTTATTTTAACATTTTAGCTGTCAGAGTTCACATACAACACATTTTCTTTCGTCCAGTGTCTCCACTTCATTCATGATGGGTGACTTTTTACTAACCTTGCATTTGCATGAGTGATTTATTTTTGAACTATGATAATTTTGTAAACTCCCTTAGCACAGTGCTCATTTTACTTAACGAATGCTGTTTCTCCATTTTAACTTTTCTTTTTCCTCAAGAGATGTCGAAGTCTTGTTTTTGGTGCTGATGTTAGTTAGTATTCAGGGACTTGTGCATTTTAGAGAAATGTTCTATCACAAAGCTATGTTCTCAGCCCTGGAGAGATTAAAAAAGTTTAGTTTGAAGACATTGTCAAAAATTGAAAATAAATCTCCCTAGTAGGGCATTGTATTATTTGCAACTACATTGATTAAAAAATAAATATTAGGCAGCCTTATTAGAAAGATTTCATTGCATTTAGCTCAATTTAAACAAAACAAATGCTATATAGACATTGTAGAAGATGGAAAAGAAAATATAGCCTTGTTCTTGTGTCCAAGAAGTATATAATCCAGAGTTAGTGAATATGAGGAACAATAGTTAAGCTTAACCATATGACTGTATATATACACGTATATACACATAAATACATAAAACACTGGCATAAGTGTCCACAGCACCCTGTTAATATTGTTATGCAAAGGCAGACACGGGAGGCTGCTGACGAGCTTTGCCAGCTTTATAACTTCAAATGAGTTGTTTAGTTTTTCTTCAGGCTCTTTTGTTTTCAGCAAATGAAATAGGCAACAATAACAATAATAATAACAATATCTTACCTTCCTTGTAGTACTGTTTTTGAGAACCAAGGTAAGTATTGAGAATGAATGTGTATTTGAACTATTCTACCCTTGTAATATTAAATATGACAATGTTGAAGAAATGCATACATAGTCCTTCATAGCTTTATTGGCACAAAATCAGCCTATATAGCTTGCTACTAAAATTAATTAGGGGCTTTAGTTCTTTTCTTCTTTAAACAAATTATGTTTTACAAATAGCTCATAAACACAAATTTTGTTGGGTATGGTACAATAATATTTTAAAAAGTTGACTGTGTAAAGCAGTTTGTGTAAAGCCCATGCATGTAAGGAGTACGGTTTTTCTGCCCACCACCTGGTCTTGTCCCGCCAGCGTGCCAACCCCAATTAACACACAGAGACTCTATTAGATATAATTCTGTTGGCCAGGTACTAGTTGCTTATCGGCTAGCTCTGTCTTAAGTATTAACCCATTTCTGCTGATTTATGTATTTCTCTTACCGGGAGCCGGCCGGCATACTGTTTTCTTCCGACTTTCCATCTTGGCTCCTCCTTCCTACTTCCTATTTCCTCCTTGTCTCCTAGTCCCTCCTATATTCTTTTCCTATTGGCCAACAGTGCTTTATTCATTAACCAGTATGAGAAACATGTACAGAATGACCTCTCCCATCACATGCATCTGTACCTCATCTATCTAATGGAAAAGGATTGGCTCTATTCAAACTTTAGAGTCAGAAGGAGTGCATTCTTCCTGCCTGATTTCTTCAAGCTGGGACATGAGTCTTCTATCTTTAGGCTCAGGCTGTAACTTCTACCATTAGTTCTGATACTGAGGCCTTTGGAACAGATTCAAATGATGCTATCACTTTCCTAGGTGCTCAGCTTGCTAACTGTGGACCTTAGAAGTTCACAGCCCCAATAATCCCTTGACTCTACCCTTTATGTATATTTTCTCTTGTGTTATATCTGTTATGTTTAATGCAGGATTGACACTAAGAGTGGTTTGGAGAAGCTAAATATTAAGGAGGCTACATTTGGGTTTCTGGAATTGCCTCTCTCATCTTATTGGACTAAACAAGGTTATAGAGTCTCTCTAATTCTCAGTGTTAAAGAGAAGGTATAAGTAAGTTACATGGCGTGTTACAAATGCAGATAGATGGTCCCAACTCCTGCTATACTCTGCTATACTTTCTTCTCTTCTACTCTGCACACAGGACTTCATAATGGCTTTTCTGTGATTGGCTGAGAAAGGCTATTTAGGTATCATCTGAAAGTATAAGGCTATAGCATGTCAGGCCTTTCCTGGGTCATCCATGAAGGATATTGATGAAGAAAAATCATCCCAAAGGGCAGAATATTGAGCAGTATGCCTGGCTGTAAACTTTGCAAACTAGAAGAAATGGCCATGTGGGTCACTGTATGTATTCATGAGCTGTAAGCAATGGGTCAGCTGAGTTGTTAGGGACTCAGATATAAATGTTTCCAAAGAGCAGTCTTAGTAGAGGATGATTGACATAACCAAACGATGATGTTGTTGTTGTGGATACTAGTTATTCTTTTCACTACCACACCTGCTCCTGCCCAATGAGCTCATGAATGAAGTGGTTATTGTGGAAAAGGTGGAGGTTATTCATGGGCCTCAGCAATATAGATCAGGGGACTCACTGCATAGATAAGAGTTTGGGCAAGAGGTCCATTCTCATGTCATTGTCTTCACTATGTCTTCTACCGTCTAGAAGCTACTTGAAGGCTCCCTTGCAGTGTTAGCTGGTGGCGATGTTTTGCAATGCTGGGCAGTGTTTTCCCGAAGCCTGTAATACCCTGATGCACTCAATGTATGACACTGTCTCTCATGGCTGGAATAAATGGACTAAAGAGTCAAGGGAGGAAGTGGTGGCCCCACTGCCCACTGTTAACTGCTAGTGACCTACTAACAAAAGTTTTGCTTCCTTTTCTCATGACCTTACGCTCTGCTGACCTAGGCCCCTGTGCCTCCAAGAATGTTTCAATCAGAAGACACAGAACAACAATGGTTCCATTTAACTGGGGAGTTAATGGCTGCTTGGCCACTTGAGATTCCCCTTGTCTCTGAATCAACAGTCGAAGGCAGTCACTGTAATGAGTGTTGTGGCTGGCTCAGGGCTACCAAAAGGAAACTGGATGGATATTTTACCTTGTCTGGAATGGAGGAGGTCATCTAGGATATCTTTTAGTGTCTGTATGTTCTGTGATTAATAGCAGTGGAGAACTACAACAACCTGATTGAGCTAAAGTACTTCTCTTCAGACATGAAAATTTGGTTTACCTTATTGGGCAAAAATCCTACATCTAGCTTGTTGGGGTAAAGGGAATACATAGTGGGTGATGGAAGAAAAGAATTGTAAATGTCCAGCTATGAGAAATAAAGATTATAGTTGTCATTAGTATTTTCTTTTTATTCTTTTAGTAATAATTCTGAAGATTTTATTTTTATTTTATCTGTATAGATGTTTTACCTGTATGTTTATCTGTGCACCACATTTGTGTAGTGCTTGAGGAGGCTTGAGGAGGCTAGAACTAGAGTAAAGATGGCAGTTATTTACTATATGAATGGTGGGACTCAAAGCCAAGTCCTTGGAAGAACAGTCAATGCTCATAAGGTCTGAGCCAACTCTTCAACCCCACCTTTTTAAAAAATTTCTTCATGAATATAATTTGCATAAGTGGATTAAACAATTTTTCTTAAACTCTCTGATTATATAACATAAGATGTACTAATTTTGTATTATAATATTAAATATTGTTTTACTTATAGCATTTAAGTTATGGGATGTCAGTAAGATAAAAGTAATGCTCAATGACTGTATCTCTCCTTGAATAAGGGTGAGTGTGTTTTGTTTATATATAGGATAGATATTATATTAGGTAGAATTAGGATTTTGCTGTCCTCTGTCCTGCAGGCTAAGTATGGTTTAAGAAGATGGCTAAGGTTAAGAAGTGTTGGTTGATTTTTAATGTGACATATCAGTTTGGTTCGATGTGCCCTAGTACTTCATTAAATGTAATTTAAGGTATGTCTGTAAAGGCATTTCTGGATGATAAACACTTGAATTGGTAAACTGATTAAAGATTACAATTTGAGTGAAACTTTTCCCATCCATTGCAATAGTACAAAAGAGCAGAGAAAGGGAGAGTTTATTTCCCTTGCTTTAAAAAAGGGTCATGTGTGTTTTCCTGTTTTTGGGCTGAAACTCATATTGCAGATTATAGGATCAATTCTCTAGCTGTCAGGGTTAGGGTTAATAATTGGCTTTCTAGGTTCCCAAGTTTGCTGATTACAAATATTGCAACTTGAGACTTCTTGATCTCTGTAATTATATGAGGTAATTCCTTATAATGAATCTTCTATTTTCACACGTGTGTATATACACATTCATGTGTACATATGTGTTTTTATTCTGTGCATATACTTCCTTTGGTTTTCTTTTGTAAACCTTGATTAATATATGTAACGAATAGTTTTATCTTCCACCAAATATTGTGTCATAGGGAGTTTATGTTACATCAATTACTCTGACTCTCTAAAATTCACACTGAATATTGGGACTATTGTTATCCCATTTGGGAATAAAGCTGTCAATAGTCATTATATGATTTTACAGAAGAGAGTGAAATTGGTTATTTTCTCAGGGCACAGAGTTATGTGAGCACAGTGCCTAGAATTCAGGTCTCCAAGATCTCTGTCTATTATTCTTTCCAGTATACTTTACCCTCTACAACTGATTCCTCTCCTTTCTCTTCTTTCTCCCTGCCTCTTTATCATCATCACCATCATCAAAAACGACAAAAGGATTTAAAGCCCTATTTCCAATGTACTTCGTTCATGTAATCCCTGTAGATTCTGTATATTTGCAAATCATCAGGTTTCACCAATAAATCCAAGCACTGAAGCAAATTTTATTAATTATATATCATAAGTAAGCATAAATTTAAATATTGTCAAAAGTACAATAACATAGTTCCTTGCTTACAGCTGTTTTGTTGAAATCTCATTGGGTCTGTTTTAATTAATGCATAAGATTTAGTAGTAATTAATGTTCTAAAGAACTTTGAAATAGTTCACCTGGAAAGTTTAAGTGGGTCATGAATATTTTCTGTTATCAGTTTTTCTTTTAGAAGATTCTTCCATAAATGTAAAGATGGAATTCTATCTTGATTAAAACATGCTAGGTTTAGCAGTATTATTAGAGAATTTGTAACCTTTACTACAGTGCCTTTGTATATGCTTTTTTGTTTTCTCTTTTAGATATTAGAATTGATTGTAGTTGAGAGGCTAAGATAGTGCGTTATATCTGATCTATATTGGGCTGAAGCACACAGGAGCTAGTTCACTACTGCCCTCATTTTACAAGGAGCTGCAGTAAATGCCGGGGTATATGAAGATAATGGGATGTTGTAACAGTACAAGTCTTGGTTTTTAGTTACTTGTAGTCTGTATAAAGCTGATAAAGTAAATAATTTCCATGTGTGCTACTTTTCACTCTACAAAGGAACTATGAGTGCTGTGAGAGTTGAAAGACATTATAGTTACCCAAGGAAGGCTTGGGTAGTCTCCCTAGAGGGGTTGGCCTTCGAACTGGGCTATTATAGAGGTCAGGCTATATTTAAGCAAAGATATATTAGGAAGGTTTCTATCGTGCCATAAGAATTAGTAAAGATGCCAGCTCTTACACAACATCTAACACTTAGTAGTCATTTAGTAAATGTATGCTAAGTAAGTGCACATATCACATAGTTGTTGTCATGGCCACTAGCTGACTCTGTTTCTTCTGGAAGATGCCATAAAAGTAATAATAGAGAAACATTTGCCCAGGAGCTAACTTGAGTAGTGATTGCCCACTTATCAAGGGCTTTAACTACTTAGTTTCTTTGTCTGCATCTTTGCATAAACATTGACCATTCGTCTCCATGAGAAATGGTGCAGCTGCTGCTTGACTCCTTCACTCACCCCTCACTTCTCAGCTGTTGACCAGAGAGCAGGATTGTTGCCTGGCTAGTGATGATTCTTTGCAGGGAAGGAGAGGATGGTAACTTGGCAGCTGGGAGGTGACTTGCACTCTTGCTTGGCAGGATTGCATTGGTGGTGATGGATAAATGCTGACTAGCAAGATGCTGATAACTTGTGCGGGAGTAAGGTAGCTGTGAAATTCTTCACTCAGGGAGACAAGCAGTACAGTCCTACCATACAGGATGGGCTTCACTGTTGCTAATCGAGTAATGGGTCAGGGACCTTGTCCTACCCAGCTGTCCAGATAGACGGTGAATATTTCAGCCTTCATGGATGATCAGGGTATATTCCAGACACATTTTCTGTAGTTGTACATACATGTACCTTCTGGTGGGAATGACTTAAAACTTTCAACAGAATTGGTGAAGGATAAAAAGTTTCAAATTATTCTGACAAAGAGATAACAATAGAAGTTAAAACCAGGTTAGTCTGAGGACATAGGGGTATGTAAGAAAGTCACTCTTGCTCTGAGGACAACATGGCATTGTATCAGACATTTTCTGTTTCTTCCAACATTTGACTCTGTCAACTGTACCTTCTGCAATCCTTCTTTCTCTTAACTTGGGTACAGTCAACTTTCTTGCTTCTCTTTATCTCTTTCTCTGATTTCTTCCACTGGGCCCACCACCCTTTTTTTTTCTTAATAAAAGAGCTCCATGATTTCTCCCAAGACCTTTTTCTTAGCCATTGTATTTACCTGTTCAGATGAATTTTGAGTTGAAGCCCCATATTCTTAGCCACCTGCTGCTTATCACACACAGGATCCTGTAGTGGCCCCTTCTATTTAGTATCTTCAAGGTCATCTCATCTTCTCTGGTCTGTCTGCTGGCTTGGTGTGGACATCATTGCCAATGCCATCTTTTCCTATACTTCTCACATTCCTTAGCTGTAAAGTCCCACAGTTGTGAATTAGCCGTATTATATGCACAGTAACTCAAGTCCTTAGATTCTACTTAGTCTTTAGATGCCTTGGTTGCTCAGTTTTGTTGTTTAAAAATCCTTCCAACCTTCATTCCTTGACATTCACATGCTTCTGTGCTAACCTGTTTCCTGTATTTCTAAACTTTCTTCCTTTTTCTTTACCCTTCGCTGAGGCATATATTCTAACTGTTCTGGAAAACACAAAGGCCAAACCTCCTTATTTCAGAATTTTGATTCCTTTCTTTACCTGATTCCACCTTTTAGAGTCAAGTTCTGATCCATGCATACTAGAAACACTTTTCCATCAGCAGAGCCTGGAGGGTATCTTTTGTTGGTAGTTAATACACCTGTCTTGTGTTCCAGGGCTGACTGACATACACTTTCCAGGTGTCTTTCTTGGTTTCCTCTAGTTTTGACTTCAGTTTTTCTCTCCCTTCTGAAATGCAGATGCTGGCTCATAGGTGATTTAATAAGTTTATAAAAAGTAACCAATGAAGATTTCCCCCAGGGGGATTGAGAGGAGAAAGAATACCTCAGCTGTGTCAATTCTGTATAAGATTAACTTGAAATATAATTTAATCCTAAAACATGAGCTTTTGAGGTTTGTCTAGCATTGAGAATATTTTGACTCATTTGTAAAATATAGACATGCTAATTGACATAAACTCAGTAGGGAAGTTCACAAGCTATAAACCATTCCTGAAAGGACAAGAATGGTATGGTAACACCCATCTCTGACTAGACCATTTGCTCTTTTTGCATTTGAATATCTGTGATGAATGTGAAAACCATCTCGTGTTTAGGTCTTACCCTTGCCTGATTTGCCAGCACTGGCATCAGCAGCTCTCTAGAGATAATGTAATTAACACTGTGCAGACAATTATTTGCATTTCATATCTCTGTTTAATTTTATGTTTAGATATTGGTGCATGCGCATAGTATTGCAAGGACAATTGGAATGTTGATCATTAGAATCATCATTTTATTTTTAAAGTTTGTATTTTGTTTTTAGGCTTTGATAGTTTCGTGTGTGTGTGTGTGTGTGTGTGTAGATGGTAAACTTTAGTTATTTCTATACTGATTATCCTCCTTCATCTTCTTCTACTCCCATTGAAATCTTTCTTCCCAACAAGTCTTCCTGCTTTTACATTGTGTGGAGTTGTGGGCATGGGTGGATGGGAGGTTATTTACCAGAGCATGGGCAGCATATTAGAGGCTACACCACTGAAGAAAGTTACTGTCAAGTAGTCCCTTAGGGAGGGATGGGGACTCATGTGTTCTTCTTTCATCCATCTGTTCATCCATCATTGTTTGAAAATGTTAGAGTGAGCCATCTTATGGAATTTGAAATATATGCTGTGATAGTATCTATTTTCATGGTTTAAAAAAATGGAAACTGATACTTTTGATGCCTGTATTAGTTTCTTTTCTTCATTTGGGGTATTATTTATGTTTTCCCAGCAAAATAGTTTTTGAATTTAATAAAAATAAAGCACCAACAGATCAAATACTAACTAAACAATAGCCTTCAGTCCAGCCTCAGCTTCTGCATTCCTTTCTTGATTCCCTGACCTCCCCATCAGCAAATCTAACCCTGACCCCGACCCTCAGTTGTGATCATTTGGCAGAAACGTGGGCTTGTCTCTAGTCATGGTGCCAATCTTGCTGATGACAAAGCCATATTAGCTGAAATTTGATCTACTTTTGTGCTATGGTTCTTATTTTAATGCTTCCATTTCTTTCCTTAAGAGGTTAATTAACAGTTTGCTTCATATAGTAAATGCACAAAATAGCTGTGAAATGGTCTATGGCTAGTGCAGCCCTTGCATCCCAGTGAAATCTCTCTGCAGGTTGCATTGGTCATGTGTCTGAATCTGTTTCTTTTATCGTTTCTCCCATTGCTGTGCTCATATGCTGTGGGGGTGTCCCTACTTGTTATTTCAAGTGAGGTTGCTGTCATTGCTAGCGTGTCTGGTTTGTTATTCTCAGTAGACACTTTGACCTCCAAAATAGACCATCTTTCCCCACCTTCACATCCAGGTACCTCCAGTAAATCCTAACCCAGAGGACCACATTTCTGAAGGCCTTGTAGTGTTCTGTGATGGTCTGTGGCATACTTTCAGGTTTTCACCTTCTGTGTCATTAATAATGGGCCTCTCTTCACTCTTAAAATGATCTTGATTTGGGTAACAAATGGCATAATACCGTCACCTGGCCTCTTCCTAAGGTAAGATATGATAGCAGCTCTATTGCCAAATTTTGTTTTTTTTTCTGTGTGGGATATAGTACAATACAGGGAGAAAAAAATCTGATAAAATAAGGTAATCACAGCTATTAAGTGATGCTTGAATTAATGGCTCTTTAAATAGAACAGAAACGTTGAGAACTGAAATTGGCAGACTACGACTGAAATGTTCTCTTAGGCCACAGGCTGGGTGTTACTGTCTTAGACATGAGGGTTCCTGGGAAGGCCTTTTCCGTTCATGTCATGCCCTCCATCAAATATCCCAGGCAGCTCATGTTGGAGTGTCTGTGGTTTAAATACTAAGTTGTGGAAGCTTGTTGGGAAAACATATTGCTAATGTAGCTGTAATCCAATCACTCAGATAAAAAAGGAGACTGCTCTGAGAATACTGCATCCTAGGATACTGTGATCAGATGCCTGGCGTGTGCAAGATAGCTGAAAATGACCAGGTCTGGGGACTGGACTGGCTTTGGGGGCTGTTGTTTGTGAAGAAAGTGTAAATAATGTGCTCTGAGGAAGACACATCTCCTTCTAGCTCCACTTTGCAAAACTCTTTAAAACTGTCGGTCAGCTGCAACGTGAGTGTGAAGAGTGGGTTCTGTCAGTAATTTTTGAACACAGTACCATAGCGGAAATGCTACAAGGGACACAGGCACAGTAATTGTCAGATATATTCTGAGATTCAGTGTGTATTATTATTCTGCACTCTTAGTGTTTCAATGGATAACAATACAGTGATATTAAAAAGAAAAAGAAAAACAAGATCATCCACAGTGGACCATCAATGTCTTTTTCTGCTGTGCATTTCCAATATACCTTGATCTTGGGAATTAATATTTATTTGTGGGGATGTTTTTCATGATAGGAAAGTTTTCTACTATTTTCTTTCTTTCTACATCTCTTATTATATCCAATACTTATTGCAGAACAGTTGGAGAGGGTGGAAGGCCAGGGAATCCTTTATGTAGGAAAGAAATCCCTCTGTCAGAACTTTTGAATCTTTGTTGTTTAATATCACGGTTGTTGGTAATTTCTTACCTAAGCTATTGGAAATGAAAACAGAAGCCAATAAAAAATGTTTGGTTATATCTTACCTACTTTCAATTTTGAAACCATTTCCAGCAATAATGGTTTGTATAGGTAATAGGTGGGACATTGAGAGGCCTTATCCCCTTCTTTCTTTTACTTGCACTGATCCCTGTGACAGGAAGATGGTAATCCGTGTCAGACTTAGGGATGTTAGAGTTAATATTCCATTCCGATTTTAAGCAGCTTTGCTTTCAAAGAGATCTTTCTTGAGCTAACTGAAGTTCTTCCTCTTGGAATTGAAGGCTTTGTTCCTGCCCTCACCAGAGACCATCTGGTCAGTAGAACAACTGAACAAATACCTTAAGAATGCCATTCCCTCATCCGCAGTGTCTCTTTACCAGACAGAATGCCCCCATGTCCTTTCATCTTTCCCGGTAGACGCCATTCCAGCTCTTTAATTGTCTTTGTGCTTCTTTACCACTTCGCCAGAGTCAAATCTGAAGCTTTGTCATTGGGTTCATATTTCAAAACTGACACTTCTAGGGTTTAGAGCAGCTATCATCCTACCCAAGCTTTGCCATAGCTGCATGGCACTATGCAGCTATGGCACTTCTCATCTTCAGAGCTGAGCTGCCTGGTACCCTTGCTTTTCATGTTTACCAAGGAGTTTCTTTTAGGTGTATCAATGGCAAAAAGACCCATGAACTCAGAAAGAAAGGAAGGACCAATGTTGAGGAGCTATTCCTTTTATTTCCTATCTTCTTTTGCTCCCATGGTGACCAATTTTGTTCAGTTTATTAGCAGAATAACTAGTGGAAGGAATACTTTAAGTTGGATAGTTTTATCAGAAAGTATTTTTGAAAAGTATTAAGAAAGACTTTTTATGGCATAGTAAAAGATGCTCAAGGAAGAAGGCAGAAAGCTGTGGCTGTATTAGAGCAGCGGTTTTCAACCTTCCTAACACCATGACCCCTTAACACAGTTCCTCATGTTGTCATGACCACCAGCCATAAAATTATTTTTGTTGCTACTTCACAACTGTAATTTTGCTACTATTATGGATTGTAATGCAAATAGCTGTGTTTTCTGATGGTCTTAGGTGACTCCTATGAAAGGGTCATTCAACCCCAAAAGGTTTGTGACCCACAGCTGAGAATCACTGTGCTAGAGGCTTAAGTTTAAAGGAATAAGGTGGGTTCGGAGGGTTATAGTCAATGTCAGCAAACAGGAAAAACTAGGTGTTTGCTCTGAGAGACTGAAATAACTGCTTGTGCTGATGGGTATTTATTGCCTTTACTTTACCTAAATTAATGGCGCCTAGGTGGACCTACTAAACTAAAAAAACAAATACCTATTATGCTGACTGGTTTGCTCTTAATGATACATGAGCTTTGACTCATCTAAAAAGAGAGGGACTCAACTGAGTCTGTCAAATGCTCCCAGATTGGATCAGTTTCTTGACTTACAATAGATGTGGGAGGGTCCAACCCACTGTGCTTGCTCCTGAGGTGAGTAAGACTGCAACTCCTGGAGGAGCAAGCCAGTAAGCAGCAATCCTCCGTGGCTCCTGGAACAGTTCCTGCCTTTAGGTTCCTGCCTTGAGCTCCTGCTCTGATTCCCCTGTGTGATGGGCATGAAGATGGAAGCTGAAAAAGACGCTTTCCTCTTGGAGTGTTTTGCTCAGTGTTTTGTCACAGCAGTAGAAAGCAAATTAGGACACTGATTATGAATAAAGAAAAACTTCTAAGATTCTAGAAATAAAAAAATTTACTGGTAAAATGCTAATAATTGCTGCTTGTTTTCATAAAATCATTGGTATTTAAATGCAAATGATATCGATTTTAAGGTCCCTACTACATGGAATGTGAGGTCTATGTGAGAGAGGAGAGACATCTAAGGTAGCCTGTAATTTCTGATCCACTGGGATTGTCTACCCAATCTCTATCATTAGAATACAAGTGTTGGTTAGTCTCTCAGACCATGAAACCACCATTCATAACTTGACCTTCAACATCATCCACTGACTTTGGCAAGTTGTGGCTTGGCATGTGTGTTTATTTGGAAGGTGTGAAGGTGAGTGTGTATATGTTAAAGTCCTAATTGTAGTGTCACTGTTTGAATTTCTGAGAAGTGAGGCTGGATCCTCCCAAGCTATCTAGACTGCTGGAAGAGTTGTTGGTGGGATTGACTTCTCAAAGACATGAAGTACAAGAAACGTGGCTGCGAAACTTGTAGAAAAACAGGATGACACAGCAGGAACGAAGAAAGCAAGGTTGCTCTCTATGAAGAATTTGGACATTGATGTCACAGATAGACGATGTGGCTTACGTGAGAGGTGCAGCTCACCAGCTCTTTACATCCCATAGTCAGGGCCCCTGGTCTCCACATTCAGCTCCCTCGGCAAGCTTGTTGGTACGCAAGTAGAGAAGAGTGAAGTGGTGGTAGGGTACCTTCCTGTCAGCTCTCTTCTCCTCATTTAAGAACAACAGAAGGATGTTACACTTGTAGTAAAAAAGACTTATGAGCACATCAGGAATCTGTGCAAGTGAATTTAAGTCATGAAGGTAGCTGACTGGGGTGAGGCTGGGGTTACCAGGTTCTACTAACGCGACTTCAACAACGAATTCTAAATGTTTCCTGTGCTATAAATTAGAAACTCCTTGGTTTTAATGAAGGCCATCTGTACTGCCAAGCATTTGGGGGTTGACAGAGAGCCACGGCAGAACTGGGGCATCCCCTCGACTCATTTATTGCTTTCTGTGGCGGAAGGGGTCAGGCAAGTGGCTCACAGATTAGAGTTAGCTCATGGCTTTGAGTTACACATGACTTTACCACCATTCCCATTGAGTCACTAACAAGTGAAAGGATGACGTTTTCCACAGCCTTCCAGAAAAGGAGATGGTCCTCCCACATGTGTCTGCGACTTACTGAGATTCTCACAATCACCCTTGACCATAAATGTAAGGTGTCTGCTGTTTAGGGATTGGACAGAAAAGGTAAAAATGAAGAGATGGAACGCTACAAAATACAGGACTTGCCCGTGGCACTTTGGAAGGAAAAGCATTTAAAGGCAAAAGCAAGGTGTGATGGCAGAGCGAAAGGGAGCCCCTTCTAAGTGCTGCTAGGATGATCGGCGTCCAGTGGATACTATGAGTTTGTGGACCATAAGCTTAGTGTGGTCATTGCACACCTCAGTATTTAAGTTCATAGGTTAAAAACAAAATCAAACCAAACCACAGAAAACAACCCAAAATGAACCAGAACTTCGGGTCCCAGAAAGACCTTCTTTTCTTTTGTCTCATGTTTGTGTGTGTGTGTGTGTTGACAGACTGGACACCAAGGCAATATACTATCACTTGACAAGTGTAAGAAGCATCATTGTAGAAAAATTGGTTTTGCTAGAAATGAATTAACAGCAACAAATTAACCTAGGGAAAGGAAAAAAGAACTGTCAGAGTTATTTGTTTGCACTTCGTTGTCTTAGAAAGGTCTCACACTTTATTAAGCAGATGAAAGGATGTGTTGTGATTGCAGTAGCAGCAGCAGTTGAGTTGAAAGGATTATCAAATCACCGGGAAGACAATTTACGGTGTCAACTCATTTTATCCTCCCTGTGATCTCTCAGGAAACTATTGGTATTGTCCTCTGCTTCATAGCTTTGGAAACTGAATGGGAGAAAGATTCAATCACTAGCTTAAGTGGTGATGTCAAGGCTTGAAGGCAGAGTCCATGTCACTGGGACGTCATCGCCTCTGACCATAGAGCAGCAAGATAAGCTGGTTAATGGTGGCATATGCCTTTAATCCAGCATTCGGGAGGCAGAGGCAGGCAGATCTCTAAGTTCTAGGCCAGCTTGGTCTATGGAGTGAGTTCCATGACAGGCTCTAAAGCAATACAGCGAAACCCTGTCTCGAAAAACCACGGCCCCGCCCCCCCAAAAGAAAGCAGTAAAATACTTTGATCTTGCCCACTAAAAACTGTCTGCTGTCTCAGATATAGAATCTACAGAACTGAGAAAAATTCCTGCCCAAATGGAGGGGCAGCACTGGAGGTCATTGTCCCACAGATGATGCTGGGGAATGGCAATTGAAAGAGGGTACACTTGGACAGGTATTAAGATGTTTGTCCCTGAGTGTTTAAGAATGCTACATTATTCATTCAGCAATGATGGGATTGCTTCGAGTAGCTGATTCCAATATTGGCATGAAGCAGTTTCCTTACCAACAAACACTCTACATAATGCAGACATGCACATGTATGTACTCACAAACACCCCACCCCACTTCACTCCCACACAAGAAAATGTAATCACTAAAGACGAGATTTAATCAAAGAACTTTCTCAAAACCCAGAAAAATTATTTTCCTATAGTGCAGGACAACAAATATGATGTTCATGGAAATTAGTGAACTGGAGGGGACTCAGAACAAAATACCTTGTAAAAGATGAGAGTGATTCGCCTTTAGCAGTTGACTATTTGTGCTAGGCTTGTCTGCTGGGCTCGATTATTCATTCCCCGCAGTCCTCCTTGGTGGAAGGGGCTACTTGTGGCTGCACCCACAAGCTCCACGAGTGTTTTCAGGAATGAATCGGAGAACTCCCAAGTGTTTAGGGGATATTTAAGGCTAATCCCTAATTCAAAAAACAGTTTTCATGTAGTGAAAAATCAATCTTAGCTTCTTATAAATATTTCTGGCTTTGTTCAGCATATATACTGAAAAATTCTCTGCAACATTAAGTTTTACAAATGTAAAATGCAAGTTCTACATTAGCAAGGATATCTTATTTATTCTTAATTGTGTGTGTGTGTGTGTGCGCGTGTGTGTGTATGATGCATACATGTGAGTACTCACTTGTATGTACTCTTATGGGTACAGGCAGAGGCAGAGTAAGGTGTTGAGTGTCTTAATCACGCTGTCTTATTCCCTTGAGAAAGAGCCTCTCACTGGACTGAAACGCAGCCAGTAAGCTCCTGGGATCTACTTGTCTCCATCCTCCAATGCTGGGGTACAGGCACATGTAACTGTGTCTTGCTTTTTATGTGGGCATTAGGTATTTGAATTCAGATCCTCGTGTTTGCAGAGCCAGGGCTCTTACCCAATGAGCTATCTCTCTAGTCTGAATCATGGTAATTTTTAAACTGTCATTTCGTAAGAGGATGCCATTTCAATTTTTATGACTGGAACTGTTAAATCAGAAATCAGTTTACTAGAGACCACATTAAATAGTTGCCAAATATAAACAATGCACAAGGAATCATGTTACATGTTAACTAACTGTAGTAAAGTTAACCCATCATTGTTCCTTGTCATTAGGAGATACAGAGAAATATGAAACAATTCCCACCATGAAAATGGTTACACCTTGTGCTAAATGCTAATATGTGCTATTTTGAGGTTATAATTAGATATAACTTGCTATTCATAAATAATAAATATCATAGCTATAGAGGAAGTTACAAATTACCTACAAAATCTGTGTCACACAAGAAGTTGCATTTAGACCTTGTTGTCCAAGGTGTACCATAGATCAGGTTTTGCTAGTGTTTTGTTATTAATTTGTGACATCTGTGATATATGCGTTGTTACATGCTGCTCTGGAGGCTGATCATTTAGTTTGATGGACAGCTAATGATTGGACAGGTTTCCTTCAATGCCTCGAACCAATAAGTCTTCCTTTCTTGTTGTTGGCCCTGTGTACATGGGACTCTGTTAGGATACGCCTTTAGTTCTGTACTACAGTTATTTCTTAGCCCTCGCTAGTAGCTCATGCATTGCTTCACAGACAAGAGTGAGTGAGAGATTAGGCACCCCCGGGTCTTTCCTGTGTGGGCACACAGGATTACACATGTAGATAGTCAACTATAGCTGTAGATATGTTTATAGCCAAGGGCATTACATTAATTTTTTTTTTCCATTAATTTTTCTTTGTCATCTTCTTGTTAGCCCCAACTGGTATCACTGCCATAGGCAGTGGTGACATTGAACAGTTGATGCTGATTGTCCCCAACAATTGTCCTTTGGGTACAGCTTTTTCATCCAGTGTCTCTGAGTTAGATCAGAGAAAGTCAGTTCAGAGAGGGAGTTCCTCACGGTGCTGCCAGATAGGTCCTATAGCAAACAAGCCTGGTGGAAACACTGGAACTCTGTGGTGTCCATCTGGTGACTGCCCCATTTCTAGGCTTCACCGTTTCTTTGGTTTCAAGGCTGATGGTAGCAATGCTTTAACAGATGGGAAGAGGAGAATGAAAGTACGATGAGCTACAACTTATTCTTAAAAACAATCACACCATTTCACTTGAGTAGACACTGCTCACTGGACAGCCATTGTCCAGTTATCAGATTCCTTTTATGAATGAGTGAATTCATTTTGATGTAATATGTAATTCATTTTGAAGTCTCTGGTGCATTTTCAAGTGAAGGGATTTTTTTGTTGTTGTTGTTGTTTTTTTTCCTGCTGTAGTTAATGAAGTGGCTGCCAATAGCAACTTGGGCAATTCTTGCTGGTTTCTTTTAAGATGGTGAGGGAAGGAGGAAGAGAGAGAGAGGAACAGATATGAATGACTATGAGAATAAATGAAATCAGCTCCAAACCCCAAGCAAACCAAATTGATCCAGGACTCTGACACTCATATTAATACATTAACAACAAAGAGAAGGAAGTTCCATAGTTAGCTTAAACATCTGGAGATAGATGGGTGTTGGAGAGTAAAGACCATGCTGTCAGAGTCGCTCCTGCACACGAGGAGAATGTACAATCTTGAAGTAGAAAACACATTTTCCAAAACCTGACAGCAATTGAGACTCTTGCCGAAGGTTTGTTCTTGCTCTCAGAAGAACATTACCATGCTCATACTGTAAAATAATGTATCCACAGGAGCTTTTACTCATTATTTTTTCACCTGTATAATCAGCTTAGAATGGGGTGCCTCAAACAGTGTAGGCAATGGGTTGATTGGTGAGACCAGTGAGTGTGGGTAGGAAAACAGTGTGCATTTGAAGCTGAGAAGCATTCTCTTTTGTCTTTTTACCCAAGCTGGAGACCTTGTTGAGTTCACTGTTAAATTTGGAAGCAGTGGCTGTGGTCTGCAAAGCTCCAATTATTCTGTTGCTGGAAACCAGTGACAGGTCTGTACCTATCAAGTGCTATTAAGTATAGTATGTTACATACTTTGGCCCCTTGAAGCTTATGATACTTACCAATGTCAGACCATCCCATCATGAACAGTGGGGCTTCATGAGCATCATTTCCTGCCAGAGGCTCATTTGTTAGTCAATCTTCACAGTGTCTTGGTGATGTGAATCAGTGTCGTAATTATGACCTTAGTTCTCATGATGATTAAGTCCAGTCTCAGGAATATGAATGATGTGATTAATGGTTCACGCCTAGCTCATGTTAGGACTGGGCTCTGGGATTGGTTCAGTGCTCTCGTAATGAACTTTCTCAAGCCAATAGAAGTACGGTTCTTCCTAGAGTCAGAAGAAAGAAAGTAGCCACTCATTGTCACCAACACTTTTGTTTCCCAATGTTCATGAGGTGATGCAATTTTGTACTAGTTGGAGTGGAATGCCTATGGGAGATAGGGTGCCACAGAGGGACACCCAAGCGTACCCAATATGGAAGGGCCAAAACAGAACAAGAGAGACAATGCATACATGCATTTATATGGTAGCCTTGAAATACAGTGTCAAGTATGTTGGGTGCAATGACACACACTTTTAATCCCAGAACTCAGAAAGCAGAGGCAAGTGGACCTCGATGAGTTCAAGGTCAGGCTGGTCTATATAGTGTTCCAAGCCAGCCAGAGCTCCATAGTGAGACACAGGGTCTCACTATGGAGGGGAAAAAGAAGCCAGTGTAAGCTATATTTATTAGGTAGTTAATTGTAAGAGTGCATGTACTTTCATTAGTAGCACATTCTTTCATCTTGATAAGTGAATTGAAGTGCTTTCTAGAACAGTGTTATGGCCTGTCAATCAACTAAATTGCTACTATGACATCAGGTCCTTGAAATCATAATGTGCAGATAGGTAATAGTCCTATTTGGGAAGGAGCAAGTCTCTCTAATGTGTTCACATTTGTTCTCATCCCACTATTCCAGACTTCCTCTTTTCCAGCTCAGATAGCAATTACCACTTTTTGATGTGGCTTTGAAATTTTAGAACAGAACCCTTGTGAAGTGCATCAGACATTCTTGGACTGTTCTCAGGACATTCTTCTCTCGGATCCATGGAGCCAGCTGCTCCTCTGCCTTAGTCAGTCAGTGTTTTGTGATGCTTGGAAGAATGTGAGTATAATAAAACACAATCTCAGACATTGATCCAGTTGCAGCTATTTTAAGGAGGCGATTATAGCAAAATGAGACACTGATTTATAATGTATTGTTCCTTTTGGCCCTGGGCAAATTGCATGGTTTGCCACAGAGGTGACTTAAGTGTATCTCTGAGAAAATAACATTCTATGAATATAGCTTCAGCACAATTCAATGAACATTCTCTCCATATGCGTGCTAACACAGAATGCAGTCTTGTATTGAGAAGTAATTATTGGGTAAGGTTATTGATGTCTTTTTGGTAACTGCCCAAGTGCCTTGAAGTGATAACATGGCTATTAGCAGAATTCAATATAAAAGTTCTCCCTTTGGAGACAGTTTTATTGACACCACATATCCAAATCCAAAGTTGGAATCTCGGTCAGAACTCACAGAAGTGTGGTTTGGCACTGGTACTTTCTGACTCCATATCTGACACCATCTTGTATTGTTTATTGTCTGAAACAGTAGTACATAACTCTGACCACCCTCCCCATCCCTGTTTGGCACATCATGTTAGAAAATTGAATTGTGTGATAAGTGTAGTGCATTGTACATAGATCCACAGGGAAATATTAGCATGGTTCATGATGCGTTCTCTTGTTCATGGTGGAGCTTTGTTGACAAGGATTGATGTTCATAGGGAGGATATCAAGGCATGTCTTCTCCATTCATACCCACTTACTCTGCAAATCGATTTCAGCTAAAACTAGGTGACTCCTGAACAATTTGTCTGTGACCTCAAGTCAATACTTAAGACATTTTCCACAGCAATGATCAAATGTGTGAAGTAGCTCAAAATCTGAATAGTGTAATGAGTCAACCAAGACTAGACTCTGCCTTCATGGCTCAGTTCTTTCACTGTAACAATGCTTCTTTTGAAAAAATATTTCAAAAGGATGTCTAGACCACCCCAAGGGGTGGCTTCAGAATTCTTGGACATTATCTACTGCCAAAGAAACATGCATTGAATAATCGCGTAGAAATAGGGTTAGTGTCAGAAATGTGAACAGTAAGACTTTTTTAGTTTTTTTTTTTTTTTTCTGTTATAAGAATTTCTTTACTTTGTACAAAGGGAAGCAAGGTCAGCCATTTTCTGGTCCTGTTAATAACTAGGAGAGACTGTTATGAGTCAATGTTTTAGGATTTGTTAGCCCATGCTTTTCCATCATGTTATGCTACCTCTCAGCAATAGAGGTGTTTATGCCAAGAAGCACTAACAAACCATTTTAGAAAAACCTTACGTAGTTTGGCTGATCTGGGCAGGGTTTACAGAGGGTTGAGCTGGTGTTTGTCCTAGTAGGCCCCTTTCAGTGCATCCGGGCCGTATGCTTCCTGTCTCACTGCAGTTGTCTTTCCCGGATTTTCTCTGTGAATCTCTGTCTTCTTTGATATATAATATCACACACCACAGACAAGAATGTGGCACAGATTGAGAGTAGGGTAAAATGAGACAGTAGGAGCTAAATACCTGCCATGTAAAATGAGGACACTGACCTAAGGAATTAAAGTTAGGACCCCTGCTTTTCGGATTTTGAAATGTAGAAAATAGTCTTCCATGCGAGAAGGGGGTAAAGAGCATGCACACAGTGGGTTTGGAGAACTGTGTTGGAACTGGTGTTTGTGAGCCTCTCTTCAAGACACTGAATACTTTTACAGATTGGCCTCATCTTCCTTCTCAGTACTTCCAATACTGTGTTTTAGATACCAGAAACCCACTTCCTTTTGAAAAGTTTAATTTTCATTTTATATGTGTGGACGTTTTGCCTGTCTGGGCACCATTCGTATGCATTGCTCGGGGGCCAGATGAGGGTATCGGATCCCCTGAAATTGGAGTTACAGTTTGTGAGCTGCCGTGTGCGTGCTGGGGATGGACCCCGGGTCCTTTGGGAGAGCACTCTGTGCTGTAGTCTGCTGAGTCCTCTTTACGGCCTCATAGACGCCTAACTACATTTTTTTTTTTTTTTTTTGGTGCTATGGACTTGAGTTGGAATTTACTTTTCTCATTGTTCAAATTCTCTTTTGATTGAATGTTTTTAAGATAGCCTCTCTGGCATAGATACACTCTCATGTGGCTATTACTATATCGTTGATAAATTTTATAGCATTCTCTGTGTACTTAAACACCCCATAATCTTAAACATAGGTGATCTAATTAGGGCAGAAAAATCTGATGAAAATAACAATTGGTGGTAGTCATGAGAGACATTAATCACTAACATGGTACAGACTACAATACTTATGGTACAGACTACAATACTTATGGTACAATAGTAAATTTTATGGCAGCATTATATTGTGGAAGAAGGCCTTAGAAAATGCAGGGTGGCATGTAGCAAGTGTAAGATAGGGATTTCACTCTTTGGCATGGCACTGTGGATCACATCGGAAAATAACCATCTTTGTTATACCTTAATTCTGTACTCACCATTTGCCTACTTGAAACAATTTATCTGTAACCTCAAGTCAGTACTTAAGACACTTTCCACAGCCATGATCAGATGTGTGAACAAGCACAAACTTTGAATTGTGTAACGGTTCAACAAAACTACCCTCTGCCTTCATGGATCAGGCCTCATACTGTAAACAATGTTCCTTTTGAAATCCAGTTAGTGTGCAAGTTTTGAATTTCTGTGCTTAGTGTTGGTGGTTGGGCTGTTAAAACAGTCACAGCCTCAGTGTTTCTAAGTGCAGTCTGTCATAAGTACTTACAGACTACATCTTACAGAGATAGTCCATATGTTAAATAAGCTTTCTCAAGTCCTAGTTAAGCCATGATACAGCTGTTGAGTTCAGTGTTATCAAATCAACCAAACAATATGTAAGGTGTTTTTAAGTAAGAGAGACACACAAAACTGTTAAGTATTGAACAGTTAATGAACACAGGGCCAAGAGCCTACAGGGGCTTCCTCCCCTGGCTCAGTGGCTCAATGTGCAAGCCCAAGGTTTGTATTACTTCACAAACAATGTTCTGAAAAATAACAAAGATAAATTACAGTGGAGTCACAATGCAGTGCCTTCCAAATAGGCAAAACTGTCCCAATTTGGCTATTTAGGAACTCAAATTTCATGGTAGGTAGGATGTGTCCCACAACTTCAACTTCAAGGTTTTTTTATTTTTTTCCCTAGATATCTTTACTAGAATTTCCCTTGTTTCATTCCCACTTCTTAATTTCAGCACTCCTTTAGACCTATACTGTAAGTTACTGTTTAATTGTACAGAAATGAACATTGCAGTTGGTTAGGCAGCCGGATTTCTTTAGAGAATTCTTTTTTTGTTTAAAGGATAATGTAGTTAATGCAAGGGGAAACATTCATAAGCTAACGTAGGTGAAAAACGTGTGGCACTGGTTTATCAAGAATTCCACGGCAACACAAAGAACTTTTGTGGTTATGAACCACCATTACCCCAGCACATCTTTCAGGAAGGACAGATTGTAGATCCGGCTGTAATAACCAGCGTGAATTCTTCTGTGTAGAACAGACCTTAAATCAGAAGACAGTTGGTTTTCCCATAACACTCATGCCATTATTGTGTTTGTGGGCATATCTTTTCCTGCAGGTCAATAGTAGAGCATGCGGGGTCTACTACTGGCCTGATGAAAGCTAGCCAGCAGGGAGAAGATTTCCAATTCCTTTCCAGTTTGATCTCTATATGTGCTGACACCAGTATGTGTTGTATGTTTGGTGGCAGGGTCTTTGTGGTAGGCATAGAAGAGCAACGAGAGGCCATACAACTTTAAATAACTTCTTGGTTTCTTTGCATTGGTTTACATTCGATCCAGCGGAAGGCAAAAGAATCAGCTACCGTGATCCTGTCAGGCCTTTGAATACCTTCATATGCATGCACAAATACAGCTAATGTCAGGAAATCAGTTTGATTCCAATCATTGTTTAAAACTTATGAATATAACTCTATTTCCCCCCCCAGATTCACACAATATAGCTATTGAAACAATAAAGTAGATTTGTAGGCAATCTGTGTAGCAGAGAGCTATTTATAACAATATAGTTTTCTGCATTCAGCTGTGTAGATTTATTTAATCTTGAGCCCAGGACTGACAGCCCCCTCTGGGAATATGTCTGGTTTATAGCTGTGAAGACAACATGACCCTTCTAAAGCACTCTTGGGTCACTGAGGAAACAGTTGACTAGGTTTGTGAAGTGGGGATTCTAAATCCTACATTTAGCATTAAAGTGAAGGGAGATGAGGTTTATGAATTGAACAATTAAAATGTTCTGTTAACGATTGAGTTAGTTATTAAAAACATAAATAGCTAAATAATATTGCAAATGTAAATTCTTTAAATAATTTATAGTTTCACAAAATATGTTACAGATTTGAACTTGTAGGTTGTCAAGTTGCTTTGAAAATCATCTTTTTTAAAAAATAAAGTTGTTTAATGTAACTATTAGAATTCAGGTTAAAGAATAAAATAATTTGGCTGGGTATGTTTGTGTGTGTCCCTAATCCTAGCACTGGAGAGGTAGGGGATGGCAGCTCTCTGACTCTGACACCAGCCTGGTCTCCAGGGCAAGTTCCAGGCCACCCAGGACAACATAGTGAGACTTTGTACCTCACCCCATCCAACCCTCCAAAAAGAAAGAAATAATAGAGTTGTTGAGAGCATTGCATGTGAATATAAAACACGAAAATAAGTATGTAATTATGAAAAATAATTTAATGTTTGGTTTCCATAGAAGATGGTGTTAGGTTCTCTTGAAGTATTTGTGGCCATTATACGGAAAGTCATAACCCTTCAGAAGTTGATCACCACTTCCAAAGATTATAATAGCCAATAACACTGGTACCTCTCTGTATCTGTATGAGAACTTTATTTATTTATTTATTAAGATGGATACAAAGACCTTATAATTTTTAACACCCAGGAAGACATAACATAACATATCGTAACATATTAAACAGCTAGGAGAGACAGGGTCTTAGTAAAAATGACTTCAAGCCATTAACAGTGAGGTGTGAAGTTGGTCCTTTATTAGCACTGTAGTGCCCTCAGTGCAATGTTACAAATGGCTTTGGTTAATAAGAAACATTAATAGAGTTGCATTGTATCTATGCCTCTTCCCAGCTCCTCTCTCTTGTTATGACACATATGAGCATCTGTTTTGGATAGTAAAAAAGAGTAATTCCACAATGTATTTAGAAGGCAGCAAAAGCTTGCTGTGTTCATACACTTTTTAATGCTTCTGCAAACATTCACTGTGATGATAGTCATTGCCATTTCAAATGAGTTTAGTCATATGAAATGATTCCTACAGGTATGTATTTTACAAGCTGAGAAACTGAATTTTCATTCTATTCAGATTGCTAGTTAGAAAGACTTTTGAAAGGTTTTGAAACTGCCTCATTTTCTGTAAAAATTTGTTCATACAAAAGGCATTAAAGGGCTTTAAATTTTTGTCATAGAATTTTTATCAATACACTCCTAATTATTTAGTACTTGATATGCATGAGACATTGGCTGGGCTGGGAAGCCTGCTTTTGGGAAAGTTTCTGTTCTAGACATTTGCTCTCACATTTCGTTTATACACTACTCAGTCCTGGTTCTGCATTTAAGCTGTAAAACTTTAAGGAAAATTTTATATATATATATATATATATATATATATATATATACATATATATATATATATATCAGTAAGATGTTTGTCTATTTACACTCTTTCTAGAGGAATTATAAAGCAGAAACCTCATAAACAACATGACACTAAGAACAGTAAAAGAACAATATACAGGGAATAAATCATATTTTGTTTGATAACTAAAGAGAAAGAAAATTGCTTCCATCTGTTCTAAAGGAATTTGAATTTAGTCTAGAATTTAGATTTTAATAAAGTATATTTGGAGCCTTATTCTATTATCTGATTATAATGAAGCTTTCTCTTTGAGGTTGAATTTGATTGCAATACTGGAACATATTTCTGCATGTTCCCAGCATCCTACTGAGTGTAGTAGAACTAAGGATGTGGTAGTCATGATATTCCTGTATTTGATACATGATAGAATTAATGTAACCTTCAAATCTTCATTTAAAATGCCATTAAAATTCTTTGCATTCCATGGGATGAACCACAGAGTGTCTGGTGCAAATCTTTTAGATAGTCTTTGTGTCTAGCTTGAATCACTTTTGTTCACAGGGCCCTGTGATGCAGGGCTGTTTCTGAATATCTCATCAGCTGAGATAAACCACAAGTACCTAAAGTGAACTGGATGTCTGCATAATCTCAGGAAATCTTCAGGTTTAGAAATACGGGTTCACCAACAAGCAAAATCAGTTGATCTTTGAAATAAAATGTAATGAGCAAATAAAAGAACCACAGTTCACATGGCTGACATCATGCTAAATGTCTTCCAGAAATCAGGGATTTTTCTCATAGTGAGCTCTCTCTCTCTCTCTTTGTCTGTGTGGTTTCTTTCCCTATAGAATACACAAAGACCCGATTGATGGAGAACTCAAAACAATCAGTGGCTATGGTATGGGCTCATTGCCTTTATTAGATTAAAAGTATGGCTGTGACACTTCATACCTTCTAGCCTAATTTCTGACTAGAGAATGAATTATACATAAAGATTTCCCATCATATTATTGAATCCAGGTACAAATAATCATGACAGTGTTTAGATTATAGTAAGCATAGAAACAATTTGTTTTTTTTTTAGCACCACTTTTTTCCCCCTCTGGTAGAGTACCAAATAAGCTGATTTATTGGTTTCTAAATTGGCCTTTCATATTTGCATACTGACATATGGAGGATAACCTTAAGGAGACAACAAATTGACAGCTATAGCTTGGACGTCCATTTTCTTTCAGGCAGCAGTTCTTAGGAGGGCTTGCCCTAGGAAGCAAGAGTCCCCTCAGTTCATGGGATATGTAAGAAGGAAATGAAAGTAAGGGTGTGGCACGGGGACTTAAAACAGGCAAACAAAACTCACATTTTTGTTTGAGCGGTGTCAAAGAGAGCTGTGATCTATGGGAGCTCAAACCTGGTGGCAAGAGGACATACATCATTTGCTCTCAATCATCTTTGTTTGTCTAAAAAACAGAAATCTTTGCTTTCTACGTGAGAACTGACAGTTGCTTCGCCAAGCCATGCCCTTGACAAAGAGCAACAATGTGTATTTGTGGCATGCATACTTCTAGAAAGAAACCTAGCCATGTGTAAATCATGTATGCCAGAGTTTTCTGTGGCCTCTGTTTTATCACTTGTAAAATGGGATTCGTAGATGCCTTGCACAGTTTATTTCCATTCATTGTATTGTGATTTGGTAATTCTATATATTTATAGTTACAAGATAAATCCTCCCAGCCTGGTGCACTTGTGTTCCTATCTGCAGAATCCCCAGGTGGGACCCATAGCAATGTTCCCAGAGGGTTTGTGCTAACTAGAAAGTTTTAGTAGCTGTTGTGATCTTAGGTAGCCAGGTTGACATCCTTGGAACACTTGTCTAGTGCAGCAAACAGGGTTTTATAAGACAGTTATCATTGGGTTCAGGCATTCTAATGAGGGCCTTCATCAGAGAAGATGATACAGGGAGAATTATCACTGTAGTGTGTGACTCAGAAGTTTATTATAGGCTTGAAATACAGAGTTCAGTGTGACATCACTAACTTGAAAACTTTCATGGAAATGGTGGAAGCTGACTTGGGTCATCTCCCCCCCCCCTGAAAGATTATAGGGCTTACATATCCATGCAAACTTCTTAAAAATGGTAATATTTATTGTTTTTGAGCAAAGAGGATGAAAATTGATGATATATATGTTAGGCTTAAATCAACAAAAGTTCAAAAGTAAGCACGTTTCCAACACGTTCCCGATGTTAGGATGCTTTTGTGGTTTCTGGCATGGGAACTGAGAAAATAGACTGCATTATTTGAAAAAAGGACATGACAGGATGACAAATTATATCAATGTCTAAACAGAGGCTGGCTTGTCCTGAGTTTGCATTGAATTGACAGCTTAAAAATCTTCCTGGGGCTACCCTCCTAAGGCTGCCCTAGAGAGTCAAATTGGTTCAGTTGGAAAGCAAGAAAAGATTGTGCAGAATTTTAATCTTTAGTAAAGCTCCACCCCAGCAGACTAGCTGTAAACCATGATTCCTCCAGAAAAAAACCAAACCAAACCAAAACAACAACAAAAAAACAAAAACAAAAAAACTATCGTGGTGTCTCAAATTACCTCTTGTTCACCATTAAAAAAAAAAAAAGATGATAGAATTTGGGGGGGGGGTACCCATCTTCTAATTCCTGACAGTGGAGCAGGGGTTGGACTGTGTGTTGTGTAGTTGACACATGGCTTGTTGTCAGTTATCCACAAGGATGGCCACTTTGGGTATAGTACACTCCTCCTAGGGAAGAGATGAATACAGTATAGATATAAGTGGACAGGCTTAGGAGCCAAATGACTAATACAAAACTGGCTCATCATTAAGCAGCTATGGGAATTTGATGGGTGCACGGGATCTGAATGTAACCAGAACCTTGGACTGCCACATTCCACATAAACCCAGCCTGATGTTTCTATCATCTGCTGCTGCAGTCTTTTCAAAGTTTCAGTGTTTCTAGATGCTAAATTAGCTTACTAAATAGTATTCCCCTTAGGGTTTTTATACTTAAATGATAACAAGCATAAAAGGATTTGCTTGTGTGACACACAGTCCTTAAAACACCTGTTGTTGTATTTGATACATTTCAAATAAACAGATTAATATACAACCAAAGGAACAAATAAGATTAGCATTCAAACATGGCAAGATGAAGAAAGCCAAATCTTGTTTTGGAAATAGAAAGGAGACCAATTACGGCGATCACTCTGTCTGTAGCCATGATAGACACTACATTATTAGTATTATTTTAAATCCTGGTGGCAATGTATGTCAAGAAGGCTGTTTCTGAGAACAGGGGAGAATGCAAATTGTTGTGGTCATTGCACATAGCATTCTTAGGGGACTGAACATTTTTTCAAGTACTTGTCAACCTATTTATATAATTTGTTAGAGAAATGTCTGCTTAAATATTTTGCCCAGTTCGTTGGATTATTTTTAAGAGTTCTATATAGTTCTATATATTTTCTGGTGGTGTCTTCTGAAGCAACAATGTCTACAAGTTTTGAAGATGCATGGTTCACGAACTTTGTCTCAGTGTTGGCTTATTTTTGGTATTAATGTCTAGTGGGTTTCCTAAATGGGAGTCACGAGGGTTTGCCTTGATTTTCTCTCCTACGGTTTTATAGTTTTGGTTTTTAGGTGCAGACCTATAAGCCATTTGCAATTGGATCTATATGTTTCAGATAAGAATTTGACTTCATTTCTTTTCCTGTGAATATTTGTCTCAGGATCATTTGCTATCTCTTGATTTAATAGTCTTAGTACTCTTGTAAAAGTTAGTTGACTATCAATGTAAGTTCAATGTCTCCAAGTCTATAGAGTTTTTCAAGTGCAACTCCATTTAAATAGGAATGACTTTTTTCCTCAACATTTAATAACCTCTCTTTTTTAAATTTATATGTCTCAACTGAAATTAATTTAAAATATTTAAAGATATATTTTTAATTATGTATGTATGCATGCATGCATGTATATATGTATATGAATCTGTGTGTAGGTATGTGTGTCATTTCAGGTGACCTTGGAGGGGCTGGAGTCATGTGTAAGCTGCCAGACATGGGTGATGGGAATTGAACTCAAGCCCTTTGTAAGAGCAGGGATGGGGGTGTCTCTAGAAATTGCACTCTGATAAAGGAACTTCTCATTATTCTTAACATCTTTTGAGTTATATAGATTTTGAAACTAGTCCACATTAATATTTTAAATTGAGTTATATAGATTTTGGATCCAGTTCACTTTGATATGTTTTTATTTATTTGAAAGGATTTTTAAACTATAAAACTTGAAGTTAAATATTTAAAATATTAAACACACACACAAGCCTGTTAAACAGAATACCCATTATGACAATGCTAGTTTAGGAAGAACATTGATGCTTCCCACCACCCCTCTGCAGTCATCACCATCTGTTACTTTCAGCATCATTACAAAGATCCAAAATGAACAGATATTAAGTAGAATAGGAGGCGAGGTGAAAAGAATCTTCTTTCCATATGGTTGTCTTTGCCTAGGGCAAGTTGAAATAGTTGGAACCAGGAATGCCATTGATAACCTTGATTAATAGAAGGGCTGTCCTTTACTAGATATAGATGTAGACTTTTGTAAGAGGAAGGTGATGTAGACATTTTTATTGCTTAGGGGTGATTAGAAAGTTTGATTCAGTTCTCATCTAAGGCAGGAGAAGAACTTGACCTACTGTGTAAAATTATAGATAATGGGAACTTGCTGTAGTTGAGGCTGTCTGGAGAAAGGGTGTTGAATAGGATCTAATTCGCCATGAAAAGGGAAAGGCAGGAGGAGGGTGATGGGGAGGAGCAGGAGGGACCCAGAAGATGAGGGATATGATGGAAGAGTAAGCGCAACACAAAACATTGTCCAAAAATGCCATAAAACCTAATGCTGTGAATGTTAATAAAAGTTAGAAAAAAAAGATGGATGTAAGTAATGATGTCACTACCATATTAAACTTAGACTACCATATTAAACATAGAATGAATTTTGAGAATTAAAGAAAAAGAAAAGTGTGTCATTGAAAGAGTGGGAACCCTCAGGGGTTCAAGATCATTTCATGCAATTTGTGAAACTTCAGTTTGTTACTATAGTTACTATAGTCCAAGTTAGAGTTTCAAACTCACCTGCAACTTGCATTTTGTTCCCATAATTAGGCCATTAACTGAAACTTAGCTTTTAAGGTGAATTTTTGGGGGGCTCCTTTCCTTTATGTTGAAATTTATTTTTTCCCTTCCCTAAATTGGTTCATTGTTGAGCTGTAACAAAACTGAATTAATGTCTGAAAAGTGCCGTACATGGTATGTCAGTATATTCACAAGAACAAGCGTTTCCCACTGAAAGCAGAGCCTTGGTTGAACGTAGGAACACACTTCGAGTTGGGTAATAAATACATTGTATAGGAAGTCTATGGTTTTCATTTACAAAGGCTTTTTCAAAGAAAACAAAAGAGATTTAATGATGTCATTACCAATATCATTTTTATTGTATTTCATTAATCCTGTATTTTTCTGAAAGATAGTAAAACTCATTGTCACATATCTGAAAAGAAAGCATATTGGTAAGCCTTTTGTTTTATTTTATATTTTAATGTCTTTGTTTTTGAAAAAGAGTATGATTTGGAGGAGATTTTCCTCCACAACTTTACTGGCTACAATCAAAACCAGCATGCCAGGAACTTTCATTACCTTCTGGGATGATCTTCTATCAGCTGTTCAGTCCAATAAAAATAAAGCCTTTGCCATTCAGTATTGTTATATGATTAGGCTCACCTGCTTTTGGAAACTGAAATAGATGCTCACTTATTCTGAGTATGTGCAGGGCAATATGTACCCGTTGCTTTGAGGCCATCCTTTGTCACATGGAATCATCATTTGAGGTAGTCACAGTTGTCAATATTTATTCAAAGTCATCTTGCCTTAACAAGTGGTACCTAGCTGCTTGATGACCTGTGAAGAGCTCTGTCCATAACACTCTCAGATGAGTGGCTACCGTTAACTGCAGCAATGAAATGTCATGTTCAGTTCTCAGGGCATTGCTGGAAGTTCCTCGATTTCTCTGTTCAGTACTCACAGCAATGTAACGATTATAAGAAATAGTTGGTGTTCGTCAATGGGGATGGAGAAAGGGTGGAGAGTGATCAGTTTGGGCTACTTTCTGTTCTGCTTGTGATATTTTTGCTACACTTGATGTTTTCTGTTGCTTAGTCTTCAGGAAATCCAATTTGGAGGATGGAGAAAGTTGTGTGGACATGGTCTTTTTCTCCACAATGGAAAGGAAGTATGTACTGCTGCTCCCTGTAACACAAGTCTTTATCTTCAATAAAAGGATACATAGGGGATTTTATTCATTTTTTTATTCTTTTACTTAACATGAAAATTAGGCTGGGTAACTTTTGGGAATGTTCCTGATTTCTGATTACCCAAATGGCATCCAAATGTGTGACATTTCCTTATCTATAAAAAGTCTGTGTTGGAAAAACCACCTTCCCTCCTGGGTTCTGATGAGTAGCACGAGGTGATGGCGTGCCACCTCCAGCATGTATGTGGTCCAGTGTCTCCTGACAGGAAACATTTCAGAATGTATTTGTTGAATAACTGAATGTAAGCAAAAATAGAAGATGTGGCTTTTTTGTTTTTGGTGTCCTGGGTTTCCTGTATTTGGAAGCATGACTGTTAGGTAGGCGATGGAAACTACTCTGCCAGGGAAAGCACTGCTTTGTCTAGACTGATGTGGGAAATAAAATGCAGGACCCACAACATTCGACTATTCCCCTGGATTGGTTTTCCCAGCCTTGTGCATTACAGTATAATCAGCAGAGGGGTCACAGAATGAATTCATGCACAGAAGCTTCTATATGGCTGTTAAGCAGCAGGACTGCCAGTATCCCGTCTTTAGGAAAAGCACAGTTACACTTGTCTGCTTCCCAAAGGCTTCCCAGTGGTTTCGGATGGAGTTTGAAGGGGTCGTGGAGCCACAGAATCAGCGTTTCTCTCACATATGTCTGCAGTCTCAGCACTGGGAGGGAAGAGTGCTGGGAGCCATTGTGACAGGGTTAAATTCACACGGGTTGTGTTCTTACATCACTGTGGCTCTATTCCAGGAAGACTGCCAAGACAGTAAAGCATACACCACTCAACAGCCCCCACAGTTCATTGATGACTGGATACAGGGTACTTGAACTAAGCTGTGGCCCACATACACTCAGCAGGCTATAGAAGCAGCTATGATTCTCAGTTGCTGATTGCTTTGCTTGGCAACTTGGTAAGACACCATGTATTTTGCAGCTACCCTTGGGTATTTTACCAAAAAGTAAAGAAGTCTAACAGTAAACCCCAGCTTAACAGGGAGCTAAACCGGGTCACCAAAGTGTAGCATGTCATGCTAGAGGGTGAAGGTTGACAAAATTGCATGGCATTTTTTTTTGTTTTGTTTACAAGTATTAATTCTTGTATCTACAGTCTATTCCAACATTAGATACCTAAAGCAGGTTTCTGCATATGACTAAGGAATTCCAACTAGAAGACCCTCATTTGGTAGAGTTCAAGGCCAGGTTCAGCTGATTGGATAGTCTCTGGGGTCGCTGATGTATTACAACAGAGGGTAGACATGGGGGGTGTCAGTCGGCCACAGGGCTTTCCTTCTCCCACTTTATCCCCTTCCTGGTTCTTGCCAAATGTGCTTTACATTTGAAGTTGATTGAAATGGATCTCACAGTTAACTTGTCAAGTGAAACCCCTGTGATTTAGAGAGTTTTCATTTCAGTTGGTGCAAGAAATTGAAGGTTTTTTTTTTTTTTTTAAAGTCTGGATCATTTTAGCAGACTGGAGATTACCAAATCAGCATCTGATTTACCCACAGTTAATGGAAAAGTATTGTCAGGTGCATGGCATGAAATCTGTGTTAGAATGGTGGTCCTTTAGGGCCAAAAGTTTGTTGTAAGTAATGACCTCTTTGGGGTGCTCAGACAGTCCCTGGAAAACATGAGGAATTATACCAGCTTAGGTTTGGCTAGACGTGTTCCTCCTAAATGCACAGGATGCTTCAGCATCTCATCTATCTTCATATCATCAGTGAGAAGGCGCTTGTGGCAGGTGTAATTATCTCTTTTTTATGGCGAGGCATCAGGAGCAGGAAGGAACCGGAGTGCCACATAATGCTGGTGTTTTGTGGTATTTTTCTTTCCAGATAGAGAATACCTAACAGATATCTGAACTTACTGGCACACAAGAAATATATTGACGACAGAGGCATTGTATACAAGGGAGGAGGGTAGTAACCATTTTGTTCCAAAGTAACTTTAGTGAAAGCCGTGTTTCTATTATATCCTATGGATTACGTGTGGGTCTTTTTTTGGGGGGCGGGGAGATTGAAAGGACTATGAATGAAAAAGAATTTGTTCTGAAAAATGAGTTAAAATAATCTTAATCCCTAAGAACCGGGACTGTAGCTCGCCCAGCAGCACGAAACAGAACCAGATGTTGTTTTCTGGGGGAAAACAGCTTGACATGAGCACTTTGGTCATGGAATCTGGTGTTGAGCCAAGCTTAAAGCACTGTTATCTCAGTGACGGTGTGGAGAAAAATGATGTAAAATTACAGAAAGAGTTGGACCCTAGAGAAAAGGCACTTGGTAAATTAGCTATATTGTCAATAGGCTTTGTGTTATATTTGAAATGTTAGGTGAAACTTTATTAGATAGGTTACAGCTTTATTTTGAAGGTCAGGACATCTGTAACTACAGTGACAGTCAATATAGGAGTCTATATAGTCAGCCATGAGTTATAGTAGGTGAGCAGAATGGCTGGCAGCTTGGCAGTAGCAAGAACACAGGCTCTTTCTGTCCTTTTTTTAAATTACAGTTTTAGATCCTCGGCTTTTCATTTCATGGTCTCAGATGACTATTACTATTTTTCCAGTCAGTGGGGATGGGGGATGTGGAAAACATTTCAAATCCAAAGTGCACAAACCAGAACCCAATATTTCAAGCTGTGTCTGTAGTCCGTTGGACAAGACATAGTTGAGTGGCCAGACCTGACTTTTAGAAGAGGCATAGAAGGGAGATATATGCAGGCAACTCTGTGCCCAGCTAAAATATGATGTGTGAGTACTAAGTCAAGGAGAAAATGCATACAGAAAAGTCAAGAGTTCACAGCACAGGAGCACTGTGTAAAACATTATTTACTGTAACACATGACCCTGTGACTGTTCTAGAGCAGCATTCTCAACCTTCCTGATTCTGTGACCCTTTAATATGGTTCCTCATGTTGTGGTGACCCCCAACTATAAAATTATCTTGCTGCAACTTCATAACTAATTGTTTTACTGTTATGAATTGTGTTGTAAGTATCTATGGTTTTTGATGGTCTTAGGAAGTCATTTGAAGACCACTGTTGTAGAGCTAATTGCTACCCAGTCTTTTTTGTGTGTTATTACTGGCAATTGTGTACTCTAATGATCCTATAGAGACTCACAAAATAGCTAAGTTATTAGGATAATGAATTATGTATTTCTTACAAGGGCAAATGCAAGTAAGCCCATCACTTTTTATTCCCATTCTCCTCAATGCTTTGCATTGGAGCAGTCATATTGTTGGAAGGGAAACATCTTAAAGTACAGTGAGTCTACCTTCCGATTGTGAAGTGGTACATGAAGTATAGCATCTATTCTGTAGTACTTAATCAAAGGTATAGTTGTGGTGGGATCAGATGTACTGTTCGGCTGAAAAAGAGTGGTGGCAAAAAATTCTCCACAGAGGTAGAGTACTAAGCATGTAGGGATATATTTGCCTCAGAGTACTAAGCATGCAAGGATCTGTTTGCCCTTTTATTATGTAGGTATTGAAACACCTTGTAGAAAAATAAATTTCTACAGCATACCTCAGACAGGTTTTCAATATTGTCAGGAGATAGTCATGCTGTATCTATAAAAAGCCTGTAATTTTGCAAAATTTATTTTGGATTACATTTCACTCTGCTCTATGTTAATTTATCTGATGGAAGTAAATACTAACAGAACGTGGCCTTTTCATGTTTTTCCTAGGAGTCTTGTGTTACATGAGTATTGAGTATAGATGGGGTGGGGAGGGAAACTGAGACTTGAAATTTGTTCAGGCTATGAATGAAAGACTAGAGAGCTTGAAGGAAGGTAAATATCCCAAGACATACATTTCCTTTTTCAGTTCTTGTGTTATGGCTAGGAGATCAAGTAACCATATAAGCAGGAAACAAATTGAGGGGGTTTGGGGAATCGGGCATTCACCAGAGACAATTGAAGCTGTAAACTGGGTGAGATCATTGGAGGTGGGAGAAGACCCAACCCAGGCAAATCTAAGGCACACCCTGAGAAGGAAGAGTCAGTAAAGATGCCAAAAACATATGTGAAGGGCAAACCAACAGCACATTTCAGAGTAAGAGAAATCACAAGGGCCAGGGCTCTCAATGAACACTGGATTTGAAAGGAAAAATTTAAAGGTGTTAATGAAGGCAGAGAGCCATGGTTTTGGGTGGAGTTCATTAGTGGAATGTTGTGGGAGTCCTTTCAGCCAATAGTGTTTGAGGTACCCGTCCCTTCGGGGGAGGGAGGCAGGGCTCAGAGGCTATTGCCTCAGAGAACTCTCACAACAGTGAGGTTTATGTCTAGAAGCCAAATGGAATAGAAACCAGGGATCCTAAAGAAATGTTGGCCAACAAACAAAACAAAACAACATTTGCTCAGAGGAAGACTTGAAGGTGTAGCACCAGCCTGTGGCCCGTGGCTGAGGCCTGAGAGGAAGCACTACAGAGAGATGGGAGGGGAAGCAAGCACAGATGGACACATGTGCCTTTCAGGAAGTTCTGTCCCGAAAGAGCCGGCAGTTGTGACCCATTACTGAAGGATGTATCTGTCCTTTAGGAAGCTCTGCCCTTTCATTTATGGAGGCATATATTAATTAGTCCAGGCCAAACAATTCCACATACTCCATAGTGCCCAGATCCCACCAGCTTAAAATGACTAAGGTGTGTGTGTGGGGGTGACATTTCATGTATGTCATGTAAGGGCAGCTAGATATTGTCTACTGTTCACGGTTCCTCTGGGAGTCTACTAATCCTGGCAAGGGCAACATCACAGCAAACTACACCCTAGCCCTTGAAACTGTCAACTCCACGAGACTTTCAGGGATTGTAATGTTCATTTCACTGGCCAACTCAAGTCACATGACCATGCCTCCTTCTAAGGGATGAGGAAGTATCATCCCCCTATTCCAGGAAGGAGAGCTGATCAGAATGAATGTAAACACTCCTAAGGCTTCTCTAGGAACTGCACTTATTTGCACTGTTATACTGATTTTCTAGTTATCAGAGTATTGGTGTTTATTTCTATAACAAAAGTTAGGCATTGGTTTTTCCTTTAGAAAAATAATCCTACATTCCAACTTTGTCTCTGAGGGAAAAATTGGGTCAAACACATCTCATTTCCATTTACAAAGCTATTTTTTAGACACACAATTCTATTTATGTCCCAGAAATCCGTGTGATGGTGGGGGGAGATACAGAATAAGTGCATCACAGTTTTACCAATTATCATTTTAAAATGAAAGTTAGCAACGGTGAAATTTGTTAAGACATTTTTATTAGACTCAGTTGACTAAAGACTTTATATTATTAAAAGTCCTGGGTAGCTCCTCTCTAAAATGGCAAGTGCCCTCAAAGGAGGAATGGGAAGAGATGAAACAGAGACCTGCCCTCCCCTCTGTGGCTCCGATTCTCAGGAGAACAGTTCCCCGCCCTCCAGCCATCACCCCCATTGTGTACAGTGTCTCCTGAGAGCCCTGAAAGGGTTTTGTCTTAGTATACATTTACTTCACAGTTGCAGTTTAGAAATTCAATGCAGGGAAGTGTTTCATGTGCAGAATAAGAGCCGCCCTTTATTAGCCTGGGTTCACAATCCAGACTAATGGCAGGAATCTGGCAGATTCTTCATAAGTGTACATATTAGGAGTCTTTAGGGGAACACCCAGACGTTGACAGCGTTATTAGGGATTTAAACCGTTAACCATTTTAAGTGTGGGTATGACGGGAGTAGTAGATAATGGATTTTGAAATATTTCTCATTGCAGCTGAAGCAGATTTATCCACAGCACGGTTGCTATCGCTGTGAGAAAGCAGAGCTCCTGTGTGGGCACAGAATATAGTCAAGATGCCATTGTGTGTGACATCCCCATCCCTGATGGCTTCTATGCACTTCATCAGCCACTCTATGAGATTTTATTGCTCAGTGAGTTTTATCTGGTGATCAGTAAATTAGAGGGAAGGAAAAGAACCTCTCTCTCTCTCTCTCTCTCTCTCTCTCTCTCTCTCTCTCTCTCTCTCTCTCTCTCTCTCTCTCTCTCTCTCTGCTCTTCTGAAGTGTTCCAAGGGAACACTTAAAGAGAATTAAAATCAAATGTCAGAAGACTGCCAGTGAGATGAAGTGCAGTGTTCTGAGCATAGCATTAATAGCTGCACATTAGTGCATAGTATTAATAGCTGTAGCTCAGGTTGTGTGGGTATGAATAGATAGTGTGGTGTCAATAAAATACTTCGGGGAGCTAAGAGGAGATGAGTGATTTCTGAAGAGAGCCATCCTGGTCAATCATGTGCTAGGCTAAAAGTCTGCAAAAGTTAGCCCTGCCAGAGCCTGTGTCCAGCTTCCAAACAAACGGGGTAAGACAACAGAAAATACTCAAAATGAAAGGAAAACGTTGATGGAGGAAATCACAAGGAATAATTGCCTGGAACATGTGCACCATCCAAGCAGAACAAAAGTCATTGAGGTGCATGTTTGAGGAAATGTTGCTGGTGAAGGTTGCTATCATAACAGCGTCAGGTCTGTGTGTGCCATGGGTGACCTTGGTGTGCACTGGTATGACATTCTGCCAATATCTTGTGAGTTACTTCATTTTGGAGCACACAAAATACTTTGACAGGATGTGTAACCTCTTAAATCATCTCATTCAATCTGTAGCAGCACTCTGCATGTTCTTAGGTATTAAATCAGCAATTATTAGCTGGTTTCAAAGACATTGGGCTCATCTGTCGGCCTGGTACATTAGGAAACAGCCTGCACAGTGTTTCTTCATGGTAAAAAGTATATAAATGGTTGCATTTATGCATTGGCCATGGATGTCTATAAATTTTAGTCTGAAGTTGAAGAAGGTTGTAATGTGATCTGGAAGAGACTGCAGAGACCTACAGGGGCTACATCACTGAAGCAATTTGGCTCTCCCTCTCCCAGAATCCACCAGTGGCCAAAAGCACTTCAGCCAGGGTGGGGCTCTGTGATTTCTAACCCATGCTGGTATTTTCGGTGGCTTGACCTTGTATGTCATCACAATTGCTTGTGAGTTTATATATGCCTCCCGCCGAACCCCAAGAATGTTTAACTGCAGACATAATCCACTACTTGTGGCTCTATTGTTTTCTGGCTCCCGTCCCATGATAATCCCTGACCATGGGGAATGGAGTATGCTATATATGTCCCATCTAGAGCTGAGCACACCGTAGTCTCTTAATTCTCTGTCCACTGGCCAGTTGTAGGTGTCTGTGCTAATCACCACCTACTGCAAAACGAAGCTTCTCTGATGAGGGATGTGAGCTGCAGTGATCTATGGATATGAAGATAAGAATTTGTGGAGTAGTTTAATAATGTTTTCATTTAGCAGAATAGTAGTAGTAGTAGTAGTTTTTTTCCTCTAGGATCTATGACTTAGCAAGTCACAGGTTGACAGGACCAGTTAACAGTATCAGGCATGAGCTCTGTCTTGTGAATTGGGCTTTAAACCCAATAAGAAAGTGGATGGTGCCTCCACTATTGCACATGTGGGCATATCGTGCCAGGGCAGTGGTTGTTTTAGTACACAGGGTTCATAACTGGGTAAGACTGGGTAAGACTGTTGAATAAATTTATCTGCTAGTGGCACATATGAAGCCTTTTAGCACCGTGTTAGCTAGCTAGAATGGATAAAGTTTCCAGCTTGACATTATGTCCTATTACTCAAGTCTGTGATGTCTTCAGCAACAAGGGTCTTATTATCAAGTTCTAGAGGGTAACCAAGAGTAGTGGCAATAGCCTACAAAGTTTTTTTGGAGGGGGAGGTCTTTGCAACCTCAGTGACACACAACTTGAAAAGAGATAAACCACATCTGATAATAGGCTTTTTGTTTGATAGCATATCCTTACTGGTAGAGACACTGTCCCCTGTAACAGCGCTGAACTGTCTGTCTGTCTGTCTGTCTGTCTGTCTATCCATCCATCAGTTTATATTTCAGGAAGCTTCTACAATCGTAGGTTTCCATATGGCATCTCAAATGTATTCAGTGTTATCCTTCCCTATACTTCCTCCTCTATTTTGCCTTTCCATCTCCCACACCATTTTACCCTTCCTGCTCCATTATTTCCCTTGCCCCTTCATAACATCTGCCTTCAATCTGCCTTCTTTTGAGCTCTCCACCAATAGTCTCTGTAAAAGCGAGTTGTATTGGTCTAAACAGAGTCAGTCATAGAGAAAAATGCTGGAGGGTCAGAGAGAAGGAGAAGCAAGCCACAGCTACACCTTACCTCTTTAGTGTCTCAGTAGACAAGTGAGTGAATTCCTGTTTCTTCCTGCTTATATCCTCTTTCCCTCAGCCATCTCACTTTCCATCTGTTTATGCAGACCTCCAGACCTCTATGGTTAGCTAGTGGCAAGCTCCATCCTTTGATCTTCAAAAAGGCTTTATTTGTACAAGCAACATATCACCACAGGCTTCTTACTGAATTGCTGATTTCTAGTGGTACTCCAGTTTAAACGTAGACAGGATGATATTCTTTGCTGTATAGCAGCTTCCTTTTTATGAGTTCCCATTTATTAATTGTTGATCATAATGCTTGCATTATTGTGGTTACGTTCTGGAGTCCTTTCCTGTACCCATAAGTTAAAGTATATTTCCTACTTTATCCTCTAACAGATTTGCAGTATTTGATCTTATGTTGAAGTCCTTGATCCATTTGGGGTTGAGTTTGTGCTGACTAAAAGATAATGATCTAATTTAACTCTTCTACATATAACTGTCAATTTTGACCAGAACTACTTATTGAAGATGTTTTCTGTTATGTACTGTAGCTGTGCCAGAGTCAGTGCATGGAAGAAATACAGTATTGGCCCCTGTATGTATTTTTATACACACACACACACACACACACACACACACACACACACACACACACACTCATGATATAATGCATGAAATGTTTTTATTCTTTCATATGCTACAAACTATTTCTTTGTATTTAGATATCATACTTCAGAAACTCCTTCAGATATGTACCACAGACTTAGCAAAGGCAGGAAGGCCAGCTGGTTCAGTTTCCTTCTGATACCGTGAGGATGAATTGCCAAAGGCCTCAGCTCTCTGTAATGGAAGTACAGTAACCTCATCTACTGATCCCAGAACACCCTGCACAGTCCAGTAAAAGCCTCTTTGCAGAAGAAGCAGGGATCCAAATCCATTGCAGGAGGAAAAGAGTCAACACTGATTCATTGGATTACTTCCTTTATTTTTGTTGCTATTTCATAGGCAGGGCAGAGGATTGCACACGGCTGTAGAAATGAAATAAAACGGAGTGGCTGGAAGTCCGTTTGCTGAGAGCCAAGCCTTCTATACCACACTTAACTTCCTTTGTAGACTACAGAAAAATGAGAACCATATGGGGTAACTTGTTGAGATGACTTTTGTTCTGTCCTTGATTCTTGTTATGAATTTGTTTTCAGCAGCAAACATTCTGAATGCTTTTGGGTGGGTGCTTGTGGCTTTGAGAGCATCACAGCATGTGAGATGCAATAAAATGCAAATTTTATTTGTTTTCCTTGGCTTCTGTGTGTCATGGTTTGTTCAGTGTGACAGCCTGGAAAACAGTAACTTTTAGTGAGGTCTGAGGTCTAAGTCATGCACCTCATTTTGGCAGAGGCTGGTAATGAGAGGGGACTTGGCTCTTGTGTTCACGCTGCTCCTGTTACTGGGCTTACTTCCTTAGGCTGTTGTTTTGGAAGTTGTAATCTATTCAGGCACTTCCTAATGCTTTAGTGGTTTTTTTTGTCTTTTTTCTTTTTTTCTATGTATGAAATGCCTACTCTATCAGATGGACAGATTGAGATCTAGTAAGATAAGTATGCCTATATGGTTGATATTTGTGTCAGTCTCAGTAGTTGTTCTAATTATGTGGTATAACAAGCAACTACAACAACATTTCAGTGACAAAATAGCATTTAATCAAGCTCATATGTCCTTGGGGTAGCCCGAGGTACACACATGTAGACTGTATTTGTCTAGGGCTGGTGTTATTCTGCTCCACTTAATTGTCTTTCTGGGACCAGTGGGCTTAGTCTAGCATGTTCTCATGGAAATGAAACAAGTGTAGAAATACAGCCTACGGCATGCATGTACATAGCAAATGTATTGAGAAAGGTGTGTGTCACATTACATCTCCCAATATTCTGTTGGCTAAAGTGTGCCACACAGATACATGTAGACAAGATGCAGATAAACATTCACGCTCTTTGCTGAGAAGAGTGGAAAGCTACCCGGCATAAAGTACATGTGTATCAACAGCCACGGAGAAGTGGTTCCATTGTCTTAATCTGCCAGGGAGATTGTTGCATGTTTTCATACTCTTGGAGAGAACAGAACATGTAGGTCATATGCACTAATGAAATGAAATAGCTTACACCGGAACTCATCTCAAACTATTGTAACTGAGCATATAATTCCTGCTTATGTCTTTTTCCTCTCATGTGTTACATGGGTTGGATGGCATCTCCTTCACTCATCATGTTCTTCCCCTTGTTCTTTCTAGGCTCTGGAACAGGTCTGAATATGGAATCTCAGGAAATATTTTTATAGTGAATTAGAGAACTTTTAAAAAACCAGGCTTCTTCCCAAATCAATTGGGTGATGATTGGTTCAAAACTTCTATTGAGCTCTTTTGATGTCTGAGGTAATGTCACTAGAACTGAGTGGGATGTGACACCATGGAAGAAGTAATCTCTCATCTAAAGAGACAAGATATACATGTAAATGTCCATTTTATTTTTTATATTGACACCACAGTTTTCTGTTTATAGTCTGTTGACATTTCCAGTAGGATAAGGAGTCGATGGCTTATTCTAGTTATGCCAATCCTTCTTATCCACACAACTGAGATGCCATCATGAAGGACTATGATTTAGATGTAGCTGAAGTCCTTGATAAGTTTACAAAGTCACTCTAGGGCTTATCACAAGGTGCTCATTCTCAATAGAGATTGGTATGAATCATAAGTCTTGTTCATCAACAGTATCTTGATTTTTTTCAATAGTCCTTTCTTCCTTTTGGTAGTTCACCCAGTGTCAAAAAGGCTCAAGGTGAGCAAATCTGAAGACTATGACCTCTGGCTTCTTGTTAGAGGTACAGCCTAGCTGACTCTTTAGCTTCTGAAATAAGACCCAAGTGAAGGCTGCTACCTTCAATTTTTGGAAACATGATCATAGTGCCTTGTTGGGTCTCAAATATGAGTGTTCCCCAGGAACCACAGGAAGGTCACTGTTAGCATCCTTACTCGGGAAGGTGAACATAGGCTCTGAGAGAGTAGGGCTCTCTGACTGAAGATGCTGAATCAGGAGAACAGAGTGTAAAGAAAAGCTTCTGGTAGAATCATCTTTGTGATATGCGTCTGCAGGGGTTATTCCTTTTTTCATGCATGACACGTTCTAAGGATTGAGAGTATAACACGTTGCTTTTGCTTTTCATGATCTGAGAACCTCTTTAAGTGGGTACCACCCTTGGGGAAGAGGCACTCTGGTTTAAGATTTTCTTCATGAAGACAAAGAGGCTGGAGACCAGAAGGCAGAGGGTAGAGGGATTTGAGGTCTCTCTACGGAGCCAACCCGGAATGCCTAACACTGTGTGTTGCTTATTATGCTCCAAGCCCTAGAAAAGCCTTAATGCCAGGCAACTATGAGTTCTGAGTATACATTTCATGCAACCCTTGTCTATCCGTTTGTCTTAGGAGATGTTGGCGCTCCTCCTGGTGTGTTTTTAAATCTCCCTTCTCACCCTGCATTATCATACTGACCAACTTTGCCTATTCCTAATGGCCAACTTCCACGTCTCCAGGATGGCACTAATGTTTAGTATAGTTCCCAACAGTTTTACCACATAAACACATATGTGTTTATACATATGTCCAGTTAGAACTCAAATTTAATATTTTTTAAAAAAACTGACTTATTTCCGGTAAACCAGCTTTTTCAAGTTTTCTAAATATGCTCCCCTTAAAGATATCATGGCAGTCAGAACCCAGTCTTGATTACGTGTACGTCCTATTTTCACTGCTGTTGGGTGGCATTCCCTACAGCCTCACAGATCTGTCTCTGATCTTCATGTGCAAGGGCTTCAGAACAAAATGTCACAGACAGTATCTGAAACAACAGACATTTATTTTCTCATGAACCTGGGGGTAGAAGTTCCAGCTTGGGGTGTTATCTGTTTGGTCCTTTTAAGCGTCTTACCTCTTAGATGGCCATCTGCTCTTTCTGTCTTCTCATGGTCCTTCTGTGTGTTTCTGTTTAAGTTCCAGTTTCTCACAAGGATGCTAGTCAAATCCGATTAGGATCTAACCCAGTGATCTCTCATCTGAACTCAGCTTAAAAAGACCCCTACTTCTGTATACTTCAAACAGACGCAATCTGATACTTGGGACTTGAAGTTCCACAAAAGTTTGGGGGACAAGGCAGTAGGCAGTCTGTAGCTCTGCCTGTCCCATTGGTAAGTGGCAGTCAACTTCCTACCTTTTGCCTGAGTTATTGCAGTCCTTCTCTCCCACAGGCTTTTGTTCCCCTACAACTATATATGTATGACACTGGGCTTAATCTCTTGAAGAAGATCTCTTTCATCAGTGGCGTCCTGGTAGCTGCTAACAGACTTGGCACCCTGAGCACTGGGATTTCTGAGTCCCCACTCAGACTGTTCTATCCCTCTCAGGATTGCTGTCTCAACTCCTGCTGATGGGATTGCTTCTGTCTTGGCTTTTCCCATCTCCTCCCCATTCCCTCTGCCCTCTGAGACTCAATTCGTCTTTAAACTTAGAGCGCTGCCTGACTCTCCTTGCTAGGATTAATTTCCCTCTGACCACTGTTCCTATTGCATTTAATTGTATTTCTCTAGAGAAGTCTTCCCAGACTCCCGTGATTATAGCAATTTCATTGACTCTTATCTCTGGTTCCAGTGCATAAATTCCTTTAGCATAGAGATTGAATCTTGTGTTTCCCACAGTACTTTCAGATAGTTGGTAGAATAGCAACTCGGGCTCGGAGGGAATTAGATGACATTTCTCTGCTGCCCTGCTTAGGTTTGATGAATTCTGGTATGATTTTTAAAATGTAGGCTACTGACACCTTCACAAATGCTCCTCACTGGTCTTATCTGCTGTGCACATTCAGTAATGGCTTTAAATTGTAATCTCTCTGTTTCAGAAGGTGGATATTATATCTATAACCCCTGAATAGCTGAAGACCAGGGGCTGAATGTGTTCCTCAAGAAAAATGGGGGGGTGTCCTCAAAGTCAAAGGTGATTGGCTGAGGTGACGGGCTTTGAGGGAATGAGGCTGAATACAGGGGGCTGCTAAGCCCTCAGTTGTCTATAGAAGCTGTTGAGCTCTGTCTGTCTTGTATGTCCCTTTCTTGTGGGTGACAAGTACCAAATCTCTGTGGCACACAAGGGAGGGAAAATAAGAGTTTGGGGTTCATGGCCTCAGTCATTTGAATTTGTCACTGTAGTCAAACCACTATTCCCCAGCACACATACTTTGTATTGTCCCTCTTGGTTTCCCACAAGAAATGTGGTTTGTCCAACCTGATGGGCAAATGCATAATTTATTTCATCACTGAGTTACTGTGAAAGTAATTGTTTTCCTAATGCCTGGAACCAGAGTAAACAAACCCAAGAAGCATGGGCTGTGTGCTGATGGAAAACACTGCTTTCTGTGTGCTGCACTAGCAAGCTCTGTGCTTTGCTCTGGGAGAGTGATCTGGTGTGTATTCCCCTCACAAGAGAATGCATAAGAGGCTGTTGTCTCTAGAGCGATAGGCTGCGTGCCCTCTTATCCTCGTGCCGCCTCATGAGGAGCAACAGATGAAGAAATACCACCCTGAGCTCCAAATGCTGGGCTTGTTGAGGGCACCCAGGTTTACTAGCTGACTTCAAGACCTATAGTACATGTACAAAAAAGAGTAAGGTAAAGACTGATGGAAGAAAATTCCTGCCAGGGCCTTCACACACTTGCACATAATACACATGTGCACATAATACACATGTGCATACACACACAGACACACACACACATACATGCACATGCACACAAACACATGAATACACATGTCCAGCTGCACACACGCTCACACACACACACCCACCCACATGAATACACATGTGCAGATACACACACATGCTCACACACACATGCACACCCACATGGATACACATGTGCAGACACATACACACACACATGCTCACATTTACACGAGCCCACATGTATGTGAACATTTATATAAGTTCACACATATGTGAACATTTATGTATATGCCCCCCCCCCACATACACAAAAAGAAAGTTAAGTCTGGCATGCATTCACAAGCAAAATAAACTTTAAAGAACTCTTTTTTTTCTGGATTTTTTTTATCATTTACATTATTTTTCTTCATTTAAAATTTTTAATTTTTATTATGTGTGTATCTTACCCTATGGATGTCCATGCACAACATGAGTTGTTGTGGAATTGGATTCATGGCTGTGAGCCATGATTTTGGTACTGGGAACCAAACTAGGGTCCTCTGAAAGAGCAGTAAGCACTCCTTAACCACTGAGCCATATCTCCAGCCCATTTTTTTTTAAATTAAAAAGCTCAAAGAAGTAATAAGAATCTGAGAAAAAGGAAACAACTGGACATAATTAAGAAGGCTTTGTCTTAGATACTGATGCGTCTTGGCCCCAATGTTCCCTGATCCTTCTATGTTACAGAGATAATCCAATCATAGAATGGAAGCAGCAGCAGCAGCGGGCTGTGAGGAGACATGGGTGTGGTTCTCCTTGGTCCCACCAGGAAGGAGCTGAGGACCAGGAGAACAAGGCCAGGCCTTAGCTAGAGAGAGGCCTCATTGCTGTTCTTTCACATATTTGGGAGATTTTCACAAGGGCTGGAAAGATCCTATGTTGTTGAAGTCAGGCTCCCAAACATCATCTGAGTGGCTTACATAGCAGATGTCACTCTTGCTCTGGTTCTGGAAGTTGGACACTGTCCAGATCCAGGTCCACTGGGTTCAGTTGCAGGAGGCATCTCTCTCTGGCTTTCAGTGGACTCCCCCTCACTGTGCTTGGATAATAGGAGACGAGCAGGCTGACTGCTGTCTCTTCCTCCATTGCTAAGCTCATGAGATAAGTGCTCACCCAACTTCATTTAAGCTCCATCCTTCCTAGAAGCCTGTCTCCAAAAACATGCGGGCAAGAGGGGTTAGGCCTGCAGTGTATGAATTCTGGGGGATATATTCAGGCTGACGGACCTATAGATATGTCTTATTATCAAAAGCATGTATTGGGGTATTGAAGATAGTATACAGAAATTCAGTTTTGTATAGTTGATGGATTTTAGGTTGGAAATTGGATAGGCCTGGGTTTTGAAATTTTTGTAACCTCCTGCTTCTGTGGCCATGGGGCATGGTGTTTAATCTTTCTGAGAGTGTTCATATTTATAGAATAGGCATGCTGTGCCTCAGGACTATTGCATAAAGCACCCCACACTGTGGTGTTTATGTGTGAGGAGTCAGTGTTTGACAGTGGTCATAATTAGTCTAAGGACTGTTTACTTAATACAAGTGAAGCTATCAGAAGCAAATACCTTTGGTAATGAGAAGATAATCTTAGAGGGAATAAAACTGTTATTTTTAATTGTCTGAAGAGTAAAAACAAAAATATGAATACCTTTTAAACAGGCTTTAAAAATGACTTTCTTAACCACAACAAGACTCTTAACTGCTCCAAAAACTTTCATCTTTTCCATAACACTTTGCATCGCAGAACAACAAACTGGTATCTGCCAGCAAAATTTTCCCACTGATGCATCATTTTCTGAGGTTCCAGAGGGCAGAGTGCAGGATCAAGATGTAGGGTTTGCCCACAGAAAGACTTAATCTCCACCAAGAAAAGAGCTTTGGGATTGCTTGAGCTGTTGAATAAGAAATGAGCTTCCAGCTGGGCGGGGCTGTGAGTTCCTTCATCTCTGCACAGGGGCCACTTGGCAGAAATGTGGTGGCTGAGTTTCATACAGTGGAAGGAAAGCAGCTAGCTGTGACCTTAAAGATCTCTTCCCCCTTTTCTATGATTCTAGAATGTCACTGAGGAAGTCACTAACAGTAGGCAAGTATTCACAAATGGAAATTACCTCAGTGACCGGCTTATGATGACTTAGAAGATAGGGCTCTGATTGGCTTGTTCAGGCAGCCTTGGAACTTGGAAGTTCTTTCAGACTGTTCCTTAAGTCAGGGCTACTGACATGACTTTGCTAAATATAGTATAGCAAGTACCATTGTGCATCCTGCTAGGAGCTGGCCCAGCAGGCTTGCGTCTTACCTTAGTGTCTCACACTTCATTAGGCTCTGGGCAGGCTCCTTTTGTTTAATGCCAGCAGGAGCATTTCAGTGCAGATTCAGGAAATGATGAAGAGATAAATGAGTGCTTCCAAGGAAGACATTAATGGAGTGTTAATGCATCTCACTCTCTTCCCAGAGTGTAGTTCTCCAGAGGGAGTTTGGATTTATTGGAGTGCAAGTCCATCCTTGCCAATAGAACCCTTAGCTTCATCTAGCATCAAAGTAAACATGAATATTAATTAAAAGTACCTGGTTTAGTGCTTCCTTGTAAGGAAAATTCCTTGAAAATGTCTATCTGGAACAAAGCCAAATGCTTGCTCAGCCATGAGATCTAGAGCCAAGAAGAATAACACTGCTTTCCTAGTTCAGAAGTAGTAGACAATACTAACATTGTGTTCCCTGGGACAACATGTTTGAGACAGCAGCTTTTTTTTTTTTTTTTTGTGAAAGGGCCCTTGAGTTTCCTGAGCTCAATCTCATCTTCAATCTGGGTTCTGTTGTAAAGGTATTAGTAATATGGGCTTATAAATATTTAAGTTTAAAACTCAGGTTATTCCAAACCATTTCAACATGGAAATCCCAAGCTGTTTGGAATATTTTAGCTGTCACTAAAATTCACCCAGGGAAACAAACACAACCGCAAGTATGTTGTACCTTCCTCGAAAATTTGGCTTTCAGCTTAAGTATTAATGGCAAAGAATGCTTCTTGCACACTGCCTGCTTTTGCATAAGCTTCTATCATTTCCAGGATGTAGAGAACCTGAAGTCTTCTCACAGTTTTGATCTCTATAGGGTTGAAATATAAAAGCCTATGCCTGTTCCATACATCCTTTTCATAATGACACTTTATATGTGAATAAGAGGAAGAAGAGGAAACCAAGGCAGGCAAGCGGGGGAGTTGATGGAGCATGAGCTTGTGAGCATCCTCTGCTTCCAGGGTTGGAGATGTGGTGGGTGGGTAGGAAGCTCTAGGATGGTTGTCATCATTTCCTATGAGTAAAAACAAAACTGTTGACATCATCTTTTATTTCTTCCTCTTGTCTTTTATCATTTATCTTTGCATTTGTTTTTTATTTTATTCCCTCCTCTGACTTGTGTGAGGAAGAGTGGGAACAAAGAATGAATCCTTACTGTCCTATGATCAGGATGCTGGTTGGATATTAACGATTGAACATAGGACACCAAATAGGGCAGTATTTTTTGATAGATATTCCCAAAGCACAGGCCAAATAAATAAATAAATAAATAAATAAATAAATAAATAAATAAAATAAAAAATAAATAAGGTTTTGGAATAATCAGAAGATATATAGGACAAAGAAAAGTTTGCATGAAGTTGGCTGATTCTGGCATTTTGTTCTGTGACCTATAGTTCTCAGAAAGGCAGCATGAAGCTTGAGAGCTAATGGCAAGCCATTCCTCTTAACACGACGTGTTTCCTGGCTGCAAGCCTGCAATTTGTCCTGGCACCTGCTGGGGTGGACACCAGGGCTCCAAACCTGTTTCTCATTCTAATAGTTTTGTGCTGTGACCTAAGTCATTTTCTCAGAAAGTAAGGAAACTATAAATGTCTGCCATTTCAGTTTTTGTTTAATTGGGGAATTTAGCTATCTCACAAAATGCTGTGTATTAAGTCAGGGCAGCTTTGAAACTCCAAGAGTGCCTCTTTACCAGGAAAACTGACCAGGCTTTGAACATAGTTACCACACATTTACTTTACTTTAAAGCAGTAACAGTGACTTCTTCAAGACAAGTGTGTGTGTGTGTGTGTGTGTGTATGTGTGCGCGTACGCGCGTGCACATGCTGGGGATAGAACCTAAAGCCTCTAAACATGATCTACCACTAACATGAAAACCAGCTTGCATATGAAGTCTATTTCATTAAGTAATTATTATGCATCCAATGGATTTGGTATAATCAAACCACTGTTTAGCCCTTGGGTTCTTGTATTTAGTGATAAGGGACAATACCTATTCTCCGGTATATATCTCCTTTCTGTTTCTCTCCACAAACAGCCAAAGACAACTAGGAGCCTTGAAAGTGATACAGTACTAGTTGAAATGTAAATTACCACTGCCATTTACAGCAAACAGAATGGAGATTCCTCAGAAAATTGAAATTGGAACTACCATATCATCATCCATCTAGTTGGTATATGTCATAAAATAATGAAAGCAGTATTGCCGTGTGAGTATTAAATAAATGTCCCTCACAGCAATTGTGTTGGAACACTCAGTCCCATACTGGTGGTACCATTTTTTGGGAGGTCGTGAAACCTCTGGGGCATGAGACCTAACAGGGTGAAGGCCACTAAAGATGAGATTTCTACTTCCTGATTCACGACAATGTAACCAGTGGCAAGATCCCACCACACCCACAGTCACCATGATGGACTGTGTCCCCTTAAGCTTTTCCCAAATAAGCCTCTTTCTTCTCTCAGAAGTTGCATCTGTCAAGGATTTGTCTCACCATCAAGAAAGGGGGCTAATGCAAGTGTGTTGAGGAGATACCTTCCATCCTGTTTTCCCGCAGTGCTGTCCACGGTACAGCTATGATCTGGAATTAACTTAAGCGCCCCTGAAGAAATAAATGGTAAAGCGAACATGGTGCATGTACACAATGGCCCACCACTTGATTGAAAGAAAAAAGAGGGAAATTCTGCTGTTTCAATAATGGGGCTGAGTTTGGGGGGTATTAAGTGAAATGAGGCAGACCCAAGAAGATAAATACTCCTTCATGATCTCAATTATATGTAGAAGTTAAATGAATTGGACTTAGAGGACCAGAGAGTAAAATGGTAGCTGCTGGGAGCTGGGGCATAAAATTTCAGTAGGAGGAGGAAGTTCATGAGATCAGTTGTACAATATTGTGACTAGAGTAATATACTGTGCTTTTTAAAGGATTCTTACCACAAAAATATGAGGTAATGTACATGTTAGCTCAACTTAGCTAATGTGTTGTAGACTACCTTGTAGACAATGGATATATATATATATATATATATATATATATATATATATATATAATTTATATAATGTAATTTTTGTCAGTTATAAAAATTTAAAAGTAGTACACTTTACCCTTTTTTGGACACTTAGCTATCCATTTTTAATCTGAAAGCATGCATGTGTATCATTTTATAAAAATCAACATTTTACTATTACCTTCATTAGCCATTCTTATTTGCAAAAATGTTTTACTGAACTTGTATATTTAATGTCTTGTATAAATCAAATAGTGGCTGTTGGTCTCGGGAGGTCTAGGGGCTGGATTCCAACCTCTGCAGCACCAGAAACTGAGTGCAAACTGCTACATTTGTGCATTTTCAGAAGAGAAGAGAAGATGCATAGGTTCTTTTGGCTACTCACAGGGAACCTGGCCACAGCACCATCCCCAAACATGTACATAATTGAAGAGGGCATTACTGAAAGTTAGACTGTGAACACCCCTGGTCATGTATTACTTGCAGGCTTGTGACTCAATAACTTGGTAAGGAAATATTCCTGCTGAGCGGAACTCACAGGAGCCCTTTCTGAAGAGCCACTGGCTCTGTGAAACCCACATTCGTCTTAGGATACTGACAAGGTATATTGGTTTCTAGTTTTCTTTCTGGAAAATAAAAAGGTATGTCTATGTATGCCACAAATGCATGCATCAAAATAGTAGTATATTTATTTTTTCATTGAAGATGTACCTCGAGAAACTGATTTGAGAATATTTGAGAATCATGGACTCTCATGATATTATTTTAATGAACCATTCATAATAAAAATCCAAGAATTGAAAGCTTAGTTTTATCTGTCTGTGTGCCCATGTGAGTGTACATTTACAAACAGGTACATGTATGGTGACACACACGGAGGACAGATGGGAACTTTGGGTGTTTGTCCTCAGGCATATTCCATCCTTTCCTTGAGACAGGGATTCTCAATGGCCTGGAACCTTGTCAAGTGGACCGGGCCAGATAGCCTGTCAGCTTCCCAGGATTCACCTGTATGTGCCTCCCATGTGGCCATGGGAGTTACAGTTGCATGCCATTGTGGGATGTTTTTTGTTTTTAATGTGGGTTCTAGGGATTCAAACTTAGGCCCCAATGTTTGTAATGCAAACACTTTAGCAGATGAGCTCCAGCCTGAAGCTGATTTTTTTTTCTTTTTTTATGACAGTGGAAACCTTATTAATAGAAAACTTGATTTCGACTCTTTGACTACTCAGTGCTCTATAACACAAAACCATCATCTCTCTAAGTATTTGGCATGAACAAACTACTCAGTTTTTGTAATAATTCTGCATTGTGGGTATCACTAAATAGCCTCATTTTACAGATAAGAAAACTGAAATGAAGAGTGGTTAAATAACTAGCTCAGTACATGCCATCTAGAACCTTCTACTGAATAAATAAATGAATGACTCAGTATGCTTTTGTTTTTCTTTTAGACAATATGTAGTCATCACAGCTGGAGAATTTGAAGCCTGTGAAGAGTGGCTTTCAAAACCAGAATTAGTTGAGCCATCAAATCTGTATTTCACAGCCACTGTGGACAATGTTGCCAAAGGCCTTATATTGGGATCATTAGTATCTACTTTCTAATTAACCTTTCAAAGCAGTTTAATCTGCATTTTAATCATCTTGAATATCTCATTCTCCAAATAATTCCAAGACACATTAAAATGAAGGCCTTAATCTATCTGACCTATTCCAATAGGAATATATTTATGCCTCTAACCTTTATATACACTAAGAGGGGCGTGAATATTTTATCCAAACAGCATGGTGCTTACTGCAGTGTGGATTTACTTGATAAAGGCCCTAGAACACAATGATTAAAATATGCAAATCTCTCTATAATAGGCTGTCTCTGCTCTTGGAAAATCCTATTGATTTTAGACGTGAGGCATTTGCCATTACATTTTAGTTCTTAACTGACAGAATTTTCCAAATACCTACTTAAAAATAAAGACAATTTAGACTTCTCTAGTAAATTACCAGATTTCTAAATTCTACAGAAGGCCCCACATTAATAGAAACACAGCTGAAAGATTTTCAAAATTGGTTTGGGCAGAGATGGGAGAAAGTAGATTTGTAACCCAAAACATAGAGGCTGTCAATAAAAACCAATGTTGAAATGTTTCTAAACGCTTGTTTCTAATAGCCTGTGTTATTAGAATTGAGATAAATGATTATGCACTTATGTGGAAATTTCTTTTCCTGAGCCAGGCAGGCTAGGTTCCTAGGCAGGAGTTGGGTTTCTGAACTTCGAGAAATCCAGTGAGGAGCCTATGTCTGGGATGATGAATGCATAGCAGGAGCCTTGGGTAACCATGGGCAGTGGACGGGGTGGACGCGCATGGCTAAGCTGCACAGGGCTTTCGACCCCAGCAGCTCTGATGGGAGCTGCCCAACAGTTGTCCTGTCGGGTGCCAAGGGTGAGGGGGATGCGCCCACATGTTGCAGGGAGGACTGTCTATGACCCAGTAGAGGATGCACTTCTCTTGCCAGCTGGGAGGAATCTCAGAGACGCTGCCCTGATAGAATGGGTGGTGACTTGTCACCTTGAAGCTCTTCAGACCAGGAAGTGAGGATAATTTTTTTCTGCATTCTTGTGCCCAGTGGCTCATACATGTACTGAGAATTTCAGACAGCTCTCCCTTTCCCCTTTTTTAATTTACCCCTTTGGCTTTTCTCAGCATTGGAAATTTGAACACAGGCCCTTACGCATGCTAGGCAATCATTTTAGTTCTGAGCTACGGTTACAACCTTCTCCTTTTCTCTTTGGAAGGTACAAGGGCAACATTACTTAAATGAGTATATTGCTTAATGGTACTACTTGAATGAACAGTATCGTACATTCCTATTAAGTCATATCACGTGTGTGTGTATACATATATATACATGCATATATAGAAATTGTTTTTTTGGCTTCAGCCTGAAGACTCATGGGAGATAAGCTGTCTAGGCCTTTTGAAATCCATTGTTTAGATGAAGAGATGGAGACTTGGGGGGGGGCGCCTTTGTCCTTAGCCTTCACCACTGCTAACAAATGCAAGGTCACATGTGAGTCAGAGTCACTGGGCTCCATTTTTAATCCATTGTCCCTTTCAATGTGAGGCTATGTACATAAGAAAAGTTCTGGCCATTATTTTTTCCTTAACTTTCTAGTGTTGAGGCAAGAAGACCATGTTTTATAAGACAAAACCCTTGAATCACATTTCATAAGCCTTTACCTAACAAAGTTGAGAAGTTTTTGAGTTTTAAATCCTCAGGGGAAAGTTGCTTGGCAATCCCTCCTTTTAGGAATGTTTCAGATGTTTGTATTTGTTATACTTGATTTGAATAATTGGCATGGGACTGTTTCTAGGACAGAATATAAACTACCAGAATTGTAAGAAGAAATGTATTTAAATAGATAACTGAATCAAGGCAAGAAAGTACAGTGAATACCTCTGCAATATAAGTAATATTCCTTTACTTATCAAAGATAAAAACTCAATACTTTACACGTGTTTAACGCTTCCTTGTTCATAAAGGCTGTGTTTAAAGCACTGTTTAGAGCATGGCAGCTTAGGCCAGCTTTGCCTTCTCTGCCTGCCACCCCCACCTCCAGAAAACTTAACATGTTTCCCTGCTCTCTTGCATAATTTATTTGGTTAACTTAGATAGGAGGCAGTTTGTAGTCACTGATGTTTGCTGTAGAGGGACCCACAGAAGCAGATTCAACCAGAGCTGTAATTACACAATGAAATCACATTACCTGGCAAATCACTATCTCAAGTTTTAAATTATTCAAAAATGTTTTTGTTGGGATCTCTGGAATATCCTGGGTAGCATGGAGCTGGTCAGCCAAGCTGGATCAAGCATGCAGGGAGAATTCTTGCCTGCCAGGCTTGTCACCTCCTGTTAACTCATAAGATAAACTTGGCCTGGAACTCAGCCTGGCTGGGAAGTGTTCAGCAGTATTGATAGCAGATGGTGCCCACTGCATTTGGCCGACATGTTCCTCATTAAATGGAGAAGTGTCCGGGGATGGGGGGGGGGGTCGTTCCAAGGCAAAGTCCACTGGATAGAAACACAGTAGTTTACTCCGGTTCCTGGAGTAGCAAGGTTCCTCTCTTAATACTTTTGAGTGGTACATTTTCTGCAGAGGTCCCCAAAGACAGAAGTGGTTGGGTGGTGCTCTAGGATGGTGTTCAGGATTTGTCAAGCTCCCTTTTAAACCCCCAGCCTTGCGCTTCCAGGCCCTGTCTCTCCACAGATGCTGAAAATAAGGCTCTGTGTGGGATGTGCCCACTTGACAAAGGCAGGCCCTGGCCAATGGGACTTCTGGTGGAAGCCAGGAAACTATGACATTCCATCCTTAGTGTGCATAGGAGAGGTGATGGTTTTCCAGCTTAGAAGTTTCAGCTTGTTCATTTGTCTGGACCAGGACTCTTGTGTATAGATAGTATGTCTATGTCAAGTTCCCTGAGCTTCTGTGATGTTATCAGGATATTAGTGGTTTAAAACACAGGCATTTGTCAGTAAGATGGTGGTGGCACATGCCACTACTTGGAGGTAGAGGTAGAGGCAGGTGGATCTATATGAGTTCAAGGTCAGCCTGGTCTGTAGAGGGAGTTCCAGGGCAGCCAGGGCTGCTACACAGAGAAACACTGTTTTGAAAAACCAAACCCAAACAAAAAAAAAATCTACTGACATCTGTCCTTCATAGTTCTACAGGTCACTTGTTTCTGATCCAGGCATGAGCAGCCTGCATTTCCTGTTAGTACTCAAGCATCTGTACTGGCCTGCCCTTGGGGGTTCTGACAGGATACGCCCTCAGCTGCAACAACTAAGAGCACCACCTGTGCAATTCACCACATTCGGTTTAAAAGGGCCTTGTTGATCTCTCATCCCTCTCTCTCTCCCTCCCTCCCTCCCTCTCTCTCTCTCTCTCTCTGCCCCCCTCTCTCTCCCCCCTTTCCTTTCACCACACTTCTGCTGCTCCTGTCTCTGGGGGCCTGGTCTTCTCCCTTCCCATTCCCCTTTTTACGATCTCTTTCCCAAATAAAACCTGCCTCTGCTTGAACCCTGTTGCATGGCATCTTTCTCTCATGCATTTCCTTTCTTAAATTACAGCATTGCCTTTCCCAGCTACTTGTAGCTTCAAGAGTGTCCCTGACCTTCCAAAATAGAACTGCTGTCTCTGTTTCCTTCTCCACTGTCTGTCTCCTCTTCTGGCCAGATCTATTCTTATTCTAAGCAAACTTCATTGGAGCTAGGGCTACATGCTTAATCCAGAGTGTTTTGTTCTTGGCATCCTTCACTGATATACATATCTGTAAGGACCCCCTTCCTAAATGATGCTCCTGGTTATTGCCTCATGTGGGATACTCACCGAATCGTGTATATTCATTCTCAGTGCTTTACAAATTGTGAAGACAGTAAGGCCACAAAAACCATAGGTCTGCATTTGATACAAGCTATTTGCCTTGCAATCTCAGAAGTCTGGTGTCATTTTTCATGAGCTTGCTATGAATAGAAGATTCTGGAATCTTCTATAAGCTCTTCTGGATGATCCGTGTGAAGGAAAGGCTGTCAGGCTTGACAGTAAGCAGGTTGCAGTGCTGCTGTTGCAGTTGCTTCCTCTCCACTCTGGTGTGAAGGAGAGACATTTGCTACAGGAGTAATGCACACAGCTCTGACATGGAGAAGATAAGAGCATCTGCAGTTTTCTTAGTCACCTGTCCTCACAGCTGGAGGCAGAGGGCACCGCCTGCCATGCAGGGCTCCTGAGGATGGAGGACATAGCAATATATCTGGGATCAGAAGAAACAGCCCCAAGACAGTGAGAAGTCAGCTTCAGAGTATCAAGATGCGGGGGGAGAGGGGGACTCTAAGGTTGTCTTGCTTGAATAACTGTTAATGGGCAGGGAACTGAAGCCTGGTTCAGGATGTGTCTGGGACCATGGTTTAAAAGGGTTGCTTGGAGATGGTGCTTTCTCTGCTGGAAAAGAATGGGAAAGGGGACCTGCAGATTCCTGACTTGCCTAGGTTTTGCTGGGTGTTAGGGCAGCACATGAAGCCCTAGCTGTAAGCTTTGGGCTCCCATTAACTTCCTGTGACTTACAGGCTTTTACTTTTCTTAGGTACAGAGTTGGGCTCATTTCCCACAAACATCGGGAGCAGTAGATGACAATGAAATTTCCCTGGTTGTGTCACTCAACTTTGCCATTGCTATCATAGAATACTCAGCAGAGATACCGTAAGGAGGGTGTGGTTTTGATTGACAGCCTCTGCATAGGAAGTCGTGGCAGGGCAGGCATGGTATGGCTGGTCACATTGTGTGTGCTTGGGAGGAGGGAGGGAGATGGTGAGCTGCTATTGAGCTGGCTTTCTCCCTTTTCCCCCTCTTAGCCTGGTACTTAGTCTAAAAGATGGTGCCACCCACTTTCATGACTGGTCTTTCTTCCCTGGTTAAACTTCTTTGCCTTCACAGTCCTGTTCTGGAGCATGCCGTCTAGGTAATCCAGATAACCAGTGAAGATTAGCCATAGCGCTAGGCCACAACAAAATTTAGTTTCCTGATGATGTTCTATTGTCTCTCTGCATTCAGCGTTCAACACTTACATCACTATAAATGGTAATGGCGAACATATAATATTCACAACTGACAATAATAAAGTGCCTGAGTTTATAAAGATTTAAGTGCAGTGAACGTAATTTTGACCTGCTTGTAACACTGATTTCTTACTCAGGTAGTGCTCCTAGAATTAAAACCTTTACAATAGTGTTTCTACAAGTTCAGGTTTGACACTGGGTGGCTCAGAGAAAAGCTCATGGGGATCATGGGGAAGCTATCACTAATTTCCTTGTTTAAAAAAAAAAAAGATGGCAACCATGGCAACCTTATATCCTTTCAAATGCAGTAAAATTACACTGCTATAATACAAGTTAATGCAACCCAAGCCATATTTTTCTATCTCCCTCCCTCCCTCCCTCCCTCTCTTCCTTTTTCCCCCCTTTTTTCTTTATTTTATTTATTTATTTATTTATTTATTTTTTTTTTTTGAGACAGAGTTTCTCTGTATTGCTTTGGAGCCTGCCCTGGAACTAGCTCTATAGACCAGGCTGGACTTGAACTCTCAGAGATCCACATACCTCTGCCTCCCAAGTGCTGGGATTAAAGGCGTGCGCCACCAACACCCAGCCCAAGCCATATTTCTTATAGGAAGCTGACTGTAGGAAATGTATTAAAAAATACTTCACAGCTCACTTACATGGTCTTTGCCTTGTTCCCCTTTTAAGAACTCTGACAACGTCTAGTGGCTCCTCTATATGGGAGAAGCTTTAAATAAAACATTTTATATAGTGGACCCTTTTTATTAGGACAGCTTATTAACTAACCCTGCTTGTTTCACACTTTGAAGTTTGCCTTGTTGATTTCGTCCTTTGCACAATGTCTCCTGTTGGTAGGTTGCTGCCCAGGAGGTTGTGGTAACTTTTTAGCACAAAATGAGGCTTCTGGTATAGGTTTGAGTTTCTCCCACCTCACTTTAGATTTAGTGAACGCTCTGCAGAGGAGGGGCAGCTGGCTTGAAACGTTGCTACTCTCAGTGCTAAGAGATCCTAGGCTGCAATTTATCTGACTGAACAGCATTAAAGACAATTTTCAGTTTTTCCCACCGAGGAGGGACTCTGTGTTTTATTATACCAGTAAGACAAACAGGAACATGGTCATTAATTGGAAAGTTGAAATGGTTTATGCCAAAGTGGTATAATCAAGGTGGATTGCAATCAAGTTGAATTATAGTCTATTGTGTGCAGGATGCTCAGACGCACAGGAGGCATGAGGGATCGGATTATGATCAGGCCATGGATTTGTAAAATGACTTAAATCAATGAAATTCATCTTCAGGGCCCAACTTAGGCATTGCTGGCTCAGGCGTGTTTTCCTGCCTGTGGAGTTGTGTCTTGCCAGTTGCTTTATCCTTGTTCTATTTGATCACATTTGGATGTATGCGCTTGCTGAAGTATCTGTTCTTTCTCTAGGCTGTGAGCTCTGTGAGGATAAGACTGTAACTCTATTGTTTATTGTTCTTATCACCATCCATTAGCACAGTACCTGGCACAATAGATGCTTGTTGTGCAGTGAGTAGATGGAGGAGGCGACCTTGCAGGCCACATGAGGCTTAACAGTGCCTGGAACTATTCTATCACATTCTAATCCCTTGAAGAGAAGTGAGGCTTTTAAAAATAATTTATTTTTATGAGCATTGATTGGTGTTTTGCCTGCATGTGTGCCTGTGTGAGGGTGCTGGATCCCCTGAAACTGGAGTTACAGACAGTGGCAATCTGCCATGTGGATGCTGAGAATTGAACATAGGTCCTCTGGGAGAGCAGCCAGACTACTGAGCCATCCCTTCAGCCCCAATAAATGAGTTTTTAAGCCTTCTCTTTTATATTAATTCAAGTTTTCTCTGGCTTGTGAGCAACACGAGCCTTTATCCTCTGTTGAGACTAATCTTTTTAGTTCTTATTCTCCTCCTCCTCCTTCATCTTTCCCTCCCCCTTCTCCACTTCCCCTTCCCTCCTACTCCCCACTTCATTATTATTATTATAATGAAATGATTGAGGCCAGGCAATTTAGGAAGAAGAGAGTTTTAGTTAGTATAGTTTTGGAGGCTGACAATCTAAACAGTATAATGCTAGCTCTGGCAGGGGCCTTCTTGGCTACAGCATCTCACAGCAAGCAACATTATGGCAAGAGCATCTGATCACATGGTGTGATAGGATTCCAGCAACTGACTATGGCCCCAACACACTCTGAGGGCTCACTGCCTATTGAGCTATTAACCTTCTATTAGGCTGCACGTGTTAAAGATCCTGTTATTTCTTAACTCAGCACATGTAGGACCAAGCATCCAACCCATGAACTCAGAGAGGCCCTTACTGACCATGTCAAGACCATAAAGAACTTACTAATTGAGTGGCTATGATCCCTACAATTGTGATTTATTATTCTCTTATACTCCTCTTTTCTTCCCAGAAAGGGGCCACATTGGCAATCAGCTAGCTGAGCATAGGCAGAAGTCAACCATCTCCATCAGAAGGCAACGCTTACTTTGATCCTGGTCTTTATGACTCAAGTAACTCCATGTGTTTCTGTAGAGCATAAAAGTGGGGCCTTTGTTACAAAAGTGTCCTGGGTGTTCATCATGTGAAGGAAATTGATTGTCTTCATGGTGTATATTTTCAAGTTGTGAGACTATCATGGATCTTACAAACATATCAGATGTCATAAAATTTTAGATAATTATCAAAGTAATGAATTTTTGAGGGAGAATAAGACATAGCACTAGGAAAGTTCAGGAAAAAATGTGTAAATAAAGAAATTTGATTCAGGGATCTTTTAATATTTCCTGCTCTTTTTTTTTTTCCTTTGCACTGCTGTGCAAAGAAATGGTAGGCCAGTGCTCTACCATTAGGCTCTATCCCCTGACCTTTTATGTTTGTTTCATATTTCACAGGGTTCTCTTTAAGTTTTAATTAGAGAGAAATAAAAGCAGTCTGTACCATAGCTTTGGCTGCATAGATAAATACAGTGCATTGATTTTGTAAGGCAGTGCAGATTTAGTGCAGAGAATCCAGAGCTGAGAAACCTGAGGTTAGAGCGCCAGTAGGGCTAGGTCCTTGACGAAGCTGTCCTTTGGCTTCATACGTAGCTGCCTGCTCATGTCCTCACTCAATGGGTCTTCATAAGAAGTCACCAGTGCCATTCACGAGAATGCCATCCTCATGACCTAATTCACTTGCAAGGAGTCCACCCCATATATTTTCCCATGGGAATCAGGAGCACAACATATAAAGTTGTGGGAGGTGGTGAGACACGTGCCCAATTGATTTTGTTTAATATTCACAGTTTAATTTTATTACTTAATTTTATTGATCTCTTACAATTATTTAATATTTATTAGGACATGTGTTTAGTGTTTATAAGTCACTGAAGTTAGATAAGAGAGTACAGAGGTAACAATTGGGATGAACTAGTTGCCTAAGTAGGCTTTGGACCTCCTGTTCAGCCTGCTGGTACTGCCCATGTGGCCTGCTGCTGGGAAGAATGACAAAGACTACAGTGTGTGATGCATCTTGGTAGGATTCACATTCTCTCATTAAAATACAAGATGAAGAGTGTAGAATATGAAGTAAGAAGCACATAACCAGTAATAACTTACTGGACATTGGCCATGGCACCTACAATAGACCAAGGAAAAGAGAAACTGTAATTTTCCTCATGGAACTCTCATGTGGGAAGTGACAGCCTATAAAACATACCGTAATTAGAGAGCAGTCTCCGGCATCAAGGAAGATGCCTTCACACAGTGGTCATAGAAGAACTACATGGGTTCATTAGAAGCTACCACACAGCACATTTGGACAAGATTGATGGGGAGGACTTTCTTACTCAGTGTTGAATGTGTGTTACCATCTCTAAGTAATTCCCCTAAGGATCCCTTATAAGTGAACATAACATTGTGCTCTATTCATCTAGTCTAATTAAAAAAATTCTTCCCATTTATTCCTGTATATCTAGCCACCCATGGGATTCTTATCTATGTATAAAAGGACCATGCCATCCAGCTGGGTGATAGAGAATTCTCCCTGCTTATGCAAGGCCCTAGACTTGATCACTAGCATGGAAAGTAAAAGGCATATCCATCGACAGGAGGTGGAAATGAGTTTAAATCTTCCTACTACTCAGAGGCAGTTTTACTTTTGTATCAGTGAGTTGCATAAGTATGCATAAACAGCAAGGTGGCTGTTCATCCCCAAAAACACCTTGTGAGTTGTGGAGTCTGCACTGGGGATAATAATCCCAGTCCTATCCTGTGTTAAACAGAAGGATCTGTAAGAACTGCCCATCATGGAACACTTTCAGAAAGACCTGGAATATGTTTCCTACTTGAAGAATTACATATTTTAGCAGGTAAATAAAATGCATCTGCAATTGTAATACTTTAATCATACCTGCCTCATTTCTGGAGTTTAATTTCCTCCTTGGTTACATTTTTTTCCCTATGGGGGATAAAATTCTGTTCACCAAGTTCTATGCATGGTCTCCACAGGCCAATCCATTCTAGTAAGATGATATGTTTATTCTACTGTGAATTAATGCTCATAGCTGAAACACAAAATCCTTTAATGTTCTTCTTTCTGACTTCTAATTAATATGGAGGCTAGTGCATCTATCACAGTCTACTTTCACATAAACAGATGCATGAAGTAACATGGCTTTCAGATAAGTCATGGAATTATAAATATTGAAATGTGTAACTTGTGGCTACATTATACCAAAGAGACATAGAATACAACAAAATAGAAAATGTTTTGATTTATCTTGTTTCATTCTTTCTTATGTGAGAGAAATATCAGTATGACTTTAAAATGTAACATCAAACAAATAACTACAGAAAGGAATACTTTATATATAATATTATGGTGGATTTCAGTTGTCACACAGCTTCATCTGTTGGTTCAGTTTAACTAAATCTGTAAGGTGGTAAAATAATAGACTCTGATCAACTTAGCCAAAATGGTTCAACTCTGTCTGAATATGTATTTAGAATATTCACTTACTCTGCTGTCATTGAGTATTATACAGTTGATCAGAGAGAGAGAGAGAGAGAGAGAGAGAGAGAGAGAGAGAGAGGCATAGAGAGACAGAGACAGAGAGAATGAGAATGAGAATAGACAGAGATAGGAGTACACAGACACACAATCATAATCAAGGCATAGTCTTTGCCCTTGGAGAATTATGTAGGCTCGAACAAGTAAAGGAGACAGGAGTATAGACAAATATGAGTCACATTATATTAACGTTTGAATCATAACACAGAACACACAAATAAATGTCATAACAATGCTGAACAAATCACCCTGACAACATTGCCAGCCATTCTTGACTAAATTGGAGAAGGCTGGCTTAGGAAAGTTGCCAGACAGAGAATACAGGCAAGGGAATTTTAAGCAACGTAAAAATTATGTCAGGGTAAGATTTAGTAAGGAGCACATCTGGGCAGAAGTGAGGCATTGCATGTGTCAGGGAACATGGAGTGAATGAATGGCATGGGAGATGATGCTGGAGATGTAGCCTGGGAATAAATTTGTATTCGGGAATTTAGTTCAAGTTAGACAATTAAAAGTATCCTGAAGAGAGAGGGAGATGTGTAGACTTTTAGATAAGAGGATGCTTGTAGGCTTTTAGATAGTCCTCAGCATGGCACTGGAAAGAAAGAGTGGCTAGGAAGCACATACAGGAAGACAGTTCAAGAGACAGGCTAAGCCACTCACTACATGTGGGTATGGAGAACAACATGCATGGATGCTCTAGTGATACCCACTAGAAATGATAGAGATAGCTTTAAAAATCAGTTAAAACAGTGAAGAATAGAATGCAAGATCTTGGGTTACTTTTTGAGCCAAAATTTAGATTAGTGTGAGCCACAACTTGGTTTAGTTTTGTCTTGTTCCATATGGAAATTTTGGCTCAGGGCTGAAATAGCATCTCCTTCAAGGAAACTTGAATGTGACATACAGCAACTCCTGAGAGTCATATATGTCCACAGGAACTGGAGTTTCATAGGTATAGTATAAGTTAGCAAAGGGTGTACTGTAAATAATAATAAGAATCTGTGAATCATTTAAGACTAAGTGCCCTGGTAATGTTTATGTATATGCCTGTGTGCAAGATACATGCAATAAAATCAGTTGGTATAGTTAGTATGTTTATCTCTTTCAACTCATAGGTCAGAGGAAAAAAAAGCTGCAACTTAAAATCTATGAAGCAAAAGAAATGTATTGGATTTTTAAAGAGAACTCACAAACTTCCCACTCTCCCACACGCACTTGCATTTGATTGCTATATTTATTTGGTAGTATTTCTTGAGCCCACGATGCTGAGAGTGCGATAGTAAATTCACTTAAAATTGTCATTATTTACAAGGAGAAGAGGATTTACAAGCAAGAATGTAGGGGGAAGGGGCACTAAAAATGCATTTGATGAGATGTCACATAACCTTGAAAACAGGCTTTGCCAAGGGCTGCTACAGTACCTTTAATCTCTCACCAGGATGCGGGGTCGCCTTGAGCAGAAACACCGAGTTATCCCAGGTTTCCTCTTTAATTCATCATTCTTCATTCGAACCCTCAGATGTGGCAATCTCAAAACACACCTGGTTGCTGTTTTACACGTCCTCTCCACCCACACTTACTAAGTTGAGCAATTAAAGGTAATTTTGGATAGAGCCTTTGGTGGAAAGTTTTGCCCAAATTGTTTCTCTAGTTCCCCCAAACGTCAATCCACTTGCTCTCCTCTCCAAAGTTGTTCCTCGGTTATAATGATAACCCAGGCGACTGCCATCCTTTATTTGTACCCATAGTGGCTGGTTTTTTCCCCCTTAGTTTCAAGAGTCATTTCCACTAATCAGGGACACTATATAACTGTCTTTTCCAAGACCATAACCCAAGCTTGCTGTGATGGTCCGCCCCAAGCTGATGTACATGACAGACGGCTTAATAGAGACGTGGAGGGAGGTTGAGAGTAAAACAAGGGAAGTTGGCTTTTGAGAGTAAAGAACAAAGTACAAACCTTACTACTTCCATTACAGTTACAAAAGGGAATGATACATTTTGAATGTAGTGCTTGGTGCAGTCCATTTCTGTCCTTCTCAAATATCCCCAGATTTGTTCACCACCCATTCAAAAAGCCATAGAGGAAAAGACCTTATTTCTTCGTTTTGTGCTTTGCAGGTGGAAGAAATGGTCAAAAGCATAGGGAAGTTATGGGGCATAACTCGGAAAGAACTTGGCTAAGCCCTTGATGTGTCTGTCCCCTGCCTCACTTGGCAGCCATATATTGCCTAGGATTTGCACACATGCTCTTCTAAATGGGACTCTTGAGAGAGAAAGAGGAGTTTGATAAAATGTACCTTTGGTTCAATTTCAAGGATTATTTAAACCTACTTAAGATGTTACAGAAATTCCTATAGGGCTTTTCTCCCTCCCGCCCCCACAAACTCTTGTCTAGTAAGGCAAACCTCATTTTCTTCCACTTGGTAAAATCCAAGGAGAGCATATATGTTAAAAAGTTATGAATAATGTTCTCACTGGGCATATCCATACTCTAGACACTTGATTAAAATGAATGTCTCAGTTTTGGAGGCGCATAATTCACATGGAGCTCTCTTGCTCTCTGGAGTTGTTCCTGCCTGTCTGTGGGCTTCAAGTCCTCAGATGCCGCAAATTATGGGATGAAAGCATTTTTAAAAAAATTGCACATGTGCTGAATATGTGCAGGCCTTTATTTCTATTCAGGTTTGATTTTCATTTTAGTATTTTTTTTTCAGTTTTTAAAATTACACTTATTTATGTGATGGGGGCTTTCCCCCATGTCTTTGGAGGTCAGATGACAATTTATGGGAGTCGGTTTACCTCCTTTTACCAGGTCCCAGTGACTGAACTGAGATAGTCATGCTTGGTGATAGACAGACACATTTAGGTGCTAAGTCATCTCTTCCTGCCTCCCTATTCATTGTGTTTTACGTAATGCTATATACACACTATTTTCATAGAAATTGTATTAGATCAGACATCATAAGTAATCCAAATATGTCTGAGTATATGGGAGGATGTGTGAAGGTTCTGTGTAACCCTGAACTGTTTTATACAAGGACTTGTATTTCTATGGATTTCAGTATCCAACAGAAGTCTTGGAAGCATTCTCTTGCCAAGAGCAAGAGGTGGCTATTCAGTTTTTCACAGACTTTACAATCACTTACCCAGAATCAAATAAAATTGACAAAGGCATATTGAATTCAGTAGAGATATCCAGTATCACTCCCTATCAGTTCAGAATTTATACTTCTTAAAAAAACAAAACCACTAGTCATAAGTAGTGATTTCTATATTGGGTTCATAGTGGCAGCCAAGAAGCAGCAGGACCCAGCGTTGAAAATTTAGTGAAACTTTGATCTCATGGTGCCAGGATGCTTTTTCCTTACAAATATGATTTACTCTACCTATGAGCCCATTCAAAAGTAGTGAAATAGAAAGTCCTATTAACAAATATTTGGACTTGTAGTCTACAGGAGAAAATGTCACTTTCCTGAGGTCCAAGTACAGGACTCAAGTCAAAAGCATGGTCCCCACACCAGCCAAAGACGGCTTCTTTCCATTTGGGAGCCCCAAACCATGGGGATGGGGGAGGGTGAGACATGTATGTACAAGATCTATTAGAAGGTAGATGCCATTGAATTTCGAGGTAAAATCAAAGCAGGAAAAATGTCATTTACTTGATTGAGGACATAAAAAAAAGTGACAGGTTCATAGTTAGATTGGCAGAAAGGAGCTATTGAGCCCCAGGTGTATTTAAAACAAAAGCTTTAAGGTTTGAAAACTGTAAGTAGTAATGGAAGGAGGTTGGGAAATTGATGTAACAGATGTGCCAAATGAGAGCCGGTGGTTCACTGGGGTGTATTACATATGCCACGGGAATACCTTTAGTTCCTCTTATCGCTTGGGTAAAAGTACATTTTCACATACACACACAAGTCACTCTTGTGCTCAATTGAAAGTGACAACGGGTTTGATTCCGAAGCAGAAAATTTGAGCTAACAGATTATTGTGCATACTTTTAAAAGTAAAAAAATCTAAAGTGCATCTCTTAAAACCCGGGTTTGATTCCGAAGCAGAAAATTTGAGCTAACAGATTATTGTGCATACTTTTAAAAGTAAAAAATCTATAGTGCATCTCTTAAAACCAACAGAGTTAGCTGAAAAAGTTTACACTTACTTAGTGTGTGTGTGGGGGGGTGCAGGTTGTGTATGCCATCGTGCATAAACGTGTAACACATCTTCTCCCCCCTTCTCCCAAGGCTGTTCTCTCCCACCCAGGGAAAAAGCTCAGGCCATCAGTTTTTCTTGGTGGCAAGTGAGCCATCTCAATGATCCACTTCTTACACTTGCAAGTGGTTTAGACAGTTAACTTTCTTCAACTCAAGAAATACTCATATTGAATGTTTGATCACATGTGCACTTTATTCTGCTTAGAACCTATTTATACAGTCAACTATATTACCCTTACATTGCTTTAAAAGTCAGTAATGTTACAGAGACAGCACATTTTGTGAATTATAATTTTTCTCACATGTTTATACCCTCAAGGCTAACAATTATTAGTTATTTTTAAGCAATGTCAAGGCATCCAGAAATGTCATTAAGGATTAAAAACATTTATATGCATGTACTAATTTTACTTTTTTTTTTTTTTTTTTTTTTTTTTTGCATTTGTTTTTCCAGGCTGACTGGGAGGGAATGGCTAAGTTGGCTCTGATGAGTGATTTTTAGATCTTGACTTTTGGTAGAATTAGGACTTAATACATAGAGATATGGCCACTCTATTCTTCTAGAAACTTCCAACTTATATCTTTAAAAAACAAAACCTTCATGATATTAATTACTGGAGTTCAACATGTAAACACGTAACAGATGTTCTTGAACTCTTATTTTAGTGACCCATGAATGTGCAGCTTTGATTTACATGCAGATCCTTTCCTGTGCTCACTGCTCACTTGGAGGCAACAATCTGTGCTGAAAATATCTGAAGGTGTGTCTTCAGCCACACACTAATGGTATGGACATTATGTGTCCTTAAGGCACCCAACCAGGCTATAATGAGGGGATTATAGAAATCGGGGAGATCCTGGCAAACTAAGCAACACATATTTATAATAATTCAAATAAGAGACTGAAGTTGCTTATTGTTAACCCGTATCGTAAACCAAGTTGCTTTGCTTTGCACATGCTGAAAACATTTCAGAACAAGAGGCAGCATCAGATAACAGAGTGATATAAAAACGAATCTATATGGGTTTATATGGTCTTCTTCATTTATTAAAATCTTCCTTGGACACCATTTGAATAAATGGATGGACAATGAGATGAGTGTCCCCCAGTCAATAATTTAGTGAATGCTGTTCATACACTCTGAGGTAGGAATCTTAGAATTGATTTGTTATTGTAGGCTCAGTGTTATCACCAGAAATTATTTCCCTCTGATCCAGTCTTTCAGCAAAAAAAAAAAAAAAAAAAAAAAAAAAAAAAGTGTGTCTTGCTTAGACAGCCTTCTGGTGAGGGGCATAGAGCAGGAGCAGCTGGGGGGGGGGGAGTTGGGAGTTGTCTCTGCCCATTAAATTCTTTCAAGGACCCAGGATCCTGTCATCATATTGGTTCGTGAGGGCTTCAGTGCAAGATGGTGTCCTCTTTTGTCAAGTAAATCGGAAAAAAGAAAAATCAGACGAGCGTCCCCGCAATTTTCTTGCATGTGTCACATCAGCCCTGCCTGCATTCCATAGTGTGCTCAATCGCAAGAGGAAAGCATTTGCTAAATACGTAACATTTTCTCCCACCAGCATTTCTGAAGGAGACGTTCCCAATTTTCACTAATTGAAACTGAGCCATACCACTTGGTAATCCATATTCCTCGGGCTTCACTGCTCGGATTAAGTAATTACTTAGCAGAAGTGTTGAGGCAATTTGCAGCACAGACCACTTTCACGTTGGCTCTCAATGCAAGGGTCAGGAAATCTCCAGGAATTATTTATTTTACTTTGTAATTAGAAACGACTCTTCTGTGCATTGTGACAGATCCGAACCAGAAGCCGGGGGTGGGGGGAGGGTTGATGAGCAGACACACAGGTGGTGTCTCCTAATGAACCCGAGCTGAGGAATGTGGAGCAGTTTGCGAGCTGAACGGACTTCCAGGTGTGCTTAGTCCCGGAGTCTGACTTCACTTACCTGCCAGAGACGTTAGAGCCTCATCCATCAGAGAACACCTTTACCCGTTTATGTTGTTTAGGCTTCCAGGGCTTCTGGACAGCATTAGTGGAGGGACTTCCTGCTGCGGGGACAAGGCTGGTCCGCAATTAGTCTCCTTTAGTTACTTTGCCCACTGCTCCTCCCTCCTCAAGTCTCTCACATCCCATTTCTCATCCTCACCATTTATATAGAGCAAAAGCCTGAGAACTGATTGGCCCCGGGCTTTAGCCAAGGTTGTGTAGGTGCCAGCTAGAGATAATATTGGGGTGAACTGCCAGCACCAATCCTGCACTGCTCACTGGGGAGGCATTGCACATAACACATCCGGAGGTGGATATGGCCAAATAGACTGAAAATTAGCACACTACCAATTTCAGTTTAGCTCATTTTACTAGGTAGGATGGTTTTATTTTAGTCTGGTGTGGCCAGAAATCAAGACCCAAGGCAAAAGTTTAACACTTGTGTATGTGTCTATGTATGTGAGCTCCTGCACATACATACATGCACACAGCAGGGTCACAGGTACAATATGCATATGGAAGTCAGACATATGTGGGTGTTATTCACTAAGCATTGGATCACTCCCCCCTTTTTGGCTTAAGACAGGGTTTCTCACTGGTCAGGAACTTAACAAATAGGCTGATTATCCCAGAGTCCTAGGGAACCACCAGCACTGGGAAGTAAGCATGCACCACCATACCCAGAATCTCTTCAGGTCAGCTCTGAGGACTGAACACATGTTCTCATGCATTCAAGGCAGCACTCTGAGCTACCTCCTGTGGCCCCAAAACTCAAAATCTGGTGGCATCTGGAGAATGCAGACCCTCAAGAAACACTCAAGGCAGGACAAGTGGGAAGATATGCCAAAGCAGAGGTATTTTACCAGGAAACAGTGTCACAACAATTTCCCAAAGATGTGGAGTGACACGGGCTGTCACCTGAGAGGACATACAAGTAAATTCATGTACTGTACAATCGTCTCTCAGGCAGGAAAACTTATCTACTGGCTCGTCCCTGGATGGACAATCAACTCAATCAACTCTGAGCCTCTGGGTTGTGTCACATTGTCAGGCAGCAGCCAGCATGCCAGTTTCCTGCACGCCCCATGCTGCCAGTCTTAGCCAAATAGTGCATTGCAAGCTTGCGCCTGTAGTCTGTCCATCTGCCATGCCAGGAGCCTGGCTCTGGCTGGGGTCACAGGAGCTGCTGTTGCTGTGGGTGTTTCCTGTGAGATAATTCTGCACTTTGAATGACTGTCCCATGCAACATTGTGTTTGGCTTTAATCCACTGGACACAGTTCTGCTCTCTACTTGTGGGAATCGGCGTCTCCCCAAATTGCCTCTGGTTGATGACCACAAAACTAGGATATGCTGTGTTATTAAAATATGTAAGACTTGTAATATGTCACCTGTTACAAATAGTCCAAAATTAATTATATAAAATATCTAGAACGTAACAATATTCAGATTTATAAAACAAAACGATTTACCGAAAAAAAAAAAGAAATAAGCTAATTATATGGTACATTCATGCCTCCATGACATGGGAGACTGAATCTAAGATCCCCTTGTAAATATCAAAACTGTGGGTGCTTCAAGTCCTTATCCAAGTGGCCAAAATTTTCATATAGCCTGTGAATATCCTCAATATATTAAGTCATCTATGGGTTGCTTATAGCAATATACTATAATTGCATTGCAGATAGTGTGTTGTTTAGGGAATAATGGCAAGAAGAACTTCTGTTCACAGTCAGGACAGATACTTAAGTGTTTTTGTTGGAAGGTTGCGTGGAACCGTGGGATACAGAACTCAAAGACGTAGAGGAGCAGCTGTGTGTAGTTGGTAAAAGGGTGTGGAGTACGCTAATTTGGAAGCTTTATTCTTTCTGTTCAGAACCATAGTCAATCACAGTGAGTCTTAAGCTCTTTCCTCATTCGTAGGTCAGGCACCAGGTCACCGGCCATTCCTTGGGGTCAGTGACTGGGGCAGGCAGCTCTTCCTGTTGGCCTTGGGCTCACTGATTGTCCTTGAGACCAACAACAGGCCACTCTTGTGGTGAGAGCAAATGTGCTAAGCTGTGCAGATGGGCATGTTCTGTTTACAAAGAGGACTTGTGAGATGTTGGGAGCTATTCTGACCAAGGGTGAAGCAGGGCAAAATGAGATGTCAAACCCAAGCTAAGCCAATGTCTCTCCTGCCTTTTTCTTCTTTCTTTTTTACTTTTAGTGTGAAGACACACTCTGACTTTAATATAGCTACAATAATATTTACTGTTTTGGGTTAATTATGGTCAATATCCAAGTCGAGTTTTATTTCTTCTAATTGTTTGCTCTGTTTATAATCATAACATTTTTGTTTGACATTGCGTTGTTGATTCTAGCATTTCTAAAAAGTAACAAAAGAGATATTTTTTTTTACTTCACCTCTACATATGTTCTCTGTATTCAAAGAAACCCTGATGTGATGATGGTTTTTATTTTTCTTAGACATTTATTTACTCGTAGATACACCATGCCTCTAAAGTAAGAAAGGTAACATGAATGTCTATGGCAGAATACAAGTTAGGAAAGGCAGCATGGATTTGGCAGTGAACTTTAAGCTTTCGTCATGGTTCAATCACACCATTCTTCGCCAAGTGTGGTGTCTTTTGTCTTTTATGGTTTTACTATTTGCATGTTCTGAGAGAAACTGGTTTTGTCACAGTTACACATTTTCATTGTTTTACACTTTGGCCTCTTTGAGTCCATGATTGCAAACATTTATTTTGTGCTATTTGTACTGTGCTCATCCGTTTTCCTGCTTCTCTTCCAGTCTCTGCTGTGCCTGCTTTGGTTTTTATGCCACTTAACTCTGGTTGTTTCTGTACCTACCTGTTTTCACACTTTTACCAACTTAGCTATCTCATGACTACTTCTGCTGTTCCTGAAATGCCCACACCATCTCTCCAAAATTCCAGAAACAAACGCCAGTGTCAACACAACTAATGATCGTTCCCTTTAGCACCATCTCAGCCACATACTTAGGTCCCTTCCTTTGCATTTAGCATATGTAAGTGTACAGTGAATCCCTCATGATCAGTGCTGTCCATCACGGCCACCCTTGCCCTTGCCCTGTCCATCTGCTCCATTTCTTCTCTCCTTCCTCCCTTTTCATTCTGTACTAGGAACCCTGCCTCCTACTCCCTGGTTACATGTTCTCCAATGTAGTTGATTAGAAGAAACTCTAAGCAAGCTAGTGCAGCAGACGCAATGATTTCATGAGACATGGTGGGTTCAGAATGAAGCTCGTGGTAGAGGCAGACGCATGCCTGTCATGTGTTCTCACTCCTATGCTAACCTCTGAGTAAAATTTCCTTTAAAAAATTGTCATCAGGCCGGGCAGTGGTGGCACACTCCTTTACTCCCAGCACTTGGGAGGCAGAGGCAGGCGAATCTCCGTGAGTTTGAGGCCAGCCTGATCTACAGAGTGAGTGCCAGGAGAGACTCCAAAGCTACACAGAGAAACCCTGTCTCAAACAAAAACAAAAAATTGTTACCAGGGTCACCATTGTCAGTGCTAAGATTACTGAGTTCATAGTCAAATAATTTCATGATACTAACTCTAGATTTAATTATGTGAGTACTCTAGAATATTCTAAAGACTTCTTTGCTCATCTAGGAAACAGCTTGTATTTTGTTACTATTTACTGTCTTCTCTACTGTGAATATTTACTAAAAACATTTTGTTGCTTATTTTTTTTAATTTAAAAATGTTCGACAGCTATATATTTATATAATGATCATCACCTTCCCTATCCTATTGGAACCCTCCTTTTCAACAAGTTTCCCCAATACATCCTAGCCTTCTTTCTTACTGTATAGCAGACAGAATTCAATTAGAGTTCTTACCTGAATATGGGTGAGACTTTATTTACTTGAGCAAGTACAACTTCTCAGTGGATACGCCACTGAAGAAAGTGACACCCTCTCTCCCAACTACCCTCCCATGCTGGACCCTTCCTCCATCCACGATGAAATATTGATTGGCTTGTGTAATCTTGTGTAAATCTTGTGCAGATAAACACAGTTGTACCAGGTTCATGAATGCAATAGCTATGCCTGTTAGAAGACATCTTTGAGGCATACCTTCCTATCCTCTGGCTCTTATATTCTTCTTGCCCTCTCCTGTGATATTTCCTGAATCTTGGATAAGGTAATACAGTTGTTTGGCTTAGGGCCAACCACTTAGCCATCACTTACTATCAGCACTTGGGCCAGATACAGGTTTCTGCACTAGCTGCAGCAAGAACCTTCTCTGATGAAGACAGAACAAACACATCATTGGTCTGTGGGGTGGATACAAACATGAGGATTTAGAAGGAAGTTTGCCAACATGACTGTTTAGCAAAATAGTAGTAGTGGATTCTCCCCTTGATTCCATGATCTCCCCAGTCAGAGTTCTTAATCAGGTTTACAGAGCCCGGCATCAGCTCCCTTTCTTGGATTAGGCCTTATAGCCAATCAGGAAGCTGTTGGTTATTCCCATAATAGTTATGCCATTATTGTACTAGAAAACACATTTTTGTTATCACTGTAGCTTGAAGGACTCATAGGTAGGTAAGACTATTGATGACTTTTCTCCTCTAGATCCCTGGCTAGCATCTTCTGGCATATGAGGGTTAGCCAGGTGAGAAAAAGCACCCACTTCCTCTCCAGTTTAATTGATGTCTCCTTGTCCTAAGAATCATAGCCTAGAGAAGACATTTTATAGATTGTTCTTCTAACTAGAAAGTGACTCATAGTAATGCTACATCAATATACAATAAAATGCAATAGACACCCGAGAGAATCATTGTCAGGCCATGTCTGCATTAATCAATGAGGTGATACTGGGTAACTGCTGAGTTAATATTGGATGCTTATAGAGTAGGTAACTAGGGACAAGTATGATAAGGAATGATTCAACATTATTTGTTTCTTTTATCATGCATACTTTCAAAAGTAATGCTAAGGTTTTAACTCATACTTTCTACATAATTAAGCTCAGTCACTGTAAAATATTTCTAAATCACTGAAGCATAGGGTGAAATGCATATTGCTTTTATTTAATCCCAACTAGCATCCACATCACTGGGCTCCTTTTAGACAGCCTTGAGGGTAGAGCCATAATTCATTTTTTTTTATCTTTGAATCCCAGATTTATTCCTAGTATATTGTAGATACTAAATAGGCATTTATTTAGTGGGTGAATATAAATCTTAATTTTCTGTTTATTTCTACCTTGCCTTTCTTATGATAAAAATACTGAATATTCAATATGTTCTGAATGAATGATTGTTTAATATGGACAATGTATCTTTTGGTAGTATCAAAACTGTTGAATAGGAGAGTTAAAGGCCTTGTTGAGAAAATGCTTAATATGTTTTACCTTTGTCTAGCCCTCGTTGGCTATAAAATGGAACCATTAGCAGGAAGGCATGTGGATTGGTAAATATTGTAAGAAAAATAGTTTATCTCCCTCCCCACTCTCAAACATTTGAATAAGCCAAAATTTAAATTTATCTTTCCTGTTTTGTTTTTTCTATAAATGCATATAACTTGGCAAAGCAAAACATTAGAGAAATGGAATGAACAATGTACAGGGGAAAGCAGTCTTGTAGGATTACTATTTAATTTTTAAATTTTTAAATCTTTCTTTAGTCCCTGTGCTTACCTCCATGTGATTGTCTATGTGAGAGGTTTTGCACTGAGGGTGGTAGCCCACCTGCTGTGGCCACCTCTGTTCCTGTGTGTCCTTGAGGCTAGGAATAGTACAGTGGCCTAAGCTTTGTTCTGCAGTGTCTATATGGTTGGTTCTGGGTCACCCTGCTGGTGACTGCTCCTCCTGGACACAAACGGGCATCTCTACTAATAGAAGATTTATTTTTTAATATGCTAGGTGATGTTGTCGTTACCAATAGCCTATTAAAAGTTTAAAACACAGAGTTAGTGATTTTAAAATAAAATTGCCACAATTTTCAAATTTTCTCGAGCTGATTGTAACTACAAATATGTATCAGGAGCAGCAAGAATATTAAAATGGTTTTGAATTTATTGCCATCTCTTCAGGGGAGTTTATTACCATCTCTTTATGTGCACATTGAGCATATTGTCTTCAATGTCCCCTCGAGGGTTATTGACATAGTACAGGTGAATATAACGGGAAACCCCACAGGAAGCCCCAGGAGTTATTTTGCTGGCTAAATGATGGAGCAACTTGACACTGTTGTACTCTGGAGGTCATCTGCCAAGGATTTCTTCCCAAGCAGAGTTAATTGAAAATGGTTATGATCTTACTCAGTGGTACTCTTTGGATTTTACTTGTCTTAACTCATATTTTTTGATGGGCCTTGATTTTTGAAAAATGTGATATTTAAATCCTAGGAAGTTTTGTTGAGTTAAAATTCATTTCTGTGGGCTTTCGTTGTAATTTCTTTATCTGCTCAGATCATCCGTGCCACATGGCCTTACTCCTTTAGCCAGTCTGTCCTTCCTAGAAATGGATTTTAACAGTTTAAACCTCAGGAAGTATTGACAAGTAAACAATACAACATGTGTATGTGGCTTCACATTGCACGTTAGCCCATTGTACTTTGTTGTTTTACCAAGGGTAGGCTGAAAATAAAGGAAGTATTCTGCTGTTAGCATAGGTAGCTAACATCTATCTGTGTACACATTTACAGCAACCTGTCCCTTGACTTCTTGGGTCAAATGATTCTTTGATAGTAGTGCTTAGGAAACCCTTCTTATGTTAAGCCTAGAAGACTAAAGTCCTTGCCAGAGGCCAAGTTAGGAACCCTTGATCTCTGTCTGGTTCATTGGCTATAAGAGGTGCATGCAAGTGAATGGATTCTTAGGTTATTTTCTTGAGTTGGATGATTTACAATTGAAATCCAAAATTACCCTTCTTTTCCATTCCTTTTATGCCCATAGACCCACAAACTGCCCCTACTTGTACCTCTGCAAGTGAGTTGTTTTGTAGGTAGTCATACCTACAAAACCCGATATCAATGCAAGACAATTCTAAAAGACTTGTCTGTGTTGATGAACTTAGATGGGAAGCCAGCTTTGAAATCATAAACAGACGGATGCATCTCACAGCTTGCTCTTTGACTGATAAGAATTGAACATTTTTAACTTACTAATTTTTCTGGAATATAACACAAAGCTTGCTCTGCTGGGGTCTGCCTCAGTTTGCACAAAGCTCACCATCAAGCCTGGAAAAAATAATCAAGTCCGCTCCCAGTATTTTGAGAGTTGTCCCCATTTTTGGTCCAGGGAGGCCCACTTCAAAAGCAGAGTCTAAAAAGTCCTTAGCTTTTATCTAGAACAGGCAGCATTCTTGAGAAAGTCCCTTTCATTTTTGTTTGTTTGAGTTGACATTGACACACTGGGTCAGACTTGTCCCAGAGCGCCATGTCTGACTTGCTTCCTTTATGCGGTTCTAATTGGACTGGCTCTCAGGAGGTTCAATTTAGAGCTCCTTCAGTCACCGCTATGGTCCTGGCAGTTGACAGCAGCAGGCACACTGCCTCTTGAGACACGTAAGACAGCCACTTAGAGTTTGTTCCTACAGACTTTTGACAAACGGCCCTACCCTGACCATGGACCTAACAGGCAGCTTTTGTTTGGGGTCTGGATTTGTGCCCAAAATCTGTGGCTTTTCCTGAAGCACCTTGCTTTGCCTTTGTTCTCTTTTGCCTTTTGTGCATCACGATTCCGTTTGCTCGGAAGCATTTGCTAATTTTCTCATTTGTGCATCTAGTCTAGCATCCTTACTTCATGGACCCTGGCCGAACCAAATCAGTTCTATGTGAGTTCAAACTGAACTTTGAACATGCAAATGTGTGATGGATTAGATTGTGCTCACTTACATTGGACATTATAATAACAAAAATTGACCAGCAATGAGAGGATGTGACCTAAGACTGCTTTGAAGGGTCTTTCATTGATTGATTACCTCCCGTGTTCCAGGACCTTTGAAGGGATAGCTTTAGTATGCTAAGTTTAACCGTGTTTCTATGACATTATTACTACTATTATTATTATTTTGTATTCAGATTTCCGAGGGTTCTACTTTGGATGGCTTTGAGACAGGAAGTTTTTATAACAGTTTAAAATTGCCTCATACATCTGAATTTAGTTACTGGAATATAAGTATGTTACAGTGCCTTTTAAAAATCCCGTTGTTTTAAAGCCTGAGAAATAATTTATGACTGTGAAAACTGGAGTGATAAATTGGAGACCAAAATATGTATTGCTTTTTTTCCCTGCAGCCTAAAGGATGGTGGGGGTGGGGTGGTGGTCAGAGAATTGAAGTTCATCTCTCTCTTAGGTTCTGTAGTGTACCAGTGGAAGGGAAGGATTTGTTTCTAAGCACTGTGGTTGAGTGTCAAACAACCCTTATCTTGAAGTATGGTAAAGCTTGGTCAGCTTTATGCATCCTTGATCAGGGTTGCTTAGAAAAAGGCACTCTGTATTTAACATGATCAACCGACTTAACAGCATGGCTGCTTTCCTTGCCTTGCTTTGAGTAGCTCTGAGTGATATCAGAGCTTCCTTTGTGGTCAGAATGATCCAAGTGTAAGGGAAAGAAACAATAGAGGCTAAGAGAGGGTATAATGGGATCATTTCCCCTTTGCTAGCTAAAGATACGTTTCCCAGGCCTTCCTCACCTGTCCATTATTGAAAGAAGACAGAGAACCTAGATGGTAGAGAGGATTTTCCTGATTAAAATCTCAGGAGTAGGTAAGTTAAGCGAGGAAAAAAGGCTTTCTAGATGCTTTGTTTAGTTGACACACATTGGGTTTAATTCCTCAGGGAAGATGCTTTCATTTTCTGCTGCTGACTTCCATGTCTTGTTTGCATCTGTGCACTGATGTCTATCTTCAAAGCACTCTTCACCGCTCTTCTTCAGTGGTTTCTTTACATTCTCCAGGAGGAGGAAATGGCCTCAGGTGTGGAGCTGAACAGCTGTCATGTCAGGTCTCCATTAACTCTGTATGTGTCTCACGGTCATGACCCCACAGCCAGACCACAGTCCCTCTTACTCAGCAATCCTGTCTCCCCCAGAGCATAGGAAAGAACTGGTTTGTTTGTGTGAGCATGTGTGCATGCATGAGTGCATGCATGCGTGTGTGTAATTGCACAGCTCTTAAGAGTTCTCGATGGTAAAGGACTATGAGATAGAACTTTAGGTGCTGTTGTACTTAATGTGCAAGACTTGTTATTAGTTATGCTGTATTTATAAAGATTCCCATACATAGAAGGTATTTCAATAAATAGTGTTTAATTGCTATTCATTTTCAGTGTGTGTGTGTGTGTGTGTGTGTGTGTGTGTGTGTGTTAGGTTTGAGCTATCTTAGTGGGGATAGTAAAAAATACTTGTAATATTCCTAGTTTGAAAATAGTATCATTAAAAAGTATCCTTGCTACTCCATTGCATTTCCATTTGTTCAAGCTCAATGGTGAGTTCGGGGGGGGGGGGGCAATCTTTCCTCAAATACTGCATGCTGCTCACCTGGTTACTTGCTGTATTTCTGCTGCTTTATCTGGAAACCGGTGTTTGAACCCTCCCTCTACAGAGTTGTAGGGAACATTAACTGAGCAAAGGTGTATGTGATGTATGGTGCACAATAGGGCCCTTAATATATAAAAAGTAACTGCTGCTTTATCTTAACAGCAAGAAAACATAGGAAGAATGACACTAACTGCTTCCAAGTGTGGAGCTGTGGTTTCTTGTAGTTGGCATTCCTGTTATCTGCCTGACAAGCTATCATTATGTATCCTGGTAACTTTGTGTAATGTAAACCCATCACAATTCAAGGGTAGGCTCTGAACTCCACTTGTAGTATTCGAACTTAAACTTGCCGTCACTGGTGTTGTGTTGCAATCACATTAAGAATGGCTAATCTTAGACTTATTGTTTATTTTGTGTTTTCAGTTAAGACATACACCTACGTATGAGCACACCCCCACCCATTAATGTAGGATAAATGCTTCTTCCTTTGGTTAAAATACTTTCTCTTGAACATCACCCATTAAAGAATGGCAGGCATGGAATTGCTGTTCTAGACACATGGATTTTATCCAGGAACAATGCTGGCGAGCATCAGCTCGTGGAGCTGCTAGTGGAGGTTGGGAACTAACCAGGTTGTGCAGCTTTCAGCATAAGAATAGATTATAATGAGGACCTCCCTAGGTAGGCTAGATTAACTTTGTTTACCTGATAGTAAGCATGATATAATCAGATCAGACAAAAGCTAGTCATATGTTCAGGGCATCATGTGAAATAGATCCTATGTCTATGGATCAGTGACTCATTAGCTTGCTCCGGAGTAACTAAAGGAGAAGAAAAAAAATTGCCTGTGAAGGTGAGATTGTACGATTGCCAGGGATAGCTCAGAAGGACGGATTCTTGCAATCAGTTGATACTAAGGGATTTAAAAAAATGATATTGCTAGTTTTTAACTTTTGGTTTTCAGAAAAGTTAAGAATTCTTTGAAGAATAAAGTACCTAGCATTATATGGTCTCACATGTCTATCAAATGACTCATGTTCAGGCAGCATTGACATACATGTCAGTAGGCTCAAAAAATAGTCATTTTAAGTGTTGCAAAACAATGTAGTTTCCTCTGCATTTCAATACTTTACTGAAGTTCATGTTACTTAAATTAATACATATTTTCAACTGTTCCTTAATAACAGCAAATGATCCAGTAGGTAATTGTTTTTTGAAATGCTTCTTCAACATTGCCTATCGTAAACCACAGCCTGTGTGGTTAAATTCCAGAAATGTTTATAGAGTACTTATTATGGGTATGAATTCTGATGGAAAGTATAACTAGAAAAGTAGGCAACTCACAATTTTAGGGGTTTGTGTGGAAGTTGAGATTGTGCCCACCACAGAGAGGCAAGTATAACACAGATGAAATGTGGGTGATGACAATTTGATGGAAGAACTAACCTGTGCTTCTTTTTGTGTGTTTCTGAAGAAAGGCTTCTAAAAAGTGGCCAAATGAAGGTGTGTAAAAAAAGCAAGATAGAGAAGAGGAGGGAAGGGATGTGGGTGAGAGGATTCCAGAGTGATGAGAAGCATATTGTTTGGGGAGTAATGAGAAAGGCGGGTGTGGGCGAAGAGTTGCAAAGGAAATCGTCCAGAGGTGAAAGCAGCCAGAGCGGGAAGGTCACAGAACACTGTGGCCACTACAGCTTAGGAAGCAAAGGCCTGACAACCAGAATACTAAGTGAAAAATGTTACTATCATAATAGTATGCAGCATGGACTGCAACTGAGAAGACAGGCGGCAGGGCACAGTGATCACTCGTGGGGTGGAGTGGAGCAGAACAATGTACGCATGAGACCTTGGCGGTGACTGGGACACTCTACCTGGGAAGATGAGCATTCTCAAGACTCACTGTTTCTAACTTGGACACTGGGTAATGGTAGAATGGATATTTTTTTGTAATCATAAAAACTATCCCTTTTTGCATCTCAGAATTAATTGCAACATATGTCTACATAAGGAAACCGGACCTCTGTTACTATTTAATGATTTCTATCAGGCTGAATTTTTAAACCTGGCAAGTTTTAAATGACTTGGGTTGTTGAGGAATCACATACTTTGAGAAAATTGCTGCAGTTCTAGGTTCTAAAGCTATACCTTATCATTGATCTAGTTTATTTGAACTGAAATATTCCTACTACCATCTCATACAACCATGGTGGAGTGGAAGTTCTTCATACTGAATGGTGACATCTTTCTCTATACACTCTCTGGACTTGTTTGTAACCACCTAGGGAGTACAAGAACCCTGCCCTAAGAGCTAGAATAAAAGGAGACCCACCTAAGTGAGCTCTCCCTGGTCCTGAGTCTTGGCTCTTGTCAAGGAACCTTTCAAAGAATCCATCCATTAGGCAAGGCATCTCATGTTATGATTGAGTTTAAATATGCAAAAAGAAATATCTGACTGCATTTGTCAATAGACTGTCAAGGCGGACCTAGATGGAAAGAAAGTTATCATTACATTTTTTGAAAATAAATACTTAAAAAGGAAGGATCCTGGCTCAACTTGAGAGGAACTTCCTTTACGGCCATGGGTAGATTTGGGGAGAGCAAGGCTAAGCCTTCTTCTGATGCCTGTGGGTCTCCAGTGTGGGGATCCTGGTATGGTCTGTACTCTTTGCTTGGGTAAGAGAAGAGGAATGGATTCCATTGGTTCAGCACTGACCTGTAAATGTGTTTGCAATTTAGAAGTCTGAAACTGCCTTATGTTAATCATTGGGAGTTTTAAATTACTGTGATGTAAATTCAGGTTACAAATTAGGAAGATGCAGCTGAGAAACACAAACATTGCTAAAGATTTTAGCACAGCTTATTTGATCCTTTTCTCTTGCTAGCATCTCCGCTGTGGAGATGCTGTATTTGACCCTTCTCACTAGCACTCCAGCTGTAGAGATGCTCATAGTCTCTCTAAAGTCCACAGTTTGGGGTTTTGCACATTTTGGGAAGTGGTTGTTCCAGACTCTGTGCTATGCAGCTATGGAATACTTATCTGTAGCATGCACACACGTGCACTTGGTTTGGTCTGAAGACGTGTGCAGACTCCAGGGGACACATAGATGCAAGACTCTTAAGTCCAGGAGTTATGGAAGTGTAAAGTTTGGAGGTCAGTAATTGAATTAAAATCATGGGAGATGAGAAAAGGAAGCCCCATATTCCGCCAGAGTGGAAAGCCTTCCTCTGTGTCCTGAAGGGAAGTTGCTGCCAGGGGAAACATGGAATCCATCACCCCTGCCTCTTGACAGCCTCACCTTGGAGAGATGCAAATTCAATCCTTCCAGTTGCTGTTTTGAAGCTAAAAGTGTTTGACCAGTTCAGCCCCTGAATGGTGTTTAAGGAATAAAGAGAAAAGAGCAGGAAGTACTAATTGGCAAATTACTCCTTGTTATTTAGTTTGGCTTCCAAGTTGGAAAGTTCAATAATGAGGAGCTTTGTGAGAGTTGCCAGTAAGCAGAATCAGGGGGCTTTTTCTTCAATTACTACTTAATGTGAGGATATCCCTGACACATTGTACCATTTAGGCCATCACTTTCTATTGAACAAATATTGTCTTATAATGGTTTTTAAGCCTCCCTCCATGGATGCTTTTGTGATTCTGAACCATCTAAGTGGACTACAAGTTGTAAAGAGGAGATGAATGAATTTTTCATGTTACATGGTGTTTATAGGGGGTGTTATTACTTCACTGTTTCTCAGATGTTAAAAAAAAATACATTTACTTAACACTCAGCTCCTTCATGGTTTCTCTAATCCAAATTAGAGGAAAAAAGAAAATTTCTAAGACTTTAGAAATAATTCCAAACTATGATTACTACAAAGTGAATACAGCCCCTTGACTCTAGTATCTCAGAATGTTAACGGTGAATTCACCTCTTTATTTAACAAGTGACAAAATAAGTTTTGACATTATTATTAACAATTCTGAAAAAAAAAACCCATGGACTTTGATTGTCAGATCTTTCACTGTGGTATGGCTCATACAGGCACAAGTCAAAGTGGTCCAGAGCATTTGCCAACTTTCTGTTTTAATGATACTAAAGTTTAACATCAGACTTATCAGAAACCATGCAAAGAATGAGGAATTAGAGTTTTTACACAGTGAAAGGAGCATTTGAGAATAAATAATTGTATTGACTTGTCATTAACCATCCCAGAGTGTGGCTTTTGAATAAAAGCTAGGGTTTTATCTGAAACCTTCTGTTTATTTTCGTTCTATGGATGGGCTCACTGGAGTTGGGAGGATGAAGGGGTTTTTCCTTTCCTGACTGACAGAGCTGTCCACACTCTGAAGTGTTACTTGACACAGGGATGTCATCTGTCATTGTTGCTTGAAGCAGTGGTACCATTAAAAGGACTGTGAATTAATTGCCAGTTTCCTCTCCACAATTAAATGTCTCACTTAGGAACAGTTTGTATATGCTTTTGGAAATGCTAATGGCTCCTAAGGTACCAATCTTGCCTCCTTTCTCCATCCTTACCAAATCCCATATCCCAGAGTGGGACTATGAGACTTCACTGTGCTGTAGGAGGGGGGGGGGGAAGGGGTTTGCTAGGCAGAGGGGTAAGCCGCTAAATGGAATAGTTTTCTGATGAAATGTTGAGTCTGGAATTTTTTTTCTGAAATACATTTGACTTCCCAGATTAAAAAGCATAAAATTGATGTTTTTTACTTCTAGTTTAATTTTCTAAATTGGAGCCTGGATATGTGAGCAATGGAAACAATTAAGAGTGTGTTGGCATTGTGTCTTGGCACTTTATTTTTTCCTTGAAAACCTACTAAATTTATGCCAGGGAGGATTGCTGATGGGGACTCTGTAGATCCATGCCAGTGCAGCACACTTGTGCGCGCGCATGCACACACACACACACACACACACACACACACACACAAATATACACACTTCCCTGTGTACACACATGCGCTGGAACACACATGGAATGGCATCAATTGCTTCCTGTTACTGATGTGGGTACAATGTTGTAGCTTTCTCTTTTTGTGAAGATGACTTGGGTAACAGGTTAAGGGTTGACTAGAATAACACTGGAGTTCAGATGGGGAAATGATCAGGCAATTTTTGCTCGTGGTTCAGGTAGGTGACCAGAGGGGACTAGATTAAGGCAGTGTTCCACCCGCCCCCCTCTAGATCTGGAGAGGGAAGAGTTTACATTTTTAATAAATGAATCAGGATTCTAGATCCTTTCTTTTAACTTTTGATTATATTTCCTATACAAATGTATATTCATATATATACCCCCCACACACTCCACTTGTAGGGTGATGCCATCCAGAAGGGGTCAAGTCATTTGAAGTAGGGACTAGGACTTCTCTCCTGTCTCTAGGTTAAGGCAGTATTCCTCCATGGGGGATGTGCCCACAAGGTCCTTTTGTGCACCAGGGATACATCCTGGCTCCACTGTCTGAGGTCCCTTAGACTGCTCAGTTCTTCTGGCTGAGACCCATATTCAGGGGGGCCTGAGTCAGTCCCATGCTGGATTCCCAGCTATCAGTCTAGTGGCCATTAGCTCCTCCTTGTTCAGGTCAGCTGTCTCTATGTGTTTCTGCAACCTGGTCTTGTCCTCTCTGTCTGCATCTGTATTCTACTTCAGCTCAGTGTTTAGTTGTGGGTGTTTGCTTCTGTTTCCAACAGGTACTAGATGAGGGCTCCATGATGGTGGATAAATTAGTCATTGATCTCATTATCAGGGAAGGGCATTTATGGTAGCCTTTCCACTGCTGCTCAGATTGTTAGTTGGAGTCAGTCTTGTAGGTCTCTGGACATTTCTTTACATTCAGTTTTCTCTTCAATCCTATAATGGCTCCCTCTTTTATGTTTTCTCTCCCCCCCCCTCTCTCTCTCTTTCTTTTGTCTTCTGTTCCTCCTCTGACTCAATCTTCCTAGTCCCATGTGCTTTACTCTCCTCCCCATCCCTTTCTCCTAGTATATTTCTTTATTGTTGTGAACAGTGCTGACTGCAGGGATGACAGGGACGCAAGCATCCCTTGCGCTTGACTTCATTCTCCTAGATGAGTGCTTAGCCTGGTGGCTGGAGTTTTCCTTTTAAGCTTTCGAGGAGCTGCTGCACTGAATCTGAAGATTGCTTTGGTTATTGTGGACATGTTGACAATATTAATTCTTCTAATCCATAAACATGGAGTTTCTGTCCATTTTTGTGTTGCCTACAATTCCTTTGAAAGTTTTTCTTATCATAAAGTAATAACTATTTGAGAACTTAGATATATTTAACATAATTAAACATAACATGGTATATTCACATATAAAAACCTTTACATACTAACCTTATTAATATTTATAAGTTCCATGTTTTTATCTTTAAGTATTCAAAATTAAAGGAAAGTTAGTTGTGGCACACACCCTTAATATTAGCACTCAGGGAACAAAGGCAGGTGGATCTCTGGGTTTGAGGACAAGCAAGTTCCAGGACAGCCAGGATTGTTACACAGAGAAAACTTGTCTCATAAAGCCAAAATTTAAAAACAGATAAAATAAGATAAAAACTAATGTACAATGTTATTCAGATGGATTGTTGACATTTTTGCATGGCTTATGGAGACTGAGGAGTAGAATGTTGTGGTGTCCTTAGTCTGCTGAAATATATAAGATAGTTTCTTATTGTTCCCTCATAGTTTTTGACAATTTCACTGTGTTTAAAATTCGAAATTGAAGTGTGTTTTGTTTTGCTTAAAACCCCTCAAATGTAATGTTACTACATTTCTCTAAAACAGTGATAGAACCAACACTGTTGTTATTTCATAGTTGAGTGTGTGAGCTGAGAGTGGGTAGTTCTGACTATGCTCTCTACAAAAGTGCATTCGAGGTGTCAATCACAGCGGAAGGTAATTCAAGATATAATGTAAGAGGAATCTGCTGACAAGCTCACTTGAATGTCATTATACCATGTGGATCTATCCAAAGGGCTGCTAGTACAGTGGTGATTGGATTTTCCCAGAGTGAAATCCACGGATGAGTAAGAGCACTCAAGACAGTGCCACAAACCTTGAATGTGACATCCTGCTATCCCTATAAGCTACTTGTTAGAAGAGAGTGCTGAAGCCTGTGGTTACTGTGGCCTTTTCAGGCGCTGCTTACCATGCATAGCCGACATGTCTGGACCTAATTACCCATCTCTCCAGTTTCTTGTCCTGCCAGTCTTCTGCTAGACTCCAGATGGACCAGACTTCCTGGTTTCTAACGTTCTTTTTTGCCTCCAGACACAAAGTGAGGTGTTTTCTCTTCACCTAGCTAACCCACGGGTGCATCGTAGAGTTCAACAGGAGTAGCGCCCCTGGTTCAGTGTTCCTTCCCAGCTCCCTAACTTCCTCTGCTTGCTGTGATTCACTGCTGTAATCTTTTCTCCTCTAGTTTTCCTAAGTGGGGATAATTTTGAGGTTGAGGATCATGTCTTGTTATGTTCGTTCCAGTTCCGGGATGTATTTTGGTATTTGCGAAGTAAAATTGAGGCAGTAAGAAATTATCCATACACTCACATTAAAAAAAAAAATATGTATTGAGGGGTAGGGAGATAGCTCAGGAGTTAAGACCACTTGTTGCTCTTCCAGAGGACCTGTGTTTTGTTCCCAGTATCCACATGGAGGCTCACAACCATCTGTAACTCCTGTTTCAGAGGATCTGATACCCTCTCCTGGGGGGGGGAAAAAAAAAGTTTGTTTTGTTTTTGAGTCTTGCTATGTAGCCCAGATTGGTCTCAGCAATCTCCCTGCGGTAGCTATCAAGAATTGACATTAGTCAAGGGCCACCACAACTTGCCTTAGTTGGAAGTACCCTTATCCACATACCTTTCATCATTCTGCCCTTCATTCATGGACTCCTCTGTGTATTCTTGTTGGGTATGTACAGAACATGTGGTAGTAAAAAGCTAGGGGCCAGCATAACTTTCTTGTGGGTAAAGGTGCTTGCTGTGCAAGCCTGGAGTCCTGGGTTTGATCCCCGAGTCCACATAAAGGTGGAAGGAGGAAGCTGACTCCACGATGGCTGTTCTGTGATGCCCACACACAGGGCATGACACATGTGCCTCCTCCCCAATGAACACACAAGCACTAATGATACTAATAAAAATATATTTACCCCACCAAAGAGAATCTGATTGTGGAACTGAGTACTGCAGTACGCTTAAGATTTTATTCAAGATAATACCAGGTTCTATTATCTCTTATACTTTAGCTGCTCAGTATCTAGAGCCATGGATTCCAGTGAAAATGTAATGCAAGTCACATGTGTGATTTTAGATTGTTGTGTTAAAAAGCAAAGAACCAAATGAAATAAATTTTAATAATACATTTCTTTGGCCTAGGATTTTCAAAATATGTTTTATCAGTAAGAACTTTTCTCATGATATGTTTTTCATACCAAGTGTTATGAACAGCACAGACAACTCTTTTATGGGCATGTATGTTGGGGATGGGGGCACACATACGTAAATGTGAATGAGTGAGTGTATGCTCAGATACATACTCATGTTTATATGGGGGCAAGTGTTTGTGTGTGCGTGCATGCATGCGTGCGTGTGTGTGTGTGATCTAAAATCTTAATTGTCCTTCACCAGGAGCTATACTTCTTGGCTATTTTGAGGCAGAATTTCTCACTGGGACCTAGCACTCCTTAATTAGGCTAGACTAGGCTGACTAAGAAGCCCCAGGTATCTGCCCATCTTCATCTCCTAACTGCTGGGATTAATAGCATGTCCCATCACACCAGGCAAACTTTTACAATGATAGTGGGGCTTGAACTCAGGTCCTGTAAGTTGCACTTTGCTGAAAAGAGCCATCTCCCTGGCTCTCTATTTCTTTTTAAGATCTCTTTGACATGTAAAGCTACAAGTGATTATCTAGTCAGTTCTTATTGCCAAATGATTTGAATTTAGCTAAAAGGATTTTCTGAAATACAAATATCTCTTCATTATCATTATGTAGATAATGTACTACATTAATGTTAAGTAGACATTGTACCTGGAGATTATGAAATGCTGGTGTATAAAGACACAGCCCACAGTGTCAACTAAGCAGGGCCCATGGGGGATCACAGAGACGGAAGCAGCAATCATGGGCCCTGTATGGGTCTGAGCTGGGGATATAATATATAGGAGAATAATAATAATAACAATAACAATGACAACAACAACAATAATAATACAGGAATGATGGTGTGACTCACTCACACACACATATCAAAGCTAATGAGCAAACAGGCTAATGAACTAAACAGACAGCTTTCAAAAGAAACACAAATGGCCAAACATTTTTGAAACTGTTCAACCTTTTTTAGTTATTAGAGATATGCAAATTAAACTTATTTTGAGAAGCATGTTTCCCCATTCCGATTGCTATGAGGAAAAAAGCAGCAGCTGTTGGAGAGTCTGTGGTGGGAATGTGAGTTGGTTCAGCCTGTGTGCAGTCAGTGTGGCCATGTCTCAATGAGAATTACCATGTGACCTAGCTTTGGTACTCCTGGACATAGAAAATGGGTGCTGTGTCTTACCATGCGGGTGTTTCCACACCAGTGTCCATTATTGCTCTGTTCACAAGAGTGAGGAGGTGGAATCGGCCTAGATGAGTGGGTAATGAGAACACAGTCCGCATGTACAGTGGAATGTCATTCAGCTGTGAGGAGTAATGAAATACAGGGTTTGCAGGAAAATGATGTCTCTGTAAAGTGTTACTTGAGGTAACTCCGACTCAGAAAGGCAAATTCTGTGTTTTCTCTCATATGCAGATGCTAGGTCCTAATTTACATATAGGTGTATGTGTGTAGCTGTGGGCGTGGCTGTGAGCTGTTGGAGTAGAAATGGGGAGAAAATGAGGGAGCAGAAAGGCAGTTATAAATAAACGGGAGAGGAAGGAGGGGGATGGGAGGGGAAGGGAGGTAGTGTGGGGACTGAGCCGGTAGTCCTGTCCTAACTAAGGCGATGTAATATTTCCTCAACTGAGTTTTCAGCATTGTAACGGCATTTTGTGTATCTTCTACATGACCTTTTAGCATTCGTTAGGGAGCTCTCTATAGCTACACCAGTAAACATTAGCTGGACCCTTAATAAAATATAAATTCTTTGTTAATTTGGCTTCAGTCCTCTCATCAGTAAAGTCTGTCTTATTCTCCACGGTCTAGAGGGAGTTTTATTAATGTGTGCCTATTCTATGGAGTGACAGGTGATAAATAATTAATAGTCTTTTGTGCCAAAGCATTTTTCAGGTTGACTTCCCTCAGAACTTCAGGATACTTTGCCTCCGAAACAACTTTGCCTTTGCAAAAGAGGAGGACAATTGACAGGCCTTTTCCCAGTGGCCTTTTAAATTTGGCCAACCTCTATAATCTGTCTATAATGATTAGTTTGCTTCGTATGCTAATGCAGCAGGAATTATTAGGTGTGGTTTACTGACAGAGCTCTGATACGCAGCTGAGGGAAAGTAGCATCAGGCGTCCCGATGGCCTGGGATGGACCACAAGGCATCGGTGTCATCATAGCACATAAGCATGGCTGCTGAACATTGTCTATATGGATCATAACTTTTCCTTTCGGAACATTTTTTTGTGGGGGGGTCTTAACTTTTTTCTTTTTTAGTTTTAGAGAAAAACTGTAATAATACTATATTTGAGCACAGATAGTAGGACTTGGATGAAAAGTTCCGGGAAAAGTATAGACATTACTTGGAAAAAAAAAAAAATAAGGCACAAGTAACAAAGAGAAAAATGTGCACTGCATTTCGTGGCCTCTTGACCCTGGCTGTGCACGTCAAAGTCACTCCAAGATTTTTGCGAAATGCTCAACCCAAGGCCTCGTGTGTAGCACAGTAGACTCTGTAGGCTTGTAAGGTCTCAGCGTGGAAATTGCTAGCATCCCCTTTTCTGCTTCACATACAGTCCTAGCACAGAATGTTCTTACCATGGCCTCAACATTTGGGAAGTAGCACTGGGCTCCAGGCTTAGAACCAGGAGCTCATGTGCTCACTTCTCCAATTTGCTCTTAGTTGAAGGAGAACTAACTCCATGATGGGTTAGACAGCCAAGAATCCCCCAATGTCAGCATTGTAAGGTTTCTTCTGGTGAACTCTGTGCCTGGTACCTACTGCCACCATCCAACCTACCTTGGTATGGCCAGTAAGATGATAGCTAAGGGTGGGTCCCTTGGCATGTCCTCGGCTCACAAGCTAGAGTGGATATTTCCAGGCAGGGCTACCCCCCTAACCACAGGGATTTAAGTCCTTCCTACTGACAGAGAAGCCAACCTCTGTTTGGAATAGAGCTAATTGATCTTGGGGCTGGGGACTGGAGGGAGGGGAGTAGGAAAAATTTTTGAAGGTGCTAAAATAGAATATAGCATTTCTTAGGATTCCAGAGGAAGCACACCGGGGAATGATTCTGCCATTTCTCATCACTTTTTGACAATTTTGATTCTATTTCAGGTTCTTTATACAAGATTTAAAAATAACTCTACAGAATGACATGTGAACTACGTGTTCTGTTTTGCCTCCCTTTCATTTACACTGTGCACCGTGTCGGGAACCTTTCTGTTTAAGTTGGCTGCGTATACAGAAGCAGTATTGTATACTGTTCCCCACTCAAATGCCAGTTATGGCCACATCTCCACCGTGTTTCTATGCTAACTGCATATATATCACACGGAGATACATAATGCAAACACATAATGGCTCACATGGAAGGAATAATAGCTACTCTTGACTCCCAAGTAATTTTCAGACAATTGAGACCCCATGCCAGCTCCCTGAGGTTGGTCATTACACACACCCCCTTGTTTTGGTTTTTTTTTTCCATTGGTCCACACTTTGAGCTGACTAGTCTGGAGCCAGCCAACTAATAGGCGAGGAAGCTGTGTTTATATATCTCACTAAAACAAAATCTTCCTGACTTCAGCATACTGTTCTAGCTAGAGGTTACCCATGCACCAGCTACTTCCCTTCTGGATATCAGAAAAATCTCACTTGAGGCCACCTCTTCTCAGAAAATTTCGGCTTGTATCAAATTGACAGAAAATAGCCAGGACAAGGACTCAGTGACATGGTCTTGAAATTTTCCTGTGTTGTCACCTTAAAGAAAACCAGGGTAGTATTTTACCAGAGCATCTTGTCTCCAGAATAAGAATTTAAGATAGGAATCGAATTGTTGGCAAACACATTCTTATCCCTTCACGTTCTTGCTAATGCAGCTAAAAGTGAATGAAGCTGTCTCTGAAGGGCCATTTTTGTTGAGACAAAAGGTCGACATCTACCAAGCAAGAATATTTTTCATCCTGAATTAATAAATAACAAAAAATAAAAAGTTTCACTGTTCTATCCCTGCAGAAGAACCCTATAGTGTAACGAAGCCCAGAGGAAACACGGAGCCTGAGGATAAGTCATCTTAGTGGAGGTGGCACCGAGTCACCTTTTCTTTTTACCTTTATTGTTTGGTATTATTAGTAAAAATAAGATACGTGTCACTCATTTCCTCTGTGGACTACTCCAATGCATATAGTGTTATCTCCAGTGGTTAGAACACACTTGTTCCAAGTGCCAAAAATGACAGTTGATTTGATAATGAGGTGATGTGGCAATGTGTATCCTGTCAACAACTGGCCTTCCTCAGCCAGTGACTGTGCCATACAAAGTTTACCATTAAGAATTTAGAAAAGTGACTGTTAACAGTTTCAGAATCTGTAACTGGATTTTCCTTCCTGCCAGGTCCTGCTGCCACTTTAGCCCTAAATAAACACACAAAGACATATTAATTATAAAACTGTTTGCTGATGGCTAGGGCTTTTTATTGGCTCTCTCTTAATTATTAACCCATTTATATAAATCTATGTATTTCCATGTGGTCTTGGTTTACAGGAGGATGCCTAGTGCATCCTATTCCCCCAGTGTCTACGTGGTGTCCCTCCGTGGTCCCTCTCTGCCTACCTTTTGCAGAATTTCATCTCCTAGTCCCGCCTATCTTCCTGCCTCTACTGGCCAAACAGTGTTTTATTCATTAACCAATAAGGGAAACATATGTACAGAAGAATATTCCCCATCAAGAATCTAGAAATATTTTCTATGAAAAAGGTTTCTTGGGGCTAGAAAGATGGTTTAATTGGTAAAGTGTTTAGACAGCATTTAATAGAGCCTGAATTGTATTGCTATCACTCACATAAAGAGGTGCCATTGAGAGTGTGCTTGGAGTCAGTGCTGACTGGCGTTGTAGAAACAGACACATCCCTGGGACTCTCAGATAATCCACCCTATTAAAACAGGCAATTTCCAAGTTCAATGAGATACTTTTACTTTAAAAAAAAAATAGATGGCTTCTGAGGAACAATACAGAAGTTGACCTTGCTACGTGTGTGTGTGTGTGTGTGAGTGTGATGCAAGAAGTTAAGAAAAGATGTATTAATGTTGCCTATATTAATTTTGAATGTTGAAGATTCATTCAGGGCTGATTTAGACAGTATGAAAATAGATTCATTGAAAAAAATTGGGTGTTCAGCATCTCTCAGTTCTTGCTACTCCTTGTGATTTAGAAGTATATTTCCTGAGAAGGCTGTTTATTTCTCTATCTATGGATGAATCTGTGTATTAAATAGACTGCATTATAGGAATTGCCTTGAAACAAAAGTCCTTATCTCCATTAGTAGTACTTTACCATCAATACCATCAAGTGTGTTTTCCTAAAGGGTGACAGTTTGTTAATCCATATATATATATATATATATATATATATATATATATATATATATGTATATATATGAGATAGAATTGATAGTATATATATATATGTGTGTGTGTGTGTGTGTGTGTGTGTGTGTGTAATTCTTAGCAAAAGAGTCTCCCATATAGACACAGATTATAATAGAAAAAAAAATATGCTGGTTGTGGGATTGTGTCTTGCTTACGTTCCTACTTTCTTTTGTTGTTAGATCAAAAGGAAAGTGTTGGCAATGGTGCTCTGCTGTCTTCTAAATTCTGGGAGTTGTATGGACACATGAGATAAATAGGCTTATATAGTCAACCAAGTATTACAGTAGATAATATAGCCAGAGCTATCTCGATGAAGTAAAGGGGAGAAATCATGTGGATGTATGAGCATACATGCATGATATTTTGCTGGTTTTCTACCCAAAGATGAATGGCAACTGTGTGATTATTTTTTGAATAACAATAATAATAAACCCTCATTATTAGTAGTATGTTTCTGTGATTTGGTCACTTAATTTTGGGCAGAAATCATTTCTTTTCATTAATTAGGATAACTCAGCATGAGAGATGGAACGTTTTGTATTTGTTGTGGGTACCTGCTGTACAATGAAAATTTATTTTCAGGTCTGAGAATTATTCATTTTCTATTAGCAATGAAATCTCAGACGATGGGAGGGAAATAGAGCCAACATTGCAGAGTTTCTTCATAAGCTCATGTTTTTTACATATGACATTCTTTTCTTGTTGTTTCTTAGACCAGAAAAATAAAATGTTTATCATTAAGGAGAGGTTGGAGTCATAATGGAAAATTTCACAAACCCATGTATTTCAGACTTCTCCCTCAGAGGGTGATTACAGCTAATGATGTCCAGCAGCCTGAGTACATCGTCCACATAATTGCATGGAGCGACTGAACATGTAATCATCGTAGGACATTCATTAAAACCTTGAAATTAGATGAGGGCAAAATGTAAAACCTACATGGGAGAAGGGGCTAAATATCTTAGTGCATAAAATTAAAAACAACAGTTAAATAGGGGGCAGAAATGGTCAGAACAACCATCTTGAACAACATAAAATTATGAACTCAATGCTTGTAACACAATAATAAATAGCCACAGAAGGTAAAGTCCTTGTGTATCTTTACTTTTCCCATTATGCAGTTTCTCTTTTTTATGATGTCAGCTCTTAGTGTAAAATGCAATACTGGGGAGATGAGTTGAAATGGTTGCAGACTTTGTCCCTGTACCTGAAATCATAGACTCTGCTGTTTACACATGTGTCATAGACTAATCAGAAACAGTGAACACGGGGGCTTTCAACACAAGGAGGAACTCTGAGGGAGACTGAGGCAGTCTGTGATGGCTGTGGTACCCTGGATTATATCCAAGAACGACAGCTGGCCTCATCAAATACCTTAGAATTACGAATGTATCATGGCTATTTACAAAAGCATGGGAATAATTTCGTTTCTAATTCCAGTATCACCAAGAGAATATTCTTTGTAGTTGTGAAATACCTTATCTTTTGATCTTTAGTCCAAATATAAACATGTTATGACATCCCTTTTGTTGAATGAAAGTTAAAGATAATTTCTAGTTTGATTGCATCACCTAACCTCCATTTTTGGAAAAATTTAATCATGTCAACCTAGTCATTTATTTATCCCTTTAACAAGCATTACTAGTGTGGCCCAGAACATATTTCCTGATTTAATGTAGATCAGATTGTCTGATTTAAAGCTTAATTAGGAGTTCTTTAGGAGGATACATTTAAAGGTACATCCCACCAGATAATAGCTGCTAGGAAAGGAAAAAGGTTTTATTCAATGGAGTGACACTGGGCATATCAACCACTCTCCAGGGCTGCAATGCTCTGGAGTAGATGGCCAAAATAAGTCAGAATCCATGCCTTTTAGTGGCATTTTTGTCCAATTTTGCATTTTGTTTTTAAAAGATAAAAAGAACATGAGGTTGATTAGCTAGGGAGGAAGGGAAGAATCTAGGGGGAAGTTGGGTTATGGGCAAGAATAGGATATAAGTCTATTGTATGAAATTTTCTGCTTTTCAAAAGGAAAGAATGTTTATGAAAAACAAAGAGGACATATCTAATAGAATGATAAGATTTTGTTTATAAAAGCTCCATAGATTAACATTTAAAGTAACTTTCATAATACTACCACTGACTTATTTTTATAGCTGGTATTTAGTTTTTAAGGAGGGGTGACATTATTAGTGAATTCTTATGGCGAGAAGTTGCATGTTCGAATTCAATGTTGGGGGGACAAATTCATAGCCCTTACAGGGAGCTTAACTGAAAATTCTGACTTCTCGTGTGAACTTCTGTTAAGTTTCAGCTCATCAAATAAGCCAACCAATTGCAAAGAAAGAGCCTGTCTGTCATCCCCATGTCCCACCTCATTTCTTATTTCTCAGGTCTAAGTTCATAGCTCACGATTTCTCTCTCATTGCTTACTTGATTTTGAAATAGAAGTACTATCTGGTATAACCAAAAATTATTCATATGTGACTTTTCTGCCCCATCCTTGACACATTGGCAGCCCCAAATGTTCATTGGTTAGAACTGTGACTGATTCCTGTGGAAAGTCCCCTGAACATTTTTCACAGTCCCAAACTCAAAAGTTAAAATAGGTAGTAATTCCTATTCTAGAATATAGTAAATACTGTCTTTCTCTCCTGATTCTGTAGCAATGTGTTTGGCACCTTGGGCACATCTCACATTGTATCTGCTTTTGATGCCAAATTTGTTTCCTTCCTTCCTTTCCAAGAAACTTAATTTTTATAGCCATTTTAAGTTTGCAGCAAAATTAAATGAAAAGCATGCAAAGTTTCCATACAACCCTCAATGGAAACTACTGACATTTTTACTGTCTCCAAAGCTTGGCATTTCCAGAATGCTGTGCCCAGGGAGTCATATGCTATGACTTTTTGTTTCCTTGGTAGTCTGCCTTTAAATTCTCTGCAGGTCTCCTGGATTGACAGCTGTTTCTTGTGACTGAATACTATTTCATTGCCTGGATGGATCACAGGTTGCTTGTTCATTCACCTGCTGAGGGACACTGTAGTTGTTTACAACCTTTTTACAACTAAAAAATAACTGCTGTAAATATCCAGTGAATATTTTTGTGTGCATTTAAGATTTCTGTCCCTTTGAGTAAATGCTACTCTTGGTGGGCTCTATAGTAAAAGCAATCTTAATAGTTTTATAAAAAACTGAGAAACTGTCTTTGAAAGTAGCCACACCACATTTCCACAGGCAGTGACTAAACATTCCTGTTTCTGCATGTTAGGCAGGTGTTTGTATTGTAGGCTTTTGGGTTTGGGCCATTTCAGTGAGTGCAGAGTGGTAGCTCATCGATTTCAGTTGTGTCCTGCTAACGTCTTAGCCATTGAACATCGTTTTACATGTTGTCTTGCCATTTTCTTTGGTGGTGCATCTTTTTAGAACTTTTGCTCCTCATTTGTTGGGGTATATGTCTGTGTGCACATGAGTGTGTGTTCATGTGGGTGTATGTGCCCATGTGTACATATGTAGATAGAGGTAGTCTTGAGTGTCATTCCTTAGGCTGCTGTCCACACTGCTTTTTGGAGGCAGGGCCTCTTACTGGCCTGGCACTTAACAAATTAGGCTAAGTTGGCCAATAAGCCCCAGGCACCAATCTGTTCCCATTTCTTCAGCACTGAGCTTACAAGTTTGTGCTGCTGAAGCCAGCTTTTTAATGTGGTTTTTGGGAATCGAACTCAGGTCCATATGCTTGCGTGGCAAGTATTTATAGACTGAGCTATCTTCTCAGACCTATTTATTAATTTTTAATCAGGCTGTTCATCTTCTAAGAATAGAGTTTCCAGAGTTCTTTGCATATTTTGGACAGCTGGATTTTATCAGATGTCTTTTGCAAATGCTTGCTGTCCATATGTCTTGTTTTCTCATTTTTCCCAGGTTTTCTTTGAGAGAGAGAAAAAAAATATCAGTTATTTCTTTCGTGAATTTTGCATTTGGTGTTGAATTGCAAGTTCTTATTCAACTCAAATAATCAATGCTGGCAATATCAAATGTTCCTATCCATGAACATTGAATGTTTTCTATTTGTTTAGTTATTGGGTATCTTTCATTAAAATTTCATGGGTATCCTTACATAAATTTAAAATTTTTTATGTGTGCATTTTGTATGCCTGATTGCCTGGTACCTATTTAGGTCAGAAGAGGGTATATGATTGCCTTGACTTGGAGTTCATAGATAGTTGTGAGCTAACCATATGGGTTCTGGGAACTGAACCTGGGACTTCCGCAAGAGCAACAAGTGCCCTTCAGATCTGATCCATCTCTCCGGGCCCACCTTTAAAATTATCTTATATCTATTTTGTTAGGTCTATAACTAAATATTTTATATTTAGGAATATAAATGTCTTGACCTCACATACATCCTTTTGTTGTTGTTGTTATTATGTAAGAAAGGAATTGTCTTTTATAGTCTAGCTTTGTATCTTATTTGCTAAATACCCCCGAGAGTTTGTTGTTTTGTGTCTTGTCTGTTGTTTCAGGTTTTCTGTGTCATCATGTTTCCCACAAACACAGTTGTCTTTCTCTTCTTTGTTTTTGTCCTCATCAACCTTCATTAGCCAGGACTTTGATCCCAGCATTGGTGATCAGTAGTGAGAGGGGATGCTAAGTTTTCTCCGTAGCCTGAAAGTCTTGAGTTAGCATGGTTAATTATGACATTGAGTATTGAGGCATTGGCTTCAGTGGCCCAAGAGATCTTTATGATGTGAAGGAACTTTACTCTTTTCTTGTTTTTTTTGGTTTTATTTATTTATTTATTTATTTATTTATTTATTTATTTATTTATTTGGAGGGGAGCATTTCTTTTTAAGTGTTGACTCTCATCAAGTGCCTATTTTGAATGATCATGTTTTCTTTCTTTAGCCTTATGCTGCAATGAATTATATTGAAGGTTTTAAGCAATCAGTGTTGTTTCAGACAATTTCATAAGTGTATCTAATGTTGCTCCCTCTTATCTCTTCCAGTCCTCACTTTTCCCTCCAAGGTGAAGGTATTCTTTGCCATGCTAATTTTCTTATGCTATAGTCCCATCACAGCTTAACATCAAAATTAATTTTGGCTTCTAGGTTTCTGTATTTAGTTGCTACCCAATATGCACATGTCTCAGATCAAGAAAAGGTTGTGTTTTCTAAGGTTGGCAACCTTAGACTCTGATTACCTGCCAAAGTGGAATTCCTGCATGTCATCATGATATTCTTGGTAAATGTGTTTGAGCATGGCTGACATGTTTGAATTTCTAAGGGTTCAGATGGGTTTTTGATGGCCTCAGGGCTTTCACACACTGCCCCTTCATTTAGATGGCACATTCCATTCGCCATTGCCCCTGCTGTCACCTCTATACCTGGAAAACTCTAGTTTCTCCAGCCTCAGCTTGACGCTAGAACTCTTGGGATGCCTTCTTCCAATTCAGCCCTCTCCTACAAATCTGGCTAATATTTCACAATTACCTGGCTTCATGAGTACACAGTTTAATAGATCTCAGGAACTATGCCATTTTCTCCATATTGCTCATATAGCTAATTAGTTTTTAATGAACTCATAGAAATACTGCTTGCATATTTGCAAACATTCATTTTGCTTTTCTTATTATTTCTGGTACCAAGTTATAAAGGGATTTTTTAAAAAAATTTAATATATTTGGGTCTTATTCTTGACTTACTGTTGTTGTGGTTACTTTTATTTTCTTACCAAAGAATAGATGTTAGTAAAATCATTGGTCACCTACTATGCCTATCCTTTAGAAAATAGCTTATATATTTTCTCATTTCATGTTTATGTTGCCCTTATAAGGATTACTTTGTCATATTTATCCTATAATTGAGGAACTAGAGACCAGGGATATTAGTTATATAATTGTCTTAATTTCTTACTTGCAGAGCCAACGATTTGGACTCCAGGTCCATCTATTATTTAGAGCTCATGTTTTTGCTCCTACACATGTTGTCTTTCTTCAGATACATGTGGAAATGCTTATGAAAATGTGTAGTGCTTGCGAAGGGTTACCATAAGGACATCTTTTATGGAAATTGCATCAAAGCAGTGATTCAAAGGATGGTTGACACAGTTACCAAACCTCTTTATTGCCCAATTTACCATAAACAGCTATATAATTTAAATATATTTGATGTTAAGAGTGTCCATTAAACAGTAACAGAACTAGCCATTTCACAAACTATGTGGGTATAAAAATAAACTCACCTCGGATGCGCCGAGAATTACAGAAAATGCCATAACAACACTAAAAGTTAGGCTTGTGATCACACACACACACACAAATCCAGCAAGCAAAGCCATCAAGACTGAGCTTTGAATTAAAAAAAAAAAGAAAGAAAGAAAAAAACCTCTTGTGTTATTAGAGGATCACTTTCAAATTCCCTAAAAATGTGATGCTTCAGGGTCTGTACAATGTCCAGGATACAGGGTCTGGTTTGCACATTTGTGACAAATCTCTTCCCTGAGCTGCAAAACAATTTGTTTCTGTCATCAGAGGGTTAAAGAAGCCGTTTTCTTCCTGTGCTGTTGGGAGACATTTTTTCCCTGGGAGATCAGGGAAATGCATCAGAAGAGGTGATCATTCACATTTGGCCGTGCTACTAAAACAGTTGTTTGTTTTCCCTCCCTCTTCTGATTTTGCTCTCCACCACTTATGAAAGAAGTGGGAGAGTGACCCTAAGCACCCTCCACCCAGGCAGCATGCAGACTCTAACTCAGGCGAGGGGTCGCTGGCTCAAAGCAAAGCTGAATTTGGTGGTCTGTCTTAGAGACTTCATGGACAATTGCCAGTTCTATAACACTGCTGCAGAGTTCAACAGGCTTTTGTGTTCCTGGCAGCATTCCCCTTCTGGGAGATGTGGGATGAGAATAGAAAGGATAGCGTGTAGACTATTGCACAGCCTTTTCAGGGTGTGATGGAGAGCCTTCCGTCATGTGCAGCTTGGTTATCTGCTCTGTTGTGTCATGATGTTTTTCAAGTTATATTGAACAAACATTTTGCTGTGGAAGACCTATCATTCACTTGCTTTTTGTCTCTAGAGGGTTTCCTTAATAAGTAAATATTTCTCTACTACTTTGATATAGATGTATTCGATGCATTGAGAAGGTAAAGAGTGAACTCCTTTTTAAATAGATAACAGAAATTGGGGGGGGGGCAAACATAGTTTTCTCTAGCAGTTTATAAAATGACATCATGAAAATCCAATGGAAAAAAAAAAAAAGATGAGCTTAGAGTATAGGAAAGTTTCTTCTGTAATTCAGTGTGTTTATTGTGAAAGGCAAGTGTTAGCTTGGAAAAGACATAAATTCCTTGCCACACATTAAGAAAAGTCGACTATGATCTGTGTCTTTAATACCATCCATTTCCCTGGAGAGGCAGTGGATCACTTAGGAATGTTGTGTTGGGGATGGGAAGATGACTCAGGCCATCTGTGAGAGCAGGTTTATTACCTGTGCTCATTGATAGGCAGATGAAAATACAGAGAGTCGCAATTTGTAGCACTAAGTCAGTAGTACTGTTTCTTTAATTGGCCCTTTAGATATGTAGTAAAAATAAAAGTAAGATTAGACAAAACAGGCTAACAGAATTGGATTAACTAAAAACCCCAAGGAACTACAATCTGAGTCACAGGGATTAAATGGAAAAGTTTTCCAGTTGAGGATTTCTTTAGTAAGTAAATATCAATGGCAGAAAATGGCCTTGAGTAAGCATTTTCCACTCAGTCATCTATTATTTTCCAGGACACCATTAGTTCTGGAGAATATATATATATATATATATATATATATATATATATATATATATACATACATACACACACACACATACATACACACACACACACACACACACACACACACACACACATTCTTCTTTAAAAGACTTGTAACCTAATGGGAAAGAAAAATAAACAGTTGCAATGTGAATAGTGTACAAGGAAATTGTGTTCAAAGTCTAAGAGGCGATTACTCTGGGGAGGAGAGAGAGAGAGAGGTCTACAGAAGGTAGAATGTTTGAGCTGAGATGTACAGGACATGAAGAATTTCACTAGGATGTCTAGCTATTACCCAGGGAAAGAAGTATGCACTCGCAGACTAGAAAGCTTTGGAGGCCAGTTCAGTGTATGAGGTAAGGCATGGTTAAAGGTATCTATTGTCTAGGTAGACAGTATAACCATTACATTTTAGGATGAAGAGACAAGCAGAATAAACTGGTAGAGGCATTTGAGGTGAGAGATGAAGTAGAGTTGAATAACAGTCTGAAAATTTCAGTTTGGGAAAGTCACGTTTGAAGGTCTGGAAAATGTGTTCTTGCAGATGGTTGCTAGTGGGGTCAGAAGCTGTATGTGAGTTAACACTGCAGGTCTGAAAGGATTGCCATTGAGCTTGAGTCCTATAGAGATTAACAGTTTATGAAGGACAGGTAAAGGATAGGGATTCTGAAAAGTCATAATAATTAGGTATAGAAGAAATAGGGTCTAAAATAGGGTGAATGTAGGGGACAGTTGGTGATATTTTCAGGAGTCTACAAAACATTAGCAGTAAGAGAGCAAAGCATTCTGGGGCTCTATTAGCTGAGCATTACCCTGGGGACAAGGCATCAGAAGTCACACTCTTGAAACTTTTAAAACTACCTGGCTGTCCCCAGCCTTGCCATTTGAAAGTTTTGGGAAATATGGTTAAGAGTTAAGTAAGTAGAAGCAAGAGTAATTACCATTTGAATTTTTAAAACTTGCCTTAATGAAAGATTAGAAGGGAGAGCGACATTACTTATAACGTAGCAGAAACATCCCAAGTAATGATGAAAACAGATTTTGGTAAAGGGACATTAAATAGTAGTTGGAAAGAATGGAGAAGGGGAGTGTGGGGCAGAGGATTCCCTTGAATAGCTCTACACAGTCCCATGGCAGTCTCATCAGCTTTGTGGTGGGGTCCAAATGTCCCCAGGAGCATGTGTCCCCGAGCAGCACCGGATCCAGGTGGAGAGGAAGGTAAGGTACAGAGGACATGGAGAAGGCCCAGGTCTTTGATACTGATAACCAGTACCTGCTCCCTTCTCCCAGAACGGTATACATTCATGTACAACTTTAAAAGAACTTTCCCCAACATTGTTTACATTTAGTTGCATGTGTGTGCATGTGTGTGTATGCATGCATGCAATGTTTTGGAAAGTAAGTTCTCTCCTTCTATCATGTGGAGTCTGGGGATTGGCCAAACTTGCTGACAAGTGCCTTTACTTACTGTTTAGCATATTTTTTTCTGTTGAATTCATAGCTCACACCCAATCTCTCTATGGTTCCTCATGTTATTTCAGGGTATGTCAGTGTCTTAGAGTTACTGTTGCTATATATAATGAAGCACCAAAACCAAAAGTGAAATGGGGGAAGGAAAGGTTCATTTCGCTTATGTTTCTACCTCCATACTCTATCACTGAAGAAGTCACAACAGGAACTCAACACAGGACAGGAGCCTGGAGGAAGGAGGCAGGCCATGGAGGGGAGCTGCTTACCCTTACCAGCTTGCTTACATGGCTTCCTCCATCTGCTTTCTTATGGAACCCAGAACCACCAGCCCAGGGATGGTATCACCCACAACAGACATCAATTACTAATTAAGAAAATATCTTACAGGTATACCCTACAGCCTGATCTTATGGATGCATTTTCTCAGTTGAGACTCCCTCCTTCCAAATGACTCTAGATGCTGTCAAACTGACATAAAACTTTCAGATGACTCTAGATGCTGTCAAGCTGACATAAAACTAGCCAGAACAGTCTATATTAGAAATAATCATTTAGGTCTTTATTATATATTTATACGATTCTTTAATTTCTCTATATGTATGTTTTATGGATTCAGCTGTACACTGGAATTAATATAACATAAACAGGTGTTTGATTTCTCTGTTCACACATGAATATTGGCATTTGTAACCTACAGTGCAAGATTATCAAAAAACAAAACCGAAACAAATAAAACCTCTACTGTGTGATATAAATATTTTCTTACTTAAATATATTCTCACTTAAGAAACAGATGAAAAAGCTGGTCCCTTATACAAATAAGCTATTAAGGAAAAAGAGGTAGTAGATGCTTATTCTTTTTGGATTTTTATTCAAATAATAAATGGGAGGACATGCTCATATGGAATTCAAGGCAAATTGAATTTAATAAAGGATGCTGTTAGTCATTGATTTCTTTTTTGCTGATTGCTAAGCTATACGCACATGAGGTGCCATGGTGAGCAAAAAGAGCAAAGATCGCGTTTCTTTGTTCAAGAATGTTTTTGTTTTAGCTGCCTGCCATTGGTGGTCCTCTTCGGTTCGTTTTCAGAAATGATGCTTGAACCTGGTGTCATAGGTCATGACAACAGTAATCTATTCATGGAAATTGTATAGCAGGAATGCAAGGCAAGAGAGAATAATGACTTGAGTAAATCTTTGCTATGACACAGATTTATGTCATCACACAGGTTTCACAATGTTTTATTTTTTTTCTCCTGTGTTACCATTGTGATCATGAGTGCTATCCTTCATTCTGAAAATGAGGGCCAGCAAGCACTTGGAGCTCACTCATTAAATGTAATACAGGTTGATGGGTTGGAGTTATAGAAGTACTCTCAGAGCAGCAGTAAAAAGCCTTCCTACTTATGAATTCACAGAGTATGAAACCTTTTGCTGCCCCAGATGCCTAAAGAACCTGATGTCTGTCCCCAGGGAATGCCATTGTTCCTTTTCGAGTGTTTACCTTCACCTTAACAAATGAGATTTGTGATTTACACCAGGAATTTCAGTTAACATGCATCCTCTTGGCAGTGTAAAGTAAAAACCAAGGGAGGATACTGTTTGGACTGAGCTACTATGTTTAGGTCCTAACCAACCAGACCAGACTAGTGTAGACCAAAATGGACTCACTGATGTGACTGACACATTAAGAAGTCAAAACTTCAAGGAAACAGATGAATTGCAAAACAGACAAGTTTGTCCAGAAGACAAGCGTCTGTTGGCTCCTTAACTTTGATAAACGCCTGAAAGAAACAACCCAAGAGAAGTGTTGATTTTTGGGTCATGGTTTTGAAAGGAAGCAGCCCATTTGGGGGGCGGGGATGTCAGTGATAGCTACATGGGGCTGTGGGGTAGGTAGCTGGGGTGGCTGATTATATGGCACCAGCAATCAGGATGTGGAGTCACGTCAGCCATTTCTTCCAGGAAGTCCCACTTCCTCAAGGTTCCACAACCTTCCAAAGCAGCACAGTCTTTGGCAATATGAACACTGGCTGGTGGGTAGAAAAATCTGAGTTCCAGTTTATTTTATCCATGTGCTCTATCCAGCATGTGTGGAATCTTCAACAAAAGGGTCTCATTGCCTAGTGTGGTGGGTGAATTGGAGCAATGCCAGTAGGCTCTGTTGATTTGGAGCTTCTAGGGATCCCCTGGGCAACCCTTAAGGAGGCACCTCACTCCTGCCCAAGGTTTTGGTTTAAAAACCTGTAGTTTCTGGGAGCAGCACTATCCATCCTTGGGGAATACCTCTGTTCAAACTTTTAAAATGTTTATTCTGTCTTCTGGTGAGCGTATAAAGTAGTTCAATTTCTATATAGCTTTTCCTTTAGTTTTTGTTGGTATTTCCCTCAGTTCCCACTTGTCTCCTATCCTCCACCCCTTACTCCATTTTGAACTTCTCTAGCCTTAGTGTTCTCGCTCTCCTTTCGTTATCACATGCGCTTTACCATCTCCCTCCCTAAGACCTTCTCCATCTCATGGTTCCTTTATTGCTCTCCAGCATCCATAGATGCTCTCTCCAGCTCAAACACAGGATTCTGAAGGCCCAGAGCAGGATCCACAGATGAAGAGAACTTAAAGCACTCACCTTTCCAGGTCTGGGTTACCTTGGCTGATAAATAACATTTCCCAGTTCTGTCCATTTTCTTAGAAATCTTAATTTTAATTTTTCCTTAGTGCTGTAGGGTATAGAGCCCTTTGAGTATATGCCCAGGAATTGTACATCTTGGTCAAAGGTTATCCTTATGTTTAGCAATCGGAGAAACCGCCACACTGATTTTTCTGCTTCAATGACATTCCCATCAACAATGAAGCAGGGTTCTCTTTCTCAGTATCCTAGCCAGTATTTGTTTGTTGTCGGTTGCCATTCTGACTGCAGACTCTGGCTTTCTTAGAAGAGCCACTGTGTGTTGTCTGGAAAATGGCCATTTGGGATTGGGACTTTGGGTCAAGACATCCTAGTAATTATGTGTGGAACCTGCACATTATACACTTGAGAAGTCAATTGAGTACCTGCAGCCCTTCTCTGCTTCCTGCCATTTTTTTATTTGCATCCTTTTGTTTCTTTCATAGAAGAATAATGGAGAATGAACTTTCCATGTACCCAAAGGCATAGCCCAGCACCAAAATGGCGCCATTATTATGCAATATATGTTTAAAAGAAAGTTCATATATCAGTGGTTTATCATGGTTGAAGAAAGTCCTTAAAAAGTTGGTGTCCTGTCAGATGTCAAGTGCCCTAGATCCTCAATGAAAACTAGACTCAAGTGTAATTGGGCCCCACTTAATGACATCTATTTACTATCTTTAAAAGAATTGTGATTTAACTAACTGAAATTTTAGTGTCTTACTTGGAAAAATTGAATAAATTATTGTGTTGCTCGCACTTTAATTTTCTTTATTCTTCTCTCATATATTATATTCCAACCACAGTTTCCCCTCCCATCCATTCCCCCTCACCCCTCCCTCAGTCCCCCATCTACTCCTCCATTTCTCTTTAGAAAAGGGCATGCCTCGCAAGGTCATAAACCAAACATGGCATATCAAGTGGCAATAAGAGTATGTTCTACCCCTTGTATGTTAATGCTGGACAAAGCAATCCAGTATGAGGAAAGGGTCCCAAATGCTAGCAAAAGAGTCAGAGACGGCCTCCATTCCTGCTGTTAGGAGTCTCACAAGAGGTTAAGATTACAACCATAACATGTATGCAGAAGACCTAGCTTAGATCCATGCAGGCCCCCTAGTTGAGTTGTCTGTTCAGTCTCTGTGTGCCTGTCAGCCAGGTTAGTTGATTCCATGGGTTTTCCTGTGGTGTCCTTGATACCTCTGGCTCCTACAATCCTTCCTCCTCCTCTTTTTCAGGATTCCCTGAGCTCTGCCTAATATTTGGGTATGGGTCTCTGCATCTGTTTCAACCAGTTGCCGGATAAAGCCTCTCTGTTGGCAAATATGCTAGGCTCCTGCTTACTAGTGTACAGCAGGATGTCATGTGGGATCACTCCATTGACTTTTTTCCTGGTTGTGTTTGGTTCTATCCTGGGTCTCTGGGCTGTCCAGCCTCTGGTTCCTGGCCCTCCAGGCAGCGTCAGGAGGTGGGGTCCCTCTCATGGCATAGGTCTCAGGCTGAAACAGTCATTAGTTGGCCATTCCTATGATTTCTGTGCCACCTTTACCCCTAATACATCTTGTAGGCAGGACAAAATGTAGGTCGAAGGTTGTAGGGCTGGGTTGGTGCCATAATCCCTCCACTAGAAGCCTTGCCTGCTCACAGGAGATGGCCACTTTAGGCTCTGCCTTAGCTGGGGTCACTCTTGTAGACTTTCCATTGCACCATGCTTCTAGCTTGTCACGGAGATGTCCCCCACTTCCAGTTATCTCTCCCGGTACCCAGGACCTTTGGCCTCAGTCCCCCTCCATCTCTTCCCTCCTGCCCCTGCATACTTCAGATTTTAAGTGTAATGCCACGGTATGTATGCTGAGGACAGTTTATTATGAACAATATTTTTGCTGCATTAGTAACAAAGGGGATTTAGTTAATAGATTAATAGTATCCATTTTAAAAAGTCTGGAAACTACGACAAGGTTGAAATGCGAAGTGATCTGATTGTTCAGTTCTGGCTTAGTTCGTATTTGGGCTGATTTCATCTTGTCTGTCAGTGGAAACATTGTTCCACCAGTTGAAATTTTTGAAAAATTAATTTTTAAATTGTGAGGACTTGAAAGAAGGCTTACTTTGACTTTTGGGTAAAGACTGACAGATTAACTGTTCACATGCCCACTAATGAATCCTAGTTATGAGACATGTGGCTTGACAGCTTGGGTCAAAAGTTATCTTAATGTTGAGTGACGTTAACGGCTTGTTAAAGTTGATAGTAGTCAGCTACCAAATGTAAGAATCTGTGTCTAGATCTAGTTATGACTCAGAATCAGCCTGGGTTCAAGTTCTAATGACAATGAAAGGAAGGAACAATTCTCAATGAACAAATAGAAAATCATACTCCCTTTGAGGAATCCCTCAAAAACTTTTTTTTTTTAAGTAGGCAAGTTTAAAAAAATGATACAAATGAATGGCAGAGTCCAATAGGATTTTGGAGATGTGTTCTGTTAGAAGTCAGCAGATGCAATGGAAATGAGGAAAGTTAAATTCAAGAACTTGCCTCTTGAATCTCAGTAGTTCTGGCAGGATCTGAATGAAGATTTATTTGACTTTGAGCCCTGGAAACCTCTTCCCCATCGTGTCCTGTGGTTTGCATGGCATTCCTTTGCAACTATCAGTGGGAAAAGGAAGAGCTCACTGTCCCCCATGGGAAGGATATTTTACATATGTAGGAAGATTTACAAAGCCCTTCAAGACAAACTTGAGCCCCCATTCACTTTTTTCATTTACTTAGCACACATTTAGGAAGCTGTGTTGTTTTTATGGACATTGCTACCCTTGAATACACAAATACCAAAAAATGGAGTTTGAGAATGTAGTTTCTTTGATTTAATAAAGATGTTTTCTGCCTCAAGTTCTAAGTTAGAAATGTTTCTTTTATAGAAACATTGTTTCTGAGGTGTGAAAAATTGAAGGAAATCTGTAAAGATCACTTTGAATCTGAAAGAAGTCAAGAAAAGCTTTCAAGGATAATTTGGAAGTGACCAAAACATTATTATTCAGTTTGCATTGAGAGTTAGTTCAAAACATGCTTTAATCTGTTTTTATTTTTTCTTTTTCTTTTTTTAATTTTTTGCCTTCACTGGGGCTGGGGAATGGCTCAGTTAGTACTATACCTACAGCATCTGTATGAAGACCTGAGTTTCAATCTAGAACATTGTTTTTGTTATTATTTTTAATCTTTATTTTTTATGATTTTTAAAATTTAAATTAGAAACAATCTTGTTTTACATGTCAATCCTAGTTCCCTCTCCCTCCCCTCCTCCCCTGCCCCCCACCTACCCTCCCATCCCATCCCCCATGCACTCCCCAGAGAATGTGAGGCCTTCCATGGGGAATCTTCAAAGTCTATCACATCTTTTCTTTTTTTTACTTAATTTTTTTATTTTACATATAGATTCCAGTTCTCTCTCCCATCCTCCCATGCTCCCCATTCCATCCTCCATCCATTCCCCAGGGAGGGTGAGGTCTTCCATGAGGGATCATCAAAGTCTGTCAAATCATTTGGGGTAGGGCCTCCCCCCATGTGTCTAGACTGAGGGACACCACTCCCTTAGTCTGTCACATCTTAATCTTTGTTTTAAAAGGCCAGTTTTCTGCTTGGGGAACAGAGAAAGGCGGAGCTTTGGCAAACATGTGAGTTCTGGGTTCAGTGAGAGACCCTGCCTTAAAAAATAAAATGGAACATGATCAAGGAAGATACCCGGTGTTGATTTCTGCCCTCCAAACATTACAGTCCAGGAGTCTTGATCCTGTTTTTGTCAGTTAAATAATTAAAAGGCAGGAAAAAAACTAGAACATGACAGGTAGCAGCAGAGAAATCTTGGACAAAGCAAATGGAAGCAGATAAAACCAGGAGGTAAAGGGGAGGTGGATATAAGGGAGGTGAAGGAGAGGAAATGGTGGTTGGTATGTAAAATAAAATAAAGACAAAAAGAATTAGTAGTTGAAGAAAGGCCTTTACTCAGGGTGAGGGACACACATATACAGCAGGCACACAGAGAAAGAGTCTCCAAAGCAGGGGCGTGGCCGGGCAGGGTGGGTTAGGAGGGTTCAGCATTACAGAGCTCATTACATTCTCAGCTTCTAGGTTGGTAAAATCTAGTGGACTGCTAAGAAGGCAGTTCAAAAGGATGTCCTACACATAGGTAGGTGGGCAATGAATGAGATAACCCAAGGTAATTTTGGCTCTAGATCAGCAACATTCCAATTTTTTTGCACAAAGATGTTCAATCAGTCTGGGAGAATCTTCAGCTTAAGTGGTGAGGCTTATTTTTCTTTAAAAAAAAAATAACTTACATCATGTTCTCTTTTCATCTCTCATCTGGGCTTCCCGTGTGCTCACATCGGTCATGTTGTCTCTTTGGGGCTTGCAGTTGACCTCATACTCAAGTACATGGTAACCTCCCCAGTGAGGATGAATAAGTGACAGTGACCTTACTTTATATGGTGGCTGGTGGAGTTAATACATTGTTTATAGCAATGGCTCATTTAACCCTTAGCCCGTACAGTTGTCTGGATGTAGGTTCCTGTCACCACAGTTCTATAGATGCAGAATTGGGTTGGTTGCTGAGTCTCAAGTTCAAGTTAGACATTCTTATGCCATGTGCATTCTTCTTTTCTTTTTCCTTTTTTAATGTGCATGGCTATTTTGCCTCCATGTATGTTTGTGTCCCACATACATACCTGATATCTGTGGCAGCCAGAAGACAGTGTTGGCTGCCTTGGAATTGGAGTTACAGATGGTTGTACACTGCCGTGAGGGTGCTAGGAATTGGAAGAGCAGTCAGTGTTCTTAACTGCTGAGTCATCTCTCCAGCCCTAGCACATCCTTCTCATTCCATTATAGCTACAGCTAAGAAATTTGGGAGTGAAATATGGTGTTGCACAGATAGCAGTGTTACTGTAGACTTGCAGACACTGTTGCTTTAGTTATCAAATTCATACTTCTGAAAATCAGAAAAGCTGAATCCATGGTTAAGTGCAAGTATTTTAAAATTCATGGTGGCTTGTGTGAGGTAAGGTCTCTGTAGTCATCTGGAAGGGGAAGTCTATTCATTGGGGAGTGTGTGTGCTTCAACTTATTTTTAGGCTGTGTGGCTGTCTCACATCTCACTGTGTACCAATGAGAGAAGCCCATGTCTTAAGGTCAGTTTCTTGGGGTCACAAATAGCTTACTTTTTGCACTGGAGGGCTATATATTCTTGGCCATTCCCAAGCTGAGCTTTAACCAGTCACCTTGAGGTGAAAAGCTTGGGCTCATGTTACCGTTTCCTTGGGCTGTCATCCATTGCTCCCAACTGGCTTGCCATAAATGTTTCAAGAGCTCGAGCCTCTTAGCCTTGTGGGCTTGGTTCTAATCTGTGCACACAGTGCTGGCTCACATCACAATGAATCTTGGAAAACTCACTCCTGCACTTGCGTGCTCAGGCAGGGCAGCCAGGCTCTTCAAAATAAGTGGTGATGTGTCCTGGCCTATTTCAGATTAAAATGGATTCTCTCTAAGTGGGGTGTTAAGGACATGGGTTTTGGACATGGCTTTTTCTCCAACCAAAGAGTTACTAGTCAGACAGGTGAGTGAGCCACTGCTATACTAGAGGAGGGTAGGAAAGCTGTATTCTGGAAGTACTTTTCACTGCTTTTAGAAGAGCTATTTGGAGGTGGTATGCACTCCTGAGAGCCCTACCGCCCTGTGTGCTGAACTGTGTTAAGGGCTGTGGTGTGTCTAACAGTATAGGATGGACACACATAAACACCTCAGGCAGAAATAACTGAGGAGCAGCAAAGGGCGCCTCAGAAAACAGGCCTGATAATTGAGAATATTACTGCATAGACACTTGCTTGTTGTGACTTTGAGGGCAGAGGAAGTTCTTTACACAGAGGAAGGCTTAATGAAATCTTGAATAATGATGGTCAAAGGAATTAGGTTTCCTGTGCACAGATTCTAAGAGAAACAGCCACGGGGGAGCAAAGAGATGGTAACTACAGTATAGGTATAATAGGAAGGAGACTCTGAGCATGCTCATCCAAGCCCTTGGATGCCAGGGGAGTGGTTGGACTTTAGCAGAAGCAGATTCCAATTAGTTTGTATCCAGCCACATACAGGATTCTCGTTTCCCAGGAGGTTTTGGCCTCATTTGTATTTTGTCACTTGCATGTGGGAAAGACAGGAGAAAATTAGCAGACTTTCTGACATGTTTCTGAACATCCCCTATAGGCTGTAAAACTTTATCAGCCTTGATTTAACTTCGGCAGTGTTACTCCTTAAAGGTGTCGGCCACTCACGCAGAGTCCAAGAGCCAGTTCCCTCAGCTGCTGTACCTGTTAGAGGTCCTCATGGTAATTCAGGAAATAACCCTTCAAGTATAGCATCTAACCGATATGCCCTGATTGACATTCTGACCAAGAAGTTTGTGAAACTGAAGCATCAAAAAGGTTTTAAATTCTTACCGAAATGGCACTTACTTAGGAATACATATTCCATAATGAGACATATAGACCTCACAGAGTGGCTCTTCACAGCTCCAAGCAGTGTATGATGTTCCACTTGGTATAATTTTAAGAATTGTCTATTTTAAATGTAATCTCTGAAAACGTTTTCACAAGTTCCTAACAGCTTCTTAAATTTCCTGATAGATATGATAAATTGGTTGATGACAGGTAGCTTCCTTGAAGTATCATAAGGAAGGGAGCAATTACCACGTAAGAATGACCATGGAGGAAACACACGAGAACTCTGTTAATGAGGAAGAGGGTCAAGACTAGGGGTAAACGTTGTGTGTAAGCTACCACAGGCTTCCTACAGAAGGAGTTAGGCAATGTCATGGGTCAAGGTGACTATGAGTATTTAATGCATTGCTTGAACTTGAAGGCCCTCTGAAGCAACCTCTTTACATTTGAGTAGGCATTGCATCTGGAATGGAAAACTTTCCCATCTCCACGTAATTCATTCCATGAGCTGCACTCCTACAGTCTTCATTGTGCTGCGTGTTTATCTCGAGTGAACTGGGTCTTCGAAAAAGCATCTAGTCAGAAATTCTACTCTAAAATATAAAAACAACTCAAAATACATCACATACTAGCTGTTAATTGTCCTCGGAACTTCAAGTCAACCTGACCTTGTTCTTTATAATCATTCAAACGAGAACCGAGGTGAATTTGACCATTGGGTGTTTTTTGTTTGTTGTTTCATGAGAAGAGAGTAAACAAAGTCATCACAGACATAAGAACTTCTTTCTGAGAATTATTAAATCCTCCACAACAGAGGAGGGAAGTCAGGCGTAGCCAAGAATACGGGTGTTGCTGTGTCCCAACCTCCCATCATCCATCCAGGTACAGGTGAAGAAGTTCAAAATGAGAGATGAAACCAGCGTGCCCAGGTGGGCTGTAGTCTTCATTGGTAGAGCTTAATTTAGTGGGGGATGGTGAGACCAGTCAGGTGGTTTTCCTCTCCCAGAAGAAGCTGACCAAGGTGATTAAAGTGTTCATTCTCTGTGACTCTAGGAGGTTGTGCCTCTGTTTAAATTGTCCCATGCCACTGTTTTCTAATAAGTCTGTCCAGATGTGCCTCATGCTGCCGATCTTCTCTAGGTCTCAGCATGTGCAGGTCCACCTGGTCTCCAGTTCTCTCTTTAGTGATGTGGGAGTCAGGCAGAGTGACGTCTATGTTTCTTTGCTTGCTTCTTGCTGTATGTGACTGACCTCGAAGAGGAAAAGTGGTTACCACTGTATCAAACCTCAAATTCATCCAAAGAAAAAGTGCTTAGGTCTCCTGTGTTCTGTCATCTGTTAGAGTCCCCATTATTTATCTGTCTCTCCCTAGTTATCATGCCAGCTTGAGTTTGCTTGCTCCCCCATGCTTGTCTGCCTGTGTGTGTGTGTGTGTGTGTGTGTGTGTGTGTGTGTGTGTTTGTGTGTGTTAGTGTATCTCAATGATTTCAGATAAAATATTTCCATCTTCAGTTTCTTATATCGAGCATTTCTAGATGGATCCTCTTACTTGTCCTTGCAGAACACACACACACACACACACACACACACACACACACACCAGAGAAAAAGAAACAGACAAAGAGGCAGAGATACAACCAGATATATACACAGAGACACACAACTCCCCCAAGACATAACACGGAGATATACATACATACATACATACATACATACATACATACATACATACATAGAGAGAGAGAGAAAGATAGACACACAGAGAGAGATAGAGACAGAGAGAGACAGAAAGCTGTGCTGAGTGTGACCAGATGCTCTTTTAGGAGCTGAATCCACAGTGAACAGGCTACAATTCCTGTCCTAGCATGAATGAGCTTCCTGAAAACAGAAAGGAACAAATATCTACATGGTCTGATTTGGTTAGGATAAGCACTTAAGGAAATTAAGGCACATTAGAGTGATAAGATAAAGGAATAACTGAATGAACTATTTGGAGAACCTGTTGACCCCAACCAGATGACAAAGTTGTTGTATTTACCCCCTTTCAGTGTCACTTGTCCACTGTTCACTGGAAGCAGCCTAACTTCTCTCCAGGATGACATTTCATCCTACTGCCTTGTTAGACTCAAGTCACACAATCTTTTTAATCTGTGACTGGAGCTTGTAGATTCTACCTGGCTTTGTGCTATTGCTCTCTCTCCTCAATGCTTGGATGGCTGAAGCCTTCTTACAGGCTTGTGATGTGTGTCTCAGCTGAAATTAGCATCATTTCAGGAGAACTTTTATTGATGGCACAATTTAAATGTTACTTTATATCTCCCCATTTTAATTCTCTGTAAAGTATTTCTTTCAGGTTACTGAGTAATTTTCTTATTTGTTTGTTATCATTTCTTTCAATTGAATGCATTGCCCATGAGAGTAGGGGAAACAATCTCAGTCCCATAAAGCAGTGGCTAGGGAAGCATTGTTGTGTTTTGTTGTTTGTGACAACGTCTGTCTTTGTAGTACAAGCTGGCCTTGAACTCGTGCCCCAAGAATGCTTGAATAACAGATATGTGTGGGAACAATATCTTGTTCTTAACAGTATTGCTAAATATATAGTGTCCAGTAATTCATCTAGTCATTTGTTAACAGCAATTGAATATCAACTTTGTAGGTACTATATTACATTCAAGAGACCGACTTGAACAGAATATGATCCCTGTCCCTAGGAGTTTAGAGACTGATGAAGGAGGCATTCAAAATACATCAACCATCTTAGCAGAGTGAGGGTCTTAACTTGGTAAAAGTGCTCAATGGCTCATCGAAATAATGAACATGCCAGAGACAATCCTGATTGCATTGGGAGGTTAGCTTCATTTTATTTTATATTTTATTTTATTTTGTCACACTGGATGTCATCTTCCTCTCCCCCCACCCAATCCCTGCCTTCATCTTCCGCCTCCGTCTCCCTCTCCTTCCCATAGGCCCCACCCCTCCTTCCCCCTTCCCCTTCTGTCTTCCTTCCCTCCTTTCCTCCACTTCCTCTTCTCCTCTTCTTCACCTGTTGGAGATAACAATGCAGACTCTTGCACATGCTATGTACGCAGTCTACCACTGACATACATCCTTTGTTTTTATAATTGTCTTATTTTCATATTTTCTACACAATTTAAGTGACAAGGAACTGGGTTTGCTCTGGATCTGCCTGACTCCTACTCCTTAAGTAGACGAACCTATCGGTGGAGCAGGGGATTACTTACTTTTACGATGAAGCAAAGATATTGGTAAAAAAAAAAATCTCAATTTTCAAAATAAGAGATTAAGGTTAAATAAAAATAAAGTACATTAAAACTAAGTTGTACCACTAAAAAAAATATACCTTGGTATCATCATTAGATCCATTAGTCTGTTTCAACTGGATGAGGCAACTGAGTTCGCATATGTTGTGTGGTGTCTGTAAATGATAAACATGGTGCTTCCCACAGTGTTGGGGCAGTCAGAGCAGTAGGCATGAGCTGTCACAGAACAGGCTAAAAGTTTCATAAAATGGCAAAATTGCACAGCTTCCCTGCCTCTCATCTTGGTCCTCCCCATGGAGACTACTGTGTGAAGGCTGCTCATTTCTGTAGCTCAAAGGCTGTCTTGTTGGACCAATAAAATTAGAACTGTGAAATTTGGTCTTGTCTAATAATGTCTGTGTTTAGAATACAGGGCTGTTAAGAAATATAACACCATACATTCATTATGAACCATATTCAAAGCGAAATTTTTATGAGCGGACTGGGAATTATTTTATATATGTGGACTGAAAACAATCCAGGCCTCTCACTTCTAGAAAGTCTGAAGAATGTATCGTTTCTTGTGTTCTTTTAAAATACGAGCTGGTTCTTGTAACTTCTGTAAAGTGAAGGTTTCAGAGCCACAGATCTGAACATGAGTCCATTTTCACCCCAGTGGGTGTGGAATCCCTTCATTGTCCCTGTACCCATTGAGTCATACTTATTCTATTTCTTAACAGATTCCACCAAAATTGAGAAAAAAAATATATTTTACTTTTGTTTAAATTCAGTTGTCATTTGAAACCATCAGATTGGGGGAAGTCGAAACAGCAATGCAAAACTTATTTTTGAAAGTTAAGGGAATGGTAAGGTTGCCAAAGTTAGAAAAACAAACCTATTTTGATAATTGTCAATGACACAAAAGATTTGTGAAACTATGGTGAGATTTCAGGATGTGTATGTGTACATATAGCCTTGAGATTTGTGATAGGTGTTTTGATGAGCTTGTGTCTTCCCTAACTTGTAACCATTACCTTGTCATTTACACAGAGTATGTTCTGAACCCAGAGCACACAGAAGATGCTTCCCAAAAGCTAAATCAACACAGCTCCTATGTACAATTAGTCAGTGCTCCCAAGTATTAGACAGGAGAAATAGGATTAAAATTTACAAATCATGTGTCTAATGCATAAGAGAAATGTCAAATATGCCTTTCCAGGTGTGCCAGTGATTTGTGAGGTATTTATTATTCCTGATTTTGAGTATGTGTGCGTGTGTTTTAAAAGGGTAAGTTTTCAATAACAAGAGCAACTAGAACCTACTCATTGAAGAGAAGCTTCAGAGTATTAAGTGACTCCTATACTAACTTTTTGGAATACCCATCAAGTTATATGGTATTATAAAGTATAATGGTATGAGTGGTGAATAGATTAAGACTTAAATAATAATCAGAGAACAATGTATGCCTTAGTCTGCAGCAGCAATTTGACCTAATTTGTAACTATTAGGGGAATTCTAATTATTCTAGGAAAACACAGATGAAGCATAGTATTCAGGGAGCAAAAAACTTTTGAGGAATATTAAATTCAGCTTATGAAAATAAAAGAAGCAAAGCAAAAGTATTAGATGCTCTTCAGTAGTCAAAATTGGTCAAATACAGCAGAGGAACCACTAAGCACAGAACACACACACACACACACACACACACACACACACACGCACACACACGAGGACATTTGTTTCCTGGGGTGGTTTCCATGCCTGGTGCACTTTTGGTAGGGGAGTAGAGGAGCAGAGGGTTGTTGGGAAAAGGGATTCGGAATGGGAATACAGTTACATTTCTGTTTTTAGAAGTAGGTCCCATTTATAGTTCTGTTCATTTAAAGGGTTAATGTAATCCTGAGGTTTCCTGTATATGCTCTGCTCCTTAAGCAGAATTGTGTTGTGACATTTTTATTAAGACATGTAACAGTGTAATTAACAGTAGCATTGTTGAGCATCTAGAGCCATGGCTTCTAGGTGACGCGAATGTTGTTTCTCTACTGGCTTCTTGGAACATTTTGCCCCATACTAGGTGATTGACAGGCAGGTCTGTTTTCAGCCCTCTGCACTTATACTTACATTCCAAGTAGAAGGGATTCCACTCAGACTAGATGACAGTAGTGTCCTGTTAGTCCATGTACAGTCTCTCCCTGTGCCTCTTCTGCCCCAAACTGGCCCATATCATGGAACACCTGGTGTCAGAAGTCTTGCTGCTGAACTCATTTGGGATGTTTTGTAAAGAGGTGTTGAGCTAACTTCTCAAGGTATGTAAAGAGAGTCTGGTAGAATGACACACACACCTTCCTGGTTTCTGTAACAAGAGTGAGACCCTTCCAGAAAGAGTAAGCCTGAGAGGTCTGTGAATAGCTCAGTAGTTGATGGGTAATTATTAATAGTCAAGGAGAAATTCTGGAAGTCAAGCATGAAACAGGATATAGCATTGATTTATTGTTGAGTTCACTGAGCACCCCCCCCCCGATAATGATAGGAATGCCAATAAGAGAATACCCTATGGAAATTTGCTATTAAAAAATATCTTCAGTGTTATATGGTTTAAATTCTACAGAAAATTCCCCCAAAACCATATCTAAAGCACATATAGGAGAGAGATTATCTGGAACATACGCTCCTAGGGGCTGATTTTCCCCACTGTTCTTCCAACTTTATCATCATTACTAGACAAATTGGCATCTCTCCCTTTTGCTTTATGGATATTGAGAGTCAAACATGCAACATATGTTTTAATTTACCAAGTAAGATTCCTTTTCTCTTTTGGTACCAGAATTTTTGAGTCGAACACTCAGCATCTTTTGGCTGGTATGTTAATTATGCATTATTCATAATGAAAGGTTCAAATTTGTTATGCTGCAACTGTTCAGCCCTTGACAAATGATTCTGATAGGTGACACCCATTTTTAAGTAAATAAAGAAAAGCAGGAAGTGAATTTCTTCTAGAAAAAAAAATCGTATAGTACTTAGAACTGTCTTGGCAAGTTGCCATTTTTTCTTTTATTTTAACTCTAGAAAAATGCATTGTGTTCCAGCAAACTAATAAATTTTTTTTAGGAAGAAAGTCATCTTGAGGCTTTTCTAATAGTGTCCACTTCCATTACTTCATTGGCTTACTCAACTAGACTTTCTGGATTTAGTAAACTTTATAGTAACCTGCCCCCCCATCACTATAAAATGTTCTTGATGTGTCTTCAGGGTAAAGGATTCTTGTGTGCTGTTATTTATCATTTTAACAAATATTTATTGAGTGCTTTTATGTGCTAGCAGTGAACCATCAATGTAGTCAATTAGAGTATAGGACGTAAGTTTAGGACAGTTTTGCCAAAATGCCAGGCACTCAAAGCAAATGGAAGGAAAAGTTGGAAGAGTGGCAGATGCTACAGAAACCCAAAAACACTGTTCGGAAGTAGCTTCTGTTTGATTTTTGCTTTTTGGACAGTGATGATCTGAGGTGACCTTAATGAAGATTTATTTATGAACAATGCATAAGCCTAGACACTCAAAGTTCACTAGAATTCTAAATTTTCTGGGTAAGTGGGATTGAGACTTAAATTAAGATGGAATACATTTCCAGAAGAAGGGACAGGACCTAGGCATATAGCAGAATAGACAAGGAAGAAAGGGAGTGGTCAAAGTTTATAGGCGTGGAACTCAAGAGACAGGAATTATATGGTACATCTGGAAGTCAGATAAAGTCCATGTTTGTCTGTGAAGGCAACTGGAAATATAGGATGGCATCTTGTGTAGAGCACAATCCTGGGTCTTAAGTGTTCATCTATTTTTCTATTATTGTGTTGTGAGAGAGAGACAGACAGAAGGAGACATACAGAGAAAGAAATTACAGGCATGCGTGGACTACAGTGCATGGGTGGAGGTCAGAGGACAACCCTTGGGAATTGGTTCTTGCCTTCCACTTTGCCAAGGTGACAACATCTCTTGTCACTGTCACTGTACTGCGTATTCCAGGATTGCTGGCTCCTGACTGAGTTCTGGGCGATTCTTCTGTGTCTATTTTCCATCTCATCTCAGGAGTGCTGGGATTGGAGACATACACCTCCATATCCATCTTCAAAAATGGGCTCTAAATCAAAGAATCAAGCTCACATGTCAAGGCTGACATTTTGGATACAAAATTCAGGAAAATAGAAGAAGTGATCGGGCCCATGTTGCAGTATCTGTAGAGTAGATAGGCAAGCAAACCTTCTCAAACCCTGAGGGAACAAGTGTGCCAGTATCCAAAAGGAGAGGAATGACAAGATCAGAGAACCAGGATGATCTAATATCCCTGAAGCCAGAAGTGCCCCCTTTTGTCTCTTCCTCTTGACCATCTAACTCAACACTCCATGTCTGAGAACATGCCAGTGAACATATTTGCGATCTTCTCATAGAATGTATTAAAAGGAAGAATAACAACACGGCAGGAACTAACGGTAGCATTATTGAGGACTGGGATTCAGCCCAGGCTCTCAGATTACTTGAATGTGGCTTCTTGAAACGTTTCGCTGTTTTGTCAAGTGCTATTTTGAATTCTGAAAAGGAGAACTGAAAGAAGAAAAATGTTATTGAATTTGGAAGGTTACTTGAGACTCCTGACGAAGATTTTAGGAGAAAAAAAAGAAAAAAAAAAAAAAAAAAACGAGGCAAGAAAAAGTATGCCATTTGCTATTATCTGACAGAACTGAGGAACACTAAACAGTGTGTCCCTGGGAAAACAACAGAATTATATAAAACAACCCCAAAACCAACCATGTAGCTCTCAGATGTGGAAACCACTTACATAAAGTGTGAGGGATTGGTCTTGCTTTCTGAATGAATCATGCTGCGTCTACAGCATGTTATGGAATATGGGATGGATGGTGGGCGTAAGAACCCGGTGTGTGGTTCTTGTTATAGCCCTGCTGGTATAATAACACGCCAGAATAAATTCTCGGAAAATCAAGGTACTGTAAAAGTGGCGTGGGCTCCCCTGTAGCGTTAGGGAGATTGAATGTGTGATGTGGAAATAAACATGTTTGTACCATCTGGAACACTGGCACTCAGCCTCCTTCTGCATTGCTCTTTGTGTTTCAGACACCCCACCACCCCCTTTTGAGAGCAAGCCTGTTACCTACATGAGCTTTGAATTTTTCAAGTCACAGCTTTCTAAGAATGCCATTAACACTACAGCTTAAATTTAGGAAGATCATACCTGAAACTTGTGGTTTTCTTTTGCTGTTTTTTTTTCTTTCAACATAAATTAATTAATTTTGAACTCAGTGTGAGGCATCAAAGAAAATGTTGTGTCTCTTGTCCTCAGGAAGCTTCCACTCCTGTGGTGGAGACTGACCGTGTCAAGCGTATGTGATTTAAAGGGGACATGAACTTGGGGACTCTAAGCTCTTCTTGGTGACCAGGTTAGCAGAGGAGGCTCAGGAGGGTTTCTCAAAAGATGAGACTAGAAATGTGGTGGGGGAACGTCTCTTAAACATATATTTGTATTTATAGATACATACATAGTCTTTTTCCTTTGAATTGCTTTTCTATTGAGTGATTAAAGACAAATAGTAGAGGAAAAAACACGAAAGTGGAATCGTGTGAAAAGCCAGGACGAAGAAAGCTATTTCCCTATTTTCTATATTTGCTAAAGATTCTCACCAGGCCCACTTGCTCTGTCACTTTATGTGCAAAAAAAAAAAAAATGTATTTTGGTGTTGAAACAATTAATGTTGCATCATCTTGGTCAAACCCACTCACAGGTAAGAAGAGACAGTGTGGAATGTGCAGAGTAATAATAGCAGCTTCCCTGCTCCCAGTTAGGGGTCACTCTTCACCATGAAGGCTTTCTTTTTAAACTTCGCACAATCCCCCCATTTATTTATTTGTTTATGTTTCCGCATGTAGGTGCAGCAACTGAGTAAGCTAATGTGTATGTAAATAGCACAGATGACTGCTGTGGCCTTAACAATAGCAGGGATTTTCTGACCAGACATCATAGGCAGAATACTTGGATTGTTTCTCAGAAGGTCCTGGACTAGCAGAATGCGTCTTTGTTTGTGAGACCTCTGAAATTTTCCTCATAGTGTCAGAATCTTTCAAGGTGTGTGTGTGTGTGTGTGTGTGCGTGCGTGCGCGCGCGCTCGCACTTCGGAATGTTTTGTTTTAGAAATGGCTGTGTTGTTGGACTTGTTTTATATTCCACAGTCTTCATAACTACCCTTCCCTCATTGTGTTGTACCTCTCATTCAGTAACATTCCATGCGAGATTTGCTTTTAGGAAATAAAAACTTTATCTTGTTCGAAATAGTCTCTTAAAATAGCACAGAGAAATCAGTTTGCACGTATCACTAAAGTTTATTAGCTATTATAATTAAGAAATGAAAACAAATACAATTTGTTTCTTCTGTGCTTTTCCAGGCTAAAGAGCTTCTCTCTAATTTTTGGATATATTTCCCATTTTTCTAAGTAGGTGACTCAGAACATGTCTTCAATACAATGTGAAAAACTCCTGAGAATGAAGGTATTGGAAGTTGTCATCATATGTTGTAGAATAGATTGGAAGAGCGTCTGCATCTTCCTGTTAAGTGACAAATATGAGCTACTCTATTCCCGCATGTGCGGTAGAGGAGCAATGCTGTAAATTAAGATGGCATATTGGACTAAGTGTTGACCATGCATGAGATGCTTCTGACTCCTCCCATGCTGTGTTCTTCACCAGCAGTGCGACCTTGGACACATCGCTGAGGCTTCCTCACTCGCTCTGCCAGAGCAGTGTTACTTAGCTCAGAGAGTTTATGAAAACCAAAGGAGATGAACCATGTTTTACACACAATGCTTGACATAATACAAGTTCAAATTAAGGAAATTGGTTGCCACAATTCCAAGTGAGAAAGAAAATGGCACAATTTCACTGAGGATCCAATGGAAGGACTATATTTAGGTAATAACTCAAGTGGTTTTGGTTGGTAAAATCTAGGTATAATTGTGAAATAATGGGACTTACTGAAAAGCTACTTGGGTGTGAGACACATAAAGAACATAAGACAGAGGAACCCCACCCCAAATACTCTCTGGAATCCTATGTCCACCATCTTCATAGTCATATAAATATCACAGTTTAAGCAAGGTGATGGTGGCACACTCCTTTAATCCCAGAACTAGGGAGGCAGAGGCAGATGGATCTCAGTTAGGTTGAGGCCAGCCTGGTCTACAAAGTGAGTTCCAGGACAGCCAGATCTGTAACACAGAAAAACCTGTCTTGAAAATAAAAATACCAGTTGATTCAGTGATGTCCTTGAATGTTTTATTTTAAAAGTGCTATAGGCTTGGTTTACTTAAGTGAGGAAAATAGAATTTTTTGGAAGACAATTGCTTAGGGTTGGTTCTTGTAGATTTGGGATGACTTGAACATTTGTTCTAGCACAGAAGTTTAATGACTTTTCAATTGGGGATAACTGCTCAGGAAATGTTACATTTTACTTATGTATTTATTCATTCATTTACTTGTTTTGTGTGTTGTATGTGTACTCATGTGTATAAAGGCCAGAGGTTGAGGTCTGGTGCCTTTATCAACCTCCACCTTATTTTCTGAGAAAAGATCTCTTGCTGAACCTGGAGCTCACAAATTGCTAGATTTGATGGCCAGGGATCCTCTGCAATACTTGGTCTTCCTGTACTGGGACTACAGGAACTTTCTACTAGACCTGACTTGTTAGATAGACATTGATAATTTGAACACAAATCACGTTGCCCACGGAGTTCTGTTACTCCCATGGTATTCCTCAGCCTTCCTTAACCCTAGTTCCAGAGGATATATCGTCTTCTGTGTAAAACAAGGCATGTATGTGGTTTGCAGGTATAACACAAAATAAAATAAAACTTTAAAAAAGTAAATACCTAACTTTTGTAAGTCTCCTGGTTTGTACCTGTAAAACAGAATACCTGCACTATGTGTTGCTGAAGGTTTATGTGCACAGTGCTTGGCCTGCAGCATTTGAAATCTGTGTGTGAGCTGTTAATGTGGTGTTGATGCTGACAATAACAAAGGCAATTTTGCGATGACAATGTACAGAAGCTGACATGGTGTCATTTTCTGTAATAAATCACTCACTGGGTATTATAAACAGCTGGTACTGACCAGAGAGATGGTGATTTCTATAGATGCCCATGCATGCCTATCATAGTTGTAATCTGAGTTTGAATTCCCCATCATGGATTCCTGTTCAATGGTGCTTCTATAGTCTCTAATCTCAACAGATGGGGGTAAATCTCTGAAAACATTTACTTAACCTCACTTCAACTTTTTAAGATTTTTGGGAACACTGGAAATGTGTGGTGCAAGCATTAGCATGTCACTTTCAAAACCCCGGAAAGCTCTGCTCTAAGCAAATAAAAATACTTTGGTCATTATTATTACTAATTACTAATCATTATTATTACTGTTGCTATTCAATGAAGAGACATAGCATTTACCTAGCTGCTGTTCCTGGAAGCTAGGGTTTAGCTGTTGACACATGCATTTTTCCAGCTCCTTGGGCTTGAGCTGGTTGTACACCACTCCCCTTCCTGTACCAGCACAGTTGTTGATGTATTGCTGTCTGTATCCTGGAGTCCCACGGGGGGGGGGGGGAGGAGAGGGGGTCGAGGGAGGGAGGACACTACGTTGACCTCTAGTTTCCTCTCCTCAGCGCTCAGCATATTTCTGTCCCAGAAAGTGAACTCTTATTTTGTAAAATGAATGAATGAACATACGAACCAGTTCAAAAAGATTGTTTTGAGTTGTGTAAAACACTAGCCTGTGTGGCCAGAGTGGCTACGCAGTGAATGAGGGAGCAAGTTCTTCAACAGGACAATGAGAGCATTCAGCCGTCCTCCTGGGAAATGCTGTCTGGACACCAAGAGCTAATGAAAACACTTGAGTAGGAGAAAACCCACCTGAGAGACCGTAAGGCTTTGCTTATTTCAGTCTGAATCTTGGGATTACTGTGAAATTGTATTTCAGGATGAGCTAACTTGTCTGACACCAGCCTTCCCTTGGCCTCCTGAGAAAGCACTGTGGCTACATCATCAATCTGCTGTTTCCAGGCCATCCAGCTGAAATGCTAGGATTCTTCTTAGACCACAAGACTTGGTCAGCTAGCCAGAGAGAACATGCACTCCCTCTTCCTTGCTCTTAGCCCTTGGGTACCACGTAACAAGCAGAGACAAAACACGGGTTGCACAAGCCCTCTGGCCCCAGCCCTGCTCTGGTCCTCACAGGGGTGGGTGCAGTGACTCAGGTGTTGAGCCGGTGGGCAGCTTGGGAGTTGCTTGGGATTTCCAGGACACCCGAGAAGAGGTGTGGCCTGCCAATGCAGATCTACAGTCTACACTGCAATTCTTGTCTTCTGATTCTCCTGGGTTTTCTTTTATGGACTTGGCTATTCTATATAGACATAACACTCCCTGTTTTTAAAAGCCCTGCTGAAGCCTAACTGTTTTAGTGGACTTAGAGCACATGATGGTGATTGTCCGGAATCTGTTAGAATCTTAGTCTTCTTTGAGTGTTTAGGTTACTTATTTGTGTATGTATTAGCATATACACATAGTACATAAATATGTGTGCAGGCATGCATGCCTGTGATTATGATTCATGGATGCCTTCCTTTATAGCTTCCCAACTTAGTTTTTGAGACAAGATCTTCCACTAAACCTACTATTACGGGCTGACCACTGAGTCTGGGGAGCCTCTTTCTTAACTTTCTTTTTGATGAGTGCTGGGGATCTGAACTCAGGTCCTCATATCTTCAATCTTAACTTATTTTTGAAGTCAACTCGTTGTGTGCATATTTATTGGGTACCATGTATGCTTTGACCAATGATGATAGTAAGTGATATTAAAATCAAGCTTGCTAAGCATTTTCCCTGGGCATTTACCATCATGGCGAAAACATGAGAACTCCTCTGAGAGCTACAGTATATTGCTTTTATCTATTGTCAATCCCCCATTGATGGAGCATGAGAACTTCTCTCTGACTGACTCTGACTACTCACTAGCTAACCTTTCCCTACTTTCCCTTACCCACTCCCCCATCTGTGATAACTACCATTCTACTGTCTGCTTTTTTAGATTACACAGATGAATGATAACACACAGTACTCATCTCTGTGCCCGGATTAGTTCTTGAAGCATAAGTCCTCCACTTCTATCCATGTTGTTGAGTCTGAGATGAATGCATCTTTTTGATGACTAAGCCATACTCTATTGTACATATATGCTACTTTGTTTTCATTAATTGCACACGAGTTGTTTATAGACTTTTAATCTGATAATCAGGAAGAACAGGAAAATGGAGCTTTATGTTAAGTATTTTTTCAAACATGCTCTATTAGGATTTTAAAATAAAATTTCAGAGAACCCTGCATGACTGTTATGATAGCACAAATTCTTTGTGTTTTTAATTTAATTTAGTTAAAGATAATGTTAATTGCACAAATTGTAGTAAAAATCCCCAAATGAGCTTGGCTGATAAAACTGCACTGTGGTGACAGGAAGAGAGATTATAACTATTAGGAGCTACTTTTAAATAGTTTTAAATTTTCATTCTTCTTTGAAAAACAAAGCAGAGCCAAGGCCCCCAACACAGTATCTGAAATGGGTTGTGGGGATGTTACCACAATGTGTTAACCACATTCCCCCTTTTAAAGACAGTTCAAAAGAATTACAAGAAAGTTGATGGATGAACTCAAAAACTACACAGGCTTGAGAGATACATTAGCCAAGATGCAATGTGGACAGACCCTGGAAATGGTCGACATCCCAGGATGGTCCAAGAAGGGGAGAGCAGAAGCCACCACACTGCTGTGAGGCCCCATTCTCTTGCTCTCCAGAATTAGTCCTGGAAGGTGATGACCTAGGAGTTGGCTACACATCTGCCCGACTTCCCTGAATGTGAATTACTTTCTGTCACCTATAGCATAGTGAGTGGGTGGGGAGGCTGCTCCTGTGGAGTTTGTGAAGGATCTCTCCCATTGCAGGTTTTGTGTTTTTCTTCATGGTATATCCTTCAGCACTTGCCTTTAGCTCAGCTTTCAACAGTTTTGTGACACAGTTTGAAAATGCTTGAGGGAGTTTGCCTTTTTTGTCCATTTCCGCTGTAAAATGGTTACATTCTTGCTCTTCATACAGTTGACATTGTGTTTCAAAGCTGCTCATTGTTCTGGCTCTGGGTGGTGGAGACTGGTGTGCATCTGGGGTCTAACACAGACCTCTGGCTATTTAAAACTGCTAGACTGCCTCTGGGCAGTGACTGCTCAACACAGTTGTCAGTATTAGCTGAGGTATTAACCACAATCTTGTTTCTTTTGTTCCAAAATAAGGATGAGGGTGTGTTTGGGGACAGATACATAAGAGGTAGGGGCTGTTCTGCTTTTCTTAGCAATATAGAAATACAGGCCAGGAAAGGGATCCCCCACAAACTCGTAGTCTATATGAAGTTCACTTGAGCAACTGCTTGGCTGTGTGTGTGGTGTGTTTACACACTCAACAATCTCTTATCCTCTACTACTTGTTTCTTCTAAGATTTAGTGTTCTTGTAAAACATGGTCTCTGCCTCTGCCTCTGCCTCTGCCTCTGCCTCTGCCTCTGCCTCTGCCTCTGCCTCTGCCTCTGCCTCTGCCTCTGCCTCTGCCTCTGCCTCTGCCTCTGCCTCTGCCTCTGCCTCTGCCTCTGCCTCTGCCTCGAGTGCTGGGATTGAAGGCCTGCGCTGCCAGTCCTACTGTTTGTGAATGTTACTCTTTACATGACTTTAATGCTTCCTATCTAATTCTCACTTTTGTTTAGCTCATGAACATTTATTGTGTGGTGAACACAACTGATTTTTCTAATCATCTACCTGCTCTAGACTTAGTGAACACTACAGGCCCTTATACCTTGTTTATTAACATATTTGACATTCTTAATGGGAATGATATCTTTATCACTCTCGCATGGCTTGGCTAAACACCAAGGTTAGGCACATACTAAGCACTCAATGAATGCTAAATTGACTAATGAATAAATAAATAGCCAAATTGTGCAATGCCAGAAACATAGATGAACACATTTGTCTTCCCACAATACTAGAAGTTGTTGAATAACAACAAAGTCACAAGATACAGCCATTTAGCTGACAGCAGTATGCCAAGTAAGTCTGTCTTTCCTTGACAGTCAAGGCGAATACAGCATCTTTTGTTCAAGTCTTAATTACAGGTATTCACATTCAGATCACACTCTCCACATTGCATAAATGTCTCTATATATGTGTGGGGGGGTATCTCTATGTGTCTTACAAGAAGGTTACAAAGGATTAGAAGGCCACAGTGGCATTCAAGAAGTTTCAAAGAGGATAGAGAGGTAGACGTTAAGAAATTTGGTAGGGATGCAAGAATCTTTGTGGGAATACAACAATGAACCCAAGAAGATGGTGTGCTGAAAACACCACCGGCTGATGACCACTGCCACTGTAGAGTCGGAGTCAGGTTGTGGGGCCAAGTGTTGAGCACAGAAACAAGGTGCAGTGGGGGCTGGAGAGCCAAAGGGCAGGACCAGGTCCTGGCTCAAAATGACCCCACAGATGACAATCCAAGTCACCTGTTCCAGTGGTGAGGACCAGCCGAGCTAATGCTCTGGGATAGCTGGGACTCATCAGCCAGTCCTACTCCTTGTCCTGCACACTTGGTGGTCAGATGACAGGTTGGTGGGCCTGTTGCCATAGCAATGTTAGGTGTCTATCACCATTGTGGCCAGGTGAAGAAAGGATGCCCTTTTGTCAGTCTGGTGGGTCTAGGTCCTTAGGCTTTGATTTTCCTTTTATGGGTTTAATATGTCCAAGTGCTGGGGCAGCCTCAGTTTACTGTGATGAATTTTCAGGGTGTAACCTTTCCTACTTTTAGCAGTAAGGTTTTAAAAAAAATTAGTGCCTTGTGGGGGATACTAGATTCATGATGGTGTCTATATGTCCACTAAGGTGCAGCAGCATCTTCTATGTCCTAAGTGGGATTGTAAAATGGAATCTCTCAGGAGGAGGCAGTCTGAGGAGTCACTGTATTATACCATATGGAGTAACTTAGGGCAGGACACAGCCTGGTCTCAACAATAGGTTACAATGGTTAATAAAAATTGACAATGTAGTAAGAAGGCATGTTCTAGCTCTCTTTTGAACAGTTAGACTTGTATTATGAAGTACAAAACAGACACTGTTTACATAGTTTCAAACACCTGAAAAATCAAATCCATGCAGCCCTTGGCAATTCTGATAGATGTTTAGAATATAGGTATGTTTATTATGAATGCCTAAATATTTAAGTTTTACATTGTCAGTCAAAACACAATGTTTTGGCAGTTGTCTGGGCTTCAAGTGAATATGTAAGCAGTGCTTTGTTCCACTGACTAAGTCTGAATGGATTATGTGGAGGATAAAAATATACATAGAAAACGAAACATACATTCAAATTCTTAATGTATTTTATTGCCTGTTTTACTCTTTTTTTCTTTGGAGTTAATTTTACTAATGTTAACAAAAGTCTTGATTGGAACTCTAGCCTAAAAGTATGTGCTTTTTCATGACTATAGAGATCTAGAAATTGAAAACTGCTAATTTTTTTCTCTTATGTATTTTATCATTCATTTTTAAAGTACATAATACTAATATTACTTTTTCCTTTGAACATCGTTCTGGTCATATCATTACTATAATCCCAAATTTATAAAATAATTTTAACTTCTTTTGTTTGTTTGCCAGACATACCTGAGTCTAAAATGTTTCCCATTTTAAATTATATCCAGAACACTAACTTAGTAAGTATTTTATTCTACTCACTCAGAAAGGGTGTCAGTAGCTAACTTGTAAATTGCATTGCAAAGAACCAAGTAATGAGACTAACAGTGACACTCTTCACAATAGATAGTGGAAGGCAGCGAGTAAAAGTTGAGTGGATGGTGAGCAGCTTCTGTGCTGTGGTGATGTGGTCCCGATACTGTGGTATGCCATTGACATCTAAAGAGAACTATGACTACTTAGAAGGTCCATCTCTGTCACTAAGACTCTCAGACATCCATCTTCATGACTATATTTTCTGTATCCTGTGTTTCCTTGTCATAGATACACATGTGCAAAACCTCATGAGATGTTACCATCTTAGCAAGTTGCTTTGAGTAGTAATTAAGTGCAACAATGTATGAGTTCATTTCAGCACTTCAGGAATTTTTTTTTACATCTTTTGTTTTTGTTTTTATTTATTAAGTACTATTTTGAGTTGTAGCTATTGGTGTCATGGGAATAACACTGAAAAACTAAGTGGATCCAAAAGTGAACTGCAAAATAACACTCTTGAAGATGTAATCTGCTAGAAGACGCTGAAGAATGGAGTGTCCCCAGCCTCTAGGGAAAGCAACCAGGATAGTTGCGATAGCATCTTAACCTCTATGAGTTACTGCTAGAGGGAGCAGAGGCACATAGATCGTCTGTGGACCACACAAACAGAAAGTGCAGCAATGTTCTGAAGGGCACATTTTGTTGCAGTTCGGTGCTAAATCCCCTCTCCCTGGCAGTCAGCAGTGAAATGCTATATTACAAAGCTGGAATCCAAGGGGGCACTTTTTAAAGATCTGCTGCTTAATGTTGTTTTAGAGCAATGTTGTTCTTTTAGCCTCCTCAGAAAAACTGACATTTGTTCTATGGTTCTATAGTTCTAATGATGCACCATTCATTCCTCTTGGTACCCACCATAAAGCTTATGTCTGGTCTTTCCAAAACCTACAGTGACTTCAAGGGAGGATTTGCCCAGAAGTGACAGAAAGGAGTTAGGTAGTATTAAAGGAGCTTATTTTCTCTTGAAGAGGACAAGGCCTTAGTAGGTTCATCTGTTTATCTCCCCTCCTCCCCGTCTCCAGCCCCTGTCTGCCTTGCCTTCCCTTCCCCATCTCTTGTCCATTTCTCCCCTCTCTGTTCTTCTCCTCTGCTACCCTCCTCTCTCCCTCTACCCAACCCTTGCCCTGCCTCAGTCTGTCATCAGAGGAAACTTCCAGCTGATAAAGCATGTTTGCAGGTACCAGCCTAGAGGAAGTGGAGAATAAGCCATTACATCTCATCCTGTGTCACTGCTTAGGGAAGCTTGTGTGAGGGGGTATTGCTGAGCAGGCTGAAGTTTTGTGTGGGCCCCCTATAGAGTTATGCAACTGATGGAGCACATCTGGCCAAAGAATAGCTTGGCAGCTGTAGTGCTGATTGCAACATCAAGTATTGAGAAATAAGACATCTTGGTGAGGTTGGGGATGTGCAGTGGTCATGGTGTTCGTCATTTCAGAATCTTCAAAGGTTTTAGGAAGAAGAAGAAGAAGAAAACAGCATGTAGAAGGTCCTGCAAGCTGAGAATGTGAGTGAATCTGTGTTACAGACCTCAGAAAGGACAGCCATGGTGAAATCACTACCAGTCACTCAGCTTGAGAGACCCATGTTGATCCTGTAATGGCAGAGAGCATGAAGTACCACCATCTGGGTCTGTCTGGGCTATGTGACAGTCAGGAAAGAAAGCCTTAGTGATAAGAATGACTTCAAATACACGTGTAAAAGGACAGAAAGACTTATCCTGTGGGAAAGGTAGAAGCTGAGGATGCATACAAGGAAGTAATGATGTAAATCCAAGTCCACCTTGAAGAATTGGCAGTTAGAGAGTGGTAAGATCTTTGATCTGGTAACTCAGAGCTTCAGAATTAATGAGATAGCTGCACGCTGGCAAATATACCAGGATTGGAAATTCTAACACTTCTATCAGCAAGATTAGTTAGTGTACATGTTTTACAAAATGATTAGGTAATGTGTGTCAGTCCTCACAAAATAGGTCTTTGACTCCCTTTAGCTCAGTTGTCTGATTTTCCACCCCAAGGAAGACGACCATGGAATAGAAAACTGACCCGCTGCGTGCCCAGAGATGTCGATATGTTGTTAACTATAGTCAAAAGGGTGGTCAGCAATACGTTCAACAGTGAAATCTATAGGAATTGTTTGTTTATTCTAGGAAATATCTACCTAACCAAATGTGGTTGAGGATAGTAACTGAGTAAGAATAAAGGGAGTGACTGGTGAGTGATGAGGATGCTGAGGATGGGGGAAGTCAGAGGATTACAATGTTCATGTAAAACAGGCATATCAAATATGTGGCCGTGAAGATACACCCATGCCAACAATTCCTATGATGGGGAAGTGAAGCACTCATATGTAATCACTTCTTTTAATGCCCTAAGTTCTCTATGATGGACTACCTTGTTTTTCTGTAAGTATGTACTCCTTAATGTTTATCTATTTAAGGGAAGTTGCATAAGCCTCATTATTAGGCAAATAAAAGAAAATGTTTTCAAATCTTTGGAAACCAGCCATCTCCATTTCCCCCAGCCAATGCAGGTGCCTTGTGTATCTCCCAGAAAAGAGAGTAGCTACACATCTCAGTTCCCGGAGCTCAGAATGCTCGCTCTTCTTGGGACTGGAGTAGATGCTCTGCGGCCCACTTCCTCATTTCCCTTGCTCCTTATATCACGTGTGTGTCCGACCCTGACTTTCATCTTTGGACTCCAGCAGGTCCTTAATTGATTAAGTCCCAGATGTTCTGACTTGAGTAAATAAGCTAAAGTGGCACATAAGACCAAATTTTACAAGTATTTAAATACTCTTCGCTTTAAATACTACCCCCCATGTTTGTTGCTTTCCTTGTGAATATAAAAATACTGAATTTTTAATATTTACATCTTCTTAGAGCACTAAAAGTTTCAAATGAAGGGATTACTATTTCTTGGGCAATTAGCACAGCCCTTGCTTCTCATATGTAATCTCACTGTACACTGTGGGTGGTTTCCTCTCCTGGGAGCCAGTTATGTCAGAATGCAACCCATGTCTTGGTTTCTTCATCATGTGCTTGTGCAAGATCAACTAGAAAGACCTGGTGGCCTGCTTCTCTGGATGAGCATCTGAGACTCACATAAATCATATTCAGAGGGAAATCACATAGCTGATGGAGTTGGGATTAGAATAGAGATCTGTAGGTGCCAACTCCTGAATTTCATTAAGCTCATGATAAAGTTTTTTTTTTTTTTTATGATGCTGTTTTAAATTTTCAATCTGTGCATAGTAATATATCTGACTCATTGCAGTAGAGTTTATAGTAAACTTGTTTCTGACAATTTGACAACTTTTAAAATCTCAGGTTTGTTTTTACCGCCGCTGACCCCCAACCCCCCCCCCCCGCCACACACACACACACACACACTCCCCTTTTTTCCCTCTCCCCAGTTAGCCTGTCACAAATGATAAATCTGTTGCTGGTTCCCTAGACTAAATATCCTGCTTACTCATTACCGGCGATTCATTGTCACATTGGTCTTTTCTTTCAGACGCAACCATCCAAATGCACTATTGAGTTTGGGAGGCCTTTAATATGTCATCAGGCTCCGGGAAAGGGAAAGGGCAGGTGTCCACCTGTGAAGAAGCAGTAATAGAGGGGATTAGTTTCCCAAATCCAGCATGGGGCTTGCTGTGCTGGCTTATATCCAAGCTACTGAAGTCCTCCACAGCTGGCCTTGGGGAGCCACCAAAGGCAGGGGGACATGCCCCCGTAGGCTCCTGGGTGTTGAGTAGGAGAGTGGGACATGAACTTGGAAGCACAGCTTTGGATTTGGCATTCCTTTTATACCTCCAGCTGAAGCACGTTCAATATTGGCTCCTCTGTCCCAGTGCCTTTGATTTTTGGGATTGGCCACTCAGTTTTCCTAGACGCACTTTCTGTTGAGCTGCCCTGGGGAAAGTTTTCACCTCCCTAATCCCCTTTCTTCTATCTCTCCCTTCTATTCCCTTCTGCTTCTTTTCCTTCTTAAATCATTACCAAGATCTTGGCTTCAAAACCGTCCGCATGCGCCAAAGGCAGTCTCACGGGGTGAGATTACTTTCATGTGTGGCCTAAACACAGAGCACAAACTACTCCCTGGAAAAGAAAACAAAAACTTTGCCCTGGAACATGCAGAATGCATTCTCCTGTGAAGAAACCACTCTATTGTGCTTCCCCATGTCCTAAGTGACCATCACAGAAACCGAAGAGCAGATCGATCTGGCAAGGAAACTGGCCACTAGGGGACAGAGCCTCTGCCATGTTCTAATTTTAGAATGGTGTAAAAAAAAAATTTCACAATTTTTTTCTCTAAAACTCAACAACTTGCACTATGTTTGAATTGTAAAAAAAAAAAAAATTGCACTTTAAACTGGCATGGGTAGGTGACTGGGTAGCGGCAATGGAGTCTCCTCTCAATGATTTCATGTGCTCACTTGAAAAGACTCGCATTCTAAGGGTGTTTACCCAGCCTATCACAGGAACTCCTTTTGTAGACCAGGCTGGCTGCAGATGCACAGAGCCCCACCTGCTTCTGCCTGCTAGCTGCTTGGATTAAAGGTGTACAGAAGCACACCAGGCCCCCAAAGCTTCTTTTAGCATTGGTGTTTTAAGTGAACACAGGGTGGTCTCATGCATTCTTGCACCTTAGTCGCAGGCAAGTGGCAGGAGTAAGACAAAGACGCCCAGAGCCCTGTGGGTTTGGTAGTTCGGTGTCTCTGTGTTTCTGCGTGAGAGGCCACACCTGTGTGTAGGGGACTTCTGAGAAGAGATCATGAACATTGACTGTGTCAGAATAAAAGTAACTTTGTCCGAAAGCATCCAAGTGACACAATGGAATTAGGGCTCAGAGATAAGTCACATGGGCTCCTTGTCCTCAAGTGTGGGAAAATAGTAGATGGCATCTACAGTCTGGTATCATAAGCACACTAATGAAGATGGCAATGGGAATGGTGGCATTCTGAATTTTTGCCAAGTGGTATGTTATAGGCACCGGTAAATCATGGGTGTCATACCTCAGACAGGCTGAGGGTTGGGAGTTTGAGATGCTCTGATGTGCTAAATACTCTGTGCTTGTTTTGAGTAGAGATCCACGGTCTCCAGGAAAGTGGCAAGGAAGGTTAATACACGAGGAGGGGGAGGGACCGGGTGATGGTATGCTGTGTCCTCAAACTATCTAACAACCAGTACCTTAGTGCTGGTTTTGTGACAGCTCGGGGTTTGTATTCATTTACTCCATTTCAAAACAAATGTTCAGGGGCTGGGGAGATTGTTCAATCTATAACATGCTTGCTGTGTAAGCATGAGGACTAGAATCTGCCAAAAGAGCTACATGTGGTGGTGTGCTCCTCAAATGCCAGAGCTGGAAGGCAGAGACAGGTGGGATTAGTCGTACTCAATGGCCTAGTCTAGCCTTGTTGCTCAACTCCAAGCAAATAAGAGACAGTGTCTCCAAAATCAAGGTGGATGCCTCTTGAGAAGTAACATGAACCATTGACCTTTGGCTTCCACACTTACATGCATACATAGGCAGATGTACCCGTACACGTGTGTGCATATGTGTGCCCGGGGTGGGGGAAGGGAGAAAGAGATTCAGACATTTGTAGCACTAGGTTGATGCTTATTTTAACTTCACTGAGTAAGTCTCTGCAGCTGTCACTAACTTCACATGATGTGTGCGTCACCCTAGGGCAGGTGGAACATGTACAGCAGACTTTAATAGGATTCTGCTCAGCTCCAGGCTCTGGATTTACATGACTGACAGCACATGCAGGTCCTATACTGCAACCCATGCTACAAAGGGTGGTTATGTACTGTTTTCAATCTGATCAAACTGCATTTCATCATTGATTGCTGCTATGAAATAATAACAATAAAAAATCCTGTCAAACAGTGACTCCTTCTAATCAGTCATCTTAAAGAAAGCCTTGTCAATCATAATTCAACACCTTCTTCCAGTGACCCAACTAGGAGTATTTAAACGAAAACAAAAGTGGTTTAGTCATTATTTGGACATGATTTCTTCTAAATTAGTATTCAGTATTTGGTTATTTTTACAGAATAGAAGAGATGGAATAGAATTAATGGAGTTTATTCTTTAAACAGACACATGATAAAGCATGTAAAGGACATTATTAGCTATTTGGTATTACTTGGTTTACTGCAGCAATATTTCTTAGTGCTATAAACACACCAAAAGAAAAATGCATGTAGAAGACAGTTGTTAGCATTGTTCTAGAACACAAAGTTGCCTCATCTTTTATAACTTAATGACCAAAGGCTGAATGTTGCTCCTCACAATTTGTGATACAGTTGAATGCAGGCATTGTCTTAAAGCCTCCGATTTCTCCATGAGGGAGCAGAGAGTGTGGCAAGATCAAACAACTGGGCTTCATGGTTGCATGTCCCCAAGGGGAATGATTAGGGCTCCAGAGGGATTTGTGTGCCTGCAATCATAGCCTGAGCACTTCCCCTCCTCAATCCCTTTGGAATTTCTCAGCTGCAGCCATCAGTCCGAGGGGTTGGCTGAGCCCACACGAAGCACAGCAAATTGCTTCTGTTTATCACCACACCCTACCTACTTCCTGTTACAGTTCTGAAAATCCAATGGAATTGTGAGCCCTGGATGACTTTGTACCACTGCTCTCTGTTGCACCTCTTCTACCCGCTCCTTCCCTGGGCACTGGCCACCATTATTTTGCCTGTAGAATGAAATACTTGCCCATTTTCCAGGGAATTTGCTAACTTAATTGGCATTCACATGGGTTACTACTCACATAACCACATTTGCTGCCTACCACTAGATAGCAAGTGTGGTTGTTTAGTAAGGAAATGTATTTTCTTTATCAAAAAATCATAGTATTTGAGGGTCCTACAAAGTTCTGGACAGTCCTTCCATGTTGTGATAACAGATACATAAAATTCTATAAAACTCAACAACAGCAAGGTACACGGAGTCTGTTTTTCTAGCCAGGATTCTGTTGTTTCCTTATTTCAAAGATGGCTCAAATCAATATTCCTGGTGGAAATTCTGAGTCAAGGTACTGTGGAAATGCTTGAAAAGATTTCATGGATTAAAATTAGTCAATAGGAAGTAATATGCAATTTCAGTTGATTTGGTTTCATTTTTTAAAATTTTTCTTATTTTACATATTGATCCTAGTTCCCTCTCCGTATCTCCCTCCCTGCCTCCCTCCCTCCCTCACCCCCTTACTCCTTACTCTCCTATCCTATACTCCACAGGGAGGGTGATGCTCTCCTTGAGGGATCAACAAAATCTGTCAAGTCACCTGGAGTAGGGACTAGGTTTCTGTTTTAAAATTTGATATTATACACTGGCTGTAATATTCTTAGCATGTTAATATCTGCTCAGTGGGTAAAATTTCTCTATTTCTCTTTTTGTAGATATATCTGTGTTTCTTTGTTTTTCATTTTATTATTTTATTTTACACATAAATCCCAGTTCCCTCTCCCTCCCATCCTCCCATGCTCTCTGACCCCCCCCTCCCATTCCATTCCCCAACCAATCCACAGGGAGGGCGAGGCCCCCCAGGAGGGATCACTAAAATCTGTCAAGTCATCTGGAGTAGGGTCCATGCTCTCCCTCCTGCCTCTAGGCTAAGGGATTATCCCTCCATGGGGAATGTGCTCCCAAAGTCCTTTTGTGCACCAGGGATACACCCTGGTTCCATGGTCAGAGGTCCCGTAGACTGCTCAGGCCTCCTAATTGAGATGGGGTAATGGTAACCAAACAAGTCAAAGACCTATATAACAAGAAGTTTTTGTCTTTAAATGAAGAAACTAAAGAAGATACCAGAATATGGAATGATCTCCCATGGTCTTGGATAGGTAGGATAAACATAGTAAAAATGGCAATTTTGCCAAAAGTAATCTACAGATTCAATGCTATCAATCCCCATCAAAATCCCACCACAATTCTTCACTGACCTTGAAAGGATAATACTCAACTATATATGGAAAAACAAAAGACCCTGGATAGCCAAAACAACCCTGTACAATAAAGGAACTTCAGGAGGCATCACCATCACTGACTTCAAGCTCTACTAAAATCTATAGTCCTAAAAACAGCTTGGTATTGGCACAAAAATAGACAGGAAGGCCAACGAAATTGAATCAAAAATCCTGATATTAAACCACACACCTATGGACACCTAACTTGTGACAAAACAGTTAAAGTTATACAATGGGAGGAGGAAAACATGTTCAACCAATGGTGCTGGCATAACTGCATGATGAATTGTAGAAGACTGCAGATAGACCCATGTCTACTGCCATGCACAAAACTTAAGTCCAAATGGATCAAAGACCTCAACATACATCCAATCGCACTGAACCCCTTAGAAAAGAAAGTGGGAGGTACTCTTGAACGAATGGGTAGAAATTCTTAACCGTATTCATGAAACTGGCCTCCAGTTGCTCTATATGCCGAATACAAACACAGTGTTCTCTAATGGATGGATGCATCTTTTACTCTAAAGGCCAGTGCATCTCATCTTACAGAAAGCTCTTCTGGGGCTGTAATTGGTATTAACATGCCAGTACTCACTTACTGCTTCCAAGGATGACATCTGACGCTTGTGCAGACAACAGGGAATTTATGTTGAGTTTGCTGATGTACACGAGTAGCATCAACATTTTTATTTATTTTGCAAGGCTCCAATTTGGAGACTGCCTGTTGCCTTCTGACTATGCCTATTCGCCCTCCATATCCATGTAGACCCACCAGTTTGATTTGCTTTGTCAAATACTGCCTTTAGTACCTTTATTTTGTTCCCACCTTCCTTTTGTCATCTTGTGACATGGCTTCTGTGGGAGACTCATAACTGACCTTCCTGCCCTGTTAGTTTTTCTACCGCATGGCTTTCTTGAGTTTATCATCTGGCTACTCACTATTTAGTTCCCGGAGAATATCCTATTATCTTCAAGGACCTGTGCCAGTTGTACTCATCCAACCCCGTTTGAAATGTAAGTTCCTATTCAGCGTCGACATCTGCAATGCTCAGGACTAGGTGTGTTTGTTACCTTACCCCATGCTGTCTCATTTCTTTATTCTGCTTCTGAGTCAAGTGAAGATATCTCTGTGCTGTATTGCTTCTCCTCTGTTGTGTGGTGACTGTTGTATGACCATTGCCATTTGCAGTGTGACATTGTAAGATACGACCTTATGCTATTCTTTCAGTCTTCCCATCTTCCCAGGAAGAAACCAAGTATTCACACACGGTGCTAATAGCATGAGTCACTCACTCTTTGACCTCAAATGTTTTAATAGTCAAGGGTTGCTTTTGATATGCCCATGTTTATTTTAGCATAACATATACATAGAACGGTAACTTTGAGTCAGAGGTCTGGAGGATTTATAATATTCATAGTAATCCTTTCTCACACTAGTATTAACAGCTGACTTCAAAGCATACCAGCATAATTTAGCAATTCCCTAATAATGATTATATAATGGCTGCTATGGGAGATGACTGTGCCTGAATAGGGCATATATATTCACAAATACATGTATGGGTGGAATATAGGGCATGTCAAAATGGATTAGGTTCTCAGTTTCTCCATTTGCATTACACTCAATAGAGAAAAAGATAAAAGAAAATTACATGTGACTTCAGTACCATGCAAGAGCCAACTTTATTCAGGGCATCAGACAATTTATGCTCTGAGGGCTATGAAGAGTCACCTGAGTGGAGTGTACAATCACAAAGACAAGATGCTCATGGCAAACATGATTTTCCATAGAGGTGTATGACTAAGACAGCCGAAGTGAACTCTTTCCTATCTGCTGCACCTGGGAGGAACATGGAAACACACTCCAAGAACAGTTTTGTGTTTTGAAAAAGGCAAGGTTATAGAGCCTTGTCCTATTTTCTTGGAGTTGTCTCACAAGCGCTCAGAATTCTCACAGGACTCCATTCTTGGACCATGTTCTGACACCTACCTATTGCTAAAATTAAAAACCTGGAGAGAGGAGAGAGAGAGAGAGAGAGGGAGGGAGGGAGAGGGAGAGGGAGAGGGAGAGGGAGAGGGAGGGAGGAGAGAGAGAAAGCAGATACCATAGCAATAGCAATTGCTTCTGTATTTACTGTAGTAACATTTTCCTTAAATTTTTCTTCCCTCTGATGTCACAGGGCACCAGAGTACAGTGACCTAGTGAACCTACTCCACTTTCCTTGGATTATTTTATGATAATCAAGCTATAAAACAAATGACCGCCCACCTCCATTGTGGATCTGGTTCATTGTTTCTGTTTGCAAAGCCTTTAAAATATTTGTCTGCCACTACAGATTCCACTAAAACCATGTAGCCAAAAAGCTCATTTAATTTTTTATCCTCAGAGCTTGGTAACTAATCTTTTAAAAATATGGACTAATAGACATGCGACCACCCTTGTTCGGCAGAACATAATCTTACAAAGATACACACTTGCTTCCTGGTCCTATGCCCTGATGTCTTGCAGCTTTCTCCACTGCAAATAGAAACTCAAAGAAAAAAAGCTGTCAATGTAAATCCCCTGTAGGGCCATGGGGCAAAGCACTCTAGTAGCTTAATAATGAAACACGTTATGTGTGGGGACAGAATGATAGAAATAACAACTGTGCTTGTCAGCCCCCATTCCAGTCAACCAGCTGCACAGTCACATTCTTTACAGTGGGGCAGTTTCTAGTAGAGGCTTCATGTTTATTATCTAAATATTAAAAACAGCATTCCATGTATGGATAGAAAGACTATATATTGAATCCCTATAAGTTCTCTTACACTGGGCTTAGAAATCATTTGTGTGGTCATTTCTAGGATTTCTAGGATGTTCTTCTGAGTCTCCAGTTGTTGTGTGTGTGCGTGACTGGATGTATGTGTGTGTGCACGGGTGTGGCTCCTAGCAATAAAATTTGTAAATGCCAGTTGATTTGGGATCAACATGAAATGCTTCTATTAAACTTGAGGTTAGATGGGAGTAGCTGTTGGAAGTCTACAAGGTTGGAACCATTGGCCCTGTCTAGAAGAGAAGCAGATGAGGAATGGAAGCCCTCTCGTGGGAAAGCTGTGACAACTACACTTGCTTCAGTCATGACATGCCCTGTGTATTTATTTGAACCATTTAAATGGCAGATATTAACTCTCTAATTGATAATGAGTAGGTAAACCAAGAGCCGTATTTCTGATAGTTCTTGTGAAAAGGACAAAAATTCCCTTTGCCAGAAGAGAATCATTGCTGTTTAAGAACTCATCTAATAAGTATGCCCTGGGAAAACTGTTCCAAACTCTTCTAGACCAGTGACTTTTAACCCTTTAGGTACTCCTCCAAGAATGTGTTCTATTTTACATTTAAAGGCTACAACACGTATCTGACCTCTCAGTTGACTTTACATGGTCTGCGAATCTACCCTCATCCACCACTCAAAGCTCTTTTCCCCTCTCTCACTACATTCCATGGGTCACAGTAGTTTGGGAAAGCAGAAGTGGACATCAAATCCAGGATTTTTTGCATGTAGGACAAGCATTCAACAAGACAAAACAAATCAAAAAATTGCCTCCAGTGAACAAAATTTATGTTTTAGAGGTTTTATGTGGAATTACCAATTTTATTCCTATAAAAGTTTGAAAAGACCACCTTATAAAAACTCTGCAAAATTAATTTTTTTTTTAGTTTTAAAAAGTTTTCTCAGCACTTTGAAAGAACAACTTTTCTAAACTTAAGGGACCATTTTACATTGTAAATGTTCACAACTTATTAGAAACATATGACCTACTTGGGGTATAAAAATGGAAAGTTTGCGGCATCACATTGTTTGTTGGTTGTTGGACTAAAATACAGCCTGTCACTGTGGTTCATGCTCTGTAATCCTAGCATTTAGGAGGTTGAGGCAAGAGGATGGGCATTTGTGGCCAGCCTGTATAATGTAGCACATTCCAAGTCAGCCTATATAGTCAGACACTATCTCAAATAAAAACCAAGCAAAACTACCCTAAAATACAGTGAGCCCTTGTGCTGACAAATTATTGATTTATATATTTTATTAGTCTAGCAATATATAAGAATGGAGTCTTGAAGGGTCAAAATCTTGGGAAGTGAATATATGAGTAATACAGAAGAACTGTTTATTGAAAACATTTACCTGCTGTGAAGTAAGCTAGCATGAACCAAATAGACCATGGGTAGTATTCTTTTCAGGCTAAATGAAGCAAGCAGCTCTTGGCCAATTGTTAGTGATGACCTGTGACTGCTCCTACATGAGATAGGGACTGAGAATAAACCTTAATTACCAGCCTCCAAGATACAAGGCAGGACAGTGATAAAGTGAAGCATTCTGGGAAGTTTCTGCTGGTTGTGTCCATTCTCACAGCCTGTAGAGTGTATTTAACAATGAACAGCAACAGGGCAAGTCACAGTCCAGGGTGTGGAGTGAAGGACCCCTTTTGTCAGCTGTGGGGGAACTTGTTCAGAGCACATACTGAAAGTGAGTCATTATAAACTTGATTTAGCTGAGAAACTTTTGACTCCAGATAGTTGCAATTTGGTGGTCAGGGTGCTCTGGTTGTCAAGCACACTGTGGAACTGTTTGGGTTGTGTGTGAGCTCCTGGACATGTTGTAACAGAGACTTTTTTTTTTTTTTTTTTTTTTTTGATAACAGAGAGTATGCATTTTAGTCAGTATTCTTCTGTTGAGCATTTGCTGTGTAAACCTCTTGATTCTAATTGTGGACCAAAAAGCTTAGGGCCACCTTGAAGGAATTCCAGGCATCAAGTAAGCAAGCAGGTGGGAGGCCTGTGGGGGGAAGAGTCTGAAATTGATCTGTGTCGGCTTGTAAGGTTAATCCAAAGATCTGAAGGTAAACCTGGTTCAAGAAGGATGACCCAGTCTCCTCTGTGGACAGACAGGTGCTTCCCTACCAACAGCTGCAGCTGTTAGAGTCCTGCTCCAGGGACAAGCATCCCAGCATGCCTGAAGGAGCATCCCAGGGTGCCTGGAAGAGCATCCCAGGGTGTGCTCATGTCTCCTGCAGGCCTCCCTACTCCCGTATGATTGTGCCAGGAATCCCTCTTCATCTGTGAGGTGCTTCTTGCTTGTTCTCCCTTCTGGCCAGTGGCTCAGTCCTCAGCTCTTCCCTTTGCTTTGATATCTCCGTTTTTTTTTTTTTTTTTTTTTCTTTCTTCTGAGTGCAGACATTTATATAAGAGACTCTGTTTGCCCACATTGGTTGGGGTGTTCTCATGTGTTTTCTCTAATGTACTTCAAGAATTGTCATACTCCTAGAGACTAAGATGCATTTGTTCATAAGAGGTAAAAAGGGTTTTTTTTTAAATGAAATACGAATAAATCCATGTGAAAACGTCTTCTTAGAGCACCCAGAATGATTTCTTAAGCTTCATTTTGAAACACAAGCAGGAGAGGAGTAAACAGATCCAAGAAATTGGAGTCACGATAGGCAAGGTTGGTGATTTCATGAAATGAGAGCATTCAGCTGCCTCCAGCAGTCACCTACCCTCGAGACCACGGGAAGGCACATAGACATGTCTAGACTCACATCTAGGAACACGGCAGAGTCTTTTAGTGCCCGTTGGCTGTGTTCAAACTATATTAGTCTTGTGGGCTGGTCTTAGTTAGGGTATCTATTGTGTGGGACAAAACACCATGAGCAACTTGGGGAGGACAGTGTTGATTTGGCATATGCTTCCATAGTATACTTATTCCATCACTGAAGGAAGTCGGCAGAAACTCAAGTACAGCAGGAACCTGTAGGCAGGAACTGAAGCAGAGTCCATGGAGGGATGGTGCTGCTAACTGGCTTGTTCCTCATGGTTTGTTCAGCCTGCTTTCTTACAGAACTCAGGACTACCAGCTCAAGGTTGGCACTATCCACAACGGACTGGGCCCTGACATCAATCACTAATTAAGAAAATACCTTACAAAGCTTACCTACAGTCAAACCTTATGGAGGCATTTTCTCAACTGGGGTTCCTTCCCCTCAGATGACTCTAGCTTGTGTCAAGTTGAATAAAAACTAACCAGGCCATCCAGGAAAAAAAAAACAAAACCATAAAACAAACAAACAAACAAACAAAACTGGCTTATTCTAAACCTTTGCTGTGACATTGATGAGTAGGAGCTGTCCACAGCTGAGTCTCTACTGCTTGACTTAAAAAGCTTTAGCATCAGAGCTGTCGTTTTAAAATCAAATTTCTGTCTCTTCTCAGGCTTTGTATATTATAGTTTCACAAAGATTACAAAGACATGACTCATATTCATTGTTGTGGATCTACTATTCCTGAAGAATAATCAGGCCTTATTGTCTCCCTTTGCTTTATGTAATTCATTCTTCATTTCTCAAAGTCTCTGCTTGGAGGCTTCTCTTGCCTTATTTCAGTTTCTTCCTGTTCATATTCTCAAAATCAGTTCCTTTTGCAGAGACTTTGTCTTTCTGCATATAGAAGTCACTGAAAATTCTCTTGCAAGATTCTCACCAAACTCAGTATCTGAGCATCATTTTCCAGGGTCTATATACACTTACACGCTTCCTTCTGCTTAGCTGGTATTTTATCACTACGTTTGTAGTGAAAGTGGTTACTTCTTTTTGAAACTATTTCAATCAAGGCAATGGGAGCCAACTTCTTGAATATGTATTGCTTATTAAAATGTAGAGCACCATGTAAGTTAATTTAATAATTCAAGAATCCCATGAGATTATCACTTTATTAGCATTGTTCCTACTCTTTTAAAATTACTATTTGTGAATTTTATACCTGCATGTAATGAAAAATGATCATCTCTAATCCCCATATTCCCTGTAATCCCATATTCCAAATCCCTGCATATCCCCCATCATGCCTTCCTTTCAACTGTAATTAAAAAAACAAAAAACAAACCCACTGAGTCTAATTAAAGCTGCCCCTAACTTCATGTGTGTGGATCACCCCTTAGAACATAGAAAACAAGTCCCATCTATAACAAAGAATAACTTTCCCAGAAGCTATCCATAGTCCATAGCTCCTCAGTAAGCGTGGGACTAGGAGATGGTCTGTCCTTCTGTGCCCCTTCTATGATGGGACTTTGGCTGCCTTGGGCTTGTGTAGGTCTTGTGTGGGGCATCCAAGCTGCTGTGAATTCATTATTGCAATGGCTGTCAGGTCTAGGAAACAGCAATTCACATGGCCTCTATTCTCTGGTTCTTAAAATCATCCCATCTCTTATTTTGCAATGTTCCCCAAGCATTGGTGGTGGTAGGTCTAATGCAAATGTCCTGTTTTTATGGGTGAGCATTCAGTCTCTTATTGGCTGCTGTCCATTGCAAAAAGATTCCTCAACCAAAGTTGATAGCAGCCAAGGTCTATGGGCACAAACATAAATATTTAGGAGGTAACTCTGGCATGGACATTTAGCAAGATAATAATAGTAGGTTCTACCCTAATGCCTAAGAACTCCCCAGTCATGGGCTTTTAATAAGAATTAGAATCATTAAGAAATTCCTCTCCTATGCAGCATGTTTCAGACCCAATCAGAAAGTGATTGTCCCATAATTGTTGGGCCACTTGTCTTAGGGTTTTTGTGGCTGTGAGAGATGCCATGACCACAGCAACTCTTGTAAATAAAACATATCATTGGAGTGGCTTGCTTTTTGTTTCAAAGGTTCAGTCCATCATCATCATGACAGGGAGTGTGGCAGCATGCAGACAGACATGGTTCTGGAACCGAGAGTCCTTACATCTTGACTCAGAGGCAACAGGAAATAGACTGACTGTCACACTAAGTGAAGCTTGAGAAAAGGACCGCAAAGCTCACCCTCACAGTGGCACACTTCCTCCAACAAGACCACACCTACTACAACGAGGCCTCACCTCCTGATGGTGCCATTCCCTTTGGGGGCCATTTTCTTTCAAACCACCATACCACTATTGTATTATAGTGTAGCATTCATAGTCAAACACTGGGTAGCACCATTGATGGCTGTCTTCCCCAGCAGCTTACATAGAGCCTTCTGGTACTATGAAAGGTAGCCAAGCATGGAGCAAATTTCATGGTCAGTTTAAGATTGATGTCTCTGTATCCTGTAGCCAAAACATGTGGTGTCTTCAGCACCACACAAAGGGCCTTACTTTGTAGTTTTGGTGGTTAACCAATAACAGTGGCAATAGCATGTGTTGTGTTGGAGACCTCTGGGATTTCTATGGTGAATTAATTGTAGAGAGATATCTCACACCTGGATTCTTACCTCTTACCACACCAAAACTAAATTTCAAATGGATCGAGAACCTCAACATAAGACCTAATAACCAGAAGGAAAGGTAGGGGAGAACACAACAATGTGTAGGCAAGGAAAAAGAGAACTGTCTCAATAAGATGCTGATGGCAAAGGAAATACAACCAACAGTTGACAGATGGGATCTTGGGAAACCTAACATCTATGTACAGCAAAGGAAATAGTAAAATGAATGAATGAGCAGTCAAAAGAAAAATTTTTCAGATATTCATCTGACAGTTGTCTAACATATACAAAGAACTAAAAATGCTAAAGCATAATAAAACAGCCCAATTTAAAGATGGACTATGAAATGAAACAAAAGAAATCCAAAAAAGAAATGCAAATGGCTAGGAAACACTTTATAAAGTGTTCAACATCTTCAGCTATCAGAGAGATACAAATTAAAACTTCTTTCAGATTCCATTCCACTGCAGTAACAGTGACCATCATCAGGAACACAAATGACAGCAAGTTCTGGGTGGATGTGGAGAAAGAGGAACTATTGATAGGAGTAAACTATTGAAACTACTTTGGAAGTCAGTCTCAAAAACTAGAACTAGAATTGCCATATGACCCAGCTATACCATCCTAGGCAAATACACAACAGTCTATATCCTACTATAGAGACACTCAGGTACCCACATTCATTGTTGTTCTATTCACAGTAGCTAGCAAACAGCCTAAATGTTCATCACCAGGTGAATGGGTAAGAAAAATGTGGCATGTATATACAGTGGAGTATTACTGGACTATCAAGAAAAATGGAACCATGAAATTTGCAGGTAAATAGAACTGGAAAAAATGATACTGAATGTCAAAGGCTGCCTCTTCTCTCTCATGTACATATCTCACTTTCAAGTCTTTTATTTTGCATAATGAAATTAGAGAAGAAGTTGAGGTGGGGAAACTAGATAATCTTTGTGGAGGGGGGCATGTGAAGGGAGGAAGATAGTAGATTACAGGTCAAAAGAAAGTAGGAAGAGGAGAATGGGACAGAGGGGCTTAGGCAGGGAAGGGTGTGGTAGTATGGGGGGAAATCAAGGGATGTAAAGGACAGGGCTAACCCAAAGGAAGGTGATGCAAAAAACAAACAAACAAACAAAAAAACCATATGGGAGGCTACAACCAATTTTTCCCCCAGTTGCGGGATAGCAGAACACAAGAAGAAAGAAGGACAATAATGAGGGCTACTAGACTCAGCAGGGCTGGAAGATGGGGAGTCAGAGGGATAATGGGTTAACTAAAACTAAGATGTATGAAGATGCTTTATGGAAACCTAATTATTATTAAGCTAATTTCCAAATAAAACTTTCAACAGCAGAAGAGTTTGGACAGAGTTATCATGTATGGGTGGACAAGTTCACTACCTTTTCTCAGTTCTTCCCCAGCCCCCATTTGAATTTTTAAGACAAGGATTCTCTGTGTAGCCTTGGTTGTCCTAGAACTTGCCCTGTAGACCAGGCTGGCCTAAGACTCATAGAAACCCACTGTCTCTGCCTCCTGAGTGCTAGGATTCAAGGTGTGCACTACCAATACCCAGCTTGTCTGCTGGACTTCTTCCAACTTTGGTTTACTCTTTGTCAGCAAGATATCTGGATGTTGCTGGGGACTTTCACAGCTCATTAGCTTGGTTCCCTTATGTTAAAAGTCACTCACTGTAGACTTCTACATCCAGTTGTCATTATAATACACTCTTCCTCAATCCAATATTTTCCTTAGGCTCAACATATTTTTTAGGCTCTCATCTTACAACTGAGTGTGGCATTGCTGTCTCTCAAATATTATGATATTCTTCATAAAAACCTGTCACTTTCAGTGGATGCCATTTTTCAAATGTCTTACACTCCATTAACTTTTGCTCTACAGTTTCTGAGGCATTTGATTGATTTCTAGGAGATTTGTGATTGAATATTCAAAGAAGACATGTTCAAAAGTAGCATTAACTCTGTTTTGTGGATTTCTCCCAAAGATAAAATTGCTTCTTGGATCCCTTTCTTATCACTGGCAAGGTTTTTGTTTGTTTATCTTATATTCTCTTCAAAATACATAGTAAAATTATTGTTTTAACTACATGTATTTTGCTGTTTTGAAAAGAAAGTAAGTTAAGTTCCAATGAATAAATAGTTATGATTTATTGGTAAGTGAGCATCCAGTCAGAATGTTTCTGATTGTTTTTGAGCCTCTGGTCTTTCTGATGCTGTTTTCTTACCTTTGAATGTGGTAAGTTGTTCTATGAGATTAAATGTAGATTATTCTTGTTTGTCAGTTGAAATATAAATCAATTCTTAGAGTTTCTATATTCCCTGCTAAAATATAGTCAGTGTCTTCTAATGTTAACTATGTCTGTCACAAATGAGCTTGCTAAGATTCCTTGGTTTAGGTGATTTTATACTACAAACATCTGAGATCTGATCTTAAGTAGTTATAAATACTGGAGTCTGTCAGTACATATGTCTATGTGTGAGTTTGGGCAAGTGTATAAATGTATATTTGTCTTATATTGTAAGATCCTACTATGTTTATTTACTTACCTAAGTTTCCAGTCCCAATCTTTGGGAATTAGTGTGAATGAGTTCTCTTCTTATTCTAGAATACAGAAAGAAATCCAAAAGTCTGCTGATAGTTTGTGTTTTGCTATAACGCTGGGTCTGCTTAGTTAATTGTTTTTCTCCTGCTATTAACACAGATGGCCATACTTCTCCTGTGTGAGGCTAGAGGGAAAACTGGGTGGCCCATCAGTGTTTCACTGCTCATGGTAGTGTCTGATTGGAGCAGATAACTCAGAATCTTGATGACAGTCGCTGTGTCTCTGGAACTTTTGGAGGTTTAGAAGCCATCAGCCCTACTCATCAGTTCATTCTTTAGCAGCAGGCAGTACTCTGTTTTCCTTGGCTTTTTCTCCCAGTGAGTATTATAAGCCCTGATTACTCTCTTCTTCTCACTTGAGCCATAATTCAGTGAAGCTATTTTCACCCCAGGAAATTCAGATAGCAGTTGTGTGGTTGAGAATAATGTCTTGAAGTGCAAATGGCTAGAATTTGATGCACTAAGTCTGATGTAGACTAGCTTGGTTGTCCTTATAGGCAACTCACTGAAATAAAAAACTTTGGTTTTTGTTTTGTTGTTTCTTTATATATTTTGAATGACATCATTATTAAGCCTAACGGTTTATTAAATGACAATGATTTTTGTCTCTATAGAAAATCAAACTTAAAAATTACAAGCTACACACACTTAACAGGATCATTAATTTATTCAGGTAATATCAAGGAATTTAATTATATTCACATTTGACAGAAATATTTTTAAAGTGTATTTCTTTTTGTGTATGTGTTTCATTAATTGCTATCCAAACAGTTTCAGAAGAATTGTGTTGAACCTGACTGAAGAGAAACAATAGTAATTTAGATGTAGTACTTGTCATTTGAGACCTTGAGAAAAATGACACCCTAGCTTCTTGCTTAGCAAATCTCTTCTCTATTGATGGTATGTAAATGGAATGAGCAGAAAGTTTGACTCTTAGGTGTTTGGGAGATAGATGGTTGTTTAGACAAGAATTGGGCACAGAATTGAGCTTAGTCTCACTGCTACACAGAAGTCTAATGACCTTCCTAAGCCCTGGGTCCCTTCCTTAAAGCTGGTGGTGAAAAACAGGGAGCAAAAATGTAGAAATTTTGTAGCAGCCATTATATTACTAGAAAATAATTGAAACTATACTACAAATAATGTGTTATATTTCAGGTCCTCCAGGGAAGCGAGGAAAGAGAGGTCGAAGAGGAGAGTCTGGTGAGTGACTGCCTTGTGTTACTCAAGTTCTAGTATAGCAGCAATGTTTGTCTTCATCAATTAATGCTGTTTTTCCCATGTTGGAAGGTGTGTGCATGTTTGGTACTTCTAGACATTAAATTTAAGAAAAGACTCTAATTTCCAACAAATTCTAAGAAGGAAGTATTGGTAAAATGTTGTCCTTTATGGTTTAGTATTAATGCTCCCACCCCGAGTTTTAGCTTGCTTGCTGATCAAAGTCAACCCAGCTGTGTTCCTTGGTGGGGGTCTCACCCACACGTGGTATGGCAATGTGAACATGTGTCCTCTGTATGGATGGCCAACATGGTGGTATTTGTCTTATCACTTTAAGGAGAACACCTTGGAAAGCTCTATTAATTTACCCAAGTAGAAGTTGGTCATACTGCTCTGCCATTCATATGGACTGCAGGAGTGGCTCCGGTACAACCGCAGGGCTTCAGTGACAAAGTGCAGTGCCATTAGTCAGTCTGGAGTTTCCATGTTGTCATTGAGGAACCAGAGCAGTGTCCTGATTCCTACTTCAGTAATTTGTACTCTCAGGACAAATTCCTTCAGGTAAAATAAAATAGAAAAGGCCAAATTAAGGTATTTCTGAAACCAAGATACAGCAATAAGGGAGGTCAGTTACTGCTTTTACTCCACTATGTCTGAGATGTCAAGAGGGTCAATGTCCAGAGGTTTTCTTATGAGAACATCAGTTCTTATATCAGGGTGACTCCAGCATGCTCTGGGATAGGGTTTTCTACAAGCTTGTGTTAGTATTATCAATAGATAAGACAACCAGTGGCCAGTTGTTGAAATAGTAGAACCCTAGCTTGTCAGGAAGAGCAGGCTGTAGGCTGAATCGCGGACATTCCATTTCCTCTTTCCCTTTTCAAAAAATTAAGATGGTAAAGTGAAAGGAATTAAGAAAATTCATCAACCAGGAAAGGTGGTTGCTGATTTCTGAGTATTTCTCACGAGCTGTCATTAGGCCTCCCCGAATCTGGATGGCTGGGTGAAGTTCATAATAGGAGTTTTATCACGGTCATTAAAAGTTAAATGTTAAGATCAGCATGCACAGCAATGGGACTCATTTTGGCATCTTCATGTATGTGTATTGTGATAGTTTGTTCTCATTTGTTTGGCTCCCCCAATACCTGCTCTACCTGTCCCCCCCACACATACACACACACACACACACACACAATCTTGAGGGAAAAGAAATGATGAAAAAAATCACCAAAATAATCTCTTTGAAAAGATTAGGAGGAAGATCAAAATTATGCACTCTTGCAAAGTTTGATAGACAAGATAAAAATCACCTTCCACCTGCCTAGTCGTGTATAGAACTGGTGTTTGGAGCATACAATGTATGTTCTCAGTTTTCACCTGTGCTCTGGTTTGAAGAAACCTCTGGAGACACTAGGACTGGGCTTTTATGTACTGGCAGTAGCATTGAAGGAAGGATGTTCTTCAAGGAAAGCCTTCAGCAAATATGATGGGCTTTGCTGATTTAAGTGTTTATCAAGTTCAGTTCTTGGGAGTAGGCTATCAGAAGCAGTCAAGATTCTCCTGGCTCGTATTTACTAAACTTGCATGTATCTCAGTTTTATTTCAAGTTCCCATGGCCTCTCGGCTACACATGAGTAGCTTTGGGGAACCCAAAAGTTTGTTTAAACCCCATGCACAATTTGTGTTTGGGCATAAGTTTATTTTTTCTGTCATCTCAAAGTCTGTGATGTAAAGAAGAGACTTGATAATCACTGGGTTGTAAGTGTCCTTTGTGCTTAGTATTGTGATGGTTCATTATGTTAATTAATTTTAACATTTACATACACTGATTTCTCTTTCTCTCTCCCCTCATCCTGCCCACAGGTCCTCCTGTAAGTATTGCGTGATGATTTTGGCTCTCCACATTAATCAGGATCCACGTATGTTAAAACCTTGCTAAAAACATATATGGTTGAAGCTCCATTTAGGAAAATGTGACTGACCTTTTATGAACGTTTAAATGTGGAAAATTATGTCTTTACTACACAATTTTGGGTTGTGTGCTGTACTAGAATGCAATATTGGGGGTGGGCTGTATTTTTTATGTTGTCACACATTGATTACTCTCTCGAGACTTTGGGGTAACATATGAAGCTTCTGATTTTGAGTCTTTTCCCTGGAATTCTGAGGTTTACTTGTGCAAGCAAGTCTCCAAGCTATTTCACACATCTTTTTTCATCTGTTTAAACTCATGTCTGAGATATTTGGATTTGCCGGTCCACCAAATGTAGATGGCAACATGATCATGGAAGGGATACCCCCTGTGCGTCCCGCCGGGGCCAGGCCTCCCTTCTTAGGCAGAACTCCCTTTGAAGTCTGTTGGAACCTTGCCGTCATAAGGAGCCCGAGACATGGCCCGTGGAGACTTTGTGCTCCTTTCTTTCCTCGGGTAGGTCATAACTGTGGCATTCCAGTCTGCTTTGCAATCGCAGGAATAGATTATCTTGTCAGCTTTGAGCTCGATGCATTTTTGAGTAATATCCTGGCTATCTGCTGTCTGGCCCTGAGGTTTATGCTGTGCACCAGGCCTTTTCAGTAGCAATGATCGTTAGCCTTGAGATAGTTTCTCATCCCAGATTCAACATTGCCAATTTATCTGAGGCCAGCACAGTCCAGGGAGAGGGATTAGCACATACTTGTTGACTTGTTCAGAGGAAGCATTGGCTTCGAAAATATCTTTTGCAGTCTTCCTGCCATGTTCAGTGATGGGACATGAATCATGTTTGCAATGATCTTGCTCCTGTGACTGACTTATCTGCTCTTGCTTAATGCTAGGTAGACAGCATGGCCCAGGTCTAGAAGCCTTTACTCTCCGCCTTTGTATTTAAGCTTCTGTCTTTAAAACTCAAAACAAAACACAACTGCCCTAAAGGAAACCCCCTAGGTTACAGGGGCTTGGGAGAAACATGTTCAAGGCTTCCTTCTGTGGAATGTGTATTTGTCATGCAGATTGAGAAGTTAATTCTCATGCCTGCATGATGGTGACCTTTAAGATGCCAGTATTTCCTTGTTGATCCACTAGAACAGCATATAAGCATATTGCCTATGTTTGCCTGGGCTATCTCTTAGTCCAGATTTTCTGCTAAAAGATTTTGTGTATCTTTCCTTGCTATATAGAAAGACAGGCAGACAGACAGACAGACAGACAGACAGACAGGAAGGAAGGAAGGAAGGAAGGAAGGAAGGAAGGAAGGAAGGAAGAACTTATTAGGTCTCCACTATTTGGTGTGCAATTGTAAGGCACTTTGTACAAACTTCATGTTTATTCACAGCAGCCCTCTGATATTACCAGCCCCATTTTTCAATGATGACACTAAGGTTCATTGAGGTTAATTCCATACGGCTGCATAGATAAGGGCTTGTGAAGTTAAAATTCAGTTTGATACATCTGATTATACATAATTTCAGCTTCCTGCTTAATTTTTTATGAATTCTAAGTGTGCTATAACACAGACCATTGTTACATAAAGTTAGGCAGACCATGATTAAATCACATTCCCTGGCATTAATAATTACATACAATAAAAGCTTTGTCAGTCAGTGTAAAATGGCTGCATTATGAAGCAAGCATGACCCCCGCCACACACACACACTACCTTGACTTCATGTCAAACAAGTCATGATGAGGGCAGCAAACTACTTCAAAGACATACGTTGTGGCTGTGTGTGTTCATGCTGAGTAAGAGATTGTTCAGATTGTTCACATGAAGGTTAGATGAGAAACCAGTTGTAGTAGCTTAAATGAGAAATACCCCCCCCCAATAGGCTCGATCAGTTGGACACTGTCTCCCCATTTGGTGGCGCTGCTAGAGGAGTTAGGCCATTATAGCCTTGCTGGAGGGAGTCAGTCTACCTGTGTTTCTGCCATGCCTATCCTCCATGATGAACTCTCATCTCTCTGCAACTTTAATCCAGAATAACCTCTTCCCTGCAAGTCACTTTTGGTCTTGGTGTTTATCACAGCAATAGAAAACTAATTGGTACACTAGTAGTTGAAAAAAGAGGAGAAAATATGTAGACTATGCAGCCTCTTTCAATGCAATGAAGTTGTACCTTGTTCCCTATGTGCTCCTATGGGTGAAATTATCTCATAGTGAAATTCTGTTGAGCCTCTCATTTTTAACTCCCATCCATGATTTCTAAGAAGTATCTGTCTTCCGTCTAATTTTGCTTTAGAATAGGTAGCTTCATAGGCAATTTCTATGGTACTGCTTATATATGAATAAATATTAATGAATAGCGGCACTGTTATAATTATATACACTTATTGTCAATGTATTTATAGACAACATCCAACTATTGGCAACTTTTATGTCTGGTAATCTTAGATTTCTTAAGCATCATTTCGATTTTATATGTAGTTTTTCTTTTATTCTTTTCCATGAATGAAGTCTGAAGTTGATGCAATCCTATTTTTAGAAAAACTTTATTTCCCTAATTTGTGTCTTTAAAATGTGCTCTGCTATCTTCACAAGTAAGAAACTACTTCCTGTGTAGATAGCACTATTTTAACCAAAAGAACCTTTGTTTTCATTCTGTATTTTTCACATGATGCCCATGAGTAGTCTGTTAAGTTGGTAGTCTTGCTTCTGGTGGGCAACCCTTGGCACAAAACCTGTAGAAAGGAAGTCCTCCTGAAGTCTTTCTTACTGGCCTCCTGGGGCGCTGGGGTTTCTTGTAAACAGAATACTGAGGTGTAGCCTTGCACCCTGCTGTAAATTTCATTGTGTAATTTCATTGTCAGAAATACTCAGTAAAAAGGGCAGCATTGGGCACATTGCAGTGATCCACAATGTGTTGACTGACCCAACAGAGGATGGCATATCTTACTGTCTTTTGTTCTTGCTAAAACTCACCTGTTTCTTGTTACCCTCTTCCAGCAATAGTCTCAGGATTAAAAGAACAAAATTAAAAAAGAAAAACTTGATGATAAAATTTATCAGCTTCCCACTTATATCTTCATTTGGTATATTTTGGAAAACTTGGATATAGCCTGATAGAATGTGTGGGTATACATAATTACATGCTTTTTTGTCAGTTTCTAATATGTTTACATATTGAGGTTATTTATAAATTAAAACTTGAAATGCAACTTGAGTGAAATCTTATATATTAATTTACTCTACAGTAAGCTGTTAAGCCTTAATCCATTTTGACAAAAATATTTATAAGCAGCTGAAGTGGAGCAATGTTATTATTATAAATGTGATTCCATTCATCTACCTTTCTTCTTGTGGAGGTAATACTTGAGAATCCTGCTCTAAGAATCCTGCTCTAAGGACCTCCATGCAAATGCATTAGGCATCTAGCTCTGAGAACACACCTGTATTATGTATTCATTCAAGTGATGTGTCATACCATTGTGTTTACTATGAAATTAAACGTGTTTTGGATTGTGTGTGTGTGTGTGTGTGTGTGTGTGTGTAATGAGTCATCTTTCTCAGTTGCAGTCCACCTTGTATTTTAAGACAGGGTTTCTCACTCTACCTGGAGCTCACTAATTTGAGAGCTGCCCATTGAGCTCCAGGAATTTGTTTTCCTGCCCCTCCAGTGTGCTGGTTATTCTACCCCGACACCTTACTTTTGTGTATGTTGGGGAGTCCAAACTCTGGTACTCGGGCTTGACAGCAAGCACTTTGCAACTGAACTATCTCTAGCCCCCATTTTAGGTATTTTAATACACACACACACACACACACACACACACACTTAAATATATTTAAATATACACACACATATACATACATACATACATACATATATACATGCATACATACATACATAATGTCTTGAAATGTGAAGCAAAGACTTAGATATGAATTTGGAAAATGACCTCAGGATTTTTAAAATGAGTAAATGTCTCCCACAATCTTACAATCTGTCCTTCTGTCCAAAAGGAAGCTGGACTCAAAATAGTCACAGGTCATAGAATCAAGCATGTCTAATAACTGTAGCCAGAGAAGGAGTCAGGAGACCCTTTGTAACTCATTGTTTTACTTGTATGGGTCCACCAAGCCCTATAATTACTCTTGATTGACAGAGATATGATGTTATTGTTGGTAGCTTGAACCCTCTGAGGTGTGAAATCTGATGCTGTTGCACAGCCTGTTTTGTTCCATCCACCTTCAGCAATTGTCAGCTCAGTTTGAATGTTAGAATCTTGTTGACAGATGAGTGGGGCAGACCGAGCCAAACTAAGCTTACTGCGCCGGTTCTGTGGTGGATGAATTAGGAAAAGAAATCTCCCCAGAACTTTAAGATACAAAACTCTGACATCTCTACTGCATGATGAAGAAACAGCTTAAATTTTCTCATTTTAAAGTAATTCTTTTCCAGATACAAGTGATAGCAGCTGCTCGTGTTCTGCCATTTCATGTAGAAATTTCTGTATCACCTTTGTGGCCAAGACTGACTATACCCATTTTATAAAGGAGGACGCTGGGGGATGGGGCCCATTATATAACTTGTCCTAGAGTGCACATCAGTCGCAAGGCAGAAGTAGGATTTGAACCCAGGTTTATTTCTCTGCAAAACTAATTACCCCCCATGTTAGCTAAAGATGCTTTTTTCCAGGCACATTGAGTTTTAGCCTCACTGCCTTCTCTGTAAGTAGCATCCTTGCTGGACCTTACTGTGCCTGCCATCATGTATCGGTCACATTGGGTACTTTCTAGTTACCTGTGGCCCTTGAGACTTGTATATGGCCTTTCACACTGCTGCTTGCTTACAGTAAACTTACATATGATGTGAACAGCATCAAGTGAAAGCACATTTCCCTAAAAGCTTTGCCTCTTGAGTGAAGAAAAATCAGGAAAATGTACTTACGAGGTTTTTCTGAGGAAGTTCTAGAATTCTGCATCTTTGTCATGTTCTATTCTTGTTGCAGTGACACAATAATCTGACAAAAGCAGCTTGTGAGGGTGGTGGCTCCTTTGGGCTCATGTTTGATGGGCTCAGTCCATCATGGTGGGAATGTTATAGCAGTGGGAGCTGCAGTCCCATTTGCATCTACAGTAAAGAGGGGGAGACGGCGGTGTGTGACCTCACTGATGGAACCAAGATAACCCCCCATATGCACACTCAGCAGCCCATGTTCCAAGGGAGTCCAGGTCCTGTCACATTGACAGTGGACACTAACCATCACCTTTATAGACCACTCTTTTCCCCCTAACAGGATACTGTTGGTGACAGAAGACAAAACTATTTGTCCTGTACAAAATATCTGGATAGACAGACAACCAAAACCTTCACTGTAGCAATTGAAAGGAATGAAAACCCAGGCAGTTACTTTATGGTTAAAGGCTTCTTATGGGTAGAGTTAGAAAAATGGTAACAGGCTGTCACATTAGGTGGCTCATTTTGTTTCTTAGTTAGGGTTTCTGTTGCTGTTATAAAACACCATGACCCACATGAACTTGGGGAAGAAAGGGTTTCTTTTATGTTACAGTTTATAATCCATAATCCAGGAAAATCATGGCAGGAACCTAGAGACAGGAACAATGCAGAGATGCCCAGCCTGCTTTCTTCTTCAACCCAGGGTCACCTGCCTAGGGGTAGCACTGCCCACAGTGGGCTGGGTCCTCCCACGTCAATCGTTAATCAAGACAATAACCCGTGGGCATTACTACAGGCTGCTCTTATGGAGGAGGCTTTTTCTCAATTACGAGGCCTTCCTTCCAGACGCCCTATCTTGTGTCCACTTGACATAAAAATGAGCCTGGACAGGTTGGGATCTTTCATATATGTTTGCCTTCTGCAGCATAGGATAAAAATGGGGCTAAACCTGTGAACTCATAAGGGAAGAGCCCAACATCTCCACCTTTTTTAGAGTGGTTCAGGGTTACAGATGGCAAAGTTCAGCCCCAATTTGTTTATATGCTTTCTGTGCTCTTCTTTACATAGGCGATTGCGCCAGATAAAGCAGACTTTTGAATTGTGGAAGTGGCATAAAGAATACAAACTCATTTTCAAATTGAGATAAATCAGGGTGTGTGTGTGTGTGTGTGTGTGTGTGTGTGTGTGTGTGTGTGTGTGTGTGTGTGTTTTAATGAGGAGGAGCAAATAAATAAGTATTGGTAGCATTCCTCTTCGAAACATTGTTTTCTGTGTAGAATTTATGCATACCGTCTATTTGAGAATGGCTATGGCTTTGATAATGGATAATAGTTGAGATCTAACTAGTTTGCCACACTGGACATTTATTCTTTGTATGATAGGGTTATGCTTCTTACAGGGACTCAGACCAATGGAGACTCTGTCATCTTCACAGAATACTCCAAGACTCCCCTGGAGTTGGACATAAGATGAAAGAAAGCTGAGGGTCAATGGGGGACATTCCATACTACTACTAGAAAAGAGGGATGTTCTCTATCAAATCATCACTTCTACCCAGAAACATGACACAGATCAAATAAGTTGCTCACCTAACTGCAGGGGATGTAGAGAATGATAACTGGACCCAAAAGAAGAGCTAAACAAATCAGGGAAGAGAAAAAAAGAGGGAGCTAAAACAGTGATCCTTGTAAGTTAACACATAAGTAGCAGAGCAAGGAAGCCTTGCATTATTTTTCCCTTTTTTAAATTGTGGAGACCAAACCCAGGGCCCTACCACACTCTTGGAAAGTGCTCTAGTGTAGAGCTCATTCAGAATTCCTGAAGACATTTCGAAAGGAAACAGATCAGATCACTGCATACTAGCAAGTCACCGACAAATGAGGTGTCCTGTTACCCTGTCCCATTTTGCTTTTTTTGTCACCAAGTTCTTGATCATGTGGCTGAGTTCCTAGGACTGTCTACTATGAAGACATGTAGATACCTCATGGGACAAGTTAGGGAAGTGACTTGGTGATTTGTGAAGCAGTAACTATCAATAGCAAGGAATCTCCTTTAGAGTTAAATGCCCTTGCAAAGCAGCTTACACACAGTTTGGAAGTAATATTTTTAACAAGGTTGAATGAGCGATTTGAGTGCTTGCTGTTTCCCCATGAGTGGTTACGCATTAACAATACTGAGCAGTGTATGCACACCAAGGGGACCCCAGTGCCTCCATTCTTCCAAAGCAGCCACTTAAAAATGCTGCAGCTGCCCTGCACACAGGATAGAACCCGCCCTAGTTCTGACTCTGTGACCCTGTGCAGCACCCCACCATCACCAAACATTTGGCCAAAGTTAACTAAATGGAACCTTCATCTGGATATCGGCCATAGAATTTGATATGGAAATATTCTTCTCCTTTCATTATTAAATAAACTTCAATTTTCAATCTGGCATTGAAAGCTTGAAATCTGGTGTTGCAGGTCTCTTAAATGTGCATTATGAAATTATTAATGATTTTAATACACATTTACTTTCCCAAATCTTCTTACTTGTGGTTAAAATAAAACTTCTTGTCTTAATTTCTAATGCCTCAAGGCTGCTCACAATGATTGTTTGTGAGAAATCATTAAAGATTACTTCTTTGTGGTCAAAGATAGAAACAAAGGGATATAGAGGCAGGAGGGTGCCACAAGATTGTTAATAGCTGGCTCAACTGCTTATTTAAAAGATAGTATAGTGATTCCCTTATCAAGACTGTCCTGAACATCTAGGGCATGGTTTCCCCTTTGCTGTGTACTGGGGATAAAATAGCAGGTAGGACATGGCCTTGTCTCTAGAGACCTTAGAATCCAGCAGAGAAAAGAACAAGCCGTGATTTGACAGGGAAAGAACACTATTATGGGAGAAAGAAATACAATGGGGAGAGGTATGTTCATGACACACCTACTCCAGTGGGAGAATAGCAGGGAAGAGTCCAGGTTTGACATGGAGGGGAGCCAGGATATATCTGGAAATGGGCAGGGTGATTGTCTTCTATGTGGCTTCTTTCAAAGAATTTAACCTTTGAAAGCCCTTGAGGGTACAAGGAAGGATGACATCTGTATTAGTGAGGCTGCAGCCCAAGGGTGCACGAGAAGAGTGGAACACAGACCTGAGGAAGGAGGGTTGACGGAGGACCTTGCATGCCAGGCTGTCCTCGGAGGATTTGGACAGAGCAGGCATGGCCAGAGGAACATTTCAGAAGAGCACTCTTGCAGAAGGCCTAAGAGAGGAGAAATAGGGAGGAAGGAAGAAACGCTTAGATAATTATTTCTGTCAGAGACGGGACAGCACGGAGAACAGCTGGGCAGCTGTAGGGGATGCGGAGGGTTAGGTGGTGTTACTAAGGCTGAGCTGTGTGGCCAGTATGAGCAGTAAGGAGGAGGGAGCGGTGATGCTGGCTCTCAGGAATCGCTCTGGGAAGTACTGTGCGGAAGGATATTGGGTAGAATAAAGAATAAAAGGCCCGAGTCGGGGTGTGTCGTGCTTTGTTGATGTGACAGTTATAACTGGCAGATCCCACTAATTGGGAATTCTTCATTCTGGTAAGTTTTCTGAGATGTTGCTTTCATAGCAGGGGGGCGTGTATGGCAGATATGGTGGCTCACATTTATTTTCAATGTGATTTAATTTAGAGTCACCATAGAAAACGTGGGTGTGCCCATGAGGACATTTCCAAGGTTTGCGTGAGGTGGGAGGAATTCTGCCATTGTGGGTGCCACCATGTCCTGGGCTCACGTCCCAGCCTGAATAAAATGGAGACAGGAGCAGAGCACCAGTGTGCATTTCTCTCTGCTTCCTGGTTGGGGATGCCTTCTTCAGGGTAGACTGTACCTTCAGACAGTGAACCAAATTAAACCTGCCCCCATAAGTTGCTTTTATACAATGTTACCACAGCAGTGAGAATATTGCAGTTTGGAGCAGCAGTCCACAGCATGGCAGCCAGGTGGAGAGGATGCTTGTGCTAGGATGCTTTCTCATTTTCCTGCTTCTGTCCCATCTGGGCTCCCAGTCAATGGGATAGAGAGCCCATATTCAGGGAAGCCCTTCCCCTTTGAGTTAATCTTCTCCGAAACGCTTGCACAGACACACCCAGAGCTGCTTTTTATTAATCTAGGTCAGTCTCCTCAACTTAGTCCCATTGAGATCAAGATGTCCCATCACAGGAGTGATGCAGACCTTCACTTGAGAGAAGATACCTGGAAGGTCTATGGCTTTATAGAAAGGAGGTGAAGAAAGGTCCAGGAAGATCCATGGCTTTATGGAGTGGGGGTGAAGGGTGGCCTGGGGGAATAAAATAAGTTAAAGATTGCTCCCTGAAAAGCAACCTTCCATGGAGACACACATTTCCATTCCCTTTTTTTTTTTTTTTTTTTTTTTTTTTTTTTTTTGAGTTTTGGTGTTTGGAGAGGTACCAAACTCTTCTCCTTTTAATGAAAACTGATGTTTGCTTGGGCATTTTTCTCTGTGCACTGGAGTTCTTTCTGGCATGTTGGAGTGCATATAGTCTAACAAAAGGTGATTCGTTCAGGATTTACTAGAGAAAAGGATCCATCAGGACTTTTAAGCACAGAGAGAGTTATTGTATGGAAGTGGCTTACAAAGTTGTGAGTGCCAGCAAATCTAAAATCTGTATGCATGTCAATGGGCTGGTGTGCATGCTTTTGGGGAGAAAAAACAAACTCATGCTTGCCCAGTAAGTTCTTTATGGGTAGAAAGAAATAGTTAGAATTAAGTTTGACAACATTTTCATGTTCACTTGGGCAATCAGCAGTAGCATGCTCTTTCATTTGGCCCATGACCTCTCCATTCATTGGATTTTGGCCCGATGTGTAGCATCAGATGTATGTCCCTCCAGTCCAATAGAAAAACAGTTGGTTAAGCCCAATATAGTTGTTCCATGATTGCTCCCATGCCCATATCTTGTCAGGCAGGCCAGTATGCTTGCAAGGATAATGTTAACTGGGTGACACTGTTGGCGAACTTCCTCCGCTGGCAGCCTTGATGGCATCCTTTAGTGCTACAAACACTAGTCATTGCTCTATTTCACTTCATAGCCTTTAAAGGAGACAGACTTGTAGTATATGTAGATAACAATAACTAGAATGCTCATATTTGATCTCTCCATTGCAAATAAGTCAGTGCACCTTTGAGAACAGTGACAAGATGACATCCTGCTTTATACATTTCCATATTGAACATTCCTGTACAGCTGCCATTTGAAAATCCATACTTCAGGTGGAGGTGACTGCAATTCTGCTATGCAGAGGCCACGTTAGTGGGCAGGATAAAGACAGCCCTGAAATGGCATGGGCTGGTCAGGGAAGGCAGGCATCACTACGAGGTACTGGCAGAGGCTGTACACCAAGCCAGAGGAGCCAGGGCTGCCCTTCGCCAACACTGCCCCATGGTGTACTTCCTCTTGGCTTGGGACCCATCCCACCTGCCTGTGTTTCGCAGGCAGAGGAGGAACCTAAAGGCATACCCACAAAGTGGCTGAATCACCATTTCCTTCTGGGAATACACAAATGAAATCCACATTTGTCTAACCAGCCCACAGCAAAAGAGGGGAAGGTTTGGCAGGCATGGTAGAAACCCAATCTGGAAACTACAAATTTAAAAACAATTATTTTAAATTTCATATCACAGACTTCCTTTTGGAGGCTTCCGTTCACTGCATCTATATTAGGGTTTCCTTCTGGGAGTGGAAACAGAAGCGTTTCGGAGCTTTGCGCTGCCCAGAGCCCATGGATTTTATAGGCTACATGAAAGCGTACTTGAGTCCTGTACTGCAGATACAGTTCTTTATTCTGATATATAATTTCATTCAACAGTAGTAGACATACATACATGGTCTGTTGATTTGCAGTTTGGGAACAATTTCAACTTGCTTGCTTCCAGGGCGCATTATTAACAGTCAGTGGCATGCAGGTTCAAGCTTTTTCGCAGGTGAGAAGGAAAGTTGAAAGAGTGGGCTACAGAGCGCTCTGTAGGCCCCCAGAAAATTTACTGCCTGTCTGTGGTAATGGCTGAATGTATATACCTTTCACCATATGTAGCCTTTTATTTAGACTTCTAATCCATGGCACAGAATAAGAACCGGTTTGTGAAAATCTCTCCCTTGGAGTGGAACTAATTAACTTGGTTGGGTCCTTTCAGATACTTTGACTATTACCCAGTATGCCCCAGGAATATCCCTGGATAGGAAATGACCTAAGCTTCCACTTCCAGTTGTGGGGATTGTTTATTCTGGTGCCCCCTCCACCCCTAGCCATCTACTTTGCATATTAAAGTTAATCTTTTAACCATTGAATAGCTGTGGCTAGTAAGCTGACATTGCTGCTAAATACAGGCGCTGCACGTTATAAGGCATGGGTCGAAAAAGAACTGTTTCCGAAATCTCATACTGTTCACTGATTTGAAAGTTGTATGAAAGATGGGGATTGATTCACTTTGCTGACCAGGTCCCCTAGGTTTTATTCATTAAGAATGTTATTTTCCCATAGGCATTAGTTCTCCTTTTTAGGTGGGGGAAATGCCCCCTTCCTTTAAAACTTAAATTTAGTGGCATTAATAGAATTCAGAAGAGAGCTTGAAGATCATACAACAGCTGATGGCAATTTCAGATCACTGGAAATTTTTGGGCAAAATGAAAAATTGCTTGAGCTCATATCAAATATCATAATTTATAGGAAACTCGTTATAGAAACTGCATAGTTCCTGTAATAGGAAGTTTCCTATGTGCAGATATCTAATCAAAAACATAAGGCAAATGAACCAATGTGAGGGAGGATGAAATTTTGTTTTGTCATTAACGAATATACTGCTAAAAGAACAAGAAGTTCTCTCCTCTTTTCCAGAACTTCCAGTACTTTCTAAAAGTCTGACAACACACTTAGATATTTAAGCATATAATTTTCTAGGACTCAATTCTGTTAAAAATAGCAACTAGAATGCTTTAATTCACATAAATATTACCAGAAATTCATTCATTCTATTGCCATAAAGGATAATGGCATCCTAGATGTAGTCCGCTGGGGGACTTTCAATCAGTTATAATACATTTACTATAACGCTAGCAATTTAGGCTTCATGGACATATAGGTACTTACTGGGGATGTGTTTGGTAACAGGCAAAGGATGGTTTCTGTTAGTGTTTCTGTTTGGAGTCTGGAGGTCAGCATCCTTTCAGGATTGAGGTGTTTCTCTGATGCACCATGTCTTTTATTGGGCGACAGGATGTGTGAAAGGTGGCCGACTATAAAATCATTGTGGTAAATCCCTCACAAGAAGACAACTGTGTTTGCAACTTGCTTCCCTCCATGAATGGTATCTACACAGCATCTTAAATTATAGATACCCAAACTGCTTACTTTAAAATTACAATTAAAGCCAGTTAAAGGTTTGATTTCTTCCATCACAGTTATCATCTGGAGCTCAATTGTTTAAGCTCCTTGCTTAAACATTCAAAGCTGTATATACATGTGTGCTATGTATGTATATGCACATGATGGAATGTTAAAAGTATAGATAATAGAGTATTAAGCTTTAATAATCGACACGAAACTGTTACTTTTAGTGCATTTTAAAATATTGCATCTGTACAAATTGACTGGGATACTGTCTCTTCAATCAGAATGCCTGGTGCCTCAAATTTTTCTGATAAGTGGAAAAAATATCTTTTAGAATAATCTTTCCCTAAGATTGTATCTTCAAACAACGAAAAAAACACAAACTTCAGTAGATAAGAGCCCTAGATACAGAACTCATGTTATTGCCTCATTTTTTAAAGTTAGAAAACCGAGTGTGCGTCTCAGCCGGAAACTGGAGAAGGGACGATGTCACACTGACCCAGGAGTGAGAAAGAAAAGGCACAGTGGCACACAGTATGCTGAATGTGAATTAATTCCTCTCCAGTGAGAACCTTTCCAAATGGTCCAGGCATCAGCAGTTCTGTTCATCGAGTCTTTCCATACCTGCTGCATTGCATTGTCTCTTACTGAAGCACAACCAGCCACACATTTCCCAGTCATTTCGTTTTCAGTTTTCCATGCTCCTCTCCTCTGGGCCCTTTTAGAGCAGCGCTCAGGATGCAGGAGAATGTACATTGTGTATTCATGGGAGGAGGGTTTAGTTTCTTAGGAAATAACGTGTAGGTAAAGATGTTTTTCAGTTTTCAATTAGCTATAAGCTAGTACCATACAAAGGAGAATAGGCCTTACTGAATTAAGGGTTAGAACAACACCATGAAAGAACTTCTTATCTTTAAGCTCTATTATCCTTTAATTACATGATTATTGCTTCACTGGACTACTGAGTTAAATCTCCACATTTTGTTAATTCTGTTTTATCTTAATCTAAATAATAGAATTGGAAGAAAATTTGAGAAACTATTTACTACTGAATTGAGTTTGAATTGTTGGATAATTTGGTATAATTTTGTTTCTTTGGCTGAATGTTCTTTTTTGATTCAAATATAATTTAGACAAGGTTAATGTTTGTCTAAGAGTGAAAATTTATTCCATGGTGATGTGAGATTGGGTGAGGAGTGTTTAGTATTAGGATGTTGCTATAAAATACTTGTTCTGACTAAGATTAGATGAAATATGATTCTCCGGGATTATTTAAAATTGGGTTTAATGTTTCCCATTATTCTTTACCTGTCTGCTTCATATGAAAGGGAATTAGTGAAAATAATTGGGAAACGTTGACATTTTTCTACAACAGAAAACCAGATAGGTTAAAGTTCCATTCTCTCACATTACAGAAAGAAAAACAAAAAGCAGTTCCAAATTGATTGTTTAACAGTTTTGAAAATCTGAATCATAGTTTGGGTTAAGTGTGTGGCCTCTGTCTTGAGACTGGTACATCCTATCATTGTTCCTGCCTGCAACATGACTACCCAAATGGGACCAGACTCCAGTTTGTGATAGATGGTTCTTGTAGGGATACACACAGGAGCTGAAGGAGCCTGGAATTCCACCATAGCTGCCCCCTGACTCTGGTGACAAATCCTCCTCCTGCTTAATAGTACAGCCAGGTCCCTTGGCTGCCTTTGTGCATAAAGGCTATGCTCCGTACCGCTTAGTTCATGCTCCCTGCAGCCTCCACTCTATGTGTGTGTGCACGTGCATATATGTGCATGCATAGTTGCACATGTGCTGTGTGTGAACTAAACTGACAGTCTCCTCTGTTCCCTCCAGTGAAAAGTAAAATGGCTGAGGTTTTCAACTTGTCAAAATCTTTGAAAAGATGGCTTTAGCAGACTTTATTTCCAAGGTTTTTTTTTTTTTTTAACTACCTCTTAAGAAAGACCTGGTGGGGTCTCCTAATTCACTTCATGCACACCAATTATTAATACGAATGTCTGTTTCAGCCCACTTCCTTTCATTTGTACAATTTCAGGGCTGGCCAGTCAGCCAAGCCCAGACAGGACATGACGCCATTCATGCATGGCAGCCTGAGCTTAATTCTCTCCCCTGCAGACTAGGAGCATGCTGTGGCATCAGCTCACTGAACACTTCCTTTTATTCCTTAGTAGTTACTTAGACTCATTCAGTAAGAACCTGTGGTGCCTCATCAATAGAGGTAATTTAGCCAATGGCTATGAAAATGCTAAGTTACTTTCCTGTCTCCACTGAGGATATTACAGAAGAAATGCATTCATGCTGGTCTCAGTGACGACATTATAGTTTCTGATTTAGTCTCAGTATCACTGATTGTAGTTTTTTTTTTTTCTTCAAAACCAAATTAAGGTGCCTCATTTTTCTATACCAACAATTTTTTTTTATTATTGAAAAGAGAGAACTTTAATTACTTTTCACAACTTGACCCTCTTTAATGGCTTGGGATATATAGAGGTCTGATGCAATGTATCACTGGGTACCCATCGGTGATCATCAGCTCCCTGCTGAAGTGACCAGGCTGTTTTTTGTGGTTTCTCTGTCGTAATTCTTACCTAGAACTAAATAGGAGCTTCATACAAATCATGTAAGGATGAGTTTTTTAAAATAAATATTTATAATTAAATCTTCCACAACCCAAGGACTGGACAGTATAACATCAAAGATGGGGGCTGTGGAATGTGACTGACCTTTGATTGCCGAAGCCTGTGTTGTATCCCTCTTGTTCGATGGTAGAGGTCATGGCTGGTATGGCACTGAAGTCTGTAAGTAGTTCCACCAAAGGGAATCTCTTCCCAGTTGTTTACTGTCTGTATAGCCTTGGGAAGGTGCCATGTAGACCTTGTAACTTTTTTGAGCATTCTGACTCCCATAACTTTTGTCAGCTCCAAGGGATGCTTGAATTTCTGGGGGAAATGGCTACATAACAATTGCTAGTGTCCACAAAAGCAACAGCAAAGCTCTGGAAGAGTGTTTGCTGTTCAAAGAGAATGCAGTTTACAAGGAGACACAAGTAACCAATGCTTGTAATTTAGGGCAAAATGCAGAGTCATCGAAGAATGAAGTAGGAGTCTTGGCAGTCCGGTAGAAGTGAATTTCTGTATTACACCAGGGATACAGAACAACCTGTGAAGCCTTTTGAAAATGATGCGCGTTCTTCATCCTTGATGGATGTTGTCATTAGGGAGTGCTGGAAGTCACCAGCTCAGGAGGAAGGTGATTGGGCTAAGAGCCTGGAAACAAGGGCTTTCCCTATTAGCTCTGTCTAGGACTTGGTTTGCTGAAAAAATGTGGTGTCCCTATCGGTGAAGGAGTAAAGCGTCTGAGGCATGAGCCACTCCACCATGCTGGAAGCACCTGAGGGCTCAGGTGTGAGCAGGTCCTCTCTGGCATTCATTCCATCGTATTGCAGTTCTGTGATACTCCTGACATCAAGGAGAGGAGGCCTTCCCCTGGCTGCAAGTCTATTTGGCCTTGTTATAGGGGATGTGGGAATAAGTATTAGGCAAATTCCATGATAACTCACCATGAACTAAGAGGCATTATGTTAAATAATAAGGAAATTATGAAGGAGTTGAACAGGATATAGGTTTGCTTGCTTACACTCAGTTACATATATATATATACATATATATATTAATTTAAATTAGAAACTATCTCGTTTTACATGTCAATCCCAGTTCCCTCTCCTACCCCTCCTCCCATGCCCCCCACTGATCCCTTTCTGCTCCCCAAGGAGGGTGAGACCTTCCATAATGGATCTACAAAGTCTGTCATATCATTTGGAGCAGGGCCTAGGCCCTCCTCCATGGCACAGTTACTTTTTAAAAGGGTTTCTAACGTCATTTAAGATATACAGAGCTTTTCAGTGTTTTGTTTATGCATATTTTTGTAGTGTGTAGGAAGGAACCTAGAGCCTTGCACATTCTAGCCACGTACTTCGCCACTGAGCTACCCCCTTAGCCCATGTAAGGTCCTTCTCACACTAGAGGACATTTCCTTTATCTACTGTAGTCAGCTTGTCAGACCATTCCTGCTGCCTTTCTTTAACATCTCTCAAGCTACTCACACATCTTATACCACAATCTGACCACTGTTTACACACACACACACACACACACACACACACACACACACACACTCCTGGCATAGCCTATCTTATCTTTCTCTGTGAATGCAGTAGACGCCTCCTGAATTATTCTCTCTCTCTCTCTCTCTCTCTCTCTCTCTCTCTCTCTCTCTCTCTCTCTCTCTCTCTCTCTCTCTGTGTGTGTGTGTGTGTGTACACCATTGTCTTGCAGCTCTTCCCTCACAATGTCCACCACCCTTTGAAAACTGAATGCAGACTATGCTGCTTTTCTAGGTGAAGCCTCTCAGCCTTATGTTCTGTGTCAACTGATTGAAAGTCAAGTTCTTAACATGACTTGTACTGTCTTGTTTCCTATTCCCTTCACTTCCCATCACTCACTGCAGTCCAGACAGCCAATAGGTCACTTCCCCAACCCTCACTGTGGGCATTTCCCTCGATCCTCCCTTTGCCTCTTCTCCCATCTGTCCTCCCATGGCCACCCTATTAATTGGTACCCTCCCACTCACTTGGTCCTTGGCCTGCTTTTCCTCCTGTATTACTTGCTTAGTTTTAACCAGCCATCTGCCATATTACTTACAAACATTCTCTGCAAGCCTGCCTCCCTCACAAGAGCGGTAGCAAGTACTCAATCTTATTTACCCTGTGTCTGCTGTCTCTTCAATGTGCAGAATGCCTGGCACGCTGTAGGTGCTTAACAATTACAAAGTGAACGGACAAGTAAATTTCCAACCGCATTCTTTGCACTCACAATGAACGGCCACCTCCAAGTGCTGTGAGGTTTGGGGCCTGAGCACTTTCTATTCTGTCTTTGTATTTGAGTTTGCACCTGTCTTCATTCCCGTTGGCCCCTTTGTGGTCTTGATTCTCTGGTGCTCCTTCCTTTTTTGCTTTTGTACATACTAATTTTGATCCCTAAGCTATTTCTTTTTTCCCAATTAAGAATTTGTTGTCTATTTTTAGACATTTTCAAGAACTATTACAGGATATGGTGGTCTTTTAGAGGATCATGGAGAAAAAGAAATGGGCATTGGGGAAAGATCAGAGCTAGCTTCAGAGAAACAGTAACAGCTTTATCCCTATGGGTGGTAGGATAAAGGGATGCTGGCTGGGCGTTTTTAGAGGACCTGAGTCCCTCCCTTTTCCCAGTTTATATGGTGTCTTCCTGCCATTTCTCCTCCCAGCCATCTCAGGGAGCCCACTTCTGCCTTCCTTGTCTACCCATGTCCCTTGAACTCTCCTACAGTACTATGGATCTTACCACAGGAATGAATCACTTCCCCAGGTCTATATCCCACTGTTCCCTACTCTCTTCTTTCCCTCATGCAGTCTACTCCAGTTGGAACACATACTTTCTACTCTGCCCTCTGCACACACGCTGATTCATCCCAGCCTGCTTGCTTGCGTTCTTTCTTTCTTTCTTTCTTTCTTTGGTACAAACATTTCGAATACATTATCCCAGGTAGTCATTTACAGTCACTCACGGTTGACAAATCAGGTGACACTTATTTGAGATCTCTAAAACTTACTTTTGCCTTCGTTTCCTCACCTAACAGCTCAGTCACTGATAGTTGAAATGATTGTCAACTCGAAAGGACCTAGAATCACCCAAGTGACAGATGTGTTTGCTAAGGGATGTTGTAGATCTGGTTGATTGAGATGGGAAAGCACACCCTAAAGGTGGGTAACACGGTTCTGTGTGCTGGGGTCCCAGACCGAAGGGGAAAGTGAGCAGAATGCTAACATTCACCACTCCTTCCTTCCTGACTGTAGACAAAATGTGACCAGCTATCTCTTGCCTTCCAGAATTCCCTGCAGTGAGACCTGTGCCCTCAAACTGTGATCCAAAATAGACCATTCTCTAAGTTGACTTTTAGGTATTTGTCATAGGAATGAGAAAAAAGGAAAGGAGGGCACGGTGAAACCACCCAACGGGATCACTCCATGGGTAGAAAGGAAGGTCTATGGAAGATCAAACTGCCAAGGCTCTCTATTGGTGGAGGGTGGGCAGGGGCAGAGAGAAGAGCCAAATGGCAGAAAAGCAAGAAGAGTTTACTTGACAGTCAACAGGATGGGGGTCTTTAGGCTGATACAGGCCGTTCTTTACTGGGAACAAGGTGCCTAGGGGAGTTGACCATTGAGGATGGATTAAGAGAGGTTCCTGGCAGATTAAGGGAGGTTCCTGGTAAACATAAACCTGCCTTTTGGTCAATTTGTTTTTCCACTGAGAGTTTCTTAACCTGAGGTGAAGGATTTCCTGGGGATCCATGGGTTTCTTCAGAGTGTGTTGTTCATGGACCATTGTAAAGATAGCTGATCAGAGCAACTGTAGTTTGTATACAATTTGAAGATCTGTCCAAACCCCTGGCTTCAGCTATTTGTAGAATACAGATGAGATTGAAGACGATTCAGTCACCCTTGTTCATGGCCCAGTTTTCCATAGAAACCATGTCATTGCTGGACATTGCCTAACCTCTTTGTAGATCATTCTGTTTAACTACAAAATGGTATAAATGACTCCAGTTTGCGGGGTTGGCATAACAAAGTTGCTATTTATAAAGCTCTTGGTAACTTTTAGTAGTGATGAAATGGTAGACACCAATACAGCCCCAAACATGAAGGACGTTGTGTGTACACTTAACGGCCTTGAAGATCCGTTTCTCAATTTTTCAGTAGATCCCCTGTTCAGGGTCCCGCCTTACTGGAATAATCATTATGCAACTCAAGCATCATAAATTAATCAACTATTTTGTTGTTCAGAATATGCTAGTACACATTTACTGATAAAAGTCATTCAGGATAGTAAAGAGTATTATGAAGTCTATCTCTTAGGAGGATATTCAGAAGTTGGAATTGAGAATGATCATAAATTTAAGCAGTCTGAGAAACAGTTGTAAATGCACTTTACTTACCTGGCAGTGAAGATGGCACACTTTTAAGGATGTTATTAGCAGAAAGAGGAGAGGGTTATTCAGCCTATACAATGCAATGGAGATTGGTGAAATGGTAAAAACTGCTTTTGTGTTCTTTAAAAAGTCATGTCCCCTTAAAGCTGTGGACACTATGCAGATTCTGTCTCAGGTCTGTCCCTTGTTTTTGTGTTCTACCAAGCCTTGTGTCTGTTATGCTGGTTATTTACTTACATATAAGTTACCAGTCCCGACTCTGTGCCAGAAAGGGGAAGGCTCAGATAAGTCTAAAACAACAGAGTTAAGTCACAGCCCTGGTGCTGTGGTTTACACAACAGCTAAAATTCCGGAAGGTCTGCCAGCCCTGACACTGCTTCTGTGGCCTTTTGGCCTCAGGTCACTGGTATTGATCCTGTGCCTTTCCCACCCCCTTTCTGCCACTGACTACTCCTTAAAGTGACGATGGTCCATACACAGAGGCACATTTATAGTCCTTCCTCTCTGGGTTCGGCAGGCCGTGTTTTAATAATTTTGCAGTCTTTTTTGAGGGACTGAAACACTCTGAATAGGGAGAAGTCAAGATTACTGACTTGGATTTATGTGTAAGTAAGATGTACTGGGGAGAAAGACAGCAGCTTAACTAAGGTCCCATTTAAAAATTTCCACAGTGAATTGAAACCAAGCGGTAATACACTTTTATCACCCAGAAATCAACTTTATAGAATTCTAGAAAACTACAAAGCAACTATCCACCGTTTGTCCTCAAGGAAAGGACTCTTTCTCTTCCCATCTCTTTTCATTCGCTGTTCTCCTTCTTTTTCTCCCTTTTTTTAAAAAGATAAATAGGATTACAGTAATGTCTAGATAAATTCACATTTTACACAAATTTTTCTAGAAATTACAAAATCTGTACTTAGTATACTATAAATATATCTAATTCAAAATTATAGGAAACTACATTTTCAATTTTGTATCATAAGGAAATAATTGGGAATATGGCCAACTATGTATCCTGGAATATATAAACATTTACAGGACTTAAGATCTGAATAAATTTCAATGTACAATTAGGCCAATACATTTTAATGACATAAATTAATGTGCAAAGACCATCTAATGATCCCTAGGTGGAATTTTTGATGATGAAAGTGTGTAGTAGATTTGTCTGTTTCTTATATCCCACGTAAAAACATTTGCCCATAAAAGACCAAAATAACATTGTGTGTTAGAAAATAATGTTTTAATTATTATGGCGGTGACTTGTCAAACTGTTTAGGTGTGACTAGAATTTTAAATAAAGTTGCTAATTAGCTATGAAAGACAAATATTATGTGAGAAATTTATTTAAATGTATGGTCTTTATAAAACCATCTACATAAATTTTTTTCGTTCTTTTTGGAAATGGTTTCCTTCATCCTACACTTTCAAGTGATGGTTCATCATCCAAGGCAGCTGGGGCAGGGACTGAAGCAGAGGCCATGGAGGAGCTCTGCTTTACAGAGCTTGCTAAGCCTGCCTTCTTACATAGCCCAGGACCATTGCCAGGGATAGTGCCACCCACCGTGGACTGGGCCTCCCGTGTCAATCAGCAAGGGACAAAATGCCCCACAGACATGCTCAGAATTATTCCTCCTTGCTTCCTTCCTCAGACTTTGAGAAATGCTAGAAGGGTGAGGGTAACAATTTTCCTCTGGTTTGACCCTCCCTTCCCAGTGGAGATCAAGAAGCTCCACCTGAAAATGTAAACAGTATAACAGCAGCAGCCCTTTAAATTCCTATTTGAAAATATCACCGTGGGCCAGTCTGAACAGTTCATGTTCAGCAGCCACTTTGAAAGCACCTAAAGGTCGGCCCTGAGTCATGGAGAATGAAATGTTATCAGACTCCGTTCACGGGAGGTGGCTAAGACTCTTCCTTGTTCACACACCTGGCGCCTGGCACATGCTCTAGGCTGGCAAATCTGGACAGCTACAGGCTCCCTGCCAGGATCCCACTGGCCCTTAAGAACAGCCCCACACACTGCAGTGTCTCTGCAACTTTAGCTAAACTTCCCCTGTAGATGCTGCATCTTCACCTGAAAAGGAAACTAAGCCTTCTGCCCAAGTGTGGGCATTGGGGGCTCAAGAGGTGAGCCATACTAACATCCCCTTAAGCTTTTGTGGCTGGAAGGATTTTCTTTCACATTGACCAAAGATACTTGAGTCTGTGACCCTAATCAATATCTAAAACAACACCATCTTTTAAATTGACTTCTGTATCCCTCTCTGTCCATGTGTTAAATGGAGGGGAAAAAAGACACCTTTTTGTCCCATTTGAAACAGACTACTAAAAATAAAAGTATCATGTAGTGAAACTAATTACCTCAGAAATCCCGAATCCAAATGACTTTGTCGATTTGCAAAGCCTTAGCACTTTCTGCCAACCATAATTGTGATAACAAAGAATGGCTGATATTGCGCTTTAATTGCCTCAAGTAACAATGCATACCCCAGTGATGGGTTGGCTCATTTGTCATGTTCATTGTGGTTCACTTGTCTCCCAAGATGCTCAGCTTCCTTGGAACCCTCTTCCATCAAGCATCAGCTACTGGCTGATTGCTTCCCACCACACGGTTCTGATTAGCTTTTTAGAGTCTGCTCCCCCTGCAGGCTCCCTTTCTTCCCTCCTGCTGGGGCAGGGGCAGGAGCAGGGGCAGGAGCATTGCCCTTCCTGCTGCCAGACAGTAAATCAGCCTGCTCAGCACCTAGGCAATCTCTGCTTCTGCACACAGGGTCCTGACTTCAGGAGTTCTGTGATTTAACTGTTTCGCTTGGCATGGCTCTTGGTTTTTCTTGATTCAAAACTTGATTTGTGGAAACATTTTGATGATTTGCATGGGCATAAAGAGTCTTTTCAGTAATTTCATTTTAGAAAAATCAACTTGTTGGGTTTTGTGACTGCTAGCCATAATTTCTAAGTACACACTTGGAGTGTATTTTAGAGACCAGAATAAAAAATTTGGCTTTTACAGTTAGAAATCTCCAGCATGATGGATCAGAAAACTATCTACCATGAGTAAAAATGACCTCTGTCTCTCAACAAACTCACCAAAGCCATAAAAACAGTAATTCTAAGGAGTTTCTTTGGTGGGTCATCTCTGGGAAAGCACTTGTCACTGACATGTCTGAGGAGGATGTACATTATAGCTGTCCAGAAACAGTCAGGATTGTGAGAGTCTTCTCAATCAAAAAGAATTAACCTAGTCGATGGCAGGGACTTTGCACACATTTATGAAACTGGATTTCCAGAGGGAAGGGGTGGAGAAATGGCTCATCAGATAAGAGCAATTGTTGCTGTTCTCAACCCAGTTAGGTTCTCAACCCAGGAAGTGTTTCACAACAACCATCTCGGGAAAGTTCCAGGATATCTGACTGCCTCTTGTCTCCTTAGACACAATGTAGCCCCATGGTACCCATCCATACTTTCAGGCAAACATCTGTTTGCATAAAGTAAACATAAATAATCTCAAAATTATTGTAGAGGCAAAGGCAGAAGGCTGGCGGACATGCTTGGGCTTTGCGATTAGTTTGGTGGCTAATTCTGACCTTTTGGACTATACATTTTTGCGATGTCCAGCTTTCTTCTCTGAGTTTTAGTTTTAGTTGTCTGTCAAGTCAAGGAACTCAAGGAAAAGGTTTGTAGGGCTAAGAGGAGGGAGAAAGCGGGGCGGTAAAGGGCGGTAAGGAGGTGAGAGTGGCGGTAGGTGTGGTATCCCTCGTGTACGTGTATGAAACTGTCAGAGCACCAATTTATTTCATTGCTAACACATTTATTGGCCAGGCGGTGATGGCACACGCCTTTAATCCCAGCACTCAGGAGGCAGAGACAGGCCAATCTCCGTGAGTTCGAGGCCAGCCTAGCCTACAGAGCTATTTAAGAAAGAAAAGAAAAACTTATTTAACAAAGGTTAAAATGGATCAGTTCCAATAGATTTACATGTAGCTATTTTCTTTCTTTCTTTTTTTTTTTTTTTTTTTTTGGCTGCTTAGTCAATAAGTTTAAGTTTATTATCTTTATGGAAAATCTTCATAGAAAATTGTTTTAGCTCTTAGCAGCCCGTTCCTGAGCTCTGAGGAAGCTTGCCTTCTTTTGAGCAACCCGATCTTTCTTCTGGGCCAAAGACATTTGGGACGGTTCCACCTCTTTTTCTTCACCTTGCTCTTGGGCTTCTTCTCATAGACGGGATTCTCTCGGATAGCAGCATGAGCTTTCTTATACATCTCCTCCATCATGTCTGGAGTAACGTTGTTCTTGATGTACTGGGAGAACTGTTTCTTGTGAGCATCTTCATCTCCCTCCATTAGGTAACATATGTAGTCTGTGACATTCTGTCCCATGATGTGTTTCCGATATATTTCTGCATTGAACTCTTTACTTTCAGGATCATAACCAGGGAATCATTTGGTACTGTGAGGGATAGACAAGCCTCCATCCACAGCTCCCTCCAGGGCCCCAAAGACTTTATTGCCAGTTGTGGTTCGGGCAAGACCTGCGTCCAAATAGCAAGTGAAGGCACCAGGCTGACCATCAATGCTCTCCACATTGTACTCATCTCCAGTCACCTCCACTTGGCCTTCATAGATCTTGTCCGTACCAAACCTATTGAGAAGCCTGCAGGCCAGTACAATAGGCTGCAGCATAATTTGTCAGGCCAACTTTCACACCATATTTTGGCAGCTCGTGTGCATATGCTGCACAGACTATCATGTCCCCTTCTATACGGGCATTGCAATCTGGCAGACGATATCTCTGTTAGTTACACGAACTATCATTCTGTATTTGGGTGTGTTGTACTTATTTTTATCCTGCATCACCAATCGTTTCCGAGCATAGTAGTCAGTTTTACCCTCTCGCCGCCTTCTAAATCTCACTTGGTACCTCTTAAAGTAGGCCTTGTTCTCGACAACTTTCACGAACCCCATCCTGCGGAACAGACACCCGCAACCGCGGCTCCACACAGACCTGCGGGCCCGGCGGCGCTAGGGGGGAAAAACACATGTAGCTATTTTCATATCACAGAAAATTATTTGAAGATAAACACTTATATATTTAAATCAAGGTGTGTTCTATAGGAAACAGACTATTTCTCCATGCTACTTTAAATGTTTTTTTAAAAATATTATCTTTATTTGTTCTTTGAGAATTTTGTAGGATTAGCTTTGACCCTATTGATAATACCCCCAGCTCCTTCCAGATCCACTCCTGCTTCTCTACCCATCCAGTTCCTTGTTCTCTCTCTTGCCCATATATTCTTGGATGTGTGTCCTTCTACCCAGAATGTGTGGTCAGCTTACCAGTGGCAGCACTCTTAAAGAAAACTGACAGTTACCCGGAAGCTACCAATTGCCAGTCAGTCCTTGGATAGCCCTGAGATTTCATGTCATCCTGCTCTCCCTATGCTTGGATTTTCTATGGCTTGACCTTGGACTGTGTTGTGCATGCTGCCATAACTACAGTGAGTTCATATGAAGAGTTGCCTTGTTTTAAACCTATGTTCTGCTTCTAAAATTAAAGTAAAAATAATCGTGATATTGTAAGAAACAGATATAAAAGGAAAAGGATAAGTGATTACAAAAAGGAAAGCAAACAACAACAGCAATAGCAAAACCCACCAAAGTATAAAACCAACATATTGGAGCAGTATCTTCCTACAATCCTGCCAGGGTGGTTGGTTGAAACTAGAGACTCGCCTTTATGATCCTGCTCAAACTGGTGCTGCACCTGGAGCGACCTGAAGTCGCCCGTTCAACACCACAGCTTCCCTTCTTTGCAGACCAGGAGTTCCCCGGAGCATCCTTAGCTGTGCGGCATCTCTCACTCCAGATACTGCACATCTGCATGGTCTAAGGCGAGGGGCGTTTCCCAAGTGTGCTGTGGGAGCGGAAGCAGGTAGAGCACTGAGTATCATTGCTGCATTGTGCTACAGCTTCCTGGCTCTGCTCAGTACTGAACACCCTGCAGGAGGGAGAAGATTGCAGTGGGTGTCTACAGCCTGAGTCTTAGGCTGGCACAGTTATTTAGCCCATTGCCATCACCAAAGGCATCACCAAGCCCAGAATCCAGCTTCCTGAGCCTCAGTATGTGTGTGTCTAGCACCCGCTCCCCCACCCCCAACCTGTTACTGCCTCTTGCCACCCACTTCTCCCTAGAGGCTCTGGCAGGTTCACTCCAGAATCCTTGACTTCTCGGGCTCCCAGGGAAGCTGTCTGTAATAGTCTCCTCTCAAGACAGCACTAGACCACACCTTCTCCGACATAGACTAACACACACCTGAAACCACTGTCTGTCGATCCTTCCACTATACTCACGCTCTTACCTTGGTTCCAGATGGCCCTGGTGTTTCTCTCTTCTCAGCCAGCTGCTCTGCCCCAACTCTGTGTTCTGAAGTTCTTGCTCTCTTTGGGACAGGGTTCATTCCCTTTTTGCACTATAGGGAGGCAGCGTCTGCTCTGCCATCTTGCCCCAGAAGTCAAGTTAGTTATTTTAGAAGACTCTGTAACTTGATGGCAATCTTTCTTTTAGTCTCATTTTACTAAAAACTCAGTTGGAGATTTTATGGGTGCAATATGTCATCAGTGCTTTTATTTGCAGTTGATTTTATCTGGAAGTATTTACACTCACACTGCTTGGAGGTTTTCATCAACTTAAGCAAGGAGGTGACATTCAAAATGAATTAAATTGGCCAAAGGTCACATAATCTATTGACTGTTGGAGGAATGGGGGTGCATTTTAATCTTCCAAGGATTCTTACGGACCTTATTTTAAAATGTCCTTAGGTTTGATTATACAAAGTAAAAGGAAGATGTTTATTGAAGAAAAAATCCAAGCACTGGGACAATAAGGAAGCCGAGGACTCCTTTTTGTAATTGTAGTTCTGTCATGTTAGAATATGTAAGTCAGTAATCACATGCTGGAAGACTTGTGCTCTCCATTGACCATCACACATGCTGTGATATGGGTGTATTCTATGCAACACGGCTTTCCCCAGTCAAATGCCAGAGTACACCGAATCACTCACGTATGCAATCACTATAAACCCAATCCTTCCAATTCACGGGGTCAAAATATTAAGATCCAATATGAAATCATTGATATTATTAGCTTTAGACATATTTTAAAGATGCCTCTTAAATTTTAATATATTGAAAATATTCATTGTAAACATCAGTTTTATAATTGTTTTTCTTCTTTGCAATTTCAGGGTCAGCCTGGCCCCCAGGTAAGTGATCTCTTTTCTGGCCAACTAACTCCAGTTTAGTTTTCCTCATGGGGAAATTGTTCTTCAATTATTTTCAAAGCTATGAACTGATAATCGTGTGGCTACCTAGTACGCCAGCTATTGCCCAGGAGTGACATTTGGGGCCTCTTTGGGGCTGAGTGAGCCACTTTACCTGTTGGGCCAGATGGCAAATTAACAATATGCCCTCTCACTGAGTAAAACTCTTACCTGACCCAAACCAGTGCCCCAGGACTTCAAAGGCAGAGTGACTCGGTCCCTATAGGCGTGGGCTGGCGAGCGTTAGGCATTGACTATTGGAGTACTAATGCAGCCATGAATCCAGTCTCATTATGTACACTGTGATCCCGCTAGCTGCTTCTGATTTGGTGTAGATGGATGCTGACTCTGTTCTCGACTTTCAACACAAACCAACAGCTGCAGACATGATTTATAAGTAAGCGCAAATGCAGCCGACAGACAGTATTTCAAACTCCGCGTCATATGGAAGAAAGTGAACCATTTTTAAGAGGTGGAGGAATGTGTATAAAGATACAATTACAGAGATGAATCAAGTTCTCACAAATAGTGTAGCGAATTTAAACTCAAAAGGTTCTGTAGGATGCTAATGGCCACTGAGATGAGGAGAGGCAGCTTACTGATGCTTTGCCTTAAACACTGCATTCCATGTAACAATGCAATTACTTGTGTTCCCCTTGATCTTTTTTCACCATGATGGGCTGAATGCCACGTCTGCCCTAGTTTGTTAACCGATAGGCCATTCTGTGATAGCTTTGTAGTCAGTGTCACAAATTATTTATTACATGTTAACCTTCATTGTATAAGTATGACCATTATTTATAGGTGTTCTGAGCTCCGTATGTAAGGTTGTGTAGTAATACAAACAGAAAACCACATTTATTACAGTACGGCACTCCTTTTCACACTAAGTAGTAAGAAAAAATGAGACCTTTAATTTACAGTGACACTGAAAACCCCCTTATTGTTTGTAGCTTTCCCTCTTGTAGCCCAAGTTAGTTCAAGGTAACAGAATAAATTCATAGAAGAGAGTTTTGGCTTCTTACACTTTGAACTTGCTATTCTATCTTGGGAAGGATATGAAGTAAACAGTGGTTTACTGCTTTTCATACTTTGTTTCAGAACAATAGTTCTGAAAAGGGCATGAATGCCTGGGTTTGTCTGTGCACTCCTGCACCCACGGGCGCCCGCGCGCGCGCGCGCACACACACACACACACACACACACACACACACACACATGCTGGTGTTCATGGTAAATTACTTACCTGGATGATGCAACAGTGTGACTGGAGTAGAAATCAAGACTGCTTCTAAATCTGGAAGCCCCATATCATTCAATTCTTTCCAGAAAGGAGGGTAACATAGCATACTGAAATGAGCTTTGATTTAGGGAGAAAATAATAATTTAACTCTTAATAGGACCTGTGACTTAGTCCAGGCCACCTTTCCTGGCATCAAAAAGCAGTTCTTAAGATAATTTGTGGATATAAATATTTGAAAAGTGACCTAGGATACATCATGAGGGCATTGTGTAAGACACTGGGGTAGTAGGAGAGCAGGAAATAGATGTCTGTGAGCAGATGACTTCTATGGGTGAAAGACGCTGTTTCCTGCTGAATATTTTATAGAGGGACAATGTAGAGATTCCTCAGAACCCTCACACAGAGGAACAGGAAGCTGGCGTGATTAGCTTGTATTTCTTCACTCTTGAGTCATCTCTGGGTGCTGATGCCAATGCCTCTGATCTGCTTCAGAAGGTCTTGTGTATGGACTGGGTAGGACCCCTATTCTAGCACTAGGGCTGTGAAATTGTGGTGAATGAGACAGGTGCAGTCTCTGTTTTGTGATTATTCTGTGCTTTATTTTTCACTTAAAAATTATACATACCTATTGCATTAGAATGTGATAATATATTAATATAAACATTAACATGTTTTATTGATAATGTTGACTACATGTAAGGTATAAAACTTGAGTTCATATGCATATACCTTGTTTAACTATTACAAATAAATTACCTGCCTCTCCCTAAATTGTGTAATATTAGAGCCTCAGAACTTGTCATTTGATCACTGATTGATTGTCTTTCTTCAGCATGTCTCTATTTCAGCTGAACCTGTTTTATGTTTCTGTTAAGTCCAGCTTTTAAAAATTCTAAAACCAAGTGGAAATCATCATATACCATTCACCTTTCTCTGTCTGGTTCATTTCACTAGTATAGTGTCCTACAAATTAATCCATGTTATTACAATGGGAAAATAGCTTCCTTTTTCAGATAGATAATACTCTGTCATATATCTACTTACCATAGTCTTCCATTCATCCATTAAGATACTCAGGCCGATTCCATGTTTCCTGTTTCAAGTGGATTCCACACATGTGTGATCATAAGATATTTCTGTCTGGGCGTGGCTTATTTCATTGAACACTGAGTCCTCTGGGTTCATTCATATTGTTGGAAATGGTGGGGCTTCATTTCTGTGGCTGAGTAAATAATCCATTGTGTGCATAACCCATTTATTTTCCATCCATTCACTGATGGACATTGACTGGTCCCAGGTCTTGGTTGCTATATAAACTTGAAAGTGTAGAGATCTCAACATGCAAGACTATATGGTAATTCTATTTTTAGATTTTGAAGGACTGAGATACTGTTTTATGTAATAAATGTCCTGCTTTGCATCCCTAACAACAATGGAATAATTCACTTTTCTCCAGATCTTCACTGAAAGTTCTCTCTTGCCTTTTTGATTGTATCTATCCTAACAAGTGGAGGACATAAGATCTTATTATTATTATAATTTCATTTGCATTTGCCTGATTAATGATACCAAACACTTCTTCATCAACCCATTTCCCATTTGTATATCTTCCTTGGGAAACCTGTCAGTAAGGTGTGAAGGTTCTTAAATGCCCAGCACTCCTGAGGATGATCTTGTCCCCGCCTGTGAGTGCCTCTCTACATCTGAGTAACCCACACTCAATCTGTAGCTCAGGCATGTGGTATTTAGAGAGACTTGATATGCCCTCCCCTGCAGATGTTCTAAGTATGGCCCTAGCATGATGGACCTTAGTTTGAATAGTAGGTTTCTGTGCAGGTCTTGGTTCCTCTGTTCTTGTTAATCATTTGCTGACTCCTACCCCCACTCCCTGTCTATGTAGTTCTTCTTGTCCCAGCCCCCCCCCCATTTCTACCTCCTGCCTGATGTCAGAGTATAAACAGGAGCATGGACCTGTACTGTGATGACTTTGCTGATGTCTGGTGGGTGACTAAATCTCTTTCGCTCACAACATCCCTGGCAGGATTCCAGCTTCCTCCTGCGTCTGTCCCAGCATCCCACTGCCATTCTTCATATTGATGTTCTAGGCAGGCAGGTCCACAGGGTGAATGTCTGTCTTTTCTCTGACAAATGGGAGCATTCGGGGTTACATTGAGAGGAATCAATGGGTATCTATGACCTGTGTTAACAAGATTAAAATTTTCCACCATGGTTTTGATAGTGTCCATTTCCTGATGCCGAACATTTGAGTCTTGATGTGTTCTCTGTCTAGAGTATGACAGAATCTCCTGATCTTGGCCTTTGTCTCACCTGTCACTGATTTTTTTTAATTAAAGTTCTTTATGGACTTTATGCTTTGTCCAAACCAAATTGAACCATTTAGATGTTCTCTTCTAAGTGTTTTTGATTTTTCCTTTCCTTGGGACTGCTTTCTCTTAGACAACATGTCTACACATCCAAGCACAATCACCCATCACATTGTAATACTGTTTCTTCAACAAGATGCTCTTCCTCTCCTTTAGTAAAGGAATTTTCTTCCCTTCCAAGATTCCCACAGGTGGTTATCTATGCAGCTTGTTATATTACATCATGCTTAAAGGAGAGTGTGTTGGACTTGAATCAGACAGGTTCAAAACCAATCTAGGCTGTGTCACTTTTAGCCTCCACCTCTGGGATGAATTACTCCTTCACTCTGGGTAGCACTATCCATATATGTAAAGCAATGTCCTTTCTTAAAACTTGTTGTAAAAGTTAAAGTATTGTGCGTGAAATGTGATGCCTGTACATGGTAAGCACTCAGGAAAAATGAACTCTGTTATTCTCTTTGGGTCATTGTAGTTATTTCCAAGCATCTTTCCCCTTAAAATTTTTTTTTATCTTATGCATATGGGTGTTTTACCTGCTTGTTTTTTTGTGTACCATTTGCATTCCTAGTGCCCACAGAGGCCAGTAGAGGGTGTCTGATTCCCTGGAACTAGATTTACAGATGATGGGCATCTGTCACATGGATCTTGGGAATTGAACTCTGGTCTTCAGGAAGAGCAGCCGGTGCTCTTAACTGCCTGCCACACCATCTCTCTAGTCCTCTTTTCTGGCCCTTAACAGATTTTCCAATCTTTAATGCAGGATCTGTGCTTTCTTTCGTCTTTACTCTCCTCTACATCTGACTGACGTTGTTGTACATATAGAGATTTATTTGTAGGGTTCAAAACTTTGTGTTTGATGTTCCCAATCAAAACTATTATAGAAAGTAATACATTGCCAAAGATTAGTATCGATTCACGAAAATGCAATAAACACAAAAAAAGCATACAAATTGCTTTAAGAATATTCTCAGGACTCTATCTTTTCCTCTTTACAAAACACATCAAATTTTTATGTAGCCCCCGTGTCCCTGTATGTCTTTAGAAATGAGGAGATAACCCTTCCACCCTAAGGCCATTTTCCTACGTGTCATTTTTTGGAGCCTCAGAGCCCTCCTCATAACTCTTCTTTGGAGTTGCATGTGAACATAAAGCAGCTATAATTCCCTAAGGAATTTTGAGTACTAAAGTGGTGTGCATGTTGTAATTCTGTATTACCCAGTGAGAAAAAAATGTAAGAGCAAACCACAAGCAAATGCCATCACACAACTGTGCGTGGAGGCGAGCAGCTCCCATTTGTGTTTGTAGATACACTTGGAGAGAAGTTTAAAATGTCACTATTCCCTCTCTTCCGAGTCCCCGTTTGCTCCCCCTCCCCATCCTTTGTTCTTATATTACCATTGTCATTTCACAAGGTTTTACTAACATTTACTAAACTCAAGCTGAATATGCCTTGTGAAGAATTGTGAAGTAAAATATTGTACTGTGGGGGCAGTATTTAACTCTCTATTCATATGTTTTAAATTATGTATGAAGCTCCTTCTAACCTAACACTTTAGCAATTCCCATATTTCATATTTGTGTTTCAATCCAGCTTTTTCCAGATTCACATAGTCTGATTTGGGGGCAAAAGGAGAGCACATATATTCTCTTAGAAATCTGAAAAATGTGTGAATGCCTTTATGCACATGGGTGTGCAGGGTCCCCAGATTCTGCTCACTGCTGTGTAAAACCAGCAATGTATTATCACCTGGATAAATCAATATCCTTGTTGTTACTATATAACAGAAGGAATAATAATACAAGTCTAGATGCTTTAGTGTTTGGAGAATTTAATTAAGTCATTGGTATTGTGGCATGGAGGACTTCACTGTATTCCAGATGGGTTCTATTATTAAGACTATACATGGTATAACTATTTCTTTATTTTACTGTAATCCATATGTCTTTTTTCGCATGCTTATTTACATATTTAAATAGTGTAGAAGATCGAACTATTTCCAACAAAATTAGTTGAAGAATTCTATTGCCAACTTTACGATGTATTTCCTACAAAATATATTACCTGTCATTTCATCTGAATTCATGTGTATAACCTATAGTGCTTCATGACTAATTAAGCAGATTATGCATTGCTTTACACTAGTAGAGTTTGTTACCATTCTCCAGGCCTCTTTTTTTTTATATCCCAGTCTCTTCATACAGTGTTGGTAGAAAATACATAATACAGTTTTTCTCTAGTACCAAGGACTAAGCCCAAAGCATTGAACATGCTAATCAATGCCCTGTCACTGGCCTCTACTCCAAGTCGCAGAGTAATCTCTGCTTAATAGATACATATGTATAATTCATATTAAATGATAATTTTTATGCACCTGATAAACCTTCTGAAGTCGGCTTTTAAAGCAGCATATGAAACTCATTGTATAGAGCTGGGGGGAATGGGTGCTGGTGACAGACACCTGAGTTGACATTCTTTTCCACCACTTATGAGAGGTGTGACTTTAAGTCACCTCTCTAACCTCATGCCTCAGCTTTTCGGTATAAAGGGAGAATGATTTGAATCAACACATAACTTAATGAAGCACTCAAAAGTAGTCTACGGCACACACACAGGTGTTAGGATTAAAGGCCTTCATAAATTCCTTCTCCCCTAAGAACTCACAAAAGTACAGCCATAAAGACTTGATGTCCTTGTACTGCTACACATTGTCTTTGCAGGTGGCACTTCACCTCCTGGACAAACAGAAGAAGATAATAGACTCAATATGTGCAGATACTGTGGAAAAGCTAAAGTTAAAAATTTTGCGAAAATTCATTTGTTATTGTTGGGTATGGTTATTGTATAGAGGCCTTTCTAAAAACCAACTGCTATGTGTACAGTTGTGAGTGTTGAAAAGATTCTTCAGTGGCACGGCATGCTTTAAACTGTTTCGGATTTTTAAAAAGTCTCCCTTTGGTTAACGTAGTGGATATAGATCTCTTCTCCATCACTAAGCTTTGCCTTTATCCTTTAGGTGTTTCCCACCCCTCCTCCCAAGGGACCAGTATATCTGATAATAAATTTGTATCTTAAAGCAGAACAAATCTATTTTAGTAACTCATGCCCAACAAATTTTCTTTTTAGAAAAAGATGATTGGGACGGTAACTCTGTGATTAAGAGTGCTCATTTCACACTCATGAGGACCTTGCTTCCAATCCTCAGCATCTACATTAAACACTGGGCACTGTTGGGCCTGTTACCCAGTGCCATTGGGGATCAGAACCACAAGGATCACTGGAATCACCAGCTAAAAGCTTTGATAGTCTGCCTCAAGGAAAGAAACAGGAAGGAATAGAGCAAATACACAATGTTCTTCTCTGGTCTCCACATGTGCACACTGCATATGGATACATTTTACTACACGTACAAGCACACAAAAAAGTTTAACAAAATGTTAATTGACTATCAAATAAATGCGATGTGCCCTCCATGAACATAGTAAATACATATCACTAATTATTGCTTTCTTTTGATGAGTCATGATCCACCTTACACAAAACCTCTTATCTTAGCAACCTAGACTGTTGTGTAGTTTGGAAAATGTGTAGTAAAACTTTGAATTTCAGAGAGATTTTACTCTGAAAGTAAACCCAGTACCAGTATTTGCATGAGTGTAACTTGCACAGTGCATCTGCAGCTCAGCCAAGGATAGACAGATTCAGCCACCTAGTTCATGGTGCATTTGCAGAGCCGTGAGGCAGCATGTGGATGCATCCCTCCAGAAGAAATCCTTTTAATACACTCCCTACCCCCACCCCTCCAAGGTCAGCAGGATCCTGAATAAATAAAGAACATGTGGTTTCTCAGAAGAGAACTGACCAGGTTTTAGTGATGGACCAAGTGATCTGAGACCAGGGCAATGCACATAGAAGGAGATGTAGATAGGCAGAACTTAGGGACAGACTGGGCGAGTAAGAGGTGACATTGGGATTGAACTGGGGTCCCTAAAGAAGAGAAATCTGTGGAGAAGGAAGAATTAGTTATAGATTCCAACAAGAAGTAGATAGAAGGAAAAATATCTAGAAACCTCCATGAGGCAGAAGACCCAGATGCATGCTGGCCAAGTAAGCTAAGCAAAGTTGTCCCCTGCATGGAACATTGCCATTGGTTCTCACAGAGGCAGTCGGTGAGTAGCATCTGCAGGTGTGTGTAGGGAGATGGCAGCATTGACATGGTTCCAGGGCTGACTTGATAGTAAAAGTATAGACAGAATGAAAATGCAGACTCACAAGGAAAGGAGGCCAAAGACCTAAATCACCTGCCTGTGTTTCCCTCAGGGGAGACATGAGGGAAAAGAACAAAACAAAACTCTTACTCAACAGGGTTGATTTTGCTCCTCAGGATTTGTGCAAGGTTGTTTCGCTGCCTTTACTATTAGTCTTGATTCTTCTGAACTATTGTGAATCAGCAGATGAGAAACTGGAGGGGCCCTGCAAGGCATGATTTCTGTATTGTGAGCACACATTCAAAGTCATGAATTCATGTTGAAAACTCATGTGGACCATCACAAACAGCCATGGGAAGTAGATTGGACACAGAGGTTAGGGAGCTACTTGGTTACGACTAGGCTGTTTGTGAAATGCTTATTTAGGCTCTCATAAGGTTGAACTTCTGTTTTATGAAACCTGTTAACGAGTCCTTTGGATATTTTTCATGCACCAAGTCCATAGGCGGTAAATTTGTTTACCCATTTTACAGAAAGCAAAGTTCTGCCATGTTAGCTAACACAGCAAAGGTCATGTGCTGGCATACAAAGATCTCCAAAGTCACTGTGAGTTAGGCTTCCTTATGCTTCTTCTGCAATCAAGGGTCCTGTTGGCTCACTGAGACACAAGCCTTAGTCCCAGTAGAGGGACCCATGCTTCAGGGCTTAGAAATTAAAGAAAATTTCCAGGAGACAGTTGGATAAACTCAGAAAAACAGAAACTCTGAGATAAAATGTCATTGAGTAAGGGTGTAGGTATGTGTGAGAATGCATATGTACGTGTGTGTATGTGTCTACACGCATGCACATGAGTGTGTGTGTGTGTGTGTGTGTGTGTGTGTGTGTGTGTGGTGGAATTTTACTACAGGGGAAATAATTTCTTTCACAAACTCAAGATTATACATTGAACTTTTCCCAAACAGCTTCATAGCTCAGGCACCAGGCTGTCACTTTTAACGAAGGTGTGCTGTAGCAATTCCTACCAAAATAATGGGTGATTCCACAGAGATAGTGACATAAGCCAAGATTTGGAGGAGTTCTAGACTGACAGGGAAGGCAGATTATAGGGAGAGCTAACAGCAGCTTATCTGTTAGACACGTCTTAGATTTCCAGGCAGGAGTTCACATTTCTTCTGGTAGGAATCTGTCGGGTCCTTAAAAGGGAATTTTTGGCTGAGGATCATGCACAAACCTGTAACTCCAGCAGTTGGGAAGTTGAAGTAGGAGGGTCACAAGTTTCAGGGAAGAATAGGCTTAGACAAACAAAAATAACTAAATTATATAATTGTGTGCAGAAATTTTCAGGTAGCCTCAGAAGCACAGGAAATGTCCTTGGTAATCGCCCAGTTGTAGAAATATCAACGGCTGATTGTGTCTAATGAATCTCCTCCTTTGATGTGCTGTCATGGTTATGCAGCAGGGCTTAGAGAGCCTCCACCTGGTAAATACATGCCGCTTTTACTAGCATACTTTAAAATGAAGCCTATGCTCTGTCCTCTCATCCACACACACTGACATGTGAGTATGTGATGGGGCATTTGAAATCATAGTCATCATCTCGATGACATTTCTAATAAAATCACATTTCCCAAGTTGTTATTGTAGATGGAGTTTCTGTTCTGCCTGGTCCTATATTAATTATAAATGTATATTAATTATATTAACTATATTAATTATAAACTGTCTGGCCGATGGCTCGGGCTTCTTACTGGCTAGCTCCCTCTTAATTATTAACTGATTTTTATTAATCTATATATCTCCACATGGTCTTGGGCTTACTGGTGATTCCTGGATCTCCTGCTGCCTTGGCAGCAACATGGTGTCTCTCTTGAGACTCACTTTCTGTTCCTCTTCCCAGAATCCTCCTGGTCTGGTGGCCCCACCGGTACTTCTTACCTGGCTTCATCCTTCCTGTCCATTGGCTGAAACAGCTTTACTCATCAGCCAATAAGAGAAACATATACTCACAGCATACAGGAGGACCTCTCTCATCGTGTTATAAAATTGTTTGCATTTGGGACTCAGTGGTTGTTGTCTTTCGGTGTTTAGTGTCTTATTCTCCAGGAGTTTCCCTGTCCTTCTCCTTGCCCTATGGCATCACTTACTCTTGAATGTTTGTTCTATATATACAGAACATCCCACATTTTGAGTTGGTCCAATTACTGCTTGAGATGTTATTTAACAGTTTATCCTACCTTCTGTAGCAGAGTTGGTTCAATTTTTAGAAAAGCCTATTCTGAAGGGTGGTATGTTCCCTAGTTCACCCTAGAAAGCACACGACGTTTGGTGGGTTGGTGGTCTGGAGCAGTTGGCCTGATGTTCAGGAGACTTTTCCCTGGTGGCTTTTGCAATTTTTAAGGGTTGTTTCTTAGTGCTTCCACTGTGGGTTGGGAAAAAAAGGGCCCTGAAATTTGGGGGGCTGAGGATAATATAAGTAGAAGAATGTATTTGTCTCACTTTGTTGCCCAAAATGACCTGAAATTCCTTGGCTCAACTACTCCTTCTGACTCATCCCCACAGTTGGTGAGATTATTGATGTGAACTGGTATACTCAGGTAGAAAATTTAATTTGACCATAATATGTAGTGCAAAGTAACCAAGGTCGTGGTAAGCTTGTGTAATAGACTATTCTGGTTTTCTAGGAACAGGAGACTAGCAACTAACACAGGAAGATGGGACAGACTCAAGACAAGCTGTACAAGTGAAATCTGTGGGACTTAGCCTTGGGTTAAATTTACTGAGCCAGGTAGAAACACAGAGTTTTAGGTGTGTAGTTGAGTGCTCTACTTAACAAAAACAGAAAAGTCAGGACTCACAGTGGTCTCATAGCAGCAGACACTGAGAAATTCAGTTTGAGAAAGTAGAATCTGAGCCGATGATGGTCTGTTTTGGCTCAGACATCTGGTGAGCAGTTGAAGATGCAAGATTGCAGCTTGGAAAAAAAGGCTGAGGACGGGAAGCAAGTATAGGCTGGAGCCTTGAGAGTATATCTGATAGCCAGTGAAGGGAGCATTGTGAGGAGGAAAGGTTTAAGGACAAATTTTGGTGATGTGAACACTGATGGGTTTTGTCAACCCTTCCTCCCCAGGGCTTGGCTTTATTTAGATTAGTTTAGCCCAGGATACCTTCCTCCCATGGCTCAGTGGCTTCCCTTCCATGGCTCAGCTTTCTTCTCTTAATGGAAAGGAATGCCATCCCCCCCCCCCCCAAGGAACAACATGTACTTTAACTCATGCTCCTTTATTTTTCCTGGAGCCCGACTGTAAAAACATGACTTCTTTGCTACCTTTCCTTTTTCCTTAAATCTACTTTCCTGTCTTTGTGTGACTAATCTCTTCATTGGGGAAGCTAATGGCAACAGTAAAGAAGGCAGAACATGAACAGGAGCCAATAGTGGGCAAAGGCAATGTGTCTTCCCCCTGGCTTCCAAAAAGGGAAAATATGTGCTCTTGACGGTGGTGCAGGAGAACCTAGGGGGATGGGGTGGTTGCGTAGGTAGAAGTGACAGGTAATGAAGAGGATGATTAGGACTGGGCTGAGGAGGAGGTATTTATATTGGTAGGTGTGATATTTCACATGCATTCTCTGGAGAAAAGGGTGATGAGAAGGAAGAATCTAAATATGAATCTTCAGGAGTTGACAATCACATGAAAAGCTCTGTGGTCATGTTGGCCATCAGCCAATGGGAGGGAGATCCTACTTACATTGGAAGTCAATCAAGAATCATGGCCAAGGCCTGAGAGTCAGGCTCCAGCCCCACAGGACAGTTGTTCATTTTTAATTATTTTAAATCTTTAATTGGGGGGGTTGTTTTTCATTCTTCTATCTACTTGACCCTCACCCTTGCTTTGTGCTCAGTTGCATTTAATAAAATCTATATTGTTTCATATGATATGACAAATGAAGCAAACGGAAAAAAAAGTCAAAAGACATACAAACAAGGCTTACATCACTTGAACAAAAATGATGTTTGGACAGAATACTAGAAAACATGCTGAAATAGGTGGTTATAAATTAAACCCAAGGCTTAAGGAAAATGTGCTATACAAAATCCAGATTTAACCACACACACACACGCACACGCACACGCACGCATGCAACCACGCACAGAGACAGTGTCAGAGAGAGAGAGAGAATATGAAAGTAGAGAGGGAGGCAGTAGATCAACAGAACAATGAGTGAGCAAGTGAGTAAGGTACAATTGATATGCGTGTACGTTCGTGAAATACTGTATTACGAACCACATTATTTTGTATATAACTGAAAACAAAAATAGTTGACTGTAGCAGAACCCATTTGAAGTTGGATTCTGAATTCACTTGAGTCCTACTGAACTTCTATGTGAGAATCATAGGAGAGCTTATTCTAGGTGTAAATGGGGGGGGGGCTCCTGTGACAGTTGGAGCAAGCTTATACTTTACACAAAATCAGTATTTGGAATTACAAATTTCTGGCCATGGGGTTCACTTTAAAAGTAAGGTGCAGGGGTGGGAAAGCCACATTCAGATCAGGGGCGTTTGCACAGTCTTAGAGCATTGGGAGGCACACACTGATTCTGGGAGAAGGGCGATCTTGGGTTTGATTACTAAGAACAGCAGCGTCCATGCATTGAGTAAGAGAGGAAGGCTTTACCCCCTATGAGCAGTGGAATGGATGGGGATATAGAGAGGGAGAGGGGGAACTGGAGTTGGTATGCAAAATGAAAAGTAATTTTTTAAATTAAAAGAAAAGCAAACCAGAAAAAGAAAAATGGCCCCACGTCCCACTACAGTGCAAGCCCTTGACTCCATTGAGTTACTTTTGTAATGTTTGACTTTGTCCAAATTTTCTTTGAGTGTTAGAGCCCATTAATTGCTTCCTTAAGGCAGCTGCTTATGATTTAGGATTGATCATGGGCACACACGGTCTGTTGTTTGGGGCCCAAACAAACATCATAAAAAGCCTTGTACTTACAGTCTCACCACAGAAAAATGCCCAGGAAATAATAGCTGTAAAAATTAGTTTTCAACCAAGTAGGGCTGGTTTTGATATTTTAAAGTTTGGGTTATGTCCACCCCGTTCTGGTTGGCTTTAATCTTCAATGCAAAACGAAAGGTGTAAAGACTACAGCTGTAAATCCATTTAGTGCCGTAATTCCCATTGTGGAGTTGGACTTTACTATAACCACAGCTCTTCTGCCAGGGAATTGCTTCTCCTGTCATTCCTTCTAACACGTTGCTGCTTTGATCCACAAGAATTTTATTGGATTTATTGTGCACCCATTTCTCATTGGCAAGAGTTAATTGAGCACCTAATCTGTGCCCAGACTGACTGAGCACCTGTAAGGCCTAAAGTTCAGTTTGATTTACTAAAGGAATGAGACTATAAGTTTGGTTTGCTTTTGATTGGCAAGAACTCTTAAAGGTAAATTACATCCAATTGACATCGTCTCCAAACATTGCCGCCATCCATACAGGACATTTCCCGACATTCATCTCAAAAATAACTTGCTTTGTTTCCTATCAAGCATACCATTAAAGTATGTTTTTAATAATCACCAACATTGGTAGGGCACACTCTTGTAGGTTCCTTTGTTTTAGTCAAGGAAGGGGTGTTCTTTTCCCCATTTAACAGATGAGGAAGCCAGTTCAGCAACACTAACTGGTCTACCCAAGATTACACATGTGCCTTGGTCAGAGTTCCTATCTAGATGTATGACTTACATGCCTGACCACCAAAATACTTTTATTTTACATCCTTCATTTTTATAATAACACTTCTGGCCAGGTGTTAGTGGTACATGCCTTTAATCTCAGCACTTGAGGCAGAGGCAGGCAGATATTTGTGAGTTGGAGGCCAACCTGGTCTACAGAGTTAGTTCAAAGACAACCAAGGCTACACAAAACAAAAAACAAAAACAACAACAACAAAAAAACCCACCTCTGAGTTACTCTTGTATTTTTCCTTTGACTTTTTAATGAAATACTTAAAAAAAAGAAATTATAAATTACAAACACACATTTTATCTATGCTTTTTAAGCAGTGTAATTCTATATCAGGAAAAAATAAAGATTTATATATTACTATCTCAAGTTATTTGTAAAGTTTGAAGTCTATATGTCAAAATAATCTTAATTTAAACTTCATATAATAAACAATTAGAGACACCCTATGCTAACAAGACAAAGCTTTATACCTGAATTCAGGTCTTGCATACACATATGAAAGTAAACAGGTTCTCATTTTTATTGTGGGAAAATTGGTGCTAAATCCACTAGACAGGTTACTCAGAAGCAGATATACATACAGAAATGCTTACACCTAATTATCCAGGGTTCCCATTTTTTCAGAGAAAGCACCAGATTCTCAATTTTCACTGTTATTTGCAATGTCATTTTCTATAAAATCAGAAATGTGCTAAAAATGGTCAGTGTGCAATTGGGGTTTGTACCTTACTACCTCAGAGGACAATTAACTGTGTGTAGGGGGAGACAAACTAGACAATCAGCACAGTTGAGGCCACCATTTTAATTCTACAAGAGTAAAATGTCTATACGGTTTCTTTCCTCATGGTTGCAAGAACTCTTGAGACCACAAAGAGAAGACTTAGATCAGCCATCTGGCCCCTGGGGCTGTGCTCCCCTATCAGAGATCCACTGGTGTAGAAGGCTGGCTTCTTCTCCTTCAAAGACAAGGGCAATAGGTATTTATAATATAGGAATCCATATGCAGTTTGCATCCTAAGAAGTATAGGAAGGGAAGTGTAATGAAGACATACTGTATCCAGAAGTTAACATACAAGATGGGTGATACTTTGATCATGGCATAGTGTGGCCACCGAGTGCTGAAGGTCACAGAATGGGCACTGTGCAGAAATTGTCACAGCATGACCACTACTATGGATCCATGTGTGGACCTTCTAATGAGTAGTGGTAAGTAGACTGTTTCCTCTCTTCTCTCCTTTCCCTTCCTCTCCCCTCCTCTTACATCTTCTCCTCTCCTCTCCTCTCCCCTTCCCCTCTCTCCCTCCACTTTCTTCTCTCTCTATGCCCCTTCCACCCGGCAATTTCCAATCAGGCCAGCTGTAGCAGTCAATACTCAAGATTTAAAATGCACCCCCAAATGCAGATTTAAACAATGTATGGTTCACTTGGCCTTGGAACAGCTGTTCACCTGGGTTGAACTTCTTTACCAATACTGAGAGTGAGCCAGTGGCCCTCGTGTCCAGTCACCTGTCCACTCTTGGTGGCCCAGTTTCAGAAATGACTCCCAAATCTGCCCGTGTCCTTGTAGCCTGGCTGCCTCACTTTATTGTGTAACTTCCTCGCCACTCACTGGGACCAAGACAGTAACTCTCTAAGAACCACTAACCCCCCCCCACTCTGGGAGTCCCTCAGAGCAGACACACCCCATCTTACCACATGAAGCTGATGACAGGGTCTGGCCCAGACACCAGAGTGTGGCTAACCAGCCTTCTGCAATGCCTCTTTCCTGCTATTCCCTATTTCCACTTCCAACTCCACATCTGTTGTTCTCCGCTGAACTCCATCTTTCTGTGATAGCATAGTGTTCTCTCACCCTTATACATGTTCTTCCCTTCTGTCCAAACCCCTTCACAGGCCTTGCCTCCCCCTTTATCTCTAGCCAACCTCACAGAGCCAACTGTGGCTCCTCCTGTCAACTCTAGCTCTCCTTCTTTCTCTCTCCCCATAGTCCCGCAACGCAAGCTTCATCCCACTTATTGTAATTATACTAACATGCCCACCCCCCAGATGGAGAAGCGCTGACCAGCTGATGCAGTAAATGAGGATGGAGCCTGTTCGTTCCCAGAATTCTACAGCAATGAAAAGATTAAAAGGAGCTGAGACAAACAGAAAGGCAGTGACTATAAATTATGATTTTAAAGCTATGTGAACAAGGGCTAGTTTGCCATACAGGCTATTGACTTTTATCACTATTTTGGTATAAGTCAGTTACATTCTAACAATGCTCTTAAGCAGTAGTTTTCAACCTATAGGTCATGACCCCTTTGGGGATTGCATGTCAAATATCCTGCATATCAGTTTATTCACATTACTATTCATAACAGTAGCAAAATTACAGTTATGAAGTAGCAATGAACTAAGTTTATGATTGGGGTCACCACAACATGAGGAACCATATTAAAGGGTGGAAGCGTTAGGAAGGTTGAGAACCTATGTATTAAAGAGTATTCCCACCTAACTATAATGATAGACACAAACTTTATTAGCATCTTTCAGTGTTTATGTAACTAAGGCTGATTATACAAGAATATTTAGAAATGATAGTTCTGTTTATAAGTGAGCCTATGTGACATACCAGACAGGTGACTCACGTCCTCCAAAGCCAAACACAAAGCTGTGACCCACAGCTACTCCTCCATGTTTCTTTTACATTGACCACAGCTTTGTTTCAGCAGCAAAGGTGACTTTGGCTTAGTTACCTTCTAGTCATTATTACTATACGAAATATTATTTTGTCAAAGGCAATGTAATTGCAACAGAAAAATGCTATTTACAAATACTCGAGTTAAGACTAAAGAGATATCTCAGTGGTTAAGCTTCTTGGCTCCTCTTTCAAAGGACTCAGGTTCAGTTCCTAGCATCCACATCCACATGGAAACTCACAACTGTCCATAATGTAGGCACCAGGCACACATGTGGTGCATATACATAACAAATCTTCATAAGTGAAATGATGAGAGCCATTAATTTGTATTGCTGTTTATCTTTTACTTAGTACTAATGAGGGTCTTTAAAACCAATTATAAAGATGGGACAAAAACAGCTTATGACCCAATCTGAGCTTTACAGGCTGGGTATCAGAAAACTCCTTGTGCTGTGATATTTTGACTTGGAAAGCAGCATTGCTTGTACAGTTAGAAACACTGTCCTCTGGCAGAGCCCACTTGGTTTGTGAGATTGAACCCATCTTCTCAGTGAAGAGGCCCAATTCAGAGAGGAGAGCAGGATTTCAGTCCCATGAAAGAAGGCACCCTCTGTCACCCGGGAGCACCAGGGGTGGGGGGATGGGGGTGGGGGATGGGGGAGATGTCCCAACAAGCTGCCACAGCTGTGTATAGAAGATGACCTTGGCTTTGTTGCTGTTTTGAGCTTGGCAGGTGCAGGATGCCATGATGTCTGTTGAGAAATCCCACTTTCCTTACCGGTCAGTTTTTGGTGCAGATCTTCATGTGTTCATGAATTAGGCATCCCACACAGGGCACTCTGGCTCTAGCCAACACATGTGGATTGGGCAATAGGCAATGGATTTCTAGAAGATTAATTTGTGCTCCCCATTGCAAGGGGATTTCAAACAAGCTTTGACATCAGAGGCTCAGCCTCTGAGATCTCAGTAGAAAAACAGACAAAACTGTAAAGAGGGAACTCTTTTATAGGCAAGGGTGGAAGCTGGAGAAGGATTCACAATAACAGCTGACTTGAAGGTTTCTGGGTTTTCTAGAAGGCATTGTTACTTAATCTTAATGCAGTGTTTAACTTTAGAAATACACTATTTAAGGAGTTGTGGATTTAGCTCAATGATAGAATGCATATCCAGCAAGCATAAGGCCCTGCGTTTGGTCCTCAGCTCTGAAAAGTGAGGGAGGGAGGAAGGAAGGGAGGAAGGAAGGACAGACACTATTTAGCTTTGTTGGAGGTAGGCACCACATTTTCCTTGATCAGCCTCTTCTATCACATCCTTTAATCATGAGTTAGAACAATGATGGACTTGGAACAAACTTTCAACAAATGCCTGTTCAAAGTAAACCTTGCTGATAGGCTACTTCAATCGGGGCTGGATTCTCCTCCACTGCCTTGCTTGGACTTTGATAGTAGGTTCCTCTTGTTCCTCTTTCCCTTAGCTCTTCAGTGCTCTGCCACAACTAACACCCAACCTTTACAACATTAGTATCTGTGTTTAAAACAAATAGATATGAATATTCCTAGCTTTGGTGTTTCTCATTACTCACTGCCTTATTTGCTGAAAATATTAATGCTCATATTAAACATTCACTAAAAACGTTAAAATATAATTCTCTTAACTTCCCTCTAACCCATTGACAACATTCCTTGGAGGATGAAGAGAAACAATTTTATGAAGGTGATTGTATTACCTGAGCCCTGTCTCCTGCTACCTGCTCAGCCTTTTCTTTCCATTTCCCTCATTTAGAACCCACAGTCTTAGCCCTGGTACCTGTGATGGTAGGATACACAGCAGGGGCCATTTGAGAAGTCGTATGTGGATGGCAGGCACCAGACACATGGGTGATTCTGAGAATCACGTTCCTTGTCTGGGCTCCATGGCATTGCTGTTTAAAATCATGCAGAATGAATTAAAAGCCTGGACAGCTCATTTCTAAGAGGCCTCACATAGGAAAGATCTGAGTTTCATTTTTGGCCTTTCGAAAAGGATTATCATAATTCGTCATAGCATTGGAGGGAAGATTAAATGTAGCAACTACTCACAGTTCCTTGTTGATGAGAAAATATGCAAAATACAAGACAAAATGTTGTTGTTGGTTTCAGGATCTAACCTCACAGATCTTACCGTAAAGGCATGTTACCTACACAACAAAGATAGCCGCATGGTGCATAAAATCAGTTCCAGTGAATTTGGATGCAAATATGAAACAGACAATGATAAAGCTGTTGCTATAGAAGAAGCAGACGAATCTCTTTGTGATGTGGGAATGCTAGAGACTTCTTAAGTGGAACACAAAGATAACCGCAGAGAGGACAGCACCTCAGTGCTGTCCTCTGTGGCTGACACTTGGCAGAAAGTGACATTTTGGTTGGAGCAGGAGTCCCTTGTTTCTGCAGGCAGTGGTGTAGCCTCTTCTGATAGACCCTTCGCCCTTGCTTCCTGAGCCCTTGCTTCCTGCCCAGGCTTGTTCTTATGTCTTGGCCCTACTACAAATGGAGATGGTGGAAATAGTTGTGAGACAGACATTTTAATTCCTCGGGCCATACTGAACCACAAAATATGACTTCATTGTAAATAATTAGAATAGGCAGCATAATTAATGCCTCTAGAAATAGTATTTCTTACTAGAAGAATGGGTGCTCAACAAGAAGAAATTCCTACAAGGAAACATTATGTACACATGTGGTCACCTGATTTATGAGTAAGGTAACACAGTACCTCAATAGGGAAAAGATGCCATTTTCAGTTAACAGTGCTCCGTTAACTTGATAACCACTTGGGGACAAAAAACATCCTGACCTCACCTCCCGTAAAATCAGTTCTCAGTGAAGTCACACTCAAATATGAAAGATGCAATAATAAACCTTGTCACTTGTAGAATAAACATATGGACCTCCTCATGATGTGCAATAGCTATAGATTTCTTTAGTTGACTACAGGCATAACAATAAAGAGAAAGATGTTATATTGACTTTTATCAAAATTAGCAGTATCCGTTCATCTAAGATGCCCCAGTAGGGACTAGAGATGTATCTCAGTAATAGAGTATTTGCACAGATTCTCAATGCCCAGCTGGCCCCGAGTTCAAGCCCCAGCACTGCTGCAACCTAAGCAAATAGCAAAGACGATTTCAACAGAATGTAAAAGTAGAACAGAGCATAGGAAAATATATTTCTGATAAATAAAGGTAGCAAAACATATTCAGAGTACATAAGGATTTTTACATATATGCATATATGTGGCATATAGTATATAATAAATTCTAACAGATCAATAGGAAAATTTAGTGAAATAAAGGCAGAAGCTGATAATTCTTTGTGGAAAGAATGTAAAATACTGAATATGTATATTAAGAGGGTGTTCAATATATTACAAGGGAACTATAAAATAAAGTTAAATTACTATACCCTACAAGATAAAAAGGAGAAAATATCAATCATTAGAGATGATCTGGAACATACTGAAGCTGAGCATAGAAATTATAGGTGCCACATTGGAAAACAACTTGGGAGTGTCTTCTGCAGTAAAAATAAATGTATTCTCTCATCTTACTTAGATACATACCCAACAGAAATGCACACTGGTGTTTCACCAAAACACTAACATTAGGGTGTTCATTGCAACAATTTACAATGCCTAGAATCAAATTTGCCATCAACAGCCGGAGGAACAAATAGGTCACATATAGGATTTTATAAAGCAGTAATAACAAGTCTACAGGGACATACAAAATTATAGATGAATTTCACAAGTGTTGAACAAAACATGCCAGAACAAACAAACCACATTCTGTGTGGTTTCCTTTAGCTAAACAATGAAGGCATGTAAATTCTACTATTATAAACCTTAAAGGTGCTATTGGTGTAGGCTGTTGACATAGATCAGAGCGGGAACTCATGTTGCTAGTACTGTGCTGATTCTTTAGCTTGGTTATACTGAATTTGTTATTTCTTTAGTGCATTTGATATATATGATATATGTATATGTATTTACGTGCATACACCTACTATTTTCTTTTTCTAATTATACTACAATTAGAATTTGGAAACTAAAGTTCTTTAAGAAACCTGTTGGCAACTATGGTTTCTCTCAATTGACATGGTAGGTTTATTCAAGTCCTTTTAAAATTAATGTTTTCTTTTTTTCCCTCCTAGGGTCCTCCTGGTCCAAAAGGTGATAAGGTGAGAAAATGCATTAATGAAATTAATTTACCAGAAATCTATATTGGCATGATCTGTGGTATGTGTTTAGACCTTTGTATTACATATCATGTATAGATTGTAGATAAAACTTCCATCTTATTTTGTTCTTCTACAGGGAGAACAAGGTGATCAGGGACCTCGGGTAAGTTATGCACTTGTTGTCCTGGGTGGGAAATGATCTTCCAGTTCCATACATCTAACTATCCTTATCCTTTGTGTACTGCATGATTTAGTAACAGCTGAAAAAATTGACAAACCACCCATAAGCAAGAAATATCTCACTAATGAATATGTGTATTTTGTGCGTTATCATAGCTTGATTACAAACCGAGCATTCAACAGTTAATGAACCTACTGAAGCCATCCAACAGTCACCTTTCCAGTGACCGCTGGGTCCTTTAGATGTGCACACGTTGTTTTGCAACATAAAGGCCATGTGGTGTTCTCGTGAATTTGGCATTTCCCTCTGATGAAACTTCTCGTGCTATTGCATAAATATGTTCTAGCATAGATACAAAATTTTTATTGTATCTTACATATTTATTCTTCCTTGTAAGTTTGGATAACACTTGTTTGGATTTTTTGTTTTGTTTTGTTTTCCCAGATTTGTGAGGCAGATAAAAGGTGTAACATGATTTAGCACTGTGGGCCCAGGGCTGTTTCTTCTCTGCTCAGATGTGGCCCCTTCGACCATCATAACCAATGTCAAATGCTTTGTTGTTGCCTTGGTAGTGCCAAGTCCTTGGGTTCACATCTGGGCCTCATTACTCAAATGTTCAGACATGCTGTTCCAATGATGCAGTGGCTCTGTTCAGACATAACTCTCAATTTTCTCATGTCACTGCGCACAAAAGCGAGGATTTGGTTGAAGAGAGATTTTTTTTTAATGGTGGAAACATACATTTAAAGTATCCAGGTTGAAAGTAGTAACTGTGGAGGTCTCTCTGTAAAATGTACTGTATTTAGTTAATTATTGAATTTATGCATACTACAGAAATTTTCTTTCAAAATATATAGTTGATGCAGATGGACGAGTTTAGAGCATTCATTTTACCTCGTGTTCCTTAAAGCTGGGTAAAGGTGCTTGGGCTTGCTTTCCTTCCTATTCTTCAACTACGTTGTATTGAAACAGTGATGCCTCCCAGCAGGCAAGTTTCTCCAGACAGTTACCCTAGTTGATGACTGCCTCCAAGCTAAAAGCTCATCAGTGGTCCAGGAGATGGAACATCATGATATTACTGTCATGGGTGGGAATGGAATGGAACCTGTATCCTTAAGTGAGAAAATGAGAGCCCTTTGATCTGTGGGTGGTGATATTTCACACGGCTGGTCTCCCTGAATTGAGTATCATGTCTTTCTACACCCAGTACCACAGTCCCCCAGCTTGGCCTCTCCAGGTAAGAGGGAAAGTCCCCATTCTGTGAAGTGTTCCTTTGGCAGAGGAAGTGCAGGGGTGGTTCACAGCCTAGCTGTCATCAGTCAGAGCTCAGTCTTCTTTCCCAGAAAGGTGTGTTGGCTTTCATCGTTACTAAAAGTGATGATTGATTAGAAAGCTAGGCCAAATTTCCAAGGTGAAACCTGACACCATCTGAAATGCACGTGGTTTCACATTGCATTACAAACTAAGTCTTGGACCAGGAGCCTGGAAAGTTTGGCCAAAGTTCACCAACTACTTTGACAAACCCAGACAGCCTATCATACAGATTTCAGCCAGTTTTCACACTGGCTGGGGCCAAGTTTCACACAGTTCAGGGGCCATTTGGTGTTGGGGGAGGAAAGTGGCAAGAACTGGTCTTGTGTTCTTGCAGTATGCTAGGTGTCCTGGAAGGCACATGCAGAGACAATGGGAACCCACACTTGATTCATCTTCTCTTAGGAGCTCTACCTGAAGCTCAAACAAGTCATGTGTAAAGTTCTAGAATTGTAAGCATTCCTTTGTAGTCACATGATTAGCTTACAAATCAGAAAATAATATAAAAAAGGAGTAAAGAGAGAGGCTGTACTTTCAGAGCAAAGAAAGTCAAAACTGGAGAATTCTTCAATTGTTATAAAACAGGCTGCCATGTCTTCTTCATAGGCATGATAGTTCAGCTAATGTTTATTGGAGAATCTCTTTATTCTTACTTACTCACTATGTTGAGCTCACATTCATGATGACTATTATTTGGTTTTGTCTCAAATAATATAGACGTCTGTATTTGTCCATTTTGCTTTATCACAGATTTAGACACCGATGTTGTTCATTTGTTTCAAATAATTTATTTGCTTGAATAATTTCCTCTCTGACACTCCACTATGGTCTTTATTTATTGGGTGGGCTTTACATTATAGTATCAATAACAGTTTATCCCACATATGAAACCCCCCACTCTGTTTCTCTGAATATCAAAGCTACATAGGAAGACACAATATATGTGAATCAAAGCAGAAGGGGAAAAAAGTATAGAAACTAAGAATGCAAAACTGGTTTTGACGTCTTGAACATGTGTAAAGGCACGTACACCAAGCCTTGCCACGTTCACAGTGCTTTGTCTGCTTAATGTGATGGAGACCGTGGATGGGTCCGCTTCTTCCTCCCTTCCCTCATCCCTCTGCCAAGCTACTGTTATCTCACATAGTCTCCCAACTCCTCTTCTTTCCACTCTTGACCCTGGTGCATTTTCTGCCAAGTGCCCATAGAGATCATTTTCCTTTGTAAATTAGGTCATGTTACTCTTGGCATTCGGCCCTTGAGTGAAGTACTCACTGCTGTTTGGGTTTCCTTGGACCTTCAAGGTTGGACTTTGCTACCTCTTCTCACACTGTTCATCTGCCCACCACCTTCTAGCCACAGTTTCCTGCATGTCTCAGACCTCCACATTGCCTTTATGCCCAGCTCTATGACGTTCCCAGCTGCCCTTTCTTCTCTGAGCTTCTTGTCCTTGGCTCTTACCATTATCTGAGATCTCATCTCAGACATCATAGTCAGAGGAAAATTTCCCTCACTGCCCATTCAGAGCTTGAGGTGATGCTGGTTTTTGTTTTGTTTGCTTGTTTTTTTATTTAGTTTATTTTTTACATGTCGATCCCAGTTCCCTCTCCCTTCCTCCCTTCCTCCCTCCCACCTCCCTCCCTTTTACCCTCTCTGCCCCCTCACATGCACCCTAACCACCCTCCCCTCCCTTCCCCCACCCCAATTCCATATGTAGGGGAATGCCATCCAGTTGGGGTCATGTAGGTCTGACAGGTCATGTGAAGTAGGGACTAGGGCTTCTCTCCTGTCTCTAGGTTAAGGCAGTATCCCTCCATGGTGGATGTGTTCGCAAAGTCCTTTTGTGCACCAGGGATACATCCTGGTTCCCCTGTCTGAGGTCCCTTAGACTGCTCAGTCCTTCTGGCTGAGACTCATATTCAGGGGGGCCTGAGTCAGTCCCATGCTGGATTCCCAGCTATCAGTCTGGGGGCCCATTAGCTCCTCCTTGATCAGGTCAGCTGTTTCTATGTGTTTCTGCAACCTGGACTTGTCCTCTCCATCTGCATCTGGGTTCTAGTTCGACTCAGTGTTTATGTATGGGTGTTTGCTCCTGTTTCCAACAGGTATTAGATGAGGGCTCCATGGATAAGTTAATTGTTGATCTCACTATCCAGGAAGGGCATTTATGGTAACCTTTCCATGGAAGCTCAAACTATTAGTGGGCGGCAGTCTTGTAGTTCTCTAGACCTGTCTTGGGTTTCAATTTTCTCTTCAAACCAATAATGGCTCCCTCTTTCATGTTCTCTCTCTCTCTCTCTCTCTCTCTCTCTCTCTCTCTCTCTCTCTCTCTGTCTCTCTCTCTCTTCTGTCTTCTATTCCTACCCGGACTCAATCTTCCTAGTTGCACATGTTTTTTTTTTTTTTTTTTTTTTTTTTTTTTTTTTTAATTTACTTACTTGCTTGGTGGCTATAAAGTTTGCCCCCCCCCCAGAACATAAGGAAGAGGACTAGATCTGTCACAGAATAGTGAGGACTTGATACATCTTTGCTAGGTTTTGTAAAAACTGTCTTGTCACTGTCCACCTCCAATAAGCACATGTTCTCAGTGGTCCCACTAAGAACATTGTGGTTGTATGCCATTTCCCCCAAATGGTTACCCAAAGAGAATCTGGACAACTGAAAATCCTTCCATTTTCAAGTGTCACTGGGCAGTCTTGGCTACACAGCAAGTTCAAGGCCTGCCTAGGATACATCAGAAACTGCCTCAAAACAAACACTAGAAACTTGAGTTGAGGTAATTTGAGCTCTGGCTTGCTAAGTGGCCTCTCTCTTGAAAACCACATGAAAAGTAAGATATTTCACTTTCTAGGAAGTACAAGTACTATAAAAATTATACACTTGGAAGATAAAAGGATTCATTTAAAGAACAATGACATTTCATTTGCTGGAAACATGTTAAAGATTGAAAAGTATCAAACTGATTTTTTTAATTAAAGCTATATTATAGGACATATCGAATGTCTAGCATTCTTGGCAATAAGAAGTCACTGAAGGTTTCTGAGTTCCTCACTGATGTGTAGCATCACTAGACTGTTGGTTATAACTACCAAACGTCCTTCATAAAAGTCTGCTGGGCCGTAGTGCCCCCACAGAATGAAACTGAAAGAAACTGAAAATTGAGAGAGCAAACAGATGGGAAACTTCCGTCAGTCATCCAAGGCAAGACCACAAGAATCTGGGCTGTACAGATAATGTCTGTTCTTATGGGAGAGGTCAGCAGAAGTCATGAGATGCTCTGCTTGGAACATCAGGTGTATCTGGAGGGAAAGGGCTACATGGGCCACATAGGTAAGAAGTTCTACAGTGATGTACTATGCTGAGAGCTGGGGAGGAGACTCAAAAGGATGCACCAAACAAAGGCACACAGCTTTTCCTTTCCCATGGGATCAGAGTATGGCATTTTTCTCATATAAATATAGAAAGTAGTTGGTGGCATTGATTACATAACTCCATGGTGTGCTTCAAGCCAAGCTTACAATTTTAGGTATAATAGAACAACCATCAATGCCAGCTGATTTTATTTGGTAGGAATGGAGCTCACATATTTCTCCTTACCAACCAGGAGAAAACTTACAGATGCTGTTGGTCTTCAATCAGTTTGTACACATTATTGTCTTGCAGTTAGGGCTCTAGGCTACTAGGACAATTAGAAACTTATCTTGTTGCCAATCAACAGGCACTGGGCTTAATCATTCTTCATTCACTCTCACAGTTGTAGCACAGATGGGTGACTGTGGCTTTGCTGTCTGGGGTAACCTGATATAAGGGGGCTGGGGTGGGAATGGAATGCCCCCCCACTGAGACTAGTCAACAGTGACACACACAATAATGATGGTTGTTGATTGTTTCATCTTCACATCGCTGAGCATCTTTCTAGGTAGGATGCTTATTTTCAACTCTGTTGGATTTAAAATTGTTCATGAGACACAGTAGTGGGTATTTGTGCAAGTATTCCCATAGAAGGCTCACCCTATATGTGGATGTCACTGTCCCATGGGCTGGGAGCCCAGACTGAATAGTGGCAGGTAGGAGGAGGAGGCCAGATAAACACCAGTATTCACCTCCCTATGGTTCCTGACTGTGGACACAACTGTGGACACAACATGGCCAGCCACCTAACTCTTCTGCCTCCCTGCCTTCCCAGCAAAGATGAGCTGGATCCCTCAACTGAGAGTCCTTTCTACCTTAAGTTGTGTCTTGTTCAGGTGTCTGGTTACAGCAATACAAAAAGTAACTCATACACTGGGTATGTTTTACACATCATCTCAGTTCAGTTAAATAGAGAAGAAAACTAAGAGTGGATGATGTAGTTATACCATTGCCTGCTTAAGCAAGGGCCAAGTTGGACATATGAGATCCTAGCTTTAACCAATCACTCTTGTTCTGATAAAATAATGGATGAAAAATCTGTTATAAGTCCTTGTCACGGCTGAATATTATTCCATATGCCATGTGAGGCATCTGGGGTAAAGCAGCATGGCCATGTTGATATCATCTAAGTGGTCAAAGAGATCCTTACCTCTATCTAGTCTGAGCTGTGCTGAGTGGACAGATACCTTCTCCATCAATACATAGGTGTCATAAAATCAAATATCAATCTTATGACTAGCTACTTGTGTCATTCCCACTTTATATAGAGAAAAACCAAGGCTTAGAAAATAAATATTTTGTTTGAGGTAACGGTCAGTGGCAGGAGCAGAATGTAAACATAGTACCTACAGGTTATAATTTTGACTTATGCTGAGAAACAGTGCTATGATTTTAGCAACATTATTGGATGGCCGTTGGTTGGTTGGTTGGTTTTTCTGATGAGTATGGTTAAAAAGATAACTGAAATTTCCAGCCCTTTGATACAAATTTACCAAAGGCACCAACTGGGCTCTTCCCATCATGCCATTCTGCAGCCCCTTGCCATGAGAATGCTTTTTATATGTGAGGTTCCATGTGTCGGTGAATAATATGTAAAAGCCAGAACACAAAACAAGTACATGATTTTTTTTTTTGCAACTATAATGGACATATGTTCACTTTCAGCCCCCACCAAGAAAATACATGAATGGAAATGTGTCACAATAATATGGTTTCAAGACCCTTTATATAGTGTGTATATGAACCTCTTTGAACTCGTTGAAGAAGAACAGGGCAACATAACCCATCTTCCAAAGAGTGTAGGATTTTATCACTTTCGTTTACCCTCCTGTTATCTTCTCCCCCCAACCCTCACCCTTAGTTCTAGGGATATAACCCAGGGCCTTACACAAGCCAGGCAAGTGCTCTACCTTGGGATTAATCCTGGCCCTTCAGTCACCTTCCTGAGATACCATTCTTATGTTTTACTCAATGTTTCCATGTGAAATGTACACACCAGCTCCCTTTGTATCAGTAGGATTTCTTCTCCTTCAGGATAACCAGATGAGGGGAGCCTGCTTTGTCCTTTGCCAGAAGCCATTCATGTTCTATGAACTGATTCTGCTCTTACTCTGTGTGCCCTGCAAAGCAAGCATGGAATGACATGTCCTCATCAGTAAGGGGATTCCTTTGTTACATAGAGAAGGTTCAAGACTCCCCTAGGCTTTATGCCATCCTTATCTGGACCCACCACTGCTGCCAGAATCTCCCCTCATCAGCAGAGTGCACTCCTGCCCCCGTGCCTAAGGCCAAGGGCTCTCATTCCCAATTACAGTACCCAAGGCATTTACGATAATCATGTGTATTTCGTTCTCCTTATCGGTGACTTATATAAATATAACCTTAAAATAGGCAAAGCTGTTTCAATATTTAAGTCTTTTAAATTAAGGAACCATATTCGCCTGCAAAAGTAACAGCTTTATTAATCAAAGTCAGGCAATAAAATTAACAAATAGCATACAGCTATCTTTTGACTATATATTAATTTAGTCAGCTGGCCACCATTAGCTTGCCAAGTATCACAGAGCTGGATAAATGAGAGAGATTAAGTGGTTATTGGCCTCAACATAGTCAGCCAACAGCTGCTTTTAAATGAGTCTTAAGCTTTCAAAATTTCAATAAGCCACCCAGGAGCTCAGCTTAAGTATTTTCATAAAATTCATCTCTTGTCTTGGTATATCCAGAGTAAATTTTCATCACAGCTGGACCTAGGCAAGACTGATAGCATCTTCAAAAAAAATCTTCAGAAAGACAGATTAAGCCCTCAAAAAGGAAGGCATTTAGAAGTTTATTTTATTATCTTAACCTTTATTGACTTGAGTGATTAAACAGTCTCTTTGGCTCTGCTAAAACATTTAGGCTTGGATATTAATTTGATTTCTTATTTATTTAACCCTTGCCTTTCGCTATGATCGTAGTGAATACACCACTTAACTTGGATCCATGCATATCACCCATGCAAGGGAATGAATATAATGTTATGGAAAGAAATAAATAGGTAGAAAATTATTTTAATACTCTCCAGATTTAGCCGACGTTGGCATGGAAACCAAAAGCTCATTATCATTTGTAAATTTTGTATGTATTTTCTAATCAGAGGTATTTTAAGTGTTCTGTGCCCTGTATCAGACCTCTAATAAGAGTGGTATAATGAATTAAGCTTGGGAATGTTTATCATTTTGTCCTAATATAGACACATTTAAAAAGCAATTATTTCTGCAGGCAGTAGAGTTCATTGTACAGTCAGGATAGCTCTTGGAATTTCAGTGTTGCAAATTATGTTTCAGGGTTACCGGATAAACTACTAGATTTACCAAATATGTAAAACAGTAGATATTAAAGACTTAAGTGGTTTTTACCTACTCTATATCACTTTAAATCCTGTACGTGGCTCATTGGTTTATAATACTTGCTGTGTAAGCAAAGGGACACGAGCTTGAACCCCCAGCACCCAAACAAAAGCAAGCATGCCTATGTGGGCCTGTGATCCCAGTGCCAGGCGGTGGAGACGGGCAGATCCAGGCATCTCGTTGGCCTCCAAGGCTAGCCGAAAGCACGAACTGCAGGCTCAGTGAGGGACTGTCGCCAACAATAAAAGGTGGGCCATGATAGATGGAGACCTCCAACATGGTCCTCTAGCCACCGCATGTACACCCACAGGTACCCCACACAGCTGTGCATGCATGCACACGTGTACACACACACACCCAGTTCTAATGTAAAAGTTCTATGTATTTCTAAGCCCTACAAAATACATGAAGTAATTAATCCTAGCAAACAATTTTTGCTTAAAGTGTTCTGAAGGCAGATAATAACACCTCCCGAACCCCCACATGCACAAACCGCACAGCAGTGTGTGCTGTGAGGCTTCGTGGGAAGCTCTGCTGATGACCACAGGGACAGAAAAGGAAAGGGAAGTCCACGGCTCGCATGTCCCCTGGCAGAGGCTTCTGAAGGCTGCTGCTGGGCAGCTTAAGAAGCCACTGGATTTCCTTTGTGGCTTTTCAGTGCAGTGGCCTTCCTGTCACATCCTTTGATGGGGTTTGTGTTCCAAACTGCTCTCGGTGCCCCTGTCGTCTCCGGGGTCTCCCTCTCACCTCTGCTTGTGCCAGACCTTGGGTGATTTCAGACTGACACTCACATTCTTGCGACAGATGATGGTGAAAGATTTTAGATGACAGAGCATATGTATGAATACTTAATATCATCCCATTAAGGCTTCATTTGCTAGAATTCTTACAAATGCTATTTCATGTGAAATACAGGTTAAATAATTTAAGAACTCCCTTGGTGAGGGATTTTTAATGGTCCCCCCCCCTTAACCACAGAAATCTCTAGAAGAGTTTTATTAAGCAAGTTAATTTCCACTTGATTTCACATGTAAGATTCCGAGCTTTGCTAACTCATACAAATTGAAGTTGATGTCTACATTAATATCGACGCTTCCATTAGTGCAACCAAGAAATGTAATAGAAGGTGGAAGGTAAAATACATCTGGAGTCGGTGACTGTTGATACTAGAAAGAGAAAATAACTGTTAGTAAATACATTCAATTTGTTTTGGAAATGGACATAATATAGAATGCAAACTATAACTGGTAGTATCTGCAAATAATGACCATACTACAAATCGAACACACAAGCAATTTATTCTAATATAATTGCTGCTACTCTCTCATAGTCTAACCCCAGTGTAGAATTATGCTGCAACTGGAAATACTGGAAGGGAATCAACCAAGTAGAGGGGAAAGTCATGTTCTGGATTCTTCCTTTCAGGATGGGTCGAATGATGGTTTTCTGGGCTGGTGGATGCTGTTTAGGGAGGGCAGGTGGTTCCTGCAGGTCTGGCTGAGATGGGCCTCTGGAAAGTCATTTAGTGCCAGACAGCCGCATCCTTTCATACGCATACCTGCACTAATGTGTCCAACAGCCCTGGTAGCAGACACAGTCTGTAAATCACAACTGGTAAACAAGACTGGCTTTGTAGGGAAAGATGTCAGTTGCACGATCCTACTGCAAATGCAGTTGTGTAGGGGCCAGAGCAAGTGGGAAAGAAGGTTCTCTGTCCCTCAGAAGACAGTTTAGCTCTGCTGCCTGAATGTTGGTACTGAAGAAACCCTCAACCCAGTTGGGTACATTGTGTTTTGTTCTTTCAGCAAAAAGAACTTTCTATACAAACAGAAAATGTTGTTACCATTATAGTACTGTTGTTTCCACCACCCCATGTATCAAGAAAACTCTGGGTGTTTTTCTCGTTCTTTATGCACTTGTGGACATTGTATGACTCTTCTGATAAAACTCAGGCACGAGAAGGTGCACACAGAAGCCTCCAAACTGAAGCAGTATGTGGTAGCACTGCTCTGTAACCCACGTATGAGAAAGGCTGAGGTGAGAAGATTGTGAGTTTGAGGCTAGCCAGGGCCAAAGAACAAGACCCTGTCTCAGAAACAAAGACTTTAATACTAACAAAGGCTTTAATACTAACATACAGAGTGTCAAAAGCTTAATGAAATAGGTCACTTTTCTGGAAAGTGAGTCAACTTGAGGCCTGCAGGATTCAGAATAAGAATGTAGCTGGGGGAATTACAGAGAGACAGCAAGAAGAGGGCAATTTGCCATCCATGGCGATGGCGCTGTTCTAGCCGGAAGCCGCAGGGACATAGTGTGACACAGCAGAAAGAAAATACCTGAAGCGCAAGGTTGGTGACTCTGCCCTCTTCCCCCTTCAAAAGAGCAGTCAGCCCGGCTGATCCATCTCTGTCCATTGGCAATGGAGGAAAAAGCCCAAGGGAAACAACATCCTGTTTTTAATTATCAGTAAACGCATTCAGTTGTGCCTAATATGCTTTTATTCTTCCGGCCTTTTGCCAGGCTTATTATATTTAGAAGCTGGCTTAATCTGTTTATCTATGCTCTTTTAATTATTGCCCAGCCTTGAACTATCTCGCCAGAACCTTGACCTCATCACCCTTGAAAGGGGCCATCAGTTGGTGAGATTTCCGGAACTGTCCAGGGGAAATTCTTACATGCTGAAGTAGGAAGTAAGGAATGAAGGGCATGATTGAGGCAGCTGGTGCTAACCAGAGTAGCCAGGGAACCTTCTGGAAACATGCCTTCATTCTAAGTGAGAGGTCACAGCGGATGTGTTCTTTTGTCTTTTGAAAGTTGTCCACACTACTTCGCATACTAGGAATAATCAAACATCCTTATCACAAGCCAGGATATACTTAAGCAGCGTAGCATTTATCTGTGTGTGTGTGTGTGTGTGTGTGTGTGTGTGTGTTAACAGAAAATGCTCTGGCCAAACATATATTTTATGTACACATATGTGAAATTCTTTGCTTCTAATTGCACTTGTCTATGATGTCTTCATGAAACAGTTGTCTGCAACTGTTATTCACAACCACACACTCTTAAGCCCACATGTATATGAAGCTAGTCTTATTACATTCTAATTTCTATAAAGAAAGGTGAATGGCTAAAGCCGCTTATTAATTCTTTTCAGTTACTTGATACATCATCCTCAACTACTTTTAAGAGTAACCTCTTTATATTCAATGTGTCATTTGAAGGCCCAAGAGAATATAGTTAACATTTAATAATTCAACATTTAGTTTTCCTTACACATCTTCAGGAAAAGCCATTTGCAGTTTTCCGTTGCATGGTGAGCATTCCCAAAAACCATGCCAAAGACTGGCTCTGGCCTTCAAATGGAGTTCCTTGACTTTCATCATAGTCTGGGGAAACAAATCTTTCTCTTGGTTTGAATGTTAGAGAAAAGCTGGAGATGGAATTCAGTAAAAGTCACTCCTCATCCACATCTTATTCCTAAATAGTTGTGGAAATCAGAAAAGTCAGATATGCCAGCATAAAAAATACCCTTTAAGGAGGGAGATCTTTCCGTTATTGAAGAGGCTCTGGCATATCCCTTGCAGTTAGCATACACTGCGATAGCACCAAGTAACTGTTCATACTTGGTTCTTTCCTGCCCTCTTAGAGTTCTCTTGACCCTACCATTCTTTGGAAGGGAGGCATTGGGACAGTTAGTGCCACTCTATCAGGCGTTTCTTGTTTTGTCCTCTTTAGCATGGCTGGTATTCATCTTATGGCAGAGAGACCCTTGTACATTTCTTGGTTATGTCTTTATTGCCTGAAAGAATTATAATCCATTTTGGCAATCACTATAATTTTAATGATGAAAACAATATCAAGAACATTAACTGTTTAATGCTTATTTATCTTGTGTGACAGTCCATGGGTGAAGGGCAGAGAACAACTTGCAGAAATTGATTTTCTTCTTCTTCCTCTGGGGCTCAAACTTGGACCATCAGCCTTGTTGGTAGGCGCCCTTATCTATTGAGCCATCTCACTGGCCCCATTTTACTTTTTTCTCTGCCAAGTAGGCAGTGGCTGTTGATATTTGGGGGTTCACCCTACTCTACATGCCAATTTTATTTTCATAGGTACCTGCATACAAAGTTCCCATAGTGACAAAGTGAAGCAGCTAAAGGACTGTCAATGTCGTGAAAGCATAGAGTTAGACAGCCACATTATGGGGCTTTTTCTTCTGTTCGGCTCAGGAGAAACTTACCTTCTAGTCTTGGGATCTTGCTTGGTAGCCGTTTGTAACTACTGTAGAAGGAAAGTAATCTGAAGGAGTCACAGGAAGAATGGCTATCTGGAGATCTGCTAAACACTCTGGATTTGTTCAGAAAGTTCATGTAGCGATTTACAACTCCACTCTCCGTTTTACACTTTTAGGCAGAAAAGTCAAACAAAACATGAATGGAGACAGCCTGTCATGTCTCCAGTACCATGGTGACTGCTGGTGCTGTAATTCTACACTGGCTCAAGGTATTCCTTCCATTTTGGAGCCATGCAGCTCTAATAAAAAGTGTCAGGGAAGACGGCAAAGTTGAAGTCACACTATCTACCCAGAATTTTATATGGTAACTGTTACAACAACTCAAGATGTTTAGAATGTGTCAAATAAAACGTCATATGCCCACTGGGTTGTACTCTGAGAAACTGTCACAACTTACATGGTGTTTCTGTTCAGCCTGTAGAGGAGGAAAGGAATTGAATGTTTTTATTCCTCCTTGTTACTGGAATCTTTGCACTTTTTATGCAGTCTCTCTCTCTCTGTTTTGAAGCAGTATTGGGGAGAAGATTAGAAGCCACAGACTGGTGATGAGATTCTGATAGTAGATACATTTTATTTGATTTACTCAAACTAAAGGCAAACATTTCAATCCTTTGAATTCTTCTTTGGAAATGGAATGGTCTAGTACTAGTGGGTCCATGTATTCTCATATTTTGAGTTGCAGTCGCTGAACAGAGTCCATCTGCATCACTCTGCCTTACAGACACCTGTTTTTAAAAGTGCACACATCTGCTGGCAGTAGAGTTGGAAACAGTAGACATTATAAAGACAGCATGCATCACAACAATATTTGGACTTCAGGTCACAAGTAACTGATTCTAAGTCATGTTTGTTGTTGGTTTTTTTTTTTAAGAAAAGGTGCCTCATCATGCCTTTAAAACAGTTTACATGGTATTTGGTTTAAAATCACATAGACTCCTTAAACTGCTGTCAAACTGTTATATTAGAAGCCTACTCTGTTGATTAAAAAGGTATAAACAGAATGATACTTCAACTTGGTAATTTTGTTTCAAGATTCCAAGTAATTTATGCTATTTTTTAAGATATTTTTTGTTTAAAATGTTTAAGTTACAGAACATCAGAATTAAAAAACAGTCTCAGGCCATGTACAGAATAGACTGGCAGCTAAATAACAAGCAAATAACGTTAACATGATAAATTTTAGTCCTCAGAATGTTTAAAATCAGAATAATCATAGTAATTGAAAAGCATATAAGAGTTAGGGGAAATGGTCCTGAGTTTGAGTTTCTATGAGGATTTAGTTTAACAATATGTTAGTTTATTGCTTGGGATGATCTAGCTTCAATATCTGTGTTGGTCACAGCTGATGTTTACGGTTATTTAGAATAATAATATAAAATTAGTTGCATGAGTTTGTTTTATTGGAGCCAAATAATTTCTCTAGCAATGCTAGTCAGTATATAAAGTCATGTTTTCATGCATCATTCATGTTTCCTAGGGTTGTGTTGTTCTGGTTGTATAGTTGGATTAATGGAAACATCTCCCATTATAGACATTTCTAACAAAATTGCCCTTTGGGGGCACTAATCAAAAACAAGTTCATAAGTTGTTTGGAGTTGTCTCTTACAGCTGTACTGACAAATACTAAAAGGAAAAGCTAATTTAGGATGGTATTGTTTGACTGTTTTCTAGGTCCTTATTGATATAAAAAATAAATTGAAACCTGATTTCCTTGAAAACAACACATACAGAAATTTAAGGGGAGATCCACAAAGTTAAGAAAAGCATGGCAAATAAGTAAGAGGGCTGTGTGTGTGTGTGTGTGTGTGTGTGTGTGTGTGTGTGTGTGTGTGTGTGAAATGTGTTTCACCTCACTATTAGGTTAACACAGGAATGGCAATTAAGCCTCTCTTAGAAATGAGAAGCCACTTGTCAATGCCAGGAAATGTTTTTAGCTAAATCTTGATCATCGTATTCTGAAAGAATGATGGATGTTTCGGTGTACTCCTGTAACATCAGCCTTTGGGAGGCTGAGACAGGAGGGCATGAGATCTAGGCTAGCCTGTGATACATAGCAAGACCCTGTCTGAAAAACACAAAGTCTGTACATGCCAGTTGCCAGCATATTTAGAGAGCAGTGTTGTGGGTGATAACATGGGTAAGAAGACATCCACTTGCTGCTCTGTCAAACTTATAATTCCAGCACAAACCCTTTTCACAGCTGAGCAATTGCAAACCTGTACTGAATAACTGTGTTTACAGTCCCTGGGTTCTGTTTAGCCAACTCCAAAGCCAAGAAACTTGCTGTCTCAGTAAGTAGTCAGCACTGATTATAGACAGTCCTAAATATCATGAAGTAATTCAGCTATTCATTCAGAAAATCCTGCTTCCACTTGGAATGGAGGTCTCGTGTTCTCAACTGCCGAGATAGCTAGTTTTAGTTCCTTCTCCGGGGATAAGTCATCTTCCTTCGGGCAGCAATGCACTGCATTTTTAGATGCACTGGTGTTGAAGAGAAGAAGGAAACCTTAGGCACTTACAGTCTAACCCTTCTACATTGAGTGGTGACTTGGCATAAACTGGATACACCTTCTGATGGGGGCAGCCATATTCTGTGATCTCCACTTCTGTTTGAAATGCCTCTCATATCCCATCTCCCTTTCTCCTCCCCAAGTCTGTCCTCCCTCATCTATTCATCCTGTCATAGTTCCGTGCCTTTGTAACATTTAGGTTGCTCTTCATAGATGTTCTATACCAATATAGCCTCCTTGAAAGAACATGTCCCCCTTACAGGTAAATGTCCAGAAATGAAGTTCATCAGTCCCAGCATGAGTAAAGTAGTGCCAGATTGTTACGGTAGCTCAGCCCAGGATCATATGATCTTTAAGCAACATTAGGGACTAAGAATGTAATAGAGTATGTTCATTTCCACCATAAACTGCAAAATCTTAGTTCCTCAGCTGCGTTATGTGGCTTGTTCCCTGCTTTTGCCTCTTTATGATTGGTCCACTCCAGTCTGTTCATCTTGTTGTGTTCTCCTTTGTTTTCTAACTCCAAATCCCAACAAAAGCTATACTCTTCTTTGCTCCCTTGTTCTGGATATTTGGGGTAACGATAGCAACAGATAGACAAATGAAGACAGGAATCATCCCTGTTCCCATGTTTGAGAGGTCGGTCATTGATGCAGATGTTGGAGTATCAGGACTGAGGCCATAAAAGATGTGACCTGGTGGGTAGTTAGCCAGTTCCAAATCCAGTTCTCGTTGATTTCAGTGTAGGGCTCATAACCTAGCAGTAAAAGAATTTTTAACAGAATCCCTACTATAATTAAATTACATATTGCTTTATGTACTTAATAGAACACACAATATCATTAGTATTTTAAAATAGTACTTCTTAAATTTTCACTTTAATCATCAAGTCCAGCTATGATTTAGGTCAATTTAATTTTTTCCAATCTGCCAAATACCTCAGGGTCTGTCTTTGGTTTTTTGTTTTTTTGTTTTGTTTTGGTTTTTGTTTTGTTTTGGTTTTGGTTTGGTTTGGTTTTGGTTTTATTGAGATAGGATCTCACTCTGTAGCCCAGGCTGGCCAGAACTCAAGGCCAGCCTCCTGCCCCAGTCTCCCAAGTGCTATCAATACAAATGTAAGCAGCCACACCTGGATTTGTTTTTCTTCCTCTTCTGCTTTTCCTACTACCCACAAAAGCAGGAGATGTTCTGGATGGTTGGCTGACTTGGGAGCACCGCTCATTGTTCTGAGAGTCCTTCAAGACTAGACATGTTGATCCCAAGAGGTGTCTTCCAGTCCCTACACTTCCCTTGGGATTCAATACATTCAGTATTCCTGGAAGTTTATCGTGTAAAATAGCTTTATTTGTTTCTGTCCATTAGAGAATTAGAAATTACATAGGCAAGGGCTAATTACATTTACCTCTCAAGGGACTAAGATAAAAATCAAGTCCTATTTTTTTATTATTATTGTTAATTTCTTTCTGGTTCTAGATGAAAATTTTCTTTCTGTCCCCAGGATTTTCCCCTAAATCCTGTGAGGTCTACACCTATGTCTGATTGGACTTTTGCTTCCTTTTCTTCTTCCTGCTTTCTGTCCAATCCAATGGGGATCCTAAAACAAGGGGAGTAAGGGAGGTGGCCCCTTCCCAGCATAACTTCGTCAGTGCTCCACAAATCCAGAAATGTGGGCAGCTGGACAGCTGATATTTGCGAAACTTCCCCTCAGCTGGATGTGGCATTATCTTAATCCCAGAGCTGAAAAATGATCAATTCTTCCTTTTCCCTTCACGTTCCATAATTGCTAACATCCCACGTCACTAGTGAGAAAACTCAGCAGCACCTCATGTAAAAACAAGCATCATTTTCAGTCCTGACATGATAGGCATACATCTTGTGTTTTGTTTTGCCTTAGGCACATATGGGAGTCATAAAAGTTGTAGCTGATGAGGTGGTAGAACTGGTACCCTATCTAAGCATCCCAGATGCCACCTGGCTTTTCACGTGTAAACTTAGTGACTTGTAGGTCCTGAAACCAGAGACCCATTGGAGGGAAATATAGCATCCATGAAAAAAATCATCTGTATTTTGTAAGTTGGGCAGTCCCTCTCTCTGTCTTAAGGCATATGGAAGTTTTTCACATCCTTGACTATGTAGTCACTCAAGCAAAACACTCTCATCCTCCTTGTTCTTGTTCACTGGCAAATAAAGCAAATACATCGTTCAATATTTACCAAAAGTTTATGATTTCATAGGAATAAAAAACAGTGTCGCTTCTGGCACATAGGGGCGCATTCCTTTGATTGAAGAAACACCAAGTGAATTTAAATGGAGACTTGACTTTAACAAAAATGCACATAAAGCTTACTTTAACTCTCATTTTCAATAACTTCTAAGAGGATTTCATTTTCAGTGTTGACATTCTTGTATGGACTGTTGTCATTTGCGTATTTGAAGTTAGGAAGTATTTGGAAGGAATTTAAGGTAAAAATTAGAATACTATCAAGTAAATTACATATACAAATAAATGTCACATTTAAAAATCGAATGCATGACTGGCAACTTGGCTCAGTGTAAAGACAGTTCCTGCCAAGCCTGACAATTCCCAGAAGCTAAATGTTAGAAGAGATTAGATTCCTGAAATGTGTTCTGACCTCCACACACTCAATGTGGCATGGGCCACCCCCATCTCGTAACACACAAGAAATAAATGCAAAAATACTTAAATTCGAATGTACAAACATTACAGTGTGTGGTATATTGCTTAATGTGAATAAAACCTGTATGTCTTTCCACTGAAAAATAGCATCAGATGCATCCAGAAAATGAAAACAAAAATGTAGAAATTACATCATATTGTGGTTTCTTATTTTCTTTCCATTTTTCATACTGTATATTTTAGCCATATTCTTTTTCCCTTTTCTCCTAGCTCCTCTTAGATCCTCCCCATCTTAACTACCCACTCAACTCCAAGTTCTTTCTTTCTCTGTCAAAAAAAAAGACAAAAATAACCAAAATAAAATGAAAGGACATAAAAACTACATACACACAGAGTTCATTTTATGTTGGTCAACTACTCCTGAGCATGTGGCCTACCCCGGAGTATGGTCGATACACACAGTAACTCTCTTGTCTTAGTTAGTGTTACTGTTGCTGTGATGAAACACCATGACCCAAAGCAATTTAGGGAGCAAAGAGTTTATTTCACTCACAGTTCTATTTAACAGCTCATTATCAAAAGCAGTGTGGGCAGGAACTCATGGAGAGCAGGAACCTGAGGCAGGAGCTGATGGAGGCCATGGAGGATGCTGCTTACTGACTTGTTCCCTATGGTTTGCTCAGCCTGATTTCTTAGAGAACCCAGGACCACCAGCCTAGGATGGAACTGCCTACAGTGGGGATGCACCCCCTCCATCAATCACTAATTAGGAAAATGCCCTGAAGGCTTGCCTATAGCCAGATCTTATAGAGGCATTTTCTCGATTGAGGTTCCCTCCTTTCAGATTACTCTAGCTTGTGTCAAATCAACATAAACCTAGCCTGCACAACATCCATTGGAAGAAACTGGTTTTCCTCCTCCCAGCAGAAATCAATTGCAAATAGCTTCTTGTTTAGGAGTGCACTGATCCATGGGTATAGCAGAATGTTATTGGGACCCATTTTATTGTTGTTCTTTTAGCAGAGTAGTAGGCTTTCCTGTCTCGTCTCAGGTTCTTGGCCACTTGAGCAATGTCAGGTTGGGTACCGTCCCGTGAAGTGGGCCTTCAATCCAACTTTTAAAAAGTGACTGTTACTACTATAACATTTGTGCCACTGTTCCAGTAGAGTGCCCTGCTGGCAGGTCACGTCGATCTGCCCAGCATGGGAAAATAGAATATAACACTATAAAGAGATAAAGGGGGAACTAGAACAGGAGGATGGGTGAGGGGAATAAGAAGGCAGGGTAAATGAGAAAATAAGGAAAGGGAAAACTTATTTCATAAGGATAAGGTTTAGACTTAATTTCTCCAAATTTAGAACATTCTGTCCTGAAAGTCTTAAGCTGTGGTTTTACTGTATGTAGATCATAATGACCCCTTTCACTTACAGTTCAAATCATAGGAATGATTTCATTATTTAGGAATGTAATTCTTTTCATAAAGAAACTATATGCTGACCTGTATCTCCCAAAGGTACTGTGTAACAACTATATTTTGAAATGTTTTTTACTTGAGAATCATTATTTCAAATTACAGCATAGAATTGATACCATGAGAACTTGTAACCTTTCTCTAAGCATCAGTACAACAAAACAAGTCATCCTTGGTAATGAGTATTTTCTTTGGGGACAAAACCCTTGTTTCTGATTTAGCTTTCAAAAGTGCTGTGTCAGAGATCACTAACAACTATTCATCTGTGGCCCAAACCATATCCTCAAATGTAGTTTTGTTTGAATGACAAATTTTTATACTAAAATTGGATTAGTGGCATGCATTTACAATGTGAAACACTCATTAAAAAAAATAAAAACTTGGATTTTGGGTCCTTGAGAAGAAGGAAACATTGCCACTGGTTTGTTTTCTACAGAAAAAGCCACTGGATACTTGTTGCTTCAATCTGGGCTTGGTTCCCTTCTGGATCAGCCAAGGCTCCCCTTTCTGTCATATCAAGAGGAGATTATAGATAGATGATAGATAGATAGATAGATAGATAGATAGATAGATAGATAGATAGATAGATAGATATGAGAGAGTAACAGAGAGACAGCCAGAGACAGAGAGACAGAGCCCAGAATAGTAAACACAGGGCACCGTGTAGATGCTGGGTTAGTGTTCTGCCACTGAACTCCCGTTCTAGTCTCCATGTATATATGTGACATGGAGTAAACGGTAGTTGTGGAGTATTAGAACATGTCTTTACAGCGAAAGTTTTCCCCTTTTAGGATAATGCAAATTTCAAGTGTGTTTTCAAGCTCCAGACTATTTTAATCTTGTGCAATTAAACAAATCCTGGGAGAATACCATAACATTAAAACCTATACTAATGGGAGAAACTGGCCACAGGAGCAGATAGATTTGTGGGAAAATTATCTACACTGCTACTATCAGTCTGAGTAGTTCACTCTAGTGAACTTCCCATGGATAACACCTTTTTGCTGCTAAAATCACATCTGATGGTTTCAATTATCCCAAGGGCTACCTGGCTTTTACTGCAGACTGCACTGTGTCTATGGGGGCTGGTAAACCTCACAGGTAGAGCGGGAAGTATGTTATCCTCCATGGTGCTGAACCTCGTGGGCCTCTCCCAGCTTTGCTGTGGAGAGGCTTCCGGCAGAATGCATGTCCAAGGAATTTATAGCCGAGGCTCAGTCGAATATTCCAGGAAGAATATTCGTGAAAAAGCCATCAAGCCAGAACAGTAAATGGAGCTTCTAGAGAAATAATGGCAAGGCATCCTGGCCTTCTCCCTCAGTGGGAATGAGGTGAAACAGTGGGCTTTCCTGAGGCAGCTGGGCAGGTACCCACTTTCTGTTAGCTGATGTATCCTGTTTCCTTGCTATATCTCCTCTGCACTGTTTTCCCTTTGGAAAACGGATGGGGTGAGCCCTTGACTTCAGATCCTCAAGTAGAGTGCAGCATGGGTTGTGTGAAGGTGCATTTCACCCTGCAGTGGTTCTGTGGTATCTTATCGTGAAGAACACTTGAGAAGATCTGGTAACTTGACATTTTGCATTTCAAATGCATACTGCATGGATTTAGTCAAAGATTGCTCAGGTTAAACAAATTGTTATGCAGTGAGTGTTTGGTAATCATAGTGATGTTCCAAAGACATGTGGAGATTCTTTTCCTTTTCCTTCCTTCCTTCCTTCCTTTTTAATGGGTCCTGGGAAATTGAGTCTGGGTCCTTTGGAAGAGCAACCAGCGCTCCAAACCACTAAGCCATCTATCCAGCTCCCTAAAGATTCTTTATTTAATAAAGCAACAAAATTACCATAGAATTGTTTTTGCAATACTTTGAAACACATTTGTAGTTATAGATGTGATTATATACTTATTGAAGAAATTGAGTAATACCATGTAACTATTGATCAGACCAATCCTGATTAACATGTAAAACCAAAGAGTAAAAGTAAATACCTTTTAAATTTCCCCAAACTGGTATAAGTTATAATATGTAACTCATGCCATGTATTTAATCTGAGCATTGCCCAAATTAGCATTTATTGACGAGTTTTGTTTGGCTCTCAGCCCATTGCCTCCAGTCTACAGCTTACTCCTTGTCCTCCACACACCCATTTTGTCAAAGGTCCTTTTCTTCGTTTTCAGTTTTGTACTAAGTTCACATTGTCTCTGTGAAAGCCTCAAAGTCCAGTATATTTCAAAATTTAGAATTTTGGGAAACTAGGACATTGGTAGTATTCATATACTGTATATTGTGTGAGAGGTGGAGGTATCACCCTACAATCCATCATTAAGTTCTTCAGTGGAATGCAAGCTATTCACACTAAAAAGAATTTTAGGCACCAGAAATAGCCTCACATATGTTTAAGAAAGTTATATTTTGTTGTTGTTTTATTTTGATCACTGGACACATTTGCTACAAACTTAGAAGAAAAACATTGAACTTATAAAATATTTCAACTTCAGCCATTTTGCATTTTGGAATTGCAGATAAGAAATTGTAAGGTATAGATAACTTTGGTTTTTAATCTGTTTTTTCCTAACTCTACTAGTGCTGTCTTCCTTAAACCCACTTACCATTGCCCACTACTTCCTTTTTTGTCTTTTGGTTTTTTTCCTTTTCTTATTTCTTTTTTTTCTTTTTCTTTTGTTTTGTTTTTTTGTTTTCTGGATTGTACTTCATTTATTCATTAGAAAAACAAAAACAAAACCTAGTGGGTCTTACATACAATAAAGATGATTTTTGTTTTCAAGGGTTAAAAGCACTCTTTAAAAATTTCAAGTGGGAACACAGAAGACACAAAGCTGTTTCTTCCACAAACACATGAACAAATATAATATGCACATGGAATTTATTATACACAGACCAAGATCATTCAGGGCGATCTGTGATGTTCACTACTTCCCTTTTAAGTATTTTTTTTTTAATTTTACATATCGATCCCAGTTCCCTCTCCCTTCATCCCTCCCTCCCTCTTTTCCTCTCTCCCACCCTCCCATCCCCCCTCCACTTGTAGGGCAATGCCATCCAGGTAGGGTCATGTAGATCTGTCAAGTCATTTGAAGTAGGGACTAGGACTTCTCTCCTGTCTCTAGGTTAAGGCAGTTATCCCTTCATGGGGGATGTGTTCACTAGGTCCTGGTTACACTGACCGTGGTCCCTTAGACTGCTCAGTCCTTCTGGCTGAGACCCATGTTCAGGGGGCTTGAGTCAGTCCCATGCTGGATTCCCAGCTATCAGTCTGGGGACATGTTAGCTCCTCCTTGTTCATGTCAGCTGTCTCTATGTGTTTCTGCAGCCTAGACTTGTCCTCTCCCTCTGCATCTGGATTCTAGTTCGACTCAGTGTTTAGGTATGGGTGTTTGCTCCTGTTTCCAACAGGTATTAGATGAGGGCTCCATGGATAAGTTAGTTGTTGATCTCACTATCCTGGAAGGGCATTTATGGTAGCCTTTCCACGGTTGCTCAAATTGTTAGTTGGCAGCAGTCTTGTAGTTCTCTAGACCTTTCTTTAGGTTCGGTTTTCTCTTCAAACCAATAATGGCTCCCTCTTTTATGTTCTCTCTCTCTCTCTCTCTCTCTCTCTCTTCTTCTTCTTCTTCTTCTTCTTCTTCTTCTTCTTCTTCTTCTTCTTCTTCTTCTTCTTCTCTCATCTATTCTTCCCCTGACTCAATCTTCCTAGTCCCACATATTTTCTTCTCCCCCCCTTCTCTTTCTCCTAGTTCCCTCCACTCACTGCCCCCCTACTCCCCATATGCTCAGGAGATCTTGTCTCTTTCCCCTTCTGTGGGGGACCTTATTTGAATCTCTTAGAATCCTCCTTGTATCCTAGTTTCTCTGGTGGTGCAAATTATGTGCTGGTGATCCTTTGCTCTATGTCTAAAATCCATATATGAGCGAGTACATACCATGTTCCTCTTTTTGTGACCTCATTCAGGATGGTTTCTTCAAGTTCTATCCACTTGCCTGCAAATTTCAAGATTCCATTGTTGTTGTTATTGTTGTTTTTGTTTTGTTTTGTTTTTTCAGCAGAGTAGTATTCCATTGTGTAGATGTGCCACATCTTCTTTATCCATTCTTCAGTTGAGGGGCATCTAGGTTGCTTCCAAGTTCTTGCTATTACAAATAATGCTGCTATGAACATAGTTGAGCACATGTCTTTGTTGCATGGAGGTGGACCATTTGGGTATATGCCTAGGAGGGGGATTGCTGGGTGCTGTGGTAGACTGATTCCAATTTTCCTGAGGAACCGCCATACTGATCTCCAAAATGGCTGTACAAGTGTGCACTCCCACCAGCAGTGGAAGAGTGTTCCCCTTTCTCCACATCCTCTCCAGCATAAGTTGTCTTTGGTGTTTCTAATTTTAGCCAATCTGGCAGGAGTAAGATGGTATCTCAAAGTTGTTTTGATTTGCATTTCCCTGATGGCTAAGAATGTTGAGCACTTTAAGTGTCTTTCAGCCTTTTTTATGTCCTCTATTGAGAGTTCTCTATTCAGTTCTGTACCCCATTTTAAATAGGGTCATTTGGTGTTTTGTTGACTAGTTTCTTGAGCTCTTTGTATATTTTGGAGATCAGCCCTCTGCCAGATGTAGGATTGGTGAAGATCTTTTCCCGGTCTGTGGGCTGCAGTTTGGTCTTGTCAGCTGTGTCCTTTGCCTTACAGAAGCTTCTCAGTTTGAGGAGGTCCCATTTATTAATTGTCCGTCTCAGTGTCTGTGCTATTGGAGTTATGTTCAGGAAGCGTTATGTTCAGGAAGCGATCTCCTGTTCTAGGGTACCTCTCACTTTCTCTTCTAAGATGTTCATTGTGGCTGGATTTATGTTGAGGTCTTTGATCCATTTGGACTTGAGTTTTGTGAATGGCAGTAGACACAGGTCTATCTGCAGTCTTCTACAGACCGTCATCCAGTTGTGCCAGCACCATTTGTTGAAAATGCTTTCTTCCTCCTATTGTATGCTTTTAGCTGTTTTGTCAAATTAGGTGTTCATAGATATGTGAGTTAATATCAGTATTTTCAATTTGATTCCATTGGTCTACTTGCCTATTTTTGTGCCAATACCAGGCTGTTTTCAAGACTATAGCTCTGTAGTAGAGCTTAAACTCAGGGATGGTGATGCCTCCTGAAATTCCTTTATTGTACAGGGTTGTTTTGGCTATCCTGGGTCTTTTGTTTTTCCACATAAAGTTGATTGTTATCCTTTCAAGGTCAGTGAAGAATTGTGCTGGGATTTTAATGGGGATTGCACTGAATCTGTAGATTGCTTTTGGCAAGATTGCCATTTTTACTGTATTTATCCTACCTATCCAAGAACATGGGAGATCTTTATATTTTCTGGTATCTTCTTTAATTTCTTTCTTTAAAGACACAGATTTCTTATTATATAGGTCTTTCACTTGCTTGGTAAGCATTACCCCAAGATACTTTATGTTGTTTGTGGCTACTGTAAAGGGTGATGCTTCTCTGATTTCTTTCTCAGCCCCTTTGTTGTCTGAATAAAGTATGTCTATTTTTTTTTTTTTTGAGTTTATCTTATATCCTGCTAGTTTGCTGAAGGTGTTTATCAGCTGTAGGAGTTCCCTGGTAGTTTTTTGGGGTTGCTTATATAAACCCCCCACATTCACAGCCTATCAGATTTCTCCTCCTTTTCCCTAAGAAGGCTGTACCTAATCCCTATCTTCATTCATCTCAAACTTTGCCTTTGAGAGCCTTGCTTCTTCCTCCAGACTGAATGTGCTTAAGGACTGCATACTTCCCAATGAGAACAGCAGCTCCTGTCTGTCTGTGTTGATGCTCCCTCTCCTAGACTTGAGTCACCATACTTTCTTACATTGTCTAATAAAAGACACTGCCTTATGAGCTAGGTGGGCAAAACCCTTCACTTCTCTGTCGCTCATCTGCCACATGGGTGGTGTGGGGATTCAAAGAGCATTTCCTTAGAGCAATCCATTTTGCGTACCAACTTTAGTTCCCTCTCTTTCCTGCCCTCGCCTCTCCTCCTTCCCACTACACCCTCCCCACCCATCTACTCCTCAGAGGGAAATAAGACCTTCTTTGGGGAGTCAACAAAGTCTGACATAACAAGTTGAGGCAGGACCAAACACTCCCCTAAGGTGTCCCACCATAGGGAATGGACTCCAAAAAGCCAATTTATGTACTTGGAATAGGTCCTGGTCCCACTGTTAGACTCCCCACAACAGATCAAGCCACATAACTGTCATCCACATTCAGGGGGCCTAGTTCAGTCCCATGCAGATATCAGTCCATAGTCCATGAGCTCCCACTAGCTTGCGTCAACTGTCTCTGGTTTCCCTCATCATGACTTTGACCTCCCCCCCCCCTTACTTATGATACCTCTTCCCTCTTTTCAACTGAACTCTAGGACTCAGCCCAGAGCTTGACTGAGAGTCACTGTGTCTGCCACATCAGTTACTGGATGTAGGCTCTCTTCCTCAACATGGCCTTCTCAAGCCCTCATGTTCCCATTGACAATCCCCTCCCTTCTATCCCCAGGAGATCTTACTATTTTCCCTTCCTGGGGCTATCCATGTGTGTCCCTCTTTTTTACATAGCTTCTCGGGGGTTGTAGATTACAGCCTGGTTATCCTTTGCATTATGTCTAATATCCACTTATGAGTTAGTACATATCATGTTTGTCTTTCTGGGCCTGGGTTACCTCGTTCAGGATGGTTTTTGTTGTGGGGTTTTTTGTTTGTTTGTTTGTTTTGTTTTTGTTTTTGTTTTTTTCTAGTTCCATCCTTTTGTCTGCAAATTTCAAAGTGTCATTTTTTTACCATTGAGTAATACTCAATTGTGTAAATGTACCACATTCTCTTTATCCTTCTTTGGCTGAGGGGCATGTAGGTTATTTCCAGGTTCTGGCTATTACAAAAAATGCTGCTATGAACATAGTTGAGCAAACATCCTTGTGGCCACTTTTAATTACTGTTTTAAAACTCTGGCCCAAGATTCCTCTCTGGATATTGATATGGAGAGAATAGCTCTGTCTCAGTTATGGCAAACATTTTTATAAATGAGGTTTATGCAAACTTCCTGTCTGTGCCTCTTTCCAGGATTTTGTCTGTTATCTGTCTTTCTCTTTCTGACATCTGTGTCTATACTTCTCTACTTCCCCCAGGCAGGCCAGGAGCACTTTTCTGTAATCCTGTTTGTTCTTATGGGGTTTCTTGGTATCAGGTCTTTCAGGAACAGTTTTCAGCAACCCTTGGCCTCTCTTAGAAGATTAAATACAAGTAGAGCAGTTTGCTCTGTTCATATTTCTCAGGCAATGTTTGCATTGACCAGTTTCAGAATAATCTCTTGCTATGATTTGCCCATTAAGAGATACTTTGTACTTTGTCTTAACTTGACATTTTAATAGCTATGGAGTTTAAAGAGGTTTTTCAGTGTAGAGATTACATTGTTCTCTCTTTGGTATTTAAAATTCACACTGTCACTTACATACAGAAGACATAATTGCTGAGGTTGCCGGACTTAATATTTAATGATGAAACGCAATAGAATTGGAGCATCCATGAAAAGGAAAATTTGGTTTTTGAGCAATTGAAAAATAATTCTGTCAAAAATCAATACTCTTTAAGTAAGACTTTTTTGTAAATTATAGATTATGCTCCTCACCAGTTCCTACTAGCATATTATATGGTCATCTGGGGAACACTTTTAGCCTTTTATCTTCATCTGGTTGGGTTTCCTTTTTGGACAGAGAGTTTATACCATCTACTACATTAGGGAACAATTTAACATCAGAGTCCCTTCATTCGGTGTCTTCTTTATTTAGCCTCATAATAAACCAAAGTCATTTTTTGGGCCTTAGTATTTTTTGCATTCCATTAAAATATTTCCCCATGAGGTCTTCCTTAGCTAGATGTCATTCTATATATTTATAGGAATATTTATCTTTTCTTATGCACATACATGCCCACTGTAATGATAATTTTTGTAATGCTGGATGTATTTCAGGCAAACAAAATTACTGTAGTGTATGTTATGGAAAAACTTAAGAGATTCTTATTTTTCATAACACATGCTTCATGGTGCTTCTCCCATAACATGGCTTGCTTTTGAGGTTTCTTGACCCTTTGTAGTTAAAATATTTATCTTCCCTTGCATATCTGTGCAGCCATGCTGTCCTCAACCTGTTCACATTATGGTTCATTTATGTACATTTATAATGCAAATTAAAAATGCAACATAAAAGTACATGTGTCTTTCATTTTGAGTCATTTACCTGTATAGAATTTTTTGGGAGGAAAGGCAGCCTCTCCCTGCAGGTGCAACCACTTGTTATGAAATCTCTTCTTGGTTGCTTCAACCTCTGCTCATCCCTGAAGTCTGCACTTCCCCGTATCCGTGTTCTCTCCACAGTCTCTGGATAACTTTATGCAGCCACATGACTGCCAATTTCAGCTCTATCTTTATCTTTATTTATTCACGTATTTGTGTTTTAAACAGCATAAACTTAATACGTTTCACCCCAACGTGCCCATACCTGTACAGCATTGTGTTTTGCTCACTTGCCAGCTGTTGTCCTCTCTTGCCCTCCCGGCCCCAAGCTGCCCTGCTTTTCTATCCAACGAGTTCCATCTCCACTCTCGTATCTTCCGCGGACACACCAACCTCTCCCCTCTTTCGTGAGCAGATCCAATTACCATTCCATCACTCTATTCAAGTTTAGCAAATCCATGTCAGTTCAACACCTGTGGCAACAGCTGCCTCAAACCCCCACTTGTCCTCTGGATCCCCTCCACATCTTTCTGTTACTCAAGCTAAGACCAATGAGCACTCTCTAACCCCCATTCCCACTCTTGTCTTTATTGGAGTAACAAATTCTGAGAACTCTTCTTTAGTAGCGCTGAAAACTACTGACTTGTCCCTCCCCTGGTCCTAGGACACAGTTAAACTGGACTATTACAACATCTTCCAAAGGTCCCTCTCTTCTGTTCTGCTCTAGTACCAACCTCGCCTGCACATGTAATCATTTTTGGTAGCAGATGCAAAGTGTACTCCTCGTTTTTAATATTTATTTGCTCTCTTGCTTGCTTATTTGTGAGAGGATGTCTTGCCAAATAGCCCAACTTGGCTAGCCTTGTAATCCTCCTGATTCAGACCCCCCACGTGCTGGAATGACAAATGTTTGCCACAGAGCCTGGCTCTGGTCTCCCTATTCTACCACCACAGTACTCATCAACCCATATAGTTCCTGCCTACCTATTTTCTTCCACTTTCTCAGGTATTAAATGCTGTGAGCTTGGGACCCTGCGTCCCATTGAGTCCCTATGATGTGGGACAGTGCTACATAGACTGCAATCAATCAGGGCTACTTCAATGGTGTTGTCAGTTTGTAAACTCTCTCGTATTAAACAATAAAACAAATAGAAATTAGTGATCATAAACACAAACTAAAAAGCTTAAAAACCTGAGAGTAGACATCTAGGATTACAGTTATGCCTCTATCAATGCTTTATTGGCTATGTTTGACAGAACAAAAATTATCAATAAAATGTAATGTTGTAACGCTTTTCATTACCGAACATACAATAAAAATGACATCTTGAGTTTATGGCCACTAAGTAGTTAGAAGCGTTTCTCGTGACTTATCTATTTGTGTAAGTCCCTTTGGGCACAAGGGAGTGTTTATTTTCTAGAGGGTGATAATGTTTTCTGCAGCCCTCATGTGATACTGGCAGAGCAGTACCTGAGATGGTACCTACTGCACATCAGGATAATGCAAAGATGGATGTATTGAGTGTCTGCACTCTTGGGTGCGAATGTGGGATGCATGAGGTAGCCTGAATCACACAATTGTACATCTTGTTTCTTAAGAATTCAAAATATTTAGGGGTGAAAATATGTTCAAATTATTCCAGTATTTCAGCATATTTCTGGATTCTTTCACCGTGTTTTTCTGAGACACATTTTTTTCCCACACCCGCTTGAACCATCTGTGTACCAGGCAAGTTGTAGGAGATGTAAAGCCTAGTGAAATCTCCCTGTTTCACATATTTAGAAAGGGCTATGACTAACAATAGGGGAATGGCAGGGTAATGATCTGTGCACCTGTGCATGAACAGCTAGGGGAGCCTAGATGTCACTCTTATGGGAAGTCAGACCCTGAAGTTGAGTGCTCAACACCAACACTAACACCATCTTGTAAGAAGCACAGAGCTACATGTAAAGTAGATGATGTCCTCTAAGATGGGATTCATTATCATCACAAATGGTAATCTATCTGAAAACTTGTGCACTCTACTCCAAAGTATAACAATATTTGTTTTACATTAAAAAAAGAAAACCTTGGGTGCATTTTACTGCATTTTTTTTTTACTAGAAAGTTCTTTAAAATAAAGTTTTAATGTAAAAATTTTTATTGTATATATTAATTAAAACTAACTTAAAAATTTAGGGTCACTTTCCCTCCATTTTGGAAAGCATAGAATCTTAGGGTACTCGATGGAGTTTAGGGGGTCCTTCTTCATGCCTTACTTACACATAGCCTCCAAGGCCATTTCAGAAGTCTTTAAGTTTCAGCTCTCAGCCCACGTGGTAGCATTTCACAGTTAACATGACTGAGATATGTTTTCTAACAATGCAAGATGAAGTTCTTCAAATGTAGATTTCTGATTTGAGACCTAGAAAGTGTCCAGGTCAGAATTACCTAGCCACTTCCTCTTTAGATCTCCCTGGGAGCCCAGACCAAGAAGTGACACAGCTTAGTCCTTCCGTGTGGCTGTGCTGCAAATATGATGAAGCTACAATCTGGCCCTGCTCAAATATCAACACAAGAAGTGACTTATTTATATGTTGAAATTTCAGAACATTTGAAAGGCCTACCATGTGTGCTGTTAAAAGGTTTTTAATTTAAACTTATTGTGTTAGATAATCATACTTCAAGTGACAGTATGATTTATCACCACTAATCACGATTCTGATCCCTCCTAGACTTCTTGTTTGTATCTGTTTTTGTTCTCTGTTACATAAATATGAGGTTCATATATAAAATTCTGACTGTGTAATATAGGGCTAATGAGTCACAGATGGAAAGATCCTGGCACATTACCATCTAATAACATTTTAAACTCATATTCCATAGTAAAAACAAAAGCAAATTGTACACATCTGTTTCCCAACTTGTGGCATTTCTGAGTTTGGGTAGAGTAGATGTTTAAAGGACTTAAATTTAGGGAGAAGAAAAAGAGGACACAGGTCACCTCAACCCTGCCCAGCCACTTTAAGCCCTGATCAGAGTATACTTGGCACAAGGGGTAAGGGTCCTTCTGCTTAGCTTCCTAAGAACTCACAAAGACAATGAGAGCCAAAGGCTCAATCAATAGGACTGAAGTGCATCTCCATGCCTCACACCTAATTTTATGGACTATTGATTATCTTAAAAAGAAAACCATATCCCCAACATCAGGAAAACAAAGAGAAAATGCCCACTGATAAACTAAGAAGGTTGAAAACCTAGCAACTCTCTGACCTTTGCATGTATATACTTATATAAAACATGTTTTATAGTTTTAAAGGGAATAAAAGGCTCCAATTTCAAATGTTGTTTTTAGAAAGACTGGAAAAGGGCAAAATTTCTCTTTGAGATTTCCCCAGTTGATAACACTGTGAGGATAACGTTATGCCACTTGCTACAGTCTGGGTCTCTACAGCACCTCCCCCATACTCCTGGCCCAAGGAGTCCCCAGACACTTCTGTTTTAAGGAGTTGTGTGAACTGTCATATTTGTTGGAAAGGTTGCGTGGCAAAAGTGATTACTGTGGAAGGTGACTGTGAGTCACCCTGACATGAAATACACATGTTGTAAGATACAGATTTCCATCTACCACCTCACGAAGTTTCCTGAAAACAGGGCAGACCCAAGAGCAGAGAGGAATTTTGATTGGTTGGGTGGTAACGCTTTTTGTATGTGACCAACTATGTTTGTTCTGAAGAGTATTTCCAATCTGACAGTAAAGTTCTGTTCACTGTTGTTGTTGATAAAAGAATTGTTATGTGTGTTCTATGTATGAGATGTCCTAACTTGTAAACAGACTAGCAGTGAGCAGAACATTTTCATAACAATGTCTGCAGTTAGCTCCAGTTTGTACTAACCCATTAAAAGGAAGCTACCAGAAATATTAAGCACTGCAAACAGCCTACAAGAATGCATACAGATCCCACCACAATGAGTCTGCGGCCTTGCCATTCCATGCCTTATAGAATGGCTACTTAACCTGGGAGCCTCTTGTGTCTAATATGTCAAAGCGTGCTCAGACCCTGAGTGGGAAGGGGAGGATTTACGCATGCACCTTGTTCTGTTTGTCTACCAGTAAAATGTCTGTGTGACGTTTTGTGTCGTGTTGTTTTGGTGTTGTGCCACGTCCTTAGGGCCTGCCAGGCTTCCCTACAGTTGCTGCCCTACACAGCAATCAGATCCTCACCGTCAAGGTTTGTGGACGATGCTCATGCTCATTCAGTCAGAGGCACAATCAGCATAAGGGTGAACGAGAACCATGTATGGCCTTTCCCAGCTTCTGCTCCTGTTGCCAGTTGACTGTGTTGGGCATCTGGGACCTCAGGTGTATCAGGGAGGCCCTCCTGAGCATCCATGAGTAAAGCGATAATCAAAGGCATGGCTTCCTAGGAGGCTGCCTCATATCCATGGCCAACGGCTGGATTCACACACATCCCAACACTCTGGGATGCTTTCCCAGCCAATTAAGTAATTCTAAGAACTCCTAGCTTGGGCTGTCAATACCTGGTTCATGCCACATTTATTATGCTGGTTGACAAATCTGACAGCTTTGGAACTGGTGCTTAGTCTGTAAACTTTCTACTCAGGGTGCAGAATACAAGATCATCTGCTTCACTTGCTTCTGGAAGTAGATGCATAAAAGACACCACCCTCCAAACATCCAAATGATGGTGTACAAAAGGGACTCATTTCTAATCAAAAGTCAGGACTCAGTCCATTTCAAGGCTGCCTTTCTTCCAGAGAGGCCGGGGGTGGGTCAGACATGAGCACCGGTTCCATTTTGTTTAATGGTCGCTATGACTCTAATGTGTATATCTTTATTTCTTCCTCGGGGCCTTCTGACGCTTACTCCTCAACTCTCTCATCTCTGAACTTCAACCTTTGACCTCACCTGACTGATCAGATGGTGTTTCCTAAAATCAATCATGGCTTTCTCTCTGCTGATCAGCAGCTCATTAAACGCCGGCTGATTAAGGTAGTGCTGCTTCCTGCTGAAGTCTGAGTTCTTCGCATTCAAGTATTGCCCTGGGCACCGCTGCTCTGCTTGTATCTCTCATGCATGGCGCATATATGGTGGCGGGGCGGGGGTGGGGGGGTGGAGGGGTGGGGGGTGGGGGAGGGTCTTTGTAAATACCCCAGAATAAGATTGTGTTTGGTGACTTATGGCATAGAAAGCCCACCTGGTTTTTAATCAAGACAACTTTAGTTGGAACCAGCAATGGACACATGGTTCTGGAGCCCTCTGGTTCTGATAAATTATGCTTCTATTATGCATAGATAGAACAGAAGCCCACTATGCTTAATCTTTGATTCTGGGAGCAAATGTATTTTCAAACTGGAAATGCAGCCACCCATTGATCAGGGTAAATGTGTCCCATAGAGCGTTGCCATAGAGACTCTTAAACAAGGGCTTTGTACAGCTCTGAGTACAGTAATAAACAGCGTACTCTGAGAGCCGTGCTGCTGAGACAAGAGCTGCTTTAGTTTCATAGCATCCGTTTGGCTCTCCCGCAACAAATATTTGCTCCTTGCTGACAGGTAGCTTGCCAGTAAGCTTCATGTTTATGACGATCTGGTTCTTTTAGCATAAATGTAGATTCGATAATATGAATCTAAAATGTTGAAATAGAACCCGAATATTAATGGCTCATGATTACTGTTGGTTCATTCTCTTGCTCCATTCCAGGGTGACCAAGGACAGGCAGGGCCTCCAGGACCCCCAGGCCCTCCTGGTCCACGAGGCCCACCAGGGGACACAGGGAAGGATGGCCCCCGAGGAATGCCAGGAGTGCCCGTGAGTTTCCGCCTGGATTGTTGCTCTCCCAGACTTTGTTTCTTGTTGAGGGGTAAAAAGTGAGATGTGCAGGGTGGCCAGCAAGCAACTGTAGGGCCAAGAGGTCAGGTGAGTGGAGAAGGAAGGCAGGGGGAGGTGGAATGAGAGGACAGTCCGGAGTGTTGCAGGCCACTTCAACAGTGTTTAGCTTCATCACTGGGCCCAAGAAGAGCCAGAGACCTGCACACGGCACCTACATGGATCTTGATGAGCTTTGGGAAGTTCATAATGAGAAATTCCCAGTCTTGCTGTAACCTGCAATCACTGCCTCTTTGAGTGAAGTGGGTTGTTAGCGAGAAAAATGGAACCAACTATTGATGATGTGTTCTTAAAGGCCCATAGTGGACACAATAAAGCCCCATTCTGCTAATGGAAAGCAAGTGGAGCATACTGATACTGATACTGATCCCTTGCAAATGACGTGGCTGGGTGTTTAATGAAGACAAATTAATGACTTAAGCACCAGAGGGTATGACCATATATATTACCACTTGACATTTGCATCTGAGGCTTATCTAACAGAACCTATTTGTAAATGACTTCAACACTAGAATTTGGCATAGCAATAATAAAAAGCAATAAATAATAAAAATATGGGATACCAATAAATGATATGACTTGGTACATGTAGCCCTATAATGCAAAGAAATATAGGAACGAGATAAAAAAAAAAAAAGACTGTGTTGATATTGTGATCCCAGAACTAGAAAGTAAGGTTTATTGCTGAGTTAATTTTATTTAATGCATTGCCAAAATGATGTTCATTAATGATTTCTTTAGCTCAAAAGTAATGTTGAAAATATTTTATAACAAAATAGAAATATTTGAAAATACAACCCGGGGGGGGGGGATTGAAATCAGCCATAGTTGTCAATGTTATCATACATTGTCTTTGAATTTTTAATGCACATATTTTTGTATTGTTTTTGTAAGGATTAATCTGTGTGTGAGGATATGGGACATTCTATCCCTGTTTGCTGTCATCTCCTCCAAAGTCCCACTTCCCTTTCTGAAGGTTGTGAGTTTGCTCCTATGAAATTAGGAACAGACTCAACGGCTTGTGGGGACTGTTTTCCCCTGAACATTTGTAGGTGGTCAATTCATCCTAACCCTACCAACTTAATGTCTGACATTTTCTTACTCTGATACTCCTGAGGAGAGCCTTCCATGGCTTTGGGGGATTGACAGCTTTCACTGACAGCAAGTCACCACAGTGTCTGTCCTCCAATAACCAGTTAGAAACATTTGCTAGCAGCCATGGTGATATGTAGCATGTTACAAGTAGATTTTCCTTGCTGGTCTGGTCCCACCGCCACACCAGCCCCAAATAACACACAGAGACCCTGTATTAGATATAAATGCTGTTGGCCAGATTCTTGTTTCTTATCGGCTAGCTCTGTCTTAAATATTAACCCATTTCTATTAATCTAAGTACTTCTATGTGGTCTTACCAGAGAGAGAGAGAGAGAGAGAGAGAGACCAGCATCCTACCCTGTAGGTCCTCCATCTTGAATCTCCTCCCTACTGCTTCCTCTCTCCTCCTTGTCTCCTCGTCCCGCCTATCTTGCTTTCCTATTGGCCAACAGTGCTTTATTCATTAACCAATAAGAGAATCATATTTACAGATGACATCTCCCATAAGTAGCAGGCATAATTCCTGTGATGCCTGCACTCAGGAGGCAAAGCCAAGTGTGCTGTGAATTCGAGATCAGCATGCACATGCTAGAGACATGGCACAACAGTTAAGCGCACTGGCTGCTCTTCCATGGAACCCCAGTTTGATTCCCAGCACCACCTGTAACTCCAGTTCCCGAGGATCCAACACTGTGTTTTGACTTCTGTGGACACTGAACACACATGGTGCACAGACATAAATGCTGGCCAAGTATACATACACACAAAATAAACATTTTTTAAAGATGTATTTTAAAAACCAGCATGGGCTACACGGTGAGTTCTACCCATCTAGAGAATAATGTGGAAACCTGTTTTAAAAAGAACCAAAACAAAGACACAATAGTCCAACATGTCATTGCTACAAAAATGGCTAGCTCATCAAATATTACATACTATGGAAGAAATAAATTCATGCTAGATGTTACTATTAGGAGGTACTATTAGGGAGCTGGGAGATGGCTCACAAACTTCAAGCCCCAACATCCAAGTTTGTAGCCCCATCACAGGGAAGGCAGGGACAAGAGGATCCTTGGTGCTCGCTGGCCAACCAGTCTAAGCCAAATCAGTGAAATCCAAGTTCAGTGAGAGGCCCTACCTCAAAAGTCAGGCTGACTGTAATCAAGAAGACACCAGATGTTAACCTCTGGTAATGGGACCCTTTACACAAAGGGCAAATGAATTAATTCTAGAAATAGGTTTGACTTTTATAACAGTCTTGGAGGTAATTTGCATATACTATCATAACCACTAGAAAAAAACACTCTATAAAAATTGGATGGGTGCCGAGGGATGACTCAGCAGTTAAGAGCACTTGGGGCTCTGGTCCCCAGCACATGGTACTGTACCCCTACCTTTCATGTAGTTCCAGGGGTCAAGTATGCTCTTCTGTCTCTGTGGGTACCATGTACTTGGTGCACATGCATAAATGTAGGCAACATACTTATATACATAGGATAAAAGAAATATACATTTTAATGTTATCTGAAAAATATTCATGTTTGAAAGACCAACATCATCTATGTATATTGGAATTACAGGCACAGATCTCTGTAAACCAGTAGTCAGAGGCTGTCATTATGGTGTGACGATAAAACACAACTAAGTTCCATATTAACCTGGTCATTGTGAAGCAAAGTCATTAGGAAGCAGCAGAATATTCTATATTAGTTTCAATAAACATGTTCATTCACCTCTGACTAATGCAAAAGAGCAAACTTCAAAGTGAGCTTCTGCTCATTTCACTACTAAAACCTGCCTGCACTAGTCCCTGTACGAGTCCTCCTGTCTTTGCATCGGTGTGGGGAGCACGTGAGAAGCTAGACTGTTTATTAAACTCTAAAATGTTTATAAGATTACAGTCAGAGGAAGGCTATCAACTATTAGTGATATATTTACATCCTATTTAATCTTTAAAAAAATGTGTTTGACAGTCACATGACCAGGAAAGTATTGGGGGGAAAGAAGATAGCTGAAAAAAATTAAATTCTTTCTAATGAGTTATTGTTCTTATTTTTTTAAAAAGGGTGAACCAGGGAAGCCAGGAGAACAAGGTTTGATGGTACGTATCTCATTTTATTTAATAAGAATAATAGAAAGCTGGGTTATTAAAAAACTATGGTCAAGTTTATGAGTGAGCAATCAATCTTTTCATATAACCCAAAACACAATTATCAATCTGTGAAAGTTAGAAAATAACAGTCCCTACTTACTTCATGCTAAGGAGCACAATACTACTGTCTCTGGATTCTGTTGTTATGAAGAGACACCATGACCACGGAAACTCTTATAAAGAAAAGCATTTAAGTGGGGCTGGCTTAGATTTCCTGAGGTTTAATTCATTGTCATCATGGTAGGGAGCATGGCAGCATGCAGGAAGGCAAGTACTGGAGAAGGACCTGAGAGCTACAATCTGGCCCACAGGCGGCAGCGGTGGATGGGGGGGGGGGAGGAGAGGGAAGGAGAGGGAGACAAGCTAGTCTGAGGTTTCAAAGACCACCCCAGGTGACACACTTCTTCCTTCAAAGCCACATCTCCTAATCATCTAATCTTATCAAAGAGTTCTGAGCATTTGAAAACATGAGCCAATGTGGGCCACTCTCATTCAAACCACTACAACTATATATCCATAGAAACAACACAGGGAGAGATAGAGGGAAAATGGGGGGGGGGGTCCAGAGGAGGAGATGGGGAGAAAGAATAGTATAGAAGGTCAGAAGCTGCAGCAAGCAGCTCAGTGTAACAGAGGTTAAGTTCAGAGATGTGCCTGTTAATTCCAAATGAACCATGTTGGGCTTGGGAGATAGATAGTTCAGTGGGCAAGAGCATGAAGGCCTCAGTTCAGAGCCCAAGTGGGGTGTTGAGCCTGTAACCCTAGGGCAGGAAGAGAGGGGCAGGAAGATGAATGGAGCTCACACAAAAATCTTTGTACAGTTGTATGAAGAGGTGGGTTTCTGTTGTTTGTTCATTTGTCTGCTGGAGGGTTTCACCCAGAGAGAAATTTTGGGTTTCTACCATTCAACCAAATCAGACAGAGCACATAGTGAAATGATGTTGGGTGAATTTGCATGGACACAAAAAAATCCCAGTTCTTGTGGTTTTTAGATCCTCCGCCAGTGTATAAAAGGCATGTCAGCTTGTTGAGTCCTAAAGGGTACATCTTCAACCTGCTGTCCACCTCTTCCTCTCAACCCGCCATTATAACCTGCTGTATGATTTTTTAACCTTATTGGGAAAAAATAGGGTGATCTTTCTGTGAGGTATGATCCAGAGTGTGGCTTTTATCAATCTGATATGTAGAATGAAGCCTCTGTGTCCACTCTTGAATGCATGACCCAGAGCATACCAATCTGGGATGTAGAATGAGTGAGCCTATCAAGCCTCATGCCCATTCTCAAATTATGCAGATTGTATTTTAAGAATTGTTACTGCATGCCTAGAAAAGCTAATGTACAGAAGCATAACAGTTAGCTAAAACCTGAAGTAAACATGGGAACTGACAGAAAAGAGTAAAGGCTTCATGCTCCAGGGGGCGCCTTAGAGTGCAGTCCTGGGGATCTGACTAGTGGTGGTGGAATTACAGCACTTGGGTCCAAGTCCTACCACCACATGGAAATCGTTCTATTTGTGACTGGTAAGATCAAGATATATATTTGGTCCAGATTACTTTAAAAGAAAATTATAAAACATTCAACACCAGGAGGCTGGAGAGATGGCTCAGTGGCTAAGAGCGCTGGCTCTTCTTCCAGAGGACCTAGGTTCAATTTCCAGCACCCACATGGCAGCTCACACCTGCCTGGAACTCCAGTTCCAGGGGACTCAACACCCATGGAAAAACAACAATGTCCATATCATGAAATGAAATAAAATTAAAAAAACACATTTGGCCTCAGTATCACCCTCATGGAGGGACAGCATTGGCTCATGGTGCTGCAGACTCAGAGGGAAAGAAAAATTCTTGGAACAGTAGGATATATATTTTAGAATTGTTTTAAGGACCTGGGGACTCATTAAAATCTACTTGGCATTCTCAGGAGCCCTTTCGTACCCCGAGTCTGTGCAGACATATCATTCACTGGCTTCCACTTTCCACTCTGGCACCTAGTTGAACATCCTAAAATATGTAGTGTTCTCAAGTTAAATGGGTGCTTTGGAGAATTATACTACTGCTTTTCCTGTTTATCTCTTCTCCAGGATTGATTATATGAACAATACATAATCTCACTTTCCTGCAGTTTCTTGTTTCATTTTTATTTATGTTCTTGGAGTACCAGGGACTGAATCCAGGACCTCATATAGGCTAAGTACATGCTCCACTAAGCTATTTCCACTCCTAATTTAAGTCATTAAATATAAGTGTTTTGCCTAGCCCTAAATGAATTATAATGTTACTTTACTGTGCTTCTATTTCCCATCTCATATAAAAATCTCCTCAAATGCAGATAAATATTGGCCATATATTCTATAAACCTTTTCCTCTCTCTTTATAGTCTTCAGATGAGTTCATGTCTCATTTTCTAGATGCAGCCAAGAAATGTAAATGAAATAACAAATGTCTCAAGGGTTTGTGCTTTAATGACCTTCTAAAATGAATTTATAGATGATCTCTTTCAAAGGTGTAAATTACTGCTTTAAGTGAGCATTTCTTTAATATGAAAACTGGTTAAATCCTCTTATACATCTCGGTGATTATTCACAAATGGATGTAAGTAATGTACAACTCAGACCAACAGCTAGAAAGTTTCTGTGCCCCATCCCCAATCCTCATCCCAAAGCTAGCCACCATTCTGACTAGTGTCATCATGAGTTACCTTCGTCTGCATTTGAATTTTACACTAATTGACTCGTACAGTATGTCCACATTTGTGTCTGGATTCTTTCGTTCAGCATTGTATTTGTGAGATCATCAACTTCTGTTTTAATAGCCTTTGCAGCTGTTCAAAAAAATAGGAGGAAGGACCTTACTTCCTCTATTACCCCGTTAAAACTACATCAGTCAGAGCAGTGAATGAATGAGTGCCTGTCTGACCTTGGGCAAGTCACTTAACCTCTTGATTTCTCATTTGTACAGAAAAAATAACACTGTCTTTGCCTTCCTTAAAAGGCTGACAGAGACAAATGTAATAAATTAGTGGAAATCTCCTTAAAATCTGTAATGAGAACTATGTATAAGTGTTATTATCACTCTGTTCTCAATACAGTACAGGTGAGCATGGATTTCTATAACAGATGTACTTGGGAAGGTTTTTTAAAAATATGAATCAGATTTCCACGAATCAACTTCTTTTTAAATTGCTGGAGAGTTTGGTTCTTTAAAACAGTCCATTTCAGATCTTCTTATAAAGCAATGTATGCAACTCCTTAACTCATTTTCTCATTTGTGTGTTTTATACTTGCCTGCTGACATAAACAATTCCTATACATTATAACCCATCTCAAAAAGAGTACTGGAAATATATTTGAATTTTTGTTTGGTTTGGTTTGGTCTGGATTTTTCAGACCCATTTTCCAGACTGACCTGGCAATCACTTTGCAACTCAGGCTGGCTTCAAACTCATGATCTGCCTGCTGGGCCTCCTACATTCTGAAATTATAGGATTGTGGCATGATACCCAGCATTTATAGTGGTAATTTTTATGAGGCAGGATCTTCTGTGCAGTTTCTATTTTGCGTGCGTGTGTGTGTGTGTGTGTATGTATGTATGTGCACTCATGCTTATTCATGCTCCCATGTACACATACACACAGTGTTTTAACCCAGAAGTCTGGAACATAGAAAGCCTCCAGAATGGTAGCTTGAAAGCACTTAATGTGTGGTGCCATGTTTTCCTCTGTACAGATCCATAGACTATCGATAGTGGTTGCTATTCTACATATCTTGATGTATTTGAACAGCCAGTGAAGTGCTGACATGAAATGCCCTATGGGCCATAAGGAACCCCATAGATGAGCGAGTGCTATTGCTCTTGAGGCAGATGTCAAGCAAGCAGTGTAAGCAGCCACACAGAAAGAATCCAGAAAAGCAATAGAAGGGTGGTTATGTAATCAATGACATTGTAGCATGTCAGTATTGCAGTTGGGAGTACTGACGTCTCTGTTCTACTTGTTGCTGTCACTGAGCCTTCTGTATATCACATCACATTATCAATTTTTCATGATGTTGCTTTTTATCTGTCAGTTCAAACAAAGCACGATGAACAGTGCCAATCTTTTTCCCTCTGGATAATCCCCGTTGGTTTGAGCTACTCAGTAGTGCTTGTTTAGACGAGGGCTCTAACGATGCACCCGAGGATCTTTAGGAATTTCAGATGTCCCCGACGATGAAATGAGGAAGCTAAAACCAACCTACAAAGCTGTTTATGAGCGTGTCAGGTAGGGATTTAGTGTTCATAATCCAGGATGGATCATTAGGCTGCACAGTAACTATCTGAAGATTAACAGTGTGCCTGGTGCAGTGAGAGGGAGAGCCTGGAGTTCAAGCAGGCTTGCTTCCCTCAAATCCCGCTCAGCATCTAGTCTGTAAATGTGACCTTTGGGCTTTCTGAGAAGTTCTGGGGAGATTTTAAAAGAAAGAATTGGGAACTTAAAGTTTTTTGACTATATCTAAATAAAAGCAGACACCTCCTCCCAGCACACACTATACTATAAAAGCAGACAAACAGCTAAGAGCTGGCCATAACTGGAAGTGCTCAGGGTTGGATTCTAGCACAGGTCGTGTCCAGGTCTGTCTTCCAAGCCTGTAGTATTCTGAATAGTTATTGGACGCATATTTAACGGCATCATTCCTTTAGATTCCCTTACTGATTTTGTTTTGATAAGCGAAGACGTTCTTAGCAACATGAAAGACAGATGGCATGCTCAGGTCTAGAGCTTCAAGTGTCTGAGGGAAGGATTTTAAAAGTAGCCTTCTGCTTCCAACCTCTCCTTTAAGAAAATGCCACACACGTAGTTCTACCTTCCCTCACACTGTGTTGGAACTGTCTGCTCCTTTGTTCTGTAATGCTTATCCTACCTTACACTAGTTGTTGTAGTTAGGGTGTTTATTAAACTAAATGACTGATAATGAATTATTATTATTATTATTATTATTATTATTATTATTATTATTATTAATGGTATCTGTAGTAATAAGGGACTGATACCTACACTACTGTGCTTATGCTTTTTCTCTATGAGAGTGTCGTGTCTCACGAGGGATAGAATTAAATGGGATAAACATAATTGACTTTCTACAGATTATCTTATGGCTTCAGTAACTCCTTTTCATTCATGTTCTACAGATTATTTAGAGTATACACATGCTCAGGAATGGTGTGATTAAAGGATCAATTGTCCTGAGGACAGTGAGAAAGTAATCACATCTATTTCTAGTCACAATCCATGGATATTTTGAAGTCAGTTATATTCAAAGAAATCCTCTAAGCTATCACTTCACAGATTATTTATGTATGCTACATTTTTATCAGTGTGGCCAGGGTAGCAGAGAAGACAGTGGCAGAACCATGTTAGACCCTGGATCATTTGATTACAGTCTTCTGGGCTTCCCAGTCTCCACCCACAGTGTCCAACGCAGTGTCTGCTAACAACATGTGATGAGTTCAGAATCAGTTTCAGTAAATCAAAATTAAAGCGTCATTTCTGAAAGCTACACTAGCAACATTTCCGGTGCTCAACAGCCATGTGTGGCTAGTGGCTCCCCTGTCGGATTAAGCAATACAGAATGTTTTCATCATCACAAAACCTTCCACTAGACAGGACTCACTGGTCTTCCTAGATAGAAAGCAGGCCTGAACACACCACTCTGTGTTATACTCTTAAATTTAAGACATCTGTGAGGCACAGGAAATGTAGATTCTAGGAGCAGTGTTTCTTAGCATTGCTGACTTTAAATAGGGTGAGAGCCTAGATACCCCTGCATATATACTTTTTGACTGAATGCTGTGGTGTGATAGGGCCTTTATGCACCATAAATGTCCTCCTTCATGGCATTCAAGGGAAGCATTTACAGTCACAGAGGGCCGAAGATCCTGGTCATTTTTCGTCTTTGGGTGTCATTTGCACCTTGGGTTCAGCCCTAAGAAACAATTTATTAAATAGTTAGAAGGGATAGAATGAAGTAATTTAGCTGTGGGTATCTGGTGACCATTGGGGGTCTCTGTTTTAGAACCTGATACTATAGACACTTAAATGTCTAATCTGCCTTTAATCTACCCGTGCTATTTAATGCTCCATTTTTTGTCTTAGGTTCTAGTTTTGTCAAGCGATGAGAAAAATGTATCACCTATTTAATTTCCTGAGCTGTAAGAAACCTCCCTTCAAGGGGTCACAACCTCATGATTTTGAGAAATACCAGTAAGTGAATTGCCCTGGTTTAATATCTCCCTATAGGTCAGCACATGAGAGAGGGCAGTCAGAAAGCATTTGCTCTTAGTTAAAAAAAAAAAAAGACTGCTCATTAGACTCTGTACTATAAATCACTTATGAACAAATGTAATGCCAAGACATCTATCTCATTGACAAAGTGTGAGTTTTAGCAGAATTTTTTCAAATTATAGGAATTATTGGGGAGAAATGATACAGGAACAAAACTACTACATATTTAAACAGAAACAACTGCTCCCACACTGAGAACACTAAAATAATGGTATCTAGTAAATATAATTTTTAACTTTTTATATTTCAATTCAATAATTATTTATGATAAGCACTACCTCAAGTCCCAAAGATATAAAATATATGTCCTGAGCAAGCTTCTAATGGGTCAAGTAGATTTTCATATGTAAGTAAAGTATAATCATTTGGAAAGTACTAGAATGTAACAGAAAATGAGGAATAAGGTTTGTCTAGGTAACTTGGAGAAGACTCACAAAGACTGTGAGTCATGACCCTGGGTCCTAGAAGAGTGATTAAGAAATTCAAATAAGAGAAGGAAATGGACTTCTAGGGAACATTAATAACTATGACTGAAGACCGGGCCATGAAGACTTGGTGTACATAGCATTGAGATGTAGCACTGAGGGTACCAGAGCAACAGTGCTTTGCATCCTACACTTTCCCCTAACAGCCTGTCTTGCTGCTTCCCCATACGTGAGCAATAAACTCCCAATTTATACATCATCACTTGAATTCTACTCTAGATGTCCTTGGTGGATAGAGTTTCTGTCTCTTAGCCTTTGATTAGGAGATGGAGTGAATCTTAAAAGAGTGCTTCTTGGGTGAGGTGAATGCTCTTGTGTGTTTCTTCTTTATAAACCAACATTATGGATTTTGTCATCTCATGATGCACTTAACCAGGTTAATTAATGCCTTTCAAAAAGTTGAGATAAAATTTTGTAACACCAACCCTTTGAGAAAGTCCAGTGCTTATGTTTTATGATTACATATGACACACATCTCATCATTCTTTCCATTGGAATCAGCTTTGAAAAATATTCCCTCCATTTTGGTTGACTTTCATTAAAACAAGGGGAAATTTTTTAAGTCAAAAATTTTAAGTCAAAAAGAAGTCCTTTTAAATGGCCTAATACTTTGGGCTTCTGTCCTCTTCTCCATGCTGTGTAAATATTTTTTTCCCTACAGAAGTTGATTGTATGTTCTTGTATCCAGCAATGACCAGCAGCTTCCAGAGCTTTGGATTTTACTGTTAGCCATCAGGGACAGAACAGGAACTGTGTCCACCCCCTCCATCATTTCCTAATAGCAGGCAACCAGAACTTGCTTTAAAACATCCCCCAAGAGGCATCCTAAAGCACATCGTCTAGCAGCTCAGCATCCTGTTTAAGCAATTAATACCTTAGTCAAATCTGTGCTCGTGTTGTTAGGGTCAGAAAAATTCATTTTTTTCCCAAACAGTGATCTATCAAAGAAATGCTTTTTAAAATGTATGTAAACTGGGAACTGTAGCCAGTGAATGATGCTTGTAGAGTCATTTGTTTCTTGGCTGACTGTTTTGAGGATCATGTTGGACTGATAATTTTATCCACTGTCCATGTGACTTCCCACACTGCATTAGAGACCTTAGGCCAATGTACTTATACTATACATGGTACAGTGTAACTAAGATGATTTTTGCTTTATTGCTCTGTAGAAACTATGAACTGAAATCATTTGGGAGGAATTTAATAACTCCAGTAGTTTGGGAGCTACTGTAATAAGCCAGTAGCATTGACATGACTCAAGCAATAGAATAAAAAATTATGTCATTCCTCTCCCGAGACATTATTGTTTAAGGTTTAAGAAGAAAAGGGGATTGGATATATGTATTCTATGATTATAATCATTCCTATAATTTATATCACAGTCAGAGTAGGCACATTGTTCTTCCAGGTCCTGACGAGGTCATGCAATTTCAACCTATCCCTTTCCTTGTCTCCTTCTATCACCCACCCACCATCCTTTAGTGTTCTTTGAAAATGTACATGTTCCTCAGTTTGGCACTTTGCACCTGTCTCCTTGCCATAAACACTCTTCTCGCTCACCAGGTAGGCATATGGTGCACCTGACAAAGCTCTATTTATCACCGAGTCTCCCCAGAGCTGCTAGTTTAACACGTCCTCCCGTCTACTTCCCCCTTCCTTAGCCCCTTTTTTACATTTGCACTCATTTCCTGGCAGAACTTCACAGGTTGTTGGCTGTCCTTCTACATTCACTAGAACATGAAGCCAGAAGGGCATGTAGTTGTGCCCATTTTTGTTAAATGCCTATAGCATTGCCTGACATTCAGTGTGCAGCTAATTATTAAGTAAGTAGGTAAATGGATGAATAAAAACACAATTCACTAAACAATTTACTATGGGTCAACTGTCCCACATACTAAAAATATAGAATGGAAAAAAATAACCTTTACAATAACACAAAACGTTACAGTAATGTTACTAATTCTATGAAAAAGTCTTATTATGATGGCACTTTGCAGAATGATGAAGCAGACCTATCCCCAAAGGCAAGGACATTGAACTTGGATTCAGATAAAAAGCCCCAGTTATAGCAAGCACCCAGAGTTGTTGAGATACTTACGTGGTAAACTAAACTCCTATCCAAGTCCAGCCTCTTCTCAATAGCTACAGAGGTTGTCAACAGATGTTTAAATAGCATTTCAGGAAGTGTCCTCAGGCAGCAGTATGCAGAAAGACACAGGGAGACAAAAGGCCATTAATTAAATGTCACATTAACTAGAGAAGGAGCAAAGGACTTCAGAATGGACATAGCTGTGCAGCACATGGGGAGGGGCCAGAAAGACACACTGACAAGCCTGATAGACTCAGGCAGGGGAAGTCGGGCAGGGGGTGTTCTCAGACCTGAGCTAATCCACTTTTGGTTAAAGACAAATATTCCCTTGGGAACTATCATATTTGACTTACTTGCTGACTGTATACTATATACTGAATATTGTATATAATCATTAGAATGGAATTTAGCAGAGGTGTAGAAAATAGGGACAATCAAGTATGTTGTATAATTCTCGCTTATAATCTATCTAAACTTTGTTTTGCATAATTCTCTGATACTTTCTGGCAGATCATGAAAGTGATGAGAGTTATATATACATTGATGATAATAGTATTTCTCCACACAGAATTTTTCAATAGCTTTTAATCCTTTAAATGAAGCTATTTCCACTATACAAAATTCTTCAATATATTTTATGTCACTCAGAATCTATATTGACATGAGCATATTTCAAGATTCAAACTGTACATGATACTTAAACTTAAAGAAATATACTTTTATGTCAGTAATCTACATATAGCATAGTTTCTCATTTTAAAACATACAGGAATTATTTTTGAAAAATCAAATTTCTATTTTGACTGTGTACAAAAATTTTCAAAGTATAAATGTTCCTGCCAAGAAAAATGTCTAAGAAGAAATACTGTACTAAGAAAAATGGTCCAAATGAAGTATAACACTATTCTGAAAACTGTTTTATCCAAACTTACTAAAATATTGATAAAACCCTAAATAGAACTACTTTAGAAGTCTTAAACTACTGGAATCCTAATATTAGTAATAAAAAGAAACATTAGGTTCACTAGTGAACAAGCATTTATAATATCCTTTATCCAAGCCATTATTTGGATTGAAAGAATAATTTTAAGAATAGGTAAGTTAGGCCAGCAAGCTGGTTCAGCATAAAAAAGCAGTTGGTACACAGACCTAGCCACCTTAGTTCAAGTCCCAGTATCCATGTGGGAGAAAAGACTCTGTTGATTTTTCTTTTCACTTCTATACACACATCATAGAATATATCCACATTTTTATACATACGTCACATACACATGTACACACACACATATGCATACCACAGACAATAGTTTTTAAAAAGGTTGCATGAGCTAATGAATTAGTCTATATAATTGCCTATCACTTTATAAACTCTCATTTGTACCAGAAAGAAAACTAATGAGATGCACATGTCTTAATGAGCTGGTAACAACATACCTTAATTTCAAAACTGATTTTTGAACAGGAAACTTAAGTTATTCTCTTATATTTAATTTCTATATTGTCACAGATATATAACAATGTCATCAATTTAAACATATTTAAAACATACTTTTAAAAAATCTTTAGTGCAGTAAGTGTGTGTGTGTGTGTGTGTGTGTGTGCGCGCGCCCAAGTGTGTGTTTATTTACTCAAAAGTATGTCTGTACCTTGTGTTTAACTCAGCTTTCCTCCTGATCCCCTTCTGGTAATGGATGACGCTCTCCTTGGCTCCTGACCATTTTTCCTGCAGTGAGACTTAAGAATTATATGTACATTTTTTGTAACTGAGAATATATCTTGGCAGCAGACTTGCAAATAATCTATAAGACATGTATTCATAATTCAAAATTAATGGTAAATCTTTTTCAAGTCCCTTTTAGGAGTTTACAAAACTAACACTAGGTATTCTTTTTTTTTTTTAATCTGAAGGGAAAATATATTCAATTTCTTTGGTTATTTGATTTTTCTTAACTATTGCATTAAAATATGCTAGTCTAATTTTATGTGATTAGTCTTTCCAGATCTCTGGCTTAATGTGACCATGCAACAAAGGCCAAATCAGAAAATTCCATGTATGTTAGTCTCCATTTACAATACTTGATGTACAAGTCTCTTGTTTTTCCTTGAAATTATTCCCCTGAAATGGAATACCCAATTTAATGAACGAGATTTTTTTTTCAAGTGGCAGAGTTAGAACGGGAATGCAACCATTGTGAGTTGGACATATAGATCCTCCATCTAAACACAGAATAAACGCAGTCCTCATCAGAATTTCCTTTCCAGCCTCAGTGTGTCACGAAGGGAAATGATCTGGAAACACTTGAGAAGATGGAACCCTGGGCAATGATAAACCCAAGGCTGTTCTCCCTTCTCAGATCCCCTATCACAGCTTGCAACTTCGGCCCTTGCTTAGCACTGACATTCATTTCCCAAACAATTTACACATGTGAGGAAATGATTAAACATGTTTATGTGCTAAAAAGAAAGAAGTGGAGAAGAGCAGGCTGATACAGATGCAGGGGTAATTGATTGGAAAAGGTCCCCCTGGGCAGAGGCAAGGATGGATTCCAGAGTCTACCTGATGTATTGGCTTGTGAGGAGGAGGGGCTCTTCTCCCTCTGAGGTCCATGTGGGCTTGGGTTGAGGAGAGATGTGATCTGGATGGGATTTACACCTGATGCTCTATTTTCTCTGAGAAATCTAAAATGGAGAATTTCAAACAGGAGGCAAGGTGGGTGGGGACAGTGCCCACAGAAATGCAGACAGTGAGCCTGTTAAAACACGGTTGGTGGCTCTGGTTGTTCAACAGAGTGAGTCGAGAAGGAATAAGAAACTGGTATGACACCACAAATTCAATAACCCAAGGCTGATTATAGAGGAAATGAGTCTTCCTGTGAGGGCTGTTCAAACTAGCAAGGGGAACAGGTCTCTGGATGCTTCTAAACACTGTGTCTCTTTAATTTTTTTAAAATCCATGAGCCATTCTTCCCCCTGATGATCATGCTTATGCTTTAGGCCATGTTACAGAGTATGAATGTCAGCTGCTGATTAATGGAAACATCCCACATTGAAAACCAGCCATTGGGGTAGCATGGTGCACTGAAGGGCTTTTGTGTAAATGGTGGCCTCGATAAACTCACTAAAACACAAATCAATTTCTTCAGGAACTAAAAAGAAGGCCTAACGCATATATTTAAAAGTAGACATAAGGAGTCAGAAATGAGGTTTTAGTTCTGTGTGTTCTTTTCCATTGTCGGAAAGCCAAGCCTTAATCTAAATTAAGCCAACAGATCCTAACACTGACTTTGTGGTTGAGAGCTGCTCAATTTCCTAACTGTCACATTTGCATTTTCTAAGTAAATATTCCTCTTCATCACACTAAAAACTGTATTCTGTCTGCCTCTCAGATAGCAGTCTGGCAACAGCTGGCAACATCTCTGGCAACTACTCCCTTCTCAGGTGCACACCAGGCCTTTAGCCTTAGCCTCACAAATTTGTAAACAAGATTTTGTGCAGGTCACTTGCCTACATTTCCAAAGAATAAAACACAGCCTGCTTCTCTGTGGCATCTTGTTTGCAAGCCTGCTTACCCGGGGTGTACTGGTGGAGGCATCATGGAATGCGTCCATTCTCTAGGGAATGGTGTTGAATTCTAATGCTTCTAGCAACAATATCCCCAGCCCTCCAAATGAGACAGATTTGATAGCTTGACAGGAATATCAAGAAACAAATGCACTGGGACCCCAAGCATTTTCTTTATAAATGAGAAATCAGATCCCTCTTGTATGTGGCTAATGACTTTCAAAAAATATTTTTGAACACACACACACACACACATCATTTACCCACTTTGTATTTTCATCTGAGAATGTCCTTTCTAGCATTTTTTAAGTACAGCAAAGAGAACCTTACAGAATAGGAGGACTTGGTTCTGATGGCTGGTTGGTTGGTTGGTTGGTTGGTTGGTTGGTTGGTTGGTTGGTCATCTAAGCTTAAAGGGCAGCGGTATTATGTTAATTGAATTCTTTTTCCTCTTTTAGGGACCTCTGGGGCCTCCGGGACAAAAGGTAGGGTGTGTATAGCAGTGTTAAGAGAGTACTTATGCTCCTTTGTCTAAAGAGAGCAAGTGAAGTGATGGGTGATATTGATGACCATAAACAATGATGGAGTTAGTGTACTCTGTGCATTCTGCTGTCTAAAACATTTCATTGTCATGCATTAGAATTGCCTTAGATTCCTAAGCATGATGTTATTACGCATCAGAATGTGCCTTGGATTTCCATTCTGTTTCATTGTAGACTATTTGGTAAGTCCAGAGAATTTTTTGAGCTGTCTGCTGAACCTGTAGGTTATGGAATATTTAATTCAAATATTGGTAACACATTCTGACAGCATTTACAACACGCAGGATCATGTGACGCTGCAAATTGATTGCTGGCCTTGGTCAACTATATAACTGCCAAATGGCCACAGAGCTGACCCTAATAGAGGATATTCTTGTTGCTTGATTCGTTGCACTGCTTGGCTCGCTTCGTGTCCCCCTTGTCTCACTCAGTGTCCCCCTTGGCTGAGGTAAACGGAAAAGTGACTTCCTGATTATAATTTCCATCTTAGCCACAATCACCAAATTGCATTCTAAAGGGGAGGATCTAGTCTTCAGAGGTCTCACCAGCGGTCCAGCAGTAAATACAGCATTAGCCATTGAATACCAGTAAGTCCCGTTCACTGCTAACCTCCCACCCTGAACGGGGAGGGAGAGGATGTCCAACTTACTGAAAACAATTGTGTTGTAACAGGTGGGAAAGTGATTGCTCTTTATCTTTGGATTTCATCAAAGACAGGGACATTTTATCCCCAAGTGCCAGGCATGTGGCATCTGTTGAAACATAATCCTTCAAACCGAGTCAAGGGCCTGCACTGTGAGACATCTTGCATGCCAGAACAGTTTGTCCCTCACAATAATGTCTTTATTAAGCTCAGTGTGAAATTGCAAAGCTAGCCTCATCCACGTGCAACCAGGATAAAATGCCGGCTCCAGTCTTCAAGATCTTTAATTCCCACCCATAGGATCATGGGCTACATTAAGAAACTTGCCAGCTCAATTTGTTTGGCATATACTTTTTCTCCAGTGGGCTATTTTTAGAGCAGTTTCTTGATTATCATGACTATTTAATAAAAATTCCTCTTCCATTATTACAAAAGAAATTTAATATACAACTAAGAAAAACAACCTGTTTTCTTGTTCTACACTGAGAATGAGCACAAAAAAACCAAACAACAACAACAACCCACAAAAACACCTTTTCCAGCGCCTAAGGAAGGTAGGGGCAAAGAAGAAATGACATTTCCTTTTGAAAACATTTACTAATACTCCCTGTATTCGCTTAAATATCATGGACTGTCTCAAGTAGCGATCGGTTTTCCTTCTCTCAGTTGAGCCATCTTCAACCAGCTGTTCTTTCTAAACTAGTGGGTATGTGTGCTCTTGTTTACCTTCAACATCAAAATACAGAAGTTGTGTTGTTTCGGGTCAGCACACAACATGTGTGTTGCTTTCTTGAGTCTATCTGAGAAGCCATATCTCTTAGGAGATTTAAGCTCACTTCCTGAAAGTCCAGAGGAAAAGTAGTCCAAATATAACAAAGCTGAGTTTCCAGCACAGGTCCCTCATGTAGTAGAGTAAGCAGTTGCTTTTTTAATTACCCTCTGTTTCGTGTTCTATAAACTTGGCAAATTCAAGAGTCGCTGCTACTGCTCAACTTTTTCCTGGTGGAATTAAATTGTCTATGTCTTTAAAACAAAACTTAGAGCCATGTGGCCTCCTGGATGTCACCGCTTTCAATTTATGTGAGATTCTTTAAGTTATGTTATAGTTAAGTGAGTATTCAGAAAGAATATTAAACTTTATCTCTACTTTCTGGGACAGTATGAAGATATGTCTAGATTATTAGATACTAGAACTCAGTGGATCTAGAAAACACAGCCTAGAAACCTTTTGTATGGGTGCTAGAGTATGTTTTAGTCATGTAACATTGTGGCTTACATAACAAACACTGCACAGACTTAGATCTGAAATACTGATCAAGATATCAACTTAATTTAATCATGTGTTTCCTTAGGGTTCCATCGGAGCACCTGGAACCCCAGGCATGAATGGGCAAAAGGTGAGTTTGCTGATTGTGGCATTTATTGAATAATTTGGAGACTGTTAAGAGTAATGTCATTAATAAGCTTGTATGTTTGTGAATACAAGAAATCCATTAGAACAAGAATGCAAATGAGTTGACTTTAAAGAAGCAGTGGTCCCCAGCTATAACTTCCATTGTTAATATATTGGATGTGCTCCATTTTGTTAAGTTACTGTAGATGAGGTAGGGAACAGGAGGGATCCTGTACTCAATATTCAACTACTATATTCATTCTGGTCATGGATAAATTAATATATGATATTTCTTTGATTAACAAAAGTTATTTATATGAGAACCCATTAACATTTTCTGAACCAGAGCAAGCTCTTTTCACTATTAAGCAAACCCGAGAATTAAATGGACTTTCCATATGCTGGTACTATTAACTTCTGGTGTGTTGTTAATAATGGAGGGGATCAGATCAGGTCTCTCTCTCTCTTTCTCTCTCTCTCTCTCTCTCTCTCTCTCTCTCTCTCTCTCTCTCTCTCTGTGTGTGTGTGTGTGCCTTTCCCTCCCTTACACACACACTTCTCCTTGCATGTGTTTATTTCTTTCCATAACATATTTATCATTTGGAGAATGCATCTAATGTTACCCACAGGAAGCCTGGTGTCTGTGCACTTAACATGATTACCAGCTCTGCACTCTGGAACCTCTACAGAGATGAACAAAGCCACTGTGGGACCTCACAAAACCCAAAGTTGGCGCAGCTCACCATGGGCCAGGAAGCTGGGGCTGAGACTTTCCTGTCTCCCTCTGAAATCTAGACCTAGCCCTTAGAAATCTCGTGACTCGTCTTCTCATCTTCCAGAATATTTTAAAGTCCTGGACCCTGGACCAAGTTTTGAAATCACACAAGGACCCCAGCTCTCACTGAAAGAACAGACTTGAACATGACCATTTCATCTTGTCTGTCTTCCTTTCTCTCTTAAGACCTCTTAACTCCACTAAGTAGCTAAGAACATAAACCCAACACTTATATGCTGTGTAGATTCTGACAAAGTCTTTGAATTCTCTGACATCCCTTTCTGCCTCCATGTGAAGAAGATGATCACAATCCCGGCCTCAAAGGCCATGTAGGGATTAAATGTATTAACAAGCCTTTATAACAGTGTCTGACACTACTGTTAAACTTTTCCTGTATTATTTCACTTTAGTAGAATGCTAAAGGTTTGACTGATCTGTATTTCAAAGAGGTAGTTCAGAATTACTCAAATTCCAAGGAAGATGAATATTCCCAATCAAGGTTCATAGTACCCTCATTACATTAGCCAAATACTGAGTACTCACCCATAGCCCATGCCAGAGCCTCATTTACACTTCTGTAAAAATGTACATTCTTCTGTCCCAGTCCTGGTAAAGATAGAAGATTGACTTTCTTTTTACAGAATTGCAGATCATGGAGGGGAAACATGATCAAAAATTTGAAAAGTGCTTGCTATAAGGGAGATTTGAAGGTTGCATAACTTGGGATGTTTTGAAATTGGAGAAGGCCCAGCTTGCATGCATGCTTAATATTTTGCTTTGTCTTTGTCTTTTTTGATTTTTTCCTTTGTCCAACTTTGAAAGTCATCATGAAAATTTATAGAAACCTTTGACCTGAGAAAAACAACTTGAAAGTTGTCTTTTGAAGCATTCATTTTTTTTTTTTTTTTAAACAAGGAAACACACGATCTCCTTGGAAAGAGAAAGGAATGTGACATTTTCTTGTCCTAGTCACCGCATTTAAATTACGAATCATGGAAACAGCAGTGAATAGTCACAGCTTTATGTATCGCAATATATCTTTGCAGCATTTTAAATGTGTTTTCTCTGAAACAGTGGGAAGCCAGTATCCCATGTTTGTAAAGATATGAGCACAAGGCTGTGATAGCTCATTTTTCCTACTTCATGGACCTGGAACTGAAGGACTGTGGGTAGACCACCCCTTAATCCTCACTAGTACTTCAAGTTGTCATGGCAGCTAGATCATCTTTAGGAAGATAGGGATAGAAGGATTCTTTTTCAATAAGACAACCACTCTCTGTGATGTCTGTGACAGTAAGGGCAAAGTTGGCAATTATTCTATAGTTGGAGTGTCAGAGAATATCAGAAACTTCTAGAATGTATTTTTCTAAGACAAATGTTGAAAGTTACATCATAAGTTCTTGAAAGGACCAGTGTCCTGTAACTATCTTATGAAAGTGTTTACTTCCACATTACAATTTCACTTTTTCCAAAGTAGCTTTTTTTTTTTTTTTTGATGCCTAGAAAGTCATTCTCTAGCTACAGTTAAGCCATCAAAAATTTGGAAAATAACTAGACAGAAAGAAATGATTTTCTGTTGTGTTGGATAAAAGAAAATCATTTTAAGAAAACATTTTATTTCCTACCACACTACTTTCAAACCATTTAAGTTGACAAAATTGGTGATTGGTTATAGACAGTAAAGTTGATGATGACTTAGTTTTACATTTATTTTATTTTAAATATTGGCCACTTTGATTGGCAGCCTGAATGTTTATTTACTTATTCTGCTATGTATCTGTTACCTATTTCAATAATGCCAATGATAATCTCAGTATATTCAGATGGATACAGATCAGTGCCCATTGAAGGCTGCAGTGTGGTATAGAAGGAGCAATGCACTTAGGACCCAGCAGGTGGCTTTTCAGTGTCAGGTTCAGTGCAAGTGGTGTCACACATAAAGAAAGATTTGTAATGCCTGCAATGCAGTTACTAATGATGACTAAGTAATATGTATTTATGTCATGGTCTTCCAATTGTTTATACTGTGCTGAGTAAAAGGACTTCCACAGCAGTGACATAGTATGAAAGTCTAACCTGGATCCTTCTGGAATCAGCCTGTTAAGGGGCCTTCTGTGAAAAGTGTGGGGTAGTGTAAGGAGTAAGGTTTCCTTATTTAACCGCAATAGGGTAGGGTAGTGCAGCAAGAAAAACGGTACCTCCTAGCCTTAGCAAGAATGCTCCATGTCTTTGTCTGAACACACTATGAAACACTCTTATGGCTCTGGTATAAAAGACAAGAGGCCTTATAGTGCTAACTAGACAAGGTAATGAAAGTCAATGTTATTAATAGATGATCAATATCTATAGTGATTCTGACACATTTTGGGAGTCTCAACCCTTCAACTCTAGCATAGAGAAGAACCTCTTAAAGTCAACATAGGATGACAATTAATATACAGGGTTACAGAGGAAGCTTAGACTCTCCTTCTGTGGCCTCCCCAACCCATCTCCACCCAGTATAGAGTAGTCAAAATGTTAGGATCAGGGGTACAGGAAACGGGCTATGTCACGTATTACTTCAAAAGTGTCATCACTGCTAGTTAATGTCTCCAACTCTGGAGGTGACTGCTTCTGTTCTTTGAAGAATCCTTTTCTCTCTGGGCTTAAGATGTAGCTTTATCTACAAAAGAAAGGATGGTGTCAATTTATCTCCCAAGTCCCTTAAAGACACAGGTCCCAAAATGTCATTCGTGTTACAATACCCATTCAACACACTTCTAGCATCATTATTCCCAGCTCTGAAAGCTAGTTTTCCATACTTTGCACTGGTTTCCAGGAGCCAAAACAGGTCATATGCCATACAAACCCCACCAAAAATATGAATAGTTGCTGCTAGTTACATTGAACAAAAAGTAAGTTGTATAATTCTCATGTATAGGTTCTGTTGGTTAAAACTTGGGTGATATGCTTGATGTGCTCACAGGCAAATGCAACCCATGGACTCAGCTAAACCCTGCTCCTGGAGAAATGCTCTATGCAGAAATGTGGGATACTTAAAGTATCAATGTTAAAATGAAGACACATTTGGCAGAATTGATGGAATTTTCTAGTTTTATCAGAATACTTGGACATTAGTTCTTTCAAAATCTATATTCACAATAGGTATTATTTTAAATCCTTTATTTTTCTTTTCTCTCATATGTTTATCTTACTTGGCTCAAGCACCGTAAACCCATCACCAAAATAATTCATTTGAAAAGCAATTAGTGTAAGTGCCATGGAAAAAGAAATCTGGTAACAGATAAGCAAACTTGAACATGAAAGACCCAGCATATGTATATCTTAGCAAAAAAACTCCTTTTCTATTTATGACTAGAAAAGAGTGTCAACTGTTTTTGTGATTAAAAGCAAATTATTTTTGCTTTAAAAAAAAAAAAACTAGGATTTTTCAGAGTTCTGGGTCATACGGATTCTTGCAAAAAAAAAAAAAAAAAAAAAAGTATAGATGAGCTTAGCCACTATAGTTTTCAAAAGCTTTTCTAGATCATATTTTTTATGTTTAAAACATACTGTAAAAAAATGAGAACAATGTGTCATCTCTGGATCTACCCCAGATAGCTGTGTGGTTTTTAAGTGACATTAAATTTTCATTAGCTTGTGGCCATGGTATTTGGAATGCTGTTTCATCTCTTACCCAGGAGTCTCATAGTTCTTAGCTGACATTCGTCTTCACAAAATACTTCTAATGGCATTTTTTATTGTAAGTATATTTAGAGAGCAGATTAATTGAAGCTTCCAGGCTTGCAAAGGTCAAGCCATTGACTCAAGTCTACACAATTAAACCACACAGTGAACCCAATATTCTGTGCTTGATTCAGTCAGCGTAACCATTAAACACAATGTCTTTCTTGTTTCAATCTTTTTTAAAGTAGAAATTAAGGCCTGAAGATGTAGGTCAGCAATAAGCATGTGCTTGGCATGTGTACGGCTAAGATTCTGTCCCCAGCACACCCCCAACTTTGAATTAAATTGTTGAAGGATTTCATCTGTTGTAGGTCTATTTGCTGGAGCCTAAAAGTTTCCTATAGCAAAATTTGCCAGTGACCTATGTAATTGTGCCTTTCTGTAGTTGTCCTAGTTGTCCGGTAAGTAAAAACAGTAAGAAATGGCTGACTTCTGATCCCAGATTAAATCATTAATTGTTCATTGAAATTATCCTACAATAATTTACTCCTTGCATTGGTTAATGGTGGGAATTGAATTACATTTGTTTCATTTCCTGTCTTCTTAAATTAAAGATTATGTAAATTAGAATCCTAAGAACCTAAGACCACTGGCCCCATAGTTACCATGGTAACATTCATCCTTTCTCGTTAGCATCTTCATTTACCTATTAGTCATTCTTCTGTAAGATCACTGCATCCTTTAGTGTGCTTCACCGGGTCTCAAACATTCCATATGTTGCTCACTCTATTCTTGAATTGACGTCTCATTCAGTTCAACTTGTTAAATGAAACTAAAGATAGCCCTATCTTTTAGATAATTAATTTTAATTCTCTTTAGCAGAAAATATAAAGCCTCTTTGCTGTAGAGTAACATTTTCTTCCAAATCACTGCTCGCCCTCCACTTCATATAAGCATGTTACTCCAAAATTGAATGCTAGCTGTTAGTCTCACAGATGAAAACATTGGGGAAAAGGAGAACAAGCAGTTAAGGAATTGATGGGTAGGTAGGGGTGGGGGGTGGGGGGTGTTAGGTATCTGAATAAATTGTGCCATCATGAAGCCCACTTACCTGACATCTTAAATTAAAAAGAGTATAGTTTATAGAAGAGCAAACAGAAATACTGACTCACTAGAGCTGATTAAATTGCATATATAATTTGGAAAAGCCACTTTTCAAAACCTCCCTTAAATTTGTCTATTGATTCACTTGCTGATTTCTTCAGTCATTCAGTTACTCTGCACTTACAAGTGCCAGGTGTCAAGGCTCTAAGATTAAAAGCTATGTCTGCCATCATGGAATTCCCAAAGTCTGTTAAGTTTCCATGGCAGAGAAACACAGGGCAGCCTAGCCAGGTAGGAAGGGATGAAGAGGATTGCATTCATGTAGGGGATAATTAGCATCTCACAGGATTTGACAAGGGAAAGAGAAAATGCTACTGTATTGCAGTGTGGGCAGGGTAAGTTGTGGACAATTTTGGGCTTGGGATTCTGTGTCTAAAACACAGTATTTAACTACTGTGGGTTTCATATTCATCACGGACAATTTTTCCTCCGAATTATTTGCCACTAAATCAATCACAAAACATATTTTTATGTCGTGGGTTCTTATCTCTGAATAATAGATTTATTTTGAAATTTGTATTAAATAATAGAGCTGTTGTGAAATTACTTATGGTGACGCTCTTAGCAGGTTTCTTTTGTTGTACACCAGGCCAGATGCCAGGGGGCTGGTAACCGTCACCCTGATGTGAAACAGCATCTCTGCTGTTAATTTCTAAGAGCCTTCATTTCTTTCAGCACTTTCTTCTCTCTCTTCTCTGCTCAGCAGAGAGAAGAGAAATTGTATAATCACTGAAATTATTCATCACCTATTAACTTGCAGGCATGGTTTTAAGTGTTGAATGCATATCAGCTCAGAGTCCCATAGCAGTCCTGTGAAGTAGGCGCTGTGATTAAATGAGTTACAAATGAGGACACTGAGACTCAGAGACAGTAAATAGCCTTCCCATTGCCCCACAGGTGTCATTAGCAGGACACACCTGCAAAGCCAGGTGGTCTGTTCCTACTACACAGTCAATGCCAAGAGCGTGGATGTTAGGTTGATACCAAACTTTGTGTGACTTTGGACTTTAAATTTCTAGAAACCTCAGCTTCCCAATTTGTCAAATAGAAATTGTAAAATGGGTTTCAAAGACCAGTCAGAGATCATAGTGGAAGAAATAGGTGTGATTTCCTATTTTAAAACCTGTGTTCCTCAAGTTGGGCCATGAGTGCCTCCGTGATTTCAAAGTCCTCAGAGTGCTCCAAAGGCAGGTGAGTAGGAAGTTTTTCATTCTGTCCTTCCTCCGTGACCTTTAGAACTTTTCCCAGTTAAACATACCACTTCAATCTTCTGTTAATAATAAAATGGAGTCTCTTTCAAGGAAGAAAAAAAAAACCACATCACTCAAATTATATGCAGATACTTATTTAAGAACAACACTTCATGAGGGAAAGATGCCCTCCCCCTTTGCCCCTGTCACCTGGGGTGGGTGAGGGAGCTGACCCCCCCTTACCAGCTACAGCACTCAGACACTCACCTCACCTGAGCAGCACAGGGATGCAGAGGGCATGGGAGATCGGGTCCCACCCCTCATCTGCCGTTTGCTGCCCCCCGCGCCCCCCGCGCCCCCCCCCCCCCGTCCACCGCTGCCTGTAGCAGGTAAGAGAGCTGACCCTGCTCCTCCCTCATCAGTGTTTGAATGCCCAAGTTTGTAATCACCAAGGGTCTTTCCAATGAAAAACACCAGGGTGCTCCCAAGGGAATCTTCCCAGTGCATTAATATGCTCAAGGCAAACAAAGCCTCTCATATGCAAATTGTACCCAGATAAATGTAGTCCAACTATGTTGGGTGACCTCCCAAACACTGATCCCTTTGCTTTCTAGTACCGCTCTCCAGATTGTTTTGCATACATGCCTCTCTGAATTATCAGCATAGGATGCTAAGGTATTGATGAGCTGACTTCTTCTTCCAAAACTAGCTCATGCTGGGATTTATTAAGTCACTGTGATTTATTATACATTTTTACGTATTTGTAATTTTTAGACAGTTACCATTTTCTCCCTTAAGTTTGCTAGGTTTACTTTAGTTATTATTTCAATCAGCTTAAGAGCCATGTCAACAAATGATCCGAAGCAGTGTTTTTGAATTTAATTCCTGGCTGGCATACCTGTCTGCTTTTCAACTAATTAATAGCACATTGCCAAAGAGGACAGAGCTTCTAATTTGATGGGAGAAGTTTACTGATGGGATAAACAAGACAAAACTCCCCTACAGGGATGCCCAGTCCTCTGATGCATAACCAAATCTAATTGTCCGGGATGAGGTTTATGGTTTTCCTTTCATCGTGGTCTGAAGCCTTCTTTGCCTCCAGAAAATGCAAATGAACGTAACAGGTGTTGGGTGTCAAGTAGAAGCTGAAAATGTTATGGCCTGATCCTCACTGACGCTGACTTCCCAGAATGCTCTGGGAGGGAGGGGAAAGGTGAGATGGAAGAGGGAGAGGTGAAAGCCAGGGAGACCAACCCAGACTGTGCCTGTGACACCCCAGGGCTGGGGGCTGGCATTCAGGGCCTGAGGGAGACAGCCTATGGCGAGACAGAGGACGAGGAACTAGCCAACACTTTTGAATTTGGGGAAAGCAGGGATAACATGCGCAAGTATACGAATTAGAACAGCCAGGCTTGGACTCCAGAGCCTGGGAATTTGGGTAAAAGCAACATTTAATCCAGTCTATGGAGAATAAAGATCCACTAGGTAACTCTATGGCCCAACAACAAAGGATAATGGTAATACTAAATCTTATAAGGAGCAAGGGAGCAATGACTCCAGCCCCACACTGTAGAAGTACAGAAGTAGAAATACTTGGAGCTAGCAGATACTGCCCTAAAGCTGATTCAGTGTTTAATGCTGAAAAGAAACATGGTAAATTGAAAGAGATATAAGCAAGACTGGGATGAGGGGATTTGCTCTCTAGCCTCACAGCTGCCTCTTTGCCCTTCTTTGCCTCTCAGACACTTACTTTCCCACTCTGAATATGTTTGGTTTTAGCCACACACGCGCACATGCACGCGCGCGTGCGCACACACACACACACACACGCACACACACCCCACATCCACTACCGTTTGTAGTTCCAGAGGCCAAGGCCATGTTGGACCCACCACCCATTCCATCTAATACTAGGTCCTTGTTCCATTAAGTTTTTTCCTAGTTGCTTTCCTGAAAAGAAACAATGGTTATAACACAATAAAAGTGAAATTATGTTATACTAAAAATTCAAAGCTATGACTGATTTTCAGTCCCCACTGATTAACTGGAAACCCACTGTTGAGGTAGTGGTGAGGACTATTTCAGCTAAATGACCTCTTTGCCATCAGCACTCATCTCTGTGAGGAAAACCGGACTCCCCTCCCCTCGGGACCCCTGGGGACCCCTCGGGATTGGTCCTAACAGTGGAGGAGCATAGCCAACCTGACTGTAAGAGCCTTGAGTGATCTTTTTATTAGCATTCTCAAGGGAATTTGGTGTAAAACGAAATAAAAGCAACTAGCTTCCCTGCAGTTTAAATATGGAAGTGAGTGATACTCGAGGGGTCACCTAAAAATTTCCACTACAGTAGAGGAAGCCCTTTCGGTTAGATGTCCCCTGCTGTTTGACTTTATTGCTGTCTGTAGGATTTCCAGGGTGTTCAGAAATATTAAATAGATGGTAAGCTGTCCAACAATCTTCAGACTAGCACGCACACACACACACACACACACACACACACCAAAAATAAATGGAAAAAAAACCCAAAACATCCACAGAAAGAATTAAAGTTATAATGGCTAATACTGACAAAGCTGTGAATAACATTAAAAAATGGATACCTACAAAGGAAAAAGGGGACACAGGAGAGATGCTCAGCAGTTAAGAGCACTTGATACTTTGAAGTTTGCTTCCCAGCATCCACATGGCTGGGGAGGTGGGAGTGTTTCACAAGGGATCTAGCACTTTCTTCTGACCTCTGTGGGCACAGGCACTTCCATGGTGGACACATACACATACATGCAAACACTCACACACACAAAGTAAAATTTTAAAATGCAAAGAAAACTCAGAAAGCCTTTAGAAAGCCATTTAAAAGCACGTAGTCAGTGCCTTAAACTTTTCCCAGTGGCTACAAAATAAACCCAGGGATGCTTTTTTGTTTTTAATAATCAAAGAACTTGTTAGAAAAAATATGGCTGTATTTCTAGAGATACTTATTTTAAACAACATGAGGAATTGTGTAAAAGGTCAGTCACACCTGACTTTGGTGGAGGCAAATAAAACCACTCAAGACAATCATGAGTGGCCTGTGGAAACAAATCCAGTGGCATAGTGATAAAAACTCACAACATTTCACTATGGGCCATGCTGATAGCTGCTTAGAAACTGGTAACTGTGAGTAAAAAGACTATGGAAACAGGACAGCGTGAAAGTAATTCCCACAGAGAGAGGTTATGGGTCCCATTTCTTAGTTCCGTCCTCTTTAGCAATGTGAACAGGAGAGAGAATGAGTCCAGCGTTTAGTCCCTTGGGGTTCATATATTAAGGAAAACATTACACAGCCACCTAAGCAATATTTTTCCTCCCCACTTCAAATCTCAGCATGAGCTTTTCCGGGATCCGGGGCTTTGCCCATGTTTTGTTGAAATGTCTCTGGCTACCATGGTTATTCTTTGAAAGTCAGACAGGGTTTACATTGTTCCCTGCAGCATACACTTTGTATCTATCACATCATGAGTTATGACACGAGAGCATTCTGCCCCCGGGTCTTTGATGGCAGACTCAGTAGCTCTTTTCTGCTTGCATAGTAAATGATGGTCCTCATTCGGGGTGGATTTTGTTTCCAAGTTCTTGCCCTTTGTTATGGAGTATCAAAACTTTCCCACAATGGCCTTCATTATTGGAAGTCAACTATTTTGTCATCTTACCAAAGAACATGCAAGTGTTACAGTTACAATGTGACTTCATGCAGGAAGCAGAATTTCTCACAGCAGGTCAAGACGTTAGCAGTTACACTCTAGAACAAGAGAAATGGTTTTGTGCCAGGAGAAGAACTCCACAGGCTTGGGTTATCTGGTAGTTACACATTTCTATAGGTAGTATTTGCATCGGGTTTCTATGCCTCTGGAAAGGCACTGTAGAATAGAATATATGAATCAAATGATAAAGAGAATATAAATCAATCTTGCCCTCCCTCACTCAATCACATAGTGAAGGACACTGGAAATGTTTCATAGATGGAAATTAAGTTCTGATGGACAGAAGCTTGAGCCACGTGGGAACATCATAAGGGGACAAGGTGTCTTTTGTTTCTGGGCACTTCACAGGGGCTGGAGTTTTTGTTGTTGTTTCTGTTTCATTTTTGTTTCTCTCTTTGGAAAATAATCACTGGTTCAGAAAGTATGGTATACACCACCATCCTCCAGATATGGGGGCATTTTCTAGCCCCACTGCCATTGCCTTTCTCATAAAGGCTGACCATTCAGTGTGACCATGAGGGGGTAACTCTGGTTGTCTTTATTACTTTCCCAACACCATTGTAAAATCATTTGTGCAAAGCTATTGCGGTAAATAAGGATCAGGATAAACAAATAGGCCGAATAGATGTTTATTCAGGGAGAAATAACTTACAACCTAGACAGATGAACACCAGGAAATTCAACCCGATCCTCTCCTGTCCGAGTCATGCCAGAAAGAGAGAGCGCCTTCCTGGCCCCCTCCAACCTCCTTCCTCAGGTCACCTCCGCCCATCGCTCCACCCCCCAAATGGGCGTGGTCAGTGCTACAGAAGGACTACCTCACTACAATTCCCCTTTTAGTCTAAAGAAAAGATTTAGGCTTAATACAAAACTATATACAAAACAGTGAATAACAAGTGTGCTCTAAGAAAAGGAAAATCGAGAACAAAATGACCTACATATCTAGTCCTAGGGTGAGGGCATAATGGAGTTTACAATAGAGTTGTCCTAAGCTGGAAAACGTAAGTCTAGTACCTAATATATCTAACTAGGAAGAGAGAATAATAGTTGTGATAGTTTAATCTTCAACCTCATCAAGACCTGAGAAGGAAATTAACAATACTAGAGTAGACAGGAAATGTGGATGGACAACTTCCAAAAGGTGCAGCAAGGACAGAAACAGCAAGCCACCTGAACAGTCACCCTAGGTCTCACAGCGACGTTGGTATACCCAGATTTGGCTAAGGCCAAGAGAACTTGACAGACCACAACAATAGCAGGGAAATAGAATGGCTGTCTTACCCTGACTTGGCAAGGTCAAGCAGTCTTCTATATTTGTCTCCTGCAAGCACATAGGACTGCATGTCCAAATCAGTGGTCAAGGTGGGGGCAATTCTATGCCCAACAGGCCATTAGCTGAGGCGAGATTGAACTCCAGCAGGAGCAACAACAGTGTCCAACATATTTTCGGGAAAGTGCACGGTGCTGTCAGGAGCAACAGTGTCTCATGTCAATGGAGTACTAATATTAAAACATTTAAATGCCATGTTCTGCATGTCTATGAAGTGATTGAAGATTAAGCATCTATATCTGACTAATCTCATAGGTACAGGAAATGTGAGTGAAGATAATCTGTAATACTCGGGAACTTAGCTAAAAAGACCGATTAAAACTTTCCTGAGTAAAGCAGGAACAAATACTTAAACAATATAACTATTTACATATACCTACATGTAAATCCCTAAAATAGAGGTAGAGTATAAGTGTCAAGACAAGAGGTAGAACTATAAAGGGCAGCAAGATAAATATCCCAAATTGTATCAATATACAAAATGTCTTGAATACAGGAAAAGTATACATACATAGAATATGGTAAAAAATAATGTGCATAAAATATTATAAGTGGAAACATTTAACACAATATAACAAAATATAAACTTAATTTTACATAGCTTACCACATAAGAATATACAACAATATAAGCTGTAAAATACTATCTCATTCTTACTCAAATTCTCAAGAAAATAGGCTAATCTACTTTTATCCCATCTAAACCATACCTTTACCAACCATTCTCTATTCCTGTCTAAAAGATAAACCTGAGTGTAAGCATCACCCAATCCCAAATAACTAAAACCAACCCAAAGACGATGACTATTATCCCAAAATTCCAAGGGTAGGGAAAGGGGGCGTAGTCATATTAAGATTACTTCCTGCTGAAATGGGACGATGATTGCTCCAATGGATCCTGTAGGAAGAAAATTTTTAGCAACCAAATTTCTCAACAGAACTGGCTGTGACATATGTAGTTAGTCACTGTGTGGCAGAAAATTCTTGACTGTAGTTCTATTTGAAACTGGCCAGGGTGTAATAAAAAGGTGCACCATTACAGCTAGCTAGCCATGAGTTGTCTCGAGCAAAACAGTCTCAAACCGGTTTTAGGGTGATGTTTGTAGTTCCGATGCATCAGGTTGAGTCAAGTGGAAATGATGATGTGGGGCCCCATCTTCTTTCCGGAAAGTTCAAAGACTGCTGTTAGGAATCGTTATTATTCCTTGTGGAAAAGTTACACATCAATATTAAAGTAAAATTTTCAAGTTTTAAGGTATGCATTAGGGAAAGACAACAATAAGCATTAAAAGTATGTGAGAAAATTAGGATTTCAGAGAGAAAATTGCATAAGATATGAGTCCCCAGATTTTGTTTTCTTCTGCCTTACACCAATTGGCTTCTTGATTTAAGGCAGAAACCATGAATTTAATCTTAACAACAGCCCCACTGCCATTGCCTTTCTCATAAAGGCTGACCATTCAGTGTGACCATGAGGGGGTAACTCTGGTTGTCTTTATTACTTTCCCAACACCATTGTAAAATCATTTGTGCAAAGCCTTTTTTAATTTTTGCTTTTTTATCAGATGTCTTTTAGCAGATTAGGTAGGTGTTCAAGGATAGGAATTTTCAAAATAGACATCTGTAAATGCTACTTTAAGTCTAATAAGAAAAATCCAATGACCTAGTCTGTATTTTTAACTGAGCTGATGGATGGCTTTAAAGTTCCCCACCAAGAGAGTTTATCATTGCCAAGTGACCTTTATTCTTTCAACGAATGCTAATTGGATGATTCCCAGAACTGTATTAGCTTTCTTCATGATGAAAAGACTATACAAAGAGAATTAACCCAGTTAAATACTTTGTTCTCAAGCATATAAAAATTTGGAGCACAGTGAGACTAATTATTCTAATAGTTACTTACTCTCCATCTTTCTAGCACATTCTAGAATGTGCAACTCCTCTCATTATCTCTGCAGTGTGCTTGCTTGGTTTGTTTTGCTTAGTGACGTATGCTTTCTATTTTGAGGGCGAGCCTGGGTCACCTGGAGAAGAGGGGCACAGTGGACTGCCAGGACCAAAGGTTGGTACAGATAAAGCCAAGCACAGTCAATGCTACATTGGTTTAAGCTGTCACGGTTTTCTATTTTTCTGGTTGTAGTTGGGTAGGATTTTTTTTGTCAGTTACATGTTATGCAGCCATAATACTTCGTAACTAATGACGAAATTATGCTTGTGATTTCATTAGCGTTAGACATGCAAAAAAGAAATAGGAGATGATTGTCTAAAATCTTTCTTGTGGGGCTGGGAAGATGGCTAAAAGTTAAGAGTGCCTGGTACTCTTGCAGAGAACTAGAGTTCAATTCTTGGTACCCTCATGACAGCTCATGACTTTCCATAAATAATTCCAGTCCCAGAGGATCCAATGCCCTCTTCTGGCCTCCAAGGACATCAGGCACACATACGGTACACAGACATATATGCAAGAAAAACACCCATAATATAATTTTTTTAAAAAAAAAATCTCTTGTGGGATAATTAAATAGTATAAGAAATCCCTGAAAATAATTACTGTCACTTTACCCCTTCATAAATTGTGAAAACATAGGTCATGTTCATACTGTCTCAAATGTGCATGTTAGCAAGCCCCACTACAGATGATGCTCACACAGCCATGACAGCTTTTTCTCAAGATTTGGCCACCTTCAGCTTCTATACACCATGGCCAGTTAGTCAGACAAAGAACAGAATAAATATGTGGTGTGTTTAGAATTTAAAAATGGATATAGTTTGAATTACTAAATAGGGAAAAAATGTAATGAGGATATTTTTTTGGATTGCTTGTTTTCTTCGTTCCTTGAAGAACAAATGACTCCGTTAAATCAAAAAAGATTGGTGACAGTTTAGTTTAAACCAAGCAGGAAGACAAATCCCAAATCCTTTGATGAGTGAACACCCCTTGAAGTACAAAACTGATGTCTAATCCCATCAGCTGTGCTGGTGTGAGTCTGTACCCACAGATGTCTGTCAACTGATTTTACACATCACGCTGCTATTTAGGTGTTGCCTAAAATTTATGGACGTGCCTCTTTCTTTGTCCTGGAGAAGAAGAAAGAAAATATTCCTTCTGGGAATCCAGCCCTCTTCTGTCTTCTTCTCTTTCTTGTGGTTTACTAAAAAGCCCAATGGTGGGAGCAAATTCCTGATGAATATTCACAGTACTGTTCCTGTGTTGGCCGCCAATGCAGCCATCAGGACGGATGCTGAGTGATGAAGGTCACGAGGAATGCAGAGAGCCAAGGGGTCAGGTTGATTTCCAGAGAGGGAAAAGAACCTTGTCTCCAAATTGACTCCTAAAACGGGGTTCTTTTACTTTGATTTTCTTTTTTCCCCACAGTAATCTCCTTAAAACACTTTAAGCAGTCTGCTTTCATGGCAACGCTCATTCAAGCTTCCCATCCAGAAATTTTGTCATAGGGCATATGGACTTTAGAATGTCTACTGTCTCTTCCCTGCCCTTTCCTAGAGAAAGGAAGAAGGCAATTCTCTTCATATTTTAAGCCTGTGTTTCTTTGGTCACTATTTCTCGTAGGTTACCCCATTCTGGTATCTTGGTTTGCAACACGTGGGTTCCTACCAGGTCCAGAATTGATGATCTCGTCAAGGGGCCAAGTGCTACATTGAGGGTTTCTACCCATGCCCAAGGATTGCAGAACTGTACCAGGGGTCAGGCCTGAAATAACCCATGCAACAAGGAATGCTTTAATAGACAACTTTAATGAAGGACATAACTAACCCACCTCATTGACTTTGAGTTTGGACAGATATTGAGTTGCCACATTGTGTTCCCTCCCCCCAATGTCCCAGTTTATTACTCGGTGACCTTCTTAGCTACTGCACATATCATTATCCTTATAGAAGTAAAGACTTAAGATTAAAGTTGGTACTGGTACCTGTACCCAATTCTTCTGGATACTTTTGCAACTTGTTTTCATATAGAAAATAAAGCCAATAATAGACAGTGCCCTTTATAATTCACCTAGTGCCCTCTGTATGTGTTCAGTACCTGCTTTGTTTGCTATTGCTTTGTTAACTCTTCATTAATATCTCTCAATCTCTGTTTGTGTGCCCAGGGAGAACCTGGAAAAGAAGGAGAAAAGGTAAGAATGGTTCTGCTTTGTTTATCACCTCCCCTTCTCCAGAGCTACACCCAAACTGAAGTGGATGAATGAAAGGATGGATGTTGGGCAGATGGATGGACAGATAGATATAGTCTAAGAGGTAATAATTGCTTATTTGCCTGTCTTTCGGGCAGTCAAATAGTGGAAAGAGAACATGTGGTTTTATCTTTGGTATAAATTTTGAGACTGGGGTTGGAAGGAAGGAGAGAAGGGCAAATACTGCATGCCAGGCTTTACAGTGGCTTCCAGAAACCCCTAGCCCTGTAAAATCCCACTCTGCATACTTACTAACGCCATTCCAATGCTTCCCTAAACATCCACAGCTGTCTCTACTGCTGCTGGGGACTCTAGGTCCAAGGTCAAAGGGATTCAGATGTTTACCTGCAGCAATTGTCTGAAAGTGACCCCACAAAGAATCCCCATCAAAGCAGAAAAGGGAACGAACATAGAGACAGGGTTGCAAGTTAATACCTGATGGATGCCTCCACTACTCCTTGCAGGCCTGTCTTAATAGTTTTCAGACTCCTAGTGTGTAATGGCACTGTGTGAACCCGGATTCCCTCTGCTAACTGCAGTGGTGTTTGGGTGTGTCTCTGAGTGGAGCGCTACCTAGATAGTCTTCCTGCCTGCAAAAGAATTCATCCAAAGATCAGAAAATCAGTCCTCAATTGAACTGTACTCCTTAGCCTTGTAAAAACAGAAAGAAGGCAATATGAAGTTGGAAAAGCAACTTAGGAATTAGAAGACCATTTATGAAGGGATAGTGACGCTCTTTACTCTCTGAGCCAGGTTTCCCAACAAGAGATTAGTGTTTTAAAGGGGTTTTTATGCCAATTTCTAAAAAGCATGTAAGGAAGTCACCTATCAACACTGCCTTAGAGTATGTACCATAGAGCAGATGCTTGGGGGCTTTCATGGTGCATGGTAATTAACTTGGAATTAATCAGTCACCAAATAACTGCTTCATGTAGTTGTGGAGGAAGGGGGATCGACGCCAGCACCCATCTCTGGCTGCTGCCCTCCTGGCCCACTGTAGACAGGAGCCTGAGCAGGTTACGTTCATGCTCATTTGAAATGGTAAGAGGATCTCTGGAGGGGAAAATGGCGATCCCTCTTCTACATTCTCATTCTGGAGAAACCACAACTGATGGTTTGTACTCTTAAATGCTGTAGGAGGGTTGAAATGGCAGAAAAGTGACCTTCTCTGAAGTGAGAGAGGGGCAGCCCAGCATAGGAACAGCTCACACACCAAGACCCTGGCTCCTCAAAGAGCAGGACCAGTTTTCAGAGTGTGCTGGCATGGTTAGAAATGCTGTGTGCAGTACAGGACTTGGTTCTCACAGCTGTGTAGAGTATCCTTACCCTCCTCACACGACCCAGTGCAAAGAGCATTGCATTTGCCCGGCTGAGTGCTAGTGCTGGACTCTGTGGTATTTCCTCTCTTAAGGAGCTATAAGGCTTAAGTGAAAGAATTCCAAGTTTAGCGGAGCAAAGCACAGGGATAAAATGAAAACCTTTCCCCTTTGCGCTGCCTTGTGGATAGGAAGGAGGTGTCACTGGGGGAATAGGGAGGAACCGAAGAAGAGCATATAGTGCATAGGCCTTTGAGAACACGGCATTCACTTGGAAGCCCTGGGACCTTGGTTGGTTTGAAGATCAGTAGGATGTATGCAGTCAGTAGAGGGAAAGGGCACGCTTGCACAGCATGAAGAAGGTCACAGAAGGAGCAAACAAGCACCGTGGCACACTGTGGGAAATGTCGGCAGGGCCCTGCTGTGGGGAACTGTAGACAGGGGAAAGTTGGTGTCCACATCAACCATGAAAATGATGACAGTTGAATCACTGCTTTGCCTTAGTGCTGTGGGGTTTAAAGGTGCTCAGCCATGTTCGTGTAATAAAAGTAATTATATTGGCATCAGTCATGCTGGTCAAGTAGAAGTGTGCAGAATCTGTGAACATTTTCAGTGGTTTGGAACAAGAATGTCTAAAGGAGAATTCAACGGAGAATGTTCTTTGCGTCAAGTCACCAATGTATTTAGGTGTTTACTTTGTCCTCTTCTCAGGGAGATGCTGGAGAGAATGGCCCCAAAGGCGATGCAGGTGAAAAGGTACAGTCTTGGGAAATACGGAAGGGTGTGTGCATGAGCAAGGATATTATAGAATGTGTCTGAAGCTGGGGGCTCTGGTAGATGGTATCAGAGAAACCGCCCAAGTTAGGAAGCCATTCAATGTCTGACTTATAAAAAGTGGTTATTCCCACAACCTATGCCCAAATTTAAATATTCTGAAAGCAAAATGGTTTTCCAACAATAGGTAAACACGCCCACTCACATGGCACTGTGCCTAGAAGGGGAGTCCTTGCAGTGGTTTGTTGTGTCCTAGTTTTAGAAGGTGTATGTTGATGAATGAGGATGCAATCCGAAAGTTTAGTCTTGAGTTAGTAGCACTCAACTGCAGTGTCTATGTCCGGAACTCTGGGTACCATGGCCTTTGCATTCTGTCTTTTCCCTCCTCGGTCTTTGGAACATGGATCAGCATTTACAGCCTTTGTTTCCCTTATCTGTGTGTGTCCTCTCTTGTAGCACCAGTCTGTCATTATGGTGTTGGCTCAGGGTTGCATTTTGACATCCCTGATATCATGAAGCTGTGACATCAAAGGGATGTTTTCCTCCATCTATGCACTGTGTTCAAATATGGAAAGAAAGCCCTTTTAGAAGCTGAGTACAGAATCATAGCAGACGGGTTTTAGTGCAAACCAAGCGAGATAACTGATGAACCAGAGGATTATTCATTCAGGCTTACAGTTGAGAGGGAGACTGTTCCATTTTTGAAAATTATGACTGTACAGATGGATGATGGTTGATCATAAAATATGCTCATAAAATATATAAAAAACTTATCTTCCTCCATCTCATAAATATTAATACAAATACGGCATAGGGGTAGCAACAAATTAATGTCACTAAGTAGCAACTGTTTGCATTTTAGAAACAGTTTGAATTTAGGATAGATTCTCAGTTTTTTGTAGACCAGGGTGTCTTGGCCTCAGCGCTGTTGACAATGTGGACCAGATACTTCTTCAGTGTTCAGTGGAGCTGGTAGGCAAATCTATATTCTACAAGCTACCCTTAGCATCCCCATTCCAGAACCCCTGCTGGAGGGCCATCTTTTTATCTTCCAAATGTAAGTATCAAGCTGTAGTCACATACGACATGGAAGTATCTATTGCAAAAAAGGCTGTGAATACTCCTGACTGCTCTTGGGGCAGGGTTTGAACCCTTGGGGATGTAAACCCGGATGATGGTTTGTTTAGTTTTCATCTTCTTGTCTAAAAACAGAGATAAGCCAGCTTGTTCTATAAATTAATATTTTAGGCTTTGTGGTCACATAGTCTCCAGCACAACTCCATGGTTCTGTTACTATAGCAGAATTCAGCCACAGACAACATGCAAAATAAATAAATAAATAAATAACAATGAGTAGGACCATGTTCGAAATAAATTTTATTTCTGGGCATGGTGATTTCCATATTATGTAATCTATATGTATTTTGTAATGTTGTTATTTTGATTATTTTTTTAACCCTTTAAAAATATAAAAGCCATGCTTGGCGCAATCTTGCAAATATCCAGCAAGATTTGGCTACAGTAGCCAACCTTTGCTTAAAACAAAGGAAATACTGTACACAGAGGCCGCTTTTTCAAACAACAACAAAACATAAAAAATTTTGCACTGTACCTATGTGAATTTAAATAGAGCATTTTATGCCTTAGCGGTTTCTTCTATTTTGGAACATAGGCCAGTAATTGTGTCTTTATTCACACAGGTTTTGAAATTTAATTTTGTAACAGTAAAACAATGTTTTTCCTTGAAAGGACCCAAGTGTCTCAAAGGAATGTTGTTTTACTTTATTCATAATGCAAATCAGTTACCATACTGACTCACACATCATAAACTTTCAATAAATACTAACTTTTCCTACCATGTGGACATTGAAATCAATGACATGGTTGTTTTCTTTTCTTTTCGTTTTTTTTTTTTTTTTTTTATCAAAAAGTTTTATTGCTCAGCTGAAATTAAGTACAAGAAATGCCTCAGTTAAGGCGGAAATCGTTTCTATAAACTTTCAATGGGTCTAAACAGGGGATCGTAAATAGCAATCTGTAACGTGTATAATATGTAATCTGACCCACAGCGTTCATCCCAAGAATGTAGTGATTGGAATATAATTTTTGATGTGTTTTTTAAACATTTCCTGCTCCTGTCATATAATTTGTTTCCAGCATGTTGGGAACACTCTTCTTGTGGCCTTTGTCTTCAGTATGTGAAACTCATTCATCACTTTCCAACTTTGAGGGGTAAAATAAAAAAAAAAAAATTTAAAGCCTCTTTTCTGCTATTGATATAGTAAATTACGTCATTGACTGATTCACTTTAATGGATTTTTTTCCCTTTTGATCCAACTCAGCACATTCAGATGGTAAAGCAATCTGGGTCTTTCCAGCCTGGTCATCTGGAAATGCTGGGAACTATAAAACCACTGACTGGGCAGGGCTTCTCTGTGGCCAGCAAAGCAGTACACTCAGCTTAAGATTAACCTGCCAAAGACTGATTTCAATCACATGTAAAGTTACTATGGAAGCTTTGTATTCTAGTCTTTGGAGTGTTAACTCCACCTACAATGTAGAAATAGATTTCTTAGCCATTGCAAGTAGGTGTCTGTGTGGCTCACTGAATGGTTGGACCACAGTGTGGTGGTATCTGCCGAGTCAAGACCCCCCACCTCCACTCCACTGATCTATCCCTCACCTTGGCTCCCATGGTCTTCATTCCTATGCATGCATTGCCTTCTTATTGAACACCTTGAACTCAAGCATCTGGCCTTTCACAAGGTGTGTCGTATTTGTAGCAACCTGTCGTAAAACTTCACCTGGCAGACTGTCAGGGGCACTCCAGGACAGCCAGCACCTGGTCCTCCCCAGTCCTGCCCATGCCATTCTTTGTGTAGATGCCTGCTTTCTGCCTTCCCGTTCCACATCTCCATCTTCAAGCTTTGCTCAGTTTTCAGTCCTTTGAAGCTTTGATTTATAAGTCATTTCCTAGGGAAGCTCTTTAGTCTCCTAAACTGCTTAGGTCATCGCCTGTGCACTTGAACAACACCCTGTAATTCTGTTCCTAATGTGTACTATTCTTTAATGTGTTTTGTGTGCTCTAGAAGATGGACAAACAAGCACAAACCCAAAGGATACTGCCTAGTTTCACTTCTAGTTAATGGAATAAAAATCCCCTGACAGAAAATCACCTTACAAAAGGAAGATGTGGTTTGTTTAGCTCATAGTTTGAAGTTATAGCCCCTCATTGTGGAGAGGTCAAGTCAGGAAGCAGCTGGTCACATTCCATGTGCAGTTGAGAGCAGAGAGCTGTGAATTGGTATGTGTGTACGTGTACTAGTCCAAGACGTAACCACTGAAATGTACATACATTCAGAGTGGGTCTTGCTACCTCAACCCAGTGAAGAAAATCCTACCTAATTGAAACAATTCCTCAATGAAATTCCTTTCCCAGGTCATTCTATCCTGTCAAGTTCACAAAACTAATGATCACAGCTTTACCCCTTGCCAGTTTGACACCAAGCACATCACTTTTAAGCCTTAATCTTCCATCCTTTGTCCCAAAGTCAACCCAAAAACTGCATGGTTCCAATCTGCTCTAGTTCCAGCACTAATTCACATTTCTAGAACATTGTTTAGGTAATACAAACTGTTTGGAAAACCTTTTTTTTTTTTTTTTTTTAACCTTGAAACAACTTCATATCTTCATTGAATGGCAGAAAGTTTCTATAGCCTGCATTTGCTTATTCTGTCTTTATTAACATATGCATTTTTAATTACTTGCTTAGTACTGCATTTGAAACAATCACATACAAAAACCAGTGCTTGACCAAAAGTGAAAAATGGTGAAATTGCTGGATGTGGTGGTGCATGCCTTTAACTTCAGCCCTTGGGAGGCGGAGAAAGATGGATCTCTGTGAATTTGAGGCCAGCATGGTCAATGTAGTGAGACAAAAAACAGCAAAGCCAAGTTTACTTATCTCACAGAATTTCTATCTGTGGCTTACCCCACTGACTAATGAAGCTGGGCATATACATAAGCCATAGCTGAAAATGCTGTTTCCCACTGTAATCCTGTATTCACTAGCACTTGGGGAATAGGGTTATAAACATCCCCTGCTTTATTTCAACTGCCTGGAATATTATCCCTTCTAGCAGTTGTCTTCTTCTTAAAAGTTACAGAAATCCTGGACATTTCACAGTTGCAGGTCTTTTAAAAGAGAATATATAATTATGAATTGACTATCAAATGAAACCTCTCAGATTTCCACAAGTAAACCAGCCTTTCACATGTCAGACCTTCCTTTCCATCTACTTTCTCTGAGGACAAAATCTAGTCTTTATTCTCATAAGGTTAGCCAAACACTCTTGTATTAACTACAAGTAGTCAATACAAGAACTTACAGATAATACAAGAACTACCTTTAGCTTATACATTTTCTCTAGCCTTTAGGGCTCATTCTCAAATGATATAAGCCAGTAATTCTTTTCTTATTCTAATAAAAAAGAATATGAGGAATCTCATAATTCAATTCACTTGTAACTGCTTCTTCAATTTCCTTATCTGCTAAGTGGAAGTAGCAACTCCTTCCCTGCATGAGAGTTTAAGGTATAAATAAGACAAAAGGGACTTCAAAAAGTCAAATTGTGTTTCTGAATACAAAGGGCATGTTATCCAAAAATATTGCAAACTGGCTCATTAGTGTTGATGGCTCCCAGACTTAGTTTAGTAGAAATAGAAACAAGTATTATTTTCTTCACTGCATTTATTTCTCTCTTCATTTGGAACCCATTTGAATGTTAATGGTTGAGAAGAGAAGACTCATTCATACAATATTTAGAGTTCACTTCTTTGTTTAGCCACATTTTAATTTTTCCTTGGGTAATGGCAATTACAGATGTCAAAGAAATTCACATGTGCACTTCTTTCCTCAACAAACTAAATTTACTATTTCCTTCTCTTTCCTAAGCTCTTGCTTCCCCCTTCCTGAAGGCCTCTTTTCATTTTGATCCTTGACTGCTGACCCGACTAAAAACACTGTTTTTCAGACAGTCATTCACTATGTGTATGCTAAGCATACACTGGGGTCACGATGCAGAAACTGTTCCCATGCGGCTGTCTCTCTGCTGATGGGACAGATGGGTATGTAGGCAACACCAACAGCAATCACAACACAAGATGTGCCAGACACAAAGCACAAAGCTACCCAGTAGGATTCCTCACTGTGGGCCACGTGTAGAGGTGAATGGGTGAACGGTTCCTTGAGGCTTTTAACGGTTCCTTGAGGCAAAGTCGTATAAACCAAGACTCTAAAACAAGAGAAGTGCCATCATAGGAAGACGTGAGTGGAAATGAGGACAGGGGCCATGTACCAGTCAGTGCAGAGGGGCCTGACTGTATGTCTGTCTGTGTCTCTGTCTCTAAAAGGGATTGACAAGCAGCTTCTGGACTCTAGAACAAGTGAACAGACCCCTGGAGATGTTTGAGTGTTTGTAAATGACAGAGCTTAGGGAATCTCAACTCTGGCCTCCGTCCTTCAATTTTCCTGACAGTCACATGTGGCTATGTCCCTTCCTTTTCTTTGCCCTTCTAGCATGTTCCTAGAATGAGACTGAGAAGCTAGGCCTTTTGCTGCCTCACTTACAAACAAGTTACAGTCAAGCCTCTTCTCCATTCTCCTTTCTGTGTTGGTCCTATCCTTAGGATGGTTGTGTTTCTGTGAGCAGAGTCATCCTTCATGAAATCTGGACAAACATAGTCTTTTAAAAAAACAGAGTTTTTCCCCCAAATAGCCATCTCTTACCCACCTCTATGTCAGAATTAGTATCTGTGACTTACAGATAAAAACATTTTGGAACCTATTTATTTAGCAGACCTCTGCCTTCCTCCAACCTCAAAGCTAAGAATGTCTTCAGATAGTACCTGGGCCCTTTAGAAAAGCTCCCCCATCTGGCTGTAGCCACCAATATATTTTTTTTCAAGTTTATAAAAATACTTTATTTTAAAGATGCTTCAACATCTTACTTTAAGATTATACTAAAAAGGCAATCAGTGTTCAGTATATTATAGAGGCACATTTAATAGCCATGAAAAAACCTCCTCCATAACCACTACTATGTATATTGTTTACTGGATGGGGATAGTGGAGGACATGTTTCAACATTTTACTTAAATATTACATAATTGGATTTTTTTTCTCCAAGAATGAGATTAACTGTTCCTATGAACACAATTTGTCATGAGTTACTGTAAACTTACCTTGATGTATGACTTTCTTTGGTCTGTGAAATTCTAAAACTTCATGAAACTGCTTTATGAAACATGAAATTTGGGGTACCTTAAATCTGTACTCCTGGACAGTGATCACCCAAAATGGCTCTAGAATAAACAAACTCTAAATATCTTTAAACAGTTTTAAAAAAAGATTCTATCTCAAGACTTTCTTAGCTCCCTCCATGTATTCCCATTACCCACAAGTCGTTCATCATGCCCTGACTTGCCAGTGACTTGAGTTATAGTGCAATGAGGGCAAAGTAGGAAAAGGCATGCTCATGCCTCGCCATGGCAACAAACTGATCTGCAGCATGACTTTTACAACTCAGCATCATTAACCTCTTGACTTCATCTACTGAACCTTGACCTCCCAAAGACCAAGAAGGGCGGGAACTCCCTGTAAACAGCCAGTGACATTAATAAATCCCAGAAGCTAAGAAAATCAAAAGTATCAAATACCTAAGTAATACTTTATTGCTTCAGAATATATTTTTAGCATCCCATTAAGGAAACAGCTTTGTGTTTGTAGAGTTTTAATTATTTCAAGAAATATAGTCTCTTTGTGCTTTGTATTCAAATTAGGCCCATGATTTCAGGCAGGGCAAGGTTTCTCTTACATGCTGTTATCATATAATGACTGGGCCTATTGACGTACAAAGTCTTGTGGGCACATTTAGGCCCGTTGATCATACAGAGAGACCCTCTGAGTATCCACATGGGTAATGGCTGCCTAGGTTGCTTCCATTGTCTCTCCTGGGTGTAATCCATCCTGGGTTTTCTTTTAGGGTGACCCTGGATCGTCTGCTGCAGGAATTAAGGTAACTATAGACATGTTTGTGCCAGGGGAATCGTGATTTTGACTTTGAGCCTCTCTTGGCTCTTCACTTTATCCATATTGATGGTTATAGCTCTTGTCCAATTCTCTGGCAATATCTTCCAAACACAACAGGGAAATCCTGGATAGTCTTAGTAGGAGGGCTTACTTTTGCTTCCATGTTTCCTTGGTTTCTAAGACATATTTGTATGTGAGCTCTAGACATACAGCTGCTTCCATATGTGTAGTGTGGTGGAGACTAAGAAAATGGCATGCACAAAATAGTGTAATCAAGTAGACAGTTGGGTCATTACTGTAAAATACCCCAAAGCCTAGTGGTTTTCAAAATTTCTAAGACTGACCTTTTCATCTTTGGTTTTCTTTGGCCAGGGAGAACCTGGGGAATCTGGCCGTCCAGGACAAAAGGTAATATCTCTGTCTTAGGTATGTTCTTCACTTCTCTCCACGAGCAGTATTTCACATCATTGTCATTTAATATGGGAACATTTATTGCACAGTGGTCCAGTTTCCATGCTCAGCCCAAATGTTATTGGTTGCTTTCCATTTTAAAAGGTTTTGATGTTGAGCATTGCAAAGTGTGAAAACAAACTCTGTATGTATGCACTGGGCTGTTTGAAACTAACCAATCTCAGCTGAATTGGAATGCCAGCTTGTCTGTCACCTTGCATACTTAAAGGTAATCTGTGTTTCGTGAGAAGGAGTAACTATATACTAAACAGTCTCGATGGAGAATGATGGGCAGTTCTTTTAAAATACTGCTAACTTGTATATGACTCTAACCTGTGTCATGAATGTTGCCTTATGGAAACTTAATTCGTTTAAAGAACTAAATTTCAATTAGTGGCTCTAGCCATACCACTTTCACTAACTAAGCTGTGTGTACATTAAATTTATCATTTGTGCCTCTTCACTGAGTATTTATACTCATTTATTTTCATCTGATTCTGAAGCAGGAAGCACAGATGTTAGCAGTTACTCAACTGAGCACCTGGGTCTCAATGCCAACTCCAACCAAACCTCACATAACAGACAAATTGTACATAAAAAAAATGTGAATTCCATAGGTTCAATTCCTTAAAACCATGCCCTTTCCTTTGTCCAGTGGTAGCTGATGTTATTGGCAGAATATGAATTAGGACTTAGAACAACCCTCATTAGCAGAGACTGAAAATTATTCCTATTGCAGTAGTTTGGAACGTACCCTTGAGAGTTTGTTGATGGTTCGTGTTCTTGATGTAATCGAGAAAGCTTTTGTTTAAGCACTTGGGATGGAAGTAGCTTCTAAGAAAGTTTGCATGTTCTTTTAACATTTCTCTAATTTAATAGCTATTTTCCTCTTGAAACTGAGAATCTCATTATTGATTCATCAGCTCAGCTCCAGGTGGGACGAGAGCCCAGCACAGCTCTTCAAGTCTTTCTGTTCTGATCTGTCTCTTGGTCTTCAGGTCCCAAGTTTAACTCAAGAATCCACATAAAGATATTTTGAAGAAACGGGTTGTAGTAATAGCCCTCTTCCTCTGCTTCTCAGTTAACCTGGAGTAACATCCCAGCAGGTCTTTGCTGGTAACAGATACATACAGCCAAGTCATATGTTACTCTTCAATGTGTTTTAGTGAAATATTCCAAATACCTTTTGGGAAGGAACCTCAGATGTCAGTGTTCTTTCTGTGGTCCCTTTCAGTAGTGACAGCTTTCTACACACTTGTCCCTCATGCTGACTTTGTCTTTGAGGAAACCAAACTTGTTAGCATATGTGATTATTTTTTTTTCTCTTATATGATGGGCACTGACAAAGTGAATAACTAAAACTATTAATCTTTCTGTTTCCCTAGACATGCTGTATCATGGGCATCATAGCAGGCAGCCCTCTCTGACCTTCTTTTTTAAAAAAAAAAAATGTGGATTTTCTAATAACAGAGATCCATGGTCTATTTTCCCTAGTCATTAAAAACTAAAGATTTTTCTTAAATTGCCCTCCAAATTTGTGATTTGCTCAAAGACATGTCAGTAGGACCAGGCTTAGTGGAACGTGCCTCTAACCCAACACTCAGACAGCTGCAGTGGGAAGACCTGGCATTCAACACCCTGAGTTCAAGAGCCTGAGTCAAAGGAAAGAGGGGGCTGGTGAAATGGCTCAGCAGGGAAATGTTATTACTGCCAACACTGATGGCCCAAGTTCAATCCCAGAACTGAAGAAGAAAAATGAATCCTGCAAGTTGTCCCCTGATTACACACACACACACACACACACACACACACACACACACACACACACGGATGGATGAATACATGGATGGATAGATAGAGAGATAGAGAGATAGATAATAGATAGATAGATAGATAGATAGATAGATAGATAGATAGATAGTCTTGTTTTAATGCACAGGAGGGGTGTATACCTGCAAAGTGTCTCTAAAACACAAACCAAAACCAATCTCAGTAATCTTGTGTAGGTGTCATTGTTTGCATAGTACAAGAACCAAATTGGCCTTCAGTTATTTGGCATAATATCACATTATTATAATCATTTATAAAGATAACAGATCCATTCTGAACATTTACAGCTTATAGGCAGGAACCCTGGATTTTCTTTGTATTTTATCAAAACAATAGATTTCAATGACATCAATAGAAGCTTTCATCTAGGTTGATAATTGACCTGAAACAAACCTCATACTTTTTATTAATATTTAGTTCAGATTCTACCCTCTGACACAATCTCACCTTCCTAAGATTCTAACATCAATTTTTCATAATAATGCCCCTACTTTAAAAACCGAGCATTTCCATGTTGGCTGCATAGAGGCAAAAAATGACAAACTGATCCTGGATATCATCCATTTGGCACCATGGCAGAGTAGTGCGGTGGTGTTCATTGACACAATAGTTCATGAATTTAGGGGTGTACCTAGAAAAGTTCAACATGGCATGGCCAAGTGACTAGCCTTCCACCTGAGATCATCTCCAAGGCTCATCTATGGTGATGGTGTAGTGGGGGATTCATTTCATCACATTTTTCTCATGCAGCTTCAGCAGAAGAGTTGCATGTAGGCTTGAAGAAACACTATAGACTTGTAAATTGTGAGTTATATTTCACCACATAGGTCTTCCCTTCCTAGCCTTTCCCCAGCTCTTAAAAGTATACATTCTAACTTTGAAGGAGGAGATCACTTGATCAGAAGGGACTTGTACCAATGAGCTCTGTAGATACCCAGGGTGTTCTAACAGAGTCCCAGGAGTAGCACTCTCTCAAACTGGAGAATGGAGAGTTGAAAAGGAAAAATAATAAAATTAGAAATACAATGTAGCTGTGTATAGTTGAAACTCTTGAATGGGGACTCTGAATAAAATAACAAGCTGACTCTTAATTATGACACATGTCTACCACATTGACTGTGCTCCCAAGAGGCCCCTGAGCCATGCCATAGATGTGGATGACCAAGTTAATGAAAATCATTTCTCTTAGATGGAAGGTAAACTTTCTACAACATAAAGATCATGAATTCTACAGAAAGAAATATCTTACTGAAAATGTGAAGAAGTGTTCCATAAGGGCAACATTAATGATATTACCATCTCTCGTTATGTTGTTATCAGCAGGAAGTAAATACAAACTTGGAAAGGTAAAAGTCACAAACATGAATATCTGAAGTATTTAACTAAAACATACATTTATGACCAACCACATGCATACACATATACATACATGATGTAGAGAAAGGCTAAATACTCATCATTTAGCATTCTATTATCCTTTATGTTATCCTGTAATGTTTTCCACATTTTTCTCATTAGAAAACACTGTATGTGCTAATCATGCGTACATGTGCATATCAGTCATTTCTTTAAAGTAACTATGTGGTCCTTTTAAGTTGATAGAGAAGGAAGTGGTGAGAATTCTTATTGGAAAATATTATAACCTATTTATTTCCATATATACGATATCATCGTGAGAGTTAGGGAAGTCTTTAAAAAAAAAAAAAAAATCCCACGTGTTATTTGTTGGATATTCCGATGCAGTTCTTTTACTCAAAAGCTTTATGCTATTTTTAAGCAAAAGATAACTTTCAGTAAAATATGTATGGAAGCCCTTTCTATTTGGGCCTCTTAATGTTACTGGTTAAAGGGTAAAAGAGAAAAGGAAAGCAAAGTTTAATGTTGCACATCTGTGAAGTTTAATATATCTAGACACCTGGTCTTTGGATGGAATAATAGCAAGTTATAATTCCTTTCTTCTCTAATTTAATTTTCTTGTAGTCATATTGATAATGCACTCCTCTGCACAGAATTCCTTTCCTTTTGCCTTCTGGAGTACCTTTAACAAGTAGCAAGGGAGCCACTGCCTTCCCACTTTCTCTAATTGAAGGCTTAATAAAATGTCCAAAGGTGTAATATAATAATACCAGAAGAAATTCTAGCTCTTTGTAATCTGAAAGGGCAGGTAGTGGAGATAAAGGACCCAGTTATTGTTTGTAGGTTTTCCTTGAGTTAAGGATACTCAAGGGCCAGGAAAATGGCTCAGCAGTCAAAGTGCTTTACCCTGCAAGATGTATAACCTGACCTGGATCCCCAGCACCCACACAAACATGGAAGGAGAGAACCGAACCCACAAAGGTATCCTTGAACCTTCACACATGAGCTGTGGGAGGCATGCACACATGCACAATGATAATAAAATAATTTAAAAATTAATGGTTATAGAAGCATTTACGCCATGACACGTGCCTCCTCCTGGTACCTGTATCTCTTTGGAAATGGTTGTCATCTCCCTGACTGACAATTACAAAACTCTATGGTTATTTTACCTTCTGTGTCATTTCCACAGATGATAGGCAACACTTCATAGCAAATACATTTTTTTTCCTGATTCCTTTATCCTTTTGTTGTGGACTCCAAGAGACTTTCTAAGCAATGTAATCTCTTGTGCTTAAAAATAACGTAGACAATTCTGTGGAAAATGAGAAGGTTTGGCCTGTCTCTGGTGTGCCTACCCAAGGCCTACTTAATCTCTGACCTGTGTTTGGGAACAGCTGCACAGTACCATTAGCCCAACACTGCTAAGCAGGGTCACCCTAATCCAGCAATTGTCAGGAATACAGGCTGGACCTAAGTACATTCTTAACCATGTATTTGTCTTCTCATCCTTCAGGAATGAAAAGGAAATCTTCCTATCCTTTTAAGTGAACAACATGCTTAATGTGTGTTATTTTCCTGGTGCCATCTGTTCATACAACAGTCTCTCGATTATCCAAGCAGGGAGAGCCCTGGGGTTATAGGACACATTATTGAAGCAAGCAGCTCCAACAAATCCTTGGCCAAGGGAGTCATCAATTCAGTCTTCCCTTCTCCCTGCATCTTCTCTCGTGGCATCTGATAGAACTGCCAGTGGGAAGTGTTTAAGAAATCCACCAAGTGGTTGGCCAATCCCAGAATGAAGAGTTGACTGAGCTGAGTCATCTCACTAGTCTCTTGTATACATTTCAATTTGCAGAAACTGTTCAGCTGGGACATTTGCCATGTTTTTCTCTGATTCTGTAACTGAGTACATGTCGCTCTATAATGCATTGTGATTTTCCCACGTAGGGTGAGCCAGGGCTGCCTGGACTACCTGGACTCCCGGGGATCAAGGTAAATACTCCACTGACCAACTTCACTGAACTATAGTTATGAGTCACCCCAAAAATTGGAGGAAATGGAGAAAAAAGTAAATACTGGTTATTAACTATTCTGAAGTTGTCTCAAATGCTTAGTTAGTTTTTATTTTTAATTGAAATTGCACACAGATATTTAAAGCTAGCCATTGCCATCTGTTGGCTTTATCAACAAATGTCATTTCAAGTGAAATCATGCAAGGTTTTTAAAGTCTAGAAAGAATATCTCTTTCCCTCAAACTTTTAACTTCAGTCCTAAAGTCCTATCAAACTTTGACCAGAATGCATCTTAGCACGCCTGTAAATCAGGTACTGGGGCAACCATGTATCTGCTTCACCATTGTAATAACCCCTCTAAGGATAGCATGCTACCACCTCCTGTCAGTCACTCTCATGGAGAAACAGAAACCACATTGCCAAAAAGGTTTAACCCAACACATGTACTTTCCACAAATGCTCTGTGCTCATCTTTTCAAATAATCACTTAAGGGTCAAGATTAAAACATTGTTTTAAGATTTAAAGATTTCTAAGCCACCTAAAATCATTTTTTGAAAAAAAATTTAAGGTTTTTCCCATGGCAGCTGCAAGACGTGATGTTCTATTATCTTAGCCATCATTATTCCTTTAGAATAAACTTAACATATATCCCAGAAGTGATGCAAGTACATCTTCCATTCTAAAATTAATGTTCATATTTCAATTCTGTGTGATATTTTATAATGTGTTAACTGGAGTTAGTATGACTTTACAAGTATTAAATGTCTTATGATGTTTATAGTATTATATAGGTGATCAATACACAGAAAAAAAAACCATGTCTTCTAGGTTGGCACTCAGAAATTCTGGTTCTAGTATTTTGTTGGCTGTTTCTAGGTTAATATGAAAGTTCAGATTGCTTTTAATATATGCTTTGACTCTTTGGTAGACAGTACACTCCGAAAAATGTTTGCTGAAGAGTCCAAGTCACTTACCTGCCATTTTCTACTTATCAAGAATGGCATCCTAACATGAAGGGAAAGTTCATATTACAGTGTCAATTTATAACAGTTCTTTAGTAACTTCCATGCATAAAAATGACAGCTTTTTATAAATGATAAGATCATCGATTTTTAAATGATTTAAGGACATGTTTCAGGGTGTTAATTAGAACCTGGTGGCATTACAAATCATAGTGAAGACATTTGAGACAAAGGACATTGGAAGGACAGGGAGGTTCCTACAATAAGCACTTTGGCTTATCAGGGTGCAATCTTACCTTGGGAAAGCCTTGGTGTCCTGGTCCCTTCCACTTGTCCCTTCTGCTGGGCTTCAGACATTCTGGTCACTACAAAGAATAAGAAATGGAGGCATTATTTTTCCAAAGTACAACACAATTAAATACACACATAGACATAAATGCTTTTGATAGCTACCGTATTGGTGACCCTTGCCTTACTTCAATGTTACGTCCACACTAACTCTTGGCCTTTTCCTGTGACCTTTTCGGTTACCCATGACCCATTCAGAAGGGTCATGAATTCTCAGGTAGAGAGGGTTAATAGTAAGTTGGCACCTCTAGTAAGTGCTTAAATCCCCACTGCCCAAGAAGTGCTAGGAATATTTTTGCTGAGGTGGTGTGGCTCTGATGCTGTGCTCCTATCCCTGACTCACTAAGTGATTGAACTGAGGAACTGAGTTGACAAACACTTCATTTTTCACTAGAGATGTTTCTCTTGGTCATGTCAGTGCCGTGCTTGGGTCACCATCTGGTGTTCGGGATAAATCATGAGCTCTATTTTTGCTTTAATAAGATTTGTCTTCTCACTCTAATTCTTTTCAATGAAAGATAAGCTCTCCTCACAACATAACAAATGTTAAACATCAGCAAATAATTTGGGGGAAGGCAATGTAAGAACACAATTAATGTAGTTAGTGTTCATTGTATATTCATAAATATAGATAAAATGTTATAATTTTATAATGATACTACATTAACTTGATATGCTCCTTATTAATGTATTTTGCCTCATTTTTACTCAGGTGGCAAACTACTAGAAAATTAGTTCTCATTTCATAGTTTAAGTTATTAACCAGTAATTGAAACCCCTATACTTGGCTATAGGATGTGAGGTAACAAAAGCATCAGTCATGATCTTGGGCCTGTGTATGTGCTTATGCTTTGGAAATATTTCCTGTTGCCACTCATGTCCTTCTTATTTGCCACTACCACAGAGCATGTGCACATGCCATCCGTTATGTCTGAGACACTGAGGAAACCAGCTATTACATACCAGAGAGGCTTTGGCTCACCACCTGTTCCTCTCGGGGAATAGTTGGAAACTTAATGAGCACCCACATGCCTTCCTCGGCTCTCAGGAAATGAACCAAGAACTAAATACAGACAACAGACTCATCTATCTATCACCTCAGTGTCCCACTCTAGGGAAAGTGCTAAGACTGTAGGCATACAAAAGGGAAGTCACGGACCTGACATGACTACATCCCAAGCTGCTCTGAAGCTTCCCACCATGTGGAAGGCATTTGGAATTCCTATTTCATGCATTCATGGTTCATATAGTGTCAAGATGTTCAACTGGGAAAATTAAATTATGTACAATGTACCATGCAGAAATTGATCTTCTGGAATAAGATTTGAGCTTAGAAAATTAGTTTTATGAACAAGCTTTCGAAAATGTCAGTCTCCCTCCACCCCCGGCCAAGTATCTTAGTGCATAGCAATTATTATACCCACCTTTTCTGCTATCAGATAAAAACGTAAGATTCTAGATCATTAATTTGTACAATGTTACTCTAGACACTTATTTTGAAAAATATAAATAGTTTATCCATTCTTGTGGTTTCATTTCCCTCATAAATAAGTAGTGTTGACTAACAACCCTAGAACAAACCAATCATAGCTTTACAAGTCCCGTGACTCAGGGCAAGTTTTGTAATCTCTCTATGCTTCAGTTTTCTCATGAGAACCAACAGTGACCACAGCACAGAGTTCTATTGTGAGAAAGAGATGAATGAACATATGCAAAACTCTTGGTGTCTCCCTGGGCACATAGCAAATGGCTTCTGATGCTGTTTCTCTTGGGACAGCTCAGAATACTGGAAAGATTACTTATGCCCCAGTTCAGCATAGTCTTTCCTCATGTGTAAATAATTGTAAGCTGTAGAAAATGCATCTAGCTGTGCTTTATGTAGATAAAAAAAATTATGGACCCACCTTTAAAAGGATGACTAAAACTGGTAAAAAGCAATGGAGCACTCACTTCCCCTACTTGGCACCTACAAGGGTGCACCATGGCTTGAGGATGAGAGAAGTTGTGTGAGCATTCTCTTCCTGACTGTTCACAGGAAAAGCAGGACAACTTGACAAGTCCTGTAATGATGTGTGTCTTTCCGGGTCTTGGTTGTTCGCTCAGAATGAGTGTTTCCAGCTCTATCCATTTGCCTGAGGATTTCATGACTTTGTATCTCTTAATGGCTGGATAATTTCCCACTGTGTAGATATACAACATTTTTATTATCCATCACCTGTTGTTGGACATCTAGGTTGTTTCCAACTGTGGCTATTGTGAATGGAGCAACAGTGAACATGGATGAGCAGATGTCTCCACAGTGGAATAGAGTCCTTTGGATAAATGCCTAAGAGCGAGATAGCTGGATCATATAGTAAACTTAGAGCTTTTTGAGGAACCTCCACACTGATTTCCACAGTGGCTGCACAAGTTTGCATTCTCACTAGCAGTGACTGGTGTTTCCCATTCCCTACATCCATGCCAACATTTGTCATCATTTGTTTTTTGTTTTCTTTTTATCTTGGCCATTCTGACTAGGGCAAAATAAAATCTCAAAGTAATTTTAATTTGTATTTCCATTACACAGCTAAGGATGCTGACCAGTTTCAAACTAGGTCTCAGCCATATGAATTTCTTGTTTTGAGAATTCTGTATAGTTCAATGACCTATTTTTTTTTTTAATTGGGTTGTTTGTTTCCTTGATGTTTGGGGTTTTGTCTTAGTATGTTCTAGGTACTAACCATCTGACATGTATAGGTGGTCAGGCTTTTTTCCTCATTTTGTAGGCTGCCTCATTCAAATAATGCTGTCCCTTGATGTGCAGTCATGTTTTGGTTTCATGTGGCCCCATGACAGTCTTAATGCCTGCACCATCAGGATCCTGTTCAGAAATTCCTTTCATGTTCCTATAGGTGTATTCCCTACTTTCTGCTCTATCAGATACAGGGTCTCATGTCTTTGTCCTGGCATCCTTGATCATTTGGAGTTCAGTTTTATAAGAGTGAGAAATAAGAATCAAGTTTCATTCTTCTACATGTAGCTATCCAGTTTGTTCAGTGATTGAAAATCTGTAATGTGTATTATTGGCCTCTTTGTCAGACTGTAGGTGTCTGGATTTATATGTGGATCTTCAGTTCTATTCCATTAATCAATATGTTTGTTTGTTTTGATGCCAAGATCATGCTATTTTTATTACTATAACTCTGTAGTAAAACTTAAAATCTGGGATGGTGATACCATAGTTTTGGGTTTTTTGTTTTGTTTTTTAATTGTTCAGAATTATTTTTACTATCCTGGGTCTTTTATATTTCTATTTGAAATTTAAGATTTTTTTTCAGTATTTGTAAGGAATTGCATTGGAATTCTGATGCACATTTCATTGATTGCTGTTGATTGTTTTTTGTAGGATGGCCATTTTGATAATATTAATACTACCAGACAATGTTCTGGTATCTTCTTCTATCTCTTTTCTCAATGTCTTCAATTTTTCACTGTTTGGTCTTCATTCTTTTTTCTTTTTTGTTAGATTTATTCCAACATCCTTTAAGGCTCTTGGGAGTGGTATTGTTTTCCTAATCTCCTTCTCAGTGTTTGGCATTTGTATGTAGAAACGCTGCTGTTTTTTTTTTTTTTTTTTTTTAATCCTGCTACTGTTCTTAACTTTCTAGTCATTGTTGCCTAACTCAGGATTTTTTTCACAGATTTTCAATGCTTGTCTTTCTCTTTCAAAAGACAGAAGTAACTTGCTTTACCCAAATTCAGAAGTTTTAAGTAGGCAGGGGAGATATATCACAGCATACATTATATCACATCATAAGAAGTTATTTGAGTAGCAACTATATTTTCCTGGTTCACCTTTCCTTGAAGGGTCATAATTTTACTCTGGCTCCCACATCAGTGAAAATAGAACATTTAGATCAAGATCTTAGAGGAAGAAGGGTCTAAGGTACTAACAAACTGTCCCACATCATATGAAATCCCCCTGGACCAGAAAGCAATTTCCACAGGAGTAAGAGACATTGACCTAACACTCTCGGGATTGAGTGCTGGATTGGTACTCTGTGATTAGCAAATATATCTTTACAATCTGATAAAGACAAATGAAGTTCAATCCTCAGAAACATTGGCATATCTCAAAACTGGCAGAGATAAATGCAAAATTAAGTCTTAAAGGAAAGGAAATAAGCCACCTTTGATAGACGGGTCACACTGTGTTATTATTGCTTGTAACTACTTCCTGCTTGCACAGACTCTACCTGAAGACATGGGTAACTTGAGTCTAATTAGGAAACTCCTGCAACAGAAACCAGAGAATTTCAGCAACCATAATGAAACCTCCAACAAATACACTACATGTCCTTCATGATACAATTCTGTTAAGACAAAAAAAAAAAAAAAAAAAAAAAAAAAAAAAAGATAGGTTTTGTGGATTTTAAATAAATTCACTATTTAGTTCATTTTCAACAAAGCAATTAAGATGTTTTAATTTAACTCAGAATTCATCCTTAGAGTAATAATAGAGTAATAAGTGTTTTAGAGGCAAACTCTACTTCTCTCTCTCTCTCTCTCTCTCTCTCTCTCTCTCTCTCCCTCTCCCTCCCTCTCTCTCTCTCTCTCTCTCTCTCTCTCTCTCTCTCTCTCTCTCTCTCTCTCTTTTGGTTTCCTCAATAATTTTAGAAATCAGTCATAATCACTCATTACCAAAACTGGCTGCCTCACGGTTCTTAGTGTAACAAATGTTATTGCTGTAATTCTCAAACGTAGGTATCATGCTGACTTGAATTCTAATTAGCCTCTAAGCAAGAAGAACACTGCATGGCTAATGCATTCAGTGTCAAGACACATTAATCAACATTTTTTGGGAGGTACTTTTAGCAACCAGGCAAATCAGCACATATTTTTCAAACTCTGTGGTACTATTTTGGAGGACAATGAAAATCAGATCTGCTCAGGAACAATAAATATCACAGAAAACATGACTTTGTCTAGAGAGGGCTTTCAGACAGGTTACTTCTTTAATTGATCATGGCTTATAAAAATAAATAGTAATAAATGAAAAACCAGATATTTTTCTGTGAGCAAGAACTAATCAGTTAGGACTTTCTGGCCACCATTCTGCCTAACAAATGGATTGTTCTGGAAGTCTATCTGAAAACATCTGGCAAGCCATTTCTGGGAATATGAAAGTTCCTCTCTATCTCTCTCTTCCTTCTTTTCTTCATTGGACAAATAACCCCTGCTAAGTATTTGTTGGTTCTTCTTACCCTAATGGATGCTATCCCAGTGACCATTTAGAAGGTAGAGTGAGGCTATCTGAAATATTCCCTTGCTGTTCTTAGAAAGTCAGTTAAGGTTTTATTATGGAATCCTAATCCTAAGACTTCATGAAATTTTCAGCAGTCATTAGATTTCAGGAAAGCCATGTCCCTAAAAATTTCCTGGCTTTGCTTTGTGTTTTTATAATATAGAACAGCAGTTGTTGTTGCTTTCATGGTTGGTGGACAGGATTGTAGTGGCTAATATGGCTACTTAGTCTCCTTATTCTTTAAGTTGCTGTTACAGGGAGATATTTTGGATTGGTTGCCTTGAGGGGTAGATATATTATAACAGATTAGTTGAAGAAAAATGACTTCAACCAAAATATATCTTATTCAGGATTAAAATGGAGACATTTTGTTCACTGTTAGGTTGCATGTTTTATTAAATAAAACTGAATTTTACCAAATAAGACCATTAAAAATGTAAGAAGGATAGCATTGGCATGGAGGGTCTGCCCTCCCCCCTTACCAAGATCTCTTTAGTGTCTGGCTTAAAAGACTACACTGGATTCTCATCCACACTTCTACATTCGGTATCTGAGGGTGAACAGCTGGTGATGTGGCTTCAGAAGGTTTAAGGCCAAGCCACTCATGGAGCTTGGAGGTTATATAAAATAATACCAAGAACTGTCTGAATAAGCTGTTATACTAACCTTTCCTTGTCCAATTACCTATCTCAGATGTGTAAAATACATCGCCCCGAACAACAAAGTGAGAAACTGAATGTAGACGTCTGAGAGAGCCAGGGTTTCCCCAGAACACTGTCAGAATCACTAGTGTAATCTGGGGAGATGAGTAAGCTTAAAAAGTGCAGGATGGTGGTGCCACACACCTTAATCCAGCTCTCAGGAGGCAGAGGCAGGTGGATCTCTGAGTTTGAGCACAGCCTCATCTACAAAGTGAGTTTCAGGACAGCCAGGGCAACACAGTGAAAGCCTTTGAGAGGAAAAAAAAGGGGGGGAGGAGGAGGGGAGAGGGGGGAGAGGGGAAAGGATGGAAGGACGGGAGGAAGAAAGATCTTAAGACCCCAAGATGCCCCCCCAAATCTTCATGCCCTGTCTATATCAGCAGTAGTTTCTGAAGCCAGAGAGAGAAGAGACCAATAATTATCCCCACCCCATCCCACCACAAGATGTAGCAATGGCCCAAAGTGACTGAGCACTCTCAGAGGGAGCAGACACAACCCTGTGATCCACTCCAGGTTTTGCCTTGAATACATTGGAATATGAAGGGTGTCAAGATGTACATATGTGACTGGTACTTTTTGCAGTGGTGATCATGAGCAACTAATAGTACTAGAAGCCTTTAGAAGCATATAAGAGCAATGGCACTAAAATAACTGAAACTATCAAATCTGCTCTGACTTTATCTCTTGAAATTAAATAATTTTACCCTGAACTGCCTACTAAAGAAATTTAATGTGTCTTTAAAAGGAAGAAAAGAATGCCTTTATCTATGTGATAACAAAGCCCTGTTAGTGAATAATGCAACTGCATGCTTAACATTTTTGTAAACTAAACACTAACTCAAATAAGGAAGGTGTTTCTGTGACTTCTGCCCTTTCTCCTTTTTATTAGTATGCTTTAATAAAGCTTCCACTTGGCTGGCTAAAGAGATAATTTTATTTCTGCTTGAAAATGTGTAAAGAGGACAAATTGACAAGCAAATATTCAACCTCTACTTTACAATTTCGGGACATCCGTCATGACCAATGACTTTAATGTTCATTCCAGAATTGTTCCTGAAAGTGGAGAGAAGATCTGTCCTATTCATGTTAAATACTACTTTATTACAAGAAATATTTTATTTGTAGATAAATGTACCCTTTGTAGTATTTTTGTTTATAAAATTACAAATCAAATTATTTTGCTGAAGGTGGAATTACAAATGACTTCTCTGAATTGAGTTCAGATTTTTATTTTGAAATATTAAGGGGTATAAAATATTTGCCAGGTTTTCCCTCCCAGGAGGTGGTAGATTGTGGTGCCAAGTAGAATAGGAACTATAGGAAATAACCTTACCATCAACTTCAGTTATGAGGCGCAGCCCCCACTTTCCACCCTTAGAGTGCCCAAGTCAGAGGAAACCTGTGAGTGGTGGGTGTGTCACCTGAAATGTTTCATGGTGATCACATCCTTCTGTTCCCAATACCAAAAATCTAACTTTTTTATACAGAACATTTGAAAAATCCCCTTGATTCGAACATTTTAACACACCTTGCAGAACACCTGCCTATGCCTTCCTGCTTAATTCCAAGCGCCATGAAATAGGTTCAGTGACAACTGACTTAGATGAAAATCAACTGAACTGATAATTCTTCCAGAAATAGTTCAAGCATGAATAAAACATGCTTTAAATTTTGGTTATGTGTTTTACATTTTAAATGGCTAGACCCTTCCTTGTGTTTTGTTTCCCTTGGCTAATTAAAAAGAAAATAAAGCTCTATGGATAATCACGGCAGGGTGGACACTGGTTCAGGTATTCTTTTTGACACCAAATATATAACTTCTTTTCTGACACAAGATCTCCAACTTTCTGTCAGATGCCACAGGTTTCAAGGTCAACCCTGCAAAATAAACTTCATTTCCATGGCAGGTAGCAAATTCCCAGTTCCTTGGATTATCTGCACTTCTTCTGATGTGGCTCTGAATTTAGGGCTTTCTAAGACACCATTTCAGGAACTGTCTAGAAGGAATCACAGTTCAAGAAGACAAAGTGCTGTGCCTGCATATGTAGTTTATTATAAAAGTAGAAAAAGAATGGCCCAGTGAATTAGGGCAATGTCTAGAAGACCGCTGGCCAGCTAGCCACAAAAGCCTCTCTCTTTGTAGATCTGAATGCTCCAACCTCCTGGCACAGAACTGTCTGCTGACTGAGAATGTCTACATAGGCTCTATCACTTAGGGGTTTCTATGGGGATTCCATTGCATGATTGATGAAATCACTACCCTTTAGTGACTGAATCCATTCTCCATCCATTCCCCCCCCCTTCCCATTGGTTAAGAAATAAATGGAAAATTCCAGCCTTCTGGCCATCAGATTGGTTCCTTACACCTTGACAATATCTAGGGGGTCTCACTTAGTGTCACATATTGTTGGAAGGGACTAGTTACAGACAAAAAAAGCATGTCCCTTACCATTTCTGTAACCCAGAGGAATCTAAGGCTTAGAATATCTAGGTCTAGGCCTGGGTGCCATTTATTATGCCACAGATGAATTTTGTCCAGGTAGTAGAGATAATGTTTTGAGAGGTATGTATAGCAAGAAGAGGGACTTTCCTTTTCCGCAGAACATGACTATTCTCTCCCAGCCATATTCATCGTATCAGCTATGTATTGTTACCTACTGCCCTACTCCAGAAAATAGTTGCTGAAACTGTTGCTTATAGTCTCTGAATGACAGGAATTCAAGCAGAACATGGCAAGTGCTTCTGGCTCTGAGTCCCCGAAGAGACTGCAATGAAGCAGGCACCCAGGGCTGTGTTCCCTTTAGAAGATTCTGAGGGGCTGGAGAATCCACTCCCAATCTCCATTGCAGAGTTCTTGACTGACCACAGTCCTGACACTGACTCCTCCATCAGGCTACTCACAGCAAGGCAGTTTGCTCCCCTCAAAGCAGGTGATTCAAGTGAGAAAATACAGGAAAGACCCGCCCCCAAATAGAAACCAACCTTCACAGCTTAGACCCAGATGTGATGTCCCATTGCTCCCAGAATATTTTACTCACTAGGTTTACATAGTGAGTCCACTCTTGACTCAAGGGGAAGAGATTTCACAAGGCTATGGACACAGGAATGGTATCTTATACTCCTCTCCAGATCCACCCAAACACAACTGGTCTTAGTGTGGTAAATAACAAGAAACACCAGACAGATGAGGGAAGAAGTTACTGTAAAAATCTTAATCCAGTGACCTTGTTACTTGCTAAAGCATCTCTGGAGCTCCACTCAGAGTTTTCATTGAGTTCTCGGTTTTCGTCTTATTGTAAGTAGCATGATCTCAGCCAGAACGCTTGTACACAATCAAGGAAATAAAATCACAAAAGGAAGATGAATAATGTCTCGCGTGCCCATCTTTTTTTTTTTTTTTTTTTTTTTTTTTAAGGGAGAACCAGGCTTCATTGGTCCTCAAGGAGAGCCAGGGTTACCAGGGTTACCAGGAACAAAAGTAAGTAGACCTTTATTCCCCTTGCTTTCCTGGGAAATTTGTGTCAGCCCTACTGAGAGGAAGGTGAGAGGACCACACTGTTTAGATGACCATATATTTCTACCTTAAACTGGAGGCAGCCTGATCACCTATTAATGACACACAGTTGGAAGTTGTATCCAGGAAGCTCTAGGCACATCAGCAGGGGGGAATGGGGAGTGCAAGTTTGCCCTCTGAATCCCTCACTAAGTGTGATGCCACTAGCCTCCTGGTGACATGGGAGGGTAGCTGAGAGAGAGGAGGGCTAGACCCACCAACCCCTGCCCTTCTTCATCTGCGTTAGGATACAGTTGTAAACTGGACATTAATCCCATCCCCATGGATGTCACAGAGATTTCTAAATGCTTCATTCCAAAAAGATCTACCCTGCATGATGTTTTCAGACATATTCTTTAATGAAAGCCATCTTTTAATGTTCTACTTGGCAACCTTAAAGAGAACCCTGAAAGCAAAAGCTTTATGCTGCCATGAATAAAGAATACAGTGCTACAGAGTCAAGACCAGAGTTCTCTCTCTATTTGCCCAGTAAGACATAAAAAGATAGAAGTCTGATGATGGAGCTGTGCTCATGACATACTCATAAATCAAAGGTACAAAGTGGCATCAACTTATATTTATTTTAAATCATAGCAGACTTTGCTTTGGTGAGTTCTCAGATCATCAGAAATAGGCTAGGGGTGATTTCCAATAGTTAGAGAAATATGTCATGGTTTATTCAGACAGACTACTCTTCATTTCTGCTTAGGTCAAGTGAAAATAACTCTGATCCTAGCAAGTGGAAACTATTCATTGCCTAAGGGGACTGGAACTCATAGGATTATGCAAAATTGCTTCAAAAAGAAATCTCATTTTCACACAATGTGCTATCAGGCTCATTATAGAAATTCTGTTTTAGATTTGCATAAGATAGACCCTTATGGGAGGAAAGGAAAGACAGAAAGGAAATAAATTGTCTGTTGATATGAGGACTGCTATATTGACTGAATTTGAAGCTGTAAAGAGAAGAGAAGGTGGCCAGGTGAAGGCATAGATCCATCACTACAGGGAGGGAGTGAAACCCAGCAGGGGAGACCATTGGGAACTGCATCTGTAGAAGATTTTTGCTAGATGGGAAGGTAGAAGAAACCCAGCTAGTAGAGATACTTATCCTTAAATTCTTTTTTAATAGCAGACTGCTAAACTAAACTATTCCATAGCTGAGAGAGAGAGAGAGAGAGAGAGAGAGAGAGAGAGAGAGAGAGATCCAGACATAGATCCACAAAGCTGGCAATAACTGCAGTGCTAAAGGACTCAGCAAGACTCTAAAGAGCAGATACTTCATTCTGAACCTCAAGGAGAGGGAAGGGATGAGATGCTCCAGGGTGGCATTGCTACAAGCAAGTATGTGCATAGAAAGTCATTTTTAGCAGCGTTCTAAACTTAATTGTTAGCTGGGTTCCCTATCTCAAAAAGAGTTGTGTCCTAAGGGGAAATTTCCAATTTGAAACCCTATTTTGACCCAATGATGGTCTTTTACCACTTTTATAGATGACTTGGGTTTGAACCCCTAACAGATCTGAAACACATACAAAAATGGCATGTCTATCTCAAAGGGCAGTGAAAACATATCCTAAGGAAGAAGACTAATAGCGTCTAGATGGCTGCAGTGAGGATGGCTTGTCCGAATGGTCTGTCCCTCCAGCTTTGTCAGAGCTACATCTGCCTAGAAAAGTTGAATTCCAGTCAATGTGCAAAAGCAAAAAAGATACTGGAGTACAAAGCATGGACCTTCTCCACAGTGCTATATATTTTGCTGGAATTCCTTAAAATTTGCTACAGAATGTGAATAGATGTTCATTCAATAATAGTAATCCTAGTAGAAGTAATAATAACAATAATAGACCATACTGAAGTCCTTTAGAAGTCTTTACATTTATCCCCATAGCCACCTAACAGGCATTTACCAAACTCTCTGTATTTATAAAATGGAGATTATAAGGCAGAATTACATAATAATACATTAGGGTGTTCTAGAGACAAAAATCAACATCAATGAATGAGTGGGTGGGTGAGTCAGTGGATATAGATAGATAGATAGATAGATAGATAGATAGATAGATAGATAGATAGATGAATTGTCTCATGTGATTATGGAGGCTAAGATGTCCCGCAGAAGCCAGCTATACACAAGCTGAAAGGATCCTAGTGGCATTGCTTTGTCCAGGTCTGAAAGTTTCAGAATCATGGAGGCTTGGTACAGAAACTCCTGGGCAGATGTTAAAGGTCTGAGAAGCATGCCTGGTGCTAGTCTTGCCATGGTGTCATGAACAGGAAAAGATGCTCCAGAGGGACAGGCACAGCTTGCCTGTCCTCTGCCTTTTGTTCTGTCCATCCCTAAGCCATGTGGGCAACAATTACATATTTTAAGGGTGACCCTTCTCTGCTCAGTCCACTGGCCATCATACAATGTCCCCTGAAAACAACCAGTAAGAATGCTTCAGCAGCTCCATAAATCCTCCTTAACCCAGCCAAGAGGACACCAAAAGTTAACAATCTCAGATGGTTTTGTGTATAAAACAGGGTCATTCATCTTCAGAGCTTAGCACAGTACAGGCATGCTGTAAAGAAGCAGTGGCTCTCTGTTTGCCAAACTCCTGTATTCCTCTCCAGGGAACAGCCATGGGGAGGCTGCTATTTACCTGTTTTGCAATTTGTGACAGGGTGAACGTGGAGAGGCAGGGCCTCCTGGAAGAGGCGAACGAGGGGATCCTGGAGCCCCAGGACCAAAGGTCAGTTATTCCTATATTGGAAGAGATCATTCTTTAGTTTGGGTGTGCTCACCTCCTGCTGTAGAATGTGCAACTAAGTCTTCAACAGATGCTAAAGCAACCCAGATCACGAACACCTCATTGAAATGCACACTGATGGTTATTGATTTTGCAGGTTGACTTTTCTTGTTTTCTCTGTGAAGCTCAGTGAAGAAATTTAATAACATATCTGAATGTAAAGGGAGAGTTGCTGTCATGTCACATACTATAGCACAATGTGTGTTAACAGCCAGCTGAGAAAAGCCTCATTGTCCAATGCTCTGTTCATTTCCATGGTAACTTGATGGAGTGTAACACTTTGAAAATATTAGAGCTAAGGACTTCTTTGACTATGCAATCTCTATTTACCTAGACATTATGCAAACTAATCTGGTCATACTCTGTTCTAATAACCAGCCTCTCTTGAGACAGGAGTGATCTAGTCTCTTGTGAAAAACAAGTCTAAGCATAGGACTGTTGAGACTTGTAAGAGTCACTTACAGAGCTCTCCCCAGCCACTGATGGAAAACAGTCTTGGAGTCATAATGGATAGAGGTTGGCAGAGACCAGGGAGTGAGTTCCTGTTGCAGCGATGTGTATTCTGTGTGTTATAATAACCAACAATATACTGCATTGCGTCGGGCAGCTAACATAAAGTGTGTCCATGATCCTCTTTATTCTGAGCCACTGTTCTTATCTTCCCTGTCATTCTTTTTTCTCATCTTCATACTCTCTTACAATAGGGGAAACAAGGTGAATCAGGAGCTAGAGGCCCAAAGGGGTCAAAGGTCAGTAACCAATAACCATTTTGATGTGACTTCGGGCCGTCAAGATATGTGTCTTTTGCCTTTTCCACAAAGAATTCTGTTGTTAATGAAACCTTTCCTTCAGGGCTTACATTCAGTTTGTCCCTGTGATTATATCACATGACACTGGCTGATTTTTCCTTGTTTTTAGTCTGCTCTTATCCTTCAGCCTATTCTTTTCAATAGTGTGCATATGTGTGTGCATGCGTGTGTGCACGTGTGTGTGTGTGTGTGTGTGTTATGCTGTGTGCCACAACACACATGTGGAGGTCAGAGGATAATTTGTGGGAGTCAGTTCTTTCCATCCACCATTTGGTATCTGGAGATGGACCTCCAGTTGTCAGGCTTGGTGGCAGGTGCCTTTACTTGCTGAGCTATTCACCAGCCACCTTCACACCGTTCTTTCTTTAAGAGAGGGTATCTGTCCTGTTTCTTGAGATTAGCTTATTTTGGAAAAGAGGCAGCTTATTAATTGTATTGCTCTTAACTTTCATTCCCTATCATTGTTGACAAATGCTCATGTTATACTTTTGTTTGTTAAGTAATTGCATTTAGAGAGTTCAAATACCACGCTAGGACTAGAACATGGCTCAGTGAGGAAAACTGCTTACTATACAAGGCAAGACTCTGAGTTTGAATCCCCAGAACCCACAAAATAATTCAGGCATCTGTAATCCCTGCACTCCTGCAAGAACATAGGAGGACAGAAAAGGGACTCCCCTAGAAGCTGGCCAGGCTTATACCATGGAAAACACCAATGAGACATCGTTTCAAATTAAGTGGAAGATGACAGGTGCTGACACCCAAGGTTGTGCTCTGACCTGCACACACTCTCTGTGATACAATGCAGAATAATAAAAATAAAATGTCACCCCCAATGGCATGAAATAACATGTATACTGTCTCTTAAAATGCTGTTAGTTAGTAACAGGGAAATGTATAAAATGGAACTAGAGAGTAGAAGCTGTCAGTTCCCTATCCATAGTGAAGTTAATTGTTATGGCCCATAGTACTAGTATATCTTGCAAGGGAAAAATTATAACCCCCCCTTTCTCCTTATCTTCATTGGTCCTTATCCATTTTATATAACTATGTAGAGAAACAGATGTTTTAAGTTTCATATAGAAAGAGGGCTCTAGTTTTAAGCTGTTTTAAATAACCTTTAAATATACAGATTTTAATGTTTTCTACTACTTGTCATTTTAGGCTTATCATTTGGAAAGTGCAGTCTGTTCTTGGTGTTTCTGTGGGTGGGGTTATGACATCGTCAATAAAACTCCAGAGATGATTTCAGATTGCTTTGAAATGGAAGAAGGGAGGAGGCAAAGGGGGGTAGGACAGAGGAGAAGAGGTGAGCTGAGATGAAGGAAGTCTGGCCAACCTGGTCTAGCTGGTTAAAATAGCTACAGGTAGCTACTGTCATCAATAGCTCTCTGACTGTCTCTGACTGTAAATTCCCATTCTCTCTACAATGATCACTCTATTCCTTCCTGCCCAGTTATCTGTATTTTCTTCTGTGAGGACAGATGCCACAGCAACTTGTCCCTTTTCCCTTTATTCAAATCCCTCCCAAGGGAAACAACCCTGCTCAGTCTGAAGAATAAAAGTTACTTTAGGGTAACTCACTCACTAGGCTTTTGCAAATCCTAGCCAGAGAATACATAGCCTGTCTGATTGTTCAAGATACCCTGTGTTGTGAGGAAACATTTGCCTCCCCATCAATGGCATCTGTAGGAGGTGCTTACAGTGGTGGTGGTGGTGGTGGCGGCTGCTTCATATGTCTGCTGTTCGTGTTTAAAGTGATGCTGTGTGGTACAAATAAATGTGTTAGATGTGACAGATATCATCTACATCAGTGGCTTTGCTAATTTGTGGTTTTATTCTCTCGTGGGAAAAGGGTGATCGTGGAGACAAAGGGGACTCTGGAGCTCTGGGACCACGGGTAAGTATTCCTCTTGTCTTAAACTCAGATTTGAGGTCACGACGGTGTGACTGTGACAAGCATCTGAATGGACAGTGTACAATCAAAGCCATTAGTAGTAGACATGGTTATTCCCCCTGCCAGCCTCCTCCTTTCCCTTGATTTTACTTTTTAAATTCAGGAGTAGGCCGTGTAGAGATTCTTACCATACAATAAACTTAATTCTGGAGAAAAAGTAGTATGAAGCCACAGCAACCCAGCTAATGAGACTTTAATTTTTTCAGTTAAAGCAATAGTCCATCTATTTACACTCTTTAGAAAAGCCAGAGAGCTAGGACACAGGTCATGGAAAGTGTGCAGCAGATATCGTGGATAGTATAGAAGTCTAGACTATGTAGAGAGACATTGTGTGTTCTTACTGGGGGAATGTATATTTGTAGGTATGTAACATTCTTCTCTTGCATTTCCTCTAGTTTTGGACATACAGGATAAAATTCTTATTGGGGAAGGCAAGCATTTTCTACATGACATGGTTCATCATCTCTCTCTTCTTATGAAATGAGGAAGCAACCTATGATTTATAGATGAGTAGAAAGAGGTTAGGGGTTGCCATAATAAATCAAAGAAAATCAATAATATTTTGCAAGGCACAAAGATTATCATTTTCTTGGAGTCAGTTTCACATCTACCATAGACAGAAAGTTAGAAGTGGCCCATCTCCTTTACAATATGAACAAAATTTAAACAGTTATTATTCTGAAATGTGCTTGCATCTTAGTAAGGGAATAACAGACAGGGGGTACTTGAGCTACTTCACTTTTGCCACCATCTTGTAGACGCCTAACACCCATGACTTTCCCTTGGTTTGTTTTTTTGTCACAGGGTCCACCCGGACAAAAGGGAGACCCAGGAGCTACTGAGATCATAGACTACAATGGCAACCTCCACGAGGCCTTACAGGCAAGTGACTATTCACATGAAGAATGACACACGCGGATTGTGTTGGTTTTCTGTTGCTGTGATAAAATACCAGGACCAAAAGCAATGTATGGAAGAAAGGGTTTATTTTAGCTTACGGTTTCAGAAAGCTAGAGTTCATCATGGCATCAGGAGTAGGAAGCCAAGGGCTCACATTTTCAGTGAGGCAAGTGGGGCAAGGCTATGAATTCTCAAAGCCTGCCCCCATTGATGGACTTCCTCCAGCAAGGCAGCAGCACTTCCCCAAACAGAATAACCAACTGGGGACTAAGTGTCTAAACACCCGAGCCTGTGGGGGACACCCTCACTCACATCACCACAGTGGGTCCATGTGACTCGTTAATGACGTCTCTCTTCACCACTCACTTGAAGCACCCATACTCCCTTCTCTTCTGAGCCCACCTGCCTCCTGCCCCAGTAGTCTTTAATTTGTAGCATTGTAAATTCCTGGGCTTTCTTTTTTTGTTCCCCTTATGCTTTTAAATATCCCTAAACCTTATCTAGTATAAACATTGGACTAGTTTAGGCACATTTTGGCTTCCTCACTCTAACAGAAAATTTCACAAGCAGGAACTGCATGAGTTCAGATTTCAACTGGCTTTCTTACCAGAGATGTAACCTAGCTGGTTCTTCCACTTCTGTGTGCCTCTGTTTCTCCATATTTGAAATGAAGACACTAGCAGTATCTACATCATTGGGTTATTGATAGCAAGTGGCTAAGTATATGACACACTCTTTGAACAGCCCTTGGCACATAGGCATCTATATATATTTTCTTAAATTTGTGTTTCAATTTTTTACTTTTCATTCAGTGAAAAAATAGTTCACAAAGTAGTTCCTGTGACTTGTTCTACCACCCTTGCTCCTTAGTCAACCTTTCCATGTTTACACGCGTACATTATAGTGTCTGTCGTCCCAGTGGAGACCTTCAGGTGAACTCCATAATAATCACCACCCTTGACTCTCCTGGGGCTTTTATACCAAATCACCTTCTTTTCAAAAGAATTTTATTTTGCTTTCTCTGGCCTTCTGCTTTAGTTTCCTCCATTCTTTCCCTCTAGTGAAGCCATTCTATTTTGGCATTTGACATCTTTTATCCATCCTGACATTTTGATCTTTCCTTAGGTAGGATGGCTACTCCCTCTGTGTTGTAGCAAGTTGTTTTCTGACAGTTCTGCAATTTCTGGGGCCCTAGTCTGTATGACTCCAGCTATTTGGAAGGGTTCCTCCATGGCCACATGTTTTTCTTTTGACTTCCACCTAGTTCTAATGGGTACTTTCCTCACCTACTGGATGACTCACCTGAACAACTAACTGCTAGCAATTGATGATGCCATATTTCTTCCTATTGCATGAAACAGAAGGCTTAGAAGCATCTTACAAGTGCTCTTAGTCCTTCTTACAATGTTATACCGGGAGCTTTCTCAAAACTCATTCTCAACACTACTCCTTCTGTCCATTCCCAAATATTGGTCCACATCCTGTTTATCCCCTGTCTAGCACTGTACCAATCCTGTGGCCAAGTCTGCCTCCCTGGTGTCTCCTGGCCCTTCTAATCTAAACGATATGTCTCTACGGCTGATTTTTCGTAAGCTGTCGTTACTTTGATTGCTCCAATTTGCTCAAAGGTCTTTATATGAGTCCTTGTAGCCTACTCAATCAAGACCAAGTTCCTCTGTCTGACATCAGTTAAGGCTTTACAGTGCTATCTTTTGGTATCTTTTCTGCCAAGATATTCCTTTAATCATATCTCTACAAATCTCTTTTGCCTAGGATCATCCCATTATTTTTCTGTTCTTTTGTTCATTGAATCTGATCCATAAATTCACTTCTGTCACCAGTCCAAAGTCCATACATGAGAAGTTACAGGCCAATATTGTGACATATGATTACTCTCTAATTGCATAATTGGTTTTAGTCTTTTCATTGCCATTTTGTAAGTTTCTTGGTAATATGTCTTCTGTTTATATTGCCTGGGCTTGTAAATGTGCAGTGAACAGTTAGCATTTAGTTGGGTGGATAATGCCACTTTTTATGTCCAAGCCATTTCTTAGTTTAAAAACTAAACACTTTAACTAAGTCCTTCTATTGTATACCTATTTTAATGTTTATTTCCTCGTGGTTTTACCACTGTGGTCTAATTTTCATAGACTTGTACTTTTATGTCCAATTTGGACAAATGTGGATTGGACAGTATCTTCATCCAGCTGCCTAGTTTAGCATCCCTCATTACAAGAGGCTTAAATGTAAACAGTAACGTTGGGATTACTGTCAAATTCTTGAGCCAATTTTCTGAATGTGTCCCTTTCCCCCTGCAAATTGATAATTACATGGGGAGGGGTAGAGACAAGGAACAGGCAGATTTTTTGAACCTAACATCAAAATTCTTACACAGTAGAACAGGGACAGCTCTTAAACTTTATTAGCAATGTTGTGCTACTTCCAGTTGCCACATAGGCTTCATCTCCACATGTTAAAGGTGTTCCAGTTACTTTCTGTGCTGTGTAGACTTACTGACTTAAAAAAAAAAAAGTAGAGGATACCTTTTAGCTTATAGTTCGAGTAGGATGGTGTCAGTCATGGTAGAACAGACATGGTGAAAGGCAATGAAAGTGTGGAAGCCAGAGCAGGGTGGCGGCTGTTCATGTTGTGCCCATACACAGGAAGCAGAGAGAGAGCAGAGATGGGGGTGGACTGGGCTATAAACCCTGAAAGCCACCTCTACTGATGTACTTCCTCCTAATGGTTCTATGACCTTCCAAACAGTGCCACCACTGAGGACAAAGCATGCAAATTCATCATCCCATAGGGGACTCATCCAAACTATCACAAGGGGCACACACTCTTATCTTTCCAAGAAATGCTCTCATGGCATTTTCTGCAGTGTTTTGAAGTGTTTTTAAAGCATCTTTTGCATGAACAGGAATATGGGCTGTGCTTACACTGATGTGACATTTCTTTCGTTCTTCCCTCCATCACTTAGGAGCTGGGCCACGTTAGGGAAATCACTGTATCTATGCTTCACTGACCTCGTCTGTAAAATGGAGTGGATTTTTTTTTCTGAGAGCTTGTAAAATACAGTGTTATCCTTAGGGTAGGGTATGGGAGCTCCTGGAAACCTTTTACTGAAATCCCTGAAGGCACTGTACTCTTTGGAAAATAAATCTGACAACTGTTCCCAGAAATGAAAGGATACACACTTCTGTGTCTTTCCTTCTTCTTTTATTACCTCAAGTGCTGTATGAATGTAAATAGCACCCAGTTCATATCCATCACAGTCAGTGATTTACACCACCTCAAACCCCAATGCTATATCACCATTGGGTCAACTGTGTGCCATGATTATAAAGAGCTTAGAGTCATTTTTCAGTTGAAGGCTGAAAAGAAGGAAGCCATCATCCTCCTGACTTTGTACTCTGCAGAATTGAGAGTCTCCAATAAGATCAATCAATCAAGTCAGAAAGGCATTAGGGGAAGAAGAGCAGATAAACATTTATTCTCCTCAATTTCTAACCAATGATGCTTGTGTCATTATTGTCTAACACTCTAGAATGATTACATAGATACGAATGTATTACAGTTGCAATATCGTGTTAGAACTATCCTATTCTATGAAATAGTTAAGACTATGAAAAAATAAATATCAAGACTAGTTTAAGTAACTTCTCTGTATTCAATATCCAGTGTGGGAGATAAGATAGTTGAAGCACTCTGCATATTATGTACCTAAGATAGTTGGCATTTTGAATTAGGTATTTATAATTTTCATCCATTCTTTTGTATTTAAATGAACAACAAAATTTGAAGTCATATAACAAATTGCTGATTCTAGCCTTTTGATTGCTGACCTGTCTTGTCTTCCCCACAGTGAAATATCTACATTTCCAACATCAGCACATGCTATCCATGTTTTCAAATTACTCCTTTGTGTCTATTCTGTTGGAAAGGTGGTTAAATTATGTTGGTCCACATAAAAGACATTGTGGTTTATGTAAGCATTGCCTTAGCCTTTTGTTTTGATTCAAGGTGGCTACAGATTCATAGTAAGCAATAAAACATCTGTTTCCTAGGTTAGATGTAAAATGTTTTATCACTAACACTTCCTTTATTGTAATAATGATTCTTTTTATGTGCTTAAGATACACTTACATCATTTCCCCCTAGACCCTCTTATTTTCTCCCAAATCCACAGCCTCCTTTTTAACCATTGTTACAGACAAAGGAAAGAATATGAATATGAATATGAATGTGAATATAGCCTGTTTATCCCTTGGTGTAAGTACAACCATTTAGTGGGGTGTAGGCAGAGTTTTTCATCATGATCACTGGTCAGCTCTGTCCGAGTTTCTCCCACATAACCATGGAGATTTAATTGTAAATGCTCAGATGATAGCTTAGGCTTGTTACTAAGTAGTTCTTATAACTTTAATTAGCCCATATCTCTACGTTCTAGTATGTGTCTTGGTACCTTATCTCAGTATGGCATGTTGACCTGCTCCTTCCTCTGCATCTTGCTGGAAACTCCCAAGACTCTACTCTTCTTCCCAGCATCCTCCTAGTCTGGTTCTTCCACCCAATCTCTTCCTGTCTGGCCATAGGCCAGTCAGCTCTTTATTAACCAATGAAAGTAATGCATATTTACAGCATACAAAGATTCTTCTACAGCAGGGGTGTATCCCTGGGGAATACTAGTTCTTTCTCTCTTGGAAGTTGTTAATTGCTTGTTTTTTCTAGGAGTGGAAGGCCCTGGGATATTTCTCCCTTCTACTTTGGGATGTCAACTATTGGAATTGCTCAGGTCTTTTAAGGCAGCCATGCTGTGGACATTTTACATGTGTAGCTTTCCATGTCATATCTAGAAGAAACAGTTTCACAGAAGGCTTCCAGGTTCTCTGGCTCTTCATGTATCAGTTTGGGCTGGGTCCGCCATCATGGTCAGTTGATCTTTGCAATGGTCTCCTGCTTCTGGAAAAGGGACTTAATCTCCCATCATTATAAAAAGTGAAGAAGAATAGCCTAAAATTTGGGCAAGATTTTCATACAAACATCCCAAAATGAGTCATACAGCACAAGATTGACATTTACTGTTAGCTCCCACCTCATCTCAGATCATGTCTCACTGGAATATCATGTTTTTCTCCATCACTTCCATAAATTCTGGTTTTTAAATCGTTACTAGCATTCACAAGGGAGTCCTGCTTGGATTATGTAGCTATAACATTGAAGAGGCCATGTTGTAGGATGACTCTGTAAAATGCATGTGGCTGCCTCCAGGTGGTGGTCAAGGTGTTATGCCAGTGAACCTGGCTGACTTTTGTGACCACTTGCTCCCTTCTGAGCTACAGTGGAACCTTCACAATTTTGAGGTCTCTCAAACAGTTATTAGTACATCATTTCAACAACTTCTGCTAGTTCATTTGCCACTAATGATACTTTCATTATGCAGCTCATTATTTTAAAAGAAATGTTAGAAGCATTAACATTTTTAAGAAAAAGGACAAACAAGACATGCGAATGTGTATGTGTGTGTACAAATACATATATATATATATGACCTTACTAAATTGTAAAACTACTTACCTTCATAAAACTTTGTAATTTAGCTTTCTAATTAAAAATATAACATATGATTGAAGGACAGTGGTGAAGAAATTCTCTTTATCACTCCTTTGCTTTAGTAAATCACTCATTTACACCATAGGAACAAAACAGCTTTCTCGGGGCTATAAATGCAATTGTTGTGCCTAAGAAAACCTCTTTAAAATAGTGTAAGCATTACCTTGTATTATATAGATCGACAGATAGACAGAAAATTCTGGGTACATATAAAAACTTGCTCTTATTTCATTGACATTTTGCAACATCAGACTTTTTTACTGCATTATCTGAAGCGGTAATCACACCAACTGCTTTTATCATGCAATACAAATGGATCTTTAACATGAATAAGCATAATTCCTTTTAACTATGTCACTAAAGAGTCATCCAGGTATTTAAGGTGAAATAAAGTTAAGGTTACTTTTTACAACAACAATTGTAGAAATGGCAACAAAGTTGTGACTCAGAGACTAGAATGCAGTGACAGAATATAAGGGGTATCGTTAAGACCATACCCTCAAGTGCACATAGATAGCATCAGATAATACCTCTCTAGTTCACATAGATGATAGCATCAGATAATACCTCTCTAGTGCACATAGATGATGGCATCAGATAATACCTCTCTAGTGCACATAGATGATAGCATCAGATAATACCTCTCTAGTGCACATAGATGATAGCATCAGATAATACCTCTCTAGTGCACATAGATGATAGCATCAGATAATACCTCTCTAGTGCACATAGATAGATAGCATCAGATAATACCTCTCTAGTGCACATAGATAGCATCAGATAATACCTCTCTAGTGCATATAGATAGCATCAGATAATACCTCTCTAGTGCACATAGATAGATAGCATCAGATAATACCTCTCTAGTGCACATAGATAGATAGCATCAGATAATACTTCTCTAGTGCACATAGATAGCATCAGATAATACCTCTCTAGTGCACATAGATGATAGCATCAGATAATACCTCTCTAGTGCACATAGATAGCATCAGATAATACTTCTCTAGTGCACATAGATAGCATCAGATAATGCCTCTCTAGTACCAAAAGGCCTGAGTGGGGAATCACTCCTTTCTGTTGTTTCAATAAGCAGGTAGAGCTCTTAGCACAGATGCAAGCTATAAAGCCAAGAGGAGGTGGTGGTGGTGCACTCGGGAGGCAGAAGCAAGCTGATCCCTGTGAGTTTGAGACCAGCCTGGTCTACAAGAGCTAGTTCCAGGACAGCCTCCAAAGCCTCAGAGAAACCCTGTGTCAAAAAACCAAAAAGAAAAGAAAAAAGAAAAGCAAACAAAGATGTAAACTATAAACTATTAAATATAAAACACAATTACAAAATAGGAATCATGTTTTAGAAGTTCCTGCTTTGAAACAATATATTTTGTTGAAGTATTTGGCACTTCAACAATCTAATGTCACTTTCTTTGGAAGGGGGGATCAATTATCATGTAAAACATGAATTACAGAGTAAGAGGAGAAATATTCACTTTTCCCTAATCAAAATCCTATCTAGAATGGAGTTTTTACCAATAGCGAATTTCAGAATTCACTATTAGGCTGACCAACCTTTAGCACACAAGTGCTTAACAATATAATTTTTTAATTTTGTTAATTTTAAAAATCAGGCAAATGAGAATTTTTATGCTTTATTTCCTTATAATTTTTAAAATAAAATTCTAAAAATGTCTTCAACCCCTTTACAAGTATGTTGTATGTGGTGTCTGTTACTTAAAAGACCTTTGACTTGCCAAAATATTTTAGAAGTGAAGCTTTTTCAGAAATCTGTCACTCTATTTTGACACACACAAAATAGGTAACTCTTATCTTTGTTGATCCATTTTCCCAACAGAGGATTACTACCTTAACTGTCACGGTAACTCCTTTTGCATGATCTCTGTGGCTTGTGATTTTGAATTTTGTAAGGATGCATGCAGGTCAAGATAGTACTAATGTAGCAATTGGTTTTATCTGGTGTTTATGTTATTAACCTTTTAAAACATGTGACCTAGTTAAATTACTGTCTGTTCTGTGGGAAAGTCCCAAAAAAGTTATCACTTTAAGACTTTAGCCTCCTGTTAATTAGATAGCTTGATCGTTTGCAGCTTAGAAACCAAAGCCTTCGTAGAGCATGGTGGTGCATGCCTTTAATCCTAACAACTCTCAAGGCAGAGACAAGTTCCAAGCCAGCCTGGTCTACATAGGGCAGCCAGGACTGCATAGAGAGACCCTGACTTAAAAGAAAGGAAAGAGGGAGAAGAAGCCAACGCCTTTAAAGTAGATGACTAAGGAGGGAGGGGTAACATCAGGCAGGCAATTCACCACAAGAAGATGTGTGCAGAACAGGGGCAGCAATTGTCAACTGGTTCATTGAATCAAAAGCTCTTGTTGTAGCATAGTATCCTGAAGAGTGTACTGATAGTTCAGAACTCAAGTTGGCAGTTTTTATCATCATGTAGCTGATGAATTATTAAATATTGCCCCATTGAAAATCAGTATCTGGACATCTCTAAGTTATGATAGAAATGATGGAGCTGTGTGGTGTGCTTGCTATTTTAAAGCCTGAAATTTTAACATGTATACTTGCTACATTTTACAACTGTCTTTCTTGTCTTGATTCAGGGCCCCCCTGGACCTCCTGGACCTCAAGGACTGCAAGGGCCAAAGGTTATCCATCCTTCCTGTTTCCTTTTACCACATACAAGGCAGGGATGCCGTGCTAAATATGCATGTCGTTATAAACTATGTCTTACAAAGTACTAGAAGAAGCAAGGCCAGAAGTACTATTTCTGAAGACGAGGAACTGGAACTGGAGCCTCAGCTAAAGGAAGGGAGGGAAATGGAGAGTGACCCAAATTTAGGAAAGAACATTGGGAAAAGAGCAGAGTATTAAACACAGAAATTATAAATGTACAAAAACAGTTTTGTACATATGCCTATGGGATAAGGTAAACAGACAGATGAGGATTGAAGGGAGTTTACTCTCGCCACTAAGAAAGACCCTCTCTTCTAATTCTCTTGTAAGAAAAGAACAAGGAGAACCTTCCCATGATGCATTCATAAACGACTGGCAGGTTTAGGAGCCATTCTCGAGACATGTTTTACATGTTTTATTTTCTGCCCCATGTTTTATCAAATGAAGCATGCTAACCACAAACAGCACAATCCTAAATTTCCTTGATTATACACCATCTTTGTTGGTGGTTTTAGCTTTATCCCTCCACACTAAAGCTCCGTTATTCAACCATGTCTGAGCAATTAACACATGTCCAGGGATTCTGGCTTTTCAGAACTGAGCTACATGTGTTGAAATATGACTTTCGACAGTGGATTCTTGTAGAAGATTCAAGTGGTTTCAAAATTCACTTTTCATTTATGCTTCTTAAGTTGGTTTATTTGCTGTGCCTATTGTGCATACACACATTCATGCACACATTAGCTTTTGTACTTTCTCGGATACTTAAATGTCCAGTGTAGAGAGAGATTTATTTCTCTATTAAGAGACTATAAAATAAAATATGACTGAGGTCCTTGTCTTTGTGAGATGTATTCAGGGCATAGATCCTAACACAAGCATGTTCCCCATATAACATTAACATATGGTATGGAACTCTTTAGCTAGTTCTGTACATAGTCTTGTCCCTGAAATCATAGCACAAATACACAAGTCACACCATTCTCTCTGGCGAGCATTCTTTCTGGATCCCTCTCCTTCGCTGCTTGATGAGCTGGGCTAGACACAGAAGGAGCTCTGGACATTCTCTTTTCCTTCATGTAGTGTCAATCCAGATGAAACTTCTTGCTTTGTCTCCTCTCAGAACTAAATCTCAAGAACCACATTTTTCTCCAAAGTTGACCATGTGCTTCGTTTCCCACAAAATGCAAAGGTCCCCTGATTTCTCCACAGCTCTGAGGCCTATAACAGGCTCCAGGCATTGACCTAAAGAATTACAAAGGGCTGTCCAGCTAAAAAAGGCTACCTCACCAAACCCTCAATCTCTCTTCTTCTATAATCACTTGTTAATTCAATTGCCCAGGAGGTAATTATGATCCTTCACACTCTGATAATGGTATTGAATCTGCAAAGAGGTTTTACTGCGATCTTAGAACCCAGGGTATGAGACAGGCACCCAAAGGCATGATCAGTAATAAAAGTAAGCGCTCTGATTGGGGGACAGGGTGTGATGGCTCAGTAGTTAGGAGCATTGGCTGCTCTTCCAGAGAACCCAGATTACATTCCCAGCACCCATATGGTGGCTCACAACCATCTCTAACTCCAGTCTGAGGATCTGGCACACTCTTCTGGCCCCTGAGAGCACCAAGCGCACACAGCACAAAGACACACATGCAGGCAAAAATAATTCTATTTTTAAAAAGCGTGTGAGGTGGATATGCATAGGAATGCCTCTCTAAGTCTGGAAGTCCAAGATGGGTTTGAGTTGAAACTGAAGACAGAGATGCTAACCATATGGACATTTGTCCATGTGGTAACAGAGAGGCATCCAATCCCTCCTCACTACTGCCATCCTGGCCACCATACTGTCATCATCAGCCCACCCTTCCCAGTGTCTTAGCACTAATACCATGTTATAAGACAAGCCTTTATAGTTCCCACAATCTGTTCTTGAGAAAGTCGGGGCGATTGAGGTGGGTGTGTCTGACACTATGAGACCGCACAGCATACCCTGAGGCAAGTATAGTGCACATTCCCAGGTCTGAAGTCACGGTGGTAATCTACTCATTTGGTATTTCTCCTTCCAGTGTCAAATAAGAGGTATTTTAATGTTTTACACATGAAAAAAATAAAACACCTCTTACAAATCACATTTGAGTGATGGAGGATCTATGAGTCTTATTCTTTTAGCCTCCCTGGTCCACATCTGTAAAGGTAGCAGTTTTCACCAAAGCTGTGGTGATTGGACTAGAGTGTTGACAGATATCCAGACTCAGACTCAGAATGAAGCTGGGGTTCAGCCGGGTGCATCCAACCTCAGCAGACTTGTTTGTGGCAAAATAAACTTTGCTACTGCCACAAAGAGCCGGAAATCCGAAATGAGGGAAGGCCTTTTTTTTATTTCATTGGTTTGAAACCACAAGATCCTGCCTTCCTTAAACACCGGGAAAGCTCAGGTTTCATGCTGTGGCCTACAGCTCTTAAAGTTTTTACCAGGAAAAGGAGCTCCAGTGGGTAGGACATTGTGGTTTATGCTATCCCCACACAACCCTTCCTAGAAAACACGGCCTCGGGTCTGCACCTGGGAAAAACCCGTGTGTGAGGGCCTTGATCACACCCAGAATCGTCCTCACTCTTTGCACAGGCTGGAAACTGGGGACTTGTAATAGTATCCACACACAACAGTGGTGTAAAACAATGCCTTGCCTTTCAAAGGACTGTTGTTCAGTTATCTTTCAAATCTGAAACATGACTAAACACGTATTGTTTAAGTAATCTCTAGCATGTTGTTTAGATTAGTTTTAAATTAAACATCTTCCATTTAAAAAACTAAATCTTTGTGTTCTGAGTTTATCAAACCTTCTAATAAATCATACTATTAAAAGCCCATTCATTTCATTTCTAACATAACATAGGAAATGAAATGGGTCTGAAAGTCACTTAGTGTGGATTAAGATAACAGATTTATTAGATCCTCCAGCGGAGCTTTCCTGGGCAGGGCACACTCACATTATGCCAGTTAAAACACTGCTATAAATTTACCAAATGTTGCCTTTTAGTCTTTCTTAGTCTGACTGCTATGTTTTGATTGTTACTGAAAATCAGAGAATCCATACTGATTCCTTCCTTACAGATAAGAAAATAATTAACACATTCATAGAAGTGTTGCTGCAGGATGTGGTCAGCCATTAAGTGTATATAACCAACAGAAGAAAAGTAAAAACAGTGGGCACTTGCTACATATGAGTGTGCTATTACATACAATCCTCAAGAAAGATCATCCTTCACTTAGCTTAGATATATGTACCGAACCAGCATATTCTTGGGCCAAAATGCATTTGCTAAAAATCAAACTGCACTTTTACCAACTAATGTGGCTTCTGTAGCAGTGATAAATGCAGGCAAGTTCTTTTTATTTTACCAGGGTGAGCAAGGATCTCCCGGAATTCCTGGAGTTGATGGAGAACAGGTAATTTTCAAAGATATGTACCATTATTTAAAGCACCATTATTGATCACTACTTTTATTGTAGACTTAAAACCAAAAGTCATGTCTTTTGCTTTATGATGCATCTTTTTTTCCCATCATTTGTTCCACTTGAAATCTAAAAGTGCAATTGGTTTTAAATTATATAAATTTTGTTGGCAGAATGTAAAGCTGTGTGTTACTTTAGTTTTATGTTGATTCCGTGGCCTGTCAATCTACCTCAACAGATTCGAATAGACTCTGAAATCATTACATCAGAACAGCTTTGGGATTTAGTTTTTTGTTTTTAGGGGTTTTTGTTTTAAGGTGAATATAGGCAATTTAATATCAAAATCAATGGCCATCGTTTTCACAGATAGCATTGCTTATCAGCAGTCATTTGACAATGTTTTACCTGTATAAGGATGTCCCCGATTTTGAGCATCTTTTGGAAAACTGGAGAAAATGTGAGGCACTGTGGTTTCACACAGTGTAGCTTTGCACACTATAGCAGTATCTTTCAGTGTCCTCAACACAGAAGCTGCTGGAGTTTATGTAAAATTCCAATAGAAATACTTATGGTTTGGCGGATGCATATCGTCTTTGTCATGAGTCCTTTTCTTTAAACGTGTCTTACTTTCTTAAAACTTCAACATAAACAATCCCTAGGCTGGACTTGGAATGCTGGCTTGTGGCTTGGCATCCCTGCCTTTTAAGAATTTTACTAAGAGAATGCAGACAGCATTAGGAATCAAACCGCAAGGATTAGTTTCAAAATCTTTGAGGTTGTATGGACTTCTATTATTTTCTCAAGAAATGACTCAAGGGATGGAAAGACGTGGCTTGTTGGTTGAAAGCACTTTTGTTCTTGCAGAGGATCTGGGTTTGGTTCCCCACATCCACACCAGGCAGCTCACACCACCTGTCACTCAAGTTCCAGGGTGGCAGATGCCCCCCCAGTCCCCACAGGCACTAGCATACATGTGGTACACATCACCATGTTCAGACCCACACACATAATAAATATGTATGTATGTATGTATAATATGTATATATACAGCTAAATATATTTAAGAAATAGCTTGAATCAATGAATAAGAAGTCAATGGAATTCTTGATATACTAAGTCAACCATATGCTCTTCAGGAGAAAGTATTTGACAAAAACAAATTACTTAACTTTAGGAGGAGAGTTATTTTTAATAACAGTTGGATATTAAAGTCATACAGTGTCACATCAACATTATAAAAAGATAAACTGGTCAATTTTCCATGTCAATCAGATATCTCCATTGTTAGTAATTACAGATAACAAATTAGACTTGTACGGTGACATAATGCATGTGCCTAAATATACAGTATATACAGTAACTGGATTTTTTTCCATAGTCTTTGCAAGGTCCTGTTCTCCCACTAAGCTGATTGGATTAGCCTTATTGCTTTTTCCCTGTCCCAAGATCCCTAAAACCAACTGGTCTTGCTGATTAAACAGCAAGACATATTTATCTTTGCTGATACTTCCCCCTCCCCCATATGTGATTCTGAACTCAGTAGAAAGCTAGTTAACAAACTAATATGTGTTCTTGTCCTTGAGACGAATCCCCTACCATGGTAACCATGAGCATCTGGTCATATTGTCACAAGGTTGCTAGGATGAAAATGCCTAAAAATACTAATTAAGTTCAATGTCAGTGTTCCATAACTCATATTTGTTAGCATTCAAAACCCACACATCTATTTTCTCATTGTGACAGAGTAGTAATTGCATTTGGCTCACCATGTGGAGATGTCATGAGAACCAAACAGGAACAAGCTGGGTGTTTTAAAGCAGTGATGGCACATTGGTGCTGGAAACTGATGACAGCTAGAACTTACACATACAATAAAGAGGAGGGAATGACTGTGTGGAAATGGGAACCTTTACTTGGATCTTTGCTAGTATAACACTAAGGCCTGGTTCAAATATTTTCTGTGCTGTTAAGAATTACGGTCATTACATTGTCTTCTGGACTGGTAGGATACAATAAGTTGCCAAGCAAATTTATGAAACCAGGAGAAATCATGCCAAAACCTGAGTTCATGTTTTTCATATTTAAATGGTCTATAGAACTTAATCCTATTACATGGGGAAATATTACTGATCCGATGTAGAAGGCTGTAAAAAGAAAATACCTGGAAACGAAAGTTATAGTCATCTCCGTTTGCACCCACCTCTTGGCAGATTTATCTGGAATCCCATTGGCTCCAGGATGTGCCTATCAGGTTGTCACTGCTCTTCTCACATGCAAACTCTATCACTTGTAGGGACTCAAAGGCTCAAAGGGTGATGTAGGGGACCCAGGTATGCCAGGTGAAAAAGGAGGAATTGGACTCCCTGGATTGCCGGTATGTTCACGCTCTATGATGTGCTCTTACCAAAATAAATGGCTCAGAAAGAATTATACTCTCAACTGTACTTTCAGCCAGTGATTTACAAACTTTTTAATCTTTGAAATAACTTGTATTGTTCCAAAGGGGACACTACAATTTTAAAGTATAGCCACATCAATTAAAAGGCAAATGTTTGTTTTCTTTTTATTTTCTTTAGAAGATAATAAAGCAAATAAAGTTGGCCATTTGAATTTAATACGTATAGTCAAGTAATTGTCATGAAGTGAGCCACAATGAAGAAATAAACAAGCATAAAACTTTATTACCATTAAAGACAGATTAGTCTGTGTGTCTATACTTTGGGGTTATGCTTATTCCCCTTGACTTAGAAATTATAGAAATTATAAGAAAACAAAGCAGAGGAACTTCCCTTCTACTCTCTTCCACCCTACAGCTGGTACTGGGGAGAACCTAGGTTCTCCCACATGCCATGCAAGCACTCTACCACTGAACTGTATCTCAAATCCTTTTGTTTTAACTTTCTATGTTAAAAAGTTATGTAGGCTCGCTTGAACACACTCTGAAACATATGTTAGCCTTGAATGTTTGATCTTTCTGCCTCAGTTTCCCAAGTAGTCAAGATCTCAGGCCTGTGCCACTGGGCGTGGATCTTCTACCTGTTTTTTAAAAAGAAACTATAAGTAAATGTCAGTGGAACCAAAGTCTCACCTTTGCTATTTAAAGTGAGCACACCATAAAGAATAACATTTATAATCCAGTATATTTAGCACTGTGAAGTCAGGATCAGCCTAGTTTCTATTTACTTTGTATTTTGCTTTGTGTATCACCCATAATCCTAGGGATTTTACCACTTTGGACTAAAGTGCATGGGGATAAAATTGCTTATGTGTTATGTGCATAATATAAAAATTCAAGGCAGTCAAAGTTCAGTTGTCCGGTAGACCTTGGAAATAACTTTCCTGCTAACTCTGCTTCCTGGTTATTTGTAGGGTGCCAATGGAGTGAAAGGGGAAAAAGGAGACTCTGGGTTGCCGGGTCCTCAGGGTCCTTCTGTAAGTCCATGGGGCTGACCTTTCACACTACATTAGTATTTACCCAGATCCCCCTGTGCCAAATGGCTAACCGCTAATAGAAATACAGCCACTTACTTGGTGGATTCAATGGTACATGATACATGTTGGTCTTGTGCAGTGAGAGACAGTGTATCTCAGAAGTTTGAGTTAGAAGCAATTTTTTTTTTTCAGAGCTCTGGGGAGAAAAAAAAATCAATGGATTTCCCATAATGCTCATATGGAAAGCCTATGAAATAAGAACTTGCATTCCCTTTTTCCCCAGAGTCCTATTTGTGCTTAGTGAAATAACTGAGGGTTTAATAGTGGTTGCTGCATTATAGAATTTCTCGATAATCAGTTGCTTCCTTTTCTTTTAATATAGTTTTGACTTACTCTGGGATTTTGTAGAACAACTGTAGTGTTTGAAGTTATCTGATTCTCATACAGGAATTTCTAAAGCCAGAGAATCAGGCACAACACTTCTCACCATGTCCCTTCTCCTCTGTGACTATTGATGGCATTAGCAGAGCCCTAGAACAAGACCCATGCTGTACTGCCTTATCTAAATGAAGTAACCACATCCATGTTTATTTTTTGCACATACAGATCATAGGCCCACCAGGCCCTCCGGGTCCCCATGGCCCACCTGGCCCCATGGTAAGTTCTCTTCTCCCTGAAACGTAATCAATTATCTATGCGTGTGCTACTGGAGATGAACACAGCCAGCTTTTGTTTTGTACTGCTCCCTGGGGAATGAACAGAAAAGGTGAAGTGCTTTGACTAGTTTACAGCACTATCTTTAATTCCCCCTAAACACACGTGCTAGAAAGACATAGAGCCAAGGAGAGATGGATCTGGCAAGCTTAACTCCAAGGCTGCATGAACACTGACTGGCAAGCCATCTTATCAGGTCACTGCTGTGGGCTGTTAATAGCAAGTTAAAGTAATAATTGAGGCAGTGAAGAGGGTTTCTAAGCAGCTTTCAAGCCTGAGACCCTTCCCTGAACTATCCAGTTAGAACATTTGTAAAACAGTGTGATAAAGACGGAAGCTGGCTTCCACAGATGATAGAGAGTGTTGGATCTTTCTCCTTCGTGTTAATGGCTCTTCTGGTGATTCATGGAGCCAAGCCGTATTTGCTGCAGTTGTCTCCCAGTGAGCAATGCACACAGCATTCCTGACCCAGTGGGAAAGGCAGCTCTGAAGCAAGTGTGATTCTCTAGATGCTGGAGGACCAACAGTTGTGCCTAGGCTAGAATGTGAACGGCAGAGCAGAAAGGAACAAGGCGGACTCTAAGGTTACACTCATCTCCCGGGTGTCTTCATAAAGCGGAAGACATCAATAATGGAGGTGAAGGCAAGTGTGGCAACTCTCTGCACTCTAGAGAGAGCAGCATGGGTCTGATCCCAGCCACAGACTAGCTTGCGCACCCAGGTCTCACTAATTGCCTCCTTTCTTTGGTAAACAACTTTCATTAACATTGTTCTCTTAACACCAAATAGTTGAATAAGAATTAATCAAATGGTGTGGTTTTTTGGCTTTTTATACTCTTTCCACTTTGAGTTAAAAGGTTAAATTAGAAAATGCTACATCCTGCTCAAATGATAAAGTTAATTAGCTTAAAGGAATTTTAAACCATTATTAACATGAGATAAGAATATTCAATAATGAGAGCCATTTCCTGAAAATGTTTATCTGCAACTTATCAAAAGGGAAAGCATTACTCTACTGTAGACATATATAACAAATAGCTCAGCATACGTGGTCAGCTATTTCTCCCTCTGTTTTATTTCACTGGTATATATTATTTAAATATGTATCTCCCTGAATAGCTTATTAGAATCTCTTTAAAAGTTCAAAGCAATCCACAACAACCTTCAGTTAATTTAAATTGATAATTAGTTTCTATATTTGTATTTTCTGCCAAACAACTTTCTTTTTATCCTGATTCATGCATTCATTATGACCTCCTTTCTTTGATAAACAACTATTAGAAGAGCCTTAAAGGATTCATTTCTATAACAATAAATGCAATCCAAATCATAGGGCTTACCCTCTTTGAGCTTAAGCTGGAAGAATAATAACTTTCCAGAGTCCCAAGTTGGCTGCCATCTTCCTGCTGCCTTTAGATTCTTCCACCCCTTCATAATGAAGACTTAAGAATAAAGACCTCCTCTTCCTTGCTACTCAAACTGTGGAGATATTTTTTTTCTTGAATTTCTGGCTTTTACATTCTACCTTGATTTTACAAAAGTTTATGAATTATCTCAAATATTCCACCAGGTTATAAAATGGAAATTTGAGAAGTACCTGTAGTGTAAATACAAGACAGGGGTTCTCTTTTTGCCTAATTTTTCTTCCATGAAACCCCCAGAAGCTTTCTCCCTCTTGTAGGCAGTTAGCAGACAGAATTGCTCTTAATGAATTTCCTATTACAAAGCAGTCCAAGAGCTAGAAGGAACATTTGGTAGGTAATAAATAACATCCCGCTGACCTGCCTCTGGCTATAGCTCGAACAAGACCATCCTTGTTTTACATCTCACTTTATACTTGATAGAATACTCATTTCTACAAGGAAGCGGCGAGTCCGCTTTTAATTAAATCTGTGCTTTCCATTTTTAGGGACCCCATGGACTTCCTGGACCAAAGGTACCAGCAAATCCCTTGATTATTTGATTTCTGTTTCCTTGACGGTCATGGGCAAGCATGACGGAAGCATGTCTGTCCTCTGTCTTATTTATTTGTCAAGTAATGTTGATAGTGTTTAAGCCTTTAAGCATCCAGATGTTTAACTCTCACAATACAACATGACTCACAATGAGTTTAAGTGCTATCACCTGGAAACAAATCATTCCTCCTTTTGCTTTTGCCCTTGTCACTATATATGTTTTAAAGCCCGTGGTATATTAAAATCTGTCATTTAAGGGTCATCTGATGACATGTGCAGACTAAGCCAGGAGCTTTCTGTTTTTATGGTGACAATAGCTCTATATCTGCTGCCAGCTGAAGGTCTTGCTTGCTGCATACTACTGAGGCATCTGCCTGCTTCGGCTATCTAGCAACTCAGTGTTTTACTTCCCATGGGTCATAATCTAGAATAGGATGGAGTGTATCCACTGTGATGTCACAGAATTTATGTGAGTATAAAGAGGCGCAATGGAGAATAGGTCCTCATTGATAGAACGAGTGCAGCTTACACTGGAAAGATGATGATCTCTGCCTGTTCTTTGCTTTTACAGAAACCAGAGGGCATCTTGAAATGTAGTGTTACCACTAGGCACCTGAAAGCTCGGAGCTTGGGGGGGGGTCGACAAGGCCCCCCCTTTGGCTTTCCCAGCTGTAAAGGGTTGCCAACAATACTGGCTTGACACAAGAATCCTTGGCTTTCTTTTCAGGGGCAGGCAGATAACACAAGAAGGGAAGAATGATAGACATCTCATTCTTAGAATGCCTTACCTTCAGGTTAAGCCAGTGGGTAGTGTATCAGTAACTATATTGACTAAGAGTAAAGCACCAAGACTGTTTTCATTCTGTGGTGACTGAGACAAGAGAGACACATCATAACCATTCAATTAGACGAGGCCCAAATCCTTTGGATACAGAAAATGATATAGATATTTTTTCCACAAGAGTTGATATTTCCATCATTGATTTCAACAAATTATAAAATTGAAAGTCTCCGAAGACTTGTGTTGGTTCCTTGACTTTAAACTGCACTAGGTCTATGTAGTTTATCAGTCACACTGATTTAATGCAAAATTACAGGAATAGATGATGACCAGGTTGGTAATAGAATCTGGTACAGATTTGAAATTTGTCCTTTTTGCTACTGGGTTTGACTGCTTTTAAATTGAACTTTCAAACATCTACTCTTATCAGTAAGTGATTTCCCCACCAAAGAATTTCAAGGCCTGCTAAATCTGCCCTGCCTATCATCGTCCTAAAGCCACACACTAGAAATGCGCTCATGCGCAAAGCCGTGAATCTCAAGTTTAGAAAGGTGACCCCTGAGCCTTGGCTGCCAGTGCATTGTTGACTATGGCGCTGTGGCTGCAGGATTATACCTGATCAACTATAGCATATTTCAGTTTTCAACCGTGGCTACACTACAGACTCATATCTTCAAAATCTGCAAGTCTACTATGCTGTGACAGTGTATGAGCCGTCTGAAAGTTCAAATATGTAGCATAGTCTCATGGGTGTATGCACCACAGTATTTCCCATGAGCTTCTGGTGAGCATTCCCATCTAGGCAGCCATTAATTATGCCCATTCCTACACCCGTTGTGTGCTTAATGAGCAGCACACCAGTTTTCACCATCAGGCAGATTGAATAGTAGTCCACAGGTTAAAAGTCCCTTCAGCCAATGTGAGCATGACCTCCATACAGTGAGGCCACCTTCCTTTCACAAGTCCTTCCATGTTTTCTTGCAAATGAAGGTCGGTAGTTAAAAGCTGGAAAGTGTATGTGTCCAAAGTTTCTGTCTCTAACACACTATTACTGATGGGCAATCAGCATACTATATCCCTGGGTTTTTCCTAAACTGAGTCAAGAGGATTTACCATGCATCAGAGCTCTTGTAATGTCATCCCATGTTAAACTGCACTTCCTTCATTCTAACATGGTGCAGACAGTTAGGGAAACTATCAAGTTCTCTGATCTTCATATTGTCTTCTGGGACCGTCAATTTGTGGTTAGCTGTATTGATTGATCCATCCAGGAACCTGATTTGGCAATGTCAGTAAATGAGGACTTGCAGAATGGCAACACTTCAAACATCAGTGTCTCCATTTTCAATCCATTCTCCTGGGCAAAATGCTTAAAGGCTTAAAATGTCTGTCTATAACACTGTCCTGCATATTCCAGTTTCCAGTTCCAGCAGAGTGGAGTTTTCCTACTGATCCCTTCAACATCCTCCACTTGGATTGACTCTGATTTGCTTAGTCAAAACAATGTTAACACTAAATTCCTTGAGGTCGAACTCTAAAATCCATGAAGTCAGCTATAGATCATTTGTTGATACTCAATACATCTTTTTTTCTTGAGTTCCGTGCTTCCTAGAATATTGTCATCTCTGGCTTATTAAGTGATGTGCAACCAATCTAGCCTCACTCTGCTGTTACCTAAAACTGGAATCTGCAAGGGTTTCGGAGACTGGGTCTCTTCTCTCACAGTTTAAACACCCATGATAGCAACCAAAATTGGCATTTGCTTTTGCATTTAGGGTGAACCAGGGTTAAATGGTGTTAAAGGATTGAAGGGTGAACCAGGTCAAAAGGGTGACAGAGGACCCCTTGGTCTTCCAGTAAGTAAAGAAAACTTTCCATTTGGGGGCAAATCTCAGATTTTTCTTTCTACCCTAAGTAACAATGCTGGTTTGCTCAGTGGCTATCTTACAGTTGAGAGTCCTGTCATTAGAATGTTCACACAGTGTGTCAGAGCAGAGTACAGCCCAGTTTTGTTTCCCCGATGTCTTGATCCTGTGTCTCAGGGTGACCCCATAACAAACAATACTGCAAATGTTCTGTCCCTCGTCAATTACATACATGCCAACCATGCTCTTTATGCTTTCATAGTCTGATCCAGGTTAAGGCCCTCACTCAGTTGTTTTTATCTTCTTGGGGTCTATAAAAGCAGTAGCTCTCTGCTGGTGGCAGGTATGCAATTGGCCATTGTTGAGGTCAGCGCCCTGGCTCCTTACATTAATCGACCACATTGTGTTCTATGTTTTGTGTTGTCCGTTTTGGAGATTCCATGCTATGAGACTCGCGGGACAATAGTGGATAGTATGGGAGAAATATTCTGCAGTTGTAAAAATGTTCATTCATAATAAAGGGGGGTTCCTCGCATTCATATTTTTATGCCAATATTCTTCCCTCAACGACTTGAAAGACTTTAAAATTATTATTGAGTGTAATGGCTTAATTTTGGGCTTTTAACACAATGTTTGTTTGGCAAATGAAGGTAGCACATAGTAAATAATATTGTAGGTTACATTTGTAAAGCATCGCATAAAACCAGTAACAGAAAATATTTATGTATTTGAGATGTGAGATAAAAAAATATTGGTGGTCATCCCCTATCTCATTTTTTCCATGGGTACTGTGCATTCAGTACTGACATCTACTCAAAATCCCATGGCTTGTATATCAGAGGCACCAGCTATTTTGTGTACATTTACTGCTTGAGTAAATTGTGTAAGTTTTATGTTATATTTTGTAGTTAAATCGGTCCCCATTGGATCAAAGACACAAGACATTTGTAAGCCATTAGTTCTGCACCCAAGTTAGATACAGAATCTTATGATCAATGTAAATATTATTTTAACATTTATCTTTAAATGTTATAATAATTACTGAAAAAACATCAAAAGGGCTTATTATTAAACAAACAATGGCAATACCTACTGTTCATAATCAATGCTACCAAAAAGCTCTGTTTTGTACTGACCATTACAGGATCAGAATGAAGGAATTTTAAATTAAAAAAAAAATCCCAAATGTGTATGTGTTGGCATTGTTGGAAGCTGGAATCAGATTTTTTTGTTTGTTTGTTTGTTTTTTTATTAACTGCAACTGAAGCTCAGAGAGATTTCTCCAGCCTGACCAAGAGAATAGAAAGCACTAACACAGTGTCTTCTTAAATATTGCATGATGTGGTCTGGATCTTTGAAGTAACAAGTATTGGGGGTTATTATATAAGAGCCTAGTTAATCTGGCAACAGACACAGAAAGGGCCATTTTATCAACCCCCCCCCCCACCATGGGTAGCCCTCAATCCAAAAGAAACATGTGTATTAATCTGAGAAATGAAGGCTTTTAAGCCACTTCTCATGCAAAATTCAATGTAAAAGATGATTTGAACTACACTTAGTGACAAACTGGGACTTATTTTAACTTGAGCCCTCATTTTTTTTCCCTTGTTCCTAGAAGTCCCTCTAGTGGCAACTAATGTGAATTTTAAGTCATCACATAAATAGCATCCATATAAAAAATCAAGCCATCCCAATATATTTAAAGTTCAGCATTTTCATTCATAAAACAATTTTGGCAAGTGTAGCCAGAGTTCTAGAGGCTCTTTTTGGGGATATGCCCATTACTTGCTCTTCAGAACTTAAAGAAATCGATCATGAATACTAGTCTTTAGGAAATAAACATATAGCTAGGAGTCCCCTTTTCTACGTATTGTCGGCAGGAATTTTGTAGCCCACTATGTAAACCTCATTCACCAGATTTCTAGATAAGAACTTCCTGGTAGAAATGTCACTAAAATGCCATCATCTGTGGGGCATGTACTGTCACGTGACCTCTTTAAACTAACAGTCTGTAGCAATGTGACATTCATCCCAGAATCGTGTGTATTATGTTGCTTGAAGTGTTGCATTTGGTTCATCGGTGCCTCATACTAATCTCTGTTCTTGTCATTCGTGTTGCACCCACCAACCCTGACACCAACCTAATCACACAGGGAGCATCTGGCTTAGACGGAAAGCCAGGATCCCGGGTGAGTCGGCCCTGCGTCCTGCTCCAACGTGCTTCATGGATATGAATTGTGTGCTCTGGGAAAGACCCCTATGTTCCCTGTGGTCTTCCCAGACAATGAGGGGGTCGCCTAGGGCAAGAATCAAAGGGGAAGGTGGAGAAAGATGGTAGAAAGGGAGGAAGAGAATGGGTGGCAACTGGCAAGTATAGGCTGAGCTGCCAGAGTGTCTTCAGAAGTTCAAGTCTGGATAGTTTACTAAGAGACAAGAATGTCAGGCCCAGCTGCCTTTAGTGTCTCAGCAACCTGAAACGATTCATAAAGCCTTCCCTGAATAACCCCATGGGAAACCCCTGAAGTAGTGAAAACGAGGAATTTATTTTTACTTGCTTTTCCTTTACATTTATGTCCACCTTGGACATGTAATTTCTTCCTTACAAGTAACCCCCAAGTCTCTGTTCATGAAGTGAATCAGTGTCTCCATCATTTTTATCACTTTTTGTTTTGTTTTTGGAAGCTCGACATTGACATTTTAGCCATAGTCACTCAGAATTTAGAAGAGTGTGATTAGGGTGATGAGAATTCACCAACATGAGAAAGAATTTGAACCTGAAGTCTTTCCTATCCAGACATCCCAATGGAATCCATAAATCTGCAAGAACAACAATGGGAATGTGCTAGACAGGTTGAGATGCAGTGCAGTAATCCTTATAAGCACAAATACAACGTTGCACCCTTTACCACTGTAAGCACAGCCTTCCTGACAATAGAGAAGATCATATTTGAAATCCTTATGACATTTTTAAGAATCAAAAATTTCAGTTCTAAAAACTTCCAGACCTCAGAGTTCTTACATTCTTTCAGATGTTATCTTTTCTGCCACAGAAACCAATTATGTCAGTCAAGTCACTCGACCTGCCTGGTGAGCAAGCTGTGGGCAAACCGAAAAGGAACCCCTCCTCCTCCTCCTCAGCCCCTACATCCCAATAGAGCTGCAGAAGGCTGTCTTGAAAGTTAAATACTATTTTTATTCATATGCTTCCCACTTCAGTTGCTAAAAACAGAGTTTGGAGGCTTTGGCCATGGGTGTCAGTGGCTGTGGCCAAAAGACTTGGGGCAAAGATATAGAGGAGGCACAGTTATACTTCCCTGGTTAAGACGATGGAGGCATGGGACTAAAGAGATGGCTCAGCAGTTGAGAGCACTAGCTTCTCTTTCAGAGGACCCAGATTAAGTTCCCAGAACTCCATGGAGGCTCACCAGCAGCTCTAACTATTCTACTTCCAGGGACCTGGCGCCCTCTTCTGGCCTCCATGGACACTGCACACACACAATGTCCATACATGCATGCAAACTCACACATACACATAAAATAAAAATCTGGAAAAAAAAAAGTGATGAGAGTGAAATGAAGATGCTTCATCAGAAAAGAATAAACAGCTATGAAATATGGCTTTGTCTATACCCTTCGTTGAAGCATGCAGTTAGATACGTCCTCTCTGTTGCATGAATTTTTCAAAAGTAACCGGCATGAAAAAACCAAGAATAAAGTGCTTCAAAATCAGATAAGCTATCCTAAGACATCATTCTACAAGCCGAGTCAGAGTAAATCAGAGCTCCTCTTCTCACAGTCCTCGTCTCTCACTTGTCTGATAGTATTTTATTTTCTCTCTCTTTAGGGTGCAGACGGTCCTATGGGACCCCACGGCCCTGCAGGTCCCAAAGGAGAAAGAGTAAGTCTCCCTTTGGGTTGTCATACTTAAGCTGAGCACTGAAGGAAACAAAGCATGGCTCCAAGGAGATCTCAAAGTGTTCATCATCCAGGAAAGATGGGGAGCTATCTAGTATTAAATGAAAATGTTGCCCATTTGAAGTCCTATTCAGATTCCTAAGACTAAGACAAAAAAAAAAAAAAAACCACAGTGTAAGATGGACTCAGCCTGCCTTAATGAAAACAATGCATACATTTACATAGCTAAAATAAATAGCTCCCATTATTCCTTCTTTAACCCATAAGGAAGATATTTTCATTGGGCCTTCATCCAGAAAGTTGAAGTCAATGGGGCTAAAATTTCCCAAACTACATATCCTGGTTGATAATCTTAATACAAAGCTACTGTGTTCATTCCGAGTAAATTATAATGTTTTTCCAAAGGAAATTACAGAACCTAATATTCTTCTCCACACGGTTACCCATGCTCTCATTTTTCTTTTGTGAGTTAAAGAATGGCCTGTTTTTCTGTAGCCATAAGGAAATGATTTCAGTGCATTATAAGACAAAACCCCTTCACTAGCCTCACTGTAGTGGTCTATGCTTCCACATCCATGGGAGGAAAAAAAAAAAGATAGACATTGGGAGAAGATGAATATCTGACACACAAAAATGTATTGCAGCCTTGGCAGCTGCTCACGTGTCTGGAATCTCTTCCCCTATATTTTTCGCCCACTTTTTCTTTTCTTCACCTTGGAAAACTCCAAACGCGCGTGCGTGTGTGTATGTGTGTGTAGAATTGTGTCATCGATTTTCCTAACACACACTGTATGAGATGAGGAAAGTACGTTGAACGTGAGTTTTTTATGATGTTGGCATCACTGTTCACCATGCAAGTTTGTGGTCTTTTTAAAATAAGAGTTTTCATCAGTCTGGGCTAATTTGATTTTTAAAGAGAGACCAGGTAGTAATGTCTCTGACATACCTTCTAATTCCCCGGTTCTGTGTTCTTTAAAGTAAATTCGTGCATGTAGTAAATTATTGTCAGATGCAACTGTGTACATTGCAACCCTTTGGGGGGTGAAAGAAACACTCCTACAAAAAAAGAAAAAAAAACTTAACTAGCAACTCAACTGCTCTACTATATTAGATAATGCCCTTATAATGGAGTCATCATCATCATCATCACATACTCTGTTATTAATGATCACAATAATATACATGCTACATAAATAATGCTGCAGAGGAAGCACCTGCTTTCTTTTTCTTATATTACAAAGATTCTTTTCTCACATAATATGCCCGGATTATGGTGTCTGCTCCCGGTACTCCACCCTCCCTCATTAGAAAGGATAGGCTTCTAAGAGGTGATATTAAAATATAACAAAAGAAACAATAAGATAAAACGAAAGCCATCACATCAAGGTTGGACAAGCAAACCAGCAGAAAGGGAAAGGGCCCAAGAGAAGGCACAAGACTCAGGGACACATTCGTTTGCATGCTCAAGTATCCCATAGAAGCACCGCAGGGGACACCATAATACAGCTATGCGAAACACCGCAGGGGACACCATAATACAGCTATGCAGAAGCACCACAGGGGACACCATAATACAGCTATGCAGAAGACCTTGCAAGCCCTGTGCACGGTACTTCAGTCTCTGAGAGTCCGTATGAGCTTTGCTCGTGTTGGTTTAGAGGGCCTTGTTTTCTTAGTTTCCTCCATCCCCTCTGATTCCTAGACTCTCTCTGCCTTCTCTTCCATGGGTTCCCTGAGCTCTGAGGGAAGGAGTTTAATGGAGACACCCCCTTTAGGACTGAGTAAGAAAGCATCCATCTTCATGAATCTAGAGGAGTTTATATTGCAAAGAAGAAATTATGCAAAAAAAAAAGATAGCCAGATAATAAAGCCAAAGTCAATACAGATATATATATATATATATATATATATATATATATATATATATATATATCTCCCAGCAAAGACAGGCCTTATCCAAGAAGAGTCCCCAAAGGAGATGAGCCCTTAAGAATATATTATTGTTATTTCTAAGATCAAGCCAACAACTTCTGATAATCAACTTCATTAAAAATACTTCAAAGCTAAGAGCATCCTGCTAACAGTGAAGATTCGTTTCCCAGCACTGGATGAAGAAACTCAGCCCATCCTAAAATTGGAGCAGCAAAACTCAGGCGGTCTGTTAGCAAAGTGCCCTGGGGCTCAAGAGGGTTTGGGATTTGGTAAATCAGCTGCTACTTCCGATGGCTCAACAGTATCTCAAGGGTATCAGGTCTCAGTGCTGGTGCAGAATTAGCCAGAAGAGCAAATGAAGTCTCCAAGAATTTTTGAAGGCGTAGCTGAAGCCAGGTGCATGCAGTGTGAAGTGCTGTACTTGTGTGTCCTCAAACTGGATCATGTGTCAGTCAGTATGCTGCAAGTGCCGGCTGCCCAGAGTGCCCGGGGCCCAGAGTGCCTGCAGCCCGGAGTCTGACGCTCACAGTTAATGGAGGTGCCATCTGGAGGCTCCTGCAGATGTTTCTGGTTTTAAAGCAGAAAGGATGGGCAAGGCAGGCATTCTAGAACAAGTCCTTGGTACTGACACGCAAATGAAAGAGCCTGGATGAAATTCAGCCAGCCTAAAGGAAATGAACCATTTCGCATGCAAGTTTTCCCAGTACATGACTGACACGCTAGTATGCAGCCCCCCATGCTCCCTGCCTTCCACCGAGTTCTTCATTTCGGTAAAGACAGGGCACTTAAGTTGTTCTATCGAACAAATCACTTTTCTCCTCCCAGCCACTTTCTCTTTGGGTCTGCCCGCCAGAGGTGAGAGCATGCTAGTGGTTTCGTTTTGAATACCGATTTCTTCCTCTGGCCTTAGACTCTGTACAGTTAGAAAGTTGAGAGTGTCAAAGGTTCTTTATTCTGGGGGGGGGGGGAGAACACCACTACATGTTCAAATCCATGAATTAAAATGTCATTTCTGAGGGTATCCAAGATGCAACCACTGGGGTTGGTGCTTTGGGGCTAAAGAGAAGATCCAAATTCCATGTGGCTTGAACAAGAAAGAAATGTTCCTTTCATATAACCAAAAAGCCAAAGGGGGAGTCTAGGCTTTGCTCCGACCCAGGCAAAATCCTAGCTGCCAGTCCAGGGGCCACTCAGGGAGGCTTATGCTAAGGACAGGGTTTCCCCCAAAGGAAGAAAATCTCAGTGGATACCACCTTCCAAGGAGCTTCCAGCTGGGCGTCCCCAGTTCTGACTCATGGGTCCACTTCTCGTGGTGCTCAGGTATGAGCAGCAGACTAGTCTAGAAGAGGAATCCTGCAGACAAATGTTGCAGTAATCACTTACCCCATGTAGCTAAGCCACAGTGTGTTCCTTTTAAAAACAAAGCAAGCCAAGGTTGTCGGGGGAGAGGTAGGAAGTTCTATGGCGATATTTAGATTAGATGAAGTCTACTGTTACAATAGCTTGCTTCTGTAACCTGCCTCTAAACCCCACTCCCAACATACCAATAACTGGTACGCATGTGCAGATACACACACACACACACACACACACACACACACACACACACACCACTTTAAAACTCATAACACTGCCAAACGTATCTGAAAGAAATTGATTTTAAATTAGCATAGTTTAAAGCCCTTTCCATTAAAAAAGTGACTTCTAATTGTATAGTTAGCACTTGTGACATCAATTATTTAACACTGTATAATGCCATGTATTACTATCACATTTAATATTCAGGATAATTTTCATAGAATATTCATCACCATTTTCTCTTAGTGATATAACCCAAGCACAGAAGGACTGAGGAAATTCCTGAAGTTCTATGGGCCTTACCACCAGAAAGATCCAGAAGTATAATTCAAATTTAAATCTAATTTACTGACAGCCTGGCCACTGCCCTGAGAACCATTGCTGTTTCATAATTAGCAAAGCGATGAGAAAAGCTCGGATTCTTAAGGATACCCGTCTCTGGTGATCTCGCTGTATTCTGTGTGTCTCTTTGCTGACTTCACCAACCCCCTAAATTTCAAAGAAAAAAAAATGCTAGTAATGCCTGATATCTGTTCACGTGGAAACCTTGAGAACAGAGAAGGAAAAACCTATCCCATGCCTCTGCAGATAGAGTTCACAGGGAAACCTGGCTTTCCATCCAGGCACAGTAAAAGAGAAAGAGAATTTTCTATGGAGTACTCGTGGAAATATCTCCATTGCCCCTGACATGTTCATGCTACATCACACATACCTTAGTCTGGAGGGAGAATCCCAAAAACACTCCAAAAGGAAACATGTATCTGTACTGTGTTAATTATTTCTATTCATGGACCTACCTCTGGTAACTCTGATTCTTCACAAGCATCCTGGATTATCATTTATGCTAACCCTATTAAATGAATGCTTAGAGCACATTAAGATATGTGTCTACCCACCAAGCGCTCGCTGAGGGCAGACAGATTTTTTACTGTTCCTTTTCAAAAAGAAAACAAGATGTGTAGAACAACGCCTGACACAATGTGATTAATATATTCACTAATATTTACTAATACGCCGAGCACGGTTCTAAAACACGACTGGTAGAAGCAAAGCCAGGGCCCTGGAGCCCAGTGTGCCCATTCTAGTGACAGACAGATGGAAGATAATGGTAACAACATCTGTGTGTGTTTCACAGTGCACGGAGCGGAAGTGAAATACGGCTGTGGAAACGGAGTGTGGCCGAGGAAGGGCTTCTCTGAAGAGAGATGATTTTTAAGAAATATTTCTTTAATACAAAAGAAAGCAATGCAGCCCAAATATCCCTTAAGCCAAAAATTCAAATTGTGAATCCCTCTAAAATCCAAAAACCTCTGGGCACAGCACTGCAGATGGGAATTTCAGTGCTGGCTTCATGTGACGCATTGCAGTAGAAACACAAGCACAATAAAGATACTGTATGAAACGAACTTGCAGGGTACGTGTGCAGGATGCATGTCTAAAACAAATGTGTTTTGTAGTTTGTGTTGTGCCTCATCCCCGAAATATCAAATCCAGAGTCAGCTCAGCTCCTGAGCATTTCCAGTCAGGGACGAGAACCTACAGCTTAAGACAAACAGCAATGTTTTGCACAGATGCTAGAGGAACCCACGTAGAGCTTTCTACATGGAGGAATTCTTTAACATACCTGAGCAGTGGCAGCTTCTTCCTGTCCTGTCAATGGTCAGCTAGTGAAATCTGCCATGGTGGATGACTGTCACTCCAATCTTAAAGGAATATCAATCATTGGCATTGCTTTCTGTATGAGCCATGTGGGGATGCAAGGGTCTGTGTGTGATTGGAACTTTCTGCTTTTTCATTTTAGGGAGAGAAAGGAGCTGTGGGAGAGCCTGGACCCAGAGGGCCCTATGGGCTGCCTGTGAGTTCACTGTCACGTGACCGCCACCATCAGCATGCCTGTGACCTGCCACTGACATGTTTAACCCTTCCCTAGGGGGCAGACTAATCTTGTTATAGTAGCAAAGGCAATCCACTGAGTAGTCACAGCACAGAGAATTCTGTAGTACATACTCTGTCTTAAATGGTCCCTGTACGTAGAGACATACCCAAGCATGTCATGAGATTGAAGATCAGAGCACTATCTGGAAAACAAGGTTCTGCCTGTCAGAACACATCCTTCCCATGCCATCTGAGTGGACATCCCTCGAAGGGTCACTCATACCAATTGTATGTGAACATTTCATTTGGAACAACCTTCATTCCTTGTCTATTCTCATAGATTATTAGGAAAAAAATTTCTCTTGCAAGTGAAAATTATGACCCAAATTGAATTCATGATGACAGTGCTTCTTACCTGTCTGAATTCCTGACAGGACAGATGATTGCCAGAACAGGATGTTGGCAGTGTTCTGTCTTCTAAAATTCTGAACTATGCAGAAAAAACCTGTGAGGCCACAGGTTTGCACAGACATGGTTCCAGCCAGTTGTGTAGAATAGGACTCAAAGTAGCATGTGTTGCATTTAGGTTTTTAACCTGCCAGTGCTTTCCACGGGCTTTTTATGAACTCAGATAGCAAACTTCATTCACAATCATTTCAGTGCTTAAAGAGATGCACACTACAAAGCTCACTGTTAAGCAGCTTTTGAAGTTGGGATGTTCACACTTCTTATATTCAGGATGATTGCCTAGCCAAATTCAAATGATATTTAATGATAAACAGGTTTTAAGTTCTCCGTTAATTGAACAGCTAATTGAGTTGTCAAACGAAAGGAGTATGGTCTACATCTTTTGTTAGTGCTGATGTGTTTTAACTCAACTAAACGTTTTGTTTTGCACTTCCTTACTGGAATGCTAAGTCTGAGAGCAAGCACAGAATTTGAGCAACCTTATCTATTTAACCCAGTAAAGAATTTAAACCCCTCACACCTCATAACTTCAACTAATAGTCCCCTCGCTTGATTTAAAGGAATCTGACTAATCAAGAAGCCTTTTTCACATTTCTAGCATAGTCTTCTTAATACTAATGTTGCATGCCCAGAGCAGCCTCAAACAAGAACCTATTGGTGAAACTTAGGAACACTAATGTAGCTACTATGGTTCTTTGGCAGGGCAAGGATGGAGAGCCTGGTCTTGATGTAAGTAATCTGCACAGCAAACATCCTTTTATTATAATCGACACAGTCAATGGTCTCCATTGTCAGGGAACACCAAGAATACAGAATATTCTGTCTGTGAATGTATTATACACACACCCATACATCATGTATACATACATGTACACATATGTACACATACTGTGTACATAGACAACATAAAATACAGAGGAATAATATAAAATTAGTAACTGACACTGAATAATGGTACTTCAAAATCCTTTCCTAAATTAAGAATACTCAGCATCAGCATGACCCAGTTTTAGAAAAAAATAACTGTGTACCCAATCAGTCTGCCTCTCATGTGCTGCCCTTGGGGAATGGTGCTTTGTCAAAGCAGTGGTGGTGGTGGTGTTTTTCTATTAAGTTTCTATGTCCATTTTCTCATGCTAAAATATTGTATTTTATGTAATATATATACACCTTTTTATATTATATAAATAGACTGTCACAGTTTGTTGGTAATTTGTGAGTAATGAAGTTATGATAGCAGCTGTTTATTGAGCACCTGCTATGTGCAGGCATCATTCTGGCACTTTGCCTCTACCATCTCATTTAAGATCTACAACAGCTGTGTGATGATAGTCATTAACCTTATTTTATAGTCAAGGACTAAAGGATGGAGGTAAGTGATTTACCCAAACCCACACAAGTTAATAAATGTGCCAGGATTCAAATTAATATTTTTGTGTTCCTTCTCCTGCATTTTCTAGAAGAAAAAAAAAAGGCAGGAAACCTATTATACGCAGCTCATTGAAATGGTAGAGAGTACTGTTTCTAAGTGGTACTGCTCTTTGTAAGTTTAAAGGTTGACATGTCCATTTTTATATGAGTTCAGATCAATGAACTGTGGTGGTGTTTGTTGTTTTTCCTGTGACTTTACCATAGTTACACCAATAGATAACTTGAGTTTGCTTTTTTATCCCCTAGGGCTTCCCTGGTCCTCGAGGCGAGAAGGGTGACCTGGGAGAAAAGGGAGAAAAGGTGACTTTTCCCAGCATGCACCTTGTGTGATTCTGCTAGCACTGTCTGCTCTATGGCTGAACCTGTGTGATGCTGTCATTCACCTTTCCTGTCTCGGTCCTGTGTTCCAAAAACATACAGATGGCTGATCTAAGGAATCAGGTCTTCAAAGAGGACTAAAGAAGACTACACAGCTAGAAATGAGGGCACCATCCAGCAAAGGATTCTAACCCCTGGGTGTCACAGCTTCAGTCTCTCAACTTCCTGACACCAATTTGTTTTAAATGTAACGTCCAGGGGATTGAATTTTTTTTTCTCACAAAAGTAAAATCACAGTGCACAAACCTGAATGGTATTTTGGCAACACCCATCTTATCCACAGGCCAGGATCTCATTTACCATTATGACATTCTTAAGAGAAACTGATGCATGCAGCATTTTTAATTTTTAAACTCAGAAGTAGAAAGAAGCATTGTTATCTGTAAAACCAATAGTTGTAGCCTTTTGAGTTAAAAATTGGCTTTTTTATGGCTTGGCCGATATCAAACAACAGATTTTATGAGTAAAGTTTAAACAACAACACCTTCTTTAGTTCTGTGTTCTCTCTCTCTCTCACTCTCACTTTCTCTCTTTGTCTCTGTCTCTGTCTCTCTCTCTGGTTTGCTGTAGTCTTTAATCCATTAGTAAATCAAATAAGGTTTTATATTGGATGAAGCAAAAGACAACAAAAAGTCAACAACAAAGATCTTAAAGTAATTGAATAGCTACATCATGATTCCAATTTAAACCAGTTTCCCTGATACATGTAATAATGTAGTGTTTTTGAAAACTCAGGGAATTCTCTTGACCAGTGAAACTCTTCCCTATTGTGATGCAAGCCCAAAGGGGGTATGCCAAAGAAAGGGAATGAAGTTCACTGCATATGTATTAAGAACTAAGTTCCTCAGCCTCTCTCTGGTAAGAGCCTATACAGTGGTATTTCCAAAGCACGACCATCAACAGCATCACATATGTTGAGCACTGAGCATTACTTTCCCCAAGAGCTTTACACATGATAAACCTTGAAATCTTCACACCACCACCCTGAGGTGGGTGCTATCATTACCCAATTCTCACACACAAAAAAGAAAGTTTGCCATAAAAAGGTTTTCTCCATATTGCAAATCCTGAGTACAGGTTTTATGTGGTTTGAGATAATCTTAGTGCAAGAACACGTGGCAAATTGTCTTAAAGGCTATGTTCACTTATTTTATATTTACCTAGTAGGCTGTATGCTACTCAGGTTTATGATCTTTAAAAAGGTTAGAAATTACCACTATTGGCTCATTGGTAGAGACCTTACATCCATGCACAGAGCCCTGAGTTCATTTCCCAACATTGCAAAGAGGAGGAGGGTGTAGGAGAGAAGAGAAATTTCCATTCATATAGCTTATAAAAGCACAAACTCCCAAGCCCATCTTCAGAAAAATGTTAACTGCCCATGTGAAAATATTTCCATGATTAGAGGATTAACATTCAGGAAAATTAGATTCTGAATGCTGAACACTCTGCGTATTTTTCTTTGATATAAGAAGTAAAAATTGACATTTCAACTGCTCATACACACAATGAGAGATAACTTTGTGGCACATAGATAATCACTATTTTATAACCTGATGTTGATTAGTAACATTGACATATTATTTTAATCTCGTTTCCATAATCACTTAAATTTTAACCATAGGAGAAAAGCATTGCCTATCACTGAATTTGAGTATTCAGTCTTAAGCCCACTTGCCGATCAAATAATGAATTGCACCAAATAACCAACACTCCTGAGCTCTGTTAGACCCACTCAAAGACAGACCTAGGGCTTCATGGAGGGCAGAGCACACCCATCAAGTTTCGGTTTATATCATGGCATGGAAGCCGCTTGGTGCAGGAGGGCACTGGGTCTTCACGGATCAGTGCATCACCCACTCGTCATACCTGCTTTTCCTTACCCTCCCTGTCACATCCTTGTCTTCAATCATGCACCACTAAGTGCTCAGAATGTCTTTAGCCTGCATTCAAGAAGCCCAAGTGGTTTTGATTCCAAGCCTTCTGCTGCAATGTTTTTGGCACACCGGAGATGAATGAGGAGGAGCTTCGGCTCGTGCTGTCAGAGTGAATGCAGAAATTTGAATGAGTGTCTCAGACATGTCTGTGGTGTGTGTCGTTCTGTCGTTTCTCTTTGAATATTCATGCTGTTTGCTTCAAAGACTATTCAGTCTTACTGTAACCGCCATCCAGACTGCAGAATGAATGCTCTCATTTAAGTATGTATCTATGTATCATCTTTTGCCTTCTGCACAGCACCAACTCCCTGTCTATGTTTGCAGATGTGTATGTTAATGTAAAACAGCTGGGGTGCATTCCTTCCTTCCCCTCCTTTTGCCTCCTTTCCTTAATTCCTCCATCCCTATGATCCATGCAGACGTCCCACAACCTTGACCTTGATTCCCAAATACTAATTTCCACAGCTACACTCCCACTATGCGATTATCCTGCCTACCTCATTTTAATGAGCCCAGACTGCTTTTCCTATCCACAGCATTGCGAGCTGGAAACTCATTTACCATTGTGAACAACTGGCATCAGGTCAACAAGAGAGTGAAGATACCATCTAGGTTTTTAGACGTTGGTTCTCCACTTGGCATTGCCACCAACTATTAGCACCTGAAGCTTTTGTTTAACTCATTAAGTCAAAGCGCTTACTTTCATACCTGGACATTTTTACTGAGAGCTGCAAAACAGAGTATCTTTGGACATCCCTGGGAGAGATGGAAGCCATTGCCTCTCCCTCTGAGTCTGTGTAGCCATCATGTTTAAAGAATAAGGAGGAGGGAAAGGCAAGTTGAAAGGTACTTGTAATTGGGTGTAGTATCCAGTGCCCACCCAAGTCCACCTGCCTCTGACGGCCTCAGCACCATTGATCCCCAACATCTTTGCCAGGTCCACAGCACAAATCCCTAATTCATAACTGACTCCAATATTATGGCGGTCAGCCATCTGATCTACCTTTCTGATGCCTCAGCGCTTTTGGTCTCCTCCTCTCTTCAATATCATAAATAAATAATAAGTCCTGATGCCAGAATCCATTTTCACCATGGCAGTTGAAGCTTTGTTTTGTTTAGTAGCATCGTGTCTTCTCTATACCAGAACACAGTGGTAAATGCCCTTCCAGACTATTCCTGGCTAAGCCATATTCTGAGTTATTTTTTATTCTACACCCCCCCAAATAAAATCTGTCTTTTATTTAAACCCTTGTATTCACAGGGGGAAAAGGGAAAGAAAGGCAAAAAGGGGCCTAAAGGGGAGAAAGGAGAACAGGGCGCTCCTGGATTAGATGCACCCTGCCCGTTGGTATGTCTAACTTGTGCAACTGTCTCCAGATGTTTTGTGTGAGGGTTGAGTTGGGAGAGGAGCAGGCCAGAGAGACCAGTAACAGCAGGTTCCCCTGAGGGCCATTTACATGGTCCTGTGGACAGGCGCTCAGAGGTGTGTGCCCAGTATACACTGACATCGGTATACACTGACGTGTCTCATGTCATGTTTTATATTCATCCCCCCCACTCTAGTTCCAAACTCAAGCCTGACTATAGGATGTGCAGAAGAGTCAATGCCACTCTAGTCTCCTCAAAAGAGGAGGCTGTGGTACCCTGACCAAGCCTCCTTGTGATAATGGGAAACTCCTCTGCGTGTTACTGTCCCTTCTAAATTGTTCCTCTCCCAGCTTATTCTTCTAGTTGCTTCTTCAGCAGATTTGTTGCTTTCAATGAATTCTTGGATTAGTAACGTTATGAGTTAATCTTTACAAACAGGGATTCCGTGGCGTTAAGGGGGAAAAGGGGGAGCCAGGCCAGCCTGGCCTGGATGGGCTGGATGCCCCTTGCCAATTGGTACAGTATTTCTCTTTCCTACCATCCTGCATGTCGTTCCTTTATTTACCATGTATTCATCTGTATCAGTGTAAAGCCCTTCTTTCTGGAGCAGGCTTTACATGATAAACATACTACATGCATGTGCATGAGCAGACTCCTCCCTGGGATCTGCAGAGGGAGAGAGCAAGCACGTGTTATCGACGAATGCCAATTAATCGTCTAACATTGTTCTCACTACTGACGTGTCCATCTCTATGTTCTTTAGAATATTAACTTACCCAGTAGATATCCAGAGATTATGTGTAAGTTAGATAAAAATACATGATGCAAAGAAAGCACAGGTAGGCCAGAACTTTGGGCTTTCACCCTACTCATATTTTTTTTCCTTTCCTCTAGAAGAAACAAAGGTATTTTTGTATCTCCCACTATAGTTTTCTCAGGCCATCAATAAGGATAAACCTACATAACTAAGCTTCTGCCATCAAGGGTTAACCAATGCACAGCAACTGTATTAAGAGACCATAGGAAAGAAAGCATTGGTCCTGCACATCTGAAGATGATAATTGTCTGCAGCCTAAACCCTCTTCTCTTGTCATAACCTTTCCGGTATATAATGGTCTCTCCTTTTAAAACTCACTTTCCCAAAATAGACGGAACTCCCTCCTCCATTGGCATGAACTCAAAATCCTCCTTATACTAAAATCTAAAATTCTACTGGCTGATCCTTTCCCTTGTACCAATCTGGCATTACCAGTTTCTCCCAAATATGTTATAAAGCTAGATTTTTTTTTACAATTAAAAAGGCAGTGTGGTTATATTTTATGGAGTATAGAGAAAGCTTTTTATCATCGTGTTCCACTTGGTCTGCATGGCCTTACATGACTCTTCAGTTATCATAAGCATGACTCGTTAAAAAGGTACATGTATTATTTTGTGTCTTTTAAAAGATAATATGCATAGAAAAAAATGTTATTCAGTCAATTGTTATAGTTAGAAAATATTAATATGGAGTACTCTGTCTTTTGTTTGCTTGGTGTTAAGTCACACTTTATAAGCTCCTTCATTGGAGGAAAATGCATGCCTTCGACTGTGTCACATCTTCCAGTCTCGTTTGTATCTGAAGATGCTTACATCTTAAAATATATTTTGTAGTATTCAGGACCCTTCATTCGGGATGTTAACTAACTTCTGAAGATTTAAACAGATGTTCTGGTGAACAGCGTGCATGGCACTTGCTCTAATGTGTAGGTAGACTGCCATGCTTCAAATGAGCAGATTTTGTAGTACCCACTTACCCTATAAGAAGGTAGACAGCACAGGCATACGGAGAGCTATAAACTTCAGATAGAAATGGATTGCCATTAATTACCATTGCCATAAACCATAGTCCATAATGGCCACAAGGAAATGAAACCGATTAATTTGGCAAAGACAACTGTGGCATTAAGAGACGTAATATCTAAAGGTGTACTGTGAACAGAGCACGAGGCAATTATGCTTTGTAAATCTGATTTTCAAAATTAGACATAGCTTTTTCCATATTTGCCTATTTTCTAGATGTGTACTCAGTCTAGAAAACATTTGAATTACCTTCATTTTAGCTAACAGTAGGTAAAATATCATGAGCCACTCCTTAGTATAAGATGTCTATGACTGTTTTTGAAGTCTCTGAGCATGTAGACTTATATCTGATCATTATTAGGAGCCTAAGGAATTCTTTTCTTCCCTTCAAAACCAGGGACCTGATGGATTACCCATGCCTGGCTGCTGGCAAAAGGTAGGTAGGCCTTATGGCTTTTTTGTTTGTTTGTTTGTTTGTTTGTTTGTTTTTCTAAGAAGAAACCCTAATCTTGACCAGGCCCTTTCCATTACAGAACAGACCTTTTACATTGACATTCTTGAAAACTGTTTAGGTATTTCAAAACAAATATGAAAGCTCTAGGCAATCTTTAAATGAGCGTGTTTATTACCGATTTCCTCCCAAACAAATGAGCAAAAGCAGTTCTTGACAAATTATAATCTGGAATCTCAAAGTCTGTTTGTGATGGAAAGGCACAATATTTAGAAAACATTTTTAGTTGTGATTTTTCCCTTTGTAACACTTGCAGTGGCAAATACACAGATATATGGCAGAACTCTGTCAATATTAGTCACACAACTGAGAAAGCAGAAAATATAAACATACCATTTATCAGCAATATCTTGATTGAGTTAGTAGTGTCTGCTTCAGCTTATACTGTCAGCCTTTATATTGGTTTGCTTGATCCTCATCACATGATGTCCACAGTCACTATGAATGCATTCAGTACAGATGGCTCTCTCAGAGAACCTTCTGTGCACAGAGGCTATATGTTATGTCCTGTCATACAGGGATATTGTTTCAGTTAATCCATATGGTAGTCTACACGAGTAATACAAAGTTGGAAACATGAAGAAACTTCCAAGAGTGACAAGTTGGAAGGTAACAGGTCTAGGGAGAGTAAGCAGCCGGAAGTAACAGTAGCAGTGTTTCAAACAGGTAGGCAGGCCTCTCTGCATTCTGCATTGCCCAGGGAGTGCAGACTCCCTACATGGTAATGCCATAAGCCCAGTGTGCAGGTTACCAGAGGGCAAAGAAATGCCTAGAAATGGCAATGTGATAAGGAAGTATCCATGTTGCTTTGATAGTTTTGAAATTTTATCTCCAATACTCTGTAGCTTATCCTGTAACTGTAGCCAGCCACGCTTCATCACAAAATTAGAGTAAACTATGTAAGCCAGAGTGTGGAAACATGAGGAGACACTGGGTTCCTGGTTGCTTCTCAAGGCAGCAACTGAACCATCAGGAAACCTTATGTAATTTGCTTTCTCAAGTAGCTTCACATGCTTAGCTGGCGACAGAAAAGCCTTGTCTCATAACAGCATCATTTATTTATTGGCTCCCCCTTTAGTCCTATCAAATAATTAACTCAGTTGCATCTGAAGTCAAGAGGGTCCCTGGATATAGAGCCGCTCATCAGATTCTCCCCTCACCTGGTAAAACCAGCCTCTTGCCAGCTTAGCTTCCGTGCGCAGACATTGTAATACCATCCTATGCAGGGATGGCCATTTGCTCTCTAACCTCTCCCTTGTAATGTAATAAAATAGTGATTTCTTTTTAAGCTAGTCATTAGCACACCGCACCTAGAGATGCTAACAGTTCATTCCCTCCACACTGTAACACCACTCGGAACTTGGAGTCCTTTCTGGTCCAGGACACTTCTGAATCATTTCATAAAGACATACATATGATGGCCGAAAGCAAATGGCTTTTCATCTTGTTAGCCCCTGAAATTAAAACCTGACAGTAACACAAATAGTGTGACAGAGTCAGAATTGTTCATGTAAACATTCGCCTTTCTATAAAATAGATCCTATATTCTGCATAAGATTAAGAAGCTTGTGAGTCTAGCCCCTTCTACAAAGGAAAATAACCCAATTATAAACCTTTGATGTTGCCTTAGTACCTCCGCACAACACATATGAACTCCAACCAAGTCTTCCTTCTCCCAATATCAATGAAATAATTAGGAAAATGCCAATTTCTCAAATTTCTTAAATAGCCAATTTAGATATCTCAAATATTCAAATAATTTTTTATTGATATGTCATCAGTAAAGCAGGTAGGTGGCTTCTGATTAGTCCTATTTTATTTAGGCTAGCCAGTATAAACACATTTGTGGAATTTTAGTGCTTAATTAGCGAATTTAATATACATAATGGAGTCATTATGACATGTATATATTTGATCATATTCATCCACTATTCTCTTGCCTATTCCCCACTACCACTGATTTCCTTTCCAACTAGTCCCCCTGCTATTTTGATGGTCTAATGAATTTCATTAGGTTTCTTAGAGAAACAAAGATTATTTCTCTGAGAGTATAGATTGTTCATAAGAGTATGGACACCTTAACAGTGGTCAGACTGTTAAAGAGATCATCTATCCATCAACTCCATATAGATCCTCCATGATAGGATATTGAAAGATTCAGTCTTATGCAGTTTTTCTTGGGGGAAAAAAAAGTGTTATTAATGACCTGGGACTCTGAACTAGTTATCTGTGGAGAACGGGTCACAGGCATCTATTATCCTACTCTCCTCTAGATTTTACTTTTCTCTGAGTAAAACTAAAGGATAGAGGAAGGAAGAAAGGAAGCCCCAGACATTGTGGCAGCCTTTAGTGCCAGCATCCAGAAGACCCAAAGAGCTCTGTAAGTTAGAGACCAGGCAGAGCTACACAGTGAAACCCTGTCTCAAAAACAAACAAAACAAAGCAAACTCCTACAGAAGCCTCTAAGATCTGCTCTATAAGCTAATGTTGCAATGAAAACCATCACACTTGCATAAGAACTGGTAGTGGGCGGGTTTACCTTTCCAGGTTGCTTTCAGGGCAAGGCTAGTTATAGGAAAAAAGGAGACGTGAATAGGAAAGGCTTATGCATTATAGGCAGGAAGCTGTTGGTCAATACTGCCTTTGAGCTTGGACCTTTTTGGCCATTATTGGGTTGTGTTGTAACACCTGAAGACATTGTGTGTACTAATGAAAGCATGCCTGTAATAAAATCACAGTTTTCTGCTTTCCCAGCAAAGTGACTAATACGGTCACTTACCATAAAGTTCTAGGTTGGCAATGGAAAAATATGGGTTGGAAGTAAGATGAGAACGATGATAAACTGGAGTTTTTAAAAGTATGACATGGGAAACATCAAATGCTGAAACGAGCTTACTGGCTTGAGGGGGACAAAAGGACTGCAAGGCTCTTCCAGTGTTTGTAAAATACTTGTTAATTTGGAGTTATTATCAAAGACCCACTAACTCCACGTGTGTCTCTTTGTTGTCTGTTTTTCTGCAGTGACGAATCTAACCTTCCAAGCATGAAGCTGTGTATATAATGGTCCACCTTTTGTATTTATAGTTGAAAAACCCGAATTGCAGATTTTGCAAGTGTGGAATCTGCTCACTGGCGCTCCCTCTCCCTGCTCACAGTAGTACCGCCGTCCATCTTTTTTCACACCTGAAATTAGGCAGTTTACCCAAGTGAGGAGCCTGCAGGAAATAGAGATCAGTGTCTCTATTTTATGTGGACATACATATTTATATAGGCCTCAGTGATAAAGAATGATTGCTCTCGCTATTTTCTGTTTTGGGGCTTGCTGATTGCATGGACAAAAGGTGCCGTGAAATAGTTGACATGAAATTGCGGCCTAATATGGACTCAAGGCTATGACTGTGTAGCTCACATTCCCTAGTAGCAGTCACTCATGCCCACACCACCTACTGAAACGTACTAAAAACAGCATGACCTTGTGCCAACCCTGCTTGTGCAAATGCAGATGTCTGCATGCTGCCTCAGAAGTTCTTTGAGTACATCTGAGCTTTTGTTCCTTTTGTCGTCTCAAGGGGGTTACACCGTGGCTTATTGCCAAAAAGAGATAAGCTGACGGAGAGCACACACACAGTTGGTCTTACATTTTGAGGGAGTTGCAGTCCCGACTGCAGATCCACAGCTCCTAACAATGTGGGCTCCTGTGACCACCTTGGTTGAAATACCAAAGGGTTGAGCCGACTATTGCCACTTGTTTTCCTCTGGCTGCGCTTGGCAGTGAAGACGCCTGAAGAGGACCGGTTCTGCACCCTGCACTGTCTTTTGTGTGACCAAGTTGGAAGGAGGTTCATAACCATGAACACCCAGGACAGCAGGAATTGTTTTTCTACAAAGGCTGACTTCCCACGGGTGCTTTGGGAAGATGTCAGAGGTAATTGCGCAGCAGTGTTTTGGAGTGTTTTGAAAACAGCAGAGCCTTGGAATGGAAGTCCCTGTTTGTTCAGATTGGAAGGTGCAGACACTATCCCCTCAGAGCTCAGGTGCTGAAGAGAGAACTTGTTCCAAGAAGGGTCAGACAGGATAAGCTTTGCCACAAATGCAGGGGAGTTAGTGTTAACTCTACCAAAGGTGGCCCGAAAGCGTCCCTCTCCCCCTTCCTTTCGGGGTTGACCCACAACATTTTTTTTTCCTACAAGTCCTAGAGACAAAATGTAGTTTCCATTTTCTCTCCTACATTTTATTTTCTTAGTTCAGAAACAAAATATTTGCTTCAGTTTGGGTCTCATAGGTCTTTAAAGATTGTTTTTTAAGAAAAGTTTTGAAATCATAATTTGAACCCACTGGTAAAAATGACCTCTTAACATCTCCTTTTTGGTTTGCGTGAAATAATTGAAGAGATTGTGGGGAGACTTCATTTTTCCCTAATTATTATGAAGTATGAAGATTAAGAATTTCTTCACTACTTTTTAATTTACACTGACGAATTTACCTGTCAGTTATTGTAAAGATTTTAGCATGAACTTGCTTCTTCTAAGTTTTTCCTATATTGAAGTTTATTTCTTCAGTTTTGTTTTTACATTTCTGCGTGTTTGTCTTATACACAGACCAAATCTGAGATCTCAGAAAGCTCTGAAATACAGTTGCCAGAGAAAGGGTCTTGTTTTCTCTAACTTGTTCAGAACATACCTAAGCAGACTCTGACTGGGAATTTATTTGCTAAGTTTGTGGCATGTTTTGAAATGATTTATTCTAAGTGGAAGGGTTGCTTGCGAGAATCACCCTCCATGGGAGTGGTGATCCTAGTAACCCATTAGAGAATTTTATTTCCCTCGGTGATTAAATGTCATTTTTGTGGGAACATTTCTAGTTTGGTGCTTGGATTTTCACCACCAGAGGGGAAATCAGTTCATGCTTAGGATGACAACAACGAAGATACAGTTTCAAAGCAGATCTTAAGATGTCTTTCATATCATGTAACCAAACACTCAATCATACAAAATGATGTCATCTTTTTTTGTTATGCCATTTCTGAGATTAGAACTTAAATGTTAGATCAGACTATCTGGTAATATTTCTAATGACATTCCACACTTCTAAGCCAATTTAGCATTTGTGTGTGGGGGTTTTTTTTGTGGGTAGAGAGTATTTTCTAACAATTTCTTGTATGATGTGGGTAGGGTAAGATATTTCTCAGTATATGAAAGAATGTGTCTTAAATCATTTGGGAGACAAAAATGAGCCCAAGATTACACATTATCTTCAGGAACAAAAAAACAAAGCAACTATGGAATCTTGAGGACAATCTGGAGACTATATTTCCTCAAACTTCAATTAGAAAGAGGTTTCGGGATGGATCATGACTTAAAACTTAGATTCAAATGAGAGTAGCTCAATGGTAAAAGCATCATTAAGACATTGGACATGCCCCTGTAAAGAATACTGCACGGACTGTGTGCGCACTGGGGTTTTGCTCGTAAGACACATTTAAAGGAATGCCTGAACTTCTACTTCATGAACTTCCTTGGAACAGACATGGGACAATGGCAGTCATCTGTGCTCGGTGGCTTGCTACCTTAACTACCAGGAGTTAACCTTAAACTTGGGACTACTGAAACGTCTTTAATCATCCATTCTGTCATCAACCTGAGTAATTTCCAAAGGAATCAGTAACAGATTGTCATTGTTGATACGTATGTTTATAGATAGCATTCTTTTTCATAAAGATTTCCTTAGGAGAATTAAGGAAAAAAGGTATGAAACACCCACTGGAAATATGTCAAGATCGGGTTTTACTTCAGAGCAGCAAATGTCTCTAAAGGATGCCATTGTTGTATCATTTTACATTGCTTTCCATTAGCCTTGGTTGCTGCTGGTAAATATCCTTCCTTTTTGTCTCTATGGATAGTGGACCTCGACTATGGGTAACTTCATTTCTCTGTTTAATGGCATTCCTAAGCTGTTAGTGTGTGGTTTTATTTTTGAAGATCATGAATCTGTTGTAAATGTAGCCCAGCGACCAGCCTTTCCTAATGTAAAACAGGGTTCTGTGCCCCCCTTATTCTGCGTTCACTTTATATCTATACCATATGCCTTTATAAGTTTTCATTTACCTTTTTTTTTTTTTTTTTGAGTTCACTCACCTTTCAGCTTACACACAGTAAGCTAGATGCAGCCAGTGTTAGAGAAATCTACATTTGACGTGTGGGATACCGGTACATAAGTATGCCCGAATCCCTCCCTCAGCTGTCCTTTTCCATTATCAAATGCAGCTTCGGAGGGTTTTTCCTTATGCTGTTATTTTATGGAAAATATTGGAATGTATCTAACTCCTACCAATAGAAAGTTCTTGGGATTTACACTCTGTGAGTATGATTGTTGGTGGGGCAGTTTGCACATGTATCCGCTAGCTTAAGGAAGTGGTTAGATCGCCACTCCGCACCTATGGGAAAACTGTCCTTGGTATTTTTTTCACTTAGGAAATGTGCCTATTTTCCAAGTACTCTTTAAAAATATTGGTAGTAAAACATAAAAAATAACATTTAACCCCCTTCCCAGTGTATTTTTCTGATAGTGGTTCAGCATCTTCTCAAAAGTGGTTACTAGAAACTTAGATGCTGACATCAGAAACCTCGGTTTTCTTCCTTTCTTGATGACATTCGGATTCTTTTGATGTTTAATGCTACCAAAACATGCAATTTAATCATTTTTACCCCCCCCCCAAAAAGCCCTACCTACTAGTTCATAGGTTTCACCGGATGGAGCTGTTATACTGGTGGTTGACGAGTTATACTTCTGCCCAGCTGTGCTAGGATATAAAGGTCCTCTGCGCCCACTTCCTGTTCTCTTAACACATCTACTCACCCAGAGATACTCCTCTAACTTAGACTGCTGGTGAATTTACTTAGGGTTTTGGTTACTTCTATAGTAACAAACATTTTAATGGCTTCTTTTTATTTCCACTAAAATACATTTACATGCATAAACTGCTGATTAGCAGGCTGTCTTGTTATGCTTGATTTCTTGACAACAAAGAAAATACCACTTCTCTGACATATCCCAAGAACATTAATGAGTCAGGTTCACAACGAATGTCTTGCACATTGTTGGAGTTTGGGTGGAAATTCTTCATAGTGTTGTAAATGTTTCATTAGGGTGGACATTTTTAAAAAAGATGTATGTATCTGATTTATCTTTTGGAAATATTATATTTTTATTTGTATTTTTTACATTTTAAAGTTCATCTCCATGTGCAGCTATTTTTATATTGCCAAAAACTCACATAAATACACAGGAAGAGAGAAATGGGAAAATATGGCAAACATTATCTTGTGGGGTTTTTTAGTGTTTCATGGGCCAGTCTCATGAACTTGGTTATTCTAATAATGTGTTATCTTTTCACTGTATATATGGTGCGAACCTGATTGTCTTGGTATTGTAAATATCTAAAATTGAATTTTCCCCATTTGATTTCTTTTTTCAATTTTCCCACCTGCCGTTATTGACTCATGGGCCTTTGAAGGCTCTGATTTGCAATCTGGAGATAATTGCTTTGGGTTCACTTTCTAATTTGTTTTTTATTTACTTTTAAAACTTGTTTTCAGGGGTCTTAGTTTGTGAGAAGCTGATCTTCAGAATTATTTTTACACTATTTATGACTTATTTTCATAATGTAAAAAGTGTGTAATTATTACAGTATTAACCCAAACAATGATAATGAATTGTATTGTTATAAAGTTTTAATGACATCCCTGAGAACTTTGTCCTTTTATTTACAAACAGGTGACAAATCATTTCGGTCTACTTTTCTTCATTATTGTAACCCTACCATTCACACCCTAGTGTGGTAATATTTTTTTTTTTTTTAAATGAATGTTTTCTAGGTCATGTAATAATGTTTCCACTCAGTCACTTTGTTCTGGAATTCCCTATCTGGATGATGTAAGCTACCTGACACTGTGTCATCTGTTGCTCTCCCACACCACACAAGAGAATAGTGCATATTTCACTGCATACCAATATACCACGTGACCTGCGTGACTTGGGCCTGCAGAAGGCACCAGAGATCTGCCAAAGCCCTTCCCAACACTCTTAAGTCCTCATATCTTGTCCTCCCTACCTCTTCTTTCTCCTTGCCCTCTGCTAGGACTTCTGCTTTCACCTGCTCACTAACTGCCCACCCTCAGGGCTCTAATCTGCAAGCTTTCTGGTGCTGCCCTGCCTGGAAGTAGTTCTCCCTGGAGATGCTCCTTCAGTTTCCAGGATGGAGAGGGAGTCAGCACTTCCCAGCTCCACAATGACTTCCTGACCAGGGGCAGTGGCCATATCTGCTTGGACTCCCCACAGGCATTCATTATATGTGCATATTTGCCCCTGCTTTTCTTCCTGACTTCCAAATCCTGGGAAGGAGCCACCTTCCCCTGCCATCCAGGCACACGAGATGACAACCTCGGTTGCTTTGGACACACCCATTCTGCTGATATACATGAGATAATGGCTTATCCCATCACCACACTTTGATGTTTTAACTCCCAAATCTCAGATCCACCCCTGCCCATCATCCGCCCACACACACTGACTCAGTCTAGACTATACAGAAACCCTCTCCCGTACTTTAGACGAGACTTCCAAGCAGACCCACTGAGGCTTATAACCCTCCTTCCCTTCTCTTCATAGTCTCTCATTTTAAAAAGGGTTTCCACAATGGGCGGTGGTGGTGTACACCGGTGGTGTATGCCTTTAATCCCAGCACTTGGGAGACAGAGGCAGGTGGATATCCATGAAATTGAGGCCAGCCTGGTCTACAGAGCAAGTGCCAGGACAGACACCAGAGCACCCTGCCTCACAAAACAGTTTGCTACATGAGATTTCTCATGAAGAATGTTGCCTTTTAGAAGACCCTGCACCAATGCAACTTTAGAGCCCAGAGAGATGGGGCAACAGATAAGGACACTTGCCACCAAGCCTAACAACCTGATCCAGTCCCTCATGGTAGAAGGAGAGAACCAATTCCAAAAAAAAGCAGTCCTATGGCCTTTACATGTACATTCTGTGAAGAAAACATAAATGATCTGTGGTCTTGATGCTGTTCCTCAGTGTAGCCCAAGAGCATGTGCTACCAAATACAGATCTGCAGGGAACTTTGACTGTGCCTCCTCCATCTCTCGCTTTAAACCCTCCAGCAGTTACCCCTCTTCACCAAGACCCTTTGGTGTAGACTATAAAGCCTGCTCCATCACATATGACTAGCTTTATAGAACATTCCGCCTTACAGGCCAGGAACACTTACCCAAAAGTTTTCCCATGGCAAAATACTCAACAAATCTTTAACTGCTCTCGCCTGAAAGAGTCCCTATTCCCATGCCCACAGCCCAGCTGAAGAGCACATGTTGTTCTTCCAAACCCCACATGTGCATCAACTTACTAAACATGCCTTCCTGCCAAGATGAGACGCTCCTGTGCTGCAGTCATTTCTTGTGCCTATCACCACGTAGGACAGAGCGAGTATTTAGTGACTGTGTGTTTGTCTCCTCCACTAGATAGTCGGGGGGGGGGCATGCATGAACCCAAATTAGTAAATAACGAGGCTCCAAGTAACAGAACTCACTGGAGTTTATGAACTTAATGTGTACAATGGTTAATCCACGTGGCTAATTCAGAGCATGCCTGCATGTGGTCCCTAAAACTTAAGAAAGGCGTGTTATGACTGTTTATAAGTCCAAGTACATCCTATACAGTTGGGGGTAATATCACCAATTTGGTATACTATCACCTACTCAGAAGCCAGAGAGCCGTAAAAGTTTGCAACTAAGAGAAGCAGGTTGAATTCTTTACCAACTGGACTCATCCTGGGCCCTTATTCTCTTTAGAACAAAAGCCCTGCATATCCATTACATTAGTAATGTTTGTGTCGACTAAAAGTCTTACTCTAAATCCACAAGGAGAATCATTTGTCCTTAAAGACCCAGTGCTTTATGGATCAGGAGCATGGATTAGGTGACTGCTGAGTCACTCAGAGCAGGCCACTGAGGCTTAGAATAAGTTGGTTCTAGTGCAGGTGTCTATCTCTGTTCGGTGTGTGAGGGGTTGCCATCCCTTTAAACACTACAGGCTGGACACTATAGTTACCATTCTCTCCATTAATTCTAGACTCGCTCTAGTTCTCAAATTTTAGCATCCATCCAAATCACTGGAGACCCTGTGAAAATGACTTCGTCTCTGACCCAGTATGTCTGAAATGGGAGAGTTGCAATATTCACAAGCTCCTAGATGGTAGTGATGAACTTGGTCCAAGGCCTACACTTGGAAGAACTACTAGTCTGTTCTGGTTTGTGTCCTTAATGACCTTAGTTACTTTAAGTGTCCCAAGGCAAAGATGGTTTATTTCCTTTATTGAGAACCATTTCCAGATATTTTCTTGCCTTATTGGTGTTTTCATCTACATTTAACCATTTTTTCGCAACTCCCTCAGGTAGATGCTGCTCATTCTTTCACTGCATCTGACATTATCCGGGGACAGAAAGCTTGTCATCTGCCTTGCTTCTTATTTATTTATTTATTTATTTACACACAATTATCCATTCGCAGACACAAAGCCTTCTCTAAAGTGGATTTTCAACCAATAGAAACAGAGCCCCTATGATCCCAACACCTCCCCAAAGCCATACTTCTGAACCATGCTGCTATAGAAACCAAGCCTTCACCACCTAAGCCTTGGGGAAGAAACGGCAGATCCAAATTGAGGCAAACACTCTCCTTCTGAGTTCTGAGACTGTGCAATCCCATGCATGACTAGGAAATAGTATCAAGTTCTTTCCCCAACAGTTCTGTTTGTTTTCTCAATAATTTTCCATCAATCCTGTCTATAACCTTATTAAGTATGGATGCTAGTGTGAATAACAGAGTGTCAGTATTTTTATTTGAGAAAAGAAATGCAGAGTGGCAAAGCCAAGGTGGTGTGACTCTTAGTGGCAGACAGCACAACCAGAACTTTCCAAGTATGAGAACATTATCCTCTGGTTCCTCCATTGGATATGAAAACCTTACAACATGATTTGTTTGTTTGTTTTTTTTTTCTGTAGTTTTGGAGCCTATCCTGGAACTCACTCTGTAGACCAGGTTGGCCTTGAACTCAGAGAGATCCTCCTGCCTCTGCCTCTGCTGGGGTTAAAGGCATATACCACCACCACCCGACTTGATGTGAACTTTCAGGAAAAAAAAACCAAATTCTAAATTATTATTTTAAGTCAAAGTTTCTTTTCCCTTTTTCATATTATTTATCAATTATTTCTAGGATAGCCTCAACTGGTATTTGTAAGGTTTCTTATCACCCAGCATACTTTAATTAATCACTGGGATCCAATGGGCTGAGTTGAATATCTGTAATCCACTTTCTAAGACAATTTATCTGACCTCAATGAGTTTCCATTTTTAAATTTACAGAAAGAGAATGAAGAAATTACCTTATTGAGGGCATCAATGAGTTAGTGCTTAGTGTAGAAGAGTCACAGCACTAGCTCTCTCCACTCTCCCCTTTCCTTAAGACAGGGTCTCAGCTATCCCAGGCTGGCCTTGAACTTTCTATATAGTCAAGGGTGACCTTGAACTTCTGATCCTTCTGACACCATCTTTCGATGTTGGGGCTACAGATACTGCACCCAGGATTGAACCTTCACTCATTCTAAGCAAGTCCTCTATACTAGCTAAGCTACATTCTCAGCTCCTATTACTATCTTTAGAACAAAACATAGCCTTAGAGTTTTGGTTGGTTGGTTGGTTGGTTGGTTGGTTGGTTGGTTGGTTGGTTGGTTGGTTTTTTCAAGACAAGGTTTCTCTGCACTGCTTTCAAGCCTATCCTGGAACTAGCTCTGCAGACTAGGTTGGCCTTGAACTCACAGAGATCCACCTGCCTCTGCCTCCAGAGTGCTGGGATTAAAGGCAGCACCACCAACACCCAGCTACTTAGAGTTTTGCAGTGAGCAAATGGCCTATATTGAGAAAAAAAAAATCATCCATCCTTAAAAGCTAAATGCTGTTCCTTGTGATATATACTGAGTATATATCACTGCTCCAAGGGTATCCAAGTACACCGTGTAAATGAGTTTAGGCACCACCAGTGACAGCGTCTAATGAGTAAGCAAGTTTGCTTCTGACAGCTTGAATTCAGAAGTAATGGTACCACCTCCCAAGACACTTGACAAGCTTCATTGTGTAAAATGGTTAAGTCAGTGATAGGAAAAAGAGGCCTCCCAGGGATCAGTGATTGGGGTGAAAGCTACCCAAGACATCTGTGCTGAGAACCACTCAACAGATGCCCCCCATACTGCATTTCACCCCAAATCAAATGTTTGTACAGCTAGAGCCAAGTTTCAATTCCCAGTGCTTACTCCCACAATTGCGCATGCTGAAACACTTTCAGAGCCCCCAGTTTTATAGTGCTAGCATAATTATGTGCTCACATTGTGATATTAACAAAGACAAGGGGATGCTTAACACGGTTTGAGATCACAAACTTTTCATGACTTGGTTGCTTATTGATCAACAGAATGGAATTTTGTCACCATGCTATGCAGGTCAACTCCTAAACTGTTTTTCACAGAGAACTTTAAGACTCTCCATAACTAGGATTCTAAGAGATTCATATAAGGTCCCTCACAGAAGGGGAAAGGGACAAGCTCTCCAGAGCACATGGGGAGTTTGGGGGGGGCAGTGAGTGGAGAGGGAACTAGGAGAAAGAGAAGGGGAGGAGAGGAAAGCACGTGGGACTAGGAAGATTGAGTCAGGGGAGGAATAGAAGGAGGAATAGAAGACGAGAGAGAGAGAGAGAGAACATAAAAGAGGGAGCCATTATAGGATTGAAGAGAAAACAACCTAAAGAAATGTCCAGAGACTTACAAGACTAACTCCAACTAACAATTTGAGCAACAGTGGAAAGGCTACCATAAATGCCCTTCCCGGATAGTGAGATCAACAACTAACTTATCCACCATCATGGAGCCCTCATCTAGTACCTGTTGGAAACAAAAGCAAACACTCACAACTAAACACTGAGCTGAACTAGAATCCAGATGCAGAGGGAGAGGACAAGACCAGGCTGCAGAAACACATAGAGACACCTGACCTGAACATGGAGGAGCTAACGGACCCACAGACTGATAGCTGGGAATCCAGCATGGGACTGACTCAGACCCCCTGAACATGGGTCTCAGCCAGAAGGACTGAGCAGTCTAAGGGACCTCAGACAGTGGAACCAGGCTGTATTCCTGGTGCACAAAAGGACTTTGGGGGCATATTCCCCATGGGGGGATACTTCCTTAACCTAGAGTCAGGAGAGAAGTCCTAGTCCCTACTCCAAATGACTTGACAGATGTAGATGACCCCTCCTGGAGGGCATCACCCTACATGTGGATGGGGGGGATAGGAGGGTGAAAAGATGGAAAAAATACAGCCTAACTCTCCAATGACCCCAGGAAGCTAGAAGTTTAAAAATACTATCTAAAAAGCTCTAAAAACCTCCAATTCCAGACCCTGTCCTCTGCCAGTAAATAGGCAAGGTCACACTCCTTGCTGCTTATGACAGACAGGCCCTTGAGTAAGTAATCCTGATAACAGAAAATGAGCTGACTAACCACTTATCTGATTTCGTAAACTTCTTGTGAAACTGCAGCCCCAGAGACCTATGTGTGGGCTTTGTCGTAACCCTATTAAACTGTCTCGATTCTACACTCGAAGTCCTCTGTCCTCTACCCCTGCATGGTGCATGACTGTGGATCCCAGTGTACTTGGAATTAAAAGTCCTCATGCCTTTGCATGAAGACCGCTTCTTGTGAAGTGATTTGGGGTGTCCCCTTTCCTGAGTGGGAGCGTGAAGGTCCACGTTCTGCAGGTCTTTCAAGGGGAGGGTGGTTGGGGAGCATGAGAGGGTAGGAAAGAGGGAAAGAGGGAGGGAGGAAGAGGGAACTGGGATCGATATGTAAAATAAAAATAAAAAATAAATTAATATTTAAAAAGGACTCTCCATAACTTCCTAGCAATCCAGCTCATAAATGATTGATAGCTCATAAATGCATGTGCAATTTGATTAAAGCATAGCTAACAGGGATGCATGATCAGTGGGTAACCCACAGTCACTACACCCACTACAAAGGTGTGGGTTCATATGTATTCATATGCATCTAGCTTGTTTTTTCTAATACCACTGATAGGTTCCCAATGAACCAAGAAAACTTGCTTGTGCTTGAGGCTGATGGTGTGAATTTAAGTGATTCAGCAAATGAGCCAACTTGAGCTTACTTAGCTCTATACAATGTAGATACAGCATGACCAAAACATCCCTAGTCTGTGCAGTTAATAGTGAAAGTTGATGCCACACTCTGTGCAAATACTATGCAAAGGAATTAATACAGGGTTAGGAATATGGCTCTATAGTTAAGAGCACTTGCTTCTCTTGCAGAAAGTCAGGTTTGGTTTGCAGTTCCTCCAAGGGGAACTTAGAGTTTAAAGACAGATCAGAATGGAGGTGTGGCTTAAGGATAGAGCACGAGCCTAATGAGAGGATCTGGGCTCCATCTCCATTGCTTGTGCACAAATAATTTTTAAATTTGAAGATCTATAGAAATATATGCAGTAAATAGTAAATGAAAAAAAAATATAGAGATGTAAATAATCTGTGGGAGATAACACTTAACCACAAGCCTTTGTGCCCTGAGACAGCAAGAACCAGTCTTGTGCTCAACATTCTAAACTATACACAGAGAGCTAGTCCTGCTGGTTTTACACCTGCAATCCTAGATCTTTGGAGGTGGGAGCGGGAATAGCAGGAGTTCAAAGCAATCCTCAGGTACATAGTGAGGTATGAACCAGCCTTTGCTAAATGAGTTCCTGGGGTGTTTGTGTGTGTTTGTGTGTGTGTGTGTGTGTGTGTGTGTGTGTGTGCAAAAGGAAAAAATTGAGACAATTCATTATGTAATCAAGGTATGGATTTTATATTTACTATGCTCTTGTGACAATTTAAATAATCACCCAGATACTTGGGTTTTAGTTGTGGCTTGAAATATTCAAGTTGGCTGGGTGCCTTTAGTCACAGCACTCGGGAGACAGAGGCAGGTGGATCTCTGTGAGTTCAAGGCCAGCCTGGTCTTCAGAATGAGTGCCAGGATATGCTCCAAAGCTACAGAGAGAAACCCTGTGTGTATGTGGGGGGGGGGGGGAGTATTCAAATTAGCAACCAAGATTAGCATTACAAACATCTTTGATAAAAGGGAACTAGAATCTAACTGATAACAGGAAGGAAAAGAAGAGTAGAATGTAGGTGTGATTTGGTTGAGAATGGCCACACGGGTCATATATTCACATACTTGGAACAATTTGGGAATGATCAGGAGGTACGGCCTTGGTGAAGGAGGTGTGTCACTTGGAGCAGTCTTTGGGTTTCAAAAGGAGGAGCCATTCCCACTCAGTTCTCTAACTCCTGCTTGTAGATTGCCATATAAGTGCTCAGCCACTGCTCGCTCCAGCACCATGCCCGCCTGTCTGCTGCTTCCCACCATGATGATCACAGACTCTGGCCCTCTGGAACCATGAGCCCCAAATTAAATCCTTTCTTTTATATGTCACCTTGGTCAAAGTGGCATGGGATGTTGTCACAGTGATTTAAAAGTAACCAAGAGACATTTCCAAGCATCAATTTGGGAGGTTTAACTTCCTGACCCCCAAATCATGAGACCCAGTCAAATGCTATGAAACTTGGAATGATATTCTAGTAATTACACTGGCACTTGAAAATCAAAAGGCGTAATTGATGACACGTCTTTCCACGGAGCTGGGGGTTGACAGCTAAGGGTGCATAAATAAGTCAGTGGTAGTAGCATGACTGGCATTTGTGAAGCCCTAGGCTTCACCAACCATATTGCAAAAAATAAATAAATAAATAAAAATAATTAAGATAGCGATTCATAACAAAGGAAATTATACACTCACTTAAATTAAGGAGCTCATTTATTTATACAACTGATACATGAATTTACTTCAGACTGTGCTGAGGTTTGCATGTCAATTAACCAGAACAGTTAAGCAGGTAACTCACTTTAAATTGTAGTCACCAAAGACAGTTATTAAATAATGAAAACATCCACATGGAAACCCAGCTGGGAGTTGCACTCTGAACCATTTACTCCTTGGGGAGAAATACATTAAAATTTGATGTTCATCTATATAGGAAAGAATACATGAAAAGGTTTTTCCTCTTTAAGACTTTTCACATAAGTTAATTTTATGTGAAAAGATCATATAACAAATAAAAAATAAAGTACATAATTAAAATAGATGTATATTAATTTTAGGGATTTCACCTAGACCTCAATCTTTCAATGAACTTATTAAGCCTGTTTTTACAAATTCATGGTTTAACAATGATTTAATTAAAAAATTACAAATTTATTATTAATTAGAAATGAATAAATTGGTCTATCCACAATGAACTGAAAAATTTGTGTAGCTCAGAGGTCCTACCCCCTCCCCCCCGAGACTTGGGCTGAGCCTGTAACTGAGCAATGGGATGCAGGCTCAATGTATGAGACCCTGGGTTTGAACTCCAAGAACCTTCTCTCTTCCTCCAAAAATAAATAAAAAGATCCAATGTCTCAATGATAACTAACAACAGAACTCACTTGTTTCTTACCGAGCTGCCACCATAGGAAAAGTATGAAAATGCCTTTTTGAAAATGGGTGTTTGATACATGAGGAAAATGGGGTGAACTTGATTCCTCCTTCAATTAAAATTCCTAATCCATTGGTGGAAATGGGGTTTTTTAGCTTTTTTGTTTGTTTGTTTGGTTTGGTTGGTTGGTTGTTGTTGTTGTTGTTTGGTTTTCGAGACAGGGTTTCTCTGTATTTCTTTGGAGCCTGTCCTGGAACTAGCTCTGTAGACCAGGCTGGCCTAGAACTCAGAGAGATCCACCTGCCTCTGCCTCCCAAGTGCTGGGATTAAAGGGGTGCGCCACCGACACCTAACTATGTTGGAGATATTTAAAGCAGACTTAAACAGCATTTGAGTATGAAATGCATTTAGATGCTTGTTTCCCTCCCTGATGCCAAGGGACTCTGGAAAGTGTAGGAGATGGGTTACACCCTGAAGATATCATCTGTGCCCCTTCCTTACTTTTTTTCCTATAGCCAAGAAGAAAAGAAGTTACTCCTGCCATAGTGGTCCTCTGCCCAAGACCTTGGGGCCAAGCAACCATAGACTGAACCCCTGAAACAGTGAACCCAAAGAAATACTTCCTTAAGCTACAATATAGAAGCATTTTAGTTACAGTGATTTTTTTTTCAAAAACATTTTTTAATACAATATTCTCTTAACTATGAAACTGAAAACACCCCATAATTGTTCTATTTGAGCCTAGCATTACCTCAGTCCCCTCCTGTGTTAACTATAAATCTCACACTAGAAACGTCATAGTCTGATTTGGAGTTGTGAACAGGTATGCTTATACTTGCCTAATGAATCAATAAACTTTATTTCAATTTACTACAGAATTCTGAAGGAATCTATCTTTTAAAACGTGTGTGTGTGTGTGTGTGTGTGTGTGTGTGTGTGTGTGTATGTGCATGTGCACATGCGTGTGTGCATGTGTGCATGAGTGCGTGCCTGTCGAGGCTAGCAGTCAGTCATTCTCCTGAACACCAACCACACTGATCTTTGAGACAGGGTCTCTCGCTGGTTGAAACTGGTTAGGTAGACTGGCAAGTGAGACCCAGGGATTCCCTGGACTACCTGTCCCCAGGCCTGGGATCACAAACACACACTACTGTGCCTGGCATTTAACGTAGGTTCTGGAATCAACCTCCAGCTTTGTGCTTGCACAGCAAGCATTGAACTGACTGAGCTAGCCCCAAACCCCCACCCCAAAGCAACATTGTTGTGCACATCTCACCAACAGAGGGCAGACCTTGAATGCCTTGAAGAGCTGGGCATTCTTGAAAGCCTTTGAACACAAGTCATTAAGCAAACACATAATAAATAATAAGGGTTAGAATCGGAACATCTTCAAGTCCTTTTGCTAAAGTTAGTGACCGTGAGACTAATTCACTTGAAATATATTTCTCCTACATATTCATCTTACCTTATAAATGATGTCCTCCAGTGGAACCAGGATGTACCCCTGGTGCACAAAAGGACTTTGGGAGCACATTCCCCATGGAGGGATACTCCCTTAACCTAGACAGGAGGGAGGGCCTAGTCCCTACTCCAAATGACTTGACAGATTTAGATGACCCCTCCTGCATGACATCACCCTACAAGTGGAGTGGGGGGCATGGGAGGTGAGGGTGGTCAGGGAGCATGAGGGGGTAGAGAGAGGGAAAAAGGAAGGAAGGGAAGAAGGAAGGGAGGGAGGGAACAGGGATCGATATGTAAAATAAAAGTAAAAAAATAAATGATATCCTCTTTTAATTTTTTTGTTTGTTTTTTGTTTTGTTTTGTTTTTTGACAGGGTTTCCCTGTGGCTTTGGAAGTTGTCCTGGAACTAGCTCTGGTAGACCAGGCTGGCCTCAAACTCACAGAGATCCACCTGCTTCTGCCTCCCGAGTGCTGGGATTAAAGATGTGCACCACCACCACCCGGCGATGTCCTCTTTTTGAAGAAATTATATATATATATATATATATATATATATATATATATATATGTGTGTGTGTGTGTGTGTGTGTGTGTGTGTATGTATGTATATATATATATATATATATGTATATATATATATATATATATATATATAAATGTTTCTACAGCCAGGTACAAACAAAACAAGATTATGATATAACCCAATATGTACATAATTCAAGGAAAATGTGTTCTTGATAAAAATCCTGAAATCTGGATGGTAATTAAAATGAAGACATATTGTAATGTATAGCTTTTAAAATGAATAAACTGCAAACAAATATTTGCCCAAGGCAAGCTAGCAGGATAGACTCACCTGAGGGTTACTGAAGCCTTATGTTCCAAACTAAATGAATATGAACATGCATTTTAAAATAACAATGTCAACGAAAGCAGTACTATCAAATTGATAGCAAGATCTTACGGTTCACCTGATTATTTCAAGAAGTGGGATTTGTTTCTCATGTTTTTGTCTTTTTCTTCCACCTATTTGCCAAGCCCTAGTCTTTGTTTTTCATGAGCAGACAGCTCTCCAGGCTAGAGCACTTCAGTCAGTGCTTGCAGTCTGTGTCATCATAAAATCAAGCCTAGGATTATTCAGGTAGGGTGCCATGTTAAGTCTGAATTCGTGACACAGAGTGTCACTGGGAGAATGGAGGAGTGATAGTAATCGTTCTCAAACTGAAGAAAATGGCATTTCAGCCCTGGACTGGGATTTTCTTCATAAGTGACTTCTTCCTAACTAGAGATTAACAGATGCTGTGGTGTACTTGCAAATGAGTTTGTCCATGTAAATGCATGATTTACATTTGAATTTCCATGTAACAGTAAAGGGACAAAGACACATTAATGACAGACTGGCAGAGCAGTTGCCTGCCCAGGAGTTAGTTGACACAGGGCTCCCCTGTGCCTAAGGTCGAGGTTGGCTCAACCCTGCCCCATAGCAACCCTTGAGGTTAGAGGGATGCCAAGAGGAAGGGGTCTTCCAGTACCTAAGAGTCCTCCTGGAATGCATAGGTACCCAAGAGGAGCATTGCTAGACTCTGGGGAATATCTCACACCTCCTCCGACTCTCAAACCCAGGGTGACCATTGAGATGCAAAATAAAGTAGTTTGGAGTCCAGAAAGAAAGGGCATTGGGAAATGAGAGGAGATTTTCATCTATTTCTAAGCTTTAAGGGATAAGGAAATTTCTCATTCAAACTATCACAATCAGAAGGCCATCACCACAGGTGGTCCCTCCACCTTCCTGTTAGCCAAAATAAAAAATTTTCTCTATAGAGTATGTATGGTTGTTCGAATGAAAATGGTCCCCATGGGTCCACAGGGAATGACACTATTAGAAGGTGCGGTCTTGTTGAAGGAAGTGGGTTATGCGTAGAAGGCTTTGAGGCCTCAGATGCCCAAGCCATGTGACAGTCTCTTCCCGATCCAGATGTATAACTCTCAGCTACCTCTCCAGCACTATGTCTGCCTGCATGCCATCAGGCTTCCCATCATGATGATAGTGAATCAAACTTCTTAACTATAAGCCTGCCTCAATTAAATGTTTTCCTTTATAAGAGTTGCCATGGTCATGGTATCTTTTCACAGCAGTAGAAACCCTAACTAAGACAATATCCATCCTCTAGTATTTGGCTATAATAACAGAAAAGAGACTTATACAGAATTTTGGATAAAAATTACTACCACTGTAAACAAAAGAAAAATCAGATTCCCAAGAGCCTCTGAATTATGCCTGAAAGGATGAAAAGCAAGCTTTAGGCAAACCTGAAGGACACACAAAAAAAGAGAATTTATTAGACAAGAAGTTCATGAATTCAAGGCCAGCCTGGACCATATAGGAAGTCCCAAGTCAGCCTGAGCCACATACTGAGGTCCAAGTCAGCTGGGCTACATAATAAGACCTGTCTTAAAAAGAAACAGAAGTAGTTCAAAACCAGAAGGAAATAGAAAATGTTCAATGTGGTTCCAACATTCAAATATAGACTACTCCGGGAAAAGATGCTGGTGTCATACCCTCAACCCTACAAAGAGCTGTGTTAACAGATTCACTGGGCAGTGTGAAAAGAGGAAGGAAAAACAGTAAGCAACAAAAAAGAAAGGTCTCTGTCTTCGGGTTTCTATTGTGATGAAACACCATGACCAATAGCACTTGGGCAGGAAAGAGTTTATTTGGCTTACATATCCTTTAACCACAGAATTCACTGATGGAAGCCAAGGCAGGAACCCAAACTGAGCAGGAACCTGGAGACAGCAATTGATGCAGAGGCCATAGAAGGGTGGTACTTAGTGGCTGGTTCCTCGTGCCTTGCTCAGCCTGCTTTCTTGTAGAACTTAAGATCCCTAGCTCACTCAGGGGTATCCACACCCACATGAGATGGGCCCTCTCCCATCAGTCACAAATTAAGAAAAGTCCATACAGGCCTATCTGCCTAAGGCCTGATCTTCGGGAAGCATTTTCTCAACTGAACTTCCCTCCTCTCAAATGACCATAGCTTGTATCAAGTTGACATAAAACTAGCTACTCCCTCAGAGCAATCAGGCAGATGGCGTAACAGGGCTCCAGACCTTAGCACAATTAACTCCATGATGGAAGTACCATTTGGGTCATAAAACTCAGCATGTTGTAGACAGAATCACCTGCCATGGTGACAACAAAGACCTAATCCATCAAAGTTCATACTTCTGGGGAAGTCTCTAAATGCACAAACTTTGCTTTTAGGCTACTGTAGTTCTGCTTCTGGCTAATTGTTCTTGTTAATGGAAATAAACATGTCAACTCAGGAAATGTCTTTGATGCTTAGAAGCTCGCCCTAAGAAAGGTACAGTCCTACACTAGAATCCTGAATACCCAGTGCAGTCTCTGCTATTTAATAAATATTTTCTATTGGTTTAAAGCCATGTCCAAGCAGTCTTCTCTAGTAGAAACCCCACAACAATGGAAGTACATTAAGTTTAGAACAAAGCTGACCAATTTTGCCCTGTTTCTGCCTCTGGGCAGCCTTGTGGTCTGTGCCAAACCTCACACCTGCCTGAACCTCTGGTTCCCTTTCTGAAAATGGAGCTAATACTAGCTGCCTGGCTTACAAGAATCCTGAAAAGGTATGCCAGAATCCCTAGCATATGTCAGCCACATTATAGAGACAGAAGTGACTGGCAACTGTCACTACATTTGGTGCGGATTTTCAAAGTTTATTTACTAAGTATCTATTGTATGGCAGAGTCTGGACTTGAAGACTTGAACCATGGCTACAATGGGAAAAGATCATACCCAGTGGGTGGCCTACAGAACTTCCATTCTAGGAAGAAAAACATTGGTATAAACAACTAATGATAGATTGTGTATGAGAGAGAGAGAGAGAGTGAGAGAGAGAGAGAAGAGGAGAGAGGAGGGAGATGCTGAGGAGGATCAAACACATGGTCTGGAACATCCTACTGCTGAGCTGAGCTCTGATGCAGGTCATTTATTGTGCAATCCCAATCATAAAAAATGCTACCAGGGGAATTGTGGGATGCTGTGAAAATACTAAATATAGAGACCAGGCACTTTCCCCTTTTTGATAAAGGACAAGGGATATTGCGAAGCCACCATGTGCAAACTTCACTCAAGCTGATACCTGAGTCAAATGTGGAGGGGGCTGGGGAACCAAGAGCACTTTACAGCTGAGACCCCAGCTGTTGGCTGCTGGGACTGAATAGAGCAAACGACAGGAATCGAGAAAGAGGTGAGGCTAGGGTGTACAAGGGTCACAGGCCTCATGCATGGTCATCGTCATTACTAAGGAAAATGAGAAAGCATTATGAGGTACAGTATTAGGGCTGGCAAGGTGGCTCAGGGATAAAGAGCCTGCCACCAAGCCTGAAGTTCTGAATTGAGGCCAGGGATCTGCATGGTAGAAGGAAAGACATGACTCCAGCAGGTTGTCCTCTGATCTCCACATGCATGTACACACATACTCACACACACACTCATACACACACACACACACACACTCATTCACACTCACACACTCACACACACTCACACACAGCCACTCACACACTCACACACACTTACACACACACTCACACAACTCACACTCTCACACACACGCACACATACATAAACACTCACATACACACGCACACATACACACTCACACACTCGCACACATTTACACATGCACACACGTACACACACATAAACACTCATACACATGCACACACACATAAACACTCATACACACGCACACATACATAAACACTCACACTCACTCACACGCACACACACTCACATGCACACTCACACACTCACGTGCACACATGCATACACACACACTCACACATGTGCACATATGCATACACACACTCACACACGTGCACACATGCACACATGCACACACATAAACACTCACACACGCACACATACATAAACACTCTCGCTCACATACACATAAACACTCACAAACACACTCACACACTCTCACACACACACTCACACACATACACATGCACACACATGCACACACACACACACACAATGAAGTACAGTATTATATAGGACAGGAATGTAGAAGGAGAAGACTATTTGTGGGAAGGAAAGAAAAAGGGGCAGAAAATATGGGGGGAGGGTTAACAAGGAGACAGATTAATATAAAAATAAATCAACATATATGTATGAAAACACAACAATGAAATAGTACTTTTTATGCCAACTTAAAAAATACAACACATAAAACTTAAGGTCATAGCTCCTTAAATGCCAGCACTCAGGAGGCAGAAGCAGACAGATCTCTTGAGTGTGAAGCCAGCCTGGTCTACAGAGTGAGTTCCAGGGCAGTCAGGGCTACACAAAGAAACCCTGTCTTGAAAAAAAAAAACAAAACAACAACAAGAAAAAACACCTTAAGAGAGATTGTGACAGAGGTTTCACTTGTTCATTCAAGTCCAGGCTGACTGGGAACACCTTGTCCCAGGTGTGGCTATGTGTACATAACACTGCCCCTTGAGCTGCACTCAGAATATTGAGGCCCTAAGCGGAGGAGGAGGGAGAGGAGAAGAAAGGAGGAGGGCAGTGGTGTGATCTAACTGTGTCTGGGAATCTTATGTATTCTGCAGTGAGAGGGAAGTTTGTGTGTCTGCACAGTATTTCCATCCAGGGATTCTCCTATCCACAGAGAAACAGTATGGCGCAGTGAGAGGGAAGTTTGTGTGTCTGCACAGTACTTCTATCCAGGGATTCTCCTATCCACAGAGAAACAGTATGGCGCAGTGCTTTTAAGACACCAGAGACCCACTCCCAGTGTTCACGTTCTAGCTCTCTGTGCATTAACTGGAGGTTGTACTTAATCTCCGTGCACTCCACTTTTCTCAGCTGAAAAAGAAACTAATGGTGGTATATTTGTTTGCTGGGTCAGCATAAAGTACTATGGGCTGGGTGACTTGAGTTACAGCAATTCATTTTCTTAACATTTTGGCATCTTGAAATCTGAGATCATGAAGGTGTGGCCATTTGGATTTTTGTCTAACCTGGCCTGAAGGTTGCCATATTCCTGTGTGTTTACACAGAGTTCCCTTTCCTATGTGCCCATGTCTGTTTGGGGTCCTTAAAAAAATCTAGATCACGCTTCCCATTGACTCCATTTGACCCCTTTAAAGGTTCTGTCTCCAAACACAGACAGACCCTCGATCACTGTGGCCCAAAGTAAAAAGTGTCAATTTGACAACAGTGTCCAATTAACAAGCACTGAATATAAATTACGCTAAATTGCTGTATTTTCCCAAGCTAGCAATATATGAGTTCATTTTCCTTCATAAAGAAGATAGCAGTAAAGAGCTGAAACTTCCAGACAGCCTCAAGATCAGGCAGGTGACCAGCCCACACTCCACAGTACACTGCGTTGCTAGGCCATGATGCTGATAGACTAAGGATACTACACCCATTTTTGACTGACAGTATTTTCAACTTAAGATTGGCACTTAACCCTCTGATAAGTCAGTAGCCATCTGCACTGTCATATTCTGAGTTATTGAGGGTTATAATTGCAACATATGAATAGAGGAGGGACAAACTAAAGCATGCAACAAATGGTATGATCCAACACAGAGCGATTGCCAGGATGGAAAGACTCGAGGTAGGTGATTGACATCCAGTAGGTGTTTAATAAATAGCTAGTGTTGGCCACTCATTTACAACAAGCAGCTGTTATCTGTGATGTGACAGTGGTTGTCATACAGAGATTCAGTGGGTGATTCAGCTGTAAGGGCTCTGCACTCTGGAAGCTGAGTCCTAATGCACACAGACAAAACAACTAAATGAAAATCAAGACAGCAGAAAATGCTATGGAGACAGTGATCTAATGGAGGAGAAGTGGACTTACTTAGATCCTCAGCTTAGAAGGCTACAACTGCTCAGCTATGCCCATTATACAACAAGAGCAGGCGGAGACATGATACGAGCCATCGAGCATGGCTATCTCCCAGTGAAACTCTGTTTGAACTTTACCAGATTCTATTCCTTTGACCATCTAAGAAAGTAAAAATCTTTCCTAGCTCATAGGCCATTTAAAAATAGGTCCTTAATTTACGAGCCTTTGCTCTAAAAAGTTGATACTGTCATAGATGAGAACTTTCCCCTCTGCCCATTTAGATTAGTGCTTGGAGTCTATGAATTAAACTGATGAAAATTCCATTCATAAATGTACACTGAGGAAAGGGAGAGGAAGACATGAAGAAAAGAATGGGTAATGATGATGGAGAAAACGATAGGTAGTCCTTAGACTAGAAGGGACATGTGACAATGCCTCTCTTGGAGATTTCTTGTCCTGGTACTGACTTCTCAGTAGCAGAGAAAAGAGTCAGTCTTCTCTAGTCCTACAGCTCCTGGAGAGGTGTGAGGTGACAGGGTTCCTTTTGGAGGCTCTGCTTTTAAACAATGAGGGAAGCTCTGGCCTCTGAGGACTCTCAAACACCTTCAGCTCAAATGAACCTTCACTGGGATGCTCTATTCTGTACCCTTCGGTACTAGAAGAAGTTGCTATCCTCCAGATCCCAGACCTCATCTGGAGCAAAATATAAGGCTCCAGCAATCTGTCTCTAGAGTTTGTGTGTGGTTTCCAGGCAGGCAACTTGCGCCATCAGGAACCGTGGTACACTTGCGTATTTATAATATAACCCTTCCCAAGGACTCTCACACCACGCTGCCCACACACAAGTCTGGAAGGCTTTTGCAGTTTAGGGGAGAAAAAAAAAAGAGTGTTGTGTTTTGAATCTATTCTGAACCCACCACAGACCACAGTTTGGAACACTTGTTCCCTGGACAATGATGATACTCTGAAGGCTGCGGAGCCATGAGGAAGTAAGGGATAGCTGGCAAAAATGGGTCATGGGGGCAGGCCTTTGAAAGTTATATCCTAAGCTCTGATTCTGTGTGCCAGAATATGAGGCCCTCTCCTACACAGTCTATCCGCCCAGAGCACTGCCTGCCTTCTCCACCATGATGGACTGAAATCCTGAGCTAAAATCTGTGTCTGGTGCTTCTATTGCTTGTTTTGATCACAGAACTAAAAAAGTAACTAGCACTGAGAGGACGAGGCATAAATGCTACTGATGGTCCCTTACAGTGCTCACAGGTGTGGGACACCTGAGCTTTGACGTGTCAAGCGCCTCCTGATCTGAACCAGGAGCCTCTGTGCCAGTATAGACGCAAAGTGACCTCCATGTGCATGCCAGGTAGAGCTTGGACATGCAACTTGCAAACTGCAGTGTGCTATGCAGAGCAATAAAGACCCTCTGAGTAAGTGTATCATGTTGGGAGAGCACCACACCCAGCATTTGCTGAAGATAATGGGCAGTTTTCAGAAGAACTCATCCTTGTGCGAGAGAGGGAGGATAGGGCCAGGCAGGTCAAAGGAACTACTGGATGGCCACATTCCACTGGGAGGCCCACGTCACAAGCCGGAGAATCTGCTGTTCTGCACATATGGTTCACCCACCTTTGCATAGTTTTGCCAAGAAGAAAATGTAACCCTGCCACTCAGATTACTGAATGGAATTTTGATCGTCTCCAGCTTGTGTGAACTGTATCCCTCCTTTCCATCATGCACATGTACAATTGATTTAGCCCAGCCTAGACTATTGAGAAATCTGTGACCTTCAGGTCAGGACTCACTCAAAAATAGGGACAGTCAATTATCACAGTCCAGACCCAAATAAAGTGAACATCTGCCTCGAGAGGGAAAGAACACCACCTCGTGCATTCCTGGCAAACACAATGGGAAGTGTGCACCAAAAACTCAATCTCTTTTTGGTGAGTTTGGTTAGAGGCTGCTCCCTTTCATCCACCTTGATTTGGGTGATTTCTATGATGGCTCTTTATTTAAGACTGGCCTTTGCACTTAGTTAATATTATATATTCCATGTTGTGAAATAAGTTAAACAATGGAAAAATAGTCTGTTAAAGCAACAGTTGCTTTCCTTCATAAAAGATAATGAATCTAAGTGTCCAGGAATGGCCAGTGGACAAGTAGAGGCTTATAACAGCCTTTATTTTCTAAGTATTGAAATGTGTATCTATTCAGCACCCAGTGAATACAGATTTACCAGAGCCTATTGGGTTGCAAGCACTGTGCTGCTGGGGTACATTGGTAAATAACACCAAGAAAGAGGAAAGAGAAGAGAGAATGGCTTGGGTTTTGTTTTTTAATTAGTTGAGAGCTGGCTTTGGTCATCAAGAATGACCTCTCTTAGGTTGTCTGTGACATTTAAACTGAAATCTGAAGCAAAGGGAAAGTCTTCCGCTGACAAAGGGTAATTAAAACCCCTGTGGAAAGGTCCAAGACAAGCCTGGAGAAACAAGCTGGCAGTCACTGGTAGTGTAAGAAAGGGACATCACCACCGTGATGCAGAGGAAGTGGAATCATGGAAAGAAACTACGCAAGTGCAGATGCACTTTCAACAGGGGGGAGTGGGCGAGTTTTTGAAATGGAGTTAATGGGGTTTGAAAATAATTTGATATAGGAGTGGGATTGCGGGGAAATGGAATTTTCTAGTACTCCCACACTTTCTTGGTCTATTTCTTTTGGGATCATTTATCATAATTGAAGCAATTTAAGCTATTGGGTTGTTAAATAATTTGTTATTTATTTATCACTCTGTCCTTCGACACTACTGATGATTAAAGCAAGTCAAGCTTATTCAAGCTTATATTCATAATTTAAATGTGCTAGCAGTCACGTTAAAAAGGGGAGAAAAAAAAAGATGAACTTAAATGCGAGTTTACGCTAGCACAGAAATCTCAGCTCAATCAGTCTGTAACCACCTATGACTACTGCCTGTACCCTCAACAGAGAGGAGCCAGAGCTGGTGAATCGCTGATAGTGAGAGCACCTCCGGGGATGGGGAAGCTGCTGAGGGTAGTGAACCCTGGGGGCGGGGGGGGGGGTGTAGTAGGGCAACTCCATCCATTCACCATCCTACCCCTAGGACATCATTCCTGGAAGAGGGTAAGCACTTGGTAGATAGCGAATGAGCCAATAAATGCCTGGTACAGAAGAGGAAGACTTTCCAAAGCAATGGTGTGGGGCTTCCAAACAACCCCGAGAGAGGTGGATGGGTCAGAGTTTTCATTCTAAATGGCTAAGACTGAAGTGTCTAGGAGCCATCGAAGTGGAGATGTCAGGAAAGGTGTGGGTGAGCCTGGCACTGAGAAGGAGGGTGTAGGGAGGGCAGGCAGCGAGATGGAAACTTGGCACATTGCTGACATCAAACCCAAGGGCTGGGGAGTCTTCTTCTGAGACACCAAGCCGTGGCTTTATTTAAGACTCCTTTGCATTACTTTAAAGCCAAGAGAGATCATTTTTCAAACAAAGAAACATGAAGAAGCCCAGGCAGCTCAGATGAGCTGGACCTGGAACCTAAAACTCTTGGAGGTTGTATAAAGAACATGGTTTAAGGTATGGAGACTGTCAAGGAGGGTGGGGTTGGTAGACAGGGCATGTCCATTCATAGCTTCTGCTGGTCTGGGTGATGTGAGGATATGCCCTATAGTAAGCAACACCTTTCAGAACTCGACCACAATTAAACCCTGATGTCCTTTGCCCTTCTTTTGTGATGTGGGACCCCATTTCTCCACCTGTCTTAGAAAATGAAATGTCTTAGAAGTGCCTTAACATAAATTAACATCTTTATCCAAACGGCTATTAGATGAATCGAAGGAAGCAAATTGGGTTTACTCTGATGGTCTTCCAAAACACAGCATTAACTGGAATTCTACAGTCAGAATTCTGGCTAAGCAGTTGTGTAACCTTGAATAAGCTTGCCCCTTCCCTATGGTCTTTTGGTTCTTATCAACAGAACCTACAAGATGACCTCTAGTTCTAAAAGTAATTTATGACCCAGTGGTTATTGTTAATTAAAGTTCAATCAATGCCTGCATTTAACTGCAGATTCCATCAGTACAAGAAACCATGTGGGGCACAAAAATGGTTTCCACGTTCACTACTGGAGATGCAGGGAATGTGGAGTAAGGTCCGCCTGGCAGGCAGACCTCTGTGAGAGCCGGGCGGTGGTGGCACACGAGCACTCGGGAGGCAGAGGTAGGCAGGTCTCTGTGAGTTCGAGACCAGCCTGGTCTACAGAGCTAGTTCCAGGACAGCCTCCAAAACCACAGAGAAACCCTGTCTCAAAAAAAAAAAAAAAAAAAAAAAAAAAAAATACCCTGGCTTCTGCTTTGGGGATTGAAGGTCTGTCTACATGGAACTATCAAGAGGAGATGTTTGGAATACCAGATCTACCACTCCCCATCTGAGACACAGGCTGAGTCCCAGTCATGTGACAAGAGAAGATATGACCTATGACCAATATAACTTGAGTGAAGTAAATGGCAGGTTTGATTCACAAGATAATACAGAAATGCACTAAAAACAAGGTAGCTAGCGGGAAGGAGGGAACTTACAGGCAGAGGAGGAAGAAAGGCAGAACCCAGGCCAACTTGGGGACACAAAAGGTGAGTTAAATGGAATTACAAGATGGGGAGGGGCAGTGGACATCTGCAGAGAAGGGACTGGAGCAGTCAGACTGGGAGCGGAGGTGGCCAGGAGGGTGACTTGCCAAGTAGCAGCCAGGTGGAGGAGGGGAGCAGGAGGGAGGGACTTGGCGAAGGGCAAAGACAGGCAGCACTTAAAAAGGGAATGACCCTAGATGGTTAATGCCATCCTTGACCTCCAACGCCCAGGGCAGGCGACCTCAGGAGGAACAAGACACCCTTTGTGTCCCAGGCTCTGGAGGACAGCACACTGACTGAAAGGGCACCGTCACCATGTGCGAGCTGTACTGCAAGCAGGACACCCTGGCGCTGCGGGGGAAGCACATTGGGTAAGGGACCACAGCTGGCAGAAATGGGCAGAGGGCAAACAGCTGGCGTCGGGTGGGAGAAGACAGAGCACCACACCACGGGCTCTGGAAGGACCTGCCTGCTTGCCTGAAGGTGTACCTGGAAGATCCGAGGCTCCCGAGGCTCCCGGAGGCGGGCAGCAGGCGGCTGGGGGTGGTAGTTTCTGGGCTCCCAGTCCTGCAAGAGGGTACCCAGCCCATGGGAAGTGAGCGCAGGGAGCGGAGCGAGATGGGGAGTTCATGCTCAGCAACTCTGCAGCTGGATCCAGAAATCATTTGGATGATGGCTCCAAAAGCAAACTCATTCTGACAACTTTTGCTTAAAGTGAACTTTTTGCATGTGTTTAGTGAGGCAATAGAGGATTTAAACAGCTAGTGGAAAAACTTAAAATCACCTGTATAAGAAGCAGGGGCTTCGCGGGCACGTTATAGCTTCCCCATAAGCTGTGCCCTCACGTTGATTTTTAAATGCTGTGCTCTCCTAGCGTTTGTTTAGTCCGTGTTATGTGTTAATGATATAACAGTGTGTATAAAAGACTGGCCTGAACCCTGGTCCCAGCTAGGTGCCGTGTTCGTTCATCCCTGTCAAGTCATATTAGTAACATTCCAGGAGCAAATGAGAATGAGTTAATATTTTGTGCCTGGGTTTTTAAAGGACAAAACAAGCATCATCTAGGAGATGGCTGTGCCCTAACCCTGTGGAAGCAGCTGTCTACACTGCACGTGTACCTGGTGCAGTCACCAATGCACACAGACCAAGGGATAAGGGAAAACAGTAATGCACTCCCGGCAGAAATGCCAAGCAGGTTCCAGGACAGAAGCGCCTGCCTCCACCAGGAGGGTTCGAAGAGGGTCCCACAGTGACCTGAACTCCTCTGCCATTCACTGATTACCACCTTTTTAAGCTAGATTCCTTTGGGAACATAATTTCTGAGGGAAAATGTCAGTGTGTGGAAGGAGGAGTGTATGTAGTATGGATTGATGGGATAAAGGAGAATTTTACATAAAGCCTAGGTGGAAAGTACCTTTAAAAGACACAGAGCTGGCCGGGCATTGGTGGTACACACCTTTAATCCCAGCACTCGGGAAGCAGAGGCAGGTGATCTCTGTGAGTTTGAGGCCAGCCTGGTCTACAGAGTGAGTGCCAGGACCGGGCTCGAAAACAATACAGAGAAACCCTGCCTCAAGAAACCAAAAAAAAAAAAAAAGACACAGAGCCCTTTGCAGCCTGCAGTTCTCAGTAAGACCCAAGGTTTGCTCTGTGCCCACAAGAATTCTCTCTCTCTCTCTCTCTCTCTCTCTCTCTCTCTCTCTCTCTCTCTCTCTCTCTCTCTCTCTCTCTCTCTCACATTTTCGCTGATGCTTACAAATTATATAAACTAGCCTGGAGATGACACACCTTTAGTCCCAGCAGTAAGGACGCAGAGGCAGGAGGAGCTCTGAGCTCAAGGCCAGCCTGGTTTACAGAGATAGTTCAAGGACAGCCAGGACTATGAAACCCTGTCTCAAAAACAAAACAAAACAAACAAAAAACTACATAAACTAGGAGATGGGGTATAGCTCTCTGGTAGACTGCTTTTATAACAGACACAGGTGCTGGGATCCATTCCTTACTACTTTGCATAAAAACCTCCATCAACCTACACCATAGCCCTTACACCATAGCCGTAAGTCCCTCTAAAGTTTGGGGTACCCACTACTCCCAATATTCTAAACACTTTCTAAACAGCTGCACATCACCTTAGTAAATATTACAAGACCTTCACAAACCCCCTAGAATATATGTGGAATTCTTTTACAAATGCAAAAACACCAAAATAAAAACATACTTTCAGGTCTTAAATGTCCATTGAGCCAAGATCGGAAACTTTTGTAACATTTGTGTGTTTTGCTAAATGTTATGCCATAAATGTTCATAGAAATAACTAAGAATAATAGGGAGTTCTTATTTTTCTCTCAGAAGAATTCCAGGAAAAAAAAAAAACATGGATTTAAATATTTAAATATTAAGAAAGCCATTTATTTGATACAGGACAAGTGCCACTCAAAATACATGAAAATCCTCTTGGTAGTTTTTAACTCTAAGTTATTTACAGTTAGCTATATGATATGGAGAAAGAGAAAGAGAAGGGAGAAATAGGTTTAGGTACTACATGAGATGATATTTACTAAAACATTTAGCAGTTTGTTCCAGTAGAATAAAATTTCCCAAAGGGAAAATGTGTTTTAAGGAAGCTGATTTGTGCTTACTTAAAAGAGCTGTTGAACTGTGGGAATTCTAACACAGAAATGTGAGCAGTGACACCGACTGTGGGTTGAAATGAGGGATTCCAAGCTAATATGAAATGTAAAAAAACAAGGCGGTCACCGGGGCTGTGTTTTCCCTTTCCCTTATGTAACTGTAATTTTCCACTTACGTTGACCTCCATTGAGAAGGAAAAATACTGTGTTGTCTGGTCAAACCAAAGTATTTCCTTTGCCTATGTCTAGGCCCTCGTGCAAAGTTTTCTTTGCTGCAGACCCCATCAAAATAATGCGAGCCCAGGGGCAGTACATGTTTGATGAGAAAGGAGAAAGGTACTTGGACTGCATCAACAATGTGGCTCACGGTAAGCATCCTCGGCACAGTGTACTGGAGGAAATTTAGTGACAACTGTCCCTCAGCTGAGTTTCCCTAAAAGGGAAAAGCTTTAGTAAAATGAGGGGAGAAAGGAACCCAAGCCCTTTTTCCCATCAAAATTCCGCTCTCCTCCTAAGCTCTTAGAGTTGTTGACTATTCCTTTATGACCTACATTTTAGTGGGACACTGTCACCCAGAAGTGGTCAAAGCCGCCGCCAAACAGATGGAACTGCTAAATACAAATTCTCGATTCCTCCACGACAACATCGTGGAGTATGCCAAACGCCTTACAGCCACCTTGCCACAGACGCTCTCTGTTTGCTACTTTACAAATTCTGGGTAGGTGGCTTCTAGTATGCTCGCTCTCCCTTTATGCCTGCGTACCTCTTCCTTTTGATGTGAGTTGTGACACAGATGTTTAGACGAATTTAAGGAAATTCTTGCCACTCACTGAGTGACCTTTATTAGGAGTGACCTTTCTGTATCATTTACTTCATATTTCAAGACTCTGAGCTTAGCGGGGTTCAGTGGCCCCATCTTGTCACACAGTGATGTGTGTTAATAAAAATAGCAGACTCACATGGTCGTTCTAGTCCATAAAGGCAGGTTTCCGCAAATAAATGACCCTCCTAAACAAATGGTGATTTCATAACGTCTTTTTTGCTGACTTGCTTTCCTATAAACATTGAGCATATTTTCCCAACACAAACACAAGGAAATCCAAGTGAAGAGACATTCCAACTTTTAAATTCTGTAAGCACAAATGGCTATGCATCCATTCTGTGAACAACTATACAGACATCAGAAAGTGTGGTGTGCAGATGCATGCCCAAGGATGTGTGAAGCTGGAAGTGTGATGCTATGTTTGGAGAAAGCTACATACAGCATTCCTATTTTTAAAGTGACAAATGTATCAAATTTGACATTTAGAAAGCTATAATATCTGGTTGTATGATTTTCTGTGACTCCTTTTTCCACAAGGTATTTTGTAATGAGAGCATCATTATTTTGTTTTAGAAAGAACTGAGAGGGTATTTGAGGGTCTCCTGTGTTGTGACAAAATATACTTGCCTTTTATAAGTGAAATATAATATTTAACTTTCATTTCTAGAGGATCCTAGACTATCAAGAGGGATGGGTTCCAAACAGCTCTGTCCTTAGAGAATGCACGGGATGCTGCATACTTACAGCAAAAAAAAAAAAAACAGTCTCAAAGTCACCCAGGCGGTTATCTAAATCCTGGCTATACATACGTCCAATCAGATGTAATCTTGCTCTGGTTGCATAGCCTACCTGAAGCTATAGCTCGTCCATAGAAGGAGATGGCAATATTTTCCTTACAGCATTATTGTGAGAATAGGTAGATGCAAATGCTTAGCTGATCCCAAGCATCCCTTGAGTGATTATTTCCTTTCTCCACATACGTAAAGTATATTTAGATTCTCAGAAAAAGTATGACCTTACAGATAGGAAACTAATCAAGTAATGAGTCAATGCAACATGGATTGACAGCCAGGCTAGAGGGTCCTCTATCCCTCCTGAGATAGTGTGTACATATAATGGGCTTTCCAGCACAAGCTAGTCACCACTGATACAGCTGTGTGAAATGAGAAGCGTGGCTGGTTTTTTTTTTTTTTTTTTTTTTTTTCTGGGTTTCTTCTGTGTGTCTTAGACCTCAATGGCTGTGACATGTGTTGCTGAGGGTCCTTAATGGCTGTGACACGTGATGCTTAGGGTAACCAAGACAGAGCAGGAAAGAGGACCTCAATTCCACACTGTGTGATTCTGAATAAATGTCATCTTACAATTTTTGTTTCTAACATTGTGCCATTTAAAAAGCAGCTGTCACTTTGTCCCTTCTCTCTCTTATCTCAATAGATCCGAAGCCAATGACTTAGCCTTACGCCTGGCACGGCAGTTCCGAGGCCACCAGGATGTGATCACCCTTGACCAGTAAGTCTTAGGCACAGTGTGTCCAAGGGGGAGTTCCTTCAGGAGCAGAAGTGTGCCAATCTATCCCGAACCTCTCTGCACTAAGACCACAGGCACTTATGGATGATGGTGTATCTATCCATGGAACAATGTTTTGAAATTACACAAGAAGGTGTCGAGTCTAGCTTAAATCCAGAGACTAACTCACTCTTTTTCAAACCTGAAAAATGGGGAGACACGCTTTTGTGTCTTAATGTGGATCCAGGCTGACATTTCACAGAATTGCATCCACTGTTGCCTCTGCATACTCAATCATTTCCAAAGTAAAAAAGATATTTTCTTTAAAATTCAACACTTGCTTCACTGTACTTAATATTTAAGATAACAATTTATAGCAAATTTAAAACTTTAGTTAGTACTTTTTATTTATTCACAGCTAATGATCACATTACCTCCCAAACATGAATTTGCTAATTTTAAAAAAGTCCATATTTGTTGAATCCACATTTACTAACATTTTTTTAACTATTTTGTCTACCCTCTGACTCAAGTCCACAGAGTGGAATTTACAGATGGAACCTTATCTTGTGTCCTCCTGCTGACTCCTCTTAATGGAATTGTTCATTTTCTATTGCTGCTTCATTTGTTGCGTATGGGTTCAAATAATACAAAATTATTTGCATTATTTCCGTTAAGTCAGAAAGCTAAGAATAACGCACTGAGACAAAATCGGGGTTTTCTGTGTGAGTCTTGGCTCTTCCACTTCATGCCTGTGTCTCACAGCGTGCGGTTCTGGCTTTCACCTTCCCTGTCAGCCGTCACCTGCTCAGCCTTCAGCCTCACACCTCCAACTTGGCTTATCATGCTACTGCCTCCTACTTTCATTTACAGACACTGTGACTGTGTGGGATCCAACCACATAACCCAGAATACTGCCCCCATTGGGTGGTCCTTAATACACCTGAAAAATCACCTTTGCTATGAAATATATCCTTAGGTTCTGAGCATGAGGAAGTAAACATACCTGGGGTAGGGTATTTCTATTTTAAAAACTCGGTGTCATCCTCCATCACCTATAAACTGTGTGTGTGTGTGTGTGTGTGTGTGTGTGTGTGTGTGTGTGTGTGTGTGTGGTGTGTGTGTGTAGATTGGCCTATAGAAAACTAATAATATAATGTACCTATTTTATGCTATTTGAAATTTTTTTTTTTGGTTTGTTGTTGTTTGGGTTTTGTGGGGGGGGGAGGTTGAGACAGGGCTAGCCTCGAACTCAAGAGATCCACCTGCCTCTCCCCACTGAGTGTTGGGGTTAAAGGCGTGCACCACCAGCACCCAGCTTGAAATGTTTTACTACATATAATAATGGAGTTTGTTAGGGCATTTTCCTGCATGTGCATAGTGTTTTCTAATCATATCCACCACCATTACCCTCCTGGCTAGCTCGCACTTCTACCGATCCTTTCCTCCTCCAAACTAACTCTGTGTGTACTCTCTCATCCTTTCCTTTTTAGATCAAGTAAAACACGTGTTATCTTACATGCATCTACTTTACCAAAGTTACTATCGATCTCTGCTTTCATATTTCATCCCACACACAATTCTTGCTCAGTTCTGACCAATAGAAACATACACTGAGCCATGAATGGGATTTTAAATGTTCTAGTAGTTTGGGGCAGCCAACATGTTGTCAGGTCAATATGCAATCAACATAAACTATATGGACATATCTTACAATCCTTTTGGTCCCCACTGAGACCTGAAGTCCAGTGTCTGTTTTATACTGCAGCACATCTCAGGTCAGACTAGACATGGGAAGCACCTGTAGCTCTGTGCTGGGATTCGCTGCCACGTGGGGTTACAGTGATGTTCTCACTGTACAGCATCCCCCAGTGATAGGCACTGACTACATCTATTTCAGCCTGAGCAGAGATCCTTCTCCATGGTCCTTACAGGACCCTCTGAGAATTCTTAGGGATAAATCCCAGAAACAAGATGACAGGGCAGCAAGGTGAGATGCTGTTGAACGTTTTGATGGGTGTTTCCAGTGTCATGGCAACCCCAGACACAACACAAGGTCCCACTCTCTACAGACTCACCTAACCCCATGCTAACCAGCTTTCTTGTTTTTATTCTAATTGTTGCTAATCCAATGGGTATGACATATCTTAATTGACATTGTTGATTTGAGAATATTCTCATAAATTTTGAGGTTTTATCATCTCTTGGGGTTGCCTTTTCACATTGTTTACCATTTTTTTTTCCTTCTGTTGCTGGTATGTAGTTTCCCGTACAAATAGAGGATGTCTACTTGGAATTATCTGTGGATGGGCTTTTAAACTTTTCTCTCCACATCTGCTAATTACATTTCTGGGCAAGAAATGGAAAAAGGAATGCCATCGCCATTTGTGTGTTAAGTGAAAGAGAAGAATTTTGTAGCTGCCCAATCATCTCCCAGTCCAAGTTTTTCTTCCAGAAGAACTAGTATTGACCTATTGTCTCCAGTCGAGCATCCTTTAGACAGTACCCGATGGGAAAGCCATGCCAATGCCTCCATATAAAATTGTGGGACTCCTGGCAGTGAGAGCGGGGATATCTCTAATTCTGTAGCCTCACTTGGGGGCCCATTCCTCCTGCTGGATTGCCTCATCCTTAGTGGAGGAGGGGTGCCGGGTCTCACTGCAGCTTGATAAATCATGGCTGGCTGATAACCATGGGATGGGAGAAGACTGGATGGGGTGTGGAGAGAAGGAACAATTGGGGGGGGGGCTGGAAGAGGGGAAGGAGCGAAGTTTTGGTTAGAGTATAAAAACAAAAAATTGAGAAAAGGAAATGCCATTTTGAGGGGGATGGTATTTCAGACCTACTAACCAGGCATGTTGACACATGCCTGTAGTCCCACCTGAGGCCAGGAGTGGAAGGCCAGACAGCAGTATGTGATTAATATATATATATATATATATATATATATATATATATATATATATATATTAATGTAGGCTGGTAACATAGCATCAGCGTGTACTTGCTTTTTGTTTAGCAAGCCTGACATCTGTGTCTGATCCCCTGGAGTCCTGCAAGCTGTCCATGCTGCACTTTCACACACTTAAGGAATAAATACATAGTGAAATGCTTAAAAATGTAGAAAACTCAGCCGAGCAACAGTGATACACGCATTTAATCCCAACACTTGGGAGGCAGAGGCAGGAGGATCTCTGTGAGTTGGAGGTCAGCCTGGTCTACAAAGAGACTTCCAGGACAGCCAGGGATGTTACACAGAGAAACTTTGTCTCAAAACAAAACAAAAAATATAGAAAACTCAAATCACAAGATTGCATGAAGATATAGACTTTCAAATTTAGAGATTTTTTTTTCCTTTAGCAATGGAATTCAAAAAAATGTTTATTTTTTCCTACTGTAATAAAAAAAAACAAACATTACCTATGAGGACACACACAAGACTTCTCATGCACTTCATTGCATGTGTAAGGGGAAAATGACATATCAAATGGCTGGTACTGTCATGAAAGACTACACCTAATTATACAGTTAAATGTGGCGCCAACATTAAAATTCTCCCCAGATGACAAATACAGAGTGGTATAAACACGGGCTTTCATACACCACAAAAACACCTTTAGTGAAACAATGTCTTTTTTTTTTTTTTCATTTTAGTGCTTACCACGGTCACCTGTCATCATTAATTGAGATCAGTCCCTATAAGTTTCGGAAGGGCCAAGATGTCCAGAAGGAATTTGTACATGTGGTAAGTAGCCCCAAGTCCTGTAATCAGAATGCTGGGGCTGTAATGTCTATTGTGATCCAGCCCAACCCTGAAAACAGAGTGGGACCATGGGGAAGAACCCAAGATTTAGAGCACTTATGTAACGTGCTGAACTCAGAGGGCCACATACTGGCAGCACGTGGTTCACCGTGAGAGTCGTGGTTGGAGAATTTAGCCATAGATCTAGTAGATACGATTTTTTAACAGCGGTTGTTCGTTCTTGGGCCCACTGATCTTCAGTGACTCTTCCAGTTACTAGTTCTAGATCAACACTCAGAGCTAAATGATTTTCTGTGACCGTCATAAAAGTAATTTACATAAATCTGAAGCCACGGGCCCCAAACCAGACCAATGACTCATTGTAGTGAACACTTATAAGTTGTATGGACTAAAGGGTACCCTGTGTGACCCCTGGTCCCACTACAGCTTCCATGCCAAGACTTTCTGTTTTGTTTGCTTGTTCGCTTTTGATTTTGCTTTTTGTCTTTTGTTTTCCCTTTAAAATGTATTTTACTTGGGGGTTGCAAGGAGGTTGCCAGGGCAGAGGGCAGAAACGAAGGGACAGGGAGATGAATAGGATCAGGGTGTATGAGGTGAAATGCCCAAAGAATCAACAAAAAGTTAAAAAAAAAATAAAATGAAAAAATAATTTGCATACATCATAATTACGTAAGTACTGTAAACTGTTATAAAGGTATCAAGTAGGCAAGTTGGAACAGTGAGATTCATTTCATACAGTTGTGTTAATGGAGGGTCAGTAGACTCTGAGCCCTCACTGCTTAATTTCAAGACTTTAAGAACAAGCCCTAAGGCACCTGCATTTCCTAGGTGACCATGGTTTGGTTTATGATACAATCAAAAGTCTGAGTTAGTTTTACACACCGCCATTTGGTAGTCTTCACTTCTTGTTATTTTTATATAATGTAACTGTGCTTGCTAATCCCAGCTTGCTTTCTATGTGACCAGAGATAAAGTCTTGATTTAGAGGGTCTGGGATTTTTATGCTCTGGCTCACAATTCAAAGATGTCAGTTCTTCACGGCACTCAGAAATGGACAGGAAGATAACGAAGGGGGTTCATGGATCAACACAACCACCCTCCAACACACCCTGGTGGGGAAATAGATGTCCCCTTGCTTGGTTTTCCAAGTTTGGTAAAGAGGCAAATAATGATGAGAAACTGTATCATCTGATGGTCTAGGCACCAAGTCCTGATATTTACAGAGGGAAATACAGAGAGGACCACGAAGATGCAGCCACAGCATATGCAGACGAAGTAAAGAAAATCATTGAAGATGCTCGTAGCAGCGGAAGGAAGGTGGGCACTGTGGGAAACACTTTTAAACACACTAGTGGAAATAGTTATAATAGTTAGACCTCTCCAGAGAAGAAAAAGGATTAAATCAAAAATTCCTTTCTATTCTTTGCTGGTTACATTTTCACTTGGTTTTTGCTTCAACAGTACCCTGTCATAGTAGATTTTTTTAAAGTTAATTTTGTTATTTATTTTGGTTTTTTGCCTGCATGTTTTGCCTGCATGTACATCTGTGTGAAGGTGCCAGATCCTTTAGACCTGCAATTACAGTCAGCTGAAAGCTGCCATGTGGGTTCTGGGAACAGAACCTGGGTCCTCTGGAAGAGAAGCCAGTGCTCTTAACTTCTGAGCCATCTCTCCAGCCCACAGGTTTTTTATGTCTTGGAAATCAAATCACTACACTTCTTCAGTGCTGATGGCCAAATTCTGGTCTCTCAGATACCACACAGGATCTGGTTCCTAGGGTCAGACCCTTCTTCCAATGGTGAGGATCATGGGGGAAACAGGCTGAGGGGCTTCGATGTCAGGACTAGTCCCTGCTCTCAGATCCTGGGGGGGGGGGGCTGTGGTGCTGGGGAGCTAGTGGAACCTCCTGGAACCACAGAACTGAGGCTCTGCTCCTCACTAAGCCAAGGCAGAGAAACAGCTTTTTCACCTGGGCCTGGACTTCCAGACAGCACCAGAGTTGTCAAGGACAGGAGAGGGGCTCACTTTTTCAGTCTTCACCCGCCGTGTTCCGGTCTCCACCCCAATTCAGGGTTACTTAGGTGCAGATTAAACACAACTTGACACCACTCCGCCCTTAAACTGGTTTATGGCACAGACGTGACAATAGAATAGGAATACGTCATTAAACAAAATCAATTTGCTTTGCCAGTGAATTGAGGTATCTTTGCCTTCAGGGCAAGGCGGCCATTCTTGTTTCTAGATTGTCTCTCTGCCCCCCCCTACCTCCACACTTCCACCCCCACCCCTGCTTTGACTTCATGTCCTAAAGCTCTACCTACTATAGGAGCTTTGGAGTCTCCTTCCTGTAGTTTCAGATGGTAAATAATGCTTTTAAAAAGATTTTTACCTCAACAAGATGATATGGACTCTGCTGTTAATGGAGGGTCTAAGGTGAGTTTTATTCCTTGTTTGGCTTTTTGTTTTGGCTTTTAACAGTATCAAATCTACACAGTTTGGGACTTGATGCCACTGTGTTACCAATGCTGAAAGCTAAGAATAAATAAATATAGGGCATATACTTCTAAATGTTAGCTGTGCTTGTGGTGCCGTGGAAGGTTAGAACAGAAATCTCTAGATTTCTAGCTAGGTCACTAACCCTGAGGTGAAGACTATAAGATTTTAACCCAGGTTCAGGCAGCCGGTAGGAGGCTGGAGGAGACTTGGATCTTTGGATTTCTTTCCTCACGCCTTTCTTGTGCTTTCTCTTCTTCCTTTGGTGCTTGCCACTTTGAACTTCTCCTCCCATAGCCCCTGACATGCTTCCCCTGGAGTTTCTGTAGAGATGCCTAGCTTTTGAGGAAAGCCTGGTTCAAGTCCAGCAGCGTAGCTCTGGTGTGGAGCCATGGGCTGCGCACCTACCGACTCCCTTGGTGCTGGATTCTGGCCTCAAGCAGTCCGATTTTACTAGCTTGGGAATGGGCACCAAGGGCATGCCTTTTGAAACCAGATCAGCTTTTAAAGCTCCATATCACAGACATCAAACATTATTTCATGCAATCCAACCTGACAAAAAGATTGCCCCTTAATTATGAAGCCTCCTCTCACGGCCCCCTTTCCTTTGGTGGCTTTCCCAGCATCCCAGGGCTTCATTCAGATTGCTGCTCTTTATTTTTAATTAACAGCCTATGTAGCAGTCACCACGGGTCTGTCTCTAGCCATTTTAAACCTACTCTAAGGGCTGGAAAGAGAGCTCAGCCATCAAGAACACATACTGCTCTTGCAGAGGACCCGAGATTGGCTCTCAGCACCAATGTCAGGTGGCTCACAACTACTTAGAACTCTCTCTCCCCTCTCCAGGGGTTCTGTGCCTTCCAACCTCCTTGAGCGCCTGCACACAAGAACACATACACAGAGGCGGGCATGTGCATACATAAAATTAAAAATGAGCATAAATCTTTACAATAGTGTGCTCTCGAGGCTGGAGGGATGGCTTAGCCCTTAAGAGCACTTATTCCCTCACGTTCCTGGTTTGGTTCCCAGCACCTACATGGCAGCTTGAGAACTATCTATAACTTCGGTTGCAGAGGATCCAGTGCCCTCTTCTGGACTCCTTGGGTACTGTATGTCTGTGATACGTAGACACCCAAGCATTCAAAACACCCATACACATTAATACATTTTTAAAATAAAAACCTGTTGCATAGAAACTCTCCCTTCTGTGGGATAGGAGGGGAGCCTGTCTTGTATAGATTGTGACTCCACCTTCTCTTGTATAGAATGTGACTCCACAATGCGACTCCACCTTCTCTTGTATAGATTGTGACCCCATCTTCTCTTGTACAGATTGTGACCCCCATCTTCTCTTGTATAGAATGTGACTCCACCTTCTCTTGTATAGAATGTGACTCCACAATGTGACTCCATCTTCTCTTGTATAGAATGCGACTCCACAATGCGACTCCACCTTCTCTTGTATAGAATGTGACTCCACCTTCTCTTGTATAGAATGTGACTCCACCTTCTCTTGTATAGATTGTGACCCCATCTTCTCTTGTATAGATTGCCGCCTTTATTGCTGAATCCATGCAGAGCTGTGGTGGACAAATCATTCCTCCAGCAGGCTACTTCCAGAAAGTGGCTGAGTATGTACTTGACTTGGGCAACCTGTCAAGCTGAGGGCACTGTGGCAAGTCTATAATGTCATATTTCTAGATTACCTGGTAAAAAGCTGCTGATGCTGCCTCTGCCTTGGGACTCTGAGATGTCCCATGATCTTAACCAAGATCCAACAAATATCGTATTTAACACAGTCCAGTGTCCAGAACTATACTCCAGCTCCTGCTGGGCATCCTGTTTCATTGGCCCATACCTATAGCTTGCCAATTAGTAAAGATTAACCCTGGTAAAAACCATTTGTCCAACTCTCTTCCCAAGTGAAATGCTGCAATACAGCTTACTTTAAGTAGCATACATCCAGGCAGTATAGATCTCATCTAGAAGTCATGTGATTACCCTGCAGTGCCTCTATAAGGTTTTGAGTCCTAGAACATTTTTGACACAGAGGCTTTGGGCTAACAACTCTCTTTCTTCAATAGTCTTTTCGGGTAGTTATGGGGACAGTCTATGGTCTGAGGGCACCAACAGACATCTTTGCTTTTCAGGCACGTTCACAAAGCAGGAGGTGTGTTCATCGCTGACGAAGTGCAAGTAGGCTTTGGTAGAGTCGGGAGGCATTTCTGGAGCTTTCAAATGCATGGTGAAGACTTCGTTCCAGACATAGTTACCATGGGGAAACCTATGGGCAATGGTCACCCTATGTCCTGTGTGGTGACAACCAAAGAAATTGCAGAAGCCTTCAGCAGCTCTGGCATGGAGTACTTCAATACAGTAAGTTTTGGTTCCCAGCTTAAATTGTAAGAGGGGGAAAGCAATTCACATTCTTAGGCTTTTTCCAACATAATAAAGAGCTCCATGTTACCACTACAGTGCTCTAATACTCTAGTCAAATCTCAATCAAACCAGACTTGATTCCCCTTATATTTTTTCCTTGTGCTTTTCCTATTCTGATAACATTCTTGTTAGATTTTCAGATAATAGACAACTATCCTGCTATCCATTTGTGATTGTTTTGTGTTGTATTGAAATTCCTCACTCTGAAAGCTTTTAGATAGTTTGGTACTGTTAGTCAACTCTCATAAGACATATTCAATGTTGATCTTTGGAAAGCTTTATTTCTTTGGGTTTTATTCCCCCAAAGTAATAAGCACTAGGCTTGGAAGATTCTCTGAAGTGTGCACAGCAGCAACCATTACCGCTAAGACAAGTATCCAATCACAGAAGGTATCTATTTTTCTGAGAAAATGTTGCTTAGCTGTTTCCTCCCAGCTAAACATGGATTGCCCTTATTCAGCCACACTTCAGAATCTTTAATTCACAATATAATGCTTTCTGTTGTTGTTTGGATGGCCAATGCATCCCTTATAATCCTTCACACTAGATACATAACCTGGAGAACAAAACCAGGAGTGAATTTTCACTTATTCCCAATGAATAATATCATTCTGTCTTCTAAGTCTGAGAGGTTGGTATTACAAAAGAAAATTCAGTTAAAAGTTTTACATATTATGATAAGCAATCTTGTCCTTTCATAATATATAAGTTTGTGGGACTGCTGAAGGCATTAAAATTGGCCTTGTTTTTCTGGCATGTGTGGAATGCCAAATTTCTCATGAATGAAGGAATACTACTAATCCCGTTGTTGCTTTCTATCCATGTCTGTAGTATGGAGGAAATCCGGTGTCTTGTGCTGTTGGGTTGGCTGTGCTGGATGTAATTGAGAAGGAAAACCTTCAAGGGAATGCTGTCAGAGTGGGTAATTACCTCACCCAGTTACTGGATCAGCAGAAGGCTAAGCACCCTTTGATAGGAGATATCAGGTGTGTTGACTACCATGCATGTTTTTCCATAACAATCTTGTAAACTTGGAAACTTGAATTAAGCTCATAAAACATTGAGAAACAAAGCAAAGATCAGCCTTAATCTAGGACTCAAGAACCACCCTGGTAACATTTGGGTATGGAACTTCCCTCATATTTGTAGGCATTCTTTCCTGTAAAGTTGGGATGATTTTAAGCCCAAGAGATAAAAGGAAGTAAGATAAGATGATTCCAATTATCTGTGGATAATGTTGAAAATGATCTCCATCACTGGGTTTTTCATGGAAAAAAAAAAAACTTGCAATCATGAATACCCTGGGAAATTAAATGGCATCAAGTTTTGTTTGAGGACTGGGGAGATTACTCGGTGGGTAAAGAGCTTGCTATTTAGGCAGAGGCATCTAAATAAGTCCCCTGAACCTACATAACCAAGCCAGGTGCAGTGGTGTCCACCTGTAATCATAGCACTCACAGGCTATCCTAATCTGCAAGTTTCAGGCTAGGGAAAGGTCCTGTGTTAAGAGGGATGGCCTGTGACCAACACCACTGAGGTTGGCCTCTGTCCACCATGAGCGCATACATGCACACATACATGTATGCACACATACGTTCCCTACACACAGAACATACATATAAGCACAAAATTGTTTAAAGTACTATCCTCTTATAAAATCAAGTGAGATGTGAAATCTCTGGCGACAAAACATGCCTCAAACATGAAAAGCAACTGTGACACCGATGACGTCTTGAGTTAGTCAAAATCAGTTGCATTTCCACTTAAACAATGTTAAACTCAGATTGACATTAAATGTCATTTGATGACAGTGCAGGGCTCAGAGAGTACACATGAACTTTTTTTTCTCTTCTTCAGGGGTGTTGGCCTTTTCATTGGCATTGATTTGGTGAAGGACCATGTGGAGAGGACGCCAGCAACAGCCGAAGCTCAGCACATCATCTACAAGTAAATTCATCCCCTCTCTTTGCGGTCTTGGTCCCTTGAGCACTTGATTCACTTGCTCTCATCTCTCAAAAAAGGGGACCCTCGGACTCACAGTTAAACCTGGACTTTTCCAGTGCAGATTCATGAGCGCACTATGCACTCATCGCCCTTCATCCTCCTCCCCATCGCAAGCGCTCATGGCCCTTCATCCCCCACTACACATGCTCATGGCCATTCATTTCCTGCACTGATTAGGATGAAGGAAAAAGGAGTTCTTCTCAGTGCCGATGGCCCTCATAGGAATGTGCTCAAAATCAAACCGCCCATGTGCTTCACAAAAGAAGATGCTAAGTTCATGGTGGACCACCTTGATGGCATTTTAACAGGTCAGTCACAATCTTAAAGATGCCTCTCCCTTCTCTCCCTAGCTCTGCAACACCCTTCCCTGGCCTCCTGTTCACCAGGAACATTGAGCAGGGGGGAAAAAACTATTAGTTAAATCAAAATTTTCTATTGATATTCACCCAACTCTACATATAAGTTGTTAGTAAATTAGCACAGTGCTGATATTGCTTGGTTAGATGGGGAACGATGGTTGTCATAGCCCAGGCTAGCCTTAGAGTGACAATCCCCCTCCTCAGCCTTGTGAGTACTGCGATTACGGGTGTGCACCATCACACTCAGGTCACCTTGTTCAGTTAACCGTTTCTCTTTCCTGAAGACAATATGTAGGCTTTTCCAAACTGTGTGTCTGCCCTGGGCCTCACCCCACTAACACTGCGTAGGTTCAGCATTGAGCCATTAAGATAAGGGTGCATCAGCCTGCTTTGTTAGTGCACATCCACAAACCCAGCTAATGTTCAGGTGTCAAGGCGTGAGGACAAGGGACTCAAGGTCAGCCTGGACTGCACGCAAGAGTCCAATTCAAACCAAACCAAGGAGACAAAGGATATCTGAAACATTTTTAATAAAAATGATAAGGTCAGATGAACAGTTTTTGACCATATGCTGAATTATTTCACTTTGAATTATTTTCTTGTTTTCAATAATACCTCAAATATTAAAGTGGCTTTGACTGCTTATGATTATCTTGAAGACTTTTGTTTGTCATTCAGAACTCTGGCCCATCATGGGCATTTTATCTTCTGTTCATTCATAGTCTATAACTCAACTAATTTCTTTTTCTGTTATGACCATCAATTGCATTGGAAAGTAAATAAGCACTGTAAAACAGTGTTGAAATCACAGGACTATGGAAATAATAGCCCATTTTTATTGTTGTTTAGTTTTATTCATATTATATAGCTATGTATTCAGCCTTTCTGCTCAGTTCCCAACTGTTGGTGTTAAAATACAATGAAAAGTCACAAGTCAACACATTATAGATCGTTAATGTTTGGAAACCTCTAGTCAGCCTGCTGTTCATAGTAGGGTCTCTCCTTGGACTCAGAAAACATGCTCACACCCAAACCTGTCAACATCTTCACAAACTGGTGTGTCCTGTGGTCCCACAACACCAGCAAAATGCCTTGTCACCATGTCCGAGCCTACTCAGACTGAGCCAAATGATGTTATTAGCAGCCCAGAAAAATTTGACTACATGAACCACACACAGGTAAAACAATCTCAGTGCCATGAACAAATTAATGGTGAAAAACTAAAATCAAAATATAAACTAGAGCTGGAAAGATGGCTTAGAAGTTAAGAGTGGCAACTGTTCTATCAAAGGACCAGGGTTCAACTCTCAGCACTCAGATAGTGGCTTACAACCATCTGTAACTCCAGTGCCAAGGGATCCATCACCCTCTGGCTTCTGAGGGCACCAGGCACATACTTGGTGCACAAACACACATGCAAACAAAACACCCATACATACAAATTAATAGTAATATAAGACTTTTGAAAAATGCAAGCCAGCAATTCTAATAGTGACATTAGCTAAGTACATTGCATTACCTCTCTAGTCCTTCCTAATCAAGATTATTCCTAAACACTGTCTTTTAATTACGTTGGTCAAACTCTGTATCTTCTTAAATTAGTTTTAGAGGAAGTCATGGAAACCAAGAATGACAGTGTGAGCTCTCAGAATACAGTTTGCAGAACAGAGGTAAGATGTGGCCGCTTTGCTTTTGGGGGAAAGATTAAAGTGTTGGGGATTATGGGATAGCTCTGTTTAATGTATAGTGACCATTAGAACAAAGGTAGCCTGTGCTGAGGTTGGATTACATTGCCATTTCGAGCGCACAGTTAAATTCCAAGAGCCAACAGTGTATATCATCTGTGAGAACGAAACCAAATAACCATTCTTACAGGTTTATTCTCACATAGAATGAATAAATAAAAACAAAGGTCCTCTCTCTCCTGGCCTACAAAGGCAGCTTTCAAATATGGGGAGAAACGAACCTCTGCGTCCCACAATGCTCTTCGCCATCTATAGGGGTCTTAGCAGCCTGGTTATGGAAAACCAAAAACTGGTTCTGAAATGAGCTAATGTGGAAGCTTCCACAGCAACCAGAAGCCCCGGAAACCACTAGCCCCAAGTGGCCCAGTTTCTGCTCTTGATGCATGTCCAGCAGAAGGGTTTTCCATTTTCTTCCTGAGCTTCCCATGGTGTGAAAAGAGCAGCCGGGTCTGGAAACAGCAGAGCAAAACCTTGAGAAGCTTTGTTGCATAATCTGTTATTTGTTCATAGCTCAGATGGTGAGGGAACATTCAGTGCCCAGAGCCTGCCCGTGCACCCAGCACAGTCAGCAAAACCCTTTAGGGTGTTTGAAGGAGAGCAAATGATTTTTAACAAGACACCCTTTGTCTCTTCACACAGCACAAGCCAGTCATGGGGACCCATTATCATTGAAAGGAATAGTTTATCAAATCTAGGTCAGAATAATAGCTGTAAAATGGATTCATTCTGCATCAATTGACCAGGATCTTGAAAATCAAGAGCTCACAGCAGGGAATTGCACCCTGAAACTAGCTGAGTCTCTGCACATGCCTAAAATTTTGCCTTGGAGTTTCAAAATTGATGTTGACATCACCTTCCCAATGTCTGGTATTTTCTTAGGGGTGTCCTGTTAAGTCAGACTAAAGAGGGGATGGGTAATAGCAGAGGTGGACATCCATGGGAGTCTTGTGGTCCTGTCTTGCAGGTGCCTGAGGAAGTCCACATGGAATCAGCCAAGCATAGCGCCACGGAGTCCAGGGAAAACCACAGCAGAAAGAGAAATGGTGTGTGTCCAGACCAGCAGGCGCTGCTCAGCAAAAGACTCAAGACATGAAAGATGAGCATTAAACAGCAGCTAACGAGAGCAAGTGGATGCATCGTCCTGTAAATTAGAATTTTCAGTCTGCCTAATTTGTATATTAAAAGGTAGAATGGTAATGTCGATAAACTATGTCGCCATTATTAATTCAACCTCTGGCCTGTTAATTCCTTACCTGCAGTTCTGAAGTATCTATTCTAGTAAAACTCAGTTCTCAAATGCAAAACCTAGCTGGGTGCTTTACTTCTCATTTTAATGATTGAGATTAGAGAAACAGGTGAAATCGATTCCTTAGCTTCAGAGAATTAGTACATTAGATTATTTTAATCATGAGAAATACTCTCAACTGGTTAATACACCAAGCATATGGCTTTTAATAAAATAAAAGATGGCGTAAACCAAAGCAATGACCAAAAAATGCAGAGAGCAGTTTGGAAGTGGCGAAACCTAAGTCATTCCCAAAGGAGTCACAGTGCACAGAGGAAGACGGAGAGGACAGCACTGCTGAGAAGCCTGGTTACTTGCCGTCCTGAGGGGACTGAGATGGAACACCTGGACACAGAAACAGTTGCACAAGGATGTTACTAGAACTGCATCAGCAGGCCAGGCTCTCACAGGTCATGCCCCCCCTTCACCAAGTTGCTTACTGTCAGGTAGAAAAATGGTCCCTTCCGCAACCATCTTATCTTCCCTGAGTTCTTTATCACCTGCACTCTGTGTACCCCAAGTTAGTTTTGTCCCGCCTGTATCTCTCCATGGCCTTCCCAATAGTTAGTAAACCTTCTGGCTTGTTTCTTATTCTGTAAAGAAGAGACAGCAACTTTCTCTAACACCTCTTTACTGTTACTGGGAGGGATGGAACTTTTCTTGGGATGATGGATTTATGGGACTCCTTGCCTGTGGGTTGGTTGAGCATGTGGAAGCCCTTGGATAATGCTGCCAAGGGTTTGTTTAATTTTAAAAAAAAAAAAGCAAACTTATCAGCCATAAATGTGTCTATTCCTGACGGAGCACAACACTGGTCTTTGTGAGATAAAGGGGTCTATGGAGTCAGCTTTCCACCAGGTGGCTGATTGGTCTTTTCAATGAATAGTGTCACATCAGAGGCTCACTAGTGGATTCTGTTGTGAACAGACCCATTATTCTTAAGAGCACTGTGAAATCCATATTGATAAGTGGGCGCCTGGTCTGCCGGCCCACATGTTGCCTTCATCTCAGCCACTGGGTATCCTCTGCTCATGACTCCATTATTACTTCCTTGTTTGGATGCCTAATGTTGCTTCTTTTTTTAGATGCTTTTGGTGGGCATTAAAATGTGATTTTAAAAAAATCTTACCATGGAGTATTTGTCCGATACAGCCATCCACAAGCCTTACCTATGTCACTTCTGAGTTCCTGGACAACTAGCTGGACCATTGTCAGCCACTTGTGCTGTCCCATCATCTCTTCCTCGCAACAAGATGCCTGGCCATGCCACTGAGAGCGCTGCCCCCAGAAAGCTTTTCCACTGCCCATCGAGAATGGCTATAAAGCAGCCAGAGCTAGTACACAGAAGTGGCAGATCTTTGAATCATCATGGACTTTTCTCTCCTGTTCTCTTATGCACATGTCTCTCCAATGCCACTAACATACTATCATCTGCCATAGAGCATCTCTGGTACCTCCTGCTACAACAGCTTGGTGTCATCAGTGTAATGATCACCAGGATTTTCTCCAAGATGCCCAGATGGTCAGACCCCTTTGGCCTAATTTTTAACAAAGGGCATGAAGGCTAACAGAGCTTTAGGTCAAAACTGTGAAGAATTCTGTGATCAAGAGTGGAGAGAGGGATCTGTTGTGAAATACTTGCCAAAACACCCATGAAGGTCTGAGGTCAGATTTCAGGACCCATGTAAAAAAATAAAAAAACCTGGTTCAAGTGTACACCTATAATCCTTGTGATGAGGAGGTAGACACAGAAGGAATACTAGGACTCGCTGGCTAGCCAGTCTAGCTGAATTGGTGAACTCCAGGTTCTGTGAAAGACTCTAGTTTTTGTTTCCAGCACTCACATAGCAGCACACATCTGATGGGGGATGTCCTTCTGATGTTTCTTTTATTGGTGATTAATAAAGCTATTTTGGCCAATGAACTGGCAGGATTTATCCACATGGGAAAACCAAACAGGGATTGAGAAAGGAAGTAGGCAGAGTCAGAGATGCCATGTAGCTACCAGGAAGGTAAGATGCCCAGGCATTCTCTGGTAAGCCAATACCACATGGAGATATATAGGTTAATAGAAATTGATTAATAATTAAGAGAGAGCTAGCCAATAAGAAGCCCAAGCCATCAGCCAAACAGTTTATAATTAATATAAGCCTGTATGTGTTTATTTGGGACTAAACAGCTACAGGACTGGGTGGGACAAAAACTTCCATCCACACACAACTACCTGTAACTCCAGTTCTATGGATCTAATGGAAAGATACTTGACGTCCAAGTCTGGTCTACACACATATGACCCTTTGGGCTTTTAAGAGGGACTCTAGTCTCTGCCATCATGCCCTAGAATGGGACAGTGCCTTTTGTTTTTGTCACGTTGGCTTAGTAAAGGAAGAGTGTGTGAGGAGAAGGCTCCAGGGGTGCCCAGCTTGTATTCCACAAGCTAGGAAAGCATGATCAACACAAAACCTTTACATTATCTATTCCTTAAGTGTCAGTTATAATTTACTATGTGGTCACTTGTACTTCCTCTGTAGCAAGGTCTTATGTTACCAAGGCAACTGATTTCTCACTCACTGTAATATGCTCTACATGCTATCACTCTTTGAAATTTGTTGAACCATGTTGAATGGCCCAGTCCATGGTCAGCTTTTTTTTTTTTTTTTTTTTTTTTTTAATGCTACATATACTTAAGGAGGACGTGAATTCTGGGTTACTCTAAATGAAAAAGCAAAATACGCAGTTGGCTACCTCTAAGGAAACAATGTCTTCCAGGCACAGTGCATATATAGGATTGATGTACACATGAGCTCAAAGATTGAGGCAACACGTTCAAGACCTGAACAGTTTCAAGCCAGATAGGGTCCACTGAGAGGGGGAGTAGACATGGTCCCATCCCTACTCAAGAAGCTATCTGCAATTGATACCCACTGGCAAAGTGAAAGTCCGTTTTCTCCTGTGTAACATCATTGGATATTGATCACATCCAGGGCGGGCCCATGCCCAGGAGTAGTTGGCCAACACAAGATGAACTCAGTGGTAATTTCTGAGGCCCTTCTGTTCCATTTTGCTTTGGTTTTGTTGTTGTTGTTATTGTTTGTTTGTTTTGTTTCCTCATTGGTTTTTTTGCTTGTTTATTTTGATTTTCATGTTTTTGTGAGAAGGGGTTATTTTATTTTGGTTTTGGTTTTAGTTTTGGTATTTCATAAAAGAGAGGAAAACATAAAGTTGTGTGGGTAGAGGTGAGGATGACCTGGGAGGAGTTGGAAGAGGAAAAAAACATGAAAATATGTTGTAAAATAATTTTAATTAAAAATATTTTAAAGAATTTCCACCATTACAGATTGCTCTTCTAGAAACATCAGTTATCCAGTGTTCCAAACCAATCATTTGGGCCCTCTTATCATTGCCCAGTAGGCTCATGGACACAGGCTCATGCGTGGACTAAACATTATGGATTTCTACTCACTAAAATCAATCTGGCCATAGCTAGCAATGCTAAGAGTTGAATGCTAAGCCACCGTATTACAGTTCCTTACAGCACCAGACAGACCCCTAGTAGCAGGTTGATTTATTAAGTTCACTCCTCCAACTATACAAATAATAGTGCTTTGTTTTATTAAAGGAGACAGTTACTCTGGCTAGGACCTGTCTTTCCTGCCGGCAATTCTTCCACTAAAACTATCATCTGTGGATACCATTGGCATGGTTTCTTACATGCACTATTTATAACTAAGGATTTACTTAGTCACAGCAAGTGAAGTATAGAAAAGGCCTGTGCTCATGGAATTCACTGGTCATCCGCTGTTCTCCATCACCTAGAAATAACTAACTTGCAAGTACAGTGAAATGGACTTTTGAAGACTTCCTTATGGCGTCAGCTAGAGGTCAACAATTTCCAAAGCAGGAGAAATACCTTCTAGGGTATAGTATATGACTAAGTCAGCAACTAGTATATTATGATATCGATTTCTCCCATAGCCAGGACTCATGGGAGTGAATATCAAGAGGTATAATTACAATGGCACTTCTCACCATTAACCCCAAAGATCCACTAGAAAAACATCCGCACCCTATAACTACACCTGTGGGCCCCCAGGTAATAACTCTTCTACTGTGTGGGGAGAAGGGGCACAACAATGGTTCCACTGAACTAAAGTTGAGACGGCTAAGTAGCCACTTAGAGCTTCTCCTGTCACTGAATCAACAAGTAAAACCTAACAGGTAACATTTGCTGATTTTATTTTATTTTATTTTATTTTTGCTAACCCCACATCACTCAGATTGAGAACTAAAGCATCTACTCTGTGCTACTGTATGTTAGTAGGATGTAACCAGTTGATTTTATTTTACAAGGGCTCATAGCTGAGAGATTACTTTGGAGCTCAGAAGAGATTGTTGGATTCTGCGCTCTGGAATAGAGTTGGAACTACTAAGGGTTTGGAGGCTTTTACAAATGAGCTAAATGTGTATTGCTTTATGAGATGAGTGGACATGAGATTTTAGGGGCCAGGTGTGCAATGTTATCGTTTAAAGTGATATATTTGTGTTCTTGATCTTCCTTCTCAACTTGACCATATTTACAATCACCTAGAAGACACATTTGCATTTCTAGAGAGTTTTAACTGGAAAGAAAGAACTACTCTAAATGTGGGCAGGACAGTCCCATGAGTTGAGTTCTCAGATTGAAAATACAAGTAGACACGTAGAGAACCAACCAGATTCAGGCATTCATCTCTTTCTGAATCCTGTGAATAGCTGCCTCACAATCTGCAGCCATGACTTTACCACCATGATGGATTGTATCCCCTTAAACCATAAACCAAAACAAATGCTTCCTTTTTTCTGTCAGTAGCTTTTGTTGAATAATCTGTTAGTCACTGGAAAAGTAACTAATGCAGCAAAATTCTTAGTATTTTATAAATAAAAAGATGGAAAATACCTGACTAAAAACCAGGACTTAGCTCTAGACACTAACAGAGGGTTGCCCTAGCACAAAGACAGACCAGTTCACCAGCAGAACAGGATAAAGAGCTCAAAAGTAGATCCATGTACATATCAGTAATTGGATCCATGAGAAATAAGGAATTGTTTGGTGAGTGGAGATTGTATTTTTTACAGACGCAATAGTGAAAACAAATGTTCGGCACACCTGGCTTCCTGAACATCTTCGATTCCCTTTACATTCATTTCAAGTACCTAGATCCTTAACCATCATCCTATATAACTTTCCTGATATTTTCATAAATTTGGGGTTAAAGACTGGAAAAAAGGATTTTGTGTCAAAGGAAGCTTCCAATAGGGGGTAATGACTTAGTGAAGAAAATAAAATCCCAAGTTGGTGGGTTTATGAGTCATTGGCAAGTTTGTGTATTTATTGCCCAGTTTTATTGTGCAAAGAGTAAACCTTAAAATTATGAGTCACTAGGAAAGTTTCCTTTTTATTTACTTAGTCTGTATCACTTACAAGACTTTATATTGACCCTTAGTAGATGGATAAGAGTATATATAGAGGTGTGTGCTTATTTTCTTGTGTGTACCTTCCGCACACTTAAAAGTATAAACACATATTTCTGCAAAGGTCAGTCCGGTAGTTTTGAAAAACACTAGGCTTGGGCAGGTCAATAGCCCCCTTAGGGAATTATGGTAAAAACCCATTGCACACCAACCCACATCCAAGGCTGGGCCTTTTCTTTTTTCCTTTTGCCAAGTACAAAGATACAAAACAACTATAAAGGGGGAGGATGAAAAAAAGACATTTAGATTTAAAACATTAATCTACGTCTAAATCTGTCTTTCCTAAATTAGATAAACCCAACAATTTCAGACTTTTGTCCTGGAAAACTACCTACCAATCATTGATTTTTTTTTCTTTTACTCAGACTGTTTGAAGTATAAATTATATAGAGGAAAATCCACTCCCTTAGGGTTTTTACAGACTGATAACATAGTTCATAACTGACAACATAAAAATTTGGGAAGCAACCCAAACTTTTTCATTTTGGTCTGTCGTCCCTATATGTTTGATTCCAGGAACTATAGCTGTCAGGAGAATTATAAGTCAAAAAGCTCCAAGGGAAAAGTGAAGAGAATATTGGAGTCCTTTCCCTACTCTAGTGGTGCTTTTCATGTAGATTCTGGCTGCCAAAACACCACAGGTTGGGAGCCGAATTAATAGCAGTTAACTGACTGGATGCTAGAAGTCTAAGATCAGAGGGTCAGCCAAGGAATGGTCCTGATGGAGCCCCACCCCCACTCCCTTTGCTTACTGATGGCGGTATTCTTGCTTTGTGTTCACTCCAACATTAACGGCACACTCTTCTATGAGGGCACTAATCCCTTCATAGGAGCCCAACATTCCCGACTCCATCTAGACCCAGTTCTCAGAGTCCTCACAAATACCATCACTTGAGAGATTCAGTCCATAGTATATTCACAAAGTATATTTCTGCTTCAGTGCTTCAGACCTCTGTGTTGGCTAGGAAGGGTTGAGGCAGTGAGTCCCCCATTTCTAGAGAGGCATTCAGAGGTTCCCCTCACAACCAGTCCTCACTGGAGCAATGCGGAGCTTGATGCTCTCTTACATCCTGTTCAGATCAAAGGAACCCACCAGAGAGGCCAAGTTCTTCTGTTCTACCCTTCACGGAACACAGACTTTCCCAGCATTCAAAGTTCATGGTCCACCCGACAACTCAAGGTTAATTTAATCTCTGTATTCTAACCAGGGAGGTCCTGTCGAAGCTAATTTGAAAGGGAGGTCAAGTTAATGAATTTTCTGGGATATCCGAAGCTGAAAACAAAAATAAAAAAGACAAGAGCATCCTGGCAGACTAAAAGAAAGCCCAAAGCATTAGTAGTGGGCGATGCCCTAGAGGTCTGTCTTGACATGAAAATGTGAACACTCACCACTGTTAACAAGAACTGCTGTGGAGATCCTTAGACAAAGGAATTAATCTGTCTTTTCAGTGGGGAAAATGTTCTGTGAAGAATACAGAATTCTAACTGAACCCTCAAACTAGGTCATTCTGTTTCTGTCCAAAACTATACAGTATAAGAAATCTATAGCTTTGAAAATGAAACCCAAGATTTTTTCCCCTAAAATCCTGTATCATGATGGGATCCAACTATAATTTGAATAAATATGCATTGCTCCAAAAAGACAAAGTCTTTCTCCTTCAATTGTTTCCATGTGTCCTTCCAAAGCTTCGCCAGTCGATCCAAGAGTGAAATAAAATAGTGACCCCCCCCCACACCCACCCAATGGTATGCTCACACCACATTGTCTCACAATTGTTCTGTCTGATCTCGAGTCTCCCGGCTACAGTTAGGGAGTGCAGACAATGGAAGTGGCCCCCTGAGAGAGCGATGGGGGGCTGCCAGTCAGGGAGAAAAGAAGCAAGAGTATCCAGGTGATTAAGACAGTCTGTGAGACTCCAAATAATGGTAGAGTAGAGACCTTTCTTCTCTCTGTCCCATAATCAAGTTGCAAGAGCATTGATTTGCCTTAATGAGCAGCCATGTGTTTTAAACAGTCTGGGCTGACCCAAAAGCAGATCCTGAAGCAAAGACCGAGGGCAGAGGGTTTGCTTTGGATGTAAGCCCAGGAAACAGAAGGAACGAGGTGAAGAAAGTGAGGCTGGGAAGGAAGGAAGGGGTGAATACCACCACTGAGACTGTCTAACGAACTCTGTGGAGTTCAGCTGATGTGGGGGAGGGAAAGTAGAGAACTTCTCAGCTCCCAACCCCCACTTCCCTACTCCCCATCCCAAATCCCACAACCCCCCCCTTCCCTGGTTGAGAGTTGCCTTGAGGAGGTCAGTGTACCCCCCATACCTCCTCACTGGGTCTGCTTTCATTGGAGAAGGCTCCCAAAGCCCACATGTGCAGTCCTAGGGAACTCAATAGTTCAAAGGGACTGATTGTCAAGTCTGGATTCCCCCCAGAGCTCTAAGTAGACGTGCATAAGTGCCAACGAGATAAAAGAAATGTTTTTGATGAAAACGAGTCTGATTCTATAGGTGAGACAGATTGATGCTCTTGTCCCAGTCACGCTGCTTGGAGACATGAGACTCAACCAAACTGGTAACTTTAATAGAGCACAAGCATTTGCAGGGACCTTAATAGCCAAGTCATGATCCAAAGAGCATCATGGACAGTATCAATAATGGAAGTCCATTTGAGTTCCTGCCCTGGGACTAGGGCTATAGAATCTCTGCTCATTCGGAGCCCTGCCCAAGGTACATCATGAAGTAAAGCTTGAGCCTTGGAACATGATGCCTAGGCCAGCTTCGCAGGATCATTTATGTCTATAAAATTAGCAAGTCAAGTTTATATTAATTTTTTCCTCTATAAGTTTAGGATTCACAAACCTGGATGTATAACTCCATACCTGTGTATATGATTTGGAAACTCATCATGATAATATCCAATCTTTGACTTAATTCTCCCTTTTGTTATTAGACAAGTTCTCTAGTCCAGGCCTGTCTCAACCTCTCTCTACAGGTACAGATGACCTTGAACCTCTGATCCTCCTTCCTCCATCCCTTAGGCCTGGAATTAGACACACCCACACATATCTAGCTTCCTATGGTGGTAGGTATCAAACCCAGGGCTTTGTGCAGGCTAGGTGGGAACTCTACAAACTGAGCTCTATCCCAGCATAGACTTTTCCCTTTTGATTTCTTCCTCTTGAGACTCATTTCTTTCTTGGTCTTTCTGCTTTCCCTTTTGGAGCTAATGGAGACTGAAACAAAGATTGATACCAAGACAACCTCAGTGACCGGATTAAAGAAAAGAGGGTTGGAGTAAACCACCAATTAACAAGGTACCCAGGGCTAGATCAAAACACTCCTTCCTCCATGGTTTCCATGTCTTCCCTTGGAATGTACTTTGAGATCATTACTTAAAAGCTCTCTGTTCACAGGGCAGTGGTGGCATACTTTATTCCAGCACTGGGGAGGCAGAGGCAGGCAGATCTGAGTTGAGGCCATCCTGTTCTACAGAGTGAGTTCCAGGACAGCCAGGGCTACACAGAGAAACCCTGTCTTGAAAATAATAGTGGTAATTGATGGGAGATGTGATTCTGTGAATATGTTTCTCACATTGGTTAATGAATAAAGCCCTGTTCGCCAACAGGAGAGCAAGATAGGTGGGACTAGGAGACAAGGAAGATTCGGGAATAGGTAGCAAGAGATGCAACATGTAGGACTTGAGAGAACAGAGGTCCAGATCCTTTCTCTGGTAAGATAAGACTGCATGAAATACTTAAACTGATAGAAATGGGTTAATATTTAAGACAGAGCTAGCCAATAAGTAATGCTAGTAACAGGCTAGCAGCTTTATACCTAATACAGTGTCTCTGTGTGTTGTTTGGGGCTGGCACAGCTGTGGGACCAGGCTGGTGGGAAAACATGCTCATAACAGTTAATAAATAATAACAATAACAATAATAATAATAAAAGCTAAATGTTCTCTTTGACTTCTCGTGTTTTGAAATGCTTGTATCTTCATTGTGAAAACTATTACCAAGTGGGTCTGCTGCATTTGTGTGCAAACATTCCAGGGTTACGCTCAAACTAGGCATCCAATGCCCTGAGTCTCCTGTGACATGCCTCTGGAACTTGTTCTCTGGGTGGAAATGTGATGGAGGCCTGTTTAGTGAGAAACAACCCTGGGAAACCATTTCAAAGCTCACCATATGATATGAGAGGAGGGGGCTGGAAACCTGGAGACAAGATGGGGTGACATGGAAAGATCATCCAAGCCTTCAGCAAATACTGATTGGACCCTTACAGAGTCTCCGCTCCTGCCAGAACAGATGGGAACAGCATGGCGGCAACACAGGGTGGCACATGCTACACGCCATCGAGATTTTATAGGAACTTTGACAAGGGAACAAGTAACTCCCTCCAGGGCAGTCCTGAAGTCTTCATAGTTCAGGAGATGCTGGGAAAGGACGAGATCACCAAACAGGGGAGTAGCCAGCCCCCCTTTCTAGACAGAGCAGCGGGTGGAAAAAGCTCCAGCATCTTGAATATGAATCAAAGGAAGGAGAGAAGAAAAACAGGTGCAGAAGTCGAGTTACAGAGCAGCCAGGTGTCCAGGTGTGGCGGTGCACACCTTTAATCCCAGCACTCGGGGACCGGATGGTAGATGGGAGGTAGAATCTACACGAGTTCGAGACTAGCCTTCTACAGAGTAAGTTCCAGGACAGCCAGGACTACACAGAGAAACCAGTCTCAACACACACACACACCCCAACACCAAAAGAGTCCTGTAGAGAGAAGAGGGTCACTTGTGGTGGCCTTTGGACAAGTCGGGGACTTGTGCGAAGCCTGAGTAGACACATTTGCATCTTGTATAGACGTCTCTACTGCAGCTGCAGAGCACACACCCAAACCCCGACCCTGGAAATGGCACAGTGATTGTTCGCTTCCTTTGCCCCTGTCACAAACGATCACAAACTTGGTAGCTTACACCCACACTAATTTCGTTCTCCGAGTGTTCTGGAGGTCAGAAGTCCGAAATGAATCCTAAGGGGTTAAAAAAGCAAGGAATCGCCAGGGCTGCTGACTTGTGGGGCCCCGAGGGGAGAATTGGTTTCCTGGTCTGTTCCAGCACTGACAGACCACCTGAGGAGTTTGGCTCCTGGTCCACTCCCTCCATCTCCCAAGGTCATTGCTTCAGCTCCCATCCCATCATTCCGGTTCCTCCTCCTTTGGCCTCCCTGCCTCACCTTACAAGTACTTCCATGACTACACCAGACCCAGGTGGTTAAACCAAGATAATCCCAAAATCCTTAATTCAGTCACATCTGCAAAGTACCTTTGCCTTATAGTGTAATATTCACAGTTCGGGGGATTCCCAGTGAGGCTGTCTCTGGGGAGCCATTATTCAGCCTACCACAGTGACGGCTTCCAAGGAACAGACAACTCAAATGAATGTCTCCCCCCTCCCAGAAAAAAACATGGGACTAACTAGCTTGAAACAAGAGAACCCTAGGAAGGAAGGACATAATATTTCATTTTCTTTTTCCACGTGCAGAACAAAGTTAACAAATGGACTCTGGTGAAAGGAATTAGCATTCTGGATGCTTCGGGGTTTTCTCTGCTTAGCCAATACATCGGTCCATTTATTGTGTACCAAGGTTGCTGTGGTCATAGCGTCCCAAAGAGTGCAACAATGCTCTCTTTCATGCGCTCTGATTACGGCATCAAAGTTAGGTAATGCCAGAGGGGAGTGTGCCGATGGACAGGCGCTCAGGAAACCCAAACTTCGAGGCTTTAGAAACAGTAGGCGCTCTGAGTCCCACACAGTGGAAGAGAGAAGCACGGTTCACGGGGGACACATTCGCTGTCTGCTGACCCAGTATGCCTTACTCCCTCCCACAACCTGAAAATGCTGAACTTTCAAACTCACCAGCCAGCCTTTCCCCTCGGCCCTCCCCACACCCACCCAGCACTTCCCACTCCTTACCACACAGTGCACAGGTCACTGACCTCGCCTGGCCCGGGCCAAGAGAGCAAGGCGCAGTGGAGCTCTGTGACTGGAGGCTGTGTGTCTGCAGTTTCCACAGACCGAGAACCAGAGGCTAAAGGCAATACTATTGGAAAGAAAAGTACATTGCTGAATCCCTGAAAAAAAAAAAAAATCCAACCCTAAAACCCACCCTGTCTCTGGACTTTCCAGTTAATGAGCCAATCAATTTTTGTATTTGTTAAACAACTCGCAAGAAGCGGGCCTTCTACCGTGGTGATGCGGTATTTCCTAATAGGTGCACACTCACCGCTCACTGCACGGATATGACTGAAGGAATGAGAAACACAACGTTTTTCTTAATGCTACTTGGGACATTCTTGAACTGCCTTTTTTTTTTTTAAAGTTGAACTCAAAGTGTGTGCTTTTCTTGGCTAAACTTTGTAATAAGCTAGGAAAATCTGGTAGCAATCTTAGAGATAAGGTAGAGATATTAGAGAGCGGTGCCCCACACGGAAGAAGTCTTGCAGGGCAGAACCCACATCAGATTGCTGAGACGAGTGTCTTCCGTCTCGAGCAGTTTTAACAAGGAAGCTTCTTGTTTTACTTTATCTTTTCTATGTTTGAGGGTTGGCTTTGCGGGTACTGATAAACAGCGACCAAGACTACTGTCAGTTACCTTCCTTGGTGCACAACTTGACTCAAAATCATTTAATGGAAGTAAATGGAAAGTGATAAGATCAATTGCAGAATCGAAATGTCCCAGCTTCACTTATAATTCTATATTTAGCAGTCAAAGGGAGGTGTCTGTAAGGGGAAGAAAGTGAAGGTGGAGTCTGTCCATTCCTATACCCAGCACCTCCTCACAGCACCAAGCCAGTGAGATTCCATCACTACCAACCCAGAAGGGCAGAGGACTGAGCACTTTTGACCTCTGCAAAACAGCAGCTATGGACAAAGACCCAAGGGAGTCCCGAGAAACTGCCTCCTTTCAGAATACGATCTATTCCCCAGATTCTCGCCTGCCATCTGTGTCACTCCATTGACTTTGCAAGAAAATGCAAGCATAGCTTTTTATTAAAGTTTCTTTGGCCTTTTCAGGTAAGTCTTAAATATTTAAAGAGTACGCTGTTTTTTATTCTTAGTTCCCCTCTGCATTTCCTCAGAGGCATAGTTTCATAACTATAAATATACCAAGCATATCACAAAGTTTCTTCCCAAATAATTCACACAATAATAAATATGCTATGCATATAAAACTGACTTTGACTCTCCAGTTGGGATAATTTAAAATAGAGCTGGCATCCAAACTCCCAGCAAGGATGAGCTCCCACCCCTAGCTGAAGCACTCTTGGCAATAGATGGCCTCTAGGAATGGGAGAGCCAGTCTCCTACAGTGACATGGCCTATAAGAGAAAACTCATGCCCCAGAAGACAGCCCTACACCCCTGTACAAGCAGGCAGCATGAAGTGGACTTACTGGGTTTAAAAACAAAACACATGAATTTGGGACATAAAGGTGTGGGGGACTCAGAGGGGAGGTATTGGGAGGAGGGAATGAGGGATGCATTTGATCAAAGCACATTGTACTCTGTTTCCAGGAGATTCTCACCTACACCAGGCATGCATGTAATGAACATACATACATAAAGGTAAATACCTATACCCATAAAATAAAAATAAACACAGCTTTTTAAAAAGCAAATTGTAAAATAAGTAAACAAATAAATATAAAACATAGCTGGCTTATAATTAGCACCTAATTATCTAGCTTCTAAACTGCTCACGATTGATGTATTATTTCTTAATGATGTTGGGAGAACTTCAAAGTCTCCTGGAGACAAATAAAAATAGGGTCTGTAGGCTACATCTTATACTTGGATAAATTATCTTATATAAAAAGATTAAATGTTTGGAGGAGAGAAAAGAAAGAGGAGGAGGTATAAAAAGAAAGAATTATACAAATAAATAATGTGCTTGTGTGTGGAGATTTATTGTTTACAATCTAATAAAGCTTGCCTAGAGATCAGAATGCAAAGCTGGCCCGGCCACAGAGGCTAGACTCAGGACTCAGGAGACAGGCAGATGGATCTCTGTGAGTTCAAGGCCACCCAGGGCTACATGAGAGTGAATCAGTCTAAAAGAGAAACTGATGGGAGATGTCATTCTGTAAATACGTTTCTCTTATCGGTTAATGAATAAAGCACTGTTAGCCAATAGGAAAGCAAGATAGGGGGGACTAGGAGACAAGGAGGAGAGAGGAAGAGTAGGGAGGAGATGCAAGATGGAGGACGGAGAGAGAAGAACGCCAGGACCCTCTCTCTGGTGAGGTGAGACCACGAGGAAATACTTAGATTAATAGAAATGGGTTACTATTTAAGACAGAGCCAGCAGATAAGAAACTAGTAATAGGCCAACAGCTTAATATCAAATACAGGGTCTCTGTGTATTATTTGGGGCTGGCGCAGCTTTGGGGCCCAAGCAGGCTGGCAGAAAAACTACTCATAACAAGAAACAGAGCTCACACCTTTAATCCCAGCTCTAGAGATGTATATAAGACAGGAGCAGGGCCTCAGAGCTGGCATTCAGTATTCAGAATTCAGCTGAGGATTTGTGGAGACAGGTCTGAGGTAGAGGTGAGAACTCTCTAGTGGCTGGCTGCTAGATCTCTGATCTTCATCTTGAACCCCAATATCTGTCTCTGCGGAATGCTTGCAGGCTAGAGATTGGATGGATGGTAGGCCTGTGTGGGACAGACAAGTGACACTAAGCTATTCTCCATCTGAAAATTCTTCCCAGATATGAGCATGAATACAGACAAGTTAGAAATCAAAAAGGGAAAGTCTAAGAAATCTAGAATGTAAAAATTCAAAATTCACTTGTGAAAACTCTTTTAGGTGCTGTCTCAAATTAGGTGCTGAGTAAGTATTAGGGGCTAAGAATATTGTGACATCGCTTGTGTATTAAATATTCCATGTATTTGTATGTGCACTGGGGTGTGGAAGGGGAGGCCCTCAGAGCACCTCATGCCTTTCTGCAGTCACAGCCTGGTTTCTGAGAAAGCTCACACCCCTCGTCTACCGTCCTTCACCCTGAGAAGACAGCAGGAGGGAGCAGGGTCTACAGGCTGACCCATAAGGAGTAGAAGAAGGCGGAAGCCCACTGCCTTGGGAATCTTGAGATCTGACAGCCTATTTGCAGCCTAACCAGCCACCTGCAGCTCTCTTCACAAGCTCCCACACACAAGGGTCTTCATACACAGTAACCCCACCGCATCTGACAGCATAGCTTGAGAAAATGAAGAAACAGTTGTCAAAACAGGAAGTAGGAAGTGCCCTGAAGCATGGCTTTTCCATTTTTTTTTTTTTTTTTTTTTTTTTTTTTTTTTATGGTTTTAAAAACAGGGTTTCTCTGTATTGCTTTGGAGCCTGTCCTGGAACTAGCTCTGTTGACCAGGCTGGCCTCAAACACAGAGATCGCCTGCCTCTGCCTCCAGAGTGCTGGGATTAAAGCCATGCACCACCAACACCCTGTTGGCTTTTCCATTTTTTTTTTCACCCTCCCGTCCTCCCCTGTTCCCCCCACCAACCCCCATCCCATGCCCTTTCTGCTCCCCAGAGAGAGGGAGGGTGAGGCCTTCCATGGGGAGTCTTCAAAGTCTGTCATATCATTTGGAGCAGGGCCTAGGCTCCCCCATGTGTCTAGGCTGAGAGAGTATCCCTCTGTGTGGGATGGGCTCCCAAAATCTATTCAAACGAATATAGTTTTAGCCATAATTTCTCTTTCGTGTCTAACCTCAGGCCATGAAGTCACCCCTCAGTATCCAAAGGAAGTTCTTCCGAGATGTGAAGATAATCATGGCCCTTGTGTTTTCTTATGTAGCCTACATTTGTCCTCTTTCTTAGTGAAAACCATCTCAAGATTATTTGTGACACTTAGTACAATGTCAGTTTACACTTACATACAACTATGTAGCTGGTTATTATATTGTGTGGCTTAGGAAATCTGTCAAGAACAAAGTTTAAACAGAGCAGACAACTTTTCTGAATTATGTTCGATCTATGGTTGCTTGAATCCACAGATGTGGAACACGTAGGTATAGAGGCCACCTATACATACATACCTAGTTATAGGAGCCAGTGAAGTCCTGAATGAATGGGTATTGTTTGATACTGCAACAGCCATGTCAAGGACCCCAGTACTGAAGAGTCAAGGGAAATGGCAAGGCCTTGCCCTGGTCCATGAGGAAGTGTTGATAGTGTATGCAGGAAATGGCCAGATGTGTTATGACCTGAAGATGTACAAAGACTGCTACTGCTGAGATTAGCTGAACCTGCCTCCTTGTTCATCTTTATTCAAAAACCACGCCTCCTTGTTATCTGTATGCCGTAATCCTGCCTCCTTATTCAGCTGTATACAATAACCCCATCTCCCTGTTCAACTGCACATAACATGCTGAGTTCCCAGCTTAATGTGGCTTTTCTATCAGAGAGCCAAGGTCACTGATCACTGGTGTGTGTGTGTGTGTGTGTGTGTGTGTGTGTGTGTGTGTGTTCTGGCACCTGAGATCAACCACAAAGCCTTGTTCATGCTAGGCATATGGGCTGCCACTAAGCAACACCACCAGCCTTCCCAGTGTATTCCTAAAAGCTTTATGGCATTTCTCATTTAGATATGTAGCATGTTAGGGCTTTTTCCCTTTGAGTTGTCCAAGCAACATTTATAACAGAGCCTCTTCTCTCTGGGGTATTAGCATGTCTGCATTGGACTCTATTCTGTTCCTCTGGGCTATCTGCACAGCCCCACCCTGTCTTAGTAAGGCTAGTAAGTTTTATATCAAGAAGGACAGGTTATTTCACTTTATTTTCTGTATCATCTCACCAATTCTCTGCCCTGTGCATTTCTGCAAACATTGCACAGTTACCTTGTCAAAATGCCCATCACCAGGATTACTACTTTGAATGTATAAATCTGCTTTCAGAGAAAAGGTGAGTGTGTGTGCCTACCCACAAGTGTGCCCTGATTCAGTATGATTCCATTCCCACAAAGTAACATACTAACCTATTTGTATTTAGGGGCTCACCACCTGGCTTAAGTCTGGCAACCTGACTTGTGTAGAAAAGGAATGAAGACAGGACAGACACATAGACACAGAAAAGCTGGTCTGTGTTCACTCTGATGGAGTGGGATCTACTACACAACCCAGATCCTCAGTGTGTATAGTATGTGCAACACAAGGAGTTAGCTAATCTTGGTAGGTGGCCCCAGTAGGTGGATTCCTACTCTGCCTGCTGAGTCCTGAGAGTACAGGCTGCCACCAAGCCTGCCTGGCTCTTAGGTGGAGTCTGTGGTCTGAACTGTAGTCATCGCGTTTGCATGGTAAACACATTATCCACTGAGATGTCTCACTAGCTCCTTATCTAATGTTTCTATGTACTTGTTGGGTTAACTTGTCTCTCCCTGCACTGAGCTTCACCTTTCCCATGTGTCCTTGGAGCTAATATCTGCGTAATAGACCCAGTTTGTTCCCCACACAACATGGCAAACAGCACGATTCGTTGTTTGCCTATGTCAGACAATGAGAAAATGCTGACTTTTTTTTACCCTGGCTCCTATAGCCAGAGCCAGAGGAGACAGACATCTAGGACGGTTGGTTGCGTACCCACACTCTGTCCTGTACACAAGCAATATTGATCAAAGAGGTAATGTCCTGCCATCTGTTGGGTTTCATCACCTTAGGTGTAGGGCAAAGTGAAGTATTTCAGTGTTTATCTCTGCCAGAGTCACACAAAAGGTTCTCTCCCCCCTTTCCAGGCCTCGAGTCTAAAAAAAGTGGCTCTGATATGCTCTGCCAGATGGTGAGAAATTAAGAGAGAAGTTTTGAAAAAAGAATTCATCCTCAATTGAGATTCCTTTATAATAAGACCATTAAAAAAAAGTCTGTTAATACTAACATTGGGGACCAGGACAGGCTCCTTAGTAATAAACAGGAAAGTGAAGATATGAGTATTTGTGAACTCTTCTGAGCATTTTTCCTAGTACTTTGGGTCTCTTGCTTTCTTATAGTCACATGATAAGAGGTATTTTAGCCCCGTTTATGTTGGGATACTCCTGTAACACAATTATGAAACCATGGAAAAATTTACTATGTATCTACATTTGTACAGGGCTCCAGTATGTATTGAAAATGTGAACAGACATGCATTCATGCATACACAGGCAGGTGTATATTGTCATGAATGACTGTCACAATACCAGTAGGCTATCCAGTCTATGTAATTTATCTATGGCTGAAGGGTACCTATCAGAATTGACAAATAATTATTTCCCCCAATTGATTAGCACTAATTTATTATTATAAAAACGAGATGTTGGAGTTGGAAAGATGGCTCAGCAGTTAAGAGCACTTGTTCTTGCAGAGGACCCAGACTTGATTCCCAGCATCCATCTGGCATCTCTCAGCCATCTATAACACTAGTCCCAGGGGATATAACACATTCTTCTGGCCTCTGTGGGTACCAGGCATGAACCAGGTACACAGACATAAATGCAGGCGAAACACCCATACACACAAAATAAAAAGCAATCAAAAGATAGTTGAAGAAAAGCACATGATGTATGACACAGGCTATTACGTGAACATCTTATAGCCCGATTGTCCCACCCTGGAGTGGCTGTCACATCCTTAAGCTACACTATAGATGACAAACCTCTGTTCCTAATGATAACTCAGTATTTGTTTGCCAGTACTCCAGCAGAGGCTCAACCAGCGTGGGCGCATACGCCCTGCCCTGTGTAAGCCTCCCCTCCCCTCCATCCTTATCAAATGCTGCTGAGTCACAGGTCTTTGCAGGCCCATTAGCTGCCTCCTGCGCAGGTGCATTATAGCCTGCTTTAGAGCATGGGAACTAGAACTCATCCCTTGTTAAAAAACAATGGATAACTGGTGTGGTGGTGCACGCCTGTCATTCCAGCACTTGGGAAACTGAGGCACGAGGATTGTTGTGAGTTAAAGGCCAGTCTGGAATGCCAGCCAGAGCTGCGCTGAAAGACCCTATCTCAACAGAAATAAAAGCAAACAAAAACCAAAGGCAAAGACAACATTTGAAATGACTAGAGCAGCCGCGTGCCCCCTACCCTTGAGGGGGAAAAAACAAAAACAAAACAAAACATTGATGCTCAACCGTGTTGTTAGGTACACACAGACACAGAAAAAAAGAAAATGAGTGTTCAGGGTAGGCCTTCCCTCCTAGCTTAATCGTCTCTGGAAACTCTTACAGATACACTCAGAGGTGTGGCTCCTAGGGGATGCCCATCCAACCAAGTTAATAATGAAGATAGCTAGATAACTACTGCACACACAAAACTGCAGAGGGTCAAGCCTACAATCAGCTAGTGTCACAAACTGTGGTTAATACCAGCACAGTCCAGCAAGAGGGTCCGTCCACAAAGACAAGTCATTCACAGGGGAGCAAGGGCAAATGAGTTCAAGATCAAATGAGTCTTCCCACATAAGCCGCAGGCAGAACACTAGAAATTAGGACATTCCTTATGTTGGCCACCAAAGGTCACTGTGACATGGGCAGAATCAGACTAAAGAGAAGACCCCCCTGCTTGGGGGGTGGGGAGGGAAGAGATTCCAGCTGTTCCTTAGCCACGTTGCCCTTGGTCTCGTAGGGAGTCGCAGAATAGTGGTGGGCAGCAGATGGCCAAGGAGTTGCTCATCTCATGGTGGCTGGGAAGCAAAAGGGAGAAAGAAGGAATGGACTTTGTTCCCAAAATAGCCTCCAAAGGCATGCATCTTCCACAATGGCCCACTTGGAGTTCCTATCACTTCCCAACAGAACAAGACCGGTGAATCAGCCTTTAATGTATGAAAATTGAAGAGATACAAATGGTAACTCTAAATACTGCTTTCCCCCACCTTCCTACCACCCTCTCGCAACAAAAGATACATGAAAAACATTCTAAGTTCTAATCCCCAGTATAGTACACCATACTTTATCCCACCGCACTTATGGCCAGCAATGGAATCTGGACAGTCCCGTCAAGTTTGCACACTGCCAAGGGCAGAGTTATACCATAATATTGACAAGGGGCCAAGTCTCACCTCTTCCTGCTTCTCCTTCCTCCCTAGTTCTCTACCATCACCATAAATTGCTTGTCCTGCTGAGTGAAAACAGCTGACCAACAAGCCAGAGCTGTAATTGCCGGGAGCGTTCCCGCAGACAGCCAAAAACCTACATAGATCAACTGGCCCATCCATAAATGCTTAATAGGTGTTTGTGGAGTAGATGAACAAACAAATGAATGAATAAATGAAAGAAGCATTAACATAAAGATAGCCTGGAAACAATATAAATAATGTTTTACAGAGGGCTGGGGAGGGGTAATTGCTTGGCATCAATTCAAATACTTCAGTAGTTGCTCAATAAAAAACTGTCGGCCCACCGGAGGATGTACCGAAGTGTATTTATTCCAACCCCCAGGGCCTCATTTCCAAGCTCTCCCTCCTACTAGAAATGTCTGGAGCTCTTTTGGCTCTGAAACAGAGCTCTCATGCTGTGATTGACAGCCGAGGCACTGGCACCAGCACACGGTCCCCTCTGCATCCCATTGCTGAGTACCTCTCAGCTAGATCTGCACGAGCATGCTTCCCAGGCTTCACACCAAATTTTCTGTAGCTATAGAAAAAAATGGGAGTTTGTCTCCCCTATTCTAGCACAATTGAACATAAGCCCTTTTTTTCTTTACCAGTTCCTGTCTCCAAGTTCTCCTTTGACAAGGCAGTGAGCTACAGAACTTGTGACCACATGTCCTTGAGTTCTCTATTGATATGAAAAATCCCCTATCCTAGTTATGAATACTGCTACTATGACGGGACACTATGACCAATGAGGAGAAAAGGGTTTATGTGGTTTAGGCTTCCACTGAAGAAAGGACAGGGATTCAAACAGGGCAGGAACCTAGGGGCTGATGCAGAGGTCATGAAGGGTACCACTTACTGGCTTGTTTCCATGGCTTGCCCATCCTGCTTTCTTATAGAACCCAGGACCACCAGCCCAGGGGTGGTACCACCCACAATGGGCTGGGCCCTCCTCCGTGGATCGCTAAGAAAATGCTCTACAGGCTTCTTTCAGCCTGATCTTATGAGGCGTTTTCTCAGCTGGGGCTCCTTCTCTCCAATGATTCTAGCTTGTGTCAAGTTAACATAAAACTAACCAGTACAACTGATCCCTTGTCACCTTGACATACAAACGCATTGCTGTTAAACCACAACTTTACATCTCTCATTCATCCCCAAGATCACACATTAACATCAGCATTACATTCTAAACATTCTAAGTTTAAAATGTTCCACAGTCTTTACAAATTCAAAAACGTAAAAATTCAGTTTCTTGCCAGGTGGTGGTGGTGCACACCTTAATCCCAGCACTCAGGAGGCAGAGGCCAGGCTGGTCTACAGAGCTAGGCTACACAGAGAAACTGGTCTCAGAAAAAAGAAAATCAGTCTCTTTAAAATGTCCAGTCTCTTTTAAAATCCAAAGTCTCTGGGCTGAAGAGATGGCTCAGTGGTTAAAAGCACTTGCTGCTCTTCCAGAGGTCCCGAGTTCAATTCTTAGCACCCACACAGTGGCTCACAGCCATCTGTACCTAAAGTCCCATGGGACCCAATGCCTTCTTCTGGTATGCAGATGTATATGTAGACAAAACATCTATATACATAAAAATACAAATAAATAAGTGAAATCCAAAGTTTTTAAAAATCAGCTATGGGTTCCTATAAAAAAATAAATAAATAAGTGAAGTACTTTCTTAATTAAAGAAGAACCAGGGTACAGCCGCAGTAAAACTGATGTAATTTTAAAGAGCAGCGTGCAAGAGAAAGATGCCACACAACAGAGCTTGGGTAAAGGGGGTTTTCATTGGGAGAAAGTGAATGGGCAAGAGGGGAGGGGAGACTGGCCTCTGGTGACAGGAGCAAAGAGAACCTAGAAGCTGAGAGAAAGAGGGAGAGAGGAGAGACAGAGAAAACAGAGAGGGAGAGAAAGGAGGACAGGAGGTGGTCAGGACACTTTAAAATCCATTGTAGAGAATGTGCACAGGTGGTGCTCTTAGTGGCTGCAGCTGAGGGTGTGTCCTGTCAGAACCCTAAGTCAGGCCAGTACAGGTGCCTGAATACTAACCAAAACCAACCTCAAAACCAAGTAATTCAGTATCTGATGCCTGGAATCCACTCACCATGATCGATCTCCTGGGCTCCTCCAACCTTTGGGGTCACTTCTCTGGCTCTTCCTTCTGCTATACAGATTGTCTGCTAGGTGTAGGCCATCTCCACACCACGCCTGCTGCTGTCCTTGGAGGTCATCCCATGGTGCTGTCATCTCAGAAATCCTGGGATCTTCTTCAATAACTGAGCTGCACTTTTACCCATCGCCTCTCCTGAGCTTTCTTCAGGAACTCTGCCCTGCGGTGCCAAGCCTCAGCTGCTCTCCATGAACCCCTTCATGCCTCCGAAACCAGTATCACCTGGGTGACTCTCACACTGATTTCATCTGCCAGCAGGAGGTACAACCTTGGCTATCTCTGGAACACAGCTTCCGTGTGCTGACCCTGAGGAAGCATATCCCAGAAGGCTTCACCTCAGTGATGCAGATCTTCTTAATCCAGCCGATTCTCAGCCCCAGCTGACCAGCATCCATTGTCCCAGGAAAGCAATTTTACTTCAGTGGTTCTGGTCTCTTGGTAACCCCAGCTGATTCTCAGCTCCCCCTGACCAGACACCATGGATTCTTCACACATATGGCCCAGTAAAATCCTTGCTTCCCTCTGAAACCTACAAGCTCTGAGACCCCTATTCTTATCTTCCAAGTTCCTACAGAGTATCCCACTGAGCGCTCAACACTCCCTGCCTTTTCCAGCCCAAAGTTCCACAGTCCTTCCACAATCCTCCAAAAACAACATGGTCAGGCCTGTCACAGCAATACCCCATATCCTGATACCAATTTCTGTCCTAGTTAGGGTTATCATTGCTGTGATAAAACACCGTGACCAAAAGAAAGAAAGAAAAAATTGGGGAGGAAAGGGTTTATTTAGCTTCCACCTCCACCTCTTAGTCCATCACTGAAAGATGTCAGGACAGGAACTCAAACAGCGCATGAACCTGGAAGCAGGAGCTGATGCAGAGACCATGGAGAACAGCTGCTTACAGGCTTGCTTAATGTAGCTTGTGCAACCTGCTTTCTTATAGAACCAAAGACCACCAGCACAGAGGTCGTCCCACCCAGTGAGCTGGGCACTTCCCCGTGGGTCACTAATTAATTAAGAAAATGCCTTACAGGCTTGCCTACAGCTGATCTTATGGAGGCATCTTCTCAACTGAGGCTCCATCCTATCAGGTGACTCTGGTTTCTGTCAAGTTGGTATAAAACCAGCCAGCACATCCCCCCCACCAACCCCTGACATGAAGATCTGTGACAGAGACTAAAAATTTATATTTGAAAAATTCCCAAATACACCCGAGCCAATGCTTTAAGGTCCTTTGCTGGTTTTCCTGTTTGATGACATCTGACCTATTCTTTCTTTCAATTGATATTGGCTTATACTGTGTGAAAGACACAGAGTTAGGTGCTGGGCATCCAGCAAAGCAGGGAAGTCAATGTCTCTGTCCCTTGAGACTAAACCTGGGGAAATCTGAAAGGTATTTGCTGGGACAAAGTAGCTCATGAATGAAACCTGCTTTTATGAGGCAGAGGCTGCTGTTGTGACAATGAGAAGGGGGAGTTGATACACACAGCCCATTCTGACTATTAAAATTCGGCCGTCAGGAGGTGTCGGAACATGTGCTAATGCCCATTTTCATCCCAGCACTGAGTGAGTGTTGAGGAGGGGCCAGAGACTGGACGATCCCTGGTTTGCCTGAAGATCAGCGGAGAAGTGTGGAGGAGGCCGGAGTACTGCTCCCTCTTGCCCTCCAGAACTCAAATGTGTCTTGCCCCAGGGCCTATGGGACTCAATTTGCTGTAGACTTTCCAGGAAATAGGTGTTATAATTACGGCAATGGGTGAGTGAGGCTTTCAATGCTGTCAGAACAGCATTTGCTGTGAAATCACCCCCAGGGAGAGCAGGCCAGAGTGTTTCCAGCTTTCTTACCAGAAGAAAGTGAGCAGTTACTGGCTGGAGTGCAAATCTAGTTTGTGGAGAAATCGCCCGAGCCCTCATTCTCTGCTTGCTTATTGTATTAATCAAAGGAACCCCTTGGCCTCAGATCCCTTGTCTCAGGGTCACTGGAGGCATTGAATGATACAACAACAACAACAACAATAATAATATAATGATAATCAAGTGCTTAGCAGAATTATAGTAGACCATAATAGGAGGAGGTAAATAAGTCATTGCTATTAGTCTCACAGATTTGCAAAAAAAAAAAAAAAAAAAAAAGATCTATCTGGCTAGTCATTTGTATGGCTGGTGTCTTGACAAGATTTCTATATATAATTTCTCTTTAAGATAATTTTCATTATTTGTGTGTGAGTGTGTGCAGGTGACCTTAGAGGCCAGAAGAAGGTGTTGGATCCTTTGGAGCTTCCAATATGGGTATTTTCAAACAAGAACATGAGTGCCAGGATCCAAACTCCAGTTCTCAGAGTAAAGCATCAAGCACTCCTAACTGCTGGACTGTCTCTCCAGCCCCTTCCAGATTTTTAAACTACAGAGTACTTGTTTGTTGAAGCGTTCTCCATGAGCTAGAGGGGTGCCTCAGTATTCCAGTACTTGCCTTCGCTAGCAGGCATGAAACCTGGGATTCTCTCCCAGCACCTAAAGTACAAACAAACAAACAAATACACATGCACACCAAAACCAGAGTCAAAACACCTTTCCCCACTCAAAGGCTGTAATAGTGAGCACCAGCTGAGTAAAAATTCAACAGGAAGTAGACAGAACCAGCCAAAACCAGAAGCAGATATCAGCATGAAGGCTCAGACCCCACACCTACTTCTTTGACTAAGGCAGGGTCACTGCCCAGGACAATGCTGTCAGCTGGGGAACACAGGCTCAAATACTTGTGCCCGGGGCTGAGCGCTTCTTACTCAAACCATAACAAGCACCTTGAGCAACGCCTAGGTCTCACCTCTGAATCGGACCATGCCAGGCTGTTTATTTACCGGTTTATTTATTTACAGATTCAAGGAAGAGTGTACATCTGTTGTATAAATAAATGGCTGGTCTGCATTATTAGACTGACTTTCAGCAGGCCATTTTACCTTCATTACCATGCCTCCATCCATTAATTGGTCCCCAAGAGTGATAGGTCTAACCTCATAGGCAGTAAGGACTGCATGACCACATGTAAAAAAGAGCTAAGAAGAGTTTCTGGGAAACAGTATGGGTGACCATTTGTGTATCTAACTATGAGTGGGGTTTATAGAAGGTTATCATTTTTCTCCAAGCCTCCTCCGCCCAACACAAAAAACTCACTCCAAATTCAAAACCACGTGATTTCCAGGGAGCTCAAGCTTTTCCGGAGTTAGCATATCCGAGTTCCTTTCTTCCCTTGTGTACCTCACATGAGATCCTCTGGTCTTGCCTGATTTTCACTCCCTTCTTTCATTTTAGCCACCAAAGAATTCCAACTTTGGTTCACCATCTGATTCTTGCCCTCACTACAGGAATGAGTCCTGGCTTCTCCAGCACCTACACGCTATTTTAAAAGCCCGGACAGAAAGTGATCACTAGATCTGGTTTTCCATTCTCTTTGTTCCCACCATTTCCTCTAACATGACCTCCTAGTCTTGAAATCTATGATACAAGGTTAAAAACGGCCGGTTCATCCTGGGGTGATGAATAGACTTGAATTCATTCTCATACTCCAAGCTGATGGCTCTCACAGGATTCGACACAAGATTTATTTATATTTGAGCTATGTCTACAGTGTTCCTCAAATCTGCCTGTCTCCATTTGCCTACTGTAGAGAATGGAAATCTCATCAAATTCTTGCCGACCCCACAAGGGTAATATAAAGGTTAATGAGGCAATTTCCCAGAAGTTCCTGGAGTGCTGAGCGTGTATGAGTACTGTTATTGCATGATTACTGAGGACTTCCAGTGCTTATAAAATAGCAGACACTCCCCTCAGTCCATTAGATAAGAATTCTTGATTTTGATTTTTCAGATGAAAATTTTTGAATTTGGTTTCTTTCACCTTCACCGTTTGGGTGAGCATTTTGTTGACGTTGGTGAGTGCAATTCTGAAAGACTCGTGTAAGTGTAAGTTACAACTGGTCAACACAGCTCTTTATGTTTCTTTACATTTAAATGGTTATTGTACTTACCACAACAAGGATTCTACATCTATTTCTAAAACTATTTCAGAAACTTTGAAAGATTTTATAGCAGAACCCTTAGTCATCCCTGGGCCCTCATTCTGGTATTTGGGTGCCAACGAAGACCCATCTCTCCTGAGTCTCCTTTGTTCCATCCCTAAGCTTCATAAGAGTGGGAGGGAGAGTCTTGCTTGTACTAGGAAAAGGCTCTGCGCTGTGATGCTGGATGTGATGCTACCTCCTCTCATCTGTAACCTCAGCTCTCCCTCCAGACCACAGCTCCTCCGATGTTGACCGATGTTGACCAATGAGCCACCCCTCTTTCCTGTCACCTGCCTTACCACACTGGACCGGAATTCTTCTCAGTATCACCATCTCATCCAGTTGTCGCCTCACAGATGCTTGTCCGCCTAGAAGTAATTCTTTAAGTCCCACTTTCCCCTCAAACTGGCATTCATGTCTCTCCATCTTTTCCCAAAAGTCCTTGACAGCATTTGTGGAGCCATGGATCCAGTTTCTCCTCCCATTCCGTTCCATGTATTTCCATTCCATTCCGTGTATTATCACATCCACACCCGAGCCTCCACTGTTCTGCAGGAACTGCCCCCCTTCCGGTCATTTTGATTACAGCTCTGATAACCAATATTACTTCACCTGGCAGGGGAGGTGCCGAGGTGGCCCACTGTGTCCTCCCTAAGTCCTTTCTTCACTTGGCTTCCAGAGCACCACAGCTGCCTGGGTTTCCTCCTAATTTTCTAGCTATTCAATCTCAGTCTCCTTTGATTTTTTTTCCTAATACAGATCACTTCTGGTTTGCCTCACTAGTCTTGTCATGTCCAAGCCCCCATCAGCTTTAACTTCTGTTATTGCAGCTAGCCTCCTGCTACCAATCTTGCCAGAGACCCCCCCCAACAGCAGCCAAGCCAATGCTATTAGAGCATACGTAAGTCAAGATGTTCTGCTCGAACACGCCAAGGCCTCCCCTCACATTCGAAGCAAAAACCAGCCATTGCTATATCCTGCCAGGCCACTGTGATAGATCCTGGATTCTCTCGCCTGCTGCCCACCACCTTGCTCACACGACTCCAGCCACGCTGGCTCTCTCCCCGCCCCTTGGCCACACTGACTCCTCCTACTTTACAACCAGGTAGCTGCAAGCCAAGCTCCCTTGTTTCTCCATTTCCTTACATAGTTCCCTTCTCAGGAAGGCTGTCATGGACATCCTGCTACCTACCAGAAACTTGCCCTTTCTCTGGGTCAGATCTTTTCTATGGAAGTCGATAGCACATGCCATACCCACTCAAGAGTCATTCTTTTATTGTTTGTCCATTAGGACATATGTTTCATGAAAATAAATTGTTCTGTGTGTTCATGTGTGTGCAGGTGCACGTGTGTGCAGGTGCACGTGTGTGCACACATACATGTGTGCATGTATGTGGAGGACCCGGGGAAACCCCAGGTATCATCCTCAAGAATAACGTCAAACTGCTTTCTGAAATTGCAATCCAGAATTCCCAAAACGTCTACATATCTGCTCCTGCTTGCAGGGCCGATGGTCCCCAATGCAACTCAAAACAAGAGCTGCCCATAGATTGCTTTGAACATGAGCAATGTTCCAAGACTCTGGTGAAAATTTGATTTTTTAAATAAACTTTATATATATATAATGTTTCATATTCACAACATTTGATTCATCCTAAAGAACTCTTCCCTGTGGTGGTCCCAGGCTAGGATTTTTGCCACTGGAACTTCAGAGGCCACACTTGACCCTCTTATGCTGCTGAGGAAGCCAAGGGCCGGCAAAAGTGGCTGCCCTTCCCAAGTGTGCATGCTGACTTAGTCTCCCCGTCTTTCAACGAGACCTAATTGGAAGACATATCAAGCGAACACATCAGTTTCTACAATTTATTCCCTGAATAACACAAGCCAGGCTTACTTTCCTCCAGACTAGAACTGGGCAACATAGCTCGGTCCTGTTCCCTCCTCCTCCCTTGTGAGTTCAATTACAAAGGGTCCGTGCAGCCAGAAGCCAGCGCCAGGAACCTGAGCTGGACACTCTCTCATGCCTAAAGCAATCTCAGAGGCGGCCTTAAGCTTTCTGTTTAAAGTGGCTCCAGAGCAGCTTCCAGGGCTGTGAATCAAATCCTAGACCTAAGTCTGCTGGAATGCTCAGATCTGCTGGCTCTCAGCACTGGGGGTTACTACGATTCTCCAGGCTAGTCCCCCGCTGAACCAGGTTCAAGTGTTTGACCTGGCCTAGAGCAAAGAACACGGAAAGAATGGCACTGTCTCTGCTCCGCTCTTGTCCTTGACCTGACCTGACAATGGAGAACTTGTTCAGTCAGGTGTAGACCAGCATCATCCAGTCTGGGCTTTTGGCTCTTTCAGCCTCTTGATCAAGTTGCCTTGGTTACCAAGGAGAAGGGAGGCAGGGTTCTTAGCAGCCAGCTCATCAGCCTTGTGAAGTTGCTCAGCATGGTCATGGTAGGCTGGTCTTCCAGTCGTCTCTGCTGTCTTCTCCATTGTCCCCCATCTCTGAGTCTGTAGCTTTTATGAACGCTGTCTCTTGCTGCTGCCAGCTGCCACTAAACACATACATGGTTGCATCGTTCTTTACAGCTGAATGTGTTCTGTTTCTGATAGTCTCGATAAAAGCTGCCCCTTCGTCCCTGCAGAGCCGATTTGGACTTAGACAGCCCTTGTGGATGACTTCAGATGAGAAAAGCTGACCTACAAAATTCACAACATGGAGACCCGGATGCTAAGTCTCCGCTGGCATCGCTTCTCTAGGAAGGAAAGCATGTCAACGGAAGCCCAGATGGTTCACCTAGTACACGCTTTCAAGCTCTTTGGTCTCTTTGAAACCCTCCGTGAGAAACAGCATCCCTGAGAAATGTCATGTGGAGAGCAAGAGTTAGGGGCAGGTGTGAAGTCTGTGAGGTGCCCCTTCTCAGTAACTCTTCTGGCATCCTCAACTTGAAGGATCCTTTAAAGGATTTAAAAGTGCTCCACCTAGTTGTGACATCAAATCACAACTTGACGTGAATGTTCCTTCATTTCCTACGAAATATATAATCCTAGCACTTGGGAGGCAGAGGCAGATGGGATCTCTCTGAGTTGGAGGTCAGCTTGGGTACAGAGCAAGTTCCAGAACAGGCCCCAAAGCTACACAGAGAAACCCTAAAAACAGAAGGGGAAAAAAAGGAAGAAAGGAAAACAAACACATAATAACTCATACCAAGCCTCTCAGTGAAGTGAAGTAGCCCCTTCTAACATAGCCAGCCCTTTAGGCTCAGACAAACCCCAACAGCACACAGTATTTGTCAAAAGCTTGACCTGTATGTGCCTCTAATCACCATATCCTCACCTGGTTCATTGTTCTTCATAATGTTTGCCAATCTCACATTATATACCCATTTGAGATACATCTCCTCCCCTTCTCAAATTGATCTCCACAAAAACAAAACTTTATATTTTTTACTAGCCCATCACCTGCACCTGGAAAGGTACTTCACAGTTAGTAGAATTCTTTGGCAGAGATAAACTTAGTCCCCTAAGAACCTATTACACATGTACTACAAAGTATCCCTTATCCCATGGAGGCTAGCAACATGAGTGTTCAAGTAAACGGTCCAATAAACGGAGCAAATCAGGGTGATGGGCACATTGAAACCCTGGATAACCTTAGTTGCTCTAGACTCATTCTCCTATACCAATCCATGGGATAGATGTTGCCATTATAAAAGACACCATAGATGAGAATTTAAGTGAGTTGTGTAAATTCCCACACTAGAAAGGGATACAACGGTGCTGATTTCCAAGAGCAAACTAGTACCTGGCTAATTATCTGAGTATAATAAGGAAAGACAATGGCTGTGGCCTCTAAGTATTCCTGCACTTTCTTGCTGGACATGGGAAGCCATGGCTGCTCTTCCCCAGGCCATTTCTAGGGTTGTGTTTGCAGCCCACCACACTGAAGAAAGCGATAACCTCCCCTTGGAGACAAAGGGTGGGTTTGCCTCCACACTCTTCCATGCACTATAAACAGCGCATCTCTACACTCGGTGTTCTGCAGCTGCGAAGCAGGCACCTATGTGTGCAGTGTCTATCTCAACCTGTGGAGCTAGGAGAGTGTTGTTCCAACAGCGCCATGCAGCTCACTCCACTGTAACAAAGTCCTTTGTCTTTGACCCAGAAGTCTCAAGTTTTCTGCCAATATCCGTGAAACAGTAACAGACCAGCTTATTAACTTGCAAACAGGGTGCACTTTCCAGAGACTGACACTGTTTCAGAAGTTACCCAGATTACAAAATGGAACAAAACACTAATAGTGACAAAATCACTCTGTCGATTTGCTAACTGTTCATGGACGCAAGTGACATAGATGATGGTCAATCCCTTGGAAACGTGTTTACTGTGAAATAAAATCTTACATGACACAGCATTTTGGATGAAGAAAGAAGCCCTTTCCTAGCAGTGTGTGTCCTATGGTTTATTACAACCACGCTTGCATAGCCCCGGCCTTTCGTCTGTGTAAAGGAGACAGTGACCGTGACTAGAGGCAATCCGAGGAAGGAGGTGTGCAGATCAAACGGAGGATGTGGGTACTCAGCGTCAGTTCAAGAATTTATGAGTAACCTGGTAAAGCACCTTCCTAGCATGTGGGGATCCAGGTTCAACTGCCAGCATTAAATGGGACAGGGCTAACTGTGAGTCAGGAAGTCACCAAACCACAAAGTAGAAATGATGGGGACTAGCCTGGGCTACTCAACAAATGAGCCAGTTCTTGAGGAATTGCTGTGTGGCCGAGCACTGAACATTTATTGAGAATGTGCTATGTCCCCTGCACTGGGCTGCGCCTCTGATTCTATGTGGTTCAAGTTCTAACCCAGATAAACCGAAATAAAGAGTCAGTTTCGCTGCCTATTAAAGCATGGCAAGTGCTGTGGAGAGAACTAGAAGCGTCTTGGTTCTCAAGAGAAGATACTGAGAAACCACTTGAACAAATATTTAAAAGAGGAAAGGGAATGAGCCATCTAGGTAAAGAGAGAGCAAGACCTCCAGCCCGTGAGTGTGGGTGTCATGACCAGAGAGGGGACAGTGTTGGCTGAATGACATAAACCAGTGGGCTAGGAGGTGGTTTACTAAAGGAGGCAGAGGAACAAGAAAGGCCACATAGGCGTCCGTGGAACCACCCCAAGGACTTGGGATTTTATCTGAAGGACTTTAACCAGAGGTGCAATATCTTGACCAGTCAAATGAAATATTGTTGGTGAGCTGAGCTCAAATACTTGGGATTGGGTGATGTTATCAATGTCGAAGGGTTCGAGGTACTCCTCCTTTCTGGAAATCACCTTCCAAGTGCATCTTCTGGCTCTCTACCTAAGTGTGGGAACCTTGGTTTGAGAGATTTTTTTTCTCACAGTCCAAGCAGATCCAGCCTGTCTATACCCTGGTCACCTGTGAACCATCTGCAGGAGAAGTAAATGCATCCCCTGAGCTCACACCCAAGATACCTGCATTGGAGCTGGGTGCTCCCAAACATCTCATTACAGTCTTGACTGTCACCTAAAGAGTGACTGTCCGTGGGACTCTCATTATCTAATAAAAAGGTTCCAGTTTTTAAGTTCACAGCTGAAGGCATGAACCACCTCATATGCACACTGTTTTATTTAAACCGCAACTTATTAAACAACAATGTAGGGGCTACATTTGCAAAGGAAGCCAAGTATGTAAATGTAACCTTCTATACTCAACTTAGGTAGAATGAAACAGATATGCTTTCAGAAGAAAATTGTACGAAAACATTTTTCTAAATTTTAATGGAATAAAGGCGGTCGTTGGTAAACATTGGTTGTACTGAGAAGATCGATGGGCATGTACTATGTTAAGTTTGTAGCTTTTAACACTAGTTATGCGACTTAAATGCCCAAGCATTAAGACATAGGCCATATTGTACCATATGATACACTGAGCATTGTGTGTAGTTTTAGAAGCAAAGATGAGTAAGGCCAAAATGATAAAATACAGTAAGGGTTACAGTGTGTAAATGCGAGTGTGTAGCTGGAAGTGAGCTATGAGAAATGCTGTATAAATTTAGATAAAAGGCTGGGGAGATCGTTCGGAGGTTAAAAGCACTGGCTGCTCTTCCAGAGGTCCTGAGTTCAACCCCAAGCAACCACATGGTGGCTCACAACCATGGGTAATGAGACCTGGTGCCCTCTTCTGGCCTGCAGGCATACATGCAGGCAGAACTGTGCATGTACAATAAGCAAACCAAGAAATCTTCTAAAATTTTTAAATAAAAATCAGAATCAGGTGCTGAACTTTCCATTCTGAAGCTGGCATCGTGGTGCCTGCCTTTAATCTCAGCACTTGCAATGCACAGCCAAGTGGATCTCTCTGAGTTTGAGGCCAGTCTGGTTTACACAAATAGTTCCAGGACAGCCAGGACTACATAAAGAGGTCCAATCTAAAAAAAAAAAAAAAAAAAAAAAAAAAAAAAAGGAAGCAATACATAAAAATAAGAATGAGTACCGTAAGATTCCCAGTCCTTTGAGGTCAAGTGAAGGTCACCCCCATTGCACCCTTGTGGTTAAGAGCAGCGACTCTGACTTCAGACTGTGGCCATGGCCTAGACCTAGTGTCACAAACCCTGTTCCTCATGTGTGAAGTAGCCAAGGGTGCCACTGCAGGGCATTTCTGGGAGATTGCTATAGGTAACGTCTGAGCAGAGCCTGTGCCTGGAGCAATGGCTGGTGCACGGTATGCTCTCAGGAGAGTTTAGTCCTTCTGTTACCAGAGCTTCGTCAGCTTGACACAAGTTAACGTCACCTGAGAGGCGTAATCCTAAATCGAGAAAACTCCTCCATAAGATTGGGATGTAAGCAAGCCTATATGGCATTTTCTTAATTAGTGATTAATGATGGCAGGGCCCAGTCTATTATGTAGTGGTTCTCAACTTGTGGCTGTGACTCCTTTGGGGAGTTGGGTGACCTTTTCACAGGGGTCACCTAAGAACATAAAACACACACACACAGATATTTGCATTATGATTCATAACAGCAGCAATTTTGTAGTAGCAGCTTTGTAGTAGCAATACAAATAATTCTGTGGTTGAGGTCACCACAACAGGAGAAACTGTCTTAAAGGGTTGCAGCATTAGGAAGGTTAAGAACCACAGCCATTATGGATGGTGCCATCCCTAGGCTGGTGACCCTGGCTTCTATAAGAAAGCAGGCTGAGCAGGGTGGTGGTGGCACACGCCTTTGATCCCAGTGCTGGTGGGGCAGAGGTGGACGGATCTCTGTGAGTCTGAGGTCAGCCTCTGCAGAATGAAGTTCATGACAGCCAGGGCTACACAGAGAAACCCTGTCTTGAAAACCCAAGACAGAAAGAAAAGAAAGCAGGCTGGGCAAACCATGAGAAAGCCTATAAGCAGCCCCCTCCATGGCCTCTGCATCAGCTCCTGCCTGCAGGTTCCTGCCATTTAAGTTCCTGTCCTGGCTCCCTTTGATGGTGAACTATGATGTGGAACCCTAAAGCAAATAAACCCTTTCCTGCCCAAGTTTCTTTGGTCATGGTGTTTCATCACAGCAACAGTAACCCTAGCTAAGACAGAGAGCAAAGCTTCCCAGCCAGGAAGCCTTTGAAAGAGAAGAATTCCGCATTTGATGTGTTAAAAGTTCCACCATGCCAAGGGAAGGTGGTGGCTTTGCTCTCAGGGCCTGGGGAGGATTGCTTAACGCCTCCAAGGAAGAGGTCCGGCACCAACTTGAATGAGGGAAATTATTAGCCTTCTTGAGGAAATTTGCTTATGGAAGTGTTACTTTAGTTACACCTGGGCATGTGACATTTTCCCAGAGGACCCGGCATTGGGGAAGAAAGAAAAGCCAAGCCTGCCTGGAAGGGTACTCAGTCTTTGTCTTCTCAAAATACTGACCAGGTACAGTGCTCAACTACACATGAAGCCCCAGGAGCCAGACACCATGACTGTGTTGACACAACCCGCAGAGGTTACTTTCAACCTCTGGACACCCAGTGAAGAGAGACAGACACCACAGGGAACACGATGCGTCCAAGTTTAGAAACAAGGACTGGGTGTAGATCCTGACCTAGCTTTGCGGGGGCCCTTCACGTTTGACTTGGTTTCATTTGATTGTTGAGATGCTTCAGCGCCGCTCTTGCGGCATTTATTAGAAATCCTAAACCGAAATACAGCTCACACCTTGTAACTGAATGTGGCCACCTAGGAAGGATAATAATCAATACTGGAGAGCCACAGGGAATATGGAGAAAAGTGAAGAAAATAAAGTTTGAGGATCATTAAATCCCTCTCTGAAAGCATTATGTAAGGTACCTGTGGGGTGTTATTGGTGTCCGTTTAAGGTAACGGCTGCAAGTGTTATAAATTTACATGTGATTTTAAAATGCATTGGATTTCCATGGCCCCTGTGTCCTGTGTATGATCATAATGGTAATAAAATGTATTTCCAGTTCCTAAATTCCACCGATCAGAAGAATGAACTTATCTCCTAGGATATTCTGGAATGCTAGGGCCACTAAATCAGACTGACAGTAGACACTGAGATGTGTCTACCACTGCTTTTTCATTCACCACGGAGACGTTTCTCCTTCGTAGTGAATATGTCACTGACATCCTTACCACATATGAAATCAATCACTGGCATGGGCTTGAGGACGTAACCACATGGACCAAAGTCTAATGTGAATGCTAAGCAATCAGTAACCGCCTCTTCTCTCTAACAAACCACTGATGCGCCCACAGGACTATTCAGATGTCAAGAGCCCCATCTGCTGGTCAAATGGGACAGAGTGGCGGCATCTGAGAAACAGATGAATCAAGAGTAGGAAAGATGATTAAAGGTGTGTGCCACTATACCCAGACAGCAACCCCTTCTTTAACTCATCTCCTGGCTCCAATTTCACCAAATTCATCTAGAAGAAAGTTGCTTTCTGCCAGATCTCCTCTACTGGACCAGTGAGTTCATTCTGAGCTGTTTTTCACATTAGCAAAGGTAGTCAGGGTTAGCAAAACATCCACCCTTACACAAGGGGCGCTACTTTCAGCCTCCATGGCCATTTTCATCCCTGTCTTCAGGCCTTTGGTTCCCTCAAGGTCTTTCCATTTGTTTTTCATTTCTATCTCAAGATCCTGACACTTGCCAACCACCTCTTGGTCCCAAAGCCAAAGCAATGATTCCATCTCTTATCTCTCGCTACATAAGAGCCAGCCCTAAACCTAGTTCCCAAGTCCTGCAAGCCAGCTGCAGCCGGAGGACAGCTGGGTGTGGGCACCCGGGCCCAGCAGCTGACGGAGTGGTCAGTTCCAAGTTCAGCTGGTGTTGACAGGAACAGCTTCATTTGGCTTCTCATGTGGTTTGGGGTTCTTATGATCTTGAAGCTGTTTCAGGGGACACATCCCAAGAAGTAACCTTCTAAGAGGCAGGAAGCAGAAGCTGCCAGGCCTGCCAAACTACTCAGGACTGGCATGGTGACACTTCTGCCATCTTCTGACCAAAGCAGCCACAAGGCGAACACACTTCACTGGCTATCGAAATCGGGATGGTTACAGTCATGTTTGGAAACAATAATCATCCCGGTTATGATAAAACAATGCGTTCATGTGCTCACACCCTGAGTGTTGTTTAGACTGGCACTCGTCCCCTGCTACGAGGAGACAACGTCCTGAGGTGGACCAGGGGCCAACACAAGCACTCCCTGGCATGTGTGAAGGTCCATCCTTGACAGGGGGCGCCACAGACAGACTATGAGGGGGGGCTGCCATCCATTTCTCCTCCAGGCAGCTCCTTGGCCCTCAGTCAAGTGGCATCAGCCTGCTTAGAAACTCTTTCCACCCTGCATAAATCCCCAAAACACTGTTAAGTGGACATAAAAATAAGAGCAGGACATTCTGTCATCAATCATATTTATCGCACATGCCTGCGTGTGCACATTTCTACCACTCCTACCCCCCCAGAGGAGGACATACAAACGTATATTAAATACAAGGGCAGCCATGAGGAGAAGCCGAACTCGAGGAAGCACAGAACCAGTATTCAAAGAGCATCTAATGCAACCAGGAAGCGAGCACTACATCACTTAGTTCTTAGAGCATCCAGAGGTGCTACCTTCAGTTTCCTGAGACAACATGAGGCTTGGAGAATCTTATTTTGCTGAAGGTGGCACGCTGGTTATTGGAAGAGCTGAAATACAGGTAACTTATAGTATTAATGAAGAGTAAATAAGAAAAGTAAGTAGCTTTGGACAAGTGTTTTTAGCACTCAGAACTTCAAGGAAGATGCCACTGGGCTCTGAAGAGCAGGCTTTGCTCCAGTAGCAAGGCATCTCAGCCTGTGCAAGCTCCGGAGCTCTACCTGGGCAGGAGCTGCACGTTTCCTGTTCACCTCGTGTCATCCATTGTCTGGCACTTGCTTTTTTGACTCAGTAAATGCACGTCTTATTTCATGTTCAGCTGATCTGCACTGGAAAGATTACAGCACATACTAGAAACAAGTACTGTGCTTGTCTAGAGGAGCTCCATTCCAATTCAAACAAAATTCTTCCAACTCTGCCCTTCCGTCATGAACAGTTAAACACCTTCGTTACTTCACGTTTTACAACGTGAATAAACATTAATGGTGATTACAACACAATCGTTTCTCATTTTCACGTTTTCTTTGTCTCCCTGTCTCTGTCTCTCTCTCCATTGTTCTCAAGTTTTCTGTAGTTCTGAGACAAGGTCTTGCTATGGAGCCCAGGCTGACCTTGAACTTGCTTCAGTACTCTGCCTCCGAGTCCTGAGTGCTGAGATAATACGTGTATGCCACACCTGGCTCTCATTTATAAGCCCACACATAGGACACCCTTCTAACTCTGAAACCGTCGCCTCAATTGTTAACTTGGTGAGATCTCAATCAGCTGGGTGTGATTATCTTGGTTAGGCTACTGAGGTCGGCAGAGCTGCCCCCTCCCTCCGTGTGCCAGGACTCTGTGGGGTCCTGGGCACATATAAAGGGGAGGGCTGGCTGAGCGGCCGCAGCAGAGCCTCACCTCTCTCCGCTTTGTCCTGGGATGTGACCCAGTACTTCCAGCTCCGCTGGCCTGACCAGTTTCCCTTTAAGTGCTTTTATCAGAGACTCTTACAATCAATAGAAGAGAGCTAAGACAAACCAGTCATGTGTCATCCACCTCTCCAGGCCGGTAAGGAAACTCATCACATGCTCACTCACCTACCTAGTAAATAAAGCTTAACAGTTTTCCCACACACTGTGATGTTGACTCGTGTCCCCTGAAATATTTTATGCCTAGTATGGATCATATTGTTTTCTTCACAGAAAAATCATACTTTTTACCAACAAAATATGTTATGTAATTGATTATATGCTTCAAAATATTAAAATATTCATATTTCACTTATTAAATATTTTACTGTACTGGCTAAAGAAATGACTACCCAGGGCAGGAGAGATGGCTCAGTGGTTAAGAGCACTGGTTGCTCTTCCAGAGAACCTGAGTTCAGTTCCCAGCACCCACGGGGCAATTCACAATTGTCTGTAACTCCTTCCAGAGGATCTGTCACCCACACAGACATACGTGCAGGCAAAACACCAATGCACATAAAATAAATAAATCGTACAAGTTTAAAAAAAAAAAAAGATTATCCAAAAATGCTGGTTTTGAAATAGAAATATGCCATCAGTGTAGCACCACCTAGTGGCACAGAGTAGGAACTGTTACTACACTGTCAATAGAAGGGAACCTTGCTGTATTGCTGCTTTTGTCCACCCAACTTACAGTTTTAAAAACTTTCTGTTCCTACTGAATCAGGCCTTCAACTGATGAGACTGATGGGCCACTTTCCAGTCTCAGAGCTTAAAGTACAGGCCCCCTTTCCTCTGTGCACATCACTGCTTCACATGGTTCATTTTGCTGTTGCCCTGCGTACCTGATAGCTTACACACATCTTAATCTATTGACCACTGAATGGCAGCTCTGGAGAGCAGAGCCTTTGCTCATTTTACTCATCCCATGCCCAAAGCTCTCTGAATAACGGGATGCATCTTTATCAGTGAGTGGCTAATGATCACCCTTGAACTGGAAGGCATAGGAGACCCAAGTGAGGGAGGAATCTTACTGTAAACTTAGATTTTGATTAGAACCAATTGAGCTGAGAGTAGAGGACGTGGCCTGTCGGAGAACTGAACAACTTGGCCAGAAAAACTACACAGCCATGGTCTAGGGGTGTTCAAACATGTTACTGAAAACCAATGCAGTCACAGCTCTGCCGAGAGCATGCAGCTGTGCTTGGTAACGACAGCCGTGTGGGCCTGTTCCCTCAGGAAGCACCCTCATGCTCCTATCAGTGGGCACGGTAAAGGAACTGCCGGCATGGCCCCTCCATGGTGTGGTAAAGGTCCTTGTGAATGAAACACCCAAAGGCATCTGAAGGGGTCCAGGCTGAGACACGCAGGGCTGTGGAAGGGGACGGTGGGAGGGAATAGTGAAGACAAGGAACAGAGGACAGAGCATGGCGAGACAGAACTGAGAGAAAGGCCAGAATAGCAGGGGAGGGGTGCATGTGGGAGGCAGGAGACTAGGGTAGGAGCTTTGAAATGTGCAATAATCACTTGGGATTAGGGGCTAAGGGAGCCAGAGGCTGGCCTGGGCGTTGATATGCAGCCACAGGTATATGTTAATGGGTCCATATGTCTCTTTCTGCCAGAGGTAAGGGGAGTGGCTCCTTTTGGCATGATGGGAACACCTTTCACAACTTCAAGAGGGAGGATGGCTTTTAACTAACTGCCAGAAATCCTCCCATAGTCCACGTTGACCTGGGCCTACTCAATTTTGGATGAGTCAGTGGACCTGCCCGTCTGGTAGGGATAAGGGAAGGGTACCCTTTGGAGCTGATATCTAACAATATAGTTGGAGAGCTTGGGTATGACTAAGGACGACAAGATGGAACTCACAAGATCAAAAAGTTATTTCAATTAAGCTGGTTCTGGTGGAAGACACCTTTGATCTCAGCATAGAAAGCAGAGGCACACTGGTCCATACAGCAAGTTCCAGGCCAGACAGAGCTACAGTGAGATCCTGTATCAAAATAAAACACCAAAGACCACACACTATAAAATGTTAATTAGAAAAATCATTTATTTCTGCTCCTTTCATACATATTATCGAGGAAACAGTCTCCCGTATGTGTCTGAAATGGCAGAGTACCACACACACACCCTTTAAAGGCAAAGTGACGCTGGAGGAACTGACCAGTCGTTCAAGTGTCTCAGCTCTCACGATATACTTCTCGATCTGCATTAATTTCTGAAAATCAGAAATATCATGTCCAAAAAATGATAAAGGGGTTGTAAAAAATAATCACTTTATTCAATACCAAAGTTTTAGAAATGGAGGATGTTTTCTTTAGGAAATAAAAAACTAAGAAGAAAATGCCACTTAACATAGTTGGTACATCAGAAGAGGTCATCAGGAAAAATACTGTAAAGAACGTGCCTCTGATACCATGAATTCCAGTCCTAGCTTTCAAACGCTTGCTAGGGTGTGGCTCAATGCAGCTTTTACTCTGCTCTTCACTCTTCTCCACGCCGCACAGGGGAGTGGCTCCGCCTTTAAAGCTTCACTAACAGGAGCCAATCCAGGATTCACTGACTTCCTCTCAAAGGCACTAGCCCATCAGGTAGCCCCTGCAGAAGTAATTTACAAACACAGAGAGTGAACAGGAAGCAACAGTTCAGAAGTGCCCGTTTCCTATGAATCAAATGGCAATCCCCAAATTTCCCTGCTATCCCTCACCATCACCTTTACCTCGTGCCAATAAATAAGTGGGCTTCCCGTTCCTCTTCCCTCTCAAAGCAAAACATCACAAGCAATATTCGAACTAACACATAATTTGTTGTAGAGTATTAGTCTAAGTTGTACTACTTTCGTTTATGCTATGAAATACTTGTTTACTGATGCAAAGATGTGTTGTATTCTTTTATGTTGCATTTGTTTAACTCTGTAAAGCTGTGTAGTTTTGCCAGCCTAAAACACGTAATTGGTCTAATAGAGCTGAACAGTCAATAGCTAGGCAGAGAGAGGCGGAGCTGGCAGGCAGAGAGAATAAATAGGAGAAATCTAGGCTCAAGGGAACAGCTAGCACAGAGCGAGAAAGGGAAGAGAGGCAGATACCAGGGGCCCAGACACCCAGCCATTGAGAAAGAAAAGAAAGGTATATAGAATAAGGCTGGCATTCCTGAGTAAGAATAAGTCTAATAAGTCAGGTATTTATTTGGAAAGGGGTGGGGGTGGGGGGGAAGCACAGGCCCCCAAACAGTTAAAAAAAAAAAAAAAAAAAAAAAAAACCTCTGTAATACTTAGACACAAAAGGTAGGAAAATGAAGAGACTACATAAAAGCTAACAACCGGAATCAATCTTCGGACTCTCAAAATTGTAACAAAAATCTAAACCTCTTTATGGAAACACTGGGAGACTCAGGAATAGCATGCCTGGAGTTGAGCCTCTGAGCCCCCAAACTGCAGAGGCGTTTGCCCCTGTGGGAAGTGGGGGAGCCAGACTGAAGCCCCTTGAGGAACTGAATGTGGTCCTCAGGTTCCAACCCTTCCCTCCTGCAATGAGAGCCTGAGCCTAATACCAAAAAGGTATGTGCAGGACAGAACAAAACTGATAAACGCTATTACTACTACCCATCCCGCCAAATGACTGAATACACACCCTGTACTCCCTGAGGTCTCCAGAGCCTAGCCCCTCTGCCACACAGCCCTGCCACTCCCTGGGTAAGCCTGGCCCAACCTCACTCAGTTCCCTCAGCTATAAGGTGGACTTTCTGAGGGAGGCCTGAGGAGTCTCTCAGACAGGGTTTTGCAGCACGAGGTGTTCCTGGTGAGAGGCTGCTAGCATGAGCATGTTGAGTCTTTTCACCTGTCAACCTGTAGGCTTACTACAGTGGCACACAACCAACAGTTAAGGGTTTGGTTTTCCTCCTTTCCAGCCTCTAGACCCATGATGACTCTAGATCAACGTGCAGCCAATGCAATTCTTTCCTCCTGTAGAATCTGCCCAGCCCATCTACTGAGAACTCTCGTCTTATTCAAGCTGCCCTCCCCCATGTGCTCAGACTGAGTAACATAAAAAGAGCCCTGAGTTTGTGTTCACACTGACTCAGAAGACCCCCAGAAATTCATGATCATAAAGGCTGATGCTTTCAAACAGAAACCAAACAGGGAAGTAATTTTCACAGCACAGAAAAGGCTCCAGATGATTGTCTGCAAGGGTTCACATCAATCAGGACCACACAGCAAGGTACCCAGTGCTTGCCTACTAGGACGGCTCTACAGAGACAGGTTCCCGTCATCTGCTGTGTGGTGTGGCACGCATGTCAAAGCCCCATCTGACAACAGTTAAATATTGTAGTATTCCTTCCTGAAGGCAGTGTGTGACCTATGCTTGTGTGCTATAAACCTTTAAGAAACATTGGGTGGGGGGCTGCTCTGGAGAAATGGCTCAGCAGTTAAGAGACTGATCTACCGGAAGTCCTGTGTTCAAATCCCAGCACCAACTTGGTGGCTCACAACCACCATGGAACTCCAGTTTCAGGGAATTCAATACCCTCCTCTGACTCCACAGGCACCACACATATATGTGGTAAAGACATATATGTAGGCAAAACATCCATACACATGAAATAAAATAATACATTTTAATTTAAAAAAGGGAACATTAAGAAATATAAAATATTGTAAAGATATCGTGTTAGAGAAATATAAAATACTTGAAAGATACCATGTTAGAAAAACAAACCACTGTCATATACATTTTGGTGAAGAATCAAAGTAAATACTTTAAAATGCATTACTATGGCCACTCCTAGAATCATCTTGCCCTTTCTTATAGACGAGATTATCCTGTAATCTTTAGTTATTAAAATCAGGTTAATGAGAATTCTACAGATAAATACCATTGACATAAACCAACAAATCAAAATTAGGGCCAGCAAAATGATCCAGTAGGTAAGACTGTTTGCTGTCCAGTCTGAGGACCTGAGTTCAATCCCAGAGACCAACATGGTAGAAGGGGATAAATAGTTCCACAAACTATGCTCTGACCTATACATGTGCCATGGCACATGCCCCCTACACACACACACACACACACACACACACACACAGAGAGAGAGAGAGAGAGAGAGAGAGAGAGAGAGAGAGAAATTTATTTTAAAAGACTACCACCATGAAGTATCTTCAGGGAGCCATTATTTCCACCGTCATGAAGTCCCTTCTATATAAAGGCAGGACTGTGCTAGGTTAGCACTAACAGGAGTTTCTCAAGAGTGTGCCACGATTATGTTTCTTTGCAATGTCCTAAAAGGATGTTGGGCTTGGTGTGTAACTCAGTGTCTGCCTAGATATTTTGGTCCAAAATAAATGGTCTCTCACTGTACATTTTAAGAAGTCTTTGTGTGTCCTGTGTGTGCACATGTGTATGCGTGTATGCCATGGCACACATGTGGAGGTCAGAGGAAACGCAAAGGAATGTGCTCTTTCCTTCTAGTGAGCTTCAAGGATGCAGCTCGGTTCACCACTTAGCAAGGGAGCCTTCCCCGCAAGCAGTCCTGCAGCCCTATTCTCAGGTCAGAGTGTGAGACTGGAGGGGCGGTCAGCCCGCCCACAGCACGAGGCCGGAAAAGAGCAGAAGCAGAGCAGCACTAACAGAGCCTCCATGCCTGCCCCACCCACCGCCTTGTTCTCTTGTAGAACAGCAATGGTTTAGTTATCTCTTTTTGACACTGTGATCAAACTCCAACTCTATCTCCACTAAAACTTTTACTAAAAGAGATTATCTAATCCTCAAACTACAGAATAACCAGCTAAAGTAAAAGAGGAAAACCAGGTTGAAACTAAAATAGGAACAAGTGACATTCACACTGAAGCCATAAAGGAAAAACTAAAAAGTAGTACTACGCACAAATACAAACAGAAAATCACCCAAAGGCACAAAGGCAAAATTATACTCCATGCTCACACTGTTCCGTTAGTAACAGGTACAAACTGGACTTGGCAGATGGTGCCAGCTCAGAAGCCTGAGGCAGGAGGATCACTCAAGCTCATGAGCTCATAACCAACTTGGGTTAACACACTGAGATTATAGCTCAGAAAGGAAAAAATACGTATTTGCTGGGTGTAAATGTTTAAGGCGACAATAAAGTTGAAGTGCTTTAGAAAGGATCTGAGATTTTTTTTTTGTTTTTTTGAAACAGGGTACCAGATAGCCCAGGCAGTCCACAAACCTGCTACAGTTGAGGCTCGCCTTGAACTTCTGGTGGTCCATCTCTCTCTCTCAAGTGCTAGAATCTCAGGTGTGCATCAACACAACATGGCTTAGAAAATGTCTCAGTATTATGGGAATTGACAGTCTCTCTCATGCTATCAGACTGCACCAGGCTATGGTGAATTATTTCTAATGGGCAGAGAAAAGAACAAAAAGAAGATGGAGTGCCCAAGGGGTCATACAAGGTGGCGGTGGTCAGAGTGTTCCCTCTGACAAACAAGAATCACAGGCAGAAGCCTGCAGAGACTACACAGCCACACAAATACTCGTGTGAGACCTTCCCACTGTGCCAGGATTAAGTTGCGGATATGGCTCCAGGATGAGCGGCCTCACTGACAGGGGCATGTTCCAGGCAGTGGAAAACTTAAGCCACAGGACACATGAACTTGTGAAATTCAAACACTAAAAAATTAGTATGGCTGGTATGATGCTGTGAGGGTTTAGATGACAAATGTCCCCCACAGTCTTGGGCATTTGATCATTCTGGTCCCCAAAAGATGGCACTACTTGGACATATGGCTGTGTTGGAAGAAGCACGTCACTGAGGGCAGGCTTTGAGAGTTCTACTTGAAGTTGTTGTTTCTGTGCTAGTAGTTCAAGATCTGTCCCTGAGCTTCCTGCTCCAGCCACCACATTCCACAACCAGGACTGTTAACCCTGTGTGGAGCCATAAGCTACCTGAGTCATGGTGTTTTATCATAGCAGTAGAACAGAAACTAATACAGATGCTTACTATAGTTCTTTAAAAAAAAAAAGATTAAATTACTGAACTGATCTTTGTGCTTGGCTTACCAGGGGTAAAATCAAAATATATGAAAATTTCTATCTCCAAATCTTCAGCAAACTTTTCTAAATTTTAAATAACAACCCCAACTAAATTATTATTGTTGTTGTTGTTGTTATTATTTGGTTTTGAGACAGGGTTTCTCTGTATTGCTTTGGAACCTGTCCTGGAACTAGTTCTGTAGCTCACAGAGACCCACCTGCCTCTGCCTCCTGAGTGCCACCAACACCCAACTTTTTTAGCGTTATATATTTCTACAAAACCAATTACCTTCTTCTAAACACATTTTAAATTTTCTGAGTTGCAATAATCTTTATGGCTTCCAGTTTTGTGTTTTTATGGGACTCCTGAGTGTGTGAATGAATGGGCTGTTTGGGGGCCTTTGCTTGGGACTCTTCTGTTAGTCAGTCCTGTACAACTTCAATGTAATACTTTTTGTTTTGTCTTATTTTATCTTAATTTTAATATTATCTCTTAGAAGCCTATTCTTTTCTAATGAGAGATAGAAAAGGAGGGGATCTGGAGAGGAAGGGAGGTAAGTAGAGGGAGAAAAATGAGAAAAAAAATCTATTTTCAATAAGAGGAACAAACTAAATATTTTACATTTAAAAATGCAATCCTTTTCCTATCTTAAGGGACTATGTTTCTTTCCTGTCTAAGGCTTAATGGGTTTTCTTCATGCAAGCCGAAATCTATTTCCAAACCGTCTGCGACCAGAAGTGTTCCTATTTCCTTTGTCTTTTGTTTGGTGTATGTATGGCACATGTGTATGCACATTTGTGTGTATTTGTGTGTGTGTGTGTGTGTGTGTGTGTGTGTGTGTGTGTATGTGTGTGTCTGAGAGCACATGTACCAGGAGGTGAAAACTAAGGAAGGCTGGCTGGCAGTGAGCTCCAGGTATCAGCCTGTCTCTGCCTCCCTAGCATCAAATTACAGACATTGCAGACATGCATCTTCATCCCAGCTCTTTATATAGAGATTCAGAAGATGAACTTAGGTCCTCAGGCTTCCATAGAAAGTTGAGCCTTCTCCCCAACTGAAATTTCAGACTCTTTAATATTTGCATTTATAATGAGCTATCTTAGGGATGGCATCTAAAACTAAGCATAAAATTTGTTTATAGGAACTGGGGATGTAGTTCATAGGTAGGGGACCTAGTTTTATGTCAACTTGACACAAACTAGAGAGAGTTATCTGAAACAAGGGAGCCTCAAAGATGCCTCCCTAAGATGGGGTGGGCAAGCCAATAGGGTATTTTCTTAATTAGTGATGCATGGAGGAGGACCCAGCTCACTGTGGGTAGTGCCCTCCTTTGGGTTGTGGTCCTGGGTTCTATAAAAAAGCAGGCTGAGCAAGCCATGAAGGACAAGCGAGTAGGCAGCACCTCTCCATGGCCTCTGCATCAGCTCTTGCCTCCAGGTTCCTGCCTGGTTTGAGTTTCTGCCTTAGTTTCCCTCAGTGGACTGTAGTGTGAGTGAAATAAACCCGCTCCTCCCCAAGTTGCTTTTGGTCATGATGTTTCATCAGAGCATGGTGACCCTAAGACACTGCCTAACATGCACAGTGCCCTGGATTTGCTCTCTAGCAATGCAAAACTTTAAGCCCAAACCAAACCGATCATTTATGTTTTATATATCTCTCCATTATCCAAAGGTTAACTTCAAACAGTATTTTTAAATAATTCTGTATGTGAACAAAGGTTTCATGGTGTGACATTTTTTCACTGTGCTATCATGCTGGCTGTCAAAAAAATTCAGCTTCTCAAATTAGGAATAAGCAACTGTTTAATATTTATTCCAATAGTGAAAGAGCAGCAGCAGCTGTGGCTTGAAAATCCTCTTTACTGTTACTAATGCGAATAGAATCTAACATAGTAACCAAAAGGCACATTCTAGAAAAACTAGCTACAGCCAGTCAGTGTGGCTGAGGGGACCGGACTGGACTTTCTCATGAACAGTGCATGGGGATAGCTAAGAAGAGCTGCTGACCCCAAGTTGTTACAACTACAGTTACAACCTGAGGCCAGTCTTGGACATTTTTCACCTTTAAATGATTGAATAAATCTATAAATTTATGTTATCCAATTCATAACAAAAGTTATGTTGCTTATTATGTGAAGGATTTTACTTACGGCAATTTCATCCTCATGAATACTCTAGCCATGAAGAAACTCAGCAGGACACAGACAAAGCCAATGAAGAGAAGAAGAAACCTATTGAGTTTTGGAATATTAGGTGCATTGGATCGGTCCAGGATTATGAAACCTAAACCTCCCATTGTAAACAGGAAGCTAGACGCAAGTCCTTCCATAATATACTGTCCATTTACTCTGAAAAAGAAAACCACAGCATTTTCCCATTTAGATTAAAATTCCTCTTTCTGCTTTATGCTACAACAGTTTGTGTTAACATTTTATTCTTACCCTCACAATTATTTATTATGCCTCTGAATGTTCATCTGCTCATTCATTCAACAGGTATTTACTGAGAGGTATATCACACCATCAAATACTATTCTAGGTTCTAGGTATACAACAATAAACATAACAAATAAAAAACCTGCCTTGGCTAGGAATATAGCTCAGTGTTAGAATTTGCCTAGCACAAGCACACGTAAGACTTAACCCAACACCACAAGAAAACAAACAAAAAAATAAAACTCGGTCATCATATAGCTTACTTTAGAAAAAGTTTTAAAATATCAACTATGAGGGTTGGAAAGATGGCTCAGCGGTTAAGAGCACTGGCAGTTCTTCCAGAGGTCCTAAGTTCAATTCCCAGTATCCACATGGTGGCTCACAGCTATCTATAATGAGATCTGATGCCCTTTTCTGGCATGCAGGTGTACATGCAGACCATATACATTAAATATGGCACAGGGCTTTAAAAAAAATCAGCTAGCAAACTGTCTAGAAAAATCAATACATTTTACTTATTTTAAAACCTGAACATTTTATGCATATATGAACTTTAACTTTTCAAAGTTATACTAATTAAAATACTATCACACTTTTTTTTCATTAGTTTTTCAAGGCAGGGTCTCACTATGTAGCTCTGGCTTCTAAGGGCTTGCTATGTACACCAGGCTGGCCTTGAACTCAAGAGAGGTGCTTACCTCTGCCCCCCAAGTGTGGGGATTAAAGGTACACACAACTTCCTGACTCTATTTCACCTTTGATCACAACTCTTAGGAGGCAGAGGCTAGTAGGTCTCTGTGAATTTAAAGCCGGCCAAGACTACAAAGTGTGATCCTGCCTATAAACAGATAAATAATATTCTATCAACTGCAAAGAAATTTGAACTAGCTGTGTTTCTTGGAGTCATAATAATTAATAAATCTCTCATCTTAAAGTATTTTTAAGGCATGCAGTCTTAACTAAATTCCTATGACACCAACATCTCTAGCAATCTGTCAGCCCTTATATGCAAATTTGTACATATGCTTATATATGACTTTATTTTTATTGTCATGTATGTGCTCAGGGGTAAGCATGCCAAGCATACATGAGGAGGTCAGAGGACAACTTGTGGAAGTCAGTTCTCTCCTTCCACTGTGTGGGTCCCAGGGACTGTACTCATGTCTAAGATTGGCAACAAGTGCCTTCACCTGCTGAGCCACATCTGCCTTCCCAGGGATACGGTTATGCTGAATTCTTAGAGAAAGCAAATTTCTGTCAAAGAGATGGCTATCAACAGGTATTACAGAAAAGGTACATGATATTTTTCATTAACTAATTCATTTCATTGGAAAGATAATATTCTTTAAAAAAAAATAATTTCATACCAGATGCAGCTACAGTGATATTGCACTGATGAAATGGAACTCATAAGGTCTTACAATTATATTTCTTATTTAATGGTAACATTCGGGGCCTAAAAATGTCTTTTCTACAGTGCCCACAGAACTAACATAAAGGGTCATTCCCTCCCTATACATGAGACCCCAGATTTGATTTCCCGTCCTTAAATATACAAATACCTTAGGCCTGTAGATCACAGTTACTCAGTTTAGTTTAAGAACAGCTATAGATAATAAATTAGGCACACCAGTGGTGCAATCAGTGAGTGTGTGGTGTTTATGTGGTAATATGTAAGTGGATTTACTAAGTCCAATAATTACTATTTGGTAATAATGTTACCAAAAAGTGACTATAGTTTGCTAACCCCAGAACAGTCTGTCGTTTTGATTTTAAACCAGCCTTTAGGTTGGTGATGTGCCAATCAGTAACACACACCTGACTTTCTAAGAGATTAATAATACAGTTCTATCTTGTTGCATTCTTGCCTCGTTTCGTCATAGTAAGTCCACATCTTAAAACAGGTGTTTCTAAATGCAGTTAAGCCCACAGCATTTTTACTGTACTTCACTTTTATTTACCTGTGTTTTCTCAGAGCCAAAGTCTCTCCACTGAGCCGACTGCCTAAAGCCAGAGACCCTCCTGCTGGAGTTACAAGCATGTGGCACCATGCTCATTTTTCTCACGTTGAATAACTAGGCATGCCCCAGCTACCTTCCTTCCCATCATCAAGCTATTCACAATGTTATCTTTTACCTGTAAGCCAAGAAAGCTACTGGTCTCTGATGCCCATGCTCATCAGTCATTGAGCCAACACTCGGAGGTTCAACAATAACATCATAGATTATTCCTAAAGGAAAGACAATGGTGCAGATTAGATTTCTGAGTTTGAATAAAGGACTCCAGTTTTCACTGCCTCTAATTAAATTTAAATAGAACTTATTCACACATAAATAGGACTTATTTGATTGTATTATTATAACCAAATCAGATCGAGCTAACATTCTAGTCTTTAGAGTGACACCCAAACAAATATTACCTCTCAAAGAGGTGCCAATTTCACGAAGGGAACTTAGTAACACATGCTGATATTCTAGAATGACTCCACAAATAAGGGACATTTAATACTAAGGATCTACTTTAGCATGAAAATAAAGCCACATATCTGTGAACTTATGTCTGTAAGTTGAGAGAGACTTAAGGAAATCTTGTCTTCTTTTTGGCTGGTTCCCACTCTGGAACAGAAGCTGTCATGGGACTCACTGTGTAACCCAGGCTATCTCAAATGTGCTGCTTTTCCTGTCCCAGCCTCCTCAGTGCTGGGAACAGACTTAGTCAGTCAGGGATCATTAATGTGAACCCCAGCATCTCATAATTTAATCATGACCGTGGAGATACATCCTCTTACCCCACACTGTTCCCACACACGAGTCCAGCTTTTCTTATGCAATAGCAGGTCTGTCTCCCTCCTAACAAAAGAATCAAAGAATGCCCTTACCTGCTCCCTGCCAAACCTCCAGAGCCAGGCACCTGCATTCACTCAGCAGCCTGAGAGGAGGCCCCTCCCCGTCCACCCATTCCCACTGGCCTCAGAACTTCACTCCTTTGGATATCTCTTCCCCTACATCAACCTTCATTCCTGTGGCGCCTCCTAACATTCTGTTTCTGCCTTTCTTAAACACACAGTCCTGGAAAGAACTAAGCAGGAGGCCTACATCTATCCCAGCTTCTGTCACCCTCCACAGTGCTGAGATTGCCCATGACCTCCAGCCTGTGACCTCCCAGTCCCACAATTGTTCAGTCAAGGTCTTCCCAGAAACACCTGATCCAGTTTACAACCTAATTTTCTAACAGGCAAACAAAACTGGGCAGATAAAAGACTAATTAAAACCACTGTTAGCTCACCTAGCATTATAACCTAAGCCATAGCTTCTTAAATCGGTATTGTAACACGGGACTGACAAAACTGTGGGTTTGGAAAAAGAAAAACGCCACCAGTAAAAGGTGTATAAGCATGCAAGCGGAAATTAACTCTAAATTGTAAGCAGACTCTACAGTCTGGGTTCTGAACACAGCACATGCACTTGACATTGAGCATCCCACACTGCGCAAGACAAAAACACTGCCTGAAACATCCTAGCTCAGTTTCCAGACTATTGTACCCTATGAATTACAGCTGTTCTTACTATGTATTACTACGCACACAGTTCGCTCTCCTAAAAGCATGATGCTAACTATCAAATTAGTATTGCTGGACTTTATTGTGTGTTGGACTTTAAAATTGCTGTATGAATTTCTTTTAAACACTGTTAACTTCAAATTCGGGTAGAATTTACAAAAATTTCTGAGATGTCCTCCTAAATATGTTTCCCATTTCATACTATATGTTCTTAGCACTGGCCATTTTAAACCCAAAATATTAACCTCTGAAGGATGCAGAGATTGCTCTATATCCGACAGTATCAAATATCAGCTAAAACTCATTCTTTATGTGAAAATAAGTACGTACATCCACTTCCTTGATGTATGAATTTGCTCTCAGTTTTAGGAAACAGTGCAATTGTGTCTACCAAACTATTGTTATAAAGTCAGTTTATGTGACTTATGTGAAAGTTTGATATGGACATCTACTTTATACACCTATTTTACACAACCAGCATTGTGCAAAATTTTCTCAGGCCAAAATGGAACACAGAGGAGGAAAAGTTCAAGAAGCCCTGATGTAAGTAAAACAAAAGGCACCTCACTGGCCTCCTGGTCCCACACCCTGCCCATATGTTTTTCTTTCCTAGGATACCCCCTTCTAACCATTCAAACCCAGGCTAACAGGCCAATGCTTCAGGAAACACACAGAATGAAACTGGTGCTTCTAACACTCATCTTCAATGACACTCTATGTAGCAGGAAGCAATTGTGTGGTATTTAACATGTCTCAACTACATTCTAAGGAGGGTGGAGTAATTATATTTTGTCTGCTGCTATCCCAGCGCTAAGTTAACAGAAACTCAGTTAACACTTGCCATTCTGTTTATGTACAAAGGTATACTCACAGTTTTTAGAAGACTGTCTTTTCCAGGGGTCAAAAGTAAATGTACAAGATTCAGCCTTGACCACTACCGGTGTCTTTTCCACTTTGACCCAATGGTTGGAGCAGAGAATCCCCCCAACCCCATTTACAAACACCAAAAAGGAGGCCCAATGGAAAGCTGAGGCTTCTAGAAAAAACTCGTCTCCAAAAGAAATAAGAGTTAGGAAACAGAGTAGCAAGAATAAAGACTATTTTTTTAAAAGCCAAATGGTTCTGTTTCATTTATTCAGTATTCACTGCTTAATGGGCAGAGCAAAACTTATCGCTAATGACACACCAGGTAATGTCTTTTTTTTTTTTTTAATAAACACCAACACCAACCAAAAAAAAAATCGTGGCATTTAGCATTTCTGTTCATGTAAACTAGGCAGGCTGTAAACCCCACAGTTAAAGACTGTCTGCTACCTCTTCAAAGACCAAATAGTAGGAAATAACAAACATATGGTCACCACCACGCCAAAACTTGAACCACTCTTGCTAACTTAAGATCTTTTTACTGTTCTGAGTTAAGTACACTACATCCAAAACACCCAAAGCACAATCCAGAGTAAACCCTGGAGATGGCGCTCCGAGGACTCTGAAGACTGCAGACAGACTGCCAACTCACCAGTAGGCAAGGCCACACCCCTCTGCATTTCCCACTTAAGAGGGGACTGGGTGACAGATAACCGAAAAGCGGTGCCTTCCCTGAGACCCAGCTACTGTCCTCTAAAACACACCGCCTTTCTGCAAGCCTCATCGCCAATCTCCAAAACCGTGGTTTCCATAAATCCCTCCCTCGTTCCTGTGACTAGAAACAAAGCAGCCGTTGGGTTGAGCTAACCAACCCAATGGCTGTCAAGTCTCTCCCAAGGTCCCGGGGACCACAACCACAAGTCCCACGTCCTCTTGGCCAACCACGGAAACACAGAGAATCGACTATGCTGCTCCCAAGACCCCGAGCAAACAACGTGCAGCAAGTAATAGAGAGAGAAGCTCTGGACTTGACACATGCATGCAGCTCGTCTCTCGGGGTGGGAGCGGCAGAGAGAACAGGACCGCTTCTCGGCAGGGCAGGCAGGGCGCGAGCCTGCAAACCGCCGCGGGCCCGGCCCTGCCCTCCCGCCGCCGGGCTCCGGGCGGCCGCCCCACCACGGCCCAGTTACCTCCGGTAATGAGGAAGTAAGACACCACCACCAGGGCGTACACCGTCATGGCCGACGGCATGTGCACCCAGGGCGGCTTCTTCAGCTTCAGGTTGGGGCATTCGAGCACTAGGAATGGGACTCGGTACAGAGTCTCCATGTCGGCGGCAGCGGGGACGGCGCTCCGGCCTTCGGCCTCCCGCGCTGCCCGGAAGCAGGCCCGCCCTCCCTAGCTCTCGCGCATGCGCGAGGCCTAGCAACGCAGATCCGTAAAGGTCAGAAGCACACAACCCAGCCACTAGGAAAGGAAAAGACCATGTTAGGCTGTTATGGAATATATTTGCAGAGACTAAAATAAGGAATCTTATCAAGCCAGAGTGGGTGTTAGACGATTGCTTTGTTCCTGAAACATAGATTGGATGTTATGCATCTTCCAGGACCTGTAAGGCATCCGACGTGGCCAAGCTAGAGGAGAGGGTCTCATCCCACTGCCCCGCCCACCTGTGACGACACACTTGGAGGCTGATTGGCTGCTGGAAGCTCTAGGTTCACAGAGCTGGAGCGGGAGTGGGCAAGTTTAGAAATGTGCTCCTGTGTAATAGTGAAAGAACTCGGCTCTCTGAGCTTTTTCTTCATACTTTATAGCGATGCTAGCAATAGTAAAAATTTTCAGTCATTGCCAAAATAGTATATTATCCATTAAAAAAATAAGTAAAATCCAGTCCATGTCTGCCTTTAACTGTGGTAGAACAAAATAATATTCTGAACCGATTTGTACTTCTCTCCGTCACCGTGTATTGATAAATGCTTAAAAAGAAAAAAAAATCACTCAGGCCAAAAATCTTGATGTCATCGTGGTTTCTCACTTTAGTTACCTGCTCAGCTGGGCGCTGGCTTCGGCAGCATAAATATTAAAATTGGAACGAAAAATACTACCACCTGGCTACTTCAGGTATCCTCCGACCAGGGAGTATTTTACTGGCTAGAGGCAGTAATCCTGATCGATCAAGGGAAGAATGGATTGCTATTATAGAATAGCCATTAAGAAAAATATATCTGGAATACAGAATCTCCCTGACGTGCCACCTGATTCCTATATCATATGGGAAAAAAAAAAAAAAAACAAAAAACTAAAGAACATGACAAGTCAATAGAGGCAGGAACGTTAATATCTTGGACCATTTGGATTTTAAGGTTTGGTCCACTGCAGGGATCCGGGAACTAAAACCAGCTACTGTTAGTTTTGCTATGAGCAGCAAGAATATGAAATGAGGACTGGCAGATAGCTGTAGTGATAAATACTAACCGTGATCTTTCACCAGCCAGAGAAATAAGTACCGCAACAGTAACAACTATTCTTCCTTATTTTATTTTTTATTTCATCTTTATTTTTTATTAATTTGGGGTGGGGGCTGTTGATACATGGTTTCTCTGTGTGGCTCTGGCTGTCCTGAGACTTATTCTGTAGACCAGGCTGGTCTCAAACTCATAGAGGTCACCTGCCTCTGCCTCCCAGGTGCAGGGATTAAAGGTGTCTGGGATTAAAGGCGTGAGCCGCTATGTGGGTGCTGGGAATTGAACCCCCCAGTCCTTTGGAAGAGCAGCCAGTGCTCTTAACCTCTGAGTCATCTCTCCAGCCCCTAATGTGAATATTTTATGCGGTAGTTTCCCCCCCCCCTTTCTGCCTCCTACTCCTCTACAACATGTCAAATAAAATTTACTAATAACATTTAGCCTTTCTCTACTTATTAGACAGCAAAGAAGGAAAAAGGATGCTTATCACTCAAAAATGGACGGAAAGAGTATTTTTTTCCTCTTTGGGGGGAGGGGCAGATTTAAGTTTTATAAAGGAGGATTGCATTTCTAGGGAAAGCATGATATTGCTGTGAAAATTAAGTATTGTTCAAAAACGAATATACGGATGCCAAGTCTAATTGCAGCCTACTTCTGTTTTCGGAACTCATGAAGCTGGAGCCACATTGCCCGGACCCTTTGCACTGCAGGATTATGTTTTCTGTCCTTCAACTTTCTTTTTTATTATTATTTTTCTTATTTTACATATTGATCCCAGTTCCCTCTCCCTCCCTCCATCCCTTCCTCCATCCCTTCCTCCCATACCCCCACCCCCAACCCCCTCCCATCCCATTCCCCCCTCCTCACTCTACAAGGAGGGTATTGCTTTACAGGAATGCTTTACCAACAAAATCTGTCAAGTCACTTTCTCCTTCAGCTGCTGGGTCAAACCTAGTGCTTGCATGGGCCCACTGCAAAGTTCTTAGTTACTCTGGGCCACAAGGAACATCCTTAGTTTTAAGAGACTTTTTTTTTAACTAGGAAGTAAACTTCCACTTGATCTTTACTTCTAAAACTTTAACAATATTTTGTTGAAAATAGATGGATTGGCCAGGTGGTGACAGCAGTGGTAGTGTGCACGCCTTTAATCCTAGCACTCAGGAGGCAAAGGCAGGTGGATCGCTGTGAGTTTGAGGCCAGCCTCAGCCTGGTCTACAGAGTGAGTTCCAGGACAGCCAGGGCTACACACAGAGAAACTCTGTCTCAAAAAAAAAAAAAAAAAAAAAAGGAAGGAAGGAAGGGAGGGAGAAGATGGAGATTGGGCTGGAGAGTTGGCTAAGAGTGGTTTAAGAGCATTCATTTGCAAAGAACCCAGGTCAGGTTCAATTCCCAGCACCCACATGGAGGCTTCCTTGGGCACTAGGTATGCATGTAGTACACAGATATAAATGCAGGCAAAACACTCAAACACACAAAATAAGATAAATCTAAAAACATATTTTAAAGAGGAAAAGCCTAGCCAGCACAATTTGAAAAAAAAGAAAGAAAATGGATAGATTAAATGTATTGTGAAGCATCAAACAACGAAATACTATAGGATCTCTACATGTGATGCCAGCAAAGTTCTTTTTCTTCCTGGGATGGGTTTATAGTCACAATAAGTGTGAAATGAAAATGGTGGCGGTGTGTACAGAATTGACTCATTAGGTGTGTGAATTTTCCAGATCTCTACCCTCTCACAGGATTACATATCAGAACATCCTGTATATCAAATATTTACATTACTATTCATAGCAGTAGCAAAATTGCAGTTATAAAGTAGTAAAAATAATTTTATAGTTGGGGGGCTCACCACAACTTGAGGAACTGTATTAATGAGTCACAGCATTAGGAAGGTTGAGGACCACTGCTCTAAAGGAACATAAAAACAAATGTGTGTATGATGGAATTATAGATTATGCTTTTTCCAAAATTGCAAGTATTGCCTAGTGTTTATGTAATTTATACGCATTAATTTTATAATTAAAAAATTTTAAATAGCTACTTGTTGTAACACAGTTTCTTCCTGGTCTTAACACTAGCAAATCTACCAGAGATGTATTCTATGAGGAATAAGTGGGCTATCGTAGAGTATAGTATAGGTTTGCTTATATCCAAGTGAGGGTGGATATTTATTATGATCAGAAACTCAGTCCCTCGCCGGGTGTTGGTGATGCATGCCTTTAGCAGCACTCAGGAGGCAGAGCCAGGCAGATCTCTGTGAGTTCAAGACCAGCCTGGTCTGCAGATAGAGTACTAGGACAGGCTCCAAAGCTACAGAGAAACGCTGTCTCAGAAAACAAAACAAAACCAACCAACCAAACAAACAAACAAAAAAAAAAAAAAAACCTCAGTGCCATAAGTTCAAGGACAGTGTCTGCTTTGTTCCTGAATTCTCGTTACTTTCACAGGCTGGCACACAGTAGGTCTGTGTTGACTGAACAGGTGAATCAGTGAGCCTCTTCTATAGCTTCAGACCCTCCAACGTGTCATCTAATGATTGTGCTTTCTTGATGTGCTTGTGGCTCGTTTCTTGCTCTGTATCTCTGCCAGAGATACAGCATCTTCTGCCTCTGGGTCACCCCATATTTCTGTTTCTAAGGAAACGAAACAAATTTCATAATGTCCATCAAGATACCATCTTTGCTTCTAGCTTCAGCGAAGTAACTAGACAGAACACAAACTGCTTTGTAGTCATTGCTCTTTTCTTAATTTCTATCTTACATCTTCCTTTCTTATTTTGATACTTGCTATGTGGAAATTGTGAGCATGCTCACCTCATACACTCCCCTCCCCATCCCTACAGAGCTGGGGTTATTGGGAGCTCAGTGGTGTGCTGTTCACCGATAGTCTTCCATGCATTCCCCACACACGTGTGGGGTGAGTAATGGAGACAAGCTCTCTCCTGTGTGCCTGTGACTTCAAGATGACCAACACATGGTTCACCCTCAACAAACCGTTTTGCAGCCAGGTGCAGTGGCATAGGCCTATGCTCTCGGCAATCAGGGGCTGGAGTGAGAGAATCATGAGTTTGTGGTGTTGTACTACCACAGGAAGAAATTCATGTATAGTTGATACATCTGAGTGTAGGATAGAATCAGTAGGGGTACAGTTTTTGTTTTTGTTTATTGGTTTTTTTAATAATAATAAGAATTATTATTATTATTATTATTATTATGTTTTTCGAGACAGGGTTTCTCTGTATGGCTTTGGAACCTGTCCTGGAACTAGCTCTGTAGACCAGGCTGGCCTCAAACTTACAGAGATCCCCCTGCCTCTGCCCCCCCCCCCCGTGCTGGGATTAAAAACATGCTCCACCAACGCCGGGCTTTTTAAATTATTTTATAGGATTTTTTGTTTGTTTGGTTGGTTGGCTTTTTGAGGCAGAGTTTTTCTAGCCCTGGTTGTCCTGGAACTCCACAGACCAGGCTGGCCTTGAACTCAGGGAACTGCCCATCTCTGCTTCTTGAGCACCAGGATTAAAGAAAGGTATGTGCCACCATACTGACTGGTCATTTGTTTTGTTTGTTTTGGTGTTTTGAAGGGCCATAGACTTCCTTGTGAAGCTAGTATAAAAAAGAAAGTCAAAAATCTATAAACCCTTTCCCAGAAAAAAAATGCCCACGCATATCCACCCACCACAGAGTGTAATTACAGGAAGTTCACAGAGAAAGTTAAAAGAGAAGGAAGAGAGCTGTAGACGGATGCTGAGGGACTCGCCCACGTGAGGAGGAAGAGGATACTACAAAGAAAATACACAAGATCAACCGTGCAGAAGTGACAGAGGAAAGTTCCCACATGTCAGATAAGTTAAAATGAAAAGAAGCCACTGCATTTGACAAATGGTCCTCGGTGACCACTAGCCATTGAACATGTTAAGTACACAGTGTGATGATGGTTAGAAAACAAGTCTGAATCCTTCATATGCACCCTATGCTCACAAATATTCAGTAAATTAATCCATTAATTTCATTGCACAGTGGCAGAAGCAAATTATAGAATGGGAAAAGGTGGGTGGGAACTTAAAAAATAATAATTGTGAGCCAGGTGTGGTGTCTTCTGCCTTTAATCCTAGCGCTTGAGAGGCAGAGATGGGAAGATCCCTGAGTTCGAGGCCAGCCTGGTCTACAGAGTTCCAGGGCAGCCTGGGCTACTCAGAGGAACTCTGTCTCAAAAAAAAAAAAAATCAGAAAAATTAATGATAGTAAGATAGTTGAGGATGGCAACATACCTGTAACCCCAGCACTTGCAAGGCTAAGACTGGGTCATCAGAAGTTCAAAGCCAGCCTGAGCTACAAAAATAAGACCCTGTCCCAAAAACAGACACACAAGAAATGTAGTGAATGGATTTGGAAAAGGAAAATGAATTTGTTCACTCATCACACTCAGAAACATGTATGTGTGTATGTATCATGTGGGCATGTATAATGTGTGTATGTTTATATGAATGAAAAGAGGTGAGGTGGTAGCAAAGGTGTTTACAGATATAACATCTGGACGTGTTTCTGTGAAATGAAGGAAGAAGATCACAGAAAAAAAATGAAAAGACTAAAGATGCCAGAGGGAAGGAAGGGGAGCTCAGTGGTTAAGAACACTGACTGGTCTTCCAGAGGTCCTGAGTTGAACTCCCAGCAACAACATGGTGGCTCATAACCACCTCTAATGAGATCTGGTGCCTGCAGGTACACAAGCAGACAGAACAGTGTACATAATAAATAAATAACTGAGCATTGTCAGGGCAATGGTCAAAGTGTGGGGCACAGAGGAAATTTATCTTGGAAAAAGACTTTTTTCTTTTTCAGTACTGAGAATTGAATATGGCCAGGGAAGGCTGTGAACATTCTAGTGAAGGGCTCTACCACTGAGATTACATCCCCAGCTCTTACTACTACTATTTTTAATTTTGCATTTACGGGTGTGAGTGAGCATGTGCATGAGTGTCATGTGCCTTTACCCACTGGGCCACCTTTAATTTTTTATTTTATTTTATGAACATTGATGTGAGGGTTCCAGATCCCCTGGAACTAGAATTACAGACAGTTGCAAGCTGCCCTATGGGTGCTGGGAATCGAACCCAGGTCCTCTGGAAGGTGCTCCTACCTGCTGAGCCATCTCTCCAGACCCCTAATTTTTTAAATATTGCTTTATGTGTATGTGTCTTTTGCCTATCTTTATGTGTGTCCCCTGGATCCTCTGGAATGAGACTTAGAGACAGTTGTGAACTGTGCTAAGAATTGAGCCTAGGGCCTCTGGAAGAGCTTTTATCCTCTGAGCCATCTCTCCAAGCCCTCCCACTTTAATTTTTGAGACAAGATCATGACAATTGCTGGGACTGGCCTTGAACTTTTGATCTACCTGCTTTATCCTTCCAAGTAGCTGAGATTGCAGACATGTGCTACCACACACACACCCAGCTTAGGAAAAGAAAGAGCAGGGAGATCAGAGGTACTCTGCAACCAGTATTGACGTGCACTGTGCACGGAAACTGCGCTATGCCGTCTCATCTAAGCCGTCCAATCATTTTCTGGAGTAGATGTTAACTGACTCTTCAGATGCACAGTTCCTAACCTATGTGGATGGTCAAAAAGCTGATGCTAACACGGCCGGAATCCGCTGAGGCTTTCCCTTGTGCCTCATGGACGTTTGAGTTCTGAGAAAGGGAACTGCCAAAGTATACTGCTGAGTTTCCATGTTTTCAAGTGTTACTAGGCTGCTGGGAGGGAGTGAGGAGTGGACTGTCAAGACAGGAACATATTGCCACATAGCATTCAGAGTCTAGATCTAAATATATTCATGCATAAACACAACATGTAGACATTGTTTTTTGGTAGAAAAAAAAAAAAAAAAAGAATACATTTGAACTAAAATCTTCCCTGCAAAGCTGGTACAATTCAAATAACCATTTGAACTTCCCACTTGTAATTCCAGTCTATGGCCACCGTGGGGCAGGCTTTCTCTTTTCTAGGACTGTCATACACCGGGTTCAACTCTGGCCAAAATGTATTTTTGATACCTTGAGATTTGTCAACTACGTTCCCAAGCATAGTAAAAAGGCAAACTTATTTTTTTCAAACTAGCCTCGATGCTATGATCAAATAAATGCAATTAAATATAACATAAATAGGGAAGGCTGCTTCCCGGGGCATTCAAGCCTATCTTTAAAATGCAAATGGTTTACTCCTCTAAAGATGAAAGAAAAATCTCTTGAAAGCATGATTTTCAGATGAATAAAATATCAAACTGGGGTTTCTTTATATATCTAGTTGCCTTGAAAGTCATATATGCTCATGACATTTTAAAAAATGGGTTTGGCAAATTTTGGCCAACTGAATATTTTGACAAAGACTAATTGTATTAATCTTTTAATACAATGCGTCTTTTAATTAATATGCAGAAACCCACATGGTGGGAGGAGAGAGTGGACAGCCACAAGTTGTCTTCTGACGTACATGTGTGTGCCGTGACATGCATGTGCTCACAGGCATGCACACATATACAGACATGCACAAACACACAATAAGAATCATTTTTCAAAAACCTGAACGGTGAAGGCCATCTTCTAGCATCCGTTCCCTCCCCCTCTTCCTTCTTTTTCAACACAACCACCAGTAACGGATTCTTTTGATTGAGCCCTATCTTCCCAAGGCATACTTTACCCCAGGGTTAGGAATTGCATCTCAATGAACAGACTTTAATCTTCTCAAAGAATGTGAAGTAAAACCCAGCTTGCAATTTCACTGCACATGTGAAATAGAGCAATGGCCTCGGAACTAAAAAGTCCTTGCAAGTGGGCACCCATACCCCTGCCATTCTCATCAACAACGCCTTTCAGAGATGCTGAGAAATCAAAGCGCCTTCTCACCTCCAGAAATGATCTTCCCAGAGGTAAGGATTTGGGGTACATCCGAGCAGTTGCTGATGCTGCTGATGGCTGGAAGCCTGGAGCAAAGACCCAGTCTCCAGGGCTGTCAGCCAGTCCTCCCCAACACACTGAAATCTACTTAACAACCCAGAGAGAAACAAAACAAAAATATTCAGGCTGAAATAATGAAGGACCCTTTAAGGCATTGATTTGGCTGTACTTATGCACATTGAAAAGAAAAAGTATGTTTTATATATATTAAATGAAATATCTAACTTTTTAAGAATGCCGTAAAATATTTCCATATGTACATTATATCAAAGTACTTTCCCTCGAGTTGAGTTGAAAGGAAATACGCAGAGCATTAGGCCCATCAGAATACATCTCCAGTGCACTTTCAGATGCTGTAATGCGCCTCTGCCCAGAACTAATCAAACACAGCTTGGTACTTCAACCTCGTGTGTGTGTGTGTGTGTGTGTGTGTGTGTGTGTGTGTGTGTGTGTTCCCACAACTCCTCACAAAGACACAAAACATTTTGGATGCTATCAATTGACTTTTTGCTTATTTCCAACATGGTCACCTTGCTTTAATCACTCAGAGACAACTCCTGAGCAACAAACTCAGGCGTAGACAGCAGAATCCATTTCCCCAACATCCTCATTATCTTCTCCATATAGAGTCAAATGGCTAAGACAGAGAGAGACTAAGGAATGTATCCAGAGCCATGCAAGGCTGATGAATATCTTCTCCATCAAACAAATCCACATACTCCCATCTTTGAGGAAGGGCAGTCCAAGGTCCAGGTAGATGAGAACGTGTTTAAATGTAGGGTTGGACCTAATTTTTAAGATTCTGATTGAGGGGGTCTTTACTTGAGATCCTGAGTCTGACTATTTTTTTAATGTTAGTTTTTCGGTTACAGGGTTTCTCTGTGTAGCCCTGGCTGTCCTAGAACTCGCTCTGTAGACCAGGCTGGTCTCTATCTCGGAGATCTACCTATCTCTGGGATTAATGGGGTGCCCCACCACACCCAGATTGGGGTCTGATTGCTTTTAATTATGATGTTTATTAAATTTGTTCTTTGACAGTTTCATATGTGTGTGTAATACATTCTGGTTTCTCTCACCTGCAAGCCCCCGTCTCCTCCTATAAGTCAGGCCCCTCTCACCTACAAGTCTCCTCTTCACATCCTTGTCATTTGTTTTGTGTTGTGACCATGGAGTTTAACCAGGGCCTTGTATGGACCACAGGTTTGGAACTGTCCACGGGTGTCTGGCGGGCTCACCTATGCATACATAGCTGAAGGCTATGACTGTCCCTCCTGCAGAATCCACCAATAGCCAATAATTCAGTAGGGAGGGATAGGGCTCATAACCCTTCCATGATTAGTGGCCACCCAGGCTTATGCAGGCCTAGGGAAGCCTACTCACCTGCTGTGGGATCATGACTGCAATGGCTCCATTATGCCACACAGATTGCTTTTCACAGCCCCCTCCCTATCTTCTGGGTCTTCCTTCCTTCCCTTTCTTCCTTCCTCCCTCCCTCCCTCCCTATTTCTTTCCATCCCCCTTCCCTAATCCTTAGATGGGGTGATATAGATGTATCTTGTTTGACGCTACATGTACAACCATTTCTGTTTTTGTTTGTTGTTTTTTCAAGACAAGCTTTCTCTGTGTAGCTCTGGCTGTCCTGACACTCACTCTGTAGACCAGGTTGACTCACAGAGAACCACCTGCCTCTGCCTCCCGAGTGCTGGCATTAGAGGCGTGTGCCACTACCTCTTGTTCAACCATCTCTTAAAGGACAGTCTCCCCAGAAATTTCCTAAAGTCAGTCTCCCAAGTGTGAAACTGGACTACATGGTCAAGCTCAGAATTATGAAACGAAACAGGTTGTGGTCCTCCTGAACTTGGAACCCTGATACCTACTTTTAAAGATTTTATTTATTTGCTTTTGTTTGAGTATTTTGCCTCTATGTATACATATGTCACGGAGGCTGGAGATAGGCATCAGGTCCCCTGAAATGGGAGTCACAGACACTCATTAACCAGTGTGTGATGCTTGTAAGTGTTCGGCCATCTCATCAGCCCCCTGATATTTATACCTAAACAGGCACATTCTTGCATGTTTGCCCAGGCTTTCCATTGCCCATGTCTCTATGAACAGGCAGTTCCTGGCTTTGAGCAGATCAATTTACCAGCCCCACCTGCTCTTCTTCTCTGAGCAGACACTCAGCTTCCATCCCACCAGTAGGAATTATAAAACTAGAAATATAAACAGTCCTTAAGGAGACACCTTGGCTCCTACTCACACAGGTTTGGTGGCAGGTGTGTTCTGACTTCAGGGTTTTAAAGAGAGATGAAAAGGGAACCAGAAGTAGCATATATTAATTACCAACTAAGTGGCAGGTATGTCTATTCTTATAACAACTTTGGAAAAAAATTGTTTCCATTTAGAATTTTCATAACCTTGAAGTGACTTCTCAAGGCCACATTGGCAAACAAAGGGAGGCTGCACCCTTATCTGCAGTACTGTGCTCCATATCCGAGTGTGCGGAAGCCGAGATCCATAGGGACCTAGAGGTCTGGGAGAGACGGGAGTCTTCGGTGTTGCTCACATTCTCCTCAGAAGCAGTGTCAACCCAGTGCCTAGCACACACAGTGCACAGTTCATGTTTGCTGAATGCATGGATGTGAGTACTTCAAGTCATCAAAGGACCTTTCTAAGTCTTAATGGGCTTAAAACCCTTTGATGTTTTCCAATTGCCAACAGTAGAGGTTCACAAACTTGTAAAAAAGCAAAGAATTCAGGAGTCATGATGCTCTTGGCAAAACATGATAGACTTTTGTATCATGCTACAGATGAATTTATCATTAATCAGATTTTGTGCAAAACAATATCGGGCACCAAAGAATTTTTCTAAAATGTAAATCAGCAAGTTAACCCACACGCTTACATTTTTATTTCTTTTTTTTTTTTCTTTTCTTTTTTTTTTTTTTTTACATCTGGGAATCTCAGATTACCTGGCAAGAGATCAAAGTTTTATGGACTATTACCTTTTCCCCACATGTTAGATTTCTCCAGATTAATGTTTAGAAGAAAAAATATAATCTCCCCTAGTTTTACATAGTGGTTGCATTCTTAGAAATTTAGGTATTTATTAAAACCATTCTGAAAATGCTTCGTGTGCCTTTATTTACATGGAGTTTACCAAGGCCTGGATAATAAACAACATACATAAAAGCTAGTTGAATGTTGGAAAGCCATGGACGTGGGTTAGCAGGACTGGCCCATACGTTCTGTGAGTGTCCAACAATTTCCCTAGTGTGTCACAGGCACTAACCTTGCTGGAATCACTGGCTAACCTAATCTGCCAAGGGATAGACACTGGTGCTATTGTGCCGATGCTTGATCCCTTACCGAACTTGGAACACAACAGATGCTCAGTTCACCACCAAGTCAGTAAGATGTATCAGCGGATGCACAAATTGGCGACTGTGGAAATCTCTACTCCAAACTCCCAGGACAAGCGGCTTACCCAAGGACACAGTAACAGTGGCTGAACCAACACTGTTCCAGGCCTTTGAGCTTCGAGAAAGCACAGTCTCTGTTCTAGCTGAGCTCTTCAGATGCAGAGTCTTGCAGGGGGTTACCTAAAGAGAGCCCAGGGGACCTCGGGGGATTATCATTTTTTTTTTTTTTAAAAAAAGCGATTTCTAGATTTTCAAATTCCACAAAGTGTTTCTGAAAACTGATTCCCCTCAAGAAGATGTCGTGTTAATTCTTCTTCCCAACCCATCTTTTACAACTGTTCCACTTTTCTTCCATTTTACAGAAGAAAGAAAACCACAAACCCATCTGATGCTCCGTGGTGAATTGACTGGAGACACACAGTTTGAGGGCAGTACATGAATAATTTTGCATCTAGGATCAGCACAGCTGCTTTCAGGCAACGTAACTCTGAGGCTCTCCCTCCACTCGGGAGCCAGAAAGCTGAGACTGTCTTGACATCTGCAGAGCTCGGAGCAAGGAAATACAGGACAACACCTTATGTCAAATACTCACTTAAGTCATATAAACCATGCCAATGAGTAGTTTAGAAAGATATGTTCTGGTCTACCACTTAGACATAGGTGTTGAAGGTGGGTATCAAATTAGACTCCTAGAACTCTAGATTTCACTGTCCAAACAAGACAGTGCAGGTATGGCGTGTCCCATGTCTAGCCCTGATTTTCCCAGCCCCGTGACTGTTTTCTACCTTTAAGGGCCTCACTTGCAGATGTGTGGCTAGTTTAGCACACACCCACACTTCTTCCTGCCTCCCTCAACACCCACAGGCAGGCTTCAGGTGAATACAATGACATAATCCTCTGTTGAGTATTACTCCAGAGAATCAGGATACACCATGGATGGGTTTGGCGAGCCCAGGGCAGGAGTTCCTGGGGTCATGTCTAGACAGGCAACACACAGCAACCTGGGGTAGCCTGGACTCTGATTCTAGGATGAAGTATTTCCAGGAGAAAACTAGAGATGTGTCCTCTAAAGCATGGGGACCAGAGTCGAGGCTCTCTTGCCCAGAACTGATGGCCATATAGGTCCCAACAGGGAACCCTAAGGACCAATACAATCTAACACCCTGTGAACTCTGCAACCTCCTTTTTACTGCTTTCTCCCTCTACTTCAGCCATGTGGCACCATCCCATTCCCAACAGATCTGTACCAGAACTGTGGCTCCTTCCTCACCCTCGGCAGGTTGGACACTCCTTCCCGGGTAGGCCTGCATCTCTGCCCTTGTACCTCTTGTGCTATGTCCATCAGCTGCTTCATTTTCCTCCATAGCATTAGTTGGCCGTATTATGTATCTTATTTATCCCGCTTTTTCATTCCCCGTCATTCCTCAACGGAATGAAATATCTGTTAAGGAGATTTTTGTTTAGACTCACACCATTTACCATGTCTGGGATGACTGTGAAGAAACAAAAGGCTACTGTGGAGCTGGTCTTCCCCTGTCTGACACAGAAGAGAAGCACTAGACACTACAGCAGGCTGTCCTGTCCCGCACTGAAGACCCTTTGAACTCACAGATGCAGAATGGGGTAGAGGGATCACGATAATTTTCACTTAATAACCCCACCATTGTTACCATCTCAAATCACAAAGAACTGGGTCATTCTGGGAAGTTCCTTGATATTGAAGCAAAGAGACTCCAGTTCAAGAGGTCCATGGGACTTGAGAGGCATCTGTGAAAATGACTAACAAGAAAAGGGCCTGCAACATGCAATCATGCCAGCTAACATCCTATGGGTGGAAATGCCATGGTGGTATGTCTGGAAAAAGGTTAATATACAACTGTCCATTTCTATCTTTTAAAAATAGCCACTATGAGCTGGGCGTTGGTGGCACACACCTTTAATACTAGGACTTAGGAGGCAGAGGCAGGCGGATCTCTGAGTTCGAAGCCAGCCTGGTCTATAGAGCTAGTTCCAGGACAGGCTCCAAAGCCACAGAGAAACCCTGTCTCCAGAAACAAAACAAAACAAAAAAAAAAAAAAAAGATTTTTATTTTTCTGTGTGTCTTAGTTAGGGTTTTCATTGATGTGAAGAGATACCACAACCTTGGCAACTCATAAAGAAAACATTTAATTGGGGGTGGCTCACTTACAGTTTAGAGGTTCAGTCCATTATCATCATGGTGGGGAACATGGTGGCAGGCAGGCAGATGTGGTGTGCTACATCTTGAAGGCAAGAGGAAGTCGACTGACAGTGAGAGAAGCTTGAGCAAAAGAGACCCCAGAGCCTGCCCCCACAGTGACGCACTTCCTCCAACAAGGCCACACCTCCTGATAGTGCCACTCCCTTTGGGGGCCACTTTCTTTCAAACCACCACAATGTGCATTGCCTGCGTGTACATTTGTGTGAGGACATCAGACCGCCTGGAACTGAATAATTGTAAGCTGCCATGTGGGTGCTGGGAATTGAACCTGAGTCCTCTGTAAGAGCAGCCATTGCTCTTGACCACTGAGCCATCTCTCTAGCCCACCGTAATGAGAGGTTTTAGATGACAATATAACATCAGTCTCTCTCTCTATATATATATATATATACACACACACACACACACACACACACACATATAATGTGAGGAATAAGCAAAAGGAAGATCATTGCACTGTACACCTGTTTTAGTGATAAAAGTAGGCTGAAAGCAAGAAGTCCTTTCATTTTCCTTACCATCCATGGGCTGATGAGATGCAACAAGGCAACGATATGCTGAAATCAATCATGCAGTTGCAGGCAATTAGTAGCTATGGCTAGAAGCAGGATCAGAGAGAGAATGGGATTCACAAACTATGACTAATTGAACACGTTTTTGCCAATAAAGATTTATTGGAATACAGCTATGCCCATTCATTGTCTACAGCTACTTTCACTCTACAGTGAGTGGGAGAGCTGAAAAGTATGACAGACACCGTATGTCCTTTGGGCTTTGCGTGACTAACACTCAAGTGCAGTAAATATCTGAATTTCCTTCAAGAACATTTGTTCTTTGGGCATGTCAAGCTGTAAGCTTATTTCCAAGGCTAAAGAGAGTAAAGAGAGCAGAGCCTCAGGCTGTTTGTGCAGGCCAAGGAATGCAGAAGTGGGATGAGCATCAGGGGAATTCAGTCAATACATTTGATCCTCTCCCTCCTTAACAGCATAGTAATAACCTGGGGTATTTGTAACTTAAATATTCCGTAATGCAAAGGACAGTTTAAGCAGCATAGAAAGCCTTTCTCTCATTGATCTTCCTGGTGATCCAGAAAGCATTACAGGTGTGGCCCTTTATTAAAATCTGTATGGTGATAGGCACGTTCCTTCTTAGTAACTGGGAATAATGTTCACACATTTTAGGCTTGGGGTCCGTAAACACACAGAGAATAGCATTGCACTCAATTATCTTTATGCAAGCTGTTTCTTGGCTCCCTGTATCTGCCCAAGTCAGTTCCTTTGTCTGGGATGTTCTGCTCACTAGTTAGTTGCCATCTATCCTTACCTTGAATCTACATATCATTCCTTCAGAAAAGCCTAGTTTAACTGTCCATTAAACTCCTTTCTTAGTTACTTATGGCTTTTCCTTCATTCTTCTCTCTCTCTCTCTCTCTGTGTGTGTGTGTGTATGTGTTGAGAGCGAGTGAGCACTGCACATTACATTTAACACGGTCGACTAGCTACTGTATTAGTATTTACCCAACAGTACTTCTTAGCAGTTTTTAAGTTTCAGATGAATGAATGAATGAGTGAATGAATGAATGAATGAATGAATGAATGAGAGAGCACTAAGGTCAGTTACAAAGCAGGGACTATTTGTATAATCCTTCTTGCTCACCAGAATACCTCAGGAAAGCCTGCTACGATTGGTAGCTGTGATTTGGGGAGACCAGAACATTTTCTGATTCGGTATTGTAAATCTTAACTCAGGAAGCATTACAGGCTGAAGTATCACTGTCCCCAGTGTGTGAATCTTAATAGACTTCCAAGGAGACAGCATAGCATCTGGGCTTTGGAGAGAAACTGGGTCAGAAAGATGGAGTCCCTACAATGAGGTAAGACTGTGTCTTTAGAAGCAGCCAAGGCAAAAAGACAGCCATTAACCAACCAGGAGAAAGCGCTGCCAGATGCTGAATCTGCTAACACCCTGGACTTCTTAGCCTCAACTTTGAGAAATACAATTAATGTTTGTTGTTTAAATTGCCCAACATATGGCAACTTGTTCTAGCAGCCCAAACCAAATAAAAAATAAATAAAAAGGAAGACGAGGTGAATTTTTCTATTCCTTACAACACCAAATTTTCGCTGTTTAAAGGGTACTCTGAGACTTTTATTGTTTCCTACATATACACACAGAGAACTATATTCAACAAATGGTTTGAGATTTTTCAAGATTAGCCAGGCCTGGTGGTGCACGCCTTTAATCCTGTGTAAATGGTGGTAACAGACCCCAGGATGGTGGGGTGTGCCATGCTCGACCCCCAACTCTCCAAGGAAAAGGGCTGTGGAGTGTGCCATTGTCTAGGTCTACATACTCACACTGCCATTCAGTGCTGCAGAGATGAACATAGCTGTTCTCACAAGCAGGATGAGGTAATGGTGATGGCAGTAATCATAAGATAATGACTAAGTAATGCACACTAGAGAAAAAGTGACATAAACCCACAGACTGGGACTCAGTTGGAAAGCGCAGTTACTCCTTCAGGTAGCCATTTTCATTAGGCTAAAAATGGTATGTTATTAATATTTAGCTGCTGAAAACAAACTTTATTTGCTTAAACATATGGAGATTTTTCTGCTTTTAAGGGTAAAAGACCCCCTCAACCTTCTGATGGAATTTATAAGCAATTCAATGTAAGGAGAAATACTAGACTTTAAAAAGAAAACCACTGACTACATTCACATGTCCTTTCAGGGTCCTGTCAAGACTACTTTGTCACACGCAGAACTGGATTCAATAAAAACTTGATTTCCACCCCACCTCTCCACCCCTGCCAAGCTTAGACAGCAGTCACAGAATCCACTTGGGTGACTTGGGTAGTTGGTACTACATTTACAGCACGGTATCCTAAGTATGGTATTTCAAGTGGGAAAGCTAAATATGTATGAATATTCAGGTTTTAAGAGAAGACTACAAGTAGCTTCAATTTTCAAAAAAGGACTATTTATAAATTATGGCCACACCAATATATTAACATGCATTTCAAGTTATCTCAGGGTTTCTGGGCAAAAAAGAACTGAAAGTTTACACATATACTATGCTTTCAATTTTTCATTACCTTTTTCTTTTTTACCTTATAAGAAAAATGGAAGGGGAAAATATCCATTAATATTTTAAGCAGTGATTTTTTTTTTTTTTTTTTTTTTTTTTTCTGCCCAGAGCCAGGGCCATGGTGGCACACACCTTTAATCCTAGGACTTGGGAGACAGAGGCAGGCAGAGTTCAAGCCCAGCCTGGTCTACAGAGTTCTAGAATAGTCAGGGCAACAGAGCGACCATCTAGAAAGAGGATTTTTTCCATTCTTCACAAATTGTCTATGAAGATATTTTGAAGACAAGTAAACTTGTAAAGTGTTTTAATACAGTAGCTTTCCCAAAACTGTTAACACATTTACTTGGCTGGAACTTGCCAGGACCCTCTAGGCTGGGTTGGTACTGATGCTTGATTGCTGTCACCCACCGTCTGGGTAACTGCAATGCTCCTGGCCTCTGATGTCACCTAAACAACCCTGTACATACCCTGCCCCACGAACACAGTTAAAAAGCCCGCGTTTGGTCGAGTTGTTCAACCTAACATAACTAGTGGGGCTTGGACTGCAAGAACTTGTAAGAGCTCGTGAACTCAGGCCTTCCCTGAGTTTATGAACTAGCCCGCAGATCAATTAACAAGTCATCCATTTTAAGTTTAAAGCTTTTAACACATTACAAAGTGCTGTGTTAAGATTCTAATGCCTAGGGGAACCGGGGAGAATAGGAGGGTGCTGGAACTGGGACTGACATGTAAAACAAGCTTATTTCAAATTTAAAAATTATGTAAGGAAGATTCTAATGCCAACACCATAGGACCACAAAGCATGCTGGTACAGTCAAGGGATGGAGTGAAGCTAGAGACCAAGTCTATCTAATTACAGATTCCCGTCCAAACGATCTCGTGCACTTTTAGGACTGTCGCCCTGCTGTTGTCCACCCTAGGGGACAGGGTCACACATTAAATGTGGAGCCCACTAGCTACACTGGCTGGCCACAAACCTCTGCCATCTTTTTCCACTAGTTAAACCGCCCTCTGCCCACATCCACAACTGGAGCTACAGAACACCATCTTGTCTGGCTTTTGGAGGTGCTGAGACTTCTCAGGCCATGCCTGCAGTGTATTTTCTGAGCCACTTCTCAAACCACGAAAATGTCCTAATATTGACATAAGGTAGCTGCTGTCCTAGCAACTCAACTGTCAGAAGCAGTCCATGGGGCATCTGATGGACCTGTTTGTCTGTAGCATTGGCAGTAATGAACCCTTTGCTATCAATCGAGGCACCCAGACCAAGCCTTCCCCACCCCGTTTGAGATACAGTTGCTGTGTAACTGAGGCTATCCTCAAACTCACAATTCCCTCCTGGAGTGCTGGGACAGATGGAGTGTATAGCCAGCCTGTTAATTTTAAATAAGACGCCATCTTCAAATACTCAGCAATAGTGTCTGTTCCCATCACTTGAGATGTAAGAATGAAGGCTTCAGGGCAAACAGTGGTAGCGCAAGTAGACACAGCCAAGGGCCTTCTCCTTAAACTCAATGTTCAAATGAAGCATAGCCACTTCCTGCGATCATTGGCATCCCGTAAACTGGCAACTAACTAGCCAAGCATAGGGGTAACAGACCTATAACCTCAGTAATGGGGACGTTATAAGGGGTTCAAGGTTATAAGGTTGGTTCAAGCAAGAACCAACCCCAGCTTCAAGTTAGCCTGAGCTATAGACTTCTGTGTAGGAATGTTTACCTGTCAGCATGTGCAAATGCAGGTAACTGGCATAGAACCCAGGTCCCCTGCAAGCACAAGTGCTCTTAACTGCCCAGTCCCATCTCCACAGCCCTGCCTTTAAAAACCAAAAATATCATTTAGAAGTTATCAATTTGAGGAGCTGGAGGTTAAGTATTTCTACTTCAACGAAGAAGTAATTTCTGGGGAGATGGGAGGTTGAGGGTTGAGACAGGGTTTCTCTGTATTGCTCTGGCTGCCTCAAACTCAGATCCACCTGGCTGTCTACCAGGTGCTGGGAGTACAAGCATGTGCCACCATCAACCAGCACACGTTGTTTCTCATCACAGCACATGCAAGCAATGCCAATGGAAGCCACAAAGGGATGACAGGTCACTAGAACCCCAAGTGCAGTCATGACTTCCCAGGGGAAGCCATTTCTCCATTAGCAGATTTCTGCCTTTCACCTAAGTTACCATGAAATACCTCCTCTGTAGACATGCTATGTCACCAGCTCCAAGAGGCAGCACAAAATACATTAGGAAACAGAAAGGGGATTTGTATGGCTCTTGGACCTGCCAGTTCTCAGCACTAAAGAGCCTCATAAACTTGTTCAGCACCAACCACCTAAAATAAAGTAACATTTTAATGCCCCAACATGAAATATTAATCCAACACAAAAGCAGAAATCTGAGAATAAGCCATTTAAAAAAAAAAAATAGAAGTAGGTGTTCAAAATCTCTGTATCCCAGAACTTTAAAAAACAGGAAGAGGATTTCAATACAACTAACTAGAAAGATTTCATTCCAAGGAGGCTGAAGCTGGAGGTTTCTGGTTTGGTGGTGTAAAGGAGATACTATGAAATGGTCTAAGTGGCATTAAGAGGACTATTCTCAAGCCACTCCTAATCACAGGAACTATCCAAGAGACCAGTAATCAGTTATAAATTAGCTCTTAACCACTAAACAAGTCACAGTAACAGAACCACAGACCAAGCCTTGACCTTTATTTAAAAGCTGCGTATTTATTTCGCTTTCTGACTCTGTGCTTGTGCCTTCAACACTTTTACAACAATCTTCTGCTCCTCAATAAGGAAAGCCCGCTTGATCCTAGGAAGAAAAACAAACTTCAATTACCATTTAACATAGGAAATCAGCATTATAAGACGGAGCAGATCAAGAGCTGAGAAAACTGTACAAATAAATACCCACAGCTTCTAAGATTGCACTCATAAATTTTTACAGATGGCAATTCTAACTCCAAGTAGTCTTGCCTGCTCTGTAGTGACTATAAAATAAAATGGGCTGTGCTGGCTAATTCTGTCAACTGATACACAGGCTACTCCTATGGGAAGAAGGAACCTCAATCAAGAAAATGAGGTAATGCCAACCATGGGTGGGTGGGTGGTCCTGGGTGCTCTAAGGTGGCAGGCTGAGCAGACAAACATAAGCCAGCAGAGCTCCTCCATGGCCTCTGCTTCAGTCCCTGCCCCCACTTCCCTGTATGATGGGACTGCAGCTACCTAAAATGAAACAAGCCCTACCCTCCCCAAGCTGCCTTTGGTCATGGTGTCATCACAGCCTCGGGCACAAAGACAGTTGGACTATCAGCTAAAATTGCTTCTGGCTAATATATTTCCTGCACCAGGCTCCAGGACATGTTTCTCATAAAAACCAGCATGCTGATAGAAACTAAACTCAGGGGTAAAGAATGGAGCCAAGCACACCATCTTAACAGATGGGCTCAAATCTAGATTCTGTAGGAAATAAACCAAATATACCCAACATCCAATTGCTATGCCTCGAAGTCCATGACCTCAGAACCTCACCCCCCTTTCTTTACTGTACCAGCTCAAACACCTTTTCTGTTTCTACCACTCAACTTTGGCCTCAAATACCATCCCAGTTTCTTCAACTACATGAAATTTCTCTTTTAAATTCTTTCTTTCTTTCCACAGATACTTTGGGCACTGCCCCTTTCTAGTCATCTGAACTTAAACATTAAGTGCTGGTTTCTTCACCAAACCAACCAAGAAAATCCCACCGGGGCCCGGGAATGTTAGCCAGTGTCCGCAATCACCACTCTACCACCACCCAGAGATTAGCCCTATCCCTGCCAAACCCTCTCCAAGCCAGTATCTCCTCCCATGTAAAAACTCTCATCTTGTTACAGGAATGACCACATTTACTCTGCAGTCCTATTGTCCGTTTGTGGTTTACTAAATGATTCTCAGCTTTGCTTATTCACCGGTTCCTACATCTTACACCATCTCCTCCACAGGTGCCTACTAGCAAACACTAATTCACCATTTCATGTCCTTTCTCTCAAAACCAAAGCTATTTTAAAGATGCTTCCCAAAGTTCTGACATGGCCATCAGTGTTTTGTACAACATCCACCCATCAGCTGTCAAGGAAGAGTTAATACTGGAGGGCTCGCAGTGCAGAGAAACAGTGCCTCGCTCACCTGTCACGGACACACTTGGCGCACATGGAACCACCATAGGCCCTGCTGACGTGCTTCTTTGTCTTAGACAGTCTCATGAGGACTTTCGGTCTGACAGCACGAACCTGTAAGGAAAAGACGGCAATTACCCCGAGGTGCCTGAGTAAAAACGGACACCTCCTAGTAGCAGCTGCAATGGGAAGCCAGGTTACAGAGGAAAGGAAGGTCACTGCCTCACCCAACAAGCACTTCAGTCATTTCTCACATTGGCCATTTAAGAAAACAATCTATGTTCTTGGAAGATGTGGACCCCAGACATTTGACAATTCCCAGTTACCTTAGCAATTACCTGCCTTCAGTCACTTCCCCACCGAGGGATTAATACCCCAAAAGGTACTCACCCCTCGAAGTCTGCCCGGGCACACACCGCATGCAGATTTAGGTGCTTTCCCAACCTTCTTGGTATAAAGGTAAACAATCCTGTTGCCAGGGGTTCGAGACCTAGGAAGGGAGGGTATGAGCAGCTCAATATCACAGAGGTGACAGTGGGTACCTTAAATTTCAAAAAAAAAAAAAAAAAAAAAAAAGAATACTTACAGCCTAGTTTTGTTAGAGGCTGTATTGTAGGAAAGCCTACGCCGGTATGTCAAACGCTGAACCATTTTGAGCACCTAAAATTTAAGAGAAATCAGGTTTTACTGTAAATGCAAATCAAATTCAATTCATCACCCACAATACACCTTACACACATATTCAAGTATCCACATTTAGTAACTATTCCCATTGAGAAACGACTTACAGGCAACACTTTCCTACCAGTAGTTAAGTGTGAAGTTTAAAGTTAAAATCCTGACCATGGGCTCATTCCTCAAGGAGTCTGTTTTGTTTGGTGTCCCCACAAAATACTAACCAGGGAAGCTGGAGAAACACCCACTTAAGGTGTGCGAACAAGTGGGACCCTCAGCAATGCCATTCGCGGCAGCAGAGTCAGCTGCTGGCCTCGATAGTTTACACAGCTACCACTAATTAAGACCATCTCATCCTCAACAGTGCTGGCACACGCTACATGTTTTTAAGACCTGGGTCCTGTTCCACAGCAGCGTCCCCGAGAAGTAAATCCATCGATGGACTGACTCCCGTCCGTGCTGCGCACAGCACACACACGAACGACCCTCCAATGCGTTAGGAACCCAGACCCCGAACATGCTGGCAAGCGTTCCACACTCAGTTACACACACACACACACCCAGACCCCGAACATGCCGACAAGCGTTCCACACTCAGTTACACACACACACACACACAACCAGACCCCGAACATGCCGACAAGCGTTCCACACTCAGTTACACACACACACCCAGACCCCGAACATGCTGGCACCAGCGCCCCCCCCTCTCCACACACACCCAGACCCCGAACACGCTGACAAGCGTTCCACACTCAGTTACACACACACACCCAGACCCCGAACATGCTGACAAGCGTTCCACACTCAGTTACACACACAGAGACCCCGAACATGCTGGCAAGCGTTCCACACTCAGTTACACACACACACACACCCAGACCCCGAACATGCCGACAAGCGTTCCACACTCAGTTACACACACACACCCAGACCCCGAACATGCTGGCAAGCGTTCCACACTCAGTTACACACACACACACACACCCAGACCCCGAACATGCTGGCAAGCGTTCCACACTCAGTTACACACACACCCAGACCCCGAACACGCTGACAAGCGTTCCACACTCGAACTTCACACACACACACACGCAACCGCGTCCCACAGCGGGCCACCCCAAGGGGCACAAGCAAAGGGCGGCCAAGCTCACCTGTCCCCCGAAGCCCACCATCACCCGCTTTGTGGAGGAGCCCGAGCGTCAGGGCCCCACACCCCACAGCGGCCGCCGCCAGCGCCCCCGCCACCACCCATCGGGACGGACGTCAGCAGCGGGACAGCCGGAGGCTGCGGCCCCGCCCCGGGGCTCCGCGATCGCTTTACTAGCACGACCCGCGCCGCTCGCTCTCCGGTCCTGCCCGGCCGCCGCGGCGCGCGTAAACCCGGCTCCTCCGCAGGGACCGAGGGCTTCCCGAACCACGAGCCGAGCACCCGCCCGCCCGCCACACTGCTGCGCCGGCCCCTCACCCCCGCGGCAGCCGCGGCGCTGGCCCCCACGACGTCCCGCCCGCCTGGCGCCTCGGATGGCTGCGGATTGTAACCAGGGCAAACACGGAGAAGAGCTACGCCGCCATACCTGTAAGCACCGTCCCCGGAAGAGGAAAAGGAAGGGGCGGCCGGGCTCAAAGGTCAAGTATGACTGCGCAGGACAGGAAGCACGTCACGGGAAGAGGCATGACGGGGGAAGGTGCGCCGCCATGTTGTACGGAAGCGGGCGCGCGGACCTGTGGCGGCGGCCAGGCGTGGAGCCTCGGGCTCAGGCTGTTCTGTAGCCACGCGCAGGAACGTGAGTCAGGCGAAGGATTAGGGGGAGCGTCGCTGCGGAGGCTGCAGTAGACGGCCGAGGAGCCGTCCCCACGCCCCTGCAAGACTACACGGGCGCTACGTGCGGCACGTTTAGCCTAGGGTGCTTAGACCTGGGTTTAAATCTACCGCCGTCCCTGCAGGTGACCTGGGCCCTTGCCGTTCCCGGCCTTCCCTTCTGTCATTTAGGCGGAGCACAAACCTTTCCTATAGACTTTGGAACGAACATTTGCTATAATTGCTAGCTGTCTCATTTCGGGCAAGTCCCTAAGTCCCTAAAATGGAAGGGTCATTAGGTGCCCTTGCAGTGCAAAGATGAAAGGCATCCTGAAGTTAAAGCACTTAACCCAGACGTCTTACAAAGAGCTGGCTTATTACTGTGTGCAAACAGCTAAAGTTTGGTCTGCGAGATGGCGATGCGGACCGGAGCGGGCCAGCAACCTCCAGATGTCAATGTGAACGTTTAAATCATGAGTCTTTGGTTTTCATATTGTCAAAGGTAATGGACACTTTCCTTGGGTTTTAAAGAGTCCCACGTCACTGCCGTCCTTGTCAAGACACTAGTAAACTCGCAAATGGCTCTCTCCAGCCTGTTCTTCCAACTCTGGAAGCTGGTGTAGAGAGAGAATCATAGTTTTTGAATAAACGATTGACTGAGTGAATACATGTCTCTAGAGTCCCATCTCTTTATTTCTAGAGAGACTTCGCTGGGTAGAGAACCGTGGGAAATGGGAAATGTACAGTACAAGTTGTCAGTACATTTCCGTGCACGCCTCTCCATACTCCTAGAAAACGGTCTTGCTGTTATATATTTCCCAGGAAATACTTAACCCTACTGTGTGAGTTTTTTCTCTTTCAACTATGTTTGCATTTTTATTGTTCAGTCTTGCTGAAAATAAATCTTAGTAAAATGCTCAAAAACCCCTCATTTGTTTTTTATTAATCTCCTTTATTTAGTTCTCTGTCTATGTCTGCATTAATTTTTCTTTATATTATTTTATAATTTTTGTAAAGCTAACAAATGAACCTAAAATACTTTTCTGGTTTGGACTGAGGACATTTGAGGTTTAACATTTTTTAATATTTGGGATGGAGAGGTGGCTCAGTGGTTAAGAGCACTGGCTGCTTGCTCTTCCAGAGGATCCAGGTTCAATTTCCAGCACACACATGGCAGTTCACAACTGTCTGTAAGTCCAAGATTGGACACACAGGCAAGCAAAACACCAATGCACATAAAATAAAATGAATAAAATTTTAATGTAATTTTAAGGTTTTTTGATAAAAATTAATTTTAGTGGGATCATATTTAATACTCTGAATCTGTAGTTTGTGTCTTACTTTTAAAAAAAAAATTCCATAACCTCTTTAAAATATGCTGGGCTCCCAGTGATGTCACACACCTTTGATCACAGTATTCCGGAAGCAGAGGCCAGCCTGGTCTACAGATCCAGGGCTACACAGAGAAACCCTGTCTGAAGGAAAAAAGTCACCTACGTCTTCATCATCATCTCCTCATTTTTTGGTTTTGATATCCACCTTCCTCTCCCACCTCCTTTTGTTTGTTTGTTTGTTTTTGTTCTTTTTGATTTGGGCTTGGATTTTTTCAAGACAGGGGTTCCCTGTGCAACAGCTCTGGCTGTCCTGGAGTTCATTCTGTAGACTAGGCTGGCCTTGAACTCAGAGATCTGCTGGTCTGCCTCCGAAGTGCTGAGATTAAAGGTGTGTGGCACCATCCATCGCCCCTCTCCCACTTCTTGCTGGCCCCCTTCCTGCCCTCTTATGCTTTCATGACAAGCTTACACACACACACACACACACACACACACGCACATCTAGATTGTGAAATGAAACATGCAATCTTTTTTTATAACTCTTTCTTGCCCCCTCCCTTTAGTTCCTGTCTACTTTCTTAGTATATATTCCACATATGAGAGAAAACATGTTTATCTTTGAGTCTGGCTTATGTTGCTTAATATAATCTCCAGTTCCATTTATTTCCCTGCAAATACTGTAGCTTTATTCTTCATTACAGCTGTGTGTGTGTGTGTGTGTACATGTCTGTATCAATCACATTTTCTTTATCCATTCAGCTGTTGAGAGGAATTTGGGCTGTTTTCATATCTTGGCTGTTGTTCATAATGCTGCAATAAACATGAACTTCACCTGTGTTTTCAATTATGTAATGCCTCATGGAAGCCAAGTGTGGGCCCACATATCTGTAATTCCAGCATTTGGGAGGCTAAGGCAGGAAGAATATGAAGGCCAGCCTGGGACCTTGTTTTAAAATAAAATAAAACCTATTCATGGATTCATTTAGAGTTCTCTCTACAGAGTGAGTAGGGATATAATTTTTTCCACCTGTGGTGGTTTGAAGGAAAATGGTCCCCAAAGGGAGAGGCACTATTAGCAGGTGTGGTTTTGTTGGAGGACGTGTCTCTGTGGAGGTGGGCTTTGAGGTCTTATATGTGCTCAAGCCATGCCCAGTGAAGCAAAACATTAGCATTTGCCTGCAAGCTAAGATGTAGGACACAGCTACTTCTCCACTGTTGTGTCTGCCTGTATGCCACCATGTCACAGCATGATGATAATAGGCTAAACTTGTGAAAATGTAAACCACCCCAATTAAGTAAATGTTTTCCTTTATAAGAGTTGCCATGGTGGTGGTGTCTCTTCACAGCAATAGAAACCCTGACAAAGACAACATGTATAACTATCTCCAACTTCAATTATTTTTACTGCAGCCAATCTACTATATAACCTTTGTCTTCAACCAAAGCTATCTACATCTATTGACCTGAGATCTGGCTTTCTATTCTGTTCCACCGGCCAGGGTATCTTTTCTTTATTCATTCCACACTTTGCTAACTCTTTATACTTAATTAACTTCATTCCAGAGGGTACCCTTTACATTATTAATTCTGGTTTTTTGCTTGTATTTAGAATTGTAATTGGTTGTATATTTACTTTCAGTCATCTTGGCAAATTCCTCTATAATTTTTAGTAATTTATATGAAGATTCTTTACAAACCTTTTCAGATCATTTTATTTTAAGTGTATGTGTGTATGGTCTGCATGTATGTCTGTGCTGTCTGCATAGTTAGTTCCTGTAAAGGTCAGAAGATGGCATCAAATTCCCTAGAATGGGAGTCAGGGATGGTTGTGAGTCATCATGTGGATGCTGGGAATTGAACCCAGTCCCCTGAAAGAGCAGCAAAGGCTAGTAATTGCTCTCCAGCCTTGTCTTCTAAGATTCTTTAGAAGCAGTAATTTAAAGTGTTTACATGAGTAATAAGCATGTAACTTCATAAAAATTCTCAAAGTTAATACATACATCAAGACAATATGATCTACACTCCAAACGTGTTCTCTACCTCCTCCTTCCTCTTTCTCCCATCAAGGTTTCCCTAAATGTTCACATTCTATTGAACTAGCAATTCCATGAGCTTTTTATAGTGACAGAACAAAGAAATCCATAAAACAATACACGTTTCAAATACATTGCGTGGTGCATTGCAGGCATGTTACAGCATGTGGGGAAGACTTGTAGGCCTCTGATGCCACTTGACATCATTCTTAGCCCTCTGGTCGGTGGGTATGGCGGGTCTGTCTGTACATTCCAGAGGGTTTACCAAATGGTCACAGAGGAGGTCAGGTACAGAGGAAGGCAGAATGGCCGTCAAGGGGCTGAAGATGCCCCAAGATGATCTAGTTCCGGATTTGCAGCATTCCAGCCTCTCCACATTACTGAGCCTGGCCTGTCAATCAGCCTGTGTAGTGACAGCTTCTATCTAGTTCTCATGAAGAGAATTTACAGCTGGGCGGTGGTGGCGCATGCCTTTAATCCCAGCACTTGGGGGGCAGAGGCAGGCAGATGTCTGTGAGTCCAAGGCTAGCTTGCTCTACAGAGAGTGTTTCCAGGACAGCCAGGGCTGTTAAAATTAAATTGTCCCCCATTTTTGAACCCTCATAGAGACCACTGGTCATTATGTTTCTATTGCTAGCCTTTTTTCTTGTCCCCTGTTGAGCCCTTCTCTGAATGTGTTACTGTGTTTTTAATGCAATCAGCTTTGTTAGGGAGCACTTTCCCTACAAAGGGTTAAAATACCCCAGCATTTAACATTCTAAGTTTTAAAAATAGGAATTTGAGAACAAATTAGATTTTTCTAATAGAAATGTTTCTGAGCCTAAAGCCCTAAAGGGGAGTAGGGAAACCAATTAGCTTTAATTTAAATAATCATGTCTTAAGTAGCAAATGAACCAAGTTCTATTGTCAGAGAACAACTGTATGAAATCCCCCAAAGGTTAGCTTCAAAACAGCATTGATGCAATAGTTTCATCTCTTGCTAATGGATTAAGTTTCTGTTGGTCATTGTAACCTTTTTATGTTTAACTGGACATGGTCAAGGAGGGTGGGGGTGACTGAACTAATGGGGTAGAAGAGTTACGGGAAGCTCACATTGATGTTCCTATTGTTAGTAACTTAAAAAATATCAATGTAGCTAAAATTTTTAGTTCTGGAAGAAAACAGTTTAAGAAAACATGGGAAAATTGTATTTTCATATTCCAAAGTGTGTATGTACATCTACAAACAGACTATTGTTTATGTTTTCTCTCTACTTGTTATTTAAAGGAAATGGATGTGTTTTAGTTGAAATTATGTGACAATTTCACAAACATGTCACAATGCCAAATTTTTGCCAACATCACTAAGCCACTGGAAATATATTAAGCAAATATGTATTATTAAGAAGGCATAAAAGGCATTTACTAAACCCTGGCAGTGGGTTAACACCAGGAGATTTCTTTCAGATGGCTTAACATACTAGAGAGAGCAGGAATTTGGCCAAGAGTTGGAAGTGGACCATGGAAGCTTCAACATCTGTGCTCAGTGGCTTCCACTGATTTTTCTCCTGCTATTTCTTTTGATTTCTTCCTCTTCACCTGCTACATTTGTGTCCCTGGGAAAGCTAGCCAACCTTGAAGATTGTCTCTGTATCACTTATGTAGGAACTAGTATATTGTGGACATCCTGTGAGAACCAGAGCTGCAGCACAGGCTGAGGCTGGCACAGGCTGAAGCCAGCACATAGTGGGTGCTTTGTGAACTCTGGCCTTAGCAGACTATTGCTTTCTGGTCTCTGACTGCCCAGCTTCACATGTCATGATCATTTCTTGTTACAAATGTGCCTGTTTCATCTCCTTGTAGCATTTTTGAGGCATCTAAAAAAAGCAGCATAGAATTTATGGAGTTGGAATTCAATAGTAGAGTCACAGAAATGGTAGGCAAGGAGGAAACTGTTGGTGGGTCACAGCCATGGTTTTCTGAGGTTACATTTCTCCTGGAAACATAAACCCTGGATTTGGGAAAAGCAGGACCTGTGCCTTTGCTTATTATTTTTTTTTTTAATGGAAATCAAAGTAGTTGTTTTCATGGGAAAGGCTTAGTAAGCCATGCTGTAGAAGATGCTGATACATTTATTTCCATTGTTGCTTGTTCAATAGTCATGCTATTTTGTTACGAAGGACAAATAATTTTCCAGAATGCTCCTCCACCCCCACATGAAGAAGTACATAATATCATGTTTGTGTTGAAACTTTTTCTTCCAAAATGTCATAACCCCATCCAGATGAGAATTCAAATCCTGTTATTTTAATTTACATCTAGCCACCAGATAAGTAAAGTTATCATTGCAATTCTAATTAAATCGGATGATTGACTAAGGTAGCACATCAAAGAAGAGAAGTGAATATGATAAGTGGAAGACTTATTAATTAGTCTGTGTGGAAGAAATTCCAGAGATGTCAAGCTGAGCCTGCTGCAAGGAGAAAAGAGCAGACGAGAAAACGCTCGTTTCTTTGAAGTTAGGAACTGCGATAGTGATGGAGGTAATTGCGTCTGACTGGATCCAATAATGAAGAGCTGTAAATCAGACCTCAGAATGGAAGGAAAGATTCAAGTAACGAATGTGGCTGTCCCCCCTGCTGCGAAGAAACAGAATGTGGAGCGCACTAATTGACCCAGCCTATTTCCCAGTAGTTCTCTGTTATTATTTATTAATTTTTAATTTCTGAATTATTTACGTCCTGGGAAATTATTCCTGACAGCCTGTTAGGCGTGCCAGAGTTAATGGAGGATGAAAGGATGGGTACCAGAATTAGCAGGGATAGAGTCACAGGCTACTGGATTTAATGATTTTTGGAAAGAAAAATTGATTTCACACAGTGTGTCACTTTATACTACTTTAGGGATGCACCCGCTATTTGATTAATTGAGGAATAACCGATTCAAAGTATATTTGAAGTGTAAATGAGTCACAGCACTCCACTGTTTACTTTCCCCCTTTCCGGAAGCACTGGATTTTCTCGAAGCTGAAGATTAAATGCTGATGAAGACATGTTTGCACACCCTGTGCGCACACCTGTTCGATTCCTGTTCAACTCAGAGGGAAGCTCTTGCTATCCAAGAGCAGGCGCTTTCTTTCCCTTTTATTCCTTCTCCCTCGTCCCGCAGTGATTTCTTTATTCCAGCCCACAGACTCGAGGGGAGCCGTGGCCAGCCCCCCCTCAGGAACATCTCTCACCTGCTTTATGGCTTGCACCCCATGGTGGTGAGCATCGTTCATCCTAGCACTCGGGAGGCAGGGGCACGTGGATCTCTGTGAATTTGAGGCCAGCCTGGTCTATATAGTGAGTTCCAGACAGCCAGGGACATGTAGAGGAATGCTGTGTCAATAAAATAAATAAAGTAAACCAATCCTGTTAATTCTTCGTGCTGCTTGAGATCCAACTTCCATCCCCTGGGCATGGCTGCAGGGACTCTCTGCTGTATCCTGTCCAAAAAAGTTCAGAATCCTTAAAGCTTTGACCATTCCCTACAGCTTTCCCACCACAAGCTCATTCCTTTCCTCCTAGATTTCACAGCCAGTGCCACGTTTTGTTTTCCCCTAAAGGTCCTTTCCAGTCATTCCTCCCCAGCTGCCTTATTGCTGGCAGGTCTTACTCCTTTAGCCTGCCCTAATTTTCAGTCTTATACTTAATAGTTTACACCCTACCAAATGCAGAGGAAGACCGACATTTTTAAACACTTGTAATTATAGATTTACTGCAAGTACTCAATCCAAGCCAAACCAAAACACAGAGTAGCTGTGTCATGTGACATGTGCCAGGGAGGTGTAAACAAACCAACCCAGCTGAAGAAAAACGTGTTGTGGTTCCTCAGTAGCAGGTAGTAGAAGCCAATGTGCGTAGGAACAACGGGGAACAATGTGGGTCTGCTTGGAGACATGTAATGGGATTCGGTGCAGATTCGGGAAAGCCAAGGACTACAAGCTGGAGAGACAGGCCCTTCCTGCACGGGCTAGAAGAACTGCCCTCTACAAAGACATGGGCTCATGAGTGGAGTAACGCAAAAAACATTGTAGCTGAGCCCTTCTTGTAGAACCTAACCTTGGCTCCCTTAAAGCAGTGTTGTCTTGGTTCTGATACTTATTTGAGGGTGGGGGGAGGAGGCTGGTAAGGAGGGAAGGGGAGGGTCTCACAGTACAGCTCAAGACAGCCTCAACTGGAGGTAATGTCTCAGTCTCCCCAGGTGTATGGCTCTTAAACTGTGCCTTTTGTCTTCAGTTGACTCCTCCTACTGGAAGGCACAGCACTCTGATATGGGAGGAAGACGGGCAGCAGATGCCCAGCACAGGTTTGCTCACTCTCGCCGGATGCATCAGATCTGAGCGGAGCAGACTTCCACTCCATCGTGGTGCTTCAAGCTTTACTAAGAATAAAACTCTTAGGGAAAGGGCAGCTAAAGGAGTTCTGTTTGGAATATTTTTATGCGTCTTGAAAACCCAGACCCAAGTAGAAGATGGAGAAGAAGGTATAAAAACTCTTTGGGTAGGATAGTTTAGTGGTTATATTTGTGTCAACATAAGATTGGGGGGAAAGTGGAACTATTAGTTATAAGGAAATAATATGTGTAGAAACAAGGCAATGAAATAAAACAGAAAGTCCAGATCTGTGTCATGGAACTTGATACATGGCAAATAAACAAAATTGAAAGAAATGCTTTGTTTGATATATGATATTGGATCACTAAGTCATTACCAAAAGAACAGACTGCTGGCCATCTCCTACACAAAGATGAAATTAAAAACACAAACAAGGGAAGGAAAGACCCAGAACCAGTAGAAGAAAATAATGAATATTTGTGATGCTTAAGCCACACATCAAAAATGGTAATCGAGAAAACTTACAGTTTATCTATGTTAGTATTGAGGCTATTTGTTCAGTAAAGGATATCAGAAACTTAAGCAGAGCAGAAGACAATTGCAGCATGGCAAACTAACAAGGGATAGATGACATTGAAGTCAGGGTTTGCCCAGTAGAATGATTCCCATAACTTTATTTTGTCAGCCACATTGAAAGATAAGGAAGTGGAATTGATAACACATTTTACCCATATATCTAAAATGTTACAATTTCACATGGCTGCAAGAGAAAATTTTTTGTTGGGATATGCTGTAGTTTTATAAGTGTCTGACAGTCTCTCCGTCATAGCTCATCTCATTTCAAAAAGATTTTAATTGGAAATGCATGATATGTATTTCATGATATATTTCATTAAAGATAGATTTAATGCCCATTCTTCTACTCTCCTTCACTTTGCTATTTATTTATTTATTTATTTATTTATTTATTGGGAAAAGCTTTCAAGTATCCTAGGCTGACTTTGAACTCCTATGTGACAGAGAATGAATGACCTTACATTTGTAATCATTATGCACTCTGCTAACTAAGCTATATCCCAAATCCCACCCATACTTTAAAACTTTTCAGTCAGATTATATAACCATATTGATCAAAACTCAAGGCTTCTGTAATTTAACTCATGTTAAAATGTGTGATTTCATGATTAGCTTGCATTGTGAATAGTTTCAGTTTTGAGGTAAATCGTTACCTTTCTGGTGAAGGCACAGGCAAGCTGTCCTTTCTTTTGGAATTTTAGACTTGGGCGATTGAGGCTATTTATATATAGTGTGGTATCTGTGAGAATTACCAATACAGCCCTTGATTATTAACTATTTAGCATACATCTCTTCCATTTCAGGAACCACAAGCCCCGAGGAAGAATACAGGTATTGCAGTTAAATAAGGATCAGGATAAACAAATAGGCTGAACAGATGTTTATTCAGGGAGAAATAACTTACAACCTAGACAGATGAACACCAGCAAGTTCCACTGGATCCTCTCCTATCCTCATCCTACTAGTAAGAGAGTTTTCCCTGGTTCCTCCTCAGACCTCCTTCCACAGGTCACTTCCGCCCCTGGCTCCACCCCCCAATGGGCGTGGTCAGCGCCACAGAAGGAGACAAAGTGAATATCCCTCTACATATAGGAGCACTAATGTGTCATCTCTTTAACGGTTCTCCACCTTTAAAATGCTTTTCACAAGGATTTGTTTTTATTTTTTATCTGTGTACATGGGACTGTGGGCACCATGGAGGCCCAAAGAAGATAACAGCAATTACAGATGGTTGCGGGATTCCTGGTGTGTGTGCTAAGGACTAAAGCTGGGCCATCTGGGACAGCAGCAAGTACTTATGACCCCCTGAGTCATCCATTACTCCAGCTCCCTTTATAAAGCATAAAGGCTCTACCAGTAAGACTTTTCATAGGACATGGCTTATAAACGGGACAAATATGCTAAGTGAGCTCTGTCCCCCTGAAATAGCCCCATATTCTCTGGATGGTCACTATTTTTAAAGTCAAAAACAAAACAAAGAGGGACATGGGGCTGTGGTGCCTTAGTAGGTGAAGAGTTTGATTCCTAGGACTGGGTTACAGACTCACGGCATCATGCCTGGCTTTTAGGTTGGTACTGGAGATCTGACCTCAGATGCTTGTGTAGCCATCACTTACCCACTGAACATCTCCCACCCATGGACCAGCTTTTGATGGCTTATTGTTCATAACCCCTTATTGTTCATAAAATGCCCTCTTGAGTACTTGTCTTATAATTTCTTGGCAAAATTTCCATAACGAATACTTTCTGTTATGGTCTCTATCTAAACCGGACTTCCTCCTCCAACTGTCTCCCTCCCTCCCGTCCCCTCCCCTTCCCCTCCTCTTTCTTCTCCTCCACTCCCCTCCCCCCTCCCCCTTCCTCTCTCCTATTCCATTTCTTCCCTCCCTCTTTTACATTTCACTCAAAGTGGTGTCTCTGTTAGACGGTGATGATTATACCTGGATATTATATTGGCTGGAGGGACCACTTAGAAAACGACATGAAGAAATAAAGTGAAAAATATGAGGAAATAAAACTAAATTCTGCCAGGTGGTGCCTTTAATCCCAGCAATCAGGAGGCACAAACAGGCAGATTTCCGTGAGTTCCAGGCCAGCCTGATCTACAGAGCTAGTTCCAGGACAGGCTAATATAGTCTCTGGGAGGGTCTTCCTCTAAGGAGTTTCATTAGCCCTTTGAGCTGCCCTCTCCCCAAAGAGAAGAAAGTCACACAGCAGCAAGGAAAGGGAAACAGGAATAAGAACAGAACAGGCAGTAAACAGTAGACTTAAGTTTAGCAGAGATTAGCAGAAGGAATCACTTTTCTTTCAAGATTTATTTATTTATTTATTTATTTCCTTGCATGTAGGCCTGCAGGCCAGAAGAAGGCACCAGATCTCATTACAGATGATTGATTATGGGCCACCATGTGGTTGCTGGGAATTAACTCAGGACCTTTGGAAGAGCAGCCAGTGCTCTTAGCCTCTGAGCCATCTCTCCAGCCTCAGGGATCAATTTTCAATTGAGGTTTAAATTGGCATCATTATAACTCGTGATGTCTGACCAAAATAGTTGTCCTACTTTGGTTTTCATTGCCGAGATAAAGACCATGTCCAAAAGCAACGTGGGAAGGAAAGTTTATTTCATCTCACCTTGGAGAGGGAATTCAGGGTGGAAACCCTGGGTGCAGGGATTGGAGCAGAGACCATGGAGGGGTGCTTCTTACTGACTTGCTCCCCATAAACTGCTCAGCTTGATTTTTTTTTTTTTTTGGACAAGCCAGTACCAACTGCCCAGAAGTGGCTTCACTTACAATAGGCTCCCATAGCAAACATTAATTAAAAGTATGCTTCCACAGGCTTGCCTTTCAGGCTCATCTGATGGAGACATTTTCTTAACTGAGTTTCTCTCTCCTCAGATGACATTTGCTTCTGTCAAGCTGACCAAAATCTGATGAGCAGAATAGTCAAATAAACATATTATTGGACAATATAAGCACATGGAAAAACACCCAACTTACTGATAATGTGTTTATGAATAATACAAGAAATTAGACTTGCACCATAGCAAAATAATAGTTCTTACATGATAAAACAGAATGAGTTATATATTTGCCAAAATGTTGCTTTAGTTTTAAGTAAAATTAAAATTTCAATTTATTCATCTTGGTAGCCATGGTTTGAGTTGTCAATAGCCACAAACTGAGCCCACTTGTAGAACTTCTATATAGCAAAAACAACCACAATTTAAAAAGAAAAATAATAAATGGCCAGCATGGAGATATTGGCCTTTAATTACAGAACCTGGGAGGGAGAGGCAGGCAGATCTCCGTGAGTTTGAGGCCAGCCTTATCTATGAGTTTCAGGCCAGAGCTACACTGTGAGACCTTTCCCGTGTGTGAGTGTGTGTGTGTGTGTATGCATATACATATATACGCAAACAGATGTGGTCGTATGTTATTTATGATCTAATAAAGCTACTGGAGATCAAAATGCACAGCTAGCCACCAGCCATAGAGCCAGGTAGTGGTGGTCATGCCTTTAATCCCAAGACTCGTGAGACAGAGGCAGACGGATCTCTGTTAGTGCAAGGCCACACTAAGATACATGAAACTGGTTCAGTCTAAAAGAGAAACAGATCACACAAAGGTGATCTCAGTACTTGGGATCCCACACCTTTAATCCCAGCTCCAGAGAGGTGTATAAGATAGAGCGGGGTGGGAGGTGCATTCAGTCAGTCTCTCAGAGATTTATTCTCCAGCCACACTGAAGAGAAGACAGCCCTTTCAGCCCAAGGTAGAGGTAAAAGCTAGTGGCCGGCTGCTTTACTTCTCAGATCTTCAGCTTGAACCCCAATATCTGTCTTCATGTTTTTGTGATTTGTGTTCCAAACAAATAGAATAAGATCAGAAGCATCTAATCCAAAGATACTTCCAAAGTTAAATACAATTTTACGTTGCCTCTTTAAGCTTTCACATTGAAGAAACCATACATAAGTCAATACAACTCACATTTCCTTGCTCAGATTAGCGTCCCAGCTATAGTTCTCTTCAAGAGACAGCAGGCAGATGGAATGTGCAGCCCTGTGACGTGCTAAGGAGCCGGGGCTGCTCCTGTCTTCTCCAGAGGCCACCTAACAATATTTTGGTTATGTTTGTGAGTGGGAAAGTGGAAGACGTCTGATTGCTGCCTGTCCTTGGGTAGATGTCGTTTTTCATTTATTGTCAAAGTATGTACCAATTATTGAAAATTCAATCCATGACTCAAAGCTAGAATTTGAACATGATTTTTAGCTCCATAGCCCACACTGTTAACACACACACACACACACACACACACACACACACACATTGCCTAGCCTCTTCTGACATAATTGTCCTTGTTGTTGGAGACTTCTTGGTTGCTTTGTTTCATTTTGCATGCTAGGGCTCTCTCACTCATGCTATGTAAGCTAGCACTCTGACACTAAGTTACATCCCTAGGCCTGGAAACAACAACCTTAGTCTAGTCACTAACCTATTTATTTATATGTGTTCCCTGTGTGTGGAAGTCAGGGGACAACTTGTGAGAGTTTATTCATTCTTTCTACCACGTGGGGCTCAGGGATCAAATTCAGGTCATCAGATGTAGCAACAAGTGCCTTTATCTGCTGAGCCAGCATGAGGGTCTGGAGACAAACTTCAGAAACTGTTCATTGAAAGATAGGGAGAAGAAAGCGAAAAGAGGTTCAGTGAGAAATGAGGGAGGGAGGAAGGCAGAGAGAGGGAGGCAAGCAAAGGGAGGGGGCAGGAAGGAGGGAGGGAGGGGGGAACAAGCATGCCCTGGGAGAAATGAACGCTAGAATGAATACCTGGTGAATCTTGTAATCCTACTCTGCCTAGGCTGCCATTGACCCACTAGCTTGGAATCTCTTGCTGCTGACTCTTTGGCCCAGCACAACCTAGGCATATGATTCACTTGTATCCCATAGAATTCACCCTCCTCGCACAAAAGTTCCAAAGTAGAAACTAACTCCTCAATAAACCATGTCTTCCTCCTCTCATTCTTCGTGTTTGTTTTGTTTTGTTTTAATGTTGGCAGAAGAAAGCAGCAGCAGCAGCTACTGCTGCTGTGTTTTATTATACCTTCCTCCTTTTTTGGGGGGCGGGGTGTCTCAACAATGTGGTCCAGGCTTGTCTGGAACTCACTGTGTAGGCTAAGCTGCTCTCAAACTCAATCCTTCAGACACACCCTTCTGAGTGCTGGGCTTGACCACAGGGAAGTGCCACCACCCCCAGTTCTCACTATTTTGCTTATTTGTTTTTTAAATAAAGCACACAGGAATTAAACTTTTGAGATCTGCAATGTCTTTATTCTTTCGTCATATATATTTGGTAGTTTGACTGAATCTAGAATTTTCTTTAGGAGTTTTACTTCCTTTGTCTTTCTAGAAGTGAGAGGTCTGAAAGCATTCTGGTTCCTGGTCCTGTGTAATCTGTTCTTTCCCCTTGGATTTTCTATGGCTCCTCACTGTTTGGCCACCTCAGTGATGTTCTTGAATCTGTTTTCCGGGGCACTTGGTGGCCTCCTCCCATCTGGCACCTCATGTCTTCCACTAGCAGAGTTGTGGTTGGCTTGCTTATGATTTCCCGCTGTTTTCTGTGTGTTCCTGCCTGAGTGCCTTTCTTCTCCACTTATTTTCCTCATATCATCTCTTCAGTTTTTCATCACCTTTTTTTTTTTTTTTTTTTTTTGACTGTGTTTTTAGGTTGTTTCTGAACTTTACTTTCCAATTCCTCTGTTGAGTTTTTAACTCCATCCTTTTTTCTTTAAACTTTCAAGAATTTTTATTATCTAAAATTTCCTTTTTATGTAAGACCTATTTTCTGATTTTTGTGAGGATAATAACAATAGCCTGTTGAAGTTTTTAAAAGTTTTTTTTTTTTTTTTTTTTTGGTGGGGTGGAGGGATGGTTTTCCAAGACAGGGTTTCTCTGTGTAGCCCTGGCTGCCCTGTAAGTCTGTAGGCTGGCCTTGAACTCACAGATGTCTACCCAAGTGCTGGGATTAAAGGCATGTGCCACCATGGCCTGGCTTTTTACATAGTTTTTATTTCTTTCAGAATACTTGGTTCTAGTTACTAATTTGGTTTCTAGTTTCCATGCTGAGTTCCCCTCAAATGTGTGCCATGTCTTCTTCTGTGTTTAGGATTAGGAATGAGGAATTGTCCTGCAAGAGAGGGGGAGGAAGGATTGTAGGAGCCAGAGGAGTCAAGGACACCACAAGAAAGAGGTCCGTAGTGTAGTTTTATTGCAACTTGATATCCATGTTTGGTTAATATCTCTGGGATATTCCTTTTCTGAAGGGAAATGGAGGAGTAGATTGGGGGAAAGAGGAGTAGGGAGTAGGCCAGAGAAGAGAGGAGAGAGGGGAAACTTCGGTCAGGATGTAATGTATGAGAGAAAAATAAATTAAAAAATTAATAAACAGATAAAGTGGATAGTAAAAAAAATAAAAACGGCTAAGTGATGGATATCGCACCGACTGCTCTTCATACACAGAGGCTCTTTTCCTTTGAATACCACTCGCCGCGAACTGAAGATGGTACAGGTTGATACTCTTCTGAGGTCAACATTTAAAAATTCTTCCTGGGTTGCTATGCTTTGTGGAACAGGCTTTTTCACCTCTCTTAAAGGGAAACCATCGTCAGGCTTCTGGCATTCTGGGAGAGAGATGAGGGAAGTATAAGAGCTTTTAGCACAGAATATCCATCGCTGTTCCTGCGCATGGGGTGATAAACAATGAGCACATCTTCAATCATATCTTTTACCCTGCAGCCCTGAGGCCTATTGCTATACTTACTCCAGAGAATCAACCATTATGCCAGGGAAGTAGAAAGGCTAATTGTCCAGTACTGTGCAATATGAATGGAGATACAGGGATCTAGCCTGCCAAAACAGCTCTCCCCTAATCCCCTTACTTAGCCTCTTCATTGATCAGCCTCCCCTTTGCTCCATTTATTGAGTGTGTAGCACTGCTGGCTGCCAATCTGCTTTGCTATTTCCAGAGGTCAGGCACTTCTGTATTCTCTTTCATGTGGCTTTATGTCTTCCAAAGAAAATCTCCTTATTCACATTTTAGTGAGATTTTGCAGAGAAGCAAAATTAGATGCATGGTTTAGCCAACCATTTTCATCCAGAAAACCATTTACATTTATTTCTGCTTCTTTTGAGGTGAAAAATAAAGCAGAAGCTTTGGGACACTGAGGTAAAAACCAAAGGATTCTTCTATCTCCTTTAATGTCTACAATGGAGAAAGTATCATGATTAGAACAAGCATTCATTGAATTTCTGTGCTTACAGTTGTTATGGGACTTTGAAGCTTGAGAACTCACACCTGGCCCACAAAGCCAATCCATAGTGGGTTTCCACCACTCATGGCCTTATTGGGGATACAGAGGCTGGCTAGTCAAAGAGCAGAAGGTATTTTATTATTGTTACTGGCCAGAACTGATGTGTTACATTGCACCTAAATTCATACTACCTCAAATGAGGGAACTTCAATGTCCAGGGTTTCTATAATAGATATGTTATATAACAAGAAAGATGAATTTCCAACAGTTTTTTCTCATGTTGCTTTTCTTTTCCTCTTGAGAAAGGAGAGTATAATTAGTGCAAGCTAGATTACAATATGGGATCAATCCACCTCAGCGTTCCAAGTGCTGAGATGCAGCTATCTGAAAATGAGGCTTGCCAGATAGCTGCATCCGAGCACACAACGAGGCTTGTTAGATAGACTTCCCTATACTTTTAGGGAAGGTGCCTCCAAAACATATATGAGCTACAAAAAACAATGAGTCAAATGATACTACTCTTAATTAAAAATAACAGGCCTGAAGAGATGGCTCAGTGGTTAGGGATGCTTGATGCTCTTCTAGAGGACCTGAGTTCAGTTCCCAGCACCCATGTTAGGCAGCTCACAAATGCCTATAACTCCACCTCCAAGGGATCTGCGACCTCTTTTGGACTCTACATCCTGCACACCCATGACACACAACACACACACACACACACACACACACACACACACACACCAAAAACAAACAAATATATAGAAATAAAAGTAAGCTATAAAAGCAGGACAAGGGCCAGTTGAGAAGAAAGAGCTAGCAGGAGTGGGAGTCAGGGCCTATAAAAATGGCTTCACTTCATCTCAGCTTAAGGTCAGAGAGTTCATAACTATCCTTACTCTTCCAAAATTAAAGTCGTAAGACCTAAAGGTATGGCTACTATAGGATGTTTGGTCTCGGTCATTGATGTCTTATTTAAATAACAAGAGACTTACTCTGCGGTGTGGTTACTCTTAACCCTCAAGGCCAGATAATGAGAAATTCAGTCTAAGGCGTTGTTACCAAATGTTTGGAGATTTAAGGATGAAGGTCTGTTTCTTCCTTGTATTTGATAAAGAAATCTTCTACCATGTTGCCCTTTTTGGTTGGGGTACATAGAATGTTGAAGAATAAACTTGGGGCATTCAGTATTCACTGGATTACTCTCCTGACTCTATTTTGTGTCTCTATCTTTTCCTTAGTATTTTTACCTGCCATTTCTTAATCCACACTCCATCTCCCAGGCATGAATACAGGTTAATACATACTGCTGCCTAAAAGATAGGCTGTATACAACATGGAAGAGGGAAGAGAGGTGAATATGACCACAGTACATTCTGTATACCTGGGGAATTGTCAGAAAAAAAATTCTTTTTCATCCTTTGTTTATTTGTTTAAAACAGAGTTTTGCTCTGTAGCCCAAGCTGCTCTGAAACTTATTCTGTTCAGGCTGGCCTTGAAATCATGGAAATCTTCTTGCTTCAGACTCCTGAGTGCTAGTATTTTAAGTAGGAGGTACTGTAACATCTGACTCTAGCAATAGCTTTTCATGGCAAGTGTGATAGTTAATAGTGATTGTCAACTTAGCAGGATCCAGAGTGTCTTAGTTAGGGTTTCTATTGCTGTGAAGAGATACCATGACCATGGCAACACTTATGAAAGAAAACATTTAATTGAGCCTGGCTTACAGTTTCACAATTTTGTTCATTATCATCATGGTGGGACAAGGCAACATGTAGGCAGATGTGGTGCTGGAGAAGGAGCTGAGAGTTCTACATCTGGATCCACAGGCAGCAGGCAAAGAACTGTGAGCCACTGGGCCTGGCTTAAGCATCTGAGACCTCAAGGTTCCACAGTGACACGAGCTTCCGCCAACAAGGCCACACCTCCTAATATCGCCACTCCCTATGGGCCAAGTATTCAAACACATGAGTCTATGGGGGCCATACCTATTCAAACCAACACAAAAAGTCACTAAAAAGACAAGTATCTAGGCATGCCTGTGAGGGATTATCTAGGTAACTGGGGTGGGAAGGTCCAGCTTAATTGTCACCATCTTCTGGGCTGGTGTCCCACACTGTAAAGAAGAGAAAGCAAGCTAAGTGCTAGCATTCATGGCTCTCTGCTTCCTGACTGTGGTCACAATGTGATAAGCCACATCAAGCTCCTGTTGCCCTAACATTCCTGCTGTGATGGACTGGACCCGGAAACTCTAGTCTAGAAGGAGCCCCTCCTCCATAAGATGATTTTGTCATGCATTTGGTCACGGAAGTAAGACAAGTAACTAATCTCCCAGTCTACCCAGGAATCAGACATACACTGTTTGCTGTCTTGGGGCTTATGCTGTGGCAGACAGAGCAAGCACGAAACATGATTGTCTGTGGTAGGAAGAGGGAAGCCTGCATCCATCTCAGCTGCGGTGAGCCTCTGATCATTCTATGAGCAGGCATAGAAGATGGTAATTCACGAAATACCTCAGAGCCAAGTTGCCATACATGTGAATATCAGAGGTTTGTTTTGGAGGGTAGAGCCTTGGGGGAGGGGGTATATGGGGCAAGAAGCAATTCATATCTCAGAAAGGAAAAAATGCTTGGTAGCAGAAACACTTGGCTGAATTAGGGGAAATTGCTATTTACTGGCTCAGCAGCTCATTCAGCTGTAATATGACAGCACATTTCAAATGACAAGTTATCAAAAAGTACATATATACTATTTTTTTTCTTTTTTGTTATCAATATCTTCTTTATCTTTTTTCCTTTTTTTCTTATTTTACATATGGATCCCAGTTCCCTCTCCCTCCCTTCCTCTCTCTCTCTGCCCCTTTCTCCTACCCTGACCACCCTCCCACTGCATCCCCTCCCATTCCACAGTACACATATATTCTTAATGGTTTAAATCTCTATTAGAATGCAGAATGGGTCTTCTAACCAGCACATTTGAACAGGAGCTATTAAAGAGTAGACAGAACCATCTATTATAGTAGTTGCTAATGTGTTTATCCCTTCTCCCCAATGTTTTTGTTTTTATCTAATTATAATTCAGTGTTTAAAAGATAAAGGACTTTTTTGTTTTGTTTTGTTAACAATCCTCGTTGCTCAATAGCTGAATTTATGTGCTGTCCTGGATCATAGGGTTAGCAGTGCTTATTTCAATATTAAATAGAAGGATTCTTTTTCATTGAAGTGAGCGGGGAATTAAGCTTACAACTTCAATTACCAATAATTAATTCCCCACACTGCAGCCATGCAGTTTGCATTTAAGCTCCCAATGCCCACAGGATAACGAAAATCTATTTTGATCACTTTTTATTTTCATCATTTAAGGAGTACATCTTACTCCAATTAGGCCCATGCATTTCAGATTGCAGGAGAACAAATAATCTTTCTCAAAAGCTGGAGTGGGATTCGCTTCTAAGCCAGACAAAGACAGTTCTGCGACCTTTTTCTGTCTCTTGCTCAAAGGGGCATTTCATATTGTGAGGAATTAGCTATCTTGTCTACATGAAGCCAGTATTTAAAAGCACATGGATATTTTCCTAAGTTTGCTTTTTCTTATGTCCTGAACTATTCTTTTCTGGCTTTCAGAAAAGAACAAGAGCACCTAATACCCAGTGAAGTACAGCACAGTCTTTCTGTAAGGCCAAGCCCAGACACTCTGTCTAAGCGAGAGGACCAGAAAGGACTGTTCAGAAAAGGGAGGCCTCGCCCAGATGTGGACAGGAGAGACCGAAGCCATCGGGGAATTGCAACTTCTTTTGACAAATACAAAGGCACAGAGGGAAACCACCAGGGTATCACCAAAGCACAGACAACAATTGGAGCTGGAGTTCTTACACATAAGCGGCCATGCTTGGAATCAGGTTCCCTGGAAATAGGCAGGCTGGGAGCACATGGAAAACAATTTGTAAGAAGTGCAGCTGCCTGGGTTTCTTCTGGCCTCAGGGGTTAACGTTCTCACCACTGAGCCTTACAGTTCATTTAAACTCATTGCAAAACTCACTTAAGTGGAATTCAAGTAATCGGAGCCACGAACTAACTGGAATATGCTTCTATACTTGGCTTTCAGGAAAATGAGAAAATCATTCACAGCAAGAGTGTCTGTTAGTCATTTAGTGAGATGTAAGTGCCATCACTCTCTACAGCAGTAAAGCAAGTTCTGAGGTGGGATACATGCTCATCTCAGCCCAAAGCTATCCAAATCAGGATCCTGGTACCTCAAAAGTCTTTAGCATCATAGTAACACACTTAAAAACATTAAATTTTACTTTATGTGCATTGGTGTTTTGCCTGTCTGTGTGCCTGCGTGTGGGTGACAGATCCCTTGGAACTGGAGATACAGACAGTTGTGAGCTGCCATAGGGGTGTTGGGATTTGAACCTGGGTCTTCTGGAAGAGCACCAAACCGTCTTTCCAGCCCATAACCTGCTTTTCTTTTCTTTTTTTTTTTTTTTAGGATTGAATTAGAGTTCTTGTGTTACACTTGCTTTTATGAGAACATAAACCACTGGCAACTAATATTTTAAAAAGATTTTTTTAATGGAATTTGAGACAAAAAAGCCTTTCTTGTTAAGTAAATCTCTCTCTCCCTCTCTCTCGGTGTGTGTGTGTGTGTGTGTGCGCACGCGTGTGTGTAAGGAAAAATATGGCTGTTACTTAGGCACCATGGTTGTTCTTTAGTTACAGTGATAAGAATAAAGGCTGGAGAAGGGGTGGGGGTGAGTGGTCCCGGGTGAGGGTCCCAAGTGAGTGGGGTCGGAGGGAATAACACGCCAGGCAGATAGAGCTTAAATGTGGAGTTTATTTAGAAAGGGGAGTGAGGGAGAAGGGAAGAGACATAGAGGCACCAGAACAGAAGAGGAGAGATGGGGAGGGGGGGGAAGAGAGTGTACTGGGCAGGGGTCTGACTTTTAAAGGGGTCCTTTGCACCTGCCTGCAGACTGGTACTCATGGAACCCTGGGCTGACCGGAGTACTGCCTGAGTGCGGTCTGCCTGGTGACAGGGGCAGGCCAGCCTAATGCCCGAATCCTTACAATGGTTGTGTGATACTTTGATTATATTCTGACAGTAAAGCTTGCTTGCTTGGAGTCTGAGGGAGGAGCTAGCCACTAGCTGACCAAAATTAACCACAGAGGTTTTGGAGGACTGAGTACAGATAGGAGACAGGAAGCAGTGAGGCAGGGCTGAGGGAGGATTTCAGCCTTCTTTTTGATGGAGGAAGGGGAAAATAGGAGTTGCTGTGGCTTCTCTGATCATTCGGGTTCTTACCCCAATATCTGACTCCCAATTTTTTATTGATAAGGCGTAATTATTAGATAAACACTTCCCCCATCAATCTTATTTTGCGACAAGGTCTATTATATGCTAGTGCTTGACAAGTGTGCTAGGCTGGGTGCTAAGGAGCCCCGGCACCCTCTGCCTCCACTTCCCAGCATTGCGTTCAGAAGTGTACCACCATGCTTACCTTTTTCTCCCTGCCCCTTTTAAAATATGGGTTCTGGGGCTCAAACTCAAAGTAATTCCGTCAGCGCCATCTCCATAGACCATTTGTGAAATCTAATAGTTAAACATTTTAGTTTCAGCCATGTGGTGGTGGTGCATGCCTTTGATCCCAGCACTCGGGAGGCTGAGGCGCGCTGATCTTTGTGAGTTCCAGGACAGGCAGGACTGCATGGAGAAACCCTGTCTCAAAAAAACCAACCAAGCAGTCAGCCAACCAACCAAACAAAAAAACCTCCAAAACTCCAAAATTTCTATTCAAGCTATTATCCAAGCATTCTGACTTTTTTTAATTTATTTTTTTGCATTAAGTTAAAATTTTAACATTGGAGAACAAGATGTCCAACCAAACCCAACAAATGCAAGGAGAACAGACAGGCTTTGATTGGGAGCTGTACATGAAACACAGAGAAACAGAATGTTCCCTTCTGAAGGCCAAGATCACATGGGAACAGGGACCCTCCGCGGGCCCTGCCAATCTAAGCTTGGTGCACAGCCACACATGCCCACCTCAGGAAAATAAGCTAAATAACATAAACGATTTCTTTTCCCAAGACTAACCTCCGAGGTCCCCACCCCACCTCCCCCATTTTTTTCTTTTTGAGACAGCGTTTCTCTGTGTGACAGTCTGGTCTGTCCTGCAACTCTCTTCGTAGATCAGACTGGCCTAAAACACACGGACATCCTCCTGCCTCTGCCTCCTGAGTGCTGGGATTAAGGGAGTGTGTCATCACCACCTGGCTTTGTGTTTTCTTTCCTTAACACAGTTTTTGTCAATGAACCACTTTGACAAAGGAGAGGATTTGTTCTGCCTGTGCATGTAGATCTACCTTGTGGCGCCCTTGCTTGGTTTCTGTCTTCAATTGTTCCAGTGCCATAGTTTCAACAGTAAAAGCATGCCACTCACGCTCCTTGTCGTCTATCAAACACACTTTTTCTTCTTCCAAGAGTATGCTCCATTGCTCACGGTCTGCTAAGGATTTTGCCACAGACAAGCATCTTCTTCCCAGGAACCTCTTCGTGGCCGTGTAAAAATGGACATTCCTGAGCACAATGGCTATGATAAGCCCACGAATCCCTAATGGATCATACTGCTCTGAGGTCACACATGCTGTCATAGACAGTCACAGGGATTGAGGAGAAGAGAGGGGCCTCAAACTGATTTGGAGAAATTGACTAGCTCCAGGGTTGTCTACAACAAGGAGCAGCAGAAGCCTGGTGGCTGATTCTGCCTGGGAGAGAAAGAATACACCCAGATCTGTTTTCCAAGATTCTGTAGAGGACAAACTCATGAAGACCATAGCATAGCATAGGCTAAGGGCACCTTTGCAACCTGCACCGGAAAGTCACCGAGACCTGTCCTGTCTCTCATCTGAAAGTTGAGACTGTCCCCAGGGTTCTCAGCTGAAGCACAAATGCAGCTATCCCTTTTCACAAGCAAGTTCACTGGTGATGTCCGTCATCCCAGCACGCTCAAGCTATTTCTTTCAGTAGAGATGATGCTTTCCTGTGTATCCAAGTGTGGTGGTTGGAATGTGAATGGCCTCCCATATGTTTTGAATAATTGGTCCTCAGTTGGTGAACCTGTTAGGGAAAAATGCGTACATGGGTGTGGCCTTGTTGGAGGAGATCTATCAATGGGGCAGGCTTTGGTCATGATGTTTTATCCCAGGAAGGGAAAAGTAACAAAGACACAAAATTGCCAGTTTTGAAGTGAGTAGTTAGGGTATAGACTTTTAGTGGAAGAGAGGAAAAGGCTTCATTGCTAAGGAGGTAAACCCGTGCATGGCACCTCAGCGACATTGAGCTTAGGTGAACTAACTGAATGTTTAGCGTTGTCATCATTTGGTAATAAAGACTTGAAAGTGAAGAAAATTTTTGAAAAATACAACAGATATTCACTTATTTACTCTTAGTATCAAATTTTACCAACTTCCCTTTCTGTGGACCTTCATATCTTCTTAGCTACTGGCATTCCTAGATAGGTTGAAAGAAATCATACAATTGCTCCACTCGATTCTGATCAAATTCATCATACATGAATTTTAACTTTCTCACACTTTGCAAGCTCCTTCCTGGCTTGTCTGCTCTCAGTGACCATTTCTATTATTCTAAGTGTTTCCATGTGGCCTTATCTTACCTGAGAGAGAGTCCAGACCTCTTCTCTCAAGTTCCTACATCTTAAATCTCCTTTATTACATCTCCCCGAATCCTCCTTGTCTCCTAGTTCTGCCTACCTTGCTTTCCTATTGGCCAACAGTGCTTTATTCATTAACCAATAAGAGAAACATATTATAGAATGACATTTCCCATTATCTCCTCTTTTCTGTCCAAAATAAAAACTTTAGCATAGTAAAATATGTAAAATATGTAACAAAACAGTTAACAAGTAAGAGCTATTGTTAACAATATTTAATTCATTAGCAATTAGCAAGATTTAATGAAAATATTCCATCATCTATTCTATCTTTGTAAGTCTAAAGTCTTATATGTAACTTATTTTTAATCCTAACTAAGGAAAATATAATCATAACTATCTGTCTTTAACTCCTTCAAAGACCACAGAAGGATAATATATACACTCTAGAAATGACAGAAACATCTTGCTACCTGGATAGTCACAGAGACATCTTGCTACCTGGTCAGTCACCTGAAGTTCTTCTGTAATGTTTTATCTTTAGCCCATAGGCCATAGTGTGTCTGGCAGACTCCTTGGCAAAGCAGGAAACTTTAAACTGTCCTCTTGTTTTGAAAATTTGTCAGATACTTTTCTCTGTGTCCTGCAGACTGGCAGACTCTTCCATGAAGCAGGAACCCTGTAGCAATGTCCATCTTGTATCAGCAGTCACTTTCTGTGGGTCCTGCATGTACAGTTTATATAAAGTAAAATATTCCAGACAAGAGCAGTATCTTGCCCAAATGGCTAGTCTTGCCATACTGAAAGCAAACTCCATAACAAGTTTCTTTGATGTCCATCTTCCTTTCTGATGCAGGTGCTGTTGCCAGGAGCAGTTGTGCCTCATTATAATGAAAAATCCTAAACCATTTTAAATGCCATATTCTGTAGGTCTTTGAAAGGTTTGAAGAATATTTATCCATCTCAAATGTATCACTGTCCATCTAGAAAACCTAACTAACGTAACCAAAAGTTTTGACTATCATAGGTAACTATCTACAATCTGTACTTAATTATACATTATATTTAAAATAGCTATATAAACACAATATGTAAATAAGAGGAGAAATATACATATCACAAAATTGACCTTAAATTTGTATCAATAAATGAAAACCCATTCCAAAACAAAGTATCCATTTCTATATCATAATCCCCTTTTTTACTTTTAAAAAGATACTGGTTGTGATCATTAACCACTTATAACCAAGCCCATTTAAATGAAAAACAAATATTTATAAAAAATATTTGGGAATTTGGGTGTCATTCTTTCCAAACAGCTTCCTGCTGATAGGGGGCGCTGTCATTGGGGATCCTAAGAAGATGCAGAAATCCTGGCAGTAGTCTGCAAGACTGCTTTGTCCAGCTGTTTTGAATGTTGGATCACCTGGGATGTTGTTTCAGGGGGTCTTGCTTGATCAAACCACATTAGTCTGGAAGGAATCCATAGCTTTTCATTTTCTGTGGAAACAAAAATAGAAATTCTTTTTCCAGTAACCTGTCCTTAGACTTAAATTTGAAAGTCAAAGCATTTTTAAAATATATAAATTGGATTAATTCAGCAGCATTGGTAATCAAGTGAATTTTAGCAGTTATTCCTTCCTTAGCAATTGAGCAATTCAAAGACAACACAATAGCACAAAGTATCCAGGCTCTCTGTGTATTTTCCATTTTTACATGGCCTTTTTATTACTCTATTTCTTTTACTTCTATTTTTTTTTTTCATCTATTGAGACAGGGTTTCTCTGTGTAACTCTTGTCTGTCCTGGAATTAACTCTGTACACCAGGTTCACTTTGAAATCACAGAGATTTGTTTGCCTCTGTCTCCGGAGTGCTGGAATTAAAGGCGTGTGCCACCACACCCAGCTACTCTCTTTCTAAAACCACTTCATCCTGTTTCTTTTTCTCTTCCAAGCCTACGTATATTTTAAAACACACTGTAAACCTTTAGAGGTTTTTCTTTATCTAAATCTGTCTTTACTGTAAATCTTTATCTTTTTCTGGCCACAAGTCTTTTATCTGCTAAACAACATTGCTAAAATGAAAGCCACAGCAGTTTTATTCACTGTCTATTTAAGATGGCTGGGGTGTGTTTACCACCAGCAGTGAGAGCTGTGCTCACTGACTTGGTCTTTGCTGCCATCCAGCAGCCTGATGCCGGCTTGGAGATGTGGTCACTGCCATTGCCAACTCTCATACACACCATTAAGTTGTTAGCAGAGCTCTTTAAAAGTTTTTTTTTTTTTTTCCAGCTTATGCTGAGTCAGGAAACCTCCTTTAAAGGAGCCACACAAATCTCTCCTTGTCTCTAGCAAACCACAGCCCAACCGAGAAAAACAGAAAAATGCTGCTACCAAGAAGACTTGCTTGTCTCTGTTCTTTTGTTTCTAAAATCCCTTTTTAAGCTCTTGTCAAGTTTTAAGTGAAAGTTCTTAGTACCCACGATGCAGGCACCATTTTGTTATGTTTTGTTATGAGCAGTTTTCCTGCCAGCCTGGTCCCACAGCCATGTCAGCACCAAATAACACACAGAAATGCTGTATTAGTTATAAAGCTGTTGGCCTGTTACTAGCATTTCTTATCGGCTAGCTCTGTCTTAAATATTAACCCATCTATAAATCCAAGTGTTTCCATGTGGCCCTATCTTATCTGAGAGAGCGTCCAGGCCTCTCAAGTCCCTACATCATGTATCTCCTTTATTACATCTCCCAGAATCCTCCTTGTCTCCTAGTCCCTCCCATCTTGCTTTCCTATTGGCCAACAGTGCTTTATTCATTAACGGATAAGAGAAACACATGTATAGAATGACATCTCCCATCAAAAGGGTGTTATTTTTTTTAAACATTTGTTTGTATTTTTAATTATATGTAAGCATGTGTGTCCCTGTGTAGGCAAGGGCATGTGAGTGCAGTTGCCTGCAGAGACATCAGACCCCTTGGAGTTGGAGCTCCTGCTGGCCTGGAGCCTGGAAGAATGCCAGCAGGCAAGGAATGTGGTAGCCTCTAGAACAGAGGTTCTCACCCTGTGGGTCATGACCCCTTTGGGGTGGAACAACCCTTTCACAGGGGTCACCTAAGACCATTGGAAAACACAGATATTTACAATTCATAACAGTGGCTAAGTTACACTTGTAAGTAGCAACAACATGATTTTATAAGGTCACCACAACATGAGGGACTGTATTAGAGGGTCACAATGTATGGAAGGTTGAGAACCATTGCTCTAGAGTGGACTCTAGGATAAGTAGGAAAATTGGATCTGTCTTATAGCTCATGGAAAGGAAATGTTTTGCCACAGCCTTGAGTTTAGCCTTCGTGAGACCCCGCCCGTTAGGGCTTTGGGCCTCCACCTTTGTAGACAAATGAATTTGTGTTGGTTCTGCTACTAAGTTTGTGGAAATACATTATAGCCACAATATCAAATCAATACACTCTCAAGACTATTTTAAATACAAGCACATTGATAACACAATAACACATCCCACTTTAAAGACACGCTACCTTTTAAAACTTTTACCCTTTTTAACAAGTTGTATCAGTTAGAAAGAACAGCAGCTTCTCTAGTGTACTTTTTACATTGTGCCTTGTGAACTATTCCAGATCGTGGATTTATCAGCTCATCTCAGCCTTTCCAGGACACCACGAGGTAGGCTCACAATGACAGTACACTATCAACACTTAATAGAGAAGAAGACCCAGGTACAGGGAAGCCTTGCAGCTCGCCCAGGCTCACAGAGCTGGGAAGCTGGCTTGGTCTGACGCTGGCGGTTATTATGCACTTGAATGCTTCTCCCAAACAGTTTGTGGTCAAAGACAAAGAGCAGACATAGATCTTGTCTTTTACCCAAGAGTCAAAGTGTGGAGGCACACTTTTTTTCTAGCTCATAGATTTTCCTTTGTGATATTTTTAGTATTTCCTGTAAGCTTGCCATGCTGCTGTTTTCACTCTTTTCTCCCCTTAGCGTTGAGGTTGTTTTTGGGTGAGAATCACCAAACATCTCGTATCAGTTATTAACGATATCAGTTATTAAAGAATTGGTTGTGTCTGTTTTTTTGGGGGTGTGTGTGTGTATGTGTGTGTTTTCCTCTCTAGTTCAGCTGTCTGGGTCTCATGTTCATGTTGCCTCTTGCTTATTTCAGATGCATATGCAGGGGGCTACCTGGGTGGGTGCACTAGAGAACAAAGACATGGACTTAAACCCTGCAGACTTAGGTTTGCCCATGCTTGCCTTTTTTTTTTTCCCAAATGAAACTTGAGCTTTTTGTGTCCCTATGAAATTTTGCATTTAGACATCATTCCTTTTAAGTCTTCATTTCTGACATAGACTCTTGAGATTTATTAATTTGCTTCACTTATGCTAATCACAGGTAATCAAGACCACTTTAATTGTGTTTTTTCCCCAGCCTCTAGAAACAATAAAAATGAATAGTCAAAATGAGTTTTTCTTCTTCTTCTTCTTCTTCTTCTTCTTCTTCTTCTTCTTCTTCTTCTTCTTCTTCTTCTTCTTCTTCTTCTTCTTCAAGGCTTCTTTTCCACTTAAAAAATGCTTCTGTCTGTGTTTCAGCCCAGGGGTAGTAGAAGTACATCCTAGAGGCTATTAGATTGGCAACTATTGTTTAGAGTCCTATTTTTAAAAATAACAGTTTGAGGAAACATCTGTGCTTTACGGAAAGCATTCAGTGTCATTTCAGCATATGTAAATGCTTGTTGATAGACGGAGATGCCACATTTAGGAGGAGAAATGGACATCAACATTGCTCCACATCTGCTATAGTGAGTCAAGCCCTGCTTAACCCATTGAGCACCTATGTGAAACAGTTGAGTACTGGTGTGCTGTCTGTTCCAACATCACCAAACACCTGCAGTTGTCAAAAGGAAATAACCGATACCACATAAAACCACAGTCCAAGCTGGGCATGGCAGCACATACCTGGGATTCCAGCGCATAAAAGGCTGCCCGGCTGGAGCATCGCAGGCACGAAGCAAACTTGGCTGCATAGCAAGCCTGCAAGGGAAAGAAGGAAGAGAGAGATGGGAGGGAGGGAAGTTAAAAAGGAAGAGAGGGTGTACAGTTTAAAATCAAATTATGTAAGACTTTTCAGCTTCAAATGGCATTTACTAACTGGTAGCATCAGCAGACAATACAGAAGGCAGTTGACAAATGGGTTAAACTTCCGTTTCTAAAAACAGCACTGGTTCCCCAAGTTCTTTTTTATTTATAGAATCTTCTCTCTATTAAGTGACTTTAAGTTTTCAACTTAGTTTTAGCCCTTAACCAAGACGACAAGGAGGATATTTTCACCTCCCAAAGTTAAGCCTGGGTGGAGGATGCCCCCTGGACAGGAAATGAGCCAGCCTAGATACCTTGTGAACGCCACCTTCAGTCCAGAGGAAAATGTAAACCCATTTACTATTATCCTGCATCTGAACAGGTAAGAGCCATGAGGAGTAACAGAGATGTTGCTAATAGGCTTGAAGTCAGGGCAGATTTAGAGACTCCAGATCTTGTAACTGTCCAGCTCCCAAGATTGTGTTGGAAAGGAGCAAGCATCTCATCTAGCTTGCATCTCTGTCTGAGCCTCACCACAGGCCTTCAGTCCCATCAGTTGCTCTACTTCAACCTTGCCTATCAATCACTGTTTGGTTGTAGTATTTAAAATTACTTGCTCCCAGGGGCTATGGTGTTTAAGAGATACACATCATTCAGTAAGGGGCTGATGAGTTTTATAGGTCCTCGCTTGCTTTCCGATTTGCTTTAGAGACTAGTAATACTGTGGGTGGGCTTTCCTTCTGTACCAGGGGTCCTGGAAAAAAGTTAGCCAAGTTTCATAATTATCAAGAGTGTGGGAAGTCAGACTTCTGCCTTGAACTTAAAGCGCTGTGAGGTATCAGTTCAGAGACTATTTAGATGTTCCATTGAGGCTTTGTATGGGGTCAAGTGTTCAAAAATACATGGGTTAAAAAAAAAAAAAAAAAAAAAAAGCCAGAGCATCCGCTTCAAATTGTTCTTTTGAAAACTGGTTCAGGTCACACAGGCCAGGGGGAAGAAGGAAAATCTGGGTTATGCTTGACTGAATTTAGCTTTCAGGATTAAAGTTAGGTTAAAGTTAGTGCCTGCTGTTTTTGATAGCTAGGTGAGTAGAGAACAGTGTTTTTCCCAAGCAGGGTTCCAGAGATTCGATAGCAAAGAACCCCAGGGCCCAAGGCAGTGAGATCTAGACCCTCTTCACATGTCACCCTGATTACTCTATACCTCTTTTTTTAATATTAGAAAAGCAAGCTCTGGGTCACTAACTAGAGTCCCTATCGATATTCAACCTATGACCAGCTGCTCTCTCTGTTCTAAAGCACAGCTGTGAGCCTGGGGGTGTGCAGTGGAATCACAGGACTCAGGGGGCTTAGGCAGGAAGGACACAAGTTCAAATCATCCTGGGCTACATAGGGAACCTGTGCAAAAAACCCCACAGAAACAAAAGCCACCACAATAAACTGGCTGATGTTAAGTCAGTTGATCATTGTATTGTTATGGCCCACAACTGGTTTGTCTATATTTAAATTGGCAAGCATTCAATTTCAAAAAGTTAGTGTTTCAGCAATATATAAATGTTTGATTTCCATTTATATATACTAGGAACATGAATATATATATATATATATATATATATATATATATATATATATTGTATGTATATGGGTGTCTTGCCAGCATGTATGTCTGTACATCATATGTATGCCTGGTGCCCTTGGAGTCCATGAGAAGGGGTCAGATTCCATGGAATTATAGATAATTGTGAGCTGCCATGTGTGTTTTGGTAATGGAACCCAGGTCCTCTGGAAGGCAGCTGGTGCTCTTAACTTTGAATTGTCTCTCCAGTTCCTAAGTTTAAAATCCTATCTATCTCAACTTAATATGTTATTGTCACAATCTATAAAAGCCCCCAAGACCCTATTTTTTAAGCCTTTAGCTTCTCTGAAGGAATTTAAATATTAAATAGAAATAATGAATTTCAGTTTACCTTATGAACATCTTGATGATACTATCACCAATTTAGTTTATACATGTGCTAAATGTCTTGTGTCCTGATGTAGTTTATGTGTGTTCTAATTGCTTACTAAATTTCCCACACTAACTCATCTGGGCAAAAAATATCAGGCATAGGCACATAAAATAGCAAAATTTCAGTTTTTTTAATCTGAGTTTTCTTTGTTTTGGGATATAGTCTCACTATGTAGTCCTGGATGGTCTAGAACTCACTGCATAGACCAGCTTGTAGCAATCCTCCTGCTTCTGCCTCCCAAATGCTGAAATTATATGCAGATGTGAACCATTGTGTCCAGCTAATGATGATTCTTTAAATTACAGTATTTAGTATACAACTCCCCTGTAAAAATAAATATAGTCACAAGACAAAAATTTTATGAGCAAATGTGAACACACACACACACACACACACACACACACGCCACATATTAGTTTTTGCAGTAAATTTCAGTGACAGAATTCACAGGCTTTTAGATATATGTTGACAGCTACTTCTTTTTTGTTTGTTTGCTTGCTTTTTTTTTTTTTTATTTTTCGAGGTAGGGTTTTTCTGTATTCATTTGGCTGTCCTGGAACTAGCTCCGCACTTAGACCAGGCTGGCCTTGAACTCACAGAGATCAGTCTGCCTCTGCCTCCTGAGTGCTAGGATTAAAGGTGTGTGCCAGCCACCAACACCAGGCTTGACAACTACTTCTTAAGCAAGGGTAGTTTGTTCTGGGTCTACAATCTAAGGCAGCTTCAAATGTTTTTAGGGTGGTCCATTTGATTAAAATTGTGTGGTATGTGGCAGCTTACTTAGGCAAGTTCACATGGTATAGCATACTGAAAGCATTCTTGGAACTTCTGACCATCTCAGAACAAGATGGACTGTTGTCAAGGTGTCTAAGTGAGACAGTTTGTTTAACTGAAGTCTTTTAAATACCCAGGAAGTATAGCATGAAGAAGTCACTGTTTTCAATAGCTGAACTATTTCTGTTAGTCCCCAATGAAAAGTTCCAATTTTAAAGCCTGGCATGATAAATGCATTGTAAAATTAAGGGGGGTGGGTTCAGTGAAGACTTCATTAATGATGACAGGTATTTGTGTTAAATATTACTCTTAGGGACTGGAGAGATGGCTCAGAGGTTAATAGCACTGGCTGCTTTTCTAGAGGACCTGGATTCAATTCCCAGAACCAACATGGCAGGTCACAATTATCTGTAACTCTGGTTCCAGGGTATCTGATGTACTCACACAGACATACATGCAGGAAAAATACCAATGCACATAAAAATATACATACATACATAATACATACATACATGTCAAATAACAACAACAAAGAAAACCATTACTCTTAGGCATCAGTATCCTATCACAGAATCTCCCAAGCCAGAGGAAACATCCATTAGAGATAGACCCCTCCTATCACATAACAAAACATAATGGCTATGGAATCAGCATTTAGTCATTTCTGTTTCTTGGATGAAACAAAGCTCATATATAAACACAGAGACAGCATGGGGTGGCTCTAGACAAAGTCCACTGGCAAATTTTCATGGATCTCTTTATAACTGGAAATAAAATTGGTTGTTGTTGTGGCAGTATTGGGGATGGACCCTAGGTCCTTCTGCATGCCCAGCAGTGTCATGTTGCTGAGCTACAACTCTAGACCTTTACTGGAAGTAAGATTATTTTGGCTAATTAATATTGCATTCATTGTGGTTGTCTTTTCATGAAAAGAATAGGTCGTGAATCTGAGGAATAAAAGTTGCTTTCTTTCAATATGACCTACACTCATTTTTAAGATGCAGGAAAAAAAAAACAAAAGCCATAAGGTTTGTGCCCCTCTCTCAGTGGATTTTCTCTATCAAGAGTTAGATTAAGGAAGTCCCACTCGGGTGGGTGACAGAGGGTGCTTGGACCTCCTGAAGTCATGTGACCTAACGTACAGTGCCCATTAAACTATTAGCTTTAGCTTAAGAGAATGAACAAGGCTGAAAGAGGCTTGGTTTTTGTTTTGTGCAAAAGCATAGTAACACTGAGAAAAATTCCTGTGGTGGCTTAGATACATGGAGGAGAAAATGGACCTGATGGCATTATTGTATTCTGTAACTTTTGTGCTGTGGTAATTTTGCTCATCTCTTGGATCTTATGATTGAATATTTAGTTGTTACTATTACTTGGTGATCATGAAATGCTTCAGATTTTTCCTTAAATTATGAAAAAGAGTAACTATGGTGCAGGAGAACTGGGTTCAGGATCTCTGTTAGCTTTCTTTACACCTCAGAGATTCAGCGATGATAACAGTTCTTTTTAAGGGACCCTGGAGGAATTCTTCCCAGAGAAACAGCATCAGTGCACTAATAGATGATGTCAGTTCGTTTTTTCTACCATGTTGTAAACTAGAACGTTGGATTTTCCAGCCTTTAAAAAATGGGAACTTGAATGTTTTGATTGTGAGTCCCTTGAGCTCTGTACTTGCTTGGGGTTTTATTTCCCCTCCCTGATCCAGTCTGAAGTTCTTTGTCTGCAATTCAATCTCTATTGCTTTAATCATTTTGGATTGTACTGGTGGCTTCTCGCTAATAAAAGAAACTGGGGAGCCCATGCCAAGCCTCTTCAGTTGCAGTAAGACTTTACATATGAATTGTCTGCCCACAAGAGGGTCCACTGTCAGATTAAATTAATGAGCTGCATGTTTTAATCATTAAGGTAATAGCAATATGTGGGTTCTTTGCCTCTGTTTTAATCATTTCTGTGTTTTTACCAGCAAGCTCATCAAATGCTTTCTTTTGAGACGCCGTCCTGTTTCGCTGCAGAGAACAGCTTCTATGTGGGGCAGGAAAAAAATGCTTTAGAGTTTTGAGAAACCCTGAAGAGTTTCAGGGCTTAGTGAAATTTATAGCTGTGCCTTTGTCCTCCAGTGCTTTATTTATCAGATGGAGTTTGGAGAGACAGGTCTGTAGCAAATCCGACCAGAGTGAGATTGGATTCCCAGGGTAAAGGAGCAACAGGTGAATTTTAGCTCTTAGTAACCGAGATGGAGATAGCTTATTTTGAGGACCACAGACAATGTTTTGACCAGGTGAGCTGGAAGAGATATTGCCACGGAAGTCAGCAGTGTCTCTGATCACTTTGCCCCCTCGGAAAATTGCTTTGTATGTATTTTCAACTGGCAGGTGGGCATCTGCCTGGCACACCTCAGCCAAGAGCATTTGCAGTTTTCAAAAGCATCCCGTGAGCATGTTGCCCTTAGCTGACCCTTCTGATAAATAAAACCCGGATTCATAAAGCATAGACCAGTGGATTTGGGCACCACTCCCCCCAGAGATTTCGGCCATTCCCAAACTGATACTCACAGGAGGGATCCATCCAAGTTCTCTAGTTATATTTATTGCATTGGGTTGATGCCAAGCAGGTGCCTTAAGGGACTTTTTAACTGAATTTGCTAAATGAAAGTAACTGTTTTAATAATGAGTCCAATACATTCTGACAGCATTTGCTCAGGCACGGCCTATTATACAATACCTTCTTCATGGAGGAGCCTCTTGGGGGAAGGGATAGTACCACCCACTGGCCCCAAGTCTTCTTGATGCTCCACAGATGATGGACTGGGCTAACGGGTGTGTGAAGTAGGCACAGGTTAGGTGCCGTGTTAGGCCTGGCAGGTCCAACATGGCAGCTGCTAGCCTCATGCAGCTAGTGAACTCTTGAAATGTGGCAAAGGAGACTGAGAACCGAATCTGAAATTTACTCAGTTTTAATTTAAAAACACAAAGTAGTGGAAAGTATTTTTTTTCTATTGAAGCCAACTCTGTTGCTTCTGCAGGACCACCTTCTCTTTAGTCACTACAGTTTCGTGTCCAAATTGAGATATGCTGTCGGTATAAGAGACATACTAGATTTTGAAGACAGGTTGACAGGAAAATAATGTGTTGTTAGTAATTTCTGTATTGATTGCATATTGGAATTATGGGATATATAAATTAAGAAAAGTGGAAATGTTAAGATTACACTCACCTATTTTTCTTTTCTTTCTTTTTTGTCTTTTTGTTTGTTTTTCAAGACAGGGTTTCTCTGTATTGCTTTGGAGTCTGTCCCAGAACTAGCTCTTGCTGACCAGGCTGGCCTTGAACTCACAGAGATCCACCTGCCTCTGCCTCCTGAGTGCTGGGATTAAAGGCTTTTCTATTATTTCTAATATAGTTACTAGAACACTGTAGCTTGGGGTGCTGGCTCATGCCTGTAATCTGTAATCTGAACACTTGGAAGAGAGGCAAGAGGCTTGCTACAAATCTGGGCTACAGAATCACACACACACACAAAAAGAAGGAAGAAAGGAAAGGAGAGAGAGGGGGGTGGAGAGAGAGAGGTGTAAATGCTGCAGATCTTGGATTGGGTTATACTTGGATTGGGCATCACTGCATTGGACATGACATGCAGTATTCCTTTACTCCTCCAAGGGTTCATCTCAATTCTACCTGCTCCCATTTATAGGGGAGGACACTGGGCCTGAGAGGGGCTGAACTCGTACAGAAGCCAAACTTCCAGGGAATGGCAGATTTGAGTTTAACAGTAGGGCTGAGTGAGTTTGGAGCCTAGCTTTTGTTTCCAGAACTTCTGGCCCCAGGACTCTGGACTACTTGGGTAGATCTCAATATCCAAATAGACTGCATTTCAGATTTGGGAACCCGACTTCCAGACTCTAATGTGGCTGCTCATCATGGGCAGTGGGAGAATTCCCTTGGCTCCTGGAAGACTTCATCTTCACAGTGGTTAGTCTTAAGGCACCCGTGTTCTGTTCTATGAGTTTCTTGTTTAAAAAAAAAAAAATCCTGGGAAGTGAATGCATGCAATTAATTACTTTTTAGGGCATTTCTCATATTTTCATTTGTTTTGATTTTTCAACACTTCTTAAAAAATAGGTTTCTAGCACAACAATTGTGTTTCTGATTGCAATTATATTTCTCCTTAAAAACTGGTTTCGTCATTTTTCTCAGAGAAAGTGGGTCGTGTGTTTGGAATGAAATGAACACTTTGTAACAAGGATATCCGGAAACTACTAATACATTTAAACAAGCACTGCATTTTAATATTGCACTTGCCCTTATTTCTAGAGATTTTGCTTAGGGTTTAAAAGTCCAGTTAGCAGCTCCACCCAGTTGTGTACCGTGCAGGCAGCATCTAGATAGCTCTTTCTTGCTGCTCTTTGAGAGCTGGGAAGTCTAGCACGATTTTTATCTGCGTTCTAACAATGACTCGATACAGATGCCTAATGATGTGGGGGTAAAAGCCCACTTTATAGGAAATCGCCTGCACCAGGTTGGATGGAATCCTACAAGACTCCCCCCCCCCCCCCACCCGAGACTAAAGCCACCTTGATCTTGGGTCTCCTGAAGGACCACGCCTCTCTCTGGGCGGTAAAAGTGGTTAATGGAGTTGTCAACAGAGGGCGCCAGAGGACGGGAAAGTAACTACAAAGGGTGGCTTTGGCATATTTCTTTGGCTTAAATTACAAGAAAGAAAGAAAGAAAGAAAGAAAGAAAGAAAGAAAGAAAGAAAGAAAGAAAGAAAGAAAGAAAGAAAGAAAGAAAGAAAGAAAGAAAGAAGGAAGGAAGGAAGGAAGGAAGGAAGGAAGGAAGGAAGGAAGGAAGGAAGGAAGGAAGGAAGGAAGAAAGGAGGAAGGAAGAAGGAAGAAAGGAGGAAGGGAAGGAGGGAGGAAAAACTTGAAAATTCATCTTTTCATCTTGCAAAGAAGGTATCAGTCCTTCTCTCCCATGCGTGATCTCTGTCTCTCCAGGCCGGGGCTTTGAAGAGTGAGTCCCCAGCTAAAGCCAACATGTGGTGATTAGGAGGCTTGTGAAGTTCAGGGAAGCTTTTTATTTTTATTTTCCTTTACCAGGGGCCACAGCCATGTTTCTTTTCCCAGTTAGAGCATTAGAACTCTGCCAAGAAGCCTTACTTCCACGGGTCTTTTCATTATTAACAAATTAAGTCTCCTCATTGGGAAATAAATTGACAGTGCAAACATTAGAGCTCTTGCCTTGGGGCCTGTGCATTGTCAGTTTCTGGGAAAACTAGGTAGTAAAATAGACCAGCAGATGTGTAGCCTGCAGCCTGGCAGGCAGCAGAGACAGTAACCACCCAACATTCGTAAAGTTATACAGGAGAAAGTGACCTTGACAAAACAGCATTGAAGAAGACTCCAGGTATCAGAAAGGTGGAGGGCTGGAGACTAGGAACTGAGGGAGGGCTGAGGCTGAGCAGGAAGCAGAGGTATGTTACCACTGACTGAAGGTCATGGCAAGGAGTTTGGTCTTGTTTTCATGTGCAATGGGAAGTCCTTGGTAAGTGGATGTATGTCTTTAGATGCTATCTCTAGCTGCTGTGTGGATAATGGGCATTAAGGTCACCAGAAGGCTACAGCAGCGGTTCAGATGGGATATTGTGATGACTTGGAGCATCACAATATGATGAAAATGGAGAGTCCCAGGTAAAGCATGGGATAAAATGGAAAGGTTGTGGCTCATTGAACATTCGTGACACTAGACTCTAACTTTGAGGCTGACTGTAGTCCTGGATGTTTGCTTTTAATGGCATTTCCAGTCTTCTCTGTCACCGAGTGAGCATTCCAAGAAGAGCTGGCCATAGCAGTGTGATATATAAACATGTAGCCAGTGTCGTTACATGCATGTATGAATGCATAGAAAGATTTCTGGAATGTAACCAGGCCATTAACTGTCATGTCTGAGGAATGAGATGACAAGAGGCCCCAATCTGAACTCCAGATGTTACTGTTCTATTTGAAAACGTTTAAGGCAAGTCTTAATTGGCCTTCTAATTAGCAAAACTCATAAAATCACTATCATTTCCAATAAAGAAAAAAAAAAAAACAAACCCTTTTCAGCTGGGAAATCTGAAGGCCTTTGTAGAGCCCCGGTAATCTCTCACTTCCATTAAATCTTTGTGCTGGAATTCCAAGAGCCTTTCTATGTGGGGACCTTCTAGCCCCAGAGAACATAGATTTCTCTTTGCAGCTCATTAGAGATGCTCAGAAAATCAACTAGGGACTGGTGCAGAAGCCCTACACACCCTTTGATCTTTTCAGTAGCAAATGTGTCATTTGTAACTCGACGGTCCAGTTCTTCTCTGAGAGTAAAACAGCCACCCGAGATGCTTCTGAGAGCCTGGCTAATGACCAGCCTTTCCCAGACTGATGTATCCATTCTGACATAACCCTCACCCCTTGGGCATCATTTTCACCTGCTTGGTAAATAATTAGCCTGCCACCTGTGGATACAGAAAGGCCTAGAAACATTTCAAGCACTGCGAATGACTGAAACTACTTCTGTTTGGTTTCACCTGTACACGTGAGGATTCAGATGAAAACTCACCTCTAAGCAGGATATGGCCAGAAGAAACTCAATCTAGTGAGAGATGCATAGGATGGTGTTTAAGCTATTGTGATCGTAAGTGGGTTATGACAAAGCCAATAGTTTGAAACTGTCCAATTTAAGCTCTTGCCCATCAATCTTACCAGGAAAGAAATAAAAGATCCCGTTCTATAATAACATTTTTATGTTATAGGAGTATTTTTAAAAAATAAACCTTATTTTTAAAGCAGCTTTAAGTTTCTAATAGGATACAAGAAATACAGAAAGTACAAAGTTCTTTCATAAACACATATACATACATGCATACACATACACATATGTACACACATACACGAATGCACACACATATACACATACACCCATACACAGATGCACACACACACACACACACACACACACACACACACACACACACACACCCTCTCTACTACTGGTGCCCCATACAGATTGATCTATTTGACAGCATCTGTGTCAAAATTGATGTCTTTCTTGTCACCCTCAAAGTTCATAGTTTACAATATGGTTGCCTCTTGTGTAGTGTAGGTTTTGAAATCAATTAATGGCAGGCAATCATCACTGTATGATCATAATCATCTTCTGGCTCTGAAACACCCTCTTTACTCCACCTACTCAAGCCTGACCCACTCCTAATCCTCCGCACTCACCCCTAGCTCTCCATACTCATCCCTAGCTCTCCACACTCATCCCTAGCTCTCCACACTCATCCCTAGCTCTCCACACTCATCCCTAGCTCTCCACACTCATCCCTAGCTCTCCATACTCATCCCTAGCTCTCCACACTCATCCCTAGCCCTCCACACTCACCCCTAACCCTCCACACTCACCCCTAGCCTCCACACTCACCCCTAACCCTCCACACTCACCCCCTAACCCTCCACACCCACCCCTAGCCCTCCACACTCACCCCTAGCCCTCCAACTCACCCCTAGCCCTCCACACTCACCCCTAGCCTCCACACCCACCCCTAGCCCTCCACACTCACCCCTCACCCTCTGCACTCACCCCTAGCCCTCCACACTCACCCCTCACCCTCTGCACTCACCCCTAGCCCTCCACACTCCCCCGTAGCCCTCCACACTCACCCCTAACCCTCCACACTCACCCCTAGCCCTCCACACTCACCCCTAGCTCTCCACACTCACCCCTAGCCCTCTATACTCACTGGTGCTCTTATCAGCTTCAGAGTTTTGTCTTTTTCCTGGTGTCATAGAGTTTGAACCCTGAGAAAACAGTCAAAGTTATCCCTCTCACAGTGAGCTACAAGAACACAAAAGTTCCATTCCCTACTAGTCCTGGGAAAGTTTTAGTGCGGGTTGGGGACAGGAAGATTGGGGAAAGGACAGTGAGTCAATTAAAACTAATAATGCATGACAATGCCACAAGGAAATCTGATACTTGATAAGCTAATTTAAAAAGAATATAAAGTAAAAGAGTCTGGACAGAGGTAGCCTGCATCAGTAGGTAAAGCTATTCCCAGAGGCCATAGGTTATTAAATGAAAGTCCTGGTGCCAAAAGTGGTCTGTCAGCCTACAAGCTGTTGGTTAAGGAGATCCTGCCGTCATCTCTCCCCAACTCCAATACAGATTAATTGACATTGCTTTTGACTGCTGGCCAGAATCAGATGGTACAAGTGGATTGCTGAAGACACCGTAAATGTTGGTCTGAGTATGCACACAGGTAAATAAATCAAGCTGGAAGTAAGCTAGAGGCTTCCTTCTGGCTGGGTAGCCCTCATGATGCTAGAAAGTGCTATAGGGTTTGATTTTTTTTTTTTTGGAGGGGGGCAAGAATTATCACCAGTAGTCTTACTCACTGCTGACCCTGTATACAACACTACCAACCATCCAGGTAGCATGCCCACTATTATAGTGGCATGTCTGTTATAGAGATAACCAAGTAGTCTCGAAGAGTATTTGAGGCCTGTTCCATGATACCGAATTCACATCTAGTTCTGTAAACTTGGTCAAAAGCCTGTGACTGTGGGGATCATAGATCTTACCAGAGAAGCTGCTGCTGTGTTTTGCTAAACAGGCCTGACAAGTCCATTGAATTGCCTTCTGAATAACTAGGTTTATGCCCATAGATTAGTGCTGCTGTCTGCTTTGACCAAAGGAGTTTCTTTCTAAAGCGTTCAGTGGTATCTACAGATAACGGGCTATCGTGAGAGTAAGGGATGGCTGGATGTCAGCTGTAAGTGGGATGCCGCATCACCGCCTCAGAGGCTCAGGGAACATTGTAGAAGAAAGGGTGGGAAGAGTGTAAGAGCTGAGGGAGTGGGGGAGGGGAGGGGATGCTGACTTCAGCTGATAATAAAGCCACTGCACCTGGAACTCAGAGCAGCTGTGATTCCCTGCACAAGACAGTGCCTGCCAGCACCCTTTCATGGAAGGGAAAGGAGCTCAAAGGCCCACAATTTCTACTTGTTCCTGGTTGCTGGGAGGTGGAGAGACGTTTTCTTCAAGGTATGTTAGCTGTGCTCCTGTAAGCAACACCTCAGCCATACTACTGTAAGCAACTAGATCATTAGAACAAAATAAATGTAAAAGTAGGAGGGGCTAGTTGGGAAGAGGCAGACAATCAGTGCTAGGGGAATAAGACAGAGCAATGGAGAGGAATGCAATCAGAAACCATATGTGTGTGTGTGTGTATATATATATACATTTATACATTATATATACACACATATGTGTGTGTATGTATACAGATATCATATCAAAACCCACTATGTGTAATTGGCATATACTAATAAAAGTAAAAGACAAGACCACTTTTCAGAGCCCCTCTTTCTACAATCAGCTAGATTGTCTTCTCCTGTACTGGGGGGGGGGGTTGAACAAGAGTTTCCACATACCAGACAAAGTGCTTCCTCACAGAATTATAGCCCCAGACCTTTCCTTATTTTTATTTTGAGAGAGGGTTTTGCCAAGTTACCCAAATAGGTCTTGAACTTGCAATCCTGTTGCTTAACCTTCTGAGTAGTTGGGATTGCAAGCCTGGACCACCAGGCCTTGTTTGGCTATGATCTTTATAGTTTCTTTGTGATTGTCAAGAAGACCCAATGTCCTACCTAAGCCAAGCCTACCTCTAGTCAGCTGAGTGCAGTGATGAGGTCCACTGCCTTGCAGGAGGCTGTTGCTTATGCAGGCTGTCCTTCTAGAGCTGTGCAGAGTGTGCTCTCAGCTCTCAGCTCTTTCAGTGTAACTTCCGATGAAAATGTTTTACAGAAGTAACAAAGGACATCGGAAGACAATGTAAGCACTGCCCATGCTTTTGTTGCCCAGAGATAACCACCATTCCAAGTTGATTGGACATCTCTCGGTGATTTTTCTATTGTCGCATCTCTTTGAGCATGCTGATAGAGTACTAACTTATATAGTACTCACAGTAACTTTGGGAATTGAACACTGTTATCATTCTTGTTTTAAAGGTAAAGGCACAGAGAGGTGGAATGACTTGCTCTAGATCAAAGGGTCAATTAGAAGGGGAAACTGGCAGCAAACCCCACATCTGTAGCTAAGCTGTCAGTCATCTGAACAGTGAGTGGTGTAGAGTGGGAGTAGTGGGGATAGAGAAGGAAGGGCTGAGGCAGCCTTCACAGCAGCCATGGTGCTTGTGTTGGTTGATGCTCACTGTCAACTTGATAGGGTCTGGAGTCATCCAGGAGACAGGCCTCCAGGCCCACCCATGAGGCAGTGGCTAGAGATAAGCCCTGGGCAGGTCTGACATTAGTTTACTTGAGGTGGGAAGAGCCTCACTGAAGGAGGGAATTACTGTTCTCTAGCCCCTGAGCGGGAAGGAGAATTTGAATTGGGCATAAGCAATCATGGCTCTCTTCTTCCTGACTGGGGATGAAACACCAGCAGCTGCTTCAGACTCTTGCTGCCTTGAGTGTCCCACTCTGTAATGGAGGGTACCCCCAACGGAGAGTCAAAACAAACTCTCTCTTCCCCAAGTTACAGGGCATTGTATCTCAACAGCAGGAGAAGCAACCAAGACCTGCTGAAATCCGATTATTAAACCAGCGAATCTAAATCCAGAATGCAGAAGCCTTTCTAATTGTCTTTTTGTCATGAAAAGGAATATTCCGTTTTATTAGACGTTCATGGTCCTTCAGTAATACTTCTGTGGGTTATAAGAAGTACCTTGTATTTTTCCATTTTTAGATGAATGCAGGTTGGTGTAATTTGCAGAACCAACCATCAAAACCCATTATGGTTATTTTCATAAACCAACCACCCCACCCCTATTCAACTGTAGTCCCTCTGCACAGAGTCTGACAGTGACGATGACCTTGGGGGCTCTTTTTCTTTGTTTTCCTGAATATTCCCTGAAGCTCTTGTCCAGATGTAAACGTGGCCTTGTCATCTTGGCTTTTCCCATTTTCTTCTCTTTAATAAACTGGGTGGAATGAAGGGTTTGTTCAGGGACATTGTGGTTTTTTTCTCTTCCATGCTGAGTTGGATTAGGCCGACACCATCAGTGGCCAGAGTCAGCGCCATCTGTCAATTGTGGGTGGCCTGTACTAGTGGCCTCCTACTGTTCCCAGTGGATAGGTGACAACCAGAAAGTCAGTCTAGCCCATCTGGAGCTTATTGGCTAACTCAGAAGAGAATTCCAAAATGCAACCAGGCAGAGCCCAAACCTCCTGTTTGTTGTCTGAGTTTGGGTCTCTTGGGTAGGATGACTTGAGAAAATTTCCAGTAGTATGGTCTAAATGAATAGACTTTTCTGAAGTATAACTTTTACCAAAAATAAAAAGAAAGAAAATTTTCTCAGGATCCAGTGTAGTAATACAGACCTGTAAATGCACTATGGATAAGGCCGAGGCAGGAAGAGCCAGTGTTAGAGGTCACTCTAGCTTAAAGAGTGAGTTTGAGGCCAACTTGAACTACAAAGGAAGGCCTTGAAAGTAGTTTTTTAAATAAGACTCTAAACTAACTCATTTCTCCAGCATGCCACACAAAGTAAAATTCCTCATGAAGATATATGATTTTAGTTGTTACTAGTTCTAAGGGAAAAAAGGTAAGGTTAGTGGTTTAAAAGATAAGTATTGTAACAAAATACCAGGGGCTGCTATGATAATTCATAGACAGGTTGGGGACTTCTTGCTTCTTCTTTCTTGAGTGTACAGAGACTAGATAAATATGACAGGATGGAAAAAATAGAAGACATGCAAGGAAACCACTTTATAAATAATCAACTGGATCAACTAGAGTATAGTTTCAGACCAGAGCCATAAAAGCAAACGTGCTTTTGTTTTTATTTTGCAGTTTTTTTCTTTTTTGGTGGTGGTTTTTGTTTTTTTGGGGAAAGGTTTCCCTGTGTAGCCCTGGCTGTCCTAGAACTCACTCTGTAGACCAAGCTGACCTCGAACTCATAGATACCTTCCTGCCTCTGCCTCCTGAATGCTGGGATTAAAGGTGTGCACCACCATCACCTGGTTTATTTTGCAGTTTTATGTGAACATGTAGACATGTAAGCATATTTAGTTTCATCTCAGTCTTAAGCTTATATAGTGAGCATTCTCCTATAGAACTACTCTAGGTAGTACCAATTTTGGCACATATACTATTGTAACATGAGTTCTAATCGTTCTTAATTAAAAAAAAGTTCAGAGTCAGATATAGGGAAAAGTGCTGAGAGATCAGAGATCAGAGAGAAGGAGCAAACCACAGCCACCTTACCTACTCAACTTCCCTGCCAAAAAGGCACCAAACTCTGTCTCCTCCTGTGTTATCTCTTCCTGTTTGGCTGTACAGATTTCCAGACCTCCGGTTAACTAGTGGCTAGCTCCGCCCTCTGATCTCCAGGCAAGCTTTATTTGTTAGAGTATAAACAAGGTATCGCCACACACCAGGGCAGCTCGGATGGCAGGACCAGTGAGGAATGAGGGTGTGATTCTCTGCTGCTTCGCTGAGGAGCCTAATCAGACCCACGCCACAGAGGGGCACCTGTCCTGCCGCCATTCAGGAGTCTGGCACACAACATTTCTCCCCGCAGCTTCGAACATAGCATAGAGGAAGGCAATACGCTCGCTGCAGAGTCCCTGGACTTGGCTTTCCTACCTGCCAAGTTATTCGACTCTGTAGACAGGTGACTTCAATGCACTGAGCTAGAGTTCCCTCATCTATGGAATGACTGCTGTCACCACCTTCCTGGCAAGCTCTAAGGACCAGATGAGCAAAGTTAAGGAGACAGCGTTATTAAAGAGCATCACAGCGAACGCTTCCCACCCTGACTTCATGTCCTCTCCTGTCACAATGAGCTGTGTGCTCTGAGTCCTATCAGCTTTTTGCTTTAGCATAGAATCCACATGCCATGTTTTAAAATACTGCTGCTTGTGTATACAGAGAGGGGAGGTTTCTCTGTGACACCAGTGGCTGGAGCAGAGGAAAATGGTCTCTTCTACCTGTCACCCTCCCTCCCTCCTCCCTCCCTCCCTCCTTTCCCCCCTTCCTTCCTCCCTTCCCCTCCCTCTCTTCTTCCTTTTCTCCCTTCCTTTCTCTCTTTTCCTCTCTCTCCCCCCTCTCTTTCTTCCTTTCTCCTCCCACCCTTTACCTCCACTACACGTGTTCACATTGGCCCTGTGATGAATTGGTTTCTTCTATTCCCCATTATTAAGATACGGCTTAAAGTATTCACTTCAAACAAGGAGCTGTTTTCCTAATTGCTAGAACAAATGTCTTCATGCCCCTCACAATGTAAAGGAGGAAAGAGTGTGAAGATGTGTTTTGAAGTTACTCAGAGTGAATTAGGAATGAGTATGTCTTTAGCTTCTAGCCGTTCTTTCCCAAATCTGAGAGTCATATGGATTGTAGCTGCTTCCAAATGGACAGGGGAGTATGCTGGACTGGAATGACCCACTCTCTCCCATGCTTCTTTCCCTTGTGCCATTATAGACTACAGAGAGTCTAAATTTTAAGAGGGATGGGGAAGTGTACTTCTTTTCAGTATGCAGGCTACATACCTGGGCATCCAAAAAGCAGTGGGTAAACTCTGACTAGACAAGTAGGTGAATTAATGAATGAATACCTTTTTGACACCTGTTCTTTTTTGATCAACACCTCTCACCCCAAGACTGGAGAGTTTCAGAACAGTGGTTCTCAACCTGTCGGTCATATATCACAAAACCTGTATATCACATAATTATGTTATGATCCATAATAGCAAAACTACAGCTGTGAAGTAGCAATGGAAACAATTTTCTGGTCGGGGGTCACCACCAAATGAGGGACTCTGTTAAAGGGTCACAGAGTTAGGAAAGTTGAGAACCACTGCCCCAACGATTCTATTCTGTTTGCTCTGCATATTTCTGGATTTTATGCATAACCCATCAGCTAAAATTTCGTCTGGGTTACCCCCCACAGTACATTAAAAAATAGTGTCAGATATCTCTCCCACCCAAGGCCATATTTATCCTATGGGGTGTCAGTACTATTTAAATCAGAGGCCACAGAATGACAGGGGTATGCCTGTTTAAATGTCTGCCATGCATTCCATATGCTGGTACTGAATGCATGCTTTTGATGATGGCACAAAGGGCAGCTTTGGAAACGTTTTATGCTATACCATCACCAATTACATTTAGATGTTCAAAACTGGCTTCAACCCAGACCTCCCAAGAAGGGTCCCAGTGGCCAAGTCTGTGAAGGAATGCCTGGAATTTTGACCTCTCTTCCTTAAGTATTTGTCCAGCTTATGTGCTTTGATGTATTTTTGAATTAAAAAAAAAGCATATAATCTACCCAAAGTTTTCCTGATTGAGGCATCCAGTATCATTAACGAAGACAGAATGGCTATAGGTTTTTTTGTTTGCTTTTTGTGTTTATTTTCGCTTTCAGCTTAAACTATAACATGTAGGAGGTAAATATCTGGCTTACAGAAGCTAGAAGCCAGTCTATACTGCTTAGGAGTGTGATTATACAATGAGAAACAAGCAAGAGGCATGTAATTTTACAGAAACCAAACCCATGGTTGTCTTCTTTCCTTTGGGATGAAATGGTCTTCCTGTAGATGCTGGGTCTACCCCAACACCCCACCCCCTTCATGAAGCCTGAGGAGTGGCACTTTGATGTGAAAAAAGGCTGGGTCAAGAAACGGATGTAGAAACCGGTGTGGGGATGGGAGGAGCTTCCAGAGACAGGAAAAGGCATTGTCCCTTGGAAGGGTTATTTCATTCCTTTCTGTCGTCATTCATGCTGTCTGGTTCATTTCCTCCCCCAGGTTGGTGTGAGCTGGAGGAGAATCTTTTGTTAATGAGGTCAAGAACAAAGCTACCCATTCTGCGAGGTGGTTAGGGCTGAACTTTCAGGTTTCAGATTTTATGAAAAGTGACTCCAGAATTAATTTGGTCTTTGACTGAGCAATACCAAAGCTGCTGGCTAAGAAGTACAGAGTCCAACTGGTGTGGCTAAGCGATGTCAAAGAATCCAACTGGGTTGCTTTCCCAAGGGACTACCTTAACTGGGCAACGTAACAATTCTGGCAGTGTGTACAAAGAACCCTGAAATCCTGCTTCTGGTCGGGTGCCTAGCCACTGAAAATACACTAAGATACAAAGTTTCTTAAGAGTGTCATTTTATAGATGAATAGCTGCCATTGGAGAGTGTGATAAAGGCAGAGTGAGGCCGTGAACATGTGAAATTTATGGCCTTGCTTTCTGTGAGTACATCAGCAGCCCCAGTGCAGGTTTGCTTTCTGTGAGTACATCAGCAGCCCCAGTGCAGGTTTGCTTTCTGTGAGTACATCAGCAGCCCCAGTGCAGGTTTGCTTTCTGTGAGTACATCAGCAGCCCCAGTGCAGGTTTGCTTTCTGTGAGTACATCAGCAGCCCCAGTGCAGGTTTGCTTTCTGTGAGTACATCAGCAGCCCCAGTGCAGGTTTGCTTTCTGTGAGTACATCAGCAGCCCCAGTGCAGGTTTGCTTTCTGTGAGTACATCAGCAGCCCCAGTGCAGGTCCCACCGGGGTTTTCTCAGCGCACCTCACCCTCTGCCCTGTGCCTCTTTCTGCAGATACAATTGCCAGGCAGTATCTTCAGCCAAACCTCCATCAACTGGGCCATGGTCAGGTCCCATCGGGCGTCAAGGACTTGTCATTTACTATAGGACTGCTGGGAATACTGGCCTCGGCTCTCAGAACCAAAGAACATTACCTTTAGGATCCAAAGACACTGCAGCCAACCTTCACTTCTGATCTGAGCTTGGTCTGAATTGCCACAAACATTCTTTCAGTTGAGGCTGGGTTCAATCCAGACCTTTGTTCTAGATCACGAGGAGTGGGGGTAGGGGGTGAGAGGGTGAGGGGGTGGGGGGTGGGTGGGGTGGTAGTGTTCACCTTTAATCCCAGCATGTCGGAGGCAAAGGCTGGCACAGCTATGCGAGTTTGAGGACAGCTTGGTCTATATAATGAGTTTGTCTTAGTTAGGTTTTTTTATTGCTCTGAAGAGACACCATGACCACAATAGTTTTTTTTTTTTTTTAATTCTTTATTGAATCTTTGGGGATTTCACATTATGCACCCCAATTCTGTTCACCTCCGTCTTTCCCCCTCATCTCTGTTGTACCTCTCTACAAACCAACAAAGCCAAGTAAGTAAGCAAACAAAGAAAGCAAGAACAAAGAGAAAAAAAAAAAAAAAAAAAAAACATTAAATCAAAACGGAGCAAAACCATACCCGAAATAGCAAAATCTCTTCTTCCCCTTCTTTCCTGACTCTCCATCACCTCCCCTCCATCACCTCCCCTCCATCACCTCCCCTCCATCTCTTCTCCTCCATCTCCTCCCCTCCATCACCTCCTCTTCACCACCTCCCCTCTATCACCTCTCTTCCATCACTTCCCCTCTATCACCTCCCCTCCATTTCCTCTCCTCCATCACCTCCCCTCCATCACTTGTCCTCCATTTCTTCTCCTCCATCACCTCCTCTCCATGACCTCCCCTCCATCTCCTCCCCTCCATCTCCTCCCCTCCATCATCTTCCCTCTATCACCTCCTCTCCATCACCCCCCCTCCATCACCTCCCCTCCATCACCTTCCCTCTATCACCTCCCCTCCATCACCTTCCCTCTATCACCTCCCCTCCATCACCTCCCTTCCATCACCTCCTCTCCATGACCTCCCCTCCATCACCTCTCTTCCATCACCTCCTCTCCATCACCTCCCTTCCATCACCTCTCTTCCATCACCTCCTCTCCATCACCTCCCCTCCATCCTGATGTCATTGGAGGCTTTGGTGTGTCATATAGTATGTCCCTTTGTCCCATCAGCCTGACTGACAACTGTCCATTGCAATGAGTCATTGGTCTGGTTCAAAGCCTCTGGGTTTTGGTACTTCTTCCTCACTGGATCTTCACCAGAGCTCTTCTAGGGTATCCTGTGTCTTAGAGATCTTTCTAGTATCATTCCACAGGACCAGTCCCTTCACAAGTTCCAACAGGACCCAGATGAGGTATTTGCTAGGGTGGGGGGGTGGGTCAACTGAAGGCCCAGTTGTGGGCCTGGATGTTAGACAGTTAGGTCAGATCAAGCCATTGGGACCACCCACCTCAGGTGTGGTAGCAGAGTCAGCTCCCCTACATGCCTGCCCTCAGGGTAGGTTCATCCTCGCCTGTGGTGAGGGGTGGGGGCTCTCTTTCCAAGTGCAGAGGCCAGCTCTCTCACTGTAGTGGCCATTGAGCATCAAGGCCAGCTTTCCTAGGGCAGTGAAAGGCAGGACTGGCTCGGTATAGTCCTCTGATTTCATTTTGCATGATCCCTAAGGCCTTTGAAGGTGCCACTGGTCACATACATCAATACAGACCCCAGTTGCAGCTGTACAATGGATCCATGCATGGCCCTTGGCCACAGCTTAGGCCTGAATGACCTCCTGGCTCTGGGTGGAGGGAATGGCCACTCAGGTGGGAATGGTTCCAGCAGCCCTATGTTTGCAGGGTTCCATCAAGGCCTCTATGTGACTCTTAGTGGCAGTGTAGGACTTGAACTTCAGGTGAGACCCCCAATTGCAGTATAACCATGGACCCCAACATGGTCCTTAGCAGCAGCTGGGGGTGGATGTCACCACTGCCCCCAGCAGCAGTATGGCCCTCACAAACTACCTTGACCCTTGATCTTGGGTGTCTGCACAGCCTTCGATGATAGCAGGAACATCGGACATCAGCATGGATCCTGGCTACAGTGGGGCCACGGACCCTGACATGGCCTTCAGCTGCAGCTCAGGCCCAGACGTCAGCATATCATTGAGTAGCAGCACAGACCAATCAGATATGGATGAATTCTGGTCCTTGGTCACCGACCCAGACTCAGGTTGCTGGTTTGACCCTAGGCTTCTTCATGGCACTTGGTGGCAACTGGAGCCACATGTGTCTGGACCCTGGCTGCTACAGAGCCACAGACCAGACAAGGTCCTTGGCAGCAGCCTGGACCCAGACAACACCCTGGTCCCAGGAGGTAGCGTAGGCCACCCATATCTGTATGCCCCCTGTTGGGCACAGCAATCTTATTTAAAAAAAAAAATTAACTAGGGTGAGTGGCTCCCTCACAGTTTCAGAGGCTCAGTTCATTGTCATCATGGTGGGGAGTGTGGCAGTGTGCAGGCATTGCACACCGGTGCTGGAGCTAAGAGTGCTACATCTTGCAAGCAACAGGAAGTCAACTGATAGTCACATCGAGGGAAGCTTGAGCAAGAGACCTCAAAGCCCATCCACACAGTGGCACACTTCCCCCTAAAAGTGCCAATCCCTTTGTGGGGGCATTTTCTTTCAAATCACCACAGAGTACCAGGACAGCCAGGACTACATAAAGAGACTCTGCCAACAACAACAACAACAACAACAACAACAACAACAACAAAAATTAACACACACACAAAATCCAACAACAGCAACACCCAAGAGGGTTTAAGATGAGTCTTTTTTTCTAATCTGCAATTTTAGTACATTAAAAAAGAAAAAAGAAAAAAACAAGACCCTTACAAGGGTCACGAGTTCAACTCAGAGATGGAGTGTTTGCCTGATGTGTACAAGGTCCTGGTTTTGCTCTTCAGCATGGTGCAGCCTAGCAAAGTAGACAAATAGAAGTAAGCAAACCAAAGCATGCATTAGGAGAAATGCACACAAGAATAAGCCAAGGCAGCTCTCAGAAAGCACCTCAGCCTGAGATGGTAAAAGTCAGAGACACCTTCTGTGTGCTAGACAATGAATGAAAACAGTTCTAGCTCGCCAAGATCCCAGCCCTGGGGGCAGACAAACAAAGATAAGCACCCTGTGCGGCTGCCACAACACAAATCGGGGTGAAGTGTTAGAACTGTGCAGAAAAGGAAGAAGGAAGGAGAGGTGGGGAGGGCTTTATCCAGGAGACGCCCACTTCAGCGGGGACGCTGAGGAGTCAGAGCTGAGGGGCGGGGCAGTGGGACACACCTTGCCTGAGCCTGGAAGCCATTCCTCTGTGCTTTGTACTAAACCACTTCAGAATCCACCCACTTTGTGGTACCTGGGACTGAGCCCAGGCTTTGTACATGCTACGCAAGTCCCTTGCCAGTGAGTTACAACTCCACAGACTCATTTTCCGAGGTTACTCAGGTTACTTCAGGTGTCTCCTGAAGGTGAGATGAGTTTATTTTTGTCTTCATTTTATTCACAAATCCTAGGCATAAAGCACAGGGAAGATGGTCCATTTTTTCTCAAGTTTGCATAATTTTGTACTTACATTCTCACTATTGAGGACTTTTATAATAATGAGATTTATTCAGAGTTTTATGTTAGCTGTAAAAAAAAAAAAAAGACGCTGGATTTAGAGGAAACTTCAAAACTATGCACCACAATCCAGTTATGTCTCTAACTGTGGATTCCGAACTACTTACTAATTGTCAAATTATTTTAGCCAAGGTTGAATCCCTTAATTTTTTTCTACCCATTTGAGTCAGGACCAAATGAATACATAAGGCCAAATATACTTCCTCTACGAAAATAGATTAAGAGTATAAATATGGGGTCAGTGTTAACTTATGGTATTAAGCAAGAGAAGATGGTTACAATGTGAGACTGGGGGTTTTTGTTTGTTTGATAGAAGATTTATTAGAACTCCAAAGCACTACATGGAGATGCATTGAAAATACTTTTTATTAATACTTCCCTGTTAAATGTGATTTTCCGAGAAACACATAATATAACTGATTTAGCCATTTATGGTTATATAGATAATAGTGTCCTGTGTTTACACAGGTGCAAGTACCTGCTTAAAATCAGTACTTTAGAACAAGTTATGATGCATGAGACTCTGCCAGTCCCGTAGTCCCATGAGCTGACTGTTCTGTTGCGAAGTTAATGAGTTCAGTCATTATTGAGCTCAAATAGCACATCCGATATTCTACTCCATGTAGGAATGTAAGTCACATAAGGTCCTGGCTCTAGAGAAGCCTTTAGTGTCGTAGGGTAGACAAGTGATAAGCAACACTCGGTGTGATGGATGTCCCTGCTAACTAGAAATGCCACTTACTACAACCTGCACCAGTATTGATGAGCGACTGACTGTGAGATCATTTTTAGAGATGTTGATACCTGTCTTAAACTCGAAGGAATATAGCACCCCCCAAAGTGGAACATAGTACACCATGTTAGACTAACCAAGGAAAAACTTCAAATAGGGATGGCCTCTGATGGGATAGATTGTAACTCATCCTGGAGGAATAAAGTCGGTCCTAGTAATGATAAAAACAAAAACAATAGCAAAAACAAACAAACAACAACAACAAAAACATGCCAGGGCTAGAGAGACAGTGTAGGAGTTAAGAGCACAGGCTGCTCTTCTAGAAGACCCGGCTTTGATTCCCAGCACCCACACAGCAGCTCACAACCATCTGTAAATACAGTCGCAGAGGATCTGATACCTTCTTCCAGCCTCCATGGGCCCTGCGTGTGCATGGCACACAGACATGCAAACAGACAAAAACATTCATGCTCAATTTACAAGAACATTCTAGACAGCTGAAATAGCCTTAGGACACAGAAACAGAAGAGCACTTGAATGTTTAAGTGTCTCAGCTGTACTTCACAGGTTTGATAGCAATTGCTTCGGTGTTTCCTGTAACTGCCCACTGACGTTCATTAAAGAGCACCACACCGCAAAGCTGTCTGGCTTTCCGCTGGCCCTCTACAGCTGTGCCCTTTTCCTAGTGTTACATACCTGTCAGAGCCCAAGGTCTTGCTGAGAGGCTCTGCTTCCAAGGATGCTCATGGTCAGCCTCCTTCCTTCTGGACCAGCCTAGGCCATCGCTCTCAGCATCACTATTTTCAGTGTGGTCTGCTCTGTTGGAGGATCTGGCCCCTTAACAGGAGTGAGCACCACTCTGGAAACCTTGGGTGGTCTGACCTGACATTTTTGCTTCAGTGGCCATAGACATTTGAAGTCCCCAGGAGGCAGTCTGAGCCTCAATTTTATTGGCTCCACTTTTAACGGAACTTGGGACAGCTTCCTCATGGGTTGGTTCTGGAGGCCCGGCTGGCTGCATCGGGCCATGGTGGTTTCCTCCCCGCCTCACAAAGGCTAGCTGGTGTCTCAGCGCCAGGCTTCAACTGTGTTGTGCTCCACCAACTCAGAGTGGGATCTGCTTCCTCCAGGGTTGCTCTCCGCCCAGTTGGAGACCAGCTCTGCCTCTGTTGTTCAAGACTTTAACCCTGACTGCTACTATTTTCCTTTCTTGGGACAATGTGTCTTCAAAACACTGGGAAACCATTGTAGATCTTCACACTAAGCCTGGTTTTCTTATTCTTTTGGGGGAGAGGGAGCAGGGGGGAATGTAGGGGGGTGGGCAAGAGATGGCGAGGTGGCACTGTTGTTATCCATAGCCAGGATAACAGTGTTATGCCCCTAGCATAGCTTTTCCAAGATGCTGACAGTCCCCTGAAGAAAGGCTCATTTAGATGAAGAAACGAGCTACCTGGAAGGTCATTTTATGTGACAAATGTGTCACATTTATGTGACAGTATATTCTGTTTACGGTTTCCCCCCTCCCACCCTCCTACTTCCTCCACACCTCCCCTGGCTTCTAGATCCACACCCTTTCTGTCTCTCCTTAGAAAACAGATATCTAAGAAGTAATAAGAAAGTAAAATTATAATAAGTAAAGCCAAAACGAAGAGATCAGAAGAAAAGAACAAGCAAAAGGAATAAAGCCCAAGGAAAAGCCCCCCCAAACAGATATAAATGAAGAGATCCACTCTTTCACATATTCAGGAACCCTGTAAAAAAAGCCAGAAGCCATAATATAAAATAATAAATAATAATAATAATAATAATAATGGCTTTTTTTTTTTTTTGCTTTCATTTGTTTTGTTTTTAAGACCCTGAGTCATTATGAGAGTCTGTTGGCCATCCACTGCTGGGCTTGTAGTCTACATTTAAGAGTAGTTTGTTTCTCCAGTGAGACTCCCTTGAAGAAAATGAAGTTTTCATTTGCAAGTGGTTATCAGTTGGACACAGCTTCTAGGTTAAGGATAAGGCCATGCGTTCATTTCTCCTTTGGGCCTCAGGACTCCATCTGGAGCAGACCAGTGCAGGCTCCGAGCACGATGCCTCAGGCTCTCACATTCATGTATGCATAGGTCCTTCTGTGTTTAGAAAGCCTTGCTTCCTTGGTGTCCTCAATCCCCCCTGGCTTTTTCACTCTTTCCGACTCCTCTTCTTAAGGGCTCCCTGGCCCCTGAGGAAAGGGATTTGATGAAAATATACCATTTAGGGCTGAGCTTTCCCAGGTCTCACTCCGCATAATGTCTGGCTGTGGGCCTCTGTACTTGTTCCCTTCTGTTGTGGGAAGAAGCTTCTCTGATGATGCTTGAGCAAGGCATGGGTCTATGAGTGTAGATGAATGTCATTTGGAGTAATTTTGTTGCTGCGTTCCTTTTGTAGAATGGTAGTATTTGGTTTTACTCTAAGTCTCGTGTTCTTGGACACTCAAGCAGTGTCAGGTATGGCTTCCGTCTCATGGAGTGGGCCTTAAGTCAAATCACATACTGGCTGGTTACTCCCACAAGCTTTGTGCCACCATTGCACTAGTGTATCTTGCTGGCAGGACACTATCTGTATCTATATCTGTAACTATGCATACACACACACACACACACACACACACACACACACACACACACACACACGACCAAAATGGATGGAAATATTTAATACTGGATTATGGTAATAGTTACATAACTCTTAGATTTTCTCAAAATAATCATTGGATTGTATACTTAAGATGGTCAATAGGCTATATACCTCAGCAAAACTGATTTTTAAAAGCATTATCCCAAAGAAGCCCAATAGATGACATCCAATGTGGTATTAACCAGCCCATCTCCTAACTCCATTAGCTCTTGATCTCTAGGTGCCAGGATTCATAGATGAATAAATTATTTTGGGGTGGTTTAGAGACAGGGTTTCTCTGTGTAGCCCTGGAACTTGCTCTGTAGACCAGGCTGACCTTGAACTCACGGAGATCCATCTACTTCTGCCTCTGGAGTGCTGGGATTAAAGGCATGTGCCACCACTGCCTGGCAGTCAAATACATATTTTTTATGAATTGCTGACAAACTAAACATCACTCATAATTAGAAGTGTAAGTAGATCAAAGACAAAGAAAACATTTAGTTGTAAGCAAAGAGAGAAAGCGAACAGAGAAAGTGTAAACGCCGGCTCGACATTCTCAGCCAACTAATGTGTAAGAGGTCACAACGTCTGAAAGGTCAATGAGCCCCTTCACAACTTCTTCTTTTCCCATCAGGAAGTTCTAGCTCTTGTGAGTGGGCTGAGGACAGCTGGCTCTAGGAGAACTCACTCCAACAGAGCACTCTTGGCTGTCTCTGAAGACCAGAAGCTGGGATGTTTTCTTTGTTTTCCCAAAGGCCCATTCAGTGGTAGGACCTTCCAAGAACAGGCTGACTTTCTTCTAGCTACCGTCAGTCACTCATGCTCCCAGGCCAGTAGTAGGGTCCCAGGCAAGCTCAATGTAGACTCACGGGCTGAAGTTGTTAATGGGCCACAGGCTGGTGGTATCAGCAGCGTGGCTGCCATGCAATTGTTAATGATCCACCATACACAGATAGTTCTCTCTGGCTGTTTGTAAAGGCGAAGTCATGGCCCAGGTAGGTTATATATTTTCTGCTAGTAGCCAGAGGCAACATCACACTCACCTGTGTTAAGGTCATGCCTGGCTACTCTCTCTTTCCAGTCCCCACAGAGCGGCTTACTCTTCCTACCTACACATCTCAAGACCAAGTGGGCTGTAGACCCTGTATTCTAAAGAAACCTGATTCTTTCTAGTACTGCTACTTGTTTATTTGCATATTCACATCCTGTTCTCTCTAACCTCCTACTTTGCCTTCTTTCTAAAACTTCTCTATTATAGTTTTCACTTTCTCTAGCTTGCAGTTACCCAGCTAGCTAAATGCAGCGACTAGCATTCTTTTTGACCTTGTCTTAAGGAGCAACCAGTGTAGAGTTAACCACACTTTCATTCTTTAGAAGCTTTTGGGTCCTGACAATGCATTCCTTTATTTTTTTTTTTCTTCCATAGCATTGAAGGCCTTTGTGTCTCTCTTTCTGGATGTTGTTCTGTGCTCAATTACTGGATTTTTGAACATTCCACAGGCTTGTGCTAAGGTTCTCTGTCCTTGCCCTCATTCCGAGCAAACAGTCCCTTTGCAAACTGGAATGATGACTTCCAGTTATTTCACAAGTTCCACAAAACCCAGAGTTTACATATGCAACCCGTTTCTAACATACAATTCGATTAAAAAAAAAAAAAAGCAAAAACAAAACAAAACAACAACAACAAAAAACCCCACACCATAATTCTTGATTTTCTTTTGCTTTGAAATCTGTCTTCTCTTTTCCACTTCAGGGAAGGGTAGCAGCATTTGCGTGATTATTCAAGCTAGAACCTATAGTCAACTCTGGATCCTTCCTTTCTTACCCATAAGTCCATCTGGAACGTAGCTGCTTCCTCAGGTTTCACATGACCATATAATGGAAAGGAACAGCTATGACCTGATAAATGAACAGAATTATAGAACAGATACATGAATCCATGGTAATGGTTTACCAGGCTGTCAGCGTTCCCTCTGGAAAGAACAAGAGAATGTCATAATACTTTTACAAGATTCCTCCCAAAACATCTCTGTCTCTCCCTCTGATATTTTAGATATGGCTCTTTTCCTTCCATATGTAATCTTAGGATGCTAAATATTAAGCAGTAGGAAATTAATGAGGAGTGGGGCTTTTCTGTGGTGCAGCTGTCCATGAGTCACCTATAGTTTAAGTAGTTCCAAATGAAAAGACATTTCCTTCTACCTCCCTGGGAAAATCAAGGCACACTGTTCACCAGCATGTCTAGTAGGCTCACCCTGCAAAATCCATCTCAAACCTGACTGTTATATTTGCACCTTTATTCTTTAATCCAGATGTCTACCTGATGTGCCTGGCTAGCTGGTCTTCCTGTTCCCACACTTGCTTCTCTCAACCCAACCTCTGCATAATAAACTGTGATCTTTAAAAAGCACTGTCACTTCAGTTACACAAACTCAGACACAATTCCCATGCTTGATTTGCACCTGTTGCATAAGGCTCATTGATTGACACACGGGTATAGATGGTCTAGGTCTAGGTATGGATATAATAGGGGTAAAGATAAAGCCCTTTATCCTTTTTTTTTTAAAGAATTATTTATTTGTATTTTATGTTCATTGGTGTGTTGTCCCCATCTATGTCTGTGAGAGGGTGTTGGATCCCCTGGAACAGGAGTTCAAACAGTTGTGAACTGCCAGGTGGGTGCTGGGAATTGAACCTGGGTCCTCTGGGAGAGCAGCCAGTGCTCTTAACCATCTCTCAGGCCCCACAGCCCTTTATTCTTTAGAGCAGTCATTATTAGTTTTCCCTGTAGACCTTTTATGATTCAACTCAACCACAACCTGACTGGTAATCAACTACCTCTTAGTGTTTTTAGGAACTGGTCATGGTTGAGTTAAAGGGGCCGACAGAGAACTAGCCATGAGTGGAGGAGATAATTGCATGAGTCAGCCTTCTTGCATCTAATGACCGAGACAAGGAAAACTAATGGAAACAGAGTTGCTCTCCAGGGCACGAGTCCTGTGGGTGGATTGTGGGAGCATCACAGGCCTTTGATCAGAGCCTCTCTTGCTCTCATTCTGCTAAATTTATAGTGCTTTATTGTTGTTGGGGTGGTGGTGGTTTTGTCTTTTGTCCTCATAAAAATTCATTATCTTTGTATATGTGAAATCACTTTTAAAAATCAATAAGTAATAATGTAATATTTAGCACCTTAAAAAAAGAAATGGCACACACATTACGTATTAAGCTTGGCAGTGAATTCTTCCTTGTCCAAACTTTAGTCAGTTAGTTTCCTTTGACCCTCTTGCTAGTTCATCCCTGGCTCTAATCCAATTTCAGCAGAGAACACTGGCAACCCAGCTTACCAAACCCTCTCCATCCTCCCTATCACACTGAACTTCTTCCTCTCACCTTGATATAGGGTCAGGCTCCTTTCCCACAAACCCTTGATGCTTAACGGAAGCAGGCAAGGATAGAGAATGGCTTAGCAACCTGGGGCTCTACTTGGGTTAGTCTATGCACACTCCTTTTTTCTAATGCTTGGCAGGCTGAGGCCCTTACCTGTAAGTGCTATGCACAGCACACCTATTTGAAAAAATGCATCTAGCAACCTGTTAGACCCCAACCAGCAAAAACTGCAGGCACACCCCTCTCTGAACAAAGGAGTAAGTTCTTCTTCCTCTAAACAATTGGCAGATGTGAACAGTTTCCATTCAGATACACTCCTAATACTTCTGTGTAGGAAGGTGGAGGGCCAGTACAGCTTGAACTGGCTTGGGGTGCATGTGAAATAAGGCAAGCTGTGTCCTCTAAGTGAACTTTTAGAGAATCTCCTGTTTACCATCTTATGCCTATGTATAATTAGGCATGCATATGATTAGAGTTAGAAGTATTACAGGAACAGACATGCACAAAGAGCAAAGATCTATGTTATCCAAGCTTGTCAGTCAAACTAAAGAGCCACCTACACTATGCGCTTGGTATATTAGTTACTTTTATTGTTGCTATGACAAAACTCCATGTCCAAGGCAACTTATAGAAGGAAGTTTATTTGGGCTTAGGGTTCCAGAGTGATGAGTCCAGTATGGAGGGGATAACACAGCAGCTGGAGCAGCCATAGCAGCTGGAGCAGCTGGCTGAGTATGAACCACAAGCACTAATCAGAGAGTGAACTGGAGATGGTGAGACTCTTTAAACCCTCAAAGTCTGTGTGGTGGTTTGTTCCTCCGTTCTGGCTGCTCTGGATCTGTCTGTGTAGATTAAGGTGGCTTTGAACTCAAAGAAATCCATCTGCCTCTGCCTCTCTAGTGATGGGATTGAAGGTGTGTGTGACCACAGCCCTCCCTGCCATTTTTTTTTTTTTAAGCAAGCACCAGGCTGCTGATTAAAGACCTGATTAAAAAACATTACTGTTTTCCATTTTAAATTACTTATCTGTTGTTTTTAATCTAAGTTGTTCAGGAGTCAGATCTGGGGATGAAAAAAACCTGCTAGACCAGAGAAGCCAAGAAGCAACCAGCTGACCTTGCCTTTTGGCCCGAGAGCATCACTTCCCCGATCCCAAAAAAGACAGTGAATCTCTAAGTCCCTCCCTGTTCCTTCCTGTGCATCTCTCTATCCCCATTCCTGGCCCCTCCATCCTCTCTATGGTAAGTTCACACCATGTTTTCACTGTAGACATCTCTCGGTGTGCTTGCTGCCTGCTCGTCAGAGCTGTTCCTTGTCTCCCTGCACCTCTCTTGGCGTTGCATGTTGTGGGTTCACTTTGCTTCGATCTAAAGGCTCCTGTACTTTAGGTCTCAGATCTTCTTCTGTGTTGGCCAATATTAGTGAAGTGAATTTTTTGGGAGCTTCTCCCAAACGGGCTGTGAAATAACAAATGAACTATATCATTGAGAGGGGAGCGTAGTTCCTCCTCCTGTGATGACAGCATCTGACAGCAACAGAAAGGACACCAGGTGGTGCTAGCTCTAGTCTGCAGGAGGGCTGGCAGCTTGTATCCTGTGGTAGGACCACAGAAGTGTGACTGACCAGGCTGTGAGGAAGCCTAAGCTAGACTCATGGCAAAGTGATGTGCAAATGCAGAGAGATGCTTAGCCATAGTCCAGCTGCTCAAGTCAACGTCATTGAGACCCTTGGTATTAAGACTCAAAGACTATTTACCCCCCATGTACTGTCCATACTGTCAACTCCATGAGATATAGTCCATGTGAGTCTATTCCTACATGTATGTAACTACTAAGTCTGGATATAGTTCTTTTCTTTGTCTCCCTGAGGACATTTGATGATGTTTGATGACCAAAACCTGGGAGGGCGGGGCAGTTTGCTATTTATCCTAACTAGAATTGTTCAACAATGCTGCTGTATGTCCTATAGAGAATAGCACAGCCCCCTAAACAAGTGTCCTCCAGGCTAATGTGACAATGGTGCTGAGCTTGAGAAGCCCTGACATTACTTGAGAAACACCTAACATTACTCTAGTCCATGTGTAATGTACATGCTTGGTCTTTCTTAAACACATGACCCCTCTTCAAAATACATTTGTTCAAATTTTCATGATATGCCACTTGGGCATTTGGGTTCATCTGAGAAGCATGAGGTTGGAATGTCCCTTATTATAGTTACTTACTGTTCAGTACTTTTATATTATTGCCTTTATTTTAATTAATACTTTTGGGAAAGGGTCTCTTGTAACCCAGTACCCACAGTGTAGGAGAGGACGGCATTGAATTTCTGATCCTCCTAACTGCTGGGGTTACAGATGTGTACCTACATGTAGGCTTTCTTGTGATGCTTGAATTCAGAGTTCCACACATTGGAGACAATTACTCTACAAACTGAGCTGCATCCCAGACAATTCTTTCATGTCTTTAGAAGGCTGGGATTAGTGGTTTAAGAAGAAAAGTAGACAGTAAGTATAATCCCTACTTACTTCATTATTCTCCTTTCCTAACTCCGATAGTTTGTGGTATAAAGTCTCCTATGTGTTTCTCCCAGCAGCTTTCCTGCCTCACAAGAGGAAAGAGCACACCAAGCTCTTTCTCATCACCAAACAGTGCTGTCGTCGTCATAGCACTGCAAGCCTTGTCTTAAGTAATAATGGAACTAGAATAGGAATTTGGGTCTATCCTAACAGGTACCTGGATTCTGTTGTGGCGTGTTCTTTGAATCGAAATCAACAGCGATGTTTAAGTCCTTTTAACTATACAAATTCACCTTCAGCAACACAACAAATAAAATGTGTACCCTCTTCTACTTTCATCAAAACTAAAACCGCCGGAGGCCACCATTCCGTGCCACCCAACCATTCCAAAGGCTGCACCCCGACACAGTTGATTATGGCCTTGCAGACAAAGTGGGGATTTGCAGCCCTGTGTTGGGACATGTAGCACATTCGGGAGGCTTGCAATAGCTATGTCTGGATGACAGCTATGTTTGCGGAGTGAATTCACTCAGGCTGAACTCAGCAGTTAGTCATGGTTGGTTATTTCATGCTTTACCACTCCCCATCTCCACCTCATTCTCCAGCCTCACCAGCTAAGTCTAAACAGTTGCCACAAAAGGTCTCTGTGTCCCCTGCAGTCCTCACACAACCAGTGACTTGTGATATATTTTGCAAAGCTAACCATTTTGCTCTTGTTATTTAGTGTGTGCTGGGCCAGTCTGATCCTTTGGAGGCCTGGAGGATGGAAGATGGCTTCCGCTGCTTCCGTAAGAAAGGTCCTTAAGAAAGGAAAGTGTAGGGGAAGGGGATTGTGGGAAGAGGAGAGACAGGGAAGAAGGGGAGGGGCTTGGGGGAGGAATCCTGGGCAGCAAGCCCATTAGAGAGAAGAAGGGGAAAGGAGATGAGAAACAGATTACTTCTTCCCAGTGTGGGTTGAAATGATCTATGAGTTAGCAAAGCATCCCCTAAGACAGTGGATCTCAACCTATGGGTCAAGACCCACACAAGTGTTGTATATCAGATATTTATACTATTCATAACAGTAACAAAAATTACAGTTATGAAGTAGCAATAAAATAATTTTATGGTTGGGGGGGTCACCATAACATGAAGAACTATATTAAAGGGTCGTAGCATTAGGAAGGTCGAGAATCATTGCCCTAAGATAATCATGAGGTCAATACTATTTTGTAGGTCTGAAGTGGTAGGTTGTTAGCAACGTCATCTCAGGCTGGACAACTTTTACAAGGGTTAAGCACCTCTTCCCTAAAAAATTCCATGTCCACATTTTCCAATGTGGAATGATGGGCGTTTAATGTTGCATGTTAACACACCATATTCTCCATTCAAAAGGTTCATTTTCCCTTTTGATTGCTAAAGAAATAAAAGTTTTCAGAGCCACTATACTTTGTGGGGTCCCTGGGCCCTTCACCCTGTGCTTGGCAAGATGCCAGTCCTGGGGAGAGGAAAGAAATGGGCCAGGGTGTGGTTCTATTGAGGCACTGCACTCTGTTCCTTCCTAGATTTTATAGTTCCTTTTTGGAGTTCTAGGCGGTAATTTCCACTTTCTCTTTGACAGCCGAGCATGTCTTCCAGTGTCCAGCTCCAAGTCTAGCTCATGCAATTATCAAGGATGCGCCCATTTCAACTGAAAGCTAATTGTTAAGTTGGGACTTTTGCTTGTGTGTGTAAATTAGCTTGGTTATCATCCTGAAAGCTGCACATTTTAATATTTTAAAAGCAGGCAAAACCTCAAACATTCTCCTCTCTATATGGGATACCACCATTTCCATTATCCGAGGGACCATTTCATTGGTGGGTGCATTGATACACAGGCAACTGGTAGACCTCACTCCAAGTCCCCCACAACTAATTGCCCTTCTAAAACTGGCAGAAAACACATAGAACCCTCCTTTGAAAGCCACAGGGACCTGTGTGGGTGAGTGATGTTTTATTCCTTTGCCCTTTAGGAATTAGCCTTCTTCTGACAGACTAGCTGTGGCACTTTCTCCCACAAACACCCACATCTCAAGTGCCTGGGGAGAAAGGGGTGGCCAGGCTGATTATACTGAGATGATATGGGAGTGAGTGGGAGGCAGCTTGTCAGGCCAAGGCTCTGACTAGAACGAGCCAGACATTAGCAGATAACTGAGAACAACTCTGGCTCGGATTTAATTGGTTACTCTTAGCATCACACATACCTGGTTTAATGAGAATCACTCTGTCATCAATTTATATGAGTGAAGGTTTGCCGACTGGTAATTCTTAGCCTTTGCGGGGGTAAAATCCAGTCCCCTCTCTTTACTTCGTAAGCATGGTCCTCCCTCCCTCCCTCCCTTCCATCCCCTCCCCCAGGCTCCTATCTCAGGCTGACTCTGTCTCAGTGGTAGCAGAGGATGACCTTGAATCCTCCACCCCCTGCTTTCCCCTCTCAAGTGCTGAGGTTACAGCTCTGCATCACCTGGCTGAGTCCAGAATCATTTGTACTTTGAGGATAATTACCAGAACTATCTGCCTATGTACTTTTCACCTATCTCTCTTCCTCATTTATTAAGCATGCACAGGATCCATCAATTCAATATCAGACATTTATTCATATCCCATTAACTTCAAAATTGTGATGTTTTCACACTGAGGTAGCTCATGGTTACTGTCAGCCAAAAGCTGCTCCGATGTTGTTTGTTTTCCTGCTTGACATAATGAGCCCCTTCACGTTCCTGTCAGCTGACCTCTTAAGGACCATCTGAGGTAGGCTTGTGAATGGGATCATTGTCTGATATCTAGTAGTCTGTCCCAAAGGTAATCTCCTAGCGCTACAGTTTGCAAAATGGCTGATGTCTGTGGTTTGAGAGAAAATCCTGGTGTTAAAAGTGAATCTCTTTGCAGAAATACTGTTCCCATAAAACACTTTGGAGGCACAGATACGAATGATGTAGCTGGCCACTCGAATGTGATGTTAACTCAGTATTAGACGCTGGGTGAACAAGAAATTGAACCAATTTCTTTGGATGATGATTTCCGTTGTGTGGATGTGCAAGAGAAATGTGCTAAATGGCTGTGGATAAATATGTTGCTTGAACCAAGTAGAGAAACATCTAAGAACAAAATATAGTGCCTTGATTTTATTAAGCGTCGTGTCATCTTTGGAGGCTGTCTTAGTTATGGTTTCTATTGCTCTGAAGAGACACCATGACCAAAGCAACTCTGGCAAAGGAAAACATTTAATTGTGGTGGCTCACTTATGACTCAGAGGTTTAATCCATTATTGTCATGGGGGGAAGCAAGGCAGCATGCAGAGAGACATGGTGCTGGAGGAGGAGCTGAGAGTCCTTACATCCTGACTCACAGGCAACAGGAAGTAGTCTTAGACAGTGGGTGAAGCTTGAGCATATATGAGGCCTCAAAGCCCGCCTCCACAGTGACACACTTTCTCCAACAAGGCCACACCTCCTAATAGTGCCATCCCCTTTGGGAGCCATTTCTTTTCAAACCACCACAGAGGTTATCTTTCCCTTTCTTTCTTTCTTTCTTTTTTTTTTTTTTTTTTTTAAGATTTATTTTGTTTTGAAAAGAATTATGGGTACAATTGTTTGTCTGTTTGTCTGCATGTGTGTGTGTGTGCCTGGTACCTGAGGAGACCATAAGAAGGCACTTGGATCCCTTGGAACTAGAGTTACAGCTGCATGTGAGCAGTCATGTGGACTCTGGGAAGGGAACTCAGTCCTTTACAAGAGCAGCAAGTGCTTGAACCACTGAACCATCATTCTAGCCCCTCCATTTTTCAATGGAGTACAAAATGGCTGTGCATTTCATCATGTATCTAGTGCTAGTCCTGAGTGAGTGATGGTTTGTTCTTGCAATATATTTCATTAGAGAAATATTTACTGAATGCCTGTGATGTTGGCCAAGTGGTGCGAGGTGCTATAAATGGATAGGTGCACTCCCAGAGGGCTAAATACTGTGGAGAAAAAAAAATGTAGACCACATTATGAGTATATTATAAAAACAGTTCACCTCTGATGCTCAAGGTACAATTCCTGTTCTCAAGACAAAGACAGAGAAAAAAAATTGAAAATGGTGGGTAAAAGAGCATGAGCTCCTTACAGTTTTAGAGGAAGCGAGTTACTGTTCCAAAATGCCAACCAGGACTTGCTGAGTAGTCCAAGATAGGTTATCATGTTAAAAATCCACAGAGCAAGTGGGAAGCTGGTAACTCCTACTCATAAGTAGTTCACATGGCAGAGGTCACTAGTAACAGGCAGGAGATGGGTCTAGACTGGCTTGGGAGATCTTGGACAGTGCAGTGAGTGCTTAGTCCTTATATCACACACAGTGAGGCCATTAGGCAGGGTTAGGCCAGGTAATATTTGCTTTTAGAAAGATCACTCTTGCTGAAGGTGCAGGGTAGAGCCATCCTACCCCCTTTTCCTTGCCCTGCAAGTAATGAAACCAATCGCATCAGTTCAATTAGAAGAAGAAGGAGAAGGAAGAGGAGGAGGAGGAGGAAGAGAAGAGGGGGGTGTAATGCTGTTTTCCAATTTTCCCCAACTAAACTGCATATTTATTATGATAATGCAAAAACTGCTAAAACTATTGACTTTGGTACCCTATGGCCTCTGCCTAGTCACAGTAACTACGATCATTTTTCAATAAAGTCCCGTCGAGTTACTTGACTAGGAAAGCAGATTAATAAATCCACCGAACCAGAAAACAACAGATCAATAAACTCACCACCCCAATTACACGACAAAGTCAAAAATCAAAGTGTTCAGTTGCCCTCCCGAGCTTCTGAGGTACTGGAGAATTTTCCTCTGAGATTTATCAAAGGTTCCTGAGAGACAACGAATGGTTCAAATGAAAACTTGATTGATTTTGTGTTTCTGCCAGAGATTTCTACAGGTCACAGCCTGTCAGGTATTAAAGAAAAAAAAAAATCATATTTCTACCAGAGCTTCCTTTCATGGTGCAGAGGTGAAGAGGCCCCACTCAGGGGGCTGGACTGATAAATGCTGGTCACGTGTCTGTTTAAACAGATGCAAATGGAAATGCCAAAAGGCTCAAATTCAAAGGAAGGATTCAGGGCCTGAGACAAGTCCCTTTACAGAATCCCACTTCTTCGGCAAGGCACTGCGTTAGAAATGTTTCTTTGCACAGGCTGGCCAGGCAGGCAGCTCTGTGCAATTCTCTCATAGTCCACTGGGGCACTCGCCTTTCTTTTCTGGCCCACTGAGAGAAGAAGGGCTGCTCATCTGGCAGGTTCCGTGTCATGGTTTCCTTGTGTCATTCCTCACGAGATAGTTTTGTTTTTTTCCCCTAAACATTTTATCTTTAGTTGTTTTGGGGATATGTGGAAGGGGCAGGGTGGGATAGCCCTGCAGGAAACCATTTAAAGAATGTAGATAATACCGATCTGTGTTGAGTCATCCTGTGAGAGGGTAATGTGCAGCCTAGCATCCTAGTAAGTTATTTATCATGCCCCGGGGCTTGATGGAATACAGCTTCCTTGATGAAGAGATAAAAAGGAACGACATAAAAGCAAGGTTTAAAAAGAAAAGACTCATTAAAAGTGGATCTACCTTTTGGCTTTACCCTCTTGGGGTTTTAAAAGTTATTATTTATTGGTATTACTGAAAATTTTCATCACAAAAATTTACTTTTCATCTTTCCAGGAAAATGGAGAGTCCGACTAGAGAGAGAATGGAGTTGGAAAGAAACAGAAGTGCAGAGTGATGGAAAAATCAGAAGGATTTGGAGGTAAGAAGGGGGAAGGGGAGGAGAGAGATGGAGGAAGACAGAGAGTCTGGAGAAAAACCTGGGAAATGCTGTTAAAGAGACCACTTCCCCAGAAAATAGACACAACCTGTTCCAGAAAAGTTGCTTCTCTTTGTTGAAGTCAGTAGTGGGAGGAGTTTGGCCCCATTGGCCAGAGAAGACTTTTTTGGGGAGGGGTTGGGGTTTGGGGGGGCATTTCAGACAGGGTTTCCTTGTGTAGCTTTAGAGCCTGTCCTGGAACTCGCTCTGTATATCAGGCTGGCCTTGAATTCACAGAGAGATCTATTTGCCTCTGCCTCCCAAGTTCTGAGATTCAGAGAAGACGAGAGGACTCTTAAAAGGTCACAGAGAACTGAACTAGCCCCCAGAAATAATGGAATCTAAACCAGAACTCTTACCTTAACGTGAAGGCATGAGGTTATGGTGGGGTATCCACCAGAGAAGACTAGCCAGTCAGGGACTACACTGGGTGTTCAGGATCCTAGTGTAGCACTGAGTCTTTCTTGGGGTGAGCTTTTAAGCTGTTCTAAGTATGTTCTAATCTGACATACTTCAGTTAACAAGAACAGTTAGCCAGAAGCAGGACTCCAGAAGCCAAATGTCAAGGTTAGTACATTCACAGACTTTGCCAGAACTGTAAACTTTGATGGCTTAGGTCTTTGTTTTCATTTTTGGCAGATGGTGCTGTCTACATACTGAGTTTTAATGCTTGACTGGCACTTCTGTCATGGAGTCAGTTGTGCTAAGGTCTAGGGCTTTGTTACATGGTAAGGTTTCTTAAGGCACTGTGCTGTTCTAGAAGGCTGTCTCTTAGGGTCAGTAGGAAAACCAAGAAAGAGTGAGGAGGAGGGGAGGGGATACTTTTTTATTTCATGATGAAATCCATCTTTGCCCTCTGCTCCCATTGCTCTTCCAGACAGCTCTTTGCTAGTAAACAGCCCATAGAAATCGTAGAAAGCATGGCTGATTTTCAGGGCAACATTAGGTCTTTTCTAAAGAAAGAAATATAATAAATCAGGCGTTTATCTTTTTCTTAAAGACTTTTTATTTTATGTTACATGTATGAGTGTTCAGCCTGCATGCATGTATATGTATTACACCCATGCCTGGTACCTGCAGAAGCCAGAAGAGGGTGTTGAGGGTGGCAGATCTCCTATTTATAAGCTGTATTGTAGATTCTGGGAACCAAATATGGGCCTTCATGAAAAGCAGTGAACTTTCTTAATTGCTAAACCACCATTTAATTGTTTGAAAAGACTGATATATGAACTATGTAAGTAACAAATTGAACTGTTCTGGTTTTTGTTTTTTGTTTTTTGTTTTTTTTTTGTTTTTGTTTTTGTTTTTTTTTAATAAGGTAGGAAGGAAGGATAGATGGATAGATGGATGGATGAAAGAAATGAAGGAAGCCAGACAGCCAGACAGCCGGTAGGGTGGCTCAGGTCTGTAATCCCAACAAGTAGAAGGCTAAGGCAGGTAGACTGCCATGAATTCTAGCTAGTCTGAGTGACAGTGTGAAACCCTGTCTCAAAAAGATGAATAAGAAAGGAGCCTCTATTACCCATAAGGCTAAGCTCTCCCTTTGCCTCTGTTGTTATTGCAATTGTTCCCAGCCTCTCTGGTGATACTTTGTATCTTTCGGCTGACTACAGCAAGCTTACATTTTAGTGATGGAATCCAAGGCCTTGCACAAGATACTCCAGCACTTTGCAGCTGAGCTAAACCCCCAGCCAAACCCACTTCTGTCTTTACAGTCCCTCAGGTAGGAATATATAGTATTGCTTTTCTGTGCTTTTAACACCAGCACTGATAGTCTTTTTAAAAATTGCATGACGTTGAAGCTATATGTGAATATATTCCTATTCCTTTGAGTCACATGTAACATCCTGAGGCAAATAGGTCACAGTGTCCAAAGTCATTGTCCTATGATTTATAATTAGGTGACTTCCCCTTGGTTGATTATTTTATGATATTGTAAACACATACTCCATCCTTAAATAGGCCTCCACGTGCACCTACGTAACTATTTCTTTCTCTAATAAATAAATATATTTCCTTCTAGCCTTTGGGTCCCCAGGTCATACAAAAGCCGTTTGAATTTAGCTCTAAGCCTAAGAGAATCCCGTAAGTTGTCTCAGTGTTGAAAAGCCAGGGAAAATTATGTTTTAATCTTTGCAAAACATCAGTTTTTTCCCCAGCTATATAGAATGACCATGATTTCTCTGTAATATATGGCATCCAGAAAATGATTACAGTATTTAAATAATTCTTCTCTGCTTTGTAGTTTGTATGCTAGACAGACACTTCAGGTATAACATGGAATCATTTGTATTTGAATTTTTGTATTATATAATTTTTGTTGTGAAAGCATATGTAAACCAAGGCTTCTAGACTAACACACAGAGCCACTCCATAAGAATATTGTCTTACCACTGACTGAGTTCTTAACTCATAAGACGAGAGAGGGAAAAAAGGCGAGTAATGTCCAAATTAAGTGGCCTGTCAGCTTCCACAGCCACCTCTGATATGTAGTGTCTACACTGGTAGCTTCAGGATCAATCCACTTGCAAAACATTTGAGCAGCTGTTTGCATGCCATCAACTAATGAAGCTTTTTTGAGAGCTCTTATTAATGGGGCAAAGCCAGAGAGAGGATAAAGAAAGCAAGAGTGGACCGAAGAGGCATTCGGAAGGGTAGCCTCTGTTTCCCTGGCCACTTGTGGAAATCCATCTCAGCTCAACTGGGACCAATTGTGAGTCTTGGCCTTGGGCAAAATTCCTATTTGCAGTCAATAAATTAATGGGTGACACCTTGAAAAGGGTTGGCTAACTGAATCAATGTCTGATGTGGCATTCTATCCTCAGGCCAAATTCCCACTGAGCTTCTTAGGTTGGAGCTGATTGAAGTGATGGAAGGACCCTTGGATTTTATTTTAAGTCTGTTTTGCAGGGCAGAATGCCAGCAGTATGGAGGTACGGACCCTCTCACGTTCCTATTCCTGTTCACCTTCTCGAACAGGCACAGGACTGATGTTAACAGGTCTCATTTGGACAGAGCTTGACAATGTATGGAGCTCTTTGTCTGCTCGTGGCAGTTTAATGTTTCCTCTCAAAAGGTTGTCCAGAGAGCCAGAGGTGACCATTCCCTTACAGTAGCTCCTTTGCAAACCTCTGGACAGCAGGAAGCCGAGAAGGGTGCTCTGTTGGTTCAGCTGGGTTTTACAGCTGAAGATAACAGGAACCACAAATCTGCCGAGGCTCATGTTTTCTCGGAGGGGGAGGAAAATTCAGGGAGCGAAATAAAGAGAAGTTGAGGTTTAATGTTTCATAACTGTGTGCTCTTTTCCAGGTTTTATTCCTGTAATATTCTCTGTGTGTGGCCAGGCCCTTTACAACACAGAGCTATTGAAGAAAAGGGAGAGGAAGGAGGAAAGGGGAGGAAGGGTGGAGGGATGGATAAAAAAAAAAAAAAAAAAAAAGAAAAGAAAAAAGAGCCTATGGGGTATGGTAGGAGGCAGAGCACAGCTTTCAAGTCCTGACCGTGACCTTAACTGGATGTAATCAAGGCCTCCAGGGGACTAAGCAGGCCATTCGATTTTGAAAATAGAATAGGGGACAAGTACACACAGGGAATTTATAGTGGAACCAGAAGAGGGAAGTGATCCACTTAGTATCTCCTCTGGAAAAAGTGGGCTCTTGAGGCATCAGAAAGGTGCTGGGCTGGCCCCCCCTCTTTCCCTGACAGTATGGGGTGAGGACTGGTCACAAATCTGATGGGAAAAGACAGGAGATAGCATTATAGAATAATCTTTGGTATGTTGGAGGATTAAAAAATAGAAGACAAGTTTCATGTTTGGGGGGAGGGAATTAGTGTATCCGCATTCTATATGCAACACTGTTCCCACCACAGACTGAGTTTGCTGTCAGAGAGAAGTCTACTTTGTTTTTTGGGTCGTCCAAGCTATTTCCTGCCTTGGAGCGAAACCCAGTGCAGCGACTGAGCCCTGACAATATTCCTCTGTCTCTGAGTAGCCTGATTTTAATGAAGGAGCACCACCCTTTGAAGGACCCAGAAACCACAGATGGCCAAAGACAAGTTCATCTTACCTCCTTCTTCCAGAGCACAATTTTCTCTGCAGTGACAGGCCACAGCTGAGGGGTCTGAATGGAACTACAGTCATCTTGACCTCTGAGTGGCCACACAGCATCACAACAGCACATGGTAACGATGATGTGCTGTACCCCTGGAAAGAGGCCACTAAATGGGGCCCAGCTATGAGTTCTGAGCTAGGTTAGGGATGCCCAGGCAGAGTGTATGCTGGGCAGGGCAGGGAAAGAGGGAGGAGAGAGCGGCATCGGGTGGAAGGAAGGATTCCACAGTGGCGTTTGGTGGTGCTTCTTCATTGGCAAAGTATTTCTTAGGAGCACAATGCTGGAGCTGAGGAGACCTGGGATGGTACAAGATACAGTCACTAGGGTGAAGGGCGTACTCAAGGGCGAAGGGCAAGCTTAAGCTGAGTTTGGGGCTCCTGTTTCCCAGGTGGCTATCAAACGATTGTTTTCCTGAGTAAGGATTTCAGAAAATGAGTTAGCACTGAGGTGACCCAAGAAGACACTCTCCCAAGGCTCTGCTTCCAATGAGCCTCTCAGAGCTTGGAGATGGACTAAATGGCAATAGGGACCGGGGCAGCCTCACCAGCATTAGGATACTGTAGACTGTTTGTCTAGCATGCACAAAGGCCTGGTGGTGCACTACTGGGATCACAGCACTCTGGAGGTGAATGCGGGAGGTCTGAAAGTTCAAGGTCATTCTCAGTGACACAGGGAGTCTGAGACCACCGTAAGATACGCCAGGTGCTACCATCACTGTGCCTCAAAGGACATAAGAGATCTGAGATGAGGCTAAATCTCTCTTGAAATTGTGATATAGGAACAGTGGAATTATGAAATATCCACATCAAATGTCACTGCTCACACTAGATGCCTGGCTCTGCTTCCTTCCTTCCAAATTCATTTGTGTGAGCTTCCTGGCTAGAGTCTCACAGGTGACCCTCCAAGGCTTCAGTTTCATGTGGGGCCAGAGCATCCTCCTTACAACCTAGGGCTACACACAAGAGAGACTACAAGGGAAGTCGATGCAGTCGCTTCCTTTATACCAATTGGGGGAATAAAAGAAAAGGAGAAAAGTGATGTGGTATGGTTTTGAAAATGCAAATTCATCTGAAAAATTGATGTCATGCTTTTCTTTATTTTGATATGTATTTTTTTATAAAGTCTGAGAGTTTCATACATGCATACAGTGTGTTTTGCTCATACTCTACTCTTCTCCCTAACTTCTCACAGATCTTATTCTCCTTTCCCTACTTTTTGGTCTCCTCCTCTTCCTCTTCTTTTGTTCTTTGGGGAAAGGCTCTCTCTGTAGCCCTGGCTGTCTTGTAACTGATAATGTAGATCAGGCTGTCCTGGGACTCACAGAGATCCACCTGCCTCTGCCTCCCAAGTGCTGAGATTTAAGGCGTGCGTGGCTGTCTTAAAAAATACAAAACAAGCCCAAAGAGTTCAGTACATAGAGCATGGGACCACCCACCTGAACATAGTTGACCTACCAAGGGCCACACCCTTAATGAAATCTGATTCTCCCTCCCCTAGCAGCTACCCACAGCTCCTCCTCCACTAGGGGCGGGGACTGTGAGCCTGTCCCTGCTCCCTGTTAGAATGTTGACAGCTGGTTGGAATTGTGCAGCCACAACTACTTTGAGCACAGCAATCCCATTATATCAGGAAAACTCAAATTATCAAACCCAAGTCTGGTTGTGACTTCACTATCCTGGGTGGGAGCATTTCGAGACACCAGGTCTGGGAAACCCTTGTCTGAAGCCTCACAAGTTCGAATCGGTGTGTCGTTTTTCTGAATTGCTATCCCTTAACTCTGAGAGATCACATTTGTGTTCCTGTCATATGCATCTAGGCAAGGAGCATATGCCAGGATCTGGCTTTCTGTGTTAAATGGCATTCAGTGTTAAGCATCTTTACGGAATCTGTGTCCATGCCTTACATCCAATAACAATGCGAGCAAGTGCAGAGCTCCCTGGCTTACAGAGGGGCTACTGTCCACAAAGTTGAAAATGTTGTAAGTTAAGATGGCTTCAATGCTCCTGACCTAGGGAGCATGGCATGGAGTGGTAGATGTTTCCTCAAGTGGCCTTAGTCTTCCTCACTGTCACTTCCCAATATCACAAGACAACATCCTGCTACGTGTCACCAGCCAGGAAAAGCTCAATATTCTACATGCAAAGTTACAGTATCTACTGTGTTCTGCCCATTAATCAAAAACTTCATTTAGATAGCAGGGGGAGGGAAAATTTTTAAGGAAAGGAAGAAAATCTTATGAACATGAAAACTAAGAATATAAGCACTTGGGGGCTGGAAAGATGGCTCAGAGGTTAAGAGCACTGTTTGCTCATCCAGAGGTCATGAGTTCAATTCCCAGCAATCACATGGTGGCTCACAACAATCTAAAATAACAACTGGTGTCTTTTTCTGGCTTGAAAGCAAACATGCAGGTAGAAGGCTGTATACATAATAAATAAAATTTAAAAAGAGAATATACGCTCTTTCCTTATCTTTTAGAAGCTTGTTCAGAATTTTTTTTTCTTTAAGTTTATGTGTGCAGGTGTTTTTCTGGCATTTGTGTCTGTGTGCGACATGCTTGTCTAGTGCTCTCAGAAGTCAAAAGAAGGGCATGGGTACCCTGGAGCTGGAGCTACAGAAGGTTGTGAATGGCCATGTGGATGCTGGGGATTGAACCACGATCTCTGAGCCACTGAGCCAAGTCTTCAGCCCAACTTTTTAAATGTGTGTGCTTAATTAACACAAAAATTATATGTATTTGAAGTGAACAAAACAAGGCCATACCTCCTAATCCTTCTATCAAAGAGTTCTGCTCCCTTGTGACTAAACATTCAAGCATATGCTCCAACAGGGGCATTTTCATTCAAATCACCATGAGCAAGATCATGAGAAGAAGTTGTCTTCCTGTGTCTGGCTTATCTGACTTAACATCGTCCTTTAGGTTCATCTGTATTGAAAAGACAGAATGCTCTTTTCCATGACTGACTAAGTTCATCATATAGTTGAGCCATGTTCACATCCATTTCTTAATGGATATTTAGGTTAATTTCCTATCTTGACTGTTTCAATAATGCTCAATAAACATTTCTCTGATTCTGGTTCTCTCTCTCTCTCTCTCTCTCTCTGTGTGTGTGTGTGTGTGTGTGTGTGTGTGTGTGTGTGTGTTGCTCAGGACTGAATCTAGGGGCTCACACCTGCTAGATAGATACTGTACCACTGAGCTACATGCCCACCCCCTTTTAAAAATGTTTAATTTTGGATAAGATCTCATAAGTTTTTTAGGCTATACTTGAACTTGTGACCTTCCTGCTCAACCTCCCAGGAGGCTGGGATTACAGACCCAGTCTTCATCCTTTGCATGCACCCCAGCGCAGGGATTGCAGATCTAAGCCAGGGTTTTTGTTTGTTTGTTTTTTAATAAAAGAGTAGGTGACACTTAGTAGTAAAGTCCCCCAGCCCCCTCAGAAGATCCGACTATGCATGTAGTCATCTAAGCTGAGCCCGAATCTAATAACCTCATTTCTTTAGTTCCTTTCAGGTAATTTTCTTTTGTCTTGTCTCACTGCACTCAGGAGAAAAGTGGCCTTTACGGCAGGCATGGGTGACCCTGCTGCATAGAATGGGATATGGGCTGCAGACAGCAGCTCCTCATTGTTTGTGTGGTATGAATTTACAGTGCTGAGCCCGAGGACGGATAATTCATGCTGGGAGGCACAAACCCAAAGAAACAGCACATGGGATCACTTGCCTGCTGGTGTGGCTTGCCCAGCTCAGGGCAGGTTCAGCACAGAGTGCTTCCTTCAAGCCCACATTGGGCAATTTACCTGTGTGGCTCCCTTTACTGAAAATACCAAAAATTCTATTTGTGAATGTATTCTTGTACGGTCAAGCATACTAATGCCAAAAGTTAAAATTTTTTTTTTTAACTTGGAATTTTTTTTCTTCTATTTCAGATAAAATTTGTTTTCGTGGACCCTGATAGCATGGCCCAGACTTAGTACTGTGTCAACAACCTCTTGTCTAGGTCACCCCTGACTGGAGAGGGTTAAAGGAGGAGGTGTCTAGTAGGATAAAGTAGCAGTAGTAGGATGGAGGTTCCCAGATGGTGGTATTGGGATGGGGTTTATTTTAGTAAGTAAAATGAGATGTTTTCAATGTTGTGACATGATATCACATTATAATTTTTTAACAATTTTTATTTAGTATGTGTGTGTGTGTGTGTGTGTGTGTGTGTGCAGACAGCCAGACGTAGCACATGTGTGGAGTGCAGAAGGCAACTCACTGGACTTGGTTCTCTCCATCCACCCTGTAAGTCCCAGTGATTGAACTCGGGTCTTCTGGCTTGACAGCAAGAGCCTTTACTAAGTGAGCCATCTCACCAGCCCTACATGTCCCATATTGAAGAGAAAGTCCCTTTGTGGAGAACATTCCACAGGAAACAAGGAAGACAATCACCAGAACCAGGAAAGAGAGGTGTGCTTACCTGGGGGGGGGATGGTAAGAAGTTGTCAGATTCTAAATAGACATTACATTTTAGATGGAAAAGGTTTGCTGATAGATTCAGCATTCAATGCTAGCAAAAATTTAGAAACTTCAAAGCCTTTCCTTGAACAATCAGAATAGCCCAGTTATGATTTATTGAGATGGGAAAGTTATAGAAAGCTCATTTAGAGAGGTGGACGTTCAGTTTCAGGTGTGTTGAGTGTTAGATGTATGCTAGGCATCAAGGCAAGTCAGATGTCTGGAGTTTAGAAAGTGGTCCAGGTTGGAGGGAGAATTTTAATGCCAGCTCTTATAGATGGTACTTAAAGCCAGGGGAAAGGCTGCTGCTGCTATGCAGACCGAGGGGAAACAGCCCTGCTGGCTTAGGTGCTCTGACTGTTAGAGAGAGCAGGAACACCGAGTTGGAGACTCATGAAGTGGACAGCAGTGGCCCAGAGTGACATGTTCTGGGGGCCAAGTGACGGCATACCTAGATCCACAGGAGAGAGTGCATCTAAACTCTGGCCATCGCAGACTGCTGAACAGCCCCTGAAATCATGGCACACACCCACAGACTTCCTTCCTGAGGGGGGAAGAGCTAAGCACCTGCTGCCAAAAATGGAGTGGAAAATGAATCTAACTGCTGCTCACACTATCTGATAAATAGAGACGTTTAGACAACCGTGTGTGGTTCACTGAAGTCACAAATATCCCTGAAGTAAATTAACCTATTCTCCTGGGGAAGAGTCCTCTCTATACACGAAGTGCTGGCTCTGTACACATTGGAAGAGGACGTCTTCCTTGGAGCTGCAGCATATTTCTGATTAGTATGGAAGTTAAGGGATAGCATGTCCCCAAGGCACTGGCTGGAACACATGGGAACATGCACATGCACACTTAAATGTAAGTCTTGCATATGAGAGAAAACACACACCATTTGCCTTTCTGAGTCTGGCTTATTTCACTTAGCATGATGATGTCAAGTTCCATTCATTTTTCCTGCAAGTGGTATAATTTCATTTTCCTTATAAGAGATTAAAATTCCATTGTGTATATATGCCATCTTTTCTTTATCCATTCTGCCACTATGGGAATAGGTATGGAGGTTTCTCAGAATAAAAACCTAACAACAGAACTACTTCATGACTCCTGGAGATATATATATATATATATACATATATATATATATATATATATATATATATGCCCAAAGTCCTACCATAGATATATTGTTACACCTGCGTTTATTGCTGTGTTGTTCACACTTGCTAAGAAATGGTAAGAGCCTTGATACCAATCAATAGAAATAACGCTTTCATTGGGTACTGAAAGTTGGTAAAACAGTTTCCTGGTATGAAGGTAAGTTGAGAAATGTCTACTTCAACAAGGAGCACAATATGAAGGAGTGTGCAGAGTGATAAAGTGGGGACATCGGGGGTCTAGTGAAAAGTCCAGGGGCTCAGGAGACGCGTGTGAGGAGACAGTTGGCAGTACAGCTACAGCAACTGCTTTGTGGTTCCAAAGCACCTGGTGGGCCCAAGACGGGAGCCTGGATTTATCCTGCAGGTGAGTCATTTGTACTTCAGAGTGACACGGGGTGCAAGACATGTGACTGGAGGCACACCACTTACTTCAAGCATTTTTGTTTTGATTTGCTTTCATCTTTTTTTTTTTTTTTCCCTACAAAACCCCAGCCGGCCTTATGACTCTCTGTAAACTAAGCTGGTTTCCCACTTGCTGTAACCCTTCTGCCTTCTGGTGATGGGATTGCAGGGGTGAGCCACTATGCTAGGGCTTGAAGTTTTCTGGATTTTTGTGACATTTTTTTTTCCTCCAGGAATCCTACACCATAATAGATCTGCATTTCATATGATGGAGAATGCATTTTCCCCCTAAAGCTCCAAGACAGGTAGACATCACACTTTCACTCTACGTTTTAATCGTTTACAACACCATTGCAGCTTGGAAGGCATGCCTTCTATCTGGAGAAACACACTGGACAGAAAATCCTAACAGAAGGATCTGAAGAAGGGTCCCCACCCACTACCCGTGGAGGAGAGTTCAGGGTGAAAAAGGCAGAGGGATGTGAATATGGAGGGGAGCTTCTCTCTTCAGTCTCTTTGCCCTCCTTCCAGACCTGACTTTCACATACCAATTCACTAGAGGCTCCTTTTGTCCCCAAGTTCCCCAGAGGACCGTGCATCCCACTGAGGAGTGAAGCACAAGACTCCTCAAGCTAATCAGCAACCCGCTTTCCCTGATCATAGAGACAGACTGAAGGGTGGTGCAGTCAGGATGAATCTCAGAATTTATGCTAAGGACATAGAGGAGGGGTCGGGGAAGGTACTCTTCTACTCAAGTAGAAGCTGTGGGGATGAAGCCCCAGACGCAGCTGCAGCTTTCTCATCGCTTGGACTTTAAAACAGGAGGAAAAGACAGACAGACAGACAGAAAGGAAGGAAGGAAGACAGAAAGAAAGAAAGAAGGAAAGGAAGGAAGGGAAGGAAGGAAGGAAGGAAGACAAAAGAAAGAAATTTGAGCCTTGGCTGGTTCTGGATACTTCCATTGAAGGAGCAGATACATACTTGCCTAAACCAGTTTCATTTGTATCCTTTGTCACTTACAACCAATAGGATCCTCCCAAAAGTGGAGAAGAAACCTGCTAGGTTTCTAAATGTTGCATCCACTGAAGATGGCTCTTGGGCCGGGTTCCAAGAAAAATAATCAGACTGGGAAAACCCTGTCTTTTTCAGACTTCACCCTTTCTAGTCCAAAAGTAATCTAAGTCTTCATTGGCAAAAATAAAGCATGTAGAAAGAAAAGAGCTAAGCTTTTAAAGTTAGACGAGTGGAGGTACCTTTCGGTACTTACATACTCATACAGACTCACACATACTCACACTTACACACTAACACACACTCTCATACACACACATACTCACATACTTACACACTCACACATACTTATGCACTCACACTTTCATATTCTCTCTCTCTCTCTCTCTCTCTCCACACACACACACACACACACACATGGGTTCCATTCACAGACTGTCTTGTTCATGATAAAACAGTGATTCGCTACAAAGCTTCTTGAGAGCAGTATCATATTCGAGTGATTAGATCTTTGAGCTAACACCTGCTTCTGAAGCAACTGAAGCAAAAGAAATCCACATGTATGCATCAAAACCACATGTAACTCTGAGCATAGGAAATACAACCATACATTAAGTTTCCAGTTTATAAAGGTGTTTTCACACGAGTTGTCACCGGTCCAGAGGACTGAGAAGTTGGTCTAGCACTTTGATTGCCTTAGCTAGCTCCAGCTGCTTGCTAGCTGTGTCCTCCCAGTCACTTAGCCCCAGCCACCACCGATCATTGCAATGATTTGGTGCCTGTATGGAAGCTCCTTGACCCAATAAACAATTATCAGGTATTTCACACAGCTAGCCCAATGCCAGAAGTGTGCTTTTCAGTGACTCAGCAGATTTCAGTTGATCCACTGTAGGACAACCGCCTCCCCGCCACCAAAGTTCAATAATGTTCTCTTCTCGCAGTGGGTGTTCCAAACACAGGCCACAGTGTGGCCAACAGTTATAAACCTACAAAGAAACAGGCCTCGTTTTTAGAGTTTTGTGGGATAGTTTGATGAGATTTCCTTCAATAAACGCTCCCAAAGCAGACACTGCCTGTGGGACATTAGAAGATGCATGGTTGGGATGATAAATTTGATAGCTGTACAACAGATGGAATCGAACAGAATTTGCTGCTGGAAGAGCCCAGCTAAGACAGAGTCAGGAACTCATACAGATGTGTGAGGCCCGTGGGGAAGTCTTCACATTAACTGAGTTCCTATTCTGTGCTAAGTATCCTGTTCATTTTTTGCTATGCAATAAATGCGTGGATGAATGAATGGATGAGCTTATATGTCCAATTATTACCTTGCTCCCATGCCTTTTTCAGTGATAAGGCCTCTCTACCATGTTGCATACTCCCAGTCCAGTTCACTCTTGCTAGTCAAGGCGACTGTACTACTCAATATGTGTTATCCCACTGGAGGGTTAGAGTCATGCTGGACATTCCCCATTGCCCTTACTCAATACATTTACTGAATGGACAACACAAGCTAAAACTTATTAAGAATTCTCATCTCGTTTTCTGCAAATGTGAAAAGCAAGCCACCCAAGAGTTAAGTGATTTGTGCCATTAATAGTTGCATTGTGGGAGATACTAGAGAAAATATGTGACGGCCTGCAAAGCATTTATTCAGAGACGTGCTCCAATAGTTAATTTTTAAGTCTCAAAGTCATTTGAGTGACTTTTCTGGTTGCACACTTTCAATACTCCTCAAGGTATCTTGAACAGAACAAGTCAGAACAAACACCTCCATCCCTGAGTGTACTCAATCCTTTGTACAAAGGGCTCTGTGTATGTAAGTCTCTGTTGGTGGCTCCATGTTGCAGAGTTGTCCACAGGGAGGCCCCATAAAACACACGCTGGCAAGGGGAAAAGCAAAACTGTTCCAATGAAGTTCGAGGGGAACCTTGGTGGATTCCATGGCAGGCAAGGGTGACCGAGGTGGAGGGTCTGCCAGGCAGACAGAGCTTAAGTGACAAGTTTTATTAGAAAGGGAAGATGGGGTGGGGAGAAAAGAGAAGAGGTAAAGAGACAGAGACAGAGAGGATGGAAGAGAAGAGGGAGACCAGTCCTGGCTGGCCCAGAAGAACAGCAGGAAAAGGGGGAGATCCTTTGCACCTGGGCTGACCAGGGTACTGCCTGAGTGCATTCTGCCAGGTGACAGGGGCAGGCCAGCGTAATGCCTGAATCCTTACCAAAACATCTATCATAAAATGGAAAACAAAAGCCAAAAACTTCACTCTCTCCAAATAGGAACACAAAAAATAATGATAATAGCTGTCTTAGGGTTTCTATTGATGTGAAGAGACACCATGACCATGGCAACTCCTTATAAAGGAAAACATTTAAATGGGGCTGGCTTATAGTTTCAGATATTTAGTTCCTTATCATCATGGCAGGAAGCATGGCAACATGCAGGCAGTCATGATGCTGGAGAAGGAGTTGGGAGTTTTACATCAGATCAGCAGGCAGCAGGAAGAGAAAACGACACTGGACCTGGTTTGAGCGTCTGAGGCCTCAAAGTTCACCCTCAATGACACACCTCCTTCAACAAGGCCACGCCTCCTCCAACAAAGCCACACCTCCTCCAACAAAGGCCACGCCTCCTCCAACAAAGCCACACCTCCTCCAACAAGGCCACACCTCCTCCAACAGGGCCATGCCTCCTCCAACAAAGCCACACCTCCTCCAACAAGGCCACACCTCCTCCAACAAGGCCACACCTCCTAATAGTGCCACTCCCTTTGAGTCTGGGGTGGGGTAGGGGCATTTTCTTTCAAAACTACTACACTAGTTCACTTTTACCAAATGCTTCAAGTGCCAGAATTATGCTACACATGCCACTCATTCCCATCTATGCTTGGAGGAACGCTATGTAGCAGACACAATAACCTTACTGTGTAGATATAAAGAACCTTGGGATGACTAATAGCTTTCCCAAAGCCACATGGAAACCGAGTGACAAAACTCAGGTCAAAATGTGGATCTCTCTGAAACAAGCCTGTCTCAGAGGCAGACCCAAACAGCGGCTGCTGCAGCACAGGGTAGGCCTCTGTAAAAGCTCTGGAGTAGGGTGCTGGGCAGGTGGCTGTGTTTAAGAGCACTGGCTGCTTTTGCAGAGCACCCTAGTTTGTTTCCCAGCACCTACATGGTGGCCCACAACTGTCTGTAACTCCAGTTCCAGGGTATCCAACATCCTCTTCCTTACATACCAAACATGCACATACATACATACATAATACATACATACATCATATATACATACATACTTACAGGCAAAACAGTAATACAAACATGAAAAGAAAAATAAAATAATTTAAAAAGAAACTTAATGTTCATAAAAAAACCCTTTAGCTTTGGAACTCTAGGAACTTGGCCATCTCCACATACATTAGATGAGATTTTAATGTTAATCACCTCAGATACTTTTTCTTTCCCGGTTTCCAGAGATTGGAGTCAGGATCACATAACCATCTAAACCTTGGGTGGTGTGGTAGGGAGACTGGTTTAGAATGAAGATGTCTTATTTAATTATTTATTTATTCATTCATTCATTTATTTATTTATTAATGAAGTAAGGATTTCTTGTGTGGGTTTCCTTCTCACTTTGCCTCCCGTGAGTCCCCCAACAATGCACATGAGGTGTTCATTGGCTTCCATCAGGTGTTGGCCATGTGTGTGCGGTCTCACGGTTTCAGGCCTGGTGATGCCTCTGTGTCTCAGGGCTTTCTAGCATTTCATTTGTTTTGTGTTTGTTTTAGTGCTGCCGCCAATACTTGAAGAAAAGTAGTTCATAAGAGAAGCAAAACATCAACCAATGGACATCATGGTAAATGTGCTGTCACATTTAGCTTCCCTGCGGGCCTGAAACAACTCTGTGACTTGGTCATTACTTAACTGTGGTGTAAGGAGGCTGTCGTCAACATCATCCAGTTAAGCGTTCCAAGTTCTGAACTTGCTCTTTTTGCTGAGTACAATGAAACCACCTTCTGAGCATGAATAATAAAAACCCAGTGAGCAGGGTGGTGGTAATGCACGCCTTTAGTCCAAGCACTTGGGAGGCAGAGGCAGGTGGATCTCTGTAAGTTCAAGGCTAGCAGGGTCTACAGAGCTAGTTCCAGGACAGGCTCCAAAGCAATATAGAGAAACCCTGTCTCAAACAAAACAAAGCAAAACAAACAAACAACCCCCCCCCAAAACAAAACAAACAAAACCCCAAACCAACCAACCAAACAAAACAAACAAACAAAAAAATCAACAACAACAACAAACCCCAGTGACAAATATTGGGGTTAAAGCTGAAGATCAGAAAAGCAAAGCAACCAGCCGCTAGCTCTTACCTCTCCCTCAGACTGAAATAGTGAGACTGGCTCCACGAATCCTGAGTGCAATGCAGACTGCACTGCTCTCCACCACGCCTCAGACTGCAGCCTCTGAGCTCCTCCCACTTTATATTCCCCTCTCCATCCAGCCTTATCACCCCTATCTCCATCTCCCTAGTGCTGGGACTAAAGGCATTGTGATTCCAAGTGCTGAGATCACCTTTGTGTGAGCTCTGTTTCTCTTTTAGACTGGACCAATTTCATGTATCTCAGTGTGGCCTGGAACAGAGATATGTCTGCCTCTGTCTCCCCAATCCTGGGATTAAAGGTGTGGCCACCACTGCCTGGTTCTATGGCTGTGGCTAGCTTTGCATTCTGGTCTCCAGTGCTCTTCAATTGATCACTTCAACCTTCAAAATGGCCACATCTGTGTCCTCCCAAATTAAGATGGTCTTGTCCATCAGATGACCGAGGTCACTCCTGTTAAGTTGAAGTTCACATTTCCATCCATAGACAGTGTGCTATTTTAATCTTTAAAGTTTTACCAACACTGAACAAAAATTAAAGGAGATTTCAACAGAGATATCAGCAGGTCCATAATCCCAGAATAGGGGAGGCTAAGGCAGAATGACTATGAGGTCAAGACCAGACTGAGCTACTTAGTGAGATCCTGACTAAAACACAAAATAAAACAGAACAACAACAACAACAAGCAAGCCAAAAAACAAAACAAAACAAAACAAACAAACAAACAAACAAAAAACCCAATGAATATAGACAGGAAAGGTAGAAAAATACTGAAAACTTGTTGTTAATAAAGGCTAATAGAAACGTATTGTTGACCTGGGTTTTTTTATGTTTATACTATTTATTGACTTGGTGAAATTATTCTTAAACATTTATTTTCTTTCCTAATTGTATTATTTTGTATACTGTTTCTACTTGTTTGGTTTTGTTTGCTGTTTGATTTTGAGACATCGTCTTTCTATAGCTAGGCTTGCTGAAGACTTGGAGCCACCTTTCTGTGCTGGGTGTACAGGTGTGCAACACCACATTCAATGTCGTGACTTGCTTTGCAAAGAGGGCTCTTGTGTGATGTGCACAACAGACTCCATAGGATGGCATCTGGCCCTGGGTGGTAGGGTCACTGTCATGACCATGCTATGTAAACTGTGCGTTTGACTAGGATCTAGGCTGTAAGCACCCATGCAGAACTAGTGTTGTCTCCTAGGAGCCTCTTGCCATCCTAGAACTGAATTAGGAATGCTCTGGATAATAGAGGGCTAGTTCTCTTCTCAGCTCTGACCAGCTGCCAGGATCTGGTCAAATACAAAGACTGTCCAGTTTGTATTTATCTATGTTTTGTTTCAGAGAGGGAGCTGCTTGCATATCATAACTTAGTTGCAAAGTCAAAGTGTCATAGCAGTATTGGAGGAGCGTGTCTCATGGCATCTGTCTGGGTTCTTGTACTTGTGGCATCGAGTCTTCACTGTACCTTCTCTGAACCTCTATCTTTACTCACACCCTGTAACCAAACCAAAATTGATTTGTGCTAACTAGGGTTCATTTTCAGTTTTCTAAAAGCTCAGGACAAAGTGAAAACTGGCAAAGTGATATAATGGGTCCCACCCATTACAGCAAGAAACACACACACACACACACACACACACAAATAAGTAAATGAATAACAAAATGCATGGGTGCATAAACAAGTCACAGAATTTCCCACTCTTTTTCCAAGTTTAGTCACATGGTTGTCTATTACACATCTGAAAGAAGAATAACTCTAAGAAATGAGTTGTAGCGTGCTGCTATAAGAAGGAAGAATTGTTCTGAATGAATAGAAGGAGGAAAAGCTGTAAGGGAAAGAGACAAGAATTTAAAGAGGACAGGATCATCTTTTTGTGGTTGCCAATAGATCCACGAGACAGAGCTGATCCCGAGGACTTTGTACAGGAGACAGTCTATAATTAACTCCAGTCATGGGTTAGTCTTATTTTCTTCAGTATTTGTTCAGGGTTTAATTTTTCCTTTAAAGTGTGTGTGTGTGTGTGTGTGTGTGTGTGTGTGTGTGTGTGTGTGACTTCAGATGGCCAGAAGAGGGTGGTGAATCCTCTGGAGCTGGAGATATAAGGGGAGGTGAGCTGCCTGATGTGGATGCTGGGAACTGAACTCCAGTCCTCTGCAAGAGCAGCAACTGTCTTAACTGCTGAGCCTTCTCTCCAGCCCCTGGGGTTTTCATTTTCTATTATCAAAAATTATATACATATGCTAGTGCATTTGAAAGATAATAGAGAGCCGTAGTAGAATAGCAAGATTTGTTTAAAAACACTTTATTGCCTCTGTGTGTGTGTGTGTGTGGGGGGGGTCAGTCAGATTCCATCATGTGAATCCTAGAAATTCAGTTCCAGTTGTCTGGCTTAGTGGCAATATCTCACACTGCAAATAACGTTCTTTTTACATCTAACTAGGCATGTTTCCTAGTACTGCCTGCTTTGATGATATTAAAATCCTCTGCCCTCCCTGCCCAAACAGGTCCAAAGGTTAAGGGGTAAAATATCTCAGTACATAGACAAAGGAAGGATTTATAAAATAAGGTGAGACATTTGTTGTGTGTAATTCAGAATGTGCACGTGTATAGTACACACAGGGTGAACAGTGTGAGGCTGTAGGTCATCTGCCAGGATGGAGGAGAGAGCCTTTGCCTTTTTCTTAGGGCCACTGGGAGCTCTCCTTCCAAAAGTCTCACTAGAACCTGCCACTAGATGGTGCTAAGCAGCAGGGAGGCCCCGGCGGGCTTTCTGCTCCCCCTCCCCCACCCCGGACCGGCATCTCTTGGTTCCTTGGTCTGTGTGCTTGATGTTCTGAGAACGGTTGTTCAGGAATGTCTAATGATAACAAAACCCCGTTTAACCATTAGACAAATATAAGCCTAGGTGGGTAAACATCGTTAGTGGCCTTCTCCTTTGTCTCTTAGCAAAAGGAGTGAGGCTCAGTACCGTGCGTTTACAGTATCAGATGAATAATAAGGAACCCCGTGAAAAACATGGATTGTCTGTTGGAGGTGAAGAGAGTGTGGGGAGGTAGCAGGAGGGGTAAAGCTGTTTTGAAGGGGAGAGATGAGAATTGCCTTTGGCAGCATGGTGCACGCCCAAGGCCTACTGTTAGAGGCTTTGTATTTGAACCTGTGTATTTATAGAGTCAAGAAGCGGAGTTTGGGCAAAGTTGCGATAGATACTTCACAAGCTCATGGACTGCGCCTCCTCACAACTCGTGCACAGCACCTGTGCCACAAGACAAGTCCTTGCGTTTTCTTTCTGATTAAGACCTTTCAACTCTTAACACCCGGAGAGTGAGTGCTCTTGCCCGCACTAGCTAAATACAATCCTGTCAAAACAGGCATCTGCACTTAATCGCTCTGTTTTGGAACAGGAGTCTCGTTTTAGGCCAGGCAAAAACATGCGGGGAGAAAACCCTTAGGAATAGAGTCAATAGAGTCAATTTTGTATCCGCTCTGCACTGGGGGGGGGGGGGAGATGGGGGAGGATGGAGGGGGGCAGCAGGAAGCATTTCATGCATGTTGATACATCGGTGTTCAACCTGGGGGATCCACGGAGTAAACGAAGGCCTTCATAAATCTTAGCTTCAAACTGAAGCAATTCAACTAAAAACAATGCTGTCAAAAAAAAAAAAAAAAAAAAAAAAAAAAAGGTGGGCATTACTTTACTGTGGGCACTATTGCCAAACCAACCAGAGCCGAATTTTTTGACCGAGATTATGCATCCATGGACATACTGCTTAGACTTACTGGAGGCGGGGGGGGCAGGGGCAGCACGACACATTTCCTACGGCTTCCTTCAGGGGACAAGCCACACTGCAACCATTCCTGCAGAGGATTGAGCATGTGTCAGGTGGTGAGGCCATCTGAAAGGCAGGGTTGTGTTGTGTATGGGGAGGGCAAAGGGGAATTGGATTGTACACATGCCAGAAATCAGGATAAATCAGTCTGAGGAAATAAGCAAAAAATGAGAAGGCTCTGCAGGAGAGGGAGGCTGGGGTCAGGAGCAGGAGAAACCGGCATGCATGAATGTGTTTTCTATTCCTGGGCAACTCTAGTTGAAGGTGAGTTTTATATCTGCATGGAGGGCCAGTGGAGTGGAGCAAGGGGAAAGGAGGGACACACCAAATCCAATGCCTGAAGCAAAAGTCAAAGGTCCCAGAGACTTGTTCTGGTGAGTTTTCACACAGGGCCATGCATCAGAACTGCAGTTCAATAATTGCTGGGTAGAGGCATCCCCGCAGCTCTCTGGAAGCCTGGCTCAGGAAAGCATAATCGTGGCCACAGGTCATGCTTGGATACCGGGCTCTCACCATGAAACAGGACGCTAGACTGTGTTCTCATGAATGGCTCTGGGCTGCTGGGGTGCTCACTCACCTTGCCTGGTCGGCTTAGTGATGTAATGGTTTGGACAGAGAAGCTCAGGGTTACAGCAATGTTAACGGCACGTTACTGCACACAAGTGAATCTAAACCTTAGCAATCTACAAGAACACTTACCAGTTACTCTCCAGGCCAGGATCCTGATGGTGACATATCTCCCAGGATGGTCCCCTTCCAAGGTCCCTTAGCCGCTTGGCAAATTTCTGCTGGCTGCTAGCCGAGGCAGGCCTCAGTCCCCAACAATGGGTTTATCTATAGGGCTGCTCAGATGCTCTCAGTATGTCTGGGTTCTCTCAGGAAGAGATCTGAGAGAGCCCAAAGCAGAAGCCAGGCCCTTTATCACCTAGCATCAGAAGTGACACCACCAGAGAGGAGACAAGAAACTAACTTCGTGAAAGAAGAAAGAAACCTTAAGCAATCTGGGAATGCCTTTAAAGCCATCGTCAGTGGGCTTTGTGAGGCATTACCCTAGTCCTAGCCATCCAGGGTACTGAAGCTGCAGAGTCATTTCAGTTAGAAATTTGAACCCAGCCTGGGCAACATAGTGACAATCCTGTGTCCAGTGAGCAAATGAGGAAAATACTTGAAGATCACCACAGAGACGCTGGGCTTCAAGAAATGGCTAGATAGAAACCTCCAATATAGTTGGAGTAGTGTGTGTCTGTTAGTTCTCCTGCCGTACAATTATTGTATGTTGATGTATCCACTGAGAAATTAAGTAGTAAATGTCCAAATAAGAATCTTAGAGTGTGGAGTCTGGAAATCAGTATCTCTTTCTTTCTATAGGTTCTTAATTCTGTAGTGCAGGCAGGCCTCAAACCCATGATCCTGCTGTCTCAGCCTTCCATGGGCTGGGGGGGTCCATGTGTGATCATTATGCCTGGCAGAAATCTGTACCCTATTTTCTTTTCTTTTTTTTCTTTTTCTTTTTTTTTTGGTTTTGTTTTATCAAGACAGGGTTTCTCTGTATTGCTTTGGAGCCTGTCCTGGAACTCACTCTGTAGACAAGGCTGGCTTTGAACTCACAGAGATTTGTCTGCCTCTGCCTCTCCAGTGCTGGGATAAAGGGCTTTCACCTGGTAAGAAAACTGTATCTTTAAAGTCTCTTAGACAACGATGAGTTCAGGGAGGTTTGAGAAACCTCTGTCTAGATCCCAACTTCGCAAACTGTGGGTCATATCTCCACAACAGGCTCAAAACTCTCTATGGGGGTGGGTAAAAAATGGTAACAATAAGAGGTTTCTGAGTGCACAGGCACGCAGGAAACTGAGGTGCTCCTGTGGCTCTTCCCTGTGCCATGTTGCCAGGTATACAATGTGTACTCTCTGTACTGAGCACACCGCACAGCCCTGAGCTCTGATGAATGAACACCTCCACTCAGTTTCCAGATGACTGTGCACTGGGAATTGTAGTGTTTTCACTGAATGTACAGTTTTCTGCCCTTAAGGAAACATGATGGCTTAATTATGGAAACCAAATCTTTTGATATTTTCCTACCATCATTCCTCTCAGCACTTGGGTATCAGTTTGGGATATCTTTGGATTGTACTATATTGGAATGTTTGTTTGTTTGTTTTTATCACTATGTTTTGTTGCCTGGGGCTTCACAAACAAGTCATTCATTAGATTTTGGCTCAGGATTAGGATAGAATTTCCAACAATTACTGAAATGGCCCCCAGCAGACTTCTGACATGTATGCAGCATGGCATTCTCAGCAATAAATAATATAAAAACAAAATGTAAACCAACTTTGAAAGGATTAAAGATGCTCTATCAAATACTTTAACAAAAATTTAATTTTTTTTGGTAATCCTAAAGAAGCACATGCATCTCATTGGTGTACAATTTTGCTTTTTTGTCTTTATGGTTAAAATTTAAGTACATCAAAGAATCACTTGTTAACTTTATAATTTTATTTTACGTGTGTATGTGTATGTGACATAGGTTCTAGGGATGGAACTCAGGCCACTAGGTTTGGTGAGAGTCTTGGTCACTGTTCTATTGCTATGAAGAGACATTGTGATAAAGGCAACTTTTTTTTTGTTTGTTTTTGGGACAGGGTTTCTCTGTGAAACAGTCCTGGTTGTCCTTGAACTCACTCTGAAGACCAGGGTGGCCTTGAACTCACAGAGAACTGCCTGCTTTTGCCTCCCAAAGGCTGGGATTAAAGGTGTGCACCACCACAGCCTGGCTGATCAAGACAACTCTTATGAAAGAAAGCATTTAAATGGGGACTTGCTCATAGACTCAGAAGTTTAGTCCTTTTAGTCGTGGTGGGGATCATGGCAGCATGCAGGCAGGCACTATAGTGTATCTGAGAGCTGTATCTTGAGATATAATTGAGAGCTACAATCACAGTGCTACCAGCATTTTCCTGCCAGCCTGGACACAGAGCCATATCAGCCCCAAATAACACACAGAGACGCTATATTAGATATAAATGCTGTTGGCCTGTTACTAGCTTTTCTTATTGGCTAGCTCTGTCTTAAATATTATCCCATTTCTATCAATCTAAGCGTTTCCATGTGGTTTTATTTTATCGAAGAAAGGGTCCTACATCTTGACTCCTTTTTACTACATCTCCCAGAATCCTCCTTGTCTCCAAGTCCCACCTATCTTGCCTTCCTATTTGCCAACAGTGCTTTATTTACCAACTGATAAAAGAAACATATATACAGAATGACATCTCCCATCAAAAGGCAGACAAAGAGTGAAAGGAGGAGTGGAGTATTTGTGAGTGTGAGTGTGTGTGTGTGTGTGTGTGTGTGTGTGTGTGTGTGAGAGAGAGAGAGAGAGAGAGAGAGAGAGAGAGAGAGAGAGAGAGAGAGAGAGAGAGAGAGAATGTGACATTGGGCCTGCTGGCTTGGGCTTTTGAAGTCTCAAAGCTTACTTCCAGAGACACACTTCCTTCAACATAGCCACACCTCCTAATCCTTATAATCTTTTAAAATAGAGACATTCCCTGGTGAGGAAAGCATTTAAATATGCCTGTGAGGACCATTCTTATTCAAGTTGTAACATATTGCAAGTGTTTTTATGTGTACAAAGCCATCTTGCTGACCCAAATATTGTTTTAAAATAATTTTTATGCTTCATTTTTAGTGTCTTATTTGTGTATCTCTGTTTTATATAGTTATATAACTAGGGTTGCATAAAAATATCTCAGGCAAAAAGGAGATGGAAATGGGTGAGGTTTAAGGAGCTACTCAGTAGAAATACAGCCCTAAGTTAAACAAGCAATTGAGAGTATCCACATTAAAAAGTAAATAAAAATACAAAAAGCTAGTATAAATAACATATTTTCCTTGACCTAATATGTCTAAAATACTATTTTGACATAGAATCATTGTAAAATTAGTCATTAGACATCTTTTCATCTTAAATGTTATGGATTTAGCATTTACTTTTTATGTATAACATATTTCCGCTTAGTCTAGCCAATTTTAAGGGCTCAGTAGTCCTCTGTGCCCATTGACTGCTTAGTTTACTCACCTCTGCAGGTCTATGTAAGTCCCATGAATTTAGGGACCTCTTATCTTTTTTGGTTCAAAGCTTTGTATAGAGAGCATATATTTGTTAGGGACTCATAATTTGCTGATACAAGATTAAAAGTCAGCTATACAGCAAATATTCTTTCCATATATAGTAGATTTAGGAAAGGTTCTGTAGCTGGACCTTTTCATTGGGACTGCCAACTCCCCAGTAATGACATGGAGACTTATTTATTAATTCTAAAAGCTTGGCCATAACTTAGGCTTGTTATTAACCAGGTCTTATAGCTTAAATCAACTCTTTTCTATTCATCTATGTATTACCACGTGGTTTGTGGCTTTTCTTGTCCTCCAGCATGTCTTGCTGGCTCTTTGTCTCTTGATGACTTCCTTTCTTCTTTCCAGTGTCCAGTTGCCTAAAAGTCCTGCCTAGCAATTGGCAGTTCAGTTTTATATTAACTTAATCAGAATGACACATTTTCACAGTATACAAAAAGATTATTTCACAACATGTTCCCCGTTTTGTCTAAATAAAAAGGAAAGGATTTAACTCTGACACAGTAAAGCTATATATAATTACAATTATCAGGTAAGAATTACATTCACAGTCCATTTTTATTTTGCAGTTTTGGAGAAAACACTCCATTATTTATCCTGCCTTGGTGAGTCCAAAGTTCTATACCCAGTTTACCCTCTATCATAACTAAGAAAAGCTATAAATATCTATCTAGTCTTCAACTCCATCTAAGACCCCAGAAGGTTATGGCATTTTCCTGGGTAAACAACAAGTGCATTGCAAGCCACTTCCAAAATCACAGAAACATTTGCCTAGACAGTCACCCAAAATTTCTTTGCAATGTTAGGACATCCATCTTTGGCCTACATGTCTATAATATCAGAAGTTTTTTTTAAGGACTGTCCTACCCCGCCGTGGCAAAGTTTGGCAGTTGCTTTCTTTTGTGTCCTGTTTGTCCAGCTTGGACAACATACTGTCATTAGTCAAAGCAAGGGCAATTTCTTGACCAAATGGCTAGTTTTTTCCATAAAGAAAAGAAAACTTCATATGGAGGGTCTTTAATGCTCATCATACTTTTTTTGAAGTAAATTGGTGCTACCAGGAGCAGACATGTCACACTGTCAAAAAAAGTTTTATGTTATTAAAACATTTTAAATGACACATTCTGTAGAACTTTGTAATGTTTTAAGACCATCTGCTTATCTAAAATATATCTTTGTATATCTTTCAAAACATCTACTATAACTATAACTTTAATAGTTATAGATGACTATAGTTATAGCTTTCAAAGAGTAAAACTTTACATAACCTTTTAAAGTAAGCTGCATGGGTATAATACCTTAAATAAGAATAGAAACATATATACAGTAAAACAAAAATAACCTTAAATTTGTACCAATATACAAAAATCCATACCAGTGTCAAATATTTGAGAGTAATGGTTGTTAGATTCTACAATCTACCCTTTTATCACATCATTTCTAGACTATATCTCCCATTTTCCCTTCAGAAAGAGATCCTTGAATCTAAGCTTCCTCATTTAGCTTTTTTCCACAACCAATAATAACTTGTAACCAGCCCCCCCCAAATGATGACAAGCATTCATAATCTACCAAATGACCAAAACCTACTAACCCCACCTTTTGGGAATATGGGTGTTGTGTTCTCCAGACTGCTTACTGTTGTCTGGGGCCACTGGGATCTTTAGGAGACCCTGAGGAAACTGGGAGAGTTAACTACATTATTTGTTGTCCAGTCTTTGTGCAATGGAAAGTGTAAGGCTTATCTGAAGTCTTGACTGGAGTAGTCTGTGAGGCTGGACCCTCTCAGCCAGCAGCCTTGATGCTGTTCTGAACGAAGAACTCTGTGGAAACTGCAACAGAGGCTCTCTGAGAGGCTGGACCACCTGGGCAACCTGCTTTCATTAGTGTCTCATCCCCTTGCTCTGAAAAACACAAACTTTCAAAAGTAACACACATATTTTCATTAACACAAGTATGGAACCTACAGTGCACACAAGTCAGACTTTTTGTTTTATGTTTGAGCAGGTAAAAGTCACCTGTCAACTTTATAAGTCCATTTGGACTGTATAATCAAACTGTAATATAAGTCTATCCATGCCATACGAAAGGATGGCATAATTATAAGTCATGAAGATGCTGTAGACAACAGTATTTATCATGTCTCATTTCATCTCAGAGCTGTTCCTATGTCAAGGGATCAGCTTACATATCACCTGTGCTGTAGTCTTTTTTGGCTTCTTCCCCATGTCTGTAGCTAAGACACTCAGGAGGTCTCCTCTGGTCAAATATGATCTCTACTAATTTGGGAGGAATCCACAGCCTTTCATTTCATGTGGAAACAAAAGCATAACCTCTACCCCAACACAACACATTGTCCAACTTCCAGTTTGAAGCTGACATTTTAAAAATATGTGTGTTGGTGTTGGAGAGATGGTTCAACCACTAAAGGCTAGGCTCACAACAAACAAACAAACAAACAAACAAACAAACAAAAACTTCAGAAAACATACATGTTGGTTTTATTTAGCAATTCCCACAATTTGATGTCTTTCAGCAGCAACTGCTTTTTGTATATTAATGTTTAAAAAATTCAAAGTTAGCAGGACACCATATAGGACCCAGACTCCCCTTGTATTTTCCATCCTTACATGGCTTATTTTTTAATTACTTTACTCTTTTTAAAGACTTTATTATTTTTAAATTATTTTTCTATGACTGTCTATACCCATTATTTTCCTTAAGCCTATGTAAATTGTTAAATACACTGTAACTTCTTTAGAGCTTTCCCCCATGCCTGAACCTGCTTTACTGTGTATCTATAACCTTTTCTGTCTGCATAAGCAAAACCTCAAACCTGCCACATGGCTTAACTCATGGCACATCGGTGGCTCAAGCACACAGGTAGCTGCTGGGTGACATATCTCTATACTGTGTCGACATGAGAGACACCAGACCAGGACAATTCATTTGGCTCTGTTTTTGCGTGTTTAGAAGCTCTTTTTTAAGCTTTTTCAGATCTTATGTGGACATACATGGCTGGACATTGGGGACCATTTGTAGTTGAACCTTTTTGTAGGGATGTAGCGACTATGTTTTCATGACTTTACAACAATCCAACTCATTGGTTTTAGTTGGGTATGGAAAGTTTCATGGGAACATGTCGTCTTCTTAGAAATGATAAATCCGTGTTAAACATAGTTGGGTAGTGAAATTTAGTGAGCAGGCAGCATATATGCTGATGGCTACTGCCTGGTCATTAGATGTGTGAAGAGTGCATAAAACCTAGTGCTAAGTTCATGAATTGAAATGATCCACCAACAAGATGTTTAACACAGCAGAGGATACCATCTAAAGTGGAGCTTGTACTTTCTGGTCATCAAAAAACATCTCCAGGAGCCAAGAGTTCCCTGGGTAGACAGAATGCTTTGCTAAGAGCTAATTAACAAAGGCACTTGGGGACCTCAAAGCCATTAGTCAAACAGAATGTCCAATGAACGATGACCAAGGAGTCCCTGAGCAAACAACGCAAACCTGCTCCAGTGTGAGACTGAGTCCTCAGACACTGGATAGCTGAACCTCAAACTCAGATGGAATCACGGAGACTGTGATTCCAACTGGAATGACAAGTAGCTGACTAGCCACTCAGCTTCCTACTTACCTTGATAAATTAGGACTAAATTAAAAACAAAATTAGTGAATCAGCAAGGACAGCCCTTCAGGAAGTACAACGTACTTGTGGTCCTACAGGCTTTAAGTTACAAAGGCCTCAAGGCAAATATTTCTCAGTGTCATGGTACTGTGACTGTCACTTGAACTCTTAAATGCAATTCTCTCATTTGGAGGTAAGGATCAGAGCACTTAGCTCCTAGGGTGAGTGGTAGATAAAACAAGATAATTCATGTCAAAGGCTTAGGGCAGGATCTGGCACACACATAACTACACAATACCCAGCAACTGCTATTATTATTTGGAAAGGAGCTAGGAAGGAAGACAAGCTTATCAAATCTCTATGGTGTTTCCCACAAGTAGACTCACCAATATATCAAAGTCAAGGAATGTACTCGTAGGAGGAAAAATTGGCTCATCATTTAACGGGAACACGTTCCCATTGACACTATGTTTTGCTTCGAAAGCATGATATAAGACGAAGGCAGCCATCAGATAGGGTAGTTGGAAGCTGTTGCTCAGAGACAATAGTTCACTTCCTACACGGATTCCATGCAGCTCGTGAAGCATTAGCAGCAGAGCAGGCAGACAGCGTACCGTATTTCCCACCCGCAGGGCGTGGTAACCAACACAGGCACCTGGCCGTGAGTCAATGATCCATGTTGTAGAGGCAGCTCTGACAGAGCATGTCTTGGCATCTCTCCAGGGATGAGCCAGGCTTTTTCATTTCCTGTTTAGTTTGCATGGGTGATGATTATTTATGGAGTAGCAGGAGATGCTTTATATTTTAGGTTTTTTTTTTTTTTTTTTTTTTTTTTTAAATTTCTTTTAGCTTGAGCAACAAACTGTGGGTTTTGAACTTCACTTTCTAAACAACAATACAACTAATAGTAGTGTTAATCAGAGTCACTCCTTCTACATTTGTTGTGTGGCCACTGAAGGCAATGCCACCACACTTACCACTGAGGGTATGTTGAAACATAGCTCCCTGCAGTGTTCTGGGACTTTCCATGGGCCTTGTCTGGTGTGTCCGGTTTCATCAGTCATTGTAGCCATTTCCTGAAGTTTTTCTGTCTCTACTATGCTTGGTTGGTAACTTGCTTCTGGCCAGCTACTCTTGAGTTCAAACATACTTCTGGGTGTCCTTAGTTAGGCTACAACCCTAGGGACCAGACTTTATCTGTAAGGTTAATACTACTGACAACCGTGAAAAAACAGAAGTCTTTTCTTGTTTTTCCTGGTCCCGTGTGCAATGCAGGGCAGCCCTAGTACCTGTCTTCCTAAGATAATATTAACAAGAGCCAAGTAGAGGGGACAAGATGATGGCTCAACCTGTAAAACACTTGTCCCACAAGCACAAGGTCCCAAGTTCAGTTTGTAGCACTCACATAAAAAATGTCAGGCTTGGTGGATGCCCAAGACTAGGAATGCAGAGACAGGAGAATCCCTGGGGCTCACTGGACAGCCAGTTTAGCTTCATTATTGAGCTTCCAGGCAATGAGAGACATTGTCTCAAAGTAGATGTATGTCATTCTTCCTGCGAGTGAGCCTTGAGATTGTCCTCTGCCCTCCACAAACATATGTGCCATGCACACCTGTACACACACACACACACACACACACACACACACACACACACACAATTCATTAAAGCTCATTTTATGATGTCAACTCCCTAGCTAAAATGGGCCTTCCTGCCGTAGCTTAGAGTGGGGACTGGTGGCATGAAGATCCATTCCTGGGCTGGAGAGATGGCTCAGCAGTTAAGAGTGCTGGCTGCTCTTCCAGAAGTCCAGAGTTCAATTTTCAGTAACAACATGATGGCTCACAACCATCTATAATGAGATCTAGTGTCCTCTTCTGGAGTGCAGGCATGCATGCAGGCAGAACACTGTATACATAATAAATAAATCTTTTTTAAAAATCCATTCTTTTTTTTTTTTTTTTTTTTTACTTCACACAGACCAAGTTTCAGGCAATTTCCATACAATTTTAATGTTCAAAACTGAACCTAAACTCTTCTTGTTCCCATTCATTGGAGCTAACTTCATATGCACCCTAAATTCTAGAAAGGAAGACACACCACTTACACACATTTGTATGTATATTTACTAAATATTCCCTATCCAAAAATTTGCTTCCTTTTAGTTAGTTTGAAATTTTTAGAAAAATAGAAACAACCACTTAAATGACAACCCCATGTGTCTTTAAGCCTGGAATGAGGTATAGTGTAGTGGCATTGTGCCCTTGACATCTAGTCACAAATTCTTGCTTCTCAGTAGGATTTATCACCACTTTCAGATCTCAAGTTCTAGAAAAGAAGTGGACTCATATGGCTTGGGTAGCTCCATTATGGTAGTGTTGCTTTCGTCACACTATTGGCTCAAAAGTATGCTTATCACACCAAGTGATAGTCACTGTGAATCTCAAAATAACGGGGAAAACATGGGGGACAAAGAGCTCTGTCTGGACACTACTTGCAGCCCCATGGGACCAGTAAGGGATGATGCAGGAACCATAGAGGCCAGAGGGAAGGATGGTGGGAGATGGCTTCCATGTGACGTGGAGCCCCTGGTTGAAGCCCAGAAGAAGCTGGCCCCATCTACACTACTTATCAATTATTTGACCCAAAACATTTGCTTTATTTTTTAAGCTATTCTGAGCTATCTTTATTTTTATATGCGACTAAATGGATCCTTGCCAGTGTACTGTAAACATGCCTACCACATAGTAACAACTCAATAAGTCATCGTAAGAGGATTGGAACAAAGTACATTAGATAGAAACTGCAATAAAGACTTCCCCTGTTTACCTATGCTTCAGCAGTAATTAAACCGAATAGTGTGGTGTCAAAAGTAGAGAAACTGACCAGTTTACATGATGTATTTTGAAGGGGTGTGATGACTCTTGGTTGAATGGGTCTCCTGGAGTTCTTCTAGAGAAAAGTCTTGGGGGCTTCTTAACCCAGAAGTGTTTCATATAATGGAGCTAAACACTCCACCATTCCTATCACTGGCTGTTACCTGGGGTTCAACATCTGCCCCTACCTTCAGGCAGTTTTCATGTATAGCTGTCACCTTTTAATACATCACACATTTTTATCTATTTGGCCCTATATACACTTGGGTGGAAACTCCACTGAGTTGAGAGGGCTGGTCTGTTATTTGTTGCTATAGCAGAACCTGCCATCAGTGAGAACTTGGTAAATATTTTATACATGAGTGAATAAGGGGCAAACTTCCGAGCAATCAGCAACAGAGACACTCACACAATACAATTTAGTGTGATATAGGGTCTCTTTCTGATGACGAATAGAGTTTCTTGTGGCCCCAGAGTCAGCCCTAGACCCTCATGTTTGAAGCCCAGCCTTGCCAAAGATTAGATGGGAAACATGAATTTTGTTTTGTTTACAAACTACAGACGGTGCATCTGGTTAGTGACCCTCATCTCTGAAAGGCATTGACTTGAGGCTTTAAAATAAAAAGTGATAGGACTAATGAAACAAACACATTAGGACAGATTACCAGCCGTGGCATTGTACTCAGCTGACCATTTTTAAAGTTCAGTTGTATTTCAAAGATAATTGAGCTTATTAGCAAAATTCCGATAGGCTTTATTCTTTTAGTGTGTGTGTGTGTGTGTGTGTGTGTGTGTGTGTGTGCATGTGTTTCTGTGTATTGACATACGTTTTAATGAGTGCATGTCCTGTGTGTGTGAGAACTTAAGGTTGACATCAGGAGTTTTAGTTTGTTGCTTTCCACCTTATGTTTTGAGGCAGCCTCTTAATTGAACCCAGAGCTTGCTAATTGGTCTATCTACCTACTCACTTTTCTCTGGGTTCTGAGGATCTAAATGCTGGTCTTCACATTTGTGTACCAAGTGCTTTATCCACTGTGCCAGGATTTTTGATCACAGGATATACTTTATCCAGAATCATGTAAAATGGTTAAGAACTGGAGAGCTGGCTTAGCAGTTAGGAACATTTGCTGCTCTTGCAAAAGACCTTAATTTGGTTCCCAGGACCCATGTCAGATGGCTCAGAACAGCCTGTAACTCCAGCTTTAGGGGATCTAACATCTTCTTTTGGCCTTTGTGGGTTCCTGCACATATGTGACCATGTGTGACACACACAGGTATGCACACATACACATAAATAAAATCTAAACCGGCTAAGCACTGGCCTACATTTGAGTACATGATCTGTTAGTTCAGTTTAACTTAGTTTCACAATAAGCTTGTGAGAGATTCATGGGTTTTCAACCCCATCAAGGATACATTTCACAGCCGCATAGGCTTTCTTAATTATTACATTTTGTTCAGGAAAAATTTATGCTTTTCCCAAATAAGTGGCTTTCTTGTTTCTGTAGAAATGAATACACATTAAAAGGGTCAGAGAAAAGCAAATGGCCCAAAGTGAACAAAAAACAAACAAAAACCCCAAAACAAACAAACAAACAAACAAAAAAAACCAACCAAACAAACAAAAAAACAAAGCAAGAAAGCCATGGGACAGAAGTCCAGAATACAAGGGGAGCTGGAGTGGTTCCTGAGTCATGGGAAACATCTTCAAGAATTAGCATTGGTCATGCATTGGTAGTCATGAATCACTTTTGCTTTGAGCTCTAAGTCCCAGATTCCAGCTAGAAACTGGGCAGGATATGGTGAAATGGAAATACAACTCCCTAATTAAACAGTGATAAGCACTTAATTGTGTGTTATGACTTATGACAGCTGCTAAAAACAAGTAGGTATTATTTAAAATAAACTCAGGGGATGAGTTCAGGAGGTGTGTTCCAACATGACAGGTATTGTGCATCAACAGAGGGACTATTCTGTGGCATTCAAGAGTTTGGCAAGGTCAATGTTGATTTCTCCCCTAAGGAAAAAAGTTACTTTTAAAGGTACCTTACATGTAAGTGGAGAGAGAGAGAGAGAGAGAGAGAGAGAGAGAGAGAGAGAGAGAGAGAGAGAGAGAGAGATATAAGTAAGAAAACTATATAGCATCACCATTGACTTCATTATCCTTAGGAAAACTCATATATTTTCATTAGTTTAAGAGAATCTCAGTGGTACTTTGGTGTAGGATAGAGTAGGGGCTGGTAGAGAAGCAACATGACTGTGTGCTTACATCATCTGTTGCTCTGACTGCCCCGACACAGTAAAATCTGTCTGTCTCTCTCCCTAGATCTATCTATCTATGTATCATCTATCTCTCTATCTATTTATCATCTACCTATATATCTATATCTTTTGAGGTAGGGTCTCACTATACAACTCTTGTTTTCTTGGAACTCACTATGCAGACCAGGCTAGTCTCAAAGATCTCTCACAGAGCTCTTCTTGCTTCTGCTGAGTGCTGGGATTAACAATTTGTGCCACTAAGGCTAGCCTATCACATTAAAATTTAAAGTATTTAATGTCTAATGACTATGCCTCAACTTTTCTTACTTGCTAGGTCCCATGGACTTAAGTTCCCTTACTCCAATTTTCTACTTTTTTTTTTTCCAGTGTTCAGCCTATTTGAGTGGGCAAGCTGTTTGTGTTATCTTTCTTCTTGTCCCGATTTGCAATGATGACTGTAATTCCTTTGGAATGATGTTGTCTCCCCCTGATAGCTGTAGTGAGTAGACTGTCTGGAGGCCATCTGATGTTTCACAGCGGTGGAAGGACCACACTTGTCCTCTGCTGTTTTAGAAAAATGTAGTCTTATGGATGACACTCCAGTGTGCTTTGAGAGGCCAAGCAAAGCAAGGTAAAGCCACGCACTCAGAGCAGGACGATGTAAGCAGGAGGGCCATGGTGAGATGAAGACCTTCAAAGCAATCTTCTAGCAGGAAGCATCGGCCACCCTTCACTGCCTCTCTGAATGTGGACATGTTTCTCAAGCAGGCTGTTCCATGGACTTCTGACCTTTTCCCGTTCTCTCCCCCAGTCACAACCCTTCCACACTGCAGTCACTGAGCAAGAGCATATGTCCAGTTCAGGTGCACAAACTGTTCATACGACAATGGGAGGAATCTCAAAGTACAGGCAACATAGAGATTACGTGAGTTACAAGCACAAAGCCTCCTATTACTAAATTAGCTTGGCACAGGTTTAAAGCATTTAATTTTGCTCAACAAACATTAAACAGTCCCTTCCTCGTTCTCCCTGTTTCCCCTCCCCCCAACTCCAAACCCAGTCCTTTGTATTCACTATCCTGTCTTTATTCTTCCAAAGATTTTTGGTCTTTCACCAAAAGGAGTCTATTTTTGTTTCCTGGAATAACGAAAGCATATGCCATCCGGCTGACACAGCAGCCCACTGATCTTGAGAGCACATCCTCCTTGTGGGAGACCTCCTAAACCCTGATCTTTCCTTCCGGGGCGTCTCATGGCTTAGGCTGTGGACAGCTTATTGGCCTCTGTTGAGCTTTGTCACAGCCTTGGTCACTTCGGCTCGCTGCAACTCACTCTGGTTTTCTTGTCCCGTGGTCTCCAGAAAAGCCTCAGTGTATGTGAATTTCTCTTTCATTGGCAGGGTCTCCCACCCATGGATGCATCATTAACCATATTCTAAAACCCTGTCCTTCCCAGAATGGCCCGATAGCACTGCGTCTCATAGACACTAACCTCTTCTCATCCCTGCCCCCTTCCAGTCTGGGTCCCCTGAGAATTATGAGGAAGGAAAAGTTAAAAAGAGCTTTGCCTCAGAGTTCAGAGGTGAAAGGATAAGAAAAAAAATGTCTAATTCTAAAACATGAAATTTAAGGTACAAGAGAAAGAAGATAAATAAACACACTATAATTATATTGGGGATGTGTGGAATTATACATATGATTTTAAAAGTTTCCTTCTTATTCTTTCCCCCCCTAAATGTTCACATGCATTACTTTATAATTAGGAAAAATACTGTTTATGAAGTAAGATTAAAGTCAACCCTGGATCACCCAGCAATGGCATGGGGGGAGGGGGCAGGTCTGAGGGTTGCTTTCCTGCCCTATTACTCTGTAGGATTTTCATTTTTCTTGTTCAGATATTTACATTTCCCTTTCTTCACTCATTTCCATCACTGTAGCTAATTCTATTAGTGTTCACTGAATATTCATATGATTTTCTCAATTTCGCAGACTCTCGTAGAGCTGGGCTGCCAGTATGACCGTGCAGATAAGTAGCAACCATAATGATCAAGTTGAAAACTTAAAAACCAGAGTATTAGTGAGGGTTCCCCAGAGGAAAAGAACAATAGAAGACAGACATACAGACAGACAGATGATGAGAAATGGGCATAACTGATAGAAACATAAAGATATGAAACTCACTCTGAGTCTATCAGCCTGGGGGTCAAAATTGGACTGATATATATCTTCATGTAAAGGGTTGAAAACCAGGAAAAACAGAGACAGTGGATGTCACAACTCAGTCAGAAAGCAGATTTTCCCATCTTCTGTTTTACTTGGATGTTCGATTGATTGGGTGATGTCCAACCATGTTCAGTTCAGGGGTTGGGAGCATCTGCTTTACTCCATTCACCAATCCCAAAGCTACTCTGTTTTGAAAATATCTTCATACAGAGCTCCAGAAATAATGTTTACCTGGTATCCAGGCATCCCTTAGATCCTAAGTTGACACACAACATTAACAGTCACAGTATTCTCAGTCTTTCTCATCTAGCAACAGGCTTTGGGTGAGAAAAAACATTAAGGTCCAGTGCTTCATACCCCTGACATTGGAGGGTCCATTTGTTACACAGCACAAGTTAGCCTACCCTGACTAATTCTACTTGTTTGTGTCTGTTTCTTTAGTTTGTAGGTCATGTCCTTTTAAATACCCAGTATTTTGTTAAAAGTTTCTAAGACTATCTTGATAGGGTATCATTTTTTTTTTCCTTCCACACGATGCTTCTTACTACATTTCTCTGATCCTTTCTACTTGAGCCCGCTGGAGTTCGTTGCTCCAACCAAATTATGTGGGTCAACCTAGATGTAGATAATGCAAATAAATAATAACTTAGCTGTGAAAAAAGTGTCACCCTGCTAGTGTGTCCCCCATCTTGAAAAAGCATAGTCAAGATTTTGTAGCTAAATGTCATTATCCCACATGAACCAAGAATCTTTGAGCATGTGGGCATCATTCCTTCTATGACATCCTACAGAGAAGTCTGGCCAGGTTCCTGTCTGTGATTCCCAGCCCAGGGAGGCCAGGGCAGGAGGACTGTAGGTCTCAAGATACTCAGGGTTCCAAAGAAAGAGCCCCTCTCAAAAACCAAACTAACCAAACAGAGGCGTTTCCTGGCTGAAGACGGCAGGATGTAGCCCTGGCTCCAGATCTATTCATTACTGTAAGCAGTATCTGACTCTGCTGTGGGACCCAATGTACTGTCTTACTCTTTTATTGGAGACTCAGAGTCCCTCTCCCAGGTACACGGGCAGAACCCTAAGCATAAACAAAACAACCCTGGAAAGGTATGATTAAAAAAAAAAGAATCGAAGACCTCTCCTAGCCTAGAAGTTTCATTTCAGAGGAACATGTGTCATGACGTAGAGAGTAGCAGAAGCCTTTGGCAGGGAGAACACTTGTCTCTTCTGACTTCAGTTCATCCAGATCTTGGACTTGGCCACTCCCAGTGTTGATTTGTTGCCTCATCTCTGTTTAACCAGGGACAAAGTCTCAAGTAGAACCTGGAAGGAAACTAAAGAGTCAGGGGCCTCTTTGCCTGCTGTTTATTGTGTCCCCCACTCTCTAACAGGTCCCTGTCATTTATTACCTGACTCAGCCTCCATGGCAGTCTTGTATGCTGCTGTTCAGGGCAAGGAATGGTGGCTGCAACACATCAAGAACTTGTCAAATGCAGCTGCTGGCGAACGCCTAGCTGACACTTAATCCCAGATCGTACATTTCTCACTTAGTGGTGACTTCACTCACAGCGGCATAGCCCAAGCTGGCATCCAACTCAGTTGCTGGGTTGTCATCCATGTAGATGACAGTAAGGACCATCTTGCTACATTCTGGAGGCTTCTTCTTCCTCATAAAAAGCAAGGGGTGGGGTGGGGGTGTAACGTAACTGGCTGGGGACCTCCCATCTCGATGCCAGATTTGCCCAAGGAAATGACCTTGTTTGCTTGAAACTAGCATCTGGCTTCATGATGCGGCTGGTTCCGAGCCACGGGCTGCAAGTCCAACAACCCCAGCATTCCCCATACAGTGCTGGCTCTCCTATGGGCCTCTCTGCCTCTTAGGTTCTGGCACTGGCCCTAGGAGGCACAACTCTGCAACAGGATAGGGTGAAAGAGGCAGCTTGCCTGGGAAGAGGCCCAGCTTGCTGACATCACCTCACACTTTTTTCCCCCTGCTGACTTCAGAGAGACTGGACAGGCTGCAGAGGAGTTCTCAGGGACTCTAGCTGCCTGTCTGCTCTGTCCTAGCCTTTTTCACTTTGTCAAAGAAGTATCTCCTTCCATAACTAGAACAAGATGAGGTAACACATGACACCTACCACTATGAAGGTTAAATCCAAAGCAACTTTTTAGCCACTTATATACAAAGTGCCTTGGAGACGAAGGTACTAACATATCACATCAACCATATGGGGGTAGAAAGATCCAGAGGGAACAGGAAGATCTAGAAGGGACAGTGGAAGGGAAGATTTATAGTTCCAATGGTGTGATATATACCATGGAGGATGAGACTTCTTTTTAACAATTTTACAGTCAGGTAGAGTGGAACCCATTAGTTTGAGAGAAGGGTGGGGTACAGTGGGTCCAGGTTCCAGAGGAAGTGGACAGGAAGGAAGTATTTCCTGCTGGGTTGAGGGGCAGATGAGGAAAGCTGTTGAGACCAGACCATATTAGGGTTATGCCTCTGGGACCCTGTGAGTCTCAAAGCTGTTAAGGTAGCACCTCTGATTTAAAAGTCTTACAATACATTGCCTGAGGTCTCAGGTTCCTGGCTCTAGCGTGTTCTGACCATAGGACTTTTAGCAAGTTATCTGAAAAGTTGCCCTCTGCTGAAACAGGGTACAATACTTCCTACAAAGGTTGCGGTGGGGAATAAGTGTAGTATGCCCGGTATGTAAGGAGAATGAACAGATGTCAGTCACCACCATAATCATTACCATTACCATCATCATCATCATCATCATCATCATCATCATCATCATCATCCCTGAGACGGCAACAAGTAACAGACCATTTCATCCCATTTCTTTCTCAGGTAAGTTGGAATTTGAGTGAGAGCTTGCTTTTAGGTTTTGGATGAGTCACGTGCAAACCATTCTGTGTAGACAGAAGTTGCTGTCCCGCCAGCAGCTGTTTAGTCCTAATAAACACAGAGAGGCTGATATTAATTATAAACTGCTTGGCCGATGGCTCAGGCTTCTTATTGGCTAGCTCTCTCTTAATCATTAACCCATCTTTATTGATCTATGATCTCCACATGGTTTTGGCTTACCAGAGAATACCCGGATCTCTTGTTTTCTTGGCAGCTACATGGAGTCTTCTCAAGACCCACTCTCCATGTTCCCCTTCCCAGAATCCTCCTGGTCTGGTATCCCCACCTATATACTTCCTACCTGGCTACATCCTGCTTGTCCATTGGCCGAAACAGCTTTATTCATCAACCAATAAGAGCAAAGCATGTTCACAGCATACGGAAGGACGCTCCCTATCACTTCTATGTTCATGCCTGCTACATTGCTTTTGCTTCCAATGAGCACTTTCCAGAACCACAAAGAGCGTGGGGCAGGGCCTTGGTAGCTTGAAAGGCTGAGTGAGGGAAAGAATTCTCAAGCTTTCTTTTTAGCCGAAGATTTAAACTGTTTATATGTCCTCTCGCTTTGCTGTCTTTAAAAAAAAAATAATCCTTATTTTGATTAGAAATGGGAACAAAAAGATTAAAGGCGTCTGAAGGGTGATTTGTAATTGGTCTGCAGACCGTGCTCCTGTTTGCATTTGTCAAGAGCAAGCTCTTGTATGAAGCTGTAGGGATAAATGTCCCAGCAGCCGGGATTACAGGAATTCTTTAACCTTGACACATCGCTTTAGGGTGACAATGCCCTTTTCATATTAGCCTGTCTCCCCATTTCTAATGCCCCTATCTTGGCAGAAGCTTTTAAAAATGACCAGAGGATGCTTCTGGGTGCTCCCTGCCTCATCGTCCCCCCAAATGTACACACTAATCTTTACCAAGACAGACACACTGCCGGGCCTGTTAACCTCATGAGATTTTTCTCATATGGCTGCCAAAGGGACTTATGAATTGCCCTTCATGTAATGGCCGGTACACATAGGATTTCCCCTTGGCCCCGCCTCTGCAATGAAATTTGTTGAAATGAATAGACTTGGGGAGAAGCCTAAATGACAGTGTCAGAGAAAAAAAAATAATTATTTTTAGCCATTGAGTCATCTTCAAAGAACAAAGGAAACAAGCAAGCTGCAAGTGAGAAAAATATGCATGACAGACACATTGTTATCAGGGTAGTAAGTAGGGAAAAGATCTCTAATCTTGGTTTTAAGAACACATTTGAAATTGCCACTAGGGCTCAGGGAGGCCCCTGGTTTGCACCAGGCTCAGAAGTTCAAGAACACAATCGGCTTGTTTATGGTTGCAGTCAGACCTTTATTCCAAGACAAGTGTTAATTGTAAAATGTTTGCCTACGGAATCCCAAAGAAACAGCCACCTTTGTTGTTCCATAGGTGGGGAACCGGCACAATTTATTATAATTACGGAGTTTCGCTTTACTTTTTTCTTCATCCAGCAACATTTTTGACTCATTTTAGATTAAAGTGTATCTCTCATTAATTATGGCATTTAGTTCCCAGCTCGTAATTGGTATCTGGTGCTCTTGATTCCTGGTACTCTGGTGTCGCTCTTTCAAGGGGCCCCCGATGAGTTTGCCCGAGGTAAACTAAAATGGAAAGTACCGACTTTCTTAAATGATGTGAGCTGTTCCTTGTGGCTCCCAAGATTTAGCATTGCCGCTGCTTGGGGGCTGGGAGTGCCGAAAGGTAGGTGGTACATGCGATTATCTTCCAATTGGAGCGACCCAAGTAGGGACTCTATATTACTGGTAGGGCTGTGTGCCAGAGCATAATCAAATAGGAAACTGGGTGCCAATGGTAATTTTTGAAATGTGCTTTTATGACATCTTCCACGAAGATGAAAGCCGGTGTTCTGCAAAACAAACAAACAGCGCAGGACTTGAGCTAAGGCTCTGATATGAAATTTATGTATATTTCACCAAACCCAACTTGAAAGGAATTACACTTGATTTGAAACTTTTAATTGTTCTTGCCGTTTCTCTCCACAAATGAGGAAGTGCTGCTGGCTGTCTGCAGACAGCCTCTCCGTGCCAGCGATCGGTTTCCTTTCAAGGCTCTGCCACACTAATTGCTGTCTGTTTGATTCGGTGCCCTTATGAAATTGAAGGTTGCCCTGAGGCAGGGAGAGAAGGCGCGGTGGTGCTTGTGGGTTCGGGGACTGGGGTAACCCACAGTTGTGGCCACAAGCCAATCTCATTATCCCACGGCTCCAGCAGGCCATCCGGGGGGCCCGACTTGCTTGCTTCAGATCCGTGCCTATGGCTGAAGGCTTAGAGTCTCAGGACCTCCGCTTTGTATCATTTCTCAGTTCTGACCGATAACAGCCCCACTTTCTTCTAGCAACCAAACACGGTCATTATGGTTTTGTTTTAATGTGGTACTCGGTATTGTGTTTCACTGCCTGTCAACCACCAGTTTACAAAGCGGGAATATATTAAAGGGTATGTATTTCACACAGAATCAACATGTCACGTCTTTTCTGCAATCTGGTGACTTTACAGTCCTGCTCTCTCTTGCTCGCTCCCATTAAATCTTTATTTAACCTACAGGTGTTTGATAACCTCAGAGACTATTTCATCCGTTACGCGACCGGACAGTTTTTTTTTTTTTTTTTTTTTTTTTTAAACATGGGATTTCAGAGTCATAAATTCAAAGTAGTAAGATAATTATGTGCTTATCCAGCAAGATTGTCGAGCGTTTTTGTTTTCCCCCAATGACAAGTCTACAGAAAGTGGCAGGGCTGTGGTTTAGATCGCCTGGGTTCAAATCCTGACCCTACCTCTCGCCACCACGGAAGCGTCTCCAGCCACCTGTCTGTACTTCAGCTGATCCTATCACCTGAGGGCTCCAAGGGTGCCCTCATCACAGACCTGTTCCTGGGTACCCACAGCTCACCCCGGCACCAGGCACCTAGTGGTAGCTTAGTGTCAGCTGCCATTGTGTGCTTGAATCCTGATAGCACTGACTTCACAATTTCCCTTAGATAGGGGTTAGCTTTTCCTTGCACACTCTAGATTCATCATTAGGGACTCTGATCATTGCGCAGTGACGCCATGGTGAGCTCCTAGGGACCCACCTGCCCCTTCCCCCGCCCCCGCTTCTCTACCACGTATCCCCCTCACCCCTACACTTTGGTTTTCTTACTTTCTCCCTCACGCTCTCTGGGGGCTGCCCCTTCACTGTTTTCTTCAGCCCTCCAGTCGAAACCCAGGCCCCATTCCTCCCTTCCATTGTCCTCATCCTGCTTGTAGTGGCCCGAGGCTGCCTTTCCCCCCATGACATTCAGATAGCTTCTTGACTGCAGGAATCACGTACTACCCTGTCACACGGTCTTTCCTGGGCCCTGGTGCATAGTGTGGGCTCCATCTGGCCTGTGCTCCAGTGGTCCCCAACTGGGATCAAATCCTGGTTTTACAGCACGTTGGTCTGTTTGATCATGAAGATACCCGGTCCTCAAGCTTACGTGGCCTGACCCTATTAATACAAAATGACAACAGTGTCTATCTCGATTAGAACTGTTGGGCTTAGAAAGAAGTCAACCCAACAAGCGAGCATAGAAAAACGCTCAGCAAAAGCAGTCACTATAGTTGTACCTGGCCCAAGACAGTAATGCGTAACTTTCATCTAGCACCTTGCACATGCTTGGTTTGTGCCATAGTGGCGGCATCCAAATTCCAACAGAATCAGGAGAACAGGCGTTTTCAGAGCAATGTTGGGAATTACAACTAGGACAAAGCAAGGCGACCAGCAACTCCTGTGTTCATGCAAAGTAAAATTAGTTTTGCAATTCTTGAATGTGAGTGCATCTGCACATGTGTGTATCCTGCACATGTGTGTGTATCCTGCACATGTGTGTGTGTATGTCCTGCACATGTGTGTACCTTGCAGGTGCACCACATCCATATGTGTACATGTGTGTACCCTGCACATGTGTGTGTTCTGCAGGTGTGTGTACCCTGCATGTGTGTGTACCCTTCACGTATGTGTATCCTGCAGGTACACTGCATCCACATGTGCACATGTGTGTAACCTACACACATGTATCTCTTACACATGTGTGTTCCTGCACATGTGTGTACCCTGCATGTGTGTGTACCCTGCACGTGTGTGTATCCTGCACATGTGTGTATCCTGCAGGTGTGTGTACCTGCACATGTGTGTATCCTGCAGGTGTGTGTATCCTGCAGGAGTGTGTATTCTGCACATATGTGTACTCTGCATATGTGTATCCTGCAGGTGTGTGTACCCTGCTGGTGTGTATACTCTGCACATGTGTGTATCCTGCACTTGTGTATACCCTGAACATATGTGTATCCTGCACGTGTGTGTACCCTGCAGGTGTGTGTATCCTGCACGTGTGTGTACCCTGAACATATGTGTATCTTGCACATGTGTGTACCCTGCAGGTACACTGCATCCATATGTGTATATGTGGAGGTCAGGGCTTGATGTCAGATGTTTTACTTTTTCATTCTTGCATCACCTTGTGTTTGAAACAGGTGTCACTGTCTTGACTGGAATGGCAGCCAGTGAGCCCCTGGGACCTACCTGTCTCTACCGCCCTAGCTCTGGAGTTACAGGTGTGTGCTATCAAGCCCAGTCCATCTTGTCTTGGAGGCTGAGGACCCAAACTCAGGTCCTCCTGCTTGCTTAGCAAACACTTGATCCATGAAGCCACTCCTTTAACTCTTAAAGTAACATATTCCGTTTTAATTTTATTTCTATAACTAAACTTCAGTTTAATCCCAGTTATCTGAAGGTATTTATCTACATGGTCCAAGTTCACTAGATAATTGCAGGAAGAGACCCAATAGTTCAATATACTTCTAGACCTTCTGGGTAATGGTCATACTACATAGATCATAGGCCATAAAATCACACCCCATAGATCTGGAAGGAAGCAGGGGACTCTGGTTGAATCTCATTGTTCTACAGAGCCTGGGAGGTGAAGCCACTTGTCCAAGGCCATTGAGTAAATGAGCATTCATGGAGCCAGAAGGCAGGCCCCTCCCCTCACTGGCTGCCAGTCAAACTAGCAGGGTCCCAGGTGTATGGGCTCGGACCCACAAGCACAGTTCCTACTGGTTTCCAGTGTGATCACAGAGTTTGATTAAAAACTTTTTTTTTCAAATTTCTTTTTTCAAATACAGGCTCAGGAACTGGAAGGCCTGGCTTACCTGCTGCTATCTACTATGAGGCTGGGTACCAGAATGACACTGCTTCCCTGAGTCTTCATTTGTAAAGAGGGGACATGCTGCTTCTATGTCACTATGACAAGGCTAATGGAGCAGCCAAAGGTTTTAGAGAGAGACCACGTGTGTGCTGGGTTGGGGCTTTATGGCCAGTGTCTGGGTCTTGAACCTAGGCTCTGCTACTGGTCGTTTATGTAAGCTTGGTCAGTGCAGGTTATAAATGAGAAAGAAGGTTGTCTTATCAAAGCTGCTGGACCCCTGGTAAAATTGTTATAGTATTTGATACAAAGTGGACTCTCACATTTGATGGTAGCTATTATCAAATCATTAAAGTGGTAGATAGAAATTTGCATTATTGTCTTTTGCATTAGGCATACTATGACATCATTCTAGTAGGTGTTGCCTTAGGCGACTAGATTTCCGTAATTTCAGTTCCCCTAATTTGTATCAGTACAGCAGTGTGCTGTGCATCTGCTGAACTGAAGGGAGCGAATTCAGAAGAAAGTGCCTTTACTCTCAGGGCTTTCCTTTCCCAGCATCGCTGAAGATGGAACTGGGGGCTTGGTGCATGCTAGGAAGTGTTTCACCACTGGGTTACATTCCAGCCTTTAGTTCTGTTTCTATAATGGTTTGCCAGAATCTTTAACCATATAAATTTAATGAAGACAAATAAGCAGCTGCTCTGAAAGTTTGTTATGGATTTATTTGTCCTCCTCACCCACAAACAATGAACAACACCTTCTCTTAATCCAAATTAACAAATCTAATAAACACTGTGTACACGGAGCTATGGTGTGAATCACAGGCCCAGAGGGGTTCTGCACCTCTAAATAGCCTTGGCGAGCTTGCTTTATTCATATGCAATGTGTGCATATGTATACAACTCACAAAGAGCCATGCCAATGTCACTGAAAGACCTTGGTGGCACCTGTGGACATAGGCTGAGGTCAGTCAGGAGAAAGGAGGCTCCATGACCAGAGATGTCCCCAGCCAGGAAAGCACAGAACTGTATTGCTCTTTCCAACTCCAATCTTCTTCCTCTACTCACGAGGAAGAAGAGGGGTTGAAATAGCAAACCTGTGCACTGTAGCACATGTAAATTCCTACGGCCTTCATTAGGAAGTAAAACCGCAGGGTGGGAGTGATCAAAATAAATTGTATTGTCATAAAGCAATTAAGAGGAAATTAGGCAATCATAAGGTGATAAAAGCCTATTAGTTAAGGGGCCTGAAAAACACAGCAGGTTGTAAAAATTAAATTCTCACACACAGAAAAAAATGCTAATACATGCAATTGTCTCACCATGGCAAAGAGTCCGATTACTGATTTTGGTGGAGAGCAGTTTCATGCCTCATCCTTGCTCAGATTTGAGAAATTCAGCATTTTGACTTCTCCTTGTTTGCCCACGACCTTTACAACAAGCCTTATAAAGCAGACCAACACCAAACAAACAAAAAGCAGCAGAAGATAGATTCTCTAAAATAAAATGGAACAGTATGCGATGAATTTCATGTTTTTTGTTTGTTTGTTTGTTTTTCTAATCCATCGGAGCCACCATAGAGCTATAATCTGTGAAGAGGACCGGAGGAACCTCATTCATACAGTCCTGTTAGAAACTCAGAAAGTGAATTCTGGGGCTGGGGTATCAGTTCAGTTTACTTTTGACTTAGTTACCAAGAGTGAATCCTCGTCTAGAGACCAGACTAGATCTTTCTTAGACCTAAGGCTTTCTCCCTCAATCTCCCTCCTCCCCATGCTGCCTTTGAAAGCTGTGGTTTATAACAAGGATAAAGTTTTATTTATTTATTTTTTTCTGGAAGAGGCAGGTCCTAAATAATTTTTTGGTTGTGTGGATTGAGGAATCTTCCTTGCAATTCCTGAATCTTGCTGTTGTAGAGTAAAGGGGACCTTGGGCAATGATAAACATGACCCTGCCTATGCCATTGAGTCTCATTGACCAAGTGGCTCAGCCTCAGGTGTGACCTGGTTTGCTGATGCCCAGTATTGCATTACTTTTCCTGGGGAGACATACACCAGGCAGGACATCAACAGACCAAAGAAAGAATTCCACCAACTGCAGCTTGGTGAACCAGCTAGTTTATCAGGGTTACTTAAGGAGCCTGAGCAATTCTTAGGTAGCTACATAACAGAACCACCCCACTATAGCACACATCATGATTCATGAAAGCCACGAAAGCTGCATCACTGAGACTCCAAGCCCAGGCAGCCTACTTTCTTCATATTCTATATTCTAGCTCCCCATAATGCCATGTGCATATGCCGGATCAGGAGACAGTGGTGGCTGCAATCTCAGATGTGGGTCTCATGACTTTCCCTCTACCCCTGCAGTGAGGAAATATTAATGCAGCTCATCCCGCAATGGCCTCACATGGTTGATCACAGTGGCTCTGTTGCTGGCCAGTAACTGGCATGGTGTCTGGAAGACAAGAGTCCCACTGTACTTGGCCTGTTCAATTTTCTCTTTTCATAAATCATCATGGAGGCCTAAACAAGCTTAACCAATTCTTTCTTGCTGTCATAAAGTTGGTCGTCTTGAGCAAATTGGCCAGTGTCCTTGAACAGTGTGGTGTTTTTTTCCACAAGTACTGTTGTGCAGAATCATGATACCACCAGCAACAGAAGTCCCTCTCTCCAATTTATCATATTCCTGTTCTTCTTCTTGTCCCCGCCTCCTAGTTTGTGAAACAGTGTCGTGGAAAAATAAGGACCAGGAGAACAGCTAGGCAGAGTAGATGTTTATTCAGGAAGAAATAACTTACAACAGAGACAGATGAATGCCAGCAGGTTCCAGTCCCAAGGATGCCTCCAGATGCTCTCAGTCTCCAACCAGGAAGCAAGAGAGAGCTCCGGGTTCAGACCCCAGACCTAGTTCTTCTACATCAAGTCCGCCCCTGTCCACACCTTCAATGGGCGTGGTCAGTGCACCAGGTGTGGGCGGGGTGAATATCTCTACAAAACAGAATCATTCCATATAACCCAAGTTGACTCACAAGTTGCTATGCAACCTTGATGTCACAATCTTCCTGCTTCAGCTTCCTGATGTGGAGATTATAGGTGCATGTTTTCATCATATGTATTTCCTACCAAATTCCTACTTCAAATTAACCTCTACCATAGCAATAGCAAGCATTAACATAATGCAGACTGTTGCTAAGATACAATGACCTCATAGGTGTCCCTAGACAGCCATCTCTTCTTGCCCACAGTGGCTGATCTGAACAGAAGCTAGGCATTTTTTTTTCTGCACTTGGTTAATAAATTACCCCAACTTTTATAGTAAACAAATTTTCTTAGCACCGATTAGATACCACATGTAACGTGTCTGAAATTTCCATATGCGTGAGTCTGTTTCTAGATTTTCATTTGTTTGAGTTGTCTATTCCTGTATGACTACATCTCTACCAGGTGGCATCTTCCTCACTAGGAAAGCCCGTATTCATGCTTTCCTCCAGGCCTTTTAATAAAAATTCAGTTTTCCTCAAGCATTGTCCTTTTTCATAACAGCATTATGTAACAGCTTGGTAATTCACTGATTTTTAAAACAGCAAACAGATTAAATAAAAAAAAAATGCTTTGACTCCAAAATTTAAGTTCAAGGACAAGTTACTGGGGAAAAGGATTTCTATTTTTGTTTCCACAGAAAATGAAAAGCTGTGGATTCCTTCCAGACTAATGTGGTTTGATCAAGCCAGACCACCTGAAACAGAGTACCAGGTAATTCTACATTCAAAACAGCTGGACAAAGCAGCCTTGCAGACTACAGCCAGGATTTCTGCATCTTCTTAGAACCCCCCCATGACAGCGCCCCTTACCAGCAGGAAGTAGTTTGGAAAGAATGACGCCCAAATTCCCAAATATTGTCTATAAATGCTTGTTTTCATTTAAATGAACTTGGTTATATAAAATAAATAAAAAAGTCAAAAAAAAAATAAAAAATAAAATAGCAAACAGGAGTGCTTGTAGCAGATGCCTCCTTACCAAAAGCATAGAAGACAGAACTTGAAGCAATTGTAGATGAAATGAGTGTCTACCTCACTCCTCTACCAACCATCTCAACTGGCTCCGAGTGTGACCACTGGATGGGTACCAAAAGGGTCAGCGGACAGGGCCAGGAAGGAAGACAGAGAGCAGGAGGTTTTACAGAGGGCGTGCCAGCCCAGGAGCATCTTGGTGATGTGTCTTGCTAGAGATCTCAGGATGCAGTGGTACAGCTGTCTCCAGACACAGCTGCAGGGCTGGAAGAGTCAGCCTCCCCTCCTGCTATCCAGCCTGTAAAAGCGTTTGGTTCAGAGCTAGATGGAATTAAGCTGTCCTTTTCCTTCTTGTAGATCTCCACTCTTCCTTCCTGGCTGGACTCAGGTTTTGTTTTGTAGGTGAGTTTCTGCACTCAGCCTGTCTCGCCTTAGTAACTTGCTTCCCATTCTTGCCATCCCATCCGTGCCTGGGTTAATTTGACCCCATTTACTGCTTAGTCTTCCGTACTTCTGCTTTGATGACAGATTAGTTACTTTCCTTATTTCTGTGATGAAACACCTGTGTTGAAGCAACTTACAAAACAAAGCCTTTAACTGGGTTTCTGGTACCAGAGGGTTAGTTAGGGTCCATGATGGTGGAGTAAAGACAGGACAGGAGGGACAATGGAGAGCTCACATCTTGATCCACTAGCGAGAGGCACAGAGGCTCCCCGAGAACAAGTCTTTTGAAACCTCGAAGCCCACCCCCAATGGCATACCTCCTCCAACAAGGCCGCACCTCTTAATCCTTCCACAAAGGTTCCACCCATTCTAGAGCAAGTATTCAAACTTATGAGCCTGTGGTGGGGGTGGAGGTCCATTTTCATTCAACCCTCCCCCCACAGATGGCAATGATTCCCACTTGGGTCATTTTATCTCTGGTTTTCAATTCCTGGGCATTCTTCCTGATGCTTTGATTAACCCTGACCCCTGAAGAGCAATTCTCCTCCAGGGTGATAGCCTTGCCCTTCAAAGCTTCTACTTCCCTCTAGAACTCATGGTGTTCTGGCAGCTAATTTAAACTACTTTGGTGTGTGCGTGTGCATGTGCGTGCGTGTGTGTGTGTGTGTGTGTGTGTGTGTGTGTGTAATACCTTTTTGTCATTTATCTTATACAGATTTTCATATATATGTGTATATATATAATATATGCATATCTATATACACACTAATTATTAATTCTAAAGCATACATTATATTTAATACAGAAACTGAAATTCTTTTATGTAATAATGTGATCAATAATTATAACAGTATTGCCATAGCAGAAGTAAAGCCCCATCAAGGGAAATTATTTCCTTTAAGTCAAAAGAATGAAATCTCAGGCCTTTGTGGAGACTTCCATTTCTGCTGGACAGCATCAACGACCTGGTTAAGGGATCATCCTCAGTAAGGCATGGCCACCCCTAGGAAAGTGAGCTCACTGTAAGCCTCACTAAACAGACAAACAGAATAATCACCCTTTAATGGGATGTCATACTTTCATTCCCAGAATTCCCACTCCACAGTGAGGTAGCTTAGAGGGAGGGGCAGCCTTGTAAGTCTGCCTGCCTTTCTGACTTACTCAGAACAGCATGTTCCCCGTTATCTTTGTATTTCTGAGCACACTTTCTCTGACACTTTGGGTTTGATCACTTTTTTGCTAATGCTCCCTTCGCTGCCACTCAGTTACCTGGCAACCATGTGGCTGCTTGGCCTCCATGCCATCTCAACTCTGTTGAGCATCCTTCTCTCCTCCATTCTCCTCCTGGTGGCTGCTGAGATGGACAGTTCTCCTGCCCTGATGTTTTACTCACTAATAAAATTGTTCTCAAGCTTCCACTGGAGTCTGTTCCTAAATTTTTTTGTTAATGAGACAAGAACCCCAAGAACCCAGATATCCTTAATCTCAATATCATCAATAGAATTCCTGGTATTTGTGACCTGGATTCACATGTGTACTGAGGTCTTCGTGGTCTTAGAACTGGCCTGAAGACTTTTAAAGATGTGGTTCCCACCCCCCCATGGCAGAGCAATACTAAAAAGGAATTCCTAAAGGTGGGACCCGGGGTTGGTATTTTAAAAGTTTCCCTGTGAGTCTAGTATGAGGCCAGGGTCAAAACCCTTGTTTGAGCAGGAGTTTTGGAAGTACCACCAGCTTACCTGCTACACACATACAGTCACCAAACAAACCTGTGTTTTCTTAAACATGGGTGACTTATGGGTGACTACAATCTGGGTCAGGCAATCTAACTTAGTATTCAAAACTTGGTTTTATTTTTGTCCTTCCTCTGTTGCATCAATCCTCTGAACTCAGAAAGTGATGTATCAGAGAGAATTATTTATAATTTTTAAAAGGACCACATCAATGCTCAGGACTCAGGGGTCCATCTCCACAGAGAAATGGCTGTGGTATTTTTGAAGAGCCTGGTAAGAATTTCAACAGAATGAAAAGTCAGTTGAGTATTAACAGAATCAAAACGAGTCCACAGTGGAATTCGACTCTTAAAACAATGCCCTATCAGACAACGGGGCTCATGGCAGCTAGACTCAATTTATGAAGGGGTAGCTTTGCATCCAGAAGTGTTTAAACAGTGCCATGGAATTTCTCTGTGGAGCCCGCGTTGCTGCCATTCGGGGGCCAGATGGGAGAGCTGACTCTCAAGACTTGGAGTTGAATTACTGGCCATACTGTTAATTAACATCTATGCTTATCCCAAGCATCACCAAATGAAATTGTTTCTCAAGGTGCTTGGTTCTGGTGGACATCTCATCAGCCAGCATCATGTAAGATTGTACCTATCTTTAGGGATTGCTAGAAGCCAGTGCTTCTTTTTTTAAATTGAGAAAGCAGATGGCTATTAAGGGATTCATAAAACACAAGATGAATGTGTGAAATATCTGCAATGGTCCTAAGGATGGCAGATATCTGTCCCCGCTTTCAATTTTTCTTTCTTTCTTCTTCTTCTTTTTTTAGTAGCAATACCTCTTATACACTCAACATAGTCAAGACTTATTGGGAAGGACCTGATGTCCATCATCTATAAGGCCACATGCGTTATCCCCTCAAAGCATTTACATAGGGCCTCATCTTCAATCATGGAGTAAAAGAAAAGCCTTGTTAATTGCTAAAGGCATTCTTGGGATCAGTAGAGCTGCGAGGACAGAGCTATTAACGGGCACCTAAGGATGAGAAGATGCACCTCCTCTGCACACCCAAGCTTACCTGATAGGATAGGTTGGCTGGCCTATGAGCTCCAAGGGTCTGCTGGTGCCCTGAGTCATCTGCCCTACTCCCTGCTGAAGTTCCATGACTGAGCCATCTCCCTAGGCCCCTTTTGTCTCTTCTTCCTTTTCCTTACTTTCGTCCTCTCTCCTTCTCTCCCCTTCCGTCTTTTCCCTTAATTTTTTACAATTGTAAGTTCATAGAGAAATTGAGTACAAAGTAGAGCATTTTTCATGTACCCTGCTCCACGCACAGCCACAGCCTCACATTATTCTCCATCATTGTCAACTCACATTGACACATCATCCATAAGCTGTAGCATTTACTTAAAGTTGTTTCTTTTTTTAAAAGAGCTATTTTATTTTTTATGTGTATGCATGTGTACTATATGTATATATTTGCACATGTGTGGGTACCAATGAAGGCCAGAAGAGGACATCGAAACTCTCGGAGAAGGAGTCATAGACTGTTGTGGTTTACATCAAAGTGGGTGCTGGGAACCAAATTCAGAACCTCTGCAAGTGCAGCAAGCACTCCTAACAACGGAGCCATCTCTCCAGCCTCTAGGCTTCTCCCTTAGCTGTATGTTCTATGCAGTTACAAAAATGTTTACTGGTGCGTGTCCACCATTATACCATCATGCTAAAATATTTTCAGTTCCCAAACTCCTGTTTTCTACATAACTAATCACCATTCCCATCATGACCACCTTTCATCATTTTATTGCATCCATATTCTGTCTTTCCCAAAATATCATGTTGTCGGTATTCACTTCCTGCTTGGCTTGTTTTACTTAAAATACTCATTGAAGCATCTTCCATGTCTTTTTGCTGTTGTTGTTTCGCTTTATGAGACAGGGTTTCTCTGTGTAGCTCTGGCTGTCCTGGAACTCGCTCTGTAGACCAGGCTGGCCTTGAGCTCACAGATCTGCCTCCCAAGTACTGGGATTAAAGCTGTGTGTCACCACCGCCCAGCTCTTCTGTGTCTTTTTTGGTTTGGTAGCTTAATGCTTTTCAGTACGGAATAAGATTCTATTTGATTTTACCACAGAGTAGGTTTTTATTACCCTGACCCTTTAATACAGTTCCTCATGTTGTGGTGACCCCCCAACCATAACATTATTTTTGTTGCTACTTCATAACTGTAGTTTTGCTACTGTTATAAATCATATATGTGACTATCTGATGATATAAGTCACTTACAAAAGAGTTATTTGCCCCAAAGGGGTCATGACCCACAGGTTGAGAACCACTCACTCCTTAAACCTATTTTTTTTTTTTTTTTTGCATTACCAAGTGCAAGCTGAAAGTCTATTGTTCCACATCAGTATCAGCATCTGGTGTTTGGGTGTCCTTGAATTTAGTCATTCTAACCTGTGTTGGTGCCTTGCTGTTTTGATCAACATTTTGCTTATGTTGTAGGCTGTGGAACATCTGTATACCTTCTTAATAAGGTATTTGCTAGAATCTTTGACATCTTTTTAAAATTGAGCTGTATTCTTATCAGTGGGTTTAAGTATTCATTGTATATTTTGGAAAAATCTTTCCGTCTTTGGGGGTACCAATTGGAATGTATAGCTTGATATGAGACCTGTCATATGACAATATTGCATCTTCTTATCATTGAACATAAAAAGTCTATTCATTTTGTTTAATTCTTCTAATTTTGTTCATCAAAGTTTTATAGATATTGAACACACATATACACATATTTCATTAACGCCTAAGGGTGGTTATATTTTGTTTATGATATAACAAACAAATGAAGTTTGCCTGAATATCAGAGTGCAAAGCTAGCCACACTTACACTAGTTAGCCATAGAGGCCAGACAGTGGTGGTACACACCTTTGATCCCAGCACTCGGGAGACAGAGGCAAACAGATCTCTGGTAATTCAAAGCCTTCTTTAGCTACATGAAATTGATCCAGTCTAAAAGAGAAAGAGCACTCACACAAAGGTGACCTCAGCACTTGGAATCCCATGCCTTTAATCCCAGCACTAGAGAGGAATATAAGGCAGGAGGAGACAGAAGGTACAGATGGAGGTTTGGTGGAGACAGATGCAGTCTAGAGATGCAGCGTGAGGATGAGATCTCCCTTTTGGTCTGAGCATTGTAGAGGTGAGAACTCTCCAGTAGCTGGCCACTTTGCCTTTCTGATCTTCAGCTTTAACCCCAATATCTGTCTCTGAGTTTTTATTATTTATTCTATACCTAAGTAATTTTGGGTGTTAATGTAAATGTGCTGTGTCTTTAATTTCAAATTCTACTTGTTTCCTGCTCCCTTGTTTCTTTACAGGAGATGGTTGATTTTTGCATATTAATCTGTATCCTAAAATCTTGTTACAATCTCTTGTTAGTTTCAGGTCTTTTGTTATTAATCACTCAGACTGCCCATGTAGATAATCATGTCACCTATGAACATATAAAGTTTAACTTGTCTTTCCAGTCAGCATATATTTCATTTCTTATTCTTGTCTTATTACAGTAGCCGTACCATGCTGAACAAAGAAAGGCACCCATTCCTTTCACCTGAGCTAATTGGGAAAGGTAATTGCTATTTTCCTTAGTGTGGTACTAGCTGAAGGGTTTTTTGTAGCTTTTTGTCAAAATAAACATCTCTCTTGAGTTGCCTTTGTCAGGTATTTCGTCACAACAATGAAAGAAGAAACTAGTATAGGAGTTGTATTAGCTTCCCATTAATACAATAAAATGCTTGAGGCAATTAACTCAGGGAGAAGTTGAATTTAGTTTGTGGTTCTAGAGGTTCTCAGTAAAGCTTTGCTTTGGACTTTTGGTCAAGACAGCACATTATGTCAGAAGCAAGTAGTAGAAGAAACTACTTACCTCATAGGCCCCTCATAGGAAGTAGAGTAGGAAGAGAGAGGACAGAGTAGGGTCCCCAGCCCTCTTCCAGCATGTTCACAGTGACCCACGGACATCCCATAAAGCCCTGCTTTCTATCCAAAGCACCTTCCAATAATGCCATCCTGGCCTTTAACCCGTGGATCTCTGAGAGACACTCACCTAACCATAATAGAAAGAAATCAATTACTGATTAAACGTCTTTAATAGGAGCAGGGACGATGGCTTAGGAAACAAAGTGCTTGCCGAGAAAACATGAAAACTTGAGTTCAGCATCCATGTAGAAACCAGGCACAGAGGCCTGTGGTCACAATGCCAGTGCTGATGGAAGCTGGAGACATATGGGTCCCAGGATTTGGTGGCCAGGCTATCTGGCTGAACCAGAGAGCTCAGGCCCAGAGAAACACCCTGTCTCAAGTAATAAGGTGGAGACTGATCCAGGAAGACATTCGACATGTACTTGCACATACACATGCAAATGTGGACATACAATATGCAGGGAAAATTTAAAAACTAAATATACACCTATGTGTTAACATGGCCTATTTCTATTTATTTGAAGTTTAGTAGATTTTGTGTTTCAATGAACTGGTCCATTTCATCCAGGTGATGGAAGCCAGGGCCGTAACAGCCATTTCATTGGCGTGTTTGTTTAAGTCCATGCTATCCACTGTTAAAGCCTGCCATTTCTGACCCCCCCCCCTTCCTTTCTTCTGGCTTGGGACTTACTAGTTTTAGTGATTTTTGTCAAGGAACTTCACTTTTCCCGATTTTCTTCACTGGTTTCCTGGTTTCTACTCTAACTTTTATTACCCTCTCTGAAACTGGCTCCTGGTCCAGTACCGTTGTGGTCTGCAAACAGAAGTTCTGGGATTTCTCATCTTTTAATGTCCTGGCAGTGTTTTGATTTTGGTGACTGTTCCATGGGAGCTACATTGTGTTGCTGTGGGATGAGTGGTCTAAGAATGTCATTGCTTCTCATCTGAATGCCTTGTCCTTGGGAGACCTGCCATAGAGGGCCAGGACAGTGGCCAAAGTGTAAAACAAATGACCCAAGCAAACAGTTCAAAGGACATGCCGCTCCTACTCAAATGTCTGGGGGATGAATGAGAGGTACTAGGATGTCTTGATTTCAACACCTAGCATTGTGTATGTCTAAGCCACCAGAAATACGTCATAGCAATCTGACTTTCAAAACACACCTCTGAATCACCTGCTATGGAAGAAGGTGTTTTTCAGAGATGTTAGTGAATTTGCTCGCAGCTCAAAGCATGATTTGCGCGGGACAGTTCCATGTAGTTGGGTGGTAAGCATTAGTGCACGTGCAGAACTCTGTCTGTCAGTGTCCTTTCGTAGCCTTTTGTCCCCATTGCTTCAGTGCATGGGCCCAGCCTGACCACCATTCATTCTGCTCTGTTAGCAGGTCAAATGGATCTGTATGTGGGTGACCCCCCCCACCCCTACCCCAAGCAGTTGTCAGTCATGGACTAAGGGCAGCTGCTTTGGAATTTTAGCTCTGGCTCCTTAGTTCTCCATGTGGGATGACTGGCAAGGCGTGGGCCCTGTCCAGACCTTGTGCATCCCTAGCAGGATAAGCATCACTTATCCACGTCATTAACTTGCTTGACACCAAACCCTTTGCTGGCTCTGTCCTTCCCTTTCTCACTTTCCCATTTTCCTGTATTTCCTAGCGCCAGTCAAACAAACAAACCGCTGCCCTTGATCATCGTCTCGGGATTAGCGTCCTGAGTCCTCAAACTAAGACAGTTGTGAAATTGTGTCTTGTGACTGCGAAACAGAGGGTTAGGCGAAAGTCGGGTAAAAAGGCCTCAGCGTCCCACACTGCTCTGCACCTTCTTCAATGGGAGCTTGCATTTTGCCATCTTCTGCTCTGGGTCAGTCTTGAAATTGACTTTGACTGACAGAAGCAGACAAAAGTGGCCCTGGGCCCACCCCTCTGTGTGTGGGCCTCTGCTGTCTCCCTCTCTAACCCTTGCTGTCTTAGGTATCTCCTCCAGAAAAAGAACTGATGGGAAAGGAGAGTGAAGGGACCCTCTACTCCCCATCCCCGCCCGGTAAGGGCTGATGCTGTAGGAGACCAACCATCCTTAGCTAATTCCCCACTTTGACTAAAGACAGAGGTGAATCCAGCCCATCCTAGCCAGGCTTCCAAGAAGACAGCAAACGACTAGGGACCCACATTGGAGGACCAGGACTGGTAGAGAGCAGAGAGATTAATGAAGAAGTCAGGATGGAACTCAGCCTTGGCCAAGCTCTTGTGTGCCTTATTCAAAGACCTGAGACTTCAAATGCTAAAAAAGGTGGTGTGCATCCCCAGGGCTCTCTTGCCTCTCAGGAAGAGAAGGTAAGCTGTGGTTGTGGAGGGGAGTGAGTTTTAAACTCATTCTGTAGCTCACACATTTAAATGCAGTCTATCTACTGAATGGCACTGAATGTGGTATTGACATTTGTGTTAATTAAACTTTTTAATAAAACTTTGGGGGTAGGAGTGCTTATCTCCTATTTCAGACATCCCCAGAAGTACTTAGAAAGGGTAGAGAAAAATATGCCATTTGGCAACATTCCATGAAGCTAATTACCATGAAGAAGCCAGAAAAATTTACACTAAAGGGCTTGCAACAGATTGTAATCTATTGGAAGGTAACTTCCCAAGTTTTCCAGATTCCCATCATATCTAGTCCCTCTCCTTCCATCCAGAAGCAAGGGGAAAACGCAATCACTGTGCCTTTTCCAGGTGTCTATTATTCCTTACACTCTGACATCCTTTTGAACCATTGGGGGTACAGATGCTAACACCATGTTAGCATTAATCTTGGTGTCTATTTGACTGGATCTGGAATCATCTAAGAGACACAACTCTGGGCTGATCCATGAGGGCATTTCCAGGCTGGACTGAGTGGGAAGAGCTTCCTTCAGAATGGACAGAATCTTCCTTGACACAGACAGAAAGAGATCAGAGGGAAAAGCACTATGGCTTGCTCGCCTGCCCTTGCTTCTTGCTGGATGCATCTATCCCCCTGCTGTGGATGCTGCTGTCCCTAGATGCCACCAGAACCCATTTTCCTCAGCCTTCCAGTGTGAACTGAAGACCAGAAGATCTCTAGGATTCCTCCAGGCTGTCTGTATCAGCACGGTACAGCCAAGTATCCAGATTCATGGAGGGAGTGCTCATTAGAGTCTTAGCCTCTCCAGTGGGTAAACAGATATGGTTGAACTACCCAGCCCATACCATGTAAACCAATGTAATAACTCCCTTTCTAATATTTATTCACTTGATCAGTGCTGAGCCCTGCCTAATATGACAGAGCACATCGTGTCTTCCTTTGCTCTACAGAGCAGCACCACAAGCTTGCATATGCTACTCTTTCTTGTTCTGGATTGAGGATAAGCTCTCCATCAGATCTTCTGATACGGGGGGAAAATGACACTGTGACAGTACTTAGGTGTCATCTGCTTCTAGAGTGGGGACTTTATCAGCTCAGATGACAGTGTTTGTGCATTTGCTCATTCAAAGAACAGAGGGCAAGATACTATCTTCTGTCATCATGTTGAGCTGGTAAACTAGATCCAGAAAGATAAACATCGTGCGTCTTCTCTTCTGTGCAGAACTTAACTGAAAGTGAAAGGGAGGTTATCTGGTGCTGAGAGGGGAGGGGACTAATGAGAGAGGCGAGATGGGGAGCAAGAGAGGGCAATAGAATGACTATGAACAAAATACACGGTGTGCATATGTGAACACGTCATCAAAAAGGCCCCACTTTGAACAATAATTTAACAGCATAAATTTAGGGGGGGGGGGAGTGCGTTCTTAGCATGCAGAGGCTCCGGGTTTGATCCCTAGCACTGTATAAACTGAGAGTGCTGTAGTGCACCCATAATCTCTCATATAGTGTGTGTATATGTACACACATATATGTATTCACACACACACACACACACACACACACTTCTGCACACACTCTATTGACTGACCCAGCACCCCAGCTTGACTGGCAACAAATGCAGAGATGCATGGCTGCTCAAGGTGCTGAGAATAAGAGCTGGCCGGCATGCTCAGATTTATAGGGGACATGTATGCCCTACCCTGAGGGGCTCTAGAAGGCCCAAGCCTGGCCACATGGTCCTGGCAGGTCTTACCCTCCCTCTCCCCTCCACTCCCTCAGTAAACTGTTACATTCCTAAAGCCAGCCACAAAGGTCTATTCCCTAATACCTAAAACTCCAAGGTCCAATTAACAAAAGCACAAAGGTCCAGCAATCAAAATTAATAACTTGGCTACACTGAGTAACATGTCCAGTCAGGACTCAGCTACTCTCCCTAGTACAGCCCCCCCACTTTTCTCCTTAAAAAGCTCTCCTGCAGAAACACCTGCTGTTGACTTTGCGGGGCTCAGAGGCGGCAGCCCTGCTCTACCCCCTCCCCTGCCCCCCGAACCCAACCCTGCTTTTAATAAATCTCCTTTGTGCTGAGAAGTTGGTGTGTTCTGTGCAGACTTCAGGGCCCCTTCAACCCCCTCTAAGTCTCAGATGAAGGAGCGGGAAGTAAGAGCCAGAGGACAGGGAGAAGGGCATGACACAGCCATTACAAACATGATCACAAAATGCTGTCTTCAGGGTAAGACACAGCCATTACAAACACGATCTCATGTCAGCCTACAGCTGCCTACGCAGGATCTCCACAAGATGGGACCGGGGGTTGGGGTCCTATCCCTCTCCTGAGCTGTCGGTTACCCATAGATACTGGGGAGGGTTACTGTTTACTGGTTGTATATCCATCCAACAGTGAGCCAGTCAGGAAGGCTTAAAACCCATGGTCGCACTGAGCACCCGGGTTAAAATCAGTTGGTCACAAAACAAAATAAAAAGACCTGAGTGTGGGAAAGGGACTTGTATGGAGGAGAGGGAGTAACAGGTTGGGAGAGAGATGAGAGAGGGTAGGGTTGAGAGGGATCAAAACACATTATATACTGGCTTGAAATGGTCCAAGAATATACTTAGTCGATAAAAAGAAAATAATTAAAAACATAAAAGGAATCTATAAATTCCACCTCATACCCAAGAATGACAAAGGCAATGAAAATTAGAAATAAGAACGAAAAGGGTCTACTCAAGGGGAATTTACAAAGTCGTGTAGTGGTTAGCACCAAATGTCAACTTGGCAGGATCTAGAGTCACTTTGACAAGCCTCTAGATGTGCCCATAACATTTTTTTCTAGATTAGGTTAGTGTCTAAATATTCCTATGAGGGACTATGATTATGATAATTGACGTGGGAACACCTACTGTGAATATGGGTCCTCCCCCACCGGTCATAAAAATAACAAGGCAACAGACCACACCTTCCTCTTGGTCACTGTCCTTTGTCACCATCCTTTGATTCTACAATCGTTTTTTTCTTGATGACTTTTTCAGACATAAGTTTATATCTGGCATTTATCAAATACCTCAAAAATCACTCAGTGTGTTTACATGAATGGCTGATGACTGGGACTTTAGTCACAGACTTGATTCTGAGGTGGGCCTCCAAAAATGCTTCACCCAGTGTGACTGCCAAAGCAACACGTCTCAAGCCTTCACAGGTGTGCCAGAATATGGCCTCTATATTGAAAGAATTAGTATCTTACTTAGGCAAAGTGGGAAAATAGATGTAGTCAAGGCTGATAAACATCTATGAGGTGAGAAATAGGTCTGGAAAAAGACTATTGCCTAGATGTGGAGACCTGTCCATGGAAAGCTTATGGCTTTATCTAAATAATGTTCTAATGAGCTTTGAAAACAATAAGAAATTCCCAAATAGAAGCTCAAAGGATGGGTTGGAATACATAAGCGGAACTGTGAGACTACAAATCACACTTGGTCGAATAAGGAATTCTTGGTTATTAGTAAATATGACTCCATGTCTGGGATCACCATCCCTCAGTGAGAGTTAAGAAGGACCCTAACAGCTTTAGTGTCCAAGTATTTACCAATGCTTGTACCCTCTTAATGACACGTTCCTCCCCATGATGTCTTACAGCAGTCCTTGGGACTATTTTGTTTAGCTTGTGTAGAAGTGTTTCAAGAGTTTGTTGTTGTTGTTGTGGATCTTTCTGTTAACATTTAGAAGTTGGAAGTGTCCTCATGGATTCTTGGAACCCTGGCTTCTGCTGCAAATGGGTTGGTTAACAACACTGGTGGTGTACTCTTGTAGGCAACAATAGCCTGGAGTGTGTAGCCACTCCCCCATTAAGCAAAATATATGCCGCCGCTCACCACAGTTCACACTACTTCTCACTAATGGGTGGTGCTTCTAGCCCTTCTGCCTTCTGGCCCCATCCCCTCCTCATTCGCCTCAGTGGCTCGACACCACAAAAATATAATTCTCAACAATATGAGTAGCTATAGTCTAGTTTTTAAAAAGGGCAACACATCCTAGCTGGCTTAGTATTCCTTCTCCAGTTCATGTTTTCTTTACTTTTCCATGTGTTCATCCTGGACTCCATTTGAGTTGACTAGATCAACTCACGGGTCAATTCCAGGTCCTCACAGGGTCTACTGTTTCCAAAAAGCTCTAGATTGAAACAGGGACAAGGGAAGAGTACGTGGTTTATATATTGACGATGTACTGGTTTGTGTGGGCATAGTAGAAAGGCACACTGATATAGAAAGGGTGATTTAGTTCAGGACAAATCTCCTCCAGCTGTGATAACACCTACTGGCACAGAGATTGGCCTCATTTGCCATTGGTTAGCTGGTTACTTTTAAATTGAGAGGAGTGCTAAGGACATTGTCACATTCTGTGCTGTTGGCATGACATGAGAAGCAAAATACGTAGCTGCCCATGTGAGAACTGAGTTGGATATCTTCATCATATTCTTAACGTAACTGAAGTGGGTTTCTTAACCCTCCAGTGCTTTTTCTGGACCCCGTGTTGTATATTGTGCTAGCTAGGACCACGGGAAAGCTAACATTGACTTTACATTCATATTCAAAATGTATTGGCATTATCCCTGCTTTGGGGTGGTCTAAAGGCCTCCTCACACTTGGACAGGGCCCACCCAACTGTCATGAGAGAGATTGCCTTACTCCTAAATGGTCAGATTTCTACTTGCTCATGATAATAATAATAAGAGTAATAGAGCAAAGGAACTCTTCAGAAAATTTGAATTTTGTTAACCGTGTGCATTTTAGACACGTTCCCACACATGTGCCCAAAGAGAGCAACAAACTGTAAATGGAGGGAGGGTTGCATCAGAGTCATGCGAAACAGATATTTGTCACCGACAGACACCATCATCAATGCTGTGGCCCTTTCACGGAGAGTTTCTGTGGGGTGGAAGAACCCAGGCTCTCCAGATGCAGCACTCTGGCTTCCCAGCTGTTTCTCATCAGCAGCCACTGGCATAAAGCCCCTATACATAGTCAATTACTTCATTATCGGGCAGAGACGGGGAAGTAATTCAAATAAAACAAAGGATAGATATTAACACAATCCATTTCCTACTCCAGTTTCTGAGTATCTATGATAACTTGGTTGGCATTTTTTTTTTTAAATTATGGTGTCCTCAAGCCATCTTCCTACTAAAAAGAATGGCACACAGATGGCATTCCACAAAAGCATTGATTCTGATGTGTTTTTCCTAGACGGGTGTTAATCAATGTTACTGTTGCTCTGATGAAACACCGTGACCAAAAGCAAGAGAAGGGGGAAAGGGTTTATTCAGCTTTCCCTTCCACATCTCAGTTCATCGATGAAAGCATCAGTACAGGAACTCAAACAGAGCCAGAACCTGGAGGCAGGAGCTGATGCAGAGGTCATGGAGTGCTGCGTACTTACTGCTTACATGGCTTGCTCTGCCTGCTTTCCTATGGAATCCAGGACCACCAGCCCAGGGATGGCACCACCCAAAAGGGACTGGGCCTTCCCCCATCAGTCACTAATTAAGAAAATGCTCCACAGGCTTGCCTAAGGACCAATCTTATGGAGGCATCTATTTATTTATTTATTTACTTTAACTTTCTTTTTATTTATTCTTTGTGTCTTTCACATCATGCATCTCAGTCCCATTCATTTCCCCATCCCTTTGTATCCACCCTCTGCCTTTGCAATCTTCCCCCAAAATAAAATAAGATTTAAGAGAAAAAAGAAGTAAAAAAGGAAAAATCTCATCATGAAAGTTGTAGTGTGAAATAGTAAGTCATTCAGTAAACCCTTTTATCCATATATCTTTATGTGCAAGTGTTCATTGCAAAGAGTCATTGGTCTGGTTTCCAATATATTATCAATGCTGGACTCTCACTTGGATATCCTGTTGTTGCTCTGTGTCATGGAGATCCTTCAGCTTTGGGTCTGTAGGGCCAGCCCCTTCATGTACCCTAGCAGATAATAGACGGGGTGGATGTTGGGGTGGGCCAACTCATAACCCTGATTCTGACCCTGGTTAGTTGCAGGGTTGGTCAGCTCACTAGCTTTTCCTGTGCTCACCACCAGGTGAGCTCTCCTGGCAAGTTCACCCCAGCAATGAGCAAGGGGCAGGGCCAGTTCTCCAGCTTTGGTGCCCTCAGTGTTGGCTTTCCCACATCTACACCTTCAGGGCCAGCTCTACTATGATGCCCTGGAAAGGTTCTGGAACCATTCTTGGGCATGCTGTAGCTGGTGAGGGACAGGAACAGCTTTCCTGTTATGAGTAGTTTCCCGCCTGCTGGTCTTGTCCTTCTACCGTGCCAGCCCCAAATAACACACAGAGACTCTGTATTTGATATAACGCTGTTGGCCTGTTACTAGTTTCTTGTTGGCTAGCTCTCTCTTAAATATTAACCCATTTCTATTAATCTAAGTACTTCCACGTGGTCTTATCTTACCAGAGAGAGGGACTGGCGTTCTTCTCTCTATCCTCCATCTTGGATCTCCTCCCTACTCCTTCCGGAATCCTCCTTGTCTCCTAGTCTCACCTGTCTTGCTTTCCTATTGGCTGATAGTGCTTTATTCATTAACCAATATGAGAAACATATTTACAGAATGACATCTCCCATCACTTTCCCTCTATGACCTCAGGGCCAGCTCTCCCACCTGCCATGGGAGATGAGGAGGGGAGGGGGTATCTCTCCCCTGCCTACACTACAGATAATGTGTAGGGGCAATTTACTGGCACCCTAGTCAAAAGGTCAGCTCTACTGTGCTGCCCAGGTAAGGTGCAGGGCCCACTTCCCTGAGTGTTGCAGCTGATAAGGGGTAGAGTCAGCTTCCTCACCCACCACAGGGGACAGAAGCCCTCAACCATGCGGAGGCATTTTAAAAACTGAGGTTCCCTCCTCTTAAATCACATTGGTCTGTGTAAAGTTGACATAATACTATCCAGCATAACTGGTTAGAAACTCGAAGTTTTAGACATCTATCAAGACCACTGCATTTTACTTGATTTTAAGCCAGTATGGAGGTCTGTAAGTTCAGAGGAGGTCATAGATGCCTCTGTAACATCTCACCACACAGATTTTCATATAAAATATTACGGGAAAAAGACAGATAGGTGTGCACAAACTCTTTGAAATGGAGATTTTCGTTTTTTTCTAAGTTTTTCTAAGTTCCAAAGCTTTCAGCCCTCACTCAAAGTTAGCATTGCATTTGAGATGGAAATAATTCAGTTTGCCTTAGATGTAGATAAGTGAAGGCGCACAAGTAGGATAAATGTAGACAGGGATGGACCTTTAGGTCCAATTTGATGTGGTCATTCAGAGAATCCCAAGAATAATGAGAGGAAAGGGAGGTCCCAGGATGGTGGATTATAAAAGAGAAGTTTAGAGAGACTGTCTAACCATTCCATGGACAGGCTTCTGTGAGAAGCAGAGAGGAAGATCAAGGAGAAAGTCTCCATCGGGAGCTATCCAGACACAGCCTTCTCATCACCATTTCAAGTGCAGAGGCCCTGCACTGTATAAAATGCACATCCTTGTGAGAATCTACGTATAAACAGAATTTGAGGAAACTGGTCCTACTGGAGAAATGACTGGATGGATTCTTTACAGTTAACCTTCAGAGATTCCTTTGTAATTAATACAAAGACTTCAGTTATTTTTGTAAGTTTGGACTTTGTTATAATGAGATATTTCTTAAAAACAAATAAAATAACTCTTTTCTCCCCACATATCCAACTGGCTCACCTAAAGGGCTAAGTGATATTTCTTCTCTATTTATAGAATGTAGTCAAGGGCGGCTCCCTATTTCTTTGGCATCATGGCTATTGTTTAAATAAGATTTTCATTAATTTCTAAGACTTCTTGTGCTTTATGACTCCACATAAGAGGACAGGCATGTGAAGGAGTCTGATGGGGGATGCCCTTCTGTATGCTGTGAATATGTGTTTCTCTTATTGACTGATGAATAAAGGCTGATTGGCCAGTAGCCAGGCAGGAAGTATAGGCAGGCTACCAGACTAGGAGAATTCTGGGAAGAGGAAAGGCAGGAAAGCAGTTGCCAGAAGAAGACACCATGTAGCTGCCAAAGGGCTAACATGCCGGATGGAGCATTACGGGTAAGTCACAGCCTCATGGCAATATATAGTACAATAGAAACGGGTTAATAATTAAGGGCTAGCAAATATATAAGAAGCCCTAGCCATTGGCCAAACGGTTTATAATTAATAGAAGCCTCTGTGTGTTTATTAAACGACTGTGGGACCAGTCAGGACAGCGACTCTGTCATCAGGAGTCCTCTTTCCAATCACCAAGTTACAAATAGAAACGAGCTGAGGCGTGGGTGTGAGGAGAACTGGGGGAGACTTCCCTCACCTCCAGAAAACAAGGGAGTAGGAAGGAGCTCACAAGCCAGTGTTTTAGAACTTGAGATGGACACAGTCTCCCGTTCTGGGAGATATTCATCCAAGGGTGTCTTCTGGGGTCCCACTACAAAGCCACATTTTTCACTTTTAGCCACAACTGTTGACTTAAGAAAATGGCCTAAACTGTGTCTTTCTTGTCATAAAATGCATCTTGCTGCTAAGCCAGATCCAGCCTTCAGGACTGGCCCCCTGAAGATGGCTGTCAGAAATTGGATGCTGGAAAGTGGAAACAGCTGGTTGCCGGAAACATTGGCCTCCAGGAGCCAGGAGACTGAGCATTAAGCAGAAGCCCCAGCTTTCTTCCCCTTCAGAGTCTACTGTGATCAAGTCCGTGTGGTCTCCATAAAATGCCGAAGGATGCTCTTTGGTAGCTGACTGCATTCACTTGTTTAGTCCAACTAGCTGTTCATGCTCTGAATGAGTGTGAGGAAAAGCACCAAGTCCCTCCGTTTGGCAGTGCTTATTTCTCTCACTCACCATCCCCATCTCTGTGATGCCAGCATTACTCACCACCAGTTATGTTGGAAGAACACATAAAAATGACTGGCAAGAAGCCCAGGGAGGCCCTGGCCCACAGGCCATGCATTATCTGCTAGTGTGAAGCTGATTCTCAGTCCTTGAACATTCTGAAGCATAGTAGGAAGTCCACATACCACCACACCCTGATTTTTTGGGCATCAATAAAGGAGAACAAGAAAAAAGGTACCATAATAGAGGGAGCCATTATGGGTTTTAAGAGAAATCTGGAACCAAGAAAATATCCAGATATCTACAAGGATGACCCCAACTAACAATCTGAGCAGTAGTGGAGAGGCTGCCTTAAAAGCCCTTACCTGATAATGAGAATGACGACTACCTTAAATGCCATCCTAGAGCTTTCATCCAGTAGCTGATGGAAGCAGAAGCAGACCCCCACAGCTAAACATTGACCTGAACTCCTGGAATCCAGTTGCAGAGAGGAAGAAGTGATGAGCAAAGGGGTCAAGACCAGATTGGAGAAACCCACAGAAACAGCTGACTTGAACAAGGGGGAGCTCATGAACCCCAGACTGATAACTGGGAAACCAGCATAGGACTGACTCAGACCCCCTGAACATGGGTCTCAGTTAGGAGGACTGGGAAGTCTATGGGACCTCTGACAGTGGAACCAGGATGTATCCCTAGTGTACAAATAGACTACAGGAGCCCATTCCCATTGGAGGGATATTCCCTTAGCCCAGATGCTCCCTAGGCCCTCCCCCAAATGACTTGACAGATTTTGATGATCCTTCATAGAAGGCCTCACCCTCCTTGGGGAGTGGGTGGAGGATGGGATGGGGGGAGTCACTGGGGGGCATGGGAGGTTGGAAGGGAGAGGGAATTGCTATGTAAAATAAGAAAAAAGTAAATAATAATAAATCATCTGAAAAAAACAAAAGAAAATATGACTTCAGACTTCAGAACAAATTCAAAATATACCTTTAGGTGTTTGTGTTGAGGTCTTTTACATCCTTTGAACTGATATTTTTTCTTACATAGGTGTAATATAATATACTAACTGAAAGGACTCTAACACCGCGGGGTCCTCTCTCCTGGACCTCAGCTGTAGGCACAAATCAATTCCAAACAAGGCGTCTTCTCCTGGGTTTCCAAGCCATGACTGCTATTTGAAGGTCTCTCCTGTCCCAGAACTTACACATTTAGATTACTACATTGCTGATATGAACATAGATGTTTTTTTCAGGTCTACTCTTTTTATTAGTCCCATTGTCTTTGTTATCTGAGCAAAGACATGAAGCACGGGGGTAAAGCTACCTAAGGTTCAAGCTTGGAAGTTGAGCTTGGAGGTGTCTCAGTATCAGTTGAATTTGCAGATTTCATTTCTACCTTGCTTTATCTTCCTTCCTTTCTCTCCCTTCCTTCCTTTTTTCTCTTTCCCTTCCTTCCTTCCTTTCTTTCCCTCTCTCTCCCTTCCTTTCTTCCTTCCTTTCTTCCTCCCTTCTTTCCTTCCTTCCTTCCTTCCTTCCTTCCTTCCTTCCTTCCTTCCTTTCTTTCTTTCTTGGTGGCAGGGTCTTATGCATCCCAGGCTGATCTTAACTTTGCTATGAAGTAGAGAATGCCCGTTAACTCCTGACCTTATTCCCTCTGCCACTTGTGTTCTACTATTACAAGTGTGCATCACCATATTCAGTTTTTGGAGTGCTTGGAATGAGACACAGGGCTCTGTGCATGCCAGGCAAGTTCTTCACTCAGTGAGCTACACCCCAAGCCCCTCTGGATTACATTTTCATATTGTAAAATTTGGTTGTATTCTGCAGGCAGTTTGTGTTAGTTACTTTTCTCCTTGAATAGACGAAAATGCCCAAAAAAAAGAAACATAGTTTGAGAATAATGTCCATCATGGCAGGAACAGCATAGAGGCAGCAGAGCACTGGTCACAGTGCATTGCATTCAAGAAGCAGAGAGAGGACGGAGTAATGGCACACACCTTCAGTCCCAGCACCCAGGAGACAGAGGCAAGTGGATCTCTGTGAGTTCTGAGGCCAGCCTCATCTACATAGCTAGTTCCAGGACAGCCAGGACTGCAGAGAGACCTTGTCAAAAGAGAAGGAGGGGGAAGAGGAGGAGAAGGAAGAGGGGGAAGAGGAAGAGGAAGAACAGGAAGAGAGAAATGGTCAGCTCAGCTTGTTTTCTCCTTTTTATTCAGTCCTTCAGTCTGGGGCCCATGCACCTGAAATGGTGCATGGGCCCCAGACTACATTTAGGGAAGTTGTTTCCATCTCAATAAACCTGTAGCTAGATTTTTTGGGGGGCACCAGTTCACAAATAAATAAATAAATAGTAAAATAAAATTTAAAAACTAGATTTTTTTTTATTATGAAAGCTCAACCTATGGCTTATGCTTATTTCTAACTAGCTCTTACAAGTTAAGTGAACCCATTTCTATTCATCCATGTGCTACCATGTGCTCATAATGAGGGGAGAAGTCATTCTGTAAATATGTTTCTCTTATTGGTTAATGAATAAAGCACTGTTGGCCAATAGGAAAGCAAGATAGGTGGGACTAGGAGACAAGGAGGAGAGAGGAAGTAGTAGAGAGGAGATTCAAGATGGAGGACTGAGAGAGGAATGACAGGGCCTCTCTCCAGTAAGATGAGGCCACCTGGAAACACTTAGATCAATAGAAATGGGTTACTATTTAAGACAGAGCCAGCAGATAAGAAACTAGTAAGTGGCCTACAGCTTTATACCAAATACAGCATCTCTGTGTGTTATTTGTGGCTGGCACAGCGGTGGGACCAGGCCGGCAGGAAAACCTGCTCATAACACCTCTCCTCTATATCTTGCTCTCTCTGTGTCTGGCTGGTGACCCCACCTTTTTTCCCCCCAAGACATCTCTGTCCCAATAAATCCCACCTAACGTCTCTTGCCTAGCTATTGACCATTCAGCTCTGTATTAAACCAATCACAATAGTTTAATTTTCACATAGTGTAAAAGGATATTCTGCAACATTTCTCCATTTTTGTTTAAATACAAGAAAAGGTTTTACCTCTAACAATAAAACCATAAGAACAATTATCAGGTAAGAATTACACTCACAATGTCCAGTCCATTTGTATTTGGCAAATTCAGAGGAAATACTCCAGTATCTGTTACATCTTGGTGAGTTCAAAGTTTTGTACCTAATTCACTTTCTTTCCTAATTTATATTACCAACCCCAAATTAATTTTTTAGACCTCAAAAGATTTTCTTAGATCAACAACTTAAGCTTTTATGTCTCCCAACCTAGTATACTTTACACCTCTTTTGTGTTTTTTTTTTCTGAATTTTATAATAAGGAAAACTTAACTGTAACTATCTATTCTTCATCCCCATCAAAGACCCAAGAAGGATATAATATTACCTGAGTAATCAGGAAGCACAGAGCAAGCAACTTCCAAAACTATAAGAAATGACAGAAACAGCAGACTGTCTGACAGTCACCCAAGGTTCCTCTGTAATATTGGGGCATCCACCTTCAGCCTATAGACCTAAGATATCTGACAGACTTTTCTGTGAAGCAAGAATTTTGAATGTCTGTCCCAACTTGTCTTGGCAAAGTTCAGCAATTGCCTTCTTTTGTGTCCTGTTTGTCCAATTTGGACAGCATACTGTCAACAGTCAGAACAAGGGAAGTCTTTGCCTTGTGGCTAACTTTGCCATAAATGAAAACAAACTCCATATGGAGGTTTTTCTTTGTTTTGTTTGTTTTGTTTTTGTTTTTCGAGACAGGGTTTCTCTGTATTGCTTTGGAGCCTGTCCTGGAACTAGCTCTGTAGACCAGGCTGTCCTCGAACTCATAGAGATGCGCCTACCTTTGCCTCCTGAGTGCTGGGACTAAAGGCATGTGCTACCAGTGACTGGCTAGAGGTTTTTTTGATATCCTTTATCCTCTTTTGGAGTAAATTGGTGCTGCCAGGAGCAGACATGTCTTGCTGTCATGTAAAGCCCTATGTAATTAAAACATTAAAATGCCATATTCTATAAGTCTCTGAAGTGTTTGAAGACCATCTATCTATTTAAAATATGTCTGATTGACCTTGTAAATATACGCAACATGACAATAAGTTTGATTGTTATAGATTACTAACTACTAGCCTGTATTTCTTTATTATCCTAAATAGTTTGTAATAATATCTTTCAAGGACTAGAAATTTATATTACATTACTAAATGAGCTGCATAGGTACATTATCTTAAATGAGAGTAGAAACATATTTACAGTATGTTCTAACAAAAATAATTTTAAACTTGTAACAATGCACCAAAGTACCTTAAGTCAGAGTGGAAACATGTATACAGGATAACAAAAATGACCTTAAATTTGTATCAGTATACAAAAATCCATATCAATATAAACATTTGAGAATAGTGGTTGTTCAAATGTAGACTCAATAATATATCCTTTAAACTCATTTCTATACTATGTCCCTCTTTTCCCCTTAGAAAGAGATCCCCAAATATAATCTCCTTTTTCAGCTTTTTTTCCCTGGCCATGACCAGTAACAATTTGTAACCACCCCCTTAAATGATTACAAACATCCAAAACCCACCAAAAGACCAAATTTCACTCACCCCACCTCTTGGAAATGTGGGTATTGTGTTCTCCAGACTGCTTCCTGTTGTCTGGGATGATGACATCTTTGGGGGACCCTGAGAAAACTGGGATAATGGTCAAATCCTGGAAAAAACAGTCATAACTTTTATTGTTCAGTCTCTGTGCAATGGGAAAGTGCAAAGCTTGTCTGTAGTCCTGGATAGAATAGTCTGTGAGGCTGGTCCTTCTCAGCCTTGAAGCTATTCCAGATGCAGAACTCTGAGAAAAATGCAACAGAGGCTCTCTGAGAGGTTGGATCACATGGCTACACACATGGTGTTCAGTCCACTTGCTCTGAAAGCATACAAACTTTCAAAGGTAACAAATATCTGCATTAATACAAGTATGGACTTGCATTGTACACAAACCAGCTAAAGTTTATTTTTTGTTTTATGTTTGAGCAGGTAAAATAGATGTCAACTGTCTTGTAGTTTTTGTAGGTTTATTTCTTTATATCTGTAGTCAAGATTTTCAGGAGATTCCCCCTCTCCCCCCAATCCAATCTGAATCTCTTTAACCTGGAATGAATCCACAGCCTTTTGTTTCCTGTGTAAATGAAAGCAAAACCTTTTCTCTGACACATTACATTTTTTGAATTACATATTAGAGCTAAGGCATTCTTAAAGTATCTAGGCTGGTTTAATTCAGCTCATGTCTCTTAGCAGCTGTCATTTACTCATTAGTAATCAAAAAATTTAAAGTCAACAAGACAACATGTAGGATCCAGATGCTATGTATTTTCCTTCTTTACATGGCTTATCCTTTCTATATTGGTTTGTTCTCTCTTTAGAGACTTCATCTTATTACTTACAAGCTATTTTTTTGTGACTGTTTATACTCATTTTCATTTCTCTTTTTAAGCCTACACACATTTTTTTTTTATAAAAAAAACACGATGTAACCTAGATAGAGGTTTTCCATCTGGATCTGTCTTTACTGTACACCTGCAGCATTCCCTGATTGTGTGAGGCAGATCTTAAACTGCTATGTCAGCCACCATGTTGTTCATCTTAGTGGATGGTTCTGGCACATAGGCTGTCTCTGTACTCCACCAAGCCTACCCAAGAGACCATGGTCACCAGGGAGCCAATTTGACTCAGTGTTCTGAACTGTGTTTTTGTTTTGTTTTAAACTTTCTCAGGCCTAATGTGGATATATGTGGCCCCACATTGGGTGCCATGCATAGCCCGATTATTCTTTGGGCTACCAGCTCACAAAAAAAAAAAAATGACATGTAGACTTATTATTAATTAAGAAAGCTTGGCCTATAGCTTGGGCTTGTTTCTAACTAGCGCTTGTAACTTAAATTAATCTGTTTGTATTCATCTACATGCTACCATGTGTCTCATGGCTTTCACCTCTCCTCCTGTATGTTTCTCTTTCTGTGTGTGGCTGGTGACCCCACTGTTCTTCTTTCCCAAGACCTCTCTGTCCCCAGAAGTCCCGCCCCATTCTTCCTGCCTAGCTATTGGCCATTTAACTCTTCCTTAAACCAATCACAACGACACATTTCACACAGTGTAAAGAAATATTCCGCAGCCTAAACCCAGTCTAGAAGATCCCTCGGAGACACGCCCAGGTGTTATTTCCACGGTTCCTCTAAATCTATCAAGTTGAAGGTCAAGATTGCCTATCACACAGTTCGAGTTTATTAAGGCTTCATCAAGAGAGCGCACATAGGAGCAAGTGAGGGTGGTGGGCTGGGGCTTGGGGGGCAACCAAGCCACTGGAACAGAGAGCTCCTAGGGCAGAGCTACAGCAGCGTGAGTAGGTACAGAGACAAAGACAAATGGTGGGCTGCCCAGAAATGAGAGGTCTGAGGACAAGAGGAGAAGCGGAAGTTGATGCCATGATTTTCAACTTTATCTGTTGGAATTGCAAACTGAAGGAGAGGGTAAGAGGTTAAGGAAACATTTAAACCTTTTACTGTAAACACTCACATATCCATTTACTCTTTTTCTAGATGGAAAGAAAGCCCTGAACCGGAGCCTAGGAATACAAGGTGATAGTGTGAAGCTCTTGGTGTTAGAGAGGGGAGGGAGCGTGACCAAGGACACAGGCTTTGTATCTTTGGAAAGCATGGTCCCTCATGATGAAGGCAGAGGTGGTGAGGATGGGGAGGGCAGGTCTGTCTGAGTGTGTTGGCGAGGGATTTGGAGGAACTTTTGTGAGGTGAACTTTAGTCCCTCACTGATGGGAAAGATTGCCTCATCTCTGAGGGCAGTAGGTATAGGACTTCAGGAACCCAGAGAGACTGCTGGATTTTAACCAGCTGTAGTTAAGAGCAGGCCCGGAAGTCAGCCATGCCCCTGTGATACTACGGAAGAGGACTGGGACGGGCCCACCAGCGTGAATGAGAGGTCTGTTACTTGCACATCTGTAGTTTATTAAGAAGACGTTGACTTCCTAGAGGGTCCTCGTTTGATTTACATCTGCCTCCGCTGCAGGTTTACACAGTGGTATCAGTCAGCGCCTGGGAGTTCACATTCCCACCCCATGTGACAGCGGTTCCTAAGATGGACAGCCTTCCCGCCCCTCATCCTGGTCCAGCAAGATGCTGGAGAAGTCAGGTTCACAGAGCCCCATTGTGGCGTGTCGGAACCCACAGAAAATGTTCCTCCTGTGTATTATTTATGACTTTCCTGCCATTTATATAGTATTCAGCTTCCTGCAAGTAATTTGTTTTGGATTGTGTAGTGCTGGGCAGAACATCAAAGGTATGCTAAGCAGTGATAATAAAACATTGAGGTTTATGGTCACTGAGGTATTAAATATCACTCATAAATTACAGGGTGAGTATTTTAAATGAGCTATGGGTCTGAGAACAGTAGGCGCCCCATCTCTACACATATTAATTGCTACTGCCTGGCTTATTAATTATCAATACTTTCAAAGGCTTTGTTGATGTCATTTTCTTAAGGAGGCGCTCTGTGTCCTTTCTGTGCTCTTTCCCTCCCCCCTCCCCCTCCCCCCTCCCTCCCTCTCTCCCCCCTCTATTGTGTGTGTACATGTAGCTGTATTGTGTGTATAAGCTGGCACCAGACATAATAAAACATAGAGTTCTGAATCACGTAGCCTTTTCACAATTCTTTAAAACTTCTAATCACATAATTTCCCCCTTTCCTTTCCTCCCTCCAGCTTCTCCCAAGCAGCCCCATGCTCTTTCAGATTCTTGGTCTTTTTCCTTGTTTGCATGCATGCACACCTGTCCTCAATGGCCTGCCACTGCAGTGGTCCCCACAATCTTTGCTACTGATGGCTCTGAGGGACAGTCCTTCCCCAGAGAGCACCCGTGCTATAGCTTTTGCATGTATGAAAATAAGAATCTCAGGAAAGAGGATAAGCAAGTAGGGGTAACTTTTTCAAACCATGGGTTAGATTTGATCTGCTTGATCTAACAGTGAAATGTATTTACACTTTTGTTCAGTTTTGATTGATATCATTTTTAATCTAAGGCCTGGAACTCCATTCAGTTATTAATAGCTTCCAAGTAAGTTTTCAACAAGTTCCCTATGGGGATCTGTTTGCAACTGTAAATTTAGTGAACGCTAAATGCAGATTAAATATTCTCAGTGAAAATTTAGCATCCAAAGACAGCATAAAGATGAACTTTAGTGCCTTGATTTTACTTGAAATTTTGAATAGTGTGAATACATTTGGCTAAGAGAAAGCTATTATTTACTTTTTATTTTATTTTATTATTTTTTTTACATTCCAATCCAAGTTTCCCCTCCCTCCCACTATCTGCTCCACAGAGAGGGTAAGACCTCTTCTAAGAAGTCTACTAAGTCTGTCCCAGCATCTAGTTGAAGCAGGACCAAGGCACCTCCCCACCCCCATCCCATTCCCCTGTGTCTAGGCTGGGCGAGTGTTATTAAATATTTTGCCTGTTCACTTTTTAATGCAGTTACAGAAAGTGTCCAGTGACACATGTGGCTCCCATTGTGCCCATTAAGAAGTTAGTGTTGGAATAAATCCTTCTGGGAGGGCTGTGAAGACCCTGGAGTCCACTTCTACTTAACTCTGGAGAAATTCCAATTGTACCAATGGCTTGGCAACTGCGGGGCCAGTTTCAAAATAGTCCCAAGGTGCTAAGTGAATTCAGAGGCTCTGTCAAACCTGGAAATTTAGGCCGCACTTGCAGGTTGATAAGGTAAATATTCTCTTATAAAAACATTTGTCCATTTAAAATGTTTTTGACACATTCTCGAGTGCCCCCGCAGCTTCACTTTATGAGCCTTCTCCACTCTTGAGAATGGTGCTTGTGTCCAGAGAATTCCATGTCACTGCTCTCCTATAAGGTGCTCTCGTCCACGGATACACTACTGTTTGTCTATTGGTCTCCCTCTGATGAACATTTAGAATGTGTCTACTGCATGGATAATTTCTCCTCACTACAGAGCTGGGGCTGCTCTGACATGTGTGTTCTCTCATGCATGCACAGACAAGATTTCTCCAGTGTGTAGATAGACACACTGACCCCTTTACTAGAGGCAGTAATAAACGATTCTCCAGGAGATGTATCAGTGTGCCCTCTCCCAGAAAGAATCACTTTTCTTTCTTTTTTACACATTACAGTCTTTAAAGTTATAATGTTAGGCGAGCTACTGGGTGAAATGGTGTTATCTTTTTGCTTAATTAGCATTACCCAGGTCAGGCATCTTTTCATATTTGCTGATCAATCAGGCTTTCTTCATGACATGACTGTTGGTAACCATTGTTTCTCTATTGCGTGAATTTTGCCTTTTCTTTTGACACCCATTTCTCTCTCCGGAGAGACAGATGACTTATAGGTGACAGTTCTGGGCTGGGCACGGCTCCTTTCTTGATACTTGTTTCTCTTTTTGTGTAAGTGTTTATCATCTGAGATCAAAGAAGGACTTCTCTGTCTTTTCAATTCTGAACAAGCTTCAGTTTTCCTGATGGAGTGGGGGGCGGGGGGGAGAGACAGGCAGGGTGTGGGAGTTCTGAGCCAGGAGCACCATACAGAAGGAGGAGAAGGAGGAGGACGGGCAACTGCATCCTCTTCTCCCTGGGTGAGGACCACTCTTATGTCGTAAAAGCTACTATGTGCAAGAGGCAAAATGAAAATGTCCACAACTAGCCCATTTTAGCAACTTACTAATTAGCTAAGAGTAATTAAGTAATGTAAAGGTTTCAAATCTTAGCATTGTAATGAGAACTGTATAAAGTCTGCAAAAAATCTGTTGAATCTATAGCTAAATATTAGCTTGAATCCATACAACTGAAATTTTTTTTATAGCTGATAATGAGACACAATGGTGTCTCAGTAATTCTAGCTTGTGTCCTCATAGACACTTATGAGCCAGCATTTAGTGCTTTTCTGTGGCCATGAACAGCTTGTTTCTTAGGACACTGGGTACCATAAGTACAGATATGGTCATTAAATCTTAATAATGGTACTTAATGTTTATAAGACACCTTTCATCCAAGGACCTCAAAGAACTGAACAAACATTAACTTGTTAATTCTCATAAGAGCCATGAGGCAAGGGTTATTACATCCCTTTTACCGATGAAGGGACAGGGCCCAGAGAACTTCAGTAACCTCACTTACACAAGGTCGTGTACTATGGTAAAATTACTTTATGCAGTACAAGCCTAGACCTCAAGCTATCTGTTCAAGTTGTCTGAAGTTATCTACCCATTTATAAGTATTTGGGGGGGGGATTCTTTATTTTATTCTAGTGAATTCTGCCAAATAAACAATTATGTAAATAGAAATTTTTCAGTGCTTAAAAGTAAGTTTCAAGGCAACACAGCATTATATAATTTTGGAGACACATTTATTGAGCAAAAGAGTCTGTGGCAGAGGAGACTCAAGATTACATAAGGGGTGTTACTGGTTTTGATGGGGGAAAGCCTTCCAGCCACTTCCTTTAACAACTGCCTTGCTGGGCTGGGGATAGCTCTGAGCTTATGAGTGCGAACTGTAACTATAGAGGACCTGAATTTTGTCGCCAGCATCTGTGTTGAGCAGCTCACAACTACAGGTAATTCCAGCTCCTTCTAATACTCATTTCTAGACTCCTTGAGCACCTGCACTCATGTGGTATACACACACCACACACAGACACACACACCACACACATCACATACACCAAACACATACACACCACACATACACACTACACAAACACACCACACATAACACACATCACATCACACCACACACACACTATATATATATATATATATATACATACACACCACACATACCACACATGCACAAACACTCACACATATATACACTACACACACACATACACCACACATGTATACATAAACACACACCACACACACATACACAACACATAATACACACTACACACACACACCACACATCACATACACCGAACACCACACATACACACTACACACAAACACATCACACATAACACACATCACATCACACACACACAATACACATACACACTACACACAAACACACCACATATAACACACACCACACCACACACATACTATACACATACATACCACACATACCACACATGCACAAACACTCACACATATATACGCCATACACACACATACACCACACATAATACATATATAAACACACACCACATACACATACACAACCCATAACACACAACACAACACACACACAAATAAATTTTTTAAGTTTCTCATAGCCAGGTATATTGACACTCACCCTGGAGGGAGAAGTGGGCAGATTTCTGTGAATTTAAAGTTAGTTATGTCCACATACTGTGCTTTTTAAAGACCCTTCCTTTTTTATCTTATTTTTAATAGTTAATTTTTTTCACATTCATCTCTTTAATTCCCAGACTGTCTCGTTTTACAAGACCATTCAGGCTTGCTTGAAGCTGGTCCTCTGCTGTACACTAGAGAATACTGTGAGAGTACTCTTCCTCCGGTGTCCCGCAGACCCCAGAGCATCCAGATCTGATGGGGAAGAGAAGCAGAGGGAACACCCGTGTTCTAAAACTGGCTAAGAAAACCGAACCTTTTAAATGAAAAACCAAACAGTCAATGTGTTCCCAGGGACCCTCATTAGTTACAGCTCTAAATTCCTTTTAGATTCATCTAATATCTAACCTCGTTGTTCTCAGGACTGCTCTCTTCCACCACACAGAGCAATCTGATCCCTCTTCGACAAGACAAAGTGTCACAGGTTTGGACACAGGCCTTTCCCCATCCTTTTTCTGGAACAGCTAGAGCTTCCTCATCCGAGACCCGTATGCCACCCTTTTAGGTATGCTCCATCATATTCAACAGCATCTGACACACTAAGTTGATCAAGGTCTCTCCTAAATTGGTACCCAGAAGTAAGCACAATATTCCAGATGTGGTTTGAGACTGGAGAACAGCTGCTTCCATTAACCACACTGTAGTTCTTCCTTTATTTCAAAACCATGGCTTAATCTTCCTGTGCACTTCTTTAGGGGGAAACAACAACAACAATAATAATAAAAGGCAAAACTAAAACTAAACCAATTTACATTGTCATTTCCTAACGATTCACTTTTTATTATCATAACAATTTCAAAGCTGATTTTCTAATTCTTTTTCTTTTTTTCTAAATTTCAAACAATCAAATAACATTTTTGAAGCTGACTAAAAACAGTGAGGCTGGACTTAAACTGGTCCTTTTCCCCATAGTCAGCTGTTAGACAGTGATGCTGGCACATGAGCCTGGAAATGTAGGTGCACATATATATACATATATATGTATGTATGTATGTATGTATGTATGTATGTATGCATGTATGTATGTATAATCTTTCTCTCACCTGCTGCATGCAGTAAGGATGCTATTATTTATTCTTAGAGTAAAAAGTGTGTGTGTTTGGGGTGGGAGGGACTTCTGATTATGAAAAATTGAAGTTTAACACAGGGGCAAAGACCTGAGGTTCTTGACTGGGCTCACACAGGAGTTTAGATTCTGGCCCCATTGTTTACAGGCCCGTGGTAGGAAGGGGGGGTTATTTAAATTCTTTAAACTTTAATTTCTTCATGAGTAAAGTAGAGATGATGATAGGCCACATGTTAAAAGATTGTTGTGACAATATTATATAACAGAGAATACAGTATTATATAGTAGGGAACCAGAGTTAGACAAAACACGTGACAATATAAACTTCTTATCTCAGAACCTATAGAAAGACAACAGAAAAGTTCCCTGCAGAGTCCTCCTCAGCCCAGAAATGACAGCTGCTGGTGTGGCTTTCCCCTGTGTATTAGTCACTCTCAAGTCAGAAGGTTCTAGCAGAGCAGACAGGCTATGAAAATAAACTAACACATCTGATGTAGCCTTATGAGCAGTGACACAAAAAATGTCACTATGTTCCAAAGATTTAGCCTTAGACTGTGAGCCATATATATTTTAGGCCACTCCCACTAAACGTTGCCTAAGAATAATACATGATGATATTATTATAGATAGTATATTTTACCACTAAGTCAAAATTGGCCCTCAGGGACACACAGGCACAGTGAAGGAGAGTGTCATGGAATGTGCCCACACAGGCATTATGTCTTGCAGGCATGCGGTGTATTTAGAACAAGGAGCCTCAGATTCAGATACAGTGTGTCCCTCAGAACCATCTTTGATGTTATATGGTCAAATTAGAGATTTACAAAGTTTGAGCAATAACATAAAATATTGCCTCAAAACTAATAATCTCACCGAGGCAATTTGTATGCAAGCAGAATTTTATTAAAATGTACTCACCCAATTACTTAAGGATATATATACTTTGTAATAGATGGCAAATTGTGTCAGGTCCATTTGATTCTTCCCAAGGCCCTTGCCAGTTATATTCTCTCTCTTTTTTTGGGAGGGGTCTTTTGAGGTAGGGTTTCTCTGTATTGCTTTGGAGGAGCCTGTTCTGGAACTTGCTTGTTCCAGAACTTGTAGACCAGGCTGGCCTTGAGCACCAGTTCCTTCTCATAACGTGAAAATTAGGATCTGTGACTTCCAAGGCAAAGTTTATGTTTGGCCTTCTGATTGTCCTTGACATGAGTGCAGGTACTATTTGGCATTTGACGACATTTGTTCACTGCCCCTGGGTTGATGGTTCTCATTCCACGCCCTCTTCACTCAGCCTCTTGCAATTGCTATTAATATCTAGCTGTTTACCCGGCAGGACTGGCATGTGGCCAAAGTTGGGAGAGGGGTCTCCCAGGCCCAGCATGAGACTCCTAGGTACGCCCTACCATCCCTTTCCTAACCCCCCAAGCTATACCATTCCTGCATGACAAAACTTGTAAATGGGTGCTCACTCTGAGTATACCACTGTCCTCTTCTCCCCTATTGGCCGTAATTCCGGCCAATGAACAGCCCGCAGGAACAAGAAGGTGGAACACCTGTAACTGGGGGGGGGGGGACTGAGAAGAAAGCGGGGGGGGCACACTGGTTTTTATGCAGAGATAGCACTCTGGGTTTTATGTCCCAAGGGCACTGCAGTGGCTGTTGGAAGTTCAACCAGACCCATGACTGAAGACTGAGGTGTGCAATGCTTTAATCATCTAGACAGGTGTGTTATTTATTATTCACGTGATGCAGAGGGTGTGGAATGCAGCTCAAGGCTGTAATGAAACATTATCCACAAGCATCTTAAGTGCTTGTAAGTAACATTGGAAAGTGAAGACAGCCCGGTTCGGATGAAACCCGTGTTCTCCGGATGCAAGAGATGCCGAAGCCCAGTGAAGAAGTGAAAGCAAGACCCCACGGCACGCTCTGTGCAGCTGCCCTACTCTGTTTCCTGCTCAAAATCCCCTGACTATGATAAGCAGCCTTCCCGCTCTGATACCTCGGTAGTTCTAAAGGAAATCCCGCTGTGTCTTCTTACCCAGTCTCCCAAACTCTTACCACAGAGAAAAGGTTCCTGCCGGAAGACCGTGACTACATCTCAAGGGATTATATTTTGCAGCATCCACTCTGGAAACAACTGACAGTGATTACATTAGGGACCCCTGGAGAGGGAACATACATCTGCAGACTGCAATGTGAACATCCCCTTTTACGATCCTGAAGATTGGACAGATAAGAAGAAGCAATGGCAGATTCCCTGATAGATAGGATGGCTTCCTGGGCCAGGTTTTCATTCTGCTTCTGCCGTTTGTTTCCTTGCCTACTGAATTGGGATAGTTTACCTCTTGATGCCTATTTTACTTTGTTCATCCTTGATTAGTTTTCCCCTTAAGCAGTGTAATCGTCATCAGTAATACTCATAGTAGCAACTTACATTTGCCTGTACTTATTACTCTTCCAAAGTGTTATTAGATATTGCATATGATCTCACTGTTAGGTGGTAACTTTATAGACAGTTCTTTTAAATAAATTCAGTACACTATTAAAAACTGTCTATTACATCTTAAGACTGGAACTTTCTTACTGTCTTCACACAGAAAATACTGAGTGCTAGCTGCATGCATTAACTCAACCTTCAACTAGAATTTGATTTTAAAATTGTTTCCCCCCTCCCCAAATGTTAATATTTTGTTTGTCTAAAGGCCTTTTGTACTGATAATATGTCCTGAGACATAAGTGAAAATCATGTTTTTATTGATGATACTCACTGATCTTAATAGAGCTCTCAGTATAGGAGAGGAATTGGGCGATTATGTTGCCCAAGATCACAGAGCTACTCTCTGGCAAATATGGAGGTTAAATGCAGCTTTGTGTGGTTCAGAAACACTCCAGAAAGAGGCCTGAATTTTTGATGTGAAATTCAAGACATCAAGAATTCCCAAACCATAAGTGTTCAGCATTTTAAATGATTTAACAAAATCAAATACAGTTGTCCCTCAGTTTCCATGGGGGACTGGTTCCAGGACCCCCTGCAGATACGAAACTCTGTGGTAGATGCTTAGGTCCTTTAAATGTAATATGTGGGCATAACCCATGCACATGGTCCCCTACACTTTAAATCATCGCCGGATTATTTATAATACCTAATACAATGGAATTCTATGTAACCAGTTGTCATATGAGTTGTTTGAGTATTAACAACACGAGAAAGGAGTCTGTACATGCTCAGCACAGATGCAACTTAAACATTTGCTTTTTTGATCTGGTTTGTTTGACTTTATGAATATGAAATCCATGAAGAAAGAGGGTCAACTATATATGAATCAAATGAAACCCAGTTGTAAGAGAGGACTCATCTTGCAAAAAGATAAAAGCTGCACAGAAAATACATGTTATGGCCTTAACTATATATTGAGGATATTTGATTTCCAATTCTATCACATAAAGGGTAACAATGAAATAAGACTGAAGTTACTAAAGTTATATCACTGTCAATACAAACTTTCATTGTTATAGAATTTAAATTGAAATAAATTAGCAGGCATAGTTGAAATGATTTACTAACATTTCCATTCTTTATTTCAAAAGGTCAGGATTCTGAGAGTTTTATTAGCTAAAACATTCCTGCTTCCAGACAAAAACCACCTTTCTATAGAGAAGGTAAACCTGGGCAAATGTCTAGGAAATTATAATAGACATACTGTCTCTTTGCACTTGAAAGTGGCAGGAATTAAAATATACTAAGAGTAAAAACATAGCTGGAAACGAAGGTCAAGCTATATTGGAACACTGAAACACTCTCCACCCTTTGTCGCAATTAACCGAAATTTGTTCTCTTAAGGGGACTCTAGACTTTTTTTTTTTTTTTTTTTTTTTTTTTTTGCATCTATCCTGTCATCTTTTACTCCTTAGTGTCCCACCAACCATTTATACACACCAGGAATTCTAATGAGAACAGGGACATGCTTACCCTGACCATAGGGATGAGCCAGTGGTGAGCACATGATCCAAGTAAGCCAACCCAAGCTCGCCCCTGGGGTTTTTCATACTGAAGGTGGGAAAGACATTTCCCTTCTGGGACGCTAGACTTGAAGATGTGGCCCCCAACATGTGAAAGCACAAATAAGCAAGAGGACAGGTTTGAGACAGACACCAAGATGGGGGAGGAAGAACAGCATTCAAGATCCTAGAGCTACTTGAAGTTGAGGTCAGGGTACCATGGATACCTTTCTGGGATTTGATTACTAGATCTGTAAACACTTTTTTTTTTTTGGTAAGCCCCTTTAGATTTACTCTTACAACCATGAATCTTAAACAATACAATTTTCTATCTTTCTCTAAGATTTACTCTTACAACCATGAATCTTAAACAATACAATTTTCTATCTTTCTCTAAGTGCTGTTATTCATACTATTCTAATTCAGTTTCAGAGAAATAGATTTATGATTCCAAAAACATAGGTCATTGTAATTTCAGGCCCTTGGCTCTTGAGGTTGTTCAATTAACTGAGACTTAAACCAGTGCTACAGAATATTGTGATTCCAGCTGTTGACCACTGAGGTTGAAGAGATATGTATCTTTAATCATGAACCAAAGAAATCTCTTTCTCCCCAAGAACATCTGAGAACTTCTTCAGTGTGTTGATTTTCGAGAAGAGAAAATCAATTAAGAAGTAAACACAAAAACACATCACTCCATCCATGGTGAAATTACAGGGTTAGGAACATTCCCTGGTGTGTAGGAGTTGAGTCTAGGATCTGCTGCTGGAGGTTATAAGGTCTTTTTCTTATGTAGAGAGCAAGGGGGTGGGAACCTTGGAAGCTCTAAGCTGGCACCATGGAGATTTTCTGCTCAATCTGAACATATCACCTGCCTATGCATTCACATTTCAGAAGAGCCCTGGCTCGTCATTGTAAGGTGTGTGTGTGTGTGTGTGTGTGTACGTGCATGGTTTTTATGGGACTGCTCTATCCAGTAGAAAGAATGTATAGACAGAGACACTTCATCTATTGGCAAGAGAAAATCAGATTTTAAAGCCTCTAATCTATAACTAAAATATAGGATAGAGGGAGATGTTCATCTGCCTTACTGGTAATATCAATGGTAGGAAACCACTAGAATGACATGGGGACCTAATAATGGTCCCCCAAAGCAGTGATGGCTGAAAGCACAAGCCAACTGCTTAGCAGGGGGACATAGCCCCCAGGAGAGAAAGCTGTCTAGTGCTCTCTCCATCACAGACGTCCAAAGGTAAACATGGTTGTTCCCTTGTTGAGTATGGCTTGTTTGCTTTAAATATATCTACACCTGAATCCACACTGCTGAAAGATGTATATAAACCCCCACACGTTTGTCTTTCTCCTCTTTTATCAACTCTGTGACGAGAGCAGCATGTTGACTCATGACGGGATGTGGCACACAGATACATAGTTCTCAACATGGGATGCTAATAATATTGTTTTCATACTGCCACAAAGGACTACATAAGAAATTATTCTAAGCTCCACACTTTGGGGGGGTATTATAAATTTATGCTGGAGGAGCTAAGGATTGTAAGTTAGTAGATTGCTTGCCTAGCATGCACTCTGCCCTGCATTCCAGACCCTGTACTGCAGACACTCAGGTGGCTGTACATGCCTTGTAATTCCAGCACATGAGAGGGCCAGCTGTAACTGAAGTGAGCCCCATGCATCCTTTCTCTGGTGCATCGGGCATTTGAAATTATACTTTGGTGCTGGGAGGTGCCTTTGAAAGGGTCTGTTCTGATTTTGTCTCATGAAGGTAAGGGCACAAGGCTCAAGCAGATGGCACCCTCGAGGGCCACTCACCACACTGTGTAGGCCAAACTGAGGCAAGATCTAAAACAAAACAAAACAAACAAAAACACAACAGTGTTTACTAGAGTAAAAACCACCACTGGAGATTTATTTCCAAACCCAGAGAAGACACTGAAACCTGAAGTTATTATAATTATCTTTGGGGACTTTGATAATTAGCTATAAGCCTGCCATCCGTTAGTTCTCAAAATATGGAAGCTACCATGACTAATTCAGTTTTACAGATGGAGAAACTGAGGCGATGAATGGAAGTAAGCGTACTCAAGTTTTTATGGAGAGGATAGATCAGAGCTCAGCCCATACATAGCCTTACTATAAAGCACAGATGTGGGTACCCCAAATAGAGCGTAGTGTTTAGTAACATCTATCAATCACACCCTCCAAGTGAGGAATGTCTACTGCTCTGTGTAGTCACGATGCTACTTTATAAATGAACTACAATAAAACCAAAGCCCTCACCAAAGCTGGTGCCTTTTTTCCCCTCAGTCACGTGTCTTTTTCCTCAGTCATGTGGCTTTAGTATATGTGTACTTGGGTAGATATGAAGTAACCAACAAAAGGGACCTTCCCATTGCTAAGGAGCTGTCTGCTACATTATCTGCTTCCTCCTTCCCTCTCCAGGGCAGGACAGCTGTGACTGTGTTCTTTCTCAGAGGATGAGACAGGAGAAAAGCCTGTAGGTAAGGAAGGCCGCCCAACAGCCCTTGCTGCAGCTGGTTGGGGCTCTCCTCAGCTTTGTCCCATGGAGATTGCCTTTAATCAGGGTGGAGCTCCCACAGGGACTGAGGCCACCCCACGGCATTGGAGCTTACAGACTCTGCTCACAACTCCAGAGATTCTTAATGCTGTCTTCCTGGACTTGGAAACACGAAGGACTCCTCTCCTTATGGGCTGCCCTGAGCAAACAGCATCTCCCTCCTGTCCTTTCCATCATTTTGTGGCATCCACAGGAGATGGCAGCCCGCCACAGTGGAAAATCTGCTCCACATCAAAGCCACCCCAAGTTATTTTTTTTCAAGAGATTCACAGAGCTCTTTATTCCCAGCCACCCCCATGCTCCAAATGCCACCAGTGTTTACATTTTTGTTCAGCCTACACTTCTTTTCCTGCTTAAGAACCATATGCCCTATCTCTTTCGTCATGTGGCTAACACACCCTGCTCCCTTCCCCTTCCTCTGGTCCTTCCGGCCTCTGACTCAGTTACACCCATCCTGGCTGGTGGCTCAGGAGGGAACACTAGAAATGTCTCAGTCCTCACCAGTGCCCTCTGACATGGTTCTCCTTATGCAGAGAGAAAATAATCCAATCACTTCAATAGCCCCAGAGTCACCAGTGTGTCCCAGTACTGAGCCCTTGTTGTCATGTAGTTTGATAAATGTTCTCTCGTGGTGACATGCTTCTTTCACATGAAGTCTGTTGTACTGCTGCTCTTGTCCCCAGCAAACAGGAGTCAAAACGTAAAAATAGTGATGGTTAGGTTTAGAAAAAAATAAATGTTGTTTAAAAGAACTCAGAGAGCTTTCAGTACATCTCTTCTCTCAACTAAAGAAAGAAACAAATCCACCCAACAATGGTAGTTAGAAAAATTGCAGCAGTCATATTGGGAACAGAAAATCCACCAATAGAATGCTTGTCTGGTTCTATTAAAGTATGTTAAAGTGAATTTTCCAGAGAATTGTCCTCCATTTCATAGAAAAACTTTTAAAAGATTAAGCCATGCCATCTTCTTAGGTTGTGAGTGGAATCATTAATTCCATCACTCAACAAAAATATTTACTGTCTGCAAGGTCTGAAAACTGAGCTGTTTTGCATTTAAAGCATTGAATAAAACACACGTGGTACTGGCCCCATGAAATTCACAGGCCAGTCGAAGTCTACACATCGGTTACTTTGCTCACCCAAGGAGATCACAGAGGCCAGCTGACATTGACAGAAGAAAAAAAAATCTCCACAGAGTTCTTTGTTGTTGGGATATTTAGCAATAAGCCTTGCAAAAGCTGAGAGATGCAAAGCTCCCTGCGTCTGCATCACTGCCTTGCCAACAGGGGGCACCACTGCACACTTGGGCAGAGACCAGGCCTTCTGGGTCTTCTATCGAAAGGGGAGGGTTAGAATAATTTTTCACCTACTTACAAGCTTTGAAACATTCCAAGTGGGCCCAGCACTGGGATATACAATTACCTCATTTAAAATTCACAATGATGGTAGAAATACTTCTGACTGTTTCTTCTTAGAGGAATAACAGAAAGTCAGGAGAGGGAAGGTTATTTGTTCAGGGTGAATAGTTAATACTAGCCCTGAGCTCTGACCAGGGTCCTTAGTTCCTGCTTTGGGGGATGGGGGCAGAGAATCATATCCTAGGTATCAACAATGCAAAAACCTAGAATTGAAAGTCTGCCGAAGTTGCCATTTGTGCCCTAGAGAAGCTGTGCTTTTGTAAAGGAGCCTTTTTTATGTCATTTTCCCTCCACTTCTCCTTATCTGGGGGGGGGTCTTCCCAGAAACACGAAGGTCTACTGCCTTTTGATCACACATGCTCACAAGTGTGCACCCACCGCATGAATGCCCACATGCACAATACAGACTGCACACCTACATCCTTTGAAAGGCACATTTCACATCTAGATCTACTGTTTCTTTTTCTGTCTTTTTTTCCCCCTCAGACCAGACCACAACAAAAACAGCAACACAAAAACATGAGCAGAAGGGAAGTGCCGAAGGAGCACTCGCAGGGGAATTGTGATTTAGAAATCATGTCCCTGAGTCTCACTGGTTCTGCCTCTCTGATCCAGTTTATCCCTCATTCTCAACACAATGTAATAGTTTGTCATACCCCAAAGGGGGGAAAAGTCCCAACTGTACTTCAAAGCCCAGAGACTCCACAGTAACTTAAAAGAAATGATCGAGCAATTTAGTATGAAAATGAGTCAAACTTGTTTAAGAAAAAAAGCAAAACACAAACAAACCATAATTTGAGGTCCATTGAATAAAGCAAAAAAAAAAAAAAAAAAAAAAAAAAAGACTTCTCCAGCCTCTGCTCCCAGCATATTGTTTTATTGTTTGGAAGGAAATCGGGCTTTTGTGAGAAATCCTGCGCTTGTTGAGTGTGGTCAGGTGGCTGCAGCAGGGGCATGGAGAAACAAGATTCACGGGCCCCTCTCCAAACTGCGAATGTCTAATGACATGAAAGCCATCTATTTACCATGTTTATGCTTGTCTGCAGTATCACTGTGACATTTTCAAGATGTTCTTTAAACTGTTGATCCTTGTAGGATCTTATGTGGACTCATCCTGCTGTGACATGGTTTAGTTGACAGACAGGCACAGAATGACACAAATACTAACAGGAGACTCCAATGAAATGGAGCTGTTTATTCAGTCCATAAAATGCATGTGGTAAGCACAGAGCCCAGGCAACCACAGGGGTACAGGGGTGGTCTGCAGAGAGGGTAAGGAGGGAGGTGTGGGAAACCCTGCGTCAGAAGGGTAAGAGGACGGTTCCAAGGCAGCAATGGGATGAGAAAGGACAGGATGAAAGGGCAGAAAGGAGAGAGAAGAGGGATGGGGGGGGATTGTTTTCTTCATAATAATGAGGCTAGGTTTTCATTCTTATTGATGTGTGAGTGCCCACTCTCATAGATGTATCAAATGTGCATCTGGTATACTCATTTTTAAAGGGCCTTCGTGTCATAGCTTGTTAATGTAATAAGTGACAAGGTCCCAGGCAAGAAAACAACCAGAGTTCTCAACATGAGAAGAAGTAGGAAAGGTTCTGGCACCCAGCATATTCCATGAAAATACTTAGAACAAATGAAGTTCAGACAGACAGACAGACTGAACCGGAAACCAGGGAAGGATAGTCAGGGGAAAAAAAACAAAAACAAAAGCCCACTGAAATTGTCCCAATCAAGGTAGAAGCACTAACCAATTAAGGGGCAGTCTTGCTGTTGAGAAACTCAAATAAGGAGCATCAAGGACTTTCAGGTAGAAAAGTCCAAGAGCCAGAGCTGGGAGAGGACTGCTCCGAACCGTCCCATCTGGGCAGGACGGGGTCATTGCACTCCCTGCCCTCTCAGCAGCTGTGACTGCCCACATAAGACTTGTGTCAGTCAACATGTCAGTGTGGAGAGAGGAGTCTCAGGAGCCCCAAGCGTTAATCGAGGAGGCGTGGCTGATGGGTGCCAGGTGGAAGAGTATGTGGCCCCTGATAGATTGCCCTTGTCCCAGTCAATGTCCCACACCCATGCATGTACAAACAGAATTAATTAGTGGTGTGTGTGTGTGTATGTGCACATGCATGTGTGTGTACGTGTGTGTGGTGTGTGTATGTGCACATGCATATGCATGTATGTCATGGGGGGTGACTATGACCAAATTAATTGTTTACTGTTATGAAATTCTCAAAGAATTAATAAAGTTATATTAAAAAATTTTTAAAGAAATTCAAGCAAGTTTATTGGCTGGAAAAAGTACATTTAACAATTTAGCATGCTACAATGGTTATTAATAATCCCCAGCTACTCTGTGCTTCTGAGTGTTCTGGGAATTCAATCTACGTTGACCCTTGAGTGAAGATGATATTGGAAATGAAGAGGACTTCACACCCCTAGGGAAATATTTGAATGGCCAGAATAGAGTTGGATGGAACTGTTGACACAGATGCCTGGTTTCTCATGGCATACCGCGCCATCCCCTACTCCTGGTCGTCTCATATTTTTCCATCTACCCAGCTCTTAGAGGCTTGCCTAGGGGTTCAGGCACTCTGGCCCCACTTCCTCTTTTGCTTGGCTGGCAATTCTCACATGGACTTCAATGGCAAGAAACTGTCAACAGTTCATAAAAGGATCAAACACCTTAAGATGTTGTATACATGTTCCAGCGATGTTTCCAAATGCACTTCCTTTCCTAGTCCCCCGCCGATAACCTTTGACATCCTGTGAAGTGATTTGGAGGGCAAACAGCCAGTCCCGTTTTGGGAATTTTTTCCCACCCACTAGTTGTCATCATACATGGTTTGGCTTGAGTGATATTTCATCAGTGAAACCTTGAAGCGTTCCTGTTAGTGACTTTTCCCCTTCTGGGGAACAGGGGTCAAGGAAAGACCTGTCAAAGGGACCAGTCGTCAAGGCCTAGTTCACTTTCATGTCTGAATTCACAGCTCTTATCATTTCTCTCAAGAAACAAAAGCATGATTCTCCTTGATGCTCAGCCCTTGAATGCCACCCTCGTTCCAAGTGAAAGTTTCTGAACAGGGTTTCAAAGGCCCTTGCTCCATTTCCAACTATGGGAGCCCATGTTGGTCCAGAGCATAGAGAAGGAACACAGTTGTATTTTGATCACAATTTGCCACTGGAAAGGGAGCTTTTTCTTTTTTTTAGAGCAAAGGGCCATGAACGAAAGGGAAAAGGTGAGTCTGGGCCATGACCAATAGAATTATGGTCTCCTCTGAGTATTGCTTTCTGACATCCTCCTTTGAAACCCTGCAGTTTTGCTCAGTTGTGGTTGTCATCAGAGTCTCTAAACAGAAAATTATTTAGGTGACTGTTCTCCCAATTCTCTCAAGGATGGATGGTAGCTGGTACCACCTGGAAGACACTGTCCACAACTGACACGTTACAATGTTTGGTGCTTGATTCCATCCCTGAACTTATTGAGGGATACGGCTTCAGAAATGCCACACTTACTACTTGGAAACAGACCACACACTAAATGTTTCAGTTACAAATTGTACGGTACCCTTCATCCTGGTCAAGCGCAAGAAGGATGAGCATCGGAGATGGTACTGTAGGTGAAGGATGGGAATGGATGCAAGAAAGAGAGGAAATCGGATCCTTACTAGAAGTTATGGGATGTGTTTGGTTCATTCATGGAAGATGTACCTGTTGAGAATAGGAAAAATTACACAAGAGGAGGAGGGTCCCATGCCCTTAGGTTCCCACTCTTACCCTGAGTCGGGGTAGTAATTTCTGGGAATGGATTGGGAATGCTGATCTGGGATTGTTTCGTAACTTTATTTATTTTTTTAAGCTCTGTTTTGGGTGTAGCTTCTACACTGATAGAAATGCAGCCACCAGCGGGATCCATGAGTCTGCCTTCGATGTGAAGAGACATCTGCAGAGTTGACACTTAAGCACAGAGCCCTGGCACTGTCCCTGCACGGGGCTTCCTTTCCTACTTCTAACGCTGTACTCCTCCATTTCTCACGCATGCGCTTGAGAGAGCCAGGAAAACCGCCCAGGCTTCAGTGCATTGTGCATTCTCTTTGGAAATCCATTTTCTCATTTTGCTTTGTGAGCACAAAGACCTGAAGTTGTGTCCCTCTCCCTCCCCCAATCCACATAAAAAGCAAGTACTTCCCTGACTGAGATGTCTGCTCAGCCCCTCGTGGGACTTGGACGTGAGAGTTGAACCTACAGAGTCAGCACAAAGATGGTTCCCAACTTGAAGGGATTCCTTTTCAAACGATTGGAAACACCACATGGCCTACATAAAACAAATGGATGACTTAGCGTGCTCTCTCTCTCTCTCTCTCTCTCTCTCTCTCTCTCTCTCTCTCTCTCTCTCTCTCTCTCTCTGTGTCTGTGTGTGTGTGTGTGTGTGTGTGTGTGTGTGTGTGTCCTTGCCTGTTCTTAACCTAGAAAAATGAAAGACAGGACCACTCTCCTACTGTGACTCAGAAATGGCAATCGCAGATCAGCATTCCCATTGCACTCCCAGAAATGACTGCCCCCTGAGTCAGGGTAAGAATGGGGACCTGGGGGGAGAGTACCCTCCTCCCCTTGTGTAGGCAGCCGCCTATGTATTTACTTGATGGTAACTTGTAATTACCTAAGGAATGTCTGTTTGTTGTCAAGTACAGCATTTGTAGCGTGAAGCAAAGCAGAAAACTGAAATCAAAGTTACTTATAGTCACATCTCTAGCATGCCCACATGTAAATTTGGTTTTTTTCCTCTAGCTCACATTTATATGTCATCTGTAACGTCTGTGTAATTAGTGCTACAACTGAAGGACCCATATTATTATATAATTATTAGCTGAATTACTTATTATTATATAATTATTAGCTGAATTATGAAATTTATTATAGCCCACCAATTTTCCCCTAATGTCCTGTTGTTCACCCAGGATTCCACTCAGGATACAGAATTATATTAAATTAACATGTCTCAATTCTCATCTTACATGTTATAGTTTCTCAGACTTTTCTTAATTTTTTTTTTGATGGACTTAGTATTAAGAGTACTTGGGTATTTTATGAGATGCCCTCAATTTATGTTTGTCTGGTGTTTTGTTCACCACCCCCACTATGATTAGGCAGGATTAGCAATTATTAGGAGGAAGCCAGTGGAGGTGAAATTCTAGTTTCATCATGTATTGATAGACACGTGTGCTATCATCCCAACTTATCATTGATGACACTAAGTTTGATCGCTTGGATGAAGTTATATTTCTAGATTTCTTTGCTATAAACTTTCTTCTTCAATCTTTTTTATAATTTCCCCATTGATGGAGAGATGGCTCATCAGTTAAGGTACTTGCTGCTCTTCCAGAGGGCCTGAGTTTGGTTCCCAGGATCCATGTCTGGTTCCTCACAACTGTCTGTAACTCCAGCTCCAGGAGATCTGATGCCTCTGGTCTCAGAAGACGCTGGCACTAATATGTACATACCCATGCAGACATACATGCCTATACACAATTTAATAGTGAAAGTAAGTATAATCTTCCCATTGGAAACTTGTCACCAAACACAGCCAATCGAAAGTATAATTATGGAGCTCCACCACCTCGAGGGAGATAAATCTGTATAAGCTGTGACAAATATTTCAGTTTGGGGAGTGTAGAGACGGCCCAGTTGGTAAACCTATCTGCTGCACAAGCTTAGGATGCAAGTTCAGTTCCCCAGCACCCATGAGAAAGCCTACTGTGGCATAAAGCCAGTGAGGGTCAGTGTGGTGGTCTGAATAAGAATGGCTCTGATAGGCTCACATATTTGAATGCATAGTCACCAGGGAGTGGATAACTGTTTGAAAGGACCAGGTACCCACTGATTGTTTCTTGTTGGTATACTTTTGACTTCTCCCAGAGAACCGTAGGAATACATACAGTGTATAGCCTTTTGACCCTGGTGTCTTTCACTAATGCAGGGCACCCATGAGTCATTTGTGTCAGTGCGAAAGCACAACACTTGTCTTTTAATCCCGAATAGCATTCTTTTGTCTAGATATACCATAGTCATACTAAAGGACATTTGGTTGCTTCCATTTTAGGGCAATTACCAATAAACCTGCTGTAACTGTTAACATAACAGTTTGATGTGAATATATAAATATACATATATGTGTGTGTATGTAAATATATATACACATATGTATATATATGTATATATGAATATATACACATATGTATATATGTATATGTATATCGCATATTTTTAAACAATTTAGCTCATGAGTTTGGGTAAGTACACTTCCATGCAGTGCCCTTGAAGACCAGAAGAGGCCATCAAATGCCCTGGAGTTGGACTTACAGGCAGTTGTGAGCCACCTGGTAGGTGCTGGGAAATGAACTCAAGCCCTCTGGAAGAGTGGTGTGTGCTCCTTAACCGCTGAGTCCTCTTTCTAGTCCCCAAACAGATTTTTTTTTTTTAATCAATTAGGTAAGTGCCCACAGACTGATTGCCAAGTTACACAAGCTGTATTTAACGTTATAAGGAAGTGCCCGCCAAAGCAACTCCCATTCTGTATTCCTGGTAAGAATGGTGTCAGTTGTTGTCTGTTCCCCAACAGTTAGTGATTTTGCTAAAGGAAATTTGCATTTCTTTAATGACAAATTTTACCAAGTGTCTTCTCAAATGCTTGTTTGCCGTTTGTCTTTTATTAATATATGTGTATTGTCTGCTCGGGTCTTTTGCTCATTTTCTGATCGGATTGTTTGATTTCTTATGTGTTCTTTTTACAGTCTAGATAAAGTCCTAGATAAGATGACTTGTTCCCTCCCTCCTTCCTTTAACCGGGTCTTGCCCCCACCTACCAAATGCTGGGATTACCGGCGTGCACACTTCATTTCCAACTCTATTTCATCCTTTGAACATGTCTTTCACAGAGCAAAGGTTTTACATTTGGATTAAGTCTAATTTGGTAATATTTTTCTTGTAAATCATACTTTCGACCCTGTAGCTATTATTTCTTTATTTAATCCAAGTTTTTTTTTTTCTCTAACAGATTTTTTTTCTAGAAATGATATAGTTTTACATTTCCCAATTTTATCTGTGATTCATTCTGAGGTGGGTTTTGTACAGTGTGTGAGGTGGGAGTCAGGGTTATCTACTGCAAATAGACACCTCCATACCCAGCAGAAGACCTCCCTTTACTACTGAATTTTCTCTCTCCCATTGTCAACAGCAAATTGACTTTATTAATGGGGATCACTTTGGTTTATTTTTTTTCTGATCTTCTACTTGTTCCATGGCTCTGTTAATCTAGTAGTTTTCAATTCTACATTGTCTTCCTTACACTGGCTTAATTGTAATTCTTCAAAACTGGGTTTGGGCATCTTCTAACCCTGTTTATATCTTTCAATTGTTTTGACTAAAATAAAACCTTTGCCTTTCCACATGTGTATCTGGAGGCCTGTGTTTGTACTGAAATCAGCCTTTTTGTTTACAAAAAACTGTTGAGATTTTGGGTTTGACTCTATAGATCACATTGGTAAGAACTGTTGTCTAAATAATATTGAGTTTCCCAACCCTTAAGCACAGTAGATCATTCCATTCATGCAGCTCTTCTCTGATTTCCTTTATTGTGGGTTGATGGATTTCAATATGCAGATTCTACACACACAACACATACACACACACACAGAGAGAGAGAGAGAAAGAGAGAGAGAGAGAGAGAGAGAGAGAGAGAGAGAGAGAGTTGTCTGGGCTGAGTTTGAACCTGCTATACAGCTGAGGATTGTCTTGAACTTCTGATCTTCTGATCTTGCTGTCTGCCCTCCTGAGTTGTGGTTACTGGTCCTCCAAGCATGGTTTTATGTGGTACCGGGATTGAACCTAGGGTCTCTTGCACACTAGACAAGCACTCTACAAACTTCAAGGCCATGCATGCATTCTGGCAGACTTACACCCAACTGCTTTTATGGCATACTATTGTAAGTAGTATCCACATTTAAAATTTGAAGTTAAATTTAGTATAATTGTCCCTCAGTATCCACCGAGGGGTTGGCTCCAGGACCCCTGGAAGACATCAAATTGGAAATTATCCAAGTAAATATTGCAAAATAGTATGATATTTGCATATAATGTACATATATTCTCCTATTTTCTTTACATTATCTGTAGATCACACACACTCCTACAATATCCATACAATATAATGTAAATAGTGGGTACTTGTTTGCTTAGAGAATTTAGTATCAAGAAAATTCTGTGCTCAATGAAGATGCAATTTTCTTTTCAGATATTTTCTGTCCTAGGTTGGTTGAATCAATGAATTCAGAATCCATGAACATTCAGTGATAATAATATATAGTAATAAAATAGGAGCTGGAGAAATGAATCAGGGTTTAAGGGCACTGGCTGTTCTCCCAGAAGACCCAAGTTCTGTTCCCAGCATCCACACTGCCTTTTCTAGCCTCCACAGGCTCCTGCATGCACATAAAATAAAAATAAACAAATATTTTCAAAAATTTGGTAATATATAATTTTGGTTGGGATATTAATAGTATTTGTTTTGTGTAAGTGGTGTATGAATACATGTCTATGTGTGTGCATAAGCATGTGCAGAAGCACATACATACATGTAGACATATGTGGAGGCCAGAGGTCCATATCAGATGTCTTCTTCTATTATTCTTCTTTGTATTTTTTGAGACAGTTTTTCATTGAACCTGGAAGTTGCTGATTGACTAGACTAGCTGACCATCAAGTGTCATAGACACTTCTGTCCTGCCTTCCTAGCTCTGGGCTGTTATATCAGCTCTAGGGTCCAAATTTGGGTCCTTGGGCTTATAGCAAGGACATATCGATTGAGCCATCTCTGCAGTGCAGTACACAGTTTAAATTTTTAATAAATAATTCTGGAGCTATTTTGTAGATTCTGTTTGTTTGTTTTGTTTTTTGAGACAGGGTTTCCCTGAGTAGCTTTGGAGCCTGTCCTGGAACTAACTCTTGTAGACCAGCTGGTCTCAAACTCACAGAGATCCACCTGCCTCTCCCTCCCAAGTGCTGGGACTAAAAGCATGTGCCACCACCTCCTAGCTATTTTGTAGATTCATTGGGAGTTTTCTACATAGACATCTGCAGAGACATGCCTTGCCTTTGCTTTTATTTCTTTTTCTTGCCTTATTGCATAGCCTAGGTCTTCGGGCATAATACCAAACTGATGTAGGGTAGTGGGCAGACTTGCTTGCCTTCATTCTGATCTCAGAGAGTCTCTTCAGTGCTCTGTACCTCTAGGGCAGGCAGCTATTATGGCCCATTGGTATTTGCCCCCACCCCCACCTTTCCCCCTAAACTGAGTTCCTACCCAGTGTACAAGCAATGTTTATAGGACCTCCCAGTTAAGGTTTTTATGCTATGAGGGAGAAGGGGAAAGGGTCTCGGAGCGAATTGCACCCCCTCTAGTAGCATCTACTCTACCATCCTCCATGTTTGTTACAAAACAGCCTCCATCATTGTCCTGGGAGCACTGAGGAGGTTTGTGGAGAAAATTTGAAAAGGTGTGGATGCCATCAATTTCAATGTCATGTGGTGTTTTCCATTACTAGCCTGCATTGGATCACTGTCACCTACCTTATAGAACTCCTCTTATGTGTACCTTGTTGACTCACCCTTTGTCAATACTGGGTTGCCTCTGGTTCCTGGCTTAACTTAAAGAGAAATTGGAGGTGAAGATGTAATCATATCACTAGACTAAAGATAAATGATAAATTGGTGTTTATTGGGCACAGAAAAATACAAAGAACTGCTTGAGCATTTCCCTGCTCTTCCTATCTGATCCACTGACCCAACAGAAAGAAAGCCCAAAGCAAAGCCACACCTCAAGCTCCTCTCTCTTCTGTCTGCCTGAAGCCACACCCAAAGGGTGTGGCCACCGTATCAGGTCCACAGATGAGATGTCTACAAGAAATCTTACAGTATTCCCAATATTTGATTCTGTAGGTCAAGGAAGGGAATGTCCTCAAATACCTTGCAGTAAAAATCCCAACCCCCTTGCTTTCAGACGGAAACGTATATCCACAGAAGGGTGAATGGTGCATCTACACAGTGAATCTGAAAGAGGTGGGAGGAAGGCCTTTGTGAACCTCAGGTTATCATGACCACTAGAAGCCAAACATGCATTATCCTCTGGGGACACTGCTGCGGTTTCCCCTGCCCTGGCATCCACCCCTCTCACTGGACACTTGTTTCTGATAGCTTCAGGCTTCTCCCGTGTTATATGGTTCTTCTTCAGGACTCAACACAACTGTATTCCAAAACCATCACCTATTAGTTCACTTGTGTCCCAGGAACCCAGATCCCTCCGCTCTCCATGGACACTTTCATCCTGTGCACAGAGGGAAAATCACTCGGTAGGTGACATGGTGGCTGGCTGGCTTGTGAAGTCCCACTGGGACGTGGCTCTATTTCTCAGTGAGAAGTCACATCTGATCTCCAATTGTACAGCAATCACAAAGAGCTTGAGAAGAGGAGCAAGAAGCCACTGAAAAGGAAGGAGCGAGAGGAGGTCTGGCGAGCGCGTGCTGCCGAGCCCAGCAATGGGCATCACAGCTCAGACTGAGCTCTGCACCCATGAACAGTTAGTTCCTAGACGAGAAGACATGGAGATCCTCTTACTCCTGACAAACAGCACAGCTGCCACGTTCCCCAGAGTGCAGAAGTAAAGTGACAGAAATTAAAGCTCAGTTTGCGAATAAAATTTAAAAAAAAAAGTTTAAAAAGGAAATGCGATAGCGATAACACTTAAGGCATAAGCACAAGAAGAGACATAGATATCTAATCCACTATGAGATTTTGAGAATGAATATTCTACCTGAGGCTGAATGAGCGTTTGCTCTGGGCTAAGTGGTGTGTGTGTGTGTGTGTGTGTGTGTGTGTGTGTGTGTACATGTGTGTGCATGTGTGTAGTGAGATAGTCCTTCTGTGGCACTGACCACGCCCATTAGGGGGTGGAGCCATGGGCGGAAGTGACCTGTGGAAGGAGGTCGGAGGAATAGCCCGGAAAAACTCTCTTGCTGACCGGACTAGGACAGGAGAGCATCTGGTGGAATTTGTAGGTGTTCATCTGTCTAGGTTGTAAGTTATTTCTCCCTGAATAAACATCTATTCGGCCTATTTGTTTATCCTGATCCTTATTTAACAGCAATACATGTGTGTGCGTGTGTATGCAGGGCATGCATGTGCTACTGTGTATGTGTGGAGGTCAGGGGACAACCTTAGATGTTGATCCATGCCTTCTCCCTTGTTTTAGACTCTCTCTACTGTTCACTGTTTTAAACACCCAGGCTAGCTTTTGAGAACTCTCCTGTCTTTGCCCCCCCCACTCTGGTGGGATTGCAGATGTGTGCTACTGTGTCCAGCTTTAATCCAAGTTTGGGGATTTGTACCTACTGAGCCATCACCCCAGCTCCCTGGTACTGCCATGTGACATTAGTTCATGAGTCCCCAGAGACAGTCTTATAAGATGGGTCCTTGCCCCCCATTCTAGATGAGGAAAGTAAGGGTCAAATAAGCTAAAGAATTCGCCCAAAATTGCAAGGTTAGGAAATGGTTTGTTCTTCTATAGACCATGCTGAGGAAGGCGTTGGAGTCCCAAAGTCTACGTCCTGCAATTTCCTTACGTAAAAACGAGGAAACTAAAACCCAGGGCCTGTAGCACACAGGCACTGAGTTATTTACTGTGGAGCCAGAGCCAAGACTCTGGTGGTTTTTTTTTTGTTTGTTTGTTTTGTTTTTTTTTCTTTTTAGTCTCATGCAGCATCTTCCATTTGAGGAGATGGAGCAGACTGGCTTCAGGTGAGAGCAAAACTCTTCGAATTCCTGTTTTACCTACAGCCACGGATAAGGCTGTAGTGAGCTTCACAAAAGTGTGTTCAAACTAGTCTGCTCCTTGAAATGGTTCCATAACATGATTATCTCTAGCAGCCAAGTTTCTAAATGGCGGCATATTTATGGTTAAAGAACAAACAGGAGGGAGAGTCATTATGATGTTTTCATATGTGTGCATGGTGCTTCAGTTACAGTGTCCCCTGTCCCCCTCTGCCGTTTTCCTACTTTCTCCTGACAGTCCTGTTTCCTCCCAAATGCCTCATTTCTTTAAACAACAACGTGGGCCTCTGAGATGGTTCATCAGGTAAAGGAAGTTGTTGCCAAGACTGACAACCTGAGTTTGATCCCTAGAGCCCAGGTAGGGGAAGGAAAGAAGTGACTCCTACAAATTGTTCTCTAACTTCCAGGCATGTGTACACTCCCCTACAAAAATAAATACAGCAAAACAAGACAGAAAACACTAGATTCTGAATGGTAGAGACAGCATATCTGTCTTCTTTCAGTCTGGCTTGTTTCCCTTGCCATGGTGATCTCCATCCCGTCTTCCTACAAACAGTGTAATTTGTTCTCTGTGTTTCCAGTATCCAATTTCAGCGTGGTCAGGCAGACTAGAAGGGCTTGTTTCCTGGGTTCTGTCTGCACTGCCCACCATGGCCCCTGTCCTCTTCAGATCCTCTTAGCTGGGTTTCTAAGAAAAGAGTGGTAGGAGAAGGCGAAGCTGTAAATAAATACTACACCAAGAGAGATGTGGCTCTTTCAGGGACAAAGGGGGTCACCAGGGTTCAAGCAGGAACAACACAGAGCAACTGTGGACCTCACCCGAGGTCCACTTTATGGCCTGGGATGTTTATAGGCCAAGACATGATTCTTATTACTTTATACCCACACATGATGCTCATCCCCAGTCCTTTACACTGTCAAATAAAAGGAAAATAATAACACCTTATGTTTGTATATTGATTTATAGCTTACTAAGCACTTTTACAGTTGTGATCTCATTTGATCCTGACAATAATGTTGTGAAACAGCGAAGGAAGGTTATTATTAATCCCATTTTACAGATACGGAAACTAAGACTTAGCATTAAGTGAGTTGCTCAAGTTCCATCAAGGTTGATATCCGGCACTCAAGGCAGGGTAGCACCTAGTGAGGGACCAAAAGAGTCATTTCAATTTAGGACTCCAATCATGGTCTCCACAAGCTCAGGGCTGAGAGAGAGCTCAAAGGCAAAATGATATGGACAGCAACAGAAGTCCCAAAGAAAAGACAGATAGTAGAGGTGTGTGTGTGTGCGTGCAGGTATGCACATGAATGTTCAGGTGTACCTACCTATGCACACATGGAGGCCAGAGCAGGACATTAAGTGTCTTCTCTATCTCACCATCTGGTAGCGCTGCATTTGGTCTACTCTGGTTATCCAGTGAGCTCTCAGGACCCGCCTTTCTTCACCCCCAATGTTTGAGCCATAGTCTTGTAAAGCCATGACTGGCATTTTGCACACTGGGGATGCCCATGTTTGCAGCACAAGCATGCTTGCCTGCTAAGACATCTCCTTATCCTGAGAGATACAAAGCCATTTATACAAGAATGTCTATTAATGCATTTCAAGACCAAGAAAGCCTTAGAAGGGCCATAGGCAACTAGACGACTTTAAATTTGCTTTGCCTCCCCAGAAATAAGTAAGATAGATAGATAGATAGATAGATAGATAGATAGATAGATAGATAGGAAAATGGGAATCAGGAAATACACCAGACAGATATTTTGGTGACTTTGAGAAATACTACAAAGTGTTTCTAACCTTATATACAAATAAAGCCTGTATTAGGGGGTGGGTGATGGTTCAGCAGTTAAGAGAACTTGGTGCTCTTGCAGAGAGTCTGGATTCAATTCCCAGCACCCACATTGGGTAGCTCACAACTACCTGTCATTCTAGCACCCTGGAATCTTATGCCCTCTTCTGGCCTCCTCAAGCACTGCACACACACACACACACACACACACACACACACACACACACACACACACACACTTAAGGTCTTAAAAAAGTAATTAACATATGCATTTTCCCATGAATACTGTAATTCTTTTGGTGAAATTTTACATAATTTAGTTTATCAAGCACAACAAGGCAAAGTAATAAGGTAAAATATTTATAGATATGGTTATAAAAACTTAAACATTTCTCTCCCATTAGTCAAAATAAAATGAAATGCCAAGAATGAAATAAATAGAAGGAATAGTTGGATAAATCTCTGTCTGAAAAAATGTTAACAACTTTATTTTTTAAATCTTTAACAAACTGATACATGGTCCCCCAGAGAAGGGGAAAGGGACAAGATCTCCGGAGCAAATTGGGAGCATGGGGGAAAGGGAGAGGGAGTTAGGAGAAAGAGAAGGGAGGCATGAGGGAGCAGGAAGATTGAGTCAGGGAAAGCAAAGAGGGGAGCAAGAGATACCATAATAGAGGAGCCATTACAGGGTTTAAGAGAGATCTGGCACCAGGGACATGTTCAGAGATCCACAAGGATGACCCCAGCTAACAATCTAAGCAATACTGGAGAGGCTACCTTAAATGCCCTTCCCCGACAATGAGATTGATGACTACCTTATATGGCATCCTAGAGCCTTAATCTAGTAGCTGAGGGAAGCAAAAGCAGACACCCACAGCTAAACACTGAGCCAAATGCCTGGAATCCAGTTGCAGAGAGGGAGGAGTGATTAGCAAAGGGGTCAAGACCAGGCTGGAGAAACCCACAGAAAAAAGCTGCCCTGAACAAGGGGGAGCTCATGGACCCCAGTCTGGCAGCTGGGGAACCAGCATTGGACCAATCCAGACCCCTTGAATATGGGTGTCAGTTAGGAGGACTGGGCAGTCTATGGGACCACTGGTAGTGGATCAGTATTTATCCCTAGTATATGAATGGGCTTTGGGAGCCCATTCCATATAGAGGGATACTCTCTCAGCCTAGACACATGGGAGAGGACCCCTGCTTGAAATGATATGACAGACTTTGAAGATCCCCCATGGAAGGCCTCACCCTCCCTGGGGAGCAGAAAGGGATGGGATAGGGTGTTGTGTGTATGGGGGGGAGGGGATAGGGGAGGAGGGGAAGGGCAGGGAACTTGTTTCAAAATCAAATTTAAAAAAGGAAAAAAAAAAAACCAAACTGATAAGACATTAATAACTATTGTGTTCTTAATAATGAATCAATTCCCCATTGGGCAAACATGAACTTGGGATATGGACAAGTCATTTACAAAATGTATTGGGGACTGGGGAGATTGTTCAGACTATGAAGCGCTGACCCCACAATGACCCAAGCCCCCATTGCCCATGTAAAAAGCTGGGTGCAGCAGCATATGAATGCCTGTAATCCACCACTGGAAAGTCATGCTGGGTAGCCAGTCCAGACAAACGCTGGGCTTCAGACTGGAAGACTATGCCTAAAAAATAACATGGAGAGGAACTGAGCAAGACACTAAACATTGACCTCTGGTCTTCACATGCCCTCACATTCATACACACACAGGCACACAGACACACATACTCGTACACACAGTCTCTCTCACACACACACACACAGACATATATTCATACACAACAGGCACACATACACACATATACACAGACACACATACTCATACACAGGCACACATACACACATATAAACACACACATACTCATACACACAGGCACATATACACACAGACACAGAGAGAGACAGACACACACAGGCACCCACACACATTGCACACCAGCACACATACATACACACACGTGTGAAGAAAAAGATGACGAAGAAGAAGAAGAAGAAGAAAGATGGGAAAGGAAAAGAAAAAGGAATAAAAAGGAAATGGCATGAACATATAGATAGTCCATGTGTGGGGGACTACACACCTGTATTCTCAGTATTTGGGAGTTGGAAGCAGGATAATCAGGAACTCAAGGTCATTCACAACTAGTTCAAGGCCAGCCTGGTCTGAGGAGAGTCTATCTTTAAAACAACATCAACATAAATGTACACATCTTACATATATTTGTATAACATATATAATATGTTCTGCCTTTGCTCAGTGGTATCAATGTGCATGAAAAGGAGTCCACTCTGCTAATGTGGTTTATAAAGGACGCTGCAATCCTTACATTGTGTTTTCTTTTTTGATATAAAAGTAGGTTCAGGGACATCAGCGACACGGAGGTACCAACACTGATCATCTGTAGGCCAGATGACTATAGACGCTTTCCCCCTGTTTTGTAATGAGAGATTAATCTGTGATGGGAGCTGGCTGGGTCGGTGCTTGCCGCACAGACACGAAGACCCGAGTTCCATGTCCCTACACCATGTACGCAAAGCCAGGAGTGGTGCTGGCACCTGTGACCTCAGTGCTGGGCAACGGGAAGCAGGAGGGCCACCCGGGCTCACCGGCTACTTGTCTAGCCTACCTGGTGAGCTTCAGACCAGTGAGAAATACTATCTCAAAACAAAAACCAAAAAGGCGAGCAGTGTCTGGGGAATGGTAACCGAACACACACACACACACACACACACCACAAACACCACACAACCACACATACCACACACACACACCATACCCATACATACGTATACCACACACACACATACACACCGCACCACACAATACCACATTCACACCACAAATACCACATATACACCATACCCACAAATACCACACACACACACCACAAACACCACACAGTCCACACACACACCATACCCACATATACATATACCACACACACACACACACATACACACTGCACCACACAATACCACACTCACACCACAAACACCACACAGACCACACACACACCATACCCACATATACATATACCACACACACACACCACACCATACACACATACATGCACTGGTATGTGGTGTACATGCAAAGTCATACACATACATGTGCACACTTGGAATCAAAACATAAATTCCTATTACACAACCATTCCTCTTTTAAAAGGTCACATTTGATTAGTTGTCTCTGGATGCTCACCTCTGTACCAGGGACACATTCTGTCATGAAATGCAGCGGCTTCTTACACTCCATCTGGATAGATAACCTGAGGCAGCTTGCTCCTACATGTTGTTCTTGCCTTTTGGTGTCCTCCTAGAAATAATTACTGTCCTCTGCTTGGAGAGGAGGCATCCAGATTGTTATACAAACAGAAGAGTCACAAATGTTAGTTTTGAAATGTTGGAGGCTGCTGTTGCTTCTGGATAGACAAATAGGGTACAAGTTCTTTGTTACCATGCTACACTAGGAAACTGGGTCTTTGGGATTCGTCAAACACAGGGGTTGGATGCAGACTCTGGCTCACTGATTTCTTCCCCATCACAGACCATGCTTTACTCTGTGTAGTTGACCTTGCTCCAGGATGCTCACCTGAGCCCCACGGACAAGCACAACCTGCTATACACACTACTGTTTAAGTAGATAATAGATAAAGAGCAAATGTTCCCACAGTCAGTCAAGGGGCAGCTCTAGGACTCAAGCTCATTGTCAAAACTGTATTTACTGTCTCTAAAACTTCCACTCACTATGTGGGTGTGGCAACATACGCCTTTAATCCCAGGGGAGGCAGAGACAAGCTGATCTGTGAGTTTGAGGCCAGCCTGGTCTACACAGCAAGTTCCAGGACAGCCAAGGTTGCACAGAGAAACCCTGTCTATAAAAACAAAACAAACAAAAAGAAAAAAAATTTCACTCACCAAAGAATGACAGTTCAATAATCTTGCATGGCTTTTTATGAAAGGGCAGAGGCCCCTCATTAGAGAAGGTCAAGAAAGCAGATAGGTTTTATACAGCCTTTTATCACAGAGGAAGAACAGAGTTTCCATAGGAAAGCATCATTAGCTGACGGCATAGTCCTATCATCACAGCTACTCTGGATGAGGCAGGAGGATTGTCCAATGCAAAGCCTGCTTAGGTCATGGAGAATTTAAGGCTAAGCATGGTTAATTTAGTGGGATTTCATCTCAAAAAGGAAAATAAATAAATAAGACTGGGGGTTAAAGCTTAGTAGTAGCATGCCCAAAGGCCTAGGTCCAATGTCTAGTACAATGCAAAATTAAAAACATTAAAAAGAAGACACCAATAGGTTCCATCAGAAGGACATGGCTACTGTGATAACAGTAAGCCCTGCCTTTCACGTCTGTGAAAGACTAGCATATACATGGGGCAAGTGGTTGGCACTTCTTCACATCCCCAAATCTTACTAACATGACCACACAAGGAGTCTTCTCTATACAAGGAGGCTCCGTCATTCCCCTCAGATACTCTCTAAGGACAGCGCTCTTGCATGGGGGTAGGTGGGATATGGAAATATGAGAGCTCTTAAGGGGGTCTCCAGTTAGGACCTCCTGGGAGGGTCCCGTGGGAGTCACCCATGAGGGTCCCCTGTGAGGGTCTTCTGTGGCAACCTCCTTGGAACGGGTGGAAATGTTGGCTCGACTCAACTCTGGCAGAACCTGGCTGGTAGCATTGGGAGACATTTCATAATAATGATGATGATGATGCCACCTCACACTTTTCATCTTCAAAGTACTTTACAAACAGTAATTAATTCCTATAATACTCATGAGGTAAGTAAGTAAACACCATTATCCCCATTTTATAGATAGAGAAACTGAGGTGAAGTAGCCAGGGAAATGGCCGGGGGCCAGAAAGGAGACAATCTTAGAGAAAGATCAGAGGGAGACACTCCCGTCTGCACTCCCCCTGGCTCACACCACTTGGGGTGCTATCAGGGAGCTGTAGGTAGCCGGAGGCGCAGGAAGGGCAGGATGGCATAGGAGCCCCTCTTGGGCCCTGCTGCCCTGAGAAATGAATGCTGCTATTCATCCCGGGGGCAGCCTGTGGACATTCACTTCAAGATCCCCTTGCAAAATAACAACAAAAACCTCATTGAGGCTCCTCTCTCCTTGGACCACATATTTCCTGAGCCTTTCCTTGAAATCAAGGGATGCTTCGTACATACACGCCCTCAGGAAGCGAAGGAACCCTGCCCACCCTACAGTTCTTGGGAAGCTATTCAGAAGGGTGACCGTGGGCCAGGCCACACTGCTGGGCCTTCTCTGTCCTCTGGGTTTTTGGACCAGCTCCTTCACTACACAGCTAACAGCCGTCTGGCTGGCTTCACACAGCCACACTGATCTTGGTGCTTGCTCCTCGTGGGCCTCCCAACTGCCAACGCTCGGGACGGACGCATCTCAAGTAGCTGGCAATTAGGCTGAAACCTTATATTATTGCTGACAGAGGCCGCCGAGGAGAAACATGAGTCGGAATGAAACAAAAATGGCTGGTTGGGGAAGGAACCTAACCCCTGGGAAGTGAAAGCCACCGACCAAAACATCCACTCCAGACCAGAATTTCACCCAGACGGCCCGGAAAGAGAGCAGTCAGCGGTGCTTTGTGGGCCTCCAAGATGCAGCACACTCTGCTCCCAGTTTTCATCATATGGCAAAGATGCTGCCACCCATCCACGGCCCTGCCCCTCGCCTTCCAGAACTGGCAAGTGCCTTAATCAGCCCAAAGCTGTCTGCGGCCACCCACTTACACTGGTATCAAGTCTAGAAGCTGCCACTTATGCATTATCTAGATTTCCCTGGTGTTGGGACTCGGCCTTGAAGGGCTGGACCAAAGAGCGCCTGTAGTACGTCCATCACTGTGTCCCTCCCCCTTGTTACACATTAGCCTCCGTTTGGGAGCATGTGCCTTCAAAGCTACAGAAGAGGTAGAATTTCCCTCTGCCATATCTATGACCTTCCTCTGAGATCACTTGAGGACATCTCGAAGATCTTTTGGGAAAGTTTTAGTTCAGAGTGCCCAAGAGAGGAACCAGGAAACAGGGTGGGCAGAGAGACCGTCGGTTTCAATCAGGTCCCACCCAGTCCAGTGGGTCCTGCCCCGTCCCTTGAGACAGTTTATCAGCCATGGCTGTCATGACAACACATTTGTCCCGGGCCCTTCATTCACTTCCCGTGTTCTGTGAGAATAACCGGGTCCACTAGAACACAGGCGAGTGTGCCCTACAATGGCCTCCTAATGAGTGTCTTCCTCTAGGCTTCAGACTGAAGAACACGCTCCAACTGAAAGGGCCCCATGTGGAATCAATCTAGGATCAGAGCAGCCATCACCTCTGCACATGAGCGCAAAACCTGAACAAGAAAGACCTGGGTTGCTGGGCAGTTAAGTTCTCCCCTCTCCACATCAGAACAAGGAGACAGAAACCTTGTGAAGGCTCCTCTGTCTCCTGAATAAACCCTCTTCCCGCCTGCTCACAGGCTGGGTGTGTGCCAAGCTCGGGCGCCCTAAGAGTTTGTTCCCTGCACAGTGACACACTCCAGGTGAGTGCCAGAGAGAAGGGCTGAGCAGAACGGCACAGCTCCTCACCACATGAAGGAGGTATATGGGCTGGCTGCCAGGGCGCCGGCTGCAGAGTGACACCATGCATCGCACCTCGGATTTTAAAGTCCATAAATAGATCCGACAATGTTGATACTTCAGGGCCGTAATGGGTGGGAGTTGGATTTCTGTTTCTCCAACTCTGTAATTAATTTATTTAGCAACAAGGACACAAGGATGCCAGGAATCAAAAGGAGACCCCTGGAGGGGCCGTCTGTGGCTTTCCTCAGAACGACTGGGGACTCCTGGGTTAGGGCCGTTGCCTAGATGTGAGTGTGTGGAGTTGGTGGGTATATATTGAAGGGTACGTGTGATGTGTGTATCTGTTTAAAACATACGTAATAGAATATCTGTGGTGTGTGATGTAAAAGTATTTCTGGTAGGCAGATGCTATGATTTTCCCAAAGTACATATGTTTGTGTGCTATGTAAGTAGTATATATAGTTTATATGTATATCATATGGAAAGATGAGATATTATATGGCACATGTATATGTGTTGTACTATACATATATATATATACATATATATGTACATGTCGTGTGAACATGCATGGTGCAAGGACACGAAATGTGTTAGGACTACTGCAAAGGACATAGTGCAAACATGTACATTGTGTTCATATATGATTAAGATTGTGGGCTGTTGTATGCATAGAGCATATGGATTGTGTGTGTGGTCTGATATGGTTACTCATGAAGGGTGTTTATGTAGGTATGTGTGTATGATCTGAAGGTACAAGGTGCAGTGTGTTGTATGTGGTGTGTATGAGGGTGATGTGTGTGGTATACATTGTGTATAAGTACATGTGGTGTATTATGAATGCCATGTGTGAGTGTGGGAAGTACTGGGATACATGCCTGGGCACCAGGCACGTGTGCAGACAGGCCAGCCTAACTCTTTGATGTGGGCAAAGAGGCACCCTGTGCAGCTGGCTCAGTGTCTCACTGCTCTGCTCAGGGAGTCTGGTGCAGGAAGGACAGTCACAGAGTCACCATACCCTTGAGCCCTGGGCAAAGGTTTGAAGTTGAAGGTGTTTGGCCAGGAGGCAGCCCAACAGCCTGCTTGGCCACAAGCAGGCCCATGGAATGTAGGTCCCAGCTGCAGAGCGCAGACTAGAGAAAAACAAGGTCACCCACCAGTAGCGGAGGGGGGGGGGCAGGGCCTTCCTTCCCACATCTGGGCTAACATTCACCCCGATCCCTCCCAATGACCAAAACAAGTCACCCCAGTGGCCAAATAAAGGTACTTGCCACCAAGCCTGATGACCACATAATGGGAGGAGTTTCCTCCACCTCTCCCCATACCGAATCAATAAATGTAATTAAAACATTTTGAAAACATATGTAACAGCTGCACACAGCATGTTCCCCTTGGGTGTGACCTTGTATGCTAGCTATTGTATGGTAAGCATTGTTACCCACAGGGCCATCTTTTTCAGAGGTTGAGTCTCCTCTCACTCCTGGAGCTTCAGAACACAGCTTTGGTAGAAAATACTCATCCGCAGGCTCAGAACTCATCCAAACAGTAGGGCTGGAGGCCATGGCATTTGGGACTTGCCCATTACAGAGCTGGCTGGTAGTGTACCAGGCCCCAGCTGCATTCAACTCCCATGTCAAGGAGGAGAAAAGGATGAAACGTCAGTTTTCTGAGCTGGTCGTTCTGCCCAACACTAGACCCTCGGTGCGCTGCAGAGACATCTCCTGGGAAATATTTTCAGGTTCTGCTCATCAGCTGCTGAGACACCTTGAGCATGTAATTTCTCTGAGCTGTGGTGCGCTTAAATCTCTTAATAGGAGCAAACCACAGTGTCTCATTCATGGAATTATTTAAGGATTTAGTAGCTTGATGAGTAACCAACCAACTCTAGCACAGCCAGTGGATGAGGGCCAATAGCACAAGCACACTTTCTAAGAAAACCATCCTCCTCCAATGGGCAGAAATCACATATTTTTCTAGACAGATGAAGCTATTTGCTCCTTGGGACACATGGACTCAATGATATACCTGGAATCCCCTTTCATGGCTCTTCCTAGTACACTGTTTGACCATGCTCTTGGCCACATCTCTTTCCACTGTTTCATCAGTATGTCTTCATAGCACCTAGAGCCCTTCCCACGGGAGAGCCTTCAGCTACAGGGAAGCTGTCTTCCGGCTGAAATGCAGCCTTGAGAATACTTTAGGAAGAAGCCGGTCAAGAAGGAGCAAAGTGCCATCACAGACAAGTCTACCTTGGTGACATCCATCCATAGGAGCTAAAGAATGCCCACTGTATCTGTAGGCTGCTGGAATCCTACATGGGGTCTGAAAATGGAGACTGTGTTACAGAGGTGACAGCTTGTACCTCCCCTTATTCAACAAAACCCACTGTGTTCATTCAGGCCTTTGCCTGCATGGCCTGTTCCCTTCCTTCCTCCTTCCTCCTTCCTCCTTCCTCCTTCCCCCTAGTCCCTTCCTCTGCACATCACACTTGGAATGACCTTCTCTCATAGTATTTATCACCTTGGTCTAATGATCTGTCAACAGCTCCGTTCTCTACTTCTGGACCACACACATCAAAGGACGAGTTCCCAGTGTCGCTCTCCACTGCCTTCTAGGTCCTGGCAAGACCCCTGGCCAGGAGGTACCCATAGAGCATTCGCTTGTGCCTATGCTGTATCAGTGGCCCTGACGTCATGCTGTCACTGTACCGAGGTTCCCATCTCAGAGCTGGATGAGGCAGAAGTCCAGGCAAGCATGTGCACTTGTCAGTGTCTCTGGGGAAAGGACGGACCATCGCAAGTGCTTACAGCCAAGGGAGCAGAAAATTGGTTTCTTAGATGTTAGAATCCGTAAGAAGGCAGATAGCAGAAAGGTGACGGAAAAACAGAAACCTGGAAGTCAGGACACCTGGGGCTAGAGAGACAAGGAAGAGATAGGGGTTCTGGGAGCACGTAATGGAGGGAAACACCAGAGCTGACTCTGTGGGAGCCAGAGCTTCAGGAGAATACACCCGTATGAAGACCGTCCTTCCATTCCTCAGTTTCTGATTAGAACCCTCACTGGCTAGGCCAACTGGAAGACAGGAGGAGCAGGAGCCTACACAAGGCCCACCCACCACAGGGCCATCCCTCTCCCTTAGGGAACAGAGTCTTGAAGGATGGGGCTTGGGTCTGGGCACAGCCAGTATCAGCCTATGGGTACCATCCGACTCTGCAGAGGAAGATGGCATTGTTGAGCATTCAAGGCTAGGATGACAGCAGGCTGAGAGCTGAAAGTGAAAAGTCATGTTAGCTCCTGAGTGTCAGGGCAAGTAGGTGGATATTTATCTCTTGCTGCATAATAAATCATGACAAAGTTAGTGGCTGGAAGCCATGCATATTTCTTCTCATCTCCACGGGCCAGGAGTTGCACGCTAGGCAACCACGTCCTCGTTTAGAGTGCTGTAGTCTAGGAGCTCGTTGAGCTGCATTTTCATATAGACACTCAGCTGAGGGAAACCTGTCTGGGAGTTCATTGGGCTCTCAACAGAAGGCATCTCCTTGTAGCTGTAGGCTCCCCAGCCAGGCTTTTGCTGGCTGCCAGCTGGAGGCCTTCTGAGTCCTCAGTGCTTAGCCACAAGGGATTTGCTAATGGTCACTGGAGAGCTTCTAGCTGTAGTCTTCTCAAAGAAAGTGTCATGGAGAACAGTCAGGCAGCTGAAGTCTATTCTTCTCTGCATGTTCTGTTGGTTAGGGTCTTTGTCATAGGTTCTATCTGCACTGCGAAGAGGGAGAGATTGCACAAAAGTTTGTGTAATTTGCCTACCACGTGCAAGGTGCTGACTTTGATCCTACTTGTGTGCCGGCTTTTAACACAAAGGGGCATTGACTTTTTGAACATGTTTTGTCGGCATTGTTTAACATACTGTGATTTCTTTTTCTAGTTTAGCTCATTAATACGGTGGTTGATGACTGAATTTTTAATGACTGCATTTAAAGTTCCTTGGTTTAGTGAACACTCAGGTACAGTGTATGACCTTCTACACTACTGATGCTTTTTGCACTTTTGTATCTGTGCTCGTGAGAGGTACTGGCCCACAGCTCTCTCTCTTCCTTCCATCGACTCTGTCTGGTTTTGATATCAGGGTCATCCTGGCTTCATAGAATGAACTGAGGAGTCTCCCCTCTTTCTCTGTTTTCTGGAAGTAGCTGTGCAAAATTGTTCTTAATTTTTCTTTGAACATTTAGTGGAATTCTCCAGTGAAACCATCTGGAACTGGGGATTTATTTGCTGGAAATTTCTAAATGACAAATTTCATTTCCTTAGCATGGGCTACTGAAAGTCTCTATTTCACATCAAACGAGTTGTGGACATTTTGAGGAACTGGCCGGCTGCAATGACATTTACTTAGCGAGGGAATCATAGTGCGTCCCTATAGGCTTGCCATCATATGGCCCCTAATGTCTTTGTTTTCTGAGCAGTTGGTGATTTCCCTTCTACGTCTCTGTTACTGACTTGTGTATTTTAGAAAATACATTTCATGACATACCCATGCTCAACAAGAGAATCACATGTACATATACACAGGTGCACCTTTAGAATATTGTTACATCCATACTGACCTATATCAGTGTCTGCTCCAGGTAATATACTGTTTGTAGTGTATTATATTTACATAGCTTCTGATGTTCCACCAGTGCTGCAACTTGCTTGAGTGAAGTAGGAAAAACAATAGTTGCTTTATGGCCGTCACTGTTCTGCATTTGAGTAGGTCTAGCTTGAGTGTTTTCTTGCCTGCCTTGAAGACACATCGGAGTAGCATGCTGTTTGCTGTAGTAGCATCATACACTTCAGGGACCTGGAGAGGATCGTGTGCTTCCCTCCTTCCTATGTTTCAAATTATCTTTTCTTTGCATTACTTTTTCCTTCCTTTTCAGGAAACATCCTATGACAAGAGCTTGTGGGGGGGGGCACATATGCTGGTGGTAGATGCTCTTAGCCTCCCTTCATCTAAACAAGGCTGGCCCTTTATTCCTTCTGTTATCATGGCTTCTGCTGTCATAGTTTTTTTCTCCCTCTTAACGGCAAGGCTCTATTTCTCTCCAGCTGTTTTCAAGGTTTTTATTGCTTTGTCTGAAGGAGGTTCACTAATATGTGTCTTACTCTGCATTTATTGGAAAATATTATTACAGTTTATTCGGCTTCTCAAATTCATAGATTTGTATCCTTTACTAAATTTAAGGGGGTTTTCGGTCTTTTTTTTTTTTTTTTTTTTTTTTTTTCAGACCTATAGTCTGTCTTCTCTTCTTCCTGGAGAGTGATGACAGGGATGTTTAGTCTTGCTTACATCTATGTGGGTCCTTGAAACTCTGTAGTCCAGCCATTCATCAGTTCTCTACTCTCAGACCTTTATTTTCATCATCATCATCATCATCATCATCATCATCATCACTATTTTGGACACCATGTACATGACTGGTATCCCCAGAGGCCAGAAGAAGATACTGGATCCCTGGAACTCAAGTTACAGATGGTTGTGAGTCATGAGGTAGGAGCTGGGAATCAAACCCAGATCCTCTGTGTCTTTGCCTGAAGCTTCTGTAAGGCAAAGGACACAGTAGACAAGACCAAATGACAGTACGCAGACTGGGAAAAGATCTTCACCAATCCTACATCTGACAAAGGGCTGATCTCCAAAATATACAAAGCACTCAAGAAACAAGTCAACAAGACACCAAATAGCCTTATTTAAAAATGGGGTACAGAACTGAAGAGAGAATTCTCAATAGAGGAAATAAAGAAGGCTGAAAGGCACTTAAGAAAGTGCTCAAACTCCTTAGCTATCAGGGAAATGCAAATCAAAACAACTCTGAGATACCATCTTACTCCTGCCAGAATGACTAAAATTAGAAACACCAGTGACAACTTATGCTGGAGAGGATGTGGAGAAAGGGGAACACTCCTCCACTACTAGTGGGAGTGCAAACTTGTACAGCCATTTTGGAGATCAGTATGGCGGTTCCTCAGGAAAATGGGAATCAGTCTACCACAGGACCTGCCAATCCCCCTTTGAGGCATATACCCAAATGATCCACATCCATGCAATACAGACATCTGTTCAACTATGTTCATAGCAGCACTATTTGTAATAGCAAGAACCTGGAAGCAACATAGATGCCTCTCAACTGAAGAATGGATAAAGAAGATGTAGCACATCTACACAATGGAATACTACTCTGCAGGAAAAAAAAAACAATGGCATCTTGAAATTCATAGGCAAATGTATGGAACTTGAAGAAATCATCCTGAATGAGGTAACCCAATCACGAAAAAAGGAACATGGTATGTACTCATTTATATATGGATTTTAGACATAGAGCAAAGGATCACCAGCCTATAATTCACACCACCAGAGAAATGAGGATACAAGGATTCTAAGAGATTCATACAAGGTCCCTCACAGAAGTGGAAAGGAACAAGATATCCAGAGCATATTAGGAGTAGGGGAGCTGTGAGTGGAGAGGAAGCTAGGAGAAAGAGAAAGGGAGGAGAGGAAAGCATGTGGGACTAGGAAGATTGAGTCAGGGAGGAATAGACAAGGGAAAACAGAGAGAGAGAGAGAGGGGGGGGGGAGAGAGATACCATAAAAGAGGGAGCCATTATAGGTTTGAAGAGAAAACTCGTTCTAGAGAAAAGTCTAGAGACCTACAAGACTGACCCAAACTAACAATTTGAGCAACAGTGGAAAGGCTACCATAAATGTCCTTCCTTGATAATGAGATTGATGACTAACTTATCCACCACCATAGAGCCCTCATCTAGAAGCTGCTGGAAACAGAAGCAGACACCCACAGCTAAACACTGAACCGAACTGAAATCCAGATGCAGAGAGGGAGGACAAGACCAGGCTGTAGAAACACATAGAGACAGCTGACCTGAACAAGGAGGAGCTAATGGGCCCCCAGACTGATAGCTGGGAATCCAGCATGGGACTGACTCAGTCCGCCCTGAATATAGATCTCAGCTATAAAGACTGAGCAATCTAAGGGACCTCAGACAGTGGAACCAGGATGTATCCCTGGTGCACTAAAGGACTTTGGGAGCACATTCCCCATGAAGGGACACTCTCCTAGAAACAGGAGAGAAATCCTAGCCCCTAGTCCAAATGACTTGACAGATGTAGATGACCTCTCCTGGAAGGCATCACCCTACCTGTGGAGTGGGGGAGGGGGATGGGATGGGAGGGGAGTTAGGGGGCATGGGAGGGTGGGAGCGAGGGAAGGAGGGAGAAGGAAATGGGATCGATATGTAAAATAAGAAAAATAAAAAAAAAACCCAGATCCTCTGTGAGAGCAGCTAATGCCACATCTGCAGCCCCTACTGCCACTCATTTAAACTAACAGACTCTTCCCTCTGTCCCTTCCATTCAGTTAGGCAATGTGCTGCTCTTTTGAAGTCCTGTCTTCTCGGTTCTAAATTTTCACTTGGTTCTTTATATTTTCTGTGAGTTTCTATCTCTTGATTTGATTTAAATGTATTTGTAAGTGCTCGTCGAAGCATTTTACGATGGTTGCTTATAACGCAGATACTATAACTCAAAAGTCTCTGCCATCATCGCCTTGCTGCCATCTGTCTACTCCATCTACTCATGGTCTTCAGTCTTTCAGCTGAGACCTTCCTGGTTCTTGCTATGAGTGATCTTTGAAGTTCAGAAACTTAGGATATTGTAGAGCTCTGAAAGTTAATTTACATCTTCTGCTGTGGCTTCTGCCCTGACTGGAGAAGACAGAGCGCGGCATTCTTCTTCCGGCAGGGAGTAGACAGCCAGAGTTCCGGTGGCCATCTGTAAATACCCAGTGAGGGTGCCCTTCATGACAGACACACAGAGTTGGGAAGACATGTTCATTTGAAACCTTCCCTGGGTGTCCCTTCCTGCTCTTCATATGGCCTCTGCTGCCACCACTGGGGATGAAAATAGTCCTCAGACTCTTCCGCTATCAACCAGCTTGGGAGTGGGGACATTCCTCACAGGCTAATGAGTCAAATTCTTGCCTATCTTCGCTGTAGGGGTGGCAATGGGCCCATGTTGTATGTGTGTGTCATAGCTCTGGGCCTAGAGTATGACAGTAAAGTCTACAAGCTTTCCTTTTGCAGGCCACCCTATGCCCAAACCATTCATTATTTGCCTATTGGGATCTCGTTTTTGGTATTATGCACATGTGTCACCATAAATACCAAATTCAGTTCACAGCCTCAGACAGACAGCAGGAGGCTCACAACTGTATGGCTTCTAGAATGCCAACTCCTAAGTGGCTTCTCCTTCTTGCTCCTTCCTTTTGAAGTCTTCTATTTGTGTGTGTGTGTGTGTATGTGTGTTGAGTTTGTGTGTGTGTGTGTTAAGTGTGTGTGTGTGTTTTGAGTGTGTGTGTTGAGTTTGTATGTGTGTGTGTTGAGTTTGTGTGTGTGTTGAGTTTGTGTGTGTGTTGAGTTTGTGTGTGTGTTGAGTTTGTGTGTGTGTGTTGAGTTTGTGTGTGTGTGTATGTTGAGTGTGTGTGTTGAGTTTGTGTGTGTGTTGAGTTTGTGTGTATGTGTGTTGAGTTTGTGTGTGTGTGTTGAGTTTGTGTGTGTGTTGAGTTTGTGTGTGTGTGTTGAGTTTGTGTGTGTGTTGAGTTTGTGTGTGTGTGTTGAGTTTGTGTGTGTGTGTTGAGTTTGTGTGTATGTTTTGAGTGTGTGTGTGTGTTGAGTTTGTGTGTGTGTGTTGAGTTTGTGTGTATGTGTGTTGAGTTTGTGTGTGTGTGTTGAGTTTGTATGTGTGTGTGTTGAGTTTGTGTGTGTGTGTTGAGTTTGTGTGTGTGTGTGTGTTGAGTTTGTGTGTGTGTGTGTTGAGTTTGTGTGTGTGTTGAGTTTGTGTGTGTGTTTTGGGTGTGTGTGTGTTGAGTTTGTGTGTGTGTGTGTGTGTGTGTGTGTGTGTGTGTACACGCATGTGAATATGTCCTGGGTTTTGTGGCCATGTTGAGAGGGCCAGGGAGAAGTTGCCATCTGTCTTCCTGGGAACAAAAGCCCATAGTTTACTTGGCTTCTAAGAGAACTCAAAAAAGTACAAGTTTCCCCTTATGCAACAGAGCAGGATGCATTTTTAACAGCTGCAAAGAACTAATGAAAGACTACAACTGAGGAGAGCTTTAATTTTGGAATTAGCTAAATATAATCGCAATGCCCATACACTTCAGTATATAACAGGGGAAGCTGAACACAGCCTGCAGATTATAGGCTTGGAACCACAAATTCCGAAGAGCTTCCACACTAGGTGGATACTTAGTTTAATATTTTAAATGAAACTTGATTTAATTTTTAAAAGCTGAGTTTAATGTCTCAAATCATAAGTGCAAATTGCTGTGTCTGATGCGGTACAAGAATCATCAAAGTGAAATTAGAGACCCAGGGTGCTCCCAAACTGTCACAAATTGCGTTTTCCACACTCGGAGTCCTTTCTTTCTTACTTCGCTCCCTCGGCTCCTTTCTCTCATTCTGTGTCCCATACTTTCTTTCCTTCTTTTTTTTTCTTGCAGGATTTGTTGTTGTTGTTGTTTTTCTTTCCTGTTTGTTTCCAGACAGACCACTCCACCTCAGGCATGTGGAGATTACAGGTTTGAGCTCCGCCTTAATATCTTGGGAAGGGGGCTTTGCTTGCTTGCTTTTATGGTTCCATTCTGCTACTTTGTGACACTGAATGTGTCTGTACCAAACTGATTGGGCCAACCACTAGAAAAATGTCACAAGTCTATTTTGATTTGAGCATAAAACCATTTCAAGGATAATTCAAAAACTTAGTTCTGAATGGGAGCTTGGAATAACTTTTTAAAAGTTGTTTCTATTTTATGTGTATGTGTGTTTTGTTTGCATGTAAGTATGTACACCACATGTGTGGCTGGTGAGAGCCAAGTGAGAGCATCGTATCAGATCCCCTAGAACTAAATTTCTCGACAGTTTGAGCTGGCGTGTGGGTGCTGGAAATAGAACCTGGGTCCTCTGGAAAAGCAGTGCTATTAACTGCCGAGCCTTCTCTTCAGGCCCTGGAATGTCATTCTTCCGCATGTTGCTTCCTGACTTTTCCACAAACACTGCTATAGATGTCTTCTATTCCTTATCTACATCCCACCATGACAAGATGCACCAAATCTTCCTTCTGCTTGTTTTGTTTTTCACTTTAAACTTTTGAAGTGAATTCTTCTTTGACCTTTTAACCTAGTTTTACAAATTGGAGAGAGAAATCCTGGTTTGTTGGCACATAACACACGTGATCTCAGTCCATGTGTGCCATCAAGGCAGGAGGATCAGGAGTTCAAGACCAGCCTCAGATACACAGAAAGTACCTGCATGAGGACCTGACTCAAACAAAAGAAACCAAAACAAAAGGAAGGAAAGAAATCAACGAGGGGGGAAAGGGGAGGAAGGAAATAGAGAAAGGAATAAAAGAAGGAAAGCAATCAAAGAAAAGGAAAGATCTAAGGTGTCATAGCACACTCTTTTTTCACACTGTGAAGAAGTGTTACCCTGATTGGTTTAATTAAAGGAATGATGGGCATCAAAGAACCTCCATATGGAGTTTTCTGGCCATTTGGGCAAGAAACTGCCCTTTTCTTGACTGCCTACAATATGCTGTCCAAACTGGACAAGCAGGACAAAAAAAGAAAGTCACTGCTGAACTTTGCCAAGATAAGGTAGGATCAGTCTTCAAAAATTCCTGCCTCACTGAAAAGTCTGCCAGATATATATTCTAGGTTTATAGGCTGAAGATGGGTGCCCAACACTGCAGAAGGACCTTGAGTGACTGTCCAGACAGCCTGCTGTTTCTGTCATTTCTACAATTTTGGAAGTGGCTTGTATTGCACTTCTCGTTGACTAAGCTAATAATTCATCCTTCATGGGGTTGAAGACGAGGAAGTTATAGTTGCAGTTTGTCCTTAGTTATGCTAGAAGGTAAATTAGGTACAGAACTTTGAACTCACCAAGATAGACTAAATGATGGAGTATGTTCTCCAAATATGCCAAATATAAATGGGCTGGACATTGTAGTGTAATTCTTACCTGGTAATTGTTCTTATTATTTAAGTTTTATTATGTTAATGTTAAAAATCTTTCCTTCTTATTAAGACAAAAGGGGGGAAGTGTTGTGGACTAATCTTTTTGAACACTATGAAGATGTGTCTTTGCCAAGGTATCTTCGGATTGGTTTAATTAGCTAGGCAGGAAGTATAGGCGGGAAATTCAATGGGAGAGAGAAAACTCTGGGAAGAAGGGTGGGGTTGCCAGAAGACTCGGGAGAAGCCAGACGGCCGCAGAACAAGTTGGACACACAAAATGGGTTGGAACTAAAAGCCACGTGGTAGAATACAGATTAATAAAAATGGGTTAATTTAAGTTATAAGAGCTAGTTAGGAACAAGCCTAAGCAATCAGCCAAGCTTTCATAATGAATAAGAAGTCTCCATGTCAGATATTTGGGAGCAGGCAGGCGGTGCTGGAGAACATGCCTACAACTGGGAAGAGGAGTAGAAGGAAAGCATGTCAATAAGTTTCTATTCATTTATTTATTAATTAAGGGACTGGAAAGATGGCTCAGCTGTTCAAAGCACGTGCTGCTCTTCCAGAGCACAGACCCAGGTTTAATTCCCAGCACCCATGTGGCAGCTCACAACTGTCTGTAACTCCGGTTCCAGGGGATCTGACTTGCTCATACAGACACACAAGCAGGCAAAACATCAATGCACTTGAAATAAAAATAAATTTTTTAAAAAACATTTTAAAAAGTCACATATCACCTGTTACTTGAGACAAAACAAAGAGCAGAAACCTATCTTTACCAGGCAGACATAGGAGGGAATGGGTTTGACATTTTTATTGCAAGAGGTATTTGCTTACAAATACATGTGAAGAAAGCAAAGGCTGGAAACCTTAAGCAATTAGTTAACGTGTCCAGGTCTTTTCAGCATTATGCTTACAAGGTGCCTTTTCGGTTTTCAGTTCACTCTGAGAAACAGGCAAAGCCAAGGAGACACTGAAACTGGACAGTGCAAAGATTTCTTTCTAGGTTATGTTAGCATCTTCCACTGATCTTCAATATACAGACTCTTGGTCATCTAAAGTCACTTAAGCTGTCGATGTTTTGATTTCTGACCCAGGTGGGCATCGATCCCCTAGATGTTGGTGTTGATAGCAAATCTGGCTCCCTTGGGACTTCATAGCTCGGAGTGGTTGAAGCTCTCAAGTGCTTGCTAAGAGGGACTGCAAGCAAAGGAGCCCTGAGCATGCATCAGGGCTGGAGTCCAAAGTAGAGCGAGCCTGGGAGCCTGGTTAACAACGGGCATGAGTACAAAACAATATTAACTTTAGAAACGAGATGAAAGCCCCCGTGCGCTGGCTTTCACACGGAAGGGGAGACCCCGTGCCCCTCTAGCCCCTCAGCGCGGCTTTTAGATGGAAATGATTTTGTTGAACACTGACACAAAAGGAAAATACAAACGAACTAAAGAGCCTTGGCGAACAATTACATGCAAGTAGGTTACAGGAAAATACAGTCTCAAGTGTATGATAGCTTGTGAATATTAATTAAGGAAATTATTCTCAGAGCAGCTAGTGTTTAAAACAAGATCTAATCTCTGCTGAGTGGTCCCGCCGTTCTTTCTCTCAATGTTTAACTTCAAAGGGCTTCGGAGTCGGGGTAAATGAGATTATTATTACTTCACTCTGGAGAGTAAATTCTAGAATTACACACAGTGGTTAATAGAAAGAAGGAGGGGGGAAAAAAGATTCCATGTTCATGAATATCTGGCTGCAAAAAGTGTTTCCTAACCTCTCATCTGATCTATCCCACCGCCTCCCAAATGCACACTGTTCAACTCGGAGCTAAAGAAAGATGTGACCTCGGTGATCCCCTGTTTAAAAGACTCTTCCCCTCAGGGGATTTGGATCATTAGTCACCAGAGAGAATAGTCGTGGAGATCTGTGTCGGGTACTCAGTATCTTGCTTACATGAGAAGTGTTTTTGTGAGAGCATAAACATAACCATGACAAGTGAGATAGGGAGCTGGGGTTAGCATCTTAGCACCGCTGTGCAGTTTCCCTGCCGTGACATGCTGTCCATCCTTGCAGGAAAAAAAAGGTAAGCTGTGTTCACTCGGCCCAGAAAGCAGTCAGTGCCTGGATAACTTGGACGGAGTAAGACAGAAAGATGCAAACATTGAACAAACCTAACCCACAGGACTAGGAAAATGGTAATCACAGCCATAGGTGCTGAAGGATGGCATGAGGCTTGGGCAGGCGTATTTAGAAGAATATAGCTTAGTGTGAGAACTTCGGCTATTGGTGAAATCCGTGCTGTGGTCCTTCAACTGTGAACAGATGTTTGATATGGATAGCTGTTGATGCGCCCAGCTGCCAAGTGGATACAGTTACAACAGGGTGAGAGCTGCGGATGTGAATCGGGACAGAAGGGTTGCAGATGCAGAATGGCTGCAGGGAAGGCCACTTATATTGAAGCCACATTCCCTAGCAGACCGTTAGGCTGCCATGTTGCCTTGGTCCTCAGGCGCCACGCTCCGTACTGACTGTCACAGGCTTAATCAACTTGAGAACCAAAAGTGCCAGAGACCACCAGTTTGACCTAGAGGACACACTCTGTAGCTAAAGGTGGAGGCTCCACCACGTCACCCTGGTGCCTGCCATTTGTCCTGTACATTGGCAATCAAAGCCCGCCCTTGTTGTTTTAAGTGTGTATGCATTAGCAGCTCCCCCTTTTCTGAATGCTTTTCCCACTGCCTGTCCATTGGATAGCACCCCTTTTCTGTTTTCTGGCCTCCGGCCTCGGGAGCTGAGCTAGCCTCTTCCCTCGCTGCCTGTTTGGCTCTGACCTCCCTTATTCCCATCCAGCACTGACTCTCCTTCTATTCTTCCTCCTTCACTTAACAAAGTTGTGGAAAACAGAGCCCAACTCATTTGCCACGCGCTGTATCTGCTGGTTCCTGGCACAATGCCAGCTACAGTATAGTCACTCAGCAGATTAATGCGAGAATGTTTATCTCAGAGAAATCTGGAAGGCCCAAGATATGTTATCTTTGGTTTGCACACTTAGAAATAATAAATATATTGTGAATGTTAACAACCTCAAAGTTTTTACAGGAAAGAATGGATGGCTGGCTTCTCTGAAGCTCACAAGATGTGGCCACGCTGGGCTGGACTTCCCCACACATGGTAAGTTGAAACTGAGTGGAGGTCAGCCAGCCTCAATGGGAAAAAGACAAACAAACTTTAGGTTGACCTAGTCCCTGGTTTGCGCTAGGTATTTCTGTCTCACACCCACTGCTCATGTTCTTTTATAAAACCTCGCCACACTTCTAGGTATCTAGATTTTGCACTTGTGACCCCATTAGATGAAGTAATTATATTCTCTTTGATCTTTGATGGCCATTTCTAGCGTGGCCACAATGTTGTTTGTCACCCCCTCACCTCCCCCAACACCCCATTCCCAAAGGTGCTAGAAGGTGAGAGAAGGAAAAAGAGGCCAAGAAGAGAGCTGCCTTGTGATGTATAAGCAGTTGGAGCTGATGGGAGGTGGTTGGAGCTGATGGGAGGTGGCCAATACTGATGGGAGGTGTTTGGTGCTGATGGGAGGTGGCTGATACTGATGGGAGGTGGTTGGAGCTGATGGGATGTGGGTATGGGCTATAAAGAGTGAACAAACCATCCAGTAGCTCCTGCTTTCCTGCCTCAGCCAGCAAACTATTCTGAAGTCCACTTTGCATACTCAGTTCCACCAAGCATCTTCACCTGTGGAACTTCCTTTCTCCCACAGTAGCATCCTGTTGAAGGGAAGCAGAGATGGAATATGATCTTCTCGTGTGGATGATGCTGTGAGATTTTAGATGACCTGCCAAAGTTTCAGCATTGCAAAAATACATGAAAGCTCTCTGGAAATAATAGCTGGTGTCCTAGATCTCAGCACATAATAATCTTGAACCATCCATCCTCCAAGATGAGTCATTTCATCCTCTCTCCTTGCTGTGCATGGAATGACATGACAAGCCCCCAAGCCCAATCACTGTAGAAAACCAAGCCCACAAAAATGGTCCTTCCTACGGGTCAGTGACATTTCCTTCCCCAAGATGAGGGTCACTTCCCATTCTGAGAAACAGGGTATAACTCACGAGCCCCTAATATTTGGACTCCAAACACCTTTTAACCCAGATTTGAAGAACTCACAAAACTAAGATTATGAACCTCATGAATTGAGAATCAATATTATCAAAACTCTGTGAAATCTTCTCTGTGCATGAACCGCCCAGACAGCCGAAACAGTATGCCTGTCCTACACCCATTTTAGACACTGCCAATGAGCAAATTGAGTAAGTTCACCGTGCCCAGTAATATGATATATATGTATGTATGTATGTACATATGTATGTCACCCCAAAGCTCCAGCTTTTATCTAACTCTGCTATATACCTATCCATGTATTATTTCCCAAATATTCACTGTGTGCTTCCTATAAGCCGTCTGTTATGCTTGGTGGCAGGATACAACAGTGAACAACTCAGATCAGAGACCTCGCCTTCCATGGGGTGATGAGCACTGTCCGCTTTGCATCTGTACAGCTGTAGCCCTCTGCTACAGTACGATGGAGTACCTGTTCCAGTAATGAAGTGTTCCCAAGTATTCGGGCCAAACAGATGAGTTTAGGGAGCGGTTTGAGTTTAGCTACTGCATGTACATTTGAAAACTAAATTCAAAAGACTAAAACATTCCTGCTGAACTTAGAAATGAGGTTGGGGTATGAGCTATATATCAATGTTTCCCTGGAGGAAAAAAAGTCCCTGAATTTTAATTCCCTTCTGAACTCAACCACATGTTGCGATAAGGAGGGTGGGGTTGTAAATCAACTCAGCTCCCTTGGGAGAAAAATTTTAGCAATAAGCTTTTTTTTAAAAGATGATAATAATAAGCTATATATTTCAAAGTGACTCACTACCAGCCCCCATCCTTGTGACAACTGAAACTGATTTTGAAAGAAGAGGTTGTGGAGATTTTAGTAGAATACAATCCAGACATTCTGACTCTAAACACCCCCTCACCAAAGAGACTACAGAATCCAGAGAAGACCGAGCTCTGTTGCTAATGCCCTATGCTGGGCCTGACATGTGACACCCTCCACATGTCACTCAACATGTGAGATCATCCATAGATGAAGGCAATAAAGAGGGAATGATATTAGATTGAAATCAATACAGCTTCCTTTACATTTCCCAATAGTCTCAATAACTTCAAAGAAGCAGGTATGAATATAATTAGTGAACAGAACAAACACAGAGAGGAGAGTAAATCTGGACCTTGTTTTATGAGCACTGGTAGAGCGATGGGTATGGATTGCAGACATGATTGCTGGCAAACTGATGGCTCAAATCTGACCTCTAAGTCATGGGGTGCTGTAGAGCAATTGAAATTACCTCAGTCTAGGTGCCCCTGGAAAGGTATCTCCCCCAAATTACTTTGTATCCAACTACACAGAGCCTTTGTACTTCAATGTGTTCAGCCAGGGTAAATTTTATATTTGAAATTGTATTAGGTGGGATCTGTTTAGATGCTCCTGCAAGCTAAGCCTGCTTTAAAAATATATATACTGTTAGAAAACAGACCTAAGACAATGTGGAAGAAATTCACATTTCAACAAGACCTCTCACCAGGGAGCGGGCTCAAAAGCAAGGAAAATGTGGTCTTGGGTATCATTCTGTCTGTGTGACATTCTTCAGGGAAGCCTCTTGTACATTCTGGTGCTGGCACTCCTCATTAACAGCAGTACATCAAGTAACACTAACCAAACCAGGAAACACACTGGTTTGTTCTCTGTGAATCAGACCCCCCCTGTGTTGAGGGTTTTCCAGTCTTGTGAACCTTCCCACACCCCTATACAAAAGTCTGGCAATACTTTCTTTTTATAGATGAAGAAACCCATGCTCACTGAGGCCCAGTAATTAACTGTGCTTCTACAGTATGCGAAAAGCAACATTTTAAGTTGAGTCCAGAGCTCTCATTCATAGCCAGCATTGTCTGAGGTCCGGCAGTCAGGAAGATCTCTGTGATTCATGAGGATCGTTCACACTGCCACTCCACTCTGCCAATGACGTTTACCTGAATCAGCGGGTGGAGCTAGCTACTAGCTGACCAGAATTAGCTATACAAGTTCTGGACAACCCAGGACATATGGAGAGACCCCGGAAGCAGTAGGGAAGGGCTTATAGAAAGATGCACCATCTTTTAGATGCAGGAAGGAGAGAGAGGGGAGGGCATTGTTCACTTCTCTGCCATTTCTCTGATCAATGCGGCTTAAACCCCTTATCTGACTCCTGAGTTTTGTTTTGTTTTTTAATTAACAATAGGATGATTTAGGTAATTGTTACACTTCTGTCAGGAGACCAGACGACACTGATTTTCTCAGGTACAGCTTCTTTGATCTCTCACACAGTGGCTTTACAATGTATCCACCCTCTCAGCGACAGTACATTTGTCTTGTGTTTTAGCCACTTGTTTTATTGTTGTGATAAAATACCTTAAGGAAGGAGGGTGGGCTTGTTCACAGCTTGAGGGTGTCCTGGCAGGGAAGGCACCGCAGCAGGGGCGCAGGGCAGCTGGCCACACTGCCCCTGAGTCAGGAAGCAGAAAGGGATTAATGTGATGGACTGTTGGCCTAGTCTCTCAGCGCAGGGCCCCAGCCCGGGAGATAGTGTCACGCATATTCAGGGAGGGGCGCCTGCAAATACCTCACACTCAGAGATGATTCTAAATTCAAGTTGGCAGTGGGGATGTGGAGATTGGCTACTGCGTGTGAAAGTGAATAGAAAGAAGTGAATGGCAGGTAGTGCTCATCTCTTTATACATGAGGTAGAGCCAGAACCAAGTGGAAGAAAGAATCCCTTCTAACCTATTACAGCTCACATACAATATTAGCTGCAGAGACCAGTGTGTATTGCTGCTACTGCTCCCAAACCTTTCTTAGAGCACAGAGACCAATTTAAGTGATTAATTATTCAGGTGTAGCAATCCAGAGCTATACAACAAACATAGAAGAAGCCAGGCAATTATTCACGGACATAAAGTGTATGGGATCAATTAAAAGCATCGGAGTGACTTCAAAAACGAAACTGTTAACTTTGATTTTTCTACTCAGGGTCATCTTCAGTCGTTTGTGCTTTGTGACCTTGGTCTCATATTTGATGCTAGTGATAACCCCCAAGGACTTTAGGGACATGAATTTAGCCAAAGCAAGTCTCAGCACACAATCACATTGTTAAGACTTTAACACAGAGAAAGAGGTGGACGTTTGGTAAGGGATTTGCCAGCAGAGACACATCAACGTCTTGATAGTCTTTCTTTCTAGCAAGTGGCAATGTGGAAATCGTCTTGCTTTCTTAACAAACAGCAGGGTCAAGGCATGCAGGTCTTCATCCTGTCCCCATGGCAGGAAGTGAGGGATGAAGGAGAGATGCTGTGATTCGTGTAGCTCCTCAGGAGTGAAGCTAGAGAAGGAGCAGGATGAGAGGAGCATCCCGGTGCTCTGAGGGGCCTCTGCAGCAGGGCAGCCTCAGGACTTGGTAGAAATGGACCAAAGTCTGCTCCATATTCTCTGGCCCTCGATCTTCCCTAATTAGGAGGGAAATCTCAGGTCTTATCAGTCGTTTTAACAGAAAGAGTCAGTGAGGGGATCTTGGAGATCTCCCTGCCATTACTCTTCACATTAGTCCTCCTCCAGCTGTGCCAACAGGAGGTGATATAGCTTTTGAAATGGGGGTCCTATGGAAGGGAAGTGCTTCTCCTTGGAAACCTGCAAAGTCCACGTGAGAGAGGCTCCTCTCAGCTCACACCTGTTCTTCTCAGGGGTCATCAGCACTCCCTCTACCCATGGCTCTAACTCAGCAAGGGCCTGAGCCTGCACCTGGGGTGTGTGTGTGTGTGTGTGTGTGGTGCGCCATCTTCAGCAGTACCATGTACATTGAAGGACGGAGTGGGAGAAGGTGGAGATCTGCGTCACAGTCACAGGTGTGCTGAAGGGGGTCTGGGGTTAGCAATGGGGAGGAAGGAACCATGAGAGTGATCGCAGGAAGTGCCTTTGCAGGGTCCCACCTGTTCTTTCTTCCCAGGTGTTGGTGCAACATTAAAGTTGTCTGTAGCTTAAGAAGCTAAGTCTGCGCAGCACAGAGCTTGCTGCTGCTGGGGCCTTCCTTAGTGGGAATTAATGCTTTAGTAGCATCTCCTTTGTGCTCTCCCCAGTTTAAGCCTGAGTAAAATGTAATTACAGCAGAGGCTGCTGATGGCCGAGGCAGTGGCTTGGCTGCCTCACCTCGTCCTGTCTTCCTTTTGGCTTTGTGCTGGCTTCTGTTATCTTCTAGTCGTCTGCATCGTTCTCTGCTTGGCAGCCTCAGAAGTTATAAGAATATTGATCAAATTCCAAGTTTTTGAAGGCAATTTTAAGATGGGGTACACTTGCAGCTCTTCCACAGGACCCAAGTTCAATTCTCAGCACCCACATCGGGTGGTTCACAGCTGTCTGCAACTCCAGCTCCCGCTGGGTCTGATGCCTCTGACCTCTTTGGCCGCCTGCCTTCATGAGATTATATAAACACACACATACCTTAAAATAAAATCTTAAAAATACTAATAGAAAACAGAAAGGAGGAGGATGTCTTGAAGGGGGGCCACTCTACTACAAAAAGGTGGGTTTCAGGAACTCTGGAGCTCAGTGGGCACAGGTGTACTGGCTTTGGATGCAAGTAGCATTTACAGTTTCCTCTCTAGACCAGACAGGGTTGTTATTTGGTGGAGAAAATGAAAGAATCACACTCGCTAATCTCTGAGTGGCAATTGGTAAATTTAACAATACCCTGAAAATAAGACTTCTCAGCTTAATGAAGCATTTCATTCAAAGGCTCATTTGAATAATAATAATAATAATAATAATAATAATAATAATAATTCCAATAAAACATTTTTCACTTGCGTTTGAAGTTAGCCCATTGTTCTTTCTAATGTGGTTGGGACCAGTTTCCCTGGAGCCGTGGTTGCTTCTGAGGATGGGTCCGAGTGGCACTTGTTAGGAAGGGAAGAGCTCATGAATTCAGATCATCCTGGATGATGAAATGAGTTGTAATGAAGTCCCTGAGATCAAAGTGCTCAAGGAGCAGCAGCCTATGAATGGGCCACAGTGCCGTGGCCTGGCTTGCTGCAGAAGAGGATTAGGAAATTTCCCTTAAGTCGCCAGAAAGGTTTCCACAGGCTAGCATGCTACGCATTTAATTGTTTATGAGATTCGTGAATGAAAGGCACTTTTGACAGACGCATGAGTAGTCTCCCTCAGAGAAATCAATGCTAGCAGATATCCACCACTGGGAGAGAAAGGGCTTTAAATTAGTGGCATTAGCAGAAGTGAAGCCATTCTTAACTCCTGGACTGAGAAAAGACCGGGGGAAGAAAGATCCAGAAGACAGGGAAGCAGGAAAAGCCCACAGGAGCATCACCCCCTTCCCCTCCCCTGCAGCTTCAGAAGCACAGACTCTCCTTCTAGGGATAAGCAAATCTCTTTTTCTACGTGGTGAACTTGACGCAAAACAGCCCCTGGACTGCGGGCGGGAGCCCCCTCCCTGCCGGGCCTCCTAGCAGCAAGATGCAGACTGAATGGAAAGCAGATGCGTTCAGAAGCGCTCCAGAGCGTCGCCGGTCTTGAAAAGATGTCAAGGGGTATTTGTGTTCCGCCTGTGGAAAAAGCAGGGACCTTCTCTTAAAGGATGAATGAAAAATGACTACAAAGAGTTAATTTGAAACCAATCAAGCCCCGGGTTCATCTACTGCTTCAGAGATCCTTCTAGTTGAAGGATGAATCACTTTCAAAGCAGCGCCGCCGATCCTTTGGAGGGGAATTCCGCCTGGTGCAGCTGTGCAGCGTGCCCTCAAGTGTTGGGCTTTCTTGCCCACCTGCTCAGTGCACAACAGCATGGACTTCCCAGAGCTGAGACTGTGCCAAGCTGGCTGAGCCCTCGCAAGGGCACCCGCACGCAGCCTCCAGCCTCCTGAGGTGTGCACATACCACAAACTCCCAGAAGCAGGCTTGGTGGAGCTATGCAACCACACAGCCAAGCCACAGATTCCTGGCTTTTCGGAGAGCCCCCTTCCATTTGTCTGTGGTTTATCTGTTAACCTAATGGAAGCAATCACATCGAAAAGGATCACTTGCCAAAAACGTTTCTGAAAACACCACACCTGAAAACCCCTCAACAAAATTCCGATTTCATATTCTGAGCACAATTTCCTTGAAGCCATAGAGAATTTGAACTGCTTAACCGGATGGTGCTAATAGGCTGGTTCTGAACTAGCTAGCACTCAGCTGTGACTTTAAGAGCTCTCCTACAAAACAAAAACCAAAACGCCCTCTGCATTTAATATCTTGTGGTTCCTTGATTCTTCTTTAATCAAAGACACCTAAGTGGATTGTTTTGCCATTTAAACATGGTTCTACACATTCAGTTATCAACAAAGAACTTGGAGACTAATAAAGAGTGTGCTTAGTAAGTTAGTGTGCTGCTCATTTTTTGCCTTTGAGAGTGTCCACAGTTCCATCAACTATGAGCTTCTGAGATCCAACCCTTGACAGTGAAATGGACCTCATTCATTTCTGTGAACAGTCTTCTTCCTCTGGGAGTCATCTGAGATCCACTTACTTGTTCCCTTTAATAACACAGAAACTTTGGACCAAATTACCTGTTTTACTGGAATCCAACAATTTCCTCGAAATTAAATTTAGTTCAATGTTCATGGCATAACCTTTATTTTTTTCCATCCCCAAACTTCACCAGAAACTTTCAACTTCAACTCTCTTACAGAACCTCGAAATAAGGGATAAGCAATTCATGTGACTCTCCTAGCAGTGATACCATTAGCAATGGTAATAATGACCTAAAGACAGGGAACTGGGTTTTACTGGGCCTAAGTGAATGAGATTTGACATTATCACCCTAGAGCATCAAATTTCACATACTTTCTTTATGCCAGTCTTTGCCCTGCTGTAAACAAGACAAAGATCTCTGTTTATGCTGTGGCATCCTATAATTTAGAAAACTATAAAATACAGCTCATGAGTGTTACTGAGACAGCGCTGAAAGATGACCGGGGACAGCTCCCATCAGTAAAGTATAAATGTACTTGTTAGGAAGCTAGGCAGCATGCCCACAGCCCCAGGCAGACTGTGAGGAATTCCATTTTCAGGACCATTCTCGGCTCTCCACCTTCTTCCAGCCCTAGGAAGGCCCTGTCACACGTGGCAGCTCCCAGACTGGCAAACTTCACAGATACAGTTTCCAGGCCACAGTGAATTTGATCACGTGGCAGAGAATGCTTTCCATCTTCACCCTCGATCCCCTTGCCACACACCCTGGCCAACCCAGCCTGATTATGAATGGGTTTAGCACATAAGGCAGAAACCTCGATCAGTTTTCCTTTTGCCTAAGGATTTCAATAGATTCTATCAATGGTGAGAGGCTGATTGTTTCCTACTGAAAATCTAAAGCAAGATCAAAAGAACTTGTAACGTCTCATGGTGAGTCTATCTGTAGTGCTTTCTTTAATTCTATATATACAAAGGCTCAAAGTGGTAGCCAGAAAGTTCCCCAGATTTGTCTGGGTATCTGGTTAGACTGGATTATTCACTGAGGTGATGTCAAAACCCAGCCCCATGAATGACAGAGCTTTGAAGTAGAACTGTGTCCCTTCCCATATCTGTTCCCCTCTCCTCCAACAGGATCAGTCTGGTTTGTATCAGTTCATCTGTTTACCCTTCAATTCCAGCTGGAGACCCATCGGTATGATCCCAATGTCCTTTCTGCAGCAATTAGCTTAGAGAAGGCACATGGCTGAAGTTCGTTCAGTAAGAGTGAACTTCAGAAGTTTGCTGATGGGGAGGGGAATGAGGTGTTTCTCACTCTGGAAAGATAAGAGCTCGAAGTAACCTGGACATTGCGCTTCCAAGAGAAAACAACAGTAAAAACCAAACCAAACAAATGAACAAACAACCAAACAACAACAACAAAATCAGCCTGAGTAGAAAGCTACTAACTGAGATGACAGCCAGGTTTGGGAAAAGCAGTAGGAATAGAACCCTGACCAATTCATTCCTGAAAACTAAGGAATCTCTGAATTGTTGTTGCTGTGAAATCAAAAGGATTTGTATTTATTGCTTCAAGCACAGTTTTTGGTAGTTTGAGAACAACAGCTTCCCAATAAATATCAAATGGTTCAGTAGCTAACTGTTTTGTGAACACACACACACACACACACACACACACACACACACACAAGTAATTTACTCAACATAAAACATAGCATGAATCAGCATGTTTTCATTAGTAACCTCTTTTTAAGTCTCCGTGTGTGCCTGTGTGTGTGTGCGTGTGTGTGTGTGTGTGTGTGTGTGTGTGTGTGTGTATACTCACCTGCATTCAGGTATCTGAGGAGGCCAGAAGAGAATGTTAGATTCCCTTGAGTGGGTGACAAGTGTGTTGGAAACCAGAGTCAGGTCCTCTGAAATAGAAACCTGAGCCATCTCTTTGTCCATTATCAAACTTTTGATTAGCAAGCTTTAGAAGTAAATGTGGAAATTATAAAGTAGTTTTTATCAATCATACCAGACCACTGCCTGTTTAGTTGAAACAGAAACCATTGCTGAATCTTTTTTTTTTTTTTTTTTCTGTATGATTCCTTGAAAATACAAAATGTAACATTCAGTCATTTCACACATTTGAAGTAGGGTACAAAGTTTTAAACTATTATAATATTTTTCCAGTGTATTTAATAGCATAGGGATATGGCTCAGGGAATGAGTTGCCTGGTGCAATTGGTGAGGATCTAAATTTGAATTTCACTTAAAAAGCTGAGTGTGCCTAGCTCCCAAATCTCCAACACTGGGGGATAAAGACAGGCAGACCCCAGGGCCCATCAGTCTAGTGGATCACTGCTCAGCTAGAGGCCCTGTCTCAAAAAATATAATGGAGAAACAGTTGAGGAAGACATCCTAATATCAATTTCTACATGTGCTACCAAGCACACACACACACACACACACACACACACACACACACACGCAGGAGCACACTCCTTTAATGGTCCACAGAGAAACAGACATGACCATGCCAGAAACAGTGACAATTTATTCTAAGCCATGCATCCTCTTGCTTGGCCTGCCAGGGGCCAACAGCTCACAGCCTTAAGACTAAGTTATAGACTGACGTTTGTCCTTCTACAGACATTTGCTTGATATGCAGGGTTCATTGATCTTCCAACAGATGGAAGAATGTAAGCTCCACCAGGGCGGGAACATCTCTTGTTCTCTTCTGTATGTAATACCTTGTATGTAATAGATGGGACAGGCCTGCATGCAAATCCTTCATGACATGGTAGGCTCCCAGTAATTATTTGTTGAGTGGATGGAGGATTGTAATTTATGAGTTGGATCTCATTTCCATTATTCCTTTTCTAAGCTTCATATAACAAGTAGGAGGAAGTGCAAGACATAATTGAGTTAATTTGGGTTTCCCCTAAGCACTCTTTGATCGTCTGGCCATTCTTCGGATTCCTGCATCCATTTGATGCCCTTTACACAATCTCACAGCATTTCTTGTTCTTTCCCCCATCCCTCCTCACTGCCCCCAACCCTATCCAGAGCTGGTTTACCAGAGGGCAGCATCATGTAGGTCTTTTACCTAAGAAAGATGTTTTCTCTTCTGAGATCTTAGGAAATTAGCTTTAGCCCTTTGGGTCTGATTCCTTGGTCTTAAAGGAAAGGGTTGACCTGGATAGTTAGTTCCCTGGGCTAATATATATATATATATATAGATATAGATAGATAGATAGATAGATAGAGAGAGAGAGAGAGAGAGAGAGAGAGAGAGAGAGAGAGAGAGCTGGGGTGTGCTCTACAGAACCAAGAGAGAAGGGAAGGGTCATGAGCAAGTCTCCACTTCCTACCAGAGGAACCTTCTAGATTTGCCTGCATTCAGGCCACAGCCATTACTTATGAACTGTGTTGACTTGGGCAATGAACTGACTTTTCTGTTTCTTCACCATGAATAGGAGTGAAAATAATACTCCTTTACAGGATTTTGGCAATTCAATTAACCAATGCTTATAAAACTTGGCATGTGGAAAATGCAACCTACGTTTTAGGTATTGGAATTACATGTCGGAATTCCCCCACAGTGTTTGGATTTAAAAGGTCCAAATGTCTCCTACTTCTTACAAAACAAAAATACCCAACAGTTTTAAGACCTTCTGGAGAGTAACTAGGATATAATGAAGAATAATAATTACTGAGGGACTCTGGAACTGCCTGGCCATTGTCATAACAGCACACCTCCAACCTCCAGCCAGTCTCTTGCTCCATGTTTAACCAAGACAATAGGAAGCTGACTTTTTATTCCTGAGATTGTTGTGCAGGCCATTTGAATGGCCTCTGAGTAGCTGTGATATCTGATGTCTGGTGCTAGACATAGGAGGGCTCCATGGCTACATCTACGTCCTTGTGAAGACGGAAGGGACACATTTCAGGGAAGGCATTTTCTTAACAGAATATTGTGAATATCTGAAAAATTAGAAACCTCAGGCAGTTTGAAATGTGAAAGGAAGGAAGTCCTGACAGTTTAACTGCTCTAAAATTCCTTTTCTGGAGATACTGCATAAATGCAAATAAAAGCTGAGTGGGTGTGGTAATTCTCTGTACTAATGACCTTGCTCAGACTTCTTCATCTGTGTTTTCACTTGCAGCTTCAGCAAGGACTGGAGCATCACCTTCCTCCTCTTATCTGGGGATCAAGGCTTTAGGTACTGGACACCATTCTCTGCAACTGAGATTACTGTCCAATCTCCGTTAGACTCACCCTAGTCCCTATACCGCTAACCTGGGCACCGGTACTGTCAGGAAGTCCACTTGCCCAGATCCCTTCTTTCTCCCCACATCCAAACATTTCTGCTTTCTGTCTTCCTTCCTTCTTTTTTCTTCCTTCTCCTTTTCTTCCATCCCCATATACATACACATGCATGTGGTGTGTGCGCAGGCGTGTTAGTGTTTGTGTGTGCGTGCATGTGAATATGTTTGTGTTTGTGTGTGTGTGTGTGTGTAAGTGTGCACACATGTGAGAGCATGTGTGTGTCCATTTCTCAGGACTAAGGGTAGACAGGGAAGTGAGTCCCTGCCCCAGGAATATGCTTAAGGTTCATCCAAATGTAAGGTCTCTGGGAGCTGAGACTATTTAAGAGCAATAAAGAAAAAAATGAACCCAAACACAGAGTGAGTACTGACCGGACACCAGTGACCCCAAGTGTGCTCCCTAGACATCAGGTGCAATTAGCCACCAGGGCAGATTTGGGAATGAGAGGGTTGGGGAAGGGAGCAGGAAGAGGCTGAGAAGTGTGGTTGGTGGGAGTATTTGTCATTCTTTCTGCCCTGGTAGATTTCCAACCGCCAGACTCGGGGAGGTTTTCAGGTCCATTTGAACCGTCAGAGACTGCCCATACTCCCAACCTTCCTATGCCTAGCTAAGAGAGCCAAATAAGCCTACTTCTGGGACAAGGAAAAAACAGTCTCCCATGCCTTCCTCCTCCCCACCCTCCAAATCTGCCACAAAACGTCGAGGGAGGATTCCTGTTTTCTTTTGTTTTGTTTGGTCTTACTTTTAGATCAAAGCAATTGTGAGTTGTTTCATTGTAGATTCATAGGTCTTTTTGCTTTTGTTCCAGAGCATATGAGTTCCTTAAGGGTCCAGCGTTTGAGATGCCAAAATCCATAGGCCAGTTTAAAGAATATTCTTTGCTTCAAACAGAATAACTTAGAAGCAATTACAATGCTTTATTATTAGAGGTGTATTATTACAGGGGAAAATCTCCACCAAGTGGCCACCAGCCCACTGCTGCGAACTGTCAGGAGTGGGCCAAGGCAATCATGGTAACCCAGTTTTTTTTTTCTTTAAAAGCATTCTTTAACAAGTGAGGCAGGCAGTCGTTAGTCCCAACACCCAGGAGGCTGAGGCAGAAGGAGCTCAGAATACCCCAGGCAACACAGTGAGACCCTCCACCCAAACATGACAGAGGAAATGAACACAACACCTGAAGAGTGTGCATGTGCTTACGTATATGTTTGCTCATTATGTGAAGGTGCGGGTGGAAGCCATAGGATAACTATTGAGTGATGCTTTCAGACACCGTCCTCCTCCCTCCCTCCCTTCCTCCCTCCCCCCTCTCTTTCTTTTTTAAATTTTGGTTTCTTTGAGACAGAGTTTCTGTGCAACCCTGGCTATTCTGGAACTCACTCTGTAGAGCAGGCTGGTTATTATACTCAGAGATTCCCTTGCCTCTGCCTCCAAAGTGCTGGGATTAAAGGTGTGCCTCACCACTGCCTGACATCCATCCTCCTTTTCCTAAGACAGGGTCTCTTATTGGTCTGGAACTCTCTAATCATGTGTTCCTGGCTGCCCACTAAGCCTGAACAGATCTGTCTGCCTCCCCAGCACTGAAAATACAAGTATTCATCACCAACCCCATCTTTTTATCCTTATCTATTTATTTTATTATTATTATTATTATTTTTAATGTGGATTCTGGGTATCGAACTCAGGTCCCATGCTCACAAGGCAAGCACTTTATAACTGAGCTGTCTCCCAGCCCAAATCATCCATATTTTCAGACGAAATGAAGATCTGTTTACCAGCTACATACAAATTCAGATCTTTCTCCTACATCTTAAGTCTTCCTCAGGTAGTCTAGCTTACAGCCCTGTAATGCATTGTGTCAGTTTTGCCTTACGGCTCATACTCACTCCCGTCTGCCCAGGACACCAACCGTGTTCTAGTGGAATGGTTTTCCAAGCATGCATCTTAGAGCTACTCAGGGCCCTGCTTTTTCTCGTGGAAGCCAGAGGTGTGGGCAATTCCCTCGGCTCACTCCCTAACAGTCAGTACATGGTCATGTTGCCAATTGGAAGCTCCGCTCGGGTTATTAATATGGAGAAAAGAGAGTTATAGTCCAGGACTATTCATGGATGCAGGGAAGGGTCCAGCAGCAGCGACCACAAGTATGCAGCAGAGGATGTGCCTGGGGAGCCACTGACTAGCCGATTCTTCTGGTGTGACCACAGTTCTGCTCTTTGTTGCAGCCTCCCTCCGCTCTTCTGTGTTTTCCCTTTTCCTGTGATAATCCTGGAAGTCACCTGGTGACCTTGCAACAGATTCCTATCTTGACTAAGTCGGTCAAAGTCTATTTGTTGTGAACCCATGAAGTGGAATTGAAATATTTCCTTTCACTTTTTTTTTTTTTTCTCTTAAGATAATGACTGTAGTCTGCCTCGTGGTTTCTTGTTTTTAGACTAAAGCCATTCCACTTCTCAATGCTTGCTTTCCCTCCCCACAGATGCTCACCTACCCACACACTCCCTACATCTAGATCTAAACTTGGCATGTGTATAACATCGCCTTCGGTACATAAACATGCCACATTGATGACTTCCCCTGAATCAACAAGAACCTACAATCCTTTTTATAATGTATTATCCATATGAGAACTGCAAGTAGGAACATCGTTATCCAGGAGTTTGGAATCGTTCAAGGCAGGGCAGTGTAATGTAGGACTGCCAGGTGAAATCACACATGTACAGCTGTGAAGGGATGATGATTTGCGTTTGCTATAAGTCTCACCCCATACCTCGTTTCACTTTTATTTCTGGCTACTTTTATTCCATCTCTACCCTGGAGCTCTAAGGCAGCAGGATAGCTTTTCCTGAACTTCCCCCATATTATATAGGGACATTTCCTAAGGCACGCAGTCTTCCTAAATGGCTGCCAGCAGGTCACTGGCCCGGTCCCTACTTCACCTCTTGCTGCTAGACCTCAAACCCAGGTGACTGTGTGACCTTAAGCCTGTTATCTATTTCTTTCCTCTCAGGCTAATTTAGTTCAGCACAGCCTGCAGACTCAGGTGTCCCATAATTAACTTTTAAAATCATATACCATTGCATTTTTGTACTTGATCCTGGGCATGGATGAAAAACAAACAGATTTTATTAGTTAGGTGATCATCGTGTTTTGGTTTGATATTAAGTACTTACCTTAGGAGCCTCATCTAGTTCATCTTACTGACTTTGTGTGAAAAATGTAAATGCCTCAATTTTAGGGGTCAGACTGTAATATTCTGAAAAGATATGTAATATGTTCTCAGTGGAGAAGTAAAAATCCCAACCCCTGCTTAGCCCTGTCTGAACTCTCCAGCCCTGGTTCTAATATCACTAATGGAACTCAAGTACGTGGCTGAGGGGTTTGAAATGGAAAGCCACAAAGCATGTCATAGATCTCCATATCCATAAATAGTATACATCTTAAGAATGACACACAGTCTTATTGTCATTTGCCACAAGAAGCAAACTTGTAACCATCTCAACCTCTTATGGCAGCCTGGATGAACCTACTCAAACCGCTGTTTGTCCTGGATGCTCTTCACACTCAACGTGCTTGTGCTGGATAGCTGCATGTCAGCTTGACACAAGTTAGTCACTGGAGAGGAGTGAGCTTCAACAGAGAAAATGTCTCCCTAAGATTGGCTGTAGGCAAGTCTATAAGGCATTTTCTCAATTGTGGGTTGTACCATCCCTGGGCTGGTGGTCCTGAGACCTATAAGAAAGCAGGCTGAGCAAGCTATGACCCACAAGCCAGTAAGCAGTGCCCCTTCATAGCCTCTGCATCAGCTCCTGCCTCCAGGTTCCTGCCCTGTTAGAGTTCCTGTCCTGACTTCTTTCTGTGATAGTATGTGAATGTTGTTTTTTGGTCATGGTGTGGGATTTTTGTTTGTTTTGTTGTTGTTGTTTGGGTTTTGTTTGTGTGTTTGTTTTCACAGCAATAGTAACCCTAACTGAGACAGAACTTCTTAATTTTTTGCTTGTTTTTTTTTTTTTTGTGGGTGTGTCCACCTCCCCCATAGAGACTCCTTGTGTTTTCCAGAGCTACAGAAGAGGACAAACACACTGGCATGGGAACAGACCTCATTGTCGGTGGTCTCACAGTGCTCTACTCTGCAGGCATGGAGAGACCCCCAAGACCTGCTCGCGTCAGCATCGTGACTGTCCGAACATAAGTCAACTAAGCTCTGTTCACTTTGTGTGCATCACTCCTACAGCGAGACTTTCCTGTGGAGGGCTACAAAAGAGAGTGGCACAGTTTGAGCTTGGCTTCTGTTTACTGATCTTGACAGAGTTGGGAGAGCCAAGGGAAAGAAGACAGTCTGTGATGACAACTGGTGACTTTGCATCAGAGGCAAGGCAGTGCCAACAGCATTGGCCTATTGTTTTTGTTGTTGTTGTTGTTTTGTTTTGCTTCGATCTGTGACCTTCCATCCTAGAACCACAGCTGCTACTGTGCTGGTGGCAGAAGGGAGATGTTTGTCCTTACCAAGGGCTGGGAGGCCTGTGGCCCTTTATGCAAGGTCCCCTGATCAACAAAAGGCAGGCCACATGGTATGCGCAGACAGAGAGAGACAGACAGTTCTCATGCTGCAGACTCCTCCACTGTCTTCCCAGTGTGCCTCACAAGGCTCTCCCCGCTCCTCTTCCAGCACAAACAACCTGAGGCCCTGTTGCTGACTGCCAGCTTCCCACCCAGGCCTGACTGCAATTTGTAAGCCAGCTTACCCCAGCTTCACTACAGTCAGCGTTTCTGCCTGTAAAATGAGTAATTTGCTCTTGGTCACTTGGCTCCTCTGTGAGATCAGCCAAGAGAAGGCTCACCAAGCCGGGCAGCTGGTCACGGAAGGCGCAAGTGGAACCCAAAGCTCTTGGCTCATGCCTTGTCCCTGGGCTTGGTTTTGTTACACAGAACTGCTCTCCAGAAGCCAACTGCCAGGCCTCCATGGGTGGGATTTCAGCATCAGCACCAGGAGGGGAAAGTGTTGGAGGCACTTGGGAGGTCTGGGCAGAGGCAAGCGCCTTTCTGGGCACCTCCTTCTTTTAAGAAAAGAGGTCTGGAAGTGAGGAAGAGAAAGAAGGTGGTAGGATGTCATCTCAGCACACACCGAAGGGGTAAAGTCTATCAACCTGTCCGGCTAACTGCAGCCGGACTAAGTGCCTCGCCAGCGTTAGGTTTCATATATTCCGCCGCAGCATGAGCGAGCACTGGGCTCTCCACCAAGCTCGGAATCCAGAGCGGAAGAGACACAAAAAGTGCAAGAAAGAAACCCACGTGACAAATCGTCCAGGAAGCGATGTCTCCTTGCTCTCCCTCCTCCTGACACCCCTCCCCCCCTGTAGTTTTGTGGCTACAGTCTTATCACACAGAACCATAAACTTTACAAGTTCTAAGCTTGCTGGGTTTTACATTTGCCAAGAGTGGGCACGACCACCATTTTCTCCTCTTGGTACAGGAGAGCAAAGAGGAGAACATACCCACTGCCGTTAAGGGGGAAAAGGTGCAGGCTCACACTCTCAAGTGCTCAAATGATTCCATGGCAATACCACACTTGGTTCTATTCTGCCTTCGTTCACAAGGGGTGGGGGGCGGCACGTCTTCAAACGCCTGCTGGCTTAAATGGTGACAGCTGCATGCAATGGGTTCACTTACAGCCCGCCTGGTGCAATGAGAGGTAAGTGCCGGGTAAGACTTCAAAGACAGACCCACTGTAGCCATTCCAACAGCCTGAAGCTGCCGCCTCCCCCTGTGTAACAAGTGAGCCCAAGGGACCAGGGAAACCAGGCCCTTCTCAGAGGCATTGCGAGCCCTGATGCAAGAAGGCAGGAAGGAGCTTGCAGAGGTATTTCAGGGATTTTAGCGAAATCCAGAAGGATGTAGATAGAAGAAACAGCTCATCTTGATATGCTAATTTGAATGGCACTCTCATTTTTAGAGGGTGATAAAGTGTGTCTCGAGGCCCAGAGATGCATTTGGGTTGGGGGTTTTATTGTTTTGTGCATTTTATGTAGTTCTCGGGTGTCATCTCAATTATTCACGTCACAGAAAGCACTTAGTAAAAGCTGACTCTGTGAGGAAGCCTGGTTGGTGGCCTTTGATCTCCAACCAAGGAGCCGTTATGGGAGAAACTGCCACACAGAAGACTCAAGAGTTGCCTTGAAATCCCCAGCTCCTCTTGATGGGTAGCACAGATGCCTGTTAAGAACCACATTAAAGAAGCACCCCCAAAAGGTAGTTATTTCTTGCCTTCCCCATCTGGCAGGTCCTAACGAAGTGCACCCCCAAAGAACAGGCTCACTGTGGCATTGTGTGAATACGTAGCCCTAGTGATGTTTCCAGTGAGATAGCGCCTTTTGATAAAATGCCTCTGTCCGTTGTCACCCACTCAGCTCAGCCTCCAACCCTCCTCTCCGTAGCTCAAAACCCTAAGCGAATGCAGGAAAGATTGCGTAACTTCTCCAAGCCTTTTTTTTCTTGTCTGCAAAATGGGGCCGAAAATACCTTATAATAAAGATAATAACCTTGTTTTGCCCCTAGTTAGGTTGTGTTGGTTCTGAAACTTAAAAGGAGTCTAAGTAGTAGATGAATTACAATGTGTGCATGTGGTGCAATCAATAGAGGACAACCATAACAAGCTTGAAAAGGACGAGCATGGCGAGGGAGCATCATACTGTAGTTGGCGAATGCAAACTGTAACAGGTCTGTCTGGGGAGATGAAGTGATGAAGTGGCATGGTGAATGACCATGGTAGCATAGCACATGGTCATCACTTCAAAATATTTAAGTCCTTATCACCCTCCATGCCCAGACCAAAGGTCACCTGCCTTCAGAAGCAAGCCCTATGTCCCAGCCAGAGAAAATATTTCCCCAGGGCTCCATATGGCTGCTCTGTCCTTGTCCCTCAACATTCTCCACCTGGCATTATAGCAATTCCTACCATCTTTTATTTTACCTTGTAATAAAACCCACTCTCATCTCTGTCCTGCTTCAGTTAGCTAAACTTAGTTCTACAACCTTGAAAGAAAGCCCAACTAATTAATAAATGACCAGTACTCATACGATAGCTGATAAGCAAATGGCTTAAACCATAGGGTAAATGTTAATTTATAATTGTCACGTTTTAAAAAAGCAGCATAGGAAACTGTTAATACGTTTGCAAGGAATAAAATGGAAGCCACCAAAGTTGTTGCATAGATGTTGCTGCAAAATTAGAGCAAAACTGCTAGGAAATACACTAAACAATAGAAGTGGCTATTATTCAGGCATGAGATTGCATTTGTTTTTTTTTTTTTTTTTTTTCATTGCTTTTCTTAATACATTTGGGGGACTTTCCTACTGCTATTTAAGAAAACAACAACCAATACATTCTTATTAAACGACTAATTTTGAAGTATGAAAATGAGGATAAAAAGGGAGAATGGAGAACTCCACATGTTTTAATCTTCATCTGTGTTTCCAACATCTTTAAAACAGCCACTGGGAATTTGATGGTGAACTGAACTCTGAAAGGAAGAGCTGGCCATAAGTGGTCTTGACCCTATGGCACTTAGCACTAGTTGAAGAGATGGAACACAAATGGAAATAGTAACATGGGAGAGAAACCTGGAAGATGCTGAGAGGTCTGGACGGCAACGGTGCCATGGGTGGCCATTCTGCTGTGTCTGCCATGTTGGGAAATGACTTCACTCAGCTCCTTTGGAAGAGGACAAGCTTGGTGACAATTCTGATTCTTGAACAATTAATGAAGCTTGGATGTTCCCACTGTCTGATCCCATTGCCACGCCAACCCCAAATAACACACAGAGATGCTGTATTTGAGATAATGCTGTTGGCCAGTTACTAGTTTCTTATCAGCTAGCTCTGTCTTAATTATTAACCCATTTCTATTAATCTAAGTACTTCCACGTGGTCTCATCTTATCAGAGAGAGGGGCTGGCGTTCTTCTCTCCCCATCCTCCATGTTGAATCTCCCTTACTACTCCTTCCTCTCTCCTAGTCCCGCCTCTCTTCTTTTCCCATTGGCCAACAGTGCTTTATTCATTAACCAATAAGAGAAACATATTTACAGAATGACATCTCTCATCACCTGGAATATAAACATTTTTCTTGAACCACCAATTTGCAATCTTTCCCCTCACCTCTAACCCTGGCTTTGTTTCTGTAGCAAAAGGGCTCTGTCCAGAATTCCCTCAGCTTTCAGTCCACCTAAGGCCAAATGCCAGAAAAGGTCAACAGTGGGAGAAAAAAAGAAGCCCACCTGAGCATTCTCCACCAGATTTCCTCCTCCTCATGGATAGATGGATGAATGGACAGGAAGTGAAGAGTTAGAAGCCTGGGGCTGGAGAAGTAGCTCAGCCTTTAGGAACACTTGCTGCACTTACTGAGGATCTGGGCTCCATTCCCAGCTCACAACTAGGAGGTCTAGTGCTTTCTTCTGACCTCATTGACACCAGGCATGCACATGGTGCATGTACACATATGTGTCAGGTGTGTACATGGTACACATATGCAGGCCAAACACTCATGCCCGTAAAATTAATTAAACCTAAAAACTCTTAAAATGAAACAAAAACCTATAAAATTTGATTTTCAAACTTCTTGTTAGTTTCCTTGTATGTGTGTGTATTTGTGTGTGCAGGTGCACATGCATGTGTATGGTTTATATTATGGGCCTTGTTTGTTTTGAGTCTGGGTCTCTCACAAATCTAGAGTTCACCCATTAGGCTAGACTGGCTGGCCAATGAACCCTGTCTCCTGCCTCCCCATTCCCAGCCCTGATTCTGCATTTCATGATGAAAAGCAGTATGGGGAGAGGTTAATTTCTCTCTGTCTCTGTCTCTCTCTCTTCTCCACTTTGCTTTTTCAAGATAGGGTTTCTCTGTGTACCCCTAGCTGTCCTGGAACTCACTCTGTAGACCAGGCTGGCCTCGAAGCCACAAAGATCCACCTGCCTCTGCCTCCTGAGCACTAGGATTAAAGGTGTGCACCCTCACTGCCCAGCTTTGGGAAAGCTTAATTTCTATGAGATTTACCTAGACTTAAAATGCTAGGGGAAGTGGCTGGAGAGATGGTTGAGCAGTTAAGAGCACTACCTGCTCTTTCCAGAGGACCTGGGTTCAATTCCCAGCACCCATATGACAACTCACAACTGTCTGTAACTCCAGTTCCAAGGGAGCTGACACACACACAGGCATACATGTAGGCAAAAATAAAAATAAATACAATCTTAGTTTAAAAAATTTCCAGCCAATAAAGTGTTTGTTGCACAAGAATAAGGACCTGGGTTCAGTCCCCAGCAATATGTGAAAAAGTTGGATGACTCTGAACAGCTGGTCACTCCTGTGTAACACCTATAGGAAGGAGGGCAGATGCTGAGGGGACTGTCATCCCAGGGGCCCTTTCGGGAAAGGTGGGGGTGGAGTCCTGACTGGTGTCCAGAAACACGCAGAAGCAGAATGCACAGGCCAGTTGTTTTGACACCCTCCTGCATGCAGCTACTATATCACATTAATCAAAGTTTCAATGAGGACAGGATGTCAACCACAGGTTTCTTTGGTCAAGGCCAGAACCTTTTGATACTTCCCTTCTAACTTCCAGAAGGTTCTGCACAACGATAAAGAAATGCAACTTTTTTGACTCTGGAGAAAAACCTGTGTCAATGGTTAAAATGAGGATGCTGAAGCCACCACTAGCAACAGCTTTTCTGGGATTCTTGGGTGTAGTATCTGGAGACAGACGTTCTGAGTGTCTTCTCATCTCCATGTACAGCCAGGGGTCAACAATTATTTGCAGTGCTGAATTCAACTCAGTCCATAGTGCCAAATGGTCTTCAAGCACATCCAGACAGCGGAGGCTGGTGCCAGCAACAACTGAATGTTGGCGGCAGTTCAGGACAAGTCTGGTCCTTTCCCCTCGTCTGGGGCTTCCCCAAACTTCTGTTTCAACGGCCAGGCCAGAGATTGCCTTCCACTGAGCCAGATCCTCGGGCAGCTGTTGAAGATGCCTCAATTCAAGAAAGCACATGGTCACCCGCTTCACCTAATCCCTCCCTGACATACAGAACCGAAACCAGAGCCTCCAAGGAGTTTTCTAAAAAAGATTCCAAGTCATTAAAATGCATGTAATATTTTCAGTTGTCATTTATAGCTCCTTCATGTCTGGTAACCGTCACTGTTGGTACTTCAGACCAGAAAACAAGTGTGCCAGGAACTGACATGCCGGCATTGTGTCACCAACAGAGCTCACACAGATGGATGTCAGGCCGGCTTCTCTGTGGGTCCCCCTTCCTGCTTCCTGCTAGTTGTAGCTTTTGTCTTCTCCACTCCCACCAAGGAACAAGGCGTTGAGTAACATAGGAGTCTGGCAGTTCCTTTCAAAGAGAGTATATTCTGAAAGTAGGAGGCTTATCAAGTAGATGATTAAAAAATTATAACAGATACATTTAAACAGATCAGAGAAACACCCTCACCGTTTCCTTTTTCTTTGGTAGAACTGTAAGTATTGTTGTAGGTCCCTGACAGTCCCAGAAACCATAGTCATACGGTATCTTCATAATGGAGGGAGTGGAGTGAGTCTTTCCTGTTCCTAGAGCCCTTGATCGCCAGAGCTGCTTGGAAGGAAAGGGAGAGAACAAAGAGAAATAGCAGAACACATGACCAAGTTGGGAGGATGGTTCCATAAACCTGAAGGCCAAGGGTAGAGAAGGCCTCCTCTCTGCTGCCTCCCCAGCAATCTCTAGCTCTTAGGGTCTGTTTCTTTAGACAGCCTCATTCAGTGCCATCATAGACCAGATGACAAGGGGCGGGGGAGGGGAGAACAGTATTCTCTCCAGGGGAATTTCCAATGGCTTCTGGACTCTCTAAATCTAACTGCTTTATGTAAAAGAGGAGCTGGCATTATTCCTTACATATTTTTGTATTGGGTTTGCTATAGGGATTTTGGCTTGGGGAGATGTTTGCATAATGTCTGAATTACAAATGAGTTCACACACCTATTGGAGAAAAGCAGCTACCATGATGGTGAAGACTGCTAGATACGTAGTGCAAACCTCTTTTTTTTTTTTTTTTTTTTTTTTTTTTTTGTTGTTTTTTGTTTTTTTTTGTTTTTTTTTGTTTTTTGTTTTTTTGTTTTTTTGTTTTTTTGTTTCTGGGCATACAGCTAGAGAAAGCCACTTGTTGATCCCAGGCACCCCTGTTGGGCTCCTTCTTAAGTGAGCAAGAAATTCTCTGTCCTCTCTCTCTCTATTTTTTTTTTTTTTTGAGACAGAGTTATTCTGTACCTTTGGAGCTTGCTCTGTAGACCAGGCTGAACTCACACAACTCCACCTGCCTCTGCCTCCTTAGTGCTGGGATCAAAGGCGTATACCACTACCAGCGGACTCAGAAATTATTTCTTGCTACTTAAACCTCATCACGTTTTTGGTTCTACTTATGGTAACTGTTTAGCCTAACTTAACAGATACATACACAATCATGTTTGATATGAGCACACACACATACACAAACAACACATGTGTGTACAAACACACAGCATATAATCACTTAAGCAATCACCTTCAAAGGATCAGAGAGTTCCCATGGAAGCAAGAGAAGCATCTGCTTCTCTAAGCAGCTTCTCTGTGCACCATTCATCTGCCTGAAGAGCGAGCAGAGCACTTCCCTGTGCATTCTCTCACGACTCTTTCAGACAAGCTTCCAAGGCAAGTGGCACATCTCATGGGGAAGACAACATGGCTCGGGCTGTGGCATGGCTCTCCCAAAGTCACACGACCAGTGTGTGGGGGTTCTTGGGAAGTCTAGCTGATGATGTGTCTCTCCTCAGTGCTAGCCCCCCTCTTCACCAGCCGACATTTATCACCTTCCGGGAGCTCAGTGTGCACATCACCTGTTGCAAGCTTCTGTGGGCCATTTCTCTTAGAACTGCTGATCTGTTCGCTGGTCCCTCTTTGTCCTGCCTGTAGTATTACTCACAGAGGTGCTGCCACAGCTTTAGAATATTTATTTAAATGAGCTCAAAGGAGTCTGAGTAAAGAAAGGTCTTTTTGCTTCTGGGACTTATGGCATAGTATGAATTCAAATCCAGCAGTGAATATGACACAATGGTAGTTTATGGCTCCAACTGGGAGAACACTGTAAAGTAAGGCTTACAATGGTGCAAAGGCAATGTCTCCTCCCATAGAATTTAAGCATGATTAACAGGCCAAAAACAGTTTTTAGATATCACATAAGAATCAGCTTGACCTTCCTAATATTAAAAGCTATTTGGAACACAGATTATTCCTGTTTAGGCCAGAACTGTTTTAGTCTTCATAGACCAAATTCTGACCATGAGAGTGATAGTAATTGTCCCAAATAATTCCCAAACTAACTGTAAGTGGGTACCGATATAGCCAATACACTGACATGTCTGTGTTTGTACCTAGGAAAAATATACCATCTTTTCTTCAGTTTTTCTTTTCCATCTTACCCTTTTACTGTATTTAGCTCTGTTGAGGGAACCAAGAAGAGGTAATCAAATACTTCACGTGACCTCAGAACTGCACAAATTAGGGGTAATGAGACCAACTCTGTGCACGTGCAGTTTTGAGTAAGGCACTTTGAGATAGATGTGCATTACAGTTTTGTAAGCCTTCCATACAGTCAGGCATAAATCTTGTGGAGTGAAACCCTGCCAGCAAGTTCTCACACTTCTTCCTGTGCAGGAGCTCAGACCAGGAAGTGGGCTCTCGGCTATAGGAAGGCAGAGAAGGGCAGAGAATGCTGGTCTACTGGAGCCACCTGGGAAGTTCTAAACGACTCACCATGTGTCATCCCCCGAAATCAAAGTGGGAAGGGCGCATGGAACTCTTGCCAATGTTAGTTTTCTAGAACATGCCTTGGGCATAGTCAGTGAAAAGAAAGAGGGAGAGAGATCAACTGGTAAGCTGTCCTGGCTGAAAGACAAGATTCAAATGAGCTGTTTAGCCTTTGGTTTCAGTGTTCCCAAACACCATAAAGATTCCAGCTCTTGTAAAAGGGAGCCTGTTGTTTACAATAGACTATTCTGGAGAGAGTGGGTGTGTCTCATGAGGCAAATATTTGCCCATAGCAGGGTAATAAAACTGTATGAAGCTCTTACCCACTACTATATGTGGTCACTCACTAGTCTATTTTAAGATCTTGTCAGCACAAACATTTACAGGACCCTGGCATTTCTCCTTAAGAATATATAATTGACCTTTCAAGTCCATAATCTCACTTATCAGAGGGGATGGCAGGGATCTATGCAGAGCGGTTTGCTCACCTCTTTGATTTCAGCCCTTTGAGAGCCCAGACAGGCATCCCGCCCAATCCTGTTTGTCTTCACCATGTCCTGTGCTGTTGAATGGGCCTCTTGTAAAAATGCCATGTGTACCTCTCTCTTATTTTTTTTTTTTCCTCCTGAAGTTCTAAACAAATCTTACATCAGTTTTGTAAAATGTGCTGCTCTGTTACGTTCCTCGAGCCAATTTTAAAGGTCAGAGTTCTACAGAGTGCAGGAAGTCTTTTTTGCAAGACTCCGCATGGCTGAAAAGCCATTTGTATGCCAGTCAAGCTCAGCAAAGACCATGCTTCAGAAATCAATGGGTTCAGGGCTGCATGCAGATCCAGCAGGAGCTGAGGACTCTCACCTTTACAACGTGTGTTCTCACCATTAGCAAAGCCTTCTGGCAAAAACACTAAGAACTACAGGGCGCCTTCATTATAGCCACAGGACTCAAAACAATTTGTCAGATTCTCAGGGAAGACAAAAAAGACAATGGATTCAGGGCCAGCTAGATCTACCAGTGCTTAGCCCATCCATGAAACTCTCCCCTAAGCATTTCCAACTCGGTCCCACCCTTTCTCCTCTCAGGGTATCACTGTGTTTCGGGCTGAATGATGTCCACAGTCCGAAGACAGGCACCCCAGAAGCACTCAGCTCTGTTGCTGGTAAATCTAATAAATAGCATGGTAAACACAGGATACAGTCCAGAGAACTGCACTCAGGTTCTTGCGATGGAACTCAAGGCAATAGCAAGAGTAGCTGGAACTCCCAATAGCAAGAGTAGCTGGAAGACTGGGGTGTGAAGAGAGGGAAAAGATTACATGTCATAAGAAAAAAGGAAATTATGTTGATAATGATTCCTGGAGTCTCTGCCAGCAACTTCAGCCAAGTTGCCTGCAGGTTCTTAAAAATGTGCCAAATCTGGCCTGATGCTACCCGGATTAAGAGCATTCCTCACGCAGATCAAAGGAAGACCCTCAGAATGATTTCTTAAATTCAACACAAATATTGTCTCCAAAATAGGAGCTCTCCAGAATGCTAGACTTAGCACGTATTAAAAGAATTTCTCAGATCACAGCAGGACTAATCTTTACTGTTACAAGATTCATTCATTCATTCATTCGTTCATTCAATGTATTTGGCATCTATGAAAGCGATTTCACATTCGTGGCAATCTGGTCCTTGTAGGGAAGGGAACATCGTGACTGGAAGAGTGGGCTCTGGTGATGTTCAAATCTTTGACTGGTCATTGTAAACTCTCCAAGCCAGACCCACTTTATAGAGTCACTACCAACCAAATGGGACAACACAGGTTGAACAACCGGCAGAGCTCTTAGATGATAAAAGTGCCAAACCAGGATGGTTGCAAAACAAACAAACAAACAAAGCCAGTAATTTTGAGTCTGAAGGAAAAATTTCTGGAGATTAAAAAAAAAAAAAAAAGCATTGTAAGCATCCTAAGACTTGTAGAACACTGTCCACTGTCTAGCTCCTTAACCCTAAAATGAATTTCCTCTTCATGAATACAACTGTCACACTTCCTTCCCTGAAGTAGATGTATTAAGTTTATTTACTCATGGGTACTCAGATTGGTCCTTTTTGTCCCCTTCCACAGTCTGGAAGGCAGCAGGGTGGGTGGCTGTGGGGCCCACATTGGGACAGCCTCTGAGTCGACACAAATCCCATATTGTCTGGACCCTAATGAAATTGCTTCTGGCGTCTCCAGGAAAGTGTTTACTCTCCTCTAAATTAACTCCATTGTCCATCTGAAAAGTCGGCTATCAAAAGAAAAAAACGGGGTAGGCACGGAGTTCTTGCTTTCAGCGGTAGGTTTTATTTTATTTTTAATTTTTGGTTTGGGGGCTGTTTTTCCACAAGTCACTTTATGTCCCAAGACAAAGTCTGATGTCGTGGCTCTGTCCCGTAATGAATTTTCTTCTCAGAACAGCCTTGGGCTCCCCGGTCTGTGCTCCCCTCAGGCTGCCTGCAGAACCTTTTCCTCAAGTGATGGACTCCTCTCTTGCGGCCAGTCAGCACCTGCTCTCAAAACCTGATCCGTCTCTGGTTTGTTTCAAGTGCAGCCAGGGGATCCGGACTTAATTAGCAGTGATATATCTCTCATACTGATCAGTTCCATCCAGCTTCCCCCTGGGGCCCCAGATTTGTCTCTATTTGGAATCCCTGAGCTTGCTGGGCGGCTTGTGTTAGCTGGCAGACGCTTGTAGAGCATGCCGGGTGGGAAGGAGCTCTGCTCGCCGGGTGGTGGAGCAGGCCTCCTTCTGCAGGGCTGGGGTGGAGGCAAGTCCTGGCGGCTTCCTTCAGCCTAGCGCCCACAGCCAAAGGCCAGACTCAGAGACAAGCCCCTCCTTAGACACCGGAAGAGACTCGGGGAGGCTGTGAATGACTGCAGCGGGCGGTCACCCTCACCCACTGAAGGAAGCAGCATGGCAGAGGCCTGGGGGCTGTGAGCTTGCAAATGGCCTTTGGGCTGCCTAGGAAGGATTTGTTTTTTTCATGAGGGGAAACCGCCTCCTGTTCTGTACCATCGCGAGCCAAAATAACATGTTTTGGCAACCATTATTTGGCAATTAGGGCCTCAGCTCACTGAAAGCATTCTTCCATGCAAAATATGCCTTGGAAAGAAAACACTAAACCACATCTGAGTGAAAATATAGGAAGTGAACAAAGGGGTGACTGAGCAGGGAGAGTCAGCAAGGGGCAGGCAGGCAGGAGCGCTTGGGAGGAGGGCGCTTTGGCAACTAGACCTTTCCATTGCCCAGACTCCAACTCCAGCCCAGTCTAGGGAAGGACTGAAGACTTAGCATAACAGTGTACTGTGTGTTGACCTCCATTCCCCGGCCCTCAAAAGAGCCTTCCAGCAGCATCTATGGGGAGGCAAAGAGGTTTGTCTGCAGGTCAGTTCACCCCTCTAGCCTAGACTCAGCCAAGACTGAGCAGGGCAGGGAGCAGGGGCTGGGACCCTTCCTGGTACTGCTTCCTCTCTCGTCCTGACATCCTGAGCCAAGCATCTGAAAGCAGAGGCATTGCCCTTCCCACCATTCCACAGAAGCTGCAGCCTTTGCTAAAGAGAACAACCAAGCAGTTTAACATCCAGAAGATACAACATTGCAGGAACACAAGGAGACGATGACTCAGACAGCCATGTTTTCTGAGACGTTCCAAGCACACATGTTGCCATATGCTGTAGTCTTCTGCCACATATGGTCTGCCATGTTCTCTCTTTACCGTCCTTACTCAATCCCCCCCACCCCTGTTTGCCCTCTGAAAAACTGTAAAGATTAGGCAGGAAGCAATACCCAATTACACTGTGCACACAATAGCACACCTGTACAGTGGGCTCAGCAAAAGCCACATCCTCCAGAGCCGGGGCCAAGACACCTGGACTCCCTTCCTTAGAAGCCCAAATACCACCCATAGATGATTTCCAAAAGAAGTGTTAGTGGATGCCATTGTTGACTGAGATAACCAAAATCGATTCTCATTATTCTATCAATATGCAACTATCTCATGAGCATACTGGGTTTAATCTTACAATTCTTAATGTTTCCTTCATTACTAGGATAAGTCTTCTAACATCGAACATTAGCATAGGATAACCCTGGGTTGCTTATCCTCAGCCGCAGAATGAGCTGGGGGAGGGAGGGGTGAATGTTCCTGGAACTTGCTGTAACCCTCCTGTCTTGGTCTCCTGAGTGCTAAGATAAAGGCATGATTTGCTAAACCTGGGTTACTTACTAATACTTAGATGTTATAATTATAGTTTAACAATTGTGATATAACTTAGCTATTATAATATAGTTTATCTATTGTTTAATGCATCCATTCTTAAAGGGTAAATGTCATGGAATCAAGTATTTAAATACTTGTTGTGTGTTTATGTGAATGTATGTGAGCTTGTGTGAGTTTCTGTGTACCATGTACACGCAGACGCCCATAGAGATCAGAGGATACAAGACCCTCCCAGAACAAGAGTTGCGATTGGTTGTGAGCCCCTTGATACCAATGCTGAGGATGGAACCCAGGTCCTTAGCAAGGGCAGTAAGAGCTCTTAACTACTCAGCTATATCTCTAGCCCTATCAATGAACTATTTCTAATTTAAGCAGAGGGACCATTTTTTTTTTTTTACTCTCTATTTCTTATAATCCTGTGATAGATATGATTTGGTCATTGCACTAGTTTTCTGAAGTCAGCTTTTGAAGTATTGGAACTGTGAAATTAAAGTATGATATCTTCGGTTAGTACAATAGGAATCAAACACGATGCATAGCCTCGAATCTTACGTGAGCTCTAATTCTGCATTAATGACACCTGTGTTTCACTGAACAAGTCAGATTATCAGTGTTTTCAGTTGTGTGTGTTCTCTTTAGCCCAGCCGAATGTTGAGTGTCAGCATAAGCCAGCCCACACAGGTGTGGAGGAACGGTCTTGCCAGTTTGCCTCTGATCTGGCCAGCTCTCCATGTCTTCCCTTCCTCTCTTCTAAGGACCATAGTCTGGGTAAGTATGGAAGGTTGGTGATGGGACTACCTGCACATTTTGGCCTGACTTGCTTCTGAAAACTTTAGAAAGAATTCTGCCTACAACTAAATTCAGTCCTTAAAACCTTTAAAGCACAGACTATATTTCCTTCTGTGAAATTATTAGAGAAAAAGAGTTATCTCAACTTTTAAGGTCTTTAAATTGTTGGGGGGGGGCTAGAGAGTGTCTCAAAGGACCCTCCTAGAACTCCATCCTTTTGTATGCCTGGAATGCTACTCTCATGGGCAGAGTGTACATGGAGTTGCCTCTTAGAAGGCAACTTGTATCCAATGTCATGAGTAATCCAATGTCATGAGAAGAGCATGTGACAGATATAGAAATTGATTGCATATGTTTTAGTTATTGTTATGGATGACAACTGGCATGTTTTACCAAAATGTTGTCTTATCCCAAGTCTGAAGGCATTCTGACCCTAAAACAATGAAGTAATCCTATTTTTGCCAACATTTGAAAGGCTCACAGGACTAGAAGAAATGGCAAGAAAAAGCTTATAGAATAACTTTTAATAATCAGTCACTCTTTGGAATGTCAAAAGCTAAATAAATCCATATGTTATATAATAGAAGTTAATTATTAAATTAAGAGGCAAGCACTAGAGCCCAACAGACTTCACATACACAGATTCTAACCAAGCTTTTTAGGGACTAGATTTTTACAGGAGTGTGAGGCCAAGGGTGTCATTGAATAACCCTCTAAGGCATGTACCCTTAAATAGTTCAATACATTGGTCTAAATAGAAATGCCCTTACCACCTTAACATGAGTCTTTATTAATTGGTTTAAAATGCAGTTTAGAAGTAGGTTTATTCAGTGTATTGTGCTTTTTCTTCTTAACAAGTTTGTTGGTGAGTTACCAGTAAGGGTTCTTTATCTACAGTTTATAGCTGATAACATTGCCATAGTAACACATGGGTGTCAATCTCCTGTAGCCTTTCATTTCTTCCTTTCTTAACATCAATATGCTTTCTGAAAATACTTTGAACCACTTTTGCCATGAAGTCCTAAAAAGTAAAGCTAAGAAAATAAGGGGATGGAGAGGGGACTCTGTGGTTAAGAATTTTCATTGCTTTTCCAGGGGACACAAGTTTGGCTTACACTACCCCCATCTGGCAACTCACAGCATCTATAACTCCAACTCTAGGTGACCCAGGACCTTCTGGATACATGCATGCACGTGCGAACACACAGAGACAGATAAGTAAAACAAATCTTTTTTTTTTAAGTCAAGGAAGTAAATAAAGGGTGTATATAGGACATCCAGTGGCTGGTGAGATTGCTCAGTGGATAGAGTGCTTGCTCTGAAAGCAGGAAGTCCTGAGTTTGATAATTCTGCACCCATGTAAAAGGGTGGTGGATGCCAATAACCCCAGCATTATACAGTGGAGACAGATGGATCCAGGTAGCCTAACAGACCCTGTCTCAAAGTAATAAGGCAGGGAGTGATGGAGGAAGACACCCCAAAGTCCTGTTCTGGAGTTAGAGTCTGCATACTGGTACACTCAAGTGCACACATCACACAAGTACACCAAAATAAAATGAGATACACAGTGAGGTATGGCATGGAAATGAGCAGTCTCTGTCACCTTATAAAACTGTCTGAAACAAAAGCAAGCAGGATCCCAGCAAAGGAACAACATTATCCAGAAAAGTGCATTTCCAGAAGAGTGATAGAACCTAACTCCCAAGACTCGACCTCAAGTTGCCACTGCAAGGGCTCCTGGGATGAGACAGGCAGGCTTGCAGATCTGACTGGGACAACTCTGCTTTGCAATGCCAGAATCAAGCTACCTTGACCTTGGGCGAATCATTTAACCTCTGTGAGTGAGTGTCTGAATTTATAAGAATAATAATTCCAAGTTCTGCAGTCCTACCTGGAGACAATGGGGAGGACCAGTGAGCTACCATCAGTGGTTTCTGGAACCTGGGATCCAGCTTTATCACGGTGTTATTTGGTTAATGGGCAAGATTGTTACTGATTCAGCCAGAATTCCTATCTCTTAAAACCCTCCACTATACACCAGGCAGTGTTTACATTCTGAACGACGGGCAGCGCTTCACAGTCTATACGCAGAAAACAACTTTAATAGTAAGCCCCCTGTGTCTTTGTGTTCCTGCCCAAGCAAGGCAGGAGCTCCAAATTCTGGCTCCAAAATGCAAAGTCTTGTCTGAGTCTCTGTGTGGAGACAGTAGTATTTTAATTCTCTGCAGAGAATTAGAGAGTTGTCTCCTTTATTTCCTGTTGACTCAGCGATCTTCTTCCCACATTTTGGGGTTTGTGGTAAATGAGGAATTTGTATTTGGCCTACGAGAAACAAGGGCTGTGGATGAGCTACAATCACATGAACCCTATGGGGTTTTTTTTGTTTGTTTGTTTGTCTCCTTCTAAATAATCTGAAAGGCTTCTCATAAATTTATTAATATTAATAAATACTATTTTGTATGCTAAAAGCAGAACATTGGTGATAGAATAAATTATTTAAAATACCATATAAAACAGTTTTTATATTTTCAACTCCCTTAAAGTTATTTCAAAAACAAGCCAGCCCTTGTAAATGATATACAAAGCCTTGTTTTGTTTCAATCACTACTCTCTCTCTCTTTCTTACTCAATACACACACACACACACACACACACACACACTCACACTTCAAATGCAAATGCTCTCTATCAACAGGAAATTCTCAACTTAATAATGATTATAAATTTAGAAAAACCAATTCTTTATGCATATTTCAGCACATACTGTAAAGGGACTTGTTATAAATTTGATCCAATTCATTTAAAAGGTTTTGAAAGAGTCACAAAGGTTTTGCATTTTTCTCATTTTCTATTTCTCTATTACTTAATCAGTGCAAGGGAAAAATTCTTAGACCCATATAAATGTTCACAATTACCTTTATTTTATTTTGGATTGTTTTGTTTGTTTTGTTTCTAGACAGGGTCTGACTATGTTGCCCAGGCTAGTTTCAAACATGCTCCCCTCTTGCCTCAACCTGCCAATTCCTGATGTGCCGTGGTATCTTAGATATGAGTTTTACTTTACATTTCTCAACTGGAAAGAATTAACAATTTTAATCATATACCATTATGTACATATAACACTTTATATATGTAACTAAGTTTGTAAATATTTCTGATTTAAACACTTCTAAGAATACAGTTCAGAACTGTGTGGTCATTGGCATGATTTTCTCCAGAATGCCACTTTATTTAAACACAAAATTTAAAATTCTACCCAAAAGAATTGTCCTAATCCCCAGGATAAAATGGGGAATTATGGGATTCCATTAAGAGTGGCTTGGGGATAATCATCTGGGTCAGGTCTGGTCTGGGTGCGTGGAATTGTGCCTCTGCTGTTGGGCAGAAGCAGGGAGTAGATACATCTACACACACAGCAAAGTCTTCATCCTGAAGACAGACAGGATGCTTCTGTTTGAAGTGCACAGCCAATGATAAGGGAATAAATGATGAGGTCAGTGGCTAGACTCCACCGGGAGACAGGGGACACACATGAGTTACCTCAGGGAACCCTGTAGGTGGGTTCTTGGTGGCAAGCATCCTGGAGTCATTCTCATATCTTTTCCACAGACGACAGTTTCTTATCTAATTTTCCTTTACTGTTTGCCCCTGTGCATTCTGGGAAGGAACAAACTCCTAGACATTGTAATACTATAGTCTATATCTCACACAACATATTTTGAAACACAATATCTGGTGGAAGGAAGAAATACAGTCTGTGACTGTTCCCCCTATAGCTTGTTAGGCTTCTTATTCTTTTGCTTTTGTTAATATGGGCTAGAGTTCCATGTTTGCTGTTGTTCGGTAACTGGAAAAGAAGGGAAAAGGTTTGCTGAGGCCTTATTCAGATGGAGCTCAAAGGGCATGTTGTATGAGGCCCTTTCCTTAAAAAACAATGAGGGGGAGCCTATAGATCTATGAAATCAAAGCCTTTGGAGACCATAGTAAGGTGTGGCCCAGAATCAGGAGAAAGCTGTTCTCTTAGCTATTGAAGGAATTTTCTACCCCACCAGCCAACTCCCAAATAACCACACAGAGACTTACTAACTAGCTCTTCCAACTTAAATTGACCCATATTTCATATCTACATCTATCATGTGGGGCAGTGCCTCTCTTTAACATGGCATGTTCATCTTGAGTCTTCTGGTGACTCTGCCCTCTTTCATCCCACAGAGCTCCTCCATGTTCTCAAGTCCCTCCTAAGCTCTTTCTGCCTAGCTATTGGCCATTTACCTCTTTATTAAACCAACAAGAGCAACACATCTTCAAAGTGTACAAAAAGATTGTTGTGCAACACTCGGTATCTGAACAACGGATGGCAGGGTCCTGATATTGCAAAGAAGAACCATTTCCTGGCTGTGCTGATTAGTTTCCCATTTGTTTTGTTTTGTCAAGATGGGACAAGCAATAGTGATCTTGGAAGAAGAGGCACAACTGAGAAAATACCTCTGTCAGATTGCCTTTGTTCCAGTCTGTGGATCATTTTCTTAACCCAGGAGAGTCCAGCTCACTTTGGTTGATGCCAGCCCTGGGCAGATGGCCCTGGGTGCTACAAGAAAGCAAACTAAGCAAGCCATAGGGAAAAATCCAGTGAGCAGTATTCCTCTGTGGCTCATGATTCAATTCCTGCCTCCAGGTTTCTGCCTTGGCTTCCCTCCGTGCTGGACTCTAACCTGTAAGGCAAATAAAACCATTCCTGCTCAGAGCTGTCTTTGGTCAGTGTTTAATTGTAGCTATAGAAAAGCTAACTCCAGCCATGGCTTAGAGAGCCTACTGCTGCCTTGGGGAACAGTTGACAGCACAGTACTCTTCAAGTGGGCTCAGGAGGGGTAACACTTTGGAGACAAAGCAGAAGGATGCAATGGGGGTCCTGAGGTGACAGTATCTGGCAGCATGATTTGTGGACAAATCAAGAGTTCACCCTATCAGGATTTCTACAGACACTGAGGAGGAGTTGTAAAAACATAACATATTATAGGGCAGAAGCCTTAATCTAACTAATCTTTGAGTCCTATTATATGAATTCAAAATATTGCATCTTTTACTCCTGTTTCTTCTGTCAAATGACAGACATACTGGTTATTAACAAAAATATAACTTAATCGTCTATGGATAAATTATATCTCAATAAAAGTACCAAGGCTGTAGTCAGAAGTATCTTATAAATATTTTCAGAGCAGAGATAAGGCACTATATTATTAGCAAGTAGAGAAGAGGCTGCAAAATTTTTAACTCCATGCAGGATACACAAAAGTTAATTTGTTCAACTGAGAAATAATTTCAGAGGTTCTATTATGATCTGTATTTTTGGAATAAAACTATGAAGATCTAGAATTTTTGATTTGGTGTTAGTTAGTTTCATGTCAACTTGACATAAGCTAGGATCATCTGAGAAGAGGAACTCAACTGAGAAAATGCCTACAAAATATTGGGCAAGCAGAGTGGGCATTTTCTTGATTGATTAATGTGGAAGGTCCAGACTACTGTAAGCAGTGCCACCTGTGGCTAGGTGCTCCTGCGTGCTATAAAAAAGCAGACTTAACATACCACAAGGAGCAAGCCAGTAAGCAGTGAACCCCCAAAGCATCAGCTCCTTCCTGTAGGTCTTGTCATGAGTTCCTGTTCTCAATGATAGAGTATGGCTTGGGAGTTATAAACTAAAATAATCCTTTTCTTCCATAGGTAGCTCTTGGTCGCATGGTATTTTATCATAGCAACAGAAACCTTAACTAAGACAACAATTGGTACCAGGAGTGGGGTACTGTTTTGACACTTGGTTGTGTTGTTATGGGAGAATTGCGAAGGACTTTGGAGCTTTGGGCTAGAAAGGCCACTGAGCGCTCAGAGCTTATTTAGCTATTATTGTAAGAATGTGGGAGATAATGCTGAAAGCAGTGAAGACGGTGGAGGCCTGGCTTGTGAAGTCTTAGAGAGGAATTTGAGAGGTTCTTATGGACTCTTTGGGGGCCATTTGACATTTTGAATGGTCCTAGTCAGCTAAGGCCAAAAAAAAAAAAAAAAAATCAGCTATATTAACAAAAGACCAGAGCCATTGAAGTAAGACTTTCCTTTGCAGACACAATTCTAGTGAGCTAAGGATGAAGAATCCATTATAATTAAAAAGAGACCATGGTCACTGAGGTGAAATCTGGGGAATACTTCCTCAGGGTCAGCACATGGAGTCTCTCTAGCAGAAGGAGCAAAGGCTGCACTTTGTACTGGTATGTTTAAGAGTCTCCCAAGTGGTACTGGTTTTGAAGTCATGAAGAAGTTCTCAAGATTTTTTTTTAATCACAGCAACAGAAACCTTAACTAAGACAGATGGACAAATACCAAATTTACTGATCTGGGTAAGACCCAAGCTGGGTGTAAGGCCAGACACTAAGTAGCTAAAGAACAGTACATTCTGTCTCCCAGCTCTAGGGTCCCTGTGCACTCAACTTTCTCAGTGACATTACTTGGGGCATCTGGGTGTTTTCCATGTCATGTGGAGGGGAAGACTCAACATGTGGCCAGGCTTTGTTATACCTAAGCATGATACATTTCTCTGACTAGTCACTCAAAGAACCAGACATAAACTCTAGTCCTCTCTTCCAGAGACCCAGTTAGGCCTCAGGATTCCCACAACAACTTCACTTCAGTCTTTACTTCCCTGGGTTCTTGTACCATAGCCTCAGGTCCCCATCCTAAGCCCAGGAAGTATTTCTAGTTTGATTTTGCTTTGCCCATTGCTCTCTGGATGCACAGGGTACCACCACACATCATAGTACAACATTAACCTTCTATAGTCCATGGTTATCTCTATAATCCACACTCTAGCTATTTTGTTTCCTTAGAATCTGAACATCTTCACTTCCCTCAACAAAGCCTGGGTCTCCCTAATGCAAATCCTGGCTTCCACATCTCTTTTCCCTGAAATGAGTTTCAACAGACTGTTTTTGGAAATCCAGACCTCAACACTGGCTCCTTTGTTCTTGGCCATTTCTATCGCCTTTCCCTGAAGCAAGGGGTACCCTTGGCTGCCGTGGGCACTAACAAGAATAACCAGGAAGGGAAAAAAAACCACATCTAATAATACTTTAAAATATCGTCCCACTGGAGAAGAACATAAAGTAGATGCTGAAGTTGGAAACTACATTTATAGCTTTACTGCTTTCACAACTACAAAGTTTTCCCTTGAAATGTTAAAGAACTCTGACCCTGAACCTGGACTCATCCTAGCTGTATGTTGAAACGGTGATTTTGCTTTTGTTTAAGACAAGGAGCAAAGTAGCCATGCCTGTTGAGAAGAACATAATTATTATATAATGAAGGAAATAAAGTTCCAAGGCAGCTGGAGGGTCAAGAGGCTAGAATCAGTGGTACCTTTGAAGACGGACTGATTGGGAGTTATCTGAGTGGCAATTAATAACATTCCCGAATTTGTGATTTCAGCTCCAGTCATGCTGCTATAAAAGAACTCTCCATTTTGTACAACGGATACCGAGGACAGTGAAAACCTAATGCGTTCTCCGTTTTGCATTGCCTTCAGGTTTCCATGTATCTGTACCATTCCCCATATAGCATCCTTTTACCCTCTGGGTTGGGGGCGGCGTAAGAAAGTCACATGTTACCTCGGTGTCAGCTCACCGTCGCTGTACTCAGATACCATGTCTTCACTACTGAGCCAATGGAAAATGTGCAAGATACAAGTAACATTGGTACTAACACAAGTACTTTTTCTTTAGTCACGATTTACAAAATGGTTTATGTATTTTATTAACTCCAATGTTTTCAGACAAGGTCTTATTCTGTAGCCCAGCTGGTCTAGAACCCACTATATAGCCTAGGCTGGCCAATGAGACAAGTCTCCTGCCTCAGCCATTCAAGGACTAGGATTGCAGGTACTGGCTACCACACCTGGATCATATTTTATAGATGAAGAAATGGTAGTCCAGGGAGACTAAATACAAGTGCTCAAGCTAGTGTATCTTCAATCACATGTGACATTGATTCCTTGTCTGACATGGTTCCTTGGCTTTTCACCTATATGCACAACTCATCTCATCCAGGGCTACTTCTTTTACCTTTTCCTATGAAACATGACCTCTCTACATAGTCCTCACTGTCCTGAAACTAGGCTGGCTTCAAACCCACAGACACGCATGTCTTTGCCTCCCAAGTGCTGGAATTAAAGGCATGTGCCACTGTGCCTGGCTCTGGGTAACCTCTGGACCCAAACACATCCCAGCTCTTCTCTTTCTGTCTGGCGTATGGCCCGCTGATGTGACACCCACCTGTTTACAAATGACACAGGGTCATTATGGGAAGTCAGCAGAGCACATAGGTGGCTGAGTGGTTCCCCCATGAAGCACGGAAGCCTGGAATGGAACGAAGAGACTAAAGGGCCCCTGTGAATGTCCTCCCTTTCCTGTCTGTCTGCTGATAGCTCTCTGGGTTTCCAGTTGAAAGGTTCACAACTTGATTTGTGAACGGAGAAGTCCTGAGGGCTTGGACAGAGCAGAGTGAGTGCACGGCAGGTATTACTCCAAGGGAGACTGGCATTTAGGAAATGGGAGTTTCATAGGCGGATAATCTCTCTTGGACCTTTGGATCAGAGGGAAGAAAAGGGCAGGAAGGAGAACAGAATTTTTATAGCCTTGTATATAAAGATCTTCTTGTAAAACCAAACTTCAAAGGGGCAGAGCATATCGCTGCTTTCCGAGGGGTCTCACTAATTATCACAGCAGCTCAGCAAGCAACGCACACTGAAGGAATATTCCTCAGATGAAGAAAATGGCTTGATTACTGGCAAGCAGAAAAATACAGCACGGTGTCTTTCCAGCTTCCCAGTGTGTCAGCAACCTCTGGTAAGCTCCAAGCACTTCTAAAAGAAAAGTCTGTTTAGACCATGCTGGATGCCAGGAGCTATGCCTAGGACCAGGACATAAGGCCCTGGCCCAGAGGGCCCCCCTGTGACCTGGTCACCAATGAAATTTGCAAGTGGTCTATGCTGGCATGGCATGCTAAGCCCAGAGCTATGCATGTGAACAAAGAGAAAAAACATTACGGAGAGGAGGAGTCCCTTGTGCCTAGGAAGGTTCAAGAAGACTTTCCATCGTCTTCACAAGACCTCGAGAGCTGCTCCAGCAGAGAGCTGGATTAACACTTTGAAACATCTGCTGGTTAGAAGACCAACACTCGTTCCTCGGTGCTATGCTTTTAAAATCTTCCAGACTTCATTGTCCACACCCACACCCCTCAGCAAATACGGTGATCTGTGCCGTAATAACCTTACATACCTGCTCACTACTTACCACGTGCAATGTTAATGCTGTGCCGTGAAGTGTTTCATTTATAGATGAAGGTTAGTAGGACATGTCTCTTGCATGTTTGGTCACAGTGAGATCAGATCCTGGCCACTGTGGAGTGTAAATGAATGAGGCCAATGAGTTTCCCCATTTGCATAGAGTCATTAGCCAGGACTTCTGAAGCTCTCAAATCAGTTAGTAGCTTTCATTTAAACAAATAAAGTCAACATTGGCCTTTTGTGTCTTTACCACCCAAATGGCTCTGCTACACCAAACAGGAGAGGGGTTGTCTCCTTGCTTGTAATTTTGTGGGCCACATAGAGGAGCTGATTGACCAAGGTGCCGCCATTTCAGAACTATTCATCTAGATGTTAACGGTGAGTTATCCGTGAAGATTAGGTAGCTTTTCTTTTAAAGCTTCATCTCAACATATTCTTGAGTGGCGGTGTTAAGCCAAAGCGCCTAATTAGAGATGACTTAGAGTAATACCTTCCTTTGTCACTCACATCTCTAACTATGGAAATCCTGAGGCTTTTACCTGCGCCACAGAAACCACACTTCCAAGGACATGCTGATTCCCGTGGCTTGTAGCCTTCTGAACCCAGACAATGTACGACTCTGAGACTCATCTCCACTGTTCCCGTAATGGAATATTTCTGTTACCCCATTCTTCCTGGAGGAGTTAAGCAGAATCTCACAGTGGAGAGCCATTTAGAGCAGTGGTTCTCAACCTGTGGGTCTTGACTCCCTGCCGGTCAACCGACCCTTTCACAAGGGTGGCATATCAGATGTTTATAGCACAATTCATAACAGTAGTAAAATTGCAGATACGAAGTAGCTTTGAAAATCATTTTATGGTGGGGGTCCCCACCCCATGAGGAACTGTATTAAAGAGTCACAGCATTAGGAAGGTTGAGAATTTCTGATTTAGAGAAAAGTGACTAGCCAAAGAATTGATTCTTCAGAGAGTTAGGATAAGTACAATTTTTACCTTGTGTCCTTCTTTTCCTTCTTTGTGTGTGTGTGTGTGTGTGTGTGTGTGTGTGTGTGTGTGTGCTCATGTGTGTGCGTGCATGTGTTTTGTTTTGCTTTGCTTTGTTTTGTTTTTGAGACAGGGTTTCTCTGTACAGCCCTGGGCTGTACTGGAAGCCACTCTGTAGAGCATAATGGCCTACAGACTCTGCCTGCCTCTGCCTCCGGAGCGCTGAGATTATATTCAGTGCTCAACGGTACCTAAACCTCAAATTTTAGCTTTAATTGCTTGAGTTTGCATCTCTGCCTCTGCTTATGGAGTAACTGGGCTATTTAAATGTCACTTGTCCTGCTACAATAGAGGTGATAACTGCACAATGTTCTCAGATTTATGATTTCACAGATACCTGAGCATCTATCTATGGGCAAGGGACCAACCCCTGTGTTTTCAGGGGTTTATCTGCTAGCCTGGTCTAGCTTGTCTCTCCTGTAATTAGGGGTGGCTATGTTACAATTATCTCCATGAGAATGTGAGGGAAAGCAGGTTCAAGACTTCAAGATCAGGAGGTAGGACACGAGGAGAGAGCCTCTCATTCTTTTTCTTCTTCCTCCTGCCTAAAAATGGGAACAACACCAACAATCACGCCAGTTGTATGCTGAGGAACCATTACCCTGCCCTGACTCTATGGTTAATGACATACTGCAGGGAACACATTACCAAGCATCCATACTGGGTGAGTCATTAGATGCTCTGCTCGTGAATTCAATAACAGTTTCTGAGTTATGGACTAGTTATGAGGGTTGAGAAAGAGTTACCAGACCTGAGATCTTAGCAAGGGACTGGTCCAGATCATGGCTCTGCCTCGGCTTCATGGGGGTAGGTCAGAGTAGAGGTTAAACTGGCCTTTGTGCTCACAGCATGTGTAAAATTCTGTTCTGTCTTGTTTTCCTGAGAAACATGTTTAAAACGAGCCATGTTTTGTGACGGAGAAAGGAAAGAAATGAGACATTTCCTTCCTAGTCAAGGGCTGGCTCGGAAAACCTGAGGGCAGAAGCCGGGACTGTTTTGCATTATTGCCCTGATGCTAGTTCACTTCTGCAGGGGAACCAGAGTATCTGAGAGCTCCGAGGCTGCTGGCTCTGAACCTCCTTTTTGACTCGGAAGATGTCCAGGCAGATTACCGGAGATGCAAGGTCAAATAGATAAGAATCTGAGAGTCAAACAAAATTCTCTGTTTAATGCCAACAACTGCCCTTCCAAGCTTGTGTTTGGCCTCTGGTGGACTGTTGGATTAACTGTACGCTCATTTCCTAGTCTATTTGCAGTTAGGCAAAGTAATGAAAGGACTCAAATAAGGACATTCTTGGTGTAAAATAGCAAACACTACACAAATAGTTTGACTTGCCTTTGGGATTATATGCAAGTGCACATATGTGCACATATAAGGGATATATCTTAGCGGTTCCTTTTCTCTGCCTGTAACTTTGCATGGGACTAGACTAGAATGAGTTGCTTCCCCACTAGCATATCTGTGAAAGTCACTTCTGGGCTAATATTTTATTAATATAGCTTCCAACTCGCTCAATGGAAAGTGTTAAATGTTCTGCTCTGGTTGTGATGTAAGTAGTGATGGAGCTTCAAAGTTATGCATCTACTTCCTGCGTGCTCCCTGTTGTAAAAGGAGGGTCAGATACTGGACTGGTGGTCTTTGATGAACCGTTTTCAGATTGGCTGTTTACTTTCCCAACTTTTAGTGGACTCTGAAAAGCAGTATTTAAGGACTCTAGGAGCCCAATGGTCTCTTAGCCTTCTGACTCAAATTGAGCATCTCATTTTCTCCGGGCAACTTGTCACCTACAACAGGTATACCAAGACCCCAGAAAGGTTTAGAAAGAGTAATTAACATGAGGAGAAAAACTACCCCACAATCAATAGCTGTAAATAATAAAACAGCAGCAATGTCCCATATGTCCACTCCCAGAGACAAACATTCTTTTTATAGAGCATTCTTTTTATAGACTCTCATTTCTACAAATGCTCTGTTGGCTACCTAGGATTCCCTCACATCAAAATCAATCGTTCAACTTCTAATGAAGATAGATGGACATTCCTAAGGATGTAGTAATTATGCTTATTGATGTATCAGTGATATATATATATATATGTATGTGTCATATTCAAAAATGACATATTCATTGAGTACACTCACAAATGTGTATTTAGTGAAGCACTTTTTAAAGCATGAAAAGTTGGAAATAGTCTAAAAGCCTACCAATAAGAGAATTGAAGAATAAATTCATGCAATGGATATGCATATTGCAGTAAAACTTTATGTCTTTTGTTACAAAAATGTATGAACAAACAATACTAATTGTAGACCTGTGCGTTCAATATAATGCCATTTATATAAAACCCAAGAAATACAGAGCCCAACTGTTTTGTGTATGGATATAGATAGACTTTGCTTTAAAAAGCATGTCTGACTGTAACTAAAGACCATGTTTAGGGTAGTGGTTATCTCTAAGCACAGCGGGGATGTGAGAAACGTGGGCTCAAGCATATTTCTAACCATCTGTTGACCACAAGAAGATCTGAATAAACCTGGCAAAAGACAGCTGGTCATAGCTTTCAGAGCTTTTTAGAAACTCGTATTGTTTTCTGGACTTTGCCCATCATGTCCAAATGATAGAACTTCCTTAACTGTTCTATGGTGCTGGATATCAGGTCAAAAACTCCAAGCGCACCAGGCAAGCTCTGTGACATTGAAATATGGCAGAAGCCATTTTTGAAATTTTATTATCACACAGGGTTTCACCGAGTTCCTCTGAATGCTCTTGAACTCACTTTGTTGCCCAGGCAGAGCTTGGATTCATGACCCTCCTGCCTCAGCCTCTTGAGTTGTCGAGTAGCTATGCTACGAGAACTGGCTCCCAAATGGTTCCTTGATGGATGAGTATGCCTAGATGTCATTGGTCCATTTATATACATATACTTCAGGGGATGCTGGAGTACAGCTGTGAATAAGCCAGCATGAGGCTGAGATAACCCTTGAGATGCAGCTGCATATAGCATGCAGCGATGTTACATACCAAGCACTTACTACAGGCTACACTGGAAACTTACTGTACTCTTTGAAGTATTTCCAAGGAGAGAATATTATTTTAAGGTCCATTATATAGATGAGGAAATTGAGTTGTTGAGAGCAGTCAGGCCAAGTCCCTTGGTTAAGTTGAAGATGCCAAGAATTCAACCAGTTTCTTTTCTCTTGCACTCTATTCTATACAGCTCTCTTATGACTTGCGCCACAGCCTTTACAAAGATTTCCAGAATTTTTAAATCCAAAGGGTCACGGATGTCCCCATGTGGACATCACTCCCTACACATAGCTTCCTGGCCCTGGCTTTGGCTCTTCAGGGAAGCATTGCTGCCTGCCTAGCCTAGCTCAGTTTTCCTGCATGTCCAGGACAGCAGCCTGGCGACCTTGAAAGTTGTCCTGCCAATGAGACCTTGACTCTGGGGTCAGGTCAGCTGAGGCCTCTCATCGAGACAGCCCAGGAAGTGGGGACATTCATTCACAGTTTAGATCTATTCAACAGCAGGCTCGAAACAGAGATGTTGCAAATCCCATCAAAATCTCCTCCATTATGTGACACACTTTATTAGAACAGCATAAGGGGTTCGGCTCTGCTGGACCAAATCAAGTTGGTCTATGTGGAGTATCACATTTTACATTCAAATCCCTGTTAAACCCTCTGCTTAGGCTCGTGGTTAACAGTATTTTTATATCTGTCTTCAGAGATGACAGGCAGCCCAGCTCTCCAGCAGGCCCAGAGGCCTCTGCGCTGTGTGTAGAGTCAGGCTCTACACATGAAAGACAGCAACCCCACCGCCCCTGTGTCTTCTGATTAGCCCAGAGAAAAGCTGAACCACAAACATCTTTCCAATCTGCCTGGCCCATGCAGGGAAATGGGGCAATCTGGCCTGAAAAGGGATTTAGACTTTTGTTGTGTGAGAGGGAGGGGGGATGGAGCAAAAAAGCTGATTTAAATCCACCCACAATGCATTCCCTCTTGGTGAGATCTCTGAGATAAGATGCAGCCCGGCTGGGGCTCAGACCCCTGCCAGTCAGCACATCTTCCCTCTCCTACCTCACCAATGGGCAGTCTTGGCCCTCAGGCAAAGTCAAATACTCCGGAGATGACTGCGCTGGGTTGTTCAGCACACGCTTGCTCTTTCAGCTTGTGTCTTACGATGTGTTTATTGATGAATAAAACCAGCCTACAACAGGTTTTTCAATAGACTCCTAGGCTGAAGTAAACATCGGTAGTGGGTTATCGGCTATCTGCTTAGCTTCCCAGAAGCTTACTCTGATCATACTACTGAGTATTAGTATTCAAAATAGTAAGAGCTAATTCATAAAATGATCAAGAGGCTCATGTAGCAAAAACTGAGTAAAAATTGTGATGAGTTTATTGGAGACATTTCTCTAAAACTGTATGTTTATGTCCTCTCTCCCAGTGGAGAGCAGAGCCCCGCCGCCGATACTGAAATTACACATAGTTGCTATAGTGATTCTTTTAATTGTAATAGTCAACAAAATATTACCATATTTTATCACATAATTTTATGTTCATGTGAGAGGGTTTGGGGGACATATACATGTATATGTATATACATACATATATGTATTTTAATCATCCAAAACCATGTGGATGGATAACATTTATTCTGGCTCCAAGCAAGCCATCTCTTTTTCTTTCTCACTGTATACATTTGACTGTGGCCACTATTGTGCTGGTACAATAAACGGGCAGGGCCCACAAAAGTTCCTTTCCTGTAGGTAGGTATGAGGCCAGTGTTGCCTCCAGCCTCAGCCGGGGAACACCTGGGTCTGTCCCAGGATGCCTTGCACTGCTGCTAGCTTCGGTGTAGTGTTCCTTCAAATGTAATTATCAGGACAAGTCTTGAGCGACCTCTTGTTGCTGCTGTATTTGGGAAACAGCATTCAGATGCAGATCGGCCTGAATCCCAGCAACCCATTCAACCCTGTGTATGCGAGAGTGTGTGTGCACACGCATTTGTGAATACACATCACCCGTGTATTTGCACTTATTCAAGTGCCCCCTAGAGCATTTAAAACCCCACCGTAAGAAGTCCAAATGAGGAGAAACGCTGATATTTTTCCCAGGCAACTTTGTCAATTGCTTTTGTGCTCTTATAAATATTTCATAGCAAATATTTAACATGATTCTTTCACCAGTCGGATCCGCTTTGAAATGCTTCTCAAAGTGAATTCTCCACTAACAATAGCTTGATGCTGCATTTTTTTTTTTTTTTTTTCTCTTAAGCACAGGGTCTGCTGCCATAGCAGCACGATTTTTTTTTCCCCCTTTATGGAAAAGAAAAGATACTTTGCATTAATTCAGTACTCCAGGAAGATGGGGGAGGGGAAAGGCGCAGCACATGCGCACCTCGGATCAATGCGGAGCCACAGCTTACCTTGCCCTCCCCTCCCCCAGCGCGCCTGCGATTATCGCGCAGCCGACATTAGAACTATAATGGGAAGTGACACGTTTATGTAAATGATCCACAAGCGGATTTTACTCTTGTAAAACAGAGCAGTTACTTTGGGCTTTCTAATTATTTCATGCCTTGTGGTTCTCTCTGGTGGGGCAGAGCGACTCTTCTTGAAAAGTGGTCTGTGATTGACAGACTTCTGTCCCCCTGGAGCTCATTAGGGCTCGGGCTTTCAAAGATGGGAAATAACCCTAGCAGGCACCAAGAAAGAAAGAAAAAAAAAAAAAAAAAAAAAAGAAAATAAAAAGAAAAGAAAGAAAAAAAGAAAAGCAAATAAGAAAGGGTGGCGGTGGTAAAGAATTTACTCTAGCATCAACAACGCTGTAGTAGATTCATTTGTTCATATTTATGTTTTGTTGGAGAATGATGCTGCCAGGAAAGGGCACTGCTGCCTTCTAGATCCAACCAAGCTCTAGTTAGGTGTGTTCGATTTCTAAAACCCATGTGTAGAACACCAGGTGTGGTGTAAAACAGAAAGGGTACGAATCACCACTAGGATTTTACGCCATGAAAATTGCACCAGGCTCTAGTCCCCATTGTCACCCTGAAGACACAGCGTGACCCATTCCTTAGTCAAATCAGCAGAGAATCAATGAAAGGAGGAAATAAATGGAGTGCTCGATTAGGACCCTAGTGAGGAGTCTGGGATGGGGATGAGATGCCGGGAAGACTTAAACATCGATCGTCCACTTCTTATTGATGCATTGGAAAACCTAGATGGCTACTGTCCGTGCACCCCAACTAGCCTGGGTCAGAAGCAGACCGAGCAGGGTCTGGAGAGAGCAGGAGCTACTGTGGGGGTCTCACAATGTTCTCCAAAAGTGCTTGGGTTGAAGATGGCCTCCAGGGTGATGCTGCTTGGAAGAGCTGTGAGACTTTCAGAAAAAGGGGCCTAATTGAGGACCCTAGGACACATGGAACATTGTGCTGAAAGTCAGCATGGAACCCTGGCTCCTTCCTCTTTGCGTGCTAAATGTGAGGTGGGCATTTTCCTCTGAGGCTTGCACCCCCCCCCCACCTCCCACATCCCCTACCCCCTCCCACACACACACACCACAGGCCCGAAGCAATGGGCCCAAACAATCATGTACCGAAACATCAAAAACAGGCCAAAGTAAAGCCTTCATCTTTGTGGGACTCTGAAGTATTTCATTACACAGTGAGAAGCTGACTGAAACAGCAGTTGACACGGGGTCTCTAATGAGTGAGGCTGGAGGTAAGGAGGCCATATGCAGCAGCTCAAAGGCCATGGGGCCAGAGTCCCAGCCACTACACTGAGATGTGTAAAACTGGACCTTCTTACTTTCTACATCTGACTTAACTCTCAGACCACAGAGCTCTGGATAGTAAGGGGGAACTCACCTTCTTCTTACAGTTCATTCAGGTTCCTCAACAGTAAGTAGTATATCCTTAAGACTGGCTTTACCTGGCTTCTTTTGGATGACACCTAATCCCTAAAGGCCAGCCTACCTAGATCAGTCCTAACCAATTTTAAGAGTGTGAATAGTAAATACTTCCTCAAAGTCAACCCGGGTCTACCTGAGGGCCTTGACAACAGCAGCTGAGCCATGGCAAGAGATGACCGACCGAGGAAGAGAGGCCATGTCACAGCAGCAGATGCCACCACAACAGATCCCCACCCCCCTCACAGGGTGGGGAGTATATAAGGCTTGTCCCTTCCTTAATAAACTGAGCTTGTTGCTTTGACCTGCACCCAGAATCTATGACATTGATTTCATGTCTATTTGCCCCCTCCCCCAAGGGAGACCTGTGGGACCCTGTAATAAGGTTCAATGACTTTCTCTTCTCAAAAGTCCCTGCAGCCTATGCTTGCTTGACTAGGTGTGAGCTTTGAGGCCTCATATATGCTCAAGCCACATGCAGTGTCTCAGTTCACTTCCTGTTGCCTACAACATGTAGAACTCTCAGCTACCTCTCCAACTCCACATCTGCCTGCACACTGCCATGTCCCACCCTGATGATAGCGGACTGAACCTCTGAAACTGCAAACCAGCCACAATTAAATGTTTTCTTTTATAAGAGTTGCTGTGGTCATGATATCTTTTCAGAGCAATAGAAACCCTAACTAAGATAAGGACCCTTGTGAAAAAAAAAAAATCGCAGTATGGTAGCATATGCCTGTATTCTTAGCAATGGGGAAGCAAAGGCAGGAGGACCTCTGAGGCTTGCTGGCCATTCAGTCTATCCTGGTGGATGAGATCCAGCTTCAGTGAGAAATACTGTCTAAAACAATAGGGTGGAGAGACTGTGATGAAGACCTCATGTCTCCTCTCTCTCTCTCTCTCTCTCTCTCTCTCTCTCTCTCTCTCTCTCTCTCACACACACACACACACACACACACACACACACACACACGCACACTTAAATAGAGATTGATTTCTGGAGAATCTCCTTGACTTTGGGCTGAACTTAGAGAATATCTTCCAACAAAGTATGTTAAAGCAATGTTGAGTGGCTCAGGATATTAGGTCAAATTCTGGAATTCCAGTTCTCAAAGACTAATGAAAACAAATGTCTGTTGTTTTGATCTGCTAAATTTGGAACAACTGGTTAGCAGTAATTGACAATACAAGGAACTGATGTATTCTCACTTACCAAGAAAATCCAACAGAATCGGCAAGCTGGTCGAGAGAGTGGCATTGGAAAGTCGTTCTAAAGTAGGAGTTCTTTCAAAAAGAAATAGTGTTTTCTTATCCTGGCAAAAACCAACTAGAAGACAAAGTATTATGCACCCAGCTTATGCTCTGTCTTTACTGTTGGAGATCCCCAAGTTGCCTTCAGCTGGTCAATACAAGAGTCTGGCTCATTCCAGTGCCCATGTTTCTCTTCCAAGCCACAGGCTCATGTGCTCTGGCTCACTTTGTTATTTGCTGGGCACCAGGGTTCCATTTTGAGTTGGGCAATGAAAAGAAGGAGCAAAAGAAGGGGTGTAAGGAGAGGCACTATGAACCAGTGTCACAAATTTAGATTCTGTGAAGATGGGACCCCTTTGAAGACAGTTTCATTCTGAAGCCAAGAGACTGGAAGATGGGAACCTGATTATCCACTTATTTGAATAAACCCCCAGGGCATATTTATTTGCATTGATTAAAACTATTAGAAGTGAAGATTTTTATGCAAAGTTTAGGAAACATATTTTTTAAAGGGATGCCAGACTGCGTGGTTATATTTTTTTCTAGATTAGTCCAAACAAGTTTATTGTCTTCATGAATTAAATAGGAGGTGAAAAAATGATAAACTCTTTAGATGTGGATTAGGGGAGAGACGTAAGTATGAGTCAGGTCTTAATCAGTGCAGGGCAAACACTGGTTCCTGAACTCAATCTGTATTCCCCCACATCGCCATATCTTGTGACTGCCTTGTTTGTTTTAAGTCTGTTGTCTATGAGATCTTGTCTCAGAAAATGAGTGCAAGAACAAACAATTTTAAATAACACAGACTACCAAAAAACTCAAAGATACTATAGGCAAAGAATGGGGGAAAAGCAAAGAAAGATGTTTCAGAGACCAAAGGCATACAAGAACACTCAATGAAAAGATGAAGGAGAAGGAGGTCTGCATTGGAAGTAAAGGGAGATGAGGCCTGCTTCATGGGAGTTAACCACATCTGAGGGCTCTGTGGAGGAAATGTGAATGATAAAGGCATTAGGCGAACAAACCTATTACAAGCATATGAGGGCATACATCCCAGAGAAGAGTAGAACAAGAGCACTCACAGTCTGTCACCCATTGCCTGGGTCTACTGTGATAATTCGGGTATCTGGTCTTATTTTCCCTTCTTGGGTAGGTGACATTTTTTCAGAAGAGGAAACAGTAAGCCAGAGAGGTCAGGTATTGTGTTTATCTTCACAAAGTTTGTGAGTAGCAGAGACGCAACTGCATCTAAATCTTTCAGCATCTGAAGCACAGTATCTGAGACCAAAGGCGGGAGAGATGGACTTTTGAAAGATGTTCATATTAAGTGTAACTGGTGCAGCTTACCAAATGCAGGCAATGCATAGCCCCAAGTACCATCCCACGAAGCAGCTAGAAAGAGATGCAGAACTTGGCCTTCTATGGTATAAGAAGGTAACCTGGAGGGAGGAGAGAGACGAAGTGTTTCCTGCTGTACAGTTAGACTCCAAGGGTTCGTTTATTATAGGAAGCGACACATTAAAACAAAGAAGGTTGTATAGGCTAAAGGTTCATGCTTGCTTCTTTATGTAGGACTCGTATTTCATAAGATGACAAGTGGGTTTTTCTATATGATTAAGTGTGAGGGGGTTTAAATGCAAGAGGGGAAAATGTGTGCACGAAGAAGACATGAGTGGGCAAGACAGTGGAGATCCTCCAACGGAGAGACACTTAGAGAGACCACGCAATGCATAGTTGGAATTCATGAAGTGTCTTGTTGTAAGATTGACTTAGAGACTCTTATACGAACTTCAACAAAGGGGAAGAGAAATCAATTGTATCATTCTGAATACTTCTGGGTTTCTTACATAAAATGCTGAAAGAGGCCAGGTCAGGATGCTTGTTTTTATATGGGATCAGGGCAGCCAGTTTGACAAGAGGACAGCTAAATCTGATATATATATATATTCACATTGGTACATCAAAAGCCACCACATATCAAAGACATCCTATATCAAAAGTGTGGAAAAACTAAAGTCAAACCTTTTATGTGAAAAAGTGTGCTACCTAGAATCCATCTTGCAGAAATAATTGATGGTATTCATGAAGATTTTGCTTGCTAGTATTTCTGGTGTTTCAACAGAGGAAGAATAAGACAAAAATGAACTGCCCAAGTAACTAATTAACTGATGGCAAATACTTACAATTGAAGATGATCCACCCACACGAGTGTGCATGGTGGAATGATTCATTCATTTGGAAATACCTACTGGGTGCCTTCCATGTGACCAGTTTTGTTTTGGGCACAAAGACCACAACTGAATACTATTGTCCTTCTGGAATTAACATTCTAGAAGACAATAAAGATAATGAGTAGGTAAAAAAAAAATACACACACACACACACACACACACACACACACGTATATAATTTGAATAGTGGTGACTGCCATGTTGAGTTAAAAAGGGGGGGTGGGCAGAAGAAGATTGACTCAAGTATAAAAGTAATGGCTGTTTTATGACTCTCGAGAAATCCACTTTGGAGGTCCTGGCACCTGGACGGCTGAGGTAGAATTGCTGTGAGTCTGAGGCAGACTCCTGTCCTGGAAACCCAAGGGCTTTTCATGTGCTTCTTCTGTGAATGTCACATGGCGCCCCCTCCCATTGTGACTGCTCTAATGCATAGAGGCTCTGCTGTCTCCTGTGGTGGAAGGGGTGAGGCTGCTTGCACTACTGCTGGGACAACTAAGAGCTCTTTCCTGGATTCTTTTAAGCCTTTAAAGCCTTCTACGTCATCTGGTGGGGGGATCTGAGAAGTTTGCAGTGTGCAATCAGCTCCTTGCAGCGGCCAGGGAGGCCATGTGCCTTCTTCTTCACAGCCACCAGCAAAGAAAAAAAATGACACAGCCTTACACGGAAGGTAATTCAGCTTTCCCTAGTCTCACACCCCTGGATAAAAGTTTCCCTAATGTCGGTGCTTTGAATCTCTACCTTTTAGAGGGCACATTTCTCAACCACAGACAAAGAACTTGCTCATTGACTCCAATAGATCTTGCCAGTATAGCACAGCATAACCAAAATCCCCACGACACAGGACAGGTGGGTTGATTAAAAGAAAATCTGTAATTCATTCCAGAGAACTGTCAAGTCTTAGTCCACTTTCCTGAGAGAGACGGAAAAGCATATACCTGCTGGGTCAACAGTCAGTACCTGAGCCTTGCCAATCTACTGTGGCAATAAAAATGTCACACCTGACAAGGCAGCTGCAGTTGTGACAAGTAAACGCCAAGTTTTTGTAATCTGCTGTCATCCTCTCCATCTAGCTTTGAAAGGGCCAGATAATCCACTCAAAGAGGGGCGAGGGAACCGCATTGGTATCTTCTAATCTTGAAGAGGGCTAGCAGGTGCTTTAATTACTGCTGTGTTATTTGGCCTTGGAGTGGGGGACTGTTTGCCTGGGTTTGAACTCAGTACCTTTCTGCTACAGGTGAGGATACCGGTATGGAGACTGTGCCAAATACCAAATATATCTTTTTCCATGACATATTTGAGGACAAGAAACTGACCACTCATAGAGCCGGACCATTTGCTGTGAGCCACACCTGGGCCAAGTTTCTTCTAGCTTTCTACTTGTCATCCACAGACTTGCATGATGCTGCCTCAGATCTCTAGGTATTGTTCACTTCAACCCTATGACTGGATATTTGTCTTCACTTACTACAGCATCACCCAAGAAAACGGCCATAAGTCTCTTTGAGAAAGAGCTGGGGACAGTTACCATGTATACTTATTATTATTATAATATTACAAAATCCTTGTCCAGGGACCAGCAGTTCTATCACTAAGGAATTTCTGGTGCAGCTCAGTTGGTGGTGTGCTCACCTGAATGCAAGCAGCCCCAGGTTTGACCCCGAGCACCACATAAATCGAGCATGGTGGTGCGCACCCATCATCTCAGCACCTAGAATGTGGGGACAGAAGAGTCAGAAGTTCAAAGACATCCTCATCTGTATAGTGAGTTTGTTTGAGGCCACTTCTTTCTTTCTTTCTTTCTTTCTTTCTTTCTTTCTTCCTTCCTTCCTTTCTTGCTTTCTTTTTTCTTCCCATGTGTTCCAGGCTGGCCTTGAACTCCTGACCCTTATGTCTCCTACCCTCTGAGCCAAGTGAGATTACAATTAAGGCAAAACACCAGATCGTTTGTCCTTGCTTCTCTTTGATGGAACAGCATTCATAGTGGCTGTCTGTGGCCCCTAGATGATCATCCATACCAATCCTTGGTCCCCCGTTGACAGAACAGTTTGGGATGTATCTTAGTCACTTTTCTGCCACTGTGAAAAAGCATCAGGACCAAGGCAACTTACAGAAGGGCTTGTTAGGGCTCACAGTTCCAGAGCATTAGAGTCCATGGCCATCACAGTGGGGAGCATGGCCGCAGGCAGGCAGGCATGGCGCTGGAGCAGTAGCTGAGAGCGATCATCGTATCCAGACTGAGACTTTGCGAGCCTCTGGAGACTGAAAGACTATGGGGACGTTGATGTTGGACTAAATGCACTTTGCACTGTAATATGTCCACAAGCCGATGGGAGGGGGATGTGGAGGTCTGAATGAGAATGGCCCCCATAGACCCAGATATTTGAATGTTTGGCCCTCACCTGGTGAATCTGGTGTTGGTTTCCAAAGCCCACAGCATTTCCCTAGTCCTCTCTTTCTCTGCCTCCCTCTCTCTGTCTTTCCCTCTTTTCCTCTGCTCTCCCTTCCCCTCCCCTTCTCTCCTTTCTGTCCCTGATTGCTGATAAGGATGCAGGTTCTCAACTTCCCACCATGATGATGATCGTGACTCATCCCCTGAAACTGTAAGTCCCAGTAAAATCCTCTGTAAGTTGCACTGGTAATTGTATCTCAGCATGGCAAAAGAAAAGTAACAAAGGCAATGCCTATCTGTTTAGCCCCTTGATGTCTATGTTCTTTCAACCAAGTAATTTTCCATGGGGTTAGCCATGACCTGTATTCTGCTCTTACCCAATACAACAATGGTACCTAATTAGCCTCTGGTGACCAGGTAATGCCACTTAGCCTGTAATGTTTAGGACTGAGCTAGCTGTGAGTTCAGTTACTATTGTAGATCGGGGTCTTCAGAGAACATCCTCTGAGATAAACATTAGCAGAGAAGATGACAAGGGACTCCTCTGGTCATGTCTATGGGAGGGTTACTAGACTGAGTTCATTAAGGTGAGAAGACTCACTGTGGATGTAGGTGGCACTATCCACTGGGCTGGGGTCCTGGACTGAGAATAAAGGGGAAAGCAGTGTCCTTTGTTACAGCCACCTCACAACACTGCCTCCATGCCTTGCTTGCCGCGACAGCCTAGTATCCTCCAACCGTGAGCCAAAATAGACCCTACCTTCAACTGATTTGCCAGGTATTTTGTGGCAGCAAGGGGAAAAGCACTTAATGTAAGTCAGGGAAAGGGACTTGGCTTTCATAAGCCAGCATCTTCCACCCACTGGAAGTTGGTAGCTGATGGCCCCATTGGCAAGGCAATATCTACCTTCATCCAAGACTTCAAAGGGAACTGAAGCTTCAGGTCTGTGGCCATCATCAGCTGGATGAGTAAGTATCCAAGCTTGAAAGAAGAAAGGATCCAGGAGATACATCTTAGCATCTACAGTTACTTTGCTAAATAAGAACACCACCAAAATAGTTTGGCGGTGTAGCCAGCAAAGGCCACACTGATGCCCAAGATCTGGGGCTTCTAGGTGTCCAAGAGTTGCTGTCAGGTCCATACAGAGCTGCGTGGCATGCCCCATCTGGGACCAGGGCATCATATGTGCTTGACTTGCGGCCAGGGCCATGTCAGGATCTGTGGCACTGCTGTAGCCAGGATCTGTGTTGATGTCTGAGGCTCCTGTTGCCATCAAAGGTCATATGGATGTCTGAGATCTGGACCAACACCTTGGACCATGTGTGGGTTTGAGGGCCACACTGCCAGTGGACCCATGCAAATCTAAGTGACCTGTACTGCCAACCAGGACCAAGGTAATATCCAAGCCCAGGCTGCTGCCAAGGACCATGTCTGGGTCCATAGCCCAACCACAGCTGGGGATTTTATTGATGTTCATGGCCCATAGCATCACTAAGGGCCACATGCGTGTCAAGGGCCTGGGCTGTCACCTAGGGCCAGATTAGTGTCTGAGGGTTGAGCCTCTGCTGGGCCATGCAGATCCCAGTATCCTGTGCTGTCACCAATGGCCATGGTGTCATCCAGGCATGGGCTGCCATGGGCCATGTCTGGGTCCATGTCTCTGCCACAGCCATGATCGGCGTCGATGGCCGTGGTTCCCCTTATCACCGAAAACAGTGAGGCTAGGGCTGCACAGAGTTGCTCCTGCCCCTCACTGGCTGTGGCACCAGGGAGAACTGTCCCTGTCCCTCGCCGACTGCAGAAGTCTGGAGAGCAGGCCCCGTACTTCCACAGGGCAGCACAGTAGAGCTGTCCCTGCTCGCCAGGGTGAAGGTGAGTGCCCTGAATGGGATAGCCAGCACAGTCTGTCAGGTTGGCAAAGGAAAGATAGCCCCTTTGCCCTCGCCCCGTGCTGCCTACTACATGTGGGGAAAGCTGGTCCTGGGGTACCGGGAGTAGGTGAGCTGATTCTGCCCCTCACCAACTACCGCACTTGGAAGAGCGGGCGTGGCGCCTTGCCTGGACAGCACACTAGAGCTGACCCTCTTGGTGGGGACACAGGTGAGCTGGCCCGTGGGTGAGAGAGCAGGAGAACTGCCCCTGCCCCTCCCTCATATGCCATGGGGTAGGAAGGGTAAGGGAAACATGGCTCCCACCCCCCACCCGCTGCTTGCCATCTGCAGCAGGCAGGACAGCTGGCCTTAGGGGTGTGGAAAGGGAGGAGATGCCCCTGCCCCTCACCGAGTGCAGCAATCAGGAGAGTGGACCCTGCACCTGGCCTGGACCAAACAGTAGAGATGGCCCTGGTGGTGTGAATTCGAGTTCGGGTGAGCCAAATCTGAGAACCTGAGGGCCCAAGGGCGGGAGAACTACCCAGGCTCCTTGCTGCCTACTGCACCGGGTGAGCTAGTCAGGACAGTGCTGGAAAGCTTGACTAGGTGGTGACGACCAGGGAAAGCTGGCGGGCTGACAAACCCAGCCATCACCAAGGCCCAGAACCAGGACTACGAGTAGCCCAACATCCATCCCATCTGTGAACTGCTGGGGCATGTGAAGGAGCCAGACCTGCAGACTCAAAGCTCCAGGGTCTCCGTGACACAGGGCAACAACAGGGCATCCGAGAGGAGTCCCAGTGAGGGCCCAGTATGGACAGTGCAGCAGAAGCCAGAGGCCTCGAATCACTCATTGCGCTGAACACTTGCAGTTGATGGGTCTATGCTCACATGTCATTATCATGTTTGCCTTTTTGTGTGTCTATACTTTCTAACATTCCATCGACTTAATACCTCTGTAATAAATTGGTATTTTGACTTTTCACTTTTCTAAGAATAAAGTGGAACATATACACAAGAAGTTAGAAATAAAGTCTTCTTAATCCTCATTCATTTTAGCTATTTAATTTAAAAGATTTAAGCTCCTGGTTCTCAACCTGTGGGTCTTGATCCCTGCAAGGAGTCAAATGAGCTTTTCACAGGGGCCAAATATCAGATATCCTGCATATCAGATATTTACACTGCAGTTCATAACAATAGCAAAATTATAATTATGGAGTACCAATGAAAATAAATTTATGATGGGGGGTCACAATATGAGGAACTATATTAAAGGGTCACAGCATTAAGAAGGTTGAGAACCATTGATTTGAGTTGCACCCTTTATTGATTTAAGTTGGGCAAAACCATAAAAGTGAATGAGGAAAATAAGGTAATGTTATAATTAAAAATACTGACACATTTTTTGTTCTTTTAAAATTAAAGATTATATTGCCATCTTATTGTAACTTTCATTCAAGCACTCAAAACCCCTTAATAAGTAATTGTTATAAATCCTATTTAATTTGGTGGATAAAATAACAGGGGTCCAGCCAAACTTCTAAATTGCTGATTGAAAAGATGCCTTTAGAGTCTGGTTTGCAATCCCATTCCCTAAGTCTGCTGCTCAGCTCTCTTTTCTGCAAATAAAGTTTAGGTCAAGGACATTCAATACCCAACTCACCAGCTCTAAGATGGGCCTGTTAATTACTTGAGCTCATTAACTTTATGTGTCATTATTAGAGCAAGGAAGCAAATAGGGAAGTGGAATAAAGGAAGGAAACAGGAAATAATAAATTCATTTCCAAAGACGGTCAGGTCTTCCCCAGCGAGTGATGCGCTGGATGGCGGTTTGCTCCAGGGGCGTGTCTTGGCAAATGCAGTTATTTTGACAGAGTGCTTAGGGAGTAGAGACATGGTTAATAAGCCAAAAATCTTGGGACTAAGAGCTATGTTCCAAAAGAGAGCTGAGTTTTTCTACCAGTTTCTTCCATATGTCAGCTCCATACAGAGTAAGTCAACATTGAAGCTGCTTGTAGAGAATGAAAATGAAATAGTCTTTGAGGAAGGAATCTGAGACGGAGGGAGGGAGGGAGGAAGGGAAGGAGGGAGCAGAGGGAGGTCTACACAGGCATACTGTCTGGGTATGGTGTTGTACATCTATAACCATAGCACCCAGTAGGCTGAGGCAGGAGGATCATTCTGAGTTCCAGGCCATCCTCAGCTACAGAATGAAACAGACAAGCAAACAAATGGCAAGATTTTTGTTAAGTGACTTGAACCTGAACATAATACATGATGCTGAAGCTCATTACTTGGTCTGTGTTGATGGCATTTGGATCATAGGAATCTGTCTTTCTTCATAGGGAAATCTAGGGATAAGTAATAGCTGCAATTCACTTCTTGAAAATAGTCAAGAAATTAAGAAGGTTCACATAAAGAAAGAAAAGTGTTCATATATCTACGTGCTTAGTACACTTCTACTATATAAGCATACACAAAATCTTTATATTCTAGATGTCTACCTAACTAGAGTCTGAGACACTGCAATTGTAGTGGTTAGTGTTATGCGCCAACTTGACAGAACCCAGAGTCACCATGAAGGATGAACAAACCCTCCATTAAGTAGTTTTTGTTGGAGTATTTCATCCCCAAAACAGGAAAGAAACTAAGCTAATGATTGGTGACTGGAAACTGTACTGTTCTCTCCACTTTTCCGTAGACTTGTTTTTGTTTCTGCAAAATAAAAAGCATAAAGAAGGAGGGCGAGAGAGAATGAACCTAAAAGGAGGTGATTATTCATGGCGGAAGTGATCTGCCTACTTGCCAAAGCAGGATGGCGTTTCCAACACTCTGTCAGACTCACATCTTTTGAGTGACAGGCTGTGGGGATGGGGAGGGCTCTGGGCCCTCAGCCTGGACTTTGCCAAGTGGTAAATCTAATCTTTTCATTTTCACTCTTTGATAAAATTAACTGACCAGAGTCATATTTAGGCCTGTGTGAAATGTTATCATTTCATTGCTCAAATCTTTTTTCATTCTGAAGAAATTACCATTGCTGGGGCTTTGGGGGCTTTCTTTAGGTGCTGCAATGTGAACTGAGGCTCCAGGAGGAAATGAGCCACACTTACCTTAAAGACTCTACATGGCAGACTGATTTGAAGTTCTATTGCTGTAGAAACCTAGAATGTTGCAGGTCCACAGCCAAGTTGTCTGGGGCTATCTTTAGCCCCCTTAAAACTATTCATTGCCCACCTCTGTGTCTGACCTAACATGCTTCTATTTTGGAATTTAACAGACTGTTAGCGTCCACCAACCCAGCCGGTAAGAAGGTCAGCAGATAGCATCTGAGGCTTATGGCAGGGGTATGTGTAGTCACACCACACCCCCAGCTTTGCTGGAACCCTCACGTGCTTGATGTTCCCACCTTGGTTTATATACTTCACACACACACACACACACACACCCATTACCACATTGGAACATGGAGTTGGAGGTGCCTTGCCTCTGTGTGCCTGGGTCATAGTCACTCTTTAGCTCCAGAATGAACTACCTCTTATTCCCTTTGAGGTGAGCGCTATATTTTCACATGGGCATATGCAAAAAGATTTTAGAGACACATGTGCCATTCAATCAGAAGCAACTATGACCTGACCATGGAAATTTAAATGTTGAACTATGGAATAAATGAGACTATTTCTATGAAAATATATTTGCCTAACTTATAGTGTGTGTGTGTGTGTGTGTGTGTGTGTGTGTGTGTGTGTATCCCATGTAAGTACAGGTTGCGGGGCTTCCTTCACGATGATTAATTGCTAATTCTTAAGAATTTGAAGTTGCCTTTGTCTTTGCAGAAACTGGTAATTTAACCTCATGTTCTGAGCAGAAACCCAGGACAATGTACATTCTGGGAGGAGGAGTTTGCAAATGATGAGGTGCAGGAAACCAAACAAGGATCAAAAGTGAGAAGTCCTGCCCTTCACACTCAGGACACAGACTGAAAATGCCACCCATTCAAAATCTCTGCAGAGGTAGCAGTAACTTTGTACAGAAAGAGGGGCAAGTTTGGGGCAGGATATCATCATGGGCCACTGGGCACAAGGTACAAATATGGTTCTTTATTCTTCAACAGTTTATTACTGCTTAAGTGGCAGTAAGGTTTTAGGCTAAAGCTCCAGAGTTTTCTGAATAGCAGGAAAAACACAATGACCAAGCATATTTTTTCAGTTAGAAAAGCAATACTGAGATGGCTCCGTTAGGAGCACCGGCTGCTCTTGCAGAGGACCCTGGTTCAATTCCCGGCACCCACACGGCAGCTCACAACCATTTGTAACTCCAGTTCCAGGGGATCTGACACCTTCATGCAGACATACATACAAGCAAAATGCCAATGCACATAAAATAGGAATAAATAAATCATATAAAAAATAGAAATTAGCTGGGCGTTGGTGGCGCACGCCTTTAATCCCAGCACTCAGGAGGCAGAGACTCTGTGAGTTTGAGGCCAGCCCGGTCTACAGAACTAGTTCCAGAACAGGCTCCAAAGCAATACAGAGGAACCCTAGCTCAAAAAAACCAAAAACAAATAAATAAATAAACAAACAAACAAATAAATAAAAACTCCATATTTTTTAAAGCAATACCACCAAGTACCCACTATTTACCTAAGACCGAGAGAAATGATGGTGACCATGGTGGTGGTTTAGAGAGCCATGAGAATTGGTTCTAAAAATCTGCATAGCATTCCTAGCCACAGACTACTATACCCAGGACTAGTATGGAAGCAGTTTGTGCTTGGTTTAAGACTCTGCTGTCCCCGCCTTAAATTTCTCCTTCCCATCACTGAAGACTGCATCAGAGCTTTGCAAGTGCTAGGCAGCACCCTACCCCAAGTTCCAGCTCCGATTACCACTTTGAAATTCTTAATACATTTGAAAACAATGTTTTCTTTGCTTTGTGTCTCAAAAACTATGTTGCAAGTCCTAACTTCCCTTTAAAACTAGATCAAGCCTATCCTATAGGTCCATGAACCCTATTTCCCAGAGCCTTTATCTCTTTAAAAACCTATTCCTGACCTTTTTAAAGTGGACACAATTCCTTTAAGTAGTTTACAGAGCTCGTGTGCTGGACCTCAGCTCACCTCTCCGGCTTGGACCTTGGACCATTTTCCTTGTCATCCACATCCTAGACCCCTTGAGTCCTTAACACACCATTTTCCTCTGGCCCCAGGACCATTGCAAAGGTTTCCTTTAGTGAGAATTCTCTTTCTGAGCCCTGCTACCTCAGATCTGGCTATTCCAGTTTGTCCTTAACCTCTGAGTTCAGACTTATTTCCATTTTATTCTTCTTCATTTTATGTTATTTTTGGCCTTTGGAGACAGGGTTTCCCTATGCCTGTGTAGACCAGCCAGTCTTTGAACTCATGACAAACCTCCGCTTCCAGAATGCTGGAATTACAGTATTCCCAGGCCTAGCTGTGGATTTCTTTTCAATCTCCTGACCCATCAGGCTGGCTCACCCCTGGATACACATTCCCCTAGCACTCTCTGAGTGATTACCACAATTCCTGATTAACTCTTTGTAGACTTATCTGATTGTACAAATGTCTCCATTTATATTGACTCCATGCTAGTGCAAAGCACTCAACAGCCACTCAATAAACAGTGACATTGAAAGGCAGAAGGCTGTGCAGGCTGGGAGAGCACTGGGAAGGGGCGTAAGTGAGGAGACTGGAAGTGGGAGTTGACTACAATGGGGTAACCCCTGATAGACACTGCAACACATCTGGGCGCCCGTGGCTGTACTTTCCGGGTTCAGACCCCTAACAGCTCTAATCTAAAGTCATTGTCCAAATTAGACTTTGGTAGAGGGAGAAATGAATACACAGAGCTGAATCACAATGAATTCCACTTCCTGGTGGTCAACTTTGGCATCTCAGTAACTGGAGCCAAGTGCGGTGTGTCCAACATCAAGGTCGCTAAGGTGTGTGGGGTGCACAGTCATCCCAGGCATTTGTCTAGCATCTAACCACTGACTCCTTTACTTAGCGGTGCTCTTCCATTTGATTGTCCCTCCCCCTTGCCAGACATTTAAAATGCTTTCTTACAGTTCTCTAACTCGACTGTAGCTCCGCTGGTCTGTGTGCTTCCTTGTCTTTTCTTCAGCAACCTGCTGAAAGCCACACGGGCTTGTCTTTGATTCCGTGTTTGAGATCTTCGAAGCATCCCTGGGTCAAAGTGTCTGCTATGTGTTGTTATTGAAGGCAGGAGAGAGTCAGCCCTTCCCTGGGCTGCAGGAACCCCACCCGTCCCTCTGTTGCTGCCCTTCCTCACTGTCTGCCCCCAGCTCATTCATTGGGGTCCTGGATGCTCTTTGTTCTGATTCCAAAAATAGACGTTCTGCAGGGCTCTCTGAGAGGGAAGCTGGGCCATCTGAAAACTTTTCGTCTAGAAAAGACAAAGATGCTGGAACTTCTCTTTTCTCAGATTTCTTTTTATGTACATTGGTCCTTGCCCACATGCATGTCTGTGTGAGGGTACCATATCTCCTGGAAGTGGAGTTGCAGACAATTGCATGGGGTTGCTGGGGACTGAACACCAGGTCCTATGGAAGAGGAATCTTAACCGCTGAGCCATCTCCCCAGCCCCCAAACTATAACTTTCCTCAGCAACTACCAAAGATGGTTTTTACGAATGACATTCTATGGCTTCTTCAAGGAGGAACCACTCTTCCTAGACTGGGCATCCATTGGCTGCTGGTGTCCTTCATGTGTTTTCTGAGTGTGACACGCCCTGATGATGTAGCCAGGAATACAGGAAATGGGGGTCACAAAATATACTATGTACCTTTCTAGATCAGGGGTTCTCAACCCGTGGGTCGTGACCCACTTAGGGTCACATATCAGATCTTTATATTACAATTCATAACGGTAGCAGTGAAGTGACAAAAAAAATAGTTTTATGCTTGGAGGTCACCACAACATGAAGAGCAGTATTAAAGGCATTAGTAAGGTTAGATACCACTGTTCCAGATGTAAATGTTACATACATATCATTCATTATTTAAATATAAATTTTAAATAATTTCAGATGGATAAAGTAGTGCATTGGAGGATAATTGCTTTTTCCCAGGATTTGGAACACTCCATCATTCTGGGAGTACTCTATCTTTCAACTGTGTTGGTCCCATTTTTCGCCTCACTCTGCCCCCTTTATCTTTCTATTTGTTGAATTTCTCTTGGGATGTTGCTCCTGGTTTTCTCAAACTTCCCAGGAATTTTATTGATTTATCAGCCTCTCCTCCCCTCCCTCTTTACTGCCTCATTCTCTTCTTTCCTACCTCCCGTCTTTCCTTCCCTCTCTTCCTCCATCCTTACCTTCCTCCCTTTCCCCTTCCTTCTTCCCTCTCTTCCTCCATCCTTACCTTCCTCCCTTTCCCCCCTCCTTCTTCCCTCACTCCCTCGCTCCCTCCTTCTCTCTGTCCCTCCTTCCCTCCCTCCCTCCGTCCCTTCCTTCCTTCACATCTCTGACAAGGTCTCATGCAACCCAGGCTGTCCTCTAACTCACTCTGTAGCAGAGAATAGCCTTGAACTCCTGATAAATCCCTTGAGCACTGTCCTCTGAGTGCTGGGGTTACAGTCATGAGCCAACATCACACCCGACCTTCCAAACAATTTTCAACCAGTATTTCTTGGACTTCTCCTATGTCCCTGATGTTGCTTGAGGCACTGCCAGCAATACAGCCATGAAGATCTCCAAATCTTCCCATGGCACTTACACATGTGTTAGAGTTACAGTGCACACATACAGAGCAGTGTGATACCCAGTGTGCCAAGTGCAAGTAAACAGTGCTGTCGGGATCGACACCTGTTGCTGGGTCATCGGAAGCATAGGTGCGTTTGTGACAGCCTCGGTGTTTATATTAATTAGGCTTTCATTGAGCTCCACTGGAAACGTTGATTGGAGACTCACAGCATGCATTTCCAATGCTGTGGAAGAATTCCTTTGACTTCTTTAAGCTACAAAGACAGGAGCTGAAGTGACTTAAAGAGCCATCAAGCTGGCTGTGGTGAGTACAAATTGTGGTCTCTTGAACTAGTAAGATGTAAATTTCTCTTGCTCCTACTGGATGTCAGTAGGTGAGTGAGCCAAAAGGTGAGGTAAGAGCAGCTCCAAGGTCAAAACCTAAAGGAGGCACTTACTCAAAATGCCACCTGAGTGCAAGGTCAGCACTAAATATCAAGAGCCTCCTTAAATTTTATGCCTTGGTCTCTGGTTTTCCTCAGTGGAAGGCAACTCGTGAGAGTCTGAATCTAGGGAAGGATAGGAGGGAGAAGAAACTGGGATTAGTATGTAAAATAAGGGTTCTTTTTGTTTTGTTTTAGATTTAAATAAAAAACAGGAAAAAAATAAAAGGAAATCTGAATCTAAAGAACTTTTGTTTCCAGATGCGGACCAAGCAAGGAGGCAGGAGGGTCTCAAGTTCAAGTCTAGCCAGCATGCATGGGAAGGAGGGAGGAAGGGAGGGAAGGAGGGAGAGGGAATGAGGGAGAGGATGGAGTGAGGGACGGAGTTTATAAAACAGGCAAGCTGCTGGATGAGAAGTGAAGCTGTCTTCTGGCCAGCTTTGGTGAGTAGACCTAAGCCAGGCCGAGCACCTGTGTTGCCAGAAATTCACCTCACCAGGTACACCAGGGTGACTTTGGTCAGTTGCAAACTCTGTCCACCTGACTTACCTGTCTAAGAATTCAGACAGAACATTCTGGCAAATGCACCCAGACACACACCAGCGTTACCCAGCTTCAACAGCATCATTTCGACCAAATCTCCATAATACACGAGCTCTATTTCATACGAAAAGAAGGGAAATGGGGTTCTCCTGACATTATCGCACTTGCTTTTAACATTTTCTTGCCACCTTGGCCCCTCTTTTCTTCACCCTCCCCTTCCGTCTTCTCTCTGTCCTGGATGGCTTCTTTATGCGGCAGTGACCTGAAAAGCATTGGAAGGTGATCCCTTGTGACCAGGTAAAAGCTCACTCGGGGCCCATCAGCAAGCAGACACGATCCCAAAGGGCAGCCCCCTCATCCCATTTCCCCGGTCTTCCGTCTTTCTCTTTTTGTCTGGGCTGTTTTCCTCTTGCACATCGGAAGGTTCAATTCTTGCTCAGCAACTGATCTTTTTCCTGTTAGAAGACAGAAAGGCCGTTATTAATTTGTCCTCACGTTAATATACTTCGTTTCCTTTCATCTTTATTACCCATCTATATCTTCCTCAGAGGTCTTGTTTACATAAAACAGAACTCTTGGATGCAGAAAGTATTTAATGAGTCTTAGCATAACCACTACAGAGTGAACACCCTGCACTCACCCTTTATAATTATGAATCATTTGACTGTATTTAAAAACGTCTTCAGTGAGTGGTGCCAAGAAGCTTCTTTCTAGATTTTTTTTTAGTACCAGAAAGATCAGCCATAACCAAATTATGAACTCGGTCCATAACATTCTGGAACTAACTCTAACAGAAAGGGCATAATATCTTGAATTGGTTTCAGAGTGTGGGCTTAAACCTTTTGGCTCTCTCTCCCTCCCTCCCTCTTTCCCTCCCTCCCTCCCTTCCTCCCTCCCCCCTTTTCTTGTCAAGCTTGTGCATGCAGGTAAAGCATTACACAGGTAAAGGAGACCCCAGGGGCATCAAGCCTCTCAAAGTCACTCACATCCAATTTGCTCTGAAGGGTGTGTCTTGCAGGCTGGCCTGAGAGCCCGAGTTGTTGCCCAGTGAGTTTTTAATTCAGGTCATACCATGAACAAAAAGCTAGGAAGTTGGTGGTTCCATTTCAGTAACCAGTTAGAGGGCCTGACATTGAGTGTTGACAAACAAAAAACAAAACAAAACAATAAACTGCAAAACAAACAAACAAAAAAACAAAAAACAAGTGTGAAGGATAAATTCATTCTGTCTTGGTGTGATGAGAAAGACCATTAGTTGAGGGAATGAGTCCTCTGTGGCTAGGTAAGTAGAGAGAAGGACAGGACAGACAGAGTTCCATGAAAGCAGAGGGAAAGCTGCATGGAAGAACACGGGGATGCAGCACAGTCCTCTGCAGCCTGGCGGGATTGATTTCAGGAAGATTTGACTGGATTGGAGATGAGGTGAAGATGAATGGTGCTGAGCGCGTGAGGGGTCTTCACACAGTTAATAAAGGGTGGGCTCTGTGGAGGTTCTCTCCTTCAGTGTCTGTGCGTCCTAAGTACAAGCAACTTCACTTTTCAAACGGATGCATTCCATGCTTTCCCTAAGCAGCACACTGAACTAGGTGTCAGAATGGAATGCAAAAATGTAGCCTCTGCTTGGCAGGAGCTTACTGTGTGGGAACACAGAAGTTCAGGACTTACTGCAAGTGAAGACAGTGTGAGACAGAGGAAGAATGCAAAATGTATAAACCAAGCAGACAGGATAGAACAATTAATACCATCTGCAGAAACTCTGAGACAGGCTGACTGGTAGAAAAATCTATGGCCAGGGGCCAGGAGGATTGCTCAGTGGTCAGGACCACAGACTGGTCTCACAGAGGACTCAAGGTCAGTTCCCAGCATCCACACGGCCACCTGCAACATCATCTCCAGGGCATCACTGGATGTAAAATGAGAGAAAGAGGAAGGTGAAAGCCCAGGGGCACAGACTGTCTCGGTTTTTGCTTCCCGACTGCCATGGTGGGAGCTTGTTCACGCTCCTTCCTTCTCCCACCAGGATGGGCTGAACCATCTGAGACTGTGAGCCAAGAGAAATAACTTCCCTTTTAAACTGTTCCTCTCCTGCACTCAGTCCCAGGGATGAGAAAGCCAAGTGTCACAGAAGAATATCATCAAACAACGATAAGCACACAAAGGGTGGAAGGAATGACCCAAACAAGATAAACAGGGTACCAGGCAGGGGCTGTGTTGAGGAAAAGGTACAGAGTTTGTCTTTGAAATAGAACATGGTGGTAGAAAACATGAGATGGGTTTACAGGAGGCCTTGGACCTCATACCAAAAATTCTGGGCTCTATCCAGGAGAAATTGGATTATTTTAAAATTTATTTATTTGTGTATTCTTTTAGGTATGCATGTTCTGTCTGCAGGTATGTCTGCATGCTACAAGAGGCCATCAGATCTCATTATAGATAGTTGTGAGCCACCATGTGCTTGCTGGGAATTGAACTCAGAACTTCTGGCAGCCAGTGCTCTTAACCACTGAGCCATCTCTCCAGCCCTGGGTTATTTTAATAATCCACTAATTAAACTATAGATTAATAAAATATTACTTAGAGCTAGGTATGTTAACTCAGTTCTGTACTCTCAATCATAGAGAGGCTGAGGCAGAAGGACTCTTCCAGTTTTGAAATCTATATGGATATTTCTAGGCCAATCTGGGCTACAGAGTTAAGACCCTATGGAAAGCAAACAAACAAAACAAAAGAAAATGCTACAGAGAGATGCTTCATCAAAGTACAGTCTAAGGAACAAGGACAGATGTATTCTGGGCTCAGTCTCATCTATCCATTTGTTGATCTGCCATCACTAGCCCCAAGGAACACAGCTTCTTTTTTGAGTGGCAGAGAGGCCCTGGGAAAACAATGGGTTAATTATTCCTGGGTATGTCTAGTTTTTACTCACCTCACTGAGCTCCCAGGAAGGGTGGAGAAGCATTCATCAGAGACTTTTATAAGAAAGTAATCCTACCCTAATCACCTCAATACCGGGACCAAGGTGCCATTAGTTAATGATGGTGGCCAAGTCCTTTGAAGTTCAAAAGAACAATAAACACACTACAAATTGTTAGTAGCCAAGTGAGGGAGAGACATCTCTGCAACACCCACACAAAGGGTCTGAGGACTCCTTGGTGGCTCTCCCCACACCTTCTCGTTTACCATGAATCCTTGAATCCTCAGGACACTGCAGCTGATGCCCTGGGCATCTCAGCTTTCTTGAGTCTTGGACGAGCTGGGAAGAGACGGGTTTCATTGCCTTTAGGAGACTCGTCAAGAGTCCAGGGCAGAGGTGAAGGTAGGAAGTCCTGCTCTTCTTCACCACCTCCACATCCTCTGTGGTCCATCCCTTCATCTCCAGCACACAGCTTGCCTCATCCAGACCACACCCACCCTCTCCCTCTTCCTGTGCTGGAGCTGACCTCTCCCAGGCACTACTTGGAGGCTGGAACCCAGAGGAGCCACTACTATACAAGGGGACTTTGGGTTGCCAAGATTCATCCTCATTTCGGACAGCAGACATTCTAATCTCACAGTTTTCCCCATGTTTAAATTAAAAGCCAGAGATGCGCTACCTCCTGACAACAGAGTGGAGTGTTTTCCGTCACACCGGTTGCATAAGGAGCGAGGTGGCACTGTATTCCAAGTGTTGATCAGAGGGATAGCCACGCCCTTTCCATTATATTCCAAATGTTTATCGGAGGGATGGCCATGCCTTTCCAGAAAGATACTGTGAACCCAGGTGTCACCTAATTCAGCTCTGTCTCCATCTGCAGTGTCGCCCTCCATTCAACTGGCCTCACAGTTCTTCCACTAGGGAAAATCTCATCTCGGAGATACTGTGCTCTGACCTCAGGTACTCTATCCTCTCTACGTGTCTAGCTCCTTAGTTAACATACACTCATTTATTTGCTGATTAGTTGTGTGTTTACTAAGCCAGGCTTTAACAGTATTTCCATAGGAAAGTGTCAACTTGAACACAATGGAGAAAAAAATAGTTTCCTGTTCTATGAGAAAAGCCTTGATGCTGAAAGTGGTGAACACCTTTAATTCGAGCACCTGGGAGGCAGAGGCAGGTGAACCTCTGTAAGGTAAGTTGAGGTCTGCCTGGTCTACAGAGAGAGTTCCAGGACAGCCAGGACGATTACACAGAAAAACCCTGTCTCAAAAAACAAAACAAAGCAAGTCTCACCCAATCTGTGAGTGGTTTCATGACTGATATTTGTTTATTAACTCTTAAATTCTCATAACAAATAGAATGGAGCCCACTCGAAGATGAGGAAACTAAGTCCCAGAGAAGGTAAGAAATTCATTCAGTGTGATAAATATAAATGTTTGAGCTGGAACTCAAGTGTGAGAAGACTGAACGTGGTCGTGCATTTGTCTCATCAGGCTGGGTTGAGCAAGAGGCTGTGACTATATTCTAATGCCCAGAACGGCATAAGCAGTGGAGCACTCCATGGACACTTGCACAATGAATGACATTTATGGGTTACTTACACAAGCTAAGTCAAAGCTCATTAACTTTGTATGAATGGACCACAGAGTTCAATCCAAGTCTCTGTTAAAAAAAAGGAAATGAAAACAGAAAGAAAAAAAAAAAAAAAAAAAAAAAAAAAACAGAAACAACTGCCTGCGGTGCCAGTTGGTTAGTAGCAGAGCCAGGACTAGACTCCAGATCTCTCGACTAGTTGATCACCAAATGATTTAAAATGAGTGTGGGATTAGAAGCCATAAAGGGTTTTGTGTATTTGTAATCTCAGTACCTGGGAGGCTGAAGAAGGAGGGTTAGTTGAAAACCAGCCTCATCTCTAACCTATAGAGTAACACCCTTAAGCCAGAGAGGAGACCCGGGGGGGTGGGGGGGCGGGGGGGGAAGTATTAGATTAACCGATACTTACATCCCTCCACTTTCTATGTGAAGCTATTTTTAGCCACAAGATGTTGGTGACAGAGAAATGGGAAACTGCCCTGGTTCCAGCGAGCTAGAGGGGAAGCCTAGGCATTCCTTTGCATCCAAAACACCTTTATTGTCACAGTCAACAAACCACCAAGCATTTCCTAGCCAACATCATTGTAGTTAATATGGTCTAGTTCTCCCAACTTCTTCTCCCTCCAGCTTTGGCCGGCACACAGCAGGGTACTGGGTGGTTGTTAACAGCATGCACGGGACCTAATCCCAGCATGGAGAATGGAGATGAATAGACGGTTCCATCCAAGCTGAGGAACTAGTGACAATTAATAGCTTCTGGGAGAGGGAGAGTTGGCTTTCTGTAAGAGTGTTGCCTTTGGCTTGTTAAGCTTGTACTAATGGAAAGTCAAACATCCAAGGATACATGGATAGAACAACTTGGACTTGGTAGCTATTAGAAAAGAGGGGGGGACACAAAGTTGTGTGGGCTTGATTGCTGATGGTCTCCATAGGCTCATATATCTGAGTATTTGGTCCCCAGTTAATGGAACTGTTTGGGCAGGGTTAGGAGGTGTGACCTTGTTGGAGGAGGCTTGTCACTGCAGTGGCCTTTGAGGTCTCAAAAGCTCACACTCTTCCCAGTTAGCTCTCCACCTGAGGTTGTCGACTCAAGATACGAGATGTGAGCCACTGCTCCAGCATCATGTCTGCCTTCCTGCTGCCCGGCTCCCTGCCATGCTGGTTAAGAACTCACCCTCTGAAACCATAGGCCCCAAGAAAACTCCTTCCATAAGTTGCTTTCACTGACGTGTCTCACCACAGTCATGCGAAAGCAACGAAGACAGTTTGGAGAAAGGGGGTGGGGAGGAGGTGACTATAGTCAAAAGGCATTGTGTGAATTGAAAACCTCTTACAAAGGAAGAAGAGAGGGAGGAAGAGAAGGGGGAGAGGAGAAGAGGGGAGGAGAAGAGACAAAGAAACAGGTGAATAGGAAGAGAGGAGAAGGAGAGGAGGGGTAGGAGAGGAGGAGAAAATCAAGTTCAAATAGTGATCCCACAGTTTTCAAGAGCATCTTGCTGGCAGCTGACTGTGCAGAAATGCACATGGTTTACCTTGAACCATCCAACTCAGAGGTTAACACGGTGGAAAGCAAATGTGAAACTCTGTGGCTCAGCACACCCTTACCCAGCCTCTCACTGTGAGGGGCTTCCCGTACCAGAGGCACAGGACTCTGGGTCACTCGAGTTCAAGAAATCACAGTAGCCTTTGCATGGGAGCTCCACACCCCCTCTCTCCCTCCTCAGAAAACACAGAACCAAACCATATAGCTCTCTTGTATTTCCAAACTGCACGGGCAGCTGAAGGACAGCAGTCAGATGGGAGCCACCTTGTTCATGTTTCAAACTATAGCAACTTTTACAGAAGTTACAGGCAACGTGTTTAAGCAAGGGACCTGGCTAAAATGATGCCACAAACAATGATGAGCTGAAAGAGGGAAATTCAAAAAAAAAAAAAAAAAGTCACAATTATTGATCATTTCCTACGGGTTAATTGACCCTCCGCCCATCACCTACTGGATCTAAAACAAAAATAATATAAAAGTAAAATTTCTTCTCAGCTTATAGAAGCAAAACCTTGAACCTGAGAATGCCTGAGCTACTTCCCAAGACCCCACAAATGGCAGGAGAATCTGAATATAAATATGTCTGCCCCACAGCCTGGCTCTTCGCTCCACCTCCATGAACCAAAGGAGCTATTTCCCGAGCCGCCTCGGAGAAGGGACGCCTAATTCCTGAGTCGCCATTATCATATGCCAACCTTTCCACTAATTTGTTGGGCGTCACCTCAGCAAGATGCCTGTAGGTATTTTTTTTTTTTTTTACTTGAAAACTGAGAGATTCCGCCAGGTACCGCCCAGTTACCCATGAGCTAGAGTGAAGGGAGGTATGTAACACTTGAGAAGAGAGGCTGAAAAGTGTTATAAATAGCATGATTACAAGTAGCAATCATTCAGATGGAGAATGCCGTGCACAAGTTCAAACATAAACTGGAATTAAGCCTCATAAATATAAAAGAATGGAAGGCATACAGCTCTTTCCATTTTAACAGTAAACTATGTAATCTAATCTTAGGTTAACCAGGCATTCCAATGGCTAGCGTCCTCAGAGAGGCATGGCCCGAGAGGCCAGGGTACACACTCAGCACCACAAACATTTTGAGTAGGTGGCTAATCTGAGACACAGCTGTAATAACTGTGAAGACAAATTATGGTAGTAAGAGTTGACAGTTTATACCACGTGTAAGAGATGACTTCCAAACTCTATGTTAAGGCACTCTTTATAACAATCTTAGGAAGCGAGTTCTTCAAAAGACAATGAAGTGACAGTTATTGAGTCACAAAACCACAGTCAGCAACACTAGATTAAAAACTAGGCAATCGCAGCTGGGCAAGGTGGCACACATCTCTAGTCCTAACGCTGCTGTGGTTAAGGAAACATGATAGTAAGTTGAAGATCAGCCTGAGCTACTTCATGAGTTCAAAACCAGCCCGGGCTAAGCCTTTGCCTCAAAAAACAAGAATATATATATATATATATATATATATATATATATATATATATATGTATGTATGTATGTATGTGTATATATATATATATATATCACAAAATAAAACAAGAATCTAGGAACTTCCAGGGAGTATTGCTACCTATGTATGAGAGCTGAAAAATCTGTTTTCTTCTTCCACTGGTTTGTTCCTTCATTCTTTCAGTTTGTGTTTGTACCATCTTTCATCTTTTTTTTTTTTTTTTTTTTTTAAGTCTCTGGCTCATTACCTAGAAGTCCATGAATGTCACAATAAATAACATCAAAACCACCACACACGCACACACACACACACACCACACATAGTCTCTGTTTTCTCATCAAATGCATCCATCCAGACAAGAATGTTAAGCAGGTTTTACGTCAAGCTAACCCAAGCAGGAAGCATTTTGCCCAGACGCACAGTAAAACCAAGTTCTTTGTTCTCGGTGATAACAAGGTGAGTTCTTTGTAATCTCTCACACTTCTGACCTCCACCAATTATCATTTCATTTCTCTTACCTCAAAACTGCCCCCACGTTGATGTCTTCCAGGTAACTTGGTTCAAGGTATTTGGGAATTGACTCTGAGAAATGAGCATAGGAAAATCCATGCACAGCACATGGGGGGAGGGGGGGAACGGGTGGCCTTAGCACTGCAGTGGGCCCTGATGCCAGTCCTGGTATGGGCACTTCTTGGGTACACCATCCTAAGAAATGATTAATCAGGTATCACTATGAGAAAGATTAAATAACCACACTATTAGCTATGGACCCAAATCATTTTATATATACACACCTCCCTACATGTTAAAAATCATCTCTAGATTACATGTAACCCCTAATACAATGTAAATGTTGTATAAGTTATTATTATACTCTGTTATCTAGAGGACAATAACAAAACTGCTATATATATTTGCAAACATGCAGGTTTCCCCCCAAACATTTCTAATCTGTAGTTGGATGTATTCTCAGATAAGTGATTCAGACAGGGCCAACTGCTTTTCCAAAGGGCATAGGATTGTATACACAGAGAAACCAAGGAAATTCACTTAGAGACTACGTAACTTCCACAGTCTTTCCATAATGCTCCCATGGGTCAGCAATAACCAATTACACCATTTAATGAAGTTTTTCTTAAATAACTACAAAAGTGGAAATGGAGTTGGCATGGGAAGTGGGTGACTGAGAAGCGTGGTTCTCAACTCTTCCGGGCTGCATATCAGATATTTACAGTAGGATTCATAACACTAGCAAAATTACAGTTATGAAGTAGCAAGAAGATAATTTTGTGGTTGGGGGTCACAACATGAGGAACTGCATTAAGGAAGTGGCATTAGAAAGGTTGAGAACCGGGCTGGATTGATGGCTCAGAGGTTAATAGCACTGGCTGCTCTTCCAGGGATCCTGAGTTCAATTCCCAGCGAGCCACATGGTGGCTCACAACCATCCGCAATGAGATCTGGTGCCCTCTTCTGGCGTGCTGGCATATATGCAGGCAGAACACTGTACACATAATAGATAATACATTTTTTTAAAAAAAAGAAAAAAAGAAAGGTTGAGAACCAGTGCTTTAGCCATTGAAAGATGGAATATTAGTTAGGTAGAAGAAATTTTTCTTCCCCTAAATATAAATTTTATATATAAATGATGTCTGATTCTTCACCAAAATGAAGCCCACCTTAAATATAAAGCCAATCAAAACCAGCAAGAGGCATTCTAAGGTCCAACAAAATTAAAATACAATTCTTCTGAGGAAGCAGGTGGGTTAAACTTTGCGCAATGCTTTGAAAGAGATTGCTTGTAAGGAGGCAGCTTCTGTTGGAAAGAAAAATGTAGAAGACTGAAAACTCAGCCCAGTGCCAAGTCACATTCCAGCTGTGGCACATGCCTGTAACCTGGTACCTGAGAGGCTGAGGCAGAGGGATCACAAGACCAGAGCTAGCTCTATGGAGTGAGAATTTTATTTAAAGAAGAAGAAGGGGAAGGAGGAAGAGGAAGAGGAGGAGGAGAAGAAGAAGAAAAGACATACAAACTATTCAAGCAATATGAAACTTGGTTGGGTATGAATGTGGTATTTGATAGGGAAATAAAAATACTTTTACAAATTGTGCTCCATGATCTGGGTAGAAATTGGGAGGGAGAAAAGAACATCAGCCTCTGTCTTACCCCAAATTCAAACAAGTTTCAAATCTGTTCAGAATTGAAAGGGGAAAACTGGAGGCTGAGCCTAAGGCCTACCTCATGCTAGACAAGTGCTGTGCTACTTACTGAGCTGGAAAAATCAGCACAGAGGGGGATCTGGTAACTAAACATCAAGAGGAATAGCAACTTCATGGGTTGGAGAAGGAAAATAAAATCACCTAATAGAATGGCAGCGTCCTTTTAAAGAAATCTTAAACTATAAGCAGGAAAATAAAGAGGAAGTAGAATGAAATTGACAGACTGTTACCGTGCCATATATATATATATATATATATATATATATATATATATATATATGTCTAACCAGTTTTTGAATGATATTGAAATAGTGCCAAGATGTAAGAAGACTGAGGAAATATTGAGACCTTAAAGTGAGATTAGGCAAAGGAAAAAAAATCATACAGAATCCAAAGAAAAAGAAAGGCAAACTTATAGACACCTGCTTTTTGACAAAGAGGCCAAAGACACACACTGGAGAGAAGACGGCGTCTTTAACAAGCGCTGCTGGTCTAACTGGATAGCTGCATGAGGAAAAAGTCCAAACAGAGCCATGTCTATCGCCCTCCCACACAACATCCCAGCGTGCAGGAGGGGAAGTGGGCACAAAGTCCCACCAGTACCCATGAGGCTGTGCACAAATGGGTGAAGGCAAATCGGCTGGGTTAGATCAAGCCCACCACAGAGTAGGCCCATGGTCAGGACTGCCTGGCCCATACAAATCAGCCTCTAATGTCATGGTGGGGATGTTCTCTTTTGCTTTTGTTTTTGTTTTAAGAGAAAGAAAGAACATGAAGTTGGGTTGGTAGGAAATGAGAACCTGGCCCATACAAATCAGCCTCTAATGTCATGGTGGGGATGTTCTCTTTTGCTTTTGTTTTTGTTTTAAGAGAAAGAAAGAACGTGAAGTTGGGTTGGTAGGAAATGAGAAGGATCTGACAGGAGTTGGGGACAGGCATGTGAAATTTTCAGAGAATAATTTTAAAAATAAACACAATACATAAGCCCATGAAAAGTATTACTACCATTACATATAAAACGAAGATATACAAGTTGCAATCATAAAAGGATGTAATGTTCTAACCATAAAATTCACATTCATTTTCAACAGAAGTGCTAGGTGTTGGTGAAGTTATAAGGAAGCCGTATACATAGTGTTTTCAGTAGCTGTATAGAGGAATGCAAACACCTTAAGCCATAAAAATGGAATCCACCTTGGGTCTTTGTTTTTGTAGCATTGGGGATTGAACACAAGACCTAACTCATATTCGGCAAGTGCTCTGCTACTGGGCCACCTTCTAGGCCTGCTTCCTACTTTCTGTTTTGAGCTGGGATTTCACTGACTTAGACTGACTCAAGCTAGTGTTGAGTTCACCCGGGAGCCTAGGCTTAGCCTGAGCTTACAATCCTCCTGCCTCAGCCTTTGAATAAATGGTATTAGAGGGCTGAGCCAACACACCTAACTTTTGGCTTGTGTTTTAAAAATCTTTGAAGAAAGTATGAACACAGGAGACACAAAGGTGTTTGTAGTCATACTACCATTTTTAGTAATGACTTGGGCAACTGTGCAAATGTCTCTACACATGCTTCCTTTTGGAAGGTTTGCTTGGTTCCCCAAGTAATGCTTCCTCCCCTGCAGGCCATTCAGTGTCACTGTCCATCACTGGCACATCCTGAGCCTTTGGCATAAAGCTTCACACATCGTAAGAAGAGTCTTAGGAATTCTATCTTACATGGATGAATGAATCAAAAGAATCCATGTTAAACAGTAGCAGATGTAAACTGGCTTTTAAAGAAAATATGAACCCATTAACTCACTAATTGTGAAAACTGGGTTGCAAGTTGGAAAATGCTTCAGGACAGCCGAACACAGTGGGAAAAACGGGGGTCATGACAGCACATGCATTGTGACTGTCACTAGGTATAAGCTGTAGGCATACGGACAAACCCAGGAATGTATGTGTGTGGTATATTCTTGTTGTTGCTGTGGCAGTCGTGACAATGTGGACATTTGGATCTTTTCCCATCGTTTAAAAAGCATATTGGTTAATCTCCTTTTATACTTTCCAAAAAGATGTGGGGAAAACTGCATGGGCTTTAGAAGTAGAGTACTTGGGTACCAGTCCAGGCTGTACTGTTGATGAGCTTGTGACCTCTTACCAATGGCTAGAGCTCTTTGAACCTCAGTTTCCTCATCTATTAAATGGCAAAGATAATAGCTACCTCGCAGAGCTGTTGTGAGGGATGTATGACCTCATGCATGTGAAAAGATTTTATAAACTATAAAGTTCTCTATTAATGTAGGATACCATTAAGACTAAAGCAACTTTTGTTTCCTAAGCAAAATAAGTAACCCTTTTCATTTCCTCCAAATTGTTGTATTTAGTGCAATGCAAAAATAAGTACCACATCATTAGCACACCATACTAACTGCATCCTGTGATAATACTACACAAGCCTGTTGTATAGCTCTCTGAGAAAAGATGGCATTATAGTAGTTACATAGAAAGGACCCCTGAGATGCTAGGAATGATGGGGAGAGAACCCAAGGATAGTCCCAGTAAATCTATCACTGGCACTTACATGTTAAAGATTTAATTTTCAAACTAAAAAACTATGGAAGGAAAACGAAGGGAAACATTTCCCGTCATTCCCCGTTTGGCCACAAAGTCCTCTCGCCCACACAGCTACTAGTGATTCAGCGTTCGTCCCTCCAGGAGGATTTATGCATATGTAAACAAATATGAATTTTTAAACCTTTTTTTAAACACATTACTCAATACACCTTGTACCACTCTTTCTTTTACATCTGTATCTCACCCATTGATTAGATATCCCTTTATTTATAAAATATGTTTATCAATTTGCTGCCAGTGAAGGAGCCTCCAGGTTCTTTGCCATCATTTTCAGTGCCCTCCGACAGGGAGGTTCCTTCTGCCTTGAGCCACAACAAAGAAGTGGAGCATTTCAAGCACAATCCAGCTTCCAGACCCCCATCACTTGCTTTTCTGATCAACGAGACATGCCTTTGAAATCTTTTCCATCATTTTCTGCACTTTGGTTCAAAACCACATGGCTCAGCAGACCTAGCTCAGGCAGCCATCTTCTTAAACGTTGGTATAATTTTGTGGTTAAGACTCTAAGACCACACTGGCTGGATCTAAGAGCTGGCTCTTCCCACTTACTCTTCAAATCCTCTCCTCCTCAGAATGGGCATGGTAATAGTACCCGCCTCACGGGTTTTATAAGGCTTAGTGGTTAGATCCAAATACAGTGACTCTTAGGCCCAGCGTCTTTCAGAGGGCACTGGGGAAGGAGTAACCCAAGCAATAAAACTTGTGTTTATCTCAAGAAATTACATCCTAGAACAGTGATTCTCACAGTGAAGCCTGAGGACCGAAGGCATTGCCTGGGGACCTTTGAGATCTGTGACCCCCTTCCCCCTCCACTCAGCCATGCAGAAGGTGGGACCTAGCAAGCTGGGTTTCAAAAAAATCTAAGAAATTCTGCTGCCCACGATAATTTAACAGCCATCGCTTTGAAGCATAGAATATGGCAGAAGAAGATGATTTTAAAGCATACTTATGTCATGAATACCTGAAAATCCCATTTTTTTTTTCTCGATGGGTATCCATGAGTTGATGAGATTTTACTAACGGGAAAATATGTTCACAATACTGTTCTCTGGATCTGAAAACTAAAATGTTTTCTATTAAACCACATTCCTAAGGTTTTCTTCTTAACTCTTATTTGCTATAAATTTGGTGGCATTGACAAATTCAGTCTCAGCAGGCTCCAACATTCTACTTGAAAAGAAAAATTCAAAATTGCAAAATAAATTCACTCTGGATGCAAAATAGGAATTGACCTCTATGACTTAACCATAGCCATTTTTTTCATTCATTTATTCATCCAGAAAACATTCGCTGAATGCTAACCACATTTCAAAAGTATTTGAGGCACTTGGAATAAGACTGTGAGAGGAGACCGTACCTGTGAATCCACTACCGGATCTAGCCACAGACGACGACGACAATTTGGTTTATACTACACCTGTGCTTCTAAACCAGCGTTTCTTCCTGTATTGTTACCACTCAACTCCCCAATCAAGAAAAGCCACAAGGCTGTCATGTGCCATGGGCATGTCAACTAGACCCAAGGGCAAGTCCGGCCACTGGGTGAGGTGCTTGAGAAGGATCCTGAGGTATATTCTGGCTGTGATGGGGGCAGGTGATGCTTAATAAAGAAGGTAGCACCCTGCTTTGTGACTACTCTCAACCTTTCACGGATGACAAAATCAGGCCTTTCCCCCAAGGCCACCAATACTATTGTTCTTTCCCTTTGTACTTTCCTTCCCCACAAAGCCACTGAGAATGGCCTGGCTGAGTTCAAAACCAATGGACAGGAGCTTCTTGATGATGGACGTATCAGCATGGGAAGAGTCTCTTGCTGCCATCTGTGCTGAGGCCCAAATGCCCTGCCTTGATCCTTTCTCCCACTGGCTTGCTCCCAAGTGTGAAATAGCAGGACTATCCGTCTGGTGAGAGGACACACACTTTGCCCTTTGCTGCTTGGTGGTGTTACCCAGATGTGAACAAATGGCCCTTCACCTTGCACATCCATGTCAGCCAAACTCGTAGGGTAAACAGAGAAGACTGCAGGAGAACACAAGAGGAGACCAAGGGAGCGTGGTCTGGGTGCCTTGCCCCCGGTTCGGGTGGCCTCTCCGCTGCTCTGTCGTGACAGAGGTGTGCGTGCTGTTTCTAGATTACTCCTTCTTTGTTTATGTGTCACCCCTTTTGATGCTATAGTATGTTTACTGCTCTAGAGGACTCTAATGAGACCAATGGGCTCACACAGTGAGCTAGAACCTTAGTTTGGAATGTGTCATGCAAAAAAAAAACAAAAACAAAAACAAAAACAAAAACAAAAAAAAAAAAAAAAAAAAAAAAAAACTCTTCCAGGCTGTAAGAAAAAGAGTGTGGGACTCTAGGCCTGAAACACCTTCATCTAGAGCCAGTTTCCTTCCAGAAGATCCAATATGGAAATTATTCCAGAAGGTGTCTCCTAGTAACAAATGAAGTTTATACCTATCTTGATTTCCTGCAGATAATAGAATTGCCTTTCTCCCTAAAAAAAAAAAAAAAACAAAAACAAAAAAAAACTGGCTTATTTCTTTTCCTCACAGTTTGCCTCTTTAGTCAACCACACACGTTCAACATACTCTGCATTTGGTATTTTCAGGTATTATTTGGGTCTATTTCTTCACTTTCCTTTCTAAACATTTCCCTTGTCTACACAAGTTACTTTAGGTCTCATAATGCTGGTGTTAAGCTCTTACCACACTTTCCAGTGACAAGAAAGTGAATATTCTGTGGTTAATTCTAAAACACACACTCACACACAGGCATGAATATATACACACACGCACCACACACGCATGCAGGCACACACACACACACACACACACACACACACACACACTATAAACTGGGAATTAAACCAGTGTTCCCCACAAGAAAAAAATTGTGAAACTATTGGGTTTCAGCTGGCTGACTGTCATTTTAGAGCACTGAGATATCTGATCAAAAGGAGGTCCCACTCCCAGTCACATTTGCCATTTTTATAAAAATATCAGCTTCCTCCTCAGTACGCGCGTGACAGAGGGGACGGGGGGGGGGGATTGCCTGAGGGGTGCCCCTTCCTGTTCATTTTCTTTGGAGTGAGGAGGCAGGGCAAAGATGAAGGTGAAGAGACTTAAGGAGAGTACAGCTGAGGGAAATGGCTCTGCCCACGTCTTCAGTTGGGATGTCTGCCTTTCACAAGCATGAGAGAATATTCTGGGAATGTTTATTTGGGGTGGGCGATGAGCACAGAGAAACGGGGGTCACGGGGCAGCATCCCGTGTGGCTCCCGGAAGGACTTTTGAGACTGTGGCCACAGCACACAAGCCAACGCCATTCACTGGCTCTCGGCACAGTTTTTACAACAGGCCATAAAAGAGAAAGTAAAGGTTCATTGTGAAACAGTTGGCACACATTTAACCAAGGTGAAGACAGGCTGGCACCAGGGGAAATTCACACCCATTAGAATGGGTCTCAGTGGTGATCCGGTGGTGGAGGGCACAGCTAATAAAGAACTTCAAAAGAAGAAAGAACAAATTACAAAGTGTAGATTAGTGTGTGCAGTTTATATTTCCACCTATGGGGAGACTAGATTTTACTTGGAAAGATTAGGAAATATCACCATTAGCTCTAGCCCGGCACCACACACACAAATGAATTTCACACGATGACTTTTGCCATTAGAAAAAAAAAAAAAAATGAAAACACTCTGTTACCTCTTTGACTTTGAAAGGAAATGAAATGACAGTCATTGAAACCTGTAAGGGAAAGGGCTAATCTTCCAGATCTGGGCTTATAAACATATCTCTTGTGAAGGTAGAGAGTCGGCAGACCTTTTTACGTGCAGTGACCCTGGAGTGAGACCTGAGTGCCGCCTTAATCACTGTGCTCACCATAAAAGAACTCGGTTTCTTCAGCTTCTCCCGGAACTCACTTCCAACACTTGGGCTGTGCGGTTGACTCTCCTCCGCATCCTTCCGCATTCCCACCGTTCCCTCAAAGTAGGAACAGTAGTCCGGTCTCACCAAAGACCAGCTGCCACTCCCTCCCACCCTTGTTTCCTTCTCTCCAGTCCGGAAAATGTAATCCAAAACATTCTTAGATACTTTTGAATTACTTAATGATCTGAACATAAATCAGAGTTGACAGCCGGCCCCTCGACATCAGTCTCTCCATGAAGAGCATAGAAAGTGCACAGACCACATGAGCTCACCGTGGAAAATGCGTCCTCTGCATGCAGACTAATGGCTTGACAATGAGACAAGCTCTGCTTCATTCAGCTTCTACCCGGAGAGTTTATACCGTTACACACAATGGAGAAGGAAGGAATAGCAAAATGCTGTGGCTGAGTGTATTCTTTGGTTGTGAGAAAAGATGGATAAAATCAAACTCTTTGTGAGACTTCAGAGACAAAAGAGCTGGAGTAAGGAAATGGGTAAAAGAATACCAAACGCAGCAACTGCTCTCTTCTTCACCAGAATTTCTGTGAAGTGCGGGCATTGACACACTTATTTCTGTAATCTTTCTGCACATTTCAAATGCCAAGAGAATATGTAGGAAAACAAGGAGATACTGCAATCTGAAATTTACACGGTGTAGTATTTTGCTTTGGGGATGGCAGACTCCATTATGGTATAAAGTAATGTAAATTGGTCTAATTTCACTAATGCCCCAATAATTACATCAGACTTCTCCAAGTTATGGAGTAAGTATACAAATATTGCAAAGCTTGGATATCAAACCAAAGCAAAGACTCAGTGTTCTCTAACTAGAGAGACGAGACTTGGAGCTGAAAGAAGGGCGCTGTCAATCAAAACTAGAAGTCCCATTTCTTTGTTTATCCTACAATCTTTTCAGTGTCTCACCACTCAGAGTGTGGTACCCACACCGGCAGGATGAACATCACCCGGGGCTTGAGAGAGAAGCAGAAACTCTACCTTACTTTGGCCCCATTAAATTTGCATTTTAACAAGATTCCCCAGAGATCTGTGTGTACATTAAAGTCTCTGGAATTGCTTAATGGATCCCTTCCTGTTTTTATACGTTAGCTATAAAATTATTTTATCCTCTTAAACTTCCTCACCAGGAAATTAAAAACATGAATTTAACAAAAGGAGCGCACTTACAACTCCCTGGCAGAGTTATCAGTGAAGTATTCTTTCTGCCTTAGATTCAGGAGGTGACACAGTTCATCCACAGGCCAAAGCACAGAGAAGAGAGAAGCAGACGCAGCTCTGACACAGAGTGGTTCTCTCTGGGCCTCGCCCTGCCCCCAGAAGGATTTCCCTAGAGTCCACTTCAATTTTCCCTATATTTTCATCTTAATTAAAAAAAAAAAAGGAACCAAGTAATATAAGATTACTATCATTAACTCACCAAGATGCTTCAGTCATCCAGAAAAACTAGAAAGTTTAAACTCTCCTAGAAAATCAACTGTTTAGGGACACTCACTGAAGATCAGTTGCCCCCCCAATCCCCCAACACACATACAACTGCTAACAAATTAAAAGATGGGGGAGGGACCAAATGCCCTGCTACCAAATTACAATGGGGGGGTGGAGGTCTGTCTTAAATAGAATTGCCCTTCTTTTTGCAAGGCCCATCAAACAAACCTATATTGAGTTTTTCATGATATTGGACACTGGACTGAACATCCGTGCACATAATATTTCAGAGGTGGAAACATTCTGGGGAAGGAAGGGCAGCTATTTAAATCCCTTGTTTTAAAGAATATGAGAAACCACCTGTCCCAATTGTGTTTCCAAGGATGAGTATTGGTATCCCCTCTTGTTAACTCCTCAACCTAGGTACTTAGGTAATTCTAGGCACTTTAAAGAAATGCCTCTTTCATTTGGTTTATTTTATTTATTCTCCTATACAAGTACTAACAATGACCAAACCTGCTTGGTTATGAGATCACATAAGATCAGGCAGATCTGGAGCAGTCTGGCTATGGATTTACTTTTTTCCCTGCATACATATAATGTGTAGTTGTACCTCCAGTGAATAATCTGCATGATAAACACTGTAGATGACCCCTTCCATTGGTGCCTCTTGAATACTGGACAAGAACTCACCAATTCCAGGATCCCCTGAAGTGCTTGCAAACACGCGTCTCAATCCATATTCACAACACCAGTGTACGCTACACTGCATGTGGGACATCCATCTTAGAACTAATGTTTTCAGTGAGTTCCTTTCCGAATATGTGTAAACTACCGCTCATACTTTAAAGCTGGTTGAGTTCTGGACTCTGAGCATACTTCAGCCTGCAGAACATACCCCAGCAAGGTGCCCAACATCTAGATGGAAAGTATGAGTGAGTGTGAAGGATCGTCTCCTCTCAGAGTTTCCAGACCCAGCTCAGGTCTTTCCACACCAAGACCTGGAGGAAGGTGTTAAAGTCTATTAGTGAATACCTTGATATGCTGAAAGACATCCCTGGGGATCTAAATGGCAGCACTGTGGCTCTCCAATCCAGATGCTCTCCACCAATTTAAAAGGATTTCTAGAACCAACTAGCTCCTACCCGAGGGAGCAGACCAAACAGGGCACAAAGAATGTGCATGTCCTAGAGGATTGTAGACACCCCTAGGCTTTGCCTGGATGACCTAAAGCACCGAACCTTCTTCATTTGTATTTGTGCTCATCTGGTCACTGATGATTGTATCTTGGGTGACTTCTGAATCTGTGAGAACAAGAACTGTGCTCTGTTTCTTGAACTCTACAATAGGAAACAGCTGGATTGAAGAGTCCCAGGAGGATGTAAATTAAACTGTTCTGGTTGAACATACCTTTAAAAAAAAATAGTGAATAATTTCTTTAACATAACGAATACTATATCAAGCAAAAAGAAATGAGGAAGTCCATTACAGGCTGAATTGCACCATAGAGTGGCTATCCGTAACTACTGTATAAACTACTGTATGCTTCAAATGTGCCTTTCTAAAGTTAACTGTCATACAAACAAAAAATACACACCATTCAAAGATTCGGTACAAAAATGTAAACTAAATCCCTAGTAACATAAGTTACACACTGAAATGATGGGAAAAAAAATCAGTCTCTAAAGTCACTGTGTTCTTAACATAAATTGATTTGTCTTTCTCTGGCAGAAAGGGAACATTTTTAAGAATAATAGAAAGTGCCCCCCCATAATCTCAACCTTCAATGTTATAAGTGAATATTGATACTTGCTTTAAGCTGCAAAGATAAGTACGTCAACCAACAGAAGCTTTAAGCAGATGTACAGTGAGAGCTTCCTTTCTTATCAGCTTGCCATTGACTTTTGCCAGGCTTTCCCACTAAGCCCTCATCTGGACACCTACATATTATGATCCATAGTCAGTAGTCTTAGGTTTCACTTAATGTGAGACTTCCTCTTTGAGGTCCTGTATTTTTATAAAAATACACAAAGAATTAAGTTTCACTTCAAAGGAGTAATAAAAAGAATGTTATGTTTGGCCCAAGAACTAAATGATTTCCATCCTCCTGAAATGCGGGTAGCCATAGGAATACAACCAGAGGTTGCTCTGCGACCTCAATGGGTAGCCATTAGGTATTTTTTGTTCTGTTTTGGTTTTTACCCCAGAATGAGCGACTGTTGCCCTTATCAATGCCTCGTGGCTAGCTCAAATCAGAATGAGGTAGAATCGTCTCCTCGGCAGGACATGAACAAGTCTGAGTTTGGGCTCTTGTGTTGCTGCCTCTTGCTTATATGTTAAACCTTTGCTTTTGAGCTTGAAACATCAGGGATAATGAAGCAGACTTATTCTGGCTATCTCCAGAAAATGTCACCCCATGAACATTAAATATCTTTTGTTTCTTGTTCTGAAACCCCCAGATAATTGGTTAACACATTTTGAATATTCTAAAAACAGCGTTGTATGATCAAATTACAAAAAGATGAGGTAAATGACTCTATCAGATATGAGCTTTGCAGAGGAGGCTTTCACAGTCATCTCAAAGCAAAGACATTGCCACCTGGGCAGTCAATACTCAAGATGGGCCATTATTCTACATCATGATTGCTCCGACGACAGATGTACAGTTAGCCTTAAGTATCTACTTATGAAGTTTCCAAGAGCTTATTCTCAATTTCCTGGAGAGTTGGGTGGTAAATGACAGGTGACACATCTTTACTAGAGTAGTATGTGTTCTTTCTTCAAAGAACATAAAATATTTTGCTTCATTCTTTTTTTTTTTTTTTTTTTTTTTTTTTTTTTGTATAAGAAACTGTTTTAGTCATTGCTGTGGTTTTAAAAAAAAAAAAAATAACCACAAGCGACTTGGGAAGAAAAGGTTTTATTTAATCTTACACTTTCATATCACAGACCATCAGTGAAAAAAGTCAGGGCCAAAATTCAAGGCAGGAACTGAGACAAAGGCCACAGAGGAATGCTGCTCACCAACTCTCTCCTCATGGCTTGCACAACCTGCTTTATTATATATCACAGACCACCCAAGGGTGGGACCGCCCACAGTGGGCTGAACCCCTCACGTCAATCATTAATCTGTAGGCCAATGTTAGGGAGGCATTTTCTCAATTGAGGGCCCTTCCTTTCTAGTTTGTGTCAAACGCACACACACACACACACACACACACACACACCAGGACAGGTGCCATTGGACAATGTCTGAACTTTTTAGTACATTAGGAGTTGTAAAACAGTGAAATCCTTATCAATTCAGTTTGTAATTGATACTTGCCTCACAATATAGTTCACAAATAGCTGACAAATTCTTAGTTCTTCTGAGCAGTTTTCAAAGCAATGAGTTGGCCCTTGTCTTCATAATATAACCAGGTAGTTATACAGGTTTTATGTACTGTGAAATACAGTTTTGTGGCTAAGAACTCAGGATTTAACCATATTTCGTGAACTTCACTGTGACTACCATTCTCACTGAAACTGCTCTGTTGGGAGCCTTTTCCAGTGTTCCTCTAAAAAATGATCCTATAAGACTTTGATGGCGTCCTTGTTATTTTATATCTTATGATGTTTGAGCCTTGCCTTATATAATTCCTGGCCAAATTTTAATCCCCCTGTCTTTGTTTCTTTTAATGAAAAATTATATTTTGAAACCACATCTAAAGGAATGCTATTTGTTTCTTGCCTTTTCAATGAACAAATCTAAGGAATATACACTAAATACACAAATATGCTTAAAATATTACACTTCCTTTCTTGAGCCAGCAAGATGGCTCAGTGAATATAAGCACTTGTTATCAATGTTGGTGACCAGAGTTTGAGCCCCAGGCCCTACATGGTAGGAAAAAAAGGACCAACTCCCTCACATTGTCCTCTGACTTCCACCATAACTTATGTGTACATCCCACAAATAAATACTCTAATAAAAATCATATTAAACTTCCTAAGCCCATGATGACATTTCTACTACAAATCTAGGATGACAAATTTAACAGGGCTCATGCAGACCAATAGCTTTCTTTTAACTATCTCAAATGTATGTCATTTTCTTGTTTCATAAAACATCACTGTGGAAAATCTAATTGAAACATATCGTGGTTTAATAAGGATCGGGAAAAACAGGCTGAATAGATGTTTATTCAGGGAGAAATAACTTACAACAGAGACAGATGAACACCAGCAGGTTCCTGGTCCCAAGCATGTCTCTGAATGCTCTCTGTCCCCATCCAGTAAGCAAGAGAGGGCTCTGCTCCCGGTGGGGGGGGGGCGCTTTCCCAGACCTAGTTCCCCCAGGTCACATCTGCCCCTGTCCCCACCCCCCAATGGGCGTGGTCAGTGCCAGGTGAGGACAAAGTGAATATCTCACTACAGGAACAAGTTCAGGTTCATGGAACTTTTCTATCTTCAGAGAAACTTACCATGCTTTGTTTTGTTTTGTTTTTCATTCTTGAAACAGAAACTAAATAATACATGGCCAGTTCGTCTCAAAACTTTCAATGTAAAGAAAAGTCTGAGACATTGTCAGAACCAAGAAAAGCCTAAAGAGATCTGACAAGCAAATGGAAAGTGGTGTCTTATATGGGGACGGTACAAGAACGTAAGATAAAGAGCAAAGGACATCAGAATAAAGTGTAGAGACCTGAACTAATAATTTTTAGAACCAGTTAGATGTCTGAGTGTGCAGAGACACTTGCCACCAAGCCTGTTGACATTAAGTTTGATCCCCAAGACCAAAGGTGGTGGAAAGAGAACAGATTCCCACAAGTTGCCCTCTGATCTCCACCTATGTGATATGGCGGTCCCCTCCACACACACACACAATTTTTAAAAATAATTTCTTTTATAAAAGACTTACCTTCTTTTTAGCTGTGTGTATATGTGTGTAGTGGGGTCAGTACAGGTGTACTGACTACACATTGGACGCCCTGGGACTGAGTTCTAGATGACTGTGAGACAAGGCACCTGGGTGCCAGGAAGCCAATCCAGGTCCTCTTCGAGGGCAGTAAGCACTCAACTGCTGAGCCATTGTCCAGCTCCCCAAAATAGTAACTCCTATCTGCCCACTGACAGTAACAACTATACCATGCTAATGTCAAGAAGAAGGAAACTGAGCTTTGAATATATGGAAACTCCATAGTAACTTCTTGAATTTTTTCTATAAATATAAAAGCATTCTTTAAAAACAACAGAAAGAGTCTATTGCATTTACATAGAGCTTCTTCATTAAGATTCCCTGGCGCTTGACAACAGCGCTGACGTGGACATTGGGAAAGGAAAAATCTTATTCGCTGTTGTAGGAATGAGAACTAGCATAGCCAATACAGAAATCAGTACAGAGGGATGTTAGAAGGTTAAAAAGAGACCTGCGACATCCTCTAGCGACAGAATGGCCCCATAGATTCGATTCATATTTGAATGTCTCTTTCACAGGTGGTGAGCTGTTTAAGAAAGATCAGGAAGTGTGGCCTTGTTAGAGGAGGGGTGTTATTGGGGGTGAGCTTTGAGGTTTCAGAAGACCACGCCGGAGCCAGTCTCCCCCTCTTCTGCGTCCTGTTGTGTGGATCAGACCTAAGTTCTCAGCTACTGCTCCAATGCCATGCCTATTTGCCTGCCATCACACCCCCCACCACGATGGTTGCAGACGCACCCTCTGAAACTGCAAGCATGTCGCCAGTTAAAGGCGTTCCTTCATGAGTTGCCTTGATCACGGTGTCTCTTCCCAACAGCAGAACAGTAACTGAGGCAGTCACTCAGGGTCATACTCCCAGGTGGCTCTATGCCTTGCTACAGAGGTACTTGATCACCCATGTTCACTGCTGCTCTAGTCACAAAAGCCAGGGAATGGATGGATAATGGAAACGTGGTTCGCATACACAGTGGAATATTATTTAGCTTTGGTGAAAAACCAAAATTGTGAAATCCACAGGTAAGTAGATGGAGCTGGAAATAATCACTCTGAGTGAGACAAAGAGGCACACTGTGTTCTTGATCACATGTGGATGGTAACTTGAACTCTTTAGACATGTGTGTTTAAATTAAAGGGCCCACAGAAGGCAAGAAACCAATAGAATATTTCCAAAATATTCCCTGTCTCTGTGTTCTCCACTAATCCATTTATATCTGTCTTTCTCTTCTGTTTGATACGCTTCATTACTCCTGCCCAGTCACTGTAAGGGCTCTCAGTGGCTATGTAATCATTTGAACTTCGCCATGGGCTCTCTGTATCATTGCCACCTGGGTGTACAAATTTGTGAAGTCACCAATAGTCATCGGACTGATCTGCTGTGGTTTCTTCTTCCATTCTCGAATCCGCCCACCTTACCAACTGTGCCATTATGTTCTACACAGGTGCTGACAGGGTCCAGGTTTCCTGTATTTATTTCAGTATGCACAGGACCACTTTGTCCCCTGATTTCCTCAAATTCATCACCCATGGACACTTGTTATTTTTAATCTAGTTGCTCTGTTTGGTTTGTTTGGCTTTTTCCTTATGGTTTGGGATCCAAAGTTTTCTAAAACATGTGTTTGAACATCTTTATCGAGATATAATTAATATGCTATACAATTCACCTTCTGTGTTTTTGTGGGTAATTCATAAAGAACCAAAAATTCATGCTCAACATTCAAAGGTCACTCCTTCAGGCCATTGTCACTATCCGATGGCTAAGCCAGAATCTTTTTATGATAACAGAGTCAATAGCTAAGTTAGCCCTAGACAAACTGGAATGCATAGTATACAGTAGAGATATGACCCTATATTTTTAAACAGGTTTAGAGACAATAGTCAGGGGTTTCTACATATACATACTTCATAGTTAGCGGCATTATTATCATTATAATGGCATCACTAGAAAGGCATTGGGAATTTATCAAAATTGAAATCTCATCAGCTTCACATTTTGTACTTACTACTAAGCTTTCTCCCAGCTGATCGTTCTTTGAGGAGTAAAAAGAAACGGAGAACTGCTGCCATTCAGTGCATGTGGCAATAAAGAACAAGCTCAAGAGAGCTGCTCACATTGTCTGTGTTTCAGTACTATTCAGAAGGCGGAGCCAGAAGGATGGCTCAGTGGTTAGGATGACTTCCTTCAGGAAATGGGTCCTGCTCATATAAGCCTGGAAACTGCTAACATGTGAGAATGGATCCACCCAGCATCCAACCTGTCCTTCCTCAAAATGCAGTGAGTCTCAAGTGTACGCAGGTTTCATCTGTCCATGGTATTCTTCGGGCAAAGAGCTAGAAGTCAAACAAGAAGGATGGTAAGAAAATGTCACACCACCCAAAGCTAGGCAATCGATATTAAATAAAGGCTGCTATGCTTCATAATTTATTCTGAAACTACCATTAGATCCTGGAAGACTCGAACAGCAGTTCTTTCTCTCCAGAACATTCTAAGGACAAGAGGCCACCCTCAAAATGCCACCCTAACACAAATGGACTCCCATGCACACCACTCGTCATGGTTTGTTTTCTTAAATGGGAAAAGTTTATTTTATTGCACTCCTCCATCAAAATTATTTATCTCATTTATCACACAGTTCCTGTCTAGCATGTGTTGCCAGAACTAACATGCATGAAAATTATGTTAATGGGCTCTGGACCGGTTTTAATATACTTCATATAATCAAGAAACTAAACAAACAGAAAGTGTTCTGAAAGGTGTTCATTCTCCCAGGAAGAACCACTTGCTCTCACAAGACACGTTTTTGAGGAGAGCAATTGCCAAGGCTCAAACCACCAGCAGTGCCCTCCCAAAAGACTTGTTTATTCAGAGAAGCAAACAGACTGAGGGGCTTGCCATTGTACCCCGCTTCCCCAAGTGCTGTAGGTTTCCATTAACCAGTTGTGGTTTCGTGGAGAGAGACTGGAAAGTGATTTGGAAAAGGCTCAACATGAAAACTAAACAAGAGAAAAACTGAGTTTCATTTTTTTTTTTTTTTTGAGAAGTTTGCTTGGAAGAATCTCCTGCTACTTAAGGACACCAGTGTGTGGGTACACAGGGGTGTCGCTATGACGCCAACCTGGTGGTCCACTACAGAGCGCACTGACGTAGGGAAAAGCTGTGCTATAAAGAGGCCTTTTTGCTACTTCTGAGAAACAAGTATCTCAGGATTTACTACATGATGGGACCACATCATCATAAATTTGCTCCACCAGCAGAACTCATAGAAAAACTCCATTGAACTTGCCTAAGAAGTAGAACTTTTAAGAAGCAGCTTTGCAATATTATTTTGAGTATTTGTAATTATGCTGATGTTCATAAACAACCGTCAATGTAGTTTCCAGAGAGCTGGGAATTGGATCATAGGGGTGGGGGGAAAAAAGACACCTCGTTTGACATGAGCAACGTCAAAGGAAGCTAATACCAGAAGAAATCTTGATCTGTTTCTTCGTTTTGTTGTTAGCACTTTTGACTGCATCTGATGGATTGATTGAGCATTTAAATCTATGAATCAAACTTAGCAGCCAAAATACATGATCGGCAAAGCATCAGTACATGCAAATGTGTGCTGACACCATTGTGTCTGTGCCGGTGGCAGGAGGAGGAGGACACGGAGTGGATATTAAATCTATCACTGAACTCTTGAACGTGCATGTAATTCAGTGTGATGTGGAAAGCAGAATGATTGATCTCATCTTTACATCAAGGCTTTTGTGAGCCCTCCCCTTTTACTCCAGAGATGTGCACGCAACCTAGACCCAGTAAGAGGGAGCGCTCCATGACCACAGCTACTGAGAAGTGGTCTTCATACAACAGTTCTCACTCCTGGTGATGGTACCAGGTGGTCTTCAGAGAACACAGATGCATGGCTACTTCACAGCTAACTAGGACACCTCTGGTCCTCTTTGAAAAGCTTTTTCTACACTTAACCGAAGCTATGATAAATGCTGTCAAAAAGAACCTTCAAGGGGAAACAGTAAGTTTACCAATGATCTGCCTTCTTTTGTGGTAAGTTGTCTTTAAGAAGAAGAAGGAAGAAGGAGAAGGAGGAGGAGAAGGAGGAGGAGGAAGAGGAGAAGGAGGAGGAGGAGAAGGAGGAGAAAGAAGAGAAGGAAGAGAAGGAAGAGGAGGAAGAAGAGAAGGAGGAGGAGGAAGAAGAGGAGGAGGAGAAGGAAGAGGAGGAAGAGGAGGAAGAAGAGAAGGAGGAGGAGAAGGAGGAGGAGGAGAAGGAGAAGGAGGAGGAGGAAGAGGAGAAGGAGGAGAAGGAGGAGGAGGAGAAGGAGAAGGAGGAGGAGGAAGAGGAGAAGGAGGAGGAGAAGGAGGAGGAGGAAGAGGAGGAGAAGAAGGAGGAGGAGAAGGAAGAGAAGGAAGAGGAGGAAGAAGAGAAGGAGGAGGAAAAGAGAGGAAACAGTTTCCACTGTGTATCAAGGCCATGTGGCAACCATTCCAGTAAGAGAGAAAACATGAGGGTGTGTTTCTGAAAGCCATTCCTTGAGTTCTCCTTGAGTTCTCGGCATCTTCCTCCCCAAATACCCCAGTTCAAACTTCAGGCATACTCCACCCCAGATACACAGTGTTAATCATTTGAAAGGAAATACACTCCTATCTTTTCAATACTGTAAAGCAGAATATAGCTAAATATGCCGCTTGTATATAGTAGCTTGCTTGAATCGTGGGAATTGATTTTGTTTTGACTCTTGCATGGCAGTTCCGACTATTTAACGTTTTCTTTTTCAGTACTGAGGGTCAAACTTTAGGCTTTGCACATATTAAATAAGTGCTGTACCATCGAACTGGATCCTTGGCCTGTGTCAACTGTTGTTGGACTGTTTAAAAAAAAAAGAGTCGACATTTGGCAATAGAATCATTGGCCCTATGCAACCCTTGATTGTCCCATGCGCTGATGTGTTTTCTATTACGCCAGTGGTGCATTCACTCAGCACTGTCCTGAACTATAGGCCTAACAGAAGCAGTCATTCAAAGCAGTACATCCTGGACCAGGGGTCAATAGCTGACACCAGTGCCCAGAAGTCACAGAACGACAGAAGCAAGACGAGCAGGCCGCGGTAGCCAGGGAGGGCAGACCCAGAATCTTCACCGACTCTCTGAAGCTGCTTGGTCTGAGGGTCTCACAAGGTTACTAGAACAACAACAAAAAAAAGTACCTTTTTTTGTCCCGCGCTACCGTCTCACCAGCAAGAATGACACGGCACACTCAGGATCCTTCTGCAGTAAAGCTTTAATGCATCTTGAGAGGGAGAGCATAAGCTTACAGAGCGGAGACCCCAAACATCCAAAACCCAACCCTTATATAGGTTTACAACCTTCGCCTCGGACGTGTCACCTCCTGATTGGCTGCAGCCCATCGGCCCATATGACGCCACAGGAGAGGCAGAGGCCAAGGGAGGGAAAATCACCCTGCACCTGCGCACTGACTTGTTTACTCTCAACGCCAGCCGGATGCAGGCGCCATCTTGTAATGGAGAATGCTGGGACAGCTCCCTACATTTTTTAAAGTTAGAAACCAGGATTTTAAAATGGCTGGACTTAAAGGCACGCTGTGGGGAGCCTTTTTTTTTTTTTTTTTTTTTTAATTTGTTGTTCTTTATTGGCTTTTTAAAAAGACTTACTGATTTTTATTGTGTATGTGTGTTTTTTCTGTTCTAGAGGACACCGTGCCCTGTTCTGTCCTCCCCAGGCACCAGGCGCATGTGCCACACAGACATTCATAGCGGTAGAGCACTCACACACATAAAAATTAAAGTAAATAAGTCCTTTTTAAATGGCACAACTGTCCCTAGGTGATTGATATTGTAATTTATCAAACAGGAAAACAGGAGCTACCTGGGCAAGCCAAGGGATCGCAAGTCGACCTTGGAGACTATTCGCAGGCAGAGACATCGCAAACTCTCAGCCTGGTTTGATCTGCGAGCTGCTGGAACTGGCTCTGCCTTTTCCCTCCACGGGACTGAACACCCAGGGAAAACCAAGGCTATTCAACTCCGACATGTGTCACAGTCCACATCAGCGCCACGCGATGGACCAAGGAGGGGAGAGTGAGGCAGGGGAAGCGCAGAAAAGCGAATGTGATGTGATTGGGGCAGGGCAAAGGTCTTCCCGGCAGGCGTGGATCAGAGCAGAGTGCTGCCGAGGGTTAAGAAGGAAGCTGCACAAACCTCATTCAGTGCGCTAGCAACAAAGACAGGACAAGAAGGGTGGTGAGGAGGGCGGGTAAACCTAGGAGTTGTTATGAGGAAAAGTACGTGGGGTGTGAATATGATCAAATACACTGTATGAACTTCCCCACCCCCAAATGAACTAAGACAGTTTTGGGTGGTTTTTTATTTTTGTCTGTATGTCTGTCTGGTTGGTTGGTTGGTTGGTTGGATGAGTGGGTTTGGTTTGATCTTTCGGAACAGAGTTTCTCTGTGTAGCACTGGCTGTCCTGGAACCAGGCTGGCCTCAAACTCACGGAGATCCTCCTGCCTCTGCCTCCTAAGAGCTGGGACTAAAGTGCATCACCAGCACCCAGCCAAAAAAAAAAAAAAAAAAAAAAAGGCTGTGTATTCTTGAAGAGTCACAAGTAATTGATTTCACATAGAAGAAAAGAAAAGAACATTCCAAGGGTAGAGAAGAATACAGCAGGGTCAAAACACGGCAAGAAATGCAGAGACTTCTGCAAGAATCTTGGTATTAATGGAGTCAGAACAGGATTCTTGGATGTTTGGCACCAAAGTGTGGGGCATCAAAGACACCCCTGCTTGTGTCCCCACAGTTACACATTCGGGGGTCTCCCTAGAAAATCCTGGACAATCTACAGGTATGAGCATTCTCATTTTTTCCTTTTGCTTTCCTCTTCAGTGTCCTCCGAAGGAATAACACCTGTGAGACGGCGTGTGGCATGCTGAAGGAGTCTGCTGTGGGCTTCAGTGGAGGTGGTAAAATGCTCCATAGCACGCCCCAGAAACCCTTCTACACTCCACCTAACCTAAGCCGATTCTGCAAGCGAGGTGGCGCCCACCGGACTTTGGAAGTGATTCTCCTCCAAGAGTCACTTCAAAATGACAAAAGCTGCCTGTGTGAATGTTTCCACCACACATAACAACTTAGACCAAACAGGAAGTGTGGAACTGGGAGCGCCGGGTGGCATTTTTAAACCACGCTGAAGCATAACTTACCAGAGCGAACAAGAGAAAGTAACTTCCTTTGAGCGGCTGCTGTGTGCAAGCCCCTTTGCTAAACATGTAGAACGCCACCCAAATGGGCATACCATTTACACAAAATCAAGTAATGGAACCAGGCAAGGAAGGCTGCTAATGCAAACACCTTCATATTCCCAAACGCTGCCAACCTGACATTAAATATCGTTTCAAAGCAGTGTTGGCTCGGTTTTGACTTCCAACCTTTGAGGAAGGTTGTTGGATCCCACTTAAAAGGATGACTCTCCTCTGAGGGGGAAGACCACAATACCACAAGAAACAAGAAAAAAAATGTAACCATCAATTATCTTACAACATTTAACTAAAGACGGGAGAGGTTTCATAATAGTACAGCAGCTGGCTGGAGCTGTGGTGTGGCTTTTCCCTTTATCTGTTTATTTGCTTAAGGTACATGGGTTCGCGGTTCCCACCAGCACAGTTCCCTGGGCGACCAAGAGATTTGTAACTAGCACTGTCATGTGTCTGGATAAGTAAATGATGTCTCATGCACCGGTCAGGATTTCTGTCTTGCTCTCCTGGTAAAAACGGTTTATGGCTTTGGGAGCTTGGACAAGTTTCTTGTCCCCTATTTGCCCCTAAACAAAACTCATCTTCTCCTTCAGGAAGCTGAGGTGGGCAGAGTAGGCTCTGGGACACTCAGAGGAGATAGCAAGCAAAATGGTTAAGTGTTTGGGAGATGGTTTTGATAACAAAAAAAGCAGAATGTGGATAGGTTGTGCCTTAGCAGACTCATGTCAGGCGCGTGCCCTCATTCAGAAGGAACCGGGATGCTTACAGCCTAGTTGGTGTTGACGATCCACCATCCGTGGACAGACAAGTGAAGCTACAGGACTTTAACAGGAGATGGTTATGTGAGCTGCGACCCTGTGAGCCCTTTCTACAATGCTGCAGAACTAGAGAGGCAAGGCTGCTAACAGCTCAGACGCGGACCCTAGAGGCAGTGCATCACCAGTATAAATTAGTAAGCATGATGTCCAGCTCATCAAATTTCGGTCAGAATCAAATTGCTGCTGTTGATTAAATTTGTTACATGTCAAATGGTAGAAGAAGTGCATGGTGAATAGGAAACGCTTGGGAGTAAGAAGTGTGGATATTAACCTCCACGTGATGAAATTAAGGTACTGTGTTGAGTACAATGCTACCACTGGGTGTTTTGTCTTACTTTTCTCTGGTTAAGGTGCTGTTTTCTGAGTTAATAGTCAGTCTCTCCTACAGAAAAGGTAGATAACCACTGCAGTCTGCCCAGACAGCTCACTTCATATTAACAAAGGAACTAAACCAGCTCTACAGAGAGAATCCCCCCCCCAAGCAGCTCATGGGGGGGAGGGAGAAGCCTCCTGTCTAGGTCAATGCTGTTCGGCTTGCCTACATATGGCCTACAGACCCTGCCTTCTATCTATCAGTCAATGAACATGTTGGGGTAGGAGTGGAGGCTGTGTGTGTGTGTGTGTGTGTGTGTGTGTGTGTATCTGTGTGTCTCTGCCATCTGTGCCAGTCAATGAAATTAGACCCTTACGTCTCCCTCTTCTTCAAGGCATCTAATAAGTTACATATTCATTGTTCTAAGAAGCACGCTTAAACAACAATGCAGCTTGTGGGCAGAAGAAAGAACTACTGGGGCTGGGCTCCGATGCCATAGAAATGTGGTGATAGGAGGTAACCTCAATCCCTGGGGAAGCCTTCTGAACAAAGTGGGAGTCGGCCCGCTGAAAGAGCACAGGGTCCCATCTAAGGGGGCTGCTCGCACTGTGCAGACAGATGTGGCTCCGTGGGAGTCTAAACTCTGTACATCTTTGACATTTGCAGATTCAGCTACTTCCAGTAGGCTATTGTGGAGAAGCCTCAATGGCCTGTGCCATGTTCTCATTCATGCTTCTGCAGGTCTGGGACTCATGTGAGACCACATAGCTCGTGACGGGATAGAATAGCCTGCGTAGGAAGTCCAGCACATTGTCAAAATTAGGACCCTTATCTACTGTGTGCATTGGAAAAACTTTAGAGGATAGAATAGAAGGGGCTGCTATTTATAATTTCAACTTCAACTGAACTTGTTCTGAGAAAAAGAAAACATACAGTCTCCTACCCAACGTCCAGGGTTAGGATCATCTATTGGCATAAGCCATAGTTCTAATCTAGCTAGTCTAATCTAATGCTTTCTTGGGTTAATGATATAGCTCAATGGTAGAGTACTTGCCATGCATACTTGAGGCCTAAGCGGAACCTCAGTACCTAGGTTCACATCTGTAATCCCAGGACTTGGGTGATGGAATTGGGAAGATTAGTTCATGGTCACCCCCAGCTACATAAGGATTCCAAGGCTATGCTGGGCTACATGGGATTTAAAGATAGCATGAGCTATCTTTTAAAAAAATAACAATGAAGTAAGACATTAGATTTTCTTTTGGCTTTGTTTTGTTTTGCTTTGTTTTAAGACACTGTCATGCTATGTAGCCCTGGCTGTCCTGGACCTTCCCACGTAGACCAGCCTGGTCTTGAACTCCTGACAAAGATCCCTCTGCTTCTGGCATGTGGATTAAATGCATGTGCCACCACATCTGGCCTGAGACATAAGTGTTTAGTGGTTTGGCTAACTTGTATGAAGTCTCGCAGACAAAATGGGTGATTGTAAGAAAGCCAGGAGACTAGAAAACCATTGCTGACCTGGAGATTCATAAAAGTCTTTGTCTGCCTTGGTGAGTCTCTGCAAATTCCCCTGAATTGTCACAAGGAACGGAATCTGAAGGTTATTCGTCCTGAGCCTGTATCTGCCATACGGGACCAGGGTACTTGCATAGCAGAGGACCACCTAAGTCCAGCTCCAAGCAGCAGCACCAGGAGCTGCTATGATCTTGTGAATCAAATGGTCACATGGAACGCATGGTGATAGTCATTTCTTATGGTACCAACTGGTCAGTGAAAATAGTATTTAATTTGGAAAATGTTCTAAGCTGACTAAGACCTCTGGCTATGAGGAAACAGAAAAACAATTAACATGCGCCACAAGCTCAGAATATGTCAGGCATTGTGCTGGACTCTTCAAATGCCTGCTTTGGCTTCATCCTACAACTCCACACAAGGTATATTATCCTCATTTAGCAGCTTAGGAAATGGGCCAGTTGCGTAACTTGCTCTGGAGTCATTTGTATTTTTAGCAAATGTTTTTACACAGTCATGGCAGGAAGCATGCTTGGAGTTGGCAGCAGAAAAGCCACTCCTATGTCCTGCTCACCTGCGAGGTGAAGAGGTAGTTTGGGCTGCTCCTGAGAAACCACTTCTGTTCAATCTGTCACACACTCTAACTTCTGGAACCTGACATTTAGGCTTCTCCTAATCACTGGCTGTGAGTCTGCTGCTCTGTGCAAGAGGCCTGGAGGGATGTTGGAGCAGGAGCGGCATAAGCAGGATTTTTGCAAATATTTTGCTCTTAGTAGCAAGGATCTCCCCACTGCCACAACTTTGGGTAATCGCTTTCCTAATCTTTAATGAAACATCCGTGTTGAAATAGTCATTAAAATGAAAAGGAAGAAATCGCCACTGAAGGGTGAAATGGAGAAACAGAACACAGGCTGCAGCCCAAGGAGAGACTGAAGAGCATTTTGCACCACATGCAATGGCGGAGAAGTGGCGAGAACACGGGTCTGTTTAAAACTAGCCGCCATCTGCCCGAGTTGACTTCTAGATGAACTTACTTTGGGTTAGGAGGTGAACAGACTGAGGTTTCTGCTGTAGTAATTACCTATAATTACCATTTTGGAATTTTTTACATAAAAGGAACTAGGTTATAGTTATGCAGCAATAATCCACTTATGCACAGCTTTCTGCTAATTTTGCCTATGACAGAAGACGGGAGGGGGCTGGCAAGAATCCGACCCAGTCAAAGACTTCAGAAAACATGCTTCATGTCACTACATGTCCATTAGGTAAAGTAATTTGCATGTGTGAAACTTTGGAAATTTAACGACAGCATATTTCAATGGGGGAAAGAAACCAACTTGATTACCCTGCATCCTTGTATTCTCCTGGAGTGTACTCTCAAAGGCCATAAATGATCTGGGCTGACTTTCCTGTGGACACACCTCCACCCTGGACAACCTCTTTGTGGAAGTGGCCTTCCTAGTTCTCCCTGGCCCTCTGACAGATGCTCACTTACCCTACAAGATGTATCTTGAGTGTCACCTCTGACAAGATTTTGTTTTCTAGGCTGGCTTCATCTCCACAGTTCACTGATCCTGTGATGTGGAAATTCCAGACTGTTCTGCCTTCAGGGCTCTTTCTAGTGAGTTAAAGGACCAGACACAGGAGCCCCTCTTCCTTATTCACCAGGCAAGAAGAGAGACAGCTTGAGTGGTTTTCATGAAATGTTAATGTTATTGCCAAACTCAAAAGCCAGTGGTTTTTGTTTTTTCTTTAGAACAAAACCCACACCCACTCTTAGGGGTCTCCAGAGTTCAATAGTGTCCTGCTCTGGCCATGCCTTGGTTTTCCATCTCCACCTCTCCAGCATAGGCAATACACTCACAAGCCTGTACTGTACCAGGCATTGGCAGGGTCTCCTCCTAGGCCTCTGCATCTGCTTGGCTTTCTGACCAGAATGCACTGCCGCATCCTCTGCCTACGGCTTCTAGTCATTCCTCCAGTTCTGCCCCTGCCTTGTCTCCTTGTCACTGCTGAGAATCCCAGGGTGCTCAAGAGCGCCTGCATCTGTTTTCTTTACTCTGGAAAGTATCTTCTTCTGCCCCTCTGCAAGCGTGCCAACTCCTCAGGGGCAGGGGCTATGCTCACAGTCAACCTCGGCTTCTTTCACAGGACTGATGATGGCAGGCTGGGAAGAAGAGAGGAATCCTGTAGAAGAGCAATGCTGCCATCCCTGCCGCTGAGAAATTGCATTTGACTACACCCCCAGCCCCCAGGCAAATGGCTGTTCTGTGGGTACATGACTCTTTTGTCGTCAGCTGCAGGGATAAGTCAGGACTGCACACAAAGAACAATCTAGTGACAAATGTGCATCCGTTTGCTCTGTGACTTCCCTAGTGTGGAGGCTTGTCAGCGTGCTGGAAGAACAGATGTTATCCAAATTGTCTGCGGGGGCAGCCCCGCTTTGTCGGACATGTGGCCTGCTCCAGAGAGAAAGGGCAGGCCTCTCACCTCACAGAAGGGATCTCAGAACCTAAGAAAAAACAGTGGAAGCCTTTAGGATAGTGGAAGGAAAAACTTGTGAGTTTATAGATTATAAATCTCCATCCTACCCTGGCCCAAATCTGGGCCACTGTGACAAACTGTGTACCAATCCAGCTATATTTGCCTCTGGTCTCACTCCCTTCTGCTATGGTGAAGCTTCACCTCAGGCCCTGGCATGTATATACTCAAAGAGGCTGGCATGTTATGGTGGAGGTTCCACCCAACCCCCCCATCTCCCTCCAAACCCTGCTGCATCTCAGAAATCCTGCTAAATGATGACCCCTCCCCCAGAAATGTTCAAGACCGCTCCCACAGGGTATTTAAACTGCCCCGCAGAAAATAGACATGTGGTTTTCCCATCTCTTTCCCATCTCCTCTCTGGGCGACTAGAAAGCCATTTAAGAATGTTGTATCCATTAAACGTGGGCTTTTTCTTATTTGGTTTGGTTTGGTCTGATCTGGATTCCTGCATCGTTGGAGAGGCTTATTGGGGTACCTTCCTCTTCTCTCCCACTTGACACCTCCTAAGGTTATTTTTATACATCCGAAGTAAAACAGCTCAGGGCCCATCCCACAGTGACTGCCACAATTTGGGGCCTTTATCCTGGCCAGGGTAGAACGGAGCATACTCATTATGGGGGTGTGTGGTTCATCAATGCAGTGTTAGCACAACCATCCACAGTTCCTACAAGGGGGCCCTTAGGGCTGTAAGTCCTTCAGGATTCATCCATCTGTGCACTTAGATCTAGCTCAGAATCTTGAATCTTGAAAATCACACTACCTGCACTTTCCATCACCACCCTTCTCCTCTAGATTCTTGGAGAACCCATGGGGACCTGGAGATCAGAAGTCTTTGTTCTGCTCTGGCTTAGGCCTTCCTTCTTCCTGCCTGAAGGAAACACACGGGCTTTGGAATCCTGTGTGTTTTCCTTCTTAGTAAGCTTACTGACACAGACGAGTTAGGGAACCTCTGTGGTCCATGTTCTCTGCGGTGTAATGAGCTTGTGGTTGGCCAGCCAGCAAGTAGCAATTTGACCCTTGCCTATGACAAATAGAGATGCTGTGGCTCTCAGGGAATGTCCCCATGCTATTCGCCACGGCCCACGGCGTACCTGTTCCTGCCAAGTACTGTGATGGGAAAACACCTCCAGGTCTATGATGAGGTCAGGGACCACAGGCTGTGTCTCAGTGGCCCTGAGAGAAATAAAGGCTATCTACCAGTGCTAGGGTTTGAAGTAGGTATTCAAGCTTTGGAACAGAGATATCAGGTTTTGCCTTTATTGGTTGTTCCAGGTGACAACCTCAGTGTCCAATCTTGGGGATATATATATATATATATATATATATATATTATATATATCACATATATATAAATATATATATTATATATCATATATATATATATATATATATATATATATATATATATATATCACCTACCTTGCTGGCTGTAGTTCCTGGACCAGGGTCAGTTTGTCAATAAATCTGAACCTTCACTCCGGCAGGACTGAGAGTGAGTGTTCCCAGGTGCCTTTAAATTAAACCTGGCCGTTAAGGAAGTCTTTAGTTAAACCTATTGTTGGTGACTTTGGAAGGGTTTGGGCCAGAATGGCAGCAGGATATTCCAGCCACACGAACGGTGGCTGGAAGGCTGGAGTGAGTGGGGGCAAAATTCCATCAAACCAATTGCCTGGGAGGACGACACAGAGGTGTCCTGGCTCAGGCACTATATAAAGAAGATGGAGATGCCACTTTATCGGGCAATTGTGTGGATATTTCAAGATAATCACATGAACATAACCTCTCATCTATGAAGTAATTCTTCTGCCTTCTTTGCTTTACATGGTACCCAAAATATTTCAGGTCTTTATTTATTAACTTCCAATATTTTTAACCTGAAATCTAAAGAGAGGCTGTTTCTTTCTATGAGACATTCTTGAGTGCTGTGTGTATATTAAACTCCCTTTTTCCTAGTAAAATCCCTCCCTTCCTCGCCCTCTGATCCTTTCTTTCCTTGCCTCTCTGTCTCTCACAGTCCTTTAATTTACATTTTTTGTTGTGGAATCCAGACGCCCATTATTGTAGCACCGGTGTCCAATGTCTGTTTAATATGGTCGCTTTCTATAGAAAGAAATAGAATCCTAGCAAAATGCATCCTACCACTCTCTGGTAGATGCTCTGTCCAAGGTTTTTTTTTTTTTTTTTTATCAAAAGCTCTTTTGGTATTCTATGCAAATTATTTCCACTGTTAGGTGGGAACAAGCTCAGCTGCATCCTCAAGCAAAGAAAGACATCTCTTCAGTGTCAGAATTGTGAAGAGTCCTTGAATAAAGATCCACTTCCCTCTAGAGTTATATGTGATGTATTTTTAATATTGCTATTTTTCTTTATTGTTTTATAGAGCTGCCTTCTAATTTGTTTGTTTGTAGTTTATAATGAAAGGAACCAAGGGAAAAAATTAGTAAGGGTCTATTTAAAGAGTTAAATCATTTCCCTACAGCTCCTCTAAGCGGAACTGATAGTCTTAGTCTGACTTAGAGAGCTGGGGTAGAAAGGCTGCCAACATCTGTTTTGGTCAGACTCAGATAAAAGAGACTAATTCATAGCAGGAATAACCCATGTATGGTATTCTGTATTCCATTACCTCTCTCTGTCTAACTGTCTCTCTCTGTCTCTCTGTCTCTGTCTCTCTCTCTCTCGCCACAAACATGCTTGTACTCACGCTCCTGTGTAATATTGATGGACAGATAAATTCCACCTAAGTTTTTCCACAGTGTGAGAAATAGAAATGTTATTGATTTGTTTGCCTAAGATAACACCAGAGGCACCATCTACCAACATCACCATACCTGATATGAAAATAATAAACAAATAGATAATGAACAGGAGAAAGAAGAATACCTTTTGAAATGCCTGTAGAAACATAAAGGTAAGGGAGTTGTAAACATTAGAAACTCGAGAATATTGTAAAGCCCTCACATTACCTATTAGCTTGGATCTTCTGTCCATTTAAACTTGTTCAATAACCGCAAATAATATATATATGACTTGAGATCCCATCTTCTCATTGTAGGTTCTCACCAGGGAACTGGGGCGATCTCTGAATAATTGGTGACATGAATAGACAAACAGAAACAAGAAGAACATGACGAGATTAAGAACATGACACCGGAAAGAGCGCTTTGCATTTGGCAGGGGTGTGACCTAATGTGTGTGGGAGGGTGTCATTGGTGGGTTGGTTGTACCTGTGTGAAGGCCATTGGTTCATCACCATTGTTTGACAAAGCATTGCCTCAACACCTAAGACCCTCAACAAGATTGTTTAGCCCTGGATCCCTAAAGGCAATGGCTCAGACTTAAAACCAGTTTTCTTTTTTGACACAAATTTCTGTAAGATCCCTGACAGGAAGAGGGTTTGTAACACCCTTTCACAGGGACAGCAGACTCTGGAGCCAAAAGGCGAGCAGAAAGTGAGGTAAGCCTTGCTTGGCAGCCTGCATGGGCCAGGGAGGAACACTCTGCAAGGGCTGGGGTTGTGCGCTTGCTTCGCGGAAGGTCAGAGCTCTGTCCTCTTGCTCATGTGTTAAGTACAAGGTCTTCAGACTGACACTGCTGTGTGGCACTCCCCTTCTCTCCCTACCCCCTCCCACCTCTTCCTGCCCTGTTTCTCACTCTCTTTCATCTCCATTGCCTTGGAAATTAGCCTTGATGGTGGTGGGGATAGCTTTCTGTGTGAATATGGGGAAGTGTGTTCACCCGTGGGCTGAGACTATACAATGAGAAACAAAACTAGCACTCAACATGTACACACCACACACTCACACACATATACACAGTGTTTCTCTCTCTCCCTCTCTCTCTCTCTCTCTCTCTCTCTCTCTCACACACACACACACACACACACATACACACATCAAAACAAAATGCCACTTTCAATTAAACAGAAGAAAGGGGCTGGGGTAATGGCTCGGTCTGTAAAATGACTTCCAGACAAGCATGAGGACCCGAGTTTGGATTCTCCAAGCAGGGAAGGGCACATCTGGAGCCCCACATCTGGGGGGGTGGGACAGGAAGACACATAGATCTCTTGAGCCCATTGGCTAGCCAGTCCATTAGCGCGCTCCAAGATCAGTGAGAGTCTGGTTCAAGAAACAAGCTATTGGAGCAATTGAGGGACACACCCACAGTAAGCCCCTAGCCTCTACATAAGCACATATGCTCACCCACATAAATATATGCATTAACACAGAGAGAGAGAGAGAGAGAGAGAGAGAGAGAACAAAAGCACGGTCACTCACGGGGAAGTGTCTGAGTGTGTGACTTGGGAAGAAGTTGCTCAGACACGGGGTGGGGCTGGCTGAAGACACTTGTGTCTGAGCAACTGTCTTGAATAACTGCGGGCTCTGACTGACTGAACACTGTGCAAACGTTCGCTTTCTGAATTCTTTAAACATCTTAGCTTTCATTAGCCAGAGTCCGACAGAGTATTACCATTGCTCCCCAAAAGATACTTGAAACTTCCTCTGCCCTTCCGGTATTATGAAAAAGATGTAAACATTAAGTGGTTTACGGAGATCACAAATATAATCAATGAGAATCAAATGCCTATGTACAGATACCTAACCCAGCATACAAACAGCAGAGGAATAGTGGCCACTCCTATTTAGAATCTGAGTCCTGAAGCAGAACAGAGCCATGATAATGGGAGAAATATTGCCATGTCCCTTGCTTTTACTGAAGCAAGAAACACTGATATTTCCCTTCAGAAAGATTTCAACAAGACAGAATATTCTTTTTTTTTTTTTTTCTTTGCACTCTAGATAATTGAAATTTCTTTTTTCATCTGCCAAAGAATGTCAGAGCTCTGATCCTTCTAAGAAATCTGGGAGTAGTAGCCTGGAATTATTTATGATTTATGACTACTGTCATAAAGGATTTGAAGCCTGGGATTCAAAGAATTGATATGACCAATATGCTAGACACTGCCCTTGACTTTTTCACCAAAGACATGTTCTTCATTTACCCTAACCATAAAAAAGGAAACAAAGCCATAGAAGGCAGACGTAGAAGGAGCCCTTAGGATGTGGAACTGTATGATGTTTTGTAGAAAACCAAAAGGACCTGTCTGTGGTGCTTTTTCGGGACTTTGAATCACCTAGGAGACTGAGATACGCCTTTGGGAGTGTCTACTACAGGAGTGTTTCAGAGAGGACTGATGGAGGCAAAAGACACACAGGGGTGGTGCAACCCCATGGCCTGAGGGCGAAGTCGAAGAAGGAGACCGGTGGTGGAGTGCCTGCATCCATCTCTCTTGGCTTCTCGCCTGGGATGAGAGGAATCGCTGGAACACGCTCCTACAAACTCTGCCATGCCCTTCCCACCAGGGTGATATGTGTGTTCCAGCCATGAGCCAGAATAGGTCCGTCCTCCCTCAAGCTGCTTCTTGTATGCTATTTGGTCATGGCAATAACAACAGCAACTGGTACACCATCTGAGGCTGAGGGGTTCATAGAAATGAGAGTAGAATTCAGACGCTATTCCAAGTCCCGGCTTCCTCAAACCATCTTCCCGCTGTGTAGAGGTGAGGGTACTGCCGAGGCCTAGGCCATCTGCTAGGACATGCCTTGTGTTATGGTCGGTGGTAATGGTCACTAGTCACAAATTAGAATCGCCTGTGTAGGAAGCCTCACCTGAAGAATGGCCTACTGCCATTTATGAGGGAAGGCCTCTCCCTGATCGTGGGTGGCACCTTCAGGTAGCGCTGTGTACAAAACAGGGAGCAATTACCATCCCTCTGTTCACTTGGCCTTCCCTCTATATGCTGAGTCCCTTTACCTTGTTGTGGATGCTGCTGATTCATCTGCTGATAACAGAACCAGCCTTTCCAGGCTTCCAACCCAGATGAAGGACCAGTGGTTCTCCAGGAAGCTTTCGGGTTTCCGCACCAACAGGGACTGCTGAGGTAGTCAACCTTGTGAACCACACCAACTTCCGGGTTCTCAACCTCTCCACTGAGATGCAGCTGTGGTTATTATGTTAACATAAACAGACTTAATACATCTTTTTACACACACACCAATCCCATCGATTGTTTTCCTCTACAGAACATGACTAATACACCTTGGAATTACAAAATACGAATCTCAGTTTTCCTCCCAGGATCATACACGCGAACATCTCAGCTACCACATTGCCAACACGTTTTTCCTACCTTCGTTGCCACTATTTCTGGGCCCCTGTGCCTGGCAGGGCCACTGACCAAGCAGGATATTGTAGAGTCTACAACTTCACAAGCTATGATGCTGCCCTGGTGCCTTTCAGAATGGCATGGTAGAAGGGGACAGAGGTGGGATCTGGCTCCCATGAACAGACCCCAGAGCACTGAGTTAGGACAGGATATACAGAGGGGGAAGTTATCATATGACGGGTATACTAGGAATACTAGGAGATGGAACATGGCTCCATGAGTTCAGAGAATTGGAGAAAACAGCACAGGAAGGCTGTCTAGGTAAATAACCACACGTGTGTGTGTGTGTGTGTGTGTGTGTGTGTGTATGTGTGTGTGTGTTGGTTTGTGATCAGGTCCACGTATAGGGCCTAAAAAGGGCTGAATAGAAAGATGATGTTGACCCTAAATAGTCCACAAAAACCTCTCAGAGTTAATAAACACTCCAGAAAAGGGGCACAGCCTTCCTATGCATCTGAAAAAGAAGCCAGGGGAACAATCTCATTCACAATAATCAACCCCACCCCACACACATAGCTGGGATCCACTTAGTGATGGAAGTGACAGACCAATGAGAAAATAAGGACAGGTCCATCACAATCACAGTCAAAATTCCTGGGCCATTCTTAACGTGGAGAAAAAATTCAATTTCAGTTTTTATATAGAAGCCCAAAAGATCAAGGGTAGTCGAGACAATTTAAACAAATACAACCAGAGAGGGGCATCGCCAAAACAGATTTCAAATTATTCTGCAGTACCCCAGTAATAAAGACATGCATGGGACTGGCCCAAAAACAGACGTGTTGATCAGTGAAGCAGAGCAGAGCCCCAGATACGTCTGTGTGACTGCAGCCACTTGGGAAGCCAGTCGGACAGTCTGACTGCAGCCACTTGGGAAGCCAGTCGGACAGTCTGCCAAGAAATGAGAAAGGCGTGCTGTGTGACCCAGCCATACCACGGCCGGCCAAAAGCCCAAAGGGCTTCACATTATATACATGGATGAAATTGTCAAAGAATAAATGTGAAACAATTTTAACAGAAAAAGATAAGCCAATTCTTCCGTCCCCTCTTCTTATCCCTCCCCCTCTTTTGTAAATTGTTACTTAAAACTCTTTTCAAACAATACATTTTAGTCATATTTCCCCTCCCCCAACTCCTTCCAGATCCTCCCCACCTTCTTGCTTATGTCTATCTCTCTCAAAAAAAGAAAAACCAAATATAAATCAGAATAGACAAAAAAATCAACATGACAAAGAATGCTAAGAGAAAAGGCACGCGCGCGCGCACACACACACACACACACACACACACACACACACACACACGTTGGATACCCAGCAATACTTCGTTAGGGAAAACTGATTTTGCCTTTGCCAGGAGGTACCAGCAGATCCACATGCGGACAATATGCGGAATAAGGGACTTGGGAGCAGTCAGCCCTGAATGGACGTCTCTGTTAAGCCCCTCCCCTCACGCCTCAAGCATCTATGTGGAAGAAGAGGTGGAAAGATTGTAAGGGCCACGGGGGACGGGGGACTCTAAGGAAAGAGCATCTTTCAGACACACAGGACTGAAACACACGTGAACTCACAGAGACTGCGACCTGCATAGGTTCAAAGGAGACAAACCCTAACATCCAGAGGGGGAGTGGGCGAAAAGCCCCATCCCTAACCAAGAAGCCATTTACAAGGTATCTTTTTCACTGTTTTCAAAGCTACAAGGTTTGCACTTCCTTTCTGGAAGTCCCGAGACCCACATCAAGAAGACCCAGCATCTTTTCTGCAAAGTGTGCCATCCCTCGTCCTATCTTGCACACGGAGGTGGGGAGGAGATTTCTTCCTCCGATGACAAAGGCAAACTCTGCTGGAATAGGAACCTTGACTCTCTTCCATGAAAACCTGCACCCTCTCCTCCTCCCCCTGTGCCACTGGAGGCTGGAAGAGGGCATTAGAACCCCTAGAGTTTGTCACACACAGTTGTGAACCGCCCAGCGTGGGTGCTGAGAACTGGACTCCAGTCCTCTGCAGAAAATAGAAAAATAGAAAGCATTTTTAACCACTGAGCCATGCCTGTGGCTCCTTGGATTTCTTTACCGGCAATAGCAAAAGATCGACAATCAGACCTCACCCCCCCCCAAAAAAAAAATACTGTGCCTAAGCATGGGCATACATTTAATAGAAATTTTACTGGTAAAGGGCATATAGCTATAGCTTACAAGAAAACATTCAAACCTGTACACTGTACAGCAACCTCATTGCTCACAGAAAGAGCTCCTGGACTTGCATTGAACTCTGTGTCCTTAGCCAACCTAGGATGACAATTAACAAATGAGTGTAATTCCCACATGAATGGAGGGTAGTATTTTTATCTGTGCAGTGAGCAATGAACAACAAAGGCATGTCTGTACCCTACTTGTTCACCAATGACACTCTCAATTTCTTTGACAAATCAAGTAGTTTTTGAATACTGGAAGAGTATATCCTTGACTCAGGAGCCCAGTGCAATCAAGGTTTAAATGGGACCTGAGTTATTAACATTTTCTCCATCATTTCTTGCACATAAACAACAAAACAAGAAGACAATCCCTGATTTGTAGCCTGTTGTGATGATTTCAAGCTGCCAATCTGAGGCCATTGCATATGTAGTTGTGACAAGTCAGCATCCAGCAAGCAAGTGTGACTGACATGGATACCTTTGGGAGAACCGAGACCACAGCAAAGTAGCTGAAACACTTCAGCAGTGATGAATTTAGGAACATTTTTTTGCCTTTGTTTTGCATATAACTATAAGTTTATACGATTTCATTTTTAATAGTGGCTCACACATTCCTTAAAACTTAGCAACCTAAGCTAGTATGAACTGGCTGGAACACTCTAGCGGAGGAAAGAAATCCTTCTGAAAGTGCAGAATTAGGGAAAACATGACCATTTCATCAGGTGCATAAAGCGTACTGCTACAAAGTCGTTGGTTGTTTTTTTAAAAATGACTTTTTAAAAACCTTGTCCAGTGGGTAGACTTGCCATTTCTGTCCAAGTGTGTGGAAATTCAGACTCTTGTTTCCCCTCCCAGCCTTTACCCACACCCAACAGCTCAGCCACAGACACGCACTTCACAGAGGGAGCCATTTAAGCCACCTCATGAGAGCTGTACCTTGTCCTCTCCAAGGCAACTCCTTCCAGGGCCAGTTTTTTTAGTGTAATGTATTCCGAATCTTTGATGGGGGAAACTTGTACTCTTGGGGATGTTCAGATGTGGAGCCAGGGGATTTTGTGGGCCACACTGGCCTCTTCAGCTGCAGATGTAAATGCTGACACCCAGGGACAGCATGTGGTTTTGTAAGCTTCCTTCAGGGATGGCAAAGCTTATCCCCTGTCATGAGTGCATCATGCCTCCTTGTACATGCTTTCTGCTTGTTGCATGCATTTCATAGATTAGATCCTTCATTTAAGTGTTACCTGATCCTCCTTTAGTAACTAATGTGAATATTCAATATAACCAAAAGACTATCTTCACTTAGACAAAACTGATTGCAAACTAAGGGACTCCTCACAATTAGAAATTGACCACTCAAAAGCCTGGCTACTCTGGCACGAATGATAGTGTGTTTCAAATCGTTTGGTCATAATGAAAGAAGCAACACAAAAGGTTTTCCGCCCTTTTGTATGGTTCTCTTTAACCAGCCAATGATAAGAAGCTGGGGAAATAATAACCTTTCATCCAACCACTGTTTTCACTTATATAAAAGCAGCAGTGAATGGATCAATTTTAAAATGTTACGTTACCACATACTTTATAAAGAAATTAAGCTGTACTAGGTTGCAGTGTAAACATAACTAAAGGTGTGTGCACATTATCGAGGAGACTATTGCCTAAACAATTTTGATGTGTCCTAGATTGTGAGACTAAAGAGTCTGTGAGGTTTTGTGCCTGTGGCATTTACCAAAATGTCTAACATGTCTCAGACACTTTGGAGAACATATAGAACAGATTGAAGGCAAAAAGTTCCTTTTAAAGTAATGTTATTTCATATTCAGTGTCAATATTCAAATAAGCATTTCTTCTATTGATACCATTAAAGATATGATCATTATAGAATTACTGTCAAATTATATTCAAAACTTACAGTACTCTTCTTTTCTTGCTTCTTGGCTGACTAGAAGCCACTTCCTTTCCTACCATTACATCATCCTTCATATCTTCTAGCAAGTCATCTTTCCCATGACTCCATATTGGACGTGACTGCATCTGCAGGCTAGTGTTGGGCATGTCTAACCAAGAGAACTGCCTGCAGACACTGGTCTGGAGACAGGGTGTCACCTAATCTAGACCAATTCCAAACACTCTCAAGAGTTTTCCTGGGAGCATTATGAGAAAGATGATCTCTCTACCAGTGCACTGAGCCACACAGGGAAGACTAGTGTTGATGATAACTGTTGCTAGGGAGGAGAGTTGGACCGAGACTGAGAGCGGTATAGAAAAACGTAGAATGAGAAATAGGGAGGACAAACTACTGAGGATGGCACCATCTGCATATCTGCATGTAGAGACATCTTGTTATACTCTAACAAATAAAGCTTGCCACTAACTAACCATAGAGGTCTGAAGGTCTAGAGGTCTGGAGGTACAGACAAACAGGAAGTAATATGGCTGGGTGGAGAGAGGAAGTAATAAGGTGGGAGGAAGTTGAGTAGGTAAGGTAAGGTGGCTGTGGTTTGCTCCTTCCTCCTTCTGATCTCTCAGTATTTTCCCCTATAGCTGACTCTGGGCTTTTATTGTTAAGACCTATTAGAACTCAAGCTAGATCTGCACTGTGATGAGATGTTCCCTCTGCCTGTGGTCTTTGAAATTCATAAAGATGCAGTATCATGGGTTTCTGTCCTGAACATCCACGTAAGTCTGTTTTAGAAGTCGTCCAGGGATGATAGTAATAGCAACCTCTTCCTTCCTTATCTTTTAAGTCCTGGTGAAAGTACACAGGATGCAACAATGTAAACCCTGCTAGATAGCCCTAACTTTTCTACTGGGATCACCAACTTAACTTAAATTCAAAGAACCGATTAATATTTTTTTTCTATTTCCCTTGATAACAAAGAAGCTTAATAATAAGACAAACATTTTCTAGAAATTCTCAAGTCTTAGAAAACTATAATTCAGAGTTATTCGACTATATAGAACTTTGTATAGTAGGTGAATGCTGTCCATCATTACCACTGAGGGATGCAGGTCCAAGCAGAGGTAATACATCAGTATGGCAAAAACATACACAAACCCACAAATGAAAACAGAACATTCTCATGAGGCTCCTCTCTCCAAAGGGGAGCTGTGAAAATAAAGAAAAAGAGTTGTCAAATAATTCATCCTGTTATCAGGAACAACATGAGGGAAATGGACTGGCGTGTTATGGGGTTCTGTGTAATGTGCCGCATCATCTCTCCATGGAGAGGGTAGGGGGAACCATGCTTCCTTCCTCATGCTACTCAGTGGAGGCAGTCAAGTGTTCCCCTGGCAAATGATCTACAACTCTCATTTTGATTAATATATAACTAATGCGATGTATTGTGTGTTGCAAAAGTTCACATATAAGAACTGATAAGATAAATGACTAGTATCCTGGGGATTTTGTTCTTGAAAGTGTTAGTTCTTGAAAGAAGTGTTAGTACTCCTCTGCCACCAAACCGTATTCACCTTTGCTTGCCTGGGCAAGGCTGTATGCTACCCACCATCAGTTACGCTAGTACGGAAGACAGTCTCTGCTCTCTACAAATACACAAGGCAGCTGTGGAGCCAGATGCATTCCTCACTAGGCACAGCGTGAATGCTAGAGCAGATGGGCAAGCAAAGGGCCATCTCAGCCGCAAGCAAGAAGCAATTAAGCCCAGTTAACCTTCATTAAAAATGGCAGTTTAGCATTGAAAATGATGTCATTTTTCATGGGTACTATACAAGAAATTCATATGGAAAAGCACAACACGGTGAAATGAACAAGCGAAAGGCTGGAAACTAACCCATGAGTGAAGATTTTGTGAGACTAAACATCGTACCAAAGGGTTATACCTTCATCCCCAGGTAATGACAAATTAGTATAGACCTTTAAATACATGATCTGCAAACACAAAGCAAAAACTCAGGAATAAAACTCAAGTTCCTAAGTGAATAACTTTTTTTTTATTATTAACTTTAATATATCCGGGTAAATAATAGGGGAGAGCAAGAAAAGAGATACCATAATAAAAGAATCTAAGCAATAGTGGGGAGGCTGCCTTAAATGCCCTTGCCCGATAATGAGATTGATGACTACCTTATATGCCCTCATCCAGTAGCTGATGCAGACACCCACAGCTAAACACTGAACCCAACTCCTGGAATGCAGTTGCAGAGAGGGAGGGGTGGTGAGTAAAGGGGTCAAGTCTAGGCTGGAGAAACTCACAGAAACTGCTGACTTGAACAAGGGGAGCTCATGCACCCCAGTCTGATAGCTGGGAGCCAGCATAGGCCCGGCCCAGACCCCTTAAATGTGGGTGTAAGTTAGGAGGACTGGACAGTCTATGAGGTCTCTGGTAATGGATCAGTATTTATCCTTAGTATACGAATGGACTTTGGGAGCCCATTCAACATAAAGTGATATTCTCTCAGCCTGGGTCCTGCTCTGAATGATATGACAGACTTTGAAGATCCCCCATGGAAGGCCTCACCCTCCCTGAGGAGCAGAAAGGGGATGGAATAGGGTGTTGGTGGGAGGTAAGGGAGGAGGGTAGGGAGAGGGAACTGGGAGTGACATGTAAAATTCTAATTTGAATTAAAAAATAAATCACTTTATAGATTTAAAAAAGAACTTGCAAATAGAAACATATCACACAGTGAATTAGCCAGAACCAAAGCCTGTGCATTTTCAATGAAATTCCACACCGTTTCTGTACGGCTAAGGAAATAACCAGCAGAGCCAACAGACAGCCACAGAGTGGAAGACAAGCCTTACCAGATATGCTTCACATGAGGGGACAATACCCAGAATCTCCAAAGAACTGCAGAAATTAGACCCCAGCAAAATAAAACTGCCAATCAATAAATGGACTAATGAAATTGAATAGACAGTTAAAAAACCAACAACTAAAGAAACATAAATAGCCAATCACTGTTTTTAAAAGCCATCAGAAAAATGCTAATTAAAAATACATTAAGACACTATCTCACCCAGTCAGAATGGCTATCATCAAGAATTCTGACAACAAATGTTGGAGAGGATGTGGGAAAGAAGATCTCTTGCTGATGGGAGGACAGATTAACGCAGCCGTTATGGGAATTAGTTTGAAGGTTCCAGAAAAAGTTTTTAAATAGAACTACCACATGACCCAGGCATTTCATTCTTAGACACCTTGGTAGTTTGAATGTGATTGACCCCACATAGGGAGAGGCACTGTTAGGAGATGTGGCTTTGTTGGAGTGGGCATGGCCTTGTGAGAGGAAGTGTATTACTGTTGTGGCAGACTTTGAGGTTTCCTATGCTCAGGGTACCATTGAGTGTCTCAGTCGGCTTCCTGGTGCCTGCAAGATGTAGGACTCTCAGCTGCAGATGCAGCATCCCAGCTGCCTGCACACTGCCATGATAATGGACTGAACCTCTGAAATTGTAAACAAGTCCCCTCAATTAAAATGTTTCCTTTATAAGAGTTGCCATGGTCATGGTGTCTCTTCCCAGCAATAAAACTCCTAAGACAGACACACACTACAACAGTGGTATTTGTACCCCTGTATTTATTGCTACTCTACTCACTATAGCAAGGAAATGGAAATAACCTAGTTTTCCGTCAACAGATGAAATGGATAATGAAAATCTGGTAGATGGAATGGAAGGCTATTTAACTCTAAAGGAAAATAAAATTTTAAAATCTGTAGGGCAAGGGATGGTCACAGAATGTATGTTAAGTGAGGTCTTATAATCTCAGAAAGAATAGACACATGTTTTCCCGTGTATGTGGTCCTAGCTTGTAATGTATACGTGTATATATAAACAAATGTGTGTGTAGGTACAGGATGATGTGTGGTAAGGTAAACAGGAAGGGTAAATAATGGATGAGGAGGGACAGATGCAGGTAAAGGCAACCAAGTCATGAGAGAGTGTGGAGCTAATTGCATTTCTACTTTCACGGCTGTCGTGGATTTTTTTTTTTCTTTCATTTCTTTCTGGCAGATGAGTGCATGCCAATGTAATTGAGAATGAAATGGTAAATTAAATCCAACGCAAGGCTCCCTGGCTACGGGGTGGCTGCTCTACCTGAAAATAACTAAGAGAAAGTGTTTGAGTAGAAGAAAGAGTAGGGAGCTACTGTAATTCATTCAGATAAGGGAATGTTAAAACCCGAATTACAGAGAAGCCAGGGGGCAAGAAAACGAAGGAAAGAAGTTTAGGTTCCTCTGGATATAAATTAAAAATACTACTTTAAGAAGAGTTGGAGCCGGGCGCTGGTGCCGCATACCTTTAATCCCAGCACTCGGGAGGCAGAGACCAGCCTGGTCTATCTATAAGAGCTAGTTCCATGACAGGCTACAAAGCAATACAAAGAAACCCTGTCTCAAAAAAAAACAAAACAAAATAAAAAGTTGGATATGGGAAATAAAGAGAGCCACTGATAATTCTTTAAAAAAAATTTTTTTTCTTACTTTTATTTATGTTGTGTGCGTGTATGTGTGTGAGAGAGAATGTGTGTGTGTGTGTGAGAGAGAGAGAGAGAGAGAGAGTGAGGAGAGAGAGAGAGAGAGAGAGAGAGAGAGAGAGAGAGAGAGAGAGAGAGAGGTCACACATGTGTGCTGGTGCCCACAGAGGCCAGAAGAGAGAGCTGACTCCCTTGGCGCTGGAGTTCCGGGTTGTTTTGAGACATGGTTACTGGGAGCGGCTCCGGATGCTCTGGAAGAGCAGCAAGTGCTATGATTGTTAAGCCATCTCTCTAACCTCCCCATAGTTCTTAATAGAATGGCTGGAACTTGGCAATGGCAATAATTAGAAAATTCGCACAGAGGGACATGGTTGGAAATGAAAGGAATGATGCAATTGTGACTGCTGACATGTGCGAGACATATTGAAACCCAATTCGGACTGTAACTGTCCGAGTCATGAGAGGTTAGAGCGCATTCAAAGTCACGAGACTTCTCAAGGGCCCACAGCCGGCACGTGTATGGCTCTAGATGGGAAGGGAAGCCAGAAGTCATTTTAAAAGCAGAGTTACACAGCCAAAGCCCTAAATGAAGGCAAGGAGAGCCTCGCGAAAGGAGTGGCCCTTACTATAGAAGAAGGGAGCAAGGAAGAGCATCAGCCCATTCGAGGTTCATTTCCTCGCTTGCCTTTTACAACAACAACAACAACAAAATGTATTAAAAATTTGTGTGTGTGTGTGTGTGTGTGTGTGTGTGTGTGTGTTTGTAAGGGTTTTTTTTTTTTTTTTTTATGCCTTAGAACCAGGATTAACAACCCACTAGTAAATCATGTATGGTGCCACACCCCTTTAATTCAGCACTCAGGAGGCAGACAAGGTCAGTCTCTGAGTCTGAGGCCAGCTTTGTCTATAGAGTGCATTCCAGAGCAGTCAGGGCTACACAGAGAAACTCTGTCTCAAAAAATTAAAACAACAACAAAAGAAGAAGTGGATCTTCCTACTTCAGATTAAGCAAAAGCAAAAACAAAAAACACTAGAAATAGAATCAAAAATAAAAATCCAGTTTGAAGAAGAGTGATCACGTATGTGTCTTTGTGTGTAACTGTGAGCTGTGTTCATACACACACGTACATGTGTGCAGGGATATGTGTGAGTGTCTGTCACAGGCCTATGTTGGGTTTCTTTTTCTATTGCTCGCCATGAACTTTTATGTACATGTGTGTGACATGGGTATGCATAAGCACTTGAATGTGTGTACGCATGTGCATGTGTTTGTGGTGCATGTACAAACGTGTGTGTGTGTGTGCACATGTGTACACATGGGTGTAGAGGTCTGAGGTTGGCATTATGCATCTTCTGTTATCATTCTCTACTGTATTAACTGACTTTACTCTCTCAGTTGAACCCGGAGCTCCCTGATGTAGATGAGGCGGCTTGCTCCAGGTATCCTGCTAACATGTTCCAAGCACAGTGGTTACAGGCAGACCCACCGACTTGATGGACTGTCTGGCAAGTGAGTTCTAGGCATCCTTCTGTTCCCACTCCCCAAGAGCTGGGATTCCAGGAGCCTGATGTCATGTTCTGCTTTTTTGCTCTGTGCTGAGAAGCCGACCTCAGATCTTTGTGCTTATATAACTCCTGTCATTTAAATTTATTAAATCAAAAGCCTCAAATATTATTTTCCTTTCTCTTATTTTTTCCAAAATACAGTAGCATTCGGGATTTAGATTATTTTTGTCTTGCTCTTTTTTTTTTTCATTTAAAAATAGTATTTTAATCAACTTTGGTCATAGAACAGTAACCTAAGAATGTTAATTCTATACCAGCTGTTGCTTGAGAAAGACATAATTGCTTGAACAATGTCAGGTAATTATAAATCACATCAGAAGAGACAAAAGAGCTTTTGTTTCTTGCAATGTTCTGGGAGCTGAGCAGTGGAAGGGAACCCATGAAGAAGAAATGACATCTTTCAGTTGATAGATGCTTCTTACATTGATGGAGAGGATACAGGCTGGAGCAGTCACACGGCAGGAAATGTCCTTAAGGTCCTTGTGAAACTCTAGGTGAGTAAGAGGTAAGGCTCTGCTGTTGGTAATGGTTCCCTTGGATCTGCCAGCATCACAGGACCTGGGACTGAGGCTGACAATGGAGAGTGAAGTTACAAATCCAAGAGAGCAAAGGGAAGAGGCCTCTCCACACACTCAGCCAGAGTGGAGAGCATCTCAAATGGCTGTACCAGCAGGAGAAGGCACCGTTGTATCATGAGCTTGTTTGTTTGTCCTAGTGATTTTTACCTCTCCAGAAATTTCAGCCTTCGACATAGCCTAAGTTAGCTATTTAGGTCCCTTTGTTGGCTCTGTTACTGTAAAATCTGTCTCACGCTGAAGTCAATGGGAGAGGTGGATGAGTAGTTCTGGGATCTTTCAAGGGTGGCTTGGGGTTGGTAAAGGTTGGAATTTTACAATTTCTTTCAAATCATTCAGAGCTGTATCATTTCTCCCTTCCCCCTTTCTGATTTGTAACTGAAGGATAATGTGCTTTAAGCAAAAAGAGTTGCCCCAGATCCAAGGATTACATGCTCTCATTTCCCAAGGTATCTGCAGCTGCTTCTGTCCCTTAAGGCTTCCTTAGAATCACAGTTGTGGTTAAACATGGAACATCCAACAGGATTATGTATTTGACACTTGCTCTCTGTTGGGGATGGGCCTTAAGGTGGGGCATGGCTTAGGGAAGTGGTCCACTGGGTTTGGACCCTACTTCCATCCTCTCTCTGCTTCCTGACATGGATACAATGTGACCAGTCTTATAACACTCACCCACTAAGCCTTTTGCCATGACAGGCTGGAATTTCCATATAGAAGCAATAATAAACCCATCCTATCTTTTCCTTTTATTATTATTATTATTTATTTTTCTTATTTTACATATTGATCCCAGTTCCTTCTCCCTCCCAAGCCTCCCAGCCCTCCCCCCATCCCATTCCCTCCCCCCACTCCACAGGGAGGGTGATGCCTTCCAGGAGGGATCATCAACATCTGTCAAGTCATTTGGAGTAGGGTCTAGGCCCTCCCTCCTGCCTCTAGGCTAAGGGAGTATCCCTCCATGGGAATGTGCTCCCAAAGTCCTTTTGTGCACCAGGAATACATCCTGGTTCCACTGTCTGAGGTCCCTTAGACTGCCCAGGCCTTCTAACTGAGACCCACATTCAGGAGGCCTGGGTCGGTCTTATGTTGATTTCCTAGCTATCAGTCTGGGGTCCATGAGCTCCCTGTTGTTCAGGTCAGCTATCTCGTGAAACCTATCCTATCTTAAGTTGCTTTTTGCCATGGGTTTGATCACAGCAACAGGAAATTTTCTGGCCCAAAGCCTGAGGCATGTATGAGAGACTATAGCTCCTCTTCTAGGCTCTTGTGACCAACCCAACATGACTCGCAGTTGCCAGCATCATAGGCAGGAAACAAACCAAGCAGAATGCTGCCCAAGCTCAACCTGGACCCCACCCTGTCCCTGGCAGATGGCAAAGCCAGCCAGCTGAGGGCACAGATAGATTCACAGCAAAGTGCTCTCTTTCATGCTTCCTCCATACTTCTTCTTTCTTTCACATCACAAACCTGATCAAAGATTAGGAATATGATAAATTGACCCAATTTAAGGTATATAACTTGATGATGTTTGATGCGTGTGTGTGTGTGTGTGTGTGTGTGTGTGTATGCATATAAACCAACACCACAATCAAGATGACTGTTATTTCCACTACCCTGAAGTGTCCCTGTCCCTTTGCAACCTGCCCTGCCCTTCTCTTCCTCTCCAGTCACTGATCTGTTTTCCATCACTGTATATTTGTTTGCGTTATCTAGTATTTCACAGAAATGGAGTCACCAATTCTGCTCCTTTCTAGTCTTTTCCATGTGATGGCCCAAAAAAATGTTCCATATCGTGTTGTGCTTCAGTATCATTCCTTTTGTCAGTTCTGCTGTCTGGACACACCACGGTTTGCTGGACTGTTCACCTACTAAAGATCTCACTTGAACAATTAAAAGTTCTGTTTGTACACACTACTTGTGTGGAAATCCCCTCTCCTTTCTCTTGAGTAAATTCCTGGAGGAGAATGGCGAGGTCGCCTGGTAGACAGATGTGAAGTGATTGCCACACTGTTTGGATAGACTTGGCATCGGCTAACTCTTAAATGTTTGGAAGGATTTGTAATAACACTCATCTGAATTTGAACTTTTTGTTGTTGGAAAAAAATTAACAAGAAATCTAGTATCTTGAGAACTGTAACTGTGGGCTGGGACTGTGACTCCTAGCATAGTGTCTTGCCTGCCTGGCATGCACAAGGCCCTGGGTTAGATCCCCAGTACCAAAATATGAATGTTTTTACATATAGACCTGGAGGCATAGGCCAGTAAGCCCAATTATTCAGGAAGCTGAGACAGGATGATCACAAGGTCAACCCTTAGCTGGACTGCAGATGAAATGAAAGGCCAGGCTGGCCGGCTTAGTAAGAACCTATCTTAAAATAGAAAAAAAAAGTTAAATTAAATAAAAAGGACTGAGAAGATATCTCAGTAATAGAATACCTTCCTAGAACTCACAAGTCTGTATATCCAATCCACAGCTATGTACAGACAAACAGATGGACAGACAGATGATGCATGTACTCACTTAAAGCTTTCCCAAGGCTTATTGATGTTGTATGTGGGGTTTTTTCCTGATTATTATATTTTTAACTAGCTAATAAAACAACAGGTTTATTTATGTTGCTTTTATATTTTTATATTTTTTAATCTCAGTGTTTTTCTTTGAGTTGTTATTACTATGCTTGCAAATTCACCAGTCTTTTCTTTAGTGTTTGATCTACAATTGGCCCCATCTAGAGTTGCTTCATTGAAAGTAATTTTTTTTAAAAAAAAATCTCTGGATAATTAGCTTTTGCCATTATATGCATTTGGTATATACCCCTATCATGGTCGTATTTTCCTTTAGTACTTTGTACATATGGAGAATGTATATAATGCTCCTTTAATATTTTAGCTATTAATTTTCTGAATTGTGTTATTTCTGGGTCTATTTCTAGTGACTGATCGTTCCCGTTATATTATGAATCTTCTGCTTTGTGTGTGTGTGAACACCAGAGACTGACATTGGATGTGTTCCTCAACTGTTCTCCATTTTAGTTTTCAAGACACAGTCAGAAACCTGAATTACTAAATTTCTAAAAATTGCTCTTTCCAGAGCTGCAAAAGACGTAAGTGAACACGTTGTTCCCAATGTTAAACCTATCTCCATTTCCATGAATTAGGATTCAGAGTATTAAACAGTATGCACTAATTCATCCTTTTAGACCCAAGGCCAATGACGTGATATTTCTCCAGCGTTGTGCATGTCAGCATAGGGCACAGGGGCCCTGTAAATATACAAGTATATATTTTGTATCCAGCTGTGTATCTAGATGCAGGATTAAAATAAAATTTATGAGTAATCTTTGTTTAATAGCCATAAACAGGAAATAGCTACTTGTGAATTCATTAATTAGAATTCTGTTTATAAAAGTATTGTGAGGGATATCCCTTTTGTTTGGATGAATGAAATCCTGCTGTTAGTATGAAAAAAAGTATATCAATGTGGATCTTGCTAAGGGCCCACCTTGGATACTCCCTGCACCATGGGTGCTCCCTGAGCTTTGGCTGCTCCCTGTACCATGCAACTCTGGGCAGACTGAGCCATCTGTAGAGACTTAGAATTGGTGATTCAGATTCTGATTCTGTTGCAAAATATAAGGTAGGCAGCAGTTGAGGAAGACACCCATGCAGGCTCATGCAAGAGTCCTAAGGCTGCTTTACTCTCAGAGATGGTAGGTTCTTGACTGAACTCAAGCCTTGCATGAGAACTGTCACCTAGTCTGCCACACACCCCCCCCTTCCTCTCACTCTGTCCCTAGAGCCATTCTGGCTGCTCACCAGACTTGACATCTTCTGAAGTTCTGGCCCACCTTGTTTCGCCTCTCACTCTTAACAACTAACATAATTTTCTCTTCTACTGAAATATAAGCAGCATATGCGTTTTCTGGCCTGCTAGAAAATGATTCATTAATTATCCAGACTCAATAGTTGGTAGATGGTCATTAGTCTAAGGATAAAAAGTACATGTGCTCTAGCTCACAATGGAAAATATAAAAAGGAGTGATAACGAAAATTCATCAAGTTGTTGACTGCTCACTTTCTGCAAGTTTCGTCTTTAATATTCATGTGTGGCAATTTTGTCTCCATGTGTGAACAACCCCAGCTCTGCTGAACTGAACACGTAGGTGTTGACAAGGCGGCCTCTAGAACTCAGTTTCAAACAAGAAAAAGCCTCAGACTCCAACAATCGTCCCCAATGGTGTCTTCTACCACACCTCTGCTTTCAAATACAGGTTCCTGGAACAGAGAAGTTGCCTAGCTAATTGTGTGTCTGGACAGATGCGGTAAAGTTAAGGGATTTCCTGACAGTTCAAAGAGACACAGAACTGAAGGGCAGCCATGCTCACTCACCCAGATACGGCTCTTCCAACTGAATGAAAAGCCAGACACAAACTGTTGGAATAGCGAATAATTGATAGAAGAAATAAGTTTACATTGATTTGGCCAGATTCAGTGACGCAGACAATGTTGATGACATTGGCAGAGTGAGAGAGAGAGAGAGAGAGAGAGAGAGAGAGAGAGAGAGAGAGAGAGAGAGTACATTTATGAAGACTCTGATGAACCCACCCATCTAGCTCACACTCTGCCCTTGCTCAGTTTTGTCTTCAAGATTCGCTCAATTGTTTGAACAATTCTGTTTTTAACAGAAGCTGAAGGTAGTAACATCTTTTCTGGAAACAATTTAACATTATGTTTGATAATTAATAAAGGAGAGGCGAAACTGCTTTGCTACTCTGCTTTTGATGCAACGATGTCAAGCACAGAAAATGTGATCTAAACACAGGAATAGCACCCTCTGCCTTGGATGCCTGTGGATTCAGTGACTTCGAGTCTTATACATGATGTGTTGTAAAGAATAACCTATGCCATTCTGTATGTCTGTTGATGCATCTGGACCATAAAAACGGTGCTTATTCAGTTTGCCTCCCAAAACCCATGAATTTATAATACAGTTTTTAAATTGTAATTATGTCTTCAGTTACCCATTTGTTAGCATGTGTAATTTACACATGTTTTCTTCAGTGTCTTCTCCCTACCAGAGTGCTTGGCTCAAGACAGGTGGGAAGTAAGTATGCTTTAAGTTAACGGCCCCCAGCTTCATTAGTATGGCTGAGTGTCTTGGGTGCATTGTGACTCTGCCAGTCCTTGCACGCCTGCTCATCGATTCACCTGCACATTTGGGTCATATGCAGTGTGTACTGTACATACTGTGCGGGTGTGTGTGTGTGTGTGTGTGTGTGTGTGTGTGTGTGTGTGTGCCAAACACAAAGGTCACAAATTCAAAGTGCACATCTCAATTTTCAACTGAATAAGCTGAGCAGATCATCAACCAGCTCAATGCACAGAACGTCTCCTAAAGATTTCCTTATGTCCTCAATCAGCTAAAGATGGCTACTATTCCACCTTTATCAGTGTGGGTTAGCCTGCTTTTGAACTTCATGTAAATAAAACACAGCTTTGAAGTTACCTTTAATATCTAACAGCATAAGATTGGTTGCGTAAAACAGCCACCATTTTCTTGGCTCATGGTTGGTTAGAATGTGTCCTGGGTTTGGCCAAGCTGTTCTGTGGCTTTATCTTGGGTCTCTGGTATGTCTGCAGCTGTCTGGAAACCATGGTGCCATTAGATCTAATAAGGCTAGAGAAGTAAGTGTCTGGTGGTTTCTACTAGCTCTTAGTGAGCTCAGTGTCTCCAGCTGAACAGCCTGGGCTCCCGTCACATGGGATTCATGCGCCATGAGAGAAAGGGAGCTGTGACCTTTGAAGCCTTGCAGGAGAGATCCCACAGTGTTACTTCTCCCACAGGCACCTCCAACAGCAAGGAGTGAGTGAGCAAGCAAGAGTGAGGGCTGCTGCAATTCACTTTGATGCACGGTGTGTGTATCACTAGCTTGCGCTTTTTAACTGTTGTGTAGCATCCTATTTTATGCAAACACCATGGTCTATTATTTACCCATCCTGCTGTTTCTGGTCTCCTGAATTGTTCTCAGTGGGATGCTTTGAATAAAACAGCCTGTGTGTGTCTTCAGGCAGACACAGGCTCACAGGGGCCACCATGTGACATGTGTTTAGCGTCAGCTATTTAAGAAAGTGTATTTTCCAAGTGGCAATTGCAAGTATTTTAGCCTAGAAGTTCACAGTAGCTTTCCATGTCATTATCCACATATCTGGCCTCTTGAAGTTCTTTTTTTTTTTTTTTTTTATGTGCTTTGGTGTTGGATCCCCTGGAACTGGAGTTATACACAGTTGTGAGCTGCCATGTAAGTGCTGGGAATTGAACCTGGGTACTCTGGAAGAACACTCAGTATTCTTAACCACTGAGCCACCTCTCTAGGACCCTCTTGAGGTTATTTTTTTTATTGTGAAATAATAACCAAGTCCATTTAAATGAAAACATTTATAGACAATATTTGGGAATTTGGGCGTCGTTCTTTCCAAACTACTTCCTGCTGGTAAGGGGCGCTGTCATGGGGGATTTGAAGAAGATGCAGAAATCCTGGCTGTAGTCTATAAGGCTGCTTTGTCCAGCTGTTTTGAATGTAGGATCACCTGGTACTCTGTTTCAGGTGGTCTGGCTTCATTAAACCACATTAGTCTGGAAGAAATCCACATCTTTTCATTTTCTGTGGAAACAAAAATAGAAATCCTTTTCCCCAGTAACTTGTCCTTGAACTTAAATTTTGGAGTCAAAGCATTTTTTTTTATTTAATTTATTATCCTCTCCCTCCCTCCCACCTTTCCTCCCTCCCTCCTTCCCTCCCTTTTACCCTCTCTGCCCTCTCACATGCCCTCTAACCACCCTCCCCTCCCATCCCCCCACCCCAATTCCATATGTAGGGGAATGTCATCCAGTTGGGGTCATGTAGGTCTAACAGGTCATGTGAAGTAGGGACTAGGGCTTCTCTCCTGTCTCTAGGTTAAGGCAGTTATCCCTCCATGGGGGATGTGTTCGCAAAGTCCTTTTGTGCTCCAGGGATACATCCTGGCTCCACTGTCTGAGGTTCCTTAGACTGCTCAGTCCTTCTGGCTGAGATCCATATTCAGGGGGACCTGAGTCAGTCCCATGCTGGCTTCCCAGCTATCAGTCTGGGGGCCATTAGCTCCTCCTTGTTCAGGTAAACTGTCTCTATGAGTTTCTGCCTCCTGGTCTTGTCCTCTCCCTCTGCATCTGAGTTCTACTTCGACTCAGTGTTTATGTATGGGTGTTTGCTCCTGTTTCCAACAGGCATTAGTTGAGGGCTCCATGGATAAGTTAGTTGTTGATCTCACTCTCCGGAAAGGGCATTTATGATAGCCTTTCCACAGAAGCTCAAATTCTTAGTTGGCAGCAGTCTTGTAGTTCTCTAGACCTTTCTTTGTGTTCAATTTTATCTTCAAACCAATATTGGCTCCCTCTTTTATGTTCTCTCTCTCTCTCTCATTGTCTCTCTCTCTCTCTCTCTTTCCTGTCTTCTATTCCTAACCAGGCTCAATCTTCCTGGTCGCACATGTTTTCCTTTCCTCCCCCTCATTTTCTCCTACTTCTCTATCCATTCGCTGCCCCCCCCCCCCGAGCTCTGGGGTACTTGTCCATTACCAGTTCTGTGAGGGACTTTATATGAATCTCTTAGAATACACCTTGTATCCTAGTTCCTCTGGTGGTGTGAATTATAGGCTGGTGATCCTTTGATCTAGGTCTAAAATCCATATATGAGTGAGTACATACTGTGTTCCTCTTTTTGTGACTGGGTTACCTCATTCAGGATGGTTTCTTCAAGTGCCATCCACTTGCCTGCGAATTTCAAGATACCATTATTTTTTTCTGCAGAGTCGTATTCCATTGTGTAGATGTGCCACATCTTCATTAACCATTCTTCAATTGAGGGACATCTAGGTTGTTTCCAGGTTCTTGCTATTACAAATAGTGCTGCTATGAACATAGTTGAACAGATGTCTTTGTTGCATGGATGTGAATCTTTTGGGTATATGCCTAAAAGGGAGATTGCCAGGTCCTGTGGTAAACTAATTCCCATTTTCCTGAGGAACCGCCATACTGATCTCCAAAATGGCTGTATGAGTTTGCACTCCCACCAGCAGTGGAGGAGTGTTCCCCTTTCTCCACATCCTCTCCAACATGAGTCATCATTGGTGTTTCTAATTTTAGCCATTCTGGCAGGAGTAAGATGGTATCTCAAAGTTGTTTTGATTTGCATTTCCCTGATAGCTAGGGATGTGGAGCATTTTCTTAAGTGTCTTTCAGCTTTTTTGATTTCCTCTATTGAGAATTCTTTCTTCAGTACTGTACCCCATTTTTTAATAGGGTTATTTGGTGTTGTGTTAACTAGTTTCTTGAGTTCTTTGTATATTTTGGAGATCAGCCCTTTGTTGGATATAGGATTGGTGAAAATCTTTTCCCAGTCTGTGGGCTGCCATTTGGTCTTGTCTACTGTGTCCTTTGCCTTACAGAAGCTTCTAAGTTTGAAGAGGTCCCATTTATTAATTGTTTCTCTCAGAGTCTGTGCCCCTGGAGTTATGTTCAGGAAGCGGTCTCCTATACCAATTTGTTCAAGGGTACCTCCTACTTTCTCTTCTAAGAGGTTCAATGTGGCTAGATTGATGTTGAGGTCTTTGATCCATTTGGACTTGAGTTTTGTGCATGGCGACAGACATGGGTCTATCTGCAGTCTTCTACACACCCTCATCCAATTGTTATTAAACACTACTTTGGATGACTTTTCTGTCCGCTACTCCTGTTCCTCCTTTAGTGGTAGAAACCATTTCTCCTACAGGTGGCTATCAATCTCCTTTCAGGACAAACTTGCCCAGCTACCTTATGAGGACTAAACTAGTGAACAGCAACTTCACTGTAGGAGTGAGACCCACTGTGTGCTTATAATAACAAAGCCAAGTCTATGAGCCCATTTCATGCGCTCCTAATATATGTGCTCCGACTGCATGTGCTCTTAATACATGCACTCCGACTGCATGTGCTCCGACTGCATATGCTCCATTCTGACTGACTGCATGTGTTCTGGTCTTTCTGCATGTGTTCTGCTTCCTGACAGTCTGATAACTTGTTGGTCCTAGTTTTCAGGCTTTCCAGCTCCTTGCCAAAGCTCCTGATGCTCTGTTGGAGCCTCCTTCCTGGTCCACTGCTGCCTGCCTGAGTCTGTCTCTCTCTTGTACATACTGAACCTGTAAACTCTTGTCTTTGCTCAGTCCTCTCCACAATGAGCATAGCCCAACCCATTCCCACACATGCATGGAGGCATGGGGCAGGACTTATATTTAAAAAATATGTTGTCTGCACTTCCTAAGGTTTGGTGACCACAGGACAATATTTGATCTGCCTTACTGGCTGTCAAAACAGTGTGCCACTTACAGGCCAACACTGATTGTTTTATTCTTAGAATGGGGTATGTATACCCAGGCATGGATACACACACACACACACACACACACACACACACATACACACGAATACACACATATATATGCATACACAGTCACATACATATGTATATATACATACTATGCATACACAAGTCACACATATATATGCACACATATTCATATATATGCATATACACTCACACATATGCATACACACATTCACACACACATACACACACCCAGTTAATCAATGACCGTTATTTTTTTCCATCATCAAAGCTAAATTTTTCAGAATCCTCTAGGCTTTTCTTAAGAAAGGGAAGTGTGTAAGTTGATAAGCTACGTGTTCTGTGACTTTTGCTGTTTTTGTGGTGCTTTCCAGGCTGTGACTCAGTGTGACACTCTGAAGGTCACCCAGGCTGAAGAGAATCAACTGTCTTTCTCCTGACAGCTGAAGAGAGCACATGGTCTGAAATCTCTGAGCTCTTAGAACATTTGCTCTTGGATGGACATGGGAGACTTCTGTGAAAAATCAGTGCTACACTGAACGTGAGACTTTCTTTGGAAAACCAGATGTATAATGAGTATGGGGACAGAACCTGGAGGTCTGAATGCTAGACCTGGCCAACAGTAAGGGAGTGGCTCTGTCTTCTTGAAAACACAAATGATATTATATATCTGTGTGTTATTAGTTCTTTCTATATCTATATATGTCATCATATCTACATATAAAGTTCTGCTGTGTGGCTCACGGGAGAAACTCAGAAAGTGCTCATTACAGCAACACATGCACAGTGAGAACTCAGTATGTACCAGTGTGGTTGTTTAAATGAGATTGTCCCCACAGGCTCAGGCATGTGAACCATGGTCAGTACACCCAGTGGTCCAAGGAAAGAGACCTCAGTGTCCACATGCTTGGCCTTCTAAGATCCACATCCCAAATGCCTCAGACACCTGAACTCCCTTACAGTGTCTTCATAGCCACAGGTGAGCAAATTCCAGTCACAAACGGAGTCAGCTCTCCTGACATGCTCCATTATCTACCTGGGACAAAGCCCTTCTCCATCTCTGTTTCTGCTGTTCCAGCTTTTTCAAATTATCTCGACTTCCCAGATATTCCAAATGCTGTTCTTATCCGTGTGTTTAATCGATGCTACACTAACGGCTACATGAAACCCTGCACCTGGTGCTGGGAGCAAAAGGGAAAATAAGGTCTTATTCAATTCCAGAGGAAGTAGTCGTCTAGTGGGAAGACGGGCCAATAATAAATCAATAATATAATTAGCGTTACCAAGGAAACAAGGGTAGGAACCTCATTGTGTGTTAACTCTTCTGAGACACATACCTCAGTTATCTGAGCTTCCCACTGCCCTGTCCACAGTCTTGAATATAGATCAAGTTATCCATAATGGGCCCGGCATGGTGGCACACGCCTTTAATCACAGCACTCAGGAGGCAGAGGCAGGTGGGTCTCTGTGAGTTCAGGGGCAGCCTGGTCTACAGAGTGAGTTCCAGGATAGTCAGAACTATATAGTTAAGGCACTGTCACGAAAACAAGCAAATGAAAACCCAAAACAACACCTATTATGACTGGATATCTCTTTCATGAGAACACCCAATTCCTACTAAACTGTGTCTCCCGTGATTTTCCTTCAGTTCCGTTAACGTTTCCCATTCTCACTACTTATGGGTCCTTTGTAGGCCTCTGTATTATGTTTAACAATGCTGATTTTACTAGCCTATGATACCCATTCTTAGACATCTTTTTTGTTTTGTGTTTTCGAGACAGGGTTTCTCTGTGGCTTTGGAGCCTGTCCTGGAGCCAGCTCTTGTAGACCAGGCTGGTCTCGAACTCACAGAGATTCGCCTGCCTCTGCCTCCCGAGTGCTGGGATAAAAGGCGTGCGCGGCCGCCACCACCCAGCCCCATTGTTACACATCTTCAGACTCCTAACGTTGTCACAACTCTGAGATCCAGTCTCAGCTGGCTTTTTTAATGCATCAGTCTTTCCTTTAGCAATCCATACCCACAAAGCCAGTTCTTGTCACTCTCCTGCTGCTTTGATAAAATACTGTGATCACAAGCAACTTAAGGACAAACAAGAGTGTATTTGGCTTACGGTGGCAGAGGGCTGGGGTCAGTCACTGCAAGGGAGGTATGGCGTGGCGAGAGAAGCAGGAAGCTGGCTGATGACATGTTGTCCACACACAGGAAGCAGAGAGAAAATGAGACGAGACACTGCTGTTGACCCTTAAATCCTACCGCCTGCCCGCCTGTGATGTGCTTCTTCCAGTAAGGCTTTGCCCCCTAAACGTCCCACACTCCCCCCAACAGCGCCACCAACTGGGGACCAAACATTCAAACACAGGACCCTAAAGGGGTGCCTTTCTCATCCAAACCATGGCACAGTTTCCAGCTGTTTTTTCTGTAAATTCTGTCACCACTTTGTCTCCACCAAGGCTCGGGACAGTTCTTTCAACTTCGCCCGTTCCTTTTCAAATTTTCAGCCTTGTCTCCTCTTTCCAAGTACAGAAAATGGTTCCCCACTCTGCAAATTAACCACGTCATCCCTGTTAGCCAGTGACCACACTCTCCCCTCCTCCTGGCATAGAAGGCCCTGCCTTGACCACCCGGCTCCTCGAGCTGTGCCTAACTCTCCTCCATGCCTTTCACTGAAGAGTTCTGAGAGAGACCTCCACTTCCTGATTTCCATGTCTTGACCACATACCTGTGCCATGTGGCCTCAGCCCCTGGCTCTCACAACAGAGCTTCAGCACAAGGAAAAGCACAGGACATGAGGAGAGCCACTTGAAACCAAGGCTCGACTAGAACAGTTGGGCCTTGTCAGTAAAACTCTCACAAGAATTAAATAGCACCCAATTTTCACAGTGGTGTCTTGTTGGTTTCAAAAGGGGGAAAATGCTCTTAATTGTTTTCCTGGAAGAGTTCAAAACACAGGATGTAAATTACAAATCATGTGGTGCCTTTTCCTCTTCTTTATAATACTCTAGGTTTCTGTTCTGTTTTAGCAGAACGGCATATATGCAGCTTTATGTAACTGTCTTTACTTCTAATAGAACATGTTTGTTTTTGTTTTTCTGTTTTGAGAAAAATGAGTGGTATCAGACCTGGTAGCTCATTGCATTTATCAAAGTAGTCCCAGAACCAGTTTTGAATTAACTAATTTTTCTAATGCATAAATTTATTTTAGTTCAAAATATAAAAAGGAAAATACGGTTGTGTTTCTATAATCCTTAGACTTTACTACCACCAAAGACCAAAATGCAATCCAGTGGAGAAGAATAAAGTTCAGTATGCATTTTCTGTTCTTGTGAGTTGGGGAGATTGGACAGCTTGTTGCTGCTGTCCATCTCTGCTGTGACTCACTTTCCTTGCTATTCTGCAAGCACTCTCTTAGAATACCATCTTGCCTTGCGAAGTATATCATTACTTCTGCCTTGATATATCTGTAATGAATGTCATCAACTAACCCCAGGCTTTCTAGTTTCATAATGCAGAATTCTTCATAATTAGTATAACAGCTCTCAATTACAGCAGAAGAATCAACTGCACCTTCAGAAATTGTGGGTGTGGCCTTGCCCACAGCCCTGTCTTGAGCAATTTAGGACTTTGCTGATTCTGCCATTTACTTTCCACCTCATGCTATGGCCAGTGACATCTAAAGCCATCTTACACTGTGAGGGTTTGTTCTATTACTTTAAACAAATAAAAACAAGTTCTGACATTTAATTATTTGGAAGGAAGGTATTGTTTGGACTGTGAAAATGTGCAATTCTTCATTCATAGATTGTACTCCCACAGAGTGTGTCTCATAGGGTACATCCTCCATTAGAAGGCTCTCATATCAATAACTATCCATTTTCATAATTAAGCAGGAAAGGGGCCTGAATGTTGCTTGCACTCATGTAGGGAATATGAATCAGAGGACTAGGTTTCAGCAGTCAGCTCCTCTGCCAGAAGGAGATGGAGGTAAGAAGGAGATAGCCCAGAGTATCTTTTCATTGGGCTGACTGGAAAACCCACAGCTAGGAAATCATGCTTGAGTTTCATCAGGAGTGTCTTTTGCTAGGACCCTGAATTCTGTCAACTGGAAGCCTAATGCACCTTCGCAGCTGTTTCCTGGCAAACGGAGTACAAGGCCGGGGCCAAGCCCCTCCATCCATGATTAAGGCTGCAATACTCTCATCCTTTGTCCAGCACTGCGTATGTATGCACTGTCACTCACACACCAAAGGGAGCTCTGGTTACAATGAGAAACAAGCCACAGGGACACTACAGAAATTTCCCACAATTATTTGTTCCAAAGCAAATACATTTCCTTTGATTTTGACAAAGCCGTAAAAGACAGAACTGCATTGCAAGGCTCTGTTTAACTGTGTGTTTACCGATTCCCTGAAGGCTTCACGCTTTCAAACACACTTGATTACATCATGCTGTTTCATCTCTCATCACTTGGCACGCATGCATGTTGTATCTAACGAACGTCAGCGGGAAACACAATGAACTGAATCATGAGTCAGGGTTCCGTTTTTTATAGTCCAGTGGAAAAGAATAATCATGACTTAGCGTAAATGGGACTTCATGCCTCGATTCAGGCTTTCAAAGCAAAGACGGGAATGTTGACTGAGCCTAGGTCCCTGGGGTAACACACACACAAGTCACGGAGCATCCACCCTGTTCCGCATATAAACAGGAGACCATGTCTCGTTCCTGAATATTTTGATTGTTTCTCTTGGTCATAATAACAACAACTTCACTTTCACTGAATTTTGCTTTCTCTTAAAATCACAAGGTCTCCCAGATATCTGAGTCCCACAGAGGCACATACGCACTTCAGAGGGGCACATGCTTCCTGCCTTCTAGGGACCTACACTTCATTAAATTATGGGTTGGGTGCCACTATAAAATATCAATATTTGCTCGATGTTTTACTTTTCCCGCCACTGTAATAAGATCTCCTGATAAAAGCAACTTAAGGAAGGAAAAGCTTGTGCTCAGTCTGAGGGGACACTAGTATATCATGGCGGGGCAATCAAGATGGCGGGACCTGGAAGCAGCTAGTCACATTGCTTCTGCTGTCAAGAAGAGAGATGGCACACAGCTCCTTTTAGCGCAGTCCAGGGAATGGTGCCTTCTATTTGTAGGGTGGGTTTCCCCGCCCCCATCAACTAGCTTAATCTAGATAATTACTCACAGGCATGCCCAGAGGCTAATCTAGTCTAAGCAACCCCCCTCATGGGTGTGCTGAAGGCTTGACTCCTAGGTAATTCCAGACACCCCTGTCTGGTCAACAATCAACACTAGCCATCACACTCACAAACCACACAGCTAAAATGTCCCAGCTAGGTGCACTGGTGCACACCTGTCAGCACACCTACGCTGGGGACTAGGGTAGGAGGGTCCCCGAGGCCATGAGTTCAGGGATAGGCTGGGCAACGTAATGAGACCATGGCTCAATCAAAGAAAAGTGGGTGCTGGGGAGGTGGGTCAGGCAATCAAAGGCCTGCTATGTGAGCTTGAGGACTAAAGGTTAAAGGTCAGATCACCGATCACCGGCAGCTTGAAGTGGCTGCGCATGTCTGCAGCCCGAGCGCTTGGGGAAGACCAGTGCAGAGATTGGGATGCCCAGAGATCGTGGCCCAGCTAGGCTAAGCCAATTGGAGATGACCAGATTCAGTGAACCAACTTGTCTCAAAAGGTAAAGCGCTGTAGTGGAAGAGATCTGGAATCTACCTCCGGCTTCAAATGCCTGCATACATAAGCATGCGCACATGCACACGCAGTCTCGGGATGTTTTGTCTGTCTTCGCGGTTACTCTTGTGTTCATTGTTAAAAAACGGGATCACCAACATATGCCGGTTGTAAACTTCGGAAGAGCCACACGGGATAGTTCTACACCCTCCTTTTCCTGCGTTGGTCATCTCCTTTCCCATTGGCACACACCAGCTTTACCGGAACAGGCTACCGCCAGCTCATAAACCACGCATTACTGTCTCTACCTCTCTCTTGCTCTTTCGCCCTTCCCAAGCCTGTTAACCTAACATCACAGATGTCTTTAGTCCCTCGTCATTTGAATGTCTCCAAACATGCCTGTGTTGAGGGAACTTTCACAGATCCCACAGCTAATCACTGTTTCTCTTTAGTTACAGTTATAAGCATAAAAGCTGGAGAAAGGGGGTGGGCGAGGTCCCGGGTGAGGGTCCCAAGTGAGTGGGGTCCCAAGGTAAGGGACCACGTGGGAGAGCATAGCAGGTTCCATAGCAGGTGAGGGTGACCGAGGCGGCAAGGCAGAGGAATAATACGCCAGGCAAACAGAGCTTGAATGAGGAGTTTATTTAGAAAGGGAAGCGGGGTGGGGGGTGGGGGGGAAGACACATACAGGCAGCAGGGACAGAAGAGGAGAGAGGGGGAGAGAGGGGGGAAGAGAAGAAGAGGGGGCACCTGGTGGCCAACCGAAAGCAGGAGAGAGAGGAAGAGCACAAGAGAGTGTACTGGGCAGGGGTCTGACTTTTAAAGGGGTCCTTTACACCTGCCTGCAGACTGGTACTCATGGAACCCTGGGCTGACCGGAGTACTGCCTGAGTGCGGTCTGCCAGGTGACAGGGGCAGGCCAGCCTAATGCCCGAATCCTTACAATCACCCTAACAAAATACCCACCTCTTTCTGGCCTGTCTCCTCGGTGACTAACCCTGCCTACCCTGAGTCAAACCAACAGGATCAGCAGATGAAACACAGGAATGGCAAGGTCCCAAATCCTGGCCTCTAGAGACTGGCCTCTGGAGACAGTCTGTGGCTTGTGTCTGTTTCTGCCACCTGCCAGCGGTGTGATGTGACAGACCTTGGTAATCTTCCATGTGACAGCAATAAGGACACCTGCACCCAAGGCTTGTGAGGATAGCGATCAAATGACTTAAGCATATAGCATGGACCTGCCATAGAGTCAGCAAGAATAAACAATAATTAACATTATTTTTCTTATTTCCAGCTCGGGACTGCTAAGCCTTTCTGGAGAAAATTGCATATTCATGCTGCTGGGCTCCATTACAAATGTATGAGCTTCATCCTCAGCTGGGCCCTCAAGTGTTTCTCATCTACTCCATTTCCGTTCTCCACACCAGCTGTTTCAAACCCTTAACCACTTTCCTCCAGGGTCCTGTCAGCTCCATGATTCCCTGGGTCTCCCCAGGTGGCCTAATCTTCTCTTTTGCGGAAACAGCAGGTGTCAGAGAGGAAGGTGGGCAGAGAGGAAGGAGGCGGGCAGACAGGAAGGCGGGCATCCACTCCTGCCCGGGTTCCTTCAGTGGGCTCCACCCTTGTGCCTTCTCTGGTCCCATTTCTTTCTCTGTAAAAGTACTCCCTGATCACTAGACCCCTGCCAAAATGATCTAGAAGTATCGCACAGCATGCCTGAGTACTGAGAATCCTGGCCAGGCCTACATACGGTGCAAACCTGCCTTCTAATTGGAGGTGCTCTAAAGGCGGTGAAGTCAAGCCTGCAAGCAAATCAGAATCCAGCACCGGGATTCATGTCTCAGGACTAGCTGAGATCTACAAAGGTCTGCGAAGGTGGTGGCATCCTCTAGGGGACCATATTTGAGCCCAAAGCTGAAGAAACAATAGAAACAAAAGTTGGGGAAGAGAGAAGAGTATGAAAGTAAAGGAAGTGGGTTGTGAAAAAAAATTACAGGGATGCCAAAGAGCCAAGGGGTGAGCCTCCATTGCACTACAGATGTAAGACATCTGTGGCCATGGATACTTTGGGATGGAACCACTGGACCAGACACCCAGCTTGTGACACCAAGTGTCGGTAAGAACAGGGAAGCCAGTCAGACCCTGGAGGTGTGCTCCTACCCAAAGCCTCTGGGAGATGGAGAAAAATCACTAACCAGAGAGTGTCAACAGTTGCTATAATGAAACACCGGCCCAAAGTGACTTGGGAAGGAACGAGTTTATTTCAGCTCACACTTGATGTCACAGCCCATGGCTGGTGTGCCTGCGGATGGGTTGTACAAGAGAAAAGCCAGCAGTTCATATTTCTTTTAGCCACTGACATTCCCATGACTGGCTTAGCTGTGTTCTCTCCTCCTGCCTTGTGTTTTCAGTTTATAATATTTACTCAGTGCTTTCTGCTTTATTAGCTTGTGTCTGTATTTCAGATTTATTTTTTACGTGTGTGTGTGTGTGTGTGTGTGTGTGTGTGTGTGTGTGTGTGTGTGTGTGTATCCCCCGCTGTGCTTGTGAAAGTCAGAGGACAATTTGCAGGAATCAGTTCTCTCCTGCCATTTGGGTCCCAGGGATTAAATGCAAGTCATCAGGCTTGGCAGTGGCTTTACCCACCCAGTCATCTCCCCAGCCTATTATTAGTTTTTGTCTGTTTTTACTTTAACAAATGTAACTGGATTCTGTATTTCAGTCAAAAACTACTCAGAGTCTGGTCATATTTCCACACAACCATCTAGATGATATCTTCAGCCGAATTTTAACTTCCCTTCTTCCTCTGAGGACTCAATGAATTTGTTACATTCTGACTGTTGTCTTACAGTTTGTCTCTTCTGATCTAAAATTTGCATTTAACTTTATAACTACTCATCAGATACTGTAAGTTTTATATTCACCATTAAGTTCTGTATATTTTGGTTTCCTCCTTGAATCTTTTATTCTGATTTATTTTTCATTTGGCTGGAATATTTCCTTCAGTGATGTTTTAAGAGAAAAAAAATCTATAGGCAGCATGGTTTCTGTGTCCACACTGGCATGTTAATTTGGTTTAAAGGGAATTCTGGAATCATGTTACTTTATTCCTTAAAATCTATCATTTCTTAACAGTGCTTGCATTGGAGGAAAAAAAGACAAAGTCAGATTCTAATCTGATTATCTTTCTTGGTAACCTGACTTTTCTATCTTGGGTGTTGGATTACAAACTTTCAAATAATGTGAGGTAAAAATAAAAGAAATGTTAATTTCTATAACAATGATTAATTGTTTCATAAAATGTTTTTAGATGATATATTCTACTAGATGAACACTGGCTAACTTTTACCAAAGATGTAATGTGTTAGTCACTTTTCATTGTAACAAAATGCCAGAGGAACACAACTTAAAATAGAAAAGATTTGGGGTCAGTTTCTAAGAATTCTACCCAAGGCCTCTTGGTTCTATTGTTTCTGGGATGTGCAGAGCTAGACCATTATGATAAAGACATGGTTGAGAACGTGTGCCAAGATACAAACACCCTTAAAGTTGACTTACATAACTTAGTTCCTCCAGTTATGTTCCATCTTCTAATCTCCACCCTCTTCCAATGTCATCAAACTAAGAGTCCCATCAATGTTAGCCATGGGTGAGGTCAGAGCCCTCTGATTAAGAACACTTAATCATGATCGAATCACTTCCCCCAAAGTTAAAACACAGGAGTCACAGGGACATTTCAAGTTCAACCAGTGACAAATGTAACTACTGAGTTTTGTTTGCTTGTTTGTTTTTAAATGAGCAACAAAGCCATGAATGTGATCAATCTACAAAATTCAAAAAATAGGTTAAAAGAAGAAATTATTTTCTAATGGAAATATTTTTTTCAATTTTATAAAATTTAGTGCTACAAAATAAGCTTCTTAAGGTCCTGGAAGGCTCAAAAATTGGGCAAAACCCAAGATTCTATCACATACAATTACCACAGGACAATTCATCAGGTACTTTACCTATACTGTGTTCTTCAGAGCTTACCAAAACCCCAAAAAGTGACATTGTAGCAGGCTTTCTTAGACCTCCAGCCTCCAAATCATAACAGAGAGACTTATTATTAATTATGAATGCTCAACCTTAGTTTATGCGTGTCCTACTAACTCTTGTATTAACCTGTTTCTCTTCATTTATGTTATGTCTCGGGGCTTTTTTACCTTTCTTTCTTTCTGCATGTCCTGCATTCCTGCTTCCTCCATCTCTGACTGCCTGGCAGCTGCCCGGACATCTCCCTGTCTTCCTAGTTCTCTCCTCTTTCTTGAACCTCCTCCTACTTATTCTCTCTGCCTGACAGCCACAACTATCCCTCTACTGCTTAGCTGTTGGCCATTCAGCTTTTTATTAGATCAATCAGGTGCCTTAGACAGGCAAGGTGAAACAAATGTAACATACCATTACATAGTTAAAGTAATATTACACAACATGACATCACCACTTTTAGAAGAGAGACTCTTCTCTGAGGAGTTCAACCTAACCAGAGAAGCCACCATGAGTGAATAAGTGGCAAAATTAGAGTTTGAGCCCAAGATGAACCTTCAATTCCATTACACATCCTTTCTGCAATATAGTGTTCGTGGTATGTCCACATCTTCAAGGCTCTAGGCTCAAAGCCATGAGGGACAGAGAGGTGGAGGTCACCAGGTCCCTGCTCTGAAGCTGGGATCCAGGTAGCTCCTATTTTATGAACTTATTTTCGGAAAAAGAAAGTCAGCAGTTTTCTTCTTGTTAGTAAGATTTAATTAGGCCAAGAATCCATGAATCAGAAGAAAAATGTCCTAATCCAGGTGCATTTTCTACATTAGCATTTAGGGCAAATTGCCCAGAAATCCAATACTAATTCACCCCCAAGATCTCAGCCCAAAATTACTGTTGGAATTTTGGCAAGTAGACTTCCCTGAGGGCAACAGTCAAATTAAGGAGTCTTCTTGAAGAAAAGGTGTTAATGTCTTAGGCAACAGTTCAAAGCCTGGGGTTCAAAGGTGGGGAAGGGTCCCCACCCAGTCAATGCTCAGTGGCAAGTGAGATGACTTTGCCTATCTCCTCCCCCACGCTGCAGCCTGGTGGAGGGTTCAGTGGTGGAGTTCAGTGTGCAATGGTAGGTAACAATCCTCACTTTGCACTCGAAGTTACAATGGACCTTGTTTTAATTTGGAACTGAGAAACTATTACAGCAGACTTGGGAAGCAAACCCTCTTAAGAGGAGTGGTTCTCAACCCTTTGGGGTTGAACGACCCTTTCACAGGAGTCACCTAAGACTATCCGAAAACACAGATATTTACATTACAATTTATAACAGCAGCAAAATTACATTTGTGAAGTAGCAAGGAAAATAACCATGGTTGGGGGGGTGTCATCATAATAGAAGGGATTGTATTAAGGTCACAATACTAGGAGGGTGGAGAAAGCACTGTTCTAGGGTCACATATGAATTCTCTGCTAGGAACAATGCCAACACGAGCTAGGAAGGTTAGAAAAGTATTTCTACATTTCTTCCACTCTTATTCCAGAACCCAAACCTGTGAGTTTCGCTCCCACTAAACTGAGACTTGCTATAGGTCATCTAGGGACATAATCATGACAAGAGCTACCTTTATGGATGAAGTTTTTATTACAACTTAAAAAAAAAAACTATTGGAGGTGGAGTGATGGCTCAGCCGTTAAGAGTACTCTCTGCTTTTCCAGAATACCAGGGTTTGGTTCCCAATACCCACACGGTACCTCACAACCAAATGTAACTCCAGTCCCAGGGGATCTGATGCTCTCTTCTGGCCTCCAAGGGCACCAGGCATGCATGTGGTGTATGGACTTCTATACAAGGAAAAACCCATGCATATTAAATAAGCGAATAAATAAGCATATTTATTATTATCATTGTGTGTGTATGACAGGTAGGTGTGTGTGTGTGTGTGTGTGTGTGTGTGTGTGTGTGTGTATTCAGGTGTGCATGTATCACAGTATGTGTGTGGAGGTCAGAGGACAGCTCCCACAAGGCAGTTTTCTCCTACCTGTGGGTTCCAGGGACCAAACTCAGTTCACCAGGCATGTGTTCCAAGCACCTTTATCTTGTGGCCATCTTGCTACCCTATAGAAGATGTTCTATGTGTCATGTATGCAGGGTTTTACAGTTCATTTAATCTTCCAAACAACTCTAAGCCTATCATATGCTATATTATTGATGAGGAAACAGAAATCTAAGTGATTTGCCAAAGGCTACTTGAGAACACAACTTCAACTGCTGCTGTTCTTAATATCACAGCTGACCTATGGAGAAAATTCCCTCCATCATGTAGATCAGTTCTGCTCGGGTTGAGTGTTTGTTCTTGAAAGAATTAACTTACTATATGAATAGTCCCCTCAAGGTTAGCCAGTGACCTTTGCAGACCCCATGGAGATTTAAAAGAAGCACAATGGATAAAATTTAACATCCAGAGAAGCTAGGGTAGAAATCAGTAGGAGGACATTAAAGGGAAGCCCCACAGCTGAACAGTTTTGTTCCAAATGTAGCCAATAACAATGAGATTAAATCACATATTCTACTTGATCTGCCAAAGGGACCAAACTTGTTTTCCAACCAGATCCAGGCTTTGGTGATGACCGAGCCTGAAAATAGGAGGGATTGTTACAGAAAAAGAACAATCTTCACATCCATTTTCAAATCCAACCTGGGGAAATATCTACTGTCAAGATATCTGGTCTACCTTAACGTCCCCTTGTTTTGTATACTACATGGAAGAAATGTTCAATGCAAGTATGTCGATGCCTTACAAATGCATGACGGAAGGACAGACTGCCATTGAGAACCCCTTCATTTCTCCCCAGAGACCCTGTTGGAAAAGCTCTTCCTCCATGTTGCACATCAGCATTCCCACCCCCACCCCAGGATAGGCGACTCTGGAAACACGCAGGTATCCTCACTGCCAGGCTCTTAGCTAGCTATGTCCCAAAACCCTCAAGAAGGAAGCAGCATGCATGAGTACTCACCACACACACACACACACACACACACACACACACACACACACACACACACACACAATTTTTGTTTTTACATCTTAATACCAGAAATTCTCTTGTTCTCTGAGACACAGCGTCATATATCCCAGGCTGGCCCCAAATTTCCTATCTAATCAAGAATTACCTTGAAATTATGATCCTCCTAACATCATCTTTGAAGTGGTAGAATTACAGACATGATAATAACTGACTTCACAAGCTTGATCAACTGTCGTTTCCACATCCTTTTGCATGGAGATATATGGCCAAAGCACTCCCCTCTGCTTCCTACCAAGTCACCTCTGAACTTGGATTTTTCTTTGCGCTGCCAACCAGCTCCCAAACAAAGACAGAGACTTACTATTAATTATTAATGCTCAGCCTTAGTTTACGCTTCCTACTAGCTCTTTCAACTTAACTGGGCCCCTTTTACCTTTCATCATGGAGTCTAAGACTCTTCCACTCTTGTTCAGTGTAAGATTGAGGGTAACTGTTCACCATTGGTAGATTTCTGTTCCAAGGCATAACTTGGTGAATTAATTTCTAGAGAAGAATGCTTGCCTTCAATTTTAATTAATTTTCACAGTTTAATAGTATCTCAGGGCATTTCTTTTGCATTTAAGATAGGGAGCACAGATTTGTATATATTATGGAAATAGACTGTAGTTCCTATTTTGATAAGGAAATGTGGAGGCCCAAGCTGCTCAGCAGCACTGATAAGGAGTGCTGGGACATGCCTAGGCACATACAGGGATGTTTGTTTGGTAGTGTATAAGGAAGATGTTAACTTTCATACTATACGTTTAATACCCTGAAGTGTGAGCGACTAATCTAAGCCTTCTTAATCTAACAATTTATTCTAAGGATATATGTAATTACAAAAGGTTTCATCTAAATTGTTAAGAATTAGAAGGCATGGGCTGAAGAGATGGCTCAATGGCTAAGAACACTGGCAGTACTTCCAAAGAACTGGGGTTTGATTCCCAATACCTATACAGTGGCCCAAAGCATCTACAACTCCAACTTCAGGGGATCTAACACTGTCTTCTGACCTCTTAGGACACCAGCACACATGTGGTATACAGATGTATATGCAGGAAAAGCCCTCGTATACATAAAATAAGATAAATATATCTAAAATGTTTAAATTTTTATATTAGAAGGCACATAAATGTCCAATAGTAGGATATTAGTAAAGTATGGTATATTGATATAATTAAATATGATTATTGCTATTCTACTCTGACTTGTGTGCTTAGCACTGTTCTGTAGAGGTTATACTTACATTCACTCAGTGTGCTCCAACAACAACCCTCTGAGTTAGAGCCTCTCATTCCCTTTCACTAAGTGGCAGAGGAATGGGTCAAACTGACCAATGGCCCATAGTTAGTGAGACAAGGAGTCTCAAATGAGCACTCTAGCTCCATATCCCACACTATGAGTCTATGCTATGCCGTGCCCTCAAGAAGCACGGTGCCTTTTAAACAGCCATGAGTCCATTCACACTTACACAGCACAGAGGGCAGAAGTCGAAAGATCTAGGACTGGGAAGATGGCTCTGTTGAGGAAGTGTGCCATCAAAGCCTGAGGACCTGGGTTTGGATCCCAGGTACCCATGTAAGAAGCCAGATGTAACAGCACATACTTAGGATACCAGCACTGTGGAGGCAGGCTAGTTCTGGGATCGATGAGAGACCATGACTCAAAAAATAAAGTGAAGACCATTAGAGGAAGACACCTGAAGTAGAGTCTGACTTCCGTATGCACAGCACACCCTATGAACACACACATACACACATGAGTGTGTGTGTGTGTGTGTGTGTGTGTGTGTGTGGGCGGGGGTGTCAAAGAGAGAGAGATGTAAAGTTCCACTACTGAACATCAGTAACCTTCCATGTATCTTCCTACTCAACAATGTTCATTGTTTGCTATAAGAAACATCCACTATTTCATAATTGAAACGCGGAGACAATAGCAGTGCTACCACTACTGCCTGGATTAGAACTAGCGTTTACTCAAGGCAGAGAATGCGCAGAGCGGCCACACTAGCCAGTACATGCCAGAACAACATACTCTAATAGCCCAGGGAGGCCTGCCAACGTGCACAAGTTCTAGGCTTGTTGGTTGCACACCTTCCCAGTGAGCCAGTAGGTCACCAGGTTCTGCTATGTGACACTATTCCCTGTGAGTTTTACTGGGGTTACTTACAGGAATATGGGTGAGAGGTTACTTACAAGAGCAGATGACACAAAGACAGCCTGTCACTGAAGCCACACCAGCATTGGCGACAGCTCACAAAAACTAGAAACCTGGGGCACAAATGCACAACCCACAGGTCAGCCTAACAAGTTGGAGAGTGTCTCTTCTAGGGATGGCTGGGTCTCTGCTGCTTCTAGACAGCTTCTTGGCCTGAGTCTCTTCTAGGCAGCTCAGTTTGCCTGAGAGTGTCTGGCTGATGCTCTTACAGTTTGTACATGCTTGGGAGAGGTCTGATACTATCAGTCAGTTTCAGGAACTTCCTGAACCCTTTTGTGTATTTAGTTTCTATGTTAGTGTCAATGAGAATGGCTCCCATAGGCTCGTATTAATTCTCTGAGAATAATTAATTCTCAGAGAGTGGAACTGTTTGGGAAGGCGAGGTTTAGGAAGTGTGGCCCTGTTAGAAAAGATGTGGTCTTGTTGGAGTAGGTGTTTCAGTGGGGGTGGGCTTTGAGGTTTCAAAAGCCCACAGCAGGCCCGGTCTTCTCTCCTCTCCTCTCCTCTCCTCTTCTCCATCCTTCCCCTCCCCACTTCACCCCCCCCCCGTCCCCTCCCCTTCTCTACTCTCCCTATCCCCTCCCCTCTCCTCTGTCTCTGTCTCTCTCTCTCTGTATCTCTCTCTCTCTCTCTCCATGCTGCCTGAAGATGAGGATGTAGAGAAATTCTCAGCTACAGCTACAGTGCTGTGTCTGCTTTCCACAAGGCTGATCATGGACTAACCCCCTGAAACTGTAAGCAAGCCCCCGATTAAACACTTTCTTTTGTTAGAGCTGCCTTGGTCATCGTGTCCCTTCACAGCAATTGAATAGTCACTAAGGTAGTTCCTGAACTTTAAGAAAGGTCCCTGGAGGATGGGATGTTTCACCTTTCTTCAAACAGCCTGTATCTCAAGGAGCTTCCCTCCAAGATGAAAGAGTTTAGTCTTGGAGGCAAGTGCTACAGGCCATGCTCTCCGTGAGGGACAGAGCAGATCACAGGACACCTTCTGTGCATGTTTTTGCTTATTTTCAGACCTCAATTTTCTTAACCCAGCCAAGTCCCATGATGGCCAACAAATGACCATGACTTTCAAGTGTATCATCTTTGGAAGAGTCAGAAAATAAACTATGTAATAAACATGGTGTGTTTGGCCCTCACAGAATGCTGTCTGTAGTGGTGGCCTGGGTCTCCCATGTGCACCAGCCATATTGAAGATGACAAATGATCAGACTGGGGGAGGTGGAACTGAATGGTGCAAACATCTGTATGTCCTCTCCAAGGTTTACACAGGATGAATAATTGGTCCTCAGTCATTCAGTCTGCCAAAGGTCAAGCTAGAAAGAACAGACAAGGCTTACTTCTTAGCCCAGTACTCCCTCACTGACCCTCACTCCCTCACCTCCACGGAATGAGTTCTGGTAAACAGAAGGAACCAGTACTGCAGTCAGTACTGGCCTGAGAACAACAGACATGTTCTGTCCACTCCCATTAGTGTATCTGAAAGTATGAGGTCAAGTCCAATTCCTTACAGCTATCCCTACTCCCAAAGATGATCTCACAACCCTGTGGAGTGGGCCTTCCAAACCCCTTCCCCCAGCCTGCTATATATATGTTTTTTAGTGGGATTGATTAAAATGAAATAAATTTTCAAGAAAACATAGACCAGTTATTAAAAACAGTTGTTATTAAAATTTAAATTGGCCAGGTATATGGTGGTACATGTCTTTAATCCCAGAACTTGGGAGACAGAGGCGGGAGGGTCTTTGTGTGTCTGAGGCCAGCCTGGCCTACATAGCCAATCACACAAGGAGAACCTGTCTCAAAAACAATAACACACATGGACACACACACACACACACACACACACACACACACACACACACACACACGCCATCTTTAAATTACAGCTGGGTGTACATACCTATAGTTCCAGCTCTTGGGAGCCTGAAGAAGGAGGATCATGAGTTGAGGGCCAGCATTGGCTAGAGAGCATGACACCTGTCAAGGAAGGAAGGTAGGAAAGACAGGCAACTCTGTAAAGAACTTACTTAAAAGCCTAAGTGCCACACCTTACATGGCTTGCCCTTGACCTGAAGGTCTGGATGGGAGGTCTCGGCAGATGACTAGACTAAACAGCAGGTTGCTGTCATCACAGAGGAGGAAGCTGTGGCTGCTAGTGTTTTGCTCACACTCATCGACTCCTATTTGAACTGGAAGAAAGCTTTGCTTGGCTGTGGCCATGTCAACAGTACACATTTACCCAGGGTTTCATCAGCGCCTTGTATATTCCCTCCGAACTTGGCTCCTCACACAAGAGTGGACCAGTAAGATGGCTCAGTGGGTGAAGGGGCTTGCTGATCAAGTCTGGCAGCCTGAGTTCCACAACCAGAACCCATGCAAAAGTGTAAGGCGAGAACCAGGCCTACAAAATTGTCCTCTGACCTCTGCATATGCTGTGGCTCACGCTCATTCGACACCTCTACACACATAAATAATAATAGTAAACAAAAATAAGGTGATTTGTAAAACAAAAAAGGTGTCACTCTCGGAAGAGGGGGGAAAATAAAGAACAAAGGCAGTGAATACCCAGAAATCATCACCATTTCCCTTTTAAGTCACACCTCACTGTAGCCCATGACCTTGAGGTTTTGTATGACTGCTGCACCTCTCTGGCATGTCATTCTGCATCTCTTCCTGACTTCCTGTCCTTTGATAAATCTGCCACAGAGGGAACAGTGACACTATGGAAGTTAAAAACAACAAAACCTACAAACTAAGGCAAGGCCTCCCCTCTCCTCAAAGTAAGTGTTTGCTAACGTGCCTTTGTTTTCAAAGTTGTTGGATTTAAAAAAATAAATAAATAAATAGATGAACATGTTTTAAAGTCTGCTGTATGTTTCACTGAAATGGGTAAGACACCTTCGCCATGAACTGCTTTTTAAACTGCCATTCATCTTATCACGTGTCCCTTGATAATCTCGTCCTTCATTGTAACTAAATCCTAATTCCTTTTAACTTTCCTCTTTCAGGTATGTTCTGCCTCCAGCCACTTCAGTGCCCCACGCCTTTCAAGCATGTTTAATGGGAAAGGTGAGGGTTTTCTACAACTAATTACTTAATAGGCAACAAAGCTCAGTTCTGACAGGGAGAGCCCAGATCCTTCCAGCGGCTGCTCTGCCATTCCTTCCCTCCAAATGTCAGAAGGGGAGAGATATACTTAGGTATACTTAGTCTCTTTTATTCATACACCAAAGGATCAGATTTCCTTAGATTCCTTGGGAATTTCAGAAGATTAACTTTTAGATAGGGAACTTCATAGGCTTGAGCAGGCTGAGGGAAGAGAAAAACGTGATGTCGCCCTCAAGCAGTTCCAGCAAGGGATGAAATTTTAAGTCGTATCATGTCTCACGCCCATTTCTTAGTGCAAAATAAATCACTTGAGCAGAGTGCAAGCCAATTTCTACTTTCAAAATGTTGTGTCCTAAGGCTGTCTTCTTGAACTTCAAAAGCACACTTCGTAATTACTCTACCTATCAAAGGAAACCCAACATTTCACCTCCAATCTCCTTCGGCTCTAGTTATCACTTTTAATTGTTAATAAACCACATTAATTTTAAACTGATTATTCTGTTTGGGAATTCAATGTTTTCAAACAGAATGTCCTGAATTGTGTAAACAAACTTATTTATGTAAAGAATAAAGCTGGTTTTTTTTTCTAATCTACGGGTTGTTTTATTTTAATTTTATTTATTCCTGTCGTTCTGGACCCTAGATAGTTAATGACTTTGTGAGTGAGTGTGTGTGTGTGTGTAAGAAGAGGTCAAGGTTAACAAGTTGTCTTTTTCTCCCCCTCCTTTCTTTTTTCTGAGACAGTGTGCTTCTGTGAATCTGAGTCAGTACAGGCTAGACTGGCTGGCCTTTGAGTCCCAGGTCCCTCCTTTTGGAACCTCACCAATGTTAGAATTCCCAGGGCATGCCGCTACCACTCCGGCTTTTTATGAGAGTTCTGGAGAACTGACCTCCTCTCCATTGGTGCACAGCAAGCACTTAACAGGCCCAGCCATCCCCCAAACTCATTTTTACAGGCATAGCTTTCTGACAACGGTGAGAGAAAGGTCAGGGGTCGACCTGGGTTTGTCCTCACACTGACACCATTATTAAGTTGTCAGTCTTGGGACCTGGGACTTGATGCATTTGGTTTGGCTTGGGTGTTAAGGAAGTGGGAACTTTTTTTTTTTTTTTTTTTTTTTGGTGAGTTCAGAATGTATCATCACACTGTATGTTCAGAACTTTCACGACCTTAACAATCGTCTTCCTCAACCTAGAGTTGACTGGAGAAGGGTCTTTTGACAGCCCCCCTCTACTCCAGGCACTCCTACTGCTTGACAAAAGCATTCCCCTGAAAACTGTATTCTTCTCACGCTGACAGACAGAACGTTCTAGAAACAGAAATGCACTTAGCTCTTTCCACTCTGGCATGGCACTCTGAGCTGAGTTGCTGAGACACACAGCACCTTGCTGCAGAGCCTGAAGAGAATCTTCCTCTCTGCCCTCCGGCACCTGTGTGATGCTGCACCCCAGGGTGCTCCCTCTCCTCTGCCAGCCCCACCCCCTGCTGCCACAGCTGGCACAGCTTCCTCTGCCTCCCACCACCACCCCTGGGAGCAGACACTGCGTCCATATCCTAGATGTTTCTGCACTAACAGCCCCCATGACCAGCAGTACAGTGAGAGACCGCACGGTCTTTTCACTTGACAGGAAAATCTAACTGGGGTCAGGGAAGGTTGGTTTCCAAGCTCTCTGAGCTGAAGAGTGACCAGGGGCCAGCTCCGGGGACTGTGCACACAAGCACTCCACCCTCCCTACTGACTGTGTCATGCCGGCTAGTCACTTACATAGTCGCCACTGCCCTGGACCACTGCATTTCCTGAGCAGAGGGACCACGTCTCATCCACTGTGTATTGCCTGGAGAGCCTGCCCCCGGGACAGTGAGGTGATGATTAATCACTTGTGGAATGAATAAACAGGTTGTTCCTAGCACTTCTATCCCATGTCCCACGTGACTTGAGGGGTGTGTGTCTGCAAGGGCAGGTGGCCTATGATGACCTCCAAGCAAAAGCCCACAAAGCTGGTGGCCCTGGACTGAATGTGGATAAAAGGCTAGAGCTGTCTACTCCTGAGCTGAGTAAAGTGGCCAGCATAATTGATCTCGGCAGCCAGGTAAACAATGGCCAAGTATAACCTCCCCCAGAAAATAGTGGTCAGAAGGGGGTCAGGGCGGTACTTGACATACCACACTTAAGAACTGAGGTTGGCTAAGCTTGTAAGAGAGGAAAGTTGATACAGCTTAACTCTTTACACCCTCCACTAGCAAAATAATAAACCCCATATTTTCCCCCAAAATTATTTAAACATTCATCACATTTCTTATTATGACATAAAGGAACCAAGAGGACCTTAGAACGAGGTAAGTGTGAAACCTACACCCTGAAACCTGACATTCTGTGTTTGCTATGGATGGAGCAAAGAGCGAAGAGGGTGTATACAGTACTGAATCATGCGCATCTGCAATGATGGGCCAACAAAGCGATCGTGTCCACAGCTAACGTTTCGGTGTCCAGGTTCTGTCTCAGGGCTTTCAGAGCTAGAACTAAAGCTGAACTCTCCTGGGGACAGGAGCCAATTTTACAGCCTAATCAGCCTCACCGTTCAGCCATCTCTCCCAAATAGATACCATAACTGCCTATGCTGAAACGCTCACCTATTCCTTTAGTCTACAGTTAAATACAACAACAGTACTACAGCTTTGTGACATTTGAGTTTGACTTTAGAACTAGTATTTAGGGGAATTCGCAGTCATCGGCCTACATTCCAGGGGAAATTGCGGGCACATCAGCTGTACATAAATATTATAGTCTCTCTACCCTCCTCATAGGTCAGTACTACACACCAGCTTTCAGGGCCTTGGGGTTACAATCAGAAACTCACTTTATACTCACATACCTATGCTCTGGGTTATACTGAAACCTCTTCGAGAGGATGGCTGGGAGGAGGAAGCGTGTGATTCCTGGGCAGAATGGGCATCTCTCCGCCAAGGGCCTGAGAGTATGCGTAGAATCATGTCCCCACATGCACAACCCCAGTGCTGCCCCTTCCCAATATACTGGATGGAAATGTGGACCAGGGGGCTTCAGAAATGAGCACCTGAGAAATGCAAGAAGCAAGCCAAAGGGATCTCTAATGAGGAGGGGAGATTATTTACAGACAGGTCATTTCTGAGACAGTTTAGCTGTCACGGGCTGTGTGTGTGTGTGTGTGTGTGTGTGTGTGTGTGTGTGTTACTGGCTGCCATGAACTCTGGCCTCTGCCCCTTTCCACCCCATCTATTTTCAGCAGCCATCCCCATTAATCCCACTGCCCCCACTACCTGCCTTGGGCTGCTTCCCACAGGAACAGCCCAGGAAGGGGATGCAGACACTGCCATCTAGAAGTGAGCTTCTGAACCTCCCTGACATTGTCAGCATCCTCAGAAGGCCCCCGCTGCGGGACTCCCGGTCAACACTTCGAGGAACCATAATACCATCAACTTAGATGTGGGATTAGTGCTCACCAGACACACTAAGGAAGAGAGATTCCTCAGCCTCCTGCTGGTTTACTGTGTGAGGGAGAAGTCCAGCCAATGAGCTAGCGGTCTCCCTTGAACAATATGATAATCTAGCCCTTTCTATTTGGAGACAGAATGACCACTGATGGGGTTTTGCCAGCGACACAAACACGAATGCAAGAGCCTTTTGTGACCGTCATAATGTGGCCTGTCTCTGGCTGTGACAATGCACCATGACGCAAAAACACAGACACCTTCCTTTAGAAAATTAATCACCCTTCCAGAAGGAAGACGAAAAGCCCAACACAGCTACTTGGCTGTTAAAACACCTACAACCATTAGGTTGGACTTAAAAAAAAAAAAAAAAAAAAAAAAAAAAAGCAAGCTCAGGAAGTAAAGCAGAGAAACAAATACCTTAAAAAAAAAAAAACATTGAATTGTCTTCTTGTGGAAAACTTTGACTAAACTGTCACAGCAGAGCAGACAGCTCATTTCCTGGAACAAGCGTTGGTGATGTCCTAACCTTCATTTTGCAAATAGAGACATCAAGGTCCGAGAAATTAAATGAGTGCCTGAAATTCACAGTACGATCTAGGGTTCGGCCAAGAAATAGAGCAAGGCAGGCAACAGGAAATGAAAAAAAGGAAGCAGCCTGAAGAGTTATGCAAATCAGACACAGGCCCTGTTCCCCCCTCCTGTGACTCCTAAAGACTCTCCACTGCTCTCGCCAATGCCAGGCCTCTCCTACCCACCCTGGGAAAGGTGCCTTTGTGTAGAACAAGGCTGGTGAAGAGGACTGGCCCTCTGAAGCCCCTCCCACTGTCAGTGGGCCTGCCTCCTACTAGAATGGGCTTGGATGGAACAGCTGACAGTGGCTAGGGTTACCGTCGTGTCGCTGACTGTATGTAGATACCCATGCTCACATCCAAGAACGGAGACTTGCTTTCTTAAAGCTTCAACCGTAGAGGAAGATGGCTGTTGATGTTTTGCTTGTGTGTTTTAAGTCCTACAATCAAATCTTTGTTAAGAACACCTCCATCCTCCTGGTTGCGGGACGCAGTTCAGTGAGGAGGCCATCCACAGCACCCACCCATCCTCAATAGAAAATGAATAGCCAAACCCACCTCTTTATGTTGTTTACAAAGGGAGGGAGAGAGAGAATTGGAAAGATGGCAGTCAATGAAATTGAGTTGGGGTATTTGGTTTGGTTTTGGTTTTTAAGAGTCTTGGGGGGTGTTTGGTTTGGTTTTTATAGAGTTGGATGGGGGGGTTGGTTTTTTGCTCATAGGTATAGTGGCTTACACCTGTAGGAAGATTACATGAGTTTGAGCTATGGAGTGAAGCCCAGTCTTTGAAAAAAAATTAAAAAAAAATCACTTAAGAACTAGCTGCCCATTTACTATTGTCTGGTACCTGTAGCTTGAATTAACAGTTGGTCCTTGGTGTCAGTACTCAGTAAGGAAGCCAGGCTGCCTCTAATGATTCTCAGGGCAGCTGAGGCCTTAAGAGAATCCCAAAGACTATTTGGATCCTAATGTATTCAATGTTGACTTATTTACAGACTTTACACCTCCCCCATCCCAGCCCCTCTGTGATGTTTAATAATTTATAAGAAGTTTTATCATGTAAATTAGACCAGCCACCACTGCCATCCTTATCAAAGGTAGCTGCTAAACTGTGAATCTTTGCACAAAAAAAAAAAGGCAGGGGGTGGGTGGGAGGGTGCTCTGAGCCTGGGTGTGTAAACCAGCATCCATTCAGCAGGGCACCCTAACTGAACACAGCTGGGGAGGCAGCTCGCTGCAGCCTGAAAAAGCTACTCCGTTCTCTAGCACATCTCTGGTGCAATTAACGAACCTGGTAGGCAATTAAAATTCAGGTCAGCACACACCAACAATGGAGCTCTTTGATGTGAGGGCAGCTTTGGCCATTCTTGTGTACTCATTAAACAGGTTAATCAACTTAGTGCAGGATATAGGGCGGGAGTAACCAAAAACTGTGCTTAATCACCACTACTTCGGCAGGAAGCTCTGTCCCTGCGGTTCACGCTGCAGCCACCGGTTCAGCCATCCTGGTGGAGGTGGAGGTGCCAATTCTGGAACTTTGTGCTTTTTAAAGCAAGGACATGCAGATACTGTGCAAATACTATCCATATTTATTAGTCATTAAAATGCTACAACGTAGATGATGGTATGTGTGTCTTTTTTCCTTTCCTCCTGTGAATTTTCTCCTCTGGCTCGGGTGACTCTGGGTAAGGCTTGTGCTGTCTTGCTCTTTGCTGGAAGGGAAGCTGGTGACAATGTGACTTTATGCTCGATTGATCCTTGTTCTCCTCATTTCTTCTGTAGGTGAAAACAGCATGCCTGCTACAGCAGGAAAATCTGGACATCAAGGATTAAAGATGTGCATTTAAATCTGGTTCCCTGACCCTCTGGTCTGAAGGTACTCGTGGGGAAGACAAAAGAAACTGGCCTTGAGGGTGTGGCTACAAGGGCATAGTCTAACAAGGTCTGCAAACTGCAAATGTCTGGAGTACTGGGGTCATGACACAACTTCATGGAAAGAATTCCTCCAATTCGAAAGTGCTTTCCTGTTACCACCATCTAGAATACCATTGATCAGGCCACCTTCTTCCCCTAAAACCTTTTCTCAGTACTTCTTCATACAAACCAATGTTTTCCTAACTGAGTGTACTACATATATAGTGAGGCTAAAGAATGAAAATCTTGGGGCTGAAGAGATGACCCAGCTGTTAAGAGCACTCCCTGCTCTTCCAGAGGACAGACAATACCAGCCAGAGTTCGAGACTATGATAAGATAAAGCATTCACTGCTGCCTACATCACAGCGTCTGTGCAATTTTAAGAGGGAGGCAGCGTGAAGGGGTGTCATATATGCTCACACAATGCTTCTTTGGGGAGCAGACCCTGTCTGTGAGCAGTCAGAGGTAGCTCCGGTACATCCTTGGCTAAACATTCCCAGTTAGAATGGACACTGACCAGGCTCAGCAGGTACTGACATAAGCCTGATGACCTGGTTTGATGCCCAGAATCCATATGGTACAAGGAGAGAGCTGACTTCTGCAAGTTGTCCTCTGGCATCCACATACACACCAAGGCATGTAGATGTCCTTGTGCTGGTTGGTTTTATGTCAACTTGACACCCATTAGGCATTTTGGAAGAGGGACTCTCAACGGAGATGATGCTTCTCTCCCAGATCCACCTGCGGCAAGCGTGGGGTGCGTTTTCTTGGTTGATAATTGATGTTGGTGGTGTCAGGCCTGAACTGGTGATCCTGTGTTCAATAAGAAAGCAGGCTGAGCAAGCTATGGGGCTCACACTAGTAAGCAGCGCTCCTCGATGGCCTCTGCATCAGCTCCTGCCTCCAGGTTTCTGCCCTGCTTCACTTCCTGTCCTGACTTCCCTCAGTGATACACGGTTACCTGGAAGTATAAGATGAAATAAACCCTTTCTTCCCCCAGTTGCCTTTTGGTCATGGTTTATCACTGCAACACAAATGAAGACAGCACCTGCCCAGCAAATAAATGTAACTAAAAATATTTTTAGAAATAGAAAGTAAACCAAATAACTCTTGAATATTTATGAAAAAAAGTGCATTAGATTCCTTGGCCATTAAGTGCTAAGACTTTAATAGAAAATTTAAACAGCTCTTCCCTACACACACACACAATACACATACACATACACACACACACACACACACACACACACACACACACACACACACACAGACCACAGACATACACACAGACACACACACACAGGCTCAGAGAACATCATGGATGAAGGATAAGACTCAGGGGCTGAAGAGATAGCTCAGTTTGTAAGATCATTGGCTTCTATTCCAGAAGGCCTGAGTTCCATTCCCGGCACCCACAAGGTGGCCCAGAAGCATCTGTAACTCCAGTTCCAGGGGATCTGATGCCTTCTGCCTTTAGTGGGCACCAGGCATGCATGTGGTACACAGACATCTATGCAAGCAAAGCACTCATGTGCGAAAACTAAAATCTAAAAAGGAAGAAAAATAAGTTAGAGCCAGAGGTGGTGGTGGTGGGGGAATGCTGTTAAATGCTGACAGGCTGTGGCCATTGCACTCACGGACCCACAATAGCCGTGGTTATCTACACAAGACCTTTGGGACAGCAAGCCACCAAGAAGAGTCAGTGTTCTAGTAAGTAGCATTCACTGGACACAGTGGGCTATAAGAAAATAAAACAATGAAATGAGAGAGAGCCTGAAGGCGGGAAGGAGTCCTGACAGAGGGGCTCCTGTGGGTGTTGGTAATTTCAGGTGGGTAAGACACATTGTATTCTGTATGATTGTATCAAAGAACAAGACTTTTAAAGTAAACACATTTGATTCTTGGTCACAGTAGCTATGCAAACACTGAGCTGTTGCTCTGAAGAGAGGCAAGGGAGAAGTTCCTCCAAGCTTCTGGGGACAGCAGTCCCACCAAACCATCAAAGCAGGGCTTTACACGCACTTCTGTTTCAAGGGACCTTTTCTAGTACAGACTGTTACTTAGGGACCAACCAACTCGCGGCCAACAGGAATTTACAGCCCCAGTTTACTGGGATAGTTGGCTCCTGCAGATTACGTTGGACATCTCTGGGTGTGGGCATACAGTTCTCTCACGGATCCATTCATTTGCATGTTATTAGTAGCTGTGTCACCAAACCTCTTTTTTTCTGTTTGCTGAGACTGGGCTTGATGTGCCCCAGGCTGTTGAAGATGGCGCCGATTAAGCGTGCAGGGGCCTTGGGTCTGTTACTTGGCACTCACTATCATCACTGTTGTTATCAGCTTCAGAGTCGGTGATGAGGCAGAGAAGATAATCGATACTGAGGCCTAGGATGATGTGTGTTGATTATTTAAGAAATAGTAGCTGTCACTATTAGCAACTGGATAAAAACTAGAGAGCCAATGTGTCTATTGGATTAACAAGAAGATTAAATGAACCAGCAAGGGACAAAACATCCCAAGGCTTCCATGCTGACCACTGTTCGCCCCAGCGCTCCCCAGTTGAGCGCACAGATTACCGGGTCCTTTTCTGTCTGACCTGGATGTACAGACCCCACACTTTCTTATTGTCTTGTTTTAGAGAGTATAGTACCATGTGTGTCCAGTTGACCTTTGACCTATGTTGACTAAGAAGAATACTTTCTATTGCTGTGAAGAGATACCATGAGCATGGTACCTCTTACAAAGGAAAACATTAAATTGGGTCTGGCTTACAGTTCCAAAGGTCTAGTCCATTATCAATCATCATGGCGGGAAGCTTGATGGCGTTCAGGCAGAAATGATGCTGGAGAAGGGACTAAGAGTTTTACATCTTGATCCACAGGGAAGTGACGCAAAATGGACATAGTTTGAGCATATGAGGCCTCAAAGCCTACCCACACAGTGACACACTTCCTCCAACCAGGCCACACCTCCTAATAGTGCCATTCATTCCCTATGGGCCAAACATTCAAGCACATGAATCTAAGTGGGGGGGGGCATTCCTATTCAAACCCCACAGTTATCCTTACACATGGAGTAACAAATTAAGCATCTCCAGTGGCTGGTGGTACCCAAATACTGATCTTTGCAGATCCTCCAGGACAGTCTCCAGAGCAGGGCTGGGGTGGGCTTCTGGAAGGCAAGTATGAGATGGCATTACTTCCCTGAATGTCCTGCTAAAGCTTGCCTTTAAAGCACATGCCCAAAGCCTCTTTCCCACTCTTTCCACAGCACCACACTCCAGACTCAAGCTGCCCTCTCAGCTCCTGCAACAGCAGATTCTCTGTGTCTTACAAAGACACCTGTCTCCCTCCAAGGTTCCCAGGACAATGTTCTTGGCTCTTCGCTGATTAATTCCCATTCTCCTGCTAAGTGAGTTTGATCTTTCTCTGCCTCCCAGATCAGATCTTGCTCGGCTTCCCCAAGACACCCTCCACTCAGTCCACTACAATGGTTTGTGGGTTTTGTTGTTTTGGTTTGGTTTGGTTTTGGTTTTTCGAGACAGGGTTTCTCTGTAGCCTTGGCTGTCCTGGAACTCGCTCTGTAGACCAGGCTGGCCTTGGAGTGACAGAGATCTGCCTGCCTCTGCCTCCCAAGTTCTAAGATTAAATGCATGCACCACCCAGCATAACATCTGTCCTTCCTATAGAATGTAAGCACCATGTGGCCTCCATCCTATCTGTTTAGGGCATGACTGTATCCTTAGCAGCTAACACAGTGCTTCTCTCATAGGATCTCTTAAAATATACCTAGTGACTGAAAGAACAGTTATTAAACAAAAGGATAAAGTCTCAAAAGAAGTAAGACAGTTTGGATGCTGAATGTCCCCCAAAGGTCTGTGTGGTCCCCATGGTGGTGCTGCTGGGAGGCAAGGGGAGCTTATGGGAGGGTGTTAGGCGTTTGTGGGCACAACCTTAAATGGGACTTTCAACCCTTCCCCCACACCTCCTCCCTGATGCGTAGCCTCTTCTCAAACCCACAGTAACAGGGGTTGAATGATCACAAAATGTGGGACCTCCCAAACTATGGGCTAAACTCACCCCTGTGTTAATTATCCTAAGTGTCTGTCATCATCAGTGGAAGCTGACTAACATAATGACAGAATTCAAAACTAAATCTCAATCCCAACAAGCGTCCCTATTTACTAAAATAATGTGGCTTTGGGGCCAGAAGGGAAGAGAGCCTCGGGTAACTGCCATGTGCCTCAGTTGCTCATCTGCAAATCGGGCTTGCTGGAAAACCCATGTGGCAGGAATGCTGTGTGTGTCAAGGGGGCTGATGCAAAGAAAGCATCCTTGCAGAGCATGGCACTGTGTAAACACCGTGGTCTCTCACTTGGGCTGATTCTCCTGGGTAGTGTAATACCGTGCTACCCTGTCAGGAGTAACCTGCTGAGCCAGACATTTCAGGAAAGGGCATCTGTGGGCTGGGACTCCCATGCCTTGGCCTAGAGGGGCCATGGTAGGAAGGGTTGAGGCTGCTACTCTGATGTTTTGGTCACTGGTGCCATGATACAGAGGAGATGATGGTCTTGTGGAAAGGCACACAAATCAGCAGAGCATTTTCCAGCCCGTCTGCAGAGGCTGGCCAAAAGAATGTTTCATCTTTATCCCCCAAGTCCCTAAGAATAACACATCAAAGAGCATGTTTGCATCCCTACAACAGATAACAGCTCTGCCACAAGCTTCAGGGTCCATGCATGCTACAGATAGAATGAATTAATAATTCCACATGTTTATAAAATATGAATTAACCCAGGAAATATATATAACTCCAAGTAAAATTCTTGCTTTTAAAAACTGAGAGGAGGAAAGCACTTTAAAAAAAAAAAAGAAAGTCTAGTAAATTTCCATTTGTGTAGTGTTACCAGGCTGGCATTTGTCACAGGGAATGACTCATTCCTGTGTGACAGGTAGGTGCTTGATATCACAGGGGCATCAGGCAATTGCAGGAGAAGGGGTTCAAGCAACTGATTTTTCTAATTGTATTTGCTTAGTTAGCTGTTTTTTGTTTTGTTTTGTTTTTTTAACAAAAGAGAAACAAGAAATAGAATCAGTGAGAATTGTAGACAGCCTAGCACCTTTCTTTAAGCAGAGTAAATTACTCTTGAAAACCATGGCACATTTACCTCCATCTTGGTGTATAATATCCCATGTGTGCGTGGAAGCAGTCTCTTTGATGGTAAACAGCTCTTCTCTGGGAAACACTGCCTTATCTTGCTCCGCCGCGCACTGAGTGGTTCCCTTAATAGCTGAACTGGTTTTCCTGGGAGGGAAAAAAAGAAAAGGGAGAAGAAGAAGAAAGCATCGCAGGAAATGTGTGTATTAGGCTCCTTTCTCTCCCATAATGCTGTAATGGCAATTTGTAGTCATATTGGAGGATGTAAAGAGCCATACACCGGCTTTGCAGAGCAGTGGTGAAAATATTAGTGCATCTTATGTGTATGAATCTGTCAATGAATAAATTAGTCAAAAAATGTGAAAGTATAATATTGAAGATATCACACCAAAGGAAAGAAATGGTCCCCCCATTCTGTAAGAAGCCATGGCTGAGCCTTCTGCACCCATGCACCTGACCCTGGAACGCAATAGTGTGAGCATCTGGAAGAATGTGGTGGCACAGAGATTATCCATGGGCGAGCCTAAGGGTTGTTTTGCTGCTGAACAGACTTGCAAGGCTGCATGTTGGTACCCTATATTTCCGCACTCCATTAAGAGAGTCATCATTAGAGAAAACAGCTGTACAGCTTTCAGTGCTAGTTTTCTCACTGAGAGTTTCTACCGGTGGCTTGAAAGAATGTACTGGCTTTAAGAAAAATATCTCTATGGGGCTGGAAAGATGGGTCTGCTGTTCAAAACTCTTGCTGCTCTTAAACAGGACTGGAGTTCAGTTTCCAGCACCCACAAGGCAGCTTACAACCATCTGTTACTCCTGTTCCAGGGAACCTGACACCCTCTTCTGGCCTTCATGGGCACCAAGCATGTATGTGGTGCACATACATACATGCACGCAAATGCTCACCACACACATGTTCCATATGTGTGCATGCCGGTACACACACACACACACACACACACACACACACACACACACACACACAGGACAGGAAGGAAGGAAAAAAGAAGAAAGGAAAAGAAATGACTGGGGTCTGGACAGTTTGCTCAGTGGTTAAGAACACTGGCTGCTCTTGTAGAGGACTCAGGTTCAATTCCCAGCACTGATATCATGGCTCACAACCTTCTGTAACTCCAATTGCAGGAAATCCAACACCTTCTCTGGCCTCTATAAGCACCAGGCACACAACTGTCTCACAATGTATGTGAGGCAGGAAAAACACCCATACACATAAAACAAAAATAAAGCAATATTTTTTTAAAAGTCTGCATACCTTTCTGTACAGATATATAGTATAAGATTTCATAACCGTGATAGGAAAAAGATTATAAAAAGTTGTCATCAGTATCACCCCCAGGTAAAGAAATACGTGAGCTGAGATGGAATGCTTCTCTGTGTAAACCCAGGAACACATATTTCCATATTGAAAAATGTGTCAAGTTTTGTAGAGATAATGGTATAGACTGAAAAATGTTAATTACAGTAAATGTCCCAGAAACACCTTGGGCTAGATCAGCCCAAAGACTTCACCTTAGGAACCTCTCTTACTGCCCTTGCCAAATGTCCCCAGGTAGACTAAAACATTTCCCTTTGGCAACAGAGCCTAGAAATGGTATCCAAAAAAACCCAGATACTGTTCATGAATGTTCTCTGTAAGTGCCTCCTTCAACATAACACACACACACACACACACACACACACACACACACACACACACACACCATGAACATCATTTAGGGTAAGTTAATGGAACAGCGCAAACACAAGAAGGCATAGCAGTGGCATTGATACTCTGCAATCCCGTGGAGGGATTTTGCAGTTGTCAGGGATACTTCTGGTCATATGGATGGGGACACGTACTTTTAACCCAGATGCTGCAAAGAGCTGCCTCTCTCTGCGTGAGCTAATGGCAGAGTAATGGTACCAAAAGCGATGTGACAACCAGACTCAATCCTGGAACACAAAAGGGTCTTGGGTAGAAACACTAATGAAACGTGGCTGATGTCTGAAAATGACTGTGCCTAGAATTAAACCTAAATTCGTGAGATAATTTGATATATAATGCTGTTATCAAAGCAATAATCAAAAGGTGTGTTATTCAATTTTGTACATAGGCAACTGAGGATAGATCACTAAGACTGATGGTTTGCTTAACCTTCCGCCAAAATACATTTCAGCTATATTGAAATTTCTATACACAAAGTAGACAAAAATATGAGATTTTTAAATAATCTTTTTTGGAAAATTCAGCTTTCTTATGTACAATGGGAAATCTTTAAGTCATAAAAGATAAGAAAACCAGATTCTGAGCAAAATAAATACAAACAGCAAGCTGGTAAGCATGCTTAAGATTATAATTCAAGGCATTTTTAATATAGAAAGAGCTTGGACAAATTAATAAGACAATTGTAATCCAATTTTTATTACTTTTGATTATTTGTTTACACAGGGTTTCTCTGTGTAGCCCTGGCTGTCCTGGAACTTGCTCTGTAGACCAGGCTGGCCTTGAACTCACAGAGATCCACCTGCTTCTGCTCCCCCGCCCCCCTCACCCCCTGACACACACACACACCTCCCCGCCCCCCCCCAGGACCAAGCTGGGATTAACATCGTGCATCGCCTTATGTAGCAGTAATCCAATTTTTAAAACAGGCAAAGATCCTAAACAGGTTACAGAATAGGAAATACAAGGGCCATTTTACACTTAAGCAAAGATGTACATTCTTACTTACAAAATAATGCAATACAAACATTAAGCAGGTGTTTCATACTGGCAAAGACTTTTACATTTGACATATTGTATATCAAGAATATAAAGAAACAAGCACACTAAGGGTGGCAGAAACACCCTTATGATCTATATGGAAGACAATTTAGCAATGTAATTTAAATCCAAACCACAAACGCTCCTCCTGTCTGACTGAGTAGTCTAAATTATTATTCACCCTCCAAGCACATCCTAACAATCATAAAATCACACAAACAGAATATTAATCGCCACCTTCTTGGGGAGAGCAAAATAGTAAAAATTATCAAAATACCTATCAAGAAGGTAGAGGCAACAAGCTACAGAACACCACTGCAAATACACAAAAATCAATGACCCCACCCTACAGTAACCAACAATGGAGGCCTCTGGGCTGCATTAAAGTAAGATGACAGACCATGGGGCTCACCTATTAAGAAAGTTGTTGCTCTCACATAGGACCTGAGTTTGGGTCTCAGCGCCCATGCCAAACGGCTCACTGCCTGTAATGTCAGCGCCAGGGTCCCATGTGCTTTTCTAAGTCTCTCTTCTGACTTCGGAAGGCCCTTGCACGAGTGGACACATAAATATAAAGAATTTTAAAGACAAGAGGGTGAATGAATGTCACCATACGGTGTATATCTGTGTCTGTGAGGTGTGTGTGTGTGTGTGTCTGTGTGGCATCTGTATGTGTATGTCTATGTGTGTGCGGTATGTGTCTACGTCTGTTTATGTCTGTGTGGACTGTGTGTATGTGTTTGGGTGTGTCTATGTGTATGGGGTGTGTTTCTGTGTCTGTGTGTGGTGCATGCGTGTGTCTGTGTTTCTATGTGGTGTGTGTCTGTGTGTGTAGTGTGGTGTGTGTGTTTGTGTTGCATGTTTATAACTGGGTGTAAAACCTGTGTATGGGACACTTTCTGGGGAGAAAGATACAGAATAAGACTCACTGAGGGAATCTGTAAGTTCTCCCCTTGGGTTTTACTCATAAAGAGAAACAAACATTAATTTCATTTCAAACGAAGAAAATAAACGAAGTTAAATTTTAAGGAACTCGATCAAAAGCCCTGTAACTACCCAAATTCATTTCTGAAATGAGAAAAGGTAGAATCAAATAGAGGCGCCACCTGGGTCCCTAGACCCTCAGCCTTGATCCTAAGCAGTCTCTGCCTGCCTGCTAGGAAAACAGTGTGTTAAACCCTCAAAGCCTCCAGCTCTGTCGTTAAGGTAATTGTGTTTACTGCTTTCCAAACAAAGTAATTTGAATCAGAAAAGTAAATGTGCTTGGTCTTCAGGTTCTTTGATGTCATCTTCCTCCTCGTTGGAGTGCTTTGCAGATGACCCACGCTGCTCCACAGACAGCCTGGCTGCCCTGGGCTGGACACACAGATTCTATAAGCATTCCATAGCTGCACTGTTCTGCATGAGATAATGATGCAAACCAAACAAGGCATAAGGAAAATCGAATTGGAAATGAAATGGTGGACCCTAGAAAACATAAGCTGTGTTATTTCGTCTTCCCTCTGAACCCGTGTAGGTGATGAGGATTTTTAGTGTGGGTGAAATCTTTCCCCAAAATAACATCTGATCTCATCGATTGGTATGTCTGAGACCTGAAAACTGGGCCCTGACCCTCCTAAGCCTATCAGATGATTGCTCCCCACCCTCCCATCCCCCACCCCACGCCCCACCCGCACACCCGCGACCCTTGCTCAACCTCACATCAGCTCTGAATGTGATTTTAGGGTTTTAGGTTCCTAAGACTCTGAAGCCTGTAACTGCTTAGTCATCCGGCCAGATCTACAGGCAAAGGACTCTGAGGGTCACCGTCATCGCCACGGCCCCCCACGGCTTCCACAGTCAGCACTCCATTCCTGCCTCGGGGTCAGCCTACAGCTGACTCCCTTTTTCACCCCACCCACCCCCTTCCAAACTCTCCTTCCCGCCCATTTTCTTGTAATGACAAATTTGGGTGTGGAGATTATTTTAAGAAGAAAAGAAAATTAGAAAAAAAAAAAGATTAAAAAGTAATTTCCTAAATTGACCTTTGCTCATTTAATACATATCCAAAGTCTAAGCATCTGTAATGGTGTAGCTTTTTCTTCTCTCTCTCTGTCTCTCTGTCTCTCTCTCTCTCTCTCTCTCTCTCTCTCTGTTTTTTCTCCTCCCATTACTGTGTGTACTTGCTATAAAAACATTCCTTTAGACTTTAGAAATTCTAAATAAAACAAGAACAAAAGAGTATTCCTTTTTAACTCTCCACCCAAATGTTACTATTGTAAATCAAGGTAGCCCAAGTAAACCAGCCACTGGCATTTAAATGCTTGCTGTCCCAAATATTTATTCCTTCCCACTCCCCCAAATTTGTTTTATATAAAACAATGATCATAAAAACAATAAATATTCATTCTTTGTCTACTAAAATTTTTAGATCAAAGCACTGTGGCCCAAACCCCGAACAGGATTTGGCAACAGGAAGCCGTCCACTTCCCCACAGCAACCTGACCAAATTTGGATTCCACTTATCTGGATGTGCTTGCCTTGCTGGGCGGAGATGTAATAGTGTGGGCAACACTGCGCATGTGCACAGCACACTTCACAATATGCAGTTCATTCACCCCTTGGGTGGCAGGTGTGCTAAAATGGGTCACATCTGGCATCCGGCAGACCTGGATTTAAACCGAGGCCCTGGTGCTACTCTTAGGTAGCTACAATTCAATTTAGTTTAGAGTATGAAGAAGACGTGTCCACTTCACTGGATTTCAAGGATGGTGAGATGAGCTATGCCGCTGCAGGCATACTTGGTCCCCAGCCAATGGTGCTATTTGGGGGAGGTTCTGGGACACTTAGGCTGTGGGCCCCACCCCCGCTGCAAGTAGGCGGTCAGAGGAAGAGGTGTATTGGGGGTCATATGACAATCTCCTCTTCCACACGACCCTTCCTCCATGTGCTAGTTTATCAGGTGTTGCAGGATATTTGAATACATTGTGTAAAGATGTTTCTGTGTTTTACCTCACCTGCCTAAGGCACCTTCTGTTTGGTTTCATTAAGAGCTGAACGGCTAATAGCTAGGCAGGAAAGGATAAGTGGGACTTGCCAGCAGAGACAGGAACTCTGGTTAGAATCTGAGAGGAAAGGCAGATTTGCCAGCCAGACATGGAGGAAGTTGGATGTACACTATTGAGAGGAGATAACAGGACACGTAACAAAATGCAGATTAATATAAACAGGCTGATTTAAGTTATAAGAACTCACAGAACTGTTACTGTGCACTTACCCTTGTTCCTCAGCAAGAGATAACTCCACCCTTAATTTCCCCACCCCATTGCTACTTTCCTTACCATCATGCAGACTGTCCCAGAGTGTGGGACACACACACACACACACTCACACACACACTCACACACACACACAGGGCTCCCAGGCTTAAACCACTGTTGGCTAGATTCCTGTGACACTCATACTTTTATTCTGGCCTGGGTCTCTCTGTTTCACAGAGCCAGAGTTATCCCCACCCAGAGCCTTAGGCTTTGTTAGTAAGAATAATATCGCCCTTGGGGACATGATGCTGGGTAATAAACTTAGCAAGCAATTTTAAAATGACTCCAAATAAGGCCATCAAGATGGTGTGTATGGCACCAAGTCAGACAACGTGTGTCAATCCCGGAGAACCATACGGTGGAAGAAGGAACCCACTCCCTCAAATTGCCCTTTGACCTCCAAGTAAAAGTTTACAAACTTGTAGATGGCTACCAACATTCCTTTCCAGGGTTGATTATGCAAGGCCTGATACATGCTGCTGGCCCTGTAAACTCATGTACACTTACCTCCAGGATCATGTGCACCATGTGGTCATTTGTGATTAGGGTAAGTACTTTTTAGGGAACTATATCCTACTTTTTTCCCCAGAGGCAAGTGCTAAGGGTTAACTATGTCACAGCCCTGCCTTCAGTAACATCATAAGGCAAAAGTTCCAAATCCCAGCTAGGTCGCAAGCATCTTCATGATCCCTGGCCTTACCTCCGCACCCCAGTCTCCATTCTGTGAGATGGAGTTACCCTACATACTGTTTCCAGGATTCCAAATGGCACCTCATACTCAAGGCTCAGTAAGCAACACATTTGGGATTCTGTTTTATTCTGTGTTTTGAGTGCTCAGTGGTATTCATGGACCACACATTTAAGAGACCCTGGACATGAGAAAAAGAAACAAACACGGAAAGGACCCTGTAGGCCTGAAGGTAACCGTCTCCTGAGGGTAAAGTTCTAGAGTACCAGGGACAGGAACTCATGGCCAGTCCTGTCTGCATAGAGAGGAGGTGACACATACTGAACTACAAACATTGCCCAAACATGAGACAAGTGCATTCCAGATGGAGGAGGAGGGGCACAGGCAATTGAGTGCAGCATTCCCTAGACGCCTGGACCACCAACAGGAGAGGCAGCTGCAGAGGAGACAGACGGAGCATCTAAGCCATTTGGGGTGATGTCATTGGATACACTTCCTCTCTGACCAACAAGCTTTAAAATGTACTTTATTGGATTTTACAGATGTTTTCTCTCTCTCTCTCTCTCTCTCTCTCTCTCTCTCTCTCTCTCTGTGTGTGTGTGTGTGTGTGTGTGTGTGTGTGTGTGTGTGTGTGTGTGTGTGTGTGTGTGTGCGCTACACCATGTGCCTGATGCCCAAGAAGGCCAGAAGAAGACATTAACTCCCCCGGGACTGGAGCTACAATGGTTGTCTGCCACCATATGGTGCTGGAAATCCAGCCCTGGTCCGCTAGAAGAGCAGACAGAGCTCTTAACCTCTGAGCCATCTTCCCAGCCTTGACCAACATGTTTTTAAAACACATTTTCTAATTTCAACTGATAAATAGCAATTATGCGTATTTACAGGTACCTTACATGGGACATTTTGATACATACATTATAATCGCAGCCTCTATCTTTAATTGTAACAGCAGCATATATTAGAAAATTGGGTAGTACAGGCGGAGGGAGAATAAAAAGCAAACCGCCCTGCTCTATCCCCTCAAGCTATCATGTTTGTTAATGCTGCGTTTGCAGAAGACAGCGTTGTGATCAGATTTTGTATTAAAAAGCATCACTTCGGCCATCAGCCTCCCTGAGTGATGAGGGTGAACCCTTCACACAGGAGGACCCTAGGCCTTTCCTCTTCAGTTCTGATGGTGGGGGAGGGAATCAAGGCATGTGAGGGGGTGGGAAGAGTGTGTTACTACAGGATGGGAAGGAATGCTTTGAAATGCTGCTCTCTGGACCCCACAGCATGACTGCTATGCTCACGACATCGTGGTTGTGGGTGCTTGCGCAAGATCTACCCAGTCAAAATTCCAACACGAAGAGGGAGGGACTTATGAGGGACTTATGGGGAGAGAGCCGGCGGTTGATGGCTGCTGAAGGGAGAGGGGTTGCTTTTCTCTGGAGGGTACAGCCACTGGCAGATTCCCTGTGCTCTACTAGGCGGCCCCACACTCACACAGGAAACACTGATTGTACTCAGTCATGAAAACATAAATGATTTCTTTTTTAAAAGAGGAGGCTGTGAAATTGAGAAGAGAACATGTGGTATGAAGGGAAAGATGGAGAGGAGATGGGAGGTAGATATGTGGTGATAATTATTTATGACTTAACAAATAAAGCTTGCCTGAAGATCAGAGTGGAGACCTAAGCCACTAGCTAGTTACACACCTAGCTAAGTGCTAAGCCACTAGTTAGCCACACACCTAAGCCACTGGTTAGCCGTAGAGGACAGCAGTGGTGGCCACATCTTTAATCTCAGTCCTCGGGATGCAGAGGCAAGTGGGTCTCTGTGAGTTCAAGGCCACGCTGAGCTATATGAGAGTGAATCAGTCTAAAAGAGAAACAGCTCACACCTCTGATCCTAGCACCTGGGATGGCATGCCTTTAATCCCAGCACTAGAGAGGAATCTAAGGCAGGAGCTCAGTGCAGTCTGAGGACAGGATTGCCCCTGCAGTCTGAGCCTTGGTAGAGGGGAGAACTCTCTAATGGCTGGCCACTTTGCTTTTCTGATCTTCAGCTTGAACCCCAGTATCTGTCTCTGGGTTTTTATTATTTGTGCTGCATAGATATAGTCAAGAAATATTGCATACATGTATGCAATATTGTACTAAAGCAATATGATATGAGTTGAGCTTATGTTCATGACATCAGATACAGAAAAGTTCCACAAGTTGATGGTAGGGAGTAATTTTGGGCATGGACTGGATTTCCTGAGTCTAGAGCTGAGGAGAGAAATGTGACTTGAAGAAATAGCTATGGAGAGAAGAAGGGCTAAGACAGCTTCCTGGCATGATGGAGGGGCATCCTGGTGATGGGATCGGGCACAGAGAATATGCAGGAGGGAAAACATCTTAGATACTGTGTTCATAACAGGGAACCTTACTCAAGGAAACAGGCTTTTCTGGGAGTGGTCATCAGAGAGCTGCCCCAGATGAATTCCATGTGTCTTTCGTATATATTATTTGTGTGTATTATTATTCAAAACAGGAAGGTGACAAAACACAATGCCAACATAATTATTCCAGACTGCTAGGGTTATGGGTGATTGCTATTTTCTTTTTCTTTCTTTCTTTTTTTCTCCCCTAGAAAACAGTGGGATAACAGAGGAAGAAAGTGCACTATTTCAAGAGGAAACATTGGAAGACAGACAAAACATTAGTTCAGCATACTCAAGATCTTAAATTCACAGGAGAGAGATCAGCTTCATGCTATCTTATCATAAAATAGTAATACAGCTACTACTATTACTACTCGCATTTGGAAAAAAACATCCCATGTAACATGGTATGGAATCCCAAGTCCCCAGGATCCAGCAGTTGCCAGCTCAGAATGCGATGGCAGCATGTTCTCCAAATGCAAACCATTAATTCAGTGATTTTGGCCAAACCTTCCAACATCATGATGCTCTGCTACTTAACAAATGTTTTGTTTATGTCAACTCAGTTTTTAAGTATAATACTACATAGAAAATCATAATAAAAGGAAAGTCACTAAGTAAATATAGTGAAGAAAAGGGAACTGTACTTCTAGCAAGATGTCTGGGCTGGTGAATGCGGATATAAACAATTAATGGGAGTGGTTAAAGACTCACAGGTACCGCTTAAAGACTCACAGGTACCGCTTCGTTAGGATCGCCTCAGACCTGAAGTCTGAGATAAGAACTCTGGTGCTAATAGTTTACTTAGTAAACGTAATAAAGGTGCTGGAGAAAGAGGTGGGGCAAAGGCAAGATGATTGACATGTTACAGAGCCTCTTATCCCTGTGGGCAACAAGAGTGAACGCTGTAGAGACTTAGAGACTCATGGAGCCAATATCAAACACAGCTCAGAGTCAGCGGGCACACAGGGCCAGACTAAGGGGTTTACTCAACAACTCATGTCAGCCATAAGCAGGAGGTTCATCTCTGGAACATTAACTACTCAGCACTCCTGGGCCCCCTTGCATCAGCAAAGCAGGCCTCAGATGCCAGAGCCAGCAGCCACTCACAGACTTAACAAAGGTGGAGAAATGTAGGCCAGGGCTCCAATGCAGGCTTAACTCTTAGGGCTAAACCGAGACTCGGAGACAAGGAAATGGCTTTCTCGTTATTCAAGTCAAAGGAATTTATTGCTGGGTCTGTAAACCTCTCAAAAGCATCTTCCATCCTACTGAGCTAGATCCTGACCCCAGACCTGTGCAGACACTGAGGGGCCTGAAGCAGCTCAGCAGAAAACAGGCTGTGCGGACGGACGGACCTGGCTTACTTCAGCCACACCAGGCTTCTGGAAGCAAACCTTTTACGATATCAGTAAGGAATAGACCCATCAAGCTGGTGTGGTGGCAAATGCCTGTGATCCCAGCCCTGGGAGGCTAAAGCAAGGGGATTTTGCTTTAAAAGTTTAAAGACAGCTATGTGCTACATAGCAAGTTCAAAGCCAGGCTGAGGGCTTAGGACACTCATCATAAATGCTTTTCCAAGAGTGTTTCTTTTCTTTTTTGTTCGTGTGTGTGTGTGTGTGTGTGTGTGTGTGTGTGTGTGTGTGTGTGATTCTGGAAGTACAGTGTGCCATCTACATTTTTTTTTTCCTTTCCAGGTCCTGGCTGGGCAGAGAGAGAGTCCCAAGATCCATCTCTCTCTGTTCCCAAGCTCTGGGATTACAAAAGCATACCACCATGATTGGCTTTTTCTTTTATTCTTTTAAACCTGTGCTCTGGGAGTTGAACTGGAGTTTTTATGTTTGCAAGGCAAGCTTGCAACTGAACTGAACCAGCTCTCCAGCCCTAAAAGTCCCTACTCTATGGAAGCAAGTCATGAAGTTAAAAATTGATGATTGGCACCACAGACAAGTGACAACATAATTGCACTTTATTTATTATCATTATTATTCACTAGTGTGTGTGTGTGTGTGTGCACGTGTGTAAATGAGGATGCCCTGTGACGATTCTCTCCTTCCACTGTAAGACCTAGGAATGAAATTCAGATACCAGGATTGCCTGCTTGGCCAGTCCTTTACCCACTGAGCCATCTTGTCCACTTAGGTGCTCATGCTCATATACCTTAAGAAGACTTTTTAGGATCTGAAAACTTATTTACATTTGCATGTGCATCTGTGTGCCAAAAGAGGCCTTTGGATTCACTGGAGCTGGGGTTACAGGCAATTGTGAGTCACACAGTGTGGGTGCTGGGAACCAGAATTAGGTCCTTTGGAAGAGCAGCAGGCACTCTTAACCGCTGAGCCGTCTCTCTTTTCAAAGGGTCTGAGATATAATACAACGTGTCTCTCCCTTCCCTCCCGCTGCCAGCCCACCTGTACACCCCTCCTTGCTCTCTTGGCCGCTTTGTTATTGTTATTGCATACACACATGCATATATACATATATACATATTCCTAAACATGACCTGCTCAGTCTGTATAATACTGCTTTTATGTATCTGTTTTCATGGCTGGCCATTTGGCATGGGTTAACCAATTGGCAAGCTCTTCCCTGGAGAAGACTGTTTCTCCTGATCTCAGCATTCCTTAGTTGCCCTTAGCAATTAGCACTTTTGAAAAAGAATCTTTACTCTTCTAAAAGGACCATCAAGTTCCTCCTAGTAACAACATCCTAGGCACATTTAGAATGACTTTGTTGTTGTTGTTGGATATACCCATTTTAGGGATCACATTGTTAACAGGAACCAACTACACAGGCATCATATGACTCTTGTTTATACATATATATACACGTGCTTTTGTAGATGTCCTTTCATTCGACAGACATTTATTGGACTCTATTTACATGTCAGGAGCTGCTGTGGGTACCTGAATCTACAGTTATCAAAGAAAGAGCAAAACTCCCTTACCTCCAGAGAACTGCATCTAGAGGGTGAGGCAGTCAATCAACACATTACTAATATATACGGGACGCCTGCTAGTGATAAGTACTGGAATTCAAGCAGGGACAGGGGACAAGAAGTACCAGTGGCTTGGTAGGGTTAGTGGCAGCGGTGTTACTTTCAAAAAGCGTGGATGGAGAGGGCCTTACTGGGAGGAGGAGGTAAAGGATTAAGCCCAGTGAAGGTCTCAGAAAAGATGGATGTGCGGGGGGGGGGGGGGGGGGGGCCTGGAGAAATTGCTCAGCGGTTAAGAGCATTGACTGGTCTCTCAGAGGACCCAGGTTCAATTCCCAGTACCCAGCTCACAACTGCCTGTAACTCCAAGATCTGGCACCCTCACATAGACATGCGTGCAGACAAAACACCAATGCCCATAAAATAAAAAGAAATAAGCTCTTTTAAAAATGGGTGCGGAAAGAGCGAAGACCCTGAGTGGGAGATGCAACAAACAAGCTCCCTTGGCTGGGCGGAGGGATGAAGAATGCAGACCACACAGAGTCTGGCAAACCACTGCGAAATGGTAAGCTCCTAGCGAGCTCTGGGTGGAGGTAAGCCGGAACGGACTCAGGTTTGAAACCATCCCCAGCAGCTTTTCAAAGTGGGTTAGGTGGAAACTGGGTAAGCAGTGAGGCGGCTGATTGTAAAGTCCAGAAGGAAGCAGACGGGAGCTTGTGCTGGGTCACAGGGAAGTAGCTGCTCCATCGTGCAGGTGAAGGATTTGTTGATGGATTGTCATTGGTGAGTGAAAGACGACGTGGAGAGGCTTCTGGCATGGCCAAATGGGAAACAGACCTCCTATTTCTTGAGATGGAGGAGACTGTGCATGAGCAGCCTGGCCTGAGGAAGAGACTAGAGGCTTGATTTGGACAGAGAGAGGGCTGTTTCCTTGAGACTGGGTCTTGCTATATACATCCCAGGTTGGCCTGGAACTCGCCATACTTCTGCCTCTGCAATTTAGCAGCTAGGATTACAGGTTTGTGCCCTACTATCTGGTTTAGAGTTTGGATTTTAAACATGTGAAGTTTTGGTTTTGCGAGACAGGGTCTCTCTGTGGCCATGGTTGTCCTGGAACTAGCTCTGCAGACCAGGCTGGCCTCAAACTCATAGAGATCCCTCTGCCTCTCTGCCCTCAAGGTCTGGGATTACAGACGTGCACCATCACACCCAGCTTGGCTCTGCTTTTTAAAAACTGGACTTTGGATGTGACTGTTACTGATTTTCAGTCATTGCTTGTTTGGGGTTAGGGGTGGGGGGGGCGATGGAGATTGAATGACCCACCTGTGCATGCTAGACAGATGCTCTATCCCAGAGCTACAACCCCAGCCTTCTGCTTTACTCTTAACATGAATGAAACTCTGCCTACATCCTACAGTGTGTGCAGTGCTCGATAGCCTGTGTATCTGGTCTACGCCGCAAGTAAACAGCTTGTGGTAGCTACATGAAGGTCTCGCCTCTCAGCGTCTGTAAGGTACCAGAAACGAGGAGAGCAGCTTAACAGGAGACCATAGGAAGGAGGCGAGGAGCCTGCTGTAGTTCTAAGCCACTTGGGTGATGCCATTGTTTCTATGTGAATCCTGTATCCACAGAACCGAGAGAGATGCGAAGTCGAGTCTCTTTGTCAGTGCTCACAGTGGGGCCGGCAGCGTAATTGCTAAGTCATGGCACAATGTAAATTGAGTTACCAAAATGAAAGGAGAAATTGCCTCTCTTTCCTTTTAAATTAAATCTTGTGTCATGTTCCCAGTCGGATTTGAATACAACCCTGGGTTTTTAAAGTATATAAATTAGTTGTAATGTTTGCAGTGCAACTTTTATTTGATTACAAATTTCTCTTTCATCTTGAACCGGAAGAAGCTATAAGGAAATACAGCACCAGCCATCCCCTGACTAATGGGAGTGAGGGCAGAGTGTTCCTCATAGCCTCCTGGTCCCAGGCTACGGCGAAATTCTTATTTCTTATTTTCTTTCTTTTCCCTCTTCTTTAATAATAATAATAAATAAATAAAGGAGAAGGAGCAGACATTATGGCTGAAGCAGAGTTACTTTCATGAAATGTTTTTTTTTTTCCTCCACAGTGCTGGAAAACCTAAGATAACAGCCTTGTATTCAAATATGAGAGGCAGAAAATGCAATTTCCTTCAAGCCTTAAGTGAAACAGAATAGAGGGTTATTCTTTTTTTAAAACATCATCCACGGTAAGTGGAATATGCACAGTAACTAATATACAATGTGCACTTGACTTTTGGCATTTTCCCCAATTTGAGTAACCTATGAGTAAAATATAGCAGTGGCATCCACTTCAAGTCCATGTCTGCTGCTGTTGCTAGAATAAGGGGTGTAGCTAATCTCGGAGCCTCATTTCTGGGTGGAAAGCAGATGTCCATCTTGGTTTACAAGGGCAGAGACAACAGAAAATATCTGGTCACATAACTTCTCTCCCCTGCTCCATTTCTAAGATTATCATAGGACGTATTGCTCATCTCTGTCCAATTGGTCTTTGCATGAACTCTGTCATTTTCATCCTAACTTCCATCTCCCTTATTGCTGGTCTCCCAGCAACAGTGCATCTCACTTGGGTGGGGTTTTTGCAGGGCGGGGATCAATTCACCTCTTTGGGCACCAAATCACCCTTCCCATCAGTTCTAACTAATTCCCTCCATTATCAGGGACCAAACTATGAAGAATCTCACAGCACGTCGGTGGAAACGGCTCATCGAGTGATTTCACACCTAGCATGCTGCGGGACCCACAGAGAGGCTGGACTGTTGGAAGGCAGGGAGCAAGGCTCACAGCATCAGCTGAAGGCCACACCTGGAGTAATTCCTCAGGGCTGATTAGCGATGCTTTCGCTTCCCTCGAAGCAGGCAGTGAGGCTCTGAACTCAAGAAGAGTAACCCAAGAAATTAAACTTTTTTTTTTCTGACCTTACCCATGCTTCAGTTGCCTTCACAGTCCCTTTCTGAGCAATTCTGATATACGGATCAATCAGGTTATTTGGGCATGACTCTTTGAGCTGCTGTTGAATATTTAAGCTGGTTGACTTTCCAGTTGATGGAACCTGTGGATTGGTGGGAGGAAGTGGAGGAAGACAAGACAATGGATGGGCACGGGGTGGGGGTGGGGGTGGGAAGGCAGGCTTAAGATATTTCATAACAGGGAAGGGTCAAGACTACATCTCCCCTGTATGTTTTTTTTTTTTTTTAACATTTCCTATCAAAGAAATTCAGAAAGTGCTCTCTGTTCTTAATGAGTGCAGTCTTGTGCTGCAGCCGAAAGACTTTTGCTGTTACTGTGTTCAATGGCTCTATGTGTGGACTAAAGCAGAGGCCAGGCAAGCCTTGGTTGCTATAGCATCCCCCAGAGTCCCACATTTCTGTCTTGGAGATGCAATTACCTCTGGAAATCACCTCATCGCTTGCTCCTAGAGCCTCCTTCCCCAAAGGCCCATGCCTGAAACACCCAAGACCTAAATGCTGGGTATGGCAGGGCCCACTGACAGTTTTTCATCTATTATACTGAAAACACTTTGTAATACATAGTATCTCACTGATTTTACTTGGCTTGTGCTTCAACACCCCAGCTGTCATGCCAATCACCTGATTTCCATTTCTATCTTCTCTATAAATTATGTGGTTAGCACACTTTTAGAAAGGCAGACTTTAACTCCGACAAGATTTTCAGATGGCGATGAGAAATTACAGAATTAAAGGAACCTATACAAAGCAGCCAGAGGTTGGCATCAGGAATGTCTTCCTTAATCACTTTTCCATTTTAATTATGAGACAGGGTTTCTCGAGGAATGGAATGTAGAGCTCACTGATAGACTAGCATGGCTGGACAGCAAGCCCCAAGGGTCTGCCTATCCCTGCCTAATCTATCACTGGTGTTAGAGACATGAGTCACCATGATTGATATGTATGTATGTATACATACACACATATATGCATATATATGTATATATCTCATTCATACACACACACACACATATATATATGTGTGTGTGTATATATTCCCTGAGACAGGGATTCTCTGTATAACCCTGCCTGTCCTGGAACTTGCTCTGAAGACTAGGCTGTCTACCACCTGGCTCATTCTTATGTAGGTTATTTTAATTTTAATGTTTTATTTATTGTTATTAGTCCATAGTAATTTGAATGAGACTGTCTCCCATAGGCTCATGTATTTCAATACTTGGTCCCTAGTTAGTGATGCCATTTGGATTAGGAGGTGTGACCCTTTTTTTTTTTTTTTTTTTTTTTTTTTGGCTTTTTGAGACAGGGTTTCCCTGTGGAACAGCTCTGGCTGTCCTGGACCTTGCTTTGTAGACCAGGCTGGCCTTGAACGCAGAGATCCATCTGCCTCTGCCTGTAGTGCTGGGACTAAAGGTGTGTGCCACCACCGGCAGGCTCCTTTAAGTCACTTTTAAAATCATAGTAAGGGATGACATACATATAGTTCTCTACTATAAAGGCATAACAAGGGCCAAGAAGCCGGCACCAACTCCTCCCCCCCCCTTTCCTCCCCCTCTTCTTTTTCAACTTTACCAGGCATGGTCTCAAACTAGCCTGTGTTGTCCTCCAACTCCCTGCCCTGCGTGCTCAGTGCCCCTGTGCTTCAGGTCTATCTGCACACTGCCAGGCCCGGCACACCAGCTTCTTCGTCTCTGCCCTCCAGAAACAGCCCTGCTTTCTTTTGCTTACCTCCGGGTCTTAGAGTTCACCTCTGAAATGGAGGATATGAGTTTCATGCCCACAAAGCATCGGCCTAATCCTGAGCTTCATGGGGTACGAAGGTCTTCCAGTGAGAACTCCAGGCACAGGCCAGGGGAGATTTGCTACTTTACCCCCACATCCCAAGACTCAGATGAGGAAGTGTAGCTGAATATGAACTCCGTAGAGGGAACAGATACTGTCCATGTTATAGACTTCCTGAGAAAACTTTGATCCCAGGGGATTCAGGGAGCTGTGAGTTTGGCAGTTTTACAGGGCAGAGAAAACGATCCTAGAATATATAATACAGAACATCTTCGTGGTCCATGCTTCCTCACATTCAACGGCAAATTCATTATTTAGAGTGTGGAAGAAATATCCAGATAATCCAGCAACATCCTGAGCCACAAATACTCATTGCACATCTACTTGGGTACAGTCCTATTATCACACTTTCAAATGGTTGTTGCAAAAGCTGGGCATGGTGGTGCATATACCTGTAAGCCCATTGGGATGCTGACACAGGAAGATCAGAACCTCAAGGCCAGCCCGGGTTACATAGTGAGACCCCCATCTCAAAACAAAAGCAGAACCAAAAACACCCAAAAAAGATTATTACAATTGTGAGCTATTAAGGAAAACTTACTTTGCCTTCTAATGAAACAGAATTATAGGTAGAAATAGTTTGTGTCTGTATTGAATATTCAAAGACTTGTTTTCTTATTATTTCCTGTCTTAGTTAGGGTTACTATTACTATGACCAAACACTATAATCAAAAAACGAATTGGGGAGGGAAAGGTTTATTTGGCTTACATTTCCAGGTCCATCATTGGAAGAAGTGAGGGTAGGAACTCATACAGGGCAGGATCCTGGAGGCAGGAGCTGATGCAGAGGCCTTGTAGGGGTGCTTTTTACTGGTTTGCTTCTCATTGTTTGCTCAGCCTGCTTTGTTATAGAACCCAAGACCACCAGCTCAATGGTGGCATCAACCACCATGGGCTGGGCCTTTCTCCATTGATCACTAATTGAGAAAATGCCTTACAGCTGGATCTCATGGAGGCATTTCCTCAACCAAGGCTCCTTCCTCTCCTCTCTGATGACTCTAGCTTATGTCAGTTGGACACACAAAATCAGCCAGGACATTCCCTAATTAATACAGTAGATCAGCTATCTACATAATCTAGAGATATTTGACGTACATGGGAGCAAGCAAGTTGACTTCATTCCAGGATGCAAAGATGTGCTCAGTCCAATATGCTCAAACCAAAAAATGTTAAAGGCAGCACAAATATAGATTTGAGGACAGAAATCACATGATCCTCTGAATAGATGCAAAAAAGGGCCTCTGGTAAAGTTCAACATCCTTTCATGACAGAAGCCCTAAAGAAAGTAAGGAAAGAAAGGATACGCCTCAACATGATAAAGGCTATACACAATAAATCTCTGGCCAGCATCATGCTGGACAAGGAAAGCTAGAAAGTAACGCCTCTAAAATCAGGAAGGAGACAAGGTGTTGTTCACAGCCTCCCTCATTTAAAGTGGTGCTAGAAGTCTTCGCTACATCAATAAGGAAAGAGAAGGCAATAAAGGGGACATGGTAAGAAGCCCAGTTATTCTGACTGCAGATCACCTGATTCTGCTCTTAGATTGTCAGGGCCCCACCAGAAGAAGATGAGCTGAGCCCTTTCCACAGAGGAGCAGAATACAACACCAGTATGTAGAGATGAGTCGTTCTTCTAAATACTCACAAACATACTGAGAAAGAAGGCATGAAAGTAATTCCATTCAAAACAACAACAAAGCTACCTAGGGACAAACCTAACAAGGAATGCTTAAAAAGCAAACCTTTACAAAACCTTAAAGACGGGAGAAAGGAACCGAAGTTGACACTAGCTGATGGAAAGACCTCCCATTTGTGGATGGGCAGATTAATATCATATGTGGGAGGGTAATGGCTGTGTTACTGACAGTAATCTATAGATTCAGTGCAGTCCCCAGCAACATTCCAGGGACATTCTTCTCAGAAATTGTAAAATTGATGTGGAAACACAAAAGACCCCGGATACCAAAGCAGTCAAGGATGGAAAGAGCGGTACTGAGGGCATCCTAACACCTGACTCTGAAATTATGCTACAGGGCCATAGTATCAAACTCCACAGTGCTGGCACTGTAAAACAGACACACAGACCAATGACACAGAAGACATAAGATAAAGGTCATGCAGCTAAGTCCTTGATTTCTTTACAAAGGTGCCACCGAGAGATAAGACTCGATATTCACACATAGACAAACCAAACTACATCCATATTTCACATGCCAAAACCAACTCAAAATATATCACAGCCCATAATCCAAGTTCTGAAACTGATGGAGGAAAACTGAGAATATACTTCAAGATTTAGGCATGGACCAGCACATGCATTTAATCCCGGCTCTTGTGGGTAGACAGAGGCAGGCAGATCTCTGTGAGTTCAAGGCCAGTCTGACCTACAAATTGAGTTCCAGGATAGCCATGGGGTTACCCTGAGGGACCCTGTCTTGAGAAATAAAACAAAACAAGAAGATTTAGGCATGGACAAGAACTTTTGGGAAAGTAGACCAACATCTTGGGAACTAAAAACAAGACTTGAGAAATGGGGTTGCATGAAATCAGATCACTTCCATAGAGCAAAGGACAATCCAGAGAGAAGACACAGTCTACAGAAAGAAGGGTATCTTTGCCAGGTATACATCTCACAGGTGATCAGTATCTAGAGTATCCAGAGAACTTGAATGAAAAAAAAAAAAAAAATGAAACAAACAGATCCTAAACCATCCAATCAGAAACAGGAACAGAATAGATAGCTCTCAAAAGATAAGGTGCAGATGACAAATAAATATGAAGAAAAATGTTCAATATCTTTAGCTATCAGGAAAATGCAAATCAAAACACACTGAGACTTTACCTCACTCTAGTCAGAATGGATCTTTAGAAGAAAACACACACACACACACACACACACACACACACACACACACACACACACACACAGAAACAAATCCTGGCCAAAATAAGAGGATGGTCGGGGGAGAGCTGGGTGAACCCTTAAATACTGCTAGCAGTCATTGAAACAGTCCAGCATCTTTGGAAATCCGTATGACAGACCCTCCACTTGGCATCCATGTCTACTGACACTGCTCCCAATTGACAAGTTATAGATAAGCCTAGGTATCCACCAATGACCAGATAAAGAACATACAGCACACAGAAACAATATGGGTTTATTCTGTCAACAATAACAAGTTACGTCATTTGCAAGAAAATGCATGGAACTGGATATAAGCATATTAAATAAAGCAAGCCAGGCTTCAGAAGACAATTATCATTTGCTTTCAAATATTTAATCTAGAGAAGTAGATTATTTGGGAAGAGGGAGAAGGCCGTACAGGAAAAGGTAATGAGGGTGCATATATTAAAAGTCTATGATATTTTTCAATGAATATGCCATGATGAAGTTCATCACTTTGTACAATAAATATCTGCTAAAACATTTTTTTAAAATAGAGTAATATTGGAGGGTGAGTAGGTTATATGTAAACACAGCATGAATTGTTTTATGTGAACATCCTTGTACTTTAAGGTGCTCCAGAACCATCTCTCCTGGAAACAGAGGAGTAGCTAAATTTGGGATATTTAAGTAAATCATATTATTAAAATTAATTTAATGCGCTGCTCTCTAGATTCTTAGCTTAAAATTACATACAAAATTTCATTGTATTTCCATTCGTGGTAAAGATCCAGTGTTCATTATGGTTACTTCTACCAGGTGCATGCTGGTTGATTTTATACTGCCTTTCTAGTTTATTTTCTGTGCTGCTGAAGACGAGGCAAAACAAAGCGCCCACCTCATGAGACACATGTTCCAAGAAGAGAGAAAGCTAATAAGTAAGTATGAAAAGGATGCCAGGCTGTGACGGGGGAGCAGAGGGATAAAGCCTAAGAATATAAAGTAACAAGAACTGCAATCTGGGCGAAGGCAGGGTTGGTGGGACTATTTTTCAGACAAAGCCTGAGAAGATGCTATCTGAGCAGGAGGCTGAATGAGGCTGAGGAGTAAGGACTGGAAGTATCGACCCAGCTGTGAGTTCTGTAGAGAGGCTACAGGAGCAGGACCAAGGAGTCAGACCCTTGCTCACAGGCCCGGCACAGCTGGAGGATCAGTGGTTCGGGAGAATGGTATTAAGAGCCAGCAACCAACCAGTTAACACAACACCTGGGAAGTCTTGCTTGGGAGGCATGAAACAAGGGCTTTACTGTGAAGTGTGGAGGGTCATGCATGGAAGCCATCAGAGCGAAAGCTGAGGACTTGTGGGGTATCTAGTACAGGTGCCAAAGGCTGACTTGATCACAGGAGCAGAAGTTCCTTCGAGGTCAATTATCAGCTCCCGTAATGCAAAGCAAGGCACTCTAAACGTTACCCTGAGAAACTGAAGAACAAAGACCACATATCTATCTGTCCAAGTCAAGTCCTAAAATACATTTAGGAGTCTGGAGAGCTATCAGAACTGCCAGTCAAAATGCACTGCCTAACTTGATAGGAGAGTAATTAATCTCTCCGCTTCACTTTCTGCCAATTCAACCTAAGGGAACCTGGCTTGAGATCTGGGATTGGTGGAGCAGGACTACAGGACATTTTAAGTCAGATTCAGATAAGGCAATTAGACGTATTCTGCCAAATAAGTGTTTACTCGAGCCAGATGACAATGTTGTAGTCTAAACTATTTGTATTGGCACCTTCAGCCTTGGGAATTCTCTCCCCTAACTGAATATTCTGCGTTTAAGGGTGCAAGCCAGATGCAGTTAAGAATTAGAAACACCCACCCCCTCCGCACACACATTAATCGAGATAATTTCATCCAGTGAGTCTGTTTCTAGGGACTTTGAAAATGAAAGCCTTGTCCAAGTCAGATGTTGGGTAGGCTGACTCTCTCCTTTGAGAACTAAATGAAAATGTGGAACAGTTACCCAGTTCCTAAGGAAAACAAGTACAAATTACGTATAAGGACCCCCACCCCCACAAAAGTCATGTCAGGAGGCTCTATCCCAGGCACCCAGGTTAATTTACTGACTTTGATGAGGCCCACACTGAAAATCTGTTCAATACAAGGCTGTGCCTGTGGAGATGTGTTTTCCAGGCATTGGATGGAGAGCCTGTCGCTCAGGCACTTTCCCAGAACACTGCACTGTATAGATGACACACATCAAAGGCAGGCTGCAGTCCCTGCAGGTGAAATTCCTATCAGTGTGTGCTGAGGGACCGGTGGACACAATGAGACTAACGACCTTGTTCTGCATTAATCTCCCTAGGCTCAGTTGGTGCCACTGCCGCCCTTAGGCAGGAAGGCTGTGGCTTTGGCTTCTAGCTTCAAACCAGGGATTAGGGGCTTGCCCGATGCTCACAGAGCCCTGGAAGCCCCAGAATACAAACCAGGCTGCCCATCTTAGGAGGCACATTTACCAACATTCAAGAGCTCCCCTGCCCCCATGACCAGGTCCACCAAGGAAGCAGGTTTACAGGAGGAAGTAAATCCCATAGCTGTGCTGCCTTCTCCAGAGTTTCTTTTCTTAAAGAGAGACCCAGCTTTGTTGCTGTTGTCTTTAGTATTTCCAGGGCCTCCTCACTGCCCACTCAAACAAGACAGAGCTAGAGCCCTTAGTGCTTTGCTAACTTCCCTCCTCTGGCCAAGACTAAAATTCTAAAAAGTTTGTGTCTGAGGCCAGGCAGTGGTGACACATGTTTTTAATATCAGAATAAGAAGCAGGGGAATCTCTGTGAGTTCAATGCCAGCCTGGTCTACAGAGCAAGTTCCAGGGCAGTCAAGGCTACACAAAGAAACCCTGTCTTGAATGAACAAAACAAAACAAACAAACAAAAAACAAACAGAAAATGGGGGCTGGAGAGATGGCTCAGCAATTAAGAACACTGACTGCACTATCAGAGGACCTGGGTTCAACTCCCAGCACTCACATGGTGGCTCACTTCTGTCTGTAACTGGGGTTCCAGGGGATCTGATACCCTCACACCAACGCACATGTGCAGACTAAACACCAATGTACAGACAAATAAAAATAAATTATAAAATGTTTGTATTTATAAAGAAATATGAGAGGAGCCTAGAAGCCCAGCATTCGGAGGCAGATCTCTGTGAGTTCAATTCCAGCCTGGTCTACAGAGTGAGTCCCAGGACACCAAATGCTATACAGAGAAGCCTGTCTCGGAGAGACAGAGAGAGACAGAGAGAGAGAGAGAGAGAGAGAGAGAGAGAGAGAGAGAGAGAGAGAGAGAGAGAAAAGTGCTGTTGACCAGTTACCTAGATTGGTACCCGCTTTTAATCTGTAACTTTTGCCAAAAAGTATATTACACAAATAGGTGTCAATCGACCCAAATTGCTATGGTGTCCCTTTAAGTGGGGAAGCTGGGTGTTACTGTTAGTAGAAGGTAACCAAACTGAACATCTCAGGATGTTTGCCCTGAAGTCCCCTGCCAGGGATAAGGAAAGAGCAACCCTGGACATTCCCATCCAGTTACCAATCTGTGCAGGGCTACTTGGAAGAGTTTATGCTGAGACACAGCCCGGGGAGATGACTCCATTTGGTGGGGTGACGTGGAGTTAGTTAGTATCCCACAAGTGCTAACTGCCCTAAGAACTACACTTGCTTCTGCCATTTCACACTAAGTCTTAATCACCACCTACCTTCACTGCACTATGAACTTGGGGCATTGAGGCCTGTGACATGATATTCTAAAACAGGCTCTGGGGAGAGTCACACTATCAGGAAAATGTGTCTGCACAGACCTCGTTCAAGCAGTGTGTCAGAGAAGACAGCTTACAGGCTTTTCACGATAGGCACAAATGCTTCTGTGGAAACACGTGGGTAGACCTACCAATGAGACAATTTCAAGCCATAGAGACCAACTGGGAAAGCAATTAAGAATGCTATTAACATCAGTTTTCTAGAATTTAATTTCTGTGGGAGAAGCAGACAGTGCACCGTAAGCGTGTGTAGAGGGGTTAAAAAGCAGGATGAACAGTACGTGCACACGTGGTGTGTAGGCGCTATCGCTCAAAAACTGTGGCCACAGAAGAAAGTGTGAAGCATGCTGGAAGAAGACAATATTTATGGCCGAAGAAATTTGGCCTCACATAACGGTAATTATGAACAAGATATTTTCCCTAATAAAATTACTGCAAAACAAAATCTGGAGACTCTAAGTGCTTCCCTATGTTGTCTTTATTTTATCCCATGTGCTCCAGTGATTTCGAGAAGGGGAAAAAGGGGGGGAGGGGGGCAAAAGGGAGCAGAGAGAAAGAGCGCCATAGCGAGATGGCCTCTGCAGAGGGTTGGTTTTGCTTTAGAAACTGGAATGTGTCCAGGCTTGATTTTTATTTTCAATTCACATTTCAGATCCAGCTCCCCAAACTCTTTGATCTTTCTCCCTGTCTCCTTACCCGGAAGAGAACCCTTGGCCTTCTCAGCTGGGAGCTGGGAGCACACGTGGAAAGACTGGCTGGGATCCATATTCTTGCCAAATTTAGTCACACAAAGGGGCCTGAGAGGGAAAAAAGAAAGGATGAAAGCCGCAGCCGCCGCGACTTCAAAGGCCGCGCCGCCGCGCCGGGCCCTGCGCAGGCGCCGCCCTCCGCCGATATAAGACGAGCCCTGCGCGCGCGGGCGGCCCTTCCGCGCGCGTCCCGGCTCCAGGGCGAACGGAGGGGGCAGAGGGACCGGGAGAGGGACCGAAGGGGCGTGCTTTCCAGAAAGCCGATGCCCACGCCACATTTAGGCGAGAGAGAGAAAAGTTTTGAGAAATGGAAGAAAAGGATGTGATGTTCGAGCCCCCCCAGACTAGCGGTTCCCCGACTGGCACGTGTGTTCCAGAGCCGAAGTCCATGTGCGGCATCCCTCCTGTACCCATGTCATGCGGGCTCCTCGGGTGGGGGGGTCTCGACTTCCTGGGGTAGAGCTGAGCCTCTGCACCCCCTTGGACTCATTCTGTTGCCTTGCGATCACCCCCTACCCCACCCCTGTCCCCTCCACCGCCTGTCCTCAGCCAGCCTTCTGCGCCTTCCCGGCGTTGGGGCTGGCACTCCAGCCTGGCCTTGACATCTCATGTCCCAGAGTGGATGGGGCTCCCTCCACCCTGCTAGGGGGTCGCACAGGGCTGACCGCACCGCCGACCTCGCGCTCGAGTTGCCCGCACGCCCGCGCGGGAGGCCGCACCGAGCTACAGACGCCAACCGGCGGGCGCCGGCCGCGCGGAAACCGGGCGTCTGCTGGCGCCGGATTGGAGAAGGTTTCACGGTCCCACGAGTTCCTTGGCCCTGGAGGAAGGGGCTTTGGGTTTGTTTGTCTAAGGCGGAAGAGCCCCTGGGACACAAACTGCCACTTCCCTTGTCCCCCTTCTCCGCGACGTCGGTTAAACTGAAGGTGCCCACAGATTGAGCCTCCTGCCGAAGCTGGGGTGGGAAACCGGGCTCTCGTTTCCGCCCCTGAAATCACATGAATTCGTTTTTCTAGTCCCTTCTCGTCTGTCTTTCAGAGCATCCTCTTCCGTAGGCCCCGCCACCTCCTTCCTTTGGGATCCCACCTAGGTTGCAGCTGGCAGAGAGTCCAGGCCACACAAAGGGAAGACCCGGAGCCTGGGCTGGGGTTAGGACCTAGGGGGCGGAGAGGGCTGTGCGGGGGCATTGCGCTTCTCATCCCTGTAATTAAAGGACTCTGGACGGTCTGCAGCGGACTCCACTTGGCTGCAAAACGCTAAGTGTGTGTGTGGGGGTCTTCTGGTGTGGGTTATTCCTCCTGTCTACACCCACGTCGCCGCCCCCCCCCCGCGGCGCACTGGGCTACGCTCACCTCGGGGAAGTTCAGCCAACTGTGTTCCCCGAAGCTTGGGTTCCGGCTGGGGTTGGGCGCCTCGCCCCCTCTAACACTCCCTGTTCCCACCCCCACTGAGAGGCACAGCACCGGCGACAGCGCCTTATGCAAAAGGAAGTGTTGCTATAAAACAAGTTCGCTCCCAAAACTAAAGCCAAAGCCACCAGGAGGGGAAAAACCAACAGCAACGCAGTCAGCCCCTAGCAATTGTTTCACGGTCGGAATTAAATCACATCAAAACGCCCCCTGAAACCCACATCCTGAAGGAGTAAGCCTACTACAGCCAACCTCCAGTGGTTCGCTAGAGTTCACACGAACAACCTGCCTCTACATCCCAGGAAAGGGGGCGGCGAGGCTACTTCTGCACTGCACCCACCACATCCCAGACCTAGGGTCTCACTCGCCCTACCCCAAGAGGCGAAGAAGCGGCTGCTTATGCTAATAACAGCCCCACAGGAATTAGGATAGACTGCTAGGCGGCAGGAATGCCTTGGCCAGGAAGGCGAAGTCCAGAGACACCACTTCCTGAGGTTACTTCGCCCCTCCTTTATCTCCCTGCTTTTCTCTCTTAAGACTCCACCAAGGGAAAGTCACCTTCCTTTACCGACAACGCTTTAAAACATGTGGACGCATGGTTTTTAAGAGGGGCCTCAGTTAAGGCTTGCAGCACTGCTAAAGACAGCACACCAGGGAGACCACTCACCGCCGCGCGTAAAGGGCGAGGCCGTTAGGTGATTTCGTTAGAGCCAGTGTTTCAAAGGAGGGTAACCGCAAGGTACCAAACGCACCCACCTATCTCAGTTTGTTTGTAAGCCGTTCTCACTAGGTACTGCGCCAAAATTTCCCATCTTCTTGAGCTCCTAATCTCCGGGACACCTGGAGCTGAGCTCGGTATGACTCACAGAGTCCAGATAATTAACGCGAAGGAGAAAATGGGAATTCGAATTAGTTGCAACACTTAAACAGGGAAGATGTAGAGCCGTCATTTAATCTCCTCTTGGCTTTCAGAAAATACCCTCTGGCCATTCTTCTTGCCCCCTCCCCCTCTGGGTCTGATGAAAAGGACCGATCTACTCAGGCTGCTTTGATGAAACTGCATCTTCTAGGGTTCTTTTGCTCAGTCCAATTGGCGCACTCGGAGGAGGAATTCTGACTTTGTTAAATTTACATTAGCAGGAGCTGTAAATGTCTAAAACTGTGTTTCCCCTCTCACCGTCTACCATACTAACAGCGATGGAGGTTACATACCATCACTATAAAAATGGATTCATTCCCAACCCTCATTACAATTATCCCTGACACCTTGAAGTAAAATGCCATTTTTGGTTTTCTTCTGTAAGGCATGGCTTTGTCGATTAGTTAATTTCTAAAAGTTTTCGTTTTTCTGACTTCTTTCACCAGCCTCTTAATTGTTCCTAAATCTATCAGTTTACACACGACGGGTTGGGACATATTACCTATTAATTACATATTACCCATGGGACCAACTGAACTGATATATAGCTTTGTAAACTACACCCTAGCAAGCTCCCAGACTGGTAGTTATCAGTGAGCTAAGCTTTAAATGCTTACTTAAAGAATGGTTAAGGTCTACAATGTCCAATAGCCCACAATTTCACCTTTAAAAGACAGATCTTTGCCTGAGCTTTCTTATGTAACGGCACTAACACATAATTCTGTGTTTTATTTTCAACTTAAGGAAGATGGAGATACAGTTCTTCCCGTCTCCTGTTTACTGTCCCCAGGTTTTACAGATGGCTACTGCACTGGTGTGATAATTTCGCCTGAACATTTGACTGCGGGGAGGACTTGAGAACTAAAGGACAAAAATGTCACGTTTCCAAACTTAAGTCTCACTTACACAGTAACTTTCACAAAGCGTCTCCCTTAAAAGTCCCATTCTTTTACAGAATGCATCGAAGAGACAGTGGGAACTGGGAGGTTTTTTGAGGTTGGATTCGGATTTACATCCTCAAGAGTCTCTTTCAGCGTTGTTGTCCAGGATGTCAGCAATTGTGCAGTCATGCCTCCCTCTCCTAGGTCCTTCTTTTCCCTCGTTTTGGGACGTATTTTCATTTTCTGCGAGGTCTCTACACACTGAGTCTTGCATAGCCGAAGGAAAACCCACGTCCATCCGATGGTAAGGGCACAATGAAAGCGATAGTGTTTTAGAAGCGATAATTAAGGTTCAGTCTTCATTCACCTCCTCCTTCCTGGTCCTCTCTCCCTGGTAAGGATGGAGATGTTCCCCTTGTCTCCGAAGAGAGTGCGATATTGTACACGCCACACAGTCACAACTCTTTTTCTCCTGCTTGTTGCGTCTCTTCTCTCTGGTTAGGTGAGCAAGGAGTTACATTTTCTCTTTTCCCTTCTCCTAGTCCCTAATTCTCGCCTCATTCCCTCTGTCAGAGCATCTATCAACGTGGTGTCGACCACAGCGCCCGCGGCTTTCTCTTTCATCTTCCTCCCCTTGCCTGAGTGAGGGGGCTAGAGTGGGCGGGCGGAAAGGAGGTGGGGGAGAGGCTGGCAAAGGGGACAGGAGTGAGTGGGGTAAGAGAAGAAGAGACGCTTAGATGATGAAGTTAAGCCGTTCAGGTAGAGTTTCTTGTCAATTTCTCCTTGGCCACAGCGTGCTTTGGGTGGGTTACAAGCAGCACCCTGTCCTTCTCCAGGTTGAGGGGTTTGGTTGTTTTTTTTTTTTCCCCTCCAGACATGCACGAGCGCGCGCCCGCGAATGCACCCCCACGGCGCCCCCCAAACTATGACTTGTCCTCCAGGTGCTGGGAAATGTACTAGAGCTGGGGGAGAACCTGGATCTCCTCCTCCTCCTAGCAGACTCCCTCATCCCCACCCCTCCAGCCAGCAGCCAAGGAGAGCAGGAGGCGGGGGAGGGGCGGGGGAGGAGAAGCGACGCAAGTGAATAGCTTTGCAGCGCCGGCTAGGCGCGCCGAGGAGAAGCGGTGGGAAGGCGCAACCGCTCACCTGCTGGGCAGCGCGCACAGGAGGGACCCGGGTGCGCTCCCGTGGGCCCTGGCATCCGGACTCGCCCGGAGCCTTGCAAGCGGCCGCGCTCCGGGTATTCCCCGCCCGGGCCTGGAGGAGCCGAGGGGCCACCGGCAGCTCTTTGCTTTGACAGAGGGGAGGCGGGGAAAGAGGCGAGTAACAGCGCCAGCGAGCCAGGCAGAAATTCGAGCCGGGAACAAAGAGGAATCGGGCTTGTGTGTGTGTGTGTGTGTGTGTGTGTGTGTGTGTGTGCGTGCGTGTGTGCGTGTGCGTGTGTGTGTATCGGCCCGAGCTGCGGGCTGGAACATTTGGGCCCGAGGCTCCTGCTGTGACTCCCCAAGATTACGCCGTGCCAGCCACTGTCGATTCCCAGAGCTCACCAGCACAAACTTTATTCTTGGCAAACTTCTTTTTCTCTCCCCTCCTCCTCCGTCCCCCCTCCCCCCAGCAGATTAAATGCTCCTCCAGAAGGAAAACCGAAGCGAAAGGGAAGGAAAGCTCTAACACGGACGTCTGCAGCCCGGGTGGCTCTTTATTGTTTACCCTTCAGGAAGTGGACTTTTCGGTATTTTCTGATTCTCCTCGCACCTCTGCTGGGGCAAACGGAGCCTTTTGGCCCAGCTCTCAGCTTCTCGAAAACACCAACTCCGAAATCGGCATCCGAGGAAACCACAGTGGAGAAGTTTTGCACGGTGACGCGCCACGGGACCCTCCTCTGCACTTTGGAAAGTCGTATCCCCTCCGGAACCAGCGTTCTCGGCGCATAGACCCCAGCAAGGCGGGGTGGCCACCCGGCCTTGGCAGCCTAGCCTAGCGCACGCGGATCGCCGCAGACGCTCTCAGAGGCGCCGGCGACTGCCGCCCTCGCAGTCTGGTGCCCTTCGCCCCGGGTGAAGAGGGAAAGCGTCGCAATCGCAGGGCTCCTGCAGCTGCTCCGGCAGCGGGCCCCTCGCTTTCCCATCCCTCTTCCATTCATAGTCTTCCCACACTCAGTCTTCCAACTCTCACCCACACACACACCGACCCCCTCTCTTCCTGCCATCGCTGAGTGCTCCCGCAGCGGAGCGGAGATTACAGAGCCGCCGGGATGCCCCAACTCTCTGGAGGCGGCGGCGGGGGGGACCCGGAACTCTGCGCCACCGATGAGATGATCCCCTTCAAGGATGAGGGCGATCCCCAGAAAGAGAAGATTTTTGCCGAGATCAGTCACCCTGAAGAAGAGGGAGATTTAGCCGACATCAAGTCATCCTTGGTTAACGAGTCCGAAATCATCCCAGCCAGCAACGGGCATGAGGTGAGTGGGCCGCTGTCCCGAGAGGCGTGACGGGTCCAGGGGACGCAGGGAGGAAGCAAGCTAAGCGCGCGGCCACTTTGGCCTCTGCGCCCTGGTCCCTCGGGCTGGGCGGGGAATAACGGCCCCTGGTCCACGGTGCGCACGTGTGTGAGCGGCGGGCAGGGAAATTTATTCCAAGTGGGTCTGTGGCTAAACGGTAGTGGATGGGCAGGAAACGCTGGCCTTTACCCGACCGGTTTCGTCCTCCGACGTTTCAGCCGGGCTGAGGGGCGCCATGCATTAAAAGCAGAGATGTCTGAACACGACTGCGAAGTCCATCCTAGGGTAGATAGAACACAAAGTGCATCCGCTAGCTTTCTTGGTACAGTGTGCAAAAGTGCGTTAAACCACCGAGGCTCCTAGGAGCGGAGCCTCAGGCGGGAGGAAGAAGAGGCGGGCGTGGGCCGGCCAGGAGGGGCCGTCCCAACCGCCACGGGGTAGGGCGCGCGCCCCAACTGTGGGGGCGTTGCGGGGCCGGGTCCCCAAGCCGGCTAGGCTGCTGCGGGGAGCCGTGGGCGAGCCGACCCGAGCCACCCAACAGCATAGCCACCGCAGTGCTTCCGCCCGCAACCCCGGCACTTAAAGTGGAAAGAAGGGCGTTTATTTGGGGTTAGCAAGGCCTTGGATCTCTGCAGAAGAAAGGCGAGCCCGAGAGCCAGGCGACAGCAGCGGAAGCCGGGCCGCGGCTGGGGAGGAGGGACACGCTTTATCAGATCTAGGGGCCAGCTGCAGGCGATGGCGCTGGTAACCCGAGTAGAGTAAATAGAGCCACGTGGGTGCCAGCGCGAGAGAGCAGAGAGCCGGGCCGCGCGCGAGCATCGGATGGGCGTAGATCCCCAAAGCCCACACCTCAGCGGCCGCTCTGGCTCAGCAGCTGGGGAAACCTCACGGGGACATCCAGTAGAAAAGTTCTGATAGCCAAATGATGTCCCCAACGTTTTTTCCTCCCAGAGAAACTTGGAGAGTAAACCGTTTTCCTTAAATGGCAGGCTTCTGCCCCCACCCCAAAGGAAGGGTGGTTTCGGGGGCGGGGACATTTTGGGTTTAAAGAGTACCTTTAAGAACACCTCAGAGTTACCTACCCTCTCTGTCCCGATGGCAGGGGTGAGTACGCATTTGAGAAGGCTGGGGGGGGGGAGGGGGAAGGTTCGTTCCTAGAATATAAGAGGGCTCTCTGTTCCCAAAGTCCAGCAAAAAGTAAGTGAAGGTGGCTAGTGTGCAGTCAAAATGAAGTTTAAAAAAAATCTCTGTGTGCCTGAAGAACGAGGTCGCCTGGAGGACACAGGTTCAAAGAATCACACACTACCTAACCTCTGGGACTTTTTTGCCAGAGTGGCCTCTAATAGAGTAGTCCACAGATTTCCAGCCACCTCACGTTTCCACGGTTTACTAGTAGGAAGAGAAAAGCAGTGTTTTGGAAACCGAAAACTACTGGGGTTGGGAGTTTGAACTGTGCATCTTCCACGGAAGATGGTGAAGGGCTGATACCGCTGATTTGCACGTGGTTGAGTCGGGTCGGTGGCGCTTACCAAAACTGATATTAACTGGGCTACCTTTTAGGTGTCTGTAACCCGACTCTCAATTTTCCCTCCCTTTAACCACAGACCAGTTCTACTCTGATAGCCTCATAGCATTCAGCCTTTAAGTTGTAAGTGAACGCAGATCCGGCTAGGCTAGGAAGCCTTTTAGGCAATTTCCTTAAGACCTCAGCAAAGTGGGTTGTTTTGTTTACATTTCCAGATCTCATTTTCAGTTACTGTATCCTGGTGGCATTTAGTCAGATCCTGTCAAAGTGAACCAAGGGGCTAACATATCCTAGAAGATGGATTGTTAGAGCAGGACAGGTCATCCCACATTCTTATTCTTTTTTTTTTTTTTTTTTTTTTTTTTGCTTCCATTTTTACCTTTTGATCCCGAGTACTTAAAACATCACTCAAAAATACACTTTGAAAAGATTTTCCTGTACTCAATCAAGCCTAGCCTGTCTTTCTTTGAATTACCAGCAGACACACCATAACTGTTACCAACTCTAAGATGTTCTTCTTTCTTTTGGGGGTGGCTACCCATGCCATTAGGTGGTCAGGCAAGCACAGCCCTCTCAGGAGACCTACCATGACAAGGCCAGAGAACATCCTGATGACGGTAAGAAGCCAGATTTCTCTTTTTCCCCACTTTAACAGAGGATATTTACAATTTGAGTATCTGGTTGTGACCCTGCCATCTGAGTTCAGTAGGCTGGGACCAGATAATCCCAGAATGTGCCCATGTCAGTACTGTTTCAACATAATAGGAAAGAAAGCCCAGAAACCCAGTCTCTCTCTCTCTCTCTCTCTCTCTCTCTCTCTCTCTCTCTCTCTCTCTCTCTCTCCCTCTCCCTCTCCCTCTCCCTCTCCCTCTCCCTCTCCCCCTCTCTGTGAGTGTGTGTGTGTGTGTGTGTGTGTGTGTGTGTGTCCCTGAATGAATCTGGGCCTTTGGGTTTCCACATTCTCAGAGAAGAAGGGATGTTTCTGAGCAGTATTTTTCAGCAGTAATAATTTAGATTCTTCATTTGCAAAACTGTGGTGTGTAGTTTCTAAGTACAGAGGAGAAAGAAGACAGTGTGTGGACAGATGGATCAGGGCTCTGTAAAACTGAGCTTAGCTTCTAAAATATAGACAAATATCAGAAACTGCACCTATCAAATGATAGACATTTCCCCCATTGCAATTCGTGTCAATACTTAACGCCCCCCCCCACACACACCCCTTCTTTGCTCATTCTAAGTTTACTCAGATCACCATACGGTTCAGTTGTCAATCAGTTGGCATCTCTGGTCTCCTTCAATTACTTAACAATTGGCCTGTCTAGAATGGAATGTTTGTACATTCAGTGTGGACCTAAGGGCAGGGAGAGAGCTGTATATCAGCCTTCTTGGCAACAAGTAGTTATACAGATTAAAAGTAAAAGAACATTTCTTTGGCAGACAGACGTAAGTTTAGCCATGAAATTAGCTCTTCCAAAGGTTAATTCACTACAAATTTGGGTTTTAACCATAGGCTAGACCCAGTTTTCTCCTTAAGAATTTGTTAGAAATCCAGAGGTACGGGTGGAATTTTTGAGTTTGTGTAAAAGGAGACTTCAAATGTAGAAATATGTATGTGTGTTGGGGGGTAGATGGCCTCACATATTAGTTCAATTTTAAGTTTGTGTGTGTTCCCTTGTGTTTCTGTATTTCTCAGTCCAATTGTTAGCATTAGAACAAATTAAGTTGGATGAATAACACTTATTTTTGTAAAAACATCAGTCAGTAGTGGAAGTAAATTGAACCACATGTTTTTCAAAACATCTGTTCTGCTGTTAAGCCACTGGAGAGCACAAATACTGTCAATCTAAAATAAAGCGTAATAACCCAGTTGTTTATTTTATAATATTTTATGTAAACTCTGGCTTGTCTTAGAAGCAAGAGATTTTTCTGATGAAAGCGAAAATAGTTTGATACAAAAGGAAAGGGAGGTCGATGCATCTTCGATTTTATTCATTTATTTATTTATTTATCTGGATTCTCCCAGGAAAGCATCCTGATGGAGGCCTGTACAACAAGGGACCCTCCTACTCCAGTTATTCTGGCTACATAATGATGCCGAACATGAGTAGCGACCCATACATGTCAAATGGATCTCTTTCTCCACCCATCCCGAGGACAGTGAGTAGCATGCTGATGTTGAAAATTATTTTCAGACGTGCAAATTAATTTGTGTTTCAACAGAATGCTTATTTCTTCAAGCACACTGGCAATGCCTTCATTGTGTGTGACTAGTCATCACTCGGTAAGAGCTGTGTAAGGAATGGCAGCCTGAGGACAGCGCTGTCTTTATGTCTCCCGTTTGGATTTTTTAAATTTAGGCTAACGTGCTGAGACGAATAAGTAAGTAGAGGACCACAAATTATGGAACCATGTGGAGCCAAGTCAACAAGCCTATGGTTTTTATAAGAGCTATGTTTCTATGCTGATGATTGGGGGGGGGGGAGGAAATGGATTGGATCTTTCAGTCAACTAAGGGTCGTTTAGGGGCTCATTTGGACCTAGACATTCAGGCTGTTATTCTGGCTTCTGAAAATGTCTTGTTTTTTTTATCATATTAGCTATTGTTTATAAGGAAGGCAGATGAGCCATTTTCACGGCATGTCAGTTGGGAAAGTATCATCTGAAGATCAAGTAGTGAAAGTCGTTGCCATTTTTAATCTTTTGGGCCAGTTAACTTGAAGTTGTAAAACTAAATGCAGTGTCGTACAAGCGCACTATGCTAGTGTGCTCAGTATTATGAAGGGTTTCACGTTTGTCGTTTGGTGTTTCTTTCCCTTTAATGGGGGCAGGGTTGGAGGCCTTGCGTAGTAACTTGTAGAGGACGGAGGACATGCAATTGTACTGGTTACTGTATGTACTCGCGCTTCTTAGGAAGCTGCAGAGGTTGTCATTAGTTACCTGTTCCCAGCCCCATTCCTCCCCCAGGGAAGCAAATGTAGGGATTGGTCTCAGTGACTTCTTGGGGCCAATCTGCAGTCTCAGTGGGAGAGACTTAATGCTTCCCCAAACTGAGAAGTCAGCAACACTTGGGGGAAGGGTGTCACTGAGGCCTTAGTGACAGAATCTGAGAGCTGGGAGGTTCACTAAGGAAACAGAGAGGAAGTTGCTGGTAGTCAATTGGAGTGCTTGTGGCCATCTTTAATGGTCTAAGCCCTTGATGGTTGAAATGATAGGTGTATGGAGTGTGTGGGCCTTGTGATTTCAGACTTCGTGATAATTTTTTTTTATACAAATTTCAGACATCTAAACTCGGGCAGGGGACACAGTTTTTCTCATCTTTATAAAGCAGTTGAAATGGAGCTCATGGGGACCAAATCTTGGAGCTTTTGTGGTGTTCATGTTATAAGGAATGATCCCTCCTATTATTTTAAAACATTTCAAATAGTTAATGATATTTAATGTCTGTGTAGTATGTAGGCTCCTCTGCCAAAAGTGTGGATAAACTAATAAAGCAATTGTAGTCTACTATTTAGAGATTATCCCCAACATACTTCTGGGTTTTAAAACTTATAGAAGACTTGCTGAGTCAGAGAGACAAATTATACCTGATTTTTTTAAAACAGTTTTGCAGGGTTTTTGTTTTTGTTGTTGTTGGTTTTTTTTTTGTTTTGTTTTGTTTTGTTTTTTTGGGGGGGATATTTTGGATAAGGAACAGTTGAAGATTTGGTGGAAAGGCTAAAAGGTCAACACATAATCTTTTCATACAAGTTAGAGTTTTGGTAATAGGAATTCACTGCCAAGGCTGCTTGTTTTTCCCATAAGTACAGTTGCACTGAATTGTGGTTTATTCCATGGGGAGAAGGGCTGCTTCTCTCCCCAGACAAGAAATTGGAGAAATTAGTCTAATAAACTTCCTGGTATTTATGCATAACTCTTTCAAATATTGACAATTACCCTTTTCCCTTTAAGCTAGTATTCTGTCTTAGGTCTCTGTAGCCTTCTCGGATTCCTCCAGTGTATTCTTTCTGGGGTGTGTGTGTTTGTGTGTATGCCTGCACGTGCGCGCCTGCCTGCTTACTTTATATCCCAGCACAGTTTTGAAATGTCGATAGGTTGGATATTTATTGTTATGTATGTCTTAAAATGTTGACACCCATGTATCAGCCATTGATTGCTTAGGGAGGATTTGTGGGCTGAGTAAATGTCACTAGGTGTAGACGGTGTTCAGAGAACCGTTATTCTATTTTCTGGTGCCTCTGCTGAATCCTCTCACATGCTAAAATGCATTCATGTTAGGTATGTTTTATTGAGAGACCCTGCAGTTTGCACAATTCCAGAAGCCTTTCAGTTTTAACCACAAGGCAATGTCAATTTTTTTTAGAGTCCAACTGAAGTGAGTTACAATCTTTGGTTTTTAATACCTAACAGCTGTTTGTAGTGTTCTTGAGATCAAAAACATTTTAACCGGAAGGCAGTCTCTCTTCTTCACCCTAACCACACTTCTGCTGTCTTCCTCCTTCCTTCTGCCCTCAGCAGGACTGTTTGTGTCGCTGACATCAGCAATGGCGGCCCTTCTTAGAGGGTGTCAGGAGCTGGGTGACCATTTGCATTCGGTCTTTAGGGTTGGGGCTTCCCTGGGACTTGGATTTGCATCACAAACAAATCCTGGTTTATTGCATCTGCTGCCTGTGAGAGCTGGGGAGAAACATCTGTGGGTGGGAGAGGCATCAACTGGGCCCCTCTCCTTTCTGTGTCTAACTGCAACCCTGAGAATCCCAGCTGTGGCCAACTGGCACACACAGGGATGCCCCTTCTGAAACTTCATCATAACCATATGCGGTTGCTCCTGCTTTAAGCCAGGCCAGGCATCATGGAACCTATTCAGGAGAACCGCCTTCCACCCATCCACCCTTTCTCCTCCTGCAAGGGTGTTTCAGTTGGGACTTCCTTCTAAAACTGTCTCTATCAGACATCTTATGAATGGGTCTCTCCTTTATTTTTTAAATGCAAAGTTTTAGTTCAGTAAAATTGAGCAGTCAGGGGAAAAACAGCCATGACAGGCCGCCGGCTCTTCAAGCACAGCCATGAGAAGGTGTCCCAGCACAGTGTGGACAGATCCTTAGCAGAGAGCTTCTTTAACATATGAAAGTTCCCAGCTGGGATAAGATTAGCCTGTGGTCATCTTGAGCGTCAAACTTCCATTTGTCTTCCCTGTAGCCCAAATGGTTAACACCTTCCCAGAGAAGCCTGCCTTTTCTCTCCTGATGCCTGGGGAGAGAGTGGTACCAGAGAGCCAGAGAGCTGCTGCCCAAAGCAGTAGCTCTGAGTCCTGAGAGCTTGGAACTTTGTGGGTCTCTGTGATCTTCCCTGAGAGCCCTTTAGGTAGGGAAAGGGAAGGTGTTTATTGCCCCATTTCAGATGCCTTTAAAGCCCTTATTTTTAACGTATGACTTGCTGTGGACATGTTATGGTCATGCATGTTTAATTATTTAGAATGATTTGATCCTATCGGATGACTCTTCCATCATCCGCATCTGTCTTTCAGACCAACAGATTTGTGTCTGTTCTATCTCCCACCATGTTTTTGTATGGGTTTACAAACAGCCAGGATTTGATTTTTGTCAGTGTTCACATACAAAGGAATTGAGGTGGATTTAGCTAACCATGAAGCCCCTGAATACTGCTATACCAATGTTGTATGGCTTTGAAGCAAACTGTAAAGTACATAAACTTGGAGAGAGTGGCTATGGTCTGTGCCTCATTAGAGGCTTTTAAAGGAGGAGGCTCCTTGTCCTGCAAGGGGCGACCTAATTTGACTTCCTGACACATTAATTTTACCTTTTTGAATCCAGCTGTTTTAATTTCTCACAACTAAGTAAGCTGGCTTTTCTCTCCTTCCCCTCAAGCATGGGATATATTTTCAAAGTGAATTCTGCGTAATATTTGTATGTGGCTGTCAGGAGGTGTGGCAAAATTCCTCTTCAGAGTCCCCGTTATTCTGTTTGACCCCTCTTCACTAGCTGCTACCAAGTTGAGAAAGGCACATAATTGAGAAGAATTTGGAGCAATTACCTTTGCTCCCCCAGATAGCCCTGGTCTCTAATGATGTTAATTACTGTAGGGTCCCAGGGAGCCATGCTCCATGTGGCCCTTTAGCAGTCAACACTGCATTTACAGTTAACGTTTTTGTATGCCTGTTTATTCAGAAAGACCAAGGTATTGTAACGTCACTAACGCAGATCACCAGATCAGAGTGAGAAGAGGTCACTTGTCGCTGTTTGCTGAATCGTGCTGTTTTAAAGCAATCACACATCCGGGTCCTGATCCCAGCTTTACTCGCACCAGCTTCCTTGTTCTAGTTCAGTTTTCACTCCAGACACACACTTTGGAATGACTGGCAGAGCTGGAGTTTTACAAGTAAGCCCACTTGGCCTTGAACTTACAGCCTCGAAAGCAAGCCAGCTGTGGAGTTTTTAAAGGTGAATTTGTTATATCTGTGAATGACATTTTTTGAGCAATCAGTGCACTCCCGTTTTTTTTTTTTTCCTGACTCCTTTGTTCTTCATTTACATATCATGGATAAGATAGGGATTTTATGGATTGGTTTCCCTTTGATTTTGGAGAAAGGCTTGGAGTTTAAAAATAAAACATTGCAGTGTCGTCTGTGGCAGCAGAGAAAGCATGTGTGCATTACTTCCAGATAGATGCAGCACTCTACAGCAACCATACCTCAGGAGTTGCTGGCATAGGACTGAAGGTTGTTTTGTTTTTGAAGGTGTGCGTTTTAAAGCAGTGCTCTCTATAAGCAACTGTGACAAGCTGGTGCAGGCTGCAGGAAGCCAGTACCCTGGTAATGGAGAATTAGTAGCGCTCATACCACTCCAGCAAGCATATGCTCACTTAGAGACGGCTGAGGCTGTGGCAGTGTTTGCCTGCCATGCACAGAGCAGCACACATCTGTACACACATCTGTAAACCCAGGACTTGGGAGATGGAAGCAGGAGGGTCAGGAATTCAAGCTAACCCTCAGCTACATAGTGAGTTCTGGGATAGCCTGAGCTACAAGAAATCCCCTACCAAGAGGTGGGGGGGGGGGCAAGAACAACAAGTAGTACCCATAGGCTTTATTGAAATAACTGTTAAAAATACACTCATAGAGAGCGGGATAGGTAGATGGCACAGAGGTTAATAGCACTGGCTGTTCTTCCAGAGGTCCTGAGTTCAATTCCCAGCAACCACATGATGACTCACAACCATCTATAATGAGATCTGGTGCCCTCTTCTAGCATGCAGGCAATCATGCAGAACACTGCATACATACTAAACTAATCATATATTTTTTTTTCAAGATCAAATTTAGTAGCACACACTGGTAGTTATAGCCAGCTGCTTGGAAAACTAAAGCAGGAAGACTGAGTTTAGGAGTTCAAAGCCAGTCTGAGCCAGCATAGCAAAGTGTGTGTGTGTGAGTGTGTGTGTGTGTGCGTGCACATACATTATTAGTAAATTCATGATTGTCTTTTAAATATTGTAACTTGAAATTTTTAATTTAATTTTATTCATGTATATGTGGTCTATATAGTGCATACCAATGAATACTGTTGTTAAGTTTGCCAAGATGGGCATGCTTTGTTTGTGTTCTTGCTCTGAGACCACCAATAGAGTCTAACCTCAACTGGGAGGGCAGAGTCTACATTCAGCTGGCTAGAGTGGACCACAAAGCTTTCCTGGCGGACTCAGAGGGAGATAGAAGGACACTTGGAGGAGGAAAAGGAAGAGCCAAGTGGTTGTACAGGTTCTTCTGTCTGGGAAGTGGGTAGAAAGAGGTGTTTGTGTCTTCATCGTTGCTCCATCGATGTTCAGGTTTATTCCCTAACATTTACTTCTGAGTTTTTCGTTTCCTTTCTTTTAAATGAAATCACAATAGGCATGTGAGTAGAGGTCAGAAGCAGAAGACAACTTTGGAAGTTGTTCTCTCCTTCCACTGTAGAATTCAGGTCATCAGGCTTGTATGGGCAAGTGCCTTTACCTCCTGAACAATGGCCCTATTTTGATTTTTTTCTTTTTTTAGTTTAAATCACAAATTTAGTAATTGTTAACTTTCCTTATAACCCTGTAAAGGTGTAAATGATCTAATCTCTAAAACTTGGAGCCCTAAAGCCCAAAAATGAGTTAAAGCCCAACAGCAAAAGTGGAATGGGGTGAAGAACCAAGTCTCTTAATCAGAGGGCCTTGCAGCAAGTAGGGTTTGCTAACTCAGAAAGTCTGCAACCCAGCTGCTTGTGTTTTACACTTAGCAGAGGTGATGGTAAGGAACTGAGTCTCCAGAGAAGGCATTTATGTGTTGTCAACTCTAGGTCAGTTCGTCGAAAGTATGAACTTGCCTGTGTGTATCATTCCAAAGCTCTCTAGGGAATGAGTCTGTGTGGGAAATTCTTCACGGCAGCCCAAAGCAGGAAGAATTTAGGTTGGCTCTCTCACCTCCCCAGGTAGAGGCAGAAAAGCTGCATCACAGAAGGTCTGGAAATAGAATATTTTCATTTTTGCAACTATCTACAGGTAATGAATCTTTCAAAGGTCTATTATTGATCATTTCGGCTTCTCATACCCACCAATCAATAATTCTACATGGCACCTGATGGCAGTCTTGCAGAAATCACATTTTGATCTCCATTGGAGTCATTTACTACTGAGATGATAAAAAGTTCACTTATTAAAGATGATTGACCAGGGCTGGGGGGCAAAGGCCAACTGCTCAAGAGGTCGAGGCACATTTCAGGTTTTTGGAATATTTTGTAAGATCCTGTCTTGAAGAGAAGGGAAAAGAGGGCTGGAAATATAGCTCCATGGTAAATGCTTGCACAGCATGCATGAGACCCTGGGTTCCATACCCAGTAGGCAGTATGCTGGATGAATGAGCCTGTTGTTACTCAGCACTGAGAAAGATGGGACAGAGAGGTAGATATAGGGAGGCTCTGCATGACTTGAGACGGGGGGGTTGCTTCTGGGAAAGCCCCACCCGAAAACATTACCAGCCTCTGAGCTGTCACCTGCCTGCAAATTTTAAATCTCTAATTTTTAGAAATTTTTGTATTTAGAAATTTTGTATTATGTGTAGGTGTGAGCAGGCAGGCAGGTGTGTACACATGAGAGACCAGAGGCATCAGACCCCATGGAACTGTAGTTACAGATGATTTTGAGCCACCAGATGTATAAATGCTAGGAGCAGAACTTGGGTCCTCTAGAATAGTAATTGCTCAGCCATTTCTCCATCCCCTGATCTGATAGTTTTATCATAAACACCCTCAACAGTGATGGTAGTTGATCTCTTGGTCATGAGTTCATCAGGGATTGAGATTGTTATTTCACTGTGGAACAGAAGGGATGTCTGGTCATCATCAGTTCCCTTGTTCCTGGCCAGACCAATAAAGCACCAACAGGAGCTGTGTATATTCTTGTCTTTTTTTATATTTCGGATATGCTCACTCTCTCTATCAAACCAATTTCCTTATGAAATACAAGACCTGAAAGTGTCTGCTAAACAATGCTGTCTTTTAATATTTTATTTATTATCTAATTTGTTGTAGAGGGCCGTTAGACCTCTGTGCTTAAGGAAAAGTCAGTATTTCATGGTATGTTCTGTTTCCAGATAATATCTGATACTGGCTCATTGGAAGAATGGGAAGGGATGGGACCAGAGCCTCAGGAGGATCCTAGACACCGAGAACAAGTAGAAATGTGGTGGCTTTTTCCCACAAGAACACAGAAAGCACCACCCCTAAATGCCTTTTAGCATCGTATCACTAATGCTTTGCAGTTTATTCCTACTTTCTTCCAGCTAGAAAGGACAAGGTTTTCACTAACAGTTGGGACATTTATACATATTAGAAATTCTGTATAATCTGAATCTTCACAGACACATGTGACTGAGTGGCTTCTAAGCCAGCGTGTGCCATAAGTTGATTGAGAACATGATTTTGAGCCTTTTAGGGCAGCACTGATGGAGGGAGGTCCAGGGTGAGATGTCAGATGACCTGAGGCCTAGTTCCAAGTCTGTTGCCCTATTCTGGAAATGTCCCCTTCTCCAGCCTTTGCTTTCTCATTTACAAAATGGCACCCTCCTGTGTGGCTGGCCTGCCTGGCTGTGCCAGTGGAGCTCTGGGGCACAAAGCCTGTGAAAGTGTTGTTTCCTAGCCGAGAAGATAGAATAAGAGTCTAGAATGATATGAACCGGTACCAAGACTGCCTCTTGGTGTAGGACTCCTGTAGCTGTGACTGGTGTGTGGCTGGACAAAGGAAGGCCACACGATTCTGCTTGTGCCATGAGGCTGGCTCAGAATCTGGAGCCCGGTTCGCGAAGGCCTCACCCTAACCTTTGGGAAGTGTTTAGGGGCTCTGCAGCATCCTTGCCTCTTTGTAGTGGTTTTCTTGGGCTCCCTTTCTCTCATTCTCTCACCTTTAACACCCGACTCTCCTCTAAGGAAGTGCGATGTGTAAGGGAATAGCTTCCAAATTCTCCCTTCCAGCATTTGATAGGAAGTTAGTTATCAGAGAACCTGTGCTCTCTGCCTGGCGCAGGAGTAAGTCGATTGGGGTTGGAAGGGGTTCTTCCCTTAACCTTTTATCATGGAAAGGAGCTTGAGGCCCTGGGGATGTGAGGACAAAGAGTTGGCTACAGTTTTCCCATTACATTTTCTTCTGGCTTGAATCTTTCTATCTGTCTTGGACCAGAAAAACATCAGGTCCGAGGGACATGTCAGCTGGGCATTGAGGGGGAAAAAATCGGTCTGTGGAAAGTTCCAGTTTCTGTAATGTCTCCGGCAATAAGGTGCTTTGTAGACTCACTCTAGTAACTTGGATCAGGAAAAAGACATGGGATGAGATGAGGGTTTGGCTTGATAGTGCACAGAGCAAGGACAACAGCCTGACTTCTGTCAGTGCTGTCAGTGCAATATCGTCTTATTTCAAGTGTATTAGACTTTAAATTTAGATTCTTAAAGTCTGAGACAAAAAACAAGAGTATTAAAATGAAAGACATGTTTACCATTTACTACTATTTAGCAAACGAGCCAGCCCGCAGGGTTAAGAGAATCAACTCTCTTGAATATTGCTCAGCATTTTTTTTTTTGTTTTTGCTTGTTTTTATGAGTATGCTAAAATTCTTAGATTAATAGTCAGTATCACTGTTTTTTGCTTTGAAGTGGAAATGGAAAACCAAAGTGTAAGAAAACTACTACCTGGTACTTTAATGTTCACATGGGTTAACATCAGCGTGTGGTGGCGCATGCCTTCAATCCCAGCACTGTGGAGGCCGGGGCTGATCCCAGAGGGCAATCTCCACTGTCCAGCATCATTTGGAAAGCTTCCCAACAATCTGGAGCAGTTGCCTTGCAGATCTCATCTCACATCCTCGCTTCTCCTGTGTCTCCTGTCCCTGACTGGGTTCTTGGGGCTCAGTGTCCCTGAAATACCCCATTCATCCTCTTGTCCACACTTAAAGGGGCAGAGCAGAAGATGCCACCCCCATGGAGCATTTTGACAATTTCTCCTACAACTTAGAGTGAGTGGCCTTGCTCTCCTGTAAATTTCTACACGGTTTTCATGGTTCTTTATGCATTTTAAAAACAGATTTTATTTTAATTTTATGCGTGCTTGGTGTAGGTATCTGTAAGTGTGTGAGTGCAGTGATACCTAAAGAGGCTAGAGGTGTTAGAACCTTCTAGAGGTGATAATGAGCCACCCAACATGGCTGCTGGGAACTGAACTCAGGTCCTCTGCAAATGCAGTAAGTGCTCTTAACCTCTCCAGCCCCTGTGTATACATTTTTTTTTTTTTTGGTATGAGCTGGGTATCTCCCATATCTATTTCTTAAACCATCAGTTCCTTTGAGGATAAGAATAGAATTTTAATCTTCTGTTACCCACCAGATTTTATACTGCATTCCATGTCACAGCTTGTTCACCAGATGTTTAGTGACACAAGTTAGGAAGTTTCAAACTTCAAGAGTAAAAGGTGACAATGCCCGATACCAGTCCCTATGTAAATGAGAACTCTTAAAATGTATGTATGGATTTGTGCTGACTCCCAACGCTAAGGCTGAGACCAGAAATTTTCATCCATTAGATAGTGTCCGTGAACTTGTTATGAAGCCATCAGTTTCAAGTGTCTGGTCTATACCAGAACTTTTCCACGTCCCATGACCACAAATGAGGTCATTTCATACTCAAGGCAACTCAGTGCTGGCCCTAACACACCCCCTCCCTCACCCCCATACAGTGGATGAGGGAGGCACAGAAGGTGAAAAATGTCGAGAAATTGAAGATTGTATGAAGAAGATCTGGTCACCCAGCTGGCCCGCAGATGAACCATGCATGGGACCTAGGCCTTGACTCTCACTGCGGGCTGCTTTCTGCAGCTTCACCCTGTCTCTTGTCACCCAGAAGATGCTGGAGGAGTTTTAAGTCAGTGGACTTATCACTAGAAGTGATTTGTAAAGAGATGTGTGGTGACAAACGAGATCCCATGTGAAAGTGTGAGCTCTCCCACGTTGTCTTTGGTGGTGAGAGCTGTCACACTGTGAGTGGGCAAGCAGTAGAGGAAAGTAGTTGGAAGATGTCAGGGTGTGCTTTGGGGTGCTCCGGCTTCAAGACCAAAGGGGGCGGGCGTTAAATAAATGGTGGGCTTAGAATGAGGAGTCGGTTTCAGGACACACATCCACCAGTTTTGCTTAGGCATCTTTCTATGTCTTCATTTTTATGAGACCCTGAGATCTAGACCCAAGTCATTGTTTAGTGAACATCCTTTTTGTTCCAGCTTTAAAAATAAACCAGTGATGCCCCACAAAATCACCTCCCTTACCTTGACCAGACTCTTCTGTGTGACCATGAGAAATAAACATGCTGCCCATGGATGGAGAGGATGGAGAGAAGTAGGATTAGTAAAACAGTGCATATACTAGTTAATGCATGTACTTAGCACATTCTGTGCTAATCCTCACTACACAACTATGGAGCGTGTACTGGGTCTCTGTGTTTCCTATGAAGAACCCATGGCAAGGGGAAGCTACTTGGTTGTTTATCCAGCCAGAGTTCAGCAACTGGTAAAGCTTGGATTCGGGCACAGGTGTGTCTCTGATGTAAGACTTAGGACTCAATCCATAAGCTAACACTCCCGCACAAAAAGGCCCTGAGAGGAATTCCCACAGCCAGTAAACTAGTTTGAGGTTGGAGAATGACTGTTAGGCTTTGGGATAATATAGATAACTAGGCTTCAGAGATGGCTTAAGTAGTAGATGCTAAGGACATTTGAAAATGATAGCTGGTTCATTCAGCAGGTAACTGTGTCATTGCTCAATATGGTTTTGAAAATTCCCTGGGAATTTTTATTGCTTAAGGGTATTGCATGTCATTTCTCCCCATATGCTTCCAAGGGAATCCTTAAGGGCCTCAGTGGTCCCCCGTTATTCTCTCCTAGTACTGGGTATGTTAACCATACAGCTGTATGCCCAGAGATTTTGCCGTGCTTGGGCTCTGGCAAACAACATAACCTACATTTTCTATAGGAGCCAGGCATTTACACACAAAACTCTTCCCAAAAGTGCTCTTTGTATGACAAGTGCTTCTGTTGTAGGATGGGTGTCACTTTTAGCAGCGAGCGCTGATGTTTCTGGTGGCATCGTGCTAAGGAAAATAAGAGAAATTAGTTTAATAATAATGGGAATCATGGTCACCCCTGGGGTGTTGCAGCAGTGGGTTTTCAGGGAAGTATTTATCAGGATCTGTCTTTTCTCTCCCAAAGGGAAATTGCCGACGCCTCCTCCCCCTCTTTCTTCTTATTTGTCATAGATATATGTGAACATGTATATATGTAATATAAAGGTAAGCCGGGGGAAACCCATGAAAGAACAGAAAAATAAAGAAAAAGTACCTAGAGTTCTGCCATTCATACGTAACAGTTTCAGTTATGTCTACCCGTGTCTTAGTAGATGCTCATAAACTCATAAAATTATTCTCTGGTAATCGTTTTGTTTTCATCAAAAATTCCATGTGCTTATTTTTCTATGTGAGTAAATATAGGCCTATATCTTCAGCTCTAGATGCCATTTGACACCTCGTTATGAACATTTTTATCTTCCGTTTTGGCTGTGAAGGGATTTGTTTTAACCAATGCTTCAATGAAGGATGCTAAAATAAATTTAGTGCCTATTTTTGTCCATGTCAGATGCTGCCTCCTATTTCTCTTGCTTTTGTAACTATTAATTTAAATGAATTACTGCCTTTGTTTGTTTGTTTTTGTTTTCATTTTAAGACAGGGACTTCTTATATACATAACCCAGGCTGTCTCAGACTTATAATCCTCCTGCCTCAGCTTCTTGAGATACTGGGATTGTAGGAATTGCTTCCCACACCTGGTTCCCTCAAGTATTCTTAATGAATGATTCAAAACTATTTCACACAAAATATATGATACTTCTCAGTTTCTTTACTGTTGCCTAGTTGAGGGTCCCCTCTAAGAGAAAATGCTTCCTTCCCATCATTACTTTGGGACTATTTACATTTTATCTCAGAAGAACAGGGCTATGAAAGTTCCTTTGACCTTGGTAGGGTGAGACAGTAACTAGAAACTCATCTTGATTCCAATTCACTAATAAGAAGAAAATTCCTATTGCTACAGTGATGTCTGAATCAACCCAACTGTTTAGGGTTAGGCAGGTTCCCTGGCCGAGTGAAGACAGACACCAAAGATGTCCTTATTTGTCACCCCCATGACATTCACTGATGGTGCTTTTCTGGATGGTGGAATGAACCCCATCATGGACAACCTCAAGGCTCACAGGTTAGCCCAGAGCAGACAGAAGCTTCTGCTCATCACAGATGCTCCTGGAGAGGCGGCAGGGAACAGAGGCAGGCCCCAGAATGTGGCAGCCTGTTAGCACAGGCTCGTAGGACTGTAGCTTTGTGTGTGTTGCTCCTTTTCTGCTTTCAGATTCGCCTGGTTAATTGGAAGCATGCTCGAAAATATTTGATTTACTTGCTAAAATGGTTTTGTAGGTAATGATTTTGAAATCCAGCTGGGGAAGCAGGTTGATGATGACGTTATTATTAATTATTATTATTATTATTACTGCTACTACCACTACTACCATCTGCATGGGTCTGGGGAGATCGCTCAGCAGTTACAAGCATTGTTGCTCTTCCAAAGGGCCTGGGTTGGATTCTCAGCGCCTACTTGATACCTCACGACCACTATAACACCACTCTCAAAATATCCAGTGTCTCTTCTGGCCTCTGGGCACCAGGCATACCTATGGCACACAGATACACATACAGGCAAAGCACCCATACACATAAAATATTTTTTCAACAAAACATGCATTTAAGTAACCCACAATGATTTAAGACAATAACTTGGAGGTATTTAATAGAGCCTTTGAATAAGTTTATTGCTGCCAGTTAACTGGGCCCCTCTCCCTCCCTGGTTTCTTTCAATGGTGCCATGTTGCTGTCTTGATCATGCCTCATTCAGAAATCTTCTCATGTAAGAGCTTTCCTGCGTGTATTCGTTAAATAACCACATTTCAAGTTGTGGTGTCCAACCTGACAGCAGATAGAGCTGGGCATTCAGAACCCCAGGAGGGAAAACAGGTATCATTTCCTTGTATTGTGACATGCCCGGGGACATCTTAAGTGTCTGGTCCCAAAACAGCTCAAGCCACTTGGCATTTGTATGAGCATATAAGCTGTTTGTTTGCACTTCTTGCTCAGAAATATTTGACTAAAATGTTTGATATCCTAAAGGTAAATAGAATATTTGATATCCTGAAGATAGTTAGAAATATAGGGAAAAAATTACTCCTTAAAAATGGTATAACTCAGTTACTGTTGATTTAAAAAAAAAACAAAACAACAACAACAACAAAAAAAAAAAACGGTCAGGAACTATGGCGAGATGTCATAATCCTTCTGGGAATAAAGCGTCAGCGTCAGCCTTGGTCTGTGAACTAGAGTCTGAAGATGATTTTGTGTCTTCCATACTGTTCAGTGAATGACATGAAGTTGGGATGTATCCAATCAAGAGCACTGGCTGCTCTTACAAAGACCTGGTTTGGTTCTTAGCACCACAAGGCAGCTTACAACTCTTGATGACAACAGTTCTAGGGGACCTGATGTCTTCTTCTGGCCGCCATAGGCACCAGGCATGCACACAGTACACAGGCATACATGCAGGCAAAACACTCATAAAATGAAAATTAATAAAATTAAAAAAAGCAACATGAAGCTAACACAAGAGTCAACTAATGTAAGTTTAAACTAATTAGACTTGATAAAGGACTTAGCTATCCAATTGTAGTAATTAAGGAGTCTGCATTTCAAGAGTAAATTTTCTCTGATAACCTGTCTGGGGACCTAGCGTGCTGGAGGAACTGTGACATCCAAGTTGTTCTCAAAGAGATGGGTCATCATTCAGGCATATATGGACTGCTTGTTTTCCTTCTTGTTTGTTATTTTAATAGTCCTGAAATGAACTCTGTGCTGTCTATGCAGTGTGGAGATTGCAAATGCGTGGCTGCTTGAGAAAGTGCTTTCAAAGGCTCTGTGAATGTTTTAGAATTCTGCTAACTCATGGTGGGAGAGAAAGGCCAGTATAGAGTTGGGCTGGATACTTGGTTCCCTTTGTGTCTTGAACGTCTGCTTGCTTTGAGCTGTTTTCTTATCTGGAAGGGAGGGGGTCACAGCAAGGGGCTGTGAACTTGGGCTAAGGGAGACATAGCAAGGCCCCCTGGCCTCTTGGGTAGCAGCCAGGCATTTGAAGCAGCTCACGGAAGGAAACCCATCCTTTCTTTTTCTCCACTTCACATTATTTCAGCAGCACTTTGAGAGATGGAGGGTTTCTGTGCTGTAGAGGGGAAGCCCAAAGTCTTATGGGAGGAGTGTGGTACGGGGCACGTGGCCTGGAGTACAGACATTATTGGCAGTCTTCGGAGAGGAACGCAGTCAGCCACACCAGTCAAGGCACCTGTGCCTAACATGGCTCTGCCTAACTGCTTGATGGGAAGGCCCACAGCGCTCCTCCTGTCTTGTCTCTGCCAGTGCTGGGGTTCCCCTCAGTGGTTTGTTTGTGTGTTTGTTGTTGTTTTTCCTAGCTTTACTTTACCTGAATTGATCACATAACAAAGATTTCACCCATGTGAAGTATGCAATTATTGGGGTTTAGTGTATTCAGGATTTCAAAGTCATCACCGCAGTCAGACAACATTGTCATCACCCCAGAAGGCAGCCTGTGCCCTCCAACACTCCCCCCACTCCCTAACCCCCCTACCCCAACTTTGCTTCCCCCAGCATCCACCCCAGGCCCCAGTTCTTATCTAAAGACTGCCCAGCTCGGGACATTTCACATGCAGAATCGTACACACAAATAGGATCATATACAGAGAATGCAGGTCTTTTGTGATTTTCTACTTTTCTTCTTTCATTTCTCTTTCTTTTTTTCCATCTGCCCCCCCTCAAAAAAAAAAAAAAAAAAAAAAAACAGGGCCTTGCTATGCAGTCTATGCTGGTTTTAAGCTTTCAATCCTCCTGCCTCAACCTCCCAAGCGCCGAGATTGGCCACTTGGCATGTCATATGGAGGCTGGGTGTTGTTCTAATGGCCAGCACTTTCTTTCCCATCTGGCTTCCCCAGGGCCACGCCTCACTCCTGGAGGTGGGGTGCTGTGTGAGGCAGAGGTGTGCGCTAGCGTGCATGGGGAGAGGGCCAGTAGATTGTACAGGGAGAAAAGAAAGCCAAAGCCAGTTGCTATTTCAGGTGCCTAGTCTGCGGTGGGAATGCTTTTGATGGCAGATCTTTTAACAGTTTTAAATATTGGATGCTGTGCTCTTATTTATGATGCATATACCTTGGCTGCACAATTTTCTTTTGACTCAGATTGCAGTATGGATGACTGTGTTAGTGATGGGAGGTAGAAGTTCCTATTTCCCATAAACTTGATCATTGGCCATTTGTTTGTTTGTTTGTTTGTTTGGTTGGTTGGTTTTTGACTCCTTATCGAGGCTCATGATTTCAGTTAAGAGAGTTGAGATCAGAAGGACCTGCCGGCTCTGTGTCTTTCTTGATGTTTTGTTTATGCTATTCATATCACCTTGATCCTCTGGGACAAAGCACAGGCTGGGAGGTGGGGCAGTGGTAACCTATATATTGCATGTTTGAGAAAGCTTACATTTTTTTTTTCAAGTGGAAAACTGGAATTGTAACGTTTTCTTCCTGTGTCTCAATGGACCGTGCCATGCTGCCCTCACATCGTCCCAGAGAACTGTGCTAATACTTGTCCAGCTGACGTACCTCTGGCACTCCTGAAGCTCTGTATTTCAGGTGAAGGAACTTTTTGCTTGAGGCCACAAATTAGAGTCTTCAGAAGACTGTTCTCTTTCTTCATCTTCATCTTCAGGTCAGTGACTCAGCCTGCTCAGGGTTTTTTTTTTTTTTTTAAAGGATTGGCTGGGGTCCTGCGGGTTGGTTCCCGCTGGCTGTGGGCAATGGCTGGCCCATGCTGGTTGAGCCCAGCTGCATTCCCTCATTGGAGATTCCACTTCACAGTGACCCCAGGGTATCTGCAGTTTGCCCTTCCCATGGCCCTTGCCCTTCAGCAGCTGTGTGGGAACTCTGCTGCCTGGCCGCCTTCCCTCTGGGTTAGGCATCAGCGCTACCTTTAGAAGCAGAGGCGCTCCGCGCAGGCGACAGCCCCTGAGAAGGAGCCAGTTTTCAGGCTTTGAGGAGCTAGCAGTGACTTATTCCCTGTGCCTATGAAACCCCGTTTCAAACCCCAGACATATGTAGTTTTTTATTAGTGTTCAATACACATATAAAGCAGTGTCTCATTGTGACATTCTCATACATGTATACAATGTACTTCACACGTACACGCTCCCTCATTCTCTCATTCCCTCCACACAGTCCGTCTGCCGTTTTCATGTCTTTCAAAAGAACAGCTAAATCCCACATGTCTTTCAGTGTTTGGCTCCTTTCACTTACTAAGATGATGTCTGGTTTTCCTGCAAATGGTGCAATTTCATTCTTTACGACCAAGTAATACTCCTTTGTGTATTGTATGTAGGCCACATTTCCTTCAGGAGTTGATAATCGCCTGCCTTAATTCCACAGTGCAGCCGTTGTGAATTGTGAATTCCTTCCCGACACGGTTGTGTAGATACCCCTGTGTTCTGCCTCTGATTCCTTTACGAATACACCCAGACGTGGCATAGCTGGATTATATGTGCTTCTGCTTTTAGTTTTTCAACGTTGGGCCTAGTCTCGTGTGTCCTGATGGCGGAAGCTAGTCCCCAGGGGAATCTGCCTAGACAAGCAGCTTGTCCCTTGCCCTGGAGCAGATAGGAAGGCAGGAGAAAATCTCCTCCAGACAGAAAGACTCTTTCTGTAACTGCAGGGTTTGAGGGGCTTTGTTCTTCCCTGAAGAAGCAGCCAAGGGAAATGGGGCTTCAGTTGTTTAAGAATTTGGGTTGGGAGAATTACTTCAGAGGGCAGGACTAATAAGCATCGGCGTGGCTTATGAAAGGCAAGCACAGAACCTGAGTATCTCAAGGTCTTAAGACAAGATGTCTGTCTGAAGTGCTCCACCTGGAGGGACCCCAGGCTTGGGATGAGTCCCCACCTCCAGCCCTCCCACCTCCCACCTTCATGAGAAGCACTCTGACCCGCCAGGTCCTTGAAGAGATTCTATTCCTTCCTGAAGGGGAGAATAAGTAGGCCAGCGTAGGGGTTGTGCTATGTAATGAGTCTCCTGTGTGTTATTACAGAACCGTCACCTCTTTCACAGTTATGGTCATCTCTGCCGAAGGGCAGTCTTAGGGATGCGCAGTCCCCGCAGCCACTGAGTATTTTCACTTTGCCTCTGCCTACCTCAGTGCTGTCTTGAGATTGGCAGATGAGCAAATGGCGCTGCCTTCTGCCACACGGTTAGGTGACAAAAGTCCGAAATGCCTGGAAAGAGTGAAGGGCACAGGAAGGGATTTCGGGAAAGCCGAATGCTTGTGTGTCAGCAGACAGATATGACTTCTCTGGTGTCGATGAGAAGCTGGGGTGACTCTGCTGCTATTCTGGTTGGTACTTTGCTGCATGAGGCTCATAAAATGGGTGATTTGTTTTTCTTTTTTCTTTCTTTCTTTTTTTTTTTTTTTTTTTTTTTTGGCAGACAACCTGAAGTTAGATTGGGTCCCTGGTTGCTGGAAGTCTAATAAGATTATGAGGAATACAACCTAGAGAAAAAATAGTTAAGAACACTAGGTCTTACTTCCAGCCCTTTGGCCGATGATAAATTAAGAAATGATGTCCTTTTGCAAAGGAAAAGGATCTAGACTTTGAAATACTATGATTCTCGCTGAATTTTGCTGTTGCAACTTCCAGTCCATACAGCCTATCCCTTTCCTCTAGAATTTAGAGTCTACAGCAAAACAAAATACAAGTGCCCAGTGAGATTGTAACCTAGCAAGCAGGCCGTTCACACCAGGTGTTCACACCAAGTGTTCACACCGAGCATTCACACCAGCTCAGCACACTTTCAGGCAATGTTGTCAAGGAAAATTTACAGTTGGTTACCTTACAGGCAGGACCCTTGCTTCAGCACCCTACCACACAAAGGCTGCTTTTGGCCACCAGTGTCAGAACTAAGAGGCCTTGTGCCAAATGGAAGGGGGCACTTAACTACAGCCATTTCCTCAGTGTCGGTGAGTTTTAGAACTCTGTAGACTTGGCAAAGTTGAAACCCAACGGTCCATTGGCCACTCTCTACATATACAGTGTCAAGAGAGGACTTATTGAATGAGATAACATTTATTTTCTCCATAGAAAAGTCTTGTCATTTCCTTACCTCTGAAATCTCTGAATTGATTAGGGTAGGTATTTCCCAAAGCATCAGTTTAAATGTTGAAATTGCAGCATCAATAGGTTGTCTTGCGATTGGCCAATGTAAGGAAGACTCCGTGGGTTTCTGGTTTTTGTGTATGTGCGTGCTCTCTTTGTGAGGGTGGGGACTTTTTTTTTTTTAAGAGGGGGGAAAAACCATGAAGTTGATAGAGTAGGGATGGGGGGGCATCTGAGAGGATCCTGTTAGGGGAGAGAAGAGAATATGAACAAAACATATTCTATGAAATTCTCAAAGAACACAGAGATAGAAAGAAGGGTGTCTTGCTACAGAGTGGCAGTTTGTGGCCGTATAAACAGTGCTACATATAACAGGAGAAATAAAAGGTTTGACCTGCTTGTCTGTGTTGATTTTAAATGAAGTAATGGGTTAAGTGTGGGATATACTTTAGTAATGGGTTAAGTGTGGAACATACTTATGTATAATAGGCTCCAAGGTGCCTTTAAAAGTAAGAATTTGTTTTTCTATTTTAAGAAATGGTGGACTATTAGTGTTGATGTATTTTGGTCCCTGTGGTCTTAAGAACTTCCATGCCATACTTAAGCTTCCAGTTGCAATAAGTAGGTGTGATCCTAGCACACTGATTTGCATCTGTGCCTCTGGAGCCAGGGACAACCTTTTACTTGTTTTCTCCTGCCGTTCATCAGGGATCATGCCTTTGGGATCTCCCAGAGAAGCCCCTGCCTGATGGATTCAGAATGCAGATCTCAACTAGGCCTCCTTGATTGAAAAGGGGAAGAGTTAGGGCGAGGGGCAGGTCCCAAGCAGTTTTGGGGTTGTGGGTGGGGGTGTGGGGTGGGGGCGGGGCCGGGCTCTACCTTGCATCAGGGTCTGAAGAGTCTTCAACCCCAGTGCAGGCTTGGGTCCCTCCCCAAATTGGAGTCACTCACCCCATCATTTTCATTTTGCCCTTTTGGCTTGAAAAAGTGGGTGCTTAGCCATCGGTCCATTTTGTGTGGTCTGAGTTATAAAATGCCCCCGCTGGTTTTTCCATATGAAAAACATGGTTTTCATTTGTGGAAACTTATATAATTTTTTTTTCCTGGTCTCTCTTTTGTGCTGCTTCAAATTAAAAGCAAATGTATTTCCCTCCCCTTCATTCTGGCTCCCCCCCCCCCACCTTTGCATGTTCCAATTACAGAGTTGTGAAAATAAGTCATCTTTCGGCTTTTGTTACTTTAAAACAGCTATCGGTGATGTCAGAGTCAATACTAAAAGCATTAAGAATGCCGGCAGAATGCAATGCAGCTGCAGTCCAACATGATGCTGGAAATGGCGTTGAGAGCATAAAGGCTTTCCATATTCCCAGGGCGCACAACTGCTCGCGGCCTTGGCTTTGATCTCTTCAAAGGCTGCTGCCTCCTCCTAGATGGAGAGACTTGGCTGCCACTCGCTTACATTGAAAAAAGGCAGAGGTCTCTATTCAGGCAGAAATCAATCACTGTGCAGAAACAATTATGTGTAATTCAACCATCATGAAAACAGGACGAGATTACGGGTTTGTTACCTGAGTGACTGTGTGGGGACGGGGGGCAGAGAACACTGGAGTCCTGCTGACATGCCACATCTCGATGACAATTATAGACATACGAATGATGTGGCGGGCGGGGGAGGGGGGGAGGCGCGATGACAAATGCTGGTCACGCTGTCCAGCAGAGCAGAAAATGAGGTTACAATTGGGAGATAATGTTTGCATATGTAACCGTATTTCAGCACGCTGAACAACTTCGGGGAACAGACCCCTAAAACCTCCCTAGAGTCTCTCTCTCTCTCTCTGTGTGTGTGTGTGTGTGTGTGTGTGTGTGTGTGTGTGTGAGAGAGAGAGAGAGAGAGAGAGAGAGACTTTAATATCAGCAGAATTAAAGATCAAAATAATCCAAATAATTCAGGGTCATGCCAGATAAGAAGAAAGGAACTTTAACTTCGGGTTGTTATATTTGCTGATTTGAGTATGCTGTGCTAACACAGGACTCCGGAAGCACAGTTTCTAACTTAGCGTGTGGGTCTGTCTTTAGACATTTGGGTCTGGAATTAACATTGTGCTTTGAGTCTGCTAGCCTGCCTCACAGAGGAGTTAGGTCTGCTCACCAGCAAGCGCCCTTTGGGAAAGTGGGTTTTGTCAGTTGTGTCATCTTCCCTTGTTTTCAAGTGCTGGTTTTCTAAAACAACCTTCTGAAAAGCCCCTAAGTTTCCTTTCATTGTGAGGTAGAAAATTGGCCTTGGAAATAACGTTTTGCCTTCAACAGAAGCGTATTTAATCTCACAGGCCTGGCATGCAAAGCCATCGAGGTATTTATTTTTATTTTAGCTTGTTCTTGACCCCCAACAAAGGCGTAGGAGTCACCTCTCTCACACTTTGGCGGCTGACGGGGGGGCGGGCAGCACAAAATCAGATGAAAACCTGGATGGCTGATTATAAACCTCGGTATTGCTGCTGCGCAGTTTGATACCCAGGCCCTGGGTTTACCTTTTATGCTGCCCCAGCTTAGACATCAGAGGCGTGAGAGCTGCTTTGAGTTACAGATCTTCAAACAATAAGTCAAAACAAAAGAGAGAGAGAGGGAGAGAGAGAGAGAGAGAGAGAGAGAGAGGGAGAGAGAGAGAGAGAGGAGAGAGAGAGAAGTCAATCCCCTCGGGTCCCTGGGTGCAATTGTGGAGAGATAAAAGAGAAAAGTAAAGTTGTGCTAAAGCAACACAAGAGCAAAGGGTAGCCATGCCAGGGAAACGTGGAGGACCAGTCAGAGTCAGAGCCGGCCCCTTGCGAGCCAACATCAGTGGGTTTTATCTTAGCACAGAGTCTGAGGGGTTGGTTGCCAGTTGCCTTCAAACTGGATCCAGTCCCGTCCTAGGCTGCCCGGAGAGGTAGCTTTAGTAAAATTGCTTCCCCCATCTTAAATATAACCAACTCGGAATTAGATTGCATTTGACCCAATGTATACAGCTTGCCACTGACTTCAGCAGCAAACTAGAGGTTTTAATAATTCCTTGGTATTTTGAATATAAACTGAGAGGAGAGAGAGAGAGAGAATGTGTGTGTGTGTGTGTGTGTGTGTGTGTGTTTGTGTGTGTGTTTATTGTAAGCTGAGGTTTACATGAAAAGTTGGGCAAATCTCAGTAGTGTGTGTTCATCTGTGGCCATGTTTCTAATACTGGAAAGCCCAGGCCTTCTTTTGGGGGTAAGACATCTATGTTTGCCCTGTTTCTTGTGGCTAATATCAGATATATCTGGAAAGTAACCATCTGAAGCATTTCGCAGCATTTGAAACACAAGCCAGTATGCATTTTGATGAATCCAAGACACACACACACACACACACACACACACACACACACACACTCATACACACCAAAAGGCCCATATTTTGAGTACAGTCTTCTAGAATGGTAACCATTTTACCTAATAGCTTCTTAGCTAAGACACAACGATGCTTTCTTTTTTTTCTTTTTCCTCCCTAAGGGGTCACAGATGGTCCCCAGGCTCCGTTCTCCTCTGTGAAGAGCAGTGATCTGAGTTACCATGGGCATGGGAGGGGTGGGGCTCTGGCCCTGCATCCATCACTTCAGCTACTGTCCAGCCCACCCCATGTGAGCTGAGGGAAGTGGTGGCCTGTGCCAGCCCTTTCGCGCCTTGGGTCTCAGGTTTTACGGGACAAAAGGAAGTCATCTTGGCACTGTCAAGCTAGAGGCTGCTATTTAAGGAACTGTGCTCTATATATAACCATAGTTAGTCATTTGAGTAAAGCCATCATAACTTTCATTTGCATAGCTCAGATGATTCACTCTTTTGAAAACTAAATAAACTCAAGTGCAAAACAACCACACACTGTCTGCAGCAACTTTTATTTCCTACCATGGAGTGACAGTGCCATTTCCATACATCTCAGGCTTTAAGGGGGCGGGGGCATTAGCGAATGTTCTTTACAGTAAAACTGAAGCTTGGTTTAGCTGTAGGTGCCCTAGGGCTGGGGAGAAGAGGTGCGATTTTTTTTTCTGGTTTCTCAAAATGGAGCTGTGATAGGGCAATCCCAGGCTGTATTTTTAGGACTTTGTCCTCTGACTCTCCTTCAGGCTGGCCTCAGCCAGCATTTCCACGCCAGTCTGGGTGCCATTTCCTATCCGTAATCCCTTCTCGTTATCCTTCCAGCCTGCTTACAGGATGTTTGTTGTAAGTGGCTTCTTCGTGTTGACATGCTAGGAAGGAAGGAAGGGAGGCAGGGCATTGTGTCTGGTGCAGGGAGCTCCCTGCTGCCCTTGCTTGGGAACACCTTCAGATCCCTCACATTCTCAGCCCTCAGTATTCAGTGGCAAGAGTGGCTAGCTAAGGTGCAGAAGAAGGGGAGAAAAATGCAAACACCCTTGGTACTTAGATCTTAGTGAGTGCTAGCCTGCTTGGAAAACACAAGCCTGTTTGCCATGCAATTAAAAAGGTTTTGGCTTGTGCTATGAGCCTGCTCTTTGTGTTTACTTTTATAACTTATGTGAATGTGTGTGTGCCCACTTGCCGTTATGTGACCCATGTGTTTGCAGTGCCTACAGGGACCAGAAGAGGGAGTTGGGACTGTGGAGCTAGAGTTATTAGTGTTTGGGGGCCACTCAGGATGGGTGCTGGGGGCTAAACCAGGGTCCTCTGCAAGAGCATTAAGTGCTCTTAACCAATGAGCTGTCATACTTTCCATCCCTATTAACCGCTTCTCTCTCTCTCTCTCTCTCTCTCTCTCTCTCTCTCTCTCTCTCTCTCTCTCTCTCCCCCCTCCCTTTCTTTCTTTTCTTTTCTTTTTTTTTCTTGAAATATCATGCATGCTTGATATTTGAATTTCCACATTTGACCTGTCCACAGCATAGAGTCCAGGGTGAGGTGGCAGAAAAAGGATCAGATTTTAGTTTTGTGTTCGTAGGGGCTGCATGGTCATGGGAGAAAATGTGGACCCCAGAATGTGTTAAAGTCTTAAGGTTTAGTAATTTATTTTTAGGGAAGCAAAGCCATCTCTTATATTTTCTTCTAGCCCTTTTAAGACACCAGTGAGAATTAGCTATCTATTTGAAGGAGAATAGTTTTAACATTATATAAGTATTATATATTATATGTAAGACAAGGTTTTTATTCAGAGTCTACACATGTGTAGTTGACTACATTTGCAGCAATTAAACGGAAAGCCGTCTTCAGGTTTTTCAATTGCAGATAAAATGTGAGTTTAGAGTCTAAAACTCTAGTCCAGGGGCTGGCAGATGTCACAAGCAAAAGTGAGATCAGTAGATTTTCATGGTCCTCTGAGAGGACACCCTGTCATGGATCTGAAGCTCAGTGTAAGCAGGGTTTCCTCCTTGCCTATGGAGGGCTCCCTTCATACCCCAGCAGCTCCTGTGGAGGGCTCCCTTCATACCCCAGCAGCTCCTGTGGAGGGCTCCCCTCATTCTCCAGCAGCCCCTGTGGAGGGCTCCCTTCATACCCCAGCAGGGCCTGTGGAGGGCTCCCCTCATTCCCCAGCAGCTCCTTCCTGTGGGTCAGCTGCAGGTCTGCTAGGAGCTTTAGGGCTAACTGCAGGAACCTCACAGACTCCAAATTCAAATTCTTGCAGAGTAAACATAGCTTGGTGATATTTAAGCTACATTCTGTTTTAAGGAGAAATCAATTTTAATGATGTGTATTGTTAAAAACAAAACAAACAAAAAAACCAACTATTCTGAAATTTTTTCTTCCCCTTTTTAGCTGCAAATTCTGTCCTGTTTGGAGAATAATTGCTAATTATTTAGGGGAGGGGCGCCAGCATGTAGTTTGAAGTTGAAGTCAACTTTGAAGCATTTAAAGTAAATAAATAAAAGACAGTCTTTTCATCAAAATGAGCTTAGTGTAAATCAAGCATCTTTGTTCTTAGCAATGGTTGAACTAGAAAAACTCGTCATTTTAAAGGGAGATTCAGAGTCTTCATTGAAAATATTTTTTTCAGGGACTGTACCTCTAAGATGACTTCAGAGAAATTACTGGAAATTAATTCCCCTTTGCTCTTGAATGTTTGAAGTTACATCATTATTTTTAAAATTCTACCAACATAGAATGGTTGATAATAAATTTTATAACAAATTGGTAAAAAATAATCACAAGTACTGATATTTTCAAAACAAAAAAAATCAATTTATGAGGGCAAATAACCTTAGATTTTCTTTAATTTAAAATTCACAAACTAAGAATTAAGTTGCTTCCTATAACAGCATGGAAAGCACAACACTGGGCTTGCATTCCTCCTGCAATCCTGGAAGATGCTGACTTCCGGCATTGGATTATGTGTATTGCAGAGCTTTCCAGATGTAGGCGGGGCATTCAAATCTGGAGTAGTTGCACTACAGCAAAGAGCCCAAGGGTGTTTTATAAAAAAGAAATTTCCAGAGATTGATGCTGTCTCATTAGGAACCTTTGAGCTGGCATCGTCCTGTGCAGAACATACTTTTTCTTTTCAAAATGAAATAAAACCATACTTTGATTTTTAGAATACCTTCTTGAATAGCCAGTGGGACCTAATTTTAAAGGTTTGGGAGACGATTCAGTAGAAGGACAAAATAGAAATTAGTCCAAAGTTGGATAGAAAAACCCCAATATCAAGTAGAAATTTAACAAATGAAATTTCTTTGTGAGATGTAATTGCTGGCTTCTGTATCCAAAAAAAAAAAAAAAAAATATGAACCATGATTCATAACTTAAAACTTTTAATATGATAATCTCAAAATTCTTCTAACTTAAATTCAGAGTCTTCCCCTGTCTTTCTCATTTGCCAGGCTTTAGCTTTTTTTTCCTACTTAAAATCCAACCTCGGGAAGGGTTTGCTTCCTTCCACACCGCATCCTGACCTTGTTCCGAGCGAGCGTTTGTGTTCGTTTGACCAGTTTGGCCATTTCATGAACAATTTTCTTTAGGCAGAGTAAAAAGAAGTCAGCTTCGAGGATTTTTAATTACCCCGTTTGATGTACTGTTCCCATGTGGGCAGGGTTCAAGGAAGGAGTGGAGCCAAAATGTACAGGTTCCTTGGAGCCAGCCCACAGGGGAGGGGGAGGAGAGCAGAGGAAGGAACCAGCATCCCAGGATCCAAGCAGGTCAAGCCCTGAAGGACTGAAGGGGAGGGTAATTACCTACACTAGGTGGCTGGAGGGGGCCTGCGAGCCTCCGCTTGCCTCAAGCCCTCCCTCCGTGGGCAGTCCATTGAAGTGTCACTCAGCCGGCTTACTTGAGCTCCCCACCCCACCCCTTCCCCAAGTTCCTCTCCAACTGGTCCAGGCTTTCCACAGAGTGGGGGCTGTTGCCTTTTGCCCCAGTGAAGGAAGCTAACTCTCCACTGCCCGCCCAAGCCCAGGCTAGGAGCAGTCTGGTTTTTTTTTTTTTTTTTTTTTTTTTTTTTTTTTTTGAGCCATCCCTGAAAACGCTCAAGAGTCCCCTGTCTTTGTGAGGTGGAGACCTTTGTCCTTTGCTTTTTGGCCAGAACAAGCCTAGGTCTTTAAGCCCTGGTGTTTGAGTCCCTTCGCCCGCTCTGCCAGCCTCCTTCTTGCCTCCTCTGTTTTGGCTCACTTGGGGCCACCCTGAGCACTTGAGAGTAGATCTGACTCCTTCCAGTGCAGGGCAGGTGCAGGCTGTCCTTCATCTGGAATTTAGAGTTGATGAAGTGGCAGCCTTTAGAATCTTAGTGGTCTCAGGGCAACTGGGCCACTACAGGAGGCTTCTCTTCTCCTCCAGCATTTGAATACATCACCCCGCAAAGTGTCACAGTAGCCACACTAAAGTCCCCTCCCCACCCCCTGCCACTTGGTCATTCTTAGTCATTTTGGGGAGTGTCAGTGATTCCCCTCTTATTGACCCGTGGGGCATCTGTATCCTCTGTGACCACTGATTAAAGTGTCCCTAGCAGCAGCGGAATCCTGGATCTACCTTTGGCTTTCCCTGTGGCTTTGGGTAACTTCACTGCCCAGGCTCCAGTCTCCTCATGTAAAGAATGATGTCATCATCATCTTCGTAGAACAGTGAGTGTAAAGATGAGACACGCGTATGTAAATCATCCAACTGCCTAGCACGTGATGCCAGCCAACTACTGTCTCTTGCTTTTCCTATTTGTTTTGTAATCACGTGAAGTGATTTGTGCACATGTCTAGGTGTATTAAAATAAGTTTGTGTCCATCAGTCACAGGGCTTCTCTTTTCTAAACGGAAGGCTAGGTCTTTTGACAACTCTCCTACCCACTCTACAGTGGATCTTTAGACCTCAGGCTTATTTGGCTGAGGCACCCAATGTGTTCCCAGCTCTCCTTCATTGCAATGAATTAATTATGCAGGCAGTTGGTAAATCATAAAAATGGTTGTGTGGAGGAACAGTGTGGCAGCCATCTCAGCCAGGTGCAGGACCCCTAATGTGGAGAAGGAGGTAGGTTGGTTGTAGTTTTCACTGATGACAGTACAGTAGCGGTCATGGTCCTTTATGTGTGGCCTTGCAGTTGACAGATATCTGGGAATTGAGGGTTTTAAATTTCGTGGTAAAATCCTACACTAATCAATCTGAAGTTATTTATATATTTTTCCCACTAATTGTGGGAAATTTTCCCACTTCACTCCAAAAATATAAATGCATTTGATAATTAGAGTGATTCCCTGAACCCCGCTAGGGGCAAATATATGACAGAAAGTATGCTTGTCACAAACTGTTCTAAAACTTAAAATTTAAAATCCTGTAATGAATGTCCCCTCTGGGTATCAGATTAGAGGCTGTGGGTCTGCACTTGGTAGATGGACATCTTGACAAGACAAATACTGTTGACTTCCGGGAAGACTCCCCGACACATTTGACAATAAAATGAGATGGTTTTCCAGTGTTAAGAGGTTGTGGGCCTGCACTGTGTAGACGGACATTTTGACAAGACAAAAACCACTATCTTTAAGGAAGACTTTCCCCCACATGGTTGACAATAAAATGAGACGATTTCTCAAAGGGTTGGTGCCCAGGCACAGATCTTCATGGTGGGGTTGGGAGTCCTATGGCATGTCCTTAAGGATGGTATCAGAAGAACTTAGTGTGTAGGAAGATAGACCTCCATAAAGTCCCTTTCAGCCTTGCATTGTTAATCTGACAAACAATTTGTTTAGTGTAGGGCAGTAAAGCTCCAAGGAACGTTACTCTGGAGGACAAGCCCAAAGCACCAAGCCATTGCCACAATGAGAGCGTAAGCTAAGCACAGGCACTTTGCTGCAGAGAGTGGCAGTCCCCAAGGAGGAGCCCACCAGCACTTTACATTTATGACTTCAGTCCCATGATCACATTGTCATGGTAAGGTCTGAATGAAAGTCTGGCGATGTTCTGTCCAAACGCCCATCTTACCTGGTGTGGGTCTCTTTCAAGTGTGGTCTTTGAGTGCCTGGAAGCTGCTTAGCTACGGAGCTCCACCTTGGGTCTTCTGAGAACTCTGTAGGGTGAGGACTGGAAACGGTGTTTTACTAATCTGTCCAGGTCATTCTCAGGCAGCCTGATTTAGTAAGCATTGTGGACTACTCTTTGTGAAGAAACCTGGAGAAACCCACGGGTCTCAGAGGGAAGTTTGGGAGACAGGTCTAAGCTACTGTGGGTCCACACTGGGTGGATGGGTGGTGATGGTACGCAGCACTCAAGATGTTTAGGACAATGGAAAAGGAAAAGGTAAAGTTGGTACAAGGAGGAGGAGCCTTGGGGGAAGTATGTGCTTTGAGCAGTGGGTATGGGTTGGATTTGAGGGGTCAGACATAGAATGTCATCCCTGGTCTAGTGCTAGACCCATTTCACATGGTGTGGATACATTGTCAGTTCTCCTGGAACCCAAGAACCTTTTCCTAGTTCTCCTTGATATGGGCAGGCACCTATCGCACAAATTCTAATTGGTATTAATAATAAAAACCCAGAGACAGATGTTGGGGTTCAAGCTGAAGACCAGAGAAGACGCAAAGCTGCTGGCCACTAGAGAGTTCTCACCTCTACCAGTGCTCAGGCTGAAGGGGCGATTCGCCGAACCTCAGACTGTTCCCGACGGCATTGCTTGTCAGACTGCATCTGTCTCCACCAAACCTCAGACTGCTCTCAGCTCCTGTCTCCTCCCACCTTATAGTCCTCTCGAGTGCTGGGATTAAAGGCGTGGGGTCCAAAGTGCTGAGATCACCTTTGTGTGAGCTGTTTCTCTCTTAGGCTGGGATCAATTTTGGGTAGCTCAGGGTGAGCCTTGAACTCACAGAGACCTGTCTGCCTCTGTCTCCCGAATCCTGGGATTAAAGGCCCACCACTGCCCGGCCTCTATGGACAACTAATGTGGCTGCTGGGGTTGAAGGTGTGAGCCACCACTGCCTGGCCTCTGTGGCTAACTAGTGTGGCTAGCTTTGCACTCTGATCTTCAGGCAAACATTATATGTTGTATCATAAACAAAATAGGTGCCTTAATCTAGACCCTTTTGCTTTAAATAAGTGCCTGCCTCATTGTCTGATGAGATTATTGTGCTGATCAACAGTAAGAACCTCAAACTTGTGATTGAAATTTCTTTGTAAATCCAAGCCCTGTTTTAATGCATTCTCTAAGCAAGCCCCCCCCCCAACACACACAACACACTCTTTTGCCTTTTTATTTTTTAATCTTTTATTCTGGATGAGTGTCATCAACTTCTGATCCTCCTGCCTGTACATTCTTTGTATAGGCAATGCAGGCATGCACCACCAGGCCTGGTTTTATAACATGTTGGACAATGAATCCAAGGCTTTGTGTACAATAGGCAAGCACTCTCCTAGCCTAGATATATTTCTAGTTCCTCTTGCATGGTTTATAAACACTGGTTTATATAAAAAGTTCTTCTGGATTACTTACTGGGGCGCTCTATTTTTCATTCTAGTCTGCTTATTAATAGGTCAGTTTTATATTATACTAAAACAACAGAAAGGCATGATTCTGTAGAGGATTTTAACCTGTTAGAACTTTTCAAAGTTTATATTCCTCAAGAGCCAGAGATCATAGCTAATCATGCTGATCTCTGATTAGCGAGTGTTTTTTTGGCCTATGACAAAGGCTAGCAACAGGCTTAGTTTTTCTGCAACCTTCTGTTTAGACCATATGAGCAGTCTGTGGAGACTGACTTTGGTAGTTTGATGTGTGATGATTGACCTGAGAGTTTGATGTTTCCAAATGTCTTCCCTGCAGCCAGGGTTGTGTCTAGGGATACGTAGTGGGGTGAATTTCTGGTGATTTTGCTTTCTCTGTGTAGCCCTGGCTGTCCTGGAACTCACTCAATAGATCAGGCCACCCTCAAACTCCCAGGGACCCACCTGACCCTGCTGTGAGTAAACGCACGTGCCACCACTGCCCAGCTTCTGGTGATTTCTTGCAGGCATCCTGTAGGTGTTCTTGAGTGGTATATGAAAACATGTCTATAAAGCAGCTCACCACAGTTCAATATGGACACAGACAGACAGATTTACTCTATTTTATATTGTTCAAACAGACTTCAATTTTCACTCTTCCCTGACTTAAGAAAGCCTTCACATCTAGGAGAGAATCTGGGGACTTGTTTTCATTTAGCCAACTAATGGGGAAGTCTTGTTGCAACACTCTGACAAGACCTGGTAGTGTGATTACAGTATGATTACACTCCATGCTGCCAGACTGGCGAACACCATGCAAAAGCTGCTTTGGACTTAATATCAAAGTCATTCATTCAGTCAGGTAGTGGTCAGCCACCTCTCTCTCTCTCTCTCTCTCTCTCTCTCTCTCTCTCTCTCTCTCTCTCTGTGTGTGTGTGTGTGTGTGTGTGTGCATGTGTGTGTGTGTGCGCGTGTGCGTGCACATGTGTGCATGAGTGTGTGTGTGTGTGTGGACATGTGCTGCATGCTATTTTCAGAGGACAACCTCAGTGGCCACCCTCCTTTGAGCAGGTCCTTGGATTAAGCTTACTAGCTGGCTGGCAAGCCCTACAAATCTTCCTGTCACAGCCTTGTCAGTGCTGGGATTACAAGCATGTACCAGCCCTTTCCTCTTTTATAAGTTGATAATTCTGACCCGTGCTTCTAAAATGTCCCCATTAGAAGGGAGAAATTCAATGGGTTATGTTAGCTCATTCTGAAATTCAAAGAGAAGTATTATGAAGTAATATGTTTGCGATGTGATCATCAGTACTGAAGATGTTATGGAAGAAAAGGAATGAAAAATGGATTGCTGTTCATTTTATAAGCAGCTACCCATAATATGGCAGAAGAGGGTCTCATTTCTTTCCTAAATAGATACCAGTTGGCATCCGCGCTTCAGATACACTAGGTAAATTGTTCAAAGAACATGCAGTATGATTAAAGCGATTACCCACCAGTGAGTCAACAGATGTGTTGTGCCTTTGTTCATCTAGCCAGCTTTTGCTAACAGATACTATACGCATATTCTCATGTTACCAAACAATTACAATGACAGGGTCTGACCTTGTCAGTTACAAGTATTTTGTTGTTGGAAATTGAAAGTAAAGGAAACAATCACAGGACATTTGTTTGTTTGTTTGTTGTTTTGATAAGTGGAGTGTCCTGGTAGCTGTGTGCTTTCTGTCGAGAATTTTCTTAGAATTAAAAACAGTTGATGTTGGCCTGGAGTTGTCTCCTTTTCTATTCCTCATGAACTACTGTGTTTTTTACTTTTAAAACCTTTTGTTGGGGCAATGCATGCAAAATATGTGCAATCCATAGGTAGTGTGAGCTTGTAACTGCCCTTACTAGAGATGGTAAGGCTTCCGGGAGAGGGAGAGAGGAGAGGAGAGCCAGAAGGAAGGTCCTCGTTCAGCATTTCATGTTTGGGGAAAGACAGAGTGAAGCTGGCATCCAGTGGGCATCATGGGCATTTATTTGGCCCCTATTTTCTGAAGCAAAATGGCCTATGACTTGGGAGACACTCTGTTATTTTATGTCATGATTCTCGTCTGATTGCTGTAAAATTAGTCATTCATACTCGTCCTCCCTATTCCAATAAACTGATCACTCTTCATCGTTCAAACTTTTCTAGTCTTTGCCAATAAGCATTAATTCTACATAATTTGTGATCTTACTGTATTATGATTATAATAAATAACATAATCATGTTATTATGTTAACTAAACGTATAATAAATGATAACAATGGCTACCCTTTCAATAGATATGGTTATTGCATCTCAACCCTGTCACTTTGCCTCTGTGGTATTGACCACACAAGACACTGTCACTGAGGTACATCCCAAAAGGTCATATTATATTCTGTCAGTTTAGGTCCTTCCTGGTTAGCAACTGAAAGGAAAAAGTTTTGATTACTGAGGTTGGTACAACTGGCTAAAATGCTTCCTGACATTACTACATGTACCTATGTTAGCTCTTTTTCATTATTATCAAAAAACAAAAACTAGAGTTGGCTTCTTATATTCCCATATATATAAAATACTTACAATTTATGACAATTGGCCTCTAAGTCCTTAGAGGAAACGGAAGCACATATTTGAGCATAGTTAAGGCCACTGGACTCACAGTAGGACCATACACTGGACCAAACAATAACAATAGCCCCTTCTTCTCCCTCAGTCTGAGAGCTTCTGTGTTCTTGACTGGAAAACACAATCTTCCTTGTGAATAAAGTTATAGTTAGTAACTTTTAATTCAGAATTTTAACTAGACTCATACATTTCAGATTATCTCATACATAGATTACAGTTACCATCTGTAGTAGGTTACATTATTAACGTAAGTTCACAGACAAACTGTGGCCTCTAACTCCAGATGATAGTGAGACTATACAGCCAGAGGCACTCACACTATATATTGTGGGTCAGTTCCCAAAACTTTACTAATAAGCCATTTAAAATGCTCTTAAGAGCTTTATGTAGTGTTGTTATGTTATTCTGCACATTATTTTTCGGTGAGATCTCAAAGTCATCCACATACCACTAATATATAAACTGTCGGTAAATTGGCACGGCTCTGCTTGACCTTCCATAACAATCTGCTAGCTTATTCAATGAGTTCTAAAACAGTTAAATTCGTGAGCGCACTACATGAAAAGGCAGAAAATTGGGCGTGTAGGGGAGCAATAGCACATGAAGAAACTCATTTCAAACAACTGTTACTGATCAATGATAACGATACTTGGTTGGCTGGCTTAGACTGAACTGTTAACTGCAATGAATACCAATACATCTGGTGTATTAGCAGAGAGAAACTGTCCCTAGTCTATGCTGATGTGTTAATGTCCTCAGTCAGGAGGATAAAAATCTTGTGGAGACCACTCAGATCAGATTTAACAGGTCGAGGATCGTGTCTCCCACAGCTTAGTGCCATCTTTGCGTCATTCAATTACGCGACAAGTCAGGTTTATCTGGAGATGGAAGCGGTAGGCCTAGTTGCAGGCTTGACTGCGAACAGAGTGCTCACAGATAAGAGAAGGTCAAATCTACAGACCTCTCACATCTAAAATTGCCTTCCAAAGTATTTGGGGAGCAAAAAGCGGACCAAAAACGGATGTGAGATGTGTGTGTGTGAGTGTGAGTGTGTGTGTGAGTGTGTCCCCTTTACCAGTCCCACTGAGTGTGATTTTTATTGAGTTTCACTGAGAAGATGTTGAAGTAAGTGAATGAGGGGGTGACGCTGGCGACTTTGCTGACGTGTTATGTATAACGTGTGGTTCTCAATCTCTTGCCCTCACGAATGCGACTATCAGGAAGTGAAAGTCTCTGCCCTGGATGAGAGCATCAGTTACCTCACAGAGATTAGAGTGATAATCCTACGTGGTTTTGCTGACGGAAGAGATAGCTTTCTTCTTCAATTTTTAAAAAAATACATTTTTTGTGTGTGGCTTATGGGGATCATACGTGTGTGCCCATTTGCTTGTACACATCCTGCACATGTACGGAAGCCAGAAGACAACTGTTTTCTGAAAGTACACATTTAGAATGCTCCGGGGCTGGCTAGAAAGTAAAGGACAGTGAACAAGTGCAGTGGGAACCCCGTGGTGTGAGCAGGACCCCTGATGCTGGTGCTGCCGGAATGTGATGAGCCAACCTTCATTTTGCATCTTGCATAGTCCAGGGATGCAGTAGCTGCTTAGTGGGGGAAACGAGAAATGAACTCTGGCAGAAATTAAGGATCCCCAAGCCTGTGAGTGCAGCAACCATTAGGTAGAGGTGAACTAGATACTAGATAAACATGCTTTGTCAATGAAAGGCAATGCCACACATCTGTGCTGTCTTGAAAGGGAAGAATGTGTTCCTGGGAGTCGTAACTACAACTGACTCTCGATCAGATTTACTCTCTGAGTTCACACATATTAACTAAGGCACAGTGGAAGAGTTCAGCCTGGGCATTGACTATAAGAGGTATCCAGTTTGATGATTGCTAGCATGTGGAGGAGTCCTTGCTAGAAGCACTTGCCTTCAATGGAGGCCTCAGAGTACCTGTCGATGAGCTGATCAGCAGTAGACACTCATAGTAAAGAAATGGTAAGCATCACAGCACACAAAGAGCCACAGTTGGCACATTAGGCTGGGTGGGCCAGACCCCACAATCTGAATTCAGTGCTATGTCTCAGAATGGAAGGGATCACTTGCATGTAGCAACAGAGACACAGATCCCAGGTGAAATTTAAATGACTACACATTAGATAGTGTAGCTTTATAAAAATGGCCACCTAATTTTGAAAAAAAGAATCCACTCTATAGAAGAAAAAAATTAAAACTAAAATGGATAGGTTTAATAGCAGATTGATTTAGGTGGATTCATGAAATAGAATAGAGACTGGAAGATCATAGCCTACAGAGAGACAAAGGAGAAAATTATGAAAGCAGGACCATGGAAAGTATTAGCAAGCAGGGTAAACAATTGCAACAGAACCGTGATACCATACGGAGGAAAATGTGGTTCTGAGTTGTTTCATAGAGGACAAAAGCCTCTGCAAGTGACAGAACCCCAAGGAAATACAGAGAAATCTTTCTAGTAAGGAATTTTAACTTTACTAGGAACTGGTAAGTCACCAAGCTCTCCCTCCCAAAACGTTATGGATGAAATGAGTAAGTCAACATGAGTGTTGACTCATCACATACATTATATGGATTGTTGTGCGCCAGCAACTCAGAACGTAAACCCTGGGCTGCAAGTCACGTGCTAACAAATGCCAAAGAACATGTAATGTTACATATCAAATGTAGCAAATCGTATTCTCTGATTATGCAGTCATTGATTTAGGAGGAAGCAACCAGAGAAACCCTTTCTCAACAGAGAAAACTCTGCCGAGGGCCCAAAGAGTCCAAGAAAATAATTCAGGTCTGAATGATAGCAATAAAGTTTTTCAACTGGAAGCAGTGGAAACCGAGGGCGGCGATCCCAGGGAAATTTGCAGTCTTCTTCTATGTTTCAAGGGCAAACAAGAACAGCTGAAACATGCACATCTGGTGGGGTGAAGGGCATGCTTGAAGCCGCGGGAGTGAATGCAGCTCACTGCAGCAGCTCACTTTTAGCCATACTGGAGGTTTCCAAGATCTCAGCCAGAAAAAGTTATCTGTGTTCATGGAGCAGGTGGCCTAGGAGGAAGAGAAAGGGTGGGAAGGCTCTGCCCAGAGCCTGTAGTGCAACCGGCTCATGCTTTGCCGTCTCTGTCCTTTTCTGTCAAGAAATGGGAAAGCCCCAACAAAGCCAAGTTTTTAATCTTTCCCTTTTGGTGTGTGTGGGTGTGTCTGGTGTGTGTGTGTATGTGTGTGTGTGTGTGTGTGTGTGTAGGGGTGGTGATGGGGTGTTGTGTATGATGTGGTGTATGTGTTTCTGTAGTATGCCTATGGTGTGTGTGTGTGTGTGTGTGTGTGTGGTATCTGTGTGTGTTTGTGTGGTATCTGTGTGGGTTTGTGTGGTGTATGTGGTATGTGTCTGTGTGGTGTGTATCTGTGTGTGTATGTGTGTGTATGTGTGTGTTAGTTGTGTGATGTGTGTCTGTTGCTAGAGATCAAATCCAGGGCCTCAATGCCGCTTATGCTGAGGCGAGTGCTCTCAGCAGTGAGACTGATCCTCAGCCTGACCAGTAAGAGCAGGTTCACTCTGGGACACACACTCTCTAAGTCTGCTTGCTCTCTGAACTTCTGGAGTCCCCTGAGACCGTAGAGAGGGTCCATGAGATCAAAGCTAGCTTCACAGTAATCAGTTGTCATCTTTTCTCCTTCCATCTTCAGTGCTGACATCTTGTGCTGGTGTTAGAAAGCAACAGAGCCAGGCGGTGCTGGTGCAAGCAGGCCTTTGATCCTAGCACTGGAGAGGCAGAGGCAGGGAAGCTCTGTGCGTTTGAGGCCAGCCTGGTCTACACAGTGAGTTCCAGGATAATAGCCAGAGAGACCATGTCTCACAAAATCCAAAACAAAACCAAAACAAACAAACAAAAAGCAATGATTGGCCAAACTTCTGGTGTCTGAGGACGGACTGTGGCAGGGCCCCCAACTGTGAGGACACTAGTGGGTACTAGGGAATTCTTTATCACTGTGGACTCCCAGCTTTCAAAACAAAGTTAGTGTCATTTAACAAAGCAGTGAAAGCTCCAGGCCCCGGAATACATGTCCTTGTACTGTCCTGGTGATGAAATGGGAAACACATGTAAAATACCCTTGCAGGTAAGAAAGAGCCACCATTGCATGGGCCTGACTCTGGGTTTTGTAAAGCAATTGACAGGTCAGCTATGGGCGTTCAGTTGTTTGGTAGACTTTCTTATCTAAACTAAATGAAAGGAGCCTGTCACTTTAAAGGAGGCAAGTATCTCCAAGAATAAAATCCGGGCTACAGAGCACAGATTTAGCAAGTGACTTGCAACACAAAGACCCACTTTTGTCTGTAGTGTGTGGTGCTCTGTGGCCTGACATTTGCGCCCCTGTCCTGTGTTGGGGGAGCTGCCTGCTGCTAGACAAGACTTCAATCACACCCTTCCTCTTGGTTGCTAGACCTCAGAATCCTACAAAACAGTCACAGAGGTTAGAGCAAGACGGAGAAAAATCATCTTAGCGGATATTCTTACAGTCCAGAAAGGAAGAAAAAAAAAAAAGAACTGCTAATAATATTAAGCCTCTTTGAAGCAAACTTTTTGAAAGGCAAAGCAGTTCAAGCAACCCCACACTGTGAATGTCTGTGATCCCTACCTTTGGTGCGAGTATCACTGAGCAGAAAGCCTGTGCTGTGGCTCTCTGGCTCTTTCACAAAGATATTCAGATGCCATGCTTTTGCAGAAAATCTGTGTTTGGAGAAAAAAAATTACAGATTTTTGCTGCAATCAAAAATAAAAGTCGAGAAGGGATGAGACAGAACGTCGGACAGGTGGAACACAATCCAGAAAACAGGTCTGGTGGGTGTTGCGCTTTGCAGTGTCTCATTAAAGAAAATGAGTCAAGGCTGATCTAATTAACTACACAGATTGAGTGCATCCTACCTGCAGAGCAGGCGGCCATGGCCTTCTCTTGCCAGTCCCAGCTGTTTGCTTAAACTGTTGCTATGAGTCACTCTGAGAAAGAGCCTTTAAAAAAAATAAGTAAACAAACTACTTGAAATCTTCATCGTCTACCTGCTAATCACCTAGAAGAAGCATTGTAATTATATATACCTGGAGGCCCTGGGCCTCTGCAGACCTGTGGTGGCCTCGCAGGGCTGGTCACTTACAGGATGGATGGCCCTGGGAGTTCCCTCTCAGTTGGCCCCCTGGCTGTTCCCGGATCCCCTATCCTATAAAAAGCACAAGGAAGCTGATTGCAGACTGATTGCAGTTGAGAATTCTGATCCCACTCTTGGTCAATCAATCAATCATTCAATCAATCAATCAATCAATAAAATAAAATAAAAGTGGAGAGCGGAAAGCATGGGTTCCTTGACACCTAACCCTTCGGGAAATCCTGCTGAGTTTATCTTGTAAAATAACCATTCTTATGCTTGAGCAGAGCGTGGCCTTCCATTGACAGTCAGATTGGGTCTGAGGCAACCTGTTTCATTTTTGCAGGGCTGGTTACTCCTAAAAACAGGGAGAGGGCAGTGACGGCCCTCTCACCAGGTTTAGACATTTGTTGCTCCGTGGGTACTTGGCTCATGGTACCCCAAATGGCAGTAATTGTGGGCCTTATCATCCACTGATATGATGCTGTGTTTCTCAAGTGTTGATTAGTCTTGACGTCTTCCCAAGCCTGGGTTTCCTGGCCTCTAAAATGGGGAGTTAGTAGGCAGGAGAGTGCTAAACTTTTTTCTTGTTTTCCCTCTTCCCTGCTGTTCTTTTCTGATAAGACCGAGTCAACCTCCCAGGACCTTGTGTGGCTACCCCGAGAGAGAAGTGTCCTTCACAGGACTGTGGTCCCCTCCCTGCTCTTCCTCCTCTTGTCTGAGCAGCTTCCCCCCACCGTTACCGCTCTGGCTCTGCAGGAGGTTGCTACATCAAAGCCCTGAGAAGGGTCAGGCCTTCCTGGAATTCCCGAGTGACCCTGGGCTGGCTGCTCGATTTGCCCCCCCCCCCCCACCTCGCTGTGTGCTGGAAGCTCCTGCTCTGAGGGAAGGGCGCTGGGCGCAGAGTTGAGCTGGGGAGAAACCTGAGCAGAAGGGATCTGCTTGGGGTCCCTGTCCAAAGCCCTGCTATGCTTTCATTTCCTTTGGGGATCCACAAAGGGTGAAAAGAAGACAGTCGGATGGGTCATATCGTAAAGGTGGTAAAAAGCCGTGTGTCTTACACAGCCTAGCAAACAAGGCAACCCTCAAAACCAGATAACAAGATACACAGTCAAGGGAAATAGGTGCAATACAATACCAGACTGCAAACAGTGCTTCCTTTTGTGTTTGCAGTCGGGCCCTGCCTGGGTTCTTCACCTCTCTCTCTCTCCCTCCCTCCCTCCCTCCCTCCCTCCCTCCCTCCCTCCCTCCCTCCCTCCCTCCCTCCCTCTCTCTCTCTCTCTCTCTCTCTCTCTCTCCCTCTCCCTCTCTCTCCTCTCGTTCTTTCTCTCTCTCCCCCTCTCTCTCTCTCATACCTGAGATTACAAGCATACAAATGCACAGCCCACCCCACCTCCCAATTTTGTTTTGTTATTTTGACTGCAGCTATGGAGTTATGACAAAGAAAGGCATCTATCTCTAATCTATCTCTAATCTATTTCTCTATTGAAGCTGTTTTTCCCTCAGCCCAGTGCCAAGATTTTTTTTTTTTTTTTTTATAATTTGGGTTTTCAATGAGTCTTACACGGGTTTAGAAGAAACAGCTGAATTTTCATTTTTAGAGAAAGAAACCAAATTGTCTCAGGTGGAAATTTTCACTTCTTCAGAGAAAAGAGGATGCGGCGCGGTGAGTTGTGCAGGGGTGTTTCAAACTGAGGGCACCTGTGCACACAGGCTCCCACCTTGGGGGTTTGTGGGCTTGGAGCTGTGCCACGTAGCCCCTCGCTTCCCCGCCTGCGGGCTCTGTGTTGGGGTCCGTGACCTGCACGGCTCTGTGCGGTCAGGCGCTGGCTGTCCTCACTTCAGAAACTGAGCCACGGTGTGGTGAGGTGGCCATAGCTCAGGGTGACACAGCCTGTAAGAAACAAAGCCCGGGACTCAGACCCAGGCCACTCTGACCCCATTGCTTCCCCACAGTTGCACAGTGCACAACAGGCTAAGATTCTAGTAACTAACAGCAGGAAGTTTTCAAGTTAGAGTTTTCCTTGAAAGATTTATTTATTTATTTATTTATTTATTTATTTAATGTGCGGTGGTGTTTCACCCGTGTATTTTCTGTGTGAGGGTGTCAGATTCCCTGGACCTGGAGTTACAGACAGTTGTGAGCTGCCATGTGGGTGCTGGGAATTGAACCTGGGTCCTCTGGAAGAGCAGCCAGTGCTCTCAACCATGGAGCCATCTCTCCAGTTCCAGATTTTTTTTTTTTTTTTAATCCAGGGTGGAGATTAATCAGGGAACCAAGTTCAGATATGATTACAAGCCAACACGGGCCTCTTTAGACTTTTTTGTTTGTTTGTTTGTTAACTTATTCTGTGTCAGCCGGTCTCCTACCTCAGTCCCCTGTCCTCTTTACTCTCAGGTCCCAACCCAGTCCCCGCAGCCACCTCTGCTGCTAGGCTCTCTTCTACTTTTCATTAAGGAAAATAAAAAACTTCAGATGGCTTTAAACTTACATGCTGCCTTTTATTCTTTGCCTTGTGAATGGGGTTAAAGAACAAAAAGAAGTTTGGGGTCCAGGGCTGGGTCTTTTACAGCCCAAATGGACTTTCAGCTTGGATCTTTGTTTTCTGACTCTGATTGTTCTGAGCCTGGTGACATTCGGGGCCATGTGTGGGTGTGGAGGGCCTCCTGCCGACCAGCCTCTTGCCCTTACCCCTACCCTGCGCTGCCAATGGGCCCACAGCCACCTTGCTTGACCCATCCTTTGCTTTGAAAGGGTACCAGACAGTTACTTGAGGGCGCAGGGGCTGGTGTTTTGACAGCCCTGGAAGCCATCTTGGGTCTGGGGTGCTTGTGGTGTGCAGCAAAACAGGATGTTTGGGGTGGGCCTGCCTGCAGGCTGTGGGGTTGTGGCAGGGTGGGTGCCCCGACTCTGCTCCTCACTTCCCTCACCTTCACACCAGTCCGTTTTCTTTGTGTATAGGCTCGTCACACTGGGACCTGTGTGGCTTCTCTCCCCCACAGATGCTCAATAGCCACACCTCTTGCCACCTCCACGTGGGTCCCATCTGCCTCTGTCAAAACATCACAGTACAGATTCCCTTGTTTTGAACACTTAGCAAGGCCCGGGCCGAAGCCCGCTTTATACTTTCCTTTTGTATGCCAGGGTCTTTGGCGCTGGTCCCGTGTCCCACCCACCCCACCATCTTTCGTCCCTCTCCAGAGTCTATGTGTGGGCTGAGGGAGTGGGAGGATCCAGCTTTGCAGCCATCCCCACTCTCCTCCCCCACCCCACCCCATCCCCTCTCCTCCCAAGGGGTCCGTGAAGACTTCGGCGGCCTGCTGGCTGCTTGTTTGACTGAGCCATCTGAGCAGTCCGGGGGCAATCAAGATAATAAATGCCACCCTTAGGAAGCTGCACAGCCTTAGCCGGCGTGCCCGGGAGACGGGACCTGAAGGCAGGGTGGGACATCTCATCCACTTGCGCGCATCTGGGTGGGAAGCTTCCCCTTGGCTCCTACTGGGCCCTATTAAGGTCACTGTCACTTTTGGTTCCCAAGTTCTGTTGCACCCTTTGGGAGTGGGGAGGGGGGTTGATCCCTTAGACCCGGGGGTGCTGCAAGGAGGTTACTACTGTTTGTAGTTTGACCTAGTTTGTTAGGCCACTTTCGTCCATGAAGAACCACTAACCACTGTCTTCTCATCAGATTCACCAAAAGGTCATAGCTTGCTTCACAGAGCCTGAACAGATCTCAAAGATGCTATGGCGATAATACAAAAGGTGGTCCTTGCTTTCTTCTCGATTGCCATGACAAAACCCAGCTTGAAAAGGAAAGGGTTTATTATGAATCACCAGTAGAGTCCATTAGTGAGGGGAGCCAGGAGCTCAAGGAAGAGACCAAAGCGGAAGCCATGAGGGGCTTGCTGGTTTGCTCAGCCTGCTTTCTTATAGAACCCAGAACCACCCCTGCTGAGGGTGCCAGCAGCCACAGTGGGCAGGCCCTCCCACATCAATCATTAATCAAGAAAAAGCCCTCAGGGACACACCCACAACCACTCTGATAGAGGCAGTTCCTTCACTGAGATTCCCTCTTCCCAGGTGACAATAAGAACTAAGGGGTGCAGATAGCCATGTCATTACCGAGCATTGGCTAAGGGTTGTGGATGTTATGAGTATTTATTTCTGCATGTATTGTTCTGTTTACTTGCTTGTTTATTTAGAAACAGGGTCTCGCTGTATAGCACTGGCTGACCTGAATGAAACTCAGGATGATGACCAGGCTGGCCTTGAACTCACAGAGTCTCTGCTCTGTCCCGTGTCTGCTCCCAAGTGCCAGGACTAAGGGCGTGAGCCACTAAAGCCGGCTCATGGGCCTGTTTCTTTAGTACTTTACTAATATCATAAACACCATCCTCTCCATTTACAGTTGAGGAAGCAGAGTTGAGCAAGTAGACAGGGTTCCAAAGGAAGCCAGTCACACAGCCACTGCAGGCGCCTTGCTGGGGAAGGGCATGGAAAGGAGCCGGGTGACAGTCACCAAAGGCCGAGAAGTGCTTTCAGGAGGGTGAAGAAGTAGTGTTTGTGTTGGTCATTTCTGTAACAAAAGTTCCATCTCAGAGACATTGTGCCCCTGGGGCACACCAATGCTGTTGTACTGTGATGACAGTGAACGCCTGCAGAGTGTAGGGTGCCCACTGTGTAGGAATGGGAACAGAATCTTGAGATGCAGCCCCCCCCCCCCCCCGCCTTTAGAAAGTGAAAGTGTGCCGGTGTAGGATGTTGCTGCTGAGTGGCTTCAGTCATTGAACCATGAGCAACAACAGCAGCAACAACAACAACAACACACACACACACACACACACACACACACACACACACACGCACATGCACACACACGCACACACACACACACACACGCACACACACGCACACACACACACACACACACACACGAATGCAAACTCGGTGCTCAAGAGCCACAGTCGGCCCGTGTCTTATGTCGTGTTGTCTCCCCCCCCCCCCACCCCACCAACTCATCCCCCCTCCATCCCCCGCCCCACACTGCTGAAAGGAGACCTCGCTGAGGAGAAGCTTTGGAAAGGAAGAACCTATTTAGTGGGAATCCTCATTACTTTCCCTTTCACACCCCTCCCCCTCCAGCCTTTAAAAGTGATAATTGCTCCAAAGCTGGTGGAAAGTAATTTGTATTGGTAAAGCTCCGGTGATTCTCCCAGGAGTAGTGTTGTCCACTGGTGGCTTCTGCTTAATTATGGGGGTGTGAGCACTGTGGCAGCCGGGCCCCCCAACCAAGCCAAGAGCCTAGGACTTGACAGGGGAAAATGACTTCCCCCGATTTTGTTAGGCAACAACAGGAAGCTCAGAGAACCTGGATGTTTGAGCTTTGCCTTCTAGATCAAAGTGTGAATCAGTCCAGCACAGCTGGGGCATCTGGTGCCTGCTGGCCCTGGCCTTGGCATTTCACATACCTTTACTTGAAGGCGGCCACAGCACCATCTGCAGCAGAGTCCTAAGAGGTTTGGGCATACTACCATGTGCCCTCTACACAGCCCTCCAGGGCGCCCAGTTCTCCCTCCTGTTTTCCAACTGAGGGAAGATGAGGATGGGATGATGTGCCAGAGCCCACTGCTTCCAAGCAGCAGCAGTGACTCTCAGACTTGTAGCAGGGTGTCGGTGGGTGGAGTCCGTATGTCCTGTCTGGGAAGGCAAGCTGCCCCTCTAGACTTTCAGAAGCGTTTGTAGGCGCACAGCCTTGGGAAGTCATCACTTTCTGTCTGTTGACAATGGAGACAAATGGAGTTGCCCAAGGCTCCGATGCCAAGGCTTCAAGCATGGTCTCACATCTCTTATTTAATTGCGTCTTGCACGCAGGTGCTCGTGCAGGCAGACGCACCTACAGCTGCTTAGATGGAGATAAACAGATCTAACAAGTTGCCCCTCTGTCTGCCAAGTGCCTCTGTTAACAGGACAGGGTACCCAGATGGAAATGTCGAGATTTTAGACGTCCAAGTTCGAATGCTAAACTTGGGACCGACCGGGACAGACCTACCGAATTCCACAGCTGGCCCGGTTCCCATCCTGTCTTCCTGGCCACAGATAGAAAATGAAAACACACACCAGTCAACCCTAGTCACGTGTGAGATTTCTCTGTAGGGTCTTTCTGTTGTATTTAACAGGGGTAATAGTGGCAGGTGTAGAAGGGAGGGGGCACCTGAGGAGTGTGTATGGGAGGTGGGTGGCATTTGCTTGTTTTGGGTTTCTCCTAAGCCAAGGTGGGTGTTCTTACCAGCAAGCCAGGGACCTGAGAAGGTTGACCTTTGTGTTGGTGTTGCTTGTCATCCTGTCTGTGACATGGGAAAGGTCTGTCAGACGGGCCGGGACGTCTGCCTTGCAGCACAGGGCTCCCTCTTGAGTGTGCTTGATCTTGATGCCATGCCCCCAGCTCCCAGAGAAGGGAAGCAGGAGTCTACCTCACGCTTCCATTTGGGTAGGAGGAACCGAGTCCAGTAAAATGTCCTTAATGCGGAGCCTTTTTGACTGGGGGAAAGGGTTTGTAGTGAATGAGTCAAACCCAGGAGAATCTGAGAGCAAGAGGCACTGTGACAAACTGCAGGTAAGATGACACGCTCGGTACTGCCATTCTTTGTGACGCTCCCGACAGCCGGCATGGATAACCTGAGCGATGGAGAGGATGGTCCCGCCATCAGCACACCGGCAGAGCCTGTGTGGGCCTCAGTGGCCATTGCTGCCATGCTCTCTCCGAAGCCGGGGTGGGTGGCTGCATCTGGAGGTGGGGGCCTCCCTTCTCCCTCCCTTCCCTTCTCAGGTACCTGTCAGGGTCTCATCGGCCCTAGCTCTGATGTCTGTCTCTTGGTTGCTCTCTGGGCGCCACTTCAAGAAACCTCAGGTGGCAGGCGTCCCTACGGTTGGGTGCCCATACTGGTCTCTGTCTCAGTCCAGGTCACAGTGGCAAGCAGAAGCAGCAGGGAGATGAGTGGGGCAGGATGGTGGGTGTCAATGCCAGTCCTCCTTATCCACTCACCGAACCTGAGACTCGTCGTAGTTGGGTGTGGTGGCACTTGTCTAATCTCAGCGGGCTGAGCAGAGGATTGCAAGTTCAAGACTAGGTAGCATGACTTCTCTTAAAACACATATACTATACATAGCCCCGCCCCACCCCACATCTCAGTGTGCACCTGTGGGTGTGGACAGGCTCTCTTTGCTACGACAATAGCATAACCAAGATTACATTAGCAGTGTCCTTTTCTAACAGGGCAACTTACATAGGGCAACAGTGTTATTTGTTTGTTTGTTTGTTTTTAGTAAAAAAAAAATCTTTGACTCCCAGGAATAACACATCAATTGTAGATGACAAGCTTTGCCTATACCCTAACATGATGACAGTAGCTAAACATTTCAGTGCATTTCTTTCTAGGCCTTTTCCTCTTTGTCCCCTTTTATCCAGAAAGTGATTTCCCCTACAGCCACGTCTGATAAAGCTGTATGGTCTGCTACAAAGCTGAAACCCTCCCCGTGGGCATAGCCACAATTTGTATTTGCTATAGAGGTCACTGCCCCCACACCCAGGCATGGGTCTGCCTTCCTGTGGAACACAGATGATGATGGCAGCCGCAACAGCAGCCGTGGGGTTGCCAGAGGTGCAGCAGGGTCCCACCCAGGTCAGGGAGCTCTTGGAAAGGGAGAGGCTTTCTGGCTTTTGGGTTCTGAGAGCATTCCTCTGGTCCATCTGCCATCTCCCCTGCTGTGGGGTTCCTCTCTCAGTACTCACAGGGAACAGAAAGGCACAGGTGTACATGTGAACGCCCCTTCATCAGCACGGTGTAGAGCTCTGCACCCTGGTAAGGCTCTGCAGCCGCCGAGACACACATTGAGATAGAGTTTGTGATCCTCCTGCCTCAGCTTCCTGAATTGCTGGGGTTGCAGGCTTGAAGCACCAGGCCCTGTCACCGTCACATGGTCTTACACTTTTTATTTAATTTATTTATTTATTTATTTATTTATTTACTTACTTACTTACTTTTTAGCCAGCTCCACTGGGGTTTACAAGTCTCACCTGCGGTTCTGTAAACTGATCTTTGAAACGTATCTAAGACAGACAGCATTATGGAGGGGCTCGGAGTGGCAGGGTGGGGCATCTGGCTGTCGTTTCTGCCACTCGGTAGCCTAGTGACTCGTGGAAGTCACTGTTCATTTGGTTGCGGGAAGCACCGATGGGAAACCTGAGGCTCAGTACATGGATGTTGATTGGTACGGGTGCCGGGTTCCCTCTTCTCCCCTACGTTGTGCCAGCCCATGAGGGTCCTCGGGCATCCTCGCCACTCCCCAATCTTCTCCGTACCCGCAACAGCGCTCATGTTTGTGTGCATTCCCACACTCACTGTCTCTTCCTGCCTGGACACTTGTTTCCTGCTGCCCTTGCTTTCCGCGTTCCAGATTGGTTTTATCTGCAAAGATACCCTCCCTCTCCAAATGGAGACTCGGTTCTTGGGAAGGTGGTGAAGCTGTGCTCATGTTCATCCCTTGTTTCCTTCCACGGCTCAGCCCGTCACCACGCAAGCTGTTTGATCCAGCGTTCGTCGACTTGGACAGAACTGAGCTGTGTTGACGGGAGTGGGCTCGCCTCTGCCCAGTATCAGCAGAGCCAGGCAGTAGCTTGGAGTCCCGGCTGCGGCACTGGATTCCAGCTGTGGCTCATGTGAGCATCCCCCCTATAGTGATTGATGGAGGATGGCACATTGGAAGCTGCCACTCTGATCTCAAGCTCTGCAGTCCCCCATCAACTCTCCGCTTCTCTCATCTGGAGTGGCAGTGTGGGCCCTTTTGTAGCAGATACTTGGTTTATCCCAAGCTCATAGGCAACTTTTCGGATATCCTGACAGGCAGCTAAGGAGGGCCTTGAGAGATTGCAGAACAGATTCGGTCTTAGCCCTGGCTCAGTCAGAAGAACATGGCCAGAGCCTAGAAAAATAAGATGCAGGCTTCAAATCTCGTTCACGTCCAAGAAGACGGAAAGTATGAGTTGAAACAGCATTGAAGTGAATTTTGAAACTAGTAGGGAAAGTGTAAATAATCATGGTCATTTATTTAAAATTCCTAAAGAACAACTTCTTTGATTTTTCTAGGCAGGGTTTCTCTGTGTGGGCCTGGCTGTCCTGGAACCTCACTCTGTAGACGAGGCTGGCCTTGGTTCACCTACCTCTGCCTCCCAAGTGCTAGGACCAAAGAGGTGTGCCACCACCATTCAGCTAAATGTTGTTGCATTTTATTTTGTTATTTGTGTGTAGCCGTGGGGGAGGTGTGTGCAGCTGGTGTGTGTGTGTGAAGGTCAGAGGAAACTTGTAAGAGTCAGTTCTTTATTCTCTCCCTCCCTTAGCCATGCGGAGCTCAGGGACCAAACTCAGGGCACAGAGCTTGGCTGCAAGTGCCTTCACCCACTGAACCATCTTGCCAGCCCTGCCTGAGAGCAACTTTTAAACCGTTGATTCTAAGTCTGCAGTTGTCTGAGAAGGTGAATGCTGCCTCAGCGTGGAGTCTGCTCCTTTCCATTTAAAAAGTCTCTTTACTAAACATGGGGAAGAAAAGTGGTGCCTCTGAGCCCAGAGCTGAACGTGTGCGGTTTCAGGGTATTGATGAAGGCTACATGCGCCTGGCCCATGTAGCCTGGCTATTAGAATCTGTACACCGTGTTCCCCTCAAGTCCCAGTGTGCGTGCTCATGGCAGCTGAGAACAAGGACCAGGCCAGGTCCCAGGAGGTGTGCAACATGCCGGGCTATAGTGGACAGGAAGGCGTCTGAGGTGTCACTCTCCCTTGCCCCTCCCAAAGGTCTGTGTTAGCAAACAGTTGGGCTATAAGAGGGGCAAGGAGCTTTTATGCCGTCTCTGAGACATAGGCCAGGAAGAAAGAATGGGGAAGGAGCTTCTAGACATGTCCCCTGTTTAATGTGGGGGCCACAGTGCCCCGACACATGGTATAAAATTCCAACTGCAGCCTCCTCAGATTCCCTTGTTATCAAAACTTATAAAATTACGAGGTTCAGAGAGTCAATTATATGCTCACAATCTTGGATTTCTCTCTACAAACACAAGAAAACAATCTTTTTAGTCCAAGTCCATTTTTATCCTTTGGGTTTTGTGAAGATTTGGCTCTAATTTACATAAACTTAAATCCACTCAAAGTGTACAGTTCAGCGGGTGCCATTATAGTGTATATGGTTGGCCATTTGTCAAAACCGTCAAATCACAGAGCATTTTCACCAGCCAGGCCCAGTCCCTCCTCTCAGGTAGTGGTAGACTTTCATCATTTTTCCATGGATTTGCTAATTCTGTACATTTATGTAAAGGAAGTTGTAATATATATATATATGTATATGTATATATATATATATATATATATATTTAAAAATCTGGCTTGTTTCACTTAACATGTTTTTAGGTTCATCAACTGTATGCCAGTGCGTCATTATTTTCATTGGGTGAATAATATTCCTTATCATGTATATCTCGCCGTTTGCCTGTGTCTGTGGCCTTTGTGGTTTCCGATTTTTGGCTATCATATGCAGTTCTGCATATGAATATTTATATATAACTATTTGTGTGAATAAATGCTTTCAGCTCTCTTGGATCTTAGGAATAAAATTGTTGGGTAACGTAATTCATGTTTAACTTTTTGAGGAATTGTGAAATAGTTTTCCGTCTGTTTTGGATATTTTTTAAGCTTTAAAAATGAGCCAATTGAAAATAAAGTGAAGATAATACTGAACCAGAACATTTGTTGGGTGAAGACACAATTAACCGGGCCATTAGGGAAGGATAAATCAGTTAAGCAGGAGAACCTTTACCATTGGCTTACAGTATGTTTACATTTCAAGACGGAGACTGGATTTAAATGTGGGGTAAAGGCTTCCCCACAGGTTCCTGTGAAGACACCTTCCATTGGCTTACAGTATGTTTACATTTCAAGACGGAGACTGGATTTAAATGTGGGGTAAAGGCTTCCCCACAGGTTCCTGTGAAGACACCTTCCAATCCTGGTGATATAAAGGTTGAATTTTAAAGGTGACAAAGTTGACTGGGAACCTTGAGCACTGCTCCAGTTGGAAGCCTGAAGCATGGTCATTCTTAGAATGAACTGGACAATTTGGGGGGGGGGTGCAGAAAGTTCCTTAATGGTGTGGCTTCTTTTGATGGGCAAGGATTTTCTAAACAGGACAGCCCTTCCTGATGTTCACTGGTGAGCTTGTCTCAAGTGTGGGATTTGTGAGTGATTCAAATGGTGACCCAAGTAGTTAGTGTGTTCAGATGGCCCTGTGTGACCATTTCTGGCCTAAACACAGATGGCAGTGGCACATCAGAGGAGGGCCGGAAGGTGCTGTGATTTCTGTTTGTGTCTCTGAGGCCCTGTGCCCCTGAAGCTCCCTTCTCTGAGACACAGAGCTACTAGCACCTTCTTTACCAAGAGATTGGGAAATCCAAAGGAGACTGTGTTGGTGACTTTTCCTGAAGAGATGTGAACAGCTATCTTTTTACCCCAGACAGGGAACCCATGATGGACCAAAGAAATGACCCCCCCCTCCCCAAAGTACGACTTGCCAACCAGAGTGTATCTGGGATACTTATGGGAGTGTGGGTGAGAGGTCGCTTACAGGAACATCGGTGACACAAAGACAGCTGCATCACCAAAAGTGACCCCCACTGTGGCTGAAGCTCACAAAAGCACCCTCTGCCACCCTCTGCACAGCTCAGAGGCAGCAAAGAGGATGGGAATCTCAGTCCTGTAGCTGTCTTTATTATTTACATAAAGTCAGGAAGGGAGGGGCCTATGAGTCTTGTAATCACAGGGATTTCTGAGACTTGTAAGTTGTCTACTTCCAGAGTCTTAGTGTTTCCCTCTGGGATGGAATGTTCCTTTGTGAGGAAACTGCTTTGTAACCAGGGTGTGCGTCTCTCTGAAGCACATGGAGGTGCTGTGGTTCTTTTCTAGTTTTTGGCCCAAGTTTTTGTGCAACCTTTCCTTGGAATGGCTATTTTGTTGACTGCATGTGGTGTTAGATTTCTGAGACAGGACCTCACTCTTAACCCTTGAAAATGAAGGATTCAAATAAGACCTCTAGGCTAGATTTCCGGAATGTGATGGGGACTCTTCCTCTACAGTTACTTCTGCAAGCCCCAAGTCATAGAAGTTTTTAACCCACACCTCAGCTCAACTGTCTGAGCCCTGATGAGCACCAGTTCCCAGCACCTCCCCTGGGTCTGGGCAGTGTAGTTGCCCTGAGCCACAGACCTGTCATCTGGGTTTATGGGAGGTTAGGTTCATGGGGGCACTGGGGTTCTGAGTAGATTTAGGGTACAGGCCATCCTCTGGGAGTCCTATCTGAGGTGTGGCCCTTGATGGAGTTCTGGCAGGATGAAGGCATCTCATCTGTAGGGTCCCATCCTTTGGCCTCTCAGTCTTTAGGATAAAAACACTATAAACACAATCTCACTGGTTTTTCTACTGGAAGAAATTGGTCTTTCGTTTTAAAGACAATGGAAATAATTTAATGACATTTGACGCGTCCCTCCCAGGGTCTTATATTGTTGGGTAAATCCCATTAGGCTCCCATAGATTACCAGCACTCACTTCCGTCGAGGCCTGGCTCACTGGCTGGCCCTGGTCTCTTAAAAGCAGTTTTTACTGTTCCCAGTTTTGAAGTCATGCCTCACCACAAGTATGTTTCCTTCCTTCCGGGGTCACTTCTTGGTGTGAGACAAACTACAGAGTATTAGAGGATTGGAATGCAGAGTTTTTCAACTGATGGTCCTGGGGCCACCGGAGCCAGAGAGAGCTTGGGAGATATGACCGTGGCGAACATGTCACCATCTGTTGATCTCAGGAGTTCAGCTTTCAGTAGCTGTAGCCACACACATCAGGTTTCGCCTGTCTGCTTTCTCCCAAGTGCATTTCTGTTCCACAAGCTTTTATGTTCTTGGGCTATCTCCGTGTTTGTTGTTCTAGCATTTAAGATGTTTCTACTTTCTGATTGATCTTCTCTGGCTAGTCATCCATTTGATCACCTTTATAACATGGGCATTCAGATGTCGTAGCTTGAGGTATGTAGATAGATGACACTGTGCCATAGAAAACACGTTCTCCCACAAAGTTGCCTTAACACGGAAGTAGGCTGCCCGTGGGCAGTAGGCACGGTGAGTGACAGGCACCTGTGAGGCCATTATTACCGTTTCAGCGAAATCCCAGGTTATACTCACTGGGTATTCATGGAAGTCATGCATGTTGGCTGTAGTGAAACGTTCTCAGTGTGGGACGTGGCCTTGATGGCTTCCAGTAGGCCAAACTGGAACGGAACGGAAGCCGTACTGACAGGGTGGTCTCCCGTTCTTGCACTGAGCTTTCTGCACGTTGATCCTAACACAAAGCCAGTGCAGGGAAAATCTTCCCCTCACTCAGCAGAGAAGCCGGAGTTCGGGAGAGTAGGCAGTCATTTACTGAAGGTTATACACAGTAGCAGATAGGACCAGAAAGGACACCTGGGTTCTTGACCTTCCAATCCAGTTCCTGGCCCAGGAGCCTCCAGTCCTGACCGCAGATTAATTTTGCTCTCCTGTCTCTCTCTCTCTCTCTCTCTCTCTCTCCAGAAGACAAGAGTTTCAAAACTCTCTATGCCGAGTCCTTCCTTCCCTGGAGAGGGCATTTATTCCTTGGGGCAGCATGCTGCATAGCAGCAGCCTTTCTGGTCTCTCTGGCCGTCTCTAGCCAGTGTCAGCCTCTGTGCCTTTGGCCTGGGCAGCTGCTCTGATGCACTGTCCCCAGGTTTTAAAGTCCCGTCCATCAGAACCCCCAACTGAAATCTGTTTTGCTTTTTTTTTTTTTTTTTTTTTTTTGGCTTGTTTGCCATTTTTTTGTTATTGTTTGTTTGTTTTTGTTTTTTTGAGACAGGGTTTCTCTGTGTAGTTTTGAAGTCTGTTGTGGAACTTGCTGTGTAGACCAGACTGGTTTCAAATTCCCAGAGATCCACCAGCCTGTGCCTCCTGAATGCTGAGCTTAAAGGCGTGTGCCACCACCACCCTGCCACTTTAGCACTTTTGAAAATGTATTTATTTATTTATTATGTATACAGTGTTCTGTGTGCATGTATCCCTGCAGGCCAAAAGAGGGCCCCGGATTTCATTACAGATGGTTGTGAGCCATCCTGTGGTTGCTGGGAATTGAACTCAGGACCTATGGAAGAGCAGTCTTAACCACTGAACCATCTCTCCAGTCCTCAGTTTTGCATCTTTATGTAAAACTCATTTCCTTTTCTTCATATGTAGCATAGACATGTGTGTTTACATACATATGAGTGCATGTATGTGTAGCTGTGCATGCGAGGCCACAGGTTGATGTCATGTCTGTCTCAATTGCTCTCCACCTTTCATTTTGAGAGACGATCTCTCACTAGGCCTGGAACTCACTGATGTAGCCAGGCTGCCTGCCAATGAGCTAACCCTTCTGTCTCTATCCCTCCGGCATGGCAGATACCGGCTTTCTTCATGCTTGCTATGAACTGCTCTCAGGTCTCTCCTGATACTGTGGCAAGCATTTTGCCAACTGATTCATCTCCAAAGCTCTAACCCTTATTACTGTGGCAAAAAAAAATACTATATCTGTCACCAGGATCTGTTCCAACACCCAAGTGGCACATTTGTCTGTAACTCAAGTTCAAGGGTATATAACACCCACATCTGGTCTCTGTGGGCACCAGGCACCCATGTGGTACACAGATAGTCAAAATATCCACGTGTGTGCACACATTCATATGTGTATGGTGTAGGGAGGCACATACATATGTATGATGGTGTGTGGGGAGGCATGCACATGTGTGTGGTAGTGGCGTGTGTGTGTTGCGGGAGGAGGGCATGTACACAGAGTGCTCATGGAGGTCAAAGGACAACCTTCAGGAGTCAATCCTTCCTCCTCTGTGGTTCTGGGGATCTACCTTGGACAGTTAGGCTTGTACAGCACACAGCTGTCTTCCTGGCCCTTTAAGGCACTTCAAGTGCTTTTCACTACGTTTGGTCTACACTGTTCCCATTGTAGTGCATGGGAGCTTCTACCTGTGCAGTAAGTAACTCAGTGCTGTTAGGCCCAGCAGCCCAGCAGCCCAGCAGCAAGGGTAGACCTGGCAGAGGAGTGAGTGACTGGGACCACATCCCCTGCCGCTGAGAGTGGACATTCTAGGTCTTGGCAAATGATCGTTTTCGGGACTCTGTTCTTGAATAGTTTAGACAAAGGTCAGGGTTTTTGTCTCAGTTGCCTGTCACGGGGAGACATAAGTAGAGAAACAGAGTTGTACGATACTATACTAAGGGATTTAGTGTTTGCCAACAGACCAGATTCCTAGAGTGCAGATAATCCTGCTGTGACCGGTTTCATCCTACACAACACAGGCTCCTAAAATCCTGGAAGTCCAGCAGTGAGTTCCCTTGTTTCCAGGACACGACTGTACACTTGGGGCAGTGTGGATTGCCCTGAACGGAGGTCCACCAACTGGCCAGGCTTTAGTGTTGCTCTGACTTCTTCCCACGAGTACCTAAAAATGATGGGAACTCAAAGGGGCCAAGGAAGGACATTTCCCACCAACACTCAGTGACACAAGAAAGAGCTTGATAGACTTGGATTCTGTAGTCACAGAAGTGTGGCTTTTTTCACTAGCACAGTTCGTAGCTAACTGTCATCTTTGTGCTGTAGAGAATAGAAAGATTCTTTGCTGAAAACATATAAATAATATATATAGAGAGAAAAATATAGAATATATGATTAGAAAATATGTAAATATGATTGAAAGTCTTTTTAAAGGTGTATATATATATTATATATGTGTATATACATTATTTACATATTTTTGAGGATTGTGTCTCGATTGACTTATTTGTCCATTTAAAATGACTCAGAATATGCAAGAATTATGTGGAAACCCAGGGTTGGAATCTGCTTCATCCGTCTTAAGTCTTCTGCCTCAGTTTCTAACTCATTTCAGGATTTTGTTTTTTAAATCCAAAACCAAAGGTGCTTTTCCCTTGACTCATAAGCACACCCTGAAAGTCGTGATGTCACAGCATCGTTTTCATTCCAAGTAAACTGCCTTTTCCTCCCAGGTAGAGTGGGTGGTGTGAATGGGAAGGAGCCTCCAGCAGTTCCCCGAAGCATACTTCAGCCTGGCTGAGAACGCTCCACGGCATACACCATTGATTCACAGGGACCGTTCAGAACGATACAAGACTGGCTTGCTTTCGTGTAGTACCCAGGACTGCTGTCTGCGGTGACACTGCCCACAGTGACTGTCCCTTCCCATGCCAGTCATTAATCAAGAAAATGCCCCAAGGCCAGTCTGATGGAGGCAGTTCCTGGGTGATGCTAGTTTGTATCACATTTTGTCACATTGACAAAAACTGACCAGTGCTCCTACAAATACTGTTGTCATCAAACTGACGAAACTTGAGCATGCCAGTACTAATTAGTTACTATGCCATGAAGAGTTAAGCACTTCTTTTCTGGGATATGAGAGGGTTTTTTTTTTTTTTTAAATCAAGGGACCAGGGAGCATCCTGTCCCCCACCTACTCCTAGTTACTCTGTGCACCCCCATTCCAATCCACAGATCTGTGACTAAATGTGGTTTCCAGTGTCCATGGTCCAGAAAATGTTGAGACCACTTGATTGATATCTTTCTGTATCTTCTGCTGTAGACAGGTCCCTGTCACTCTTCCAGGTGCTGGTCCTGTTGGTTTTGTGTCCTAGGATGCTAGCCAGCCTTTCACCCATGATGCTCCATCTCTTGTCTGGCCTCAGTGTTAGCCACTATATCACCTTACAAAGAATGCTTTGCCCAAGCACAGTAAACCTCAGGTCTGCTTTGGTTTGTCTTTGGCTGTTTATCCTGACTGATTCAGGAAAAGCAGTGGTGTGCTCAGAGCACCAGGGGTGTGTCAAAGGCTGCAAAATCAGTCAGGTGATGGATGTTACACTGTCGCACACTAAACATCATCCTCATGCCCACACTCTGGTCTTCCCTCCGTTTCTAGGCGGCCCAGTCTCTTTGTCCACAGACTCCAGTTACTGAGAACAGGGAGTCCCTTTGGGGTTCCCTGGGTGAGTGTTTCCCCTTTGTGATCTCAACTTTCCCAGGGACCTGTTTATCGGAGTAGACTAGAGCAGATGTGATCTCAGCAAAGCTTAGTCCTTGTGAGCTTTAGTTTCCACATCTGTGAGCAGATGGGCAGATGCATGCTCGGGTTTGTGGAGGTGATAAACAGCTGGGGTGAGTGACCTTCCACTTTGTATTGGTTGAGGGACTATGGGAGGCTTTTTAAAAAATAGAGATAGAGACAGTTTGTTAAGGAAAAAAATCAATAAAGGCACGTCCAAGAGTGGCAGTGGCTGGTGACCTGGGAAGACAGACACTCAAGGGAGCACCCTCCCTGTGAGTCTGCATCTTCTCCAGAGTTTATGTGTCATGGGCTTTCCTCACACATGCTCTGTTGTCTGGAGCCCAGCCGAGGAAGGGTTTCCAGTCTTTGTCCACTGACTTCTCTCCTGCATTAATCTCGATGCCCATCTCTACACATCACTGCATTCCCGCCACTAATCGCCTGAGATCGTAACTCACAAAAGTTCTTTGGGGAAGCTAAAGGTTAACATTCGTGATGGTGACAGCATACTCTTTCTCTGAGAGGGATCACAAGACCGTTTCCCTACTACATTGGTTAGAGAGAAGTCTTCAGCGTTGGATTACCTGTAATGGGATTTGGCAGCATCATGAGGAGTTTGGGTTGAAATCTTTACATATCCTTAAAGACAGAAATTTTACAGGGTTGGAAATACAAAGTCTAAAGCAAGAGTAACATGATTATAGCAAACAGCGAGCCCCAGAAGAGAAGAGCCAGGAGAGCCATGGCCATGCTTGGCCCAGGAGAGCCAGCCTTAGGTAGCTGCATAACTGCCTTAGACTGCTGTGTAACTATTTGCTATACAGTAGGAATGGAGCAAGATATAATAAAGAACAATTTTAAGGCAGAACCAGGAGTGTGAGGTTGTACCCCTAAGGAAAAGTAGGGGAAACTTAACCCTCCCCTGTCTCACTCACCCAGCAGGCTTTGAACTCTTCACCTACATCGCCTCTCTTGGAGTGGAGGCACACATCTGTGCCTTCTTTCCAGTGACCCCAAAGAGTTAGATCATTTAAGTTAAAGCTGAAGCTCTGACACAACATTTCTAAAAGGCAGTCGGTTACCCCGTATGTTATTGACTGGAAATGTTGAAAGCAAGCCAAAGCACTGTTGGAATTTTCCTCGACTTTCTTCAAAGGAAGTTTTTTTGTTTTGTTTTGTTTTGTTTTGCTTTGTTGTTGTTGTTGTTGACTTTCATCTCTCCTTAATGAGTGGGTGTGTGTGTGTGTGCACATCCATGTGTGACTATGCCCTCCTCCTCTCGTGTTCCTTCAGCTCTGACTGTGCAGTTCATGTGGAAGGCCTCCTGTACCACAGCTCTGCCCGATTTCCCAGATGTGGGAGGACGGAAGGGAAGCATGTGCTACCTCTCTTCCTTCTTTCTGAAGTATGTCTCTGGTGAGGACGGGTGGTACACACTGGAAGCTATAGCCTCTGTGTGAACAAAGAAACACAAAAGCTAGATGACCTCCTCATAACTTTATAATCAGAATAATCGCAGCGACAAATGGTCACTTTTGTTTGCAAAGGATGATACAAGGGGAAAATAGGAAACTAAGTTTCCTCTGTGTAGGTGTGCCTATGTGTGTGTGTGCCTGTCTGTGTGTGTATGTGTGTGTGTGTGTGCCAGTCTGTGTGTGTGTATGTGTGTGTGTGTGCCTGTCTATGTGTGTATGTATGTGTGGGGGGGTGCGCCTGTGTGTGTGAGTGTGTGTGTGTGTGCCTGTCTGTGTGTGTGTCTTTGTGTGTGTGTGTGTGTGTGCCTGTCTGTGTGGGTATGGGTGTGCCTGTCTGTGTGTGTGTATGTGTGTGTGTGTGCCTGTCTGTGTGTGTGTGTATGTGTGTGCCTGTCTGTGTGTGTATGTATGTGTGTGTATGTGTATGTGCCTGTATGTGTGTGGGGGGGGTGTGAGTGTGCCTGTCTGTGTGTGTATGTGTGTGTGTATATGTGTGTGTGTATATGTGTGTGTGTATGTGTGTGTGTGTATGTGTGTGTGTGCATGTGTGTGTGTGCATGTGTGTGCGCATGCATGCATCTTCCTCGATTGCTCCCCACTATATGTATTGAGGCAGAGCCCCTAGATCTGGCTAGCTAGCTGTGCTGCTCCCAGGATCCTGTTTGTTTCTTCTGCTCTCTGGATTACAGGCAGGCCACCACACCCACCAGCATTGCTCAGTTGTAATGGGATCCAAACTGTAGTCCCCATGTGTGAGCAGCAGGTGCTTTACCCGCTGCGCCTGCTTTCTATTAGGCTTAGTGTGGCCCGCCTTTCCTTCTTCCTCCTCTCCCCAACATCAGAAAGCAAGTCACTAGGGAGGCCCAGGGGAGCCACATGAGCCCTTCAGAAAAGCGTGGAGGTTTCTCTGCTGATCATGGAAAAGGAAATTGAGAAACTGAAAAACCTGAATGACTTTGACACACCATTGCTGGCTTTATGATGGAGAGAACCACTTGTCAAGAAATGTGGGTGTTTCCCCCACCAACATCCAGTAAAGAAATAGGGACATTGACAGGGACAACAGAACTTGGCCAGGCGGATACCAGAAGTTGGCCTTGTGCTACACTGATCAGAGAACCGGGTCAAATTGACCCAAAGCCCTGCTCCTTGGAAACTGCAAATAGATAATGGTGTTGTAATTTTTCATGCCACAACACAAAATGAATAAAACAGGAAACCCTGCTTGTAATGTAAAGGCATGGATTAATTCGCCCTTAAAAGGAGTTGGCAGTGTTGAAAGCCTGTTCAGACAAGCACTTGACAAGTAGATATTGACGATCTTGGGTTTGCCAGGACCCGAGTTAAATGTTAGGGGAAAATCACTCAGTTACAATCTCTTTCTAGTGATACAAAAGAGTTACACAGACTTATAGCAACGGTATAGGGGAGTAACACATACAGTGTAATTTCCCTATCCCAAACCATCCCAAACATGTAAGCCATGAAGTCATTGCCTCCTGGAGTCACCGGAATAATGCCTTTCACCCAGCTGGCTTGTGTCACCTGCACACAACAGTTAGCCACATGCTGTAACTTCACCACAGACGTCAGCCCCTAAAGCGTGCTCTAAACCCAAGCATCCATGACTCAAAACAGTTCTCAGGGCAACAGAAAACCTTCTCCGTCTTTATTACCATGTTGCACTGGTGGCGAAAAGCAGGATTGGCTAAAACAGCCGGTGATGGCATGTGTAGAGCGGCTGCATTTGGCACTGTGTTGCCAGAAAGGTCAAATGTCACTGATATTGTTAATAAGCCAGTTAAAATGATCAGCTTTGTTAACCTTTGACCTCCAAGCATATAATTGAAAGGCAGACACCAACATTGGTGTCTGACATATTCTCTTACAGTGAGTGGAATGCATCTGCCATGCAGTGTGAAGAAAATTGATTTAATTTAATGCCAGTGATTAAGATAAAAATTAAGCTTTCAAACAAAAGCTAGAATTTTGAAAACTGATGCACACTACTGTGAACCTGGTGTCCCCCCTCAGTCTCCAAAACGTTTACAATGGAATCAGGAATAAATGGGGTCTTCACACTGTTGTAGCAGGCTTTCTTTTGGGCCACCAACCAGCTCCCAAATCATGACATGGAGAATTACTAGTCATGAATACTCAGCCTTATCTTATGTTCATTTCTTGCTAGCTCTTATAACTTATTTTAACTTATTTCTCCTCATCTACATTTTGCCTTGGAGCTTTTTACCTCTCTTTCGTCCTATACATCTTACTTTACGTCTTCACTAGCTGGCAGCTGCCCGGCTGTCTGGCCCTGGGCAACATCTCCTTCTCTTTCTTGTCATTCTCTTCTCTTCCCATCAGACCTGCTTATTCCTCTACTGCCTACCTATTGGCTGTCTAGCTATTATTAGACCAATCTGGTGCCTTGAGCAGTCAAGGTGAAACAGCAACACATCTTTACATAATTAAACAAATGTAACACATCTTTACATAGTTAAATATTCTACAACACTATGCAAAGAAATGTGTCAGCCCAGTGAACTCTTCTAATGTTTTCACTTTCCAAATGATCATTGCACCATATTACAAAGTCACACGTGGGTAAGTTCAGAGTGTGTGTGAGAGGGGGAGGGAATCTACAATGCCACAGGTTGTGATGTATGTTGTGAATAACCACAAAGAAAGTGCTGCCACCTGTCAGGTTTTGATCTAGTATCAGAGAAGAAGACCCACAATTGTCTGAAACGTCTAGAAGATCCTCCATTGCAATAGTGTTTCTGTGAAGTTGGACTGAAATATGACATACCACAGTGGAGATCTGAATGTAAAAACACACGATGAAAATCCATGTCTCCTATTAAGGGGAGGAGGTGTAAACAAGGCCGCTATTCTCATTTTGATTTAAAACAAAATTTTAATAAATTTTGCTATCTTAAGATGTATTATATGCTTTTAGATTTTTATTGTAATTTTGAATATGATGACTGTTTCTTGATAAATCTGCATAAACAAAGGTTCATCAGCATGTTGTGGTTTTTAAGACTGTAACGGTTACCTCGGAGTTAAACCATTTAGAACTGCCTGTAAGCTAAGCATAGATGGGATCTACTGTGTTAGCTGCTGCTGATAGTGAAATAAAGCAAGTGCAGTGACCAGCTGTGTGTGTCCGCATGCAGCAGGGATCAGCTGTGTGTACTGGCATGCAGCAAGGATCAGCTGTGTGTGTGTGCATGCAGCAGGGATCAGCTGTGTGTGTCTGCATGCAGCAGGGATCAGCTGTGTGTACTGGCATGCAGCAAGGATCAGCTGTGTGTACTGGCATGCAGCAAGGATCAGCTGTGTGTACTGGCATGCAGCAGGGATCAGCTGTGTGTACTGGCATGCAGCAAGGATCAGCTGTGTGTGTGTGCATGCAGCAGGGATCAGCTGTGTGTGTCTGCATGCAGCAGGGATCAGCTGTGTGTGTGTGCATGCAGCAGGGATCAGCTGTGTGTGTCTGCATGCAGCAGGGATCAGCTGTGTGTACTGGCATGCAGCAGGGATCAGCTGTGTGTGTGTGTGCATGCAGCAGGGATCAGCTGTGTGTGTGTGCATGCAGCAGTGAGATCCAGACCGGAATGGTAGGATTGTTTCAGATTGCAGGCACAGGGTGCCATTGGTCCTAAAGGATGAGAAAGGTACTTCAACAAGCGGTAACCAGAGGAAAATTCTTGAAACTTAGGCACAAATTAAAAGTATTTTAGAGCAGGAAAGTCTGGAAGGAAAAAAAAAAAAAGCATAGGTCAGGGCAGGGTACCCCAGAGATGTGTGGCTTGAAGTTTGGGGCATGCACATTCATTTACAGGCTCTCTTTTATATCCACTCCACAGAGCACTTGCCGAACAGATGAGGCAGGACCTGAGTTCATTGCTTTATTTGTGTTGCTGTTAATCCTCAGTGTAACCCTGTGAGCTAGAATCCACCAGTTTTGCAAATGAGCAAACAGATTCTGGGAAACTGAATGGATTACCAAGTACAGGAACTGGCTGGCACTTGCACGCCAGGATTTGAACTCTGCCCCAGTGTCTGCACGTCTGAATATTAAACTGCATTGATACTGGTGGCTGACACATGACAACCAAAGAATGCCAGGGCTTCCTAGTTTTGATTCTTTTGTTTACGAGCTGTAGCTTCAGAGTCACACAGATTTGGGCTCAAATTCTAACTTGCAACTTAACTTTCAGGATAATCTTACATAAATTGTCTTCTCAGAGCTTCAGGTCTCTCGGTGAAATGCAATCTTAGCCTCTGGTATGATGCTGGGTTGGGATCAATAGACCATATGTGGTCACTACCTGATGGCTAGGAGAATCATGGGTACTCCATGCTTTTTTTTCCTCCTTTGTCTTAAAGTTCTGGTCCACTAGTCTGCTGGAGATGCCCCAGCCTTCTCCAAGGTGCTATTCCTGCTGGGATGTTTCCATTGCAATCAGATGCGTGGCAAGCTGTATTCACATGGCTGGTCGCACAGAACAGAGGTGGAGAAAGGGACTGAAAAACCGTAGTCTCGGGTAGGAAGACCAAAGGTTTTGGTATCAAACCAACATTGGCACAGCTAGTCTGTCTGCTAATTACTACTTAGCTTTGTGTTCAAAAGGACTCGGCCCCTTCATCTGTATACTCGTGCTAATGATAGCCACCTCAGTGGAGGCGTGCTGGAGCACATCCGAAAGCATTCATGTAGTGACAGGCACTCTTGGGGGCATTCAGTCCATATTCATTGCTTCCTGTCACAAAAGGCCTCCATGTCCTGATGGTGAAGATCTCTAGACTACTCCTTTGCTCAAGACTTGGGTGTGAGGAAGGCTGAGAAATCCGGGGCTCCCTCATCACCTGGCAGAGGCTGCTGTCTTCCAATGGCTATGCTCTCAGTTGTGAAAGCCACACTGGACCTGAGCCCAACGCTCGGCTGTGGAGGGTGGTCAGGAGTGTTTGGGACAGAGCTCTACCTAGCTGACAAGGAACTAACTCAGTGCGCCCTGCCCCGTTCATAGATTAATTTGTCACTCTGTGAGAAGGCTGGGCTGTGGTTCTCAGAAGAGAGGGGAAGTCACACGGCTGCATTTAAGTAGCACCAGACTCCAAAAGTTGAGGCCAGGTGCCATTTCTCACCTTGGTCAGTTGGTAGCGTATTTACTCAATTTATCCCTGTATTCCAGTTATAATCGAGAATGCCCCTGGTAAAAATCCACAGGCAGTTGTAATGACATGCTTTGTACACGGTGAGATCCCGAGCTGACATCTGGATATAGGCTACCAGGTCAACTGACCACTCATCCAGTTCTCCCACTTCCCAGCAGGCCCAGGGCCTCAGCCGGGGGAGAGAGGTGAACCACAACGTCAGGGACTGAGGACTTGTAGGACGCCCCAGTGCCAGCCAGTGGCGAGTGGGTCATTTCTGGGAACCTGGCTTCGGAGATGGCTCTCAGATCCCTAAGTGGCACCCACTTCATATCCACAGGAGGTGTGGGTTTTATTGGCTGTGATGCCAAAGCGGTTCCTACCTGCAGGGTCCCGCCTGGGCGGCGGCCAGCCAGCCTGCCTTGGGAGATTTTCCAGCTGTGTAAAGAAAGGTGGCTGTTGAGTCTCTGCTGCCCTGACCACCTCTGCTGAGGTGCCTCTTTGTCTGAGGCAATTCCTGGGCCCGGGACAGAGACCACAGAGTCTTCGCGTAGAAGTCACACGCCGTCAGCCCTGACCAGGATGGTCAGCTCAGAGTCCAAGGCCACGTAATATGCTGGAAATATACTTGGCTTCCAGAGCTGGACTCCGCGCATGCTGCCACACTAGCTCCTTGCGCTTGGGAGAGTTCTTGAGTGGCCCTGTGCCTCCACGCAGTTGTCTGATCTTGCCATGAAAGGGCAGTGATCGCGCCTGCCTCAGAAGGGTTTGCAGACCAAGTGCCAGAGGACAGTGAGCACTCCATCAGTATTAGGTGCCACTACTGTTACGTTTAACATGGTGGAATGCCCCAGTGGTGGGCCTCCCAAGCTTGGGAAAATGCTGCCCAAACGGCCATGTCTGAGCCCTCAGCACAAGCGGGACAGCTGTTTTGTGGCCACCTCCCCTCTTTGCTTTCTGCCCATCTTCTAGACCTGCTGCCCCATCCCTCTATCTCCATTACTTTCCCTTGGCTCACCAACTAGGTGCACTTGGAATCTGTTTTTGGTCTCGCTCTGCCACTTCCTGCCTTGGGGACTTAAGGAGGTTACTAAACATCCCCAAGCAATAGATCGGGGTGACCCCAAGCAATAGATTGGGGTGTCGAGGCGCTTCCAGAGCGTCAGAGAAAGATGGAGTGGTTATGCACCCCAGTCATCAGGGGTAATGAAATTAGGAACACATATTGGGAATATCTGCTGATTCTATACTGGAAAGTAAGATTTACCTAACTGTGCCTAGGGATGAAGAAGACACAAATGCCACCGTTGTCCTCCCTCTCTCTCTCTCTCTCTCTCTCTCTCTCTCTCCAGACTAGAGAAAGCTGAGTTGCATGGAGTAAAATACTGTGTGCACAGGGCTCAAAAAAGAGAGAGCGCATAAAGGTCCTCTGATTTCCCTGCAGCTTGGAGTCTGTGTATGGGGCAGCCCCCAGGCCCGGAGCCGGGTGGTGGGCTGGGCTGTACCAGTGCTGCCCATGGTCCTGGCTTCACAGCCTTCTCCTCGATGACCTCTGCTTCTATTCCCTGCCTTTTAAGAGACCAGGAATGTAATTGTTCTCTCGGTTTCTTGCAACTTTACCATGAGGCAAAGGCTCAGGACTAGACCCATGATGCCTCCCCCATTTTCCAACCCATACCACTTGACACTTGCGTTTCAGATCTAGGTCATTTTTGCGTTTTGAATGTGGTGTCCATCTCCAGGACACGCTCTCCACAATGCTGGCTATCCCTGCCTCCAAACCCCTAGATGATAAGTTGTGTGATAGTAGAGGCCACATCTGTGTTATCAGTGCTATAATGGTGCTTGGGAACTCTTCAGACACTTAATAAGTGGACACACCTGCACCCACACACATGTGTCACAGCTCGTAATGTTGCTGTGAGATAGACTTAGGTAGTGTTTTCATAATTTTTCCCAGAAAATACACCCTGCCACTTGGAGATGAGAAGGGCAGAATCTAGAATTGTTGTATTTGTTTTCTGGCTTAGGATTTAACCACAGTGGCAGTTCTGACATGGTTTGTGTTCATCGCGTCATAAACTGAGGACTGAGGCCAACTGTGGCTGTTCACTGTGTTACAAATTCAGGCCACAGGGGCACTGAGGCGGGCAGGGCAGGCATCGTCAGTGTAGCTTGAGTCCACGTTGCTTCATTTAAGACACATTGTGGAAATGGGCTTCAGGAGACCTTAGAATTCTGCTCACACATATTGTTGAGATTTCGTGACTTTTATTTTCGACCACAAAAAATGGACATAATCCACGATGCCTTTAACACACCTACTAGGACTGCTTGCGCCATCCATCTTGCAAAATATAAGACAAGGCCAGAGCTCAAATTAAAATCCTTAGCCTCTTATCTCCTTCCCACAGGAAAGCAAATCTGTGTTGAAAACCGTAAAATTAAGAGGAGAGCAAGGATAGCATAATTTAGCAAAAATTCATGGCACCAGAGTCTGAGCCGTATGGCTGGAGGGACAGGTCAGACATTAAGGACGGCTGCCTGCCAATGCAAGTTCCTAAGGGTGGTGCTCTGGAGACAAGAAAGACATGCAAAATAGAGAGATCCTTCCAGAAGATCTCTGCAGAGCTGTCGATAACAACCCTAAGACGATATCTGTGTGGGTTACTTGGCAATTACACTTTTGAGACTTTGGATATAAGAGTCAGCGCCAGAGTAGTTATTTTAAACTAGGGTCAAAATGTATCCGTTTTCAAATTCGGGAAGCAAGAGGGTTTTTTTTGTTTGTTTTTGTTTTTGTTTGTTTGTTTTTTGTTATTCTGCTTTAAACAATAATGTATAATTTTTGTCCCTACCTGGCTCACTTCCCTAGCGTTCTGATTCCCCTGCATTTCAGAAGCCCCTCTTACATATTTAGTAAATGACATCATTAACACTTGAAAAGCATTCAAGTATTTTTAAGCCTTTTGCACATTTATATGCATGGATGTGTGTGTTAATATATGTAGAGGAAAATTGTGTGGCTTTGATAATGGCGCTCTGTTTAATAAATGCCGAGGGCTAGATGAGCCATGCAAAGGTTACCATTAGAGAGGGCCTGGTAATTATCAAGCAGAAGCATAATTACCCAACAATCTACAGAGATATTTTTTAAGGGTTGTTACAGTAAGCACTGTAGAAATCCCATCATTGTCCCAAGAAAGTGTGACCTATTTATTGCCTTTACTGCTCTTGGCACATGGGTTTCTTTTGGGTGGTTGGTTGTAATGACGGGGGAAAGAGCGTGAAGCGTCACCAGGATGACTGTTCCTCATTTTCCTGAAGGTGACCTTCACGTTGAATCAGACACTTCTGGTGCTTACTTGGTAAAGAGCATCAAATCCAAAGTGAGCGTGTACCGCAGGTGCAGCCCACATGATGTGTTGTGGAGTCCGCTAGCCGTCGAGACATGGCCAAACATTTGAACAGTTCACGTCGGGACACCAGTCAGCCCACTTCCTCGATTTCTTTTTAATATGATTATTTACTTCTTGAGAAACTCATTCCACATTCATCTTAGCCTGGCACAGCACAGTAAAATGTCACTAATTCAAAGTAATTACAGTGAAGGCAAGCCCGAACTGGTGAGCTCGCTGTACTCTGCTCCTCTGAAATCTGAGTTGCTCATCACTGCACAGTTTGTAAATGTTCATCCTTCTGAGGATGCTTTAAGTAGTAGATGGTGGAAAATCAGAGCCACCGTGTGTGTGTGTGTGTGTGTGTGTGTGTGTGTGTGTTGCATTTCCTTCCTTTGAGGCATGGGGAGGTTTCTTTCTTTTTTCATTGTTATTTGTGAATAAAATTGTATGCACTTACTACATGTAACATGGTTTGAAGTGAAATGGCCAAGTCCAGTTAATTAACATATGAATTATTTTATGAAGGTTAATGTCCACTTACATTGTTTTCAAATCGACAGTATATTAGGGATGGGACATGGTGGCACTCGGGAGCCTGATGCAAGGGAATCTAGTCTGCCCCTCCATCCCCTTCATCTTCTGTCTGTCCTTCCTTCTTCCTCTCTGTACACACACAGACACACACACACACACACACACACACACACACGCAAATACATTATATTGTCACTAGCTTGTTTCTTTTAAAATCATTGTTTCTTTTAAAATGGTTGTCCTAATGTTGAGCCTGTTTTAAATCATTACTCTTACTGATTTATTTAGTAAGCACTTTCTAGAACACAGAAAACCTTTTATTTGTTTGTTTGTTTGTTTGTTTGAGATGCATCTTACTATATACCCTGGCTGGCCATGTAGACCAGACTGGCTTGAACTCACAAGACACCCACCTGCCTCTGCCTCCCAAAGGCTGGGACAAAAGACATGCACTACCACACCTGGCTTGGGTGGAAGGATGACTTTTGACTTTGCCACAATCAAAATGATCATAGATTATCCATGCAAATCTGGATCCTTTTTTGAAAATGCACTTATATAGTCTGGGGCTTGCAAATTCAATAAAATTTGTTTGTAAGTTGGACAGAGTGATGTAAGCTACCCAGGAGCCTGAGACAGGAGGATTGCCATGAGTTCAAGCCCAGCCAGGGTAACTTTCTGAAGCCATGTCTCAGAATTTAAATAGATATTGGCCAACATGTGCCAATAGTGGATCCCCAGTATAAAAGAACAAAGTTTCCTTGTAGCACACACACACACAAACACACTCACACACACTCACACACACTCTCACACACATGCACTCACACACACACTCTCACACATTCACACACTCTCACACACACTCACACACACATACACACTCACTCGCACACGTACACACTCACACACGCACACACTCACACACGCACTCACACATGCACTCACGCGCTCACACACGTACACACTCTCACACTCATACACTCACACACATGCACTCATACACACTCACACGCACATACACACACTCACACACGCACTCACACGCAACACTCACACACACGCTCACTCACACACACTCACGCACACGCACACGCCTCCACAGACACACACTGGGTCAATGTCAGGGGTCTTCTGCCACTCCCAACCTCATCTTTGAGACATGGCACTCAACCTCTTGGCTTGGCTGGCTGGCTAGCAAGCCCTACAATCTGACTGTGTCCTTTCCCCCAGTGTCAGGGTGGCAGAGCGTGCTCCAGCGCACCGAGGCTTTTATGGTGAACCAGACTCAGCAAGCGACTTCATCCACTACGCCATCTCCCCAGCCCTTGTTGTTTTTAAAATGAGGTCTTTCCTTTAGTGCAGGCTAGCCTCCAACACTCATTCCTTCCACCTCAACCTCTTGAGTGCTGGGGTTACAGGCCTGACCTGTAGTCCCCTGCCGAAGAATGTTCAAATGCTCAGTGTCAGCAACTGGAAGTGTTCTTTCAAACTGCGATTTTTGTGTTGCGAAAGCAAATACAAGGTTGGGAATTGTTGTGGAACCCAGCGGAGCAGGAGACAGCCGAGCAGCAGCAAAAGCAAATGATCACATCTGACAAAGCTACAAGATGTGCAGAGGTTGTCTGGGCATCCTTCTGAAAGGTGTGCCGAGGCTTGATGCACTTGGACATTATCAATCTGTGCCTACCAAGTTGTTTCAGTTGGCAATGTTTGATGGCTGATTTGTTCAAAGGGCAGCTTTTTATTGAATGGACTTCTGCAGCTAGACATAAGTAGTGGGTGGAAAGCTTATAGATCACAACTTTTGCCTCGCAGCTCTTTATCAAGCAGAAAGCAAGGAGGGAATGAGGGGGAAGAGGTTTGGGTCACGAGAGGCATAGTGGCCAGATAAACCTCTGCAGGCCACTGGTGAAGTCACCATCGGCTTCTTTGTGGGACGTTCTTGTACTTGAGTATTTGTCATAGAAATGCTGGCAACTGGGATACACGGCTCTTGTGTCCCCTTAATGATGACTGCCTACTGCCCCTGTGTGACTTTCTTTTCTCGGGGACAGGAGACGAGAGGCAGGAGGCCATATTAACGGTTGGCCTTGTGTGGTTACTTTGCAGTCAAATAAAGTGCCGGTGGTGCAGCCATCCCATGCGGTCCACCCCCTCACCCCCCTCATCACTTACAGCGACGAGCACTTTTCTCCAGGATCACACCCGTCACACATCCCATCCGATGTCAGCTCCAAGCAAGGTAAGCACCTCTGGCCTGCCCAGGCCTCTGTTGCCAATCCAGCAACCGTGCCTCATGAGCCGAGCGCTGGTGCTGTTCCAGGTATGCAGGTGTCATTGCCCCGTGCGAGTCAAGAATGCATGTGTGCACAGTTAGCTGGTGGTCCTTCAGAAGTCCATAACAGCCATTGTTGCTTTAATTTTTCACAAACACAAAACGACCAAGAGCAAAACCAAAACACGAAACAGAAGCAAAGTGGAATACCATCATGTTCCACGTGACGGATCTGAAAAAGTCTTTGATCTGCAATACAAACCAGTAGGCTGTACAAACAGACTAAAAGCTCCATCCTCTGTCACTCGTCCACTGAGTTTTATAGGGGATGTTTTTCAAGCCCCCACTCCTCCTGCCCACTGAATAGATGTGAGCCCCAAACTTAATCAGGGTTCTCTATCACTAACCTTCCTCACAAACTATGCCTCATATGGTTCGAGAAGGAACATCCCAGCTAGCAAAGATTTCTCTTTCCTTCTTCACAGGTAGGAAAAGTGGCTTTATTCCAAATCTTAGAAACCCAAGTATGATTTCTTTCCCTTCCATATTAAATATAGAACAGTCCTTTGCCACTGAAAAGTGTATAGATTGATGGCTTGTACCCTCGGGGTCAGTTTCAAACGACACCGGGCTTATTTGACCACAGGCACTGTAATGCTAGGATAGTAGACCCCTTGCTATGATCACTCAGACAGCTACTACATGAATAATGGGGAATACAGTGTGGACATGGGTCTAGGGATGGCGCACATATCCTAGGCAGGGAACAAGAAGCCAAAACTCTCATCATGCACTCAGTTTAAAATGTATAAAATCACTAGTTCCTGGGCTTTCCTATTTACTATTTTAGACCTCAGCTAACCATAGAGAACAAAAACTACGGGAAAAAGAACCCATGGCTTGGGGTGGGGGAGGTGACTGCCATGTAAGATGTCAGTGGCTTTCAATTTCTTATTTAATTAATTACATAAAATGTGGGGATCGCACTTGGGGCCTTCACTCCCAACCCTGAGCTCCACCTCCAGCCACCGTTAATAGCTATTTATATATTACAATATATATTTGCTATATATCATACAATGTAAACATGGGAATGTTTTGCTTCAAGGGTTATTCTTTTCAGCCTCTGGAGATTTCTTTACTCCACTTTATTCCCATTATACTGTCCTCTCTTATGTCGCATCGCCAGCTTAGGTATTATAAATAAAGAACGAAACCACCTCTGTTTAGACTCAAAACAGCACAATTTCAGTCTCGGTTCCCTGCATTAATGATGAAGCTCCGCTTGCCCTTCATTTGCAGAAAAACTCATTTTTATGGGTCCGAATAAAAATTGAAATGCTTGGTTTTTTGCCTGTGGTGTATGGAGGGTCTGGGCAAAGAGTTCATGATTCTCTCATCCTGCCACCCACCCTCTCAGCAAGCCTGTCTGTCTGTCCATCTGTCTGTCTGTCTGTCTGTCTGTCCGTCCGTCCGTCCGTCCGTCCGTCTGTCTGTCTGTCTTGCCCTACACATGCAACCTTGGGACTCAGCAGGGCTTTGGAAATCCCAAAACAGAAGGCCCTATAAAACACAAGGAAGCCCAGAATGCAGAGGCCAAAGCATGCCACTACTTGCGTTTTGCCCTCTGACCTGCAGGGGGCACCCTCCATGGAAGGTGTGAGGAGAGTGGCCTCCTGAGCCTGTTCTCTTTCGCTATTGATTACCACTTAGCGGCCAGTCACTAGAGATCTCAGGCCCTTAGCGGTTTAAATAGAACCTTAGCGGAACACTGGCTGTTGGCCTTGGACCCGAGTGGAGCTCAGGTGTCCTTGTGTAGACAAGGTGAGAATGTCGGCCTGGAAACTGGGCATGTAGCTTGATGGCAGCACATTTGCCTAAGCTGTGAGATCCTTGTTTTTCTTTTCTATTTGTTGTTAGTGCTGCAGATAAGCAAAACAAAGACATAAAGTCGGTATAATGTTCTTTGTTGTGTGTCTGAGTACCTTTGGGCTGTCTCCAGCCAGCCCTCATGGACACTGTCTCTCTTGTGTGGCTCACAATCTTGAGCAGGTCTGAGCTGGAATTCACGTCTGCAGACTGTGTTGATATGAGTGAAAAATGTCTGGAGACTCAGAAGTCTTGGCTATTAAAAAAAAAAATCACCAAATGTATTTTAGTTTTGTTTAATTTCATGATGAAATGTTTTCTGTGTCCTGGGCCCTGCTTGAGCATTTTGAGACAGTCACTGTTTTAAAATGACACCACATTTGAGCCAGGTGGCGGTGGCGGTGGCGGTGCACGTCCTTAATGCCAGCACTTGGGAGGCAGAGGCAGGTGGATCTGGATTGCTATGAGTTCGAAGCCATCTGGTTCTACAAAGCTTTTCCCAGGACAGCTAGAGCTGTCAAGACGGAGAAGCCCTGCCTTGAAAAAACCAAAACCCAAAACAAAATAGAAAAACCAAAACATTACTTTTGAGTGGTTTCTTTCTGAAAAATTCTAGGACCAGTCAGTTTTGATCAGCCGTTTATATAACCCACTGATTAATGAATTCCCCCCATTGCTTGCCGGTCTGCCTCTCTCCTCCCTTGCTTTGCATGACCCTAGTTTATTTGATCACTCCTCCTGGCTTGTTTAGAGAAGGGACCCGTGGTGCGAGCAGCTAGTTCTCTGCTTTCTCTCGTCTTTGTTTTCCTTTGTGAAGTTTGTGATTACTATAGTGTATCCCGTACACACTCTCTAGTTGTTTTAACGTGGATATCCTGGTTTTAATTGCATGCTTGTCCTGGGCTTCATGTCCTTCCGTGTCAAGTGCCTCAGGGGATATGTAAACTATGGTTTCCATAAACTTGAGTTTGTACGATGCCATCTTCACACTTTGCCCTCCAAAGCTGAACTAACCATTCTGTTGCTTCATTCTTCTGCTCTCTTCAGTGTGTGTCATGTAGCTAGAGAACCAGAGTCACTGATGCCACTGTTTCCAGGGGCTCGCCAGCTTCCTCTGGGGCGGTGGTGGCGGCAGAGGGGAAGACAGCACTACGTCCATACGGTAGCCCAAGGCAGAAATATACAGAAGCTGTCCTTGGAAACCATTCTCATTTATAAGTAGTAAAACCCACATTTCTAATATTCTAGGTGGGTCTGGCTGTCTTTGCGGGGGGCTGTAGTTTTTAATTTGAACCTCCCGGAAGGAAGACCCTGAGATTTAAGGATTTGGAAATCTTAGGATAAGGGAGCAAGCGACAAGTTGAAAAATTTGCCAAAGGTCCTGAGGCATGAACTTGGGACCACCCCTGCCCTTTCCGAGAAAGAAGAAAAACATGCCAGGGAACAAATTTGGGGAGCCACTGGGCTGGGGTCAAAGGATATTAGTATGTCCAGAAAAATTGGGGGGGGGGATTAAAGGAGATTTGGAGTGATTCTGAAAACAGTAGAATGTACATTGACCTGAGGTGAGAGCCTTACTGAGTTCGACATGTAGACCTGCCTCTTCTCCGCTGTTTGGGAAGGCACTGAGAGGTAGTCTGTCACAGATACACAAGCAATATCAATCAACATTGAAGGTAGCATGTAAGTCATTCTCTCGTGCTCAAGTCCTTTGGTTATCTTAAGCTCCACATGCAGTCCATGGGCATGTTATGTAGGAAAATCCCATACTATTTAAAGAGCCCCACCCTCTCCTACACTCATCTGTTTCCACATATTAACCAACACATTTGCAGTCATTGCTGGTGAGTCTTGGTAAGTACTTACGCCCTACGCAGAAATGATCTTCTGAAACTGTGGACGTCTAAGTGTAGTTAGTTACCTAGAGCTTTTCAGAAACGCCTCTCCCGGAATATTAAATTTCGTAATTTCCGTTTTGTGTATTTGTCTTGCCAGCTTTGTCTCCCCCTCTACCTAAGGTAAGGTCTAAACAGGGGCGTCATCGAGGACTAGGATTAGGTAGGTGGGTTTCACAGTTACAGGACACTCAGCTCCCAGGGGAGCTCAAGCATGACACACAGTTTGTTGGCATTCCCCTTTGCTGGAGAATACAACTAATCCAGAACAGTGTGACCTTGGACCCAGAGGACGCGGGCTGACGAGGAGCTTACAGGCAGCTGAAATGGCAGCACAGAACAGATGAATCATATCAAGTGTGCCCACTACGAGGCTGCGGAGGAGTCCTAATTAATCTCTGTTCCGCTGAGGGCTCCCATTTCCCAAATCTGTGTGTCTATAAGGGAGCCAGTGAGAATGGCAATTTACCTAATCTCTGAGCCCCACGGCAGGCCACCTTCTTAGGGAGGGCTGTCCACACAAAAACACCAGTCTGCCATTTTCTTCAAGGGGAACCAGGGCAGACTAGATCATCAAAAGATGGCCCAGATGGCTCTCTCCTTGGCAGTCTCTTCATTCCAGCATGGATTTCTTCCGCTACAGCAGTCTGCCTGAAGACCCTGTTTCTCCAGGTGTTGGAATCTGAAGAAAGACTCACTTCCATCCACTGGATCTGATGGGCAGTTTCTATACCAGAATCACTAAATGGCATGAAGCCTTAGTCTGCTTTTCCCTCACCCTTCCGCACGATTGTCCCGTGATTGTAAACACCATACCTTTCCGTTCCTTTTAACAGGCATGTCCAGACACCCTCCAGCTCCAGAAATCCCCACGTTCTACCCCCTGTCTCCGGGTGCTGTTGGGCAGATCACCCCTCCCCTCGGCTGGTAAGAGCATTCCTGCAACCTTGGGTTGGGTATTTGAATATGTGTCCTTCCACTTCCCATTCATGGGCGTGAGCTCTGTGCGCGGTTGCCCTTGTGGAATGGAGGAGATTTCACACTAACGAGCAAGGTGCTATCTTCATTTCATTTCAATTTGAAAGGTTCAGGAGACAAAACCAAAGCTAAAACAGAGGGGCTTTGAAATGAATTGAACCCGTCCACTAATGACTGCCTAGCATTTTTTCTTTGAGGCTTGTAGTTTTATGGATTCAGTTTGCGCCTTTGGGCATTTGCTGTGCCATATGGAACTTGAGGCTCAGTGGCTTTTCTCTTCCCATTTCTCTTTAACGACTCAAGGTTTTGAACCAAGGACTTAGACTCATGGTATGTCTACTTTTGCAAATGAGGCAAATGTTACAGAGCTAAAGAGAAATTGACCAAACACTAGCATCCTTTGACCGCTAATAAGAAAGCACCCACACTCACTCAGGGAAGCAAGGAAGACTTAGGAGCCTGGTACTCCTTCAGACTTCAAATGCTAAAGTTTCCCTGTGCAGTGGCTATTTCCAGAAACGTCCCAAAGGCTGCTGCTCGTCCGTCCGTCCTTCCTTCCTTCCTTTTTCTTTTTCCAATTATGAGAAGAATAATTTTTTCAGAGTGTGGCTGTTATCACACAGGTCTCTCCACCAGCTCAGTCAGTGCCTCTCTCTCCTTCCCTCCTCAATTGTTCTCTTGAAATGGTGCTGCAGCTGAACAGAACCCTCTCCTGTCCTCTCAGCCTGCTGTCCCCACAGCGCCCATGCCATCAACCCAATTGCACACCCAGACATTCTGACATTTTCTCCAGCCAGGCCAGAGCATCCAACTCCCTCCCCCTTTAAGAACAAGGGGGACTTGAAAGAAGAGAGGGGAGGAGGGACTTCCCAGGGAGGGGAAAGTAACTGCAGTGACTCGGGCTTTGATTTCTTCATCCTAGTGGGGGTATATGATTGGGGAGGGGGGGTCTCTCTGAAATGTGTCTTTTTATGTAAATAGGAGAGTTGTGCCTTTCTAGTTCTAAACTCTCAAAGGTTTGGATAAAGAGTTGGTTAAGCTGCTTCTCTGAAGGCACAGTTTACTATTCTGTGGGCTGCAATATATTCAGTAAGCATCTTTAAGTCCTACTTTGCATTAAAGGTGCTGGGTGAGGGAAAGGGATAAAAGAACCATTGAAGGGCTAGCTTGTGCTCAGAGCTGAGGGAGGGAGGGTTTTCTTCAAGGCACCCCGTGCTTTGATGGGTGAAACGTGGGAGGGCGAGGAAGGAAAAGGGTCACATGTAAAGTGTTGGGGGCCTGCCGCCTTCCGACGCCCCTCCTGTCTTGCCACCAAACTCTGACTGCTAGTCGGTAACTCGTGTTGTGTCATTGATGGGTTCCTCTCTTCTGTGACCTCAGGCAAGGTCAGCCTGTATATCCCATCACGGGTGGATTCAGGCAACCCTACCCATCCTCACTGTCAGGCGACACTTCCATGTCCAGGTAGGTGGAGGTGGAACGGCCAGGCTGCTCCTCTGCTCGCACTGTGTGCACCCTGCCCCGCTTGCCCCTGGGCTGGCTGGCTGGGAGCTCGTAACCTAGCGCCTGCGTGCGTGCGTGCGTGCGTGCGTGCGTGCCCGCAGTGTGCCTGGCTCCCACACTAGGTGTCACAGAGACTCCAAGGCACCTGCCACACTAGGAAACATCGCAACTCCAGGATCCACTGCCACCTGCCTGTGGGATGACAACTATCCCCCAAAGTAGTCCTTAGAAGAACTTGTCTGATTTCAATCATGCTGGGGGCAGGTAGACTGGGACAGGGCGATGGAAGGAGTTGGATCAAAGTTCCACAATGGCTCCCTTTGCGGAGACCTAAGTCAGATTAATGCGGGCAGTACTTGAAAACACCCCGTAGCTCAGATCCTTCCTCAATTGACCCTTGGCTTTTAGGGGGACAGAGGGCAGTCCGCACAAGCTGCCCAGCTGTGGTGGCAGGATGTGCATCCTAGTGTGTGAATCAGGCCCTGTGTGGACAATGTCTCTGCAAGTGAAGCCCTCTGGGGCTGCTCTGTGTGGCGCTTCTGCTTCTGGAAGGGTTGCCTTCTGTGCCCTGTGCTTGACGTCCGTGATGTACACACAGCCTGTGCTGTGTCATCTATGTATCCCATGTGGCTTTCTTGAGGAAGCTAGTGTCACCATGCTGAGCTAGTGAGCTATTAACTGGTTGTGAACCTGTCTTTTTTTTTTTTTTTAAATGTGGGTTTGATGTTTACAGTTTGTGTGGTAAATTTCAGCTTCAAATATACATATATATATATATATATATATATATATATATATATTCCATTCAGTGAAGTATAACTCTAGATGGCTAGTCTTTGTTTTATTATTATTATTATTTTATAGTTGTTAACACTGAGAACTAAAGACAAAGGTTCCCTCACAGGGACATAACCAGCATCAAGCATCGTGTATCTTTACATTTAGCAAAGCATCATTACTTACTCAAGTATGTAAATTGTCTCCTTAATAATTAAGAAGTTCGATCAGGGCAGTTGTGGCACATTCCTTTAATCCCAGCACTAGGGAGGCAGAGGCAGGCGGATCTCTTTGAGTTCAAGGCCAGCCTGGTCTACAGAGCAAGTGCCAGGACAGGCTCCAAAGCCACTCAGAGAAACCCTGTCTCTAGAAAAGTAAAATAAATAAGAAGTTTGTTTCTGAAGTACTAGGCCCCTAGCAGATACCCTTTTCTCGTTTCCCAATGAGAGGTCAGTTGTACACTCTTTGGTAAAGACCAAAAGACGGTTTTTCTTGTGAAATTAAGCTTTTACTCTAAAGCTGATCAGAAAGGGAAAAAAAAAAAATCTAAGGCATATCCAAATTTACCCAGTGTTGCTGAGATATGTCAGCAAACATCTGGAGTATTATTTTTCTAATACTTCCTTTGCAATGGCTGGTGGCAGACAGGTTAACATTTTGAAGGCTACATATTCTTGCCCAGGAGAAAGACATTGGCAGGTGAAGCTTCTGCCTGTATGCAGAATCCTGTCCCTCCTTGTGACTTAACCCTTGTCCTTAGCTCCAGAATCAGCTCTTCCTAAGGCCCTGTCTCCCAAACTTCACCGCACTGTGGAAGGTCTCTTTGGGCGATTGCTACGGAAAACCTTATAAATTAGGGGCTAAGGACTCGTCCTGTCTGTCTCTTGGTTGTTCCCTTCTGAGGTTAATGCAACAGTCAGCCATATGAGTATACTCTTCCTGTGCGATTTTGAAATGTGATGTTAAATGGTTAAATCTTAATAAAGTGTCATGTTTCCAGTCATTTCTCTTACTGAAATTTCTGTTGGAAAGTTGTTTGCAAGAAAAAAGGATTCAGCTTCCCCTTATCTTGTGCCTGCTGCCCTCCTGAGGAAGAATACCCAGTTTGAAAAACCCCAGGGAATAATTATAGTTTCCATCTGAATACAGAAAGAAAAAACAAAACAGTTGTTACTCCAGTCTATAGTTAATACTTGGGTGGCTATACATACATCTTCACTCATAGCCAATGACAATTAGTGAGTTCTAATTCTGCCTGGGTTTGGCCGTAACAGTGGCAGTGCATACTGTCTTCCTCTCTCTGTATAGGTTTTCCCATCATATGATTCCTGGTCCTCCCGGCCCCCACACAACCGGCATCCCTCATCCAGCTATTGTAACGCCTCAGGTCAAGCAGGAGCACCCCCACACTGACAGCGACCTAATGCACGTGTAAGTAGACCCCCGCCTCCTCGTGTTTCTGAGCCTCCTCTGCAGTTGTGAATGTCCGTGTAGCTCAGCCTGGAAGGCTCTGAGAACAGGGGCTTGATTGGTTTTTGACTGCAGAGGACCACAGGATTGACAGTTCATGGACACACACACCAGGGTGGAGCTGTGTCCTGGATGTAGAGGGATTGTGAGCTGTAGACCACTTGCCACCCCAGACTTCCCTTTAATGAAGGAAACAGAGTGGCAGGCTAGGTGCACATCATTCTGGAAATGCAGTTACTTGGGTTGGAATCCTAGGCAGCACAGAATTCAGAAAAAGTGGCCACTGGTGTCAGATCTCCCATTGGACCAGCACTGGGTCAAACTTTTGGAGCCTTGTCGTGGAGGAGTTATAAACGTTCCCTCTTTAGTCTATGGATGACAAGCTATGTACAGCAGCCCATAAAGACTCTGAAAATATATTCAAAGGAAATATACATTTGTTTGATGAGACAGTCAAAATCCCATTGGGGCTAGGGAGCCAGGTCAGTTACAAAGAGTTTGTGTTGCATGAATGAGGACTTGAGTTTGAACCTTAGTGCCCATGTAAAAAAGCCAGGTGTAGTGGCACATGCCTGTAATCCCAGCACCAGGGAGGCAGAAGCAAGAGTAACCCTGGGGCCAGTGTGGTCCCCAGGCCGGTGAAAGACCCTTTCTAAGCAAGCAAACAACCAACCAAGGAATGTCAACTGAGAATCAGCACCCAAGGTTGACCTCTGATAGGCTCTTGAGCATGAGTATGCACGTTCTCACACACACACACACACACAAAAAAAAAAACAGGGGTGGAGGAGGTCCTGGGGGAAAGTGCTTGCTTTCACAGAGTCCTTTAATCCCCAATCCCCATCCCCCAAAGTGAACATCCATTGCAGTAGAAAGGGAATGCTTACCTGTAGTTAGAGGTGACCAAGGGCCTCAACTCTGGGGCCCTAGTTGGAGCTTTCTGAGTGAAGGAAACTTATTCAGTGTCACTGTGTAAACGAAGAAACCCTGTGATTTGGTTGTTTGCAACTTGGGTTTTCATCAGAGGAGCCACACGCTGTCCTTGCACGTTGATGGTGTCCTAGGGGCTGGCAGAGAGCTGGGAAGGGTCATCCTCACATTGAACTTGGCAATGTGAACAGATGTTCTCTCCTGTCTCTTCCCTAACCACCGCCACCTTTCAGGAAGCCCCAGCATGAACAGAGAAAGGAGCAAGAGCCAAAAAGACCTCACATTAAGAAGCCCCTGAACGCTTTCATGTTATACATGAAGGAAATGAGGGCGAACGTGGTAGCCGAGTGCACGCTAAAGGAGAGCGCAGCTATCAACCAGATCCTGGGCAGAAGGGTAAGGAACGGGATGTGGGAACGGTTATGACTACCATGGCATGGCTTCATTAAAGTGTGCTGAGACTTAGTTACATGTCGGGTGGTGTGTCTGTGTGTGTGTGTGTGTGTGCGCGCGCACGCGCGTGCGTGAGGACACTGGGAAGTAGGGCACGAGGTACCCTGATCTGTGCGTTGTAGACAATTTTGACTATGCCTGGGACTTCAGAAACTTCCCAGAACTGGTAACTGCTTTTGCCACCACTCGGTAAACAGTACGTATCAAGTGTCTTTATTTGTCTGTGATGATGCTTGCTAACAGTCGCCGAACAAAACAGCCACGGTCCTTACCTTCTTGGGGTACCGTGTTTTCGTGACCAGGTATAGATATTAGCAGCAGCAACAACAAATTAATGAAACTAAAATCTGTAGTAAATACTGTGGTTGTGATGAGCAGGCAAATGCAAGAGAACGGCAGGGGCCAGCAAAGGCCTTTCTGAGGACATCGCGCTTAAGGTGATTCCTGAGTGACGGAGCTCTTAGGGGGTAGGTGTCCCCAACTGGAGTAGTGTGGGGAGAGGGGTGAGGATTGCAGCAGGTCTCTAAACCTACACATAGTAGGGCTTCAGGGAGAGCAGCCCAGAGGGGAGAGGAGGCCACCCCTTCCCGAGCACAAGCAGAGCTGCTGTGCTCCGAGACCTTGGGGGCCAGAGAAGTCATGTTTGTTTGTTTGCTTGCTTTTCAAGACAGGGTTTCTCTGTGTAGCTTTGAAGCCTGTCCTAGAACTTGCAGAGATTCGCCTGCCTCTGCCTCCCCAGTGCTAGGATTCGTTCTCCCGTTAAAGCCCACAAGTGCTGCGTTTCTGGGTTGTCCCTTTCCCTCGCCACCCTTCCGTTAGTCCATACTGTTACAGCTCCTCACCCCTTGTCATAAACAGAGGCCCTAGACTAAAACCCGGGTTTGGGAACTCTTAAAATTCCTTCTCCAGCAGCTGTCCAAAAGATGAGCCCTTCCGAGTGCTTTCCCACAGGATTGGAGAGGTCTTGGCTGGATATGTGTGGAGCAGTAGGGCAAACTCAAGTTCGCCCAATCCAAAAGTTACATTTTTTTTGCCGACACTGCATTACAATTTATTAGGAATGCTTCATTTTTATGTATTAGTGCTGTGTGTGTGCGCGCGCGTGAACGCGCACATGGCAGCCTTTTGGTTCATGGTCCCTGTATATGTGCTTTGACTTTTTTTTTTAAGTTCAAGCAGGGTGAGGCGGATCTAGCCACCCCTGGAAAGCATAGAGGGGATTGTGTGTTAGCTGCAGCTGGTGATACTTCCTTACTGTTCTCCCCACTCAGTCCATTAACACTCATAAAGACATTCAGGAGGCCACAGCCAACACAGGAGACAGAAGCAGGTCTTGAGTACGCACTCCTACTGGAGAGCCTCAACCCATTACCAGTTCCAATCTGTGAGACACGGAGCTCTCAAAAACTGGGCACAGGGGCAGGTTATAGTCTGTGGTGTTCCCCGAGCAATGCCCTACCTCCCTATGGGTTCTTAAACACTCAATAATGATAATGACAGTGATTTCCCAAGCCAGAGCTCAGCCAAGGAGTGATCCCACCAGCTCCAAAGGGTTCCACCTTAAAAGCTTGACAGCTGGTAACCACTTTTCTCTTCATTTCTAGAAGAAGCCAGCAGAGGCAAAGAGGGGTTGACTTTGTCCCGTCCCCCCCCCCCCCCCCCGCCTTTTTCTTCTTTATTCCAGCTCGCATACCTCTCTTTAGCTTTTTCCTTTTTTTGTCTTTGAGTCAGATGCCCCCTGGCCCCGCAGCAGGAATTATTTTCCTGCTCAAGAGGGTGAGGATATGATCTTTGAGGTATGTTTCCTCCTTTTAATGCACGTTTCCAACAATTGCTACTTTCTCGGCTCCCTGAACGGTCCCCAGACCCAAGCCTGTATGTCTTAGGGATGGTTCTCATTTGGGCTCTCTCTCTGGCTTTGATTTAGACACCTGTTTCTATTTATAGGCCTCTGGCTCTTTGATTAGGATCAGGTTTTCTGCCCTTTGAGCACTCCCTCTGGTGGGGCCGCGCTTCCCGGCTCTTTTAAAGTTCTGGCTTTAAGAATCACGAAGTTTTACACTGGCGTGATTGCACTGCCTGAAAGTGGATCTTAAATCCACACTGGAACATTTTATCTTTTGATTTTTTTTTTTAAATTGTCTGTACTGTCTCTAAAATAGAAATGCCCATTCCTATGGATGAATCAAAGTTTTCTTAATGTATATCATAAATAGCAAGGGCCCAAATCTTATTTAAAATAAACTGACTTGCCCAGCTGTTGCATGAAGTCTGCTTACTACAGATTTGCTACAACTTGATTGTTGGAAGGAATGTCTTAGCAGTTTCTTAATATGTATATATATTTTTGATAATATATTTGTTTTTTTTTAAGTAATGGACAAGCTAGGAAAATGTTTTCTTAGTCAGTTATGTTTCCGAAACCTCTGAAAGGAAGACTGTCGTTCCAGTTTCTTAGTTTTTTTTTTTTTTTTTTTTTTTTTTTTTTTTTAATTTAACGAAAAACTCCAAGACTGTTGTGAGGCCTGCTGCACTGGATGACCTCTGACCCCTGACTCTTGATGGGGTGTTCATGCTCTGTGCGTTAGGAACCGATAGGGAACTGAAGCCACACTGGCTCACATCTTCTCTTCCCGTTTTGCCCTGAACAGCGAGTACCTGGTAGTTTGGGGAGAAGACCCAAGTTTGATGCGTGTTTTGGGGAGTTAATGTTAATTTACCATTCTAGACTTTTCTCAGGTTACAAAGCTCCCAGTCATGCTAATATTCTCCTGTCACAAAAGGTGATATAGGGCACAAGACATTTCCAATGACTACAGTGACAGATTTAAAAGTGGCAGACTTCTTGTCTTTTGGCATTTTCTTCTCTTCACCCATCTGAACTGACATTTTGCATTTTGGTAGTCACTTTTTAAAAAAAATTTTTTTTTTTAATTTTTATTTTTTAAAAGTTTTTTGTGCATCGGTGTTTTGTCGTGAGCGTCAGACCTCCTGGAACTGGAATTAGATAGTTGTGAGCTGCCATGTGGGTGCTGGGAATTGAACCAGGGTCCTCCTGAAGAGCAGTCAGTGCTCCTAACTAACCACTGAGCCGTCTCTCCAGGCCTGGTAGCCACATTTGTTTATCATGAGAGCTAGTAAATACCAACGATCAATGTCTTGTTATGCATTCTCACATACACATACACACACGCAGTGTCCAGTTTGTTATGCACTTACACACACATATACATAGTGTCACATACACATATACGCACGCAGTGTCCAGTTTGTTAAGCATTCTTACACACACATATACATAGTGTCACATACACATATACGCACGCAGTGTCCAGTTTGTTATGCACTTACACACACATATACATAGCGTCACATACACATATACGCACGCAGTGTCCAGTTTGTTAAGCATTCTACACACATCATAGCGTCACATACACATATACGCACGTGTCAGTTTGTTAAGCATTCTTACACACACATATACATAGCGTCACATACACATATACGCACGCAGTGTCCAGTTTGTAGAGACTTCCTGTGATTGGTCGAATAACTGAATGAAAGCCCAGTGGCTTTCTGGACAGAACAGCCAACTATAGAGTCCATACACGCCTTCTGCTTTGTTTCCATTTGTCCTGTTTTATTTATTCTACTAGTACACAGAACTGTCTTTCATGTGACTTCTTTTCTTAACAGTTTTCTGCCACCTTTCCCCTACTTGTAGTTGTTATGGTTTTGTAACAAAAGTATATTACTGTGGGCCAGCAAGATAGCTTAGCAGGTAAGGGGCGTGGCGACAGGACTGATGACCTGAGTTTGAACCCACATGATGGAAGAAGAGGATCAATTCACATTAATTATCTTTAAATCGCTGTATGTGTGCTGTGGTATGTGTGCCCAGGCACTTGTGCGTGTGTGTGCGCGCACACACACACACACACACACACACATACACACACAGACACAAACACGCACAGATAAATATAATAAAAGCATTTTAAGTATATCACCTGATTTGCCTTTATGCTCACACCAAGTCACCGGTGTGCCATGCTTTTTAACTTTACATTCTGCACTTTTGATGCAATTTAAAAATTAGAAAATAAACCATCTGCCCGATCCACCACAGAGGGAGATTTCAAACTGCATGGAGTGGCTGCCTGGCCTGTGGGCTGTGCTGGGGCTGCCCTGCTGGCATAGTGGGAAGGTGCCAGGAGTCCCGTGAGATGGCTCCCTCGTTCTGCTGTCAGATTAGAGCAGCAGGCATTCCTGCTTTCTGAAGGAAAAAAACGCCAAACCTTCAAGTCCAAGGCCACACTGATGAGGGTTTGTTCTTTCACCAGAATCTCTCCTTTCCTTCCCCTCCCCAACCAACCACGCCTTCTTTTTTCTTTCTTTCCTTTTTAAGTCACTTAGGGGAAAACAAACAACAACAACAAAAGCCAAGAACAAACTAAAGCAAAGTACTGGGGTTGGAATCAAAGTGCTAGAGGCCTGATACAAAGCCAGAGGGGGCAGAGGCTCCAGCTACCTACGTGACTTTTCAGGGAGGGGCCCTTCTTCCTCACTACGTCCCCTAGTGACATCATCTCCTGGGTAGTGGGCACCCAACTTCTCCACGGAAGGTTCTTCTGGCAGGTCCTGGTACTGAAGGAGTGTGCAAAATACTAGAAAACTGTCTGCTGGGGACCCAGACAAGTGGTTCACAAATGTTTGCAAAAAAAAAAAAAGTATGCATGCAAAGTCTTTGAAGCCCTGAGGATACCTTGCCTTCAGAATCACAATTTTGTTGCTTATCAGTTACACTGGGGGGCGGGGGACACAGCCTCACAGATTGTCAGCGAATGTATGTTCTGTATCAGAAGCCCCGGTCTCATAGATGACAAGCAAGTTTAGACGCTATAAGCTAACCACACTCGGAAGTGTGTCCTGTGAGCAGTGTTATCAGTGTTCTGGAGACATGGGCATGTGTGAGTGTGAAGTGATAGAGATGGGTGAATGGTACCACGTGACTCGGGGTCCAGACTTTAGATGACAGAGTTGGGAGAGAGTCTGGGTGGGAAGAGGGGGTGTTTGTTCTGAAAGGCATGTGGAAATTATCACATTTCGCATCAGTAAGTGCAGCTTGAACTCAGTTACCTGCGTAGGCTCCGGACGAAGAAAGAAGAGCAAAGCTGGGTTTTGGAGTTATTTCTAATTTGTATTGGCAGAAAGAATGGATGGGTGACAGTCTTTATGCTGTGAGGGCTTTGATGTGTTTCATGTGCTGCAGGACCCCAGGGCAGAGAAACCAGAAGCGAGTTTTATTCCAGCCAGCGGACTCTCCGAATAGGGTCTTTGTAGCACCAGGACTGCTCCCCTCTGGAAGTGAATGGAGTTTACACGTTTCTGTCAAATCCATCCCTCAGAGTTGGAAGCATGAGCGGGACTGGACCACTGGGGCCTCACTTACCTTGTCTCTCTCCCCCTTTTCCTTTTTGGTTTCAGTGGCACGCCCTCTCCCGGGAAGAACAGGCCAAATACTATGAATTAGCACGGAAAGAAAGGCAGCTACATATGCAGCTTTATCCAGGCTGGTCAGCAAGAGACAATTATGTAAGCCTTTTCTTGATCCCTGTGGCTTTCCACCCCCACCCACCCCCACTCACCCCCACCCACCCCCACCCACCCCCACCCCTGCCTTGCCCTCACTCTCAAGGGGATGTCTGGAGGATGCGTGGTGTTGGCACTGTTTCGTGTTTTGGAAAATTAACGAACTGTGTAATGAAGATTTCATAAGTACGTTGGGGTCTAAAAACTTTAAGCATTTATTTTGTTGCTGTGAGTACTAATTTATCTGTAAAACAAAGCTCCTTCGAGAATCAAAACAGAGAACCCTTTATCATTAGAATACCAGAAAAAGATGTAAAACAAACAAACAAAAAAATCCCTATAATTTCACCACGTAAAGGCAAGATTAGTGATAGCTATATTCCCTCCTAGTAGGTTTTCTGTGTGTCTTTAGTTTCAAATATAGGTAAAAATACTATTATATATGTACATGTATTTTATGGCATGTTTCCTGTTCTTATATAAAAAATTCACTTTTCTTTTATGAAATCACTTTTATGTCCATATCCTGTTAAGTGAGTGTCTCAATTTCCTGGGTTTTCCTGATTTTATGTGATTTTATATTTTTCTGTTTCTTTTCTTTTTACCCTTTCATAGTCATAGGATCCACACTGCTGTGGATATGTCTGTGCATAGTAGGATGTCTTGTTTTGTTTTTTCTCCTGTACACAGGACCATTATTTCCACAGGCTAGATTCACAGTATCAGGGTCTTAAGAAAGAAGTTATAAACATTTTGAAGTTCTTGACACATGTTGTCATATTTCTTTCCAGGTGATGAGTATAAACCTCACATTAATGTACCCTGGCATCTTGTATGTACTTTGAATAAAGATGAAGTAGGGATTATCATGTTCTAGGCTTTTTTATTGTATCAATATCTATTTTTTGTATCTATTGTATCAGAATCTATAATTTTATTGTCGAGGACCACCTCCCCTGTACTGACAGCTGCCTTGCCGCTGTGCAGCCTGAGCATCTTATTGGCCTTGTCTGGCTATAGTACAGACTGTCACATAGAAAGTGTATTATGAACGATAGATCTGAAATTTTGTCATTTTAAATAAAGTCACAATAGAATGTTTTGAAGATCATTTTTAGTTCAGCTCAGACAGCTGCAGTAGAATACCACAGCCTAGGTGGCTTAAAAGCAAAAGTTTTTTACTCACTGTTCCGGAGGCTTAGATATTGGAGACCAAGGGCCAACCCCGAGCACTTGGCTGTGTTCTCACAGGCTGCCCTTTCCCCAAGGACGAGTCCTGTTCATAGTGTCTGTGCCCCAGTCAGCACCCCCCAAAGGTTCTACTTATCCCATCACGTTCTGGGGTGTCAGGAGGAGTGGGAATTTTAAGGGACACATTAGTCTGTAGCGGGAGACCAGCAGTAGGAATACCATTTGGGACAGCCTTCACACAGAGCAATTGTCCCTTCACGCACACATGTGAATCCCTGTACAGTTTATCGATGGCCTTTGCTGTAGAAGCTCCAGTTGCCATGGAGACAATGACAGCAGTGTGTGCCTGAGGTCACATGTCCCCTATTAGATACTGCAGCGTTTGAACGCATGTGTATCTATCTAGGAATTCTACAGTATGCTCCACGGACAATGCCATTTTACTGCTCAGAATTTGGAGCATGTTTGCCAGATATGACCTTGACACAGGAAATGAGAGTCCTATGGGCACTTTCTTAGGAGCAATGGCACAGCCATGCCCCACGTTGTCGTTTTTGTTGGTTTAGCAACCACCGCACACATTGTAGGCGATGCCTTATGTTCCTCTGTTACTTTCCGTCCTTACAATTGTCCAGTGGCATCAGCATCATCGGTCCACCTCTCAGGGCTGGTGAGGTCGGCGAGGTTAGGTCATTTGTCCACAGCGGTGGGGTTGGCAGCTTTGAACTGCAATTTAAACCCACATCAGCTGGCCCTGAGGATCGCCATAGCTTCCCTCCTGAGTAGTGATTGGCATCTGTGCCTACAGAGCCTTTGCTGTGCCCTGTAAGGGGGACACTGTGTGTCCCCTTCTCGCCCTGTCTTGCTTGCCCTTTGGCTGTGACTTGCCTGGGAGGGGGCCACTGACCTTTACCCCTTGACCCCATACAAGAGCTTGGCCGAGCTGGAAGTTTGCACATACCTGCATTGCTTGCTGAATGTCTTGACAATTTTAGTTCTAGTTTTCAAGTGATAGGTTTTAGCATTTAGAAAGATGTAACGGACATTAGCATGTGTCCCTCTTCTCTGACTTACCTATTCCTTTGCCCGCCTTCGCACGAAAGGAGGGTAGTTTTGAAGGAAGCTGGTGGACTATGAGTTCATCTTTAAAGATTTTACTCTCCATGACTGACTGTTAAAGAACATTGTCTTCCTGTGCCTTGCCTGAATGAAGGGAAAACCCAGCTTCGTTGATACTATTTTTTTAACCATCCCATCGATGGCTAAGGCAATGCCGAGTCGTGTGAGAGCACCCTTGCAAACAATATTCCCAGCTGGAGTTTAGCATCAGGAGCAGGATGTAGAGTGAGGATGATTCCTGGGCCTCTGAGATCACTAAACCCACATCTGGGTTGATGGTTAAAATGGCCCACTCAGTGACATCATTGACTTTTTAGAATTGAAGTTTACATCCATAATTTGGGCTAATAAAGGAAGTTTCTGTGAGTCAGCCGTGCATAGAATTTTTCTTGAGTGAGATTATCCTGCCTCCTAGGATGCATACTTTGTAATTTTGACAAAACATTGTTTAATTGTGCATGAATTAATCCACATGTTCAAACGGGCCCCTCTTTACCCTCCATAAAGTCTGAGAGTTTCTCTCACCTCACTGATTTATCCCTAAACTACCACACAAGCGGTACCAGTAGTGACTCTCAGAGCTATCCACACTGGCTGGCTGTAAGGTGGAGGAGGATGGAGAGAGGCTCAGAGCCTATGCTGCTGGCAAATAGATGGGCTGTGACCCTGAGCTCAGGGTCATCTGCTCAGCAGAAGAGCCCCAGTCTGTCTAAGGAAGAGGGATGAGGCATGGGACAGAGAAAGTTCTTGAAAGAGATGACACTTGAGACTCATGCAGGTGCGAGCAGGAGAGGAAAGCGCAGAGGGTTTAACCGGAAACAGCCTCAGGGGAACATCCCAAACTGCAGAAACTGTTTGAGTGAAGGGAGCATGCTCCCTTCCTCCCCCTGGAACACCTCTGGTCAGATTAAAGATGATGTTCTTTACAATCCGGGCTGCTCGCCTTAGTGTTTAGGAAGAGTGTCAGTCAACTTTGTAAAACTCTGAGGTACGGAAGTACACGGTGGGCGTTCCTTTGTTTATTCAGCTGGAAATACCTGTCACAGGTTAGCCACTTGCAGCTCGTGGAAACGGGCTGTGACTGTAGCCTCTTTAAGTGGGGGTAGTTTTGAAGAGAGATGAACATGCTAAGCTGCTTAAAGCATGACCAGATTGTCACTGAGGTGTGTTTGTCGTGGAGGTGTGTTTGGAACCTATCTAAACTTGCTCCTGTATCGGCGGAAGTGAAGGTCTCAGCCTGCCAGGTCCCACTTCCTCCTCTCCCTCTATCCCAGGCTATGGCATGCTTCTGCCACAGGGATCTGGGCACTCTTCTGACACTGTGGACATAAAACATCGTGTAGTTCATTTCACATCCTTCACAGAATCAACGCGGGCACCACCTGAGACACCACCAGGGCAGTCAGGAGGAGGGGTAGCCCCGGAAGGAAGCAGGAACACAGGACTCCTCACACGCACGCACGCGCAGACACAGCTGAAAGCCAGTCACTCTGGGTGGCTCACTGGCCGGCCACCTTCTGGCCGTGCTTTTCCTGCATGCAGTGCACACCTGCATGCCTCCCCTCCACTCCCTGTCTTAACACTGTGCCTCTGTCCTTCCAGGGCAAGAAGAAGAAGAGGAAGAGAGAGAAACTACAGGAATCCACTTCAGGTAGGTACCTCGTAGCTTGCTGTGGGCACTCCTGCTTCTGCGAGACTCCTCGTAAATAGTCCGCATCTTCCTAGACGCTGCCTCGTCCAGTGACTGTCACGTGTGATCCCTTCACTCAGCTCTCTTTCCTGAAACTCCTGAACATTTCAAAAAGACTTTTCTTTTAAATGTGAAGGTTCCTGTAAAAAGCCCCTTTCCCGTCCCCTTGCCCTAGAGTCATAGTTAGGAGCTGTGGTTGATTTTTTTTTTTTTTTTTTCTTCTGTTGTCTGCATCCTCTTGGCTTCTGCCTCTGCGCTGTTTGCATAGTCCCTAAAGATGTGACTTTTATGATGACAGTACAACATGCTGCCTTGTATTCCCTCGAGAGTCTTTCTTTGGGTTCTTAATACTGAACACCACAAGCGGCGGGGCTTGCACTGGCTGCGGGAGTCAGTGAGGTCCCACGCTGGTCCATCTTTCTTCCTATCGGAAGGCCACCACATGCACTGCACAAACAGAAAGGGCTGCCATGAGGACCGTAAGAAGCAAAGCGAACCGGTCCACATGCTATTGTAGCTACTACTACGTGTTTGGAATGTACAGAAACCTCTCCATAAAAATTTGTTAAAGACACAATTTTCTGCAGGTACAGGTCCCAGAATGACAGCTGCCTACATCTGAAACATGGTAAGATCATCAACTCTCTGGTCCTATTGCTGATCTGGCTCTAACAAGAGGCTTTTGCTTGTGGATCTTCCCGCTCTCACCAGCTCCACTCAGCATTATTCCCGAGAGAGGAGAAGGCCACCACAATCAGTCTAGCGCTGTTGAAGCTCCCCTGGTTTTTAGCCCAGTGTGCGTGAGCGTTTGCAAAACATTGTGCTTTCATGCTGCCACGCCTTTTGTCCTGCTTACAGCTCTATTCTCTCGCCCCCACCCCCACCCCCAACCGGTGGAAAAATCTGCCCTTAAAAAAAAAAAGAAGAGGCAGCGTGTCACCCTCCTCATCCGACAGGGATGTGTTGGAGGGATGCCACTGTAGCCCCCTCAGTCCTGTTACACGGTAAAGACTCAGTCGAAACGATGTGTGGGCAATCTATTTGCAGCGAGAAAGATTTGTGCACTTAAGTGACTGATTATTTCTTCTGTTGCCTGTTTTTCTATATTGGTAACCGCTGTTAGCCATCCATCGCCCTAGGATTTGTGAGTAAAACTGAATTCGCTTAGTTTTATGTTGTCTTTAATTTCTAGTCACATGACCCAGGAAGCTGGCTTCGCAAATGAAGGCTGGGTCCTGAGTTTGAACGGACAGGGTGTAGCTGCTCTCCACCAAGGGGTTGCCTTTGTTTCTTCGGTGTTCTTTCTCTAGAACCTGCATAGTCAGTCCCCGGTCCTGTTGGACGCCCTTTGGGTCTGCATACCACTTTGCCAGCTCTTGTTGCCTGAAGGCCACAGACCTGTCCCCATTCTTGTGCCTGTGCCTCGGGTCATTTGCTGCAAGTTTCTCCTCACTTCCAAACTGCAGAATCTTGAAGCGATATCCCCACAGCCATCTCTCAGTTCTGAGAGGATGGTACCAAGTACACTTAAAAACTAACGAAGCCCAGTGCCCGAGCTGGGAGGGGACAGGGACTCCTCCTCCAGGTCCCCTCTAGTGGACTCAGGGACACTTCCCGGGTCTCTTAAACTCAAAACAATTAACTACACTTTAGTAGGTTTCACACACACACACACACACACACACACACACACACACACTGACCTTGCTTGGTCATATCCACCCTCCCCAACACACAGCCCTCCCTCCCATCTCAACCCCCCTTCCCGGGTCTCCTCACCTTTCTTGTTTCCTAGCAGTCCCTTCGAATTTTCAGGATCTTTTTCCTTTTTTTTTTTTTTTTTTTTTTTTTTTTTTTTAAAGTTAGATCTTTGGGTTAGTACACAAAATAATCTTGTTATAGAATTGCCTTTTTAAATTGTTCTATTTTTATCGTTAAATTAGCTTACAAAGTATCAGGTTTCCACATGGAATTTTAATGTTTCTTTTTGACTGACGTCCCCCCCCCCCATCACTGTTGGGACATTTCCATCGGCATGTGTCAGTACGCTTTGTTCTGATTTGCTGCCTTCCCCCACGCCGCTCCCTCCCATAGCTCCTCTCCTCCCCAGATAGTTTTCACTCTCTGCTTTCATGCTGTTTAAGACTTCTGGCTTCTACCTTGAGAGAAAACACATTGTTGTATGTAGGTCTAGATTATTTCCTCTAGCTCAATCACCCCTGGCTTATTCCATTTTCCTAATGACTTACTCTATTTTCAGCTGGCTGGGTTTCATTCCTCTTTATAGCTAAATAGTACTCCACAGTGTCTGTATGTCTACCACGTTTTCTTTATCTAATTAATTTGTTGCCGAACCTCTGGGCTGTTGTGAACAGCCCCTCTGGAATCATGGGTGTGTGGGCATCTCTGTTGTATGCTGACTTGACTTTGGGTGTATACCCAGGAGCCTGATTATACTGTTGGTCTACTTTTAGTGTTTTTGGGAAACCACCATACATTGATTCCCATGTAGTTATACTGACTTACATGCAAGAGTTCCTTTCCTACATGGATGTATTATGACTAGTGCGTATTTGCCAGTGTAGTTATAATTTGCATTTCTCTGATAGCTACAGATGCTGAACATTTTCTCAAAAGTATCTGTTTGGATAATTTATTCATATATCGATTGCATTACGTGTTTATTTTTTGAAGTTTTTGTTTGCTTCAAGTCACTTAAAATTTGTAACTGTGCTGGGTGATGGCGGCAGATGCCTTTAGTCCAGTACTCTGTATGCAGAGGCAGTTGGACCTCTGCATTTGAGGCCAGCCTGGTCTACAAAGATACACAGAGAAATCCTGACCCATAAAATGAAAGTGATAGTTTAACTGTGAGCAGGGTTGTGCACATGAGTGCAGTGCCCGTGGACACCAGCAGAGGGCTCTGAACCCCCTTGAACCAGTTAAGGGCAGCTATGAGCCCAACGTGGGTGCTGCTGGGAGCCGAACTCACATTCTCTAGGTGTGTGTATACTCTTAGGCAACTGCTCCCAAAGATTTTCTTTGTCTTTAATATATTGTGGATGTTAGCTCCTGTCAGGATTGTTGTTGAAAAGCTCCTTAGCCAAAGCCTGTTTGATCCAATGAAATACCTTATGGAGTTCTTTTCTTCCTATTGGAGTCCAGTTCCCGAAATCAATGCTTGCACCAATATCCCTTAGTAGTTTTAGAGTTTCAGCTCTTACATTAAGGTTTTCGATCCATGTAGAGTAAGACACGATGGTCTAGTTTCAGCCTCCTCAAGGTGGGCACTCAGTGTCCCCTCCCACCTCTCCAAGTAGTTGTGGTTTCTTCAGTATATACTTATGGAATCAGTTGTCTGTAGATTGATGCGTTGTTTCTGTCCTCCCTTCCATTTTATCGGTCCATGCTGTCACTAATGTTATGTCGTTAAAGAAACTCCTAGTAAATGAGAAAGATCTTTTGAGCTCACACCCCTGAACATGCAATGCAGCTCAAACGCTAAAAAGCTCTCCAGATACTTGTGTTCTCACCCCTCAGAATGCATGAGTTATATTTAATGGTTCTACGTTTGGGGGTGGCTATCCCATGTGAGCATCTTGAAGCCCCATGTAGAAATTGAGGATGATGATGGTATGAACTGACCAAAAGGCGGTACATTTGAAAATTCCACATGCACATTCACTCTGGGTTATGGCTGACCTGCTGTCAGGAGCAGAGCACACTTTGGTCTGCTGGAAATAGGATCGGTAAGAGCCATTCCTGTGAGCGCTTTTGAACAGCCAAATACATCCTTCCCAGTTTTGTGGAAAAGCTGAGAGCCCAGGGCCTTGGGAGATGAGCTATGTCTGCTGGAAGGCCAGACTAGTGGTTTATTCACCGCAAACCCCCAGTGAGGATGACTCCTGCAGGGTAAGCGCTACCTTGGGGAGGGGCTACTTGCTAAATGGGATCCTTTCCTTTCCCAGAGGAGTTTCCAGCTTGAGGGGCTGTAGGCATAAGAAGAGTAACTATGAAATAGTATGATACGAGCCGTGAGTTCCATACAGCGCGTTAGTTATATTAACGAGTATGTAAAATAGATAGGTAAATCTGAGTAGGAAAGGGGCAGTGCCCTGGATGGCTGACATTTGGGCTGTATGTTGGCTACGGAGTTCCTAGATTCCAGAGCATGGTGATGATGATGCCAGGACCTTGTAGGGCTTCGTTGTGGGTTTGATTTGGAACCTATAACACCTCAGCAGCTTGTAAGGGGCCAGAGGTCATTATCAAGGCCTCAACTTTTCTTTCTTCCTGACTTTAGTGAAGAAGCAGAAGAGAGTAAGCAAAGAACTGGAAGTTTTGAAACATCAGGAAAATTGATCACTTGCATTTATTAACTAAAAACCAACTCTAAAAACAAGTTCATTAATATTGACGGTAGTACAGCAAACCCAAAGCCAAAATTGTACAGAGATATGGTTTCAGTGTAGTGCCTCTGATTACATGGTATCCACAACCTAATTTAAAAGGAGAAGCAGGGTTCTTTAAAAAGGCGGAGAACTCCTCTGGCTAAAGGCACAGAACTTCTCCTGGAGACAGAGATGCACGCACACACAACCCCCTCACACCCACCCTACCCACCCCATCCCCACTTTGGCTCTGGCACAATCTTTATCTCAGAGGCTTGCTAACTAAATGAAGAAGCGTGTTTATCACTAAGTAGAACCTTCAGCCTCCCCTGCCCTGGGGCCAGGAGCTGTGTGGGAGAGGTAATTGCAAGTGCTGTACAGGCTGCAGGAGTTAATTGTGCAGGGCTTGGATTTATGTTGAAAAAAAAAATTGTTTCTGGCTTCTGTTTGATGCTGGCATTTGAAAGGCTCAAGGCTCCTGGGTCCTGTGACTCCTCCCAGAGGACCTCCCAGATGCAGAGCAAGGACTGAGATGCAAGGCCTGCAAGAAGGCAGAGAACCCCAGGGTCGGGGAGCCTGACCTGCCACCCCAGCTTCAGCCCTGTCCTCTGAGAGTTGGGGAGTGGTCAGACATCCTCCGTGGTTTTCAAACATGTTTATTTCCGATAGAATTTGAAGCTTACCCTGGCACGTTTGAGCCGTTTCCCTAATTCTACCCTGAAAGTGTACATGAACCAATGTCATTACATGTCCTAGCCTCTAGGTGTCTGCCTCTGGGTTGGCATTAAGTTAAAACCAAACTTTTTGTTGTTTTGTTTTGTTTATTTTTTAAGATTTATACTGAATATTGTATACAGTATTCAGCCTCTATGCATGTTTGGATACCAGAAGAGGGCACCGGATCTCATTATAGGTGGTTGTGAGCCACCATGTGGTTGCTGGGAATTGAACTGGGGACCTCTGGAAGAGTAGTCTGTGCTCTTAACCTCTGAGGCATCTCTCCAGCCCACCAGGCTTTTTTTTTTTTTTTTTTTTTTTTTTTTTTTTTTTTTTTTGTGAAATAAAGAGAAATTGGAGGCAGTTGGAGAAATCTTAACATTTGTCCATAGTCACACAGTAAAAATGAAGGCACCTGCCTGGACCTAGAAAGAGAAAATGTCACTCACCTACTGTCCCCTTCTTCATCTTGTAGCACATAGGAAGGAAGCACCCCAGTGGGAATTGTTACACGCAGAAGGTAGTTACTGGGAGTTAAAGACTTGAGAAAGAGCCCCTCTCTCTGGAGATGAGTAGCTGTCAGGTTAGAGGGGCCAGGAGTCACACGCAGTGAGTGTCTAAGTTCCAGGCTGTGCAGTGTCCACCTAGCTGGAGTGAGGTCAGCCAAGGCCACAGTTCCTCTGGGCTCAGCACCGCCCCCTAGTGGAGGCTGCCGCATCCCCCTTCCCAAAGAAGTGTCTAGTCCCTAGGCAAGAGGCTGCTAGCTGTGTCTGTCTTGCCTCAGATTCCTGGCTTACTTTGCTTGAAGCTGGAGAGCTAAGTGTCCTGAAAGGGGTCTCCCAGGGCTTCTGTCCCTGGCTTGGCCATTCTGAAGGAATGGCCTACCTGGGTCCACTCTCCTCTCAGTGAGCAGTGTGTGTACAAATGGCTGCCACGCCTGCCACAGGTGAGGAAAACCCTGGATTGGGAATCTGAACGGCAGCGAGCTCTGTGAGCTGTAATGTTCCTTAGAAAGTTCAGAACTCTGGCAGGGAGGGCAGGGGGGGGGCGAAGCTTGGTCACACAGTTTTAACATAGAGATGGTTACATAATGACAACTTGGTTGGCTAAAGTATCTGCCATGGTAAACTGTGAGTTTTCAAATTATGCCCTGGATTGCTGTGGTCACTGTGTCTAGCTACTTTGTGTTGCTGTGATGAAACATTAAGAGGAAACATACAGAAGGAAGAGTGTACTTGGGCTCAGGTTCCACCTTAGCAGTGACACAAGGCAGCAAGCAGCAGGCATGGAGCCAGGAGCTTGAGGAAGCTGAAGTCTCACATTTTGAACCACACCATGAAGCAGGGAACTAGAACCCGCAAACTCTCAAAGCCCGCCTCCAGTGACACATTTCCTCCTAAGCCTCCCCAAACAGCTCCACTAACGGGGGACCGAACGCTCTCATGCCTGAGACAGTGGAAGACTTCTTATTTACACCACGCCTGATACTGTGCTCTGCACACTGTGAGAACCCGGGGTCTTTGTATCCACGGCTGTGGGCAAAGACAGCTGTAGATTAAAGACTCTGGGTCTTCAGAAAGTTCCAAAGAAAGCAGAACTTGGTTTTGACGTGCGTTCAGCACTGTGCTCGCTCTGTGAGAGTGGTGTCAGGTAGGACTGCCCCACTGTAGGCCTCTGCAACACCGCTGAACATCGTTCCGCCTCCTCACTTGTGACCAGTGTAGTTGAACCTGCAACACTAGCGGGTCATCTTTTTTTTTTCCTTGCCACGTTATCCCCTAAACAATACAGAAGCCATTTCATGGCATTTGCACTGTTTTAGGTACTAGAAGCAGTCTAGAGATGGCTTAAAGTACAGGAAGGATATACATCCATCATATGCAGATCTGTTCCACTTCTCATCTGACAGGAAAGCATCCTTACCAAGGGATAACACTACAGGAGCAGCCTGTATCTGGCTTACAGGACCATCTTGTAGAATCAAGGATACTCACACTGATGGGCCAGAGAAGCAGAAATAGGAAAGTAGAACTCAGTTATCAACCCGGTCCACTGATCAGATGACATCACAACTTAGCCTATGGCTCAGTGGTTAAGGCACTGGCTACTCTTCCAGAGGACGCAAGGTCAAGTCCCAGAACCAACACAACTCCAGTCCCTGGGTAGCCAAAGCCCCTCTCTTGCCACTGAAGTACCAGGCACACACATTATACACACACATGTATGCAGACAGACAAAGCACCCATGTACAAGAAATAAATAAGAAAATATTTAACTGGGGATGAAGAGATGCACAAGAGGCTTACTTAAACTCCCTTGAGATAACATAACACCTAGAATTGTCCTAAAACCTATGATAGGCAATTACATCTGTCTACCAAAGTAACTTCTATACTAATAATGAGTTGTTTTAGACAATTTTTATTAGGATCTGTTTCTCAGTGAGGTATCTACAGCTTTGGGTAGTGCCACCTTCTGAGTTTTTCAGAAACCCGGAATTCTATCTCCTTAAATATCAGAACGTGGGAACTGGTATGTGTGTGGTATCCAGGGTAGAACCCAGGATCTTGTGCACGGTAGGTGTCTGGTTAGTTTTTTGTTTTTTTTTTTTTTTTTTTTTTTTTTGTTTTTGTGTGTGTTTCTTTGTTTGCTTCTTTGTTTTTATTTGTCAACTTGACATGGGCTGGAGATACCTGAGAAAAGGGAATCACAACTGAGAAAATGCTTCCCTGAGAGTGGCTGGTGGGCAGGCTTGTGGAGCATTCTCCTAATTAGTGATGATGTGGGGAGGCTCTGCACCAGGCGGGTGGTGCCTCCACTGGACAGGTGGTCCTGGGTTGTATGAGAAAGCAGGCTGAGCAGGCCCCGAGAAGCAAGCTGCTAAGTGTCACTTTTATATCAGCTCCTCGCCTTGTTTCCTTTGAGGATGAGCTGCGCTTAGGAAGTGTAGGATGAAATAAACTCTCCACTCCCCACTCTGTTTTATCACAACTCCAAGACAATAGGCTCTACCACTGTCAGCATCCACAGCTCCAAACATGGACTGTTTATATAGGATTCAAGGAGGCTGGAGAGAGAACTCAGTAGTTAAGGACACTGGATGCTCACCCAGAGAGAGGATCTGAGTTAGATATTCAGCACCCACACTGCAGCTCACAACCTCCAGGCCAGGGGATCCAGCGCCCTCTTCTGGCCTCTGTCGGGCACCAGGAGCATGGGTGATGTAGAGACATGAATGTAGGCCAAACACCTGTACACATAAAACATACAAAAAAAAAAAAAAGGACTTTAAGTATAATTCTATCTTCAACATGGTACGCTGAAATGTATTTCTCAGTACTTCATGTACAATCTACAGAGTGTGTACCATATTATATATGCTACAGTATATACGTGGTATATTAGCATTACATATGTAGTAGTCTGGCATTACTGTAAGTGACTCCAAGTAATATAGAAAAAATGTTAAACTGCTCTCTCGAATTTTTTTGTAACTTTTTTTTTTTTTTTTGCAATATGGAATGATTCCCCAGGAATATGTGGCTTCTGTCATGCTGTGGGGATTGAGATATTTTTAAAAAATGAATTTTATTTGAATAATACAAGTCAAAACTAAAGGGCCCGGACTTAGAGGTACAAAGGTGCTGAGTAGAAGTAAAGTGTGTTGGGTTTGTTGGTGAATTCCGTGGCATCGCTGTGGCTCTGTGTGACATTCCTACCCCTCCTACCCCCTCCTCTGTCCTCCATGCCTGAAGCTCTGCTGTCACCACTGATCTCCTGCTCAGGCCTCTGGGGCTTTAGCAGGGAGACTTCATTCCTTCATGCACCATGTGGCAGAAAAGGCCAAAGCAAGATTCGGTTTTAATTCAGCTCTAGCATGTGGTGTACGCTGCATGCCCGGAACTTCTGGTCTGCCTTCCAGACTTGCTCAGCTACTGCTGTTTTAGAAGATACCCTGTACCCAGGAATCGCCCGTTGCTCCTTCTTTTATACCAGAAATCCCGTAAGTGGCATCAACTTGCTCCGTCTTGGTTCTCTGTTGGTCAGCCTGAATCCCCTCAACCCTCCCGTTCTCGGCTTGTGTATCCCACATTCTTGGCTTTCTGGGGAGTGGAGGAACCCTGGGTTGTTGCCCTCCCACAGTGCCTGCTGAGTTCATACTTGGCACTTTAAATGCCAAGGAGGTAGTATCTGAGGCTCACTCTCCCTCTTAGAGCATCAGGCACCAGTAAGTCCCTTGTTTCTTCCTTCATCCGTGAGCAAGGGCAGGCTGCCACCTGCTTCTTACAGACAAGGAACCAGGGCTCGGCAGGCTGCAACGACTTCCCGGGTAAATCAGGGTCATGATTGCAGAGCTTGGATTGCAACCTGACTGAGGACTGTCTGATCTGAGGGTCTTATACCGTGCACTGCTACTTTCCCGCCTTCCGCGTACTTATACGGATTCACAAGGCAATGTTAAAGCAAAGGGCGCCTGATCTGAAAGCAAACACACAAGTGTACGTGGATTTGCGGCCTCATTTTTATAGGGCGTTAGCCTCTGCCCTCTCTCCGAGAACTGCTGTCAGGATAAGAGAAACGTGGACTAGGAACAGCATTTGGAAGTGGGGCTTCCTGTCCACAGAAATAAAACGGGCCTTTGATGTCCTCTTAATTCAGAGCCTTTCTCTAGAACAGCAGCCTCTCAACTTGTGGGGTGGTGACCCCTTGGGGGTCGAATGACCCTTTCGCAAGGGTTGCATATCAGAGATCCCGAGCATCACATATTTCCATTATGATCCATAACAGTAGAAAATTAAAGTTAGATAGTAGCAATGAAAATAATTGCATGCTTGCGGGATACTACAACATGAGGAACTGTACTAAAGGGCCGTGTCGCAGCACTAGGAAGGTTGAGAAGCACTGTTGTAAAGTGTGCCACAAATGTGCCTGCAGATTGTAGACCCAGCGGTCACTGGGGCCGCAGCCTCCCCTCCCCACAGGACATGCGTCCTCACAGGCCAGGCCGATCTGTATTGTATAGACCGAAGACAAAACTCCCCTGCAGTCATGGCCAATGGGTCCCGGGCCTGCCTCAAGTCACCTTGACACCATCAAAATTTAGTTTAACAGGTCTCTCTGTTCATGGTGACTAACACAGGAGAAAGCTGCACACTGGGCCTCCGCCTTGATCTAATCTGAGTCCAAAGCCAGGGCTCCAGACCCCTTCCTGACTCCCTCCCACAGCTCTGTGGTTAGCAATGGACCAGTCCCGAGTGTGGAACTAAGGGCTAATTCAAGTGCAGAAACAAAACTCAGTGTCAAGCTCCCTGACCACACATTTCCATTTTTCCTTTTCCCAAACCCCAGGGTTGTCTCACTGCCAGGGAACCACAGCCAGACTTATAGGCTAGGACGACTCTCAGAGGGGGTCGGAGTGTTGTTGTTGATTGGTGATCTTGGGTCTCTTTACTGGTTTGCTTTCAAACAGTGTGGCGTCTTGGGTTGGGCAAAGCTGTGGTATTCTAGATGTAGATAGAGCACATTGCCAAGATAAAGGTGCTGTTGCCTAGTGATAGACAGACAGACGGATGGATGGAAGGAAGGAAGGGTAAAGAAAGTGGGTGGCAGTTTAGTTGCACAGTGTGGTGATGAACGTGTTGAGGGCGCAGAAGTGTGTTTGTTTCCCCATTGTGGGTTGGGTGATGTCAAGCCAGCTCATCACCACCCTGGGCCATGAGTTCCTCCTCTCCAAATAAGTGAGAACACACAGCACTGTCCCGGCAGTGGGAAACTGCAGAGTTTGACCCAGGGTCAATAAGGCGATGGCCCGGTAGAAACAGAATGCTTGGGGAAATGGCCCAACTGTCCTTACAGGGGTCACCTTCGGCCAGTCATGTCATAATCTGCCTTAGACTCCTCTGCAGAAAGACAGGGCTAGACCAGTCCACATGCTTGCTTCCTGCCCTGGAATCCTGTACAGCCACCCTCCACATACATCAAATTGTACAACTCAGAAGTTCACGCCCTGCCGTAACAAGCAGAGAACAACAGGCTGCTGGTATGAGGGGTGTGGTATGTTGCCACAAGGCAATTCTTTCACTTAAAACCTCTTTTCACCTCTCACAAAACTAATCTCTAATACTGTCCCCCGCCCCCAAAGATGATGTTATAACTGCAAACACATTCAGGCCCCTACTTCCTGCTGGTGGCATTTAGGCTGAAGTGGTTGGGGGGGGGAGGTGTGGAGGGCGAATCTTGTCCCAGACCAGTGCTTTTGATTGCTTACAGACTCTGAGCCTGCTGTGAAGGGTAGGAGAATTCGCATTTTGGCCCTAAGAGACCTGCCTTGTTATCCCTGCCTTAGCTGCCAAGCCCAGGTGTCCAGGGCCTTCCCAAGCCTCCGGGCCTTTAATAGAATCCCACATTTATTTCCCTCTCAGTTTTGTGCCAAGGCCAGAGGCCCAGTGTCTCAGGGTCAGTGCAGTTCACCTGCCAGGAATCTTCAGCTTTTCCCTTTCCATTCCCGCTCTTCCTAAGCCAGGAGAGGGGATCTCGGTTCTACCCGAGTGGAGGGGTGTTATGTCAGATTGGAGATAGTTCCAGAAACACAGCAGTGCTCAGGGCATGAAGGGCATTGTATTCTGTCAAGCCACTGCAGTAATGGCCACATGGCAGGGCACTGGCCTTAACATCTGTAAGGGAGACTTGCTGGCCGCCTTTGAAGCTGAAGGCTTGGTAATTGCTGCTTTGATTGCAAGGGAAGGCTTCGGTGGGTGGAGCCCTGTCCTTTGCCAGCAAGCCGCCCGGCCCCACTGCAGACTGTGGCAAGTCTCCCATCTCTGGAACTTAGTGCCAGTGGTTTCTTCTAAAGAACCTTGAATTAACACACACACACACACACACACACACACACACGAGAGAGAGAGAGAGAGAGAGAGAGAGAGAGAGAGAGAGAGAGAGAAGACACCACACTGAAGACCCCATTTCTCCCATGGGATGTAAGAAGAGCTGGTCTACCCTGGTGTCTGGGTATTTTAACAGGGTGGCCAAGGATAGTCAAGGAGCCTCCTTGCCACTTTGAATGACAGTTCCCCAATCGGGATGCAACTTGGGTGGTAGGCTACCATGCAGGGGACCTCTGAAGATGGCCAACTTGTCAGGGGGTGTTGCAAGGCAACAGAATGTGAGATAAAGGCAGCCAAACCCTGAGTGCGTGGCAAAGAATGGCTGTGAGGAGACAGGGAGAGTGTGTCCAGGTAAGTTATGTCTTGTCCGTGAGAAAAATGATGCTCTCGCCAGCCATGCTTGTCTTGACTGTTAATTATTGCTGAGCCCAACTCAAGAAGGGAGGGACAGGGTGGGTTGTAGGCAGGCGTGCAGAAGAAGGGGAATATTGGTCACAGCTAGGTCACAGGGGATGTGTTCATTGCATGGTTTAGAGTTCCCTGCACCTGGAGTTGGGGACAGACCCCAGCAGAGAGATAACAGAGACATTCCCAGCTCCCTTAGGCCAGTCAGGTCTAAATCCCAGCAGCCTGGCATGGACCAGCAGCATAGGACTTCAAGGCTATATATCCTTAAGAAACAGTATTTTCATCCAGGTGGTGGTGGTACACTCCTTTAATCCCAGCACTTGCGAGGCAGGCCTATCTCTATGAGTTCAAGGACGACTTTGTCTACAAATCAAGTTCCAGGACAGCTAGGACTGTTACATGTAGAAACCCTGTCTTGGAAAAAAGAAAAGGAAGGAAGGAAGGAAAAATATTTTCCTGTCACAGACTGAGGGGAAACTGACCAGGAATAACAGCCTTTGGACAGCCTTCATGCAGAAGCACAAAGTAAACAGAGGACGTGCAGGGCCCGTGTCCTTCCCAGACTTCTTCAGTCTGTTCCTCTCTCATTAGAGAGGTCTTGCCTTCCCTAGCTCTTTGACCCTCCTTGTGAAGGCCCGATGTGTTGCTTGGTTGGGAACAAGGATTGTAACTGAACAGGTTGTTGTTCTGCTAACTTGGGAAAGGTTAGCTTTGCAGAGTAAGGATTTTAAATCTTTGGAGACTTACAGTTATCCTGTTGCCATGCTTCCTTCCCATTTTCTTGCTTTGTTTTATTTCTCAGTAAACAGTTGCTTCACAGTTTAGATCAGGTATTTGTAGAGACAGCTGTGGTGGGAGCAACCGTCCTCCACACACAGGTGTGCCATCCTCCACGCACGGCCCGCCGTCCTCCCGCACGGCCCTGCGGTCCTCCATGCACAGAAGGCCGCGCCCTCTGCCTCCGCACAGCTTGTGGGCAGGTGCCCTCTTCTTCTCTGAACTGCAGTCCTGTGGAAAGCACTTGGCCACCCAGCCTGCTCGTACACCTCAGATGGTTCCAGCTTTGTCCGACTACTCAGACTCCTTCCTTCCTTTCCTCTTCGTTGGGAGTGTGAAGGAGCCCACCCCACAGAATTAACCTTTTGGGGGGGGGACAGTCTACTTGTAAGGGGGATATACCAATCAGAAGCACAGAGGCCTGGGCTCGTCTGAGGCTGTCCGGGCTCCAGATGGGACACAGGGCTCCTGCACCTCTATCTCATGTTCAAAGCTATGGGGACTAGTGAAGGGCTGAAGGGACAGGACCTTGCCTCTGCTCGCCTCTGTCTCCTTTTGTTACAGTGTTTCTTTTTAACCTTTAGTGGCGTTGTAAAATCTCAGGTCATTAAAACTTTGGGGACTAAGGGCTTCTTTGCTTTTGAAAAAAAAAAAAGTTATTTTCAGTTTCCTGCAGAGTATTCATTTTAGGTTAACATTGAATGTCTTCATGACTGTGGAGGGAATCATCTTGAGGACTTAAGGGTAAATGGAGATGTATCCACTGTATCCTGGGTATATTGGGCTTGTCCTATAGGAGTTAGCGGCATGCTGGCTGTTTGGAATGTTCTAGTACTGTGTAGAATCCTGCAGTGGCTCCTAGAGTGAACTAAAACCAGCTAATACTTCAGCATGACAGGCCATCCCCTGGCCTGGCTCTTGCTCACCTCTTCGATTCATGTCTAGCCTATCCCGCCTATGGATGTTGTTTTCAATCATGGTTTTTTGTCTGTTTAACCAAGGCCCAACACTTTATAAATACTTGCCATGGCATAGGTCTGCACATGCATATACAGAGCCAAGTAAAAATTCAGCTTTATACACCTACCCTGGGATGTATTTGAGGTTCTTTTGGCTAGTATCCGGCAATCCGTTTTAGCCAACATGAACTTGAGAAAATGGATCATTTAGATGACTAGGTCAGACATTGCTGCCTGTAATAGAAGGTACAGTCTTTAGAGGCCCAATGGCCAGTTCATATTAATAGCATTTCCTTTGTTCCTTCTTGAGGTGGCAAAAGAAGCTCATTCCCAACGTGCAAAGCCAAGGCGGCGACCCCAGGCCCTCTTCTGGAGATGGAAGCTTGTTGAAAACCCAGACTGCCTCCACAGCTTGCCCGGCTGACCCCCAAGGAGCTCTGACAGCCTCTTTACCCCGAGGTCACTGCTAGAGATGCTGACCCACAGAGACAGTCACTGCCGGCCCTTCCTCCCGTCTCCTGCAAGCGCCAACTTCCAAAAGCAAGTCAAAAACCGGTTGTTTCTGAAAAAGAAAAAAAAAGAAAAAGAAAAAAAAAAAAAAAAAGAAAGAAAAAAAAAAAAAAAAAGCCCAAGAGAATGCTAGCAGGCCCTGCCCACTGAGTGGCATTGCTTCTGGTCTCTGTGCACACTTCCCTTCTGTGCAGACCTGTCACCCTTCTCAAGGATAGTACCTTGTCACCGCAACCCGACCCAGCGACCAGAGCAGGCATCAGCATCCTGGCGAGAGAATTGTGGAGGACTCCTCCCGTTTTTGTCTTCATTTTCCTATCTTCTTCAAGTTTTTATTTAACAGTACAAAAGGATCAAGCTTGTGTTTGCTTCTTTTATTTTTTAACTCTAATTTTTAAATTTCCTTTTTAAAGAAAATTTATTTTCCTTGTATATTTTACTAGCTCTGAGCTTTTCAGCGAAATTCGTAGGTCTGGAAGAGTTTGGGATAAAAAGAAGATGAGGAGAAGCCTTCTGTCTTCCTGAGAGGGCTTGTCCAGCAGGCGGGTTCTCCGTGACACACAGGGGCCTCTGTCCTGTGAAGTGTCCGATAGAGCTAAACCATTAGCCAAACCCACTCTCGTTGTTAGCGATTGGCAGCCCATCTCACTTAATTTTCTGATTTTTTTTTTATAATGACAAACTTTAACGTACACCCATTTGCTGTGCATTTTCATTTCTTTCCTTTCACTCTTGTAAAAAGCCCAGCACTTGAACTGTTATTCCTTTAAATGTTCTGTATTTGTATCTGTTTTTATTAGCCAATTAGTGGGAATTTATGCCAGTTGTTAAAATGAGCGTTGATGTACCTGTTATTTTTCAACAGCGAGGCACAGCCTTTGCCCCAAACTGTCATCTTAACGTTTGTCATTCCAGTTTGAGTTGCCGTGCTGAGCATTTTTTAAAAGAAGCTTTGTAATAAAACATTTTTTTAAAAGTGTCATTTTATTAAGAATAAAGCCGCTGATAATTGAGAGTTGGTGATGAGCCGAAGTCGGAGAGGCATGGGATCAGCCCGCGTCAGAAAGGACAGTGGAAGGTACAGGGTAAACCCTGTGCCCCCCCCCATGAAGACCCCGGAGTCAGGCAGAGCCATGTGGCAATGGGATTCTCCCTGCACACCACAGGCTCCATGAGGGCTCCAGCCCCGGTGGAGTGAGGCTCCAGCCAGGGCTCTTGTCTCCCCTCTTCAGAGTTCACTGCATTTCAACCTGAGCTCCCCAAATCTTGGGGCTCATCCATTCCCTCAGAGTCTAAGATTTCCCGGGGTTTAGTGATAGCCCATATTTTCCCCGTAAGCCCTTGTTACGTTAGTACATGTTGCTGTCTGCCTTAGCAGGAGCTCCATACATTAAAATGGTGCTCCTTTGTGACCTTTCACCTCTTGAGTTTGCTTGGGATCCCCTGGTGTCCCTGGCTAACAGAAATCCTGAAATTCTAGTTCTTTCCTTCTCAAGCGTGGGCACAGCTGGGAAACAGCTGGTTCCCATGCTTGCAATAACCCTCCACGCACCGCACTTGAAGACTGCCATTAAATCACCCCTCAGATTTCTCTTCCCCAGGCTAAGTAATCCCAATTCCTCTCGGCTTTCATCACCAGCCCTTTAATCATTTTCATTACTATCCTCTGGAACCTCTCCAGTTCCTCTTCATTTAATCCTAAACTTGAACCAGGAAAAAGCGTATTATGTTCGGGGGTCCCACTTGTTAGAAAGATTTCCTATTCCACCCTTCGTTCAGGGATCATCTCCTGAACACACATGGTTCAAGGCACTCCCTCTGACGCTGCCACCATGATATTTGAGGGGTGAGCTAGGAAATCAAACACGGTAGACTACTTTTCAGGGGGCGGTGGGGGGGGGAGGGGATGGAATCTCATCCATGTCCGAGCAAAAACATGTTCATCAAGGATACAGGTGGCGGGGGTGAGGCTAGTTCCCAGCCATTCTGTCAAACTGCTTCCTGGAGGCGTTTGTAGTAGGGAAGGAGAATCAGACATTCCCCTGCTCTAAGGGGGGAGGGAGAGAGAGAGAGAGAGAGAGAGAGAGAGAGAGAGAGAGAGAGAGAGAGAGAGAGAGAGAGAGAGAGAGAGAGAGGAGAGATCAAAAAGGGTGCCTATGGCTTGAGAGATGCTCCTGGCCACTTCTGTTTGATCATAAAGTGATGTGACCCCCTGGCCTGCAGCTCGCACAAAACTCGGCCCTTCTGGGAACTTGGCCTTGCCTGAGATCACAGTTGGCACACTCATCCTTCCAAAGGGGTGTTTTCCTCCTGTTTTGGTTGTCCTGGTTACTGGCAATACCTGTCCAGTTGGGAGGGACCTTCCAACTGTTTCATGCCCATGACTATCCTAACCAGTTATTTTCTCCCATAGTTGGTCTCTAAGGCTGCAACAATGTAGAAACTCCTGCTGAGCAACAGTAACAAGACCCTTGCATGGCTTCCTTTTAAGGGAGAAGGATCCAAACAGGAGAGGGAAATTTAAATTCCATAGCACATAGCAAAGCTGTAGCTTGCTTCCTACACTGTTTCTACCCCAGGAAGACCCTGTACAAAACAGACAAAACAGCTAATGTGAATCAATGAGTGATAGCTAAATCTGGGACCGCCAGGGCACCACTATACTAGATGCCAGGAGTTTTAAAAGCTGTCCAGTCAGCCTCTGCGTGTTAACGTGACTGCTTTCAAGTAGGAACTGCGAGTAGCTGAACTTCTTAGTTCTACTAGAAAAACAGTGGTCTAACTTCCTATAGTGTATGATAAAGATGTCATTGGTTTTCTTGGGTATCATTCTAGAAGCTGCTATTTTAAACTTATGTCCCTATCGAATGGAAAAACTCCATCTCCCTCAGAACAGAGGAAAAGAGGGTATAATGTACAATGATATGAAAATAATAATGCAAAAACCCAAGCGGGACAAGGTTGCTTACTTTTCTTTATTGTGACGGTGTATTTGCACCTACAGATCTCAGCACTTAGGGCAGAGCAACAGTGATTGACCCTCAGTAACTACAAAATAGTTCAGAATGGGCTTCCCCTTCAATTACAATTCATTTTGATCCATTGTGGGGAAAAAATACAATCTCTATAGTGTGCAGTCATGTTCAGGGAAGTGTTAATGGGGGCTGTTTTGAACTCAAGATTAGAAAGGCACTTAGACAGGGCGGGAGGGATGTTGGTATTATTCACACACACTGAAGTGTGTGTTCATGAAATCTGAACATCATCTGTCTCTCACTTAAAAATGTATTTTGCATGGGTGTGTGTGTACCACAAAACTTCGTGGAGGCCAGAGGACACCTTGTAAATGCTTTCACCTTCTGTCATGTGGGTCCTGGGTCCTAGCTTTGCCACTCTTACCCACTGAGCCATCTGGAGGGCCCTAGCCGATCTTACTATGTACCCCCAAGCTGGCCTCAGACTCATGATCCTTCTGCCTCCACCTCCCCAACGCTGAGGTTACACATGACACATTTTGCTGAATCTAGCTTGAGATGTCAATAGTTAAATTAACTTATCTCCATATTAGGCGTGAGAGAGAAATTGGCGGAAAGCATCCGGGCCAGATGGACATAAGAGCAGTAGGCATGCACAGCAGATGTGGCCACATGTCATCTTGAGTGCCTCTTTGCAGTCACAGCAGCATTAGAGGAGTGGGCATATTTTCAACCTTTGTCACAGAATCTGAAGTCAGTGGCATTGCTGACTTATACTTTATGCTATGTTGTTTTCTCCATGAGAAAAGTATGTAAGGCAACGGAAATAAAGCCCCACAAACTGGCCTAGTTATTATCACAGGCCTTTAAGGTTTCTTAAATTATTATTTTATGATTTTTTAAAAATATGAATGTAAGCACTTTGCCCACATGTATGTATGTATGTATGTATGTATGTGCCATGTATATACCTGGTGCCCTCAAAAGTCAGAGCAGGGGATGAGAACCCTGGAATTGGAGTTACAGATGGCTGTGAGCCACCATGTCAGTGTTAGGAGCCCACGCTATGTCCTCTGCCAGAGCAGCAAGGACTCTTGACCAGGCGCTGTCTCTCCAGCACCATAGGCTTTCCTTTGGACTTCTGTCTTAGCTAGGGTTGCTGTGAAGAGACACCATGACCATGGCAACTCTTACAAAGGAAAGCATTTAATTGAGGTGGCAGCTTGCGGTTTTAGAGGTTCAGTCCAGGATTGTCATCGTGGTGGGATGTGTCAGTATGCGGGCAGACATGGTTTTACATTTTGTAGACAACAGAAAGTGGACTGTCTCACTGGACATGGCTTGAGCATATATGAGACCTCAAAGCCTGCCTCCACAGTGACACGCTTCCTCCAAGAAGACCACACCTACTCCAACAAGGCCACACTTTCTAATAGCGCTACTCCCTTTGTGGGTCATTTTCTTTCTAACCACCACAGGTTCCCAGGTCTGGCTTGCCCAACTTGTATACCTCATAAGACAAGGTCTGTGTGGAGTTCACCTGGGGGGCTTAACAAGGTCTAGTGGTAACTTGTGGATGATATTATTTTTCTTGGCACCTCCTGGCATCTGGCCCACATAGGTTATCCCTGCTGACTTCCTTGGGTTCCAGTTAGCTGGGGCTGTCTGTCCCTCGGTTTCTAGTCAAGAAACCTTACTAGATCACTCTTACTAGATGGCCCTTGCAAAAGCCACTTTCCTTACTCTCCATGAAGCACTTGGCAACTGGGACTATGGTTAAAGACATTTTTAAAATTAAGCATGAATGTGTGTGGATTTGTATCCATGTATGTATGCAATGTCCAATGGAAGCTAGTAGATGGTGTCTCCTGGAGCTGGAGTTATGGGTAGTATGGGCCTGACAAAGCGCTTACATAAGTGCTGGGAACTAACATGGGTTCTCTGTAAGACTACATGCTCTTAAACAACTAAGCCATTTCTCCAGCCCCTCACTTTTAACCTCAGGCTTTCTCACAATGATTCTTTTAATTCATTCATTCATTCTCTCTCTCTCTCTCTCTCTCTCTCTCTCTCTCTCTCTCCCCCTCCCTCCCTTCCTCCCTCCCTCCTCCTTTTCCTCCCTCCCCTTCATAGAACAGCATTGCAGATTGGATAATGAGGTCTTCAGCCAGTAGAGGTTCGGGATGTGAGGTGTTACAGAAACACTGTGGTACATACAGAGTCTCAGGAAAGGAGGAAGCTGCTAATCGCAGATCACACCAGTGAGCAGTGAACAATGTTGCCACCTCTGACTTCCACATTTGGGATTCTTTTGATTTTAATACACAGGTGCCAAGCATTGCACCACCCCCAGCACAAGTGTGCCCACCCAAGACTTAAGGGGCACATAAGCCAGAGGTGCTGGCTTACAGCAATCCCAGCACCTCAGGAGGGAAAGTCAGGAAGGCCGTCCAAAGTTCAAGGCTAGCCGTAGGATTGAAGCCAGCCAGGGCTACACAGGAAGACGCTTTCTCAGCAACAAGTAAATCTAAAGTTGTAAGTCCTAGTGAACTTCCCTTAGGCCTATGACTCTTGCAGACATCAGGTCAATGATCCACGGTGAGGCCATGTGCCAAAGAGCAGCTGGCCTTCCAATGCCGTGGGCATGTCTGTAAACTGAAGTCTCTACCTGCAGTGGACACTGTGACACTGGTCAACTGCCTCTGTATTCTGTCTCTTTGGTCCTATTTCAAGTCAGCTGGCAGAAGAAGCGTGTCTCTGCAGCCTGCCTCCCCACGCCTTACGATGGAGGTTGAGGGCTCTGGATCCCCAGTGAGGCTGCAGTTCATTCACCCAAACCTCAAGTCTAGAGACTCCTGGTTTTGTTTTACTTCCTCTACCTGGCAATCCTGAGTCAATGGCTATTTCTGCAAGGACCATGAGGCAGTTACTAGAGGTTTTCCCTAACAATGCCTGTTCACCCCCGAACAGGCATGATTTTTGGTAGGATGTCCCAGTATGGGCACCTACAGAATGAGATTGAGACATCGTATCAAGACCTGGAGACAGCATCTAGACCCCACAGTCTTTGAGGACCCAAAAGGTCTGCACCACCACCTGACCTGAAGGGATGGTATTCCTTCCATACATGGGCTCCTATTTCAGGCAGTTACAGTCTCAAATGCCCCTAAAAGATGAGCCAACATCAGCCCCAGCGAGTACAGACATCTTCCCCCTCTTGCCTAGTGGGAACTCACTCCCTTCCGATACCATGAAACACTTAGCAGCTCATCCAGTGTTATTTGAAACCACAATATAGGGGTCAGGAGTAGAAATATCGCCCGGTGTTAAGAGCAATGGCTTTTCTTGCAAAAGACCCAAGTTTGATTCTGAGCCCCGACATGGTGGTTCACAACCATCTGTAAATCCAAATGCAAGGGTATGGCGCTCTCTCCCCTGCCTCTGCAGGCACAGTACACACACAGTGCAGAGATACATGCAGGCAAAGTACTCAAACACGTAAGATACATTAGAATTCTTTCTTTTGTTTTCCTGAGGCAGGGTTTCTCTGTTTAGCTTTGGAGCCTGTCCTGGAACTTGCTCTGTAGACCAGGCTGGTCTCAAACTCACAGAGATCCACCTGCCTCTGCCTCCCAAGGGCTGGGATTAAAGATCTACATTGAAAACTTTTTAAGAAATAAAACCACAATACAACAGGATAAAGTTCGTGTACTACCTCATTCCCTTGCATTTCCAACCTGTCGAGAAAGCCCCTGCCTTTCCTCTGCGGTCTAAATAATCTGGTCTACTACTTATACAGAAAATGTCAGTGACCTAAATGACAGGCACTCCTCCTGCTCACCGGAGTTTGTCACCTCCCTGATCCACCACCCCTCAGAAGACTTGGAAAGCCCTTCCCTGTTAGCTGTGGGAGTGCAATGTGAGCCAGTAGCTGACACTCAGACCTGTCCCCAGACTGAAGCTCGTTTCTCTAAGTATAAAGTTCTCAGGGCTGTGGTAACCCCAGGGCTCCCTCTCCAGATAGCCTCTCTGCACTCCACAAGACGCACAACATCCTTCAGCTTGAGGTCTGGTCATCAGCATCCCCAAGGACAGGTTCCAACGCTGTCCATCTTACCAGAAATATAGATCCAGACAAGAGCCTCTCCGGGTTACTCAGGCAAAGAAAGAGGCTGGAGACCTCAGCCCGGCTGGCTCCTTCCAAAGCCCAGGGCGGGAAGAGAACTCACAGCAGCTACAACTGGTGGGTGGAAATGCAACCCAACATTAGTACCATCGACAGCATTCTGTGTCCAGTGGTTAAACCTTGCTTTGTCACCTCAACAAGGTAGCAAAGCAAAAAGTGACAAAACGTATGGGGGCCGGGAACCTGTGATTATGAAACTTCTAGATCAATTGAAAAAAATAGAACTCAAAAGACCAAATGGATTCTTTCCACGTATGGTTTAGAGAGTGCGGTGATGAGGGCTGAGGGTATAGTTGAGTTGCCTGGACTGCCTGCCTGGTACACCGTATGTCCTGGGTCTGATCCCCAGCACTCAAGAGGACCAGATGTTGAAAGTTATCCTGGGCCCCACAGAAGTTTGAGACCAGCCTGGGACATGTGAGGCTCTGGCTCCAGGTGGGGGATGGGAGGGAGCACAGCAAGGATCCCGCTGCCCAAGTATTTTTAGATTACTATTTACGTCGTTAACAAGAAAATTAGTCCCAGGGAGTTAGTGCCACACCTCAGATTTTTTTTTTTTTTTTTTTTTTTTTTTTTTTTTAACAGATTTAGGTTGAAATGTTAAGGGGATTAAAATTAAGGTGGGACAAGACAAAAGCCTGTGTCACGTGTATGAACCCCTTAACACACCGGAGGGGAAGCATAACCAGCCTGCGCTGTTGTGTAACCCACCGCTCACACGCTGGTTTAACTGTCTCCAGTGATGAACAGCCTAATCTCAAATGAATTTCTGAAGTCTGGCGTTAGCCAGACTTAGCTGCCTGGCAGAATTCAGTGACAAATCCCTTTATAACATGTTCTGAGTGGCTTTGTAGGGTGTAGTGTCTGGCTTTGTGGCCCAGATTGATCTCAAACTCACAATCCTCCTGCCTCGACCTCCCAATGGCAGGGATTGCCGGCATGTGCCATTCCACACTTGACCGACACCAGCATTTCTCAGTGTCAGCAGCTGCTTCCACGTGACCTCGAGCTACATCAATCAGTGGTTCCCTAGAAACAGATTTCAAACTTGGCAGTCAGCAAGTTAAGCGATGTTTTTCCCCTTAGTTGCTGTTATTAACAATAACAGTAAATTTATGGGTATTAAAGAGCCATAGGTTTTGTTCTGTAACATTTCAAAATAATCAAGAATTTCCTTTGAAATGTTCACTTATATTAGAGGAATTAATCACACACGAAGTGGTGGGGGGAGCGTTTTGTTGGTGATGGTGTCTTTTTTCTTTTTTTTACTTAAACCCTGGTGTTGACTTTCCGTGCTATAAAAGGTTCATGCTGCCATTAGGAGGCGACTTTAGAAGCTGAGGCTGGTCCCCCACGAGGGTGACTAAAAACTAGGTAAGACAGCCCAAGGGATGGGAACCTTATTACTAAGGTTTGGTTTTCAGGCAGATTTCAAAAGCCCTGACTATGGGACTTTCCTTCCCACCTGGGGTCACAGAGCCATGGAAGGGGACAGGAGGCCACTCCCCAAGTGCCAACTTGGAGAAGAGGACAAGGTTCCAGAAGCCACCCTGCAGCCCCCGGGTGTAAGATGGCAAAGGAGTTGAGAGGCTGGGCCTCCTGAGCATCTGGCAGGGTCAAAGCGCATTTGAAGATGCCATCTAGGAACAGTGTTGTGTCCTTTCCCACCCTGGGAACTGACGGTTGCACCACCGAGTTCTTGTTCTTTCCTGAAACTTAGTGGTTAAGAAAGAGCTGGGCCATTTTCAGGATGAGTGCCCACATCCTCTGTTGACTCTGGTTAGAGGGTGACAAACTGAAGTCTGTGGGCCAGGGGTCACAGAAAAGGTCAAGAGCTAGCCTGAGAATAAGCAGGCTATGAGGCCACAGATGACCTAGAAACGGGGTGAGATTTGGGGTGCACAGCAGCCACCCTCTCGGGAACCGGGCACTGTATAAGAACAGCATCAACACATCAGGTCCCAATGTGTGCGCACAGGCATACATGTGTGCACTTTCTCCCTGTGACACTCAGGGCATTTTAAATGAATAATTTCCCTCTTACCAATCACTAACTGGGGGGGGGGGGGAAAGAAAAAACTAAGCCAAAAATATCCTGACACAACTATGGCCTGAGATAACAAGGACCTCCACTTGTTTGGGGAATGTTCTGTCCGAAAGTTACATTTGAGATTTCCAGATTTATTCTTTTGCACTTGTCATCTAAAGTCTAAACCTAATCCAAAATCTGCTACTAAACGTCTGATGGCCTTGGACATATCACCGAACCTCCCTTCACCCCCCCCCACTAATGAAGCCGCTGGACCTCAGGGCTCCTGGGGGCTTTCTAGGCCCACACTCAATCCCGGGAGGCACTCCGTCAACCCAGTGACTCTTACGTTGTGTTATTTTACTTTGTTGGCAAGGAAGAAACAGATGCTCTTAAAAACCACCCTTCGTGCCCTTATTTCTATTTTACTGCTAAGAATCATGGAAGGGGCAGACACGGGATTCATACTAATCCCCCCCCACCATTCCCTCCCATGCTGCCACTTCAGAACCAGTTAGACGTCAGAGAGGATGGGCCGTTTTTATAATTACTCAAGCATCTTACGATTCTACGTTATGTCAGTTTATTTATTTCCATCCCAATTTTTACAGAGTAAAAGATTGCATTGTAGTCAATTCATAGGCACTTTGTAGCACTGATTTCTCATCAAAAAAACAAAACAAAAAACAAAAAAAAAAAAAAAAAAAAAAAAAAAAAAAACGAGAGCTGGACAGTGATGGTTAAGATTTGAATGGCCACAAAGATGGGCCTTTTCCCAGAAACCAAGGTCACAGGCACTACACCGCCACTCCAGGAGCCCTGTCCAGATGAGAAGTAAACGAAGGCGGTGCCCAGAACGTAGGGTAAGGTTTGAGGCTGCAGGCTGCAAATGTTCCCAGGCAGGCAAGGCCTCAGGTGCAGGCTGCCGCCCTTAGATGCACCTGTAGGCACGATGGTTCCTACCCCCTGGGTTCAACACCGATTAACGTGGCATATTCATTTCCAGAAGACCTGAGTGAATGAGTCTAAGTAATGCTTTTATAAAAACCAGCAAGGTTCAGAAAAAAGATGCTTGCCCCAAGGCACAGAAAAAACACACAGAAGCAAACAGACAAAAGCAGAGAATCAGATCTCAGTGGAGGAATCTTATTACTGCAACTAGTCAGATGGTTGCTTCAGAGAGACTGCAAGGGAGGGCCCACCGGGCAGCCTGCAGCAAGCCTTGCTTGCAAGCACCGCCCAGAGTGCCCCATGGCTGGCTGGGTGCTCCCCGATGGACTCATGAAGCATCATTTGTATTTGTAAAATCCTTCTCCTGTCTTCTTGCCCAGCTTCTTCTGGGCAACCAGATTATTCATGGAAGGACTGGGCTGGAAGAGGGGGTTCTCTGGGTCCATTTCATGCCACCCTGTTGAGAGGAAGGACAAGGGCTCACTTTGGTTTGACATTCTCAGGGCAATCCTGGGGCACAGGACCCATGCAGGCCACCATGGCAAAGACATAAGGCCAGCTTCGCTGGTGTAGCCAACACTGACCCTAAAGTGTGCTTACCACTATTTGCCTGTGCTGCTAGAAGCCTAGCTCCATTGCAGGACGCCTTGCTACCCAGGACTTTCTGCAAACCAAGGCAATTGCCCAAGAGCACAAATAGAATCTGCCATTAGCAGCTGGATTCCCAAGTGGGACACTTAGCTGTGAAGATCCATGTTAAGTCCTGGATTGCTCCCACCAGTATTTCTTGGTCCTACACAATTTCAGATTCCCTTTGTCAACTAAGACCCTTCTTCTCCCCAACATTTAAAGGGTTTTGATGAATGCTGGAGTAGTATGCTACATTGACTTCAGAAGTTCATCATTCATCCAGCTTAATAATTATTTTATGCTGTCTCTCAAACCACTCCCTTTAAAAGCAGTCTGAATAGCTTGATTTCAGTGGAGGTAACACAAATCAGATTGTAATAGCATGGCAGCGTACCCCTGACAATGTGCTGACTTTCATTTTGTAGTGTGGTTATTTAAGATATGCCTGTTGGGGAACTGAATGAAGGGCTCACAAAACCTGAGTTCTACTAGAAACACCTATGATCTATAATTATATCCAAATGAAAGGTTACAGACAGTTGTCCTGTTAAGCAACAATGGGCCATCTCCTTCCTCCTGCCATCTGGGCAGATCTCTAATTTGCTGCTATGGCTGGACCTGCTTTGTTCTCCCAAAGGCTGAGGATTCCCAGGGTGGCAGTGTGGAAAACCGTGGAACCTTCTTCAAGTGGTAGGGCCTGGAAAGGTACTTACAGGACTCTACCCACACAAGTGAACTTACAGTTTTCTCAGGGTCAAATCTAGTGACTAGATTACTTCTTGAGGAAGTGGACAATTACAAACCAGGACATCCCATACCCACACTGTAGACCTTTCTGCACATAGCTGTTTTGCTTTTTAGCCTCTGCCACAACAGGACTATCTTGTCATTTGGAGCATCTCCAGCTATCAGAAACAAGAGCCACACAACTTCTTCCTTCCTTCCTTCCTTCCTTCCTTCCTTCCTTCCTTCCTTCCTTCCTTTCTTTCTTCCTTTCTTTCTTCCTTTCTTTCTTCCTTTCTTTCCTTCTTCCTTTCTTTCCTTCTTTCTAAAGTATCCTACCTCAGGCATGTGGTTATAGTAACACAAAATGGATTTGGTAAGCCAGAACTTTGAAACTCTTAAGATTCCTTGTAATTTTTATTAATTGACATTATGATTTATAATTCTAAGAGACCAATTAAGCCCAGTTTTTAAAAAGAAAGAAGAGATTTTAATTCCTACCATCCAAGATGAACTTCGTAGTATCCAACCCAACATAGTCAAGCAGCTCAAATGGACCCATGGGGTACCCAGCTCCCAACTTCATCGCAGTATCAATGTCCTCCTTAGATGCGTCACCTGTAAAGGGCAGCCCTGAGTCACCACCACCTTCCTCCAACTCTTCCCATGCCTGGGTCAGTTCTAGAATCACTACAATTGTATAGACACACACATCCAAAAAATGTATAGAAGCCCATGTTCCTGGGGTGGGTAAGGTTTTTGTCTCAGATCACATGCCACAAAGGTCATAAGCTTTTTAAACCAACTGCCCTAGATGAGGAGATCTCCAGACCCTGCTGCCCAGTTCAGCGTGAACAGCACAGTCCTGGGAACACTGGACCCATAACAGCATGGGATTTCTCAAGTCCAGAGCCATTTACAAAACATATCATTTGATACTAGAGTTTTCTTTTACAAATGTGCTTCACACTTACACACATGCATGCACACACATGTATACACATATGCACAGACATACATTCACACATACAAACTTGAGCATGCACACAAGCTTAGGTTTCTGTTTATGTGTTACATGTGTATTTTTATTTTATTTTATTTTTTTTCACAACGAGCATTCTGCTGGGCCTGGGCTCACACAGTAAGCCACCCACTTAAAGAAAGTCCAAACAGCTAGAACTATGATGTACCGTTTGTTCTGCACTAATGAGAATGGCTTGCAAAGCCATGCTCAGTTGGTAGCAGTGTATAGGCACTCATCTACAACGCCAAGCTCCTTCCTGGTATTCTAAGGGGTACAGCAGCTGTCCAGTGAGTCTGAACCAGGAAGTGATCTTGTGCTTAGCGTTCACTGGGTCTAGAGGATGGGTTTGATTAAATAGCTTCAGGTAAGGTAGAACCACTGTGCTGTGTTGAGTACCTGAGGATGGGGGTTCTGGGCTTTTCCTTTAGACTTCTCCCTATGCCATCCTGTTGATGGCCTTATGGAAAGCAACCACACATTCTGCCTCCAGTATCAGAGATGGGAACCACCTGTATGACATGGCTATCTATCTAGAATTTTTCTTCAAAGCATAAAGCAGTGGTCAATAATTACCAGAGCTAAATGAAGTGCTAAAACAGTGATTTCCATACCTAGAAACATCAGACACCTCAACTGGGCCCTTCCTCAACAATAAACACTTCCAAGTCATACTATCACATTTCCCAAAAACACACAAAGTACTAAAAGAATGCCAGAGGATGTCAGTGCCATCTAAGGTGATCACAATACTGAGCACAGTGGCATATGCCTGAAATCCCAGCAGCTGGGAGGTGAAGGGAAGTGAACAGTGAGTTCCAAGCCAGCCTGGACCACCAAGTGGGACGCGCGCGTGCGCACACACACACACACAGAGAGAGAGAGAGATGAAAAAAAGCCACTCTTATTTTCTTTGAGTGATATTAAGGATTTAGTATAAAGCGTATACTAGTATAATCCTAGTAGGAGCACCAGTATAATCATAATTAAGATTTGAGGGGCTGCCGGAGAGTACTCAATAGTTAAGAGAAATCATTGCTCTTGTCCAGGACCTATCAACCACATGACAGCTCAAAACCTTCTGTAACTCCACTCCCAGGGGATTTGACACTTTTCCCTGACCTGTGTGGGCACCAGACACACACCTGGTGTACAGGCATACATGTCAGCAGAACACTCACGCACTTAAAAAAAAAAATCTTTTAAAAATTAGGATTAGAGGCATCTGGGAAATCACACTTGGAATTTTACATAGTAAGAAAGTGAAAATGGTCATATGCATCTCATCAGGCGACCTCACACCCCCATCCTCCCTCCTGGTCCCGTGGCAGGGTGGGGACCAGGGTCTCAAGCATGCTAAGCAATTGTTCTACCAGAGAGCTCTATCTTCAGCCCTGCTTTGCTCCATATTGGTATCTATTACCTACTGGGCACTAGAGACAGCAGCAAAGCCAGGCAGTGGTGACTTAATGGGGAGAAGGAGTAGATGCAACACCATCGCAGCATCCTAACCAGCGCCACCCCCACCCGAAGCCCTGGTTCTGAAGGATGAAGAGAATCTCCAAAGAGAGCTTGAGCGGCACCATAGACAAACTACAGCAGAGGACATGAGATGGCACATGTAGCTGGGCTCTGACTCCACACATCGTTCGGGATGTGCACACTGAGGCGTCCATGATGCTACAGCTGCCTCCAGATGCCGGAGCCCTGACAGGCTCCAGCCCAGGACCCTCCCTCCATGCTGTGCCCTGGGTCAGTAAGCCTTCCTATACCTTCAGGTCTCAACCACTCCCTTCCTTCAGGCTTCTGCTCGGGCGGTGCCAATCAGAGCCTCTACATCAGTCTGTGAAACAAGAGCTGCCAAGACTGGGAGCCAGGGCACCCCTCACCTCTGCGAGTCTTCACAGCTGTCGGTCAGAGCCTTACCAATGGCTCACTGATCCAGGCAGTGTCCTCTCCAAAGAACGCACACAGCCTGGGGACAAATCTAACAGCATCTAACTTAACCTAAAGCCATTTGATCAAATCCAAGTCAAAGACTATGGGCCCTAAAAGACAAGGCTATAATTCCCATTTCAGACCCGCACTTGGTTATTACTGTGTTTCCAAAATTACTGGAAGTACAAAGCACTGTTTAAAAGAAAGAAAGAAAGAAAGAAAGAAAGAAAGAAAGAAAGAAAGAAAAAAACAAGCATCTGAAAAGTTAGCAGAACTCTAGAAACAATTCTTTCTTAAGTAAATCAGTAAACAGGCAAAGAGAAAAAGACAAAAAAAGCAACATGCACAATATGTTTAAGTACTGGATACTACAAGAGTTTAAGAAATACTGAACGAGAACACACACACACACACACACACACCACAAAGCTCTGCTTCACTTTTTCTACACCCCCACCCCAATACAGAGCCCTTAACGCAGGATAATGAGGAGTCTCTTCCTCTGAGAACCCCCAAACCTGGGACCTGCTGCCATAGCTGAGTTGGTCTCTGGCTCTCTGGCGCCACCTGCCGGCCAGTCTTAACATTACCAGCTGAAACGCCTACTCCAAGGCATTGTCTGTGTGGACAGCACTACTTGTGGACTGATGGCTGAATCCTCACCCTGTCTGGCGGGAGCTGTGAGAGGCATGAAGAGGAGGACTCCAACCATGCCCCCAGGAGGGAGGACAGCTGGAGAAGTCAGATGTGTCACGCCACAGGGAAGAGTGGCAAATGACCCAAGAGAGCCAAAGCTAAGAGTAAAGGCAGATTATGCCCAGCCTGGACCTCAGGGACAGCAGGTAGGGCTGTGTGGGGAAGATGGAGTGGGGTATGTGGAGATAATGGCAGAGTCTGAGGGTGAGGAGGAAGACTTAGTATACAAGTTACCAGAGAACCGCTGCATTTGAGCCATGATGTGGTAGGGAGTGTGGCGTTGGGGACTTTTTGTGACTGAATAGGACATCTTACCGTGACTAGAGGGTAAGCTTATGACATCCCCAGGATATTACAGCATAACCCTGCTAAGAGGAGCTAACCATGTGCTCTGGCCACCCTGCTGGAGCTGAGTAAGCACGTGACAGGGTCTGTAGGCTCCCAAACCTACCTCCGTGACCCTCAGAGTTGGGACACTGCACCCATCCAGCCTCCACCAAGTCTGAAGGAATGAAGCAAGCAATGGACAGCACTCAGCTGTGAGAGACATGGAGAAGGTCTACCACAGGAAGCTGTCAGAGGTCAGAGGTCAGAAACACAGTGAGCCTCCATGAGATTCTTTCTACACAGGGTGTGAGAAGTGTGGTGGACACTCATGGCCTATCGGCAGCTGCTGGGCTCTCTGAAGCCTTGACCAAACTGTCTCCCACACATCCTTCCAGACCACACACACACACACACACACACACACACACGGTGTGTCAATAGCATAGGTCAGAAAAATTCTCCCCCAAGGAGCTAAGAAAGTCAGAGCACAGGCTGAGACTAGGCCCCAACAGGTGCACGGACAGAAACGGACCGGTTTTCTTGGCAATACAACACCTTTTTAGCAAGCAGAGTGGAGGGGACAGACCTAAGAAAGATAGCAGTAACCAGGGTGTCCGCCTGCCTGAGCCTCATTATAGTGGCCTGGCAGGAGCTAGGGCTGGGAGAGAGAGGGACAGAGATAGCAGGGAGGTATCAAAGGTAACAAATGGCAAGTGAGACTGGGTGGGCCTAGAGTCTTCAGTGGAGACACAGAACCAGTGAATAGAGACCAGGGTCTGCGCACACAGCTAAGCACACATTGGTGTTGGCTAGGTGAGCGGTTGAAGGGACACTAGAAGAGGCCTGGAATCCAGACCACAGTGTGAAATGTTGCAAACCCGACCCAACATGACACTTAGCAACTCCAGGGTGGACAAATGCTCCGTCACAGGATGCAGCTACAAAGAGAGGCCACAGGACCAGCAATGACAGGCCACCCAGAGAATCACCAAGAGCAAACTGAGAGCATGCCCTGGGGCCAGGTCCTGCCTCTCCTGGTACACCGTAAAGGTGAGGACGAGGGGCAATGAAATGAAGAAAATAGTTTCCAACTTAACATCAGATACTTGGCACACGGGGGTGGTATCAGAGGACAGCCAGTTACAGAGGGGGAAAGAAAAACTATGAAAAGGTGCTACATTCTGAAACATTGCATTTATTAGAGAGAGAGAGAGAAAAACAAAACATGGATGTCTTTCAAGGTAGGCCAAAATGCCACACACTTTCTTTGAGGTGTAATTAGGCGCATTTGTTGAGGATAAACCTAGAAGTTTTGGTTTGATCTTGAAGTAAAAGTAGGCAACTGCTTCCATAAAGCAGAGGCAAGTTTAATATTTAAAGGCAATTTTGAGGAGGCAAATGCGCTTTTATGTGCTGGAAGGAGCTGTGTAAATGCTTTGTTTAGGGAATAGCATTCTTGAGAGTATTTGTAAATGAAGTCACTCAAAGAAATGCTCGTACTTGTGTTTTACCCTGTACAGCTTGTTGGCATGGAGAGGAGACATCACACACTGTCCTCAGAAATGGGAAAGAAGTCAGGCATGGGGGTGTGTGCCCATCTAACCATGGACCACATCATGAGGCTTACGTTTCTACAGTGGACAACGTCATTCTTTCTCAACTAGAAGAGGACATTTTGGGTCCAGGTGATAGCTTAGCAGGTAAAAGTGTTTGCCACGGTGGTAGACATAGTGGCGTAAGCCTTTTATCTCAGCACTAAGGAGGCGGAGGCAGGTGGATCTTTGAGAGTTTGAGGCCAGTCTACAGAGTGAGTTCCAGGATGGCCAGGGCTGTTACACAGAGAAAAACCACACACACACACACACACACACACACACACACACACACACACACACAAAAATAATTTTTTAAGAGAAGGCGACATTTTACATCACTCATGAGATGTAATGCAGCACTTCATGACTTTTTTCCAATAAGGACAATGTCCCTCCCTAATGTTCATCAATCCTGTCATTCATTTCCCATCTCCTGTCACACAGTTACAGATTTTCTACATTAAAGAACTTTAAACAACTTCTAGTCTGGTTATTTTTCCATAACTATCTTTTTGAAAGCAGTAAACCCTCATTATTTGTGGTGTTTATTGCGCATACATTTGTGCATATGTGGGTGTTTCTGTATGCATAACATGCACCATGCAAGCTTGTGTATGAGTGGCATGTCTGCATATGTGTGTATGTGTATGAGTGTATGTAACAGGCATCACGCATGCATGCGTGCCCAGGCTGAGTTACAGGTGTGTGTGAGCTGCCCAGCACGGATGCTGGGAATCGACCTTGGACCCAGCTGAGTCGTCTCTCCATCACCCCCAAGTAGTAAACTTTTAACTAAAAGTGGCGATCCAGGATCTAGATCTGCACCATCGAAGCCAATGCTGCAGCCTGGACTGTCACGGACTCCCCCAGGGGAGGTCTGTGACCCTGGGAAGCCAGTGACAACGGTACTAGGGCCGGGGCAAAGCTGAGCTTAGTCCAGCAGAACAAGAAAGCAGAAACTCCCTTCCCAGGTTCTGCATGGCCCAAGCCTTCCCACACACAGACTGAGACCCGAGGGCCTTAGCCTGGCCTGGGACAGGTACCTCGCTCGTGTAGCCTGATGGCCTCTATGAGGTATGGCACCAAGAGACGGTTCACGATAAATCCAGGAGTGTCCTGTTTCGGGGGGGAGAGAAGAAGACAATGACCTCATTACTTCGGCCTTCCGTTTAGCATAGACCACTCCTTACCCTGGATTGTGCTGCCATTCACATTTTTAAAATGTGCTGTGAAGTTCCTTACTCTAGCTTATCCAGCAATATTCCCTCACTCCATTCTTAAACAGGCCTCCAAAGCGCAGCATTCCCCAGGTTCTCCGGAGCCACCCCAGGTCAGCTCAGTTTGTCTAGAGCTAACCCGACTGCACCCTACACAAACCAACCATCACGGCAATAGGATCCAAATGCCCTTTCACTCCTGCACACCGACAGCAAGGCCGCTGCAGGGTGCGCATGCCCAGCAGGCCGCTGCAGGGTGCGCATGCCCAGCAGGCCGCTGCAGGGTGCGCATGCCCAGCAGTTCTAGCAACTTGGCCAAGATGGTACTAATGACATGGTGCTGTTAACAGCCAAAATATATCCTTCAGGGTCAGGTTCACCGTTGGGTTCAGCAGAGAGTACCGGAGTGCAGTGCACACAGCAAACACAAAGTGAGCACGCACACTGCATGTCAACCTGCTCCAGACAGAAGTTAGTTTTTCCTCCAGCAAGAGCACCTAAGAGCTGTATGAAGCTGGCCTATGCTTCTTTAAACAAAAATTAGAAGGCATTAAAAAGCGTGTTGTGATAAACACGTAAACCAGTGACATCACTGTGTATTTTCAAGTATTACTGTAGGTCCCCTAGCATTACCAGAAGCTTGGAACACACTGCGCAGCTTTAGGATGGCTGCAACTGCCCTGGGGGCTTTCTCAGTTCTACCTTATGAGGCCACTATACATAGGCCATCTGTCCCTAAGAGGAATCCGTCCCACAGCACATAGCTCTATCTACCGCCTTTTACAAAAGCATTTGTGATCCTCGTTCTATGCGGCTGGCATATATAGGGAAACCCTCCTCAAGAGCTTGACTGACCCGGACAGGTCGTCTCAGGATGTCACACACAGAGGTTCTCTCTGAGGAGACCACCCCAGCCTGAGGTGGTCTGCCCCTGCACTGAAGAATGAGCGCACTCTGCGACTTACTGGTCAAGGAGTCCAGGAGAACCCCAGCCTGGAGCATTCCCACCCACCCTACCCCAACCACTACCTTCTTATGCTGATATGCTACTATCATTACTATGTTCTCCACTTAATAGAGAATCAGTAGCAGGAGAGTACAAGCAAGCATAACAGCCACCAGTGTGACTAAAAGAACGAAAAAAAAAATTTTTTTTAGTGAGACTAATTACACTACTTCCTAACGCGAGTCACCTCTTTAGCCACCGGAGCCTATACTACCAGATGGCTTGTTCAGAGAATAAAGGATAAGTACAGCAGGGCAGTGGTGGCGCACACATTTAATCCCAGCACTCAGGAGGCAGAGGCAGGAGGATCTCTGTGAGTTCAAGGACAGCCTGGTCTGCAGAGCGAGTTCCAGGACAGCCAGGGCTACACAGAGAAACCCTGTCTCAAAAACAAAAAACAAAACAGAGGATTGGGGGTGGGGGCTTGGGGTCTATGGAGGTCAAGTTTGCTTTCTGACAGCAAAAACTCCACATGCCACTGAGGAAAACCTCTCGGCCAGGTTAGTCTCCCCTGCCTCAGCACCCTGTAACTCTGCAGTGTTCATTCCAAAATCCCCTCCTTTCTGCTGGGGCATTATGTCCACCAGACTGGACTTGATGCACGGGCTTCCAATTCCCCAGGGACAGAAATGGTTGAAGCTGATGGGACCACAGAAACCCTTTATAAACACAGCTGCTCATCAAGGGGCTCCTGAGTCCTCTGTTTAACTGAACTAAAGGCTCCCTTCTCTCAGACTACACATATGGTGGTATGGGGCTTGGCTTAGGGGTCAGGTTTCCTGGCCTACAAACTAAAACAGAGGCATGGGCTGACCCCTCTTCCAGGACACGGAGAGGCCTGCTGTCAACAGGGCCCATGGCTCACACTGTCTGTTAGCAGTGTTCTCTGAGCAGCATGCCCACATAAAGTCACCTCTCTCCCAGGCTACCGACACTCTGCCCCAGGGGTTCATGTGTTGGAACTCTGGTGTCTGGGAAGATGGAGTAGAATTTCTAAGAGATGGGCCCCAGAGACAGATACTTAGATGGCTGAAGGCTTGAGTCTTAGAAGGGACATTCCTGGATGGAGTTCTTCCCAGCGACCGGACCCGAGCATCTCTCTGACAAAGATGTGTTCCTTCCTCCTGAGTGTTCTCTGGCCTCCGTGACTCCACTTAGCTACAAGGTCCTTCCCTGGTGCTCAGCTGATACTGGCATCATGCCCTCGAAGCTCTAGAACTGCAACCTGAATAACACTCCCCACCTTCTTCATAATTCCCTGACATGAGTATTTTACTATAGCAACAGAAATCAGACAAAAACATAACCCACACCTTACCTTGCAAGAAACAGGGTGCTTTCCTAAGGTTTTACAAAAGTCGACCAGGGATTCGAACGTCTTCTGGCTAGTCATCGGTGTTTTAATGATCTGGAAATAAAAGCAGGGAATTATGACTGGAGAGGGCGGAGACGCAGTGGGATAGTTCTTCTATAGAATAGTAGACTAGTTCAAGGACACTGAGCCAAAGGCTCTGTCTACACAGCTGACAAAAACATCTTTATTTTAGCACAGTAGGCATACCCAAATGTCCACGCTAGACACTGGAGTCTGCAGAATGCACAAACCCAGGGGTTAAGAGCCAAGTATGTGTTGCTGGGGGGGTGGGCAGGGAGGAAGTCTTTCAGGCACTGTGATCCAGGTGTTTTAGAGTCAAATCCCAGCTGCACGGGACACTCACTGGGCATGATTCTTGAAAATGAAGTGACATTAAAACCACTCTGCATCAAGTCTGCATCAAGGGACTGTAAGAAATTCAGAACGGGGGTGAAGCGCCAAGCATTGTGCCTAGTAGAAGAAAGAGCCCGGAAACACCAGCTCTGCTTCCTGTCATTGTTAATGGCTACAGGGTGGAAACTGGTGCCGATTGGGGGGCTTGGGTGGGGCGGGGTGGTGGCTGTTCTTAAGGTTCTCTGCATGGAACCCACAACTGCCGCAGATGAGGTGTGATGTACCCAAGCCACAGCCATCTGGATTCCCAGATTAGCAACCTGTGTGCCCTGGCTCACAGTTCCCCCACAGTTCAAGAGGGTTCATCGGAGAGGGATGCTTTCATTTTAACCATCAGACCCCCCAAAGGGCTGCCATAGGTGCTGGCAGACCTCCTGACCTTCCTTTCAGTGCACCCACGGCACAGCTGCTACCCCACTGGAATCCACAAGAGGCAGCACCAAGCACAAAGTCTCACATTATAGCTCTCGGAGTCACTTGTGGGGAATTCAATTTTGGGTAAATGGAGAACCCAGGGTGAATTACACGCACCACATATGTACACAGATATTTTAAATGGCAGTTAAGAACTTCAACTAGATTCATAATGAGGAGGCTTTGCTTCTACAGTAGACCCTCGCCAGTGTCTCTATCCCCTCTAGGAAATGAGGATCAAGATACTGGAAGTGTAAGATCTGGCTAAACAAGCTAGGTGTGCGGGAGAGAAAGGAGCCGCATGAAAAGCACAGATGAACCCACGCAGCAGCGGGTATGGGGGTAGGGCACTGCAGGGAGTGTAAGAGAGAGAACTCACCCTGACACCCCGGGGAGCGCAAGGGGACACACACTGCAGCCTGCAGCAGCAACAGGGTATAACGCCACCACCGGAAGCCCAGGAGAAGGCACGCAGCCGCAAGCGGTGGTGTGGAACACTGCAGGAAGCTGCAGGTGTAATGCTGCAGGAAGGTGGCAAGAGAAACAAGCAGCTAGAGATGGAGATGAAGACAGAGCTGGGCCAGAAACAACCATCTTCAAACGATTCTGAGGGAGCCTGAAGAGGCCTGTGTCAGATCCAGGCTAGGACAAAGGCTGCTGGACAGCCTTGGATCTTCAAGGCAAGCCGCTGGCTTAAAGGAGTGAGTGGCTGAGGTCTGGGAGTTTTGTAGACAGGAGAGATGCAAGGTCACTCCATTCGACAAAACGGCAACCTAAGTCCCGCTCCAAGGGAAGGAAGGCCCCCTTGGCTCACTACCACCCCATTTTGTGTGCTCACCAACAGCTCACAAAAATCCTAGCCTGGAAAGGAGTTGGCCAGGAAGTCCCACCCCTAGCCCAGGAACTAGTGGCAATGGCTGGGAGCTGGGGAGTAGATTTTCTTTAAGGGTGTGGCCTCCGGTAAGTCAGTTATGCTCCAGTGGGAAGCCATGCACCCAACTGTATGTGCACTTGAAGGCTTTCATTTGCAAAACAAAACAAAAAGACACAAAATTAGGAGGGCAGGGAAGGGTAGCTGGGGCTGGGAGGAGTTGTGAGGGGTAGGGCAGAGATGAATATAATAAAAAGGATCATATGTAACTAATAAAAACAAAAACCTATACGCAATATAATGGAACACTTTCATAGAATACGTTTCAGAAAATGGTGCTAGTCGCTAAGCATTATAATGCGCTACCTCCCTCAAGAAGATGCAGTGGGGGGAGATTCTTGCTCTTTACAGTAACTCTACAGGATATATACTATCTGCAGACTCAAAACCCGCAAAAGCTAGAAACTGCAACCAATGAATCGCCAAGTGTTGAAATGAACACACACACACACACACACACACACACACACACACACACACACACTGCTTTCTGCAGAAGGGCAAACTGCATCTTCTACTGTAGAGCGCAACCGTGTCTCCCTTTCTTTTTAAGAGGTCACATCTGCAGACAAGAGGCACCGCCCCCATTGGGCCAGAGAGTCTGAGGTCATAGATGGGCAAATACCCGCTACATTCTACTTCCCATGGTTCCCCATGCCTCTTCTTTCCACTGCTCATTTCCTTTTCTAGAACGTAATTCTTTGTTTTTATGTGTTTGGGTGTTCGGCCTGAATATATGCCTGTGTACCCACAGAGGTCAGGGATGGGACTAGAATTGTATAGAGATCAGCTGTGAGCTGCCATGTGCATGCTGGGAATCGAAGCCGCCTCCTTTGGAAGAGCAGCCAGTACTCCTAACCACTGAGCTCTCTCTCCAGGACATAACTTACTTCTTTAAATACCAGTCTGGAACACAGAGGGACAATTTCAATGGGACAGGAGAGTTCCTGCCGCAGGAAGATTGGACCTGCCACTTGAGGGTGGGGGGGGGCACACGTGTGGGGGGTTGGGGGGGAACACGGCAAAGGGCTGGGAGAGAAGGCAGGCATGAACAACTCCCAGAGGGACTCCAGCCTGAGTCTGGAGGTTTGCTGGCTCCACACTGCAGCGTCCCCCACACTTCGCACGGCAATAACTCCACAACCTCAGACCAAATGCTGCTTTAATAGCAGTCGCTCCTGGAGACCCTGTAATTAACCCTTTTAAAGGGCAAGCTGCCACATTTCAAGTGCAAATTGTTCAAGTGCAAATTGTCTACAGTGACTCCATCTCCCAGCAAGTGAGCAGATGCAGCCCAAACAGGCAAGTCCTGCCTGGCCCTTCCCTCTACCTCTCGCCTTTGAGGTCAGCAGGCTCCCGGCTGCAGGAAGCTCCTTTTAATAGCTCTGATCACAGCACAAAGATGTACCTCACCTGAGACAATGCTAAAGGACTGTGGCATGGCACCAGAATTCCCACCAGGGGCGAAGACAAGAACTGCATCTCCAGCAAGGAGCAAGCCCACCTCAGCAAGATGGGTGTTTAGGTCTCGCCTCCCTCATCACGCCTGTGACTCCTACTGTCCGTCCCTCCCTGCCTGGTTCCCCTGTCAGCACCGCCATCAGTTGACATAAGCAAGTCAAGGACAAACACAGTAGAGGGGCCTTCCAAGATAGTAGGTGCTTTTTCTTCCTTTGGTCCCAAAGAGGACAAATTAAGGACAAGGGACCTTCCGGTTCCTGTTGAATTTCATACAACCTAGTGCCCAGCAGGAGGGCTGGTGTGACTCAGAAAGCAAGACCAGAGAGCAAACCGCAGGGGACCAGGGGCCCACTGACCTCCACCAGCTTCATCATGGGGACTGGGTTGAAGAAGTGCAGGCCAGCAAATCGGTCTTGCCGGGTGGTGGAATTGGCTATGCTTGTGATCTGCAGAGAAGAGGTGTTGCTGCAAAAGACTGTGTGTCTGTGGAGAGAAAATACGGTGGAGAAGCAGAGTGAATCAGAATGAGTCGCGTGTGTGCCCACAGTCAAATCCTTGTCACTGCATCAGCCCAGCGCACGGGGACAGTGTGTGCCAGCGCTCATTGCAGAGCTGCGGGAACCCTGGTGAGGCAGTCAAGCTCCACGCTGAAAGCAAGGATTACATTTTCATTTAGATCCCTACAGTTTAAAAAGCTGGACGGTGGAGGCTCACGCCTTTGATCCCAGCACTAGAGAGGCAGAGGCAGGTGGATCTCTGTGAGTTCAAGGCCAGCCTGATCTACAGAGTGAGTGCCAGGACAGCCAGGGCTACAGAGAAACCCTGTCTCAAAAAAAAAAAAAAAAAAAAAAAAAAAAAAAAAAAAAACAAACAAACCCACAACAACAAAACCCCTGCATTGAAATTAAGTTACCAGCCTCATATATGTGATGAGGCTTTTCGGAATTTTTAGAAACTAAAGTTCTCTTGTCCACATGTATTAATTTTCAGGATAGGTGAGGGGGGAAGATCTACCCAGCCTAACACAATGAAGTCATCAGACTCATGAGAAATGGAAGGATGGACCAGACACTTAGACTGGACTAAAGAAAAGTGTAAACAAACAATCCTCAGAGAAAATCGGCTGAGCTAGTGAACACCCTTAACTTTGTCATTAGACAAGAATTAAAATGAAAACACACTGCTTTGAACATGCTCAAAGGGAAGTTTACTCACACAGACAACATGGGAGGGGGAGGGGGTGGATGCAAACATGACCCATGTTCACAGTACTGTGCCAGCCTGAAAAAGCACTATTTATTTCACACGTATAGAATCTTAGAAATATCATACTGCCTTGCGACTGAATCCAATTATTTTCTCCTTCTTCTGCTTTCTCAAAAGTTAACTTGTTAAAACCAGAATAAAGTGAGGGGTGCCAAGGGCATCGGGGCAAATCCTCTGGCTGGATGACTAGGCTTTCCTGCAGCGCCACCTTGTGGGTAACTCACAAAACAGCAGGATGCCCTTTAGCCCAGTTGGATCTGCTGACAGTGGCCCAGCCAGATTCTCTGAGGGTTCCTGATTATCTAAAGGCAATGATACAGTCTGTCCAAATTCAGAGGCAGACAAAAAGAAAGCAGCAGGGGAGAAAGGAAATCAGTACTTTGGAAAAGAGAGAAAGGAAAGGAGATGTCAAGCCTGAGAGTGGACACATACACTTGCAATCTCAGAACATGGGTGGCTGAGGCAGGAGGATTATGAGGTGGAAGCATCGCCTTGGACTTGAGAAGACACTGCTTTGGTAAGTGTGGGGAGATGGCTGAAGTGGGTAGGCAAGTAAAGAATAAAGATCTCTAAGGTCAGGAGAGCTGGCTTTCAAGGCACTAGCCTCAACCTCCCTGGCAGGCTATTTAAAACCCAAGCTAGCACTGGGAACGTCTCTGAAATTCTCTACCTCAAAACCCTTAAATCACAGGTTGTAAACCTTAGGACATCCCAAGGTCAGTTCGGGAAGGCAGTGGTGACCTTCCCCATCCTCTCATTTCCCTTCACCGACACCAGGGGGCGCTGGGCCTTTCACTGCCGCAGAGCAACCTTGCCTCATGGCCAAACTGCCTAAGGAGAACAGTGAAGGGCAACTTTTTGTAGACCAGCGGGGTTTGATTGCCTTGCCAGGCTCCGTGCTGACCTGGGAGTCAAGCCCAGTACCACAAGTGTCCTCTTTGTCACATGTTTCTGTAGAGCTAAATGTGCACGGCCAGCAGAATGCTGCTCAGAATCAGGGGCTGGAGCCACCCAGTGATACAGACGAGGATTTACAGCCCAGCAAGCCGATACACAAGTGTTGCTCTTCAGCCACAGATCACCAGTGTTTCCCTGAGAATGACTTTTGTATAGACCCTTACCCCACTGTTCAGGTCTAAACAAGAAGGGAGAAGTGTGGCCAAGTAGGTCATAGGCCAAGCACACGCCAATTAGTTGGGAAGCTGTCATAACTGCCAAAAGCTAAGAGTCAAACGTAACTGCAGGCCCTAGGCTGTGACCCTTGAGCGTCCTCACCTATGCACAATCTCACTGACAACAGAGGCCACCACAAGCCTGGGAATTCCCTCATGCCTCAGACGTGGCTAACATTCCTGGTAAAGGCTCAGTGTTCACTTAATAGCACCCAGAGGGTTATGACTAAACCAGATAAAAATGGAAACAGAGGAGTAGTGAAGAATATTCAAAGGCACTTTGCCTTCAATTAAACAATTCTGTCTGGTGCACTCTAGACTCCCAGCAGACAAAGGTCTGTGCCCCCTAGTGGTTGCAGGAAGCATGACACTGGACAGATAACTCCATTTAACCACTGGCAACTATACCCCTCATGTGGACCAGGACGGGATAAGGGAACCCAGCAGTTTTTCTGCAAGAGGTGTTGGGTAGCAGAGAGGTGGGTCTGCTATCAGAATGGGGGAGAAGCTCAAAAGCCAGAGAAGGAGCTTTCAGAACCCGCACAGCGAGGTCAGTCACATACTCTGCAGCAAACTTGTCTAGCCGCTGGAAAAGTTCATTCTTCAACTTGAGATTCTCCACGATGGCCTCGACCACCAGGTCTGTGCTGTGCACCACGGAGGCTGCGTCGGTGCTGGTAGAAAGGCAGCTCATGGTCTTCGCCACAAATTCATCACCGGCCTACGCAGACAAGAAGCAGAGAGCAGTCATTGGGGCCTGCAGGCAAGGGGCCAGCTCCTGCTGCTGAGGTGGAAGGACGGAGGAAGGTGAGAGACCAATATACCCAGACCCAACAGAAGTCTGGCGGAACTCTGAGATAGCAGACTCCCAAGCTCCCTGCGGAGGGAGGGACGGAGCATCTGAGTGCTTTAGACACCAGGGCTAGAGTCAGCCCGTGGACAAACCCAACTATACACAGAAAGTAAAGCCATCCACTGGGGACAGGGGGAAGGAGTAGTTGGTGCATAATGAATATAGTATCTGTTCAAAATCAGGAGACATGAGAACGTTACACCACAATATAACCGAGGCCACTGAATTAAAAATGCTTAAAGTGGAAGACAATGATCGATCAAATAGAATCAAAATGTACTGTGTATGGCAATGTCATAACATAATTTAGAACTCACCATGTAGACATCACCATACATGCTAACAAAACATTAAATAATTACAATGATGAATGTTATGTTGTGTATATAATGCGTACCACAACAGTAACATGTAGGACAATTGTTGGGACACAGAGGTCCTTGTGGTCAAGCACTAAGAGATCCAAGAGTGTTTATCATGCAGCAAGGGGTGTCCCCTCAATGGAGGAGATTAAAAAAAAAAAAATCAAATACCTGCATTCTATTCAGAAGGCTGAGGGTGGATTTTGTTAATGGCCTGGTGACCTTTTTGCTATCTGTGGAAACATCCTATCCACCTTTTACTACAGAGGCAGACCTCACCCTAGTTCTCCAGAATGCTTATTCCAGACTCTTTTCTCCCGAGACTATTAACCACCTTCAGGAGAGATGTCACATGTACTTTAAGGCCTGAGGGTCAGAGACCACACTAGATTCCAGGCCTTTTAGCTGCAGAACCCACCGTCACGGTCACACGGACTTTGTAAGGGAATCTCTACGGAGTCACATCTTAAGCTTTATCATGTACCTGGAACTGGACTGACTGCTGCGTGAAACCCTCTCCCCAAACTGCACTGTGTTTGGAATATGCTGACAATGATGGACTGGCGTTAGAGTCCCCAAAGTCTGGGCCAGGTTGACAACGGGCCAGTCCGCTTTGGGTTTTCATTCTTATCTCTTCAGTGGTTCAGTCCTACCTGGCACCTGCAGGGACCCCACTATAGATGCCTCAAGTTAAAAAACAAAACAAAACAAAAAATCCCGAGCAAAAATCATCCAGTCAACAGATAGGCTAATAAACAACAGTTTTCAAAAGACATACAAATTGCCAACACATGTTTTTAAAACCGTTTTAAGAGTCCATCACTAAGAAAGCAAATGGCAGCAAATGTTGGCAAAGATGTGGGAAGGAGGGCACAATTACACTTTGTGGAAGACAGTGCGGAGGTTCCTCACACACGCTGACTACAGAGCTACAATGAACGATGCTGAGTGAACACATCACAGAGACCCTTGCAGATCCATTATTGCTGCATTTGTCAGGAGCTATAAAATTCAACCAGCCTAGATGCCCATCAACAGACGAAGGGATAGGGAAAATGTGGTCCATATATACACAATGGGATTGTATTTGGCCATAAAGAAAAGTGAAATCACAACACTTGAAGGCAAATGGATGCAACTGGAGATCATTATATGTTAAGTGAAATAAACCAGACTTAGACAAACAAATCTCATGTTTTCTCTCTCATATGTGAACTCAAGATGTGTGTGTGTCTGTGTGGTGTGTGTGTGTGTGTGTGTGTGTGTGTGTGTGTGTGTGTGTGATAAAAGTAGAAAGGGCACTGTGAAATAAGTAGAGATCTTAAGGGAGGGGGAAGGAGGAAAAGAGTAATGGGATGCACGTGGTACCAAAGCAAGGCAGCACTCTTTAGGAGGAGGTAGGAAACCAGAAAGTGAGAGTGTATGGAAGAAATGATGTATGAGCATGCCATAATGAATTCCATGACTTTGTTTGTAACTATGACGGTTATCTTGAGAACTTCATAAGACCTAGTTTACTTAGGAGACAAGCCTACGGGCCTGTGAGGGACTACCTAGACTAGGTTAACTGAGCAGCGAAGCCTCACCCTCCTGGGTGGAACCCTTCCATGGGCTAAGGTCCCCGACTAAATAAAATAAGAAAGCAAGCTAAGTTTGAGCTTCTGTGGCCCTCTGCTTCTTGACTGTGGATCAGTGTGGCCATCTAGCCTCCTGTTCCTGCTGCTATGTCTTCTGCACCATCATGGAGTGGTTCCCTTGAACTACTGTGAGGGCTAACTTATGTTTCAAATTGAAACTGCAGTGCTTACGAGATCTGTAAAACAAAAATGTCTCTAACCTGTAAGCCCCCTTCCTGGCGTGCTGCTGGCTACCTTCATGTAAGATAACTACACCTGTGTTTTTGCTTTAAACAAGGTTGGTTGCCCCAAACTGCACAAGATGTGCTTGATCACACACGGGCGAGAGGTAGGTAGTCAGGACGGCTGTCAGGACGTACGCTTGCCCCTGATTGGATGAAGGCAGGAAGTACATAGCCTTGTGGGTTTTGTCTTTATAAGCTCCTGACTACTGTAATTTGACACCAGCAGTGTCCTGAGTAGTATCCATGGTTCTGGCCAGTATTTAATCAAGCTTGCTTCAAATTTGGCTCAAAACCTGTGGTAGTCTTAATTTTGCCCAGCAGGATTAACATTATAAAACAGAATAAACACTTTTACATTACAGTTACCCAGTTATTTTATTACAGCATCAAGAAAAATAACTAATGTGTTTAGCTTTAAAAATAGCTAAAACTAAATTTAAATTAAGAAAAAAAACTGGGGGGGGGGACAACTATGCTACCAGGACTCTATATATGAAGAGGCATTCCAGTCAAGCTTGAAGAAAATCTTAAGCAACTTTTAACAAGGTAATAACAGAAATGAAAATTCAGTTGGCTGACTTGTGAAGTATATCTAACTAATGTGAATGCCCGGTGGAAGTGCTGGATGGAAACATAGCAGGTTTCAACATGAAAACCAGCATGCAAGAGCCTCTATCTCTCATGGTCTTCGGTTTCCTCTGCTCAGGCAAACGAGGACAATTGGCGCTCTGACTCCCTAGTATCTAAGCAGGGAAACGATAGTGCCCAAGCCATCAAAAGCATCTGTCTAAATGCTGTCTTTATAACATTCAGGTTTTACCTTACAAATCCCCACTTCCTGTTTCGTTCTCCCTCTCTCCTTGACTTTGGCCCTGTGTCTTACACTGAGCTCCACAGTTGCACAAACCCTCTCCTAACGCTGGGGCAGCGGTTCTCGATCTTCCTATTCTTGTGACCCTTTCATGCTTCCTCGCGTTGTAGTGACCTCCGACTACATTGTTTTTGTTGCTACTTCTTCACCGTGGTTTTGCTACTCTTACGAATCATAGTGCAAGGATGTGCTGTTTTCCCATGGTCTCCGGTGACCCCTGCGAAAGAGTCACGTGATTCCCCGCAGGGGGTCATGACCCACAGGTTGAGAACCTCTGCATTAGCGCCTCCTCCAACAGCAAAGTGGCTGATTCCTTGGGCTTTCTCCTCAGTCCCAAATTCCATTTAGTGGGTCTAAGCTGGTGTGAGTTTTACACAAGCAGTTAGACACACACACACACAAAGATGGAGTGTCAGAGCCTTAAGGACACAGATAGGGACTTACTTTAGGATTTTCTGTGAACTTCTTCTTTGCCATTCTCCTCAGGCTATCCTCAATTCCCTTCTTGGATTTTGACAGGATGTCCTCTGTTTGGTCCACCAATACTACCGTATGGCCAGTTGCTGCAGCCACCTGATCAGGAAAAAAAGTTTTAAGGAAACAGAAAAGCATCAGCTTCATAATTCACATGCCTACTACCACTGTTCTCGAAAGCAGCTCATGAACAAGTATAAGCCAACGTGAGACATGTACTTCTAGCCTGGCAGTCATACAGCACACAACAAATTCCCACCTGATGCAGAAGCAGAATGTGAGGGCCTTCCCTGCCCTGTAGACCTGACTGCCCATTGTTCCAAAAAGGTGCCTGCGTTTTCTCTTTAGAGCTGGGGGCCAGGTGCCTTTCCACCCCTCTGCCCCCCATTTCCCGCTTCTGCAGCCCTTAAATCAAAAGTAGGTGAAGCTTAAAGTTCTAATCACCAAGCCAAAACCCACTCTGTTCACAAGAGCTATTTAATAACAAAACTTAAAGGACAACAAAGTCTATGACTGTCAGCTTAGGGAGGGCAATTCCAGATTCCCTGCCTTCTCCATTCCCCCCCTGGGTAGGTGAAGCCCCTGAGACACAGGCATATTGAGCAAAGCTGTGCCCCAATCACAAACAACAGTTAGTGTCAAGTCAACCCCTCTTTTACCAAGTTCCAGTGAGGCCCACAGGCTAGGAAGGTTATCTGAAGCATCGGCCATTGACTCACCTACACACAAGTGTAAGTCAGACACGTCCGCACAGGAGCAGCGGGACATACCTGACCTACTGCAGACATGATGTGACAGGCAGCACCTGTGAGAGACCCTTTGGGACCCCCAGCACTCCCTGAAGACACTGCCTTAGGACCCATGGACATTGGTGGTGTAGACAGAAGGGTGGGCTAGCTGGAGATCTGCCAGAAGGCAAAATGGCAAGTCTTAAACCACTGTCCCTATGTGAGATTCCTGAAGCCAAGCAACTAAAATTCAAACCAAAGAGGGAAAGAAACAGACAGACGAGCAGCATATGAAGGTAAACAGGTTCAAATCCCGAAGCAAGATCTCTAATGCAAAATCAAGTTTGAAAGGCAGGCTTTAAATTACAGCACCACCCTGAGCATCTCCCACGCAGCAGTACAGGTCAGAGCCTGCATGGCCTGCAGGCTGCTTCCCAGTGCCTGGGAAATGCAGAAGGAAAAAGGTGCTGAGACCCAAGGATTGACAGGGCAACAGGGGTAAGGAGGGCGAGTCCTCTTGATCTTTTATCTCTTTAGAAGCACACGGTGACCTCAGCTGTCAGGGTAAGGCCAAACTATTTCCCAAAGCAGAACACCCATGGACCCAGCCCAGCTTTTCTCCAAGAAGCCAGGGCCAAGAGCCAACAATTCGAATCATGCACAAATCAGAGTCTCCGATTCACTAAGTTCAAGGTGAATAGCCAGAGCAAACTTAGAAACCTTCTAGAAAGGAGCAGGCCGTCCCGGCTGCTGTCAAAGCTGACCCTGGGCTCACATCTGGATCTTGGGTACGGAGAGAGTTCCCATCGTTCTCTGACAACACGGCTTATGCTGCTGCAGGCTCTCCCGAGACAGGGCAGTTTTGGAACGAGCCATGAAGTGGGTGATATCATTGCCCGGTACAAATCCTGGATACCTAGTGTCTAGCCCCCATAGATAACCTTTATACATTTTGTCACATTTTGCTCCTGCGGGAACTGCACATGTCCAAAGGCAGCTCTTGCCTGACATGTGGCATATCCCAGCAGCCTTCCTCTTTGCCACTAATACTTTATGCCCTTTGCGGTAGGTAGTAAATTGCCACCAGGGATGGCTATATGTGGGTCCTGTGGGCCCTCCTAGAGAATCATCAAATCCTTTGGGGGAAGGACCAGTAGAGAAGCTTGAACAGAAATTAATAAATCTCAAGTTCCTGGGTGGCCAGGAAGGTAAGTGATGGCTCATGGCCTGCACAGCAGGAACAAGTAAGGAGCTCCTATGAAATACAATCCCAATGGCATTGGAAACAGGTGGTTTCCACATAGTTTCTCTTGACTTCTGGCCTAGAACATTCCTTGAGGTAATCAAACAGGGTTCCTGGGGTTCCTGAACTCTTACCCACCAGGGTCCCAATCCATACTTCCCCTCTTCATCTCCGTCTGGAAACTACTTAGGTCTTTTCAGCTCTTAGAGTTGGGAAGATTTAAATACTTATGGCATGAGATAGCCCATGGGGACAGCAACAAGGTACAATGGTGGCGGCAGTCCTCCTACATGCAGTTTATAATCTAACTCGTGAAAGTGGAAGCCACCCACGATGAAGCCGACAGTCTACCAGTGTACCCACAATGGACCAGTACCCCAGGAAGCAAGCACCCACAATAGCCCAGCACCCCTGGGGGACAAGCACTAACCCTTAAGGAAGTGGGTCTCCCTTGAGGTGAGGCCACAAGTGATATTTCTAGAAAAGCATCTTACTGGTTACCATAACCACCTCTAGCTGATGCCACTGAGCACTTTTTGTTGGGCTTCAGACGAGGAGCCATGCTAGCCTCACATCTTTAAGCAGGGCAAAGGAAAGCTACGGGTAGTCATATTCGCAGACAACCAGCCAAACATAGCTAACTACTCAATCACAGGAAACTAAGTCTCCAGGCAGTGTTCCAGGAAAGCAAAGTACATGTTACGAGATCACATCCGAGCGACTCTGTGTAAATCGCTGGCTTATTTCCCACTTATCCAGAAGACACTGGAGGTGCTAATTGATACCAAGACCAATACCATGCAGTCCAACAGATGTGCCCTAGAGACATGGGCCAGTGACTACATGAGGAAAACATCATGTCTTAATGATCTTTGCAAACCTCAAAGTCAGGCCCACAAACAACACACGGCCTGGTCCATATCACATGCTTCAGACAACATTCATGGGATTACACCAGACTGGTGTTCCTTGCTTCTGGCACTCCACTCTACCTGGATTTCATCTTCCTCTCACTTCATCTTCCTCTCTGGTGAGTGCTCCTAAATGGATTACCACAGAGATGGGGGCTGCAGCAGGCAGTCTAAATGGACTACCAGAGAGATGGATGCTGGAACAGAGTCTAAACGGATTACCAGAGAGATGGATGCCGGAGCAGACAGTTGGGCTCTTGCTCCAGTGAAATCCAGAAAAGCTGCATGATTCTCATTGCAGACAAGCCTGATCCACTCAGGCAACTTTAAGGATGTAGACAGCCAAGGCCTCCTGAGCTTTTTCCTGAATTACTGGTGTACTTGTAATAAATTTTGTATAAGCCAAAGGAAGTAACGTTCTACACCTACTCTCAACCAACCAAAAAAACATAAACCCTTTAAAAAGGGTTTAAAAAGAACGGGATGGGGCGTGGACTGAGACGCTACTGAGTGCCAGGGTTAAGGCTACATTTTCCCAAGACTAGCTGCTTCACAAAAGATGCTATCAATACAAAAGAGGCTGGGCCACTTGACAGCAACCACTCAGTTAAGCCATGAAGCCAGGATTAAGTTCTCAGCCTATTTGGTTCCAGGACTTGTCTTCCTGTAATCCAGTCAAAGGCACACATGACATTTTGACTATGTGGTGATACAATTGTTATAAAACAGAGCTCCTTTAGATCTTTTCATAAGTGCACTCATTGAGTTCCTGTCCCTTCTCTTCCACCTCTGGCCACCTCAGCATCAAGCATGCCTGTGGCAATTCTTGCTTGCCTGTCTTCTGACTATTCTCCACCACCCTGGAGCTAATGTCCTTACTTTGCTTCTTCACAAGCCATAACACTGGGGGGAAGGGGGGGTATCCAGACTCTCCTAGAGAATTAATTCTTTGATAGGCTCCACAACAAAATAACACCAGCGTCCACAGAGACTGGTGACCCGAAGGATGGCTTCCTGTAAGAGTGCCTTCCCAGGGCACTGAGAACACTTACTGTTCTTGCACAGGACCCAAGTTCAGTTCCCAGCACCTACAGGGAAGCTCACATCTGTCTGTAGCTCCAGTTCCAGGGGATCCAACACTCTTCTGGTCTCCTCAGACTATCACAAACATGTGGTACACATGTACTAACGCAGACTCACACATGGACACAAAATAATTAAATAAAAAAAATTTTTTTGGAAAGTGTCAAATATCAGACCTAGGGGATATCATTTTACCTTACTTAACCAATTCTCAAAGTTAAAATGCCAGTTTTAATGAAGCGTCACTTTATAGTTCTGTACTTTATTCGCCTGAAAATGTGATGACGGTGTCATTAAAAGCTGAATTTAATGAGCATATACCTGCTTTTGATATTTGAAACAAGAAAACTCGTCGAAGTACTTGTCCAAGGGGACAACACAGGCTATAGAGGTGTCTATGGTGTAACACTGTGCTGAGCGCGAGGCTCGGGCCTATGGACCAAAAGTCCTTACAAACTGGCTGTCACATGCCTGTGGCTGTCCACTCTCCCGCTACTTTTCTTTCCTCGACCTTTGACAAAAATGCCACCGAAGGAGGAGCTGTGACTTCATCTGGCACAAATGCTATTTCGCATGGAGATGGGGAAAGGGCACTGATGTCTCGGACCTCACGAGTGCTGAAAACAAACACCCATATCATACAGATCATGCTACATTTAACTCCCGAAATATTGATTAAAATCTTATAAAACCTCTGGGTTCCTCCACCCTGCCCACCCGCCCCCCCCACCAAAAGCCTGAAGATCAAAGTTCAAGGAACACTGTGTTGAAGCAGCTGCTGCTGTGTCCTGGTCAGGAAGCAGAGAGCAACAAATGGGAGTGATTGGCCAGCTTTCTCCTTTCTAGGCAGTTCACAAACCAAGGCTAGGGAAGGGCGCCAGCCACCTGAGAGTGGGTCTCCGCCCATAACCAACCTACCATGACAACTCCCCACAGGCATGCTCAGAGGCTCCCAGGTGATTCTGGACCTCATCAAGTTGACAACTGACATGAAGCATCACACACCGTGCTCTTATCTATGGTTGCTGGTGATAACCAGCTGTATTAAGTTACTTTTCCTTTACTGTGATACAACACCATCACCGGGGTAACTTACGGAGGAAAGAGTTCATCAGGGCTTACAGCTCCAGGGGGCAGAGTCATGATAGTGTGGAGAAGAGCGGCAGATGCAGGAGGGAGCTGAGACCTGAACTACAGATGTGAAACAGAGAAAGTGAACAGGAGTTCACTTTAGACCAGTCGTTCTCAACCAGTGGGTTGTGACCCCCTTGGGGGTCGAGTGGCCCTTTCATGGGGGTCTCATTATCAGATTTCCTGCATCAGATATTTACATTATAATCCATAACAGTAACAAAATTACAGTTCCAAAGTAGCAAAGATCCCCATCCCCCAAAACCCTAACAACTCTTTTCCATCCAGTTATCTCTTCTGGCATCCTCTTTTTTCGAGAGCTGTCCATATCCACTGCCGAGGACTCAGGCACGGTATGGTTGCTTTAGTTACTCTCTGGAAAGCGCGCAGTCCTTGAGGTGAGAAGTCTCTCATGAAGTGTTCCGCTCCACGGTGGCTTACAGCTAAGGAGAGAGTATGAAGTGCTGAAGGGTTGTGTTTTCTCGGCAACCAGGGGAGTGGGGATGCAGAATTCTCCAGTTCAGATAAAATGCCCTCCATCGGTGACCAAAGGTCACAGACCAAATACTTGGCTTCTAGGGTGAGTGACTCTGGACCCTGCCCAGTGCCTCTGCACTCCCATCATGGACTGTGGCTCCCACTGAGCATATCAAGCGGGGTCCATTCCTCACTGACTCCTGCCTGCTGTTGACTCAATACACACCTTGTGCCCAGTTCCAAGCCTTGGGATGACACAGTGAACAAACAAATCTGTTCTCAAAAGCCTCGAGCATCTCATCTGATCCCAGCAGCCGTTGTGGGGGAATCGTGCTGATCTCACTCCAGCAATAAGTAAACTGAAAGTTGACATGTGACTGGGATTTGAAACCGGATCTACTCACTCATGTCCTTAACCCAGCTAGGCATGAGAGTCTGGAGCAACGGTCTGAAATGATGCCGAGCTGGGAAATGGCCAAACTTTGGTGCCTGTGAGCCAACTGGAAGCTGAAAAATACTTCTTAACCCTTTAACCCTCTCACCCCCGCCCACGCAGAACCGGGCAACAGATGTGTTGGGATGAGTACATGAATGAATGCAAGTTAAATCCTTACAACATGGTGGTGTATCACAAACAAATGCTGCCTGTATAATGCAGACTCCCCCTTCCTCCTCCTGTCTGGACCTGAGGCACTGGACCAGGAGCAGCCCACCGAGGTAAACCACACCTGACCGTGGAGTGGCACAGCTTCCAACTCACTGGCCACTGTCACAGATTCCTTTGGGGACTTGCAGCCATTTGACAAAAACACACAGATAAACCTCTTAACCTACAAATACCCAAAGAGCCAAGAGAGAATGTCATAATGCATAAAACATATGATATGATTGCCTGTCTTATCATTTTTATTACCAACAAACCTATTTGCTACAATACAGGCAGATCTGTTCCCTCTGCATGGAAACATTCCTTCCTGGCAAGACAGAAAATCACAAAAACTTACAGGATGCCGAGGCTCAAAACCCTTGTAGGACTCACAAGGCCTTTCTCTCTGAAGATATCCCAGCAATGATGGGAGATGTCATTCTGTAAATGTTTCTCTTCTTGGTTAATGAATAAAGCACTGTTGGCAAATAGGAAGGCAAGATAGGGACTAGGAGACAAGGATGATTTGGGGAGAGGTAGTAGAGAGGAGTCAAGATGTAGGACATGAGAAAGAGGTCTGGACCCTCTCTCCAGTAAGATAAGACCATGTGGAAACACTTAGATTGATAGAAATGAGTTAATATTTAAGACAGAGCTAGACAATAAGAAACACTAGTAATTGGCCAACAGCTTTATAACAAATAGAGTCTCTGTGTGTTATTTTGGGGCCAACATGACTCTGAGACCAGGCTGGTGGGAAACTGTTCGTAACACAGTGGGGGAGGAGACACACAGGGCATTCCAGCTTCCCTCATCCACACTAGGATGGGGCTTGGGTGGTCAGCTGTTTAAAGCTACCCATACCCCAACCAGAAGCCCAATGCTTGCTCCTGTGAGAAAACCCAGTAAACTCACTGGCTGGCCAAGCCGAACTTGAGTGTGATCATTTCTCTGGTCTGCCACAGCATTCTATCTGGGATAAATAGACAGACTCGTTAGGAATGCCATCATCTAGGCACGAGACTCCCATTGCAATTGTGAACTTACAGTGTCTGCCTGAACCGGGCTGGACAAGTCAACAGCAAGTCACACACTGGCGAGGGGCTCACGAGGCCCTTCCCATAGGTGAGATGAACCGTTGGCTACTGACGGACTGTGGAAGATAAGGGGTCATTATCGCAGTGTATTCACCGGTGGCTTACACAACGGCTGTCAAGTCAGTATACATGGAAGCGTCTACTGGTAAAACCCCACGTGAGCCCAACAAAAAATGTGGCCACTGGTGCCAGTTCAGAGTCGCTCATATCTGACGATGACGACCTACCTCCAGCTCAGTACAACACTAAAATGCACACATGGGTGGAGATTTGAGATACTAATGAGTCAGGCAATGCACAAAACCATATATGTAGAACTACATATAATGGAGCATGCATGAGAAAGACTGCATATTGTAACTCAAGTAGTCTGTGCTTGTGCTATGCAAATGACCCCAGAAGCTCAGACCAAGTGGCATAAAGGTCCCTACAAGGACCATTGGAGATGCTAAACTTTTGTTTGCCCTGGAAAGACTGCTTCCTTGGAAGTACATTCATATAAACATGTTTTCTTACTTTCTTTGTCCTAGGACACAAGAACCTTCCAGAAGTGCCATTAACCCCAACATCTACCAATATCAGTGAAATTTCTTGCGTGTCTTGCGTGTCTTTCGGTTCTGTGAACTCACGCTTTAAACAAAGGTTTAAACAAAGGCTCAAATTCAGTCTTCTCCTGGCTCTATATCCCTTCCTCCTGAAATGTCAATTATTCCTAAAATTCCGATCACACCTGAAACCAACATGCTCTACCCTTCCCGTCACCATCTCAGCTCTCTTTGACATTATTGGTGCCGTTTGTTCAGCAGAGCTCAATTTTCTCACAGTACGTTTCCCTTAATCCCATCTTTAATTGTGTGTATGCATATAGCATATGCGCATTTTCAAGTACATGTGTGCACGTGCGTGTACTGGTGTGTGTGTGTGTGTGTGTGTGTGTATACATGTAACGGCCCTCGGCTGACTTGGGTGTATTCCTTGATTGCTCCCCTCCTTTTATACTGAATCTGGGTGTCTTACTGAACCCGGAGCTCACTGTTTGGGCTGACCTGGCTAACTAACCAGCTTGCTGGCAGGGCTGCTAGAATTACAGGTGAGCCGTCACACACCTGGATTTTATGAGTTCTAGGGACCAAACTTTGGTCATGACACTTGCCCAGCAAGCACTTTACCCACTCAGCCACCTCTCCAGGCCAGTCATCTCTAGCTTTCATCCAACAGTTTCGTTCGTTACTAAAAAATGGGTTCAAGTGCTAGCCTCTCCACGAAGTCTCCCACCAATATCGTTTATTTTTAAATCTGACTGCAAGGTCTTTACTGCTAGTCTCCCGCCCCTTTACACCAAAGTAAGCCATTTCAGATGGGTTTTTAATGTCGCCTTTAATATTAGAAATCTCTAAACTGACTCAATCTTTTACTTGAGGCAACTGTTCAAGCTCAAATACCTCGAATGCTTCAGGAGCCTGAGCCCACATCCTTTCCCGGTCACATAGCATTTCCCTTCTCCCTGTTCCTCAAATCCACACGTGTGTTTCCTCTGCCAGACATGTTCTTTCCCATCTGCTGTTGGGGAACTCCAGCTCACCCTTCACAACCCAAATAGAGGCTGTCTTTCCTTTAATGAAGCTTCTCCCGATGCCTAGAGGAGGAAGGCATTTCATTGAGCCTCTTCTGACGCATAGAAGCAGCAGCTCATCTGTGGGAACCATTGTGGGAGAGAAATCACGGCCAAGCACTGAGCCAATGAGCCAACAGCTCTCGTGGCCACTCTGTTAAATCACGGTGCCTCCAACCCCACAACAGGAACACGAAATGACAAGGAATTGATTGTAGGCTCTTTGTTTTTGCTTGTTTGTTTTTCACTAAACTTTCAAATTTTGGTCAATAAATAGCCAAAGTCAGGAGAAATTCCAGCTGTGAAAGACGAGTGATAAATTAAAATCTGAGGAGTTGCCCAACAATACTGTTAAAAGATGAACTTGAGATAACGTTGTGGCGATTGTTGGAGGGTTATGGCACCATCTCCTTCAGGTTCTGAAGTTGCTGACACTACAAACACAGCCCTAAGGTAGTTCGGGCACACCCCTCCCCACAAGACAACTGGAATTTCCAGTAGTTGTAAATGTCACATATGTAGAGCTATAATACCATCTGTCTTCACACACACACACTTTAATGTCCCTTTTTCTTTGTCACAACAAGGTACGTTCTACATGTCTTATTATAATTTAAGTATCTAAAAGATTTTTCTTGGAGCATCTTCTTTGAGAAGTGCACCCCACCAGCTCAGTGCCTCTTCTTCCATGCCTCTGCCCCTTAGCCGTTACATTTTAAATCTATACTTAAATGTCTTCATAAACGAAAACTCTGCTCCAAAAAAAAATGCAAGTTTCCTTGGGCTAAGGATGTAGCCAGCAGTAGAGCCCATGTTCCACATGTTGGAAGGTCTTAAGAGTTAACCTCAGAACCCTGCCCTGCTCTCCATCAAAAAGAAAAGCAAAAGCGCTATTTTTATTACTTTTATTTATGTGTATGTGCATCTGCCTGCTTGTCTGTATGTGTACCCCATGCATTCAGTTGCATGCAGAGGCCAGAAGATGGTGTGGGGTCTAGGGTTACAGCCACCCAGCATGGAGACACATGCTAATTATAACAGCATCGCAGGAACAACACATCTGCTTTTCAAAATCCTTGATTTGTAACTTATTTTAGAAGTGACTGTTTAGGGAACCGTACCTGCTTTACCTCAAACCTCACGAAATCTTCCCGTGTTTTAGAATTGTGAGAAATCACATCATTAGCTTGAGAAGAATAGTAAGAGACAAGAAATAGGCAGAGGGTGGTCTTCCCGCCACTGGTGGCTGGAATGCTGGTGAAAGGTGAGCTCTGTGTGCTGCATAGAGAAACCCGAGTTCTTTATGCCCTTTGATCGCCATGCCTGTGATTTCCCAGTGTTTAGTTCACTCTAGTCTAGCCAGTCAATGTGTCGTGTTCCCTTTATCAAAGGGACCCTGCTGTCTGTGCCTATCTATCCAGGACATAGACCCAGCAATTCCTTCCATCACACGGAGGACTGAGGACAGCTGAGTTTCTTCACCTCCATATGGTTAGAGATCAGCAAAGCTTTTACCGTTTGGGGTATTACTTACAGATCACCTGGCACTGTGGCCCGCCAGCAGTGCCTTTCAAATGTTATTAGCCATGAACCCCTTTTCCATAGAAAAGCATATACTTGCGAGTAAACAGAACAAAGGTCATAGAAGAGGAGAGTCTCCTAGGAGACATGTGGATCTGCTAAAGTCCATCCAAGAGCACAGGTAAAAATCCCTAACCGTCACATCCATTAGAATAGCCATTGCTAAGTGCCCTGCAGATTCAAATTTTTAAACTTGTGTATCTAATTTAGAGCATCCACAGAGGATAGGAAGCTAGAAGGGTCCATGAGAGAAGACAGAGGAAGAGGCCTCAAGGAAGGGAGGGGACAGAACACGTATGAAAGTAGAGGGGAAAATCCTGAGGGTTGGTAGTTGAAGTGGGGATGGGGTCAGGGAGAATGGAGAAAGGAGAGGAGGAGGGTTGACCAAAAAAAAAAACTAAATTTGTATGAAAATCCTTATGGAAACCCACTACTTTATAAACTAGTTTTTTTAAAAAAAAAATTTTTTTGAAGATTAATTTTGAACAGAGATACCCTGCATGAGTGGACAATACTTTTCCCCCAACACATGAGTTATTGAATGAAATCCAGTAATAGTCAGAGAGGCCGCAGAGGCTCCCCAAATAACACAGGCTACTGTCACTGCTCTTGGATGTCCACCATAACTAAGATGCTATTGCTGAAGACACAGCACACTTTGTTTGTGGGATATGGAGAGATGGAGTTGAAAGTGACCTGAAATCTTCCTTCCTGCTGGCTAATTTTCAAAGGACCAGAAGGTGCCGTGCAGGCTACTAGGGGAGAGATGTCATCAGTGGGCTTCCCCAGTAGTAGACCTGCATGCTACAGTATAGACCCACTGGACAAGGTGTGTTGCCTAGCCAATTGTGGAAAGACTATTTTGGGGATAACCACGTCATGATTTAATTTGAGACCTGTTCTACATGAGGGAAGTCATGCCTGGTGCTGTAAGTTTGGTCAAAGGCCTATGGCAGGCCACAGGCCCGAGCTGAGGGCTGCTATTGCTCTGCTCAGTGGACATGTTGTCATCGGCCTTCTAAATGTGATGTTGATGCACCTAGATTAGTGCTGCTCTCTCAACTATAGGCAGAGAAGCTTCACCTCTCAGTTAATACAGACTGACAACTGGTGCCAAGTAACTGTTAAATAACCCTAAATAGGACATTTATATTGACGTCCCCACGCATATGCACAACGCTTGGGGAACGTGGTAGGGGTGGAGGAAGAAGGTGAGAGCTGGAAGAAAGGGAGAAACGGCGTTTTCTGGACATGGCTCGAGGTCACTGCATTCATGAGCTCATATCAGCTATGGTTTCCCTGCACAAGGTCAAGCCAGGAAATATTCCGGCATGGTTGAGTGATGAATCATGAAGCTCCATACCCCTGGCAGAGGAGCTATTGGCAATTGATGGCTACTGGGGAAGATAGAGGCACTTTTCTTCAGTTGTCTCACAGCCACACAAGCGGCACTGAATGTGTCTATTTAGTAGGCTACTCAAAGAGAAGAGGCTGTGAGATCGGCACACAGGTCTGGGGTAGAGAGGATCAAACATATTGTGTACATGTATGAAATTATCAAATAATAAGTGAACGCTGAAAATAATAGCTATACTGTAGGCAAGGAAATGAAGAAGAATTCTTACTGATACCACTAGAAATCCCTCAAGAACGTAAAAACAGTATTACTGCATAATCAGTGGTTTCATTTGGAGTATATGCTTACGGGATTAAAACAGATAAAGCCACCAGATCTTCCTTGGCAGGTGGCTTAAGGCTTCTCCTGGTAGTTCAAGAATAATTATGTATATGAGGCGTGGTACTTAGAAAAAAGTTTCAGGCAGCAGGCAAGACGGCTCAGTAGGGAGTGGGGCTTCTTGCCAAATCTGATCTTCTTAGTTCAAATCCACAGGACCCAAAGGGTGAAAAGAGAGAACTGACTCCTACCAGGTTTGTTCTGACCTCAGTATGCACCCCTGGCAAGTGCACATGTGTGTATGTATGCACATGTATAAACACACACACATAACAAAAAATAAACAAATGTAAGGAAGCTGCTTGAAAAAGAAGGAGGAGGAAAGAATGAGAAGAATTATTTTAGTATCTTGGATGCAAGCATAGCAACAACATTCAGGCTTCCTGAGTTACATGATGGCACCACCTGGGACTCCTAACTGTCCGGAAATGATGGAGCTGGGAGTGTGGAGTGAACCACCGGAGAAGGGAGGCCATTTTGGTTTATTTATTCAGTGTTGTAACAAACAAGACTTTTCTTGGTTCTTTAACTTAAGTGACTGTTGTTTAAGCCATTGCAAACTCTTGTCTAAGAGTACAGTGACCTGTACACTCACTGGAAGACACTGGAAAATTCACATGCACACACACATACCTAGTTGAAGGCTATGTCCTCAGCTCCATGACTTTTCCTGGGCCCAGTGAAAGGCAGGCTCAGCCCAAGAGGAAATATTTTTAGACAAGGGTGCTTCAGAGTTGTAAAAATAGGCCTATGAATAGCACATGTGTCAAAGCCCCCAGTACTCTGGCCAAAGGACCAGCCAAATATGCCAAGCAGAAGCATGCTGGATTCATGTATTTTTGCAAACGCATCATAAAATTTGAACCAGGTTCTCTGAAGCAAAACATACATGGTAAATCTAAGAGAGGAACATCAACTGTCACAAAACCTGGGCTCTGCACATCTCTAGCAAATGTCTTTTGGGACTGACCCTCTACCCTACCAGGAGGGCTGTACTTCATCAACACCACAGTCTATCCACAAACTCCAATGTAATGAAATGATCATGCTTCCCAATCCTAGCACAAATATTCAAAGGCAGGCATTGTCCTCTAACTTCCAGAAGTTCACTGTGGCAGTGCGCAGCGCGCGCGCGCGCGTGTGTGTGTGTGTGTGTGTGTGTGTGTGTGTGTGTGTGCACATCAAATAATAAAATAATGTAAAAGATAAACTCCTGCAGGGACCTCAGAGCCTGCTCTTTCGCACTTAGAGCAACCCTCACCAGCAGTATTAACTCCATCTGGTTCCTGTGGAGCTGGCAGTGAGGGAGGTATGTGTGCCTAAGGCAGATCAGCTGGGAAGACTGAAAGTGATAGAAGAAAATAAAAACCCAAGCAAGGGACAAGTAACTGGGAAAGTAGGATGTTAACATCACAAAGAAAAATCAAAATCTGATGGCTCAACTTTTACACCCTCTAGGAATGGCAGCACTTCCAAATATATCCCAGTTCAGAAGACAAATATGCCGTAGAACTGTGCTTCAATGTATACCAAAGAACAACCCAATAAGGAACTAAGGAACCCAGAAAAGCAGGGAGAAACGCATGACAAACAAATGGTGTACCCTTGTGTGCAAAAAAAACTGCTGGTGTGTTGGGCATGATGGTGCATTTCTTCAATCCCAGCACTTAGTGGCATAGGGAAGGGGATTTCTGTCAGTTCAAGGCCAGTCTGGTCTATATGGGCAGTTCTAGGACAGTTAGAATTACATAGAACAAAAAAGGAAGAGAGGAAGAGAGAGAGGGAGGGAGCAAGAAAAGGAAGGGAAAGTAAGGAAGGACAGAACAGCTGGGAATAAAAATATGGCTGCATAAAGAACATTTAGAAGGAAGAGTTCACAGTCCAGGAACTATGCCAGTCTCCTGTGATATTAAAACATCTAAGTTTCTATATTTATTTTTTTAAGAAAACTTAAACCCACTATAACAATAGAAGTTAATAAGGCTAACAAGTACACAGAGCTCTGATTACTATTCCATTAAACACCAGAGAATTCGAAGGTGAGGATAAGAGGAGGTGGGAACAAATTCAGTGGCTAGGGAGAAGCTTTCCAGTCTATTTGAGTGTCTGCCCACTTACTGAATATTGCACAAGAACAAAAGAATCCAGCAAATGTTCACCTGTACCTTAGAATGCTCCCCCTGCAACCAGTTAAATAGTTTAAAGAACTCTAAATAAATGTACAGTGTTGGATTGCATGTGAGTGCCAGTGTGCTCTAGTGTGCATGTGTGATCAGAGGGTAACTTTGGGAGTTGGCTTTCTCCTACCCTGAGGCCAGGTCTTTCTTGCTGCTTCTGCCATGTTCCACACTCCAGGCTAGCTGGACCTCCCACTTCTAGACAACTCTTCTTTCTTTACCTCCCGTTTCACAAGGAGGAGTGCTGGGATCACAATCACACAGCTTCATCACTGAGCTATTAGCCAGCTCATCGTTGGCTTTTTGAAAGGGACACACATGCACACACACACACACACATACACACGCACACACGTACACACACACACAAGTTTGAGGACTTTCTTTGGTAAAAAATGAACTTATTACTAATCTACACAAGCTCAAACTATCCGGTCCCCCAAAGTGTAAGATACTAAAGACATTGAGCCAGGAAATCTCTCAAACACTATTCCCAGGCAGGCCAGTCATTTAATGAAGGGTGTGAGCTTTCTGGAATCTTTATATGAGAACAGCCTAAGCAAAGCTTCGAAAGGACTCTATCAATTGAGAAACACAGAGCTTTCAACTTCCTCTTTCCTTCTTTACAAAGCAAAAAAGCAATCTGTTTACGCTCAAAGTTCATTTAATGCTACAAGCCTCTTTGCCAGCCTAAGCATCTGACTGAAGATAAATTGACAGTCAGAAGCAAGTCAGAAGTATATAACAGGCAAACACATAAAACACGTCAATGTACTTAAATATTAACCTGTGGTCTAAGAGGGTTTTTTCCACTTAATTGAAAATAAACAAAAAATGGCAGACAATGTAGACACTCTTAGAAGGTACATATGCACTAATGGCCTAACCTCTGGCCAACTGTAACCCAGCCTGGACCTCGTTTGTCTAAAACTACTTAAGTGATAAATGCACTGGGTGCATAAAAAATCTACTTACACCTTTTTTTCCCATATCCTTCAGCACAAACTAGAACACATCAATTAGTTAAATCTATAAACAGAACTGCCGCTGGACTTAAACCACTTCATATAGAATTTGAGAAAAGTGGGAGCTAAATGTGATGGATGATGATAACCTAGACACTAATTTGTGTTTGTACTTTCATGGCCTCACTCAGGCAGAATAATGAAATAAAAGGCACTGTCTTGTTCAGCAGTCCCTGAGCAAACTGCAGTATCAGCCGGTGTCTGTGTCAGGGATAGGCAAGATGGAACAGGAAGCAAGGATCAATGATTGTCACCTAAACCCAATGCATCCACCTCAAGGATGAGGAACAAACGTGGACATGAGGCTAAAGGGGCAATGGAACGGGATGACATGACTACACCGTTGTTGGCAGTAATTACAAAGGCAGCTCTGACTCCACTTGGGGCTAGGGGGCTACACGTGTGCTAATTCACTTACTCCTTTCCCAAACTCCTACAAAGCCAGTACTTGGCCTACTCTGGAGAAACTGAAGTGTGGAGATAAAGCAAGTTCCTTGTGTTAGCACCAACATGCAAACACTGAACTCCTTATGCTCAACACATTAATTACCGTGTAGCAAAAAACTATCTATTATGGATTTGTTTTCCCCCAAAAGAAGGGGGTGGCACGACTTGGACCTGCTTGCTACAAGGCCAAGTATAAGAAATGGACCAGCTAAACCACTGGAAACATAATGGAGACATTGCACAGGAAAGCAGTGTCCTGAAACATAGTGGACACATTTCACAGGAAAGCCGTTTCCCCTACCGGATCAGAGCTGAACCACAGTGATCTGGAGGAACTGCTATTCCTTATGAATGGCCACTATGTAGACTGTGGGTCTTTGTTACTTTTGCATTCAAAAACTTCTTCCAGGGAGTAAACAGTTTCTCCTTTTCCCTCTTAATTTTCCCTATCACTCCCAGGTCCAGCTACACAAATCTATGATCCCTATGCTTGTCAATCACTTTCCTTCCTCTCCTTAGGTCAAAGTTCTAGCATCTTACCCACTTAACTTTAAGTGTTCCCTCAGGTGGTACAACACACTTTTTTTTTTTTTTTTTTTTTTTTTTTTGCCAGTGATGGACTCAGCATCCACAGAACACAACAACCTGCATCTGTACAATAGCTGTGCAAAGCTTTCTAGTTAGTTCATAATCCACAACCATTTCTGCATCCTTCCCTACGTTGCTATTGGAGGCATAAAACCCTATTGCCTTGGCGCCTTGTCACTTAAACATTTCTTAAGGGATACATTGTTTTCTTGGACAGTCAATCTCTTCCTCACAGCCCTGAAAAGTTTTGGTGGCACACAGGGATAGAGGTACAGACTACCTAGCTGTACTTTCCAGTTTAGCCTTGTATGCTTGTAGGCTTTTTTTTTTTTTAACAAACAAAATTCACTTTATTTTTTCTTGTATAAAAACCCTTATGTGGTAGCCACAGCTGGAGCCTGGGTCTTCTGAACAAAGACTGTTGTATATTTGTTTGTTTGTTTTTTCAAAACAAGCAAACCAACAGATTTTAGAAGAAAATTCAATCAAGTTAACTGGCTAACATGTTTAAAGCAAGCATGCAAGTATGCATTCGGTTGGGAAGAGATACTGACCTCAGAATACCTTCCCTAATTAAAATTAGGTAAGCATACTGCCACAAAACACAAATTGCAAAAGCCTAAAAAGATAAGACTATAACAGTGAGGGCATCATAGTTCTCCAATGTGCGTAGAAAGATAGCTATTAACAGAAAAGGGTACTACAGAAATTATAGTGTGCAAACTGCAGTCGATCCTGAACTGCTCCTCAGCCGGTACCAGTCAAAGTCCCATCGAAGCCGATTAGAGATTAGAGACTTCTCAGGGCCCTCTGCCTTACTTCTGTGTCCCACTCATGGGGTTCAGAGCTGGGCACGCACACAGATTTCTCCACGCAGGGCACTAGGTCAAAGGTCAAAGTTGTCTGGCCCAGCCCTGGTCAGAGTCTCAGCAACTCCACAAACTCCCACTAGGTGACTTTCCAAACTGTTATAAAAATGAAGGCCAACGAAGGATATGCAGGGAGAGGCAGAAAGAAAACTGCCCAAGCAATAACCAGATAATTTATTTTTTAAAAAAATTCAAACTGATAAAAGTAAAATTAAAAGAAATCGCAGCCCAGGTCTTGGCAAGCAGACGCCTGTCTGCGCCCAGGAGTGAGCAAACACTCAGCAATCTGCACACAGAACTTTGCATAGCCTACTCCAGCGTGCACCAGCGCTGTCTACCGAGCCCTCCCTGGCCCGGCAGCTGATTTAGAAGCATGCTCATAAGGATCGAACCAAAAGCACTGGATCTGGGACAGTGGAGCATGCTGCACCTTCTCAGCCAGTTTCGAACAACTTCCATGACACCCGGGGCGCGCGACCCGCTCACCTGCGCGATGCCCGCGCCCATCAGCCCGCCGCCGATGACGGTCACATGCTTGATCAGGATCTTCTTGGCGGCCGCGGCCGCGGAGGAGGACGACATGTTGCGCACGAATTGCCTGGTCACGAACGCCATGGCGTTGAGGAGCGACAGAGAACGAGCAGAGGGGACCGCGCTAGAGGCCCCAGAGCTTCGTGGGCGGGGCGGTGACGTAGGAGGCGGGGCCTAGCGCGCCCCACCCACCAGTTTGACAGACTGCAAGTCCTCCGCGAGGGCGGTGCCAGGACCCAGGCGGGGAGAGTCTGAAAGCACAGGCAGTCCCAACCTCCTGGGCTGGAGGAGTTGTGATCCTGAGCATTGTTTATGGTGAGAAAGGTAATCCCGATAGAGAACGCAGGAGAGGAACGCCTGGAAATCGGCCAGCCTTCTGCCAATCACAGCCTTGTGATACAGAGTTGCTATTCACTTTTAAATGTTCATCCGGCCCCAGACACTCATCATCCAGAGAAAAGCCACCCCCCCCACACACACACACACACACACTCCCCCGAAGAAGTGAGAGTTAATCCTGTGTGAATTGAAGTTCCCAGGAAAAGTATCATCTGTGTCTTACATTCTGCAGAAAAGAAGTGATTTCCTGTCTGTGGAAAGATGGAATGTTGGGGACAGAGTCAAAGTTCTCTCCAGCTGTTTCTAACTACCCACTTCTGTGTCTAACCTAACATCTTTTTAAGTCAGATACAACTTTTGGAATGTGTTGCTCAGCACACCCCATCCAGTCCAACACTAAGACAGTGGGGTTTTGTTTGTTTTTAAGCATAGAAACCCAAAGAAAAGAGTCTCGTGCTCTGTCACAACCTGTCTGCTCAGGGTCTGCGCCAATGTTCGTGGTGAACCTATGGATCTATTACCTTATTCGTTCTGTAGCTATAAGTTTATGTAACCTTTCTCACCGTGAAGTTTGTTCTTCAGAACCGCTTCCGTGCATGTTTCCTACCGCCTGGCTCGTTTGCACAGATGCAATTCTGTCCTTCTCGCTTCCCATCCGAGCAAGGGCTGTTTTGCATTGACCTTTTGAATCTTATTTTTATATTTCAGTCTTCAAAATAAGCAAAGCCCGATGAATGCTACATTCCAGCTAAGTCAAAAAATTATGAAACTGGAAACGGAAGTGCAAGGTTACCTACCCTCAGAAACCTTGAAAAATGAGTAAACTTATGAAGAAAGCAACGCGAAGTAGAAGCATGAGAAAGGATGCAAGAGGAAAGGAGGAGGGCTCTGTGGCTAGAAGTACTGGGAGAAAGCTAGAGGAGGTGGGTGTCAACACTTAGTTTACATTCGAGAAGCATATCCAATGAAATTATAATCCAGGTGCTATGGTGACATAGTTTTCCCTTCCTCCTTTCCTCCCTCCCTCCCTCCCTCCCTCCCCTCCCTCGGCACTCTTCCTCCCCTCCCTCCTTCCTTTCTTTCTGTCTGTCTTTCTCTTTTTCTTTCTTCAGTATTATGACTGTGCTCCACATGCATGCAGTATGCAAAAAGGCCAAAAGAGGGCATCAGGTCCCCTAGATCAGAGTTGCAGGCTGTTGTGAGCCACCATGTGGGTGCTCAGAAGAGCAGCCATCGCTCTTAACCTCTGAGCATCTCTCCAGTCCTATATACATTCACAGATGATACTTGTGTTACAACATCATGTGAGCCTTATAGATAGGGTGCTTTTCACATCTCTGTTTACTTTTACTTGGGAAGGAAAGATAAATGTGTCATAGTCCATTTGTGTGACTACAACTGAGGGTGCCCATAAAGACGGCTGCACTCCATCTTGGCACAAGGGCAGAGAGTTCAAAGCTGTCAGCAAGTCACAAGACCTAAAGGTCAAAGGTGTGGCTACAGAAGGATGATTTAGCTGTCTTAACCTAAATAACAACAGACCTGAATCTGAGGTGTAGCTACTCCTGACTGTCAAGGCTAAGGAAGGAGAAGTTGAATCTGAGGTATGGCTACTCCTGACCTCAAGGCTAGGGAACAAGAAGTTTAGAGCTAAGGTGTGGTTATTGAACCCTTGGAATGACTGAGGAAGAAAAGTCTGTTTGTTCCATATACATGATACTGCGTTCCCCTTTTGGATAAGGTATGTAAGAGTGATGAAAAATAAACTCATGGCATTTCAGTATTGATGGATCTGCCCTCCTGACCTTTATTCTGTCTCTCTGTCTTTACCGTCTATAGCTAGCCTTTCCCTCATCTACACTCCCCCACCCAGGTATGGACTTGGGGCTACTTGGCTGGCTCCGAATGCAGCCCTGCAAAGAGCGCTCCCATCCCAACATACAACAAAATCCCCAAATTTCTCCTGGAACCAAGAAAACTCCAAGTCAATATATCATCAGATCCTATACATCTAATGAGGACACGCTTTTGGCTCAAGGATGGTTCCATGTAACTGCAGATGGTTGAAGGGGATAATGGTGAATCTTGATTGTCAAGTTGAATGAGTCAGGAACTGAGTAAGAGAAACACCTCTGGAAGGGTCTGTGGAGGCATTTCCAAGAAGGATCACTGAGGGGAGAAGATGTCCGCCAGCATGGCGGTGGGACCAGGAGGGCTGGTGGAAAAACCTACTCCTTACAGAGAATAGTGGCAAAAGGGTTGTGAGTGCGAGGTCAGCCTGAGCTACATAGCAAGACCCCATCTCAACAAACACACCCACCCCAATAAAACAAAGGAGAGGACAGCTACAGGGCTAATTCTAGAGTCCTGCGGCTGGTCCCAGTGGGCTCTATGACAGGCAATCACCCACTCTCACTTTGTTTTGATTTTCATCTGTCAAGAGAAATGGTCCAAGGGAAAAATACCTTTCATCCACTTCACAGTGAACTCCACTCAGTTTAATCTTAAGAAGCAAGATCACCTCTGGCCTCTTTCTCCTCAGTGCCAGCAAGGACAGTTACAATAGAATCATTCTTTTGCTGCAACAGTCAGCCTTTTCTCTAGCTCAGCCTGGATCGTTTGAGAGCCTGATAGCAATTTCTGTAGACCTTCACTTGCACCCTCATCTGGACGGTAGTAGGATTGTCCTTCCTTTTGCTCTGCAGAAAGAGTGAGGCACTAGCACAGGACCCAAGGTTGCCTTGCCAGAAGAAGGGCCTGGCACAGAGAAATAGGTAAGTAACAGTGGCTTCTATGTTGGTCCCATAGATGGATAATTGTAATACTTTGAACACAGATAGCAAAGCAGCATTATAGTGGCATCTTGCCTTGCCAGTGAACTTGTGGTGGTGGCCGTACCCTTTGGGCGTGGTCTCAGGTGCAGATGTGACCCATTATACAGTAGAGGAGGGGCTGGCTCAAGCTCTCTTGGGTTTTAGAGAGCATCTGAAGGGCAGAGACTGCGTCTTCTGGAGCAGGAAGACCGAGGCGATTATTTACTCTCATCTGTGTAAGTGCTTTCCTAATAAAAACCTATTTACTATTTATCCTGGGTCTGGTGAACTCATTTAAACCCTGCCTTCACAGCATGATTTGGGGTTGGGGAGATGGCTCTGGTTAGTAAGCATTTTGAGGACCTGAGTTCATTTTACATAGGACCCCGGGCACTGATGTGAAAATCTGACCATAGCCCAGGGAAGACAGAGATAGGAGGATTCCAGGAGCTCGATAGACAGCCAGTCTGGCCAGCTTCGACGAAAGATGGTATCACTGAGTAAAGTAGAGAGAGACAGAGTGATGGGAAATACCATTCTGCATCAGCCTGTGGCACCCCTGTGTATACTCATGGATGTGCCTTCTCACACACTTCATGGGCATACATACATATACTCCAATACACACAAAGGCAGCATTAATTGACAACATATCCAGTGGGCTCTGAGAATAGAAAAAGCAGTAGTGGGCCCTATGCCCTAACAAGGCGGGGTGGCTGGGCAAGGACAGTGATGGGACATGTCAGTCTGTAAATATGTTTCTCTTATTGGTTAATGAATAAACCCTGTTGGCCTATAGGAAAGCAAGATAGGTGGGATTAGGAGAGAAGGAGGATTCTGGGAAATGTAGTATAGAGTCATGATGTAGGGTCTTGAGAGAAGAAGGTCGGGACTCTCTCTCTCTCTGGTAAGATAAGGCCACGTGGAAACACTGACATTAATAGAAATGGGTTAATATTTAAGACAGAGCTAGCCAATAAGAAATGCTAGTAACTGGCCAACAGCTTTATAGCTAATACACTGTCTCTGTGTGTTATTTGGGACTGACATAACTCTGGTACCAGGCTGGCGGGAAAACTGCTCGTAACAGGAGAGCTAGGCAGACAGCATTCCCTTGGCATATACACAGAAAGGCAGAATTTGGTAACAACCAAGAGCATTGATGTGGTATTGGTGGGGTTTCACTGAATAAGTTATAATTTTCCCTTTGTTTGAGGAAAGTTAATGTCCTCAGGCTTCTGGAAAATGAATGGGGATTATATTGTCTTTCTTGTTTTGTTGGATGAGTTTTAGGTTTCCTACATCAGAAAACAAAACCTTATGGCTCCTTGGAGGGGATACAACAGCAAAACTCAGAACGTCCAACCAAAGGTTCACTCACTGAAGGACCTGTGATTATTGACATTGCCTGAGATTTCATGGAAATAAATTAATGATTTGCATGGTTAAGGGATGTAATCCAGTTGAGAAGGTCATAGTCCTTTGTTTGCTCAACCCACTAAAAATGTCCTCTATATGACAGGCAAGCCAAGATTTCAAACAACACTGCTGGATATTTTAACCAATAATTTTATTGACATGGCTGACTTCAAATACGTGTCTCAGGCTTTCTTATGCCAGCTGTCGTCCTCAAACCAGCTACTTGGAAAACCTTTCTCTCCATCCCAAGGCACAGTGGTATTTCCAATTTATGAGTTAAAATTAAAAAGTCCAGAAAGTCTAAAACGCAGATCATTTGGGAACAAAGTGATTTTAAAAAACACTTAAAGAGAATATTTACAGAATTCTGAATCAGGAAAATAAGATGATGTGTGGTAAGGTTGGTGCAGTCTGGATTAAACGTTGCAAGCTCACCTGTACACTCCTGGCTATGGGATTTGTACATCAGAATTTTCCTGTTTTACGAGTGGGACACCCGAGTCTCTGAGAATGGACTGTTCGCAGCCAGCTATCTCTACTGTATTTCCTTGAGATGAGAATCACCAAGTAGGCTACTGAGGATGGTAAAATGTGAATTCCTTTTCACTCAAAGGGGAAAGAACTTGTGGGCTGTGTCTTTACGAATGAAACTGAATTAGAATGAAGCTCTGAATTTATTTTCTTAGGATTTCCATGGACAAAGTTTTATGCTTCTAAAGTGAATCATTTACTCAGCCTTCTGAACAACAGCAATAACAATAGTTATCTTTCTGAGCGATTTTTATTGACTTTTATTTTTCAACTTTTATTGTGTGTGTGCATCCACACCTTAGTTCACGTGTGGAGATCATGTGACAACTTGCAGAAGTTAGTTCTCTCCTGCCATGTAGGCTGCCAGGATCACACTCAGGGTGTCAGGTTTGGTAACAAGCAATTTGTCTCTCAGCTATCTTTCTGGCCCTTGAGCAATTTCTATATACTCCCATATGTTAAATAGTTGCACATTAAAGCAGCTAACACACATCCGGCCCTTTAAGATGTTTGCCATTTTTCTAAATGCTTCAGGTGAATTATTTTATTAAATCCTCATGATAATCCTATGTAGTAGCATTATTTTAAACACAAGGAAACTGAAGCCCAGATAAAGAAATAGCCATGATTGAACAGAAAAATCGCAGGATTCAAACCCCAGATAGTCTGTTTTCAGGGCTGGTGTCCTGGACCACTGTGCTGAGAGCAATCAGTGACATGCAATGATGGCTGTCAAGTATTTCACACTATCCTCTAAAGGTGAAGAAACCAAAGTCTTGACCACTAAAGCCAGTTACAAACTGACCTAACACAAACCAGGCTCAGAGCTGAACCTATTCCGAGTCAAGGCCCCATGCTTCTCTTAATTTCATACTCCTTAGAAAGCACCCTCCTTTCCCAGTGGGAAATGGGCAGACAACAATGAAGCGCATCATATGTGTGAGGAGAGTTATACATGCAGAGAGAGTCATGCATATGGAGATAGTTATACATGATGAAAGCATTATTCATGTGTAGAGTGTTATACATGTGGAGATCATCAAATGTGTGGGATTCATTATACATGTGGAGAACATGATACATGTGAGAACACCATATATGTGAAAAGCATTTTACATGTTGTTGCAGCATGAAAAATAAAAAACCCATAGACCAATATTGGGATTCAAGCTTCAAGCTGAAGATCTGAGAAGCAAAGCAGCCAAGCCAGTAGATCTCACCTCTACCCAGCTGAAATGGCAGTCCTGTACCCATGAATCCTCAGAGGCAAAAGCTCTCAGTCCCTGTCTCCTCCTCCTCCTTACATTCCTTTCTCTGCCCAGCAATACCCTCCTGTCTCCACCTCCCTAGTGCTGGAATTAAAGGCATGAATTGTTATTCTTCACTCTTGTGTAGGTCAGGGTGGCCTTGAACTCAAGAGAGATTCATCTGCCTGTCTACTGAATCCTAGGATTAAAGGTGTGTGCCATCACTGCCTGACCTCTAAGCTTGTGGCTGGCTTTGCTTTTTGAATCCTCAGTCAAGCTTTAATAAATCATAAATAATATATTACCACATGTTTTGGCTGGCAGTTTGGAAGAAAGTGGCCCCCAAAGGGAGTGGTACTACTAGGTGGTATGGCCCTGTGGGAGGAGGTTTAACTTTGTTGGAGGAAGTGTGCTACTGTAGAGGTGGGCTTTGAGATCTTATATATACTCAAGCCATGCCCAGTGATACAGTTTGCTTCCTGTTGCCTATATGATGTAGAACTCTCAGCTACCTGCCCAGCACCATGTCTGCCTGCATGCTACCATGTCCCACCATGATGATAAAGGACTGAACCTCTAAAACTGCAAGCTGCTCCCTCAATTGTAAGGAGTAGGTTTTCTGCAAGCCCACCTGGTCCCACCGCGGTGTCAGCCCCAATTAATACATAGACACCCTGTATTTGATATAATGCTGTTGGCCAGGTACTAGTTTCTTATCTGCTAGCTCTGTCTTAAATATTAACCCATTTCTATTAATCTAAGTATTTCTATGTGGTCTCATCTTACCTGACAGTGGGGCTGGTGTCTGTTCTCTCCAGTCTCTCCATGTTGACTCCTCCCTACTCCTTCCTCTCTCCTTGTCTCCTAGTTCCGCCTATCTTGCTTTCCTATTGGCCAACAGTGCTTTATTCATTAACCAATAAGAGAAACATATTTACAGGATGACATCTCCCATCACTCAATGAAATGTTTTCCTTTATAAGAGTTGCTGTGGTCACAGTGTCTCTTCACAGCAATAGGAACCCTAAGACAGAAATTGGTACAGGGACTGGGGTGTTCCTGACTGAGCTTACTTGGAGGAATTGGAACTTTGGGTTAGGAAAGCCGTGGAATGTTTTAATTGCTGCTTAATGGACTTTAAGTAGGAGCACGAGAGACAGCAGTGCTGAGGGTGATTTGAACTGTGGGGGCCTGGCTCAAGATGTTTCAGAGGAGAGGAATGTTATGTGATATTTTGGTGATGATTATGGCTGCTTTTGCCCTTGTCTGAACAGTCTGCTTGAGGCTAAAGAGTTTGAATTAATTCCACTGGCAGAGGAAATCTCCAAACAGCCTAGTATAGAGTCTGTCGTGCGATTGTTAGTGATCATTTTCATACAGATTTATAATGAAAAGGAGCAAGCTAAGCAAGGAAAAACATAAAACGTACAGATTGTGTAGAAAAGGGTACCCAGCAGTGTTCAAGGACATAAGCAGGTTAAGAAATGAAATAAAGGGGGTAGTGGCCTCAGGGAAAGATCCAGATAAGCTTCCAACATGTGAAAAGAAATTAAAGAACAGATCAGAGCCAGATGTGGTGATGCACACACAGGTTTGCATGCACAGACACATACCTCTAATTCAGATGCACTATTATTCTGTTATTAAGCATTTACTGTGTTGTTTTGTGTGTTGAGTAAGGGTCTCACCGTGGGTCAGGTCAGCCTGGAAGTTGCAACCCTCCTGCTTCAGCCTCCCAAGCACTGGGAATACAGCTATGTGCCACCATAATCATCTACTTGCCATCTTTCTCCTATTACCTGTATGTGGTCATATACTTTCTGAACTATTTGAGGGTGGGTAACACACGTGATGATGTTTACTTACCAACTTCTACAAATTCAAACTTGATTCTTTTCTTTCTAATCTATTCTGTGCTTTGCAAATTATTTAATTAAATCAGTAATGTCCTTTATAGATTCTCTTTTATTTTTTAGTGAATTTGGGGTCAGGTGTTGCTTTTTGTCTGGCTCTTACAGCATGCCCGCTAGCTTACCTTGTTGGAAGAAGTCGTGGTGTTTTTATGACCTACCTTCAAAAGTTTGACACTGTAATTTCCACAGCAACCTAGTGTTTACACCGGTTCATACTGACCAGCATGGAGGTTGGGGGGGGGGCTGCTACAAAGATCATCAGGGCCATCCTTTTGTCACACATCTAGAGTCCTTAGGCGCTAGGTCTACGAATTAGTTTTTCCTCTGAGCTAACTGCACACTGTCCTGCTCACACAGCTGTATCTTGAGTTTGGGTACCTAACATGATTTGGTGTGTGTGGATATTTTGATTTTTGACTGTGCCTTCGCTAAACACACAGATTGCCACTCAGGCCTGATCCCAGTGAAATTCAGGTTTCACTGCTCTTAAGTGAGAACCATCAGCATCCAAATCTCTATCAAATGCTCGATGTGGCTCTATCATCCTTTTAGAGTTGGGAATTTGATCTAGTTGAACCCTAGCCTGTGGTATGTAGGAGATGAAGTTACACAGGAAGACAGCTGCAGGCTTAGTGCACCACTGCAAGGAGATTAGCCTTCCTCCCTCCCTCTGCGTCCCTGAAGACATCAGTGCAGAAGATTCTGCAGAGAGGTGGTTATAGTAGTAGGAATAAGAGAGTCTCAGTCCGCGGGTACAGCCCAGATGTCCCGTAGGAGTCTGAGAGGTAGAGCACCCTCCCTCCCTTCCTTCTTCCCTTCCTTCTTCCTTCCCTCCCTCTTTTCCTCTCTCCCCCCTCACATGCACCCCTCCCACCCTCCCCTCCCACCCCACCCCCACTCCACATGTAGGGTGATGTCATCCAGGAGGGGTCATCTAAATTTGTCAGGTCATTTGAAGTAGGGACTAGGCCTTCCTGCCTCTAGGTTAAGGGAGTAACCCTCCATGGGGGATGTGCCCACAAGGTCCTTTTGTGCTCCAGGGATACATCCTGATTCCACTGTCTGAGGTCCCTTAGACTGCTCAGTCCTTCTAGCTGACACTCATGTTCAGGGGGTTTGAGTCAGTCCCGTGCTGGATTCCCAGCTATTAGTCTGGGGGCCATTAGCTCCTCCTTGTTCAGGTCCTCTGTCTCTATGTGTTTCTGCAACCTGGTCTTGTCCTCCCTCTCTGCATCTGGATTCTAGTTCAGCTCAGTGTTTAGTTGTGGGTGTTTGTTTCTGCTTCCAACAGGTACTAAATGAGGGCTCCAAGACTCCAACTAAGAATTTGAGCAACAGTGGAAAGGCTACCATAAATGCCTTTCCCTGATAATGAGATCAACGACTAACTTATCCACCATCTTGTCTTTAGCTTTTTAATGGGGAGAATTTTTGTTCACAAGAGGGCAGCCAAGAGCTTCTTCAACACACTTCTCTCACGAGGGGAAGGAACTTTCCTTAGACTTCCTTAGGGGTGGGGGGTGTGGACAGTGTGGGGGAGTTGTTTATTTGAGTAGGAGGCTCCCGTGCACGTGCTTTATGTGGGTATGGGTACGGGCACATGTGTGTCACCTTGGCCAGTGGAATGTGGGAGTCACGGGACAATTGTGGAAGTTAGCTCTCCTTTCACCATGTTGAGTCCCAGGGACCAAACTCAGGTGGTCTCGTTTGACAGAATTTTCTTCCACAACCGTATAAAAAGCAAACCGATTACTCTCACCTTCCCGCCCCCCACACCCTCTACCCGGCTACCCTATTTTCTTACAAATCTTTCTCTCAGGGGTTCTGAGCCAGCCTACGGGAGCCTGTTGGGATCAGCACTGGGTGCACATGTGTAAACAAAGGCTCCCGTCTCCCAGAATCTGTCAGTGGCCCTTCTGCTATCCGTGCCTGTGCCTGATTGTTGACAGGGTAGTGCTAGCCGGCCTAGTGCGAGTGACCACACCTGCTCCCAGTCCACGACCCCAATGGGTGTGTCCGCTCACAGCCCTTCTTCCTGCCTTCAGGCGCCTGTATTCCCTCCACCCTCTCTTCTGCAGTATTCCTGAGCCATTTTTCTTTCTTTTAGTTTCACTTATTGTATATGTATGAGCGTTCGTCTGTTTGTATGTACGTGCAGGTGTGTCCGGTGGCCTCAGAGGTCAGAAGAGGGCAGTGGGTGGGTTCCCTGGAAATAAGAGTCATGGATGGTTGTGCTGTGGAGTGGGTGCTGGGCACTGAACCTCTGTCCTCTGAAAAGGTGTCAAACCATGGAGCCTCTTCTCCAGCTCCGTGCCTCCTTTCTTACTCACAGGGAGTAGTAATGTTCTTTTGTTGCTTCTGCTAAGCTTGCTCACTTGGAGTCTTAATTATTTGGTGCAACTAGAGCAAGGGTCAGGGTCAGACATGTAGGTTTCTGCTCTGGATCCCAGGGCGTTTAGGCTCTCACTTTGCTTGTGATCTCTCTACTTCTTAAAGAACCAGGAAACAAAAATAGGTCAGCTTTAAATTTCCTTTGGTTCTAAAATTCTGAAATTAAAGAATCCTAGCCTATCATTTCAGACCTTGTAGCCCAGGCTGGTCTCGAACTCTGTATGTAGGCAAGGATGCTGTTGAGTTCCTAATTCTGCTGTGATTACAGGTACGCATACTGTGCCTGGTTGATCTGTGTGCCCGGCATCGAGCTCAGCCAGGGCTTTGTACATGCCAGGCAAGCAGCCTGCCCACTGAGCTTCACCCCAGCTCACTTTAGCCCGTTTAGTGAAAACGTTCAGTATGATCCCTTAAGAACAATTAAGGCTTTGACTTTATAGACGGTTATTGAAGTACTGGGAACCAAACAGGCTCTTTGTTATCACAAATTGTACTCGCGCTGTTTTCAGGTCACAACCTGCTGGCCACCACTCACTTATCCTAAGACATGCTTATGAGGGAAAACTTGAGAGCACGGGGCACAGAAAAGACTAAGAAGAAAACACAGCCAGCCACATGAACTGGAAGTTGTAACAGCGCCATGGCTGCACCTCCCCAGGGTAGCGGCGCGCTGACTTCGGCTCTCTCCATCACTGCCCCCATGCTGTCCTGGTTCCTTTTGGGCCGCTCTACTGTGAATCTATTCCCAGCCGCTCTTCCTCCTGACGCGTCGGGATGCTGCTGTCAGGGTCTTCCCTCTTAGGTTTCCTGGGGACTCACCCTTTTCCTCCTAGGGTTAAAGTGGGTCTTTCCAACTGCAGTTAGCCCAGCCTAGAGCTTCCCTCACAGACATGCCCGGACAGTTGTCTCCTAGGTGAGTATCGATCCTGTCAAGTGTGAACCACAGGCATTGTGCTGTGTAGAATTCTCCAGCTGATGCTTCTGGGGAACTGTCTTTTATTACTTGTGTATAATGTATTGTGATCACATCCCTCTCCCCGTCACCTTTCTCCTTCTCCCAAACCTGTTGATCCCCTTCTTCACAACTAGTCCCTCTGCTATTAAATCTTTCCTGCTCATCCCATCCCCAACTTTTGTCTCAAGGCTTGAGTGTAGTCATAGCTATTGTATGCCCCTGACTGCCATGGCCATGTCATATCCAAAAACGCTCCTCCCCATCATCCACCTCTTTCAGGGTTTCTAGTTTGTCTTCTGCAATGTCCCCGGGCTCTTAGAGTGGGTGATACATGTGTCCCATTTAGGGCTGAGTACTCACGAGTCCCTTCTCCTCAGGCCTTTAACGAATTGAGTCTCTGCTTTGGCCATTGTAAGGATGGAAAAATTTAGCCTAACTCTCCCCAGACCCTGTCCCCTAGCAGTGAGTAGGCAAAAGGTCACATTCTTGACTGTTTAGGACAGGGCTGTTTACAACAGCACCTGTGAGTGAGTGAACACAGGAAATGAGCCTTGTCAGCCCAACCAGAAGCCCGGGGAAAAAGCAGACTTCCTGGGCTTGGATAGTTCAAATTGATTGGTCCGCACTGGATGCTATGAGATGATTGGTTTTTATGTGCGGGCTTTGTTGTAACCCTATAAAAGCTGTCTCAATCCTGTACCCAGGGTTCCCAGTCCTCTACCCCACGTGGAGTATGGCTGCAGACCCCAGTGCACTGGAATATAAAAGACGTCGTGCTTTTGCATCAAGACTGCTCCTAGTGAGTGATTTGGGGGGGGTACCTTTCCTGAGTTGGGGCGTGAGGGTCTAGGCGCTCTGTGGGTCTTTCACCCTCATGAGCTGCTAAGTGAGGCTTCTCTAACTACTGAGAACAGATGACAGTATATAGACCAGCTTATGGGTATTCAAGTAAGTATTTGAATGTAGTGTAACTACACATCTATTTAGAAAAACACTGATAGCAATTTTTAAAACATTTTTATCGGTTATATGTGAATAAATGCAAATGTTTTCTTAGAGAAAAGACTTCCTCTTGTAACATAATCCTCTGTCTCTGAGTGTCAGGACATTAATCCCAGTGCTCTGAGAGGCATGCCCGCCTCCTTGAGAATCAGAAGTTTTATTTCACTGGACTCTGCTTCTGCAGCGGGAAAGCCAGCAAACCAAGCTTCAGCGAAACCAAAGCACTGGGAAATGAGTGAGAATTATGATGAACAAATACAGGCTCATTGCAAGCACTGGCATCAAACACCTGGACAGTCCTGAAAGGGATGCGGCATACGGGCAGAGGAATCTGAGTGTTACATCTCACAGGCAACTGGAAGTTGACAGTCTATCACACTGAGTGAAGCTTGAGAAAGACCTCAAAGCCCACCCCCACTGTGACACACTTCCTCCAAGAAGACCACACCCACTGAACAAGGCCACACCTCCTAATGGTCCTAATAGTCCCTATGCGCTTATTGGAGCCAACTCATCCAAACTACCACAGGCGTTCTTGGGAATTCAGTTTAATGGGAATGTGGGATGAGTCTTCTGTGGAGCTGGTCTTCAAGCTCGGAAAAGCTGTCAGAGCTAGCTCATCATCCACTGGCAAAGATGCTTCGGATACTTAAAGCTCCTTTATCTGATCTAGGAAGGACCAGAAAGGGGCATCATTGGAAGTATGGTACAAAAGACCCCAGAGGGGTGGCTATATGTATGTATGTATACACACACACACACACACACACACACACACACACACACATACATATATATATTCTTCAAAGAGAGGGAGATGGGATTGTAGGAGAGGGACAATGTTCTGGAACAAACTTCCTCTTGGCTTGTCTCAGTTAGGATTTCTATTGCTGTGAAGAGACAACATGACCACAGTAACTCTTAAAAAGGAAAAAACCTTTAACTGGGGCTGACTTACAGTTCAGAGGTTCAGTCCATTATCCTCATAGTACAACATGGTGGTGTGTAGGCAGACACGGTGCTGGAGGAGCTCAGAGTCCCACAACATGACCAGTAGGCAGCAGGAAGTGGTCTTGACAGGGTGTGACTTAAGCATAGGAGACCTCAAGGCTGCCCCCACAGTGACACACTTCCTCCAATAAGGCCACACCTCCTTCAACAAGGCCACACCTCCTCCAATAAGGCCACACCTCCTTCAACAAGGCCACACCTCCTCCAACAAGGCCACACCTCCTTCAACAAGGCCACACCTCCTCCAATAAGGCCACACCTCCTTCAACAAGGCCACACCTCCTTCAACAAGGCCACACCTCCTAATAGTGCCGCTCCCTTTGGGGACATCTCCTTTCAAACCACCCGTGGGCTCTACACACAGGGTTTCATTTTTAGTCTCTCCCTCTGACATGAGCTTCACCTTCCTTGGTTAATGGCATTTCAGCAAGAAGGTAGAAGGCAACTGACATCCATTTTTCTGGCTCTAGTCTTCAAATAGACAGGTGTATGTCAGAGAATGTACCAGGCCACACTGTAGATGCTCACACACCATTTATCTTAGTCAACAGACATACCAATCTTGGTGATATCCCTGGCTAACCTCTAGAGGTAGGCACTCAGTGATTTGCCATAACAGGTTTACACAAGACACAACCTTCTCTTACCTGTGCAGGGGTCTGGTGTGAGATATAAGATAACTGGGCTCAGCAGTTGAAAGCACTCGCTGCTCTTACAAGGGACTCAGGTTCAGTTCCCAGCACCCACGTGGCAGCTCACAACTATCTGTAACTCTGGTCACGGGATGACATCTTCTGGCATCTGCTGAGCATACATCAGTGCACAGATGTACATCAGGCAAAACATTCACACACATCAAGTAAATTAGAAAACATGGCTTGTCTGGACATCTCTCTGTACTAGGTCCTCTGAGCGGATATTTTAAAAAGTTACCCTCCTGTCTAAAGGCCAGGCCTGTACTACATTGTGGGTCTCTCTCTCTCTGGAGGTCTGTTTCCTCTTTCTTTTTGAGTAAAATTTGGTAAAAACAACAAAAATTGGCAAGCAACTAAAAACAGGCAAACACAAACCAGACACAATCCCTTTATTAAAATTCAAAGTTCAATAAGAATGCTAAGAACATCATTAAAGATGAGAGTTAGACTTTGTTAGACTCAAAACAACTACCTAAAGTAATCTTCACATTTCAGATGAAGCAAGAAGTGCAAATTCATAAAATATCAGTAGGTTCGGAAAGAACCATCTATGGCAAGCGTGTAAAGGGATTTTCAAAGTGCTACATCTTGAGGCATGGCATTAAACTGCTGCATATACGCGGGATTCTGATGTCAATGCGTAGAAGGCACAGTCTTTTTCAAATACGATGTGAAGTCTGTGGTTGAGAGGTCCAGAAATCCACATGTGAGTCGAGGAGTAAGAAAGGGGCTTGCAAATGTCGAGGTTTAAAATCTCGGATCAGGACGAACTATCCTGCTTAAGGGATGGCATACTCATCCACTGCTTAAGGGATGGCATACTCATCCACAGTGTATACAGCCTCACTCATTCCCTCTACCTTCAGGATGCTGGTATGAAACAATCTCCAGGGTACCTAAGACCAGCCTGTATTTTGTGCATCTTTTTTGAAAGTGCTTATAATTTATGAAAAGAAGAACAGTATGGTGGGTAATATAAAGAACATAGCATCAAAAATTAATCAATTTGTGGTTTTACAATAGTCTACATTTTCCTTTTTAGTTATTAGACTTTTATTCAGCAGCTGTTATTTCTACCTCGGTAAGCACTTGGGAGTCTGCCTGAGTACCTGGGCAAAAAGTCTGTGGGAAGATGCTGGAAGCTTTCATTCTGTATCATGTTTTAGCAGCTAAGGCATCAATTCTAAATTTGTTTAACATAGTTACTTTATTTTTAAAAAGTCTAGTACATTTTCAAACACTGTCTTAAACAGGTAGGACAAATTATACTGTTTTAAAACGATCTTAAAAGTGACAGCAATAAACACATAGGTGGGCTCTCCCCTGAAGCACCTTCCCCAGCTCACTCCCAAGTGGCCTGGGCATCTAACAATAAGGCATGGTGAGGAGGAGGCAGCAGTGTGGAGCCTGGCCCCAAGGAGTCCACGGGGCTGAAGACGGCCACAGGTAACTGAGAACACAGGTACAGGTCCCTGTGGGCCAATACTGAGAAGGCTCAGAAAGTGCTTTCCGGTCACAGGCCAAGTGTCTCGCAGACCCAGCGACAGCATTTTGTAATTGTAGGCCTTGGCACTGCAAAGCCTCAGCGCCCTTAGTGTGAGGATTACATATACACACAAAGAAAGCATCCATATGGGGCCACTCTAAGAAAGGCTCAGTGTCACCACGGCTCCTTCCACAGGACTGTGGAGACCCGAGAAAGGGAAGGGCCAGCCTCGGGCACACTGAGCTCCCACTGCTGACTGGGAAGGATGCTTTGCCACTGCTCACCCTCAGCTCTAGGAGCAGAAGGCCCACAGTACTCCTCCATTATGCTCAATTCTTTCCCACACTCCCATGCGGCCCCTGGAAGGGCCTCTAGAGGCCGCCTGATCAAGAAATGGCTCCTTGTCTTAGAGAAAATCAAGTCAGTCAGACTACGGCTGATGACACAGCCGGAAAAGACGGGTTGGAACCCTTTGATGACAAATCCCGTTTTGACTAATTCCGTTATTAGGTTTCTTGGGATGGCATCCAGAACCCAAGTCACGACAGAGCTGCGCCTCTGCACACAGCTGGGTGGAGGGGACCTGGGCTGTGCACCAGGCTCGATGGGCATGTGGTGGCAGGCAGCAGACACACAGGTAGACAGCCACCTCAGGAGAATGCTTCTCTTTTTCCTCAACATACAGGAAATGGGGACATTTCATCCTAGCTCTATAGAAAGTAAAGAACCCAGACCTAAACACAAAAGATACTCGTAAGACAAGGCCAAAGAAACTGACACATAACCTATGCAAAAAGAAAAAAAAAAAAACTTAAAAAGAAACAATTTCTCTTTCAATATAATGGAGGCCTGCAACCCTTTCTGAGCAAGTGTCCACGCTGAACACACTGCCATGCTGTCAGGGGCCCTGAAATGGCTGAGAGCAGGTCTACTCCTGAGTTACCCAGCATCTGCTGATAGCAGAGGCCACGAGAAATCTCATTACCCCCATTTTACCATGCATCAACAGAGGATGAGAGACAAGGTCTGCTCCCGATGGAATCTGCACAACGAAACCCAGCATCCATGCTTCCTGGTGGGCAGGAGGCATCCATGGTGTGGCAGCCCTTTCTTCCAGGTCTCTTGTCTGTGCTGAGTTGCTGGGCCCATGCTCAACAGCATGGAAGACTGTCCAGGACACATATTTGGCTGTTGTCTCCCCCCCCCCCCAGCGGCATCTTCATCTCTTTGAGACAGTTACATTAAACGGATGTGGGGCTAACGTGAGACCAAATCTTCCAGTCATGATGGGCTTCTCGGAACCCTCAGGCAAAGCGAAGGTGAAGCTCTGCATCAGGCTCACAAACATCAGGAATAATTCCATCTTTGCCAGCTGCTCTCCCATACACACCCGCTTCCCTAAAAGGGAGATCAGGGAAGAAGGGACGATTATGATTGTGTTCTTTTGTAGCAAGTGTCTAACTTGAGTCTGTGGGAAGTTTTAAAGTAAAATCATAACGTGAGCCACAGTCTCCAGGTTATCTGTCCACACAGCCAGTTCTTTACTGTGCTCCTAGTCATGGATCCCGAGCAACAGCCACCCTGCTTATCTCGCCTTCCCAGTCACCTGGAGGACTTGGGAAGAGTCAGGTCAAACTTTCTAGAACATTCCATTCCCACAGAAAGGACTTTGTGTGCCTCAATCCAGGAACCTTAAGAAAGACCCTGAAGGTAGTGAAGCCCCCACACCAGCCTAGTAGGCCTGTGACAGGTAAGGCACTTGCTGACACCCAAGACCGACAACCCAAACTAAATCCCTGGTGCCCACATTATGGGACAGAGCCAACTGTTTCAAGTGTGTCCTCTCGTGTGTCTTGGGGCATCTGTCTCCCTCCCTACCACAAACACATACACAACAAAGTAATTACATAAAATGTAATTTTAAGAAAGTTGTGCTTAACTCCAATAGTTCATTAACCTCCCCTGCTTCTCAGGCCCCATCGAGCCTAAGCAACCAGGGAAGGAAGATTTCTCGTCATAAAGATTAAGTCCAACTCCCTCCTTTCTTCTATCTCTCCTGGGGATGAACAGAGGGGCTCAACCATGCAAGGTAAGCAGAACACTCCGCTACTGAGTCATTGCTATCCACAGCCCCACTTACTTTATTTTATTTTGAAGAAGATAAAAAGTTGGGTCGGCAAGGCAACTCAGTAGGTGAGAACCCTGCTGATCACTATACCTACACTTACATATACACACCTCAAACATACACGTGTACTCACGCATGCATGCACGCATGCTCACATGGGCACGCACACACAACAATGAAGTTAAAAAACAAAGTTAAACCAAGGTTTAACTGACCTATCCCAAAAGGAATAAAAGTTTCTCTTTTCAAAAGTTGTCCCTGGTCATCCAGAAACCGATCAGGACAGAAGTCATCTGGCTTCTCCCAAATGGCGGGGTCCCTGTGTATGGACCACAAGTTGGCAATGACCACGGTGCCCTTAGGAATTGTGTACCCTTGCAGGACTGTAGACAGCAAAAGAGAAAGTCAGTACCACGGTTTCACTATTAGTTTTCTTCAAACATCACTGTTTCAAGAGTGAAATTATTTACCTAATTAACACTGTAACTGGTGGAGACCAAATTCTGAGGTTCTTGAGGGGAGGGGTAAGATCCTATCAACCAGCACTTTCTCTCTCCCCCCAGACCCATTCTGAGATGGGAGTGCTGGGGCTAGGTGTTAGATCGAGTCAGACCCTATGAGTCAAGTCAGGCCATAAAAACTTACAATCAAGAAAACACTAAAACAGAAATAGGACATTCTGGGTAAACTTCCCCCCAAGATTTATATACTTTTAAAAATTATACAGAATGTGTCTTCATTAGGGTTATTATTACTGTAATGAAATAGCATAACCAAAGCAACTTGGGGAGGAAAGGGTTTATTTGTCTTACTCTTTCATTTCCTTTTTGTTTTGTTTTTGTTTCTTGAAACAGGGTTTCTCCACAGCTTCGGAACCTGTCTTGGAACTGGCTTTGTAAACCAGGATGGCCTCAGACTCACAGAGATCCACCTGCCTCCCAAGTGCTGGGATTAAAGGCCATCACTTGGCTATGCTTTCAATTCAATGTCCACCACTGAAGGAAGTCAGGACAGGAACTTAAACAGGGTAGGTCGTGGAGGTAGGAGCTGATGCAGAGGCCGTGCAAGGAGTTGCTTACTGGCTCGCTTCACATGGCTTGCTCAGCCTACTTTCTTATAGAACCCAGGACCACTGGCTGAGGGATGGCTCCACTCACAGTAGACCGGACCTTACCCCATCCATCACTAACTAAGAAAATGCCCTACAGCAGCAGTTCTCGACCTGTGGGTGGAGACCCCTTTGGGGGTTGAACAACCCTTTCACAGGGGTTGCCTCAGACCATCAGAAACGTCAGACATTTACGTTACGACTTTTAACAGTAGCAAAATTAGTTATGACGTAGCAACACATACAATTTTATGGCTGAGGTCGCCACATGAGGAACTGTAATAAAGGGTCACAGCTTTAGGAAGGTGGAGAAGCACTGCCCTATAGGCTTGCCGACAACCCAATCTCAACTGAGGTTCCCTCCTCTCAGATGACATCAGCCGGTGTCAAGGTGACATAAAACTACCCAGCACAGGATGGAACAGCTTACAGGCTTTCCTGTCCACTCAGCAATGTGATGGGGAGGGCACACTAAGAAAAGGGACCTGCAGGGAACTCAGCTCTCACTGGTGGCAGCTGCGGGATGGCCACTACCCCACAGGTGCTGGGCGCTAACTACAGTGGGTCTAATTTGCATTCTGGACTATCTCAAGAAGCCTTACATTCTGTCCTCCCCATCAACCCCTCTCCGACTCTCTGAACCAGTTATCCCCGAGGTCACAATTCTACTGCTTCAGCCTCCCTGGGATTCCAGTTGTGTAGCACACTTCATTATAAAGAGGATGGTGATAGGTTAAAGTTCGTGACCCTAGAGTCAGGCAGGAACAATTTTTAAATAATTACACTTTGGTTGCAGAATTTTAAAAACCAAAGTGGGCTAATCTGGGGAAGACTGGAGGGGCCACTGTCAACTCCAGAATTTCTTCTGCCCCAATAGCTGACTTGGAGGACGACACCATATTTTGCTGGTGTTAAGTGTAGGTGCGCCAGAGGCCAGAGGGCTCCTGGTAACGGCTACTGTGGCTGTACCGATGATGTCCAGTTAAGGGCGGAAACAATCCCAGGACCTTTCAGCCTGGGACACAGAGCTGGTTCTTCAGTGACCACACCCCTCCCCCACACTGTGTGCCCTCAGGGGTGAGCAGGGAAAGCCGGCTCCGGACTTGCCTGTTTTCTCCGAAGTCATATGAGGAATGGCAAGTGGTACTGCCATGGATAGTCTCTGCACCTCCATGATGGTGGCTTCTGTGTATGGCATCTGGGCCTTGTCCTTGAGGGAAGGAACCCGGTCACAACCAATGACCCTTTCAATTTCTTCATGAACCTTTTCTATGCAAAAGGGAAAAAAGAAAAGAAAAGAAAGAAAAGCACGGATAAGCTGGGAGAGCCGAGTCAGCACTGCTATGCAAACTTTACCCACTGAGGGGCCAGTGGCCAACGGTGGCCTCATTCAGGGTTGGGGGAGACTTAAGCGGTTGAGCTGGGGCTCTGCAGAACAGACCGGGCAAGAGAGACAGCATGCAGGTGCGCCTAGCATTCAACTCTCATGTGACTCTCAGCTGCAGCATCATGTGGAAATCCCGAACACCCCAGGAACCCTACCCGTGGGGTTGCTACACTTGAGGACATCCTTCAAAACGCCCCCCCCCAGTGGTGTCACTATGAGGGAGGGCCTTGTGGGAGGATTTAGGTCCAGGGGGTATGCCCTTGAAGAGAATGGTGCAACCCAGGGAATCGTCTTCTGCATCTGCCCAGAGGAAACTGCCCTCCACAATGCACTGCCTTACCACTGGCCCCATGGCAACAGAGCCTGGCCATAGACTGAGTCCTCAGAAACCATGAGCCCAAATACTTGCCCCTCATCAGCTGATTAGCAATCCCGCTTCACTGCAGTATTGAAAAGCTAGCTAGCATAGGTTCGCGTGTGTGCTCCTCACCAACCCAGGTTCTTGAGACTCAAAAACTTTAGGTAATAATGAAGCAATTGTTTCAGGCAACTAAGTTTGGTGATAATCTGTTCCTAGTTAAAATAGGCAGCCACGACGACAGACTACGGCAAGAGTTTGCAACCCCATCCCGTGGTGCCTTGCAGATGGGACACCTTCCATGGGGTCTTGGTCTGTTTTTCTGTTTTCGGTCTCTGTAACGGAAAACTTGAAGCTCAGTGCTTCATAAAGAAGCACTGAGCTCCCAGTTCTGGAAGACCCGGGTCTAAGAACAGCAGCAGCCCCTCTGGTTAAATCAAAGCACAGCACGGTGAGAGGGACAGGTCACATGGCAAATAGGAATCCAGAGGGACTCGGGCCGAGGCTGCTCCTTTTGTAATAACCCAGTCTCATGGGAACTAACGAGGGTCCTGTGAGGACCACGGGAAGCTCTCGGGAGATGTGAGAGAGGGCACAGGAAAGGCATTCTGCCATGCTCTTCTATTTTTTCCTCCATATAGTTGAACTCTTAAAAATCTTGGTCTCCAGAATAAGCTTTCTCAAGCTCCTGTGACTAATTTCTTTGCTTCCGGTATCTCAAGGTCCCCCACATCCTCAACGACACCACCAAGGTCTAAACTTCTAGCAAACGAACCTTCCGGGGGATACCTTCAAATCACATCCCACTGAGCACATAGCAGAAGGAACTGCGCTTGTCCCTACTAAGTTAAAGACATAAACATGGGGGACACATCCTGAGCTAGTCGGTGTGTCCCGTTAGTACAGGTATATGCTATGGGATAACACTTTATTTCATCACAGAGCATTCAGACAAGCGTGGCCCTATAAGGTTATATTGCCTAGCAACACTATGGTTACCTTAGTTTTAAGCGCCCTATAAGGTTATATTGCCTAGCAACACTATGGTTACCTTAGTTTTAAGCGTAGTGATGAAATCACCTAATGTCATATTCTCAGAGCACGAACCCGTTACTAAGCAGCACGGGTTTTAAAATCAGATAACCTTCCCCAGCCTAATTTAAGTCAGAAGGAGATGTGAAGACAGAAGCCAGGTCAGAGCGCTGCGGCTTCGCAGACTCTGAAGACGGAGAAGAGGACCACAAGAAGTCAAACAAGCTGGGAATAGAAAGGACACGGATTTTCCTCTGAGGCCTCCAGAGAGCAGTACAGCCTGGCCAACACCCTCGTCTATAGCCCAGGGAAGCACACGCCACACTTCTGACACAAACTCTTAGAACAAATCCGGGTGTGTTTAAGGTTTGTCGTGACTAGTTACAGCTGAAGTAGAAACCGGTCTACCATGCTCCCCTACTCATTCCGTATTTACCGTCACTGCCTCTTGCTGCCTGTCCCTGGGCTGACGTGGTGGTAGCGGCTACGACTTTCACCGGCTTTGGGGGGGGGGGGCTTGTGTTCTCCATTTTCAGAATAAGACGGAAAGGTTCAGTTGTACACCGTGACTTACTTGGCCCTGTACCATCTCACTTCCTAATGGCCCTTCCCTTTCACAGATTCCACAGGGACCGGGACTGAAGCGGGGGTGAGCAAGCCATGGCGCTAGTCCATCTAGAGGCTTCACCGTTCATATCCGAAGCTCCCTATACAATGCAAGTGTTTATTTTGTTTTCCGGCCTGGGAACATGCGTGCCCGGAGCCAGCAGATCAGAGACAGAGGCTGCTACCTGGTTTGAATAGCCTGCCTTTAGCCTGGGGAAAGAACAAATCTACCAATTACTTTGCACGTCAGGGTTCAGGGACATGTACAGCAGGCACCAAAGCAAAGAGTTGGTGGTGGTGTCAGTGCCGGCAATGAACAGGTCCCCGATGATGTAGAACAGGTAGTCCTCGCTGAAGCTGGAGCCGCTGCTGCTGCTGCTCCTCTCCTCCGCCACGTGCAGAAGGTACATGTCTATGAAGTCCTGAGGGCTGCTGGCGTCCAGAGACTCCTGATGCTCTTTGATGATGTTTTTGAGGAAGCAGGTTATGTCCCTTTCAATCTGCCTCAGCTCCTTGCACGGCCCAAAGGGAAGGTAGTAAAACCAGGAGCATATGTTGATCAGGAAGAGCTGGCTGTGCAAGCAGATTTCTAACCCTCGAGACATGAAGTCCAGCACCTTTTTAAATTCCTTGTTCGTGTAATCGAAGCGTTGGCCGAAGCACAGGGAACAGATAATGTTGGAGACGGCGTTGCTGATGATGGGGAAAGGGCTGAAGGGGGCGTCTCCGTGTTTTTGCATTTCCTCTTTCACATACTGGAACTCCTCGATAATCTTGGGTTCCAGGCTAAGCTTTCCCAGACCGAAGTGACGAAGCGTGGAATGGGAGAACTTCCTCTGTTGTTTCCAGATCGCACCATAGTGTGCAAACACAATTCCTGTGAAGGACGGAGAGGAAGGTGAGAGAAAGGCTTGGGGACAGCAAGCAGGACATGCCATGAGGTATATTCGGTATTTTCAAGGCTCTCAGCCAAAATTCATATGCAGATAAAGGCAACCGGTCAGGCTCGTGTTTCATTACAAAGACATTTGTTCCCAATAAATGCTGAGTCTAAATTGGGATCACTTACTATAAAGCCGTTACTTATTGTAACTTCTAGACGTGAAAAGCAATGAGTTTTGGTACCTAAAAATTATTGTGAGCTTAAATATCTCTGTATGTCACAACAGTAGATTCAGACGTTCTCGTGCTGAGTTCTTTTATACTGTGCCTTTATAAAGTGTCTTTCAAGAGTGGGGCTTCAGCTCAGTAGTACAGGGTGTAACTACCATGTACAAAGAAAGCCCTAGTTTCAATCCCCAGCAATAGGAAAGAGCAGCATTTCAGTATAAACATCTATGCAGATAAATGCATGGTTGAATATGGACCTCCTCCAAATTTTACAGACATCACTATGAGCCATAAAATGCGGGTATCTCCGCATGAATATACATTGTCAAATTACTGTTCTAAGTAGGTTTAGAATGGAGCAGAAGTACATCTACAAGAATATGAATATCATTTGTTTAAGCAGCTGCATCACTTGATACTTGTAATTTTTTAATTTTCCACTAGAGGGCTGAAGTGCATCTCATGTGATTTTCATTTTCACTTGCCTTTCTGTGTGGGTCACTGATGGGTTTCTTATTTCACCATTCACAACTACTGAACTACTGTGTGGCTTTTTTCTTTCTTTTTTTCCTCTTTCTCTCTCTCTTGTTTTTGTTTGTTTGTTTGTTTTGAGACATGTTTTCTCTGTTATTGTTTTGGAATCTGTCCTGTCCTGGAACTCGCTCTGTCGACCAGGCTGGCTTCAAACTCAGAGATCTGCCTGCCTCTGCCTCCCAAGTACTGGGATTAAAGGAGTGTGCCACCAACAACTGGGGAGGGGGCTGGGGGCTATTCTGTTCCTATATATTTTAAACACATAGTTAACCTCTCTCATGTGATTTTTTTTTTTTTTTTTGATAAGCGTAAGTTGGTGGATGTCCTTCTGTATACTGGTTTCTCTTATTGGTTGATGACTAAAACACCGTTTGGCCAATAGAAGCAGGAAGGTAAGTGGGACTAGGTGGCAAGGAGAATTCTGGGAAAGGTAGGCAGACAGAGATACTGAGAGATGCCATTCTCTTCCTTAGTCCACTGACTATCTCTTACTGCATCTGGAGCTCACCACTAGGCTGGTAGCCTGTTGTGGGACATTTGAACACACTGTGTGAACTGACAGTGAACACACTGTCTGACTGATTTAATAAAGAGGCGAAGGGTCAATAGCTAGACAGGAGAGAAAAGGCAGGACTTCTGGAGAGAAATAAGAACTCTGAGGTGCAAGGAATTCACCAGAGAGAAGCAGAAGGAGTTGGATATATAGTATGGAGAGGTAAGGAGTCTCGTGGCAGAACATACATTAATATAAAAGGGTTAATTTAAGTTTTAAGAGCTAGTTGGGAACAAGATTAAGCTAAGGCCAAGCTTTCATAAATAATAAGTCTCCATGTCATTTGAGAACTGGTAGTTCAAAGACCGCCAACAGTAGCCAGAAAGTCAAAGAGATTCTCCTGTCTCAGCATGCGGAACCCAGTTCTGAGCACTGGTTCTGTTTACTGTGGCCTATAGCTATAAAGTCAGGGAGCTGCCACTTGAATTGGATGAGGGGTATAGAGAACATTGGAGGTCTCAGCCAATATACATTTCCTTGTCTTCTTTCACAAGTGGCCAGATTAGTTGGGTGTTCTTGGCCTAAATTTCACCCAGAGTAAACTTCCGAAGACTCATCTTAATCTAGAAACATCTTGCACAGGAGCTGTCATATGTCCATCTTAAATGTCTTGCACAGTGGCTGTCACATGTCTCTGTCTTGAACCCATCTCTAGCCAAGAGGCCAATAAGGAGCAGTGTAACCCAGTGAATTCATTTTCTGTCTCCTGCAGAGGCTGGAGGGGTCTTAGGAACAAAAACTAACTACACTTTATATAGCATCCAAATCCCGCCTGTTTTAGCCTAATACTCTCATTCCGTCTCCTTGGATTACAGGTGCCTCCGATTCCAGAGCCTCTCTAAGGTCCTGCAGGGGGACTTCCCACAGGAAAGTTAGTAATCAGGGTGAGGCAGGAGACGTCCAAGTGTGAAGTCAGGAGCCACCTTCCTGAATGGAAACATATATGCCACCCATCATGAAGCAAAGTGATGGCTTCAGTCTTATACTTCAGTGTCTAAAGACAGAATACAGGACTAGGAGATGGCTGGAGTCAGGATCAACACCTCAGTGTCTGCAGAGGGAGACACACATGGAGTATGGTATGGGAACAGAGTAGAAACCATGGGGCATAATCTTGAAATATCCTCTGCCCCTCCCCCAATATTCTTTTAAACTTAATTTCAGGCAAATCCTTAAGAAATGGATAGACAGTAGCCATGTTCTTTAGAGAGGCTATGAATTCAGTTCAAAGGGCTCCTAGCTTGGCTTTTGGATTTTTGTTTTGTTTTGTTTATTTTATTTTTTTTATTTATTTATTTATTTTTTTTGAGACAAGGTTTCTCCATGTAACTGTCTTGGCTGTCCTGGAACTTGCTTTGTAGACCAGGCTAGCCTTGAGATCTGCCTGCCTCTGCCTCCCAAGTGCTGGGATTAAAGGTATGCACCACCACTGTCCGGCTGGCTTCTAGACTTTCTTATACTTTTACAATTGCAAGTCACTGGGTGGAGGAGCCTTGAAGTCAGTTAGAGATACCCCAAGACCAAGTTCTCAGCACAAAGGAGATTTATTTGCCCCAGGGGAACACAGGGCAGGGAATAAGAGACAAAGACAGACAAGAGACAGAGTAAGAGGGAGAAGGGGGAGGGAACAAGGGAGAGAGAAAAGGGGCAAGAGTGGGGAAGGGATTTGAGGGGGAGTGGTGACCGAGGAGTCTCTGGATAGAGAAGGGGCAGACGCGGCCATAGGCAAATGGCAGTTTATGAAGGTAAAATGAGGGACCCAGTGACAGGATGAGTTGGTTAGTTTTGGTTGTGTATATTACTGAAGCTGGCCGAAGGGGACTTTTGATTGTTGAACTTCAGTCCTTTGATAGTTGGACCTTGGTAGTCAGCGTCAGGAGGAGGATGTGGCCAAATAAGGGGATGGACCTTGGGGGTTAGTTTTAGGGATGTAATCTATTAATTTTTAGGAAGGCAGGGGTAATGGGGAAAAGGGCAAGGCTTGCCAGAACCATGTTTGCCACACTTGAGCTGGCTAGAGTCCCTTCACTGGGTGGAATGAATTTTCATTGACCTTTTCTAACACGGCCAAAGTTAGAAATGCTGGGGTCACAGACCTGTGAGTGCGGAGGCCTCGTGTGGGACAGAAAAGGGATGGCTCGCAGGAGGGTGACCCCCTAACCCTTCTTTCCTTTGAGTCACACACACACACACACACACACACACACACACACACACACACCACGGCGCAGGGCACAGATGGGCAGGACCAGGTGGTCACCTGCCCCCCCAGGGTCGGGCGCCCGCGGCGTGCTCACCCTTCTCCTTGGTCATGATGGAGATGAGTGGCATCCGCGGACGGTCACTGAACACTTCAGCCTGCTGCACTAGCGCCTCGCGCACGCTGTGGAAATCGCTGAGGACCACCACCAGGCGGTGGCCGATGAATAAGCTGAAGATGTTGCCATAGACGCCGGCCAGCTTGGCCAGGCGCACGTGCGTGGCCACGGTGTCCGTGTCCTTCTGGCCGCCCGCGCCCAGCCAGAACTGCAGCCGCAGGAAGCGGGGCACCAGCAAGTGCCCGATGTTTCCCACGAGTGGCCGGGGTGCGGGCCCCGGAGGGATGCCGCATGCGCGCTGCCGCCGCAGCCAGACCCAGCCCAGCAGTACCGTCAGCCCGCAAAGCAGCAGCGCGCCTCCGGTCGCCCGCAAGTGCAGCCCAGCTCCCGGCTGCTCCCCAGCCGTGGGGTACGGATTCTCGGGCAAGGACATGCTCTAGGTGCCGACGTCCAGTTCAGCAGCAGACGCCCGGACGCCTGTCTCCGGCAGCATGGCCCGAAGATCAGGGGAGGGGCAGGGCAAGGGGCGCTCTCTGAATTGGCTGCGCTGCGTGCCCTTCTCCGCATCCTCCAACCAGCTGCTCCTACGTAGGGTAAGGGTGGGGCCGTCCTACCGGACAGCCGATAAAAGGGCTGCGGAAGGAGGCCTAAACTAACAGAGCTTAGCAGTCTTGAGCCATTTGTTGCTGTTTGCTTGTGTTTTTGCTTTGTTTGTTTGCCTTGTCTGTGTAGCACACAAGCAGTAGCAGGCTCTTCCGGAAAGTGAGAACTTTCTATGGGTTTCTGCGCATGTCTTGATTATATCAAAGCACTCACAAGTTGGGAAGGCTGACCTGATTTCTCTTGGTTAGGCTGGTCCTAGAATTGTCAAGGTTGGACTGATTTTTATTTCTATTCTGACGGCCTAGAACTTACTATGTAGATTGTGTTGACTTGTATTCAGAGATCACCTGCCTCTGCCTCCAGAATTTGGGTATTAAAGGCATGTGCTACTATGTTTGGTCATAGTTGAACCAATTTTCAAGCTCTTTATTTTGTGATATTGGGGATCAAATCCTAGGCTTTGCTTGTGCTAGGGAAGTGCTTCGTCTTTGATTCACATCTCGGGTTCCTGTGTTAGAGCAATTCAATTTTGCTCTTTTCCCTCTTCTCCGTCTCCATCCTTCTCCATTCCTCGGTGCGTTATAAAATGACCAACACACGGAGGCTTCATAACGTGTTTTTGTTTGTTTGTTTGTTTGTTTTTTGTTTTTTTTTTCTTTTCTTTTTTCTACAGAGTGGGATAAGCTAAAGTTGAAGCCTAGTGTTTTCATAATATTTTTGACATATTTTTTTAAAGTATACAGATACTTCCTTCTCCCCCCCCCTCAAACTAAAAAAGCCCATTTTACATTTCCTGTAATTCATTATCAGATTGCTTTTTTGGTGACTTTAAAAAATATTTCTTTGTTAAGTTAAAGACATTAAAATCTTAATTATTAGTTTGCTTTCTTGTGACTGGGTTTCACTATGTGATAAACTTGGAGCTCACATTCAGTCTAGCCCCAGTTTGGCCTCCCAAATGCTGGGATCAGAGCAGTGCAACACTATACCCAGAGAGCGTTTTAACTTTTCAACTGCTTGTTGGTAGGTATTGCCTTCAATATGTCATTTCCTTCTCTTTCTACCTTTCTCTCTAAATGCACGACACTTTTATCTTTCTTTATAGATAAGTTCAATTCACAAATTATTTTAAACCGCTTAATCCTTTTTTATGGCAGAGGAATCTACTGGATACACTTGTTTGCCGAAACTTCTGCCACTTCCCTGTTACTAAACACCTGGGCTGCTGAGATTTGGGGAATAAGATACTCAGTCCAATCCTTACACAACTTATACAAATAAGACTGGACTCTGTTACCTTTGAAGTCCTGCCTTCTACAGAGATTTAAGGCATTCAGGGGGATTCCACTCCCCTAGGACCACCACAGTGTATACATGCAATTAATTCTGGAGTATGATTGAAGACAGACCTAATTTAACAACCAACAGCACCCCTCTTGTGTAAGATATAACTGTGCTCATGACATTTCCCAAACATTCCCTTATTTTCATTAATAGCTGCGTACTGCAGGTAGAAAGTGTTTGTGCCGAGTTATAACTGTATGTGCCCCAACTCATAGATTCAAGAACCAGCCCCCAATTTCTCAGACCATGACCCTCGTGTCTAGGGAGGGATTGTATCAGATGTAATTAAGTTACAGTGAGGTTCTGTGTGTGGACCTAAGGTCAAGTGGGTGGCCCCCTAATCCAGTATTACCAGAGACCATGAAGAGACAAGGGCACAGAAGAAAGGCCATGGGAAGACCAAGCATGACTGCAGCATCAGCCTCAGAAGCTAGCCCTGGAAAGACTTTGATCTTGACTTCTGGCTCCAGAACTATGGGGATTAAATTTCTGCTGTCGATCTACCTTCTCTATAGCCTTTGGTGACAGTCTTATAAACTCATATAAAAAGCCATTATTGTTCTTCCTAACACTGGGTACCATTTAAAACCTCAAGTATAACTCATCCAGCTTCAAAGGGACGAATGTCTTTCCCAATTACATGCAAGACATTCTTGCCAGGTAAAGGGACACTTTCTACTTGTTGTGTGACAACACTTTCCCTAGGTAGATGAAACATATAAATCTTCTCACTCCATTTAGGGAACCCATGACAGACCAAAGTATAGATACCACCAGAATAAGTTGTACTGGGGCTACTCAGCAATATGGGTGAGGGGGTCACTTACTGGGGCAGAAATGACTAAAAGATCACCAAGCCACCCCAGCATGGGTGACAGCTCACAAAAGCTGGGAACCTGGAGCACACTGCATAGCTTGGAGACAGCCCAGTAGACCGGAGTGCTCTTTCGAGAGGTCTCAGTTTGTCTAAACCGCTTCCAGGAAACTTGTCTGCTTTCTATTTCTTCCAGGCACCTGATCAGGTCTATGAATCTTCATTACAGCTTGACTCTGCTGGGTCTTAAGGGAACTTTGAGTTTTTATTGACCACTCTGGCAGGGAGGGGCCTAGTGAATCTGGTCAGTTTCAGGGACTTCCTGAAGTTATTTTGCCTTGTTCACCTTCCTGCTTAAGGATCGTCCTGCAGGATAGAATGTTTTAATCTCAGAGGAAACTGTTATACAACACGGCCACATCTTCCCCTCTAAAACAAATCAATAAAGTTACAGGAGCAGTACAGGAAGAGAGCACAGAAGGGTCTTTTGGGTAGGAAAGCAAGAAAAGATGATAACAACATTCAGGAAGATGATTGCTTTCACTGGTGCTCCAAATATAATTTTAAGTCAGTCGCTTGCCTCCCGAAACCCTTCTGGTTTTACATGGGTTTTGGCTGAAGCTGTTGGTAACTGTATATGCAAATTATCTAAGTAAGCTTGCTGTCAAGAGCAGTGTTAAATTACTCAACTTGTAAAACCACAATTGTACAACTGGTTTGAAGGCCTCAGAGAAGTATTTGCTACACATTACACTCTTTCCGGGTCAGTAAGCACGGACAGAGAGGATTCGGGGATTATGGAAGTTTTGTAAAATACCAGTGGGAAGAGAAAGTAGGAACAGTACTATTTAGTCTCACAGTGGCAGCTGACTTTAACTCAACACCTGTTCTGCTTCACATTCCTGTTGTTTGCTTTGCATACACTTCTTAAAATACTAGCTAGGTAAGGATTACATGCTTTTTTTTTTTTTTTTTTTTTTTTTTGGAGTCAGGGTATGTAGCCCTGGCTGTCTTGAAACTAGGTATGTAGATAAGGCTGGCCTTGAACTCACAGAGATCCACCTGCTTCTGTTTCCCAAGAGTTGGGACTAAAGGTGTATGCTACCATGATCAGCTATAAACTTCTGTAGATGCATAACATCCCATGCCTCCATAGGCTGCACTCTGAAGTTGGGATTATAATGTACCTACATCAAATATAAGGATTAAATAAAACAATCAACAAAATGTTTACTGCTTTGTTGCTGCTCATTAAGTTGTTGTTGCCCTTATAATACCTTGAGCCCATTGTGCTGCCTGTTATTGACCATTGGTAACACTGCCAACACTTCCCAAGGTTGGGTGCTAATCACGGCCAAAGTAAAGCAATAAAGGTATGTAGTCTTTATTGCTTTGTATGATGGCTAACAGACCTGCCCATCTTCTATTGGGTACCACTTTTATCCATCCCACAGCCCTTGGTTGAACATATGTACTGTGATTGGTTTTGAGATGATGGAGGCACCCCCCCTGAAAGACCTAAATCTCAGTATAAATGCAAAGTTTCAAAGGTAACAGAGTCCAGTTTAATTTGGACAGAGTTGTGCCAGGATCAGGACAAATATCTTGTTTGAGTTCAAAACCAGATCAAAAACAGATCAGGTGTCCTACATCCAGGGCAGTGGAGACAAGAGAGAACATGTCCCCCTATGCAGTAACTTGAAAGAAATCATGACACACCCTACATCATGGGCAAATTTCAACAAACCTGTCATGCTGAGTAAAGAAGCCCAATCAAAAATAGCATATTGTGCCAGGCAGTGGTGGCACATGCCTTTAGTCCTGGCACTCGGGAAGCAAGGCCAGCCTGGTCTAGAGAGTGAGATCTAGGACAGCCAGGGCTAAACAACACATTGAAACTCTGTCTCAAACACCACCACCATGCATACTTTCATGTATATGAAGTTCTAGAGCTGGCAGAACTAACCTAGGTGACCTGGATCAAAACAAGCAACGGAAAGGCATGGAAAGAAGAACTCCATTCTGGAGTCAGTAGGAAAGACCTTGATTACTTGGCATATGCATTTTACTAAATGTGAATGGAAGCATTTCTGTCAGGACACATAAAAATGGCTCCACTTCATCTTGACTTAAAGTCAGAGAGTTCAAAGTTATCCTTACTCTTCCAAGGTAAAAGTCATAAGACCTGAAGGATGTTTGGTCTAAGGTTTGGAAGTCTTACTTAAATAACCAGAGATTTGGTCCAAGGTGTAGTTACTTTCTATCCTCAAGGTCAGATAATGAAAGGCTTAGTCTAAGGCTTGGTCGCTAAATGCCTATAAGAATAAGAAAGGTCTATTTGTTCTTTGTATCACGATAAAGGCATCTTTTGCCATTTCCCCCTTTTTGGTTGGGGTATATAGAATGTTGAAGGATAAACTTGAAATATTCAATGTTCACTGGATTGCCCTCCTGACTCTATTCTGTGTCTCTATCTTTTTCTTAGTATCTATCTGCCTTTTCCTCAATCCACACTCCTCTCTCAGGTACAAACCAGGCAAGTCAGCTGGATCCGACTGAAGCGCCCCAAAGATGGGTTCCTACGCAGTTCCTACACATTTCATTATAGGAAAATTGTATCTCCATAACATAAGTAAAAAATAAAAAAACATAAAAACCAGTATGGGGAAAAGGCATGATGAGGGAGGTTAAATGACACAGAGGCTTGTTGTCTGAGTTGTATCCACTGAGAAAAGAGTGCCCAGATTGTGGTCCATGATGCATTATTACAGAGATAAAACAGTGATCAGTGGTTTAGTATGTGAGTAAAGAAGGTAGAAAATAAAGTGATTAAAAAGTAAAATTCAGCCAGGTAATGGTGGTGCACACCGTTGATCCAAGCACTTGGGAAGCAGAGGCAGGTGGATCTCTCTGAGTTTGAGGCCAACCTGGTCTACAGAGCTAGTGCCAGGACAGGCAACACAAAGAAATCCTGTCATGAAAAACAGAACAAAAAAAGTAATATTCCCTTAAGAAATACTCTTAGTTAGGCCAGCATTATCGCTACTGATTCACGGAGGCTGGTTTCTATTGTTGGAGTCCCTGTGGCCTTCCATGTTCTCCTTCCTTCCTGTTACAAACCTTCCAAACCCCACTGAGTGCTTTTCACTGGATAACATGAGCGTGTTGAACACAAACACTCCAGGGTTCCTTCAGCTCTACCTGCCCCTTCCCAAGTGGGACTTTGAGTGTTGAATCTGACCCATCAGAACAACACACTTAACTAATAAACCCCAAAGAATAAAGTAAGTTTACAAGGTAAAGACGAAACGCTTGCTCCAATAAAACATGTTACTTCCTTGGTTCAAGTGGTTATACTGTGCCCTGAGCCCAACAAGGAAGCTCACTCTGTCAATAAGGATTAAGGATATTGAAAGAATTTTTAAAGAACTTAAAAATGTTTTTACAGAAAAACTGAAAATGCAGGACACTTTTCTGTCACTATGAACTACCTACATGCCACCATGTTTCCCACCAAGGTGATAATGGACTAAATCTCTGAAATGTAAATATTTTCCTTTATAAGAGCTGCTGTGGCCATAGTTTCTCTTCACAGCAACTAGAACCCTAAGAAAATATGTTAAAAATAAACCATTCAGGCTCAGATTCCAGAAATCTGAATCAGCCTGGCTAACTAAGTTGTGCTGAACTGAGTTTCCTTCTTGCCTCTCCTGGTTCATTTCCCAATTGGCAGTGATGCCTGCAGGGATCCCCATAATTTGACATTTTCCATGTTCTCCTATAAGTCATTTAAAAATAATATATGTGGTTCATGGATCTGCAATCTTTCCCTGTAAATGCCCAAATAGAAAACATTTTAGGCTGTGGGGGCCACATAGTTTGTCAACATTTACATACCTCTGCACATGAGTCAGGAAAGCAGATTTCAACCATAAATAACAAATGACCATAGCTATATTCCAGTAAAATATTATACAAAGAGGCAGAACTAACACCTTGCCTCCAAGCTATTATTTACTGACTCCTGGGTGGATGTATGTATACATACATACATACATACATACATACACACACACACATATATATCCATTCTAGCCAATGTTTGCAAAATTTTGAAATTTATCTGCTTGCTGATAGTATTTTCTGCTGATACTATGATGCATACATACTAGGTAGCTGCTCTACTACTGAACTAGCTATACTTCTGCCTTCACTGTGTCTTTGATTTACATTTTTCTGATGGTTGTTGATGCTGAATATCTTTTCATGTACTTTAAATAGACTGTAGATGTCTATTTAAGTTCTTTCTCCAGCTTTGAATTTGGGTTATTTTTATTGGTGTTGATTTGGGGCACTTGCAATATTCTGAGTATTAATTCTTTTCTTTCTTCTTCTTCTTCCTCCTCCTCCTTCTCCTCCTCCTGCTTCCTAAGAGCTGGGACTAAAGATAAAGATGTACATGGCTGCTGGTCCTGAGTATTAATTCTTTATCAGATGTTACACACATATTTTCTCTCTTTCTGTGTAGAATATTTACTATCCTTTGTATATACAAAAATTAATTTCAATGAAGTTCAACCCTTTTTTTATTGCTTGCTTTTTGTTAGCATACTTGAAAAGTCAGTAACCAATGCAGACCCCTATGCGTCTTCTAAAAATCTTATGATTTTAGCTCTTAAAGTCTTTGATACATTTGTTTGTAGTGGGACTTTCTTGTCAGACTTTCTCTTGGGGACCGCCAGCTCCTAGATGATGACATGGAGACTTAACATTAATTCTGAAAGTTTGGCATTCAGTTTAGGCTTGTTCCTGACTAGCCCTTGTAACTTAATTAACCTGTTTCTGTTAATCTACATTTTTGTCAGACTCCCTCTGTGTCTTGCTTAGGTCTTTCATGCACCTAGATTCATCCTGAGTTCCTCTCTCTGCCCAGAAGTCCTGCGTATTCTTTCCTGCCTAGCTATTGGCCACTCAGCTCTTTATTAAACCAATCGGGTGCTTTAGGCAGGTGAAGCAAATCATAGACACATCTTCATGCAGTGTAAACAAATACGCTGGAGCAATTTTTAGTTAGTTTTTATATTTGGCAGAAGAGTCTTGATAGGAAATGCCATTATGTATATATGTTTATCATGCTGGTTAATGAATAAAGCACTGTTGGCCAATGGGAAAGGAGATAGGAGACAAGGAGGAAAGAGGAAGTAGAAAGGTGAGTCAAGATGGAGAGACTGGGGAGACGAGACACTGGCCCCTTTCCCGGGTAAGAAGACCATGTAACACCATGTGGAAATACATAGAAATGGGGTAATACTTAAGACAGAACTAGCCAATAAGAAACAAGTACCTGGCCAACAGAATTATATCAAATACAGAGTCTTGGTGTGTTACTTGGGGCTGGCATGGCGGCGGGACAAGACCAGGCAGCAGGTGGAAAAACCATACTCCTTACAGAGTCTAACTTCATTAATTTGAATGTGGACATTCAGCCAGTTCCCTGTCTTTCCTGCTGATTGTCGGAAGGTACTGACTGATGGTTTGTGTGTGTGCTTGCTTGTTCTTACTGTGGCACACAGGGAGGTCAGAGGATATCAGCTCTGTGTCACATCTCTCTTCACATAACACGGGTCCTAGAACTCCATCTTAGATCATCGGGCTTAGTAGTAATCCCCGTTACCTGCTGAGCCATCTTGTTGGCCCCCAAAGTAAATCTCACTTGTTTTTGTTGCTTCCTATAAGCTTTCATTATCATCTGTTTAAAGACATTTTCAGTTTCCACACACATTGGTTAAGTGTGTGCCTACATTTACCTTTTTCAGTTTAGGCACTTTTGAGGTGAAACTGGGTGGGGAGGGGGATGGAACCAAGGGCCGTATGCATACTGGCAAGCACATTACATGGACCTAGGCCCCCAGCTGGGGTAGTTGGGTTTTAAGTAGGCTTCTCACTACCTCGTTTAGGAAAGCTGTTGTGGTACAGTATGACCTTTAACACCTATTTCTACCTTTGGGCTTACCATCTTTGATATAATTTGATCTCAAGACAAGCGGAGGATGATCAAAGTCTCTAGTGTTAGTCTCCAAATACATAAGCAGGTTTTTCAGGACAGCTCACTGCTTAGCAGGGAGATACAATCACTCAGCTTCTAGTGTGACACCAGAGAGCTTCAAGTACTAGAGAGCAGGATAAAATGGCCACTCTTCGTCACCAAAGCAACAGGGCTAGGGTGCGACACAGATTATTGAGTGAACAGATCTCATTTTATTAGGGAAAAAAAAATCCACTCTAGGAATTTCTCAATCCTTTTCTAGAAGTTTCTGGAAAGGTATGTGGAAACAATCCATGAATCAGACAGGCATCCAAGAACGTGGGAACAGCAGGTAGAGGGGCCTTTGCAGTTTGAATCTATGGCATTGAGATTGATAACTGCTTTACCTTAGCCTGTGTGAGAGTTCAATCATATGAGTGTTCTCCAGGCCATTTTGCACAATGAGCCAAGTTTCTCCCTTTGAAACCTAGCCAGATGTGACGTTAGCAAGCAAGTGATTACGGTCTTGGAATTATGACAGGGAGGTGGCAAAGGTCAGTCTGTGGAAACAAAACTCCAGGACTATCCGGAACATTTATGAACCTTCTCATCTTTCTCTCCCTCCTCTTCCTCCTCCTCTTCTTCCCCAAACAGGGTTTTCTCTGTAGCTTTGGAGCCTGCCCTGGCCTTGAACTCACAGAGATCCACCTGCCTCTGACTTCCGAGTGCTGGGATTAAAAGCCTTTGCCACCACCGCCTGGCAAACCTTCTTGTCTTATGAAACTTGGTTACCCCCTCTTTATTGACTTGCTTACATCACCATTTTGGGGAATCTGAATAATACATGCCACATTGGAATTAAATGCTCATTTTATAGGTATACAGAGTGGTGTGTTATACATTATTCGTCCCAGGCAGTAATGCAGACTTCTTGTATGTTCTGTGTTTTAATAGAAGAAAATGAAACGCTAGCTGTCATGTTGGTGAGGCACCTAAGACTTCGTTCCATGCCAACAAGTTAGTGTGGACTCCCAGCTCAGAGACAACAGTTTTTATTGTGCATGGGCACTGCAGCAGCCGATGGGTCGGCATGGGTGCTTTGGGCTCCCTGGTGCCCCCAACTTCCATGGTGAAGGACACCGAGGAAGTCAAGATGGATCCCATACCGGTATTGTTTGCAGTTCCACTGAGTAACCCTGAACTTTGGCCTCGAATGCCTGCCATGCCCGGCAAACGTAAAAGGGATGCTGAGGGCCCAAGGTAGGATGCAATCGGATGGAACAAAATCTAGGCCTAACTGTGGTTCTACTAAAATGTTAAAAATGAAGCAATAGTAAAAATCAAGTGACAGCCTCCGTGTGCTGGCCCCCACTGCTAACTAGGGATCTGAACTTTGCCATACATGGCTTAGCAGCTGTATTAGTCCCTTTGCTGCTGCTGTGATAAAATACCCGTGACCAAGGCAACTTAGAGAAGAAAGGGTGTGTTTGGGTTTATAGTTCTGCAGAGGTAAGAGTCTGCCATCAGAGGAAGTCATGGCGACAGGAGCAGGAAGCTGAGGGCTCATCCTGAACCGCAAGTAGGAAGCCTAGAGACTAAACCAGAAATAGTGCATACCTTTATAACTCTCAAAGCCTACTGGTAAGGCCACACCTCTTAATCCTCTCCAAACACCACCAGCCCAGCGGGGGGGGGGGCGCAAGATTATGAGGGTCATCTCATCCAAACCACCGCAGCAGCCATTAGGGGTGAGTCTGGCCATGCATCTTTATGATAGGGATTTATCTATCAGTGGCTCTGGTGTATGGAACCACTGGCAATCAGGCACCTCATGAACAAAGCTCACTTCACTGTTTTTCTATCTCTCCAGAGATAAAAACATCACCTCGAAACAGAATGGCATTACCAGCAGGAGCAAATGAAGGCAACAATCTCTGAAGAGAACACCCCATCGATCTGGAGCCAAACCCATTATTAAAATAGGCATAGAGATAGCCAGGCAGTGGCAGGGCACACCTTTAACACCAGCACTCGAGAGGCAGAGGTTTGTGCATCTTCTAGCCTGGTCTACAGAGTGAGTTCTAGGACAGCCAAGGCTACACAGAGAAACCCTGTCTCAAAAAAAATAATAAAATAAAATAGGCAGAGAGATGATACTGTCCTGTCTCCATATATGAAGGGACTGGGTTGTGCCGTCCAACCAGTGACACTAGCTGAGCCTTTCACCCACGGTTACTGTGTAATCCTGGTTCCAAGACGATTAGGCACAATACTACCCAGACTCTAAAACCAGTAGCTGAAATACAAGTCCCTCACCAAGTGTAGGTGGCAGCCAACTTTCCTACGACCACTATCATTTTCATTTTACTTGCTCAGGAACCTTGCACACAGTTCGGGCAGTGCCTTAGCAGAGGCAGCTTCAGGAGAACTGTGGGTCCAGAGCAGTCCACTTCCACCAGCACTTCTGAAAGCGCTGGAAGACCTTGATGCACTCATGGAAATGCACCCCCAGGAAGCCCACCAAGAGCTTCCTACAAAGGAAGCAAAAGAACCAATCGGCCCATTAGTGGGAGCTCCTGCTTCAGCCAGCCCAACGGACAAAAGTCCACATCAGCTTCTGTCACACATTTCAGATAAGCTGAGGCTGGCACAGCATCTTGCCAGTGTTCCAAACGGGGTGGCCATCACTAGAACCAGCTTTCCAGCCATCCTGGCCGATGTGGCACAACACCTCTGTGGACCTTTGCTCTGTCATCACTCCCAGGCAGCCCCGGGGATAAAGCCTGCACTACACCCAACAACCTCAATCCCCGAACCTACCTGTCCTACCTAGCCCCACCTTGCCCCCATTGGATTGCTTTTACCAACATTGCTCTCATTTTATCAGAGAGTCTAAAACCCGCCTTGGAAATGGCTAGGCAGTCTAGTTGTGGTCGTTACCCTGGAGACCATGGCTGTGACATTTCCTTCAGAACTGGGGGACAGAAAGGACCCTCCTTGTCTTTGGGGACCAGAGAGTTTGTTTCTGTGAATCTTGGTGTGTATGTATAACTAATTTTTTTATACCTTAACTTGATGGGTAGGTAGGGCTAGAGAGCTGTCTCAGCAGCTCAGCAGTTAAGAGCACGGGCTGTTCTTCCAGAGGACCCAGGTTCAGTTCCCAGCATCCAACCCTGTAACTCCAGTTACAGGGGATCCGACACCACCCTCACACACACATGCAGACAAAACATCAATGCACATTAAATGAAGTTAAAACATTTTTTAAATGTATGTTTAGGAAAAATAATAAAATCTAGTTTACTTACAGGTCCTTTAAGTAACTCATTTTGAAAATAGCGTTTGAGGAAAATAACCCTTTGTGCTTTTAATACCTACTCTAAAAACTCAAGAGCAAGTCTTTTGAATGGAAAAGGGTGCTGTTATGCATTTTGAGAGGCTGTCGATAACACTGTGATTTATTAGGCAAATACAGCAACCAAGTACACACATCCTCTTCTGAGCAGAAACAAAAAAATAGTTTTCACCGACTATCAGGCACTTAAAACATAAACTCAAGTCATATTCCTACATCCTTCCCAGAATGTTTTCATAAGCATATAAAATATATTTCCAAACAAAGAAAGACTTTTCTTAAAGTAAACAATGAAAATAGAACTCGAGCTTAAATCCCACGAGACAGAACAGTGCTTAAGATTCTGTGAGATGGGTTAAGTGGGTAAAGGTGCTTGTTGTGCAGAGAGGTGGAAGGCCGAAGTAACTCCACAAAGGGGTCTACGCACGTACGCACGCACGCACCCTCCCCACACTCACACAATAGTAATGTTTTTAAAAATATAAGCGGTAGTATTGGATAGAAGAGACTGAAATTCATATATTTGATTAAAATGTAAGCATTTAATAAAATGATTACAACAGCACACAGTAGATAATCATAATGAAAAATATAGGTCAGGAAAATAATGAATTCTAGACTTAAATTTTTACTTTACAACAAGGCACTTAACACATCGAAACAGTATAGTAAATTTCCAAAAGAATGCAAGTGGCTGCCTCTCAAACCGTGTGAAGATATTTCTTGTCTGAACACACTGTAGCTTATTAACCATACATTTTGCAGCATTATCATTGCATAGGAGGTAAATTAAATAATGAATTCCAACTTGGCAACTAGATGAGCTTACAGTTTCTTCTCTTTCTTTTAAAGGATATTTTAAAATAATTCTGCAGTGACCCACCTTTGCTGTTCATGATCCATTGAACACAGTACAGTAATATTAACAAAGTAATAAACCAGTGCTTATGAGGCATCTATCTGTATAAAAACTTATCTTTGGGTACCTTTGACAGGAGTTTCAATATATGGATATCGAAGTCAAGAGCACTTCTTCATAAAATGAATTTTGTCAAATGAGTCAATTAATGAAATTATTGCAACTAAATTATTAACTAAATTATTGCAACACACTGGCATTAAAAACAATATCAGAAATCTTTACACACAAACATAGAAACAACTCCAACACAATGCATATAACTTATACTTAATTACGACATGTAAACTCGTTTATTAAAAGATTCCTTCTCACACTTCCTTACACTACAGGGGTGAGTGTGTTAAGACCAGCTTAAATTTTAAATCATTTTAATAATACAAAACTATAACTATAACAAAAAGTTTAAGCTATTGATGGAGCAAGACATGAACTTTTAATTTAAAATGAAATGACGTCTAGCACATAAGTGAAAGACAGTTGATTTGGGGTTTTGAAGTAAACAAAGCCTGGTAGTGATAGACTAGTCACTAATGATTGTGATATGAGGCAAAAATGACCTGCAATTTTCTTTGATCGGATTATGAGCACTTTTCCTTTGGGAAGGACTTAGACTATCTTTAAAATACCTCTTTCTATGCTGGGCATTGATGGCACATGCCTTTAGTCCCAGCACTCAGGAAGCAGAGGCAGGCAGATCTGTGTGTGTTTGAGGCCAGCCTGGTCTACAGAGCTAGTTCCAAAGCAAAACAGAGAAACCCTGTCTCAAAAAACAAAATGAAATAAAATACCTCTTTCCCATGAGAATTCTAGGATTTTTGGCAAAAAAAAAAAAGGAAGAGCAACTGACATCAACTGGAGAAATCTGAAAATGTTTTTAAAGTAGCATTTGCATTCCAGCCATGGCAGAGTGCCACAAGGTGGCAGTAGTAACACAGTAAAGAATCTATGGCCACAAACCTGAGTTGACTGTCAGCCAGCCTGCTGTCTGTGCTTAACCCTACTTCCTGAGATGCCAGTAACTCAAAGGACAGTCACAATTAGCTCAGGAGGAACTAGGGGAAGGATGCTTCCTTTTTCTGATCTAGCGGAGAGCTCAGCAACCCAGGTTTGAGAGAACTCCATTTCCATTGGGGAACTTCAGGGAAAACATTTGGCAAACTACATGTGTGTTATATATCACAGGCGTTTCCCAGAAGTTACAGGACACATAGGGAATGGCTAAGGCCTGCATCTGAACTGGCAGAGAACCAGTACTGCAATAATTCACTGCTTTGGCTGGGGGTGGTGGTGGTCATAGGAGCTCAGACTTGCAATCCCCGCACTCTGGAGGTTGAGGCAGGAGGATGGAAAATTGGAAGTCAATTTGTGCTACAAAGTGAGATGGATAATAAGACCATCTCAAAACTGTTTCAAAGGCAACATCATCACTGTCTACATTTTATATCCCAAATGGCATGTTAAGTTTCCAGTTTGCTTTCCTACGCTGACATGAGTTTTGGTCATCTTTCACACCTTGAAACTTGGGCATCTCCCTCTCATATTTCAAGCCACCTGTTTCCTCATCCGCAATGACTAAAAGGCTGCAGTAAATATACACAACAGTATGCAACGTAATGATGCTTAAGCATTTCCTTGACTGAAGAGACACGGGAAATCCTAGCCACAGCTGGATAAGGCTCTCAGGTGTTTTGTTTCAATGAGAGACTCGTTGCAGGCCAAAACTGGGGCTTCAGCATCAAATGATTCTCTCATAATCAGACACAGAAGTTAAATTAGTGTTTCCAAGCAAACACTTGGTTCTAATGCAAAGGGGTCAGAGTGGAGGAAATGAGCACGTGAAAATTGTACAGAATTGTGTGTAGAAGAAGGTAAACTGGGTATATATTTATTATTGGCTAAATACTTGGAAAAACCCTTGCATTTCCAAGTCTGCCAAAGATGTTTAGAGTTCCCACTCTGGTAGGGACAGCCAGACTTGAGAACCTTACTCTCTGGTCTTTGAATCAGAGCCGTTTCCTTTACCTACCCAGGATCACAGAACTAGACACACGCAGAGAATTTTAGCACCCGAGGACAGTGGCCCTTCTGAACAGACCTGTATTGTGCTTTTTCCCCAAGCCATTTGAAGTTTAATTCTGAGACATCAAGGCAGACTGGCTTAGAAGGACGGTCCTGGGGATGTTCCTCATCCCACTTCATCATTGCCAACGTGACAGCCTCCTTCCACCCTGTTCATCTCACCCCTCTGCTCCCATGCTGACACATGCGTAATGGAGAACATTTTCTACTGCCAACTAACCTGAGTAACACGCTCCACCTGATATTCTACACCAGATTTTTTGTTTTTAATTTGTTCATATCGGACACAGCTGTTCCCTGTTCCTTGTTTTGTTTCTGTTTTTTGGAGACAGGGTTTCTTTCTCTGTGTAATAGCCTCGGCTGTCCTGGAACTCTCTTTATAGACCGGGCTGGCCTTGAACTCACACTGACTGACCTGCCTCTGCCTCCTCCGTGCTGGGACCAAGGGCGTGTGGCCCCATGCTCGGCTCCCTGTTCCTATGTAGCTGTATTTATCTCAAGTGTGGACGCCAATGGCATGTCTAAGTGCAGCACCGTGTGTGTTGTGTTCACAGGGTGAAAGTGTCCTTAGGGGCTCGTAGGGAGAGGAGCGCCTTGCTAAAGAGCATGAAAGCAGTAAACCTTTGGGATCCAGCTTGCATTTCCTGCATGTCCTGCATTTCCTGCAGTGCACACTATCAACTATGAAGAAACTGTTTTAAGACAATGTGCCCAGACATTTCTCATCACAGCTAGAAGGGGAACACACGTGTGTTCCTCAGTGAGTGTGAGCATCACTTCACATGTGTGTTTTCAGCCTGTGCCCATGCAAGTGAACAGCCCTGGGCTCCAGGCAGGGAGCATCCAATGTGGGTAGCAGGAAAAGCCCCATGCTTCCTGTGTATCTGTCACAGAAACTTGAAAGTAAAAAAAATCCACACACAGGGGAAAAAAAAAAATCTATGGTCGTGTCTGTCACCCTCACGTTTGCTTGGAACACTCCCTCTTTAAAAAGAATCAGGTAGAGGTTTTAAAAAAGAGGAAAAGTCATACATAGTGCATTGGGGGGGGGGGGGGAGCAGGGGGAGCAGCAAAGCCGACCCCAGACAACACCCTAACCTTCCCCAGACGGGGCAAAAACAAAGTGCATTTGACCTTCACCCACCTGTGGCTTGCCCTCAGCCAGCCACTTGGTGGAAAGCCGCTCCCACCATCACTTCCTGGACTCACAGTGGCTGCATATCCAGACATTTTATTCAAAAACGTTAGCAAACTCTTCTGACCTTGAAGGGGGAAAACATCTGGAAAGAACATGGAAATGGAGAAAGAACGAGGAGAGGCATAGCGTGTTCCTGCCATCTCTTTAAAATCCCAGTTTGGGGGCGCTGTCACCCTAGCATGAAGAGCTGCAGGAAAATATATGTTTCTTGGGCTGAATTAAAAAGAAAAGAAAAGAAAAAAGCCAAAAAGGTAATACTTCATTCGTTGCTCCGATCTTTTGCACAAAATTTGGTCCACTTCATTTACCAGTCATTTCTCTGAGAATAAATATGAAGCTGTGCCTTTGGTTTCAGCGGATTCTTTTGGTGGAAAGGCTGCTGCCAGGCTGGCAGCTCACGTAGACTTCTCATTATCCTCCCCGATCTTCTGGACCCGGGAATACTTTTTGCATGATGACTTAAAGCAGCCAGGGGGCCAGGACAGTGGCCAGGAGAAGCAGCAAGGAATTGAGCCTTGTACGTTTTTCTCAAAAAATAGAAGATGGGGAACCACCAAGCCCGAGATAAGAAATTTGTCTGGGAAGACACCTTCAAGTTCTGTGAAGGGTGGTAAAGAAAAAGGAGGCATTATTTATGACTTGCAGGCTAGACTTCTCAATTAAATGGCATTTGTTTATTTATTTATTCATTCATTTATTTATTTTGTGGCTTAACAGGCAAGGAAAAGTGAAATCCCATGGCGCTGACTGCTGTCCTGGCTTTTCCCCAGATCACTTTGACCTTGGTCCCCATGTCCTGCCCTCCTCCTGGCTCATGAGACCTCTGTCTGCAGTTATCGCAGGAGAGAGCTCAGGAATAGATGTGGAGGGCATGCAAGAGAAGTATTTCCAGGATGTGTTGTGGTCAGATATGAGGGTCAAGAAGAGGTGAACGGGAAACTAGGAAGGCTGAACATATTCAAGAAGAAAAGATGGAGATTTCGGTTTAGGTGTCTGGAAGCATCTAGATCGACGTGGGAGAAGACAAATGAAAGCAGAGGACTACAGAATTGGCGATCAAGCACCACAGCCAAAAAAAGGATCCATAGAGAGCAAGCACTGGTGGATACAAGAACTCTGAGTAGATTCAAGAGCTCTGAGGAGATCTTGCAGCAAGTCAATTGCTTCTGGATTTTATACACATGCTCACCATACACACACAGCATAGCACACTACCACCACTAACATTGGGTAATCTATTCCAAAATAAGTCAGTCGTGGTGCGCAGACCAACCAATTACAGCAAGAGCATTACCAAGGTTAGAAAAGCCTGGGCGGGTGGTGGGTGGGGGTGGTCGTGGAGGGCAACCTTGGGCCCAAATGGAGCCAACAAGAGAAATGGGACGCTTCCCAGGATGGAGGTAAGAGGGGGATGGGAGGGGAGGGTGTTTAGAGTGCATGTGAGAGGGCAGAGAGGGTAAAAGGGAGGGAAGGAGGGAGAGAGGGCTGGGGGAGGGAGGGAGGGAGGGAGGGCTGGGGGAGGGAGGGAGGGAGGGAGAGGGAACTGGGATCGACATGTAAAATAATAAATTTAAAAAAATGCTTTGACTTCAAAATTTAAGTTGAAGGACAAGTTACTGGGGAAAAGGATTTCTATTTTTGTTTCCACAGAAAATGAAAAGATGTGGATTCCTTCCAGACTAATGTGGTTTGATCACGCCAGACCACCTGAAACAGAGTACAAGCTGATCCTACATTCAAAGCATCTGGACAAAACAGCCCTACAGACTACAGCTAGGATATCTGAATCTTCTTCGAATCCCCCAACACAGCGCCCTTACCAGCAGGAAGTAGTTTGGAAAGAACGACGCCCAAATTCCCAAATATTGTCTATAAATGCTTGTTTTCATTTAAATGGACTTGGTTATATAAAATTAAATGAAAAAAAAATAAATATGAAAAAAAAAAGAGTGGAATTCGAGAAGAATGGGGTCATGCTGGGTCAGGAGGGAGGGAAGACAGACACGCTGACCACCCCAAAGTTACTCAACAAGGCAAGGAACCTCTCAACAAGTTGCGCCATAATGCTCTACAGGGAAGGTTCCTAGGTATATATAGCCCCTCAATTCTAGTATAAATCAGCTGGACTGACTAAACATGCTGCCAGCAATTTTACGGTGTTCTTACTGCTCAGATAGCCTGTACATTTGTGAAGTTGGTTTGCTGTCACTTTTTAAAACCAGCAGCAGTGACAGTAAGTGTAGCCGAGCTGACCAAACCATGTATGTAGCCAGGTGGCAAGCACAGTCCTTCCCGTGAAGCTGTCTAAAACCTCCGTGTGTGGAGATGGGTCCCCTTCACACAATGGACATCCCTCACCCAAGGGTCTTCACTGCTCACCTTTTCGTTGGCCATGGAATGGTACCACCAAAACAGCCGTGTGGTGATATAGTAAGCAATGATCACATCGACGGTATAGTGTTCGTGAGCCACGAGGATGCATATGATCCCGGCGGCACTCAGCAGCCAGCAGACCAGATGGTACCACCAGAAGTGACGAGGTGAATCTGGAGCAGGAAAACAGAGGCAGTAAGATCCCCAGAGATGGACTCATGGACTGACTGACTGGCTGGGGCTGGAACCCAAGGCAGAGGGGGTCACGTTAGCAGGCATGGCAGTCATTCTTAGGAGGTGGATGGGCAACAAGAGATATTCTAGGCCTTGCCCGCCTTCAACAATCTATTAAATAAGGAAGAGAATAGAGCTGTTATTTAGGTTAGCTAGAATTGGCTCAAACTGGCTCACACACATGACCCCACTGGAAAGAGAAATAGTAAGGGCCCAAAGAAAAGGTCCATGAAAATAAGGGGCCAAAATGAGAAAAGCAGGGATATTTTGAGGTCTTAAGTTTACTTGTATTTCTTCAGATGTGTCTCTGTGGTGGGGGAATGCCACCATGGGGTGAGCAAGATTTGATTCTCAGCAACTTTATACCACCATTGACAATAGCAATGGCACAGCTCTCCGGTGCCAAAGTTCTGGCTTCTTGCCCCTCCCTGTACCGACATCTTGCCTCCTGCATGAGGTTACTGAGCTCATGCCACTGACCAGCACTCAACGGGTTAACAGAGTGGCAACCCCAAGTCCTCCTCAGGTAAGTGTTCATGAAAGACATGGCTGAAATAGTCTATTCCTATTATCTGGCCATCTGGTCCCCTCCCGTTTCTTTCTATTTTAAAGCTTTACTGCCTCACAATAAACGTGTAATGATCTAGCAGACTGAAATCAACTTGACATTAAACTTGGTTTATGTTCATAGCAACACAGGTGCTTGATTGTAAAAGAACGGTTAAAGAGCAAAATGTGTGATCCTCGAAACTTCAGACAGCGGCCTAAACGGTTACCTAAACAGTTACCATCCGTACACAAGGGGATTCTTGCCGAATCAGCTACAGCTCTGTGGATCCCAAGTGGAACCACATCCCTATATTTGATTCTCATTTCAGTTTCTTCCTCATCATTTAGTAACTTCATCCTGCTGCTATGTTTGCTAAGAGATTTAAATGCCAGGAGAGGCCTCAGGGGGGTCGAGATCCAGTCCAATGACTATTGCATTAGAACCCTGAACACCGAAGGACTCATTACATGCATTCTCCAGTTCCACACCCCCACCAGCCCTCCTGAAGCTTCGTATCTGACACACTTTTCTCCATGTAAGTCGTCGGGGATTTATTAACAGCTCAAGATGTTTGGGTACATTAGAACTATTCTGTACCATTAATCACCAGAAACTGAAATGGGTAAGGAGTAATGGTGTGGCCAGAATGGCCATTTTACTACTGATGGCACCGAAAGTTAGTTTTTTAAAAGAATTCTAGAAAACCTCATGTGTCCTATGAAAATGCATTTTCTATGATGCTACCACATTGAGATCACAACCCACTCTCCTCTCTCCCCGCACCAAGAATAAGGTGACTTGTTTTTGCTCCTGTTTACTGTTGTGAGAAAGCAGCTCACTATGTAACCCAGGCTAGCCTTTAACTAACAATCCTGCTTCAGCCTCCTTGGTACTAAGATTACACACACCCAGCGGGGTAGAAGCAACCAAAATGGCAAATGAGAAAGAATCCTGTTTGTCTACTCTTTCTAGCCACAGGGATAACACCGAGTGAAGAGATGACAATAAATGGACTTCACTGTCTGTGTGGGACCTCCAGCAGAGGTGGCATTAAATACAGACAATGAACTCGTGGCAAGCACTAAGAAAATCCATTGGAGAAGAGGCCAGACATTTAGTATTACCAGCCCACACCGTCTTCCACAGGCTTTTGAAGAATACAGGCTCCACGAGCACATTGGTGCAATTAAACCCTTTCATGTTAAATAACGAAATGGTCCTGATCCAGTACGCTCTCCCAACTGAATATTAATCCACTTTCAACAAGAGTGCTAGCAAGGAAAGAACCCAGAACGATCAAAAGGCAGGAGAGTAATCACATATAAGCAGCACATCCTCTAGAAGCTGACTTTCCAAAGCACCAGAGACACTGCCTACTCATGGAAACAAGACAGGTATGACTCAGGCGGTGACTTCAAGACAGGTGCAAACAAACACAGACTGCCCGGTGTACATCAGAGGGCTGGTGATGCAGCTAAATTTATAGCAGTTTCGTTTCAAAAGTTGTTGGAAAAAATATAATTCTTCCCATGCCATACGTAAATGTATAATGTAACTTTTTAAAAAATCATGCCATGGGGAAATATGTCTCTATATATTGCATATAGAAGTAATCACAACTTGCCTTTCTACTTGCTCTGATGGAAAGATGAATGAAAACTATGCCCTGTTTATCATTAAGTAGACTATTCTTAGATGATCCTGTAAGATCAGACAAGTTGGACTTCTTTGTGTGTTTGCTGCTTGTGTGTACATGTTTGTGTATATGTCCCCTCTGTCTCTCTGTGTGTGTGTCTTTCTCTCTCTCTTCTCTCTCTCTCTCTGTGTGTGTGTGTGTGTGTGTCTGTCTGTCTGTCTCTCTGTGTGTGTGGGGCTGTATAAGCTGGCTGGAGAGGTCAATACCAAGGGTCTCCCTCAGTTGTTCATTGCCTTAATTTGAGTTTGAAACAGGGTCTCTCAGTGAATCTGAAGCTCACTGATCCAGCAAGGTTAGCTGCCAGCAAGCCCCAGGGACACCCCCCCCCCCAATTCCACACTGTCTCTATATTCCCAATGCTGGGATTACAGGCATGTGCTTTTATATCCAGTTTTTAACAGGAACAGCAGAGATTCAATCTTGGGTCCCCATGATTTGCAACAGCAAATAATTTGCTTTCTGAGCCATTGCTCCAACTTAAAAATCTCTAAAACTTCTAAACAGAACCAAGAAATTAAGACCACAATCTCTGGAGTCAGAGTGCGTTTAAACACTTCATCCTAAAACACTGAAGTTGTATTTATAGCCAGGTCACTTCCTGTATACACAAGTAGAGGAAAGAGGAGGCGAGACAGCACCCCCTGGAGGGGTGGCAAAGACTACAGCATTTGTATCAAGGGCACAGATTAGTGCTAGGCGTAGAACTATCATTATTGTAGATATTGAATAAACTGACACTTAATAGTATTTTACAGCTTACATTGTTATATATTCTTATTTGTGGTAAGCTATGTAAAATTAAGTTTATATTTTGTTATACTGTGTGAAATCTTTCCACTTACGATGTTTTATGCACATTATTCTTACCATATTCTATGTATGTGTACTTTTACTTATGTTAAAGACATTTCGTATATTGACACAATTTATGCACATTTATTCTTGCCATATTCTATGTATGTATACTTTTCTTGTATTCAAGACATTTTGTATATTGATACAATTTGGGATATTTATCATGCTGCCCTTTATAGTTCTACCTCTTGTTTTGACATTTCTACTTTACCTCTATTTTAGCCATTTACATGTATGTATATGTATATAGTTATATTGTTTAGGTATTTGTTCCTGCTTTACTCAGGGAAGTTTCAATCAGTTTTTCTAGCTAAGTTCCTGAGTATTACAGATTATCTTCACTCATGTTTCCTGTACCTTTGAGATTAGTCAGATATAGATGCTTAATCTTCAATCACTTCATAGACATGCAGAACATGGCATTTAAATGTTTTAATATTAGCACTCCGTTGACATGAGACACTGTTGCTCCTGACAGCACCGTGCACTTTCCTGAAAATATGTTGGACACTGTTGTTGCTCCTGCTGGAGTTCATTTTCGCCTCAGCTAATGGCCTCTTCGGCAAAGAATTGCCCCACCTTGACCGCTGATTTGGACATGCAGTCCTATGTGCTTGCAGGAGACAAATATAGAAGACTGCTGAACCTTGCCAAGTCAGGGTAAGACAGCCTTTCTACCTCTCTGCTGTTTTTATGGTCTGTCAAATACTCTTGGCCTTAGCTAAAACTGGGTGTACCAACGTTGCTGTGAGACCTTGGGTGACTGTCCAGGTAGCCTGCTGTTTCTGTCCTTGCTGCACCTTTTGGAAGTTGCCCATCTGCACTTCCTGTCTACTCTAGTATCGTTATTTTCCTTCTCAGGTCTTGATGAGGTTGAAGATTAAACTATCACAACTATTATTCTCTCTTCCTAGTTAGATATATTAGGTACTAGACTTAAGTTTTCCAGCTTAGGACAACTCTATTGTAAACTCTGTTATGCCTTCACCCTAGGACTAGATATGTAAGTCGTTTTGTTCTCGATTTTCCTTTTCTTAGAGCACACTTGTTATTCACTGTTTTGTATATAGTTTTGTATCAAGCCTAAATCTTTTCTTTAGACTAAAAGGGGAAAGGGGAATTGTAGTGGGATATTCACTTTCTCTCCTTCTGTGGCACTGACCACGCCCATTGGTGGATGGAGCCAGGGGCAGAAGTGACCTGTGGAAGGAGGTCTGAGGAGGAGCCCGGGAATGCTCTCTTGGTGGCAGGACGTGGAGAGGAGAGCATCCAGTGGAATTTGCTGGTGTTCATCTGTTTAGGTTGTAAGTTATTTCTCCCTGAATAAACATCTATTCGGCCTATTTGTTTATCCAAATCCTTATTTAACTGCAATAGATACTAAATCCCCGGGACATTTTCTTTTCACTACTTTATGTTTTTCAACACAGAGTGCCTTTACTGTGATATGCAGTGCCCATCTTCTGTAAGCATCCCATGATCCACAGATTGGAGAGTGTACCTCTGGACTAGAAAATGATAGACCCTCCTCCATGGGTGGAACTTCCTTGGTCAAAATTTAGAACTAGAACATAAAGAACACACTATAACTAATAATAATGCATTAGAAATACAGCAATTCCATTAAATGAGGATGCCCTGGGGTGTGTGGAGAGATGATATATACTGTCCCCCAACATATAGTATGCAAACCCCTGGGCTTTTAATGCAAAGGCATTAAGGAGCCTACATGAAGCCCAACCTGTTTGGAGCAATGAAAGGCCAAAGAGGAGAGGACAGCAAGGGACAGGGAGCCCCTGGGATACAGGTCTGTGCCTATGGTGACCTGAAATGGCCCTCAACAGGCTCACGTGTTTCAATGCTTGATCCAAAGTTGGTGGAACTGTTTGGGAAGGATTAGGGGTTGTGGCCTTCTGGGAGGAGGTATGTTACTGGGGATAGTTCTTGAAGTTTCAAAAGCCCATTCCATTCCGAATTAGACCTCTCCTCTCCTCTGCTCTCCTCTCCCTCCTCCTCCTCTCCCTCCTCCTCCTCTCCCTCCTCCTCTCCTCTCCTCTCCCTCCTCCTCTCCTCTCCTCTCCCTCCTCCTCTCCCCTCCTCTCCCTCCTCCTCTCCCTCCTCCTCTCCTCTCCTCTCCCCTCCTCTCCCTCCTCCTCTCCCTCCTCCTCTCCCTCCTCCTCTCCTCTCCTCTCCTCCTCCTCTCCTCTCCCTCCTCCTCCTCTCCCTCCTCCTCCCTCTCCCTCCTCCTCCTCTCCCTCCCTCCTCCTCCTCTCCTCTCCCTCCTCCTCTCCCTCCTCTCCTCTGCTCTCCTCTGCTCTGCTCTGCTCTCCTCTCCCCTCCTCCTCTCCTCTCCTCTCCCTCCTCCTCTCCCTCTCCCTCTCCCTCCTCCTCTCCTCTCCTCCCCCTCCTCCTCTCCTCTCCCTCTCCCCCCCTCCTCCTCCTCTCCTCTTCCTCCTCCTCTCCTCTCCTCTGCTCTGCTCTCCTCTCCTCCCTCCTCTCCTCTCCCTCCTCCCTCCTCTCCTCTCCCTCCTCCTCTCCCTCCTCCTCTCCTCTCCCTCCTCCTCCTCTCCTCTCCTCCTCCCCTCTGCTCTCCTCTCCTCTCCCTCCTCCTCCTCTCCTCTCCCTCCTCTCCTCTGCTCTCCTCTGCTCTGCTCTCCTCTCCCTCCTCCCTCTGCTTCATGGCTGTTGTTTAAACATGTTGTTAAACATAAGTTCTCAGATACTGCCACAGTGCCATGCCTGCCTGCTGTCATGTTCCAATCATGATGGTCATGGATTCTACTCACTCCCTAAAACTGTAAGCGAGTCCCAAATTAAACTTTTTATTTTATAAGTTACTTTGGTCATGGTGCCTCTTTATAACAACAGAGAAAAAGGAACTAAGACAGTGTCCCAAAGCTCTTTTGCCCATGCAAAGCAAAGAGAACTGCGAGAAGCTTCTGGAAGCACCGGGCATAGGACATCTTGGAAGAACCACAGAGAACCACGGAGAAAGAAGTATGGCCATTCAAAAGCACGGAGGGGACGGGCAGCACTCAGGGAGTAACACACAGGGGGCCTGCTAGGCAACGACAGCCCTTCAGTGAACAATAAGAGCCACTGCAAAGCACTTTGGACACAGGAGGTCTGTGCGTTCAGGCCAGCTTGCACTGTCAAGCAAGACCTCATTTCAAGCAAGCAAAGCAAGGCAGGCTAAAAAACAGTAAAACTACTAGAAACATTAAAACAACACGCTACTATAAAATATAAGGGCTTTACATAATGGGAACTTGGTGTATTGACATGGAAAGAGTTTAATTCCTTGCCTGTGTGTTTCATAAGGACAAGATGTTCCACAGAATACCCTACTACTGCAGAGACAGGGAAATGATGAATGACCACATTGGAATAAAATAAGACAAGCATGTGGATGAAATTCAGGAAATACATGTCAATTATTGGGAATCGTAGAACAGACATGTCTGGCAAATAAGTCATTTGGCTTTATCTTTAGAGTGTACTTTTTTTTTTTAAACAACACATTTATCATTTCATTGTTTTTCACTCCACCTCCATTTTTGGGAAAAAAAATCACTTTATAGCTCTGGCTAGCCTAGAACTCATCGTGTAGACCAAGCTGGCCTTGAGCTTATTACATCCACTTGCCTCTCCCTCCCAAGTTCTGGGGTGGAAGGTGTGCGCCATTATGCTTGACCTCTCTGTCTCGTTATTAAGAACTTCCTGCCTTGTGAAGCACTCAGGAAGAAGGGGGATGTCTGGAGGCATTACTAGATGCCAGGAGAAACCACAGCCAGGGCTTTACTCTAGAGGTCACACATGACTAGGTGGAATGATAAAGCACATGTGTGCACAGTGTTTACATCTGTCCCTCTCCCAACTGTCATCCCAGCAGAAGGAATCCCACCCACATCAGGGCCCTGGGACTCCGCCCACCACGGCCATCAGTTCAGTGAGGGATGAACTAGGACTTACATTCTTTGATGAACAAGTAAGTGAGAGTCAGCACTACTGTATGACCGCTGAAGAGGAAGTCTCCACACAGGATGTGTGACCCAGTTATGGACAACCCACCGCCAGAAATCAACCGGAGAATCCGCTGTATCTTCGCCTGAGAGTCTCCATTGAGCTGAGTGACACAAAACACAGAGGAGAGCTTACAAGACGCGCACAGTCATGCTTCGGTTGGAAGAGTCACCAGGCTGTGATTGTTCTCTGCTTGTTAAATTTTCCCTTTAAACACAAAAAGTCAGAAATATTCCTCAAGGTCCTCCTCATTATGTTGGTTGGGCTTATTGACATGTTTTAAATTATTCAGTATGTTACTAATAATATGTTTTAGTGGTGTCGTGTCCTTGGGCAAAGCTTTTAAAAATATTAATAACCAATGACCTCACCACTATGTGCTAAAAAGCAGATTGGAGCTACTTTGCTTCCTTTTGGCAGGAGGAAGTGAGGATTTGGGGCCATCACCATCCAGCTAAGCTGTCTACTGGATCTATTGGTACCGTATATGCATAAGTGAGCATACAGCCTTGCCAGTATATGCTGGAAACACAGTTACAGAATACTCATCCCGTAATTTACCTAGGTTTGGAAATGACACATTGGGGACCGCACCAGCAAGCTCTCACAGCTCTGACCAGGAAAGCATATCACAAGGAATCTAAGTTCTACACTGGGGCCAAGGGGACAGAAGCCTTTCTAAACCACAATGATGTCATAAGAAACAATGACAGGCTAGGGCAGGAATGCCCAGTGTTAGTTTATCTAGACATCCTATTAAAATTTCAGAATATGTGGGCATAATCTTAGAAGAGACACGCTGGGGGGCTGGGGGACAGTTGCGGGGGAGGCGAGTGAGTGACAGTCTACAAAAAGGAGAAACGCAGAAGGACTGGTACTGACTAGTCATTTGGGATCTTGGGGACAGGTTGGTGGCACGCCTGCCTTCGTTGTTCTCAGACTCCTGCCTCTGAACTCTGGTCCCTGAAGCACGACAGTCCAGCTGCATCAGCGGTTAGGCCGGCAGGTGGAGCAAACACTGTTGTGCGTTGCCCGAGTGGACACATGATTGTAAAGGCAGGTGTGTACGTGTGATAGGGAGAGCCTCAAAGCAGGTAGTTTGCAGCCCCGCCCAGGACATGAAGGGACCATCTCCCATTAGGGAGACCAGAAATGCCCCCATTTATAGCACATTACTATTGCGGGAAGCCACCTGTTACTAAGAGACCCATGGAAAAAAGGCAAACACGGAGCTGCTCAACTCCTCATCAATTGCTATACCGAAATGACTCAAAGCGGAATTAGTGCGGCGAGGGGCTGAGGCTTCTAAGACATTTTGCCTTACAGTTTGCATCAAGCATGGCAAAATCAAAATAAGTTTCCAGCAGTGGACAGTCGTTACTAAGATCTGGGCGAGGGTCTGTCACATGTTTACAGATTAGTTCCAGGATGGTGGTGTGACGCTATTAGAAGGTGGCTATTAACTGCCAGGCTGGGTGGTACACCCTTTGATTCCAGCTCTCATACTCCTGGGGGCAGAGGCAGGCGGATCTCTGAGTTTGCGGCCAACCTGGTTGGGGTGGGGTGGGGAGAGAGGACTAAGAGGGAGGAGGGAGCACATGTTAAGCTATGGAACCTTCTGGGAGATCTTTGGCTCTCTGCAGTGAATCATGGGGGAGCCCAGCCCTTTCTTTGCCCATCTTCTCTTCTTCCTGGCTCACAATGACAGCAGATGCTGCCTTCTCAAAGGCCCACAGGAGCCTCTTGGCAGATCACATGACTGACTTCAGGAACTCCCCAAAAGGCATTCAAATGGAATTTATTGGATGAAGTACCATGCATGCCCTTAACACGGGAGATACAATACAGCCATTGGCTCTCAGTGGCCATCATCCTTTTCCTGTCATGAGATCGGCACAAAAAACTACCCACAATGCGAACAAATAGAACAGGGAACACACAGTGCCCGATGCTGCACCCCAGACCAAAAGGATGTATTACCTTCATTTCTCCCCCCACTAACCTGTCACAACTTTTCTGAAGGTAGGAGCACTTAAAGTCATTAGTCCCTCTACTTCGGGCCAGATAACCTGAGGTGTAAACACAGTAGCTCCTGGATCACACACCCCCTCTTCTGCTCATCAATGTTGGTATATGATTTGCTTTCTCGGAGGTCTCAAGGCCAATCTCAGCCTGCAAATATTAAGTGGGCAGCTTCCCCTCAGGAAATAGTTTTAACTAACATTATATTAGCATTCCCTCTTATTTTATCATTAGTTATTTCCAATTCTTTACTTGCCTAGTTTATAAATTTAAACACACGTGCACATGCACACACACACACACACACACACACACACACACACTGGGAAAACTGTATACATACAGTACTACCTGCAGGTTCAGATACCCACTAGGCGTCTTAGGCCATGCCTCCTGTGGGAAAGAGAGACACTGCAAGGGCATTTCTGTGGCCTTTGGTTGAAGGGAGGAAAAGCCTCTCTTGCTTTCCATGCACATTTATTTGTGTGTATGTGGGGCGGGGCACAGAGCCGTGTGTGCGTGCGTGTGTGTGTGTGTGTGTGTGTGTGTGTGTGTGTGTGTGTGTGTGTGTGTGCACATGCTACAGCAGGCATGTGGATTTCGGGAGACAAGCCATGGGAGTTGGTTCTCTTCTTTTACCACGTGGGGATCAAACTCAGTTCACCGGGCTTGGCAGCCAATGCCTTTCTTTCCCTCACTATAAGCTATCTTACTGGTCCACCCTGACTTGACCCTTACACCCTATCTATCACTGGTAATCCTGAGATGGACATCGGGATTTAAAACTGCTAAGAACTTCCCGGGAAGAAAGGAAGGGAAGCGAGCAGGGTAAGCCTGGGAAAGGAAGAAGGACGTGAAGTCCGAGGCCTATCTCAGGTCGGGGAGGTCCTTGTGCTATACGTCACGCAACACTCATGACCTACTCATCTCCTTGTTTTTTCAGACATGAGTCCATGCACCTAGCTACCAGAAGAAAATTGAAGCTGCAGAAACCTAAGAAAGAAGCATCAATCAAAACACCCACACACTGGCGCCCCACCATTCTCAAGGACTCCTGCAACTGTGACTCCCATACGCTGCTTCCCACAAAAGGAAAATAGGTACAGAGCACTCCTAGGTGGCTGCAGACAAACAAGAAACCCTCCCGTTTAAAAGAAGCCCCTGAACCCACAGCCAGACGCTATGCAGAGAGAGAGAGAGAGAGAGAGAGAGAGAGAGAGAGAGAGAGAGAGACCTTAGAACACTCAGCCATAAGTGGATGTCTCCATCAAATCCCTCCCCTCAGGGCTCCAGTGGAGACAAAGACTGTGAGAACCAGAGGGACTGGAGGCCATCGAGGAAGCAAGGCCTTCTAAACACAGCAGGACAGATCCACCTATGAACTCCCAGAGACTGACTGAGGCAGCATGCATAGGGCCTGCACGGGTCAGCACCAGATGGGGTCTGGAGCTGAAGGAATGGACACACGCTCCCATCCCTAGCCCAGAAGTTATCTCCAATTGATAACCACTTGCAAATGAAAATTTCATTTTCTTCAAGGGAGTCTCACTGGGGGAAATCAGCTACTCTTAAAGGTAGGCTGCGTGCCTGCAGTAGATGGGCAACAGGAACTAAATTCAATGGCATCTTTAGATGCTCAGTAGCATCTCATAATGTCATGCCAGGGCCTTTATTTTATTTCCTTTTATGTGTGCGTTTGGGGCAGGGGGTTGTTTTGTTTTTCAAGACAGGGTTTCTCTGAGTAGTCATGGATGTCCTGGACCTTATTCTGTAGATCAGGGTGGCCTCGAAGCCACAGAGATTCACCTGCCTATGCCTTCCAAGTATTGGTGTTAAGGCGTGGTTCTGTTTTTCTTTTTGCTTTCTTTTTAATCTCTCTCTCCCTCCTCGTCTCCCTCTCTGCCTCTCTCTGTGTGCTTTGTGCAGATACCATAGCTTGTTTTGTGTTTTTATGGAATTCCTGAGTATTCAAGCAAGGGAGTCTCTGAGTCTATATGTGTTTCTTATGCCTCTTCTCGGGCTCTTTTCCTTCTCTTTGTCTATTCTGATGTGTTTATCTTTGTTTTAGCTACCATATTTCCTCAGAAGCCTGTTTGTTTCCTAAGAGAGATGGAAAGGGCATGGACCTGTGGGGAGTGGGAAGGAACTGGGAAGGATAGGAGAGGTTATGCAAATAAATAAATAAATAAATAAATAAATAAATAAATAAATAGATAAAATAATCTGTTTTCAATAAAAAAACCCTCATAATGTATAACCCACACATTTATAAGACTTTAAAGTAATAAAAGGGAAAAATTATTTAAAAAAAGAAAGGAAGGAAAGAAGGAAGAAAAGCCCTTTGGCCCGCTATAGCCTTGGCGAGGGAACGCTAACCCTAAAGAGCTTCCATGGGAAAGGAACATGTCCCTGTCTCTATAGAGATTGACTTAGAAAAACGGAATCATTTCACAACTGAGCCAACTTTCACGTAGGCACACATCGAAGAAAATAGAGATGCTGGCTGTACGCCAAAGCTTGGGTGGTGTATGAAGGAAACTGTAAGTAAAGGACTTGAACAAGTTACAAGAGAGATGCGGCCAACAGCGATGTTAGGCCCTCAGTGCAAGAGCCCTGGACGCCACTGTGATGTGATAAGTTCTGCAAGCCGTCCATTTCCAGACAGAGAACCTGTCATTGCCCACTCTGAAGGACTTTCACCAGCCGTGCCAACACAGGAAACAGGTAGATATCGGAAAGCCTTGTGGCTGGCCACAAGCATCGAAGCAGCACTTGGAAGCAGCAGTTGGGTCAAATTTAGAATGCAATTTTGATTCCTGCTCTCTATTCACCACATCTCCTTCAGCTGGACAGGCAGAGGCATATGTCCATTTACAGAACAGAGTCCCTCCCAGGCAAACACAGTCCACTTCTCAGGAGGGGTCTGCTCACTGAACGTGGTGGGTGATTAGCCGGGGCCCCTCCTCCAGGCGAGTCTGCAGCTCAGTCCCTCCGACAGCATACTCTCTGATACGGCTTTGGAAATCTGCTGCTCATCCATGAAGGGTGACCTTTAATATGCCTTTCTCTAATCAGTGACCCTTCCCTGCTAACCTCATCCATTCCTAGGAAGGGTTTGCCTTCCTCTGCGGTGGCCACCTCGCCACTGACCACACTGTAATACTGTTCATTACGCTTCTGAACTCACATGTCTCAAATTAGTTTCAGGCAAACCCAGTCGGTGTTTAAATTCAATGTGTAGACTGGTTTAATTACAGACACACTCTGCTTTGATGGCTTTAGGAAATTACTGCCTTGCCAAACCACACCTATATTTGGTAAGGGAGCCGGCTGGCTTCTCCACAGCAGCTCCGGCCGCCTTCCCTCTTGACATCTGCTTTGTGTTCAGTGACGTCTAATGTTAGCCCTCACTCCCCTGTCCAGAAAGCACATGATCAGTAAATTTCCACTTCATAAACCAGAGTGCACAGGGGTCTAAGATGAACAATGGCCCTCCTGTGCCTGGATGCTATGTGAAGAAACTAACTTCTCTGCAGACAGCTTCAACAACAGCAAAGCCAACGCCATCTTTCCAATGGTTAACCATCTAGAGTGGTCCTTGACTTTTCTTTTTCAAACCCTATCCACACCATGAGTGGCGTTCTGTTAATCTTTCTGGCAGGATGTGTCCTGGATGAAATGACATCACTTCCACGATCATGACCACCGAGGCACACAATAGTGACAACCTTTGCAGCCTGTGGCCAGTTCTGCTGACCCTCCCGCTGCATGCTGTTCCTTAAACCCGATGCATGGAAACTGTTCTCCTGGCCTGTGACTCTGACCCCACCCATGTGGCTAGTTCTCTCCCTTTCTTCTTGTCAAGTTTAAAACAAAAACAAAACATCTTTTCCTGACCTTTCTGTTGAAAAGCTCCTATTGTTTTCCTGTAACAATCATTTGACCTAGCATCCTGGGATACATTGTGAATTCCTTAAGAGAAAGAATATAAACTCTAGGGGAGGGCCTGCACTTTGGTCAACTATAGTGCCCGGGACCATTAGTATCATCCTTACAGAATGCATGTCTGAGATATATAAATAAGTGAAGACATCAGAGAGTCAAATATTGGATTATTAGTAAACAGACAGCAAATTCTTTCTTTGCAAAAATGTAAAATCCTTAATGAACACGGTTCCCCCAATCCAGAACAAATTAGACAGTATGCCAGACTGCAGCTAAGACCTGCGAAGGTGTATTAGAGGAATGTGTGGAAGAGTGAGTTGCTTTGGGATTGTATATTGATTGACTCCTCTCTGTGGGACCTGGAGGCTTACCTTTGGAGCACACTGGAAGTGCATTCCTGGCACAGGTAACGTAGTGACATACATAGTTATGCAGCGGTACAGGTATAAAGTTCCGATGATAAAGAAGAATCTGCGCCCCACTATGGACCTAAAGGGAACACAGGGATGGGGAGAAACAGGTTTACCAGTTGTCTGTCTTATTATTATTTATTTTACTGGGGTCGGAGAGGGGAGGGCAGGGTCTCACTCTAGTCCAAGCTAGCCTGGACCATGCTATATACCCAAGTCTTGCCTCAAACTCATGATCTGGCCTCCACCTCCTGAGAGCCAAGATTACAGGTGCAAGCTACCATCCTTGTCTCCCTGTACTTCTACTGCAAAGTAAATCACTGTTTAATTGACTGAAAATAAGAGAAGCAATGGAATTAAACAAATAAAAGCCAATTTCACAGAATTTTAAAGCTTGTGAGCTGTTCATCCCTTAATTCCATAGTGAGAATGAGTCTATCTCCATAAAGAAAGATTTATACATTGAAGTATACTTAAGTGATTTGGGGCCTGAAGGACTAAGGAAGTGTGGACACGGGAAAGTTAAGAACATGAAGAATCTAGATAGTCTCCTTAAAAAAAAAAAAAAAAAAAAAAAGTCTTCCTTTGCCAGGGAATTCAATAAGCCTCTCTCTGTTTTCAGTCAACTCGCCGATTAACAAAACCCTCTAGAGAACACATCAGAGGTGTAAGTGAGCCGTGACCATAGAGGAATAAACTAATGGATCAGGTGACATTACATAATTGGATACATAGGGAAATGTGACAACTCATTAAACCCTACTTATGCAAGCAAGATTTTAATTGGGACCATCCAGAGATGGTCTGACAATGTAGGCATGAATTGTTTTCTCTGGCTGGATAGGTTTTCAGTGAATTATATTCTGAGCATGGATTGATTCAGTATTATCTTGTTCACTATTGATTTTTAAATGGCCAAAGAAAATAAAAAGGAGTACAAGGGTTAGAATTGTTTGCCTTTTTCTAAACAAAATTGCACTATCATTTATTGAAGCATTATTAAAGCATTATTTATGACAACCACAAAATGGAACCGGCCTACATGGTTACCAGCTGAGGAACAGATAAGAGGTCATGTGTATGTATAATATCACACTATTCAGACATGAGAAAAGAGTTCAGTCCTGCCTTTTGTGACAACTTGGATGGAACTAGAGACCACATTTAGTAAGCCAGGCATAGAAAGTTTGAGAACAGAATAATTTCACCCTTATGCCAAACTGAAAAAAAGTTGGTCTCAGAGAAGTTAGGCACAGACTAGAGTTTACCAGGGATATGGGTGACTCTGTATTTGGGAGGGGTTATGTGGGAAGGCTGATCAATGTGTACTAAGTTACAGTTAGGAATTAGATGTGCTGAGATGTTCCATATAGCAAGATGCTACTGTTAACGCTGTGCTCTGTATTTCAAACATAAGTTAGAAGGACTTGAGATGCTTCGCCGTAATGAAGTGATAAATAGGCTGGAGAAACAGCTCAGTGGCTAAGGGCACTGGCTGCTCTTACTGCGGACACAGGCAATTCCCAGCACCTACATGGCAGCTCACAACTATGTGTAACTCCAGTTCCAGAGGTCTTTGTGTGTCCCAGGCTTGCACGTGATGCATAGATATACATGCATGTAAAACGCCCGTATACATAAAATAAAGTAAAATTTAAAAATATTTTTAATAAAAGTGTTTAAAGAGAGGCATGCTTGACTTGATGTCACATAGTACACGCTTACATGAATATATATCTCATTATGGAATCCAGTTTGTAAGTGTTTATGTACCAGTGAAAAATTAAAAGGCCTGGGGATGTGGCTTAGGTGTTAGAACATTTGCTGTGTACACAAAGTCTTTGATTCGATTTCTAATACTGCATAAGCCAACACCTTGCATCTGGGAGACGGCAGCAGGAGGGTCAATAGTTTAAGGCCAACACTCGCTACATAATGAACTTAAGGCCAGTCTGGAAAATTAAAATAAAACATAATAGAATTAAATGGAAAAAGATGGGTCGAGAAATAAAGGCAAAATGGTGTCTTGACTGCGGCTCTGAGCTCTTCTGAGTCTTCAGCCTAAGCCTATTGTTCTAGAAGCTGACTGAGCTCACTGCCCTCCAATGCCCAGGGCTTTGCCCACAGCACGACTGCCTCATGGACACCAGCATGGGTGTAAAAGGGTCTGTGGGCTCTCGGCTCCGGCACACGGTGACAGCCCCCTTTCTGTTATGTCTGTACGTGCCGGCTTTGAACACGCCCATGAGTGGGGACGCACTGTCACCTCCAATTGCTTGTTTTAACTTCTCTAGAACACACGGTGCATTCATTCCACTGGGTTTCTCAACCTCACAGCTCCCAAGTTTCCAAACCATCGCTGACCAAAAGACTCCAGAGTAACAGGCAGCCTCGGAGATGAGGAATATTTTCAGTTTTCCCCAAGACACTGGTTCTTACAGTGACCATGGTCAAATTCAGGTAACTTGGGACTTCTAATTTAATATATATATTTAATAGTCTGCCACCAATAGCTATTTCAAGAACATTCCAGGGTTTCAGGTGAGGGGAGATGAAAGTGCTAACTTACTGCACTTGGGAACCTACCTTTGCTGTCTTAGTACTGAATAGGCACAGTCAACAGTGCTGGCTGCTCTCCCTTAATTAAGTGGAAGCAATTCACTCTGTGATTCAACCCCAGCCCCCCCCAGGAGTGCTGCTATGAACGGTGCTTCATGCTATTCGACAATGGCAAGAAATAAGGAAATATTATTATGAGTCAGTTATTTTCATTCCAGTAGTCTGTGCCCAGCAGAGGATTCACTTAGGTGAAACACTCTACATACAGTCTTACTTAGGAAAAAGAACTTCCCATGGTGCGTTTTCCCTCTGAGTTTTTGAAAGAAAAAGAGACAGGAGAGTTATCTCCATGGTAGAAGATTTGGCCGACATGTGTGAGGTCCTGGGTACCGGTGCCAAGAAAAAAAGAAAGGGAATAAAAACAAAACAAAACAAACAACAACAACAAAAACCCTATAAAACAGGACATGTTAAGAGAGGCTGGGACTAGCACGATTTCTTACTTGGCTAGGGTATTAAAAAGGCTATGAGAATTATTCCACCAGTTACAAAAATCCAAGATCCAAATCTACTTCAAAACTGAAATGGTAAATTAATGCTGCTTGTGATCTTAGCAGTGGGTATAAAGCACATGGCCTAGGTAGGTGCGTTGTCAATATTCTCTTTTTAACTAGCATGTAGTAACTGAACATGATTCATAGTAGAGAGTGTGAAATTCCAATATCAATGTGCATGGCTTTTCCATTGTTCCTTTGTGTTTTTCTTTGTGGGCTGGCGATTTAACCCAGGACCTCATGCATGTTGGGTCAAGGGGGTTGAGGGGATGTGATGCACTGAATGACATCTCCAGCCCATGTCCATGAGTTTTGACATGGCAAAATCTGGGAAAGATAATTATAAGAGCTAGATCTCACAGAAACCAAGACGAAGGCTCCAGGGCAGGACAGAAACCAATTACACACTAGACTAAATATCTCTTCACACAAATGTAATTATAAATAGCCTTTACACACAGGGACCGTCCGGAGCCTATGCAAGCCCTACGGTGTTTAGTGTCAATTCCAGGCACCCAAAAGAAAACTAATGGTCAATAGCTACAGCCTTGCTTTTAGCATGTAGAATGTCATAACCGACACACGCAGAAGCGGTTTGCTTCTGTTAAGTAAAAGGCAATCTGTAGCTCTGCCTTTTATCTAAAAATATTGAAGACTTTTGACAGTCACCACAAGGAAACTGCTTATGGGCAGCTTCAGTTTGCCATGCAAGTTTGGGAAAATGCAGGGTTGCATTTGGGAAAGTCTTCGAGAAAAGCAGGTTGAACTTTTCTAATTATGAAGCAACAGTCATCTTCTAAAAGCAACCCTGTGGCAGTTAACACTGAACTCTTATTTGACTTTGGATCCTGAAGCTGTATTGAGGGATTTCCCATGCTTCATATTTTTTTTTAACCCTGAATTGTGGGTATTTTGTTCAAAGTTATATTTTAGGGACTTAATTCATGGGATCCAGTAGAAAGCAAACACCTAAATGACAAACCAGAGGACAGGGGAATTGAGTGGCAGAGAAATTCTGTGTACAGAGAAAGCAGAAATAAGCATGTCAGAGTGATGTCCAGTTTTTTAAGGAGAGGAGCCTCCCCTACTCCTGCTCCCCGGTTGGCACAGTTCTGATGCGGAGGAATGCAGGGGCTGAACTACCCAGCCACGTTCGCCTTTGCAGTGCCAAGGGGAAGCCAGGGAGGGCACGCTTACTTTCGAAATCTAAAACCCAAACCACCGAAACCTAGTTCCAAATTCAGCTTCTTAAACAAACACTGGCTACTTTGTGCCCGGCAGGAAAGGGACAAGAGAGCAAAGAAAGCTTAAGACCTTTCGAGCAGATGTAAAGTCAAAGCAAGCTGTTGACTGCACACCAATCATCCTACAATAAATTAGGGCGTCCTGGCCTGCTTCCTAGGGCACCTGCAGAGAACCTGGAAACATACCTGCTTTCCTAGCGTCTTTCTTCTTTTGACACCACGTCACCGGAAACCAGGCACTGAGTCCCCCTTCCACAAGACTCCTACAACTTCTTACCTACATATGTGCTCGCTCGATGAACACGTATGGAATAGTGGCCGAATTGATTCAATTATGCCTATCTACAATTTCGTTCCTCAAATGTCTAGGTAAAACTAAATGCATTAGAAGAATCTGAGAAACATTTTTAGTGACACATCTTTTCAGAAAAAAAAAAAAAAACACCCAAACCCAAATATGTTATTATTCAATACTTACTTGTACCTCAGAAAAAGCCACTGGGTGATCCATAACCCAACTAATACAATCCCATTTATTTCTGATACAGAAAATGCCCATTTGACCCGGTCGACGTAATCAAAAAATTTGTCTGGGAGTGGAGGGCTGAGCTCCTTGGGAGGGACCCTCTCGTGCACGACTGTGATCATGACAGTTGTTAGGACAAGGTTGAAGACAGCATATATGAAGGCAATGCCCGTTTTCCACCACTCCAGGGGAAACTTGTTCCTGGAGTCAGTGGGCATGGAAATCTGGATGTAGTCCGGGTACTTTTTGGCACCCTTACGTAGCCCATTGGATAAGCTCTTGGGTTTACCATTGCCAGTTTTGTTTCCTTCTTCTACCGAGTCAGCAGGGCCTGTGTAAGTGTTGGGAGAGTCGTTGGTCTGATTTTCCAAATGACCTTCAAGTTTTGCTGTCTCTATGGTATCCATGGTCTGTCAGCCTTCAGAGCTAAAAGAGATGGTAAGGTTCTTGTTCTCTGTGGAAACTTAACTCTCTTAAATCCTTCTGTTTCCAAGATCAACATGGACTCTTAGAATTGATTGTGTGTGCTGATAGGAAATGTAGACGGTGGCCTCCTGGTTCTTACTCCTCCCATACAGCAATCTGCTGTGTACTCACAAAGGAAGCTGATTCTGTTTCCCCACAGAAGATGTTATTGACCCTCCTAAGAATGAAAGAAAATGAGGTGAGAAATGGCTTGTCAAATTACCAACCATTCAAAATATAAACATTCTCAAAAGTGAGGAAACTAATACCAAAGTGGCTGCCCTACAAAGACATCATCAGATGCTGAGATTGAATTTATTTATACAGTGTTGGATCATTTAATCTTGGGAGTCTTGTCTCTCTGTGAGCTGATGCAAACATAGATAACATCTTAACAATCAATCCCCTGTTAATTTCTTCCAATAAAGCTAGGACCTAACATTTCAAGCACTCACAAGTTGCTAACCATGAAGTCATAATATACTAGAACCTGCCCGGAGACAACACCACTCCTTCCTGATAAGAAAGGAAGAGAAAGAGAATGAAATCTTTCCTAAGAAAAGGATCAAATAGTGGGGCATAGTGGCTCAACTTCTAATGATGGCATTTAAGAGGCTGAAGCAGGAGGACTACTGTGACTTAAGTTACCTTGGGTGACATAGTAAGTTTCAGGTTAGCTCGAGTTAAAGTATGGAATCCTGTCTCAAAACAATGAAATAAAAATGTGAAGGATTTGAAAACTCTGGGAAATCGCTGAATTGTTATGTCTGTACTTCCCACAACAGATGCATTTCTGAATTTCCTATTAGAAACCTATGATCCCTTTAGTGACTACTTTTATGAACAGGCTACAAAGCAACACATTCAACACTTAAAACAACAGTGCCTCAGTTTATCTTTTCATACCTAGAGACATACACTATATACAAAGTCAACGACCTTCAAACTAACAAAATGGGAAGATGGACAAAACCTTTGCTATGCCCCATTTGGGGACGGGGTAGATAGAAGTAGCCGCAGGGGAACTTCCTAAAATTGCCACAGGAAACTGATAACATTTTGATACTATCACAATTTCTACCAAGCAATAGAAACTGGCATCCAGCGGTCTCCTTGGGGCACTTACCTACTGTGGCTGAGGAAAGGCACCCTTGGCCGAAGAGCCACAGCTGCAAGGAGCAGAGAGTCCTTACTTACCACACGGAGAGAAGCCGCGGCTCTTATACTAGCTTGCACTATGGCCCAGCTGTTCCCAATTTAGGAAAGCAGCTTTCAGTCAGGCCACCAGCCCAGCCACCTGAGGGGTTCTGGAACCCTGTAATTAGTCCCCACCCTCAGTACACTGCCCAACTTTAACTCACTTCTTCCAAATTTAAAGGCCTCCTTTTCAGGGTAAATATGGTTAAATTCAATGTAGTGTCAGCTAAGCCTTTGATGGATGTAAAAATAGAAAAATGTAAGTGGTTCAGCTAGTACATCCAGGTATTTCCTTGACACCGTGGTCACTACAAGAGTTTACTGTACACTTACTATCTCAGCACTGAGGAATGCAGGGACAGATTAAAGGGCTTTTTTTTTGTTTTGTTTTGTTTGTTTGTTTAAAGACAACACAACACAGGAACTAGGGAGATGGTTCAGCGGGCAAAATGCCTGCCGTGCAAGCTTAAGGATGTGAGTGTGGATGCCAAGCACCCACTTAAAAAACCAGGCATGGTGGAGCATGCCAGTAACTCCAGTGCACATGCAGGAGTGAGTGTGGCAGTTGGAGACCCATGAATCCTTTGGGCTCGATGGCCAGCCAGTCTAGCTGAATTAGTGAGATGTAGGTTGGCAGCCCTGTCTCAAAAATTAAGGGGCAGAATGTCTGATGTTGACCTTTGGCTTACACACATGCTTGTGTGGGCACGCACGCAAACCCAGCCAAAAGCATCTATTTTAGTTGGCGAGCTAAAGCCCAACAAGGCTGCCGGAGACAAGGAAATATTCAGACTGTGAAAGAAAGGCCTGAGATGAGCTGGCCATGAGATGAGAAGTCAGATTTACTTGTTACATGTCCCTCTCCTCCTGCAAGAGGCATCCATTTTCAGACATAGCCCACCCTTGAGATAGAAGAGCCATGGGGGAAGTTGACCTGGTTTAAAAAAAAAAAAAAAAAAAAGATCAGGTCAATGAGTGGCCATGTGGGTTCATCCACTTCCAGCAGCTCACCTTCCTCTTGTCCCTTTGAAAAATCTCACAGCTACTGAGGACAGGGAAGCCAGTGTTCCTCCAGCCTGACCAATGTTCTCTGCAGTGTCGGCCGAAATGCCACGGGAAGAAAATGTGTGTGGGAGGGGAGCCTCAGGAAGATGGCTCCAACAGCAGCTCTCTCCAGCATGGACACCTCCTTCTGAGCAAGATACCCAGCCCCTCAGGTAGCTACGGCTGGTTTCTACCCGCTCCAGCCTAGTTGACAAACAGACTCAACATTCCACATGTGCTCCTAGCCTGGTGTTCATGCATTCAAGAAGCTTCATCAGTGGACATATGGGCGTTCTTTATAAGGTTGTCTTCTAGTTCTAGAACATAGAATGTGGAGAAGAAAATCCAGCCACTCTTTACCCCCTAAGAGGAAGAACTTCCAGCACCTACCTCAGGGGACTACTGTGAATTTGACTGAAATAATGATGAGGCAGAGTGTGAGCCCTTGGGAGGGCTAGAGAACTACCCTGTGAGTACAGTACCCACTGACTGTCATTAGCAGTAGAACTGGTGTTTTCCTTGGGATTTCATTAAGGTTTCAAATACACACACAGCACATGTCGATGAGGTTGTGAAGATGACTATGTCACACTCATTTTCATAACTGTCCCTCTCACTGTGAGAAAATGACAAAAGCCACAGTGGTTCCTCTTTTAGTGGCAATTTCATTAGTTCACGGGTTTGGATTACCACACCAGATCACAAACAGGTGTCAAGCTCTCCAAGTACCATGAGTTAACCTAGATAACATCGAGACAGTTTATGATCTTTACAAACCCACTTCCCTTGAGAAAGCAAATGCAAAATGCTGAGATTTGGTTTTGGTATGACAGTATGATTCTTTTAGTTTTTTTTTTTTTTTAACTACAAAGTGGGACATATTACAGAATTTTAAGTACTGTTTATAATTAGGGAGTGATTATAGTGAAATACACCAGAAGCACATTTTAAGACGTGATAATCAGGCTGGAAATATGGCTCTGTAGTTAAAAGGGCACCAGCTGCTCTCGCAGAGGACCTGGGTTTGTTTCCCAGAATCCATAGACACACCATCTCCAGGTCCAGGAGATCCAGCAGCCTTGTGCGGCCTCCATGGGCACCTGCACACATATGGTGCACATACATACATTTCCTCACATACACACACAAACAAAAATATATCAATTTTTTCAAGTAATTATCTTAAATGAAGTAAAAGGGGCATTTTCTATTTTGCAGATGAGAGTATCCAGGGCTAGCAATGGGAATAGCATTGCTACGCTGTCAGTGTGAAAATATCATGGTTGCTGGTGTATTATGTGAGTTGACGTCTTCTGTGAAACATCCTACTGCTGCTTCCCTTTGCATTCTTAAGTTTGCAATGCTTTGTTGAACAACAGGAGATCATGCATTGTGTTCCCATGTTTTATGTCTGTCATCTTCACTGCTGAACAGTGGTCTACTCAGCGTATCAAATGTCTTAGTCAGGGTTTCTATTGTTTCAATGAAACACTGACCAAAAAGCAAGCTGGGGAGGAAAGGGTTTCTTTGGCTCACACTTCCACATCCCTGTTCATCACGGGAAGAAACCAGGGCAGGAACTTGGAGGCAGGAGCTGAGGAAGAGGTCATGGAGGGGTGCTCTTACTGGCTTGCTCCCCATGGCTTGCTCAGCCTGCCTTCTTATAGAACCCAGGACCACAAGGCCATGGGCTGGATCCTTCACATCAATCACTTAATTTTTTAAAAAAATTCCCTACAGGCTTGCCTACAGCCAGACCTTATGGAGGCATTTTCTCAACTGAGGCTCCCACCTCTCAGATGACTATAGCCTGTGTCAAGTTGACATAAAACTAGCTAGCACACCAAGACAAGTGAACAGTCAAGTAATTAATGAAAAACATATATACATGAAACCAGCTTTCTCAAACACATAGCTATTGGAAGGCTTGCTCACAAATTAAACACACAGAATGTATAATATAATCAGCTTTGAAAAACCTAATATAAGTATGTTTACTACCTGACCACAAGCTATTGGATTGATGTCCTTCCACTATGTCAAAGGACAGAACTGTCCTCAAATCTAGAAATTAATTAAAATATTTAGAGTTTGTGTGAAGAAAACTATGAAAACAACACTCATGGGAGAAAACACAAAGATACACCGTCCTCATAGGAAGGAGGATGAGCCCATACATTAAGAGTCTGACACTGTCATGTTCATATATAATTTAGTCATTGAGTTTTAACAATCTGGGTAGGATTTCTCCTGTAATCTGGCAGGTTCTCTAAAACAGGAATTTAAAACGGGAAGTGGTACTAGATCTATGCCTCTACATCACATGATGGTGCGGCCATAATGGACCTTTCACCAGATTCCTATCTTGTGGGTTCACCACACACTGAAATAAGCATACAAAGTATTTTGCATGTTTTCAATGGTCAATTATGAGAAAAACCTGTGGGGGGAAAACCTCACTATTCAACATAGGGGATGAATTCAAAGAATCATGTCTCTCTCAAGAATCTGTTAAAAAGAAAGAAAGAAATGCTGTGTGGTGATAAGGATGGGCTGCCTGTTCCAGATCTGAAAAACTCCGAAGTTCTGAAAAATCTAAATTTTTTGAGCACTCACATGATTCTCATGGTTCAATACAAACTTGATTCATATATAAAATTATTAAAATTCTGCATAAAATTACCCTCCCCTGTTGTATATATAGGGCATATATGAAAGGTAAATACATGTTGAACTAGGCTGGATTCTAGCTGAAAGAAATATCATCACGTATATGCTAATATTCCAAAAAAATTTCAAATCCAAAACATTAAGACTTGTTTTGATTAATGTGTATGCCACATGTGTGTAGGTGCCTGTAGAGGTCAGAAGAGGGCATTAGATCCCCGGCGGCTGGAGTTAATAAGTAGTTGTGAATGGTTCAATGTCAGTTGTTCTCGAGGGCAGCAACCCTTCTTAAGGGTTGGATCACCTCTCTCTCCACCCCTTACCCTGCCCCCATTAGAAACCTTTCTGACTCCAGGCACTTGGGATGAAAGACATCAAGCATTTAATAACCACAGGCTACAAAAGAGATCCATAACTACTAAAACTATAATAGAGTATACAGCTAAGGGGAATTCAACCTGGACAGGCAGCAGATCATCAGCAATGCCTAGCAAGGTTACAATAAACAAAATGGGTAAAGGGTCACGGGATCCAGAGTCAAGGGTGCAAGCTAAGGACAGAGTTTGAAAGGCCACTCACTTCCAAACTCCTCCCTCTGCGGGGATGATAGCAAGCTAGGTAAACACATTTACAGAGGCCATGGGGCAGAAAGTCCAAGGCTCAGAAGGCTTTGTTTATTAGACCGGTGAGGCTGTCCTGCTATGCATGTGACTCCTTTACTATGACAACACACAATAAATGTGTCAATATACCTTAAACAAAAAAAAGGAAAGAACTTTCCTAAGTTTCCTAAGTTTATAAGTGAGTCTTAACATTTAGAAGAATTTAATCTATTCAAGGTAGAAGCTAAACCCCAATCAAAGAAAATACTGGAATTATAAACGAAGATATGCACGCTGAGCCTACAATGCAGGAAGAGCTACAGCTTAACAGTAGGTCTTCAGACTGTTACTGAGCCAAAACTAATATCTGATGGGTTTGTTAATAGACCCCAAAGCTTTGTCCAACCTGAAAACCCATCAGTCACCATTTAGCCTTTTAAATAGGAAGTAGAATAAAATAGCATCAAAATGCAATGGTTCACAGCAAATGTTACTTGCATGCCAGGTTCTTCATTAGTGCCTGGTTTAATCACTCATAACAACCCTCAGAAATATTGTCAGCCTAAGTAAGATAAAGCTATATGTCCAAGGTCAGATAAGAAACATAAGGCAAATCAAGTTGCCAGAGGTCAGATAGGAAACAGCAAATCTTACCTTTATATCAGGACGCTGACCTCAAGAGTTTTCTGTTCTTAAATGACACACTACTGACTCCAGGATGTGACATATTAACTTATAGATGAACAATATAGTCAGTACAAAGACCAAGAGAAAATTATCAAGGTTTTTTTTTTTTAATGGAAAAAGACATAAACTCATAAAAAAAATCCTCTAAATAGCAATTAGCAATATACACTTACAGGGCTGGGCATGGAACTGAGGGGTAGACCCTGGGATCAACTTCAGCATCAGCAAAACAAAACAAAAGCAACACATGAACTCACAGGGACCCTCTCTTTCTCCCTCCCTCCCTCCCTCCCTCCCTCCCTCTCTCTCTCTCTCTCTCTCTCTCTCTCTCTCTCTCTCACACACACACACACACACACACACACACACACACACGATATACCTAAGTAGGTAAATTTTGGTATATAAGTTGTCCCTCATCTTGGTAGAACAAAAGGAGTTTGCTAACAACTTGCTTACCATCTATAGTCATCATATTAAAGTGAGTGTCACTAATAAATCATGCTAAATTCATAACACAGGTCTATTACTCTGGTAACAGGATCCAGCTGGAGAGAAGATTGCCCACCTTGAAGCTTTTCTTAAAAGAGCAGGACATTTTAACCTTGAACTTCACTTCCTTGTGAAACTCCTCCTTCCTCAAACATAACAATGTGCTCCCAGATGCAATGGTGCTTTGTGAGGGATGTATCCCACTTCAGCAGCAATCACAAAGTTTTGTGATTTTAAGGCTGTGTGGTGTGAGTGTAGCTCAGTAACTAGAGTGCTTGCCTTGAATGTGTAATGCCATGGGTTGGGTTCCCCAGCCCTTGGGATGTGGAGAAAGGAGAATTGGGAGTACAGGGTCACACCCAGCTACTCAGCAAGTTCAAAGCCAGCCTGGGATAAATGATACACTATCTCAAAATAGAGTTTGTTGGGCTACTTTATCAACATGTTCTTGAAAATTCTAAGGATGACCAACTGATTGCTTATTGCAAACTATCATGTGGTTTAGAATGCTTTGCCAACAAAAATGAACTGGCTAGTATCCCTGCCAGATCTAAGATTGTCTCAGTTTGTGTTTTGAAAGTCTCCCCATATTCCCCACACTAGCCTGGAACTCCATATGTAGTCCAAGGTGGCCTTGAAGTAGTGGTCTTCTTGGCTTAGACTCGAGCACTGGAATTACAGGCCTGCACCACTACTTCAAGCTTGGATCATCAATTTTGGACAGCTACAAGGTCCCACATCTTTTCAATAGAACAGAGTTCCAATTAGGGAAGTAGGTTCATAACATCTTGGTGGCTTGCAAGAACATTTTAATATAAAAAATAACTAAAAAGCCGATTTCAATTGATTCTACCTATCCACATTAACTTGAAGAAAAATTCTTGGCAAAGATTAAATTTTTTTTAACTTTCTGGTACAGTATGTACATCTTAAGGTGAATGGGCTATTTCAGTTCTGGATCTAGTTGTAGGAGAGAAAAAGAAAGGCATTCAGTAGGAACAGGAAGTAATATTTTTATCTGGGACCATAAGCAGGCCTGGAGAAAGGCTGCAAATAGGCTGGAGTTTCTGGGCAGTTGACAAGTTCTAAAATTGGATATTGATGATGCTTGCACAATTTGTTTCATTTGCTAAAAATCTCCTAACTTATGCTTAAAACAATGGATTCTATGGTACTGAGCAACAACAAAATTCACCTGTTAAAAACTGATCTAACCCACAGGACTAACAATTTGCTAATTTGCTAAAAAATCATCTACCTTATGCGTAAATGAATTTTATGCTATAGAGCTACAACACAACTCCCCTGTTGAAAAAAAAAAAAAAAAACTGATCTAGCTCACAGGATTAAAGTTTTTCTGACAAACTAGAAAACCAAGGAACATTCCACACTCTCCCGTCTAGGCTGCTGTGTCCCTTCCCAGCTCTGGACTGAGTAACTGGGCATTTTGTTAACAGTGATTCAGAACTGTCACACATTTCTAAGTTTTCCACAGACCAAAGTAAAACAAACAAACAAAAACTAGCCAATCATAAACAAACTTTTCAACTAAAAGTATGTCATCTGAGCTCCCTCACTCCCCACAACGTGTAACTACATAATATGAAGGGATTCCAGAAAGATGAGCTTCCCCACGGAACTGAACAGAAGTCACTCTGTGTAACTGGGCTTTTTAAAAGTTGCTGCAGTAATGGAGACTCAGCCTGGGGCCTTTCTATACCAGCAGAGCACTCTTCCGAGGCACACCCCAAGCCCCACAAGTAAGACTGGGAACTGGTAAAGGCTTTCCTCACTGAAAACTGGCCACTTCAATGGCTGGAGTGAGTACTTACTCAGAGCAAACACTTGCTGTACAAACGAGGAAACAATAAATCTTAGTCTGAGGAGTGTTTTATAGGAAGGGATCATCGACAGTTCAGGGCACTGTGAAGGGGACAAGGGTGCTGCCAGGAGCAGCATCTCTGCTTAGTAAATGGCACTGTGGAGTCACTTCATTGGGATCTCACTTGCAGAGCATTCCATGGGATATTTTAAAGTTCAACATCCTTTTGTGGAATATATATATATTGTTACTGGTGACTGGAGAATTCAGTCTACTGGCTCTGGTTTCATTGTGTGGAACTAACTGAGTAAAGAGAACTAAACTGTACTTTTAATTGTAAAGGTGAAACTCTAAGAATTAAAAAAAAAGATGAGAGAAAGAGAGAGAGTTGTGGGATATTTGGTTGTGATATGTTAATAAAAATCAACCTTGGATCAGGGGGTGGAGCCAGCAACTAGTAGAGAGTACAGAGGATCCAGGAAGAAATGGGGGGGGGGGGTAGTAAGGGGGAAGACTGGAGTTTTGATGTATTTGTTGGTTTGAGATGCCTGGAGAGAGATGCTCTCTTGCTGGGTCTCCAGCCAAAACAGAAGGCCAGCTGGTTGCCTCTTGGCCTCTCTGAGCTAATAGGTTTTCACCCCAACAAATGATTCCCAAGTCTTTATTGGGAAATAGAACAATAGCGCCTTAGTTACGAAATATATTTGGTGGCAGTGGCAGAGCTGGTGCCTGTAGGGCCCAAAATCCCGCCATGCTGTGATCTGAGCTTTGGGCTGATTATGGGGCCACCTGTAGAAAACCACAGTTAAAATATCAGTAGATTTAGGTGCAGCCACTAAGCTGACAGAAAAACAACATGTGGGTATGTGTGTGGGAACCTAGAACCAGAGTTACAGGTGATCTGAGAACCAAGCTCTCCAGCCCCGGGAGAAGAACCTTGATGGGAAGGGATGACACAAAGACAATTTTTAAATCCCTGGGAGAGGATACAGTAAGGTGAATAAAGGAGCGAGTCAGCCATGATGTCATAGGAACCCCAACAAACTAATTGGTTCCCAAAGACTTGGAGGCAAAGGTTTCTTCAGGCTGTCATTGGTGCTGATCTGGAATAAATGAATGTCTGCTTATGATGTTTCCCCAGGAAACGTCACATGCCAGCAAGGCATGCTTTTCATGGCAAGGGAAAGAATAATTCAGAAGCAAAAGAGACCATGGGAGACTTAGGAAGGTAGGGATATCTTCATTTCTCATTTGATTAGGTCAACTAACAAATGTCTTCCACAAATAAAGTGGTAACAAGTGCACGCCACTCACACAGTCTATGCAGTTCCATTTATTGTCCTCTGGAAGATACAGGCCTGTGGGGTATCTAAAGGCACATTTGTATGGCTGGTGAGGCAAGCTCTGGCTTTGCAGGGGTCTGGGTTCTAAAAAGTACCAGTTTCTCTAAGCCCTATCCTAGAATTCAACTATCCAATTGCAATGAATAGTTATCTTTCAAAAACACTAACTTGACCAGTGCTTCCAATCTAGTTTTTAGACATTAGTTTCTTTGAGTGATTTAATAATGATTGTCAGTGTTCCCCAAATTCATGTCCCAGGTTTCCCAACCTAAATCAACACTCCACTAAAAGAATGGCACAGCAAATAATGTTAGAGATTAATTTTAGTTAAGGGATTAAATCTCAAGTCCAACAGAATGCTATTTAAACAATTTTCATGAGCACAAGTGATAGTTAAATTGGTATTTGGAAGGTACCCATAAAATATTCTTCTACTGAGTTTTCTTGACCAAATAAAGAAAAGAAAACTCAGAATTTATATGTTGTTTTAGGAGACATCGGTGTAAGTAATGTATTCTGAATCACTGCCAATAGACATATGTCCCTTAGGGGAAGATGAAGTTCACTGGAACTGAGACTTTAGCCATCCGCTCAGTGGTTAAGAGCACTTACAGAGGACTGGGTTCTCAGTTCTCAGCACCCACTTGGCAACTCACAACCATCTGTAACTCCGGTTCCAGAAGATCCAATGCCTCTTCTAAATTCCAAGGGCTCATGCACACATTTGATGCACACACACACACACACACACACACACACTCAGGCACATACACATAAAGAACTAAATCTGTTTCTACAGCAAGAGATCCAGAAGCCTTCAAAGAATGACCCTTCTCTCTCAAAGCAGGGAGATCCTGTCTGAAAATCAACCACTCACTTACCAACCCATTCCATTCAATCAACGAGCCAACCAACTAACCAACCAGCCAGCTAACCAGCAACCAACTAACCAGACAGTTAACCAGGCAACCAACTAACTAACCAGCCAGCCAGCTAATCAGTGAATCAACTAACCAACCAGCCAACTAACCAGATGGCTAACCAGCAACCAATTAACTAAACTGCAAATCAGCCAACCAACTAACCAGACAGCTAACCAAGAAACCAAGTAACCAACCAACCAGATGGCTATCCAGAGAAACAACTAATGAACCAACCAGACAACTAACCAGCAAACCAACTAACCAGACAGCTAACTAGCCAATCAGCTAACCAACCAACCAGACAGTTAATCAGCAACCAATTAATTAACCAACCAGCTACTCAACTCAACAACAACAAAAAACCTTAACTAAACCAGACAATCACCAATGGACCATACCAGGAAAAGATACCAGTCAATTACTGGTAGCAACAGAAACTGGTACAACTCCTTTTAAAGCATCTCTTTCTATTCACTTAGCAAATACTGAAAATACTTCTATTTCTTGAAATAGCAACTCCACCACTGTGAATTTTTCTTGGAGCAAATTATAGAAACAAGAATCACAAGAGAGATTCAGTGAAACAAGCACAGGAACTCATGTTTACGGCTACAGAGCGAAGCATCCATGAGATGCCTTTTGCTTTCAACAGAACTGTATTCTCAATTTTTAAATGAGAAATCTAAACACAAAAATATTTCCTGCAAGTTCATAAGAATTTATCTAAGATGCTAATGATGAGGAAATTTCAGTAAAGAATTTATATTGCACATATACAGAACAAGTCAAGAAATATAAAAAAATCAACACTATTCTCCAACTCTTTATAAATTTGAGTAGTATTTTATCTCTAGGTTGTATTTTCTCATTTTCTATGTTAATCATTCTTACATCCAAAAGTTTCTGCTGCCTATGGCAATGGCAGACGTACTATGGAAAACATGTTTCTGCTTTTAAAAGGTACTCTTTGGTACATTCTAAATATGCAACCATGTACAAAAAAGAAGATAAAATTTCTAAAAGTTTTAAGATAGTTGTTCAAGTGATAGGAGTATGGGATGTTCTTGTTCCAAAGGGTTTGTGTAGTCTATCTTTAAAAGTTATTTTCATTGGCCCCCTTCCTAGAGAGGCTCAGGGGTCATTGTGAAAGGGGGCATAAAGCGTGTATGAGACAGAGGTGACGGGGAAAGTGTGCCTCTGGGGCACATCTGGGCACCGCGCATAGGCGGTCTCTCTCTCTCTCTCTCACACACACACACACACTCTCTCTCTCTCTCTCTCACACACACTCTCTCTCTCTCTCTCTCTCTCAACCTCTCTCTCTCTCACACACACACACACACTCTCTCTCTCTCTCACACACACACACACACACTCTCTCTCTCTCTCTCTCTCACACACACACACACACTCTCTCTCTCTCTCTCTCACACACACACACACACTCTCTCTCTCTCTCACACACACACACACACACACTCTCTCTCTCTCTCACACACACACACACACACTCTCTCTCTCTCTCTCTCACACACACACACTCTCTCTCTCTCTCACACACACACACACACACACACACTCTCTCTCTCTCTCTCTCTCACACACACACACTCACTCACTCACTTTTTTTGTTTGTTTTGTTTTTCGAGACAGGGTTTCTCTGTGTAGCTTTGTGGACCAGGCTGGCCTCACACTCACAGAGATCCACCTGCCTCTGCCTTCGGAGTGCTGGGATTAAAGGCGTGTGCCTGGTTTTTTGTATATATTATTGTACTGTTGGTTTTGTATTGTTGGTTTTATGTCAACTTGACACAAGCCAAGTCATCTAAGAGAAGGGAGCCTTGATTAAGAAAACGCCTCCATAAGGTCAGGCTGTAGGCAAGCCTGAAAGTTATTTGTTTTGTTTTGCTTTGCTTAAAATTAGTGATCAATGGGTGAGGGCTCAGCCCATTGTGGGTGGAGCCATTCCTCGGCTGGTGGTCCTGGGTTCTATAAGAAAGCAGGCCAAGCAATCCATGTAGAGCAAGTCAGTAAGCAGCACCCCTCCATGGCCTCTGCATCAGCTCCTGCCTCCAGGTTCCTGGCCTGTTTGAGTTCCTGTCCTGACTCCTTCAATGGTGGATAAGTGATGTAGAAGTGTGAGCCAAATAAACCGCTTCCTCCCCAAGTTACTTTCGGTCATGGTGTTTCATTTCAGCTATAGTAGGCCTAACTAAGACAATTATCATTTAATATTTCATGTTTAAAAAGTTTTCCATAATTCAAAGGCATCTCACTGTCCATCATTCTAGGAATTTATCTTAAAGGTACTCCCACAAGCAAAATATATTTCTTCTATAACCACAGATTAGACAATTTTAGCAAATGATTTTTTTTTACTGTGGAAATGATTATGAATATTTTAATACGTTCCCTTTTAATTGATTTTTTAAGTTCATTTATGGACTAATTTCATGTACGAGATTTCAGGGGCCTCCTCCGTGAGGTCAGCCTGTGCTACACAATGGACCCCGATACGTACAAAAGTACAAAGATGGAACTATTTCCTTATAAAGAGATGTATGTGTAAGTAGAAATGATTGTTATATAGAAGTAACTACATAGTTACTAGAAAAAAATACAATATGGAAGATCTACTTTACTTTTTGTACTGAAAAAGTGAGTAAGCAGTGTATTTTAATTTTACTACCTAGACAGACAAGAATGGGTGTTACTATTTAGTAGACACCTAGTACTCAGCACTATTGTGGGCACAGTTTGGGAATGCACAGGATGGCTAAAAACAGTGTCTCGCCTGGACATAATGCTTAGAGGGGCCAAGAGACAATATAAAGCAGGCAGTGTTCAGTTAGCGCCAGGAAGCTAAAAGATGTGATTTCATATTTAATCTCATTTCCATGAAATCTAATTTTCATCGATGATGCTACATAAATAAAAGTGCTTGACTATAAATAACCACTTGAAGATGTTTCTATGAAACTCTGCCTCATTCCTCCCTGTAGAACCAAGAGCCCAGAAAAATGAGCTTTTGGTTTTCATGCATTCGTTCTGAAAACATCTCTTAAAATACATGAAATGTTTAACATCTGTAACACATGCCTTATAGGATACTGGAAGCCCACTGCCCAAGCGTATGTATGCCCCAGACAAAGGGAGGACATTAAGGTGGTGTAGATGCATATTACAGGGCATTTTAGCAATGGCGAATGACACTGTGGCCACACAATATGGAGCCTCTACTTTTGAACTGTTTTGCACAATGTTTTTTAAATCACTACCTAAATGGACAAAAGTGACTCAGTTCCCATTTAGTGAGCACTGACTGAGCGAGCACCACACACGGCTGGAGGCCCACACCAGGTTTGAGGATGCATAGGCTGGCAAGAAGCATCCCCTCTAACCTTGGATATCATGCTTAGAGGGCTGAGAAATGTGAAGTCCATCCAAGTGCTCAGAGCTCTGAGAATGGAAAACGCAAATATTACCACTTCAGCCCCAAACCACACTGCCTTTTCCTCCCGCCAGAAGCCTACCTTCCTCCTTATTTCACTTCTCAGTAAATATCACCACCATCTACCTAGCTACTCAGCATCGCACCCCTCCTGAGTTCAGTTCAGAAACAGTTCCCACTTGCAGAGGGCCGGATAAGTGCAAACATAGCACCTACTAAAAGGATGCTAGGGAAACAAGCCACTAGGTCCTTGAGCACCGGACACCGTTGGTTTGTACAGTGAAAGTATTGATAGCAGGACAGACATCAGAGGGCAGCTCATGGAGACAGAAAGCACAGATGCCCTTGAACAAGGGGAAACACAAGCTCCGCCATCAAGAAGTCTAAGGCAGCTCGCTCTGGAGCTCCTAGCCCCTCAGCCCTTCTCCTGGATTCTTGTCCTCTCTAAACCTCTCCCACAGCTTCCTATGACCCAAAAGTTCATTGCTTTATTTTGACTACAGGAAAAGTAAGAAAATGTAAACATACAGAAAACAGAGCATAATACAGTGAACTCTATTGGCTATGAAAATTATGGGAAACCTTCTAAGTAGTCTCTACACTAGTTTCTTTTAAAGCCACCTCTTAAAGAGTTGGAAGCTATTGTCTATGTTAATCTCACCAGAGTGGGCAGCATGTTCTTAACAGTAAGCCCCAGCCAGGTCATCATTTTCCTCAAGCCTGGTTCTTGGGAGGATGATGTTTTTTCTGACTTCCATCATTTCCTAGAATTGTGCACCAGGCTCTTCATGATCTGACCTCCACCTTCCTTTCCAGCCTTTGGTTTTGAGATTTAAATTTTCCTTTTCCCTAAATTCTATTCTCTCTGTCACATTTCCTTCAAATGCATTATTGGTTTGACCTTCACCATAAACCTGAAATAAATACTGCTTTCTAATTTTTTAAAATTTCATTTTACATTCCAACCAAATTCTCCTCCCCCCCACCAATTTTTTTAATTATATTTATTTATGTGCATCTGTGTGCATGTATGTTTGGTATAAAAGTGACTCCATGAGATCCTACATTCAAAACAGCTGGACAAAACAGCCCTACAGACTACAGCCAGGATATCTGAATGTTCTTCGAATCCCCCATGACAGCGCCCCTTACCAGCAGGAAGTAGTTTGGAAAGAACGTTAATTATATTTATTTATGTGCATCTGTGTGCATGTATGTTTGGTATAAAAGTGACTCCATGAGACCACACTGGTCCACCCTCAGCTCCCATCATTACAGGTAAGTCTGTCATTTCTGTTTCAGAAGAGGTATCCAAAATCTCATCTGACATATGCCTTTTATGGCTACAGGTATTTAAGAACTAACAGTGTTGCTGAAGGGTTCTGATCTCAGTTGACAGTGGGCAGGCTAGAACATTTAGCAGCTTTGGGTTTCAGTTTCCTCATTTAGTACATACATACAAGCCTCATTATTTGACAGTTTCCCTGGACTCCAAGCCATGTTTCAAGATTAGTCAATATATAAAGTCCCACTTTAAAAGGAAAGGTATGGTAATGGTCATACCTTTGTTATTTTTAATGGTGGAATTATTTAGTTTGCCACCAGCACATATGGACAACAGGTTCAAATCGGTTTATTAAGATAAGGAGCACCAGAAGTTCATCCAGTACTATGCCCTTGCTACACTCAGAAGTAAAGAAAATAGGGCTATTTTCATGGAAGCACATTAGAACCCACATCTGGTTTCCAGCCCAGACTTTGTCCTTTGATAGAACTAAAGGATCTTCCTAGCTCTTGAATTTCTTCTGCCCTACCACAGAAGGAATGGTGTTAGATGATAAATTCCTGTTCATTTAAAACAGGACTTGTCTTTTGTCTGTATTCTTCAGGTAATCACACAGAGTAAGCCACAGAAATAGGGAAATCAAGCATGAAAAGAAAAATCCCCCACTGAGCTCCATTTATTACTACTTAGGAATCTGGCTAGAGCAAAGGGAGGCAGCTTTGTGGATAGCTGATGCTGACTATCCTATCACACTGGGATGAGTCTGGTTAAATGAGATACTGTGATTAGTTGTGGTTGCTTCGAAACAGGTCTTGCCAGACTGGCCTCAAACATTCTTCCTCCTTCTAGAGCACGTTTTCTACCACACATGCCTCTAATTAAGTAAGATTTTAATAGAGACTTCTTGATTCAGACTCATCGGAGGAACAAAGTTAATCATTAATACCAAAGAAAATTATTTTAAGGAGAAGCTAAAAAAAAAAAAAAAAAAAAAAAAGCTGAAGTTTTCCAAAACAAGACATGGTTAATAAGCAAGTTTGAGGCCAGCCTCAAGGAGCAAAGAGTAAGTACTGTGCTGCTAAGGTCTAGTAAACAATGCTAATTGGCATAAACAAGTCCCACACAGCTGATGTTTAAGAAGCCTTTCCTAGGGCTGGAGAGATGGCTGCGCTCCATCCTGAGGACACACAGAGAGCCCCCTCCCCCTATGTGTTTTCTGACCACCACCTATGTAGCATTTGAGCCTATAAAATGTAACACAAAATATTTAAACTTGTAAGATGAAATATTTCAAGGGACGTCCAGGATCTGTGTACAGCAGGTATATGCCCCACGCCTCAGCTAAATTCCAGACAGTGACACTGTGAACCTTGACTTACACAGTCCATCCACCAGTGCTAATGCCTAATGGGAGATACTTTATGAAACAAGAATAGAACTCTCTGGTAATGAATTCTCAATCCTATTTTTGAATTCTGTCCCTCCCCCATGGATAGCCCATCATTCCAGCTTTAACCTAGATATCACACCCAACACACACAGAAAGACGCACCTGAGCCACATACTTCTGTAGCCAATATAAATATAATGTGTAATATCTCCATGACATAAATGGACACACACATATATGCAGCCTAAAAGAATGGTTTCTTTATCAGTAAAATAACATCCATCTATGTATGCATTTGTACAAAATTTAGAATCCACAAGAGAGAAAACGTGTGGTATTTGTCTGATCTCATTCATTTGCCTGTAACCCCAGCATTTGGGAAGTGAGGGAGAAAGAGGAGTTCAAGGCCAGCCTGAGTTAGATGAAATTCTGTCTCAAAACAAAACAGAAAAAGAAAAAGAAAGAGGCATGTTCTTCTATGTAGTACAGTTGGACACGGTTTCCGGTTAATTACCAAATGGAGACTGACTTGCGGGCAGTTGCTGGAAGCCAGGTCCTTTATGGACTTTGTTTCCTATCACTTCCTTAAGAAATTTTTACCTGCTTATCAACCCCAACAGAAACAGACTGCAAATTCAGTGGGAAGAAAGCTCCACCTACCCTTCCTCATGCTGCTTCTAAGTGTCACAGCTCCCACACAGCTCTGTAGACACAGAACACCTTCCGGTCCAGCTGAACTCCTGGCCCAGGGTGAGTCACTGTCCTCACAGGACTCCCTAACATCTGATCTCCCTCCAAAATTGAAATTCAGGAAGTCAGACTGACTCCTAAAGCGCTCAGGTGGAACTGTACCACCACTGACTTCCTAGCCTTCTCCATGATCCTACTACAGACCTGTCTGTAGTGGCAAAAAATGTTCCGGGGTCATTACTCACTGGGGTTTTCTCTTCTACCAGAGATGAGAGGGTAGAGTCCGTCCTTTAAACCGATGCTGGCACTGGCCTCTAGCCAAACACCTTCATTCTGGACCTACGATGGCTGCCCCATTTTGCCAAAACCCTGAGTCAGTCACACGTGTGCCTATTTGCATATCTCAGGCAGACAGAAGCTCCCAGAATTTCACGTGACTTACTGTGACTACTTTGTGTCATTACATTTCTTCCTTATGTGTGATGTAGCATAAGATATAAAAACAGTAAAAAAAACAAAAGCCAGTTTCTTCTTCTTAATATAGGTAATCTTAGGAGTTTCATGGTGCAATGACAATGTAGCTTTTTTAGCATCCGATTTCCAAAGTATGAAATTCTGGAAAGCCTTTGAAAGTTTTCTAGATGTGATTTAGTTACAATTTCCACAATCACCATTCTCAAAACCTCAACATATCTTTATATGTTGAAAACAGTCCCATCTATGGGCGCCTTCTCTCCTTGCCATCCTTCCTTTTTGGGGGAGGAGGAAAGTGGGGGAAGGGGAAGGTGGGGGTGCTTCCCCAGGGCACACAGAGTAACACCTGCTTGATTTTCCTAGCATATCCTAACCAGTGATGTCAACTCACACAGCCACTTAACGTGGGAGGCACCATCACTGTCCACATCTGAGGAATGACAAGCTCCACTCAGAAATCTAGCAGTGAGACGGGCAATGTGGATCAAGAACCTCTTAGCCACTAAGCTGTAGTGTGACTGGATGGGATCTCAGGCTACTTAGCAATTAGGAACTGATCTTTTCCCTCCCCGAAGGCAATGGATTTCATTCCCCATGAGTCATTCTACGGGAATGAACGGAAAGACTGAGCGCCTTTCCCCACATCAACTCTCCCTTCTCACCGGCCCTCAAACACTGACCATCAACAAGCCTTGGGGTCACCTGATGCCCTGAGTGAGTGTTCGCCCTGGTCCTGGGTGACTTAAAAGAAGGGCATTTCCTGGAAATGTGGGGGTTGGACATGTCATTGTAGTGAAGTGTTCAGAGCTCGAGTCATTGTTGCCTAGTTACTGGCTTGTGTTTGGCGTGGAAAAGCAGCTCAGCCCAGGTACAGTTGAATGTGGGCTGATTATTTACTCAATGTGACCTTCTCCCAGCTCACTGTTGGTTTACTGCTTAACCCTCACACTCTTTACCCTTTACTCGATGGTGGTGGAGGTCTCTCCAGCCATTCCTTTTAAGTCAAGAGAGTTCAAAAGGCATATGCCATACAGACAACGCACCATCCCTTCAGTACAGGGCTCTTGCTCACCCAAGGACAGTGGAATTTATGAGGCAGGAAGTTACTTGTTTGTCAACGCTTTGCAAGTGAGTTTCTCTCTTATGAGCTCAGTTAATGTAACACACTCCCAAGCAGCACTGACTCATTGCTTCTGACCTTATAATCAAAAAAAAAAAAAAAGGGTTTTGGTTTGTTTTTAAGAAGATCGACTCGTTTGGTGGAATATACTCCAGACCTGTGAAACTATTTCATTTTTTTTTTTCTTCGTATGTCAAGAATTGTGGGCTACAATCTAGGCAGCTTCAGAACTGGAAGAATTCACCCTCAAATCCCACCTGGATAAAGTCATTTTACTATTTTTCTTCTTCAACTTCGGAATAGTGTATGCAAAAATCAAAACTGACATGGTGTTAGCTGGGGACATGGTAGAGTTCATGTCTAACACACAAAGCTCTGGGATGAATCTTCAGCCCACCCACCCCCCCAAATACTGAGCTGGAATTCCATATATCCAACAATATTAGCTTTTTTATTTCATATTTTTTTATTCTTTGAGAATTTCACACATAAATACCATAAAATATGATCACATCTATTCTGCCATATTTTTTGGATTCCTGATTTTCCTGGTTATTTCTATACATTAAATATTCAAAGGAAACAAGCTGTTATTTTTTTTTTTTTTTTGAGCTGAAAACAGGCTCGTATGTATCAGACACATGAATTTTTTTCCCTTCTATTTTTATGTTTCTGTTTTGAGTATTCTGGCTTGTTTCATTTCAGTGAATATGTCTACTACAAATACAACAAGGTAACGGTAAGCTTCATTTTGTGGGAAAGTACTATATCCTAAATTTATTTAGCATTTTTAGATGGATGAAAAGATAATTTTAGAAACTTTTCTTTTTTCTTCTTACCATATAATATTCATGCCAATACTGTGTTTTTGGTATGCCTTATAGCCATAGGTACTGATAAGTACTAATAAGGACGATATGAATCTTTATTTTTGACAGTTATACAAATATACTTTTTTCCTTAATTTTGTTTATTTTATTTACTTTTTTTTTTCTTGTTAAACGGGATTTCTCTGTGTAACAGTCATAGCCATCCTGGAACTTGCTCGGTAGATCAGGCTGGTCTCCAACACAAAGAGATCCACCTGCCTCTGCCTCCAGAGTGCTGAGATTAGAGATGTATGCTACTACCGCCTTACTCTTCATTTATTTTTAATTTAAAATATTAATCAGATAAATCTCCCTCCAACACCTCCCATATCTCCTCCCTCTCTTTTTATATTTTTAATACTTCCACATACACATGTATATAAATACATATGTAAATACAGACTACATAACTTGTTTATCATGGCTAGTATGCATGTTTTAAGTCTGACCATCTAAACATCATGTGAAATTTTTATCATCTCCAAAAAATTATCTCAAAAGACTTATTTAAAAGAAAAATTCAACAAAAATTCAGAGAATAATTAAGAAAAAGGTAGTGCCATCATCCAAACTGGCTGTGTTTTTAATTACTGGAAAGATAAAGAGTATGAATTATTTCCCAAATATTTTAAAGTCCTTAACCATGTATAAAAGCAAGTTTTCTTTAAATAGGGTTCACAGTTGATAGGTGGATTCCTTGCCACCTTAAAAATAATGTTTAGGCTCATGTATTATTGAAAATTCAGAGGTCTTCAGACTAAGTGTGGACCTTGAGAAACGAGTCTGCCTGCAGACACCTAAGAATTTAAACCCATGAATGGGTTGGTACCTGTTTCATAAAAACTCTAAAAGAATTTCATTCCTCTGGCTGACTAAGGATCCCAGATGATCACTTGTACACGTGCCCTGGTTAGGACAGTAAGCAGTGTATTGTGTGTGCACCCTGAGAACTAAATGACCACTGATTGTCTCATATTTTGAAAAGGTATGTAACCTTCATTTAGGCATCTGCCCATCATGGCCAGGTGAACCAGGCAGCCTTTGCCCCGTTTCAGGGAGCCCGCAGAATAGTTGAGAAACTATCCCTATCACACAGGAAGATAACTGGGTAAAAAGTTCAGGGCTATAGTATCACAAAGTCAAGGAAGCAACCTTGTCTGGAAAGTTCAGGGAAGGCTTCTGGGAAGAATGGCTTTCTCAACTCAGATCTGAAGGATGAAGAGGAGTCATGTCAGCTAGAGTGGGATCGTCTGAGACAAAAAGGTTGGAATGTGCAAAGGAGGGGTGGATATGTTTACCAGCAGCAGGCAAGTGAGCTTGGCTGTAATGAGTAAGTCTGGACCTTAGGTAGTCCAGAAAGGCCAGGATAACACATTTGGATTTTGCCCAAAGAATAATGGGATCTGGGGGTGATGTGCTCCATTTTGTATTTTTCAAAAAATCCCAAATATGCTTCTGGACACTCAGTGGCAAGCAATTAGAACACTGTCACACTAAAGAATGAACGTATAAACATCTATGCTATCCAGTTACCTGAGGTACCAGTGTGATGTCACCGTGTGTGTGGCTCAGGAGAGGTTGCTGGCTAATGGTTCATCTGGTAAATAAGGAAGACTTGAATTCAAATTCTACCCTCTCATATTCTAGCAAATCGATTAACACTGGAGAAAGTGCCGTAACTCTCTATGTCTGAAGTGGAACCAATGGGTTGGCGTGAAAACTATGAGGTAGTTTTACACATGTAAAGGCCTGGGGATGGTGGCTGCCACAATGTCACTCATTGTCCATTATCATCCTCAGAAGGAGCAACAGCTGAATACCATTTGATGTCACCCGCTTTGATTGATCTCCATTGTCAACATTTTGAACTGCCTTGGAAACAAGATTCTAAGGATGGAAGACCCACTCTGAGGGCCCCACCACGTGAACTGGGGTCCCCAGACTGAATAAAAAGGAAAAAGTCGGCTGGGCGTCAATAGTGTGTGTGTGTCTGACTGTCTGTCTGCCTGCCTGCCTGCCAGCCTTCCTGCCTCCCTCCCTTCCTCCCTCCTTCTCTCTCTCTCCCTCCCTCCCTCCTTCCCTCCAGTCTGCAGACACAATGACCAGCCACCTCCTGTCCCTGTGCCTGCACCTTCCCTGGGCTATCCCCAAACCAAAATAAACTCTTTCATTAATGAGCTTCTTGTGTGGCATCTGCTATCAGCAACAAGAAAAGCAGCCAATAGCCTGCAAAAACATGCTAATGAATGCCAAGCATTCAAAACCATTGCTCTTGACTACAGAAGACAGAAGTTCTTCCATTGATTTTGCCAAAAGGCTGAGAAACCATAAAAGGTACAGATTCTCGGGGTTATGAATGCAGTTTAGTGGTAGAGTAATGCTTAGCATGTATGGGGCCTGATGTTCAACCCTCAGCATAAATAAACTTTTAAGAAGGTAACTTTTCTGTTGGTTTTAGCCTTTATTTTTGCATTTTGTTTATGGGTACCCTCTGCCTGTATATATATTTGTGCACCAGGTTCATGCAGTGTCTGTGGAGGTCAGAAGAGGACATGGATGGAACTGTAATTACAGATGGTTGGGAGCCACCATGTGGATGCAGGGAATCAAACCCGAATCCTCGGGAAGAGCAGCCTGTGTTCTCTTAAGCTGTCTCTCTGGCCCTCAAACTCTTTACAACGATCTTAATTCCTTTCGGAGGAGCAGCTTAAAAAGCATGTTTATTGACTTCCTGTTTCATAATTTAAAAATGTTAAACAGGATACTAACGAAACATGGACTACGCAACAATTGTTTTTCAGGCTTTGAGCCTTACAGTGGATCAAGGCAAAAGTCACCGCCTTGAAGATGGGTGTGCGCAGAGTCCAGAGGCCAGAATGTGAAGTGTCTAGAAGTATCTATGTGTTTGCAGATAAAGAAGCTTTGGGATCAAAGCAAAACTAGGAAGTCAGGTTATTTAATGAAGTTCCAAGGCGAGGCTACCAGTCAAGTTATAGAAAACTAGAGAAAGTTATAAGCCCAATTCGAACACTGCTGATCGAACAATCAGGTGTAGACATCACTGTGCTAAAACGATCCAACCCCTGGGCAGATGGATGCTTTTCTCTTCATTTCTCAGGTGTAAATGCTAATTCACTATTCAGGAATCTGTAAGGCGGCATATTCTAAATAAGAGCTTACAGAGTTCAGGTACCTGAATATCTATCGACATCAGTCCCTCAGCAGAGCTACACCAGGCCATCACCGCAGTTATCCCAAGCCATCACCGCAGTTACACTGGGACTTCCTGACTCCCAAGTTCACATTGATCTTTCTAAAAATTCAGGGTTCCCCTTTCAACACTTTAGGGGTTCCACACACTCCAGAGACTTCCTAGGGCACGGGTAGAATACACTGTAGATTTCTTAGACAGCAAAGGTAAGTCAAACAAAAGCAAATGATTGCTCCTGGGCTGTAAACAAGTCAGTCAGTCCATAATTAAAAGTGTGTAATACAGTATTTGCCATTAGTAATATTATCAGCTCTTTATACAGATTATTATCAGATTATTTTAACAACACAGCTAGCTAAACATGACACTTTCTGTCCAGTCAAACAGGGTGTGTGTGTGCGTGTAAACATGCCAGAATTATGTATCCATCCCAAAGAACACTGTCGCACTGAAACAAGACAGTGTCACTGTATCTGGAGACGCCCTTCTTTGGAAGTCGATTTGCCAAGGAGAACTTCACATAGGAGTAAGGTAAGTTCTAGGACTCGAGTCAGTAAAGAACTGTTGCCAAGCAGAGAGTGCCGAAGGAAACGGAGCTGGTGGAATGCAGAGCAGGGATTGTTGACCACCAAGGCAGTGACACTGGGTATGAGGAGTGCCAAAGCTAATGCCACACATGGGCCTCTGTGTGCCCTCCTCCATAAATTCAGGCAGTGAGCACACAAACTTGACCAGGTCCTTAGAAGATTTGTTTTTTAAGTGGGAGGAATTCATATTAAGAGAATAGCACTACTGAGCATGTGTACCTGGTAAATGAATGAATCGGATCAATGTAAAGAGCCCCTCGACAGTTTGCTCCTAAAATCTTACAAATTACTGCAATTTGGGTTCTCAGCTCTTCTGTTTCTATTGGGGGAAAAAAATCAAACTCAGCGAAAGAGACGGTCTGAGATCTTTACTCTTAGGTTTACCACGTTCCTGCAGCTCTCAACACAAGAGCGTGAGCAACAGTCAAGGCCAGGTGGCCATTAAGGCACCATCAGTTCTCACTTTGATGGAAATGTTGAAAAGCCAAGAGCACCTCATACTCAGCCCTACACAGAGAAACAAACTTGCCCATCTCACCTCCATCCCCGCACTCAGAGCAGGAGATATTCGAGGGACAAATCCTCTAAGATGGGGAGATGGCTGAAATACAGCCCCGGGAAAGCACTCCATGCCTTGACCCTGATGGAAAGGATCTGAAAGTCACCGGCGGCAGGAGAAGCATCTTGGGATTAAACAACTCAGAAGCCTATTTCTATGTGACCTAAAGCTCTTGTGGTTAAAACACACTTTACTGTAAACTAGGTGGCAGGTGAGCTTTCTGAACGTCTCTGTAATCATTAGAGGAAAAACAAATCTCAGCTTTTAAAAAGGGGCCTGTGTGTGCTGGCTAGGTTTCACATCAAATTGACACAAGCCTGGTGTGACTGGCCTGTGGGCAAACCTGAGGTGCATGTTTTAAAAGTGATGACTGATGTGGGCAGTGCCACCTGGGCTGGTGGTCCTGGATTCTATAACCGAACAGGCTGAGCAAGCCACGGGGAGCAAACAGGTACACAGCACTCCTGTATAGCTCCTGCCTCCAGGTTCCCACCCTGTTTGAGTTCCTGCCCTGACTTCCTTCAGCAATGGAGGCTGACCTGAGAGCTGTAAACTGAAATACATCCAACTAAGACTGGGAGAGTCTTCCCGCAGACACCCCCAAACTGTATATGGACACCATGACTACTTCAGAGTCGGGTAAGCCCACATCGCAGTATAGCCATCTTTCCCATTTTAGGTTTTGTTTTTTGTTTCCCTTGTGGTAAAATGCTGTTAATCTATTTAACTACAACATATTGACTGAACATATTTCTTTTTACATTCAGTACACATGGATGGTGTAAGGTGTGCATTGACCAAATGAGGCTAGCCAGAATCCCTGTCACCTTCTCTCTGTGTGTCTGTCTGTCTGTGTGTCTCTGTGTGTCTCACTCTGTGTAGGTGTGTGTGTGTGTGTGTTTTCACAAACACCCCAACCCTTTCCTAGTTACTTTGAAACAGTGTTGATGGTAAACATTGCTGAGGATGTGAATATGTAAATGACTGAGGAAGATCATTTTCATTTCAGTCCATGTGGCACACTGCTATAGAATGCAGTCACTGCTATAGAATGCAGTCACTGCCATAGAATGCAGTCACTGCTATAGAATGCAGTCACTGCTATAGAATGCAGTCACTGCTATAGAATGCAGTCACTGCTATAGAATGCAGTCACGGAGTGTTCACTTGCAGATCACGGGTACAATGGGCAGTGTTCTGCAGTGGGAATGCCATCCGGAATTAACCCCGCCCATTCCTTAACGAAGCCTTCTGGGCCCCTTTGTATTTGCTCTACCCTACTCTTCGGTTTTTTTTTTTTTTTTTTTTTTTCTCTGTTAGTGTAGTTCTCTAAAAGCAACTATTCAGTCAGTCGGTAGACGAGATTATTTATTTCCTTTCTGAGAGGCTGTAAGCGCCATGAGGGAAAAGCCACTGTTAGGCTTTTAACTGCCTTTTAGATGCAAGGCCTGGCAGAGTTGACGGTTCTATGTAAATATTTGTTCACTGACTCATGCTAAGAGTTAAAAAATGGGCTTGGCAAGGCCATCACCAGCTGGAGTTGGCCACCTAGAGAGACCCTGTTGCAATAAAACAAGGAAAAGGAGTCCGTTCACTGAGGTCAGAGTAGAAAGGGGGAGAACGGTTTACTATTCAGGAGAGTGACACTGCCAGACGCCAACGCTCAGAGGCGGAGTGTAGGGATGCGACCTTTGGTGGGGATGCATCAAAGAGGCAGAGCTGGACATGGTGGTACACACCCTTAATCCCAGCACTCAGACCTGAGTTCAAGGCCAGCCTGGCCTACACAGTGAAGTGAGGGAGGATTCCCTAGTAAGACCTTGATTTACACGGGGGTGGGGGGTGGAGGGGGCTAGACTCTGCTCCAAATGGTATGACAGACGTTTAAGATCCCCCATGGAAGGCAGAAAGGGGATGGGATGGGGGTTGGAGGGGGGAGACAGGGGAGGACAGGATTGACATGTAAAACAAGCTTGGTTCTAATTTAAATTTTAAAAAATGAAAAAGAAAAACGGGAAGAGGAGAAAGGAGGAGCCATGAAATAGATAGGGGTATGACCAGGGTAAAACTGTATAAAGAACTCAGTGTTTTCTAATTATAGACTCTGAAGTTTAAAATCTCTTCAAAGGCCACCCTGTAACATCCCTCTGCAATACAGACTGTGTCTGAACCATCCCAAGGACAGGAGGCCACCCATCTCTCCATTTTTAAAGAAGTGATTGCCAGGCCAGCCTTACAAGGCCACCCATCTCTCCATTTTTAAAGAAGTGATTGCCAGGCCAGCCTTACAGCCCTGCATTCCATAGTGTGTGCATTCCTGGTTTTCTCCTCCAGGACACAAGGTCATCTCATCATTGCTACATTCAAACTTCTAAAATAGAGGGGGGAAATAGACTAAAAATACCCCATGTTGTAACAGTGCAAAGAAAACTACTATTAATTTTAACAAATAACTGTAAGTCTTCATAAAGAAAGAAATAAAACCCTTTGTAGTTCAACATTAGGACTGAAAAGGTATTTAACCTAACTGGTGAGCAAAGAAATTCAAATTTTAAAAATCACAATTTTAAACAAAAACAATTATCAAATTGCTATTCAGCTATAAGTCCTGGATTTTACAAATATAAACAAAATTTACCTGAACATATTAACCAGGACATTGTTAATAACAATGAAAATCTATAAATGTGTAAATAGCTAAGTAATAGCCAATGTGTAAATAGTTAAGAAACTGCTTAAGTAGGGGTAAATACAACGGAATAATTAAATACTCCTTTACTATGTATCATTGCAAGGAGGTAGGAGGTTCATGGTATATTCATGACCACACAACAGTGGTAGGTGTTTCTCTTACCCTGCTTTTTTCTTGTTTTAGATTTAGTTACTTTATTTTATGAGTTTGAATTACTGCCTGCATGTATGTATGTGTACCACTTGCATGCCTGGTGCCTGTGGTGACCGGAAGAGGACTTTGGATTCCCTGGAACTGGGAGGTTTTTTTTTTTTTTTTTTTTTTTTTTTATGAACTAGACGGTTATGAGCCATGATGTGTATGCTGGAAACTGAACCTGAGTCCTCTGTAAGAGCAACAAACGTTCTTTAACCAGCCCTCTATCCGGTTTGACTACAAAGAAAACAGATTTATAGATTATCTAAACTTCCCTCTTATTCAGGAACCAGATTTTCTTAAACAGAGGTTGCTATTATTATAATTAAAAATGAAAAGGCTCAGCACATAACTACCATAACAAGTCTCTATAAAAAGTTTATTATAATAAGCCTATCTAATTACCACCATAAACTGAGGATGGAAACAGATACACCTCCTTTTTCCCTGTGTACATTGTATATTAGGGGATGGGCGTTGGTGAAGAAACAAAATTACTCAGTGGTAGTTTTATTAAAAGTTTTCTTTTAAGCAAGATGTCACTTGTGGTCATACCACCAAGAAGCAAGGTGGTCCGCACCTCTGATTAAATATAGCTTAATTACATAGCGGATAGATTTAAAGTACAATTCACATATTTACTGTGATTGCTACTCTTACTTAAATAAAACTGAATCCCATCTTTGAAAACAGACGTAAAACTGGGGGCAGTGGCACTTGCCTGTAATCCTAGCACATGGAAGGAAGAGGCAGAAGGTTAAAGGCCAACCTCTGCTACATACTAAAGTTAAGGCCAGCCTGGGCTACCTAATCCCGCCTTTTAAAATCAAAACAGAAAAGAGAAATGAAGCTCTAAGTAAAAACGAATCAAGAGAAGGATTACTAAATATGAAGAGAGAAACAAACTGGGTCTGTGGGTGGAGCTCATTTAGCCAGTGGGTGGGGCTATGTGAAGGTCCCCTCTGCTCAGGTAGAGGAGACCTTTGGTGGGGGACAGAGTGAGGCCAGGGAATGTTACAGTAGAAACAAATGTTAAACCAGGGAGGTTGGGAACACCGAGGAAGGCAAGTAAAGGACAGCTGAGCTGGCCAGATAAGAGGAAAGGCTAAACGTGTAGCTATCATTCAAGTTACCTTGATCCCTGACAGCAGAGTTTGCCGGACTTCTCAGCAGCTTGTGTGCTTAGGGGCTGAAGGGCATGGATGCTCTAGCACTCACCTCATAAATATTCATGTGTGCTCACACACATTCGTGGATACTGCCATGGCAATCTCTCTTTGGAGTGCTGTTTACACTAACTTAACTGCTCCTTTGCTAAACAAAGGTCTGGTAAACCAGCTCTTGACTGAGTTCGGTCCTTCAAGAAGATAAGAGCTGGAGTCCCAGTCCCAACCAACTGTATCTGCTACATCGACTTAGTTGGCAATCTATTTCCTGTAGTTACCCACACCCCATCAGAGTCCCAGCCCTGTTCTGTTGCTTATCCTTGTGAGGAGGGTTCGGAGATGTTTCTTGCTCTGGCCTTCTCAGTACTGACAGCAGTTTGCTTCTTTTGAAGAAACTGTTTTGGTTTGGTTTTTGTTCTTGTAGCCTGTCTTGTAAATGACAGAGTTAACATGGCTTTAACAGCATCCATCTTAGACATCTATGCCCTTCGAGGCTCCAACATCTCATCAAAGGGATCCCAGAACAAACTGTATCACGGCAGATGTGTAGAAACTTAGTCACACAGAAGACTCTTGCACATCCTAAGTTCTGGAGCAGTGAGGTGTGTGAGCAAACAAAATGCAAGTGAAGAAATTAAGCTCTCGGGACCTCAGAGTTATTTTCTGTCCACGTGGAACTAAGAATTCAAATACCAGGAATAATGGGGGGGGGGGACAGAAGAGAGTTAAGGGCAAATGAAGTTTTTGCAACTGAATCTTGAGTAAGATAAAAAGACAGAATAACACACTCAGGAGCCGGGGGCTATGAACATGACAGGTAGGCAGGCTCATCAGGATGTGAAGGGGATCTGCTGGTGGAGCTGAGGAACCCGGCAGTTCCAATGGGCTGTCACAAAAATGTTCCCAGGTGATTAGTACACACACACACAGGCACCACTCCTTAGATCTGAGAAGGGCCAGGGAAAGGAGGAAGGGTTCTGACTGTTATTTAACTGCAATCTCTCCTCAGTAAGCCAATTAAAAGAGCACAATTAAAACTGGAAAGCAGAGAGGAGCTGTTTTCTCTAGAATTCTGTCTGACAGCATAAGAGAGACCCACCAAGGATGTGTGTAGTGAGATAGTCCTTCTGTGGCACTGACCACGCCCATTGGGTGGTGGAGCCATGGGCGGAAGTGACCTGTGGAAGGAGGTCGGAGGGGGCCAAGAAAGGCTCTCTCTTTCTGGCGTGACTCGGACAGGAGAGGATCGGGTTGAATTTCCTGGTGTTCATCTGTCTAGGTTGTAAGTTATTTCTCCCTGAATAAACATCTATTCGGCCTATTTGTTTATCCTGATCCTTATTTACCGCAATAGATGTGCTGTTTACTGTGACAGCCATAAGCTACACTGGGCTACTTAAGTTTAAATTAACTGGAACTTAATTCATGTCTTTGGTCCTACTGGTCATAAGTGCCCAATGGTCACTATGGCGACTGGAATGGACAGCACAGAACTATGGAACCCTCATCACTGCAAAGGTCTGGGCAGACCTGCTGCTTGGAGTGATGGAAGGAAGCACATTGTGCCCATGAAGACACACAGCCCTGGAGTCTAGAAACATGTTAAGGGAACTCCAAGAAATTCGCAGAAATGACGCATTCCCCACGAGAATTAGTCTATCTTGAAAGTCCTGTTTCTCATACTGCTGATCCTCCAACAAGCTTCTTCAGCAACTGGATATCACACTGCAAAAGCATACAGGTGCTGTTGTGGAAGATGGACATGAGAATATTTATTACATGACCATGTATTTGGCAATGGGATACATTTTAGATTTTAGACACAACATCAAAAGCATACACAATTAAAGAAAATAGTGGGCAGGCTGGATTTAATTAACTTCTGCCTCAAAAACAACTAAGAGAATTAGGACAATTCACAGTCTAGGGGAACTCTTTTTTCTTTCAAAACACATAACTAGCAGAGGACTTAAACCCTCAAAACAGAAGCTGGAGACACAGCTAAATGGTTAAGGGCACTTTTGCTACTGCAGAAGATCTAGATGCATTTCCCAGCACCTACATGGTGGTTTATAACCACAGGTAACTCAAGTTCTGGGGGATCCAATTCCCTCTTCTGACCTCCACTGGCACCACGCACACACATGGTACATATCTATACAGACAAAACATTCACATATAAAATAAAGTCTAATGTTAAAAAAAAATAACAGTACTACTACTAGAAAACAAAGCCCGGTACAGCATAACAGAACCACGCTGGGTGTGGTGGTGCAAAGCTGTTATCTCGGTGTGCAGAAGGCTGAAACACAAGGGTGTATGCAGTGCTGTGCTCAGCCTGGCCTATGCAGCAAGACTTTGCCTAAGGACCAAAACCAACCACCAAACAACAACGGGAAAGATATTTCATCAGGGAACACAAGCAGATGGCACACAACCAGTAACATACAGCTCAATATTGTATGTTATTGGGGGTTCCATTTAAAACAACCAAACACTGATGCAGTCATTAGCTAAAGTCTAAAGCCAACATCACTGAACTCTGGGAAGGATGAGAAGCTCCTGGCTCTCTCATACATTGATGCTGAAAGCACAAAGCTATTATGTCCTCATTGGGTGACATTTTTGGCTCATTCTTACAAAGCTAAATGCATTTGTCATGTTGGACAACCCAACAGAATTCCTTGGCATTAGAGTTCAGTTCTAGATGCCTCTAGACTGTTGCCACGATGTGACCAGTCACCACTAAAACCAGGAGCCTAAGTAAAACCAATCTTCCCCCTTCCTTCCTTCCTCCTTCTTCAAGTTGGTAGTTTGTCACAGCAACTAGAGAAGAAACCATACTGCTCCTAAAATTAAAGTCTATAAAAGTGTTTAATGTATGTATTCAAGATTAACCATAAACTCAGCAATACTTACAAGTGTATTTTTTTTTTTTTTTTACAAAACCAAAACAATACTCTCATATTAAGGAAAACAGCCCCCAGTTACAACCTTGAAGAACAATGGTGCCAGGCATTGGTGGCATACACCTTTAGTCCCAGTACTTGGGAGGCAGAGACAGTTGGATCTCTGCGAGTTAGAGGCCAGCCTGGTCTACAAAGTGAGTTCCAGGACAGCCAGTACTGTTACAAAGTGAAACCCTGTCTCAGAAAACAAAACAAAACAAAACGAAAAGAACAATGGTAATTTACTCAAACACTATCAGATGCAAATTTCCCTTACAATCCAAAGCACTCATAGCTTCTAAACACACATAAATCACATTCATATTCATATTCAACATACATCTCACACAGGGAATGCGTTGGGTCTCAGTGGCAGGGCCTGTCTGTCTTAGTCCTGCTGAAGTGAGCAGCTTCAATCAGTAAACAGTGTAAGTGTAAGGGGGGGATTGGGGTGAACAGGATGGGGGTGAATAGGTAAGGGAGTTCCCAGAAACATTAACTGGATGAAACCAACCCTCAGAAAAATTGCTTTGTTTCCAAAACAGCAGGTGTGTTCTGGAAAGAACATCGTTTCTGTTTGTTTTGTTTTGTTTTAGTTTTCTGTCTGTCCGCTTGTGTGTGTGGGTGTGTGTAGGTATGTGTGTGTGGAATACCAGGTATAGAACCCAGGGCCTTGGGCACATGAGGCAGTGCTCTATGCTCTATTGCTGGGCTATACTCCCCAGCCTCTAGTAAAAACATCCCCACAAGGCTGGTGATCAGCTCAGGGGTCAAGGTGTTGCCAGGAGCCTGATGACCTGCCACTGATCCCAGAAATCAGGTCACAATGATCCTGGCAGGGATAAGGATGTTCAAGAGACACTGTGCCCCTCCCATTGGCTCTCAGACTATTGAAACAATGGTCTCTGAGAAACTGGAATTTCCTCGGGAACCTCATGCTGAGAGAAAGAAAGAAAAGCCAATGCAGGAACCTGGCTCCTGGAAAGAGAGTACCCAGTTCTGACCACTCTCCCGAGGACCTTAGGGGGGACCTGGACACTGGGACACAGCAGCAGCGACTGCAGCAAGTCTGCTTCTATAGGGATGCTCCTGTCTCCTACTTCAAGTCAAGACATAGAGCAGGGTCTGGGGGAGGCGGGTGGGGCTCGTTCGTTCTTTCTTCACTGTTACTCCAGTCTAACTGGTATACTGAGGGGGTAAAAAGGCTCAAACTCTGACCCTAACAACTCAGGCAACAGACCAATGGCTATACAAATCAGCAGCCAAGTAAGTGTGAGTACTTAAATCTGCTTCTGAGACAGCTAGATGCCCGTTTAAACATTTGCTATTTCAAATGACAAACTGCTTCTTTTTGTTTGTTTGTTTGTTTGTTTGTTTTTGGCTCCTTTTAGTATTGAAGGATCAATTGTGTCTTGCTAAGAGCAGGCACCCACATTTTAAAGCACCTCTTTATTCATAACCACTTCAGTTACATGTTCCCATGTCCCCATCCGTACAATGGTACAAACTCTTAGGTTTAACCACATCTTCAAAATTGACAACCTATATTCCTTCTAAACAGACAGTCCACATGCCTTGTCCTCGACCAGACAGCAACCTATCCACAGAAATAACAGCAATGTACCCAAAGCCTCTTCTCCGAAGTTTTCAGAATTCCATGCAAGCACTACACTATAATTTCAAATACAAACAATTCATCTCAAAAGACCTATCTTGTGGCTTCTAGGAACCACACTCATAGCAACAAATTACACACAGAACATGGTTGGATACCCTGAATGCCCTTTATAAAGTAGTAGCATTCACGGCATGGTGAATTTACTCTTTAGTCCTAGCCCACAGGACGGGAGACCATGGCAACTCAACCTCCAACAAGGCTGACCTGAAGACTGGACTCAGGGCCCACCTCTGATCTTCTGTTGCCATGACACCCTGGGCTAACAGCTCCTGTTGACAAGTGTGTCTATGGCAACTCACAGCTGACACCACACTTCTCTCCACTTCTGCTTCCAAACACAGTGTTGAGAAACGACGGGCAACCCTGAAGAGCTTGTATGAATGGCGTAGGCACACACCACGGTTCTATGAGTTAAATTATGTATGTATTAAAAGGGTGGGGCTGGGTATTTTCTCTTAAATTACAATATTTTGGAGGACAAATGATTTTGTTGCCGTTGTTGTTTTGAGACAGGATCTCTCTGTGTAGCTTTGGAGCCTGTCCTGGAACTCGCTCTGTAGACCAGGTTGACCACAAACTCACAGAGATACACCTGGCTCTGCCTTAGTGCTGGGATTAAGGCAGGCGCCACCACCATCACCCTGCTGACAAACGATTTGCTTTTGTTTTTGTTTTGATAAATAAATAATCTTTAAAGGGTAGTTTTTTTCTTTAAACTTCACATTGAAACAATTAAACGAGTCTTAGAAAACGAACATAGCTGACGGATAACTTCGGTGTGTACTCAACCCTTAGACAGAACACAAGCAGCACTTTGGAGAGGTAGGGCCTCTCTTTTATGGAAGAAAATGGGAGTTTACCAAGAACAGGCTTATTCAAAATTAAAGCATGAAAACTGAGATGGGGGTATGGGAAAAGGCCGTAGTGCATACCCTAGAGTGAGCATGAGACTCTCACGTGAGCCATCTCAAGTGCTATCATTTAGAAGATGAAATTCAAGTCTGGCATGGCATAGCAGTGCACACCTTTAATCTCAGCACTCTGAAAGCAAAGGCAGATGGTCTCTGTGAGTTTGAGACCAACCTTATCTCACTACATAGTGAGCTCTAGGACAGCCAGAGCTACACAGAGAAACCCTGCCTGGAAAACCAAAACAACCACAAAAAAGCTAATCTTTTATTAAATAAAAAAGTAAGTACATCTCACACAGCTGTTTCTATATCGTAGTCTGCAGTAAAGTTAATTATTTCTGTTACTAGGAAACATTCGAAGAAAAACAAGGTTCACACCCCTCTCTACCTAAAGGAATATCCAGATAGAGTACATTTACTGTCTCCATGGCAACTAGTATAATTGGGGTGCTGCAAGAGGAGGGTAATGAAGAGAAAAACAAGGTGATTGGGCTGAAAGGGAAAAACGAAGAATACAGCACACATCAACAAAAAGAGAAAATAGAAAGGGGGGTTTCCAAACAGAAGCTTGTGACATGCTGTGGCCACCTCTCACGCAGGCATCGAGCCACAGACCTTCTTAGACTCAAGACACTTAAAAGTACACACAGACCTTTCAAAAAAGGTAAGGCTAGCTGGACATAGTGGCTAATGCTCATAATCCCAGCATTCAGGAAGTAGAGATGGGGGATGAGAGTTCAAAGCTAGCCTGAGCTCAGAGAGGCCCTCTTTCAAAGAACCAACAACAATGGCAACTCTGGTTGTGGTGACTCACCTATGAAACCTAAGCATTTTGGAGGTGGAGGCCAGCCTGGGCTATACATAGACTCTGATGAAAACACCAAATACATAAAAGAATTGTGTCAAAATGACTCAAGACAACAGTACTCATGGGACACAGAGGGAAGGGGATGGGGCTTTTGAAGTGAGCAATTGGTTTCCACAGGGTTTCAGTCTTAATGCCTGCACAAGAGCAGGGTCACATGAAACACAGGAAAGAGACGAAAAGAGAGATTCAATCCTGGACAAAAGGCAGCCTCAGGCCAAGCTAGGCAGAGGTGACTGGGGACCGGTGGCCGGGAGAGGCTCTAGCCTGGCCCTGCATTTGCCATATGGTAGTAGAGGGCCAGAAAGGTCCAGGAGCTTTGGGAAAAGAACATCCATAGCCCAGGCAGTAAAGAAAAAAAAAAAGAGAGATTTCCCACTACACATACTGCATTGTAAATCCCTCCTCTGAAAATGCTGTACAATTACCACTACCCACCACATGCATTGCTAAACCCAATGGTGGCTGTGTTCTTGTCTTACCCAACTCCCTCACAACTTACAACACAGCTGATTACCCCACGCTCTCTTCAACAGTCAACTGCATCTGCAATGTGTGGTCCCTGGGCCGCCTCTCGCTGGTAACTCTATGTGTTCTCCACGTTGACCTTCTCACTTGGCTATGCCTCAGGAAATCCCTGTTTACAAAATCTGCCCATGTGACTCTTACAACCTTCATGCCACTCCTGTGTTGATAACTCTGGCCCAAATCTGGGCCCTAAAAGTAAGTCTCAGTCACAACAGACATCAATCTCCACTAATTACCAAAGAGTAATGTCCACTATACCACTCCCACCCACACACCCCCAACTCAAACTCACCTGCCATTTTCCATCTCCAACACCATCCCCTACCCTAATCCACATCACTTTCCCAGAGAGCACTCCTGTGGCTTCATAATGGAGTTCTTGCCACTCTCTGCCTGCAGCCACAAATATGTCAATCATTCCCTTACGTACTTCATGTTGCTTTCTTGTGGCATTTGAAATAATAATAAGCTTACTTCTTAGGGAAAATACAAGGCCTATCCAGCAGGAGGCCCTGCTGGCCGGTCAGCCATGTTCTCTTCGTCCGTCTGCTGTCTCTACCTTTGCCTCTCTCTCTCTCTCTCTCTCTCTCTCTCTCTCTCTCTCCTTCTTTCCCTCTCTTCCCATCCCCATTACTCACATGCTACAGCTGATGTCCTATCCGTTCCACAGGCTGGCATGCACGGTGCCCTCTGCTGAGCCTTGAAATCCTGACCTCTTCTGACAAACCTTGCAGAAGTAGGGCCCTACTCCTTCTCTCCACCACTCTCAACTTCCTTCACAGAACCAGTCCAAACCTAAGTGGGTTTTCTTATCAGCTTCCCTTGCTCATCACCTGTCCACCCCTCTGAGGACCTGGTGTGTGTGTGTGTGTGTGTGTGTGTGTGTGTGTGTGTCAGAGACAGAGACAGAGGCAGAGAGATCTAGCACAAGTACTCAAGCTCAAGGACTCAAGTACTAGCAAGTACTCAAGACAGTGTGTAATGCATCTATTGTGGTAAATAAGGATCAGGATAAACAAATAGGCCGAATAGATGTTTATTCAGGGAGAAATAACTTACAACCTAGACAGATGAACACCAGGAAATTCAACCCGATCCTCTCCTGTCCGAGTCACGCCAGAAAGAGAGAGCCTTTCTTGGCCCCCTCCGACCTCCTTCCACAGGTCACTTCCGCCCATGGCTCCACCCCCCCAATGGGCGTGGTCAGTGCCACAGAAGTGAATATCCCACTACATGCATCAACTTTAGGAGGAACTGAAAAGAGGCTAAATTAGTCACTACACTCCGAGCACTTATGAAACCCAAGGCACTTGCCCCGAGAACTGAGTGAGACAGAGGCTGAACCCTTAGGTGCCCTCACTCTTCCTCTCTCGAGCTTTGCTGGGCCCCAGGTCTTGCACCCTGACCTTGGCACTTTCAGGTGGACTAATATTTGACATTAAGCAATGATTTCTCTGGGTCATATTAATGCAGCTATGCCTCCCAAACTGTCACAACAGGCAACTAGACTCGATGACAATATAAACAGGGAAAGGGTAGAATGACAGTCAACAGCCAGGTGAGCTGAGGAATTTACATGGTCACTTCAGTGTCCACTTGGCTAGTCAGTCCCATTAGCAAGAGACCAGAACCAGTTTTCTGTGATACTCACTGAGTAGCTGATGTAATTCACTAAAAACGCAATATCTCATCAGATGTGGTGGCAAATATCTGAAAACCCCAGTACTTGGGAGACTAAGACAGAAGCAATACCTGTTCAAGGCCAGCCTGTGCCATATAGTGAGATCCTGACTCAAAGAAGGGAAAGAGAGAGGACAGAAATATCCCTATCCCCAGGGCAGGGCGTTGGTGGCTCACGCCTTTAATCCCAGCTCTCAGGAGGCAGAGGCAGGTGGATCTCTGTGAGTTCAAGGCCAGCCTGCTCTACAGAACGAGTTCCAGGACAAGCTCCAAAACTATATAAAGAAACCCTGTCTCAAAAAACAACAAAAAAGTATTTCGAATCTGCAGATGCAGACAGACTCCCTAACATGAGCTGGATTTGGCTGCCTCACAGTCAGTAGCTGTGTAGACCAAGTTCATAGTGAGTACTTGAACTTCAACCCATTTGCTATGAGTGTAGAGCACATCTCACACACTTCAAAGAATAAGGAAACATGTAAACTTTGCAGACACTTTCAATTGACTATAATGAATGATGTTACATTCTGACATACTAGGTTACATATAAAATTTTAAAATTACTTTCACCAGCTTCCTTTTACTTTTCATGTTGTGGCTGGTGGGACAGTTGAGTTGCATGTGTGGCTACTGTGGCTGGCTCAGTTTATTCCCATCCGTCAGCTCTGGGTTCTCATGTTACAACCACAGCAGTCACTACCCTGGTCTAGGGTTTGGTTTTTGCAAGCCTGTACACACCGACTGCTACAGTTCATCCAGAAAAAATAATAAAACCCAATTTAATAAGAGATGCTCAGCCAGCCATAGTGATGCGTGCCTTTCATTCCAGCTCTCAGAAGGCAGGTGAATGGCTCTGAGTTTGAGACTAGCCTAGTCTACACAGTGAGTTCAAGGCAAGCCAGAGCTCGTATCAATCTTTTAATTCAACGATGAGAGCTGGGAGACAGACACCCATCGAATGCCTAGATCAAGTCAAGAAACTATTAAAGTTAGTTTCTTCTGTGTCTAAAGATGGCCTCGTTCTGCTAAGGTGAATACCGAATGCTTTGCGAAGCCTGGTGTTAAGGCTTGGTTCCCACAGAGTCGCTCCAGGGAAGCAGTGTAGCATGAATAATACAAACCCAGAGACAGATATTGGGGTTAAGGCTGAAGACAAGAGAAGCAAAACAGTCAACCATTAGAGAGCTCTCACCTCTACCAATGCTCAGACGGAAGGGGTGATGGCGGCCTGTGGCTGTATCTCCAACCTGCACTGATCCTCAGATTGCCTAGACTGCAATGAGTGAGTCCCTGTCTCCTCCCACCTTATATTCCTTTCTCTGCCCAGCCATACCTGCCTCCATCTCCCCAGTGCTGGGATTAAAGGCATGTCATCCCAAGCAATGGGATCAAAGGTGTGAGCTCTGTGTCTCTTTCGGACTGACTCACTCCTGTAGCCCAGGGTGGCCTTGAACTCACAGAGATCCATCTGCTTCCATCTCCCAAGTGCTGGTATTAAAAGTGTGGTCTCCACTGCCTGTCCTCTATGGCTAACTGATCTTAATCAATAGGATCAGGAGGGGGTGGGAGAGACAGACACCCCACCCCCTCCTTCCTTTGAGTGCCTCAACACCAGCCCAAAGGGAGATCTCTGACATGGGATGCCAGCGCAAACCTTTATTCTTGATAAATTGATTGAACCATGCACTTCATTTCAGCAAAGGAAGCCCAACCCTAGAGCTAGTCTGGGAGAGGGGAAGGGAAGAGCACTATTAATGAAGACTTGCTTAATTAGATTCCCATGGGCTCTAAGCCTCTAACCAGGGCAAAATGTCTCTGGACTAAACAACTAAAGACCGAGAAAATTCTCCTACAAAAATGTTTCAGAGAACAGACCAACACGTCCCTCTAGATGAAGTTTCCCCCAAAGTGATGGCTCAAACAGGACCCCAGCATCCATCCCCATAAGAAAGTCTGGTCCAGCAGCACACGCCCGTGATCCCAGTGCCAGGGACTTGGAAAAGGCCCAAAGACCCCAGGCTTGCAGGCTGGAGAACTTAGCGCAGTTGGTGAGCTCCAGATTCAGTGAGAGAGGTCTGTCTCTGCAAACGCAGTCAACAGTGATTGAAGGCACCGACACAGACCTCTGGCCCTGCCCACACAGCACAGGAACACAGAGAAAAAAAAGAACTGCAGATACAGAAAGGTCTATCTCTGTGGTTTTCAAGTTGTTATCTTTTTTTTTTTTTTTTTTTTTTTTTGAGACAGGGAGTTGGCCAGGAACTCACTATGTGGTATAGGCCACCCTAACCTCATAGGCATCCATCTGCCCCTTCCTCCTCAGTGCTGGGCTTCAAGGCAGGCACCGCTGTGTCCAGCAATTTTATTTAAGTCAGGACAATTCCCAAGATAATATCACTTACTTATGTGTTTTTGTAGTACTGCAGATTGAAGGCCTTCCTTCCATTGAGCCCACCTTCAGTCCCTATAATCTAAACTGCTGTGGCTCCTTCTGGAGACTGAATAAGGAGTCAAATAGCAGACTGAGACCTGGAGAGATGGCTCAGCAGTTAAGAGCATTTCAGCACCCACATGCAGCCCACAACCATCCATAACTCTAGTTCCAGGGGATCTGACATGCACACGTAGAGTACAGACATACATGCAAGCCAAACACAGAGACACATAAAAAAGCAAATCTTCAAAAAAATTTGTACAAGCTCTACAAGCAGCTTCCCATTGCTGCCCACACAAGTTACAATGCATTTAACCAATTAAAGCAAACATTACTTTCCTAGGCATTCTGGAGATGAGATGTCTTACTGCACTATAGTCAAGGTATAAGCAGGGCTATTTGCCTCCTGGGGGCATGGGGTGGGATGGGGTACCCATTTCTTTGCTGACTCAAACATCTATAACTATGTGTGTTTTTATCTGGGGGTCTCCTTCCACTTTTAAGGCCAATGATGGCCACTGGAATTGCTCTAATGATGCCAACCAACTATCTTTTGTCCTAATCTGCTCCTCCTGTTAGCGTACAAGGGTTCTGTGATTAAGCTGTGTTTACCTAGATGACCCATGATGACTGAAGAGAGCTCACCCATGATGACCGGGTTTGATCTCTGGAACTCACATAAAGGAGAACGGAAGTGACTGACTCCACACAATTGTCCTGAGAGCCCCGACCATATACACACAGCCATAAAAATTATTTAAAAAGAAAAGTCAACAAAATCTTTGGTACATAAGCTACCGTCCTCTGCAAGTTAAAATACTTAAAAAGTCCTTATCAACTCAATAGAAACCAATAAACCAATAAAATCAGGGTTGGAAAGAGGGCTCAGTGGTTAAGAGTCCTGGTTATTCTTCCAGAGGACCCAGGGTCAATTACCAGTACCCACAGGGCAGCTCACAATTATTTGTAGTTGTAGTCCCGGGAAATCTTAACACTTTCTTCTGGCCTCATTGCATACACATGGTACACAGACATCCAGGCATGTAAAACACCCATACACATGAATGGAAAAAAATTAAACCAATAAAATCAAATAGAGGACCAGAGACTGTTCTTTTTGCTCAACTTATGGGCTGATGGGAACAAGAATGCCTCCTTCCTTCCTGTTCTCAAGATAGCCAACCAAACCCTTGACAATTCCCCACAGGATGTTAAGCACCCAAGTTTTCCAAATGCATGTTCTAGCCCTGACATAAGGAGCCACAGCATGTTTAGACTGGTATGATTTTTTCTTTCAATTAATTCCACATCCAAGGACACAGCGCAGGAGCAAAACAGTGAGCGTCTACATCTAACACCAGTGCTTAGGCTCCACAATCCAGCGGATACCTTTTGAAACCCAATTCTGGAGCTATGGATGCTACTTCATGGAAGAGGGCTTGATTGACATATGCTGATGCTCTGAGCTTGCCTCAGCACCACCAAACAAGAAGTTCATTCTAAGGTACACGAAGGGAGCACTGAACAGTATCTCTCTGCTTCCCAAATCAAAGGGATCTTTAGGGATCGGGGACAGTTTTGATCCCCAGTGCAACCCCTCCCCATGCACACATGTGGGAAATGAAATGATGAAAAAATAAAATAAAGACAATCATACTGCCTTGTTTTCAGAGTCAACGAATAACAGTTCTAAGGGCTGAGAACAAACCCTGGGACCTAGTAAAATCTTTACATTTTTGTTGAATTTTAAATGTTCCTGATTGTTGCTTATAAGTCTACCAATCTCTGTTCCAAGTTCTCACCCTTAACTAAAGCACCTTAGGGGATATATTTTACATATATGTAAACAGATTTCATGGCATTTTCCCAGAGCTAATTTAACCAAAACAACACCCTGGGTTGCAATTAAGCCTGCTAGAACAGGGGCAGTCCATTAGGACCGTTAAAGAACCCGCTGAGCAAATGAAGACAGTAGCAGCCGTGTGAACAGCTGTCTCAGGCCTCCTAAAGAACAACGCATAGCACCAGCGAGGACAGTAGGGTTTGTGATTCATAATGGCTTTGCAGTTTCAGGGACAGTGGTGCCCATGGTACAGTATTTCCCAGAAGGCTATGCTCTTCTAGGGGCAGCACCAGCTGTGATAGACTCTCACTCCCCACATCTGCATATCTGCAGGGAGGGCAAGCATATTGTGCCTGGCCAGCATCCGTTCTATGGAGGTGTGCCCCTCATTCACTGTGCTTTAACACCAAAGGGAGTGGGAAAGTGGGGAGTTGGAGTCAGACCCCACGAACTCAGACAAGCTATGCCACAGAAATGAGCCACCTTGGTGAGAGACAATCCGTTTTTTGAGGCAATAGGATTGAAACCTCTGTATATATGCAAGCATCCCCCAAACGGTTTCTACACATCGGGTCACATAAGTCACACGATTACCCTCTGACATACATACTATTTCATTCCCATTTTACAGCCAGGAAGTCGAGAGAGTTCTTTAAAGTTACCCAGGGTTACACAGAAACACAGCCATGTTTGCCCGGCAAAGCCGAGCAGGGCTCACTTTGGGCAGAGCTTCATGCTCTTAGGCACTGAGAGCAGAGAACCGTTCTGGGGGTTATAGATTCAGTCCTTTGTCAGAATGTGACCCCCTAAACCCAACACACCTCTGAAGCTGTGGAACAGGTGCCCGAGCTGGAAAGAGCCCTGGAAGCCCGTGCTGGGCCTGCCTTCAAATCCCTGCTGCTTCCGCGCCTGCTATCGCCATAGCTTTGGGTCCCTCAGTCTTGCTAAACTGCCCAGCTCCTCCACGTCCAGAGTGCACAGGGCAATTTCTACTTTGCAGGGCCACCTGAAGAGGACAACAGCACTTCAGGGGGTCTGACTAATACTTAAATCATCTCTCATTATACTTAATCTTTCACAGCATCTTCTGGGTGGCAAGGCTTGGAGTCAACACAAATCATTGGCATCCCTCGTTTTCAAAGATTCCACACTTAACTAATATGCATCTTCCTGGAAGGAAGGTCCTACTTCTTTTGGGGGACTGGCCCCTGTGACAGACAGCACAGCTGGTTAATGGTCCATGACTTAAGTCCATTTTTTCTCCCTTCAACTCTCTTCCTTTTTATTTATTTTATTTTATTTTGGTTTTTCGAGACAGGCCTTCTCAGTATTGCTTTGGAGCTAGCTCTGTAGAGCAGGCTGGCCTGGAACTCACAGAGATCCGCCTGCCTCTGCCTCCAGAGTGCTGGGATTCAAGGCTTATGCCACCAACGCCCGGCTTTGACTCTCTTCCTTAGCCCTCAGTAAAACTTATCCTCTCGAATCTTCTGCCAGTGTCAGATAAACAACTAACACAGTCCTTTATGGCTACGGAAGTCTTTATGACTGTGAAGGCACACCTGGCGACAGGTGGCTTCCCGGAATAACTCTCTGTAGTAGATGCAGCAGAGAACCCTGTGATCCCATCTTCCCTCTGCTAGACCAGGGCCCAAGGGGACACAGAAGAATGCAGGCCCAGTAGGAAGAGGTGACTCTAGCAGGCCTGGGGCAAGAACCACCCTAAGGAGGATGCAAAACCTGCCTTTGACACAGTACCATCTCTCCTGTTTCCCACCTCCAGAACACGAAAAAGTTTCCATAAGAACTTTGAAAATTCTACTTATCCTGGCCAGGTAATAGAGGCACACGCCTTTAATCCTAGTAGCACTCAGGAGGCAAAGGCAGGAGAATCTCTGAGTTTGAAGCCAGTCTGAGTTCCAAGATGGACCGCACTACATACACAGAGAAACCGCGTCTCAAAACAAACAAAACACAATAAAACAAAGAATGTGTACAATGATGGAATTCAAGACATGGCTCAGTGGTTAAGAGTAATTGCTTCTCCTCCAGAGGACCTGAGTTCAATTCCTAGCTCTTATACTGGGTGACACACAACTGCCTGTAATTCTAGCTCTCCAGGGAATCTGACACTTTTTTCCTGGTCTCTGGCACACCACACACACACACACACACACACACACACACACACACTAAATAAATAAAAATAAGTCCTTAAAAGAAAGAGCATGTAGAAAGTTTTGGCTTGAAAAATTATGTGATATCAATTTAAATACAACTTATATATACAGATTATAAGGCTACATTTTAAGTTGTTTGCTTATAACAAACTAATTAATTACCTTTTTGAGACAGGGTTTCACTGTGTAGTCATAGTTAACCTGGAATTCACTACGAAGACAAAGCTGGCCTTGAACTCATAGCTGGGATTGAGGGTGGGTGCCTGGCTAACATAGGTTTACATTAACTGGAATTAGAGAAGAAAAAAATTGAAGCTCAAGGTAACATTGATAACTTGACTAATAGCAAATAAGGCTTGACAGACTTGGAAAACCTAAGTTTCTTTTCACAAAGAAATGTACTATACTCACAATAAAAACAACAGACATAGCAGGGTGTTGGTGGCACACGCCTTTAATCCCAGCACTTGGGAGGGAGGCAGAGGCACTCGGGACCTCTGTGAGTTTGAGGCCAGCCTTCTCTACAGAGCTAGTTCCAGGACAGGCTCCAATAACCCTGTCTCAAAAAACAAAAACAAAACAAAACAAAACAAAACAAAAAAAAGAAAGAAAGAAAGAAAGAAAAAAGAAGACAATGAAAAATGAATATTCTTGCATTTTCATTAAATCAACCTGACAATGCCATACAGATGACGCACAAACTTTTTGGAAAAGTGCCCTATTTAATCCCAGAACTCAGGAAGCAGAAGTAGGTGGACCTCTTGAGCTCAAGAGCCTCCTGGTCTACATAGTTCTAGAACAGTCAGAGCTACATAGTGAGACCCTGTCTCAAAAGTACAAATAAATAAACAAATAAGAATTGATGCAATTTATCCTAAAGCTAACATACTAAGTATAATAATATAAACATAATATCTGACTCTTATCTCACGGGTGCTAACAATATAACTGCAGAAATAAAATTTCTTTTTCAGAGCTGCCTGGCACAATTAACATGGTTCTTCTCTGATGTATTTCCTCAAAAAATAAGGTTAGCTGCATGACTAATAAAAACACAAATAGCACTTTAGGAAAGCTGGAATGTTCTCTTTTCAGACACTCCCCAGAGTAAAGTGCCAGGACCCTGCTGAGCAGCCCCAGCCAAGCTTGATCTGTAAGGGGCCAGCATTAAGGGGCATGCAAGTGAGAGGTAACAGAGAGAAGGGGCCAGGGATGTGTGTTGCTGATGAAAACTCATGCTTGGCATGTTGTCAGCTCCTGGGCTTGATCTTCAATAACGATGCAAAAAATAAACAACAGCACAGTTTTTCCAATTCTGAAAAACAGCCTTTTGAGAAAACAGCTAAGTTAAATAGATTTCACTCTTTAAAAAGCAAAGCAACTCAAAAATTACCATGGTATAGACAGATATTTAATGCAAAGCTGCTAAAAAAAAAAAAAATAGTGAAAACGTGGATGTAGCAGTTAAAAGTGGGTATACGTAGGTCCCCAAGTTTGATAGCCAGCACCTATTCTGGGAGGCTCACAACCATCTATAACTCTAGCTCCTGGGGGATTTGCTGCCTTTGGCCTCTGAGAACATGGGTAAACATGTGCACATACCCCCATACAGACCCACATACACACGCATAATTAAATAGAAAGGAAATCTTTAGAAACAGTGAAAACTGGAGTCAAACTTGGTGTCCCACAATACAGAATTTGTTCAGAACACTAAAAATAATGTTTGTTAAATGAGATTCTTTTAGTGGCCTGATATGTTTATAATGAGTTTTGGGGAAAATTAGACTGTGTAGAAAATAAACCCAGTTTTGTAGAGTACAGCTTTCCAGCTGTGCAGCTTTGGGAAAGTTAAGTAATGGCTATAAATAAATCTATTTCTCCTCAATAGTAAGTTAAAGGATGTCTGTCTACCTTGAGGCTGCAGAGATGGCTCAGAGGTTAAGAGCACTGGCTACTCTTCCAGAGGACCTGGGTTCCCTTCTCAGCACCCACATGAAGGCTCACAACTGTCTGTACCTCTAAGTTCTAGGGGATCTATCCGTCTTCCTCTTCTGGCCTCCATGGGCACTGTATGCATGTAGTGCACAGACATTCATGCAAGCAAAGCACCCATACACAGAAGAGCATCATCTCCCAAGGATGCAGGGGGCAGAAGTCACAGGAACCAGCTAGCATCCATCCACAGTGATCTCAATACACATCAGCACTTGCTGTTGCATGTGCACATGTGAGAAAATGGGAAGGTGTAGTGCTAAGTGATGTTAGGGTGATAGGTTTTATTCTGCCCATTTTTCTAAATATTTCTTCACATTACTTCTAATATAAGGGAAACCAGGATGTGGGGATATTGACACACAATGAGAATCCTTTTAAAGCCCTACCTTAGGGCTTTCTTAAAAGGAAATAAATCTTGGTTGAGCTAACTTATGCCTTAGTATTTCCTTTCAATGGGTCTGTTTTACATTATTTAAATTAGTTTGTCAATACTACTTTATTAGGTAAAGCAAGATGCCCGCATTGTGCTCAGCCTCATAAGAATGCAGGAGCCCAACTCAGAAACATCTAAGGCCACTAGGAAGGCAGCCCAGCCTAGTATTGCTCAAGTTTCTTGCTTCCTCCCAGCCTCCAATGCTCCTGCTTATTGATCCCATTATACTTGGGTTTTAGTCTACTGAACTGTAAGTCACAAGGGCAGTAACAAAACGCCATTATCCCAGCACGGTTACATACCAGTGCTGGCATATAATAGATGCTTAATAAATATTCACCATTTATTAAGTTGAATGGCAATAAATATGAGTTGAATGACTAGCTGATTTGATCCCACCAGAAGACAAGGAAAGCTACTTTTTTTCGCCTAAAATTCTTGGAAATTTGCTCAAAAAAAGGAAGGAAGGAAGCAGGGAATGGTAGAGCATACCTGAAATCCCAGCACTGGGGAGACTAAGGCAGGAGAATCTCACGTTCAAAGCCAGGTAGCCCTACACAGTAAGATTGACTCTTCACACACTCGCTTTCTCTCTCTTCCCCCTTCCCCTCCCCTCCTCTCAAATCATCACTTTTAAAAAGAAATTCACAATCTGTATTTCATTGTCTATTTTAACAAATGTAAGGTGATTTCTGTGTATTTTGTTTGAAGTCCCACAGCATCTGAGAGTGTAACTCACTCAGAGTAGCATGGCTTCTCCACCCCCATGGCCACCTTCCCCTCCCCACACCTCAGCCTTGCTCAGCAAATGCCTTGGATCCTTCCAAATGCCTCCTAGGGCTTTCACAAAGCTCTGGGAAAAAGAAACTTAGAACAGGGTGAAACAGCCTACTTACACGAGGTCCTGAGTTTCTTTGCAGGTTCATAGGTCAACCAGCTTGATTTAAAAATGAAACTAACAACAGCAAACTAAATATTAACTTAATTAAAACAAAACAAAACAAAGCAAAGGTGAGTGGCTGGAAAGATAGCTCAGAGGTTAAGAACAATGACTGCTTCCAGAGGACCAGGGTTCAATTCCCAGCACCCACATGGCATCACACAACTATCTGTAACTACAGTTCCAGGGGATCTGGCATCCTTACACATACATGCAGGCAAAACTTCAATGGAAATAAAATAGAAGTTTTAACCAAAAAAAAAAAAAAAAAAAAAAAAAAACCCCCACAAAAACTCTTTAACTGGGAGAGCAGTATGAAATAAGACCATCAGTGGACCAAGGTAATGGGCTATAAACAAAACAAGAAACGAATTTTGCTTGCTTCTTATTAAGAAAAAAAATGCTAGAGAGTTCTCTACAAAAACCTTCCTGCAAAATCCAGGCTGCTCATGCTGCATTTGCCCAGTGGCTTTAATGTCTCTTAAACACTTCTTAACTCTCCCAACAGAGGGTGGGGACAAAACCGTCTTAGGTGTCTACCCTGAAACAGTTGACTTCCTTAAATCTCCCTTCCCACCCCAGGGGAGTAGACACAGCATTCTGCTTGCAACCCTGGGCCCGACAGGTTCCTCCGAGGGAAACTGGCTTTACCTAAGCCACCTTAGGTTCTTGCTATTATTTACAGGTCAACAGTTACAGTTTAGTGGAGTCTGCATTGGAGAAGACGTTCATGATGAGACGTTTGTTCCTCCACCCTCAGTTACAAACCTCATTAATCCTCATTTAACACTCGTTACTGTTTGGAGTAGTCCTAATCTCATTTTTACAGGTTCGGGATGGTAAATGTAACCGAGGGTTCAGGGTTAGTAGACAAGGCTAAGAGGGAAACCAAACAACCGAACAGTTAAAGTGAGACTCAAAGTCCACGCGAATCCATGGACAGTTGAACCTCTCCAGAATTTCAAACACATGTCAAAATTATTTTAAGGTCATTTTAGAATAAGCAGGTGTTGAAATAGAGGAACGGCGGATTAATAAAAGATTACAGGAAATAGCATTTGAAGTTATTTGCTTTTGAGACGGAACGATCACCGGACCCACAGACTGTGACGAGGTACTGTCCACTCCCACCTCTCTGTGCCGACAAACCCAGTCACCCTTCGGCAGAGAGGTCCCCTTGGACAGCCCGGAGCTGGTCTTGTGCACATCTCTTCAGCAAGTGACAGTCCCTACTTCGCCAGCCCAACTTCGACCCTGACCTTAAGACTGGCAATGCACAAGCTACGGTTTAACCTGTGCCATTCAATGCCACCACCAGGTACCCGAAAATGGGTTACAAATGAATGAGCAGCAGGCTGGGAGGAGAGACAGCCACCAGCTGACCCCCAGCATATGAAAACCGGGGAAGGATGCCCGGGGCGGGGCGGCCTGGGGAGGCGGTGGCGGCCAGAGCCACGTCCCCGCTGGAGCCACGTCCCCCGCGCGGAGGCTCCGCAGGACGCGCAGCCCGCAGCCCATCCTCCTCCCGGCCCGGCGCTCACCGCTCGCACGCAGCCGGTGCTCGTACGCCGGGGGCGCTCGCTGGGCGCCAAGGACCCGGAGGACCGGGCCCGAGAGCTGCAAACTTTGCGCGGGTCTCGCCCTCTGAGGAAGCCGCTCCGCCCCAGGCCGCAGTCGGGGTGCTGCAGCGAACCCGGCTCCGGGCGGCTCCGGCGGCGCCGAGGGCGGGGTCTCCGGGCGGCTGAACCCGGGGCAGCGCGCTGCTCTGTTTACCGCGGGCCCGCCCGCACCCTTCCTCCCTCCCTCCTTCCCTCCCACCCTCCCCAGCCCGCGCCCTGCGCGCTCCTGACATCATTCATTCTCGCACTCTCGCCTGCCCTCTCCTGCTCCCAGCCGTGACTCACCCCGGGCCCGAGGTTCCTGCGGGCACCCGCGACTCCGGCGACTCCGGCGGCCGCGTCTCTTCCCGGCGTCTAAGCCGAGCTCGAAAAACCGGTGCGACTTCTTCGGGAGGCGATTGCAGCCGACCCTCCCTCCCCTCTGCGGCCCTAGAAGATGCAGCGAAGGAGGGGCTTGGCAGGCAGCGCGAGGTGGCTCTTGGCTGCTGGCTGAGCGCAGAGCCCGGCAGACCTCCCCGAACGCGGGCGGGGATCAATCTGGGAAAGTTCTCTGGGTGCCGCTCCCAGCAACTTTCAGGGGTGGGGCCCGGGAAAGGATAAGCCACCTCTGCACCTCCTCGGGTTTCGGAAACTGCTTCCCGACTACGTCGTGTGCGGGCCAGGGGCACCCGCGCTGACTCAAGGGGTGGTGCCCCGCCTAGGTCAAGTGGGTGGGTTTCCAAACATCACAAGACCGTTTGGCGAGGTTAGTCACCATGCATGGTGGCACCTCTAGGTGAGCTGGAAGGGTGATTGCTCCTAATGAGGCTAATGATGCTAACCACCTTGTCATTGGCCCCGTTAGGTGAATTGCGTTTTGGCAAGGATGAGGTACCGGAACTAGAATGACCGCTTAAAGAGTGACTCTACTTTAACGGACTTGTGCGTTTCTGTTGCCTCGGGGGCACAAGTGGCCATATGCGGTTTCTCTGATAACCTTAGCAGTTAGGTTGTAGGAAGGGTTGTCTCTGTCTAAAAATGGTCAAAGCTTGGCATTTATTGGAGTTGCCTTTCCACACCTGGTGGCAGTTCCCCAAGTCAACATGGTTTGGAGATGAGTGTCTAACTAGGCAATCGGCTGAACCTTTAATGAATTTAATTGCTATAAAAATGCCTTTTTATGATGTATCTACTTCCCTTCTGGTTTTGTTGCGTATGTGTAGGATTGCACAGACTTTCCTATGGGGATTAACATACAATCAACAAAAGTCATTATAAGCATGTCTGGTGTTCAGTGTGGATATCATTTGCATCGATAATCATTACACCTAATGGGAGCGAAATAGAACATGTGAGGGAGGTCCCAAGCTGACAGGTCTAAGATGATGTCACAATGCAGAAGTTTAAATGAAACCATCCTGCAATTAACCACAGGCTAGACATTGTTGTGAGGAATGCACTTGTTTTTAAACTCCAGAAAGGTAGGAATCCAGAAAAGAGCACCACCAGCCATGTAATTTCTTTTCCTTGGGTTTACTTTTCCTTTTCTATAAGGAGTTCCTTTTTACATTTACAAAGCCCAGGCATTTTGCCCAGAAGGCAATAGAAATGGATTGGTTTGCTAGCATGCTGTCCGAGTAAATGGAAATTTGAACCATTTTTTTTTCAGACAACCACAGATGTAATGCAGAAGTTTAGTGTCTGATGCATGGGTAACATAGAGGGTCAAGATTCTATGTCGGTGAATGTGGGTGAACAGCCCACCTCCTCCCTACTTCATGACTCAAATACTTGTACATTAGGGAGGTAGATATAAGTAAAAATTTCTGTAGGACTCAGGAAAAAAATGACATTGTAGGGTTTGTGACATTTTGAAAGCCCCCAAGCCCTCCGTGTGTGCACTGTTGAAGAATATGAATGCTACAGATTCTGTGTGGGCCTCTGCGTGGAAGGCTGTTTAACTGTTTAATGGGCAGCTTGGAACATTCGGTCGTATTGTGCTTCAGTTGGCTGTCCTATCCTGCCACTTGCAAAAAATAAAACCAGATGTGATGGGACACTCCCATAACCCTAGTTCCTGAGAGGCAAGAGTCAGGAAGATCAGGACTTCAGGACTGACCTCCTCCATAGATAGGGACTTCCAGCCAACCTGGGCTATACGAGACCCTCACTCTAAAAGCTTTAAACACAAAGGAGTAAGGGTGTATTTATGACCTGGCATACCAGTTAGCTTGGTGGATCCCACTTCCTATGGTGGGATGCCATGCTCGGCCTTAATGCATGGGAGAGGGGCTTGGCCCTGCCCAACCTATTGTGTCAGATTATGTTGCTCCTCATGGGAGCCCTGACCCGTGAGGAGGGGTGGACTGGGGGTGGGCGAGGGACGGTAGGAGCAGGGATGGGAGGAAGAATTGTGCTTGGAATGTAAAATAAAATAATTTCTCTGAGATATCATTAACTTAAAGAAAATGGGGCTGTCAGATGGCTCAGCGGTTAAGAGTACTGGCAGCTCTTACAGAAAAGGGGAGGGCACAATTCCCAGCACCCACCTGGAAACTGACAGCTGTCTGTAACTCCAGTCCTAGGGGATCCAGTGCCCTCGTCCAGCTTCTGTACACCCTGCATGCAGATGCTACACAGACATACATGAAGGCAAACACTCATACACATAGAAATAAAATCTTAAAAAGAAAGCAAATTGTTTATTTTGACCGGGCGGTGGTAGCACACGCCTTTAATCCCAGCACTCGTGAAGCAGAGGCAGGCAGATCTCTGTTCGAGACTAGCTACTTTCAGGACAGCCTCCAGAGCCACAGAGATACCCTGTCTTGAAAAAAATAATTTATCTAATTGCCTATGTTTTAACAATTACTTTACACAGAAAGAGGTTATTTCTTTTTCTTTCTTTAAGTTTACCTTTTCTTGCACTACATAAAGTTAACTAAATCCATGGTTTATCGTATTTCCAAAATGTTGCTTGTTTGGGTTGGAGAGATGACTCAGAGGTTAAGACCCAGGTTCCATTCCCAGCTCAACAACATGGCTCAACAAGCATCTGTAACTCCAGTTCCAGGGGACCAGATGCCCTTTCCTGGCCTCTATGGGCACCAGGCAAAACACCCATTCACATAAAGTGAAAATAAACAAATCTTTAAAAATAAAGGACATAGATGACCTTTCTAAAGTACAGAAAGGGCCTGGAAATCAGGCTCAGTGGTACAGTGATTACTAGATTCGTGAGATGGATCCCTACCACAGGAAATAAAAAATATCAGTGTCCCTGAGACAAAGTTGTGGTGGGGTTAGGTAGGGCCAGGAGAGGTGGTACACACCTATAATCTGAGCCCTGAGCAGGATTACCCAAGAGGATCAAGAGATCAGTCAGTCAGGACTACACGGTGAGACCCCCTTTCAGAAGGAGGTGGGGAGAACAGAGGACGGCTTATATGTGTAAAGGGCTCACATCATTGCTTTGTCGAAGCCAGGACACACGGTGAATCAGCTTTTACAAATATGTTTGATCAGGGCGGGGGAAAATCTACAGCACTTATCTTTTCATTTTATCTTCTGGCTTCAGCATACCTAAAGTCAGGTATTTAATCAGTAAGTCCGATCAAGTGCGTTTCCACTTGGTTGTTTATCTAAGGTTCGCCCTATGTCCTTTCTAAGCCTGTCCAAGCAGTAGGAAAGGAGAGTTTTTCTTTTTCGTTATATGAGGATGTTTATGGAAGTGTCTTTTGTAGCTTTGCTCATGCCATGTAGTCTGCCTGGAATGTAATTTTTAAGGACATAAAGGAATACGCAAACAGGAACAATTGAGAAGAAAATTATGTGTTGTAGAGTGTCACATAACTAATGGGGGAAATGAATAATATAGTTCTACCGTACACATTGTTCTGAGGAGGGTAAATAATGAAGCCACTTTAGAAAGAAAGCTAGAATTCAAAACAAAACAAAACAAAAAGTCTTAAAGTCTGGTGAGACAGCTTGGTAAATAAATAAAGGTCCTTGTTGCCCTGATTGATAACCTGAGGTCAATCCCTGGGGTTCATGTAGTGGAAGGATAGAGTTGCCCTCCACATGTATTGTGTGGTGCATGTACACACACATACACACACACACACACACTAAATGTAATTTAAAAAACAAATGGGGTTATTTTAAGTTACTAAAATATCAGATGGCTCTGAGCCCATTTTTGGCTAAATCATGATAATGAACATTTGGGTGGGGGCAAAGGGAGGAGAGGGTAGATGATGACGGGAAGAACTTTTTGTGTATTTTGTACTGGATGCTTTCTACAACATGTAACCAACCCATCTTGTCGATGGAGTCAGCTGATCAATGAACCAAAAGAAAAACGCCAGAATGCTACATAACAGTGCAAGTGAAAATGAGGAAGAGATCGACCACCTTATACGCCCCACTTTTGGAGTCTGGTCTGTGTATCAGACGTCCTGTCCTTGGGATCATGTTAGCAGCTCTTTGGTCTGTGATCATGGGTGTGCTTCACTGCCTGCTGTTGAGTCTCTCTAAACCTGATAGTTTAGTTCTTAATTTGAAAACACTTTAGTGCAATTGTTTTGTATCCATCTGTTTATTAAAAAAAAAAAAAAGCCTTTGGATGATCTTTATAGTCAGTGCCCGCTACACTGAATAAAATGGTTGCATACTAAATACATGTATTTTGGGTATTCAGAAAAGAAACAAAGGCTGTGTGCCACCTTTTGTTGGCCTTATCACGCATGTCACCTCCTGACTGGAGAGGGTGGGCAGAGCAGGAGTAGTCCAGCTTTGCAGCCATCCAGGTACAAGATGGCAGTGTCTGGTTGAGAGAGCAGTGATGACAGCAAGGAACACTAGTGGGCTCGAAAGGAAATGGACGGAAACTGCGGATCAGTCAGATGTAGAGATGGAGCTCTACATCAGGGTTCCTCCTCCTTCTGTCTGAGCACTTACAGGATGCTGGTGCAGGGCCGGCGGTGCTGCCGTAGTGCAGGTTGTGGGGGAGATGATGTGTTTGAAGTGTGGAGTGTGAATGGAGATGTCCCATGATCATGTCTGTGAAGTGTGTGAATGGCGATGTCACATGTTGATGTTTGTCAGGGACTTGGAAGAGAAGCATGGTGTGGAGATACCAATTTAACAATAGTCCACAAATAACAATGAACGTCTGGGGAGTGGTGGGGGGGGGGATGATGTAGTGGGACTGAGTCTAGAGTGAGAGGAGGTCCAAAGGAGAAACAAACGTTGTGTGTGTGTGGGGGGGGGGAGAGGGGCCCACAGCAGATGAGGCTAAAATATATATCCACAGAGAGATGGAAACTAGAAGGTATGTCAGGTAACTCAGGAAACGCCACCTTCTGAGGAAGATGCTTCTGGGTGAGCAAGGGGAATACAGAGTGACAAAGATGATCCTTAGACTTGGCGACACAGAGGCCTTGGCTGGGCCATGATTAGGTGGAATCTGGATTCAATGTGGAGACCTGCTGTAGACTGATCAATAAGGCGTGCAAACGCATTACCAAGATAAATTTATATAGTTGGAGCCCCTGGAAAATGAGGAGAGGCTGCTAATGAGCGCAGGCTTTTGGAGATGACGCAAATGGCCTGAATATGATGGAATGAGGACTGGAGGTGTAGCTGAGTTGGGAAAGTGCTTGCCTGACATGCACAAGGCCCTGGGTTTGGTCCCCGGGGCTGCATAAACTAGAAGATCTTGCACATTCCTGTAATCCTAGCAGGTGGAAGCTGGAGGATTAGGAATTTGAGGTCATCTTTTTGTTACATAGCAAGTTCAAAGGTAGTGTGGGTTCCTTGAGACCCTTTCTCAAAAAAAAAAAAATAAATAAATAAAAATAAAAAGCAAGACAAAAAAAGGTGGGATGCTGAAGGAAAGGGAGGGGAAAGAACATAAGGGGAGAAATAATGGGCAACAGCCAGCAGCTGGGGAGCAATGGGAACATGACGGGGAGGGGTCGGGAAGCATGGGCATTGTGCTTGCTAGAGTCACTGTTTGGGCTAAGTTGTGATTTCCCCCATTCATATATTGAAGCCCTGGCCCCCCATACACCAGAATGTGACCATGGCTCATTATGGCCTTACCTGATAACCCATCAGAGTCTGCAAATATAAGTTGAAAATGCATTTAAAACACTGAATACTAGAACTGACAGGTTAAGGGCATGGTTGGTTGGTGGCCGTTACAATCTCATGGCCGTCTGGGTGCTGCAATGGGCTGTTGCTGCCTGATTTCAGAAACGAGGATCATGTTACATATTGCTGGCTCAGGAAATGATCCAATTTGAAGAAGTATGTTTTCTAAGTTGTGCAGATTGATTTTGAGCTACTGCAAAGTCAAAAAAGTAAGCAGGGCCCTGAAGGTAGGGGAACTACGTATATTTGAAGGTAATGCCTTTCAATGAGGCTGTTAGGTGGGCCTGACTACCTGGTGGTATTCTTCTATAGAGGGAATGGGAATCTAAGAGCTAACAGGGATGGGAACACGGAGGAAAGATGGAGGAACACTCACAAGGACAGGAGAGAACCCTCAAGAGAAATCGGCGTTGACCCTCACTCTAAGATGTCTAGTGCCCAGTGTTTGAAAACAGATTTTGGTTGATTAAGCCACTCCACCACAATGCCCCTATCCTGGTTGCTTGTCCTGTTGCCATGCTAAAATATCCCAACAAAAGCGACTTAAAAGAGAGAGGGCTTAATCTGTACCACAGATTAAAGGTGTAAGGATATGGGAAAACTTGTGATCATGAGATAGGATCTTGGAGGACACCCCAGAAGGGTTAGGGAGCACTGGGTGGGGTGGTAGATGCCCACAGAAGTCACTTATAATATGGAAATAGTGGATGAGGGGGAGCACGTAAGAGAAACTTGAGAATGGGTGTGCTGACTACTCTTGTGTCAACTTGACCCAAGCTAGAGTCATCTCAAATGAGGGCCCCTGAATTAAGAAAATAAATTTATAAAATTGGGCTGTGCGACATTTTCTTTCTTTTTTTTTTAAATTTTTCTTTTTTTTATTATCATTATTTTTTCTTATTTTACATATCGATCCTAGTTCCCTCTCCCTCCCTTCCTCCCTCCCATCCTTCCTCCCTCCCATGTCGCCCCCCCCACCCTCCTATACCACTCCACCCCACCCCCCACTCCACAGGGAGGGTGATGCCTTCCAGGAGGGATCAACATAATCCCATAATCAAATCATTTGGAATAGGAACTAGGCCCTCCCTCCTGCCTCTAGGCTAAGGGAGTATCCCTCCATGGGGAATGTACTTCCAAAGTCCTTTCCTGCATCAGGGCTACATCCTGGTTCCACTGTCTGAGGTCCCTTAGACTGCCCAGGTCTTCTAACTGAGACCCACGTCTGGGGGTCTGAGTCGGTCTTATGCTGGTTTCCCAGCCATCAGTCTCCCTCTTGTTCCCAGCCATTAGCTCCTTCTTGTTCAGGTCAGCCGTCTGTTGGTTTCTGTAGCCTGGTCTTGTCCCCATTTTCTTATCACTCCTCCCTCTCGCCCATCTGGATTCCAGTTCGGCTCAGTGCTTAGCTGTGGGTGTCTGCTTCTGTTTCCATCAGCTACTGGATGAGGGCTCTATGATGGTAGATAAGTTAAAGCTTGATGGCACTATTTGTGAGTAGTGCTAGCCCTGGGCTGGTGGTCTTGGGTTCTATAAGAAAGCAGGCTGAGCAAGCCATGTTGAGCAAGCCAGTAAGAAGCGTTCCTCCCTAGCTTCTGCGTCAGCTCCTGCCTCCAGGTTCCAGCCCTTTTTGAGTTCCTTCAGTGATGAACTGGGATGTTGACGCAAAAGCCAAATAAACACTGCTTTTGGCCATTGTGTTTCATCATAGCAGTAGTAAACTTAACTAGGGCAGTAGCGTTGGGGAGGGACCTCTAGAAAGTATTCCTAAATTCTCTGGAACCAGCAGCCTGAAACCAACTCCCACTCCAACAGGTGGGAGTGCTGTGGGACTAAAACGGAGTCAGACTGAGTGTAAGCCGAGGAGCATTGTCTCAAGGAGGATCATTTCACCAGGGCAAATGCTCTTATTTTATATTTGTTCAGAGGACAAACTGCTATGACTAATCTGTTTGTCATTCTTTCTTCCCTCGGGATCCAAGGACCACTAACCTTTGGTACTTTGATATGCTTGGTACTGAAGGACAAATGTCATGGAGACCATCAGGAGCCACTTTGGGGGGGGGGAGAGAAAGTGCAATTGACTCCAACAGGGCAGGAGGTGGGGCTCTGTGCCCTATTAACCAGAAGAGGAGGCCTGGGGTCTACTCATATCGCAAGAGTGGTTAGGGTGGAGGTATAAACCACCCCACTCAGGGGACTCTGCCTGACTGAGACCCGGTGACTGAGGAGGAGGAAGTGAGGCCTAACAGGTTGCTTTGTTCTTTCTGGATGGCCTCTCTTCCTCTGCAGTGGGAGAGGGTGGGGTCCCTACGGCAGGCACATGGCACTTTTAGACCCTACTGCAGGACGGTGGGAAGGAACATGCCTCCTTCCATTCAGCAGGAGCAAAGGAGGCCACATTTTGATGATGATTCCATTCCCAGGAAGGTTAATCTGAAACAGCATTGTCTGAACTTGCTGGTTTCATCCAACTTATCACACGGTCCATGTGCATCTTAATGAGCCTTTGAAGTTTTAGCCTAATGATCCTCTACCTTTTAGACTATGTCAGTGTGGCAAGTTATGCCATGTGAAACAAACATTAACCATGATTTCCATCAGGGACCATGACTGAAGGTCATCCCCCCCCCCCCACACACACACTGTTGATTATTTCCTCTGTTTGACAGTCACTGGTGTAAACTCTAGGCTAGAAGAAGAGACCCACTAACCAGCTAAATAGTTATTTTCTGGTTTTTTGAGAGAGTCGCTTTTCAAGGTATTAGCATGCTCGTGCATGCGTGTATGGTGCACATTTGTAGAGAGGACAGCAAACAAGTCGACTGTCATCCTCAGGAATGCTATGCATCCCTTTAGAGGTAGGGTCTCTTCTTGGCCTTGAGCTATGCTAGAGTGGGTGACCAGTAAGCCCAGGAGAATCCTCCTGTGTCCTCTTTCCCAGTGCTGGGGTTACAAGTGTCCAACACCATGCCTAGCTTTTCAGTTGTGGATTCTGGGAAATCAAGCTCAAGTTTACAACACTTGCCAGGCAAGCGCTTTACTGACTGGGCAATCCCTGGCAGCTCATGTTTCTAAGAGGATTTTGTTACTAGGTGTAAGTCTGTCTATAGAAGGCCAATGGAGTCTAGTCTCCAGCTAGAAAACTAAAGTCAGCGTTCAGATCTTGGTATGTGCACCAGGAAAGCAAATTCCTGTAGGACACATGAAAACAGCCTGCCAGGATTCACTTCTTTGCTCCAGAGCTGGTCTCCAGTTGTTTCCCTGGTGCTGTTTCAACTAGAAATGCACACACACACACACACACACACACACACACACCTCCATCTCCATATAGTTCACTTAGTCACTACTGATGAGATTTCACTTCCTGTCTACTCACCTTTCCTAAATGGACTGGAGTTGCAAATTAAAGCAGGCTTTTCATAAAGTGTGTAAATAAGGATGGCATTCTGGAAGATGCCAACTCACCCAGCCCGAGTCTTCAGCTGGCAGCAGAAGTGGAAGTAAATGCCTAAGGAGAAAAGTAGCAAGTTGCCTTGTGCATCCACACTTGTTCTTTAATGACGGGATGGTAATAATTACATGGCGCTGTGCTTCCTATAAGAAAGTGTCCAGGCAATGGCCTCAAGTATGTAATAAATCCTCCATCAATTATCTTTACAACCTCCTAGTACTATATTAAAAAGTCGATAAAGGATGAGTAATAACAGATTAAGTCTTTGGCTTCTCTGCAGCCTCTTCAGCATTCCTAGTCTTCGCTGTATCTTCAAACAGTGGCCATTACCGTATATATCATAAATATGATCTGTAAATCCAGCATGGAACAACACCTTGTATTTATACTAATGGTATATCCGAAAAGAATCCAGAGCCTTTCGTGGCCCATGAACTCATTTATCATATCTATACATGCCTTCTTGAACTAAGCTTCTATGGCTCCCTAGTTTACATTTGGTATTTAGTGCCAAGTGCCTATAGGTTCTGAAGAAAGTAGTTGTCTATCATTCTTTTTAAAATATTTTCTTTTATGCTCTTAAAATTCAATGTTTTCAATTTGCTTTCCCAGTCCTATGCTTTACCCCCTACACAATCTCAGGTGACATTCTTCATTTTTTTCCACCGTCATCTCATTTTCATTGTTTTTAAAATTGCATGCATGTGTCTGATGTATGTTCATATAAACTATGTGCATAAGAAGTTTGCATGTGTGACGTGTGTTTGTGTATAAATTCCATGTATATTGTGTATGTGTGTATTATATATATTCATATATAATGTACATGTGCTTGTGATATAGTGTTATGTGTGTACATTCATATGTGTGAATACATGTGCATTGTGTTGTGGCATGAATGCGGAGGTCAGAAGACAACATTGGGTATTTATCTTTGCTGTCTCCCTTGTTTGCCACTGTATGCAGTACACCAGGATGAATAGAATATAAAGTCCCAAGGATTATCCTGTCCCTACCTCCCATCTCTCTGTAGAAAGACTGGGATTATAGATAAACAAGTGTTTACCTTATGTGGACTCTGGAGATTCAAACTCAGGTCCTCAGGCTCACATTGCAAGTTCATTAGCCATTTCCCCAGCCTATTTCCTTAGTTCTTTGGGACAATTAACCTTGTCCTTTCAGTTTTAGCTGTCTTTCTTTGTCTGACTTTATTTGACTTGTGTTTGTCCTCTCTTACTTTGGTGAGAAAATGACTTTCTGTCCAAATATTTTCTTTTTAATAGGCGACAATTAGGGAAGAAACAAAAAGCCATTTGTCAAAGTAAGATGAGTGGTTACACAGGCTCTGCCAACTCAATTCCAAGTTTGACTCCCAACATACATAAGCACACAACAGACAGACAAGACACAGATGTGCATACACACACACACACACACACACACACACACACACAGCCCAGATCATCATAAGCTTTGAGATATATGAACTCCTCAGAAGGCTCCTCTCCAGAAACATCCAGACAACTAGAATCTATCTTAGCAATTTAGGGTTAGTTTATGACTTATTCTAGGGGTGTGGTAATTAAAAAAAAAAGTATTTTTTAAAGGCAGGATCTCACTTAGCCCAGGCTAGCCGTGACTCACTCTGTAGTTGAGAGTGACCTTACAGTCTGGTCCTCCTGCCTCTGTCTATCTTCTGAATATCGATCAGGTGCAGGCACAGGCTACTGTGCATGGCCTTATGAAAATTATTGTTTGGACATCGTTCACCAGTTGCTTAGCCAGTTAGAGTCCTATGACTCTTTGCCCACAGTGGTTACCTTTTCTGGTAACATAATCTGACTATCGATTCCCAGCCACTGCCTTTGATACGAGAGTTCTCCTAAACAGCTAGACTTTAACTAAGAAGCTAGCAAAACGTGAAGTAGCCTCCTCTGACTTCCCTCCTGGCCTTCAATTCCAAATGATCTTGACCAAACTCGGGACATTTTCAACTAAGGACTCTTCATGCTCAATGCGGTCTGTTACAAAGCAGAAACAGTGAAGAAGGTTCCCCTTGCCATGGAGGTCACTGGTCCCCTTTGCCAAAACAGTTCAGTGCAAGCTTTCCTGTCTGGAATGCCAAGGCAGGCTAGGCTGGTGAGCCTTGGATAATCACGGGAGAGTTAAAGCTGAGCCTTAGCTTCTGATATGGCGGGGGTGCCAGGGTGACCTTTTGTGCTCTCTCAGAATGCTAAACAAGAACACTCTGCTATGGGTGCCATGATGCAGGAAAGTGGGGTGCTGCTTTAGGGTGATAGGTGTGGCCATCTAAAATTATAGCTATGGAGGGCCGAGTGGAGAAACAGGGGTGCTGGCTGTAACTGTGGAAAACTCTTTCAGAAGACACCAGTGAAGGGAAGAAGGGCAGGCTTCTAAGAGCTTCCAGAGGCAAGCTCTAGAGCAACGTGCAGAAGATAGAAAAGGGAGAGCCTGGGGTCAGTGGCGATGGAGAGAAATGGCAGGCACACGGTTATAAAGTGGGAAGGAAGAACACTGAGGGGCTTCATGCTTCTGCCTGCTGTGGTCTTTGATAAGGAAGAGGAGGTTGAAGTATCAGCTTGGAAAAGAGAGGCAGGGTCTGAGAGGAGGATTTGAATATCTACTGCCCAAAAGGAGGAAAGAAGCTGACAGAAGATAAAACTGCCAATGGCCAAGGCCAACCTGAGGGTGGAGCTGCAGTGTGTGTGTGTGTGTGTGTGTGTGTGTGTGTGTGTGTGTGTGTGTGTGTGTGTGCATGCGTGGGGGGGGACACTGGCTGGCTGCATGGTGAATTTGAATTTATTGGAACATGAACCTTGTCTCCATTGGTTTCCCTCATACCTGAGGAAATGGTGACCAACTTGCCTATGCATTAGAGTTCCACTGACTAAACTTCACCCTGAACTGGTCAAGTTAGACCCTCTATGGGCCCCTGATACGGTGATTCTTCCGAAGCTGTCCAAATGATTAAAAGTCCAGCCAGGGGTGAGATCCACAGATCTATCGCAATGTCTGAATAAGCTTTAGTTACTGAGGGAATGGAAATTAGGCCGCACCACAGAAGTCTTGAAGCTAGAAAAGAGTGCAGTTCATACTTCGGAAGTGTGAGTCTGGGGCACGGTTATCAGGGAGAGATTTACAAGATCATTAGTTTAGAATGGGCACAATGGTTACAAGATCAGATCCAGTCATAGGCAAGGGGCCTTTGGTACGGCACTTAAAGGTTTGAAGCTGCAGGGCTCAGAGGCATGGGAAGCGGCCTCTTGGAGTTGTTATGGCTTCAGATGGAACATTCTTCTAGGCTAAGCAGGCTCTGACTCACACCTTTTACTGATCCTTTTATGATCCCAGAGCCACATTTCCCAGGAAATGTCTCTTGTCTTTGAACCTGGAGGTTACCTTTGCTTCCCTGGACAAAGAAACACATGCTGCTGGGGGTGTGTGGACCACATCTGTGCTCCAAGCTCCTGGGCAGGATGAGGCAGGAGGATCGTGAGTTTAGGGTAGCCAACCTAATGAGACCCTACCTTTAAAAAAAAAATTACCCAATATACAATGTGTCTTCCTGTGAATTAGTTTATCTCACAATGTGTCTTATTGAGAATTAGTTCATTCCTGAGAGCGCCGAAGGCTGACAATGAAGAACCCATGATTAGTAAAGTGGAGGGACCAGCTCTCTTGTTTGTAATTAATTTTGCTTGAGACTATTCACCCAGTAGCATGGAAAATAAGGACCAGGGAAGACAGATAGGCTGATAGATGTTTATTCAGGGAGAAATCACTTACAACAAACACAGATGACCGCCAGCAGGTTCCCATCCCAAGGATGCCTTCTGATGCTCTCTGTCTCTGACCAGGAAGCATAAGAAAGAGCCTCTGGGATCACTGACCCCAGACCTAGTTCTTCCAGGTCACATCAGCACCTGTCCCCACACCCCAATGGGTGTGGTCGGTGCAACAGGTGCAGGTGGAGTGAATACCTCACTACAACCCAGGGCTTCTAGTAAGAAAAAAAAAAAAAAAAACTATAACACTCCCCCTTCTGTATGTCCTATAATGTCCCAGGGGGAAACAGTCAAAAGGAGAATGGCTGTGTCATTGACTCTTTATATGAATAAAGACTATATTTATTATTCCTTTAACTTATCACATCCCATACCTCCGAAAGAGTTATACCATGCCACACTGTAAAATTCTAATGGTGGATTAGGCAGAGCATGTGGGACTCCCATGAAAGAGTGAGTTCCCATCCTCCCCCTTCCCCTAACAGCGCAGTCATTTCTGATAGATTATTTTGGTTGTGAGCCTAGCCTTTAAGGGCTGAGCCATCTCTCTCCAGCCCTCTGACAAGATTATTGTAAGAGAGCTGAAGGTCATGTGATCCGGTGGTGAAGGAGTTCGTAACTTGTGATTTATGAAGAAGAGCTTGTACTTTCTCCAGCAAGGGGAACATTAACCTTCTAGAAGGAACACTGCAGTCTTGATAATCTGTGGAGCATTGATTGTCACATGGCGTATCTGGGGGCATCATGTAAATCTTGGAGCAATACTGGTTGCCAATTGATCTGTTTCTGAGATATAATCAGTATTCAGATCAGGAGATCCTGGTAATTGACCCTGTAGTGTCTGCTGCTATGGCCCAGTGTTGGAGAAAATTACAAGAGGAAAAACAGAGTCTACATTACCGTAGAGAAAGGTGACCACAGGCATGGACACACAGAGCTCTCTCTACCTGGGGGGGTGAACACAAATGGGCTGGGAGTTGTGGGCCATGCAGAGATCAAGACCAGCCTTGAATACATAGGGAGTTCAAGACCTGAACTACATCAGACTTGGTCTCAAAAGATAAAGCAAAGACAAAAAAAAAAATGTTGTTGGGTGGGAAGTAAGCTGAGTATTCTGACCAGATTACCTGGATATGTACACACGTACACACACACACACACACACACACACACACACACACACACACACGGGGAAGCCAGAGGACAGCTTTCCAGAGTCCCTTCTATTTTCCTACCATGGGCTCCTGGGATAGGACTCAGTTTGTGAGACTTGTTCAGAAAGGGTTTTTACCAGCTGAACCATCTCACAGGTACCATGCTAGTTTCTTTGCAGGGGCGCGGTAGTATAGAGCAGAAAGACCATTCAGCTTGTGTGTTGGCTGGCTAGGGCTTAGCATAACAGCAGTTTATGCTCTCATAGTTCCTCTGAGGCTTCCAGGGAACTGGTTCTCCTCCGACTTTTCCAGACTCGCCTCTGGTAGCTCCAGATTGCCTTTGGCTTGTGACAATCACTCTAATTGCTGCTTCTACCATGGTACCGTGTTCTCTCTGCCTCTGCACATTGCCTGCCCTCTATTCATGTCTGTCCCCGTGTCCCAGTATCTTCATTTTGTAAGGGCGCCAGTCATACAGTATTTGGAACCGTATGAACCCCTTTAAACCACATCACACTATTTCCAAATGTCATTACATTCTGAAATGTTGGGGGTTAGGACTTCAACTTATCTCTTTTAGGAGAACATAGCAACCTGGGAACGTGCAGACGCGCACCAGTCCCTCTTCCCCTTGTTGCCAGGCAGGCTATCATTTTTACTTTCTTTGGGAAAAGACACAGAAGCCAAGAGTGTCCAGACTATTCTATTTCTAGCTCTTCCATTTCTCCAAGGGTTGGGATTTAGAGATTACCCCCCCACCTCCCTCTTAAAGGCAAGTTAGAAATAGGCTGTCCCATTCCCAAAACATCATCCAGTGGTGGCTGTGGGGCCAATTAGCTCTTTGGAGCTGCTAGAGGTCCTGCCTTAAAATGGTCTGCGGGAGTGTTCTGTCTCTCCTGGGCCCAAATGTGTGCCTGTGGGCACTGATAAACCTGGTTACCTAGACACCAGAAGCTAGTGTGCTCCTTGGTGCACTTGGGGCCACCTCCAATTGGCCATCCCCTCGGGAGTTGGTCCTTTCAGGCCTGAACTTGGTTGTTGCCAATATTCTCATTTGCCTTAGAAATAGCTGCTAGCAACTAATGCACAACAACATGTACTTAGATTTTCAAATTAAGATTTGGGAGAGATGGATGAATATTTAATATTGGAAAAAATGGGATTGGTATATGAAGCAAAGATACTGTTTTAAATAGCAGTGGAGGAGGCTGGAGAAATGGCTCAGTTGGTAAGGTGTTAATCACACATGCATGGGTTCCTGAGTTCAGACCCCCAGCACCCCTGTGAAAAATAGGGTACAGCAATACATATCTTGTATTCCCAGAACTGAGGAGGCAGAGACAGGCAGATCCTTGGGGCTTGCTGATAAGCCAACCTCGCCTTGGTGAGCTCTTAGCCAGTGAGAGACCCAGTGTAAAAGAAAGTGAATGGCATTCCTGAGGATGACACTTGAGGTTGTCTTATGGTTTCCACATGCACAATTACTCACATGTACCACACACACACACACACACACACACACACACACACACAATTACATACCCATGCACACACACATGCACAATACTGGAGAGATGGCTCAGTGTCTGAGAGCACTTAAAAGACCCAGGTTCTTAGTATGAATATGATGGCTTATAACCATCTATAACTCCAGTAAAGGGATCTAATGCCCTCCTCTGGCTTCCATAGGAGCAGAGATGATGTATTGCACAGACATTCATTCAGGCAAAGAACCTACACTCATAAAATAAAAATAAATGAAAGTTAAAGCTAAAAGGAAGGAAGGAAGACAGAAAGAAGAAAAGAAACATCACCTGACTAAGCAAGCTCACACCTTCACGTATGGAGAAAAGCTAACCATGGTTGAACATTTACATGACCTTGACCAGTGAAGGCTGTGGGCAGGGAGTCTCTAGCGTGTGTATTTCTCAAACACAGGTACAGAGAAGAACCTCTTATAAAGGAACTTTTATTTGAGAAGGAAAAACTGAGACAGCAATGTGGGACATACATACAGAGGCCCGGAGAACAAAGGTCAAGTTGAGGCTGTACTAGGACAGAAGAATGTGTGTAAGCTGTCTTAGGGATCTGGCAAATGCTGATTAGGGAGCACAGCAAGGACTGTGTGAACTTTAAGGTCACAGTTGGCAGTTCTCTGACAGTTAAGATAAAGCAGGCTCTAGTAGTTCCTGGAACAATCACCTGCAACCCAGGAACATTTTCCCTTGTGACCTCTTGGCTCTGCTTTTGATGGGCATGACAAGAATTATTTCCTCTGTGCACTCAGTTTCCACACTGGTAACTGCAGAGCCCATGGGAGGTGGCGAGGGAGGGCGAGTTATCTTTCCTCTTTGTCCTGAGAGCAGGTTAGCTAAGTTCTCCTCCAGCATGTAGCACCTTTGAAATCTCTACTCTCCATCACACATCCATTATCCTAGATTACAAACCCTTCCAGGACACAAACTAGTCCACAGGCACCTTCATTGCTTAGTTTTCTGTCTATGACTGTGAATGAAGTTTTAGTTAAGTAGATGAAAGATACTCTTACCAAGGAGTTGACTGATAACTTTCCTGGTACATATAAATTCAGTTTTGAAATTTGTATGTTTTATGCACTGTGATTGCTTCAAACAGCAACAAAAATATCCAGGCCAATCATCTGTATTCAGAGATGTGACAGTATGTTGACCATCATTTTTAAAAGTTTATTTATTTATTTCTTTATTTTATATGTATGAGTGTTTACCTACATGTGTGTATATTAGCCATGCCTGTATTTTGTGCCTATAGAGTTCAAAAGGGGGCAGTAGATTTTCTAGAACTGGAGTTACAAATGGTTATGAGCCACCATGTGGGTGTAGGAAATAGAACTTTAGTTCTCTGCAAGAGAAAAAGAAAAAGTGTTCCAAACCACCCAGCCATCTCTTCAGCTTCCCATTCCCTTCCTTCCTCCCCCTTTTTTGGTGTGTGTGTGTGTGTGTGTGTGTGTGTGTGTGTGTGTGTGTGTGTGTAGGTCAGAGGACAACCTGCAGGAGTAGGTTTACTCTTTCCATTTTGTGGGTCTTGAGGATTAAACACAGGTCATGAGGCTTGGTGACAAGTTCCTTGAATTCTTGTTCTTTTTCATTAACTGGCACTTTCTTTACAGTTTCCACTGAAAAACCCAACTTCTTTCTCGACATGGAAGCAGTGTCTCATGCCAGGTACTCAAGTGCTTCCAGGGATTCTGCTAAATAGTCTCCAAAAGTCTCCTTCAAGACTAATTGTGACTCATTGGGCCATTGCTAACAGGGAGCCATATACCCCTGGCTAGTTTGTGTCAGCTTGGCCCAAAACAGGGTTATCTGAAAGAAGATTGAGAAATTGAGAAACTGCTGTAAGATCTGACTATATGTCATTTTCTTAATTAGTGATTGATGGGTGGTACCATCTGGGCTGGTTGTCCCTGAGTCTATAGGAAAGTAGGCTGAGCAAGCCATGGGTAGCAAGCAAGTAAGCAGCATCCCTCTGTAGCCTCTGCATGAGCCCTGTCTCCAGGTTCCTGCCCTGTATGAGGGCCTGCCCTCACTGCCTTTGATGATAAACTGCTGTTTGGAACTGTGAGTGAAATAAACCCTTTCCTTCCCGAGTCACATCACAGCAATGGTAACCCTAACTAAGATAAAAGGGAACGACCTTTTTGCTGTATTATAATGTTCACAAGGTATCCTGTTTCTGGGACCCTTAAAGCATAGTCATACTCTACTAAACTCAAAGAAAATTATATATTAGAAGAGTATTAAATTAGAATCTGATGCCAGCTAATCATGTGACCTGCGTGGGAAGGAGGGGAGTAAAGCCCTAGCTGATTAGTTCCTTATTAAACTGGAGCATCAAATCCCTGTGCTGCTGTGGACATTCTGTTCCATATAAGACAAATGGAAGAGCAGGGGGATGGTATGCTAACTTGAAAATGGCAAGTACTGGAAGCTGGGTGGTGCCCAATGATAGGAATGGTGGCAAAAAACCACGTATGTACTGTTTCTTAATCTCAAACATGAAAATAATGCTCCAGGTTTGATGATGCTGGCCTGAGCAGCATAGCAAGACTCTGTCTAAAGGAAAGAAAGAATTGAAGAACAAGAAGTAAGAGGGGGTAAGAAAGAAAATTAAAGGGGTAATGGTGGTGGTGGTAGTGGCACATCCCCTTCAACCCAAACACTCAGGAGGCAGAGGCAGGTAGATCTCTGTGAGTCTGAATGTAGCATGGTCTACATAGCGAGTTCCAGACCATCCAGGGCTAAAAAGTGAAACCTTGTTAGAAAGAGAGACAGACTGATACACAGACACAGATATAGACAGAAACAGACACAGAGAGAGATACCAAGAGACAACAGACAGACAGACAAAAAGGCACACAGACACACTACTGCTTGCTTTCTGGTCCAGTATCCTTTGACCTGACTGGATCTTTAAGTACTTCTTCAGTTCAGTAAGCTTCTCTTTCTTTCTTTCTTTTTCTTTCTTTCTTTCTTTCTTTCTTTCTTTCTTTCTTTCTTTCTTTCTTCCTTTCTTCCTTCCTTCCTTCCTTCCTTCCTGCCTTCCTTCCTTTTTTTTGAGATGTGGTTTCAAGAGGTGGGATTAAAGGCATGTCCCACCACCAACCAGCTAAGCCTCTGTTTCTTAATTCACCAATTAGTCTATTTACCGGCTCACTCAGGAAGCTTTCCATGACACATATGATTTGCAAGGCACTCAGTGGGACACTGAGCCACAGATAAAGGGACTCACTCATGGGTGAAGTAGATAGACTGAGAACACCTTAAAGGCAGGAAGGGAGCCATTGTTGCATCATCAATACCTAGCATGGTGGCTAGCACATTGGGGAGATTTAACAACTGTTTATTGACTAACTTAATGAGGTTCTTGGCCATACCTTAATAAAGTAATGATCATCATGTGGGGTTAACTTGTCAAATACATGTAATGTAGTCAAAGATTTTAGTAAGTACTGTTGTGCCCAGACTCTGAACCCCCCAAACCACCAAGAGATCATCTGAGCAAAAGCTAAGAGTCTTTATAATTAAGGAGTTAACTGGGGTCCTCCATCTGTCCCACACAGTGGGTGGCCCAAGGAGCAGTGGGGCAGAGCAATGGGAGTGTCTTGGGGGTGCGGGGTGGGGTCTGCTAGTTGCATAGCAATAGTCTCAGGATTGGTGCACCTCCTGACATGGGCAACCTGTCCTGAGTTGATTGGTCAGCTGCAGCTGCAGAAAGGTTCCTATGCCTAGAGGCCATCCCAGGACAGCTGTTATGCCCTGCATTCCACTATTATCAGTAAAGCACATTCAGGGCCCGCCAGCTAACTTCTGATTGGTTCCTTGCCACATGGAGGGTATCTGGCTTCCTAGTGATTTGGGCAAGTTTGGGCAGGGTGGGGGTGGGGGTGGTGCTCAGCACTTGTTGCTGCTGACCCAGGGTCTATGTCTTGCTGGGTCTTTTCTGCAGCCTGTCATGGCTGCCAAAGCAGGGGGCTGGGTACCAGATTTTTAGTTGCATGGTAGGAACTTCAATAAGATTTTACTAGCTAGAAATCATCCTATGATAACCTATGATAACTGCAACTGTATGGCCGCACTATTGCGTTCCAATGCTTCCTTAAATGCTTTAAACGGCTCATCCTAACTTACAGTTCCAAAGTAACATGTTCTGTAATGCTTTTGAACATTTCATTCGGCCACAGCTCAACCTGCATGAAGTAACTGGCCTTAAGAGGATGCCATTTGTCCTGGGTGGCTCTGTGAAAAGGGTAGCATGGCACAGGATGACAATTGTTTCGAGGACATTTACAACAGCGGTGTGTTTGTGTTCTTATTGATTTCTTATTGCACTTTAAAAATAGAAGCCATAAATTATGCATGGGCAAAGCCACTTAGGAATTGTAAGGGAACTACACTTAAAAGAAATGGCCCAAGAACTGAAGAGTCAGCTGGCTCGGAGGGAGAATTTCGAACAATAATTCTGTGGAATGCTACCAGCCATGCTCTTGGCCTTGGAGATCACTAAGGGCTATCTCTGATGTAACCACAGCCATGGGTTAGATGTTGGCTGTGGGGAGAGCACACAGGACATGGGCCACCTAGAGGTAAGTGCATCCACTACAGGTGAGGCTGTCTTAGCAGCTATTTGTCCCAAGGCTGCAGAAGGAAGCCAGAAGGCAAAGGCTACCCTGCTACAGTGTAGTGACAGGCAAATAGCTCCCTCCCAGGTACATTTGGAATGAACTGGAACTTATGTGACACGGTCTCTACAGAGTCCAGACTAAGTAACATGTGGCAATTTGCTTTGAAGCAAATTGTGCCAGATGACTCTCTTGAAGTCTGCCTGACAAAATTTGAAGACAGACAGCTAGCTGGGGTCCCTTAAGGAGCTGGTACTGTAAAGAAGGCATGAAGGAGAGTGAATCAAGTTCTGATTAGTATTTAAAGTCCAAATGAGTCCAAGTTTCACATAAATTATTTTTCCCCAGTTGCTTCAGTTTCAAGAAACTTAACATTTCACTTAAGTAGCATCTTAATCTCCTAAGGAATGGCCCAGGAGGGTTGATTCCAGGGTTTATTAATATTTGGGAAGTATGATAATAAAGGGGGAAATAATCACCTGGCTTCTAGCAAACACCACTTTAATTAAAACTGTGGAGGGAGCCTCTCTGATTCCCTGATTTGGCAGTTTGTCTGGTGTTACAGCTCAAGTAGATTAGTATACTACTAAGAAGGAAAATATGCTTTAAATTTTCTGTCTTATTAGCATTCTCATATAAACATTCTTTGTAATCTCCTAGTAAGCCGTGGGGTCCTTAAACATGAAAACTAGTAAACACAGAGAGCTGCAAGCTAGTTTCTCAGCAAAAAAGTTTGTGATCTTGCTATCAAGAAGAAAAGAAACTAAACAACTTTGTGCATTGTTATAGTTTGGAAAAATAATGTTCCTCCAGAGACCCATGTATTAAAAGTTTGGTTGCTGGTCCAGTCAATGTGGTGCACAACTCTAATCCCAGCACTTGGGAGGTACAGGCAGGCCCATCTCTGAGTTTGAGGCCAGCCTGGTCTACAGAGTTTCAGGACTGCTGGGACATTACACAGAGAAAATCTGTTTCAACAAACAAAACAACAACAAAAAGAGTTCAGTTGCCAATATGGTCCTATGAAACGGTAGTGAGACCTTTCACCAGACTCCCTAGACTGTGTCAGCCAATCAGGATCTTGGACCACGAAAACTTCCTCAACTCCCACCTTTACTATGACAAAAGCCCTACCCCACCTGGGCTGGGCCCTCTCTGCTCTCAACCACCGCATCCGATAGAGAGTCCAAGCTTGAGCTTGCTTGAATAAAGGCTCTTTGCTTTTACGCATGGAACTCTTTTTATATACGGAACTCTTGGTTACGGGACTCAGTCTCCTTGTTGGTCTTTGGGGACTCCAACATCTGAGCATAACAATCTGAGCATGAGGAGGCTGACGCAGGAGACTGTGAACTAAAAACCAGCCGGGACTGCGTGGTGAGATCCTTTTTCAATAAACAGAAATAAAGCTGGTTATCTTTGATTTCTGTCATAGTGACAGGAAGCTGCCAGCTACATATATTCTATGCATTGGTTTTCCATGTTATGTCGCATGAAATCCAACACGTTTCCAGTACTTATCAGAGGTGGAGGTTGGAGATGACACCTGGAAGTTGTCATCTTTTACAACACTTGAGATACTAGTTTGTGCTCATTTGTTGGTTTTGAAACCGTTTCTCTGTGTAGGTCTGTCTGTCCTGAAACTCTGTAGGTCAGACTGGCCTGGAACTCAGGCATCTGCCTGCCTCTACTTATCCTCTACAAATCCTGAAAGTAAAGGCATGTGCCACTACCACCTGGCTGAGAGATTGATTTTAGGATATAACTGAGCTATCTCATCTTCCTCCCTCAATCTCACTAGTGCACTCGTTTGGGTGCCCTTAAACACAGACAGCTGCAGGAAATGATCGCTGTAACTGAGGTTTTGGAGGCACAAATTCTTTGGCTAAAATATCATAAACTCTCTCATTGGAGCAGACAGCTCACTTATCTGAAGGAACATGAGAGAAAAACAGACTTCACTAAGAAGTCAGGTGAGCCAGGCGGTGGTGGCACACGCCTTTAATCCCAACACTCACAGGAGAGAGAGGCAGGTGGGTCTCTGTGAGTTTGAGGACAGCCTGGTCTACAGACTGAGTTTCAGGACAGGCTCCAAAGCTACAGAGAAGCCTGGGGGAGGGAAGCAACCCCCCCAAACAACAACAAAAATATGTCTGGTGAAGTATTGAATCTTTTACACAATTTTAAGCTTTTGTATTATCTCTAGCAAATAGTAAATGCCACCTCCAGACAGATATCTAACGACCACATTAACATGACAAAAAATACTTTGAGACAGGTTCCCATGTAACCCAGGTTGGTTTTACGTTTGCTGTGTAGCCAGAGATGACCTTGCATCCTGTTCCACCTGGCTCCGCCTCCAGTGTGTTGGGATTACAGGTGTAAACTGCATATCTGGCTTGTGCAGTCCTGGGGGTTGAATTTGGGGCTTTATTCATCCTAAGTAAGTATTGAGCTACACCCAACCCACTAAAACTTCTTAAATATTGTCTGAAAAAATGTAGTGTGTGTGGGTGGGTGTGTGATGTATGCTGTGTGTATGGGTATGTATGTGTGTGTGTGATGTGTGGTATGTGTGTGTGATGTGTGTGTGTGGTGTGGTGAATGTGTAGTGTGTGTCTGTGTATGTGTGATGTGTGTGTGTGTGTGTGAGATGTGTGGTATGTGTGTGTGTAGATGGGTGTGCATGTATGTGTGTATGTGGTGTGGGTGGGTGTGTATGTGTGTGTATATGTGTGTGTGTGATGTGTGGTATGTGTGTGTATGGATTGTGTGGTGTGGTGTGTGTGCATGTGTGTGATGTGGTGTGTGTGTGTGTGTGTGTGTGTGTGTGTGTGTGTGTGTGTGTATGAGTATGTGAATGTCCGAAGGCTCATGTGGCCCATGTTGAGGTAAAGAACACTATATAGAAGTTGGGAGTCAGTTATTTCCTTTCACCACGTGGGTTCTGGGAATCGAACTCAGATCATTAAGCTTGGTGGCAAGTGCTCTTACCTGCTGAGAGCCTGAAACAGTTTTTAGACACATTATTTGGAATTTATGACTACTTTTAGTTTAGAGAAGGCCTTGTTTTGAGGTAAATGTAATATATACATTATATTTATATGTAATACAAATTAATTATATTTTATATAAAACAAGAAGAATAGGGTCACTCAGATAACAAGAGAGGTCTTATTTGAAGCCTCTTTTGTGACCTTTGACCTAGTTATCCTATGGTTCTGTTGTGCATAGTTCTCTTGATTTTCTTTTTATTTATTTTGGTTTTTTCGAGACAGGGTTTCTCAGTATTGTTTTGGAAGCAGTCCTGGAACTAACTCTGTAGACCAGGCTGGCCTCTGCCTCCCGAGTGCTGGCATTAAAGGTGTGTGACAACAATTCCTGGCTTGTTATTTTTTTTTTTTTTTTTTTTTTTTTGTTGTTTTTTTTTTGTTTTTTTTTGTTTTTGTTTTTGTTTTGTTTTTTTTTTTTTTTTTTTTTTTTTTTTTTTTTTGAGACAGGGTTTCTCTGGGTAATGGCCCTGGTTGTCCAATTCTCTTGATTTTCAAAGACCAAGAAGTTACCTCCCCAAAGAGGCTTGAATAATTCTGCCTGAAGGAAAAGCACAGGCACCTTTGGGCTTCTTTGGATACCCATGGATTTGTTGTTGCTGCACAGATTCACAAGCTATGGAGTAACCCTTTCCCGGGAAAGCCACTCTTAGGGGCATTGGATAAAGCCTTTTTGCTGCCATCCCCTTCCTCTAGGAGCTTTTTATCTCACACCCTAAAGACTCTGAAGATCTTGGCCACCATTCAAGCACAGCATGACTTTTTCTAGGCCTGTAACCTTCCCTTTTACGCAAACAATGTTTGGCACTATCAGTGTTTTACAAGGTCTAAATGATATTAAGGGCTCTTTTTAAAAGATTAACAGAACGCAAAAACTGTAAAAACAGAACAGTAAAACTGCGAATGCCATCTGACTTCATAGAGTCCGTCTTTACTTGCTCCTCAGTGCAATGCTGAGCAGAAACCACACCTTTAGATCTGGTTCAGATAATGTCTTAACTGAGAAAATCACTTTGAATAGGGCATTGCAAGTGTCTTCATCTAGCTATGAATAGCAAGTTTCTAGAGTTAAAGTGTCACCGTATGTCACAAGCTAGAAGGACTGGGCTTCAGCTAGAACACACAGATGTGGGCTGTGGTTTTGTGAGGTACCAAAACCACGGGAGTAAGTACCCCCGAGAGCCAGGAAAGAGTATTTAGCATTGGTGGTTGTCTGTCCTGAATATTCAGGCAATTTTCAGGTTGCCTGTCCCAAAGCGCCCATAGCTCAGGTTATATAGCCAGAGATACAAAAGCCAGGGGGACTGACCTGGAGGAGAGCACGGAGTTGACTGGTGTTGAGGAGAGGACTTTCCAGGGACCTCATGGACCAGCTGTGGCAGGGTTAGTTCTCTCTCTCTCTCTCTCTCTCTCTCTCTCTTCTTTCTCTTCTTCCCTTCTCTCTCTCTCTTTCTTCCTTTTTTATATGCATGTGTGTGTGTAGTGGGGGGGTACAGACCAGAAGATGTTGTTAGGGTTTTTTTTTTTCTCTCAAATTGCTTCATCATCCATTCATTCACTCACTCACTCACTCATTCATTAATTTTTTTCTTTGTTTTTTGTTTTTTGTTTTTTGAAGACAGGGTCCCCTCCTCCCTTTGGAGACTGTCCTGGAACTAGCTCTGTACACCAGACTCTCCTTGAACTCAGAGATCCGCCTGCCTCCGCCTCCCAAGTGCTAGGATTAAAGGTGTGCGCCACCATCCCTGGATCCCTGCTAGTTGTTTGTGACTGTGCCCAGGAGTCTCATTGAACTTGAAGCTCACTGTTGAGGTAGTCTAATTAGTCATCTGGTTCCCAGGCCTTGCCTTGGCCTGGGATCGCCGACACCTGTGGCCACTCCTGGCTTTGACGTGAGTGCAGGGGATTTGAACTCAGGTCCTTTTGTTTCATGGCCAGTGCTTCCTACCTACTGAGTGGTCTCCCCAGCCAGGTGTGTTCTTCACATGAGACAGTAGCAAGCAGTGTGCACCACCAACTTCGAGTCTTCCTTCACTCAGCAAACAGTTAGATGGAGAAGCTGAAGCTAAGTGTTTGGCATAAAATGCTAAGCAGAGTGGCCTTGATTCTTGTCCCCACGGAGTGTAGAGCTCTGTAGAAAACAGACATTTTTCCCCCATCAAATTATATATACATATACTTACCACCTGCCAGTTACAATGTTCTAAGGCATTTGTAAATGTCGTTATTGCTATGCACAGTAGTCTGCGTGGTATCATTGCCACTCTGTCAATGAAGAAACAACTACAGAGAAGTGTGGCTGAGGTCACTCATCTACTCCGCCCTGTGCCAAGGTTTGAAGCCCGTGTGTTTGGCAGCAGGATCCTGCTCGTCAGTATTTGTTTATACACTCGAGCAAGTGTTCTGTAGGAAAGTATAGGCTGTCATAACAACATCTGACAGGGGAACTGATCTAATTTAAGGAGAAGAAATTCAATTAAGCCTCAAGTTAAATACACGTTGCGCCCATTAGTGTCAAATGTTCCAAGTAGTTCAAGTGATGGCAAATAAAAATGGAACGTTTAAAGGCGAAAAAAGGCCAGCGAAATGGTTCGGCAGGTGAAGCTGCTTGCTGCCAAGACTGATGGCCTGGGTTTGATCCCCAGAAGCCACACAAGTACAAGAGAACTGACTCCCACAAAACTTCTGACTTCTCTACATGCAAATGTGTGTATACATGCACACATGTGCACACACAAGCACACAAATACATTCATTAAGATTTATCACAAACTGAAGAAGAGAAAAAAGATGCAGGTATGGAGGTGCATACCTGTAGTCCCAGGAATTGAGATGCTAAGGCAGGAGGATTGCCAGCCTGTGATATCTAGGGGAATAGAAAAGGAAACAAAAACATGGCTCAGGGGACTGAATCATTGAGTTTTGCAATTAGAAGGTCAGCAGTGTGTGTGGTCAGAGCGGAGAATCTACAAGCACAAGGGGGGCGGGTGGCCATCATCAGTTCTGCATTGATTGCTGGCACTTCTGTTCAGGGATATATGGCATCCCTTCTTTTGGAGGCTTTCCTCAGAGAACTTGGGAAACACCCATCACGGGCTGGAACACAGTGTGTGTTTCATGAATGCATGCTTCCTCGCTAGTGGGCATGCTCGAATAGGCAGACCTTAAGATTTCCTCCAGCGTTAAGGATCTACCATTTTCACCTGCAGTGGATTTCTGAATGTCCAAATTCTGAGCTTCTGATACTATGGTGGATTTGGTTCTGACGAAGTTTCCCTCCACAGTGTCAACCTGGCTTGATCTGGAAATTTATAATGGATCCAAGTTTCTCCAGACTAACATGAATTTTTTTTTACCTTGACAAATTCTATTTGTACATAGTTAATATGTTACTCTAACACAGGGTCATCTACCCTCTATTAAAACGTGTCACATTCATTGTTGTTATTAACGTTTACCATTTTGACAATCAAATGGAATCACGAACTGTTGGGCTTTGTGAAAGCGCCCTCTCGTGGTCAGAGTCCCCAGGTCACCCTTAGACAACTAGTTCTTCCAATTGTTTAACTCTGCAGGGAATTTCACTTTGGCGATTCTCCTTTTTTATAGATAGATATGCATATTGAAGTGGGAAATGCCACACTCAATTTTCCATCTGCGGAGCTGGAGATCTCATCAACTCTGTGACTTCTCGTTGTCTGAAGCCCCCCCTCCCCCCATTCATTCTCCTGCTGTTGCTTTCCTCCGTCCCAAAGCGCTGGCCTAAGTGTGCTCCACAGGCTTGTCAGGGTTAATGAAAGGTTTCGCCAAGATTTCACGGTGCAGCCCTGGCTGACCTGAAACTCATGCTGTAGACCAGATTGGCCTGGAACTCAGGGATCTTTGAGACTCTGCCTCCCCACTGAGCACAGCCATCCCTCGGGCCCTGTTCTCTTTGTCTGTGTTTTTGGTATTCTTATTTATTTTTTCTATGTATGACTCCCGTTTCCTTAGGGTTTTAGAAAGATATTTATAGCCAAATAATGAACATTACTCCTGGCAGGTTTCTTGTTTTGTTTTTTGTTTGTTTGTTTTTTGTTCAAAGCTACTTTTGGGGTTGTGGATGTGGTTCAGTTAGTGGAGTATTTATCTAGGATGCACTGGACGCTGGGTTTGACCTCAAGTATTGCATAAAACAGGGATGGTGGTGCACACTTGTAATCCTAGCACTTGAGAAAGAAGGAAAACATTTAATTGGGGCTGGCTTACAGGTTCAGAGGTTTAGATCATTATCATCGTGGTTGGAAGCCTAGCAGCTCACAGGCCAACATGGTGCAGGAGAGGGAGATGAAAGTTTTACATCTAGATTGGCAGACCGCAGGAAGAGAGAGAGAGAGGCACAGAGAGAGAGAGAGAGAGAGAGAGAGAGAGAGAGAGAGAGAGAGAGAGAGAGAGAGAGAGAGAGAGATTGGGCCTGGCTTGAGCATATGAAACCTCAAAGCTCACCTCCAGTGACACATTTCCTCCAACAGGGCCACACTGAGTGTTCAAACTGCCACATTTTCTATGTAAAGTGGTCTCACCTGCCCCCAAACACACACAAATACACATACACACACACACACACACACACACACACACCTATTTCTGCTTCCTAGGCAATGGGATTATGGCATGAATCACAATGCCCAGTCCCTTATTTTTCAAATACTAGTTTATTTTCCCATCAAAATTGGTGATTATAATGATTTTACTTGCTTCATCAGAAATACTTGCTATTATATATTCCCATCCTAGTAAAAGTGAGGGAAATTTTTCTTTAAAAATTATTACTTTTGTAGAGGGACTGGAAAGATGGCTCAGCAGTTAGGGACACTGGCTATTCTTCCAGAGGACCCAGGTTCAATTCCCAGCTCAGAACTCTTTATAATTCCAGTTCCAGGGGATTTGACACCTTCACATCAATACACATTAAAATAAAGTTAAAGAAATTATTTTTTTAATTATTACTTTCATAGAGATTGAATGAGAGATATGTTATACAGTCTTCAATATTCAAATATTTGTGTGGACTTGGAGCCCAGCACAGCAACCAGCCATGTCCAGGGCCTGAGCAGATGTTGGTTTGGTACTCCAGCAGCTGGCTCCTTTGGTTTCAAGTCTATCAAGGATTCATTTAGAAAGGGTAGACTTGTGGGCCTTGGCCATGGCTGCATATGAAAGTCACCTTGCTAGATTACAAATGCAGATAGAGAACAATCAAGTTGGGATCTCAGGGCCCAGGGCTCAGGAGCCAGCACAGAGAGCCGTTGGCACCGGCAAAATTGTTTGGAAATTTATTTTAATGTTTACCTAGCAACATCTTCTCATCTGTGACGTGTTAATTGTCACAACTGCTAAGAACTGATTGATACGGGGATGAAGAAAGACATGTCCAGGTACATGGGACAATTTAGCTTCAGAGAGAAGGACAGTGGCAAGGGGGCTGCAGTCTGCTGGCTTGGCCTTTGTTCCTTCCTTCCATGGAGCCCTTTGGTGTGGAGCAGCACTTACCGAGGAGGGGTAGCTGACAAGTCAGTGCTGAGCAAGGTCAGTGAGGGGGCCTGCCTCTCACATGCCCTCCCGAGTCAAACAGTGGCTTGTGGGCATGGAAAACTAATGAGAGAGTAGAGCTCAGATCTGAGTTATTTAAAATTCAAGGAGGTTTTGTCCTTCAAAGGCAAAGCAAAGTTAAATTAAGGGCTCAAATCATAGTTTTCAGTGTGATGTTTTCAAAAGGTCTTATTTTTGTGGCTGGTTTGGGGGATAGTTGTGTCTACAACTAAAGACACGGTCTTCTAATCTTTACCATAATTTTATCCTGTTTTTATAACCCAGGGGTAGAAACCACCAGAATTAAAGGGCTTTTTGTGTTCTTTTGTAGTAAAACACTGGTATCTATTCCATAGTAAGTGAAACACACATGCACACATATAAACAAAGAAAGGTAGATAAATGGATAATTAGGATCTCAGGTAGAAAACTGGAAAACTAAATGAAGATTTTTAATAGTATGAATTATAATAATATTAAAAACTATTAATTACTGTCATATTATTAACTACAGTAGTAAGAATTGTTACTTCATTATTACATTGTGAATTACAGTAATATTAATAACTATTAATTACTACTATTAAACTACAAAACTACTATTACACACCTATGTGGCTGGGAGTGCATTGTTGGTAAGGGTTAGAGGAGTTATCCAAATTCAGGGACTCTGGTCCCAGAATTTGCATATCCCCCACCCCACAGCAGCTCTGTACAATGAAGAAATTCTTGGGCTTCAGAGAAGATAACAGATTAAATATTTTGTTCGGTTTGGGTGATAAAAATAGTTTTCTGTGCCTTTTATATAAATGTGATTTGGGGTGTATTTTCATTCCGATTGTGTTCTTATTGGCTTTTCCAAGGGCTGGTTCTTAATTCTCTTTTTGTGTCTGGGATCCAGTTCTGCTTGCTTTGTACTCTAGATTTTGATTACAGGACAGGAAGGTACCTTGGCTGCAAACTAAATTGATCAAAAACCCTTGCAAATGAATGGCTTTCAATCGGGTTTGGCAAAGGACCTGTGACTAGTGAAGATAAATTTTATGTCTAAGCTCTTGTGGAGTGTTCCCTCAGGAAAAGTGGTTAATATTGCACAACTAGCATTTCCCATGGCCATTTTTTTTTTTAAAAGATAAAGAAATCCTTCTGCTTGGGAACTGATGTGCTATCTATACGCAAAGCCCAATCCAAACGTCCATGTGTCAGGACTGTAAAGCTGGTTACTTCAGTTTCTCTGCACGTTGGTGTGTTTGTGTGTGGGTGTGTGTCATGTGTACCATGGCATGAATTTTACTGTGAGAAAAATGCATCTAATGTGTGCACCGATACTGTGCAAGCTGTGGGAATATGAGTGAAGGAGATCTAACCTCTCCTATAACAGCAACTTAATATTCTGTGTTTGGAAGATCTAGTTGTACATTTGAAAGTAAGGGAAGAGTTAGCATACTGTGACTGTGGTGCTCAGAACAGCTTGGGCACACTGCTGCCGTGGCATGCTAAATAAAAACCAGCTAAAAAAGCAGGCCTGGGTTCAGTTTACTGGCAGGCAGTGCTGGGTTCCAGGAAAAGTAATAAACTGACACCACCCAGAGAGGGCCAGCATCTAAGGGCTTTAACTGACATTCCAAACATCCCAACCATTAGATAAGATTAGATAAGATCACCAGATGTCCTTGAGTCCCGCACACACCTATTCCCCTTTCACTAAGACACCTAGACAAGTGTCAGCCAGTCAAAGTCTTGAACCCTGGAAGTCCCCTCACTCCCAGTCTCTACTATGATAAAAACCCTACCCTGCCCAGTCTGGGTACCTTCTGCCCTCAACCACTGCTTTTGCATACAGATTGGGTCTCCTTGGTGATCTTTGGGGAGTCCCTGTGATCTGGGCATAACAGTGACTATAACAGCAATAAAAATGATTATGAAGTTACTGTTTATTTGAAGCTATGAGCCAGGACTTCTGCTAAACAAAGCTATAGAATAAAAAATGAGATTTAATAAAAGACACTTGTTGCTACAAGGTCAGTGACACACCAACACTGTGTGTGTGTATGTGTGTGCGTGTGCGTGTGCGTGTGCGTGTGTGTGTGTGTGTGTGTGTGTGTCTGAAGACCCCAGTGCCATAAGTGTAAAGGGAAGGAGAGGGGTGGGATGTGGCCTAAGTGATCAACCCAAAACACTTGGTAGGTCATTCTCACCTGGAATTTCCAAGTCATGCTGTTTTTCTCACCGAGGAAGCCAATGCCTTGGTTATATAGTGTCCAAAGAAGCTGCCTGCGTACACATCTCTCCTCCATGCTAGAAGGACTCTGAAGACTCTGCTAACAGAGATGAGGGTAGAGGGATCATTGCTGTCTAAACAGACGGGAGAGTGGAAATCTTGTGTGAGCCCCTTCCTGTGGTCCCTGAATGCTTGTGTATAAGCAGTGACCCATTGCCATTTGGAAGGGGAACACTAGAACTATAGTGCGTAGGGGTGACCTTACAAACCATTTAGGAAATATATACATTTCCATTACCGTGCCTCTAATAAATCTGGCGGTTGTACTGTGTGGGTTCTTTGGCTTTTGTCTTTGTTAACTGACTACTCTGAGCTGTCTGTCTTTGCATTTGAACTTGCAAGCAGTTTGTTCAGACCCACAGAGTAACATGCTGGGATTCTGACTGGAATTAAATAGCATTTATATATCAAGTTGGGAAAATCCAAAATCTTGGAAGACTTAATTTTCTTTGATACCATCCTCCTTCTTATACCACTATGTGAGTTTTGTTACCCAGACATCTCATTTTGGGAGTGCTAATATAAACGACAATGTGGTTTTTGAACTTCAAAGTCTGTTTACTCATTGCTAGCATCTAGAAGTGACTGCCTGTTGCATATTGTCCTTGTATTCTGGACCAGTGTCATAGTGCTTCTCAGGTCCAGGCGTGTTTGATGACTCTTAGGTTTCCTGCATGTGTTGTGCCCTGATTATGAACCCCAAATCCCCAAGAGACCGGTTCCTATGCAAGATCAAAGAGTCTTTTAGTGTTGTTTAACAAGCTAACTGCATTAACTTGGACCCTTTGTCCGTTCATCACAGCAGATGGCGGGAGAAGGACCTAGGGGAACCACGAGGAGGGGAACTTATTGGGCAGCATAAGGGGTGTGTCTGGGGGGGGGGTACACAACAGTCTTAGGATTGGTGCGCTTCGGGGCTTGGGCGGCCTGTCCTGTGTTGATTGGTTAACTTGTTGTTATGGCTCATAGGCCCTCCCAGGGTGGTTGCTATGCTTTGCATGTCACTGTTGTGCCACTTTTACTCCCAGAGCTGTAAAGCACATCCAGCCAGAGTCCTGCCAGCTGGCTTTTGATTGGTTCCTTGCCACGAGAAGGTTATCTGACTGACCTCCTAGTGATTAGGGCCGGCCCGTGCTGAGTCAGAGGCCTATCTGTCTTTTCTGTAGCCTGCCATAGCTGCTAAAGCAGGGGGCTTGGTGAGGGGCTGGTCCCGTCCTTCACATGGGTCATGTCATCCCGGTATTAGTTTCACAAGAGGTTTCCCAGTAAGCTAGCTGCACTGCTGGGGACCTGCTTCCGGGGATCAGGACCCTAAGGGAGTTGGCTGGGGCATGGAGGAGACTGACATCAACTGAGGGTGAATCAGGATAGCTGCCTGTGCTTATTGAAAAAAAGAATGCACCTTTAATAGTCTATAGTTGCACATAGAAGTAAATGGGAGAAAACAGGCACGTGAGCCAGGGTGTAGCTCATGCTCAGGTATTGAGGAGGCATTGATAGGCACAGTCACATGTTAATGAAGGCCCACAAGCTCCTCCTGCCAGAGATAGGAGTGTCTCCCTTTAAAGCAAGCAGGGACCTTCTTCAAGCCCCTAGGGGAATGGGGACTTTAGTCTAAGGGATCAGACACTCCATTGTAGACTATTGCAGCTTCTTGTGTGGCTTAGTTTATCCAAGCTAAAGCTCAAAAGTGAGCAAAGACTATGTTAGACAAATATTACTGTAAATGAACCTGAGTAGACCTTAAGAATTTATAAACCTTCTCTATCAAATATACTTTACTTATCAAGCATATGCTACTTATCTAAATATTTTAGCAGCTTGGTGTTAACTTGTATGGGAGTAGGCAGAGTCAGTAGGCTCTGTGTTTCTACCGTGTTCCAAAAGAATTATTTTGTTTAAGGAGACTGCCATTTTGTATATTTTCACCCTTCAGAGCCCACACGAAATTTCCCAAAGGTAAAGACAGGCGGGAACTCCCATAGCGCACGCATAGTGATAATCATTGAAAATGAAAGTGAAAGGGTGCTGGAGAATTGGGATCCAGTGTGGAAATGCTGGAACCTTGTCAGGCAGCGATGGTTGCCGCGTGGCCCACACTGCACTGGTCTGCACCTGTCTACATCTCCAGTGTTAGGGGCAGTGGTTTAGCCCCATCTTACTTGTTGTATGGAGAGTTTCTGACTTTTTCAGTTTATTCAGATTTTTCTTGTTTATCTTTTTTAAAAATTGTGGTGAGGACAGAGTAGCAACTACTAAACTATTTCTACCCCAGACCAGAAACCCAGATCTCCCCATTACCTTTCATTCTTCCATGGAGTATAAGACGCTATCCCACGGAATTTACCCAAGTCATCTCATAGAATCCTCAAGCCAGACTTATACAATGTCCTTGATCATAAACCCCTTTAAAAGAAAAGAATCTCATAACTGTCTAAACAAACCACCTAGCTGGTTTGAAAGAGCCAAGATTTTATTCCAGGCAACTTAGCTCCAAAGCTCAGGCTTTTAATCATTATAGTATTGGCATAAAATAATGTACATGCAGTTTTGTATCTTTCATTATTTATTGTTTTGTCCTGGAAATTGTTTTATAAATGCATAGAAATAATCCATTATTTTTGGCAACTGAATATTATTCCATTACAGGGCTCCCTTTTGTTCTCCAAGTGACATTAGGCAATGACAGAAGATACTGCTTCTGTCATCTAGGGCATGGAATTCAGAGGTATAACCTTACAATAAATCAAGAGTTGAATATTGGGAAATCTTATAGCATTTAAGTTATTTAATACTTTTCTCAAAATTTAATAAAATTTCAGTTAGGAATTTGATTGTGTCTTTGTTTGCATTCAAATTTCTTTAAAGTAATAGAATATAAAAAAAAGCCTCAAATTCTAAATTTGAGAGGTCAAGATGACTATGTGGATTCCTAGAAACTTCTGCCTATCTGTAAAATCCTTTGGGAGTTGAGAGGGGCAAAGCTGGAAAAGGCTAGAATTTTACTGATCTTTTCATCTCTGCTTACACAGAACATTGCTGTGAAAACACACAGTTCCTATTTGCTTAAGGAACACACTGAATCCGGAATGCATTCAACCTTAGAGAACACTGATCCGGGCTGCTGAGTCTCCTGATGATCTGGAGCTCTTAGTGTGGGTGTATTTGGAGATGAGCAACAGTTCCCTGAAGTCTTTTACTTATAGGATTTATGCTTTTTCTGTTAAAAAAGTAACAATAGAAACATAGCTGTGACCAGTCAGGCACTACTGAAGCACGGAAAGTAAAAAGTGAAATTTCCCTGCCTACCTTCACTCTATTTCCTAAGGATAACCACTACTAAGAGTTTACTGTGGAGCACAGGTTGCAGCTCAGTTAGTAGAGAGTTTGTTAAGCAGGTATGAGGCCTTAGATTCAATTCCCCAGCACCGTATAAACCAAGTATAAATGCCACGTACTTGTAATCTCCACACTTGGGAGAACTAGGAGGACCAGACATTCAAGATTATCCTTGGCTGGAGAGTGAGTTTGAGGCCAGTCTGAGATACATGAGACTTTGTGAAAAAGAAAACAACAGGTCACATATTTTATATATTATATAATAACTAGAATAAAAAGATTAAATGGGCAGGGAGATGGAAGGCCAGGGTAAAAGAGAGACTATGGGGAGGAACAACTAACAATAAAGGCCTTTTGAAATGACATATGGGAACCTATAACTGTAGACATCCTAAAATATACACATTAAAGATCTTTAAATGGTGTCACTGTCTAATGGGGAAGACAATACCCCAACTAGACATCTTATGCCACCAAGCAGAGCCTCCAGAGCTAGGAGTGGTATATCTTCTTGAGTCACTGGCCAAGAGGGTCCCATGTACCCCTCCCCCAAACCCCACAGGCTCCTCCCCCTGCCCCCAACACTATAACCTGATGCTAAAGACCTTTTTGCTGAAAAGAACACTTGCTTGTGTCATCAAACATGGAAAAGTTGAGTTGGTATCAAACCTGAAGCTTCACTTCTACTGCCTAGCATTCATGCTGCTAGAAGGTAACCTGTATACTACAGAGGAGAAAGACGATCGATCAGTATCACTCAGATATAAACCCTGCAACCTATAATAGTGGCCTGCCTGCAAGGTATACTGGTATAATAGTGGCACAAATGTCCTGGGAATAATCAACTACTTTTTGATTAGATATAAGGTCCACTCAATGAGATGGGACCCGTATCTGACACTGCTAAAGTGGCCAAGAAACTGAGAGTAGACAGGTGATGGGCCCAGGGGAAAACCTATTAGTGTTCCCATAAAGGGACACAGCAACACAACGACTCCTCATGACATTACCATATTCATAGGTCAGTACATCCCGCTAAACTCTCATCAGAGAAGTTCTTTATGCAGTCGATGGTAGTCAACAGTAGTCAACAGAGACCCATAACTGGACAATGTGTAGAGAGTGAGAGACTTGGGAGCACTTTAGGAGCACAGTCCTAAATGGGATGTCTTCATCAAATCCCTCTCGTTAAGGCTCAGGGGTCTGTGTGGAAGAGGAGATGGGAAGACTGTAACAGCCAGAGGTGGTTGATGACTCCGAGGGAATAGTGTCTTCCGGAAACAAGAGGACTGATCCACAAATGAACTGACGGAGATGGTGACAGCATGTACAAGACCTGCATAGCTTCAAGTCTGACAGGGTCCTATTTCTAAGAGGGGACAGTGGACACAGGGTCCTATAACTGACCAAGAAACTATTTGATACCTCTGACAAAAGGAAAAGCAGGTTTCTTCAAAGTAGTGTCAGTGGGTAAACTAACCATACTCCCGGGCAAGCTCTAGGTATAGCTGGCCAAGCTAAAGTGAATTCCATGTTTATTTGGTTGGTTGTTTCTTTTTCTTTCATTTATTTTATTTTGTCTGCGTGTGAGAGAGTACTGTTTGTTTTGGCTTTGTTTTGTCTTACTGGCTTTTTGCTTGTTTTGATTTTAACTTTTTTTAAAAGAGAGGCAGAGAAAGAGAAAGGCCATGAAGTGGGTGAGTAGCAATGTGAAGAGGACCTGTGTGTGTGTGTGGGGGGGGGTAGGTGAGGAGGAAACATGATCTATTGGACAAAGATTAATAAAAGTATTATGTAACAAAACATATATTCTAACAAACACACACACTCACACACATATAGATCAGGCTTGATGATGCATGTCTATAATTCCAACTGAACTGGAGGGTTGTAAGTTCAAAGCTTACCTAAGCTACATAGTGAACTCCAAGCCAACATGAGCAACTTAGCATGAGTCTATCTCAAACTCAAAAGTAGAAAAGGGTGTGTTAGAGTATGTTTTTCCTGCCAGCCTGGTCCCACCGCCACTGCACCAGCCCCAAATAACACACTGAGACACTGTATTAGATATAATTCTGTTGGTCTGTTACTAGTTTCTTATCAGCTAGATCTGTCTTAAAAATTAACCCATTTCTATTAATCTAAGTATTTCCACGTGGTCTCATCTTTCTGGAGAGAGGGGCTGGTATTCTGCTCTCTCAAGTCCCTACATGCTGACTCTTCCCTACTACTTCCTCTCTCCTCCTTGTCTCCTAGTCCCGCCTATCTTGCTTTCTTATTGGCTAGCAGTGCTGTATTCATTAACCAATACGAGAACTTTATTTACAGAATGATATCTCCCATCAAGGGTGATGGGTTAGATCATAATAGATCACCTTCCTGGCATGTGTAAAGTTCCAAGGTTCAATTCCAAGTTCTGTTCTTAAAAAAAAAAAAAAGAAAAGAAAAAGTAAAAGAAAAGAAAAAGCAAAACCATACAAACACACACACACATATATAAAATATTTCTCCCACAAAATGTTCAAAATGTTTATCTAAAGTTTATTTTTCTTCTCCAACTTCCCCATGCATTGATTTGTCATGGACATCTTTCATGTCAGTCCAGGTAGATCCAACTTATTATTGCCATGTAATACATTGTGTGATATAACACATTATTTGCTATCATCTTTTGGTTGCTAATTTAGGTCTTCTCCAGACGTTTTTTTCTTAGATAATCCAGCAAAGAGCAACATGATGATACATATAATTAATCTACATGTCTTTCTATCTTTGTTTTTTTTTTTTTTTTTGAGACAGAGTCTCTTTGTATTTCTGTATTGCTTTGGAGCCTGTCCTGAAACTAGCTCTATACATCAGGCTACAGAGATCCACCTGCCTCTGCCTCCCTAGTGCTGGGATTAAAGGCATGCACCACCAATGCCTGGCCTATAATCTACATTTCTTAAATCATCCTGTAAGGATAGACTTTCAGAGAATAAATGGTTAAGTCAGGGGTATGCATTTCTTCAGTTTCTGCCTAGGGAAATGCTGCTGTCTTTTTCTTGCTTCTGTCTGGTTCCTGTTCTATAACAAAGAAACCTGAAGCTTAGGCATTTGGAAGAAGACACTATTCTCTTTAGAGGCTGGCTGCCTGTTTGGCAGCATCTCCAATGACTCTCTCACTGCCAACTTCGAATGCCCCTCCTGCAGGCCTGGCTCAGGGTCTGTCCAGCTTCCTTCTCCTTCAGTCCTCCTGAGTAACTAACCCCTGCCACACAACACATGCTCACTGCCTGACATGCTGTTTTTCTTCTGTTCTTTTAAGCATATGTTTATTTTTCACTATTATTGTTATTATCATTTTAACAGGGATTTAAGAGAAAATTCTATTCAGTTCGCCATGTGAATCAGGAGTCTCCACTTCTAATACTGACAGTCTTGTTAGGGTAATGCTTTATCATCTTCTTTTATGTCATACTGTTGTTACATTTGTTTCTTAAAGATAATTTGCCCAAAATTGAATTAGTGAACTGAGACATATCTCTGTTTTCTTTACTATGGGAATCGAAGGGAGATGAATTTTCATTCTTGGAGATGCTTTTGAACATGTGATCTCTCTAGTTGGTAAGGAGTGACTTTTTTTTTTCTTTATGTCTTTTCCAGACAGGGTTGCTCTGTGTGACTCTAGCTGTCCTGGAACTCACTTTGTAGAACAGTTTCATCTTGATCTCAAGCGATCCGCCTGCCTCTGCCTCCCACATGCAGGGATTAAAGGCATGTGCAACCACCTAGCCACAAATGACTTTAAAAATATGTTTATTTTTAGTTAGGTCTATGCATGTGTGTCTGTGTATGACAATGTACATGTGAGTGCTGGCGAGAGAGGAGACTAGAGATATCAGATCCCTTTCTTGGGTCTGGAGTTATGATGAGTTGTAAGCCACCCAGTTTGGATGCCTGTGTTCTACACAAGAGCAGTGCATGTTCTGACCACTGAGCCAGCTCTCCAGCCCCACCGTGACTTTTTATCCTTTCCTGGTAAACCACCTGCAGTTGCTAATGCCTCCTCCCGAGCAGCCTGCTCTACAGATTCAAACACAGCCTTCTCATCTCTGAGCATGGTCCTCCATACTACCTGCAACCCCTCTATATAACATCTCCCAGGACACTTATCCTATCACTGTGAGGGCTCTGCAGAGTCACCCTCTGCAGAGCACATGGCCCATGGCAAAGCTCTTAGAGTAAACACAGGACAATGGTTAGGTCTTTAATTCTTACACATGTAACTCTAAGGGTTCTATAATGCATCTCCTTACAAGCCCCTCACTTTACTATCTGCCATCATCTCTGGAATTGCCTCCACTTGGTATACAGAAAGAAACAAAGGACAAAGGAGAGGCAGTACTGTGTTACTTAATATGTCTCATAGCGATGCGAACAAGATGGCGTGCAGTTGATAGTCGACGTAAATCACTACTATTTACGAAATTAACAACTGAATCAAGGGGCCACCAATGTGCCCAGACACTGGTGACTAGCGCAGTAGCAACCATCGCCAGTGTTTAGACAGATAGGCTGTCTCTAGGTACGGGAGAAAATGCTTGAGGTCCGCAGTGCCAACCAACTGGTATTGCTTACGTTCTTTGCTCTCACATTTGCTCTTCTCTTCATATTGTCTTAAGTTCAACCAGCTCAAGTTAGCTGCCTGTGCGCTTCCAACTTCACAGGACAAGTGATTCTGAAAAAAATCAAATGTTCAGTCAGCTCTTCTACACCCTGACAACAAACCGTCCTTGAGTGAAGTGGTTGCTCAATATGTATATGAGCTTTTTTTTTTTTTTGTTTTATATAATAAAAACCTAAGGTAAACTACAGGGACATTGTTTAAGCAAGGCGGGCACATACTGTGTCACGTTCATTTTTTCTTTCATGCCAAAATGGATTCACTTACTCCATGGTAGACAAGCTTTGAGACACTCCTCCAGTTAATCTAGCAAATTAGCCCTCTATGCCTTCTACTTCCCCTCAGAACTATCTCCTTCCCAAAAATGTTTACAAAGAAAGCTCACCCCCTTGACAGCATCCCCTGACTGCTGACATCCACCTCTTCTGATGCAGTATTTTCTGCATGACTCGCACTGTGGGACATTCCTCTGGACCTTTCCATAGAAATGTGTTTTTTTTTTTTTTTCCTTTCACCAAGTCTCTTCCTTCCCGACTCTGGAGCAAATTAGGAAATGATACATAGAGCTTCTTGGTGCTCTAAGTACCTGATGATTTCAAACATTACATTAATATTTATTTCTAGATAACTTTCCTACCAATTGACCATTAGAATTTTTCCAAACCCTTATCACTTTCATCAAACCCTATCTTTGTACAACATAGCTGTTTTCTGGGGGCTGGCTGCAACTGCTGCCATCTTGAATCAGAGCAGTAGTGATCATCCACACAAGACTGTTAAGATGTCAGGCCTAGTAATATTCTCTTGTGGAGAGAGGGCTGGTGTTCACAGGACTCCTGGGCAGGTGGAGCTTGAGGTGCTTTCTCAAGGATCCCAAGGTCTTTCCTCTCTCTGGGGTTGTACAGAGGTAAAGGATTGATGGAGTGGAAGTCTTCAGTAGGGTAGATGCCTGAGAGTTGCCTTTGGGATTCTTCAGCATTGGGGACTCTTTCCTAACACAGCCACCTCAGTTCTTCAGGGCTCTTCGTGTGAGTCATGTCAGCTGTGCGGAGGACTCTTCCACAGTGTAACTAACTGCTTTTGACTCATCCATGTCACCACAGTACACACCTTGGTCCACCAAGGTGCACACAGACAGTCTTTTCTTTGTCTCTCATGCTTTGTGTGTGGTGAATAGGAGTATATATTTCTTGATGTCTCCTTTGGAAAATGGCCTGACAGAGAAAATACAGTAACAACAGCTACCATTTAACAAGCTCTTGTTGCCAAGCACGTTCCAACAAAACTACACAGTGGACCATTTTATTCCCCATTTTCCAGCTGAGAGACCTCAAGTGCAGAGAGATAAACACATTCAAGGCCAGATGCCTCAGGGACACACAGCTCCTGAGATAGACTCATACCCTCTGTGCTGTCTCTTTCTCTCCTGGGATACAGTATCCAATGTGTTCACAAGTATGTGTGTATAATAAAATAATATAATAAATGTACATAATTCTACCACTTACCTCAGAAAATACAAGTTTCTACTGGTGCATATGTATGTGTTTTTCTTTCTTTTCCCACCTTCTTGCCTTCGGTTGAAGTCTTTCAATTCATTTAGACTTTTGGCATATGAACAAGAGGCAAACTATGAAGAAAATTATGCAAGCAAATAGTTACTATTTTTTTCCTCATTTATTTCCTTCCTATTCTAGCATTTGATTTTAGAATAATGTAAGGCATTAAGAAGGTTTAAGTTAGTTTGTGCATTAGTGTTAGATCTTGGATCCACTGCCAGTGACCTCTTATATTGTTCCAGCCACACCGTTGTCACCTATATTCAGAGTCTAGTTTGGTTTTACGCAGGTTCCCTATTTGTCGGACCTGAGTCAGGGATCTCTCACTAGTTCAGGACAGCTGCTTCTGTAGGTTTGTTTCCCCATTGTGTTCTTGACTCCTTTGTTCATACTGTTGCTCCTCCTTCACTTCTATTGTACTCCAGGAGCTTGGTCCAATGGCTGGTTGTGGATTTCTGCATCTGCTTCCATCTGTTTCCAGAAGAGGGTTCAAGCTTCTCTGGGGTTTGAAATGTAGGCTGGGTATCTTTTGCTTCATGTCTGGTATCCACTTATGCATGTGAGATACTGTAGTTGGTAGTTTGAATTGCCCCAAGCTCGAAAGGAGAAGCACTATTAGGAAGTGTGGCCTTTTTGAAGTGGGTGTGGCCTTGTTGGAGGAAGTGTGTCTGTCATTGTGGGGTGGGCTTTGAAGTCACCTCTGCTCAAGCTATGCATAGTTCAGACCACTTCCTGTTACCTTCTGGTCAAGATGTAGAACTCTCCGCTCCTCCAGTATCATGTCTGCCTACATGCCACTATTTTGCACCATGATGATAAAGGACTAAATCTCTGAACTATAAGCTGCCACCCCAACTGAATTCTTTCCTTTATAAGTAAGAGTTGCCATGGCCATGGTGTCTCCTCACAGCAACAGAAACCCTAGCTAAGGCAGATATCATGCTTGGCAAAATATTCCTCTTTCTTGCCTGGAGATCATTATGATAGTTTGGATGAGTGGAAGGCTTGATCCTCCCTCAGCTGGATATTTCTGAGAGGCCATGAAAACGCAGGGTGTGGGGAATCTAGTTGAAGGGTCCCTGGGGTACGTAATTCACAGTTTCTTGTTTTACTCTGCTCCATTAAGTGCTTTGCACTGTGACACTCAGACCCACTTCAGGCTGCAGACATGGGACCAAGGGACCATGGGCTGAATCCTCTATAACTGGGACTCACAATAAATAACTTCATTCAAAGTTATTTATCTCAAGTGTGTTGTCAAAGCAATAAAAAGCAAATTAACACAGTTATCTTAGATATCCCTACTTTGAAGAAATTTAAGAATCTGTTATAGAAGCATAACTTATGCTTATGATTTAATTGGAATTATATGCCAATTATTTTGAGAGACTTGAATGGGATTTTTGGGGGGGTATCTTTTCTTTTTAATTAGGCCTCCATTGCTATGAACAAAGCACATCTCCACATGAATATCTCACAATACAGTTTCACTGTTTGTCTTAATTAGTTTATTAGATTTATTTTAGATATTTTATTTCTGTACTATTTACATGAGATCACTATTTAAATTATATCATTATATCAGTGCCCATTTCATTGTTTGAATTTTGCATATCTACTTTATGGGAAATGTTGTTTATTACTTGAGGTTAGGATATTAAATAAGCTATCATCTCCTTGTAAAACAATAATATCCTTGCAGGGCATGGTGGCACACACCTTTAATCTCAGTACTCCGGGGGTAGAGGCTGGCCTGGTTTACACAGAGAGACCCTGTCATGAGTAGTTTCCCGCCAGCCTGGTCCCCCAGCCATGCCAGCCCCAAATAACACACAGAGACCCTGTATTTGATATAAAGCTGTAGGCCAGTTACTAGTTTCTTATTGGCTAGCTCTGTCATAAGTATTAACCCATTTCTATTTATCTAAGTATTTCCACGTGGTCTTATCATACCAGAGAGAGGAGCTGGCATTCTCTCTACATCCTCCATCTTCATCCCTCCTCACTACTTCCGGAATCCTCCTTGTCTCCTAGTCCCGCCTATCTTGCTTTCCAATTGGCCAACAGTGCTTTATTCATTAACCAATAAGAGAAACATATTTACAAGACCCCGTCTCCAAAAACAACAAAAAAGTCCTTTTTCTTTCCAAACTTTTGTCTTAGGTTTACCTTTTGCCTTTAAAACTAAGTCTTGTATCTTTTTTAAATTAATTTTTATTTAAATTAAAACAATCTTATTTTACATATCAATCCCAATTTCCTCCTCCTCCCAGCCTCTCATTTCCTCTACCTACCCCCCTCATCCTCTCCTCAGAGAGGGTGAGGCCTCCCCATGGAGGATCATCAAAGTCTGTCACATCATTTGGGGCAGGGCCTAAGCCCTCCCTCCTGTCTAGACTGAGAGAGTATCTCTTCCTGGGGAATGGGATCCCAAAGTCCATTCGTGCACTAGGGATAAATACTGGTTCCACTGCCAGAGGCCCCAAAGACTGCCCAGTCCTCCCAACTGACACCCAAGTCCAGGGGGCTTGGTTCGGTCCTATGCTGGTTTCTCGGCTGTCAGACTGGGGTCGGTGAGCTACCACTAACTCAGGTCAGCTGTTTTCAGTGGGTTTCTCCAGCCTGGTCTTGACCCCTTTGTCATCACTTCTCCCTCTCTGTAACTGGATTCCAGGAGTTCAGCTCGGGTTTTAGCTGTGGGTGTCAGCTTCTGCTTCCATCAGCTAATGGATGAAGGCTCTAGGATGGCATATAAGGTAGTCATCAATCTCATTATCAGGGAAGGGCATTTAAAGTAGCCTTTCCACTGTTGCTTAGATTGTTAGTTGGGTTCATCCTTGTGGATCCCTGGAGATTTTCCTAGTGCCAGATTTCTCATTAAACCCACAAGGACATCAGTTCAACTATGTTCATAGCAGCATTATTTGTAATAGACAGACCTTGGAAACAACCTAACTGCCTCTCAGCTGAAGAGTGGATGAAGAAAATGTCGTACGTTTACACAATGGAGTACTACTTAGTGGGAAAAAACAATGGAATCTTGAAATTTGCAGGCAAACGGGATGGAACTAGAAGAAACCATCCTGTGAGGTAACTCAGACACAGAAAGACAAACATGGTATGTACTCACTCATATATGGATACTACACATAGAGCAAAGGATTACCAGCCTAAAATCCACACTACCAGAGAAGCTAGGAAACAAGGAGGACCCTAAGAGAGACATACATGGTCCCCCAGAGAAGGGGAAAGGGACAAGAACTCCTGAGCAAATTGGGAGCATGGGAGGGGGGTAGGCGAAAGAGAAGGGGAGGAGTAGGGGAGGGGGGAGGAGAACATGAGGGATCAGGAATGTCGAGTTGGGGAAAGAGCAGAGAAGGAGAGCAAGAAAGGAGATACCTTAATAATTCTTGTATCTTGATATCGCTATTTCCCCCCCCCCCTCCACTACCCATAGTCATCGTGGTCCTAAGTATGGCTTGGTGCCATCTAGCGGCGGCTGTTCTCTAAATGAATTTCCAGGAAGTATCAATGATATTTGGGAATTCTTTGGTAGATAACACAGTTTTGTTGACCCAGTTTGGGAAAACTGAGTGTAGATACTGGGGTTTGTGGTAGACAGGAGGAAACCATCTACTCTGTGTCAGAATTCATTATATCCTGGGTATATTTAGCAAGGCTTTGCTGTATTTATGTATCTGTATATTTCTCTCTCTCTAGTAAAATCTAAGCTTCAAAGAGCCGAGGATTTTTATCATTCAATCCGCAGTTATGTTACCAACAATAATAATTCCTAGCAGGGAGACATTCCGATATCGGAGGAAGTGAGTGAAAGATACCTGAAATGTTTTTATATGGGACATTTGCCTTTTTCTCTTGGCACTCTATCAGCCAATGGCTTTACAGCTTTGAACACTTTCATCGTCAGGTGGATACAAGATTAAAACTATATAGCTCCATTTCTGCTTTCATTTTGTTTTGTTTGAATCAGGAGTTCATGTGTCCCAGGTTGGCCTCCAACTCTCCATGTAGCCAAGGATGGCCCTGAACTTGTGATCTTCTGGCCTCTACCTCCTAAGTGCTGGGATTATGGACATGCACCACCACCACACCAAATTTTTAAAGCTTCTCCATGAGCTCGGACTCCTTTAATAAGGTTTTGGGATAGCTGGTTTTTGTTTGGGGCCATAACAATTATTTTACTATTGATATGCATCGAGATTTCTTTTGGCTAGTATCTATTAAGATCCTAGAAAATTGCTCTGTGGTATAACAATATTAAGAGGTGGGAACATCTTTTTGAGGTGGAGCTTTGTGTGAGGCAACTGGATGACAGGACATCTGCCTTGGAAGGGACTCAAGTTCATGTCTAGGTACAGAGCTCTCAGGGTAGGTTAGTCCTTGAGAATGAATTCTTATAAATAGCAAGCCTGACTCCTCCCTGGCCTCTGCCTTCTCCTTGCACAGTTACTTTCCTTCTGTACTCAGCGTCTTTAAAAGCCCCATCCAGCACATGTTGCTATGAGAGCCATGGGGTCCTCATCAGAAGCCACTGTACTTGGACCTTCACAGATACAAGCCAAAATACCTTCTTTGGGGGATGTTTTATTATACCAGCACCAGACAGACTAAGACAACAGGATTTCAGGTATTGTAGAACTGTGTTCCAGAAATGCCAAAAAAAATCTGACAAAGGTCTTCAGGTCAACTTCTGTGTTGGGTTTGGCATATTCGTCTAAGAACTCTGTATGACTTCTCATATTGAAAACCCTTTGCTTTGACTATTATAAAGGCACTTTATTTAATTGATGACATGGTTACTATGGATTAAATGCCAGTTGGCAGTTAATTTCCTGAGGAAAGTAGAAGACTCCTAGAACAGTGACTCTATTACTTTGTTGATATAGTGTCTTTGTGTCTAGCCCAGGCAGGCCTTGCTCTGATGTCCTCCTGTCCCAACCTTTGGAAGCTGGAATTAAAACTGTATGTGCTTAAAATAATTGTGTTTCAAAGAATTATTCCATTTTATTTTCTAGTCTCTATGTCCAAATTCTCATAATATACATATATTAAATGAGGGAAAACATGTCTTTTTATTTTATATATCATATGATTTCACTTTTGCGTCTCTATGATTTTAAATAAGGAAGCTTAGTTAATTCAAAGAATTATAAATACTTAAAGTACTATGAATTAAATTGATTTTAAATAGTGAGAAAATATTTAAGTATGAAAATTAATGATTATATAAGGTATAAAAATAATTTACCTTTAAGAATGAAACACCATGGACTTCCTTTGTAGACTAAAAATAGAATTGACTTTTCCTAGATTTGGTGGCTTACAATTGTAATGCTTGCACTTGAGAGTATGAGGTAAGACGATTGTTGGGGTTCAAGGATAATCTGGGTTATACAGTGTGCTCTGGACTAGCCTGTGTTTCTCTGTATTGCTTTGGAGCCTGTCCTGGAATTAGCTCTGTAGACCAAGATGGGCTCGAACTCACAGAGATCTGCTTGCCTCTGCCTCCTGAGTGCTGGGATTAAAGGCATGCACCACCAATGCCCAGCTATGATTTGATGTTTTAAAACAACATAAAAAATCTGAACTGCCTAAATAATAATACATTTTTATACCCCACTAGAACCAAATCGAACACAAACAACTCATCCCCAGAGTCTTGCTGCTATCAGACACCAAGACCCAGCAAAGAGCACAGTTTACAGACATTGCCATCTAGTGTCCAACTTTAGAATTTATTTGTAAAGACTAAACTGATTATTTCAAAATGTAGATAGAATCTTGACTGGAATTTGAAGTCAGAATCAGAGATCAAGTCTTTCTTTTCATTTCTCCTCCTCCAATTCCCTTTTCTTCATTCTCCTCCTCCATTTCCTGTCTTCTCCATCCCTCTTTTCTCCTCCCCTCTCCTCTCCCTCCATCCCCTCCCCTCTCCTCCCCCTCTCCCTCCATCCCCTCCCCTCTCCTTCCCCTCTCCCTCCATCCCCTCCCCTCTCCTCCCCCTCTCCCTCCATCCCTTCCCCTCTCCTTCCCCACTCCCTCCATCCCCTCCCCTCCTCTTCCTCCATCCCCTCCCCTCCTCTTCCTCCATCCCCTCCCCTCCTCTTCCTCCATTCCCTCCCCTCTCTTCCTCCTCCATTCCCTCCCCTCCCCTCCTCTTCCTCCATTCCCTCCCCTCTCTTCCTCCTCCATTCCCTCCCCCTCCCCTCCTCTTCCTCCATTCCCTCCCCCTCTCCTCCTCCCCTCCATCCCCTCCTCTCTCCTCCTCCTCTTCCTCCATTCCCTCCCCTCTCCTCCTCCTCCATTCCCTCCCCTCCCCTCCTCTTCCTCCATTCCCTCCCCCTCTCCTCCTTTTCCTCCATCCCCTCCCCTCTCCTCCTCCTCTTCCTCCATTCCCTCCCCTCTCCTCCTCCTCCATTCCCTCCCCTCTCCTCCTCCTCCTCCATTCCCTCCCCTCTCCTCCTTTTCCTCCATCCCCTCCTCTCTCCTCCTCCTCCATCCCCTCCCCTCCTCTTCCTCCATTCCCTCCCCCTCTCCTCCTCCTCCATTCCCTCCCCTCTCCTCCTCCTCTTCCTCCATCCCCTCCTCTCTCCTCCTCCTTTCCTGCCTTTCTTTCCCCCCTACACACCTTACTCCCTCCTTTCCCTTCTCCTCCTCTCCCCCTTTCTAACCAAGATACTCTTGCATAACTGGAGACAGAGCCTCATTATGTAGACCAGACTAGCCTGAAGCTGTGATATCTCTTCCATGTTCTTACTAATGCTGAGATTATAGGCATGCACCACTAAGCTTAGCAAAAGGGAGAAGCCATTAAGGTAATTGGGCAATGTGTTAAAAATTGAGGAAAGGAAATAGTAGGTTACCAAAGATGTGCATTTCTAATATGTAGGAGGACATAGAGGAAATGTCAAACAGCCAGAATACATGATAACCGACAAATAACACAAGGAGTCCATCTTTCATTTTTAATCTTTGTGAGTGTTATATGCACATGTTTTTGTATGTATGTGGGTGTGTGTGCATGCTGATATGTATGTATGCATGTACAATGTGGATGTGGAGAACAGAGGTTGATGTCAATGTCTTAGTCATTGTCCAGCTTATCCTGTGAGACAGGGTCTCTTAGTGAACTCAGAGCTCATTATTGAGTCCCAGCAAGCTCCAGGGTTCCTGCTGTCTCTGCCCCCGGCCCCAGCAATGAGGTTACAGATTTAAGGAACTGCACTCAGCTTCTAAATGGGTACTGAGGATCTGAATTCAGGTCCTCATGGTTGTTGGCCAGCACTTTACTGACATCCATTCCCCCAGCCCCAAGAGTCAAGTCTTTAAAATGATCCAAAAATAGTAGCTTTGGTCATTTAAGGTTTTTTTTTGGGGGGGGGGACCCCTACACTAGAGGTTCATCACTTTTACAGAATTCATTTGTTTTGACCTCTAGCTACATTTGGTGAGCTTACACATGAAGGTGTGTGCCTCCCTTAGTGGCCAGGAATGAGCATGCGCATGGCATTGCTACTGATCCCAGAGAGAAGGAAGTCACCATTGCCACTGAAGCAGCAGCTGCTCCCCCTTTGCAGAGGAGAGCTGGCTGAAGGATTTCCATGTGTAGTGAGATTTTGGCGAGCAAAGCCTGCCCACGCTTCTGGTAGACGTTCTTCAGATCCTCAGAATAAAAGTACTAATCAATAAAGTAAAAGTAAGCGTTGGTCATATAATTTGATAAAACTTACTTGGATAACTGTCTAAACCTTTACCATTAGTACATACACCAAGGTTTTAGGGGCAAACTTCTTATTAATGTATCTTCAAAGTGTCCTTTCCTTTATTTCCACTTTAAACTTTGGGACGAAAGCTGAGCACGTCTGTCACCTTTAATCTTTTGTGAATGAGTTCTATTACCTTGAGCTAAGGATGCCCAAACTGTGTCTAACATCTTTTCTTTTTTGATGAAAGAAAATGGATGTGAGGGTGATCTGGCTGCAACATCTGTCACCCCATTGTTCACCAGGGTTGATTGGGCTGATCTGGCTGGCTAGGCGGTGTCCCCTTCCTCCATCACCGCTCCATGTGTGTCCCTCCCGAAGCTTTACACTCGGTGGAAGAGGACGGCCTTTCCCGAACAGAGGAGGACCAGCCTTCTATCAAGGGTATACAAGTAGCTTCAGTCCCCTGCTAGAACCTCCAAACAAGCTCTCAAGATTAAAGAAAATATTTCACACTGTGTGTGTGTGTGTGTGTGTGTGTGTGTGTGTGTGTGTTGGGGGGGTGCCCGCACGCATGCACATGTAAGTTCAGTGTCCACAGAGTCTAGAAGGTGCTGGATCTTCCCGAGGCTGGTGGCAAAGGAGCTTGTGAGAAGCCTGAAGTGTGTGCTAGCAACCCAACTATGGGCACTTGGAAAAACAGTATGCAATCTTACTGGCTGAGTCACCTCGCCAGCCAGCCCTGTATTGCCATTAATTAAAGCTTGTTGGTTTTGATTTCCTTAGCTGAATTTCCATGTCCTTCTCAGACAAGGTCCAGAGGCCCCTGATCCAAATGCCTCTTCCTTGAGGAATAATCTGATACCAGAAGGTGGCATGCAGTTTTCTAAAGGAAAGAAACAACCACATCAAGGATCAGCATGACACTATTACCCTAACTGTGGTAATATATTATTTATGATGTATTAAAGCTTGCCTGAGGATTCAGAAATCAAAGTCAGCTACATGCCATAGAAGTCAGGTACACACCTTTAATCCCAGCAGTCAGAAACTAGGAGGTAGTCGTACATACCTTTAACCCTAGCACTCAGGATTAAGAGGTAGACAGATCTCTGTGAGTCCAAGGCCACCCAGATCTACACAAGAGCGAAACAGTCTAAAAGAGAATTATAGTCTAAAAGAGAAATTTAGCTCACACATTTAATCCCAGCACTAGGGAAGTACATAAGACAGAAGCATGGTCAGTAGAACAAATCATTCTCCAGCCACGCCGAGGAGAGGTTACAGTCTGGGCTAAGTGAGAGCTGGTGGAGACAGGATCAGCCCGTTCAGTTTGTGAGACAGAGGTAGCGGTGAGAGCTAGTGACCAGCTGCTTTGCTTTTCTGATCTTCAGTTTGAAGTTGGAACCCCAATATCACTCTCTGGGTCAATAAGTAGGAAATCATGCCTGACACTAGAACATTTACTCACTAGCCAGGGATAGTGGGGTCATGGATCTCAGAGAAGAACCTACAACCAGCACATCACTAAACCAGCGTAACCACTAGTTACGTTGTTTGTGCTTACCCCCACAGATGAATGTAGTCCTTACCCGTCATCGAGGACAATTACAGAGAACCACAACCAGTCAAGTTGCAGAGTTGTGGAACTCTATCCCAAATGGATACATCTATACAGAGAACCATGCTGTTGGCCTGGCCCTAGCTGCCTTGAGAGGCACTCCATAGGTTTTTCAGGTTAAAGTCCTTGGCTCCTGGACACAATGTGCCTTCTAGTTCCTGAGAGACTGACTCACTCCCTCAGGCATTGAAGCTTTCAGGTTGCTTTGTGGTTCTCTCTATGTTCCCTTAGTAATCAGGGAAGCATGAACGCTTGACAGGACAATTGGACTTAGACATCAATCTTGTGTATCCTGTATGACTTGCAAACTTCACTGTGTCCCAGCAACTGTATTAATCCTGATTGCTCTCAATAAAAAATTCACAACCCCAATTGTGCTGTGACCTCCTAACCAGCCAGATTTTAATTGAGGCCTTATCCCTGACCTTGGTCTGGTAAGTAGGTAGGGGTGGTTACACATCTACAACACCACTCCTGCACCTAAGGCTCAGGGATTACTCTAGAAGACAATGAGCAAAGACTGTAAGAGCCAGAGGGCCAGGGAGTTTGCTGTGAGATTGTGTCTTCTAGGGCTGTCATGTCAGAAGCTACATCTACAAACTCTCATTAGTATGATTGCCTAAACATGAGCTGGGCAAGGATGACATCAACAGACATGCTGATGTGGACATCAACCCTCACACAAAGAACTATAGGCAACTAAGAAATGCTGAGATGGGTGGAAATAGTCTCCCCTCAACCGCCCCCCAAAAAGGCATGTGATGTGGAGCTCTTTGAGTTTGAAGTCAGCTTGGTCTGTTCCAGGACAGGTTCCAAAACCGTACAGAGAAACCCTGTCTCGAAACACCAAAAACCTAAAAAAAGACTCTTTCCCAGAGAAGAGTATGTCGGTTGGTTAAGTAATACCAAACTATCAGCCCTGAAAACCTACACACAGCAGTGCTCAGACTGAGCAGGTTGTATTTATGAATTTTGGAATATGAACACACACACATACACACCAACAATTAATGAAAAAAGAGGCCATGAGTTTGAAAGATATATGGGAGAGGGAGCAGAGGAGAAGGAGCAAATGATGTAATTATATTATAACCTCAACAAATAAAACAAATAATTAAAAACAAAATGAAACCCTAGAAAACAGATTACTTTTTATTATTTTAAATTATATGTATATACAAATGTATCTATGTATATGTGTATATTTATATATGTATATAATGTGAGGGTACTGGGTCTTCTGGAGGGGTCAGTTACTGGTGGTTGTTAGCTGCCTGATGTGGATTTTAAGCATTGAACTTGAGGCCTCTGGAAGAGCAGAGCAGGACTATTAACTACAGAACCATCTTTCCAGCCTAGCAATGATTATTTCTTTTCTTTCTTTTTCCTTCTTTCTTTCTTTCTTTCTTTCTTTCTTTCTTTCTTTCTTTCTTCCTTCCTTCCTTTCTTTCTTTCTTTCTTTTTTTTTGTTTTTTGTTTTTTGAGACAGGGTTTCTCTGTATTGCTTTGGGGTTTATTCTGGCACTCGCTCTACAGAACAGTCTGGCCTCGAACTCACAGAGATCCACTTGCCTCTGCCTCCTGAGTGCTGGGATAAAAGGCATGTGCCACCACCACCCAGCTCAATGATTTCTTATTGTGTTCCAGAATCCTATCTAGATCATTGCTTTACCTTCTTTTTTTCTTTCTTCTTTTTTCTCTTTCTTGATCTTGTCTTTTTAGCCTATTTCTGATTTTGCTGGTTTTATTTGTTTTTGATGGCCTTGAGGATTCCAAGGACTATTTGCTAGGGATTTTGTAGCATATCCCACTATTTGGAATCTGATTTATAACTATATTATATTACTAGTATATAAGACAATTCTTCGAAGGCGATTTGATTGCAGAGGAAGGTCACAGAGGTCAAGCATCATTTCCTCTACCGTATGAAGGCTACACACTAGCAAACTCATTGTTCACTTGCCCTGGCTGTGGGAGATTCAGCCGATTTCATAACAACCAAGTTGCTCTTTGCTGCTCTGTTTCTATGATATGCTCTTTGGAGAAAGCATGTGCAGCCCACAGTAAGGGCCAGGGCCTTTTGCTCCCATGCCTTCCCAGGCTCTACATCAACTATTTGCAATTCTGCATGGGAGGTTTCCTCCTTCTTCTTTGTTAACTCATTCAGCCACTTGCATGCATCAGCAGATGCACAGGTGTTTGTTTTACATTCCTGATACTCCAACATCATGTTATTTGTTCCTCAGATGCTCTCACTGTTGACCATTGGAAGCCCTCTCAGTTGGTTCCTGTTGGTTCCTTTGACAGATCCTTGTAAAATAATGCATTTATTTATTTTAACATCCTTCTCTTCCTTTCTCTCCCATCCCTTCTCTTTCTTTCTGACAATTTTTTCTTGTACCCCAGACTGTCTTAAAACTCACCATTTAGCAAAGGGTGACTTTGAATTTCTGATTCTCCTGCCTCTCCATCCTCAGTGCTGGGATTAAGGGTTTTTGCAGCATCATACCAATCTTACAAAATGCTGGGATTGAATCTATCTTCATGCATGCTGGCTGAGTACTCTGCCAGCTGAACTGCCAGCTGCAGCCTCCAGTCCTGCATTTTGCTTATTTTCTGACCAAATATGTGTCAGCTCGTCTTAGTTTCTGCCATGCTCCCAGAACCAGCCATTTTTTCCATGGAGCCCTGGATATTATTATTTCTAATTGGAAATGATATTAGAAAGCATCTTCTTGTTTGTAAACACTGGAAATTGAGTATCTGGGTGTTAGGTACTTATTCTTCTGAATGTCACTTTTTTTGAGCACCCCCCCTGAGCTGAGAGACAAAGAAAGACATTTTCATATTGTACTGACTGGTTTTTCTCAGCTTTTGACACTCACCTAGATGTACCTGGGAAGAGGGAATCTTGACTGAGGAACTGCCTCAATCAGATTGGCCCATAGTCAAGTCTATAGCGAGCATTTTCTTCTTGACTGATGATTGATGTGGAGGGGCCTAGCTCACTGTGGGAGGTGTTACCATCCCACAGGTGGTTCTGGGTGGTGTAAGAAAGCAGGCTGAGCAAGCCACAAGAAGGTGTTTCTCCATGGCCTCTGCTTCAGTTCCTGCCTCCAGGTTCCTGCCTTGGCCTCTGTTAATGGATTGTGTGGGAAAGTTAGGCCAGGGCAGTGACATCGGATAGTGCACACACATTTACAGACTGCTTTTGTTAAAAGGAATGGGCTCCTCACTGGGGCCTATAGGGTAACTAAATTCAGCCTGGAAGCCTAGCATATCTGTTTTCACAGTTTAGCCTGTTCAATCTCTGCATGTAGCCTTATTCATCACTCTAGGAATGTCCTTTTGAAATGCTTTGAGATCTAATCTACCTCACTTTCCTTTAAAGCTGAAGGGACACATGTTAAAAGCCATTGTCCTAAACCTGAAGTCATCTAGAGTGGAACAATTATAGTGGCATCTTGCCATGCCAGTGAACTTGTAGAAGTGGCCACACCCTTTGGGTGTGGTTTCAGGTGGGGGCATGATTCCTTTAAGGTGGAGGAGCTTTGGGCACATGCTCTCTTGGGTCTTGGAGAGCATCATAAGGGCAGAGACTGCATCTTGTGGAGCGGTTCTTTACTCTTATCTATGTAAGTTCTTCCCCAATAAAACACCCATTTATCATTTATCCTGGGTCTGGTGAACTCATTTAAGCCCTGCCTTCAAACAGTAGAGCATCAAAGGACACGTCACATACCGCATGTAAAAAACATAATTATGATGGGTAGACACTACCCTGGAGCCAGAGTAATCATCTCATGGGTACCAGAGATTGTTCCCTTCAGGCACCAAGAACTGCTTCTGTCCCCTTGCAGAACCAGAACTGAGATAATGATCACCCAGACCACACTTAGCTGAAATACACATTCATCTTCTGTCCTGCCCCCAACGCTTCCTCTGTTTGAACTTGAAGCTCATATCACTGTCCTAAAGAGAAAACTTGGGGTCATCGCAACCTTTTACACGTTCTCCTTCTCAATGTGCCACACTGACTTAATCTCCTTTGCTTTTCAGCATCACTTATGTCTTAAACTGGTGTATTGTTGCAGGTGAGACAGAGGGCCGAGCCTCACCCACTGGGGCTACAGGAGCTGAGGTTTTGCTTTAAAACTCCAGTAACACTGGGAAAAGAAATGAAGACCTGTTCTTGCTGCAGCTTATTACATCCGGAGACATTGTCCAGGGAGGAGGAGCCAGGTTAGGGCTCAGCTCTGCCTGAGATGGAGCTGGGAGCCGGAGGAGGCACAACAGGGAGGGAGGGAGGGAGAGCCACCCCCCCACCCCCACACCCCCGCACAGAGTGGTCTCCAAGGACTTACAAGAGTAAGATCAGTGTAGGAAGCTCAGAGAGTCAGGGAGACACCCTTTAAAAGGGTCTGAGGAGAAACGCGCCCGGAAGGAGGTTGTGCTCCCCCTTGTCCAAGTGAAAAACCTTGGCAAAGTATTCACAGGGCTTCCAAACAACTGGGATGAATTAAGGCCAGGCTACTTTATTAGCAGGAAAGGGAACTTCTCAGGTGTCCTTTTGGTTAAGTGGATAATTCTGACCAAAGCTCTATTGAAAGAGGTTTAAAAAATGGATCTGAGAGCCCATTAGGAAGCAGGACTCACCGATTTTCAAACTACTGCCCAGGATATGAGTTTTAGTCACCTCCATCCTGTGCAGATGTCTGTGGTGACCACAACGATTTGACAGTTGTATTGGGCTCAGTGACGCAACTTACATATCAAGAGTTTATCTGGCTCTTGCTTTATGGACACTTTCATTCTGTTTTTACATTATTTTGTCTCCCCTTTGCCAGCCTTCTTGGAATTCAATAACCTGCACTAAGCTCTCACACTGCCTTCCTCAGAACAATGATTCAGAACTATTTGAACTCTATCTCCCAACCTCAGGCTCTGATGACCCTAAGTAAATCTTTGTTACTTTTGCAATTTCTGAGTTTGGAGTGATACCTGTGTTTTCTTTTCTCCCTTACGAGTTTTAGAAAATCAGTTGGCAGGCTGGAGAGTTGGCTCAGCACTTAAGAGCATTTGTTGCCCTTCCAGAGAACCTGGGTTCGATTCCCAGAACTCACATGGCAGCTCCCAATTGTCTGTACAGTTCCAAGGGATTTGATGCCCTCCTAGGGGCTCTACAGGCATCAGTCACCCAAATAGCGGGCAATCACATGTGCTGGCAAAACACTCATCTACAGAGAAACAGAGTTGGTTCAACAGCATCTCCCAGGGATAGCTAGTTTTTAAATTACGTTTAGAAACACACTCATTGTCTCTTTATCTTGTGGTTGTCCTATTAGTCTTCTAATTGTGACATTCTTGGACCAGCTTACAATCAGTGAGTACTCCCAGGGCTCAGATTGTATCTAAGAACAATTTCTCTCACACAGGATGGACTCTGAGAAATGGCTACCTCCAGAGGTGGCACTTTGTTTTCCTCTGTTTTTTTTTTTTTTTTTCATGTGAAGCTCGGAATCTTTTAAAAAGAAAATAATTAATTTTTAGATGCATACAAAAGAAACTTTATTATGACATTTTCATAAATACACATTGTTGGGCCGTTACACACATTTTTTCTGTTTATTGTTGACCTTATTTTGGAGTCCTCTTTCAGTCTTATGCTACTGTTACTGGCCGAATTTATAGTTGTATTGAAATTCAGTCCTACATCCAGACCCTCAGATTAAGAATTCTCTACGTAGAGCTAAAAGGAAACATTGGCATTTTAGGTGGTGGAGGAACAAGACAAGAATTGCATTTTATAAGTAACAGCCTGACGCATTATTGGGAATGGAGAGGGTGGTGGGGGAGTAAGTAGAGGGCAGTATATGTTGCACGTGTGTGTGTGTGTGTGTGTGTGTGTGTGTGTGTGTGTGATGATTATGGCTAGATGCGGGGGGAGGGATTAATTTGAGATCTTGTCAATGGGGTGAACAAATAGAAGCTGATCGGCTAGCAAGAGGCAAGGCCAGCAAGCCTCACGTGTTGATGGTCAGTGTGCATGTTTGTGTGTGGTTATCAGAGCAGAGTGAAGGACTGCTGTTTGGACGACTGTGGAACAGGAGCGGAAGGTTATGGGGATGGGCAGGAGGGACTGTCAGCCTCATTCCTTTATGAACTGGTTTTGGAATAGATGAGGTTGAAAATGTCCTCTATTGGTGATCACTCTGCCTTGCTTACCCGGGGACTTGGATTTCAGTCCTCTACAAGTAGCAAGTACTAGAGAGAAGCTCCTTCGGGGCTAGTCAGTGGCGACAAACACAGCGTAGAAACATCCTAGTAGGAAGTGGGGATCTCTAAGAAGCGAAGGGGGCACCTTACAAATACTTTGCAATCCTGGATGAGAAACTATTGATGCCAAAAGATGGGGAATTTCCTTTTAAAACAGTGTGCACCGAGTAGCAATTTAGAGCGTTGAGCAACACGAGAACCAGCTTTTCACGAAACTCATTCTTCCTTTTGCAAGGTCCTTTTGGAAACATTTTTGGAAAGCGACCTGGTTGACAAGTGCACAAATTGGGCCTGTGGAAGCCATAGGCTGGGCTAGCGGAAGAAAAGCTAGACAGCAGCAAGAGTCCACGTCAGCTTCTTCCCCAAACAGCCTCCGCCCGGGGCGCCTCCTACGCCCCTGTGCAAGCAGCGCGCCTGCCTGCTCACTGCGCAAGCTCAGCATCCGGAGGGGGGGTTCCCCCAGTAACCCTCAGGCCCCGCCCCTTCCCTGGGTAAAGGCGGAGCTTCATGCATCGCCCCTGGTGATTGGACGTTGAGGCTCAGATCCCCGCGCTTCCCGCTTCGCTCCGCCCTCCACGCCGCAGAGACGCCGGGCCCCGGCGGAGGCGAGCCCTATCCACGGCGCACGTCAGCGCGCGCCCAGAGCCCCGCGCGTAGGCCCCGCCCCTTCTCTCTGCCCCGCCCCGCCTCCGGCCTCTCCGCTCCGGCTCAGCTCCCGGGCGCTCGTTCGCTCAGCAGCTGGGCATCCGCGCTTCGCAGCCATGGAGATCCCTGGGAGTCTGTGCAAGAAAGTCAAGCTGAGCAATAACGCGCAGAACTGGGTGAGTGGAGGCCGCAGGCGGGAGCGCGAGCAGCGGGGGCGGCTGTGGGAACCGCGGGCTGCCGGTGCATCCTGCAGGAGCCGGGGGCGGGGACGCAGGCGGCAGCGGCCCGCCGAGGCGAGCCCCGGCCGGGAGCTGTCTCCTCGGCTAGAGAGACCGAGGGCTGCGGCGGAGACGGAGGAAGGCGCCTCTGCATGGTCCTGGTTTTGTCGGCTCTGCCCGTGGGCTTGGGCCGGGTTTGGGTCGGTGTCCACGTCTTTACATTTCTGAGTTGCAGTGTGCTTACAGCGTACCCAACAATGTGGCCATTCATGAATCCGGACTGCTCCGAACTGAGGCTCTTTGTGTCTCTGTTTTAAACCGGAATGCCTGACAGAGACATACTTTTAAAGACTCGAGTCATGGTGACAGTTAGGTGTGGGAAGATTAATGGCTTCTAACATTGATTAGCTTAGCGAGTGCCAGTTGGCCTGGTTGGCCAAGTACTGTACCCTCAGGAGGTCCTTTCCTTCTGTAGTTACTCATTGGTGGCAGAAGCTGAGATGGTAAGCGGGAAGGTGGAGACCATCCAACTTTGGAGGCTGCAAAGGCACTGGTTTTAGGCTTAGATGGATTTTTTTTTTTTTTTTTAATTCCACAGCTAACAGGATCGTGAGGTTTAAATTCAGTGTTGCAAATCATCGCTTGCCCTTGGCAAGTCAGGGGGAAGGAAAAAACCGTTTTCAGGCAAATGTTTTTTTGAAGTCATTAATTTACCCTGTCTGCTGACAGGATCAAGAATTCTTACTGTCTCCTTTCATTCTTTTCCTTAACTTCTTAGAAGGCGAGAAGGGACGGAGATAAAAGGGAGGTCAGGATGTTGGAAGGAGACCTGGACTTCTGGCATGGGCTCTAGTCCCAGCCTTGACATTTGTCAGTTGGGCAGTCTTGAGTCTGAGGTCACTGAGGATGCAACAGTGTATCCTTTGCAGGACTGTTTTTATGGGTAGAGAAGATATGAACCTGGGAGGGCGATGGAACATTGCAACAGGTATTTTATGGGTAGATAAGAAGGTTGATTAAATTGGAGTGTTTTAAAAAAGTAATTTCAGTAACATTGTCTATGTCATTTATTTATTTAAAATTATTTTATCCTTTTGTGTGTCTGCCTGTATGTGTATGCACTATGTGTGTGCCCGGTGTTCAATGATGTCAGAAGGGAGTGTTGGATCCCCACAGACTGGAGTTACAGATGGTTGTGAGCCACCCTGTGGGTGTGCTGGGAATTGAACACAGATCATCTGCAAGAACAAGTCCTCTTAATCTCTGAGCCAACTTTCCAGCCCCAAGTCATTTATATATTACACTGTTTGCTAAATTAGTGTGTAGCCATCCGTGCTAAACATGGATATAAAAAAATGTGGGGCTTAGTGTTTACCTTTTAGTTGCCCATGGCAACTGATTGTAAGTGGCATTTATCCCCTGATATGTTTTCATGGACCATGAAGACAGTTTTATTGCAGGTTAGAAGCAAGGTTAGTTTGGCCCCAGGTGATTTAATAAGTTTATGGAGGACCTCATATTTCTGAGGTGGGTGGGAACCATTGCATCTCTTGAGTGGAGACTGGCTTGACAACTGCAGGGAGTTTTTGTTGGGCAGCAGAGATAAAGCTGGGGTGGAGCAGGGTGGTTTTTGTAGGGAATTTTGAATGGAGCTAGAATTTGTAACTTCCTGAACTTTGTCTTTTCTCTCTGTGAGTGAATAACCTCCAGCGCACTTCAATCCAGGGACGGTGACAGTGTAAGGAAGCTGCACACTGTTCCCGTTACACAGAAGTGCTAATCCAGGAAGGCTGGTTTGCAGAAGAAATGCAAGCATTGGCTGCACGACAGTGAGGGTCAGGCGGGCTGGGAGCATGCCTGGCAGTGCAGTGTGAGTTCAGGGGGTTTTGTCACTGGTTGATCCAGTGTGAACAGAGGGATAGCAGGGTGTAAGGAACAAAGAAAAGACAGGGGAGACCAGGCTAGACCGAGGGGATGAAACGGAGAGAACCGACAGAAGATGGTCCTGAGGTTTGATCTGAGAAGATGGTTGAAAAGTTAGGACCCTGATTGTATATGACGGTGGACATCTGCTGTCCCAGAACTCAGTTATCACACTTAGTATTTCTATTTTATTAATGAAGCAATTGAGGTGTTGAGTTATTAAGGTGTCAATTGGCATTTTAAGCCTGTATTCAAAGGACAGCCTCAGTTGAAATACTTCGTGGAGTAATTCTGTCTAGGAGAAATTGAACCACCTATGTAACAACAATAACATCAAATTAAAGACCACATTAAAATAATTGAAAAGTATAAAATAAATGTCAATAATATATTTTGTTTAGCCCGATGTAGCCCAAATATTTTCATTTAATATGTTTCTTCCATATACATATAGACTCATTTGTAATCAGTGTAAAATTACTGGTGTTCTGCTTATTTTCTACGTTAGGATCTATAGGGTGTTTTGCATTTATCACACATCTTAGTTTAAGGTAGGTATTTTGCATCTTTGCCCTCTGGGACCTGTGCACATTGTTGTTACAGGTATTGGATTAGGTTAGGCTAGAAGTAAAGACCTGATGGCTAATTTGAGTAGGACATAGAAAGGATGTTAATTAATGTATTGAGAACAGATTCTAGTCTTCTGCTAGGAAATGTGTAAAAGAAGTGGGTTCATGGAAGCCCCTAAGTAAGAAATAGGAAAATGTAGTGTCACGGTCGTAGGAAGTGCTTTGTTCAGATGTCCACATGCCAACAGGTGTGGTAAAGAATAGCCAAGAGTCCTGTTTTCCACAGGGGCCCCTTGTATGTCATCTTGAAATGTAATGAATACTGTCTTAGGTGATGCAGTCTTCTTGCATGGGGTCAGTCTCCATCTGCCCTTTGTAATGTGTCATTTGGGGTCACTCATTTGGGACTCAGGTATCACCTTTTTCTAGAATCATGTCCAGCTGACTGCCCTGCTCAGGTTAGCTTTATGGTGGGATGGGTTGTACAAGCTGGTCATCTTGTTTTTCCCAGATACAGGTCTGAAACCCAGGATGAGATTCTGAAGGGTAGATAGTCTCTTTCCGGGTTTTCTGCTTTCTTCTCCCATCTCTCCCCATACTCCTGTAGCTCAGCACAACTTCCTTTTTACATCTTACACGCTTAGCCGACAGCCCCTTAATGAAGACTGGGATCTTCAGAGACTGGGGCTATTTTGCCTTAAGTGTGTTGCCATGTGGACCTCTTACATACTGACTTGCTTCTGGGTTGAATTGCTCACATAGCTTTGCATGTGGTACTGCTATCCTGTCTGTGTGTACATATTTCATTAGAGATGTTTTGTATCTACTGAGCTCTTAAGTGGCAGGAAGGGGAGAAGGGTAGAGTATAGAGTAACCTAGGTGCTTCTGAGAATAGAAATCCCTCGTCTGTTTAAGTAAGGGAATGAATGGTGTGTATGGTAGGATTCAGATTGCAGTTCTGACCCTTAACCATCTGCACGATTGTGAGCACATTCCCTTAACTCCCCTGTGTTATTAAACAACCATCAGCATCAGGCTAAATCATGCATATGTCAAGGGCACTGAGGTTTAATTAGTTAAAAGTTAAGGCTCTACAGTTCCTGGCACGTGAGTCCTGTTCTTGCTATTATTTATTAATCAAGTATTTAATACCTGCTTTGTATATGCACATCCTGGGTGTGCATAGGAAGACGGGCCAAAAGGAATTCTGCTCTGGTGGATTTTACCTTCTACTTGGGAGACAAACAGGCAAAGAAATTACTAAGACAATTCTCCCTTTCACCAATTTCACAGTTGCCAGTCTGTTCTTCTGTGTTGTTAGATTCCTTTCATAGAAGGCCAGCGGCCCAGTCTGCAGGTGGGGGAAGACTAAGATGGTACAGAGTGACCCAGGCTGAGATGGCACACGTAAGACATTGTCCTCCATGTAGTCTGGGACAGGTGTTGGTCATCCTACCCTGAAGGTGTGGGAGCTGATACTACAGGAAGTGCTTAGCGGATAGGGAAAGCTCACATTCTACTAAGAGGCATACTGCCTAGTAGGGCTTGTATAAATACCCTCCAGAGGCCACGTGGTAAGGGCTGGTTACAAGCCCATGTGCTATTGGTAGGTGGGAGAACCTTTTAAAGGTTCTGGTGGGAGAAGTCTGGTCTTTGGGGACATTCTTGAAGGGGCGATTGGAATCCTGCCCACTTCCTGTCACTTCGCAGCTGCCACGTGGTGAGCATCTTGCCCCTCATGTACTCACCGTCACAAGATTTTGCCTCACAACAGTCCCCAAAGCAGCGGGGCCCAGGGACCATGACCTGAAACTCCTGAATCTATGAGTCTGTTTTTATATCTTGTTGTAATAACGGAAAGCTGACTAATGTTTAACAAGATGGTGGTAAAGACTAGAAGGTCTATGTTGTTTAGTGCGTAGCCATTAGCCACACGTGACAGCTTTATTGTTAAATAAAATAAACTCATTCCTTAGTTGTACTAGACACATGTCTAGTTTATGATCACCACAGTGTAGAACATTCTATCTGCTGGAGGTCTAGGTCTAGCCTTGTAATCACTGTGTGTTTTCTGTTTTTATTGTTCTTGTCTATGTATTTGCATATTTGTGAATTTTTGCTTTCTTCCAGGACAAGAGGCAGTGACTATTTTGCAGTTTTGTTTTTGGGCAGCGTAGCAGGGTGTCTAGCTGTGCTGGCTGGCCTTTCTCTGCAGGTTGCTTCTGTACATTTGAAGTGTCAGTAAGTGCCCTGTCTGTTTCTGTCACTTTGAATTTCTCAGCCAGGTGAGATTTTCACCACCTTTAGGGTGGTTAGCAATTCTGGAGATATTTTGGTTGTTTTTGAGGGATGCTGTGGGTGATGATGCTACTGACGGCTATTGGGTAGAGGCCAATGCTGCTGCTAGATATTGTGACCAGGACCTATTAGCTTATGTGTGCCTCCTGCTCTTTATTTGATCCCTGATGTCATGTTAGCACCCAGAGGATAGACTCAGAGGTCACTGGACCTTTTGTTTCTCTTCCCGTGTGGCCACAGTGAATAGACACCCTTTTCCATCTTTAATTGGTATATTGATGGTGGGTGATGAAGCCTAGCTTGCTAGGGTTGTCGGACCCACACTTTCATCTTAGAAACTCAAGTAACACCAGGGATGTCGAGATGTAGAAGCTTCCATACCTAAGAAGTGTATACTTCAGCAGCCGCTTCATTTCAGCCTGGCAGCGAGCAGTAGTGGCTTTGGAGGTGGAGTAGGCAAACAGTGGGAGGGGCTTTTCTAAAGCAGAGGTTGACAGAGGACTCCAGGCAGCCCTTCCAGCTGTGTTCAAACCTGTGATGCCTGTGAAACCGCCCCATGGCTACGATTGCTGGCATCCTGATGATGGGTTCTCTTCATCCATTTCCTTTTACCTTAGGTTCTGTTTTCTGTCCGCCACCCTATGCCTTCCTGGGTTCCCAGCTCTACCTGGCTGAATTCCTGAGTTCCTCTTCAGTCACTTAATTGAAATCGAAGCTATTCATTTGTCTTATGATTTTGGTTCTTCCCTGGGGATGAGGTATGGGTGTCTTTATTTGGCCATATTGGATTCAGATTTATTTATTTTAATTGTTACTTATTATCAGTTTGCTTGTTTTGATAAGGTCTGATACAGTTCATGCTGGTCTCAAACTTGCTATGTAGCTGAGGCTTGCCTTAAATGCCCAACTTTTTGCCTCCACCTCCTCGTGCTGGAATTACAGGTGTGTGTATTGCCATTCCTGGCATCTGATTTATTTTTAAATATGAGAAATATCAAATATATGTAAACAAAAAAAAAGTTTCTTATGCCCAGACTACCATCGTTTCCTGCTAGATTTGTTTTCAGTGTAGTAGACAAGAAATCAGCAGGGTGGATCCTTTTTAGTGATGGAGTAACATAGTCTTTATGTGTCTTATATTTTCTCTCCTCTGTAACTTCAGCAGTTTATAGTTTGTTGGGTAATTTTTATACAGTTGAGCTCAATTTAGTAGAGAAAGCAAGAAATACTTCATAGGAACAAAACAAATTGAAACACATTAGAATCGGGTTACTTCTCGTCGAGGAGCAAAGTGACCTGGAAACATCTCAGGACGAAATGTTGAGGAACAAAGTGACCCGGAAACATCTCAGGAGGAAATGAGCAAGTGGATCCGGTTTGGTGAACAGAGGCTGGTAGCAGTCTTCACGGATAAGTCGAGACCCTCGCTTCCTTCCCTACAGGGCTGGGAGCACACTAGACATGTGCTGTGCTTCCCACAGAGGCCAGTGTCAGCATCTGGAACCGTTTCAGGCATGAAGTGCACAGCTGCCAAGCTTTGTTTCCTCAGGAAATAAGTCCACTTCCCCATAGTAGAGATTTTCATAAGTAATGACTCAATGTATGTAGCATCGTTTCATTGGAAATATATCCATCAGTGGTATTAGTGGAAGAAGGGTGTAGCTCTTGTGGTACGCGTATTAAAAGAATTGTCAAGTTGTCCCTTTGACCCCTGAAGGTTTCATACCTCAAGGCAGTGAGCAGTAAAAGTCAGTTGGGCAGGAGATGCCTTTCCGGCACATGGTAGTGAAAGCGAGAGTGGGAAGATAGCCCTGCCTCCAGGCGCCTCCACACAGCAGGGCAGCTGGAGCAGAGTGTGGAGCTAGATGTCTGGGTGGAGACTTAAAAATAGTGTTGGGGGGCTGGAGAGATGGCTCAGTGGTTACGAGCACTTCCTGCCCTTGCAAAGATCCGGAGTTCAATTCCCAGCAACCATGTGGAGGTCATCGCAACCGTCTATAATGAGATCTGGTACCCTCCTCTGGCCTGTAGGCATGTATGGAGGCAGTACACTGTACACATAATAAATAAAAAGTCTTAAAAGGAATAGTGTCTGGCTGGAGGGATGCTGGCTGTTTAGGAGAGCTCAGTTCTCTCCCAGAGGACCCAGGTTTGGTTCCCAGCACCCACATTGGGTGTTTTACAACTGCCTGTAACTCCAGCTCCGGGGAATCTAATGCTCTCTCCTTGTCTCTGCAGGTACCTGCACACACAGGGCACACACAGGGCACACACAGGGCACACACAGGGCACACACGCATAGATACACTCACATATACTTATGGAGGCTTGTATCTATCATCTCAGCATTTGGGAGATGGATACCATCCTTAGTTACCTAGTGAGTTCACTGCCAGCCTGGTGTACATATCCCGTCTCAAAAAGATAAAAAATGTGGTTATTGGTGGACATCAGCAAGATAGCCAAAGTTCCAAGTGTTTGTTCTCTGGTAAAAGATTAACAACACTATACACAATCGCCTTCAAGAGCCAGGGAATCCAGGTGAGGCATCGTAGCGCATTCGTACAGCATATAAGCGAGGACAGATAAATCCATAAGGCAGGGAGATGATTTTGTGTTATGTACGTCACCCTCTCCCCCTCCGGACAGCACAGCTTGGAGAGAGGCACCATCTGCTTTGGACGAGGAGGGGTGACTACCTGACGTAGCCTTAGACTAACACAGAGCTCCGCCTAGTGAAAGCCAGCACTGGTTAAGTTCCCGCAGCTGCAGTGTCCCGGTTGGTACCCGTGAGTGGCCTCCAAGTCTGCCCTGGCACCATGTGGGATTCTGCAGCCTAGAATCAAAGCTTGCCACATTATCAGGATACCACACCAAACATCGGGACTCACAGTCTCAGAAACGCTAGTGTGCATAAAGAGTCAGGTAGGTCTTGATAGGGCAGTAGTGGTGATTTTGGTACCCCACTGTCATCTCCAGGTAGGTGTTTCTAATGGCTAGTCAAGAAGATCTAAGCAGCGTAACATCTCCTTAACAGAAAGTGAGCTTAAAGCAGTGGTAAAAAGCCTCCCGACAAAGCTTAGTCTGGATAGAGTTACTGCCCAATTATTTTTTTTTTTTAAACACTTTTATTTTCTATGCAAATGTGATCCAGAAAGTTTATATGTAAAGGTGGGGAGGAGCAGCCGAGAAGGGAGTATTACTGATGGACAGAGGAGCCTGGTTTCCAGTCTGTAGGCCCCGTTTCCCTTACAGGTCAGGGGGTGGCAGAGGGCAGGTCTAGCCATTGTCAGGGATACCTGTGGTGGGCGTGTGCCCAGCCTGAGCTCTGGCCACTGGAGTGGGGACTCTAGGTACCACCCAGTCTTTAAAGAAGAATTTGCCATCATTCTACGAATTGTTCTGTAAGATAGACTGGAGCCCTGACGCATGAATCATGACTTCTCTTCCCTCAAATCCAAGGTCAGAACAAACATAACTGAGAAAGAAAATTTGTAGAAAATCTGATAAACAGATGAGAACATTTTCAATGAAATTCTTATCAAATCCGATCAGAGATGATATGAAGGCCTTCACATACTATGACCAGGTTGTTGTTTTTGCTTTACAGATACAGTGTTCTTCTACAAATCACTAAGTGCAGCTAGCATATAGACTTCAGAACCTAAACCAGTGATCCTCAGTTGGTACAGAACAGGCCATTGTCATTAAGCTAGCATCTCTTCGTTATGAATGATCTCAAATTAGGAACGGCAGGATTATAAAGTCAGTATATAATAGCCCTATGGCCAGCATTCTCCTGAGTGGAGAAAAACTAACAGCATTGCCTGTAAATTCTGGAATGAGACAAAGGTACCCACTCTCCAGTCTTAACATTTTGCTTGAAACATTATTAGTTTGAGCAGCAAGCCAAGAAAAATAAACAAAAGGGATACAAATAGAAAAAAGTCAAATTATTCTTGTTTGTAGACCACACAGTCCTTAAAAGACCCTAAAGACCCCATCAGAAAACAGAGCAGGTATTTCCAACACAGTAACAACATACAAAATCAACATTGAAAAAAGCATCTTTTATATATCAACAATGAACTGGAAGCTAGATATGTTGGCATACTCTTTTAATCCCAGAACTGTGGAGACAGAGGCAGCTGGATCTCCAGGTTCGAGGCCACCCTGTCTACAGAGTGAGTTCCAGGACAGCCAGGGCTACACAGAGAAACCCTGTCTTGAAAAACTAAAGAAAGAACTCACTGAGAAATTGGAGAGTTGGTGGGGTGGGGAGGGGAAATCTGCATTTCACAATAGCACCCTCAAACAAAGCAACTGTAGGAGTAAATAACTTAGGAGGTGAAAGTCCTCAACAGTGAAACTCTAGAAAGATAGTGAAGAGTGAAGAAGACACTGGAAGGCGGAAATAGCCCCCTTGCTCATGGATAGGCAGGAACAGTGAAGATGGCTGTATTAGTGAGAGAGCAAGGTAGGGGTTTAGCACAGTCATTATAGAATCTCAGTGACATTCTTCACAGAACTAGAGAAAACAGTCAAAGTTCACAGGGAAGCAGAGTGCCCAGAAGTAGCTAAAGCTGTCCTCGGAGTAGTGCTGGAGGTGACATAACACCTGAGCTCATATTATATTACAGAGCCAGAGTAACAGTTTATTGGCTGGGCTTGACACATGAACACATCTGCAGAGCAGTGGGAGAGAATTGGAGACCCGAAGGAAAACCCAGTCACAGCACCTAATGCTTCACACAACTGAAAACTATACGTTAGAGAACAAGGTATCCTCTGACACTGTTTCCACAGGAGAACAATTAATGGAAACTAGACCCTCCTCTGACCTCACATAAAGTCAGTTCAGAATGGATCAGAGACCCTCCTAGAAGACCTGCAACTGTGGAATTGCTACAGGAAATGTAGACGAGATATTTCAAGAGAAAGTATAAACCAGTGTTTCCTGAACTCGTGGCACAGGAAGTGATCGTAAGAATCGACAAACTGGGTCATATCAGTAGGATTCTGTGGGCTGCCAAGGTGGCTCGGTGGTTAAAGGGAACTTGGTGGCAAGCTTGATGTCCTGAGTTTGATCCTGGAACCCATAGAGTGGGACCGGTTTCCGCAAGGTCCTCCGACCCCTGTATGTGCACAGTGTCAAATGTTTGCACTCCCACACTCAAAAGAAAATCATGTAAAAATGAAGATTCTGCATGGCAGAGGACATGTCGCTAGGGTGAAGAGAGGCTACAGAGCAGTGTTTGCCAGCAGTGTATCAGACAGGTTGCTGGTGTTCACCACTAATCCCAGCACTTGCAAGGCAGAGGCAGGTGAATCTCTGAATTTGAGACACACCAGGTCTGTATAGTGAGTTTCAGGCCACACAGGGCTTTCATAGTAAGTGTTTCAAAAAGATAAAACCAAAGTCAACCCTGTCCCCAAATAGCAAAAGGAGAAAACAGGTAAGAACATTGATGGCAGGGACTTCATAAAGAGGAGCCGTCATTCACTAGTAGGAAGGTTAAGGTGTGTGGCCACTGTGGAAGTCAGTTTGGAGGTTCCTCAGCATTCTGAAGATAAAACTACCATATGGCTCTGCTGTACCACTAACCATTTTAGTTAAGAGTTTCTGTTTGTTGTAATGAAACACCACCAAAGGCAACTTGGGGAGGAAAGGGTATCCATGCTATCATCAAAGGAAGTCTATCAGGGTAGGATCTTGGAGGCAGGAGCTGATGCAGAAGGCATGGAGGAGTACTGCCTACTGGGATGCTCAGCCTGCTTTCTTATAGAACCCAGGACCACCAGCAACTCACTATGGTACCACTCACAATGGACTGTTACTTCCCACCCAACTACTAATTAAGAAAATGCTCGACAGATGTGGATACAGTCTGGCATTATAAGGAGCCATTTTTTTTCAGATGAGGTTTCCCCTTCTTAAATGACACTAGGTTGTATTAAATTGACACAAAACTAGCCAACACACTGAAGGGTTAAACTAATTAATCTTAATCAATCAAAAAAAAAAAATCAGGAGTCAGGAGGTGGGGTAAAAACATGGATGATCAGAGAACTGAGAACAGCTGCCAGTTGCTTCCTACCTGCCTCGTTCCTCTGTCCAAAGAGGCCGAGATCCTGTCTCTACCCCACCTAATCACTTCCGGTCGCCAGCTCCAGAGTGCTGGGATTAAAGTTAAGAGCCACCACCGCCCAGCTTAGGTGGTTAACTACTGGCTAGCTCTGCCTTCTCATCACCAGACACACTTTATATCACACAATACCACACCGCTCTTGATTATAGAGTTTCGGATCCTGAGTCAGGAGTCAGGATACCGCATAGATATTGGACATTGTGGGCATAGCTGTACTATTTGCAATAGTCAGGAATTGGAACCAGTCTAGGTGTTCACCAGCAGATGAGTGGATGAACAAAGTGTTCATATAAACAACGGGATTTTATGCAGCCACAAAAAAAAAAAAAAAAAAAAAAAAAAGCGCCACTCTTAAATTTGCAGGAAAATGGACAGAGCTGAATCATTATCTCTAAGTAAAATAAGACAGTCTCAAATAAGACAAATACTGCATATTTCCTCTTGCACCTAAACTTAAAATTTGTTTGCATGTGTGTGTATAGTTTACAAAACTAGAAAATGATCATAAGAGAGAAGGAAGAGATCTTAAGGGAGGGTGACAATTCCAGGCACCAGCAAAGCAGAAGCCATGTTAACTGGGCGAAGAAAGGGAACTCGCTGAAGCGGTGTGGCGGGAGGGCGGTTGGGGAGTTTAAGAACCAAGTACCATTTACGCACATGGTTGAAGATCTGGTGAAGATGGATGGTGGTAGTTGTGAGGAGTTGGAGGGGATATTAGGGTAGGGTGGGTATGCTCTAAATACACTGCATGCATGCATGAAATTACTACAAAAATTGTCATGATTAAAAATATTCCACTAGCTCCTTTTCTCACAGAGCTAGAATAACCTCTTAGAAAGTTGGTAAAGGACTTCAGAAAGTCTCAGATAACTAGAGCTGTCTTAGCAGAAGAGAACCGACCAGGAGATGTCACACTGCTTGATTTCAGAACACACTGTAAGGCTGTAGAGATAGATCCAGGCACACATACAAACCACAGGGGCAGGATAGCCAGTCCAGAATTAAACCCACACATTGTCTGTTGAGTTTGGCAGGGGTGGGTGCCTGGAGCACATAATGCGGGAACATCAGTTTTCAGTTGGTGCTGTTGGGTGAATTCCCATGCGAGTGAGTGAGACCCTTCCCCCTCCCTTGGAGCTGCTGTCTTTATCATTCTACCAAAGGAAGCCCTCACCCCACACTTTCCCTTCTCTCCTGCTCTGCTTTCTTTTCAATGTGGTGTGTCCTAGTATTGTCTTAATAAGACAGTCTTAGTGGCTTGATTATCCAGTGAAATATAAGCTTATCAAAGGTGGAGGCTATTTACTTGACATACTAGATGGATCTCAGTAATAACTAGTTGAATGAATGGTTGACTAAATAAGTTTGTGGAAACAATGAGGGCTGGAATATTCCAGATTCTACTTCTAGTTATGAGATCTTGGGCAAATTGTTTAATAACTTTTCTCAGGCTCAACACCTTCCATAAAACTATAGTAGTAAGAGTACCCATGTCGTTGGGTTGCTGAGAGGATTAAGTTGGCTGGTAAATAGAAGATGCTAAATGCAAAACAGTATAAAAGTGTGTAAAAGGAAATGAAAGCATTAGCTGTTTTAGCTTTTCCTTGCTTTTGACATCTTACACAGTGTAGTCGGACTTTTCATCAGTACCATTGGCTCCCCAGTAATGACATGGAGACTTATTATTAATTATGAAAGCTTGGCCAATAGCTTAGGCTTGCTTCTAACTAGCTCTTATAGCTTTAACCCATTTCTATTAACTTACTTTCTGCCTGTGGCTTTATCACCTACTCACTGTAGCGCCCATCCTGCTTGCTCTGTCTCTCTGCCTTCTTTTTCCCAGCATCCTCTGTGCCTGGAAATCCTGCCTAGTGACTGGCCATTCAGCTTTTAATTAAACCTACCAGAGTGACACATCTTCACATTGTACAGAAGGCTTATCCCTCAACAATGCAGAATACTGATTGCATGTTTACAAGGAATACATGTTGACATTTTAGAGGACTTGTGTGAACCAGAATTCTTTTTTCATTTTCTCCTTTTCTAGGGGATGCAGAGAGCAACTAATGTCACCTACCAAGCTCACCATGTCAGCAGGAACAAGAGAGGTCAGGTGGTGGGGACCAGAGGTGGCTTTCGTGGTTGCACGGTTTGGCTGACAGGTATGGTGAAGCGAGAAATGAGTGGTTGTGGTGGTGCATGCCTGGAGTACCAGATCTTGGGAGGCTGAGGTGGGGATTGCCTCTGCTTTGAAGGCAGCCTGAGCTACATAGGGAGTTCAGCATCACCCTGGACTGTGTAGCAAGATTGTGTCAAAACAACAGCAACAACAAGACACTGAGTGACATCTTAGTGGGTGACTTGAAGCAGAACAGGGGTGTGGGTACACAGGTGCCAGTGTGCACAAAGGAGCCACCAAAAGGACAGTGGCAGGATCCATGAGGTAGGGGTGCCAAAAGCGAGCTCTGTCCTTCTGTGGGAATACTGGCAGTATTCCATGAGGTGCAGGGAACGCATGGCTTGCTTTTCCTAGGAAACTGAAGTCCACATTCCATGAAGATTTCTTCTGGCTTCTTCCTCAAACTTTGTGGTAACATTGTGGCAGATGGAGGGAGCCTCTCCTTCCCAAATTCCATAAACCACTGCATAGAAACCAATCTGCAGTGGCTGGCAGGAGGCTGTTCACCCACGTGCCAGGGTGTCACACTGCTCTCCCCATGTATGCAAATGCTGCAGAGCCATCAGCAACAAAACCACAATTTAAGAGATTACTTTCTTGAAGTTCAGTAGCTTCTCTAGGATACACCCTGAATATGAAACACTTTTGTTTACTTTTTCTGGGGACATTTATTGACCAGGTTGTACTTTGATACTTTCTTGAAAAATGTTGGTATATTAGTTCCTAGAACCTTTGTAGCACATCAACCAAAATCAGTCATGCAGGAGATGACAGCCATCTTGCTCTCCTGCAAGCCACTTACACTTCCTTTTTTAAGTATGAGTTTTTAAATATGAGTTTTTCTTATTGACCACTTACACTTCTGAGTGACAGTGTGCTGCCATGATTTTGTTCTAGATCATTGGCATATTAGACTTCCATATTCATCTTTTGTCTTAGCGTTCTCTTGACTTTGGTCTGTAATTGCAGTCTTCAAGTTGGTGAGGTATTAGAATATAAATGTTTTCTTTCTTTCTCTTAGTCATTTAGTGAATAAACATGGTTGGGGAGGAGAGTGAATGGAATCAGGATAGGTTAATTATATTGTGAATTGACTTCTAGATAGTTCTTTCTATTGTGTTCCATGAGCGGCACGATGCTGGAATATGGAGGTAGCTTCATGGTTACCGCATTGACTTTCCTCCTTCCTTTCTCTTCCCTTACCATATATAATGTGGCATTTGTCTATAAAAATATAGCCATGTATCTTTCAATAGTGTTAACAGGGACAAAGTAAATATACCTAAGCAACCATGGCACTAAAATTGGTTTAATAATTTTTGGATATTATTGGTGACTGGCGATTTCTGGGTTATTTAAGTTATCAAAGATAAATGCTTGTGAAGAACACCCCCATTTCCCCTCAAAACATAAACTCTAGATGCTTATAGATGTTTTGAGTAGATAAAAGGCCACTCTTAGAGAAATAATGGCCAAGAGTGTTTCTGAGACCCTGATGCTGTGAGTAGTGGACTCCTGGCTCTAACTTCACAGGTGGGATCTGTTTGGACTGTTCCCTCTAGGATTGTCTGGGGCAGGGAAGACGACCGTGAGCATGGCACTGGAGGAATACCTGGTCTGCCATGGCATCCCATGCTACACTTTGGATGGTGACAACATCCGTCAGGGTCTCAATAAAAACCTTGGCTTCAGTCCTGAGGACAGAGAAGAGAATGTTCGACGCATTGCGGAGGTCGCGAAGCTGTTTGCAGACGCTGGCTTAGTGTGCATCACAAGCTTTATATCCCCTTACACGCAGGTGTGTAGCTTTTGTGCTACCTGGTACAGATTGTGTAACTGAAAGTGTCGTATCAGGCAAAGCACGTAGTTAAATATTGGCCTGTGTTTTGAGGCTAAATCCAATTTTATTATACCCTTGGAGTCCAAATAACTTAAAAAATTATATTCTGTGATTTTTTTTTTAAAAAATAAGTCCAGTGTACGTAAAACCTGTTATTAAAACATCCTGAAGTCTAGCAAAGTTGGTAAGGCAAAGTCATTTCAAACTTACCGCACACGCACGCATGCACGCATGTGCGCGCGCGCGCACACACACACACACACACACACACACACACGCACTCTCTCATTTGCAAATATATATACACACACATATACATATACACATACTCACTCTCATATGCAAATATATATATATATACATACACATACACATACATACACATATACATAGATAAACACACACACACACACACACATAAACAAACTCAGGTACAGAGTCCTTTTCATTTGTCTTTGATGCCGGTACATCTAACTTTTTATTGTTCACTTTTTATTGATCACTTGCTCTTTTCTTTTTTTCCTGAAGGATCGCAACAATGCCAGGCAGATTCACGAGGGTGCAAGCTTACCTTTCTTTGAAGTTTTTGTCGATGCTCCTCTGCATGTTTGTGAACAGAGGGACGTCAAGGGGCTCTACAAGAAAGCACGGGCAGGAGAAATAAAAGGCAAGGGACATTCTCTTCAGTTTCTCTTTGTCTAGATACTTCATGCTATTGGGTATGGGTCTGATGGTCCTTTCTTTTAAAAAAATTAAATTGTATTTATGTCTGTGTGTCTGTCTCGTCAGTGCAGGTGCAGGAAGCTAGAGGCATTTAATCCTCTGGAGCTAGAGTTCCAGGCAGTTGAAAGCCACTTGACATGGGTGCTAGGAACCGAACCCTGGTCCTTTGCAAGATCACTGTATGCTCTTACAGTGCTCCATCTCTCCAGCCCCCAGGGCTGATGCTCTTGGCTAAGAAACTGGGAGTGAGTAATGACTTGGGACTGGTTGAGGAGCACAGTTGGTTCTTCTATTCTTCCCACTGTCAGGCTTAGCAGCAGTACCTGGGATTGTGACCTTGTGACCTTTGCTGGCTGTAGACTTCTGCTCACAGCACAGAGCTGGGGCTTTGAGAGGTAGTGCTGAAACCCGCGTCATAGAATTAGGTGTCTGAAAGTGGGTTGCCAGCCATCTCTACCTCTAGTCTTTGTTGGGGCATGAAAGTGTAGGATGTCCCATAGCTATTGGGGAAATATGCCCAATGGAAGGAGAGTGTCCTGTTTTCATGTCATAGTGCTTGACATGGCTCTTTAGTCAACTTCTCTAAGACCGTTGGGTTTGAATTAACATATCCGATTCCATGAAAACATGCATACCTACACCTAGCTTAGGGCTCATGGGCTGTTCACAGCCTTGTGTGCTACATTTGTTATTGAAGGGGAATCAGAGAGCCCACCTGCTGCTATGTTTGATACGAGTTGTGTTCATTCTGTTGGCAATCCTGGAAACAGGACATATTGCATTAATAAAACATTGAAGATAGCTTATACCATGCATGAATATTCTTTAGGGATGATTCATGCAGGTAACTCGCTTGCCTTCCTAACAAGGTACAATAAATAGCCTGGGACCATTGCAGGAGCTGTGAATTCTAGATTTGGGCCTAGGAAGGTAAAAGGAAATTGGAAAGGAGAATATCTGTTACCCATTTTTCTTCTGTATTTGGGCCTGAGAATAAACAGCTGAGGCAAATTCAGCCTGCCCTGGTGATGTCTAGTCTTGTGAGCAAAGCTGATGGCAGATCTCCCTGCTTGGGGGCTCAGCTCATTGATGAGGCTACTGCCTGTCATACCTCTCATCTATTAAGATGGCAGCTTCTTGACTCAGAGAGAACTGGCTGCCTGCTTGGAGTAATTGTTGACAGTGGGCAAGAGAGCGGATTAGCTATTTCACATTCCCATGCTTATTTTTATGTGTGTGTGTGATATTTAAAATGACGCCCAGTATTGAAAATGCTGTGTAGTAGTACTATGTTTTTTGTTACACTTATCACCAGGCATGTGTGTATAAGCCAGAGGACAACTGTAGGAGTTCACTCTCTCCTTCCACCACATGGGCCCTAGGCTTTGAACTCAGGTTGTTAGGCTTGGTGGCAAGCTCCTTTACTCTCTGAGCCATTTTCCTGGCCCTGAGTGTCTGATTGCAAGGATGCTGGGAGAGGTCTCAGAGGGGAGGCGTGCATTGGTTTCATTCTAGCTGAGCTGTGCTGTGGCTCTGAGGTCGGTGTAAATGAATCAATCATGTTCGATAAGTTGCCTTCAGACAGAAATGCCCATGACACCCGAGGCTGGCAGGAACTTGACCTTGCGTTCCACCCAGGAGACATGATTCAATGTTTGCTTCATTAGTATTTGTGACAACTTTATTGAACATAGCTACAATGAGTAATGAGACTAGGCTGTATGTGGAAGGAAGAGGTCAAGTTTAATGAGAAGTCTCCCGAGACAGGCATCAGTACCATGGAGGCGTGAGCGGTAGCTTCCGTGCAGTCTGATACCGATGAAATAACCCATTACGTTTCTGCCCACCTCTGCTGTCCGCTGTCCTTCAAAGGCTTCACTGGGATTGATTCTGAGTATGAAAAACCAGAGGCCCCGGAGCTGGTGCTGAAAACGGACTCCTGTGACGTCAACGACTGTGTGCAGCAAGTTGTGGAGCTCCTCCAGGAACGGGTGAGAGAAAGCAAGCGGAAGAAAGCCGCCCAATAACCTGCCTTTAAGAATGACTTTCTTCGGTAGTAGCATGCCTTTCAGATTCTGCATAAAAGCCAGGAGCTTCCTGTGTGTTACTACTTTAGCAGCATGGGACATACACAGTGCATGAAATACCCCAGTTATTGTGAATGTCTTAGAGTTCTCTTAACTCTAGTAACACTAGTAACTAGTAACAGTGCAAAACTGGTGATTACTCTGCGGTATGACCTGGGGTTAGACTCTTTACGTTTGAGGCACAAAGACTTGTTAAATTCCTTAGACGGTTGATAGGTCTACATTGTACACACTTGCTTCAGTGTGGTGGTGCTCTTACGGCTGGATTTTAGGGGAGGGTCCTGTGGAGGGAGACTTCCTGGACTCAACTACCTCTCTCTAGTTCCTGGGCATACGGAAGCATGACACTCGAGGGCCGAAAAACAGATACGTGGTTCCCTTTGATTTTGTTCTGGTTTTAGAAATAACTTTTCTTTCCTCTAAACCGCCAGTACCTCTTTGTTCACTCCACTGTTCCATATTCACTTTAGCTGGAGAGAACCCAGCCTCTGTGTGGGTGAGGGGACTTGCCTTACTAGTGTCCTCCTGCTTGTCATGTGTCCCTATTTTTGCTGGCCACTTCTACTGTGCATGATGAGCTCATCACCCATTCTGTGATGACGTTTGGACTTCTTTTCTCATGCACGAAATTCTGGCCAGAGTCCCCTTTCATCTCCAGTCTCTCATAGCTTTAATTTCTCTGCCTAAATGCGTCACCTTTGAAGTTTTCCGATTATAATATATATCCCAGGTAGTTAGCACAAGGCTTTCCTTCAGAGTTTATTTTTCTTACTCAGACATTTTCTCTGAATAAATAGAAATACTAGGAAACAGTGACTTCACTGCTCTGACATTTTATAGTTTTGGTTGTGAGCCTAGCCTTTAACGGCTAAGCCCTCTCTCCAGCCCTATTCTGACATTTTATGTGTAGGTGTTTTATGTGTGCATGTGTGTGCTCTGTGCTGCTGATGCCCTGGCCACTACCTTCAGGCTAACGGCATTCTTAGGAGGGTTTGTTTGTTTGTTTGTTTTTAACTTCATCTTCAGTTTGTAGGTTTCCTGTTAACTAACTTCTGGGCTCCAGTCAATCCCGTGTCTTCGGCTTCCATCTCAGCTCTCCAGTGTGGTCATGGCAGTCATTCTCATGTGCACCAACCGTATATTAATTAAAACCCTGTTACTGTCGTTCGCAGCAAATGTAGGCACAAGCAGTGCAGAGGTTAATCAGCCACGAGTCCACCCTGGGGGTTTGCATTGTAGGTCAAAGGAGGAGAAAAAGGGGCACTGAGCTCCTGGGGATTGTTAGACACTGATTCAGCGATGCAGGGTGTGTCTGGAGGTGGAGACGGGTGTCTGGGAAGGTTCGTTTTTGAGATGCCTCCTCTGCTTGGCCTTCTTTAGAAGGCATGTGGGCCAGGTGGATTTTCTTTCTAGTAGTCCTGTGAAGATGTCCCTCCACAGCCATTTCATTTGCCTGAGACAAGCCCTTCCTGGCTGGCCTGGAACTTACTGTGTAGACCAGGCTAGCCTCCAGTTTGCCCCTGCCTTTCCAGTGTTGAGATTACAGCTGTGTGTGCCACCCTGCCTAGCACTTTATTGATTTTTGGAAATCCATGGCCATTACATTGTTTTAGAATTTGTGTTCGCTTTAATTGACAAATAGTAGTACCTTACTTATATAGAGGTATTGTGGCTTCGGTATATGTGCCCACTATGTAATCATTAGTCTAGCCAGTCTCTTTTTAAATGTTTCTTTTACATCATCACCTCTTATCCAATAGGGACTACAGTTGGCCATGTGTCAAATAGTGAGCTATTATTGTACAGATGCCCTGTTTTTTTTTCAGTTAATAAATAACTGTAATTATTTGAGTTAATTTATTATTCTTTATTGTACCCAAGCTTAGAGAAAGATAGAAGGATTTTTTTTTTTTTTTTTTTTTTTTTGAGACAGGGTCTCTGTATGTATTTCTGGCTGTCCTGCTGTCCTGGCGCTCCCTGTGTAGGTCAGTCTTGTCTCAAACTCCCAGACATCTTCCTGCCTCCTGCGTGCTGGGTGTAAAGGTTTGCACTGCCATGCCTTGCCCAGAAGGAGTTTTTAAACTGTGATAATCATTAACTAACAGTTTAGGTGCTGGAGAGTTGGCTTGATGGTTAAGAATGCTGACTGCTCTTCTAGAGATCCTTGGTTTAATTCCCAGCACCTACATAGAGGTTCACAGCTCCCAGGAACTTCAGTGCCAGGGAGTCTTATAACCTCTTCTGGCCCCTAGGGGCACCATGCACGTACATTGTGTGCGCATGTGCACGTGCACACACGTACATATGCTGGGCAACACACATAAAAAACAACACAAAAACCAAAACCAATTTAGTCACCATTTGGCTGATTTTTCTCTGTCATGTACATCTGTGTTGAAGTTCTCCAGGGATTCATATGTGCTGACCATATTCCACTGCCCTATGAATCAGTTATTTTACCGTTAGAGTCACCATTTAAAGTCTTGATTGATGGTTAAACTCTGGGTAGCTTTGATGGCATTGCACTTGACTATGGGTGATTTTTTTTTTCTCTTTTTTTGGTTATCTCATTAACTTTATTGAGTGCTGGATAGTGCATCTGAGCACATGGCAAAGATTGAGATAGTATTTTTTTTCTTAATTACCTCTATTTGTTTCTCTCTCTCTCTCTCTCTCGTGTGTGTGTGTGTGTGTGTGTGTGTGTGTGTGTAGGTGTGTGCCATGGTGCACATGGAGGTCAGAAGACAGCTGATGGGGATGTCTTCTATATGTATATTTGTCTTATTGGTTGATGAATAAAACACTGCTGGCCAATAGGTCAGCATGATAGGTGGGTCTAGGAGATGAGAAGGATTCTGGGAGGTGTAGGCAGAGAGTCAGTCAAGATGTAGCATGCCCTACTACCGTAATTTCTTCTCCTAGCATCATCCTTATTTGGGGAATGAATTTCAGTTACATGCATGTGAGTACTGTTCTGTTGTGCGTGGTGAATCTCGTTAACTGGACAACCACTCAGAGCCATATGTGGTCGACACTACATCAGACACTGGGATGTGGCGGCTGACCAAATGGTACAGTTGTTTTATGGATCCACGTGTTCGGTCCTCCCACTCTTACTGAGTTTACAGTGTGTAGACAGGATGGCCATGTATATGTACGCTCATGCTGCCCCTTTTGTATCGTGATATAGAGTTCAGAATTACAGTTGGAGGAGGGCACACATCTGCTCAACCATGTATTCTTGTTGATTGTTTCCTAGTAAAGTTGATTGACTCTCAGATAAGCCTTAGGGCACGTGGAGAAGCTGGTGAACAGATGCTGGATCACAGTTATTAGTTGGTGGGATGCACACTGCTTTCTCATAGAGTTGGTATGATGCGTACTCCATCCACCATGGGAAGGAAATGCAGTTCACCTTTATTACTATCGCAGCGATGTTTGTGAGTTTCCACAGGTGGTTAGGGAGAGAACATGGGGGAGTCTAGAGCAGACTGGAGTGTGAAGAGGATGGAGGACAGTGGTGACTTAAAGCAGAGGAGCACGGCCGAATCAGTGTCCAGTATATGCCTTGAGTGGTGATGTGAAGCCAGGTTCTAACTAATCAGCACCCCATGTATGAATCTAACTGTGCTGAAAGAGACTCCCAGGAGCCGAGGTGTGTAATGTGTACTGTTTTTCCGCCTGTTGCCGCCCGGTCTTGTCCCGCCGCCGCGCCAGCCCCAAATAACACACAGAGATTCTGTATTCGATACAATACTGTTGGCCCTGTTTACTTGTTTCTTATCGGCTAGCTCTGCCTTAATTATTAACCCATTTCTGCTGATCTATGTATTTCTCTTACCGGGGAGCCGGCGGCATACTGCTTTCTTCAGACTCTCCATCTTGACTCCTCCTTACTACTTCCTATTTCCTCCTTGTCTCCTAGTCCCTCCTATCTTCCTTTCCTATTGGCCAACAGTGCTTTATTATTAACCAGTATGAGAAACATACAGAATGACATCTCCCATCAGAGGTGGGAGCCATGAGCAGCTTGCTAGGCCCGTTGTTAGGTTACTCTGTTAGGCTGTGTGCTGGGTATGTCAGTAGTGCTGGTGTATTTAATGTGTTTTAAAGCCCCGAGGAGTACTTAGCTGTTGCCATTTTACTGATGAGGAGCAGCTTTGGGTTTGTGATGTATCTCAGAATAGTCAATCAAGGTGTTGGGGGGGGGGGTTGCCACAGGGTGGATTCTGCAGCACACACGTTGATCTTTCTAACACACTGTCATTACTATATTATAATTACTCTTATTTTTTTCTAGTTTGTTATTGAAATAAGACTCTTTTATCCAGTTCCCTTTCACGTTCCTTGAGAGTTGATTCCTGAGTGTAGAAAGAGTGAGTGATTTTAGAATACTTTGTAAGTACTCTAGAGAAAATCAAGGACAGTACTGCCTGGCTTGGAAAAGATGTTCATTATAGAGCGAAAGACACTTCCCAGGTTTGAGTCTAGAGAGTGTGAAATGTTCTGCATGGTGGGAAATACATGTAGGCTGTTTTTGTTTAAATGCATGCGTGAGACCAAGCATGCTCTTGTACTCGTATGCATGCCTGCATGCTCACAGAGGTCAGAAGAAGGCATCGTGCCTTCTGGAGCCAGGATTATAGGTGGTTGTAAGCTGCCGGCATGGGTGTTACAAACTGAATTTGGGTCCCCTGGATGAGCAGCAAGTGTTCTTAACCACTGAGAAATGTCCCTGTTAGTTTTATTTGTAGCATGAATAATAAAAAAAACCCAGAGGCAGATATTGGGGTTCAAGTTGAAGATCAGAGAAGCAAAGCAGCCAGCCAGTAGCTCTTATCTCTACCAAGGCTGAATTGGAGATTCCGTTTTTCCTGTGACTGGGAACTAAATCTCAGACTATAGCATGAGACACTGGGCTCCTGTCTTTTATATACCTCTAGTGCTGGGATCAAAGGTGTGAGCTCTGTTTCTCTTTTAGACTGATTCATTCTCATGTAGCCCTGGGTGGCCTTGAACTCAGAGAAACCCATTTGCCTCTGTCTCCGGAGTCCTGTGATTAAAGGTGTATGCCACCACCACCCAGTTTCTATAGTTAACTAGTATGGCTGGCTTTCCATTCTGATCTCCAGTGGCTTTATTAGATCATAAACAATATATTACCAATATATTTACCCATTATTGTTATTATTGTTGTTATTACTACTATTATTTTAGATAAGGGCTCCCTGGCTGTCCTAAAACTTCCTATGTAGATCAGGTTGGCCTCCCACTCACAGAGATCTGCCTGCCTGTCTCTGGAGTGCTAGGATTAAAGGTATGCACCACCACACCCTGAATCAAGACAGGGATTTTTAAAGGTTAGGCGAGGAGGTTCTAAAAGTTGGTTTGGAGCAGTTGCCCTTGTGCAGGCATCGTTAACATGGGTGGTGTACAGTCCAAGTCAGACAGGTGGGCTGACACAAGCGGTTCGTCTGCAAGGTTGTGGCTGTGTTCCAGCGGTTGCCTGTGGCAGCTCATGGGCTCCTCTCCTTGGTTGGAGCCGAATAAAACCCAGTGCTGTTTATAATGACAATCCTGTCCCTGAAATAAACTGAGAAGAGTTTTATCTCTGCTTCAGGTTCAATTCTAAGGGTTGTGTTTGTTTTTCCTCACAGTGACTGGTTGTCTTTCCTCTGACGCCACTCAAGTGTCCCAATAGCTCAGATTAATTCTTATCTTTCTGGAGTTAGTTTAGTTCTCAGGGTAAGGGCCGGATCTCAGAAGACTGCCTGTTCAGATAGGAGTCACGAATGTGCATTTCTGCCCAGCTCTATATAACTTGGGGAACCTCTCCTTAGGCTTTATATGACTCAGGGAAGCATTGGGTTGGTTGCTACTGGCTTATTATCAGTTTAGGAACAGCTTGATGGAAGGGTGTGTAGGGTAGTGTGGGGTAGAGGGAAGCAAGTCTCCATGCCTTCTTTAGGCTGCCCCCCTCTGAGCATCTCAACGCATAGCAACGGAGGAGCCTTTGAATGCCATTGTTTAGGGGCTCCTAGGGGAGGCTTTCTGTAGATGGGGACTGATTACAGGCATGGCCTGAGGCTGAAAGTTTCCAACCTGCAGTCAAGGTAATCCTTCTCGTGACAGAATTCCATCTTGACAGTGTCCAGGACACAGCAACCAAGAGTCTCTTCATATGAAAGACATTGTCACTTAGGCCATTCAAAGCTTGTAGACTGGGAACAAGGAACAAAATGTGTAACACAGTTCCCATTGTGCTGTGGCTTTGTGTTAAAGGAATGTAAGGATTCAGGCATTATGCTGGTCCCTGTCACCTGGCAGAATGCTTTCAGGCAGTACCCTGGTCAACTCAGGTGCAGAGGACCCCTTTAAAAGAAAGACCCTGTCCACTCTCTTTCCTGTTCCCCTCTCTTTTTCCGCCTCTTCCCCTGGTGTAGACAGGACTTTTCCTGTCTCCCTCTTCTCTTCTGTCCTCTCTCTGTGTCTCTGTGTCTCTTTACCCCTTTCCTTACCCCCTCCCCTATCCCTTTCTAATAAAACTCCTAACTTAACCTCTGTCTGCCTGGCATGTTTGTCCCCTGCCTGGGTCACCCTCGCACGCCATGGAATCTGCCAAGGTCCCTCACACAAGCTTCCCTGGAGCTTTATTCATAACAGAGAAGGGCTAACGAGGTCTGAAGGAGCTTGGGAAGGCTGGGCGGGTGGGATTAATAGTGGCAGATGGCATTTTCTCCAAAGCATTACTTTGGAGAGACTCTTCTGAAATGAATTCTACCTGCTTTTCTTAACTTACCATCAGCAAGGAAGATAAATACTTATTTTTCATGTTCAAGAAAAGTGGGAGCTACAGCTGTGAGGCGTGAGGCCTTTGGTCACATGGGTACTTCAGATTCTAATTACTTTTTCAGTCTGGCTGTATGATATAGTCATTCAGATAAAGAATATATATCTCAGCATTTAGTCAAAGGATCTTCATTTTCATTTTCTTTTTTCCTTCCTTTCTTCCTTTCTTCCTTCCTTCCTTCCTTCCTTCCTTCCTTCCTTTCTTTCTTTCTTTCTTTTTTCTTTTACATGTTTTACATGTCAATCCCAGTTCCCTCTCCCTCCTCTCTTTCCCTGCCTCCCACTGGCCCCCCCCCATCCCATCTCCTTTCTGCTCCCCAGGGAGGATGAGGCCTTCCATGAGGAGTCTTCAAAGTCTGTCATATCATTAAGAGCAGGGCCTAGGCCCTCCCCTATGGGTCTAGGCTGCGAGAGTATCCCTCTCTGTGGAATGGGCTCCCAAAGTCCATTTGTACACTAGGGATAAATACTGACCTGCTGCCAGAGGCCCAGGCCTCCTAACTGACACTTCATGTACATTCATTCAAGACTATAAGAGCAAGCAAGCACGAGACTTACTCCTTTCTTTTCTACTACCCCCTGAGTGGTCACTAGATGGCCTGCTAGTATTGCATTTTAACTTGGCCTGTTAGAGCACAAGGGAGTAGGCTTCTTGCTGCTGGTTTTAATCTAAAGTGATATTTTAAATGCTGTTTTTAAATCTACCAGGAACTCTGGATTTACTAGTGCTATAAATTATTTAAAGGTTTGTCTTCTTGCAAAATGGTGGTTTAGTGCTCTAAATGGATTTTATACTGCACATAAAAGCCAGACTTCGTAGCTCAGTTTTGAAGTGTTGCCAGAGTGCCGTTTGCTCGCTCTTTGGATGTATGTAGTTGAGATAATAGAAACTTCATAGTTGCATGAAAATGTGATTGTGCCCCAGCATTCAGTCTGTTGAGCAGATCTGGCTCCAGAAGAAGTGTAGTAAATACGTAAAGTGTGGGCTCACTGTTTATTAACACGCTCAGGCTGCTACAGGAAGGCTTACATGAGAGGACCAGCAATGCTAGTTTTAGATGGTGATTATTTGTCCTGCTCACAGTTTCCAGGGAGAAGCAAACAGTTGCCCAAACAAGGATGTAGATGTCACATACATTGGTCATACATACTGTTTAATCAATTAAAAAAAAGTTTGGGTATCTGTCTTGCATTCTATATCAGATTAGTATTTAAATTCATACCACCTAATATTTCTGTACTTGGAGGTGTGGAACTCAGCCCTCATTAAGGCGATGTGTGAACTGTTCAGTAACTCAGGACACTTTGGGCTGCCCAGGCCTCTGTTGCTGCCACCTGGAACATGGGTGCCTCTCTGATGGGGTGAGGTGTCTGGCCAGTTTGTGATCTGTATGTTGTTTGGAAGGAAGTTGCTGCAATAAAGGGGATTATGTGAATGATCAGGGCACAGTGTTTCTGAGTGCCAGGCGAGTCTGCAAATCCTAAGGAGTCCTAAACAGAACAGTCACTTAATGTGGCGGGGACTCTGCATTCTGCTGTCTTAGGTATCCACTCTCACTTTGAGATGGTATTGCCTTTTGGGTGTTTAGTGGTGGCTTTGGATACTGGGGTTTGTCATTAGAATGTGGTAGAAACTGGCTGTGTCTACATTAAACATAAAAAAGTAGTTTGGGTATTTTGTTTAGATGTATGTCCATGTAGCTTGTGTGTGCCTGGTGCCTGCAGAGGCCAGAAGAAGGCATTGGATCCTCTGAAACTGGAGTTACAGATGGTTCTGAGCTGCCATATGAGTGCTGGGAATTGAATCCAGATCTTCTGGAAGAGCAGCCAGTGCTCTTAACCACTGAGCTATTTCTCCAGTCCTGTGTCTGCATTTAAAAGGTTCTCTTTGTATTTCTGATAATCAGTTGCCTCATCTCTACTGAGAGTACACAGAGCTATCTTCCACTGAGCAGATGTCCTGTCTTCTCCTTGACTCATGCCATTGTGTTGGTGTTAATTCCAGAAATATTAACTTTATCTTTCCAGAGGAAAAGCATAGCAGACTCTTGACCTTTCATTTAGCATTTGCTATCCACCAGAAGAATTGCACACCCGTGTTGAAAGGCTAAAATTCACTTTATGAGTATTATTAGATAGGAATCTGCAAAGGGAGGAATTTTGTTGAATGCTCGTGATGAAAAGTTATTTAGACTTAAAAATAAAATATGAAGCTATTTCTTCTTGATCTTGAAAAAATGCTCATGGCCTTCATGTTGATATTTGAAAGCAGCACATGACTAAACATGCACGTGTGCCGAAGCACAGTGTGGGAATGCATTCCTTTAAGACACGTGGTCTGGGCAGAAGGAACCTGTTGATGTCATCTGTGGAAACACTGGCTCCTTTGCAGATCTCGCTCTGTTCAGGGAAAGGTGGCTGTGGACACCCTCTAAGCTGTGTTTCTGGGGAGTGCCAACTCACATTGCAGGGAAGGGTAGGCGGAGTTTTTTGTAAGGACAGCCCAACATAACCAAATAACACACAGGGACTTATTATTCATTGTAAATGCTCGACTGAGGCTTATTACTAAGTAGCTCTTACATCTTAAATTATCCCATATTTCCTATCTACCCTCTACCACGTGGCTCTATCTATTTTCAGTACACCGTTCTTATCTTGCTTCTCTCCACCTGTTCTCGTGACTGCGCCCTTCTCCTCACTCTCTCTCCCTGTCCACAAGTCCAGCCTCACCTCTGCCCGCCTCGCTATTGCCCGTTAGCTCTTTGTTCAAGCGTCGAGAGTAGCGCATCTCCACAGTGTACAAACTCACTACTCCGTATCAGGGAGGGGCATGGTTCCAGCAGCTCCTGCTCTGTGCCTGGAGCATTGTGTGGTCTGGTCTTGCTGCTGTTACTCATCAGTCTTGAGGATCTTTATCTTGGGGTGCTGGCCAAAGAAACCAGCTAAAAAAAATGTAAAGTAACTTGTCTCAGATGGAGGTGAAGGACTAGTCTACTGGGTGCTTTTCTTCCGACGTCTCCAGACAGTTATCAACAGTAAATGCGGGAGGAAGGGAGAGCCCCAGTCCCCCTCACCACAGTGTGTCCACCCCACTGTAACACAGCAGAGAGAGAGAGGACAAAATAAGCAAGCGGGAAGAAGCTCTGCCCAAAGCCGGGCTGAGACTGGCTGTGTGGACACCCATGGCATTGTCCCCCAGGGGGTATTCTGTGTATGCTGAGTTCCGAGGTGATGGCTGGAAACGCAGCGGGGCTCTCGTCACTGCGGTAGGATTGCAGGAAGTCAGTCTGCAGCTGTTCACATCTCCTTAATAGAACCATTTCAGACCAAACAGGAATGGTGGCTGTCTCTTCTGCGAAGAACACAGTCAGAACACTGGAAGATCGTACACAAACCAGAAACCCTGAGGATTATAAATAGCGAGCAGGAAAATAACTTTGTTTCTGGCCTCATTTCTTTCATGCGTGAAATAGAACTAATAATAGTAGTACCCGCCTTAGAGTTTACTGAGAATTCTGTGAGTTGATGTAGTGACATTTAAGTAGGGGAGCATTGCTTATCTCTCGGGCCTGGATTTTTTTTTTTTTTTTAAAGTGGTTGAGGAAGAGGAGGAACCAGGCTGTGAGGTGAGGAAACCTGTTAGGGTCGCAAATATAGAATTGGAGGAACAGATCACAGAGTATCAGGTAAAAAATGTTGGTGTTTTCCTTTCTTCCATCACAGCAGTAAGAACACCAGAAGTAACTGACTTATGGGCTCGGGCTACCTCTGTCTCCTTTTGGTTTGAAAATGTGTCCCTTAAATTCTGTGCCTAGTTTACTGACTTCCATGTCGTTTCTGAGAGTCTTACTATGCTCTTCCTTATAGAAGCCTAATGAGTACCTGGCCTTTTGTATAGTTGGTTACTCTTAGCATTATTTCCTTCCCAGGGTAGAGGGTTTCGGTTGTTTATTTCATAGCTGCTAAGAATATGTATGCCTTAGTGTGACTCTGGGGCCTTTTGGGTCCAGCTGAACTCACGGGGTGTGTGCAGCTGCTTCCTGCAGGCCACAGACCCTCGGGAAAGTAGATTCTAGACTGTCACTTTAAGTTGAAGTATCATGGGCTTGGCAGAGACTGCTGATGGCCATTTGCCCTGTAGTGACACCCACAGTGGAGTCAGTTAAACGGGACAGTAGGCAGATGACAGTGACAGGTACAGGCCGGTTTGCTCTATTCTTTCCCAAGTCCTACCCACTGCCCTGCTCATGTCTTAGGTAAAAACAGAGAGTAACACCTAAGCTGTTTATCTGGCTAGATGTTTTTCCTTTTGTATGTGATTTTCCTTTTTAGATGTGTTCTTAAAGTCAGGCATTCCGTGACTGCTGACCTGTCATGTGCCCGCCCCCCCTCCTTTTAAAGCGGGCACACACCCACTTGGGCTCGGGTTCCTTTATGTGGGGAAGCTCATCTTATGAGTACATGGTTACATGTGAAATCCATCAAGTCAGACTGGAGGGGCTGGAGGGGCTGGGGGTGCTGGGCTGCCTTGGATCACTTTTTTCTTTAATGACTCGAGGTAGTATTTCTCCCCAGTAAATACAACAATAACTTTCTACTATGAAATATGAAAGGTCTAGGAGGTTTATGGAGAGTTGTGCTGGACAGTTTGTGCCGTATATACATGCTTCCTGTTTCTGCCTTAATTGGTGGGGCACTCGAGGGGCAGGGGTCTCTGGGAAATGCTGCCATGCTCCCAGCCTGATGCTGCAGGCCAAGCTGGCCATGGTCCCTTGCTGTGGGTTTTGATTCTATTATTTCTTTTCCCGTGTTTGTAGTCTTGCTTACTCTTGGGTTTATTATCAGAAGACAGAGGCCTTGATTATAAACAAAGGGGAATCACGGTTTTGCTACCTGATTTTGTGTTGGTGCTGAGCTGTGTTTCTCCTTTTCCCCCATTGTGGGAGCAGAGTATCTGAGAAGATGGAGCTGTAGGCCATCAATTCTAGATTCTCAGACCTCCACAGGGAGTGCTTAAACAGCTACCCCTTAACCCTTTTGGTATAAACATGTGACTTAGCCATATTAATATTATTTTCCTCTGTTGCTATACAACCAAATATAGTCCAGTGCCACTCTAAGCTCTTCCCTTAGATGAGGCATGTGGTACAAACATCCGTAGATTGTGCTACTGAAGCTAAGGCAGCTGTGGAGTCACTAGGTCACAGATACTTACGCCACTGCCATCACGTGTTTAGTTCACTGTTAGCTGAGTGGACCAAGGAGCCTGCTGTGTGGCAGTTAAGTGTAAGTAGGTTGTGTCCTTAAAGTTTTGATTTTGGGGCTGGGGAGATGGCTCATTCAGAAAAGTGCTTGGCTCACAAGCATGAAGACCTATGTTTAGACTTTCAGAACCCACATAAAAAACCATATCAGCACATGCATGTAATGGAGGTCTCAGGAGGCAGAAAAAGGAGGTGCTAGATGTTACCTGATAGGCAGTCAGCAGAATGGTGAGCTCCCTGTTCAGTGAGAGACCCTGTCTCAGAAAATAAGGTGGGGACTGATAGAGGAAGATACCCCGTGTGGACCAAAGCATGCTCATGGGTGAGGGCACACACACACACACACACACACACACAAGCGCGCGCGCGCACGCACACACACACACACACACACACAAAAGAGCCCACACTAGAGAGTGACTGAGGAAGACACCTGATGTTGGCCTCTGGCTTCCATTTATACTCTCACACATGTATGTATACATATGAACACGTATACACATGTATATGCCTATAAAGAGAATTTGACTCTTCCAGTAATATTTTATTTTGAATTAATTTGATCATTGTTGCTTTGTGCTTTTAAAGAAACTTCTTTTAATGGAAGTTTTAGCTTCCTAATACCATTGATGCTGTATAGTAGGCATCATGCCTTTGAACATGGACTTCTGACATTTAATTGTTTGCAAGCCTCTCCCATCTCTTGTCCTGGCTTGATGTGTTTAGGTTTCCGTAGTATCTCTGCCTTTTTGTATTCTCACCCGCTATGGGTGGATGTTCTTGATCTGCCATCTTTGTTGTGGATTTTGGTCCTTTTGGCAGGGACAGTGTGATGCTGAGTTTCTTCACAGGTGTCTTTGCCATCTTTGGTGAGGTGTTGATTCAGGACTTTCTGGCTGTTAGTGATGTTTTTGGTTCTAAGTGATTTTTAGGTTTGTTTTCCTACCTCCATGAAGGATGTCAGTGGGCATTTTAACAACATTCTGGAGTACTGGATTTTTTTTTTCTTGTGTGTTTTAAGATTCTTTGTGTATTTTGGATAATCAGTTTTCTGGGTTTTGTTTTATTATTATTATTATTATTATTATTATTATTATTATTATTATTATTTGCAAAACATTTTCCTAGGCTGTTGCTACATCTTTTCATTCACTGGAGAATTGTTTCATTTTAAATGACAAAGTATTGCCTGCACACATGTATTAAAAGCCCACAGTTGGCTCCATATTGTGTGTGCTAAATAGAGATGACGTGGCAGATTTGATATTAAAAAGAGTTAATGTGGTTGGGCCCGCTTAGAATTCTTTAGGGAGCGGTAATGTGTTGGGGCCAGTCGTGTAAAGGTGTGGTAGAGCGTAAGTGGATATGTTGTGTCACAGGCACTGTGTGCCTGCACCTCGTCCGTCTACTCCATGCTCGCATGTGCAGTATGGGTAGGGAGAGAGGGAAGAGAGCCTGCCTGCCTTAGTGTCGTGGGCGAGTACTTCGAATGTTGACTGCAGTTCAGACTGTTTCTTGTGGGATCAAAAAGTCCTAGTTTTCGGCTGATATCCATGGGAGGCCTGCCTGTGTCTGAAGAGAGATGCCGGAGGAGGAGTGCATGGGAGGGGTGTGTAGGAGGAGGTGGAGGAGGGACTGGGAAGAGGGGGAACAGGGAAACTGATTGGGAAGGGGAAAAAAAGTACTAGTTTTTAATGACTGTGGGAGGGAAGCTGGCACATTCTGAAATATTAAGTTTTATTTATTTATTTTTGGGGGGGTTGAGATAGGGTTTCTCTGTATAGCTCTGTAGACCATGTTGGCCCCTGTCTCCTGAGTGCTGGGATTAAAGGCGTGTGCCACCACCTCCCGACTCTGAAATATTAATTTTATGAATAGAATGGTGGCTTTGGTGACACTGAGGATAAAGGTACATGTTTTGTGTTTGAAATTTTTGTCGCATTTATCTGAGGTCAGCTCTCTTTAGTTACCTGTTCCGACACACACAGTTCTAGGGCTTGTTTTTCCTTTCCTATTAGATAATGGGGCATACGCTTGCGTGTGGGATGTAATTTCAGAGTCGACCAACTAACAGCAGGAGAACTGAAGAGGGAATGTGGTACTAAAGCTCCCCTTTCTGCGAGAAATGCTGATTTTTCTTAGGTAGGAGACCCCTGGGGACACCGGCGTTGTGGGTCACATGTCTAACAGCCCTCTTTGTTGTGAAGGATATCGTCCCTGTGGATGCCTCCTATGAAGTGAAGGAATTGTATGTGCCAGAGAACAAACTGCATCTGGCCAAAACTGATGCGGAAGCATTACCAGCACTGAAGATCAGTAAAGTAAGTTCTCCGTTGCTTTTCAAGCCAAGTGGTGGGTGCAGCCACGTGAGGAGCGGTTGGCTTGATGGATGGGGACTCAGTGGCCATGTTTGAAGTCAGGGTGGCAGCAGCAGCAGCAGCAGGTCAGGGTGTGGTGAGCATCATAGATCCTAGGGCTGGAAAATGTGTTTAATGGGGAACAGTGTGCCCACACCACCACAACTCTGATTTGCATTTGGTCATATTTGTTTATCTTGAAATATCAAAGGACAAAGATTATGCGAGATTTGGGGCCATAAGAGAGAAAGGAATGTTTCTAAAACATTAAGAAATGCTAATCCACAACAATTAGAATGAGCTTTCACCACTTAAAACATGTTTCCTAATTTCCTGCCCAATATTTGACTGTCCCTTACATTAAGAAAAATGGACACATTAAGAATAGTTGTGTTATAGGGAGGGAGGGAGAGGGAACTGGGATTGATATATAAAATAAAATAAACAAAATAATATTTTTACATACAAAAAATAGTTCTGTTGTATAGCTGTGTCTAATGGTATCATTAGGTGCCTTTCTCAATTAACAATTTCTGAGCTAAACGAGACAGGATGAGCGTGAAAACTGATTTATCCTCAAATCTTAGGAAACTTTATAAACAGTGTAATTTATACATATTTTAAAAACACATAAAGAAAGAAAAGACAAACAAAATGCTACAAAAGGTAAGGAATAAGAATATGGAATAGTAGTTGGCTTTTCCGTCAACTCTTCATTATGATAAGAAGAATCTAGAACACTTGAGGAAGTGTCACGTCTCAGTACTGAGGATGGAGAACTAAGCTTGGCCTGGACAAATGCTCCTCCGCGGTTGTTCAGATCTTAATGGGCTGTGTGTGGCCTGGTCTTAGGTGGGCGAGTGTCAGGGAGGGATGGTATAAAGCTGTGCCTTCCCAGCTGGCCATGGAGAAGGACCGGCGTTTGTGCAGACCGGGAAAGAGCGCTATCTGTAGGTGTTGGACTGCAGAACCTAAAGGTGAACTTCTTCGGTCGCAGTCTGTTTATGGTGCCCACAGGCCCATTGCCTGTCTGCTCCTTCACAGTTCGTCCTCACAGGTTCTGCTTAGTCATATTGAAGACCGAGGCTTCAGCCTAAGGAGCTTGCAGAGACACAGGCGTTTAGCTCCTAACTGATGCCATCTAGAGTTGAGCTAAGCAGTGACCACTGTCGTGGGTTCAGGAATGGCTGTGTACTGAGGCTGTATAATTCCTCATGTTGCTGGCTGTTTCCGTTCACACACTGACCATCGCTCTTTAGGAATGAATGGGAGACTCCATTTTTCTGCACACCCCGGGCCACGTGTTTAGTCTTTTCTCGTTTGGGATCCCTTGCTGTATGATATATGCAGTTCACGAGTTCTTTACTGTTCTGTTGGGTTGTAGCCACAAGTCTGGAAGTTTAAGCAATAGTGACCTCTGTAGGATGAAGTTACTCTAGGAAAGAGATTTTTTTTTTTTTTTGGTAAATATTTTGTTTTAAAGTATCTTTTAGTTTAAGATAGTGATTGTCAGCCACATGGTGGTGGTGGCCCATGCCTTTAATCCCAGCACTCTGGAGGCAGAGGCTAGTGTATCTCTAGTAGTTTGAGGCCAGCCTGCTCTAAAGAGTGAGTTCCAGGACAGACAAATAAAACAAGTCCAACAATGAACGGGAGGGAGGAAGTGACTATCGACATGTAGTTTCCAGGTCTTCACAGACAGCAGGCAGTTCTGGAAACTCGCAGAATTATAAAACTCCCACTGCCTTGGAAATTGAATGTGAAGCAATGCTTGCTGCTTGACAGGCTCTCGCCCTATAGTTCAACTTGACCTGAAACTTACTATATACACCAGGCTGTAGTTAAACTCACCTCGATCTGCTTGCCTCTGCCTCCCAGATGCTAAGATTTAAGTTTGCACCACCATGCCCCTCTAGTAATCTGTACTGTAATGCATCTCCCAGAGGCTGTCTGGATAGACATGAACATTTGAGAACCACTGGCTTAGGTGAGGCCATCTGTGGTAGAAGTGTGTGAGGGTAATGCGTTATGGATGTGCTGGAAGAAAAGCTTGATCTCCAGGAGTTCCTATTCTGTAGGGCCCACACCTTATTGACTTGTTTGTTTCCATTACTTTCAAAATTAAATGCACAACACTTTTTGCTGCTTGAGTTCATAAATACATAAAATAAGTGTTTTTTTTTTTTTCTTCCCCATTTACTGTCTGATTTACCAGGTGGATATGCAGTGGGTGCAGGTTTTGGCGGAAGGTTGGGCGACTCCTCTGAATGGCTTTATGAGAGAGAGGGAATATTTGCAGTGCCTTCATTTTGATTGTCTGCTGGATGGTAAGATAAGCTACATCTAAAATGAAATTGGGTATGGAGGAGGCATGGCATGATTTCCAGTGTTTGTCACTTTTCATAAAGGTAGTGATGGTCTCACTCTAGTAGTCATGAAGACTAAGCTATATTGGTTCCTAACACTCTGAGTGAACCATGGATCTTATTTCTACCCTTCTTTTTCCTTCCCATAATTGTTATTCATCATGGAGAAGAAGGAAAACCTGCTATCAGGGCAGAAAGTGAGTCATAAAAGCGTGCCACACCAGCCTGCCCACTGTGGAGAGCTCCTCTCTGTGCCCGCACACGCTGAACCATCCCTCTACGAAGCCTTGCCATGAAAGTAGGGGGCCAGACCCCTGGATTCCCAGCACCTATATAAAAGCTGGATATGGCCACGTGTAACTGTGACCCCAGTGTTGAGGGGTGGAGACAGGCAGATCCTGGGAGTTTGGTAGCCAGGCAGCATTCCTGAACTGTCACTTTACTGAGATTCTCTGTCTTGAGGGAGCAAGGTGGAGGGTATGGAGGAAGATGCCTGTCACCCTCCCTGGTCTGTGCACACTCACACACACACACACACACACACCTCAGTGAATAAATAAAATGGAAAAATTGGATTATCCTTATCATAGAAATATACTCAAGGATATATAATAAGTTTGCCACTGGAATGTAGTTATTTGTGTAACTCTTTCAACAAAGACTTAAATTTTCCTTGGTTTAAAGATTTAAATGAAATAGAGTCCTGGACTCATTTATATAATGGAAGGTACAGTATTCTTTTTGATAGTCATAACTATCTGATGCGTCCTTTGTAGATGATTTCCTTTACAATTCTGTATAAACTTTCTCCCTAAGGATAGTTGGATGACTTGTGACAATTAGTATATGAAATGTGTTGGTTCTTTTGCCTCTTTTAAAACTTCTTCCTCCTCTCCCATCCCCACCTTCCTCCAGCTTATCCCCGTACTCCCTCCCTCCTCCCATCCCCTTCCTCCCTCCTCCCCACCCTCTTCCTTCTTTTCCAGCCCATGTCTTTGCTTCCCTTCCGTTCTCTTCCTGCTGCCTTCTCTTCCCTTAACTTTCTGAATAAACTGGTTGTTCCTCTGACTCCTCTGCGTCAGGTACTAAGAGACAGTGCATTGCTTCGTTAACACTGTTTCCATCAACTAGTGAACTAATAATCTGTTGTGTGTATGTCCATGTCTGTGCACACATGTTGAGGACTTGGTGTTCTTTTGGGCCCTGCAGGGGGTGTTATCAACTTGTCAGTGCCTATAGTTCTGCCAGCTACACACGAGGACAAAGAGAGGCTGGACGGCTGCACAGCATTCGCTCTCATGTATGAAGGCCGTCGGGTAGCCATTCTTCGAAATCCGGAATTTTTTGAGCACCGGAAAGAGGAGCGTTGCGCCAGACAGTGGGGAACAACATGCAAGAACCACCCCTACATTAAGGTCTTGACTCATCTGACAGCAACACTGTGTTGAAATGTGGCCGTCGGCTCTGTGTTAATTGTTCCCCTGGGCTGTCAAGTTTTGCAGAATTGAGACTGGCTCTTCGATGAGTGTAATGAGCAAATGGTTTTGCCATTTTGGCTCATGTAAATATTTATCCAGTGACTCTTTATAGCTTTTTGAAATCCCTGATGCTGGGCATTAAATCCAGAGCCCTGTGCTTATAACACATAATTTACAGTGTTTACTGGGTACCAGGTACTGAGCTCAGGGCTGGCTTGGAATGCAGGGCTTAGACGTGTTGGGAAAAAGGTTTGTTCTCTTGGAATGTAGTGATAGTGTTCTTACAAGGAAGATTTGAGGGTCAGTTCCACTGGGGGCCCACACCAAGGTGGCAATATTTTTGACCTCTTAACATTGTTGTATTCTTGTGGAAAACCAGAGAAACATGATTCATCTCCCTGAGGTGCCTCATTTGAATAGTGAGTGTGGAAATGTCAGTATTGAAGGCAAATCTCTGTCAGTTGTGTAGTGTCTTAAAGTAGGTTCTGAGCTTTAGAAAAAAATGAAGTGCACTAGGGTGGGCTTCAGCTGCATTTTGTAAATGTGGGTCCTGAGGGTGCAGACCTCCAGATATAGGGCAAGGCGGGTGAGGGCAGATATAATTTGAGAAAGTGTGCATGAATTCATCAGTGAGCATGACAAATTTTCATATACTTGTCAGTAATCATTAGTGTCAGAGGTTTGAGATTAGAGGACACATAAGATGTAACCTATAGGCCTACCTATAGGTTACAGATCTTTCTGTTAACCAGTATCTAATAACAGTGGGGAAAAATGCCATTTTTTAAAAACTAAAAACGTAATAATCATTCACATAGGTTTTGGTTGCTTTTTTCAGAAATTCATTCAGACATTATATCACAGTGTTTCTTCGGCATCTTTCATTCCAGTGATGTCCATAAGCTTAGGTTGGCCTTTAAGATGGAGACCAGCTTGCAGAAGCTGGGCTTACCTTTTCTTGATTCTGTTGTAGCATCTTATTTCCTATTGCTTCCCGTTAGATGGTCATGGAACAAGGGGATTGGCTGATTGGAGGAGATCTTCAAGTCCTCGACCGAATTTACTGGAATGATGGCCTTGATCAGTATCGTCTTACTCCTACTGAGCTCAAGCAGAAGTTTAAAGATATGAATGCTGGTAAGATGTGGACCACTAGTCTAGTATGAGAGCACTTGGAGAGAAAGTTCCGCAAGTTTTTCCTAATACTATCTCATATGTATATAACAGGTGGTAACTAAAGGTGTATGAGGTAATAGAATCGATAAAGAAAAGTGGAAATCAAGCCAGGCCTAGGTTTTTTTTTTTTTTTTTTTCTCGTATTTTGCTACATTCTTAGAATTTGAGTTAACATTTTGCATATGGTATGGAAGACGGATGTAGCAAATTGGCTGTTTATTGTAAAACACACGTGTTAGAGCTGAGTAGAACTGTATAAGACAGTTTATTGGAGCTTTTCCCTCACACCCGTGCTGCACCTCATGGGACAGAGGGTACCACTTCCCTGCGTCTGTTCCGTTAACCTGTGTTTGTTGTATGTCTTTGTCTGCTCGTGTGCTGAGTGCTGACGTTTCAACAGTAAACACGAGAGGGGGCTTTTATGGGTAAAGAAGAAATCAAGAAGCAGCAGCAGAACCAAGTTGCTTCCAGAGCAGTCCCGCAGTGCTCCCATGATTCCGAGGGTGAAGGGAGCACCTGCAGGACTCTCATCATTCTGGGATGTAGCGGAGCAGTGTGCTCAGGGAGGCCAAGGTGCTGTTTTCTGCAGCCTTACACTCCCAGGCATCCAGGACGCGATCTCCTCACCAAGTGTCTACGTGGGAGTTGGTAAAGGATGTGCAGCCGTGGGCACCAGGTGTACGTGCTTGGAAATTGAAGGTGCTTTGGTGAAAAGAGCACTCACTCCCGGAAGGCTTGGCCAGACTGTTTAAAGGCTTAAGGGTTCTCCATTGTTCCGGTTTCCTATGTCAGCCCATCCGCAGAGGTGGCAGAGCCCTAAGCCCCGGGCCGCTCCTTAATGCTTTCTGTGTGGAAGTCTCTGGAGGTCGCCTGGAAGGGGCAGATGAATGTGGGTATGAATGATATGGAATGAATAACGGGCAATGGCTGACTAACCCAGCTATACCTAAGAGCCTGCAGCCTCTGTCCCAGGTGGTGACGAGCAGTGGGGACAGGGACAGCCCTGCACACCCCTTAGCTTCAGGTTGTTTGGATAGTGTCCTGCTTTACCATGTGGGAGTGTCATATCTTGTTTTCCTCTGTGAGGGCTCTTTGACAATTGATGGTAATGCTTATGGACCCTAATGCACAGGGCTTGCTTTAGTTAGTTAGTTAGTTGAAATGGGTTCTCACGATGGTTCTGGCTGGCCTAGAACTCACTAGTAGACCAGCCTGGTCTGAGTGCCTCCATGACCAACATAGGGTTTTATTTTAAAAATTGGAATGAGATCAGATGAGTAATGCACTGTGGACAGCAGCGAGCACACAGTACACAGTAAGAGAGAAAGTTAGCCTGGTTTCTGGGTGTATGCTGAGGCTAGTCTACCTGAATTGGTGTGAAGGTTGGAGAAGGGGACACCCATTTCCTCTGGAGCCTGCTGTGCTTGGCTGCAGTTTAAAGTCATGTGGTCATAGGTAGTGTAGACATAGAGGCTTTTGATTGGCCACACACTGCGGTGCACAGTGGCTTCTGCTCTGCCTGCCTCCTTCATCGTTCATTTCCGTGTCCTGCTTGGCTCCTACAATTGCAGGGTAGGACCTCTCTTTGTCTGCTGAACTTCTCTGTGAATTTGAAGCAGACACCTGGTGTATTAGTCAGAGTTCTCTAGAGAAATAGAGCTCATAGAATGAATGGATCATTCTATCATCTGTCTGTCATATATCATCTGTCTGTCTGTCTGTCTGTCTGTCTAAAGGGGATTTATTAGAATGGCTTATGGGTTGTGGTCTGGCTAGTCTGGCAATGGCCATCTGCCAGTGGAAGGTCCAAGAACCCAGTAGTTGTTCAGTCTGCAGGGTTTTAGATGGAGTCAGACTGACAAACAAGAATACCCATCATCCTTGGTTCAATATCCAGTGATTTCTGAGTGCTACGTACAATGGCAGGCTAAGGACAGCCTCATCTCCTGCTTTCAAACACACTGGAGCTCATTTAAAAATGTGGCATGTGATTCCCTTGTATCAGTATGAAATTTAGAGACGCCATGAAGGTTGCTTCTGGCCATTGTCCTGTAAAGGAGAGAGACAGCTTCCTTTAAAAAAAAGTCCTTGAGAAGAAACTGTATTATCACCAAGAAACGCGCGCGCGCGCGCGCGCGCGCGCACACACACACACACACACACACACACACACACACACACACACACACACACACACACACAGAGAGAGAGAGAGAAGAAACCATTTGTCTTTTCCCCCCATCTGGGTGCTGTCAGTGAGGAGAGAGTATTTGGAGTTCTTGTAGTCATTCTGTGTTCTCATAACAATTCCAAACATGTGTTCTGTGTTGAGTTTCTGTCATTTATCTACAAACTTCATATTTAAAAAGATAATACATATTTAAATTATTTAAGACACTTTTAGTTGGATCTATTATTTATAATCAGCAATAGTAGTGCATTTCATGTGCTTCCTCTCCCTCCCTCCCTTCCTCTCCCCCTCCCTCCTTCCGTCTCCCTCCCTCCCTCCCTCCCATTCTCCCTCTGTCTCTTTTTCTGGTGGTGAACAGAAACAAGTTTAGGCCTTGTTGAGACCACCTTAGTTTGTTTTTGCCCAAATATGAATTCATATCTTGAATCAATGTTAGTCAGTTATTGGGTCTGTTGAGACATCTTATCGTGGAATTATTGTTCATAATTAGAGACTTTACCAGCCCATCTGTTTTGTGCCCTTTGTGAGCCAGACATTTTAAGTCATTTAGGGAACTTGTTGCATAATGAGTGATTGCAACTTTGTTTAAAGTAGCTGAGAGCCAGTTATTAGCCTTACATCAAACAACAAAGATTTGTGGTGTTATTTTGTTTACTTTTCCATTTTAGACCAAGGCAAATAAGCAACAGACGCGAGGGTTTACTTTGTAGTTTTTGTTTACTCATTAGGAAGCCAATGACAGCCAGTCTGATGTGTTCAAGAGGCAGAGAGCAGGGATAGTGCCTCACTTTTGTCCCCGCTTGTCTGTTCATGCCTCTCCTTGCTCCTCTCCACCTCATCTGAAGTGAGGAGAGAGAGGGGGAGAGAGGGAGAGAGAGAGAGTTCACTGAGCACCCGGTCAGTCTGTGAGGGCTTTGCGGCTTTTGTTGAGTTGCTGCATTACGGACTGTTTCAAAAGAATGAGTAGAGATGTTAGAAGGATACTGTAGGCAAAGTCCGGGGCAATATAGGAGGCTGGTGAGGCAGTGAAGTTAGTGTGTTTTCCTACGGCAAAAGCAGTGAGCTAGAGGTGTTGCAACCAGAAACCAGATAAGGAGACTCCCTGTCTGGCAGGTTCTGGCCACAAGCAAGAAGCACCCTCGGATAGAGTCCAAAGTTAACCAAGTGAGCATGGAAGAAGAGATGGGTGCAGCTGTGGGAACCCACAAGTAGTGCGTGTGTGTGGGGGATTGAACTGGCAACATTAGGTAGGGAAAGTAAGCAATGCCTTGCCCCTCCCTTCCTCCCTCCCTCCCTCCCTCTCTCCCCCTTTCCCCCTCCTCCCTAACTGCCATTGTCTTTGGTCACTCAGCTGGTGTAAAGCATGGGCCATCTAGCTCTTTTCACTAGGTTCTGGCAGTTCTTGCTGCCCATGCCATTGGATAGGTCATTACTTGACTTACCTTACTCACATCCAGGGAGTTGTTGCTGTTTTTCACAACTGACATCGTTCTTTACTTTCTAAGCAGTGAAATCCATTTTGAAAAGGACTTCTCCCCTCTCTTCTGGCCCCCTTGACTTGCTGGAAGGAAAGGGCTCCAATTTCACATGTTTCTTGCTGTGTGGCCTCCTGGCTTGCCACACTGAGCTGTCCTTTTACACAGACATGGTATAGAGGATTGGGAAAGCGCTGAGGATTAGACCGAGTGGGGTTTGGGTCGAGGCAGTAATGCCCAGTGTGGGAAGACAGAGAGTAGTGAATGTTGAGATGATTTCGTGATGTCTGCGCCTGATGAGTTGGGAGTCAGGCGATGGAGATACGGCTGAGATGCCACGTAGTCACTGAGCACAGATGATGGTGAGGGCCTGAGTATGTGGTCCCTGAATGAATATGTCGGTGGAGTGTCACACAGCACAGAGTGACCCCTGATGCTCCAGGTGTACAGTGAGAAACAGGTGGTTGGACCCAGATGGCCCAAGCAGAGCCTGAAGTTTCATGTTTGTTTGATTATGGCTGTGTAAAATATGTGCACAAAAAATAATTAGGAGCTAGGCAAAAGCAAGCATTCAAACCTTTGAGACGGTGATACTGAAATGTTCTATTTGTAGACAATGTCATGCTTTTTATTTTAAAGAGGGTTAGGTAAGAGGCGGGTGAGTTTGGAAGACCAGTACCCTGTGTGACATTTAGTCTGGGAAGACAGGGCTAGATGTCCACAGGGACAGAAAGCGGGGCGCCTTTGGGATTTGACAAGAGGTCCATGCTCACTGAGTGGCAGAGCAGGAAGCAGCTCGTCGTCTGGGTGAGCGCGCTTCTCTGCAGACAGATTTCTAAGCCTTCCCTGATGGACTCAGAAGAACCAAACCAAACGTTTGTTCTTTCCTTCTCTGAAGCACACTCCCTTGGGGAGAGCTTGTCTGAACTGGTTTTCATCTGTTCGGACCTTCCCTGTCCCTGTCTGCGGCACTGCCAGACTGCAGAGGGAGAGGGGTCAGTACAGATCCCTGTGTGAGGTGATGGGGGTCTGAGCACATGCGTGGGAGAAAGGGGAGCTGGAGTGTTCTGCATTGGGGAGCAGACCTGGAGGTGGGGACAGGTAGGGACAAGGTGGCAGGTTTGACTCGTGGGTGGTTTCGGGACACTAGGAGGCAGATGGAGAGGTGATCTGAGCTTGGAGCCAAGGTTTGCTCAGTTCACAGGAATTTGCAAGTCAGTGCTACGGAGCCCAGCCCAGTACCCTTGGCGCTTGTGACCTCCTCACAGTGTGCAGGGTATGGTCTGTCAGGTGAATTGGCCCTGGGGGGGGGCACATTGGTTAAAGGAGGAGAGAGAGTGGGACAGTTGGCAGAGATCTGTTTTATGTGGAAATGCATACCTCTGCTTTACCTCTGGCGTCTGTGCCCCCTTCCTTTCTGTACTGTCCTGTGTCAAACCTGTAGAGTGTCACGGGGCTAATTCTCTATAGGATGTCACAGGCCACTTCAAGTTCTATTCGTAGCCCTTACTTGGTACTAACATGCTTTCCAAGGAGCATTCAGAATATAATGTGATTGTCCCGTGCCAGGTTTTACATCCAGCTTATATGTGTCCTCCATCTTTGACAAAATGGATGATCCTGTGTTCACATCCCCTCTGGAAAGCAGGGATGCCTCCGCATTTTCCTCTTGGTTGGAATTTTATTTTACTTCTTCTTGTCCTGTCTTCTGTAAATTGTAGCTGGCATGCTAACTAAACCTGGCAGCCACAGTGTCCTGGTGTCCAGAGATTGCCAGGCTGATGGGTCCAGGTGCCATCTCTGGATGCTTTCGCACTGTGGGCTTGGGTTGAGTGGTTGCAGCAGAGCCCTGTGGCTTGCAAAGCACTGAGCGCTTCAAGGCTTCTTAGGGATCAAATTTGCTTTTATGAACGGTCAGCTCCCATAGTAAACTTCGCAGAATGAGGGTTATGTAACTGGATCTAAAAGTAGCTCTGCTTCGGGTCCCCCTCTTCTCTTTTAAAACACGTCGTTACGGGGGAATTCAAAACATATGCAGAGAACAGCGTGCTGGGCCCCTGTGCCTCTGAGCCAGCTTCAGCACTGCTTTGGGGGGCATTCATTCACCTTTCATCTGCACCATCCCTGCCCTCTCTGGATGCGCTTGCCACATTCTGAATCAAATTTCAGCTCTCATGTCATTGCATCAAAATATTTCAGTATGTATGTCTTTAACAGAAGAGGCTTCCGAACCATAGCCATGGTTCACTCTGACCATTTCACTCTGACAAATAGCTCTTAGCCTTAAAATTATCGAATGTTTCATGCCCCGACTTCTAGTATTTTTATTTTTAAAAAAGGAAATGACAGGGTACTGTTTTGTTTTTGTTTTTAGTTCATTTGAAACACTACACTACAAATTGTGACTGGTTGCCATCTCTCCTGTCTTAGGGTTCCACTCTGCTCTTTAATTTTAAAATAATAAAAAAAGTAAAAAAAAAAAAAATTAGAGAACTATTCCACGGCTAAAACACCTATATATTTTAAGCTCAGATCCCACAGTCATTTGCATTCTGCTGTTGTTGCTTTTACATTACTTTGGTCTTTGGGAGTGGCTTCCAGACGAAAGCCCTCATAGCTCTGGAAGTAGGGGCAGTCCTCTGCCTGCCTGCATCATGCTCATAACTCAGAAGAGCACCGCTGATGCAGTCAGTGCTCCTGGGGTGTCCTCCCATCCCAGGCACACAGTTGGCCTTCCTAATGGGGCCTTAAAAAGGATTATTCATTTTATTCTCTGTGTGTGAGTGTCCGCTGCATGTGTGTAAGAGGACGGTGTGTGCTTGGTGGTGCCTATACAGTCAGAAGGTCCAAAAGCCCTGGAAGTGGTTGTGAGCTGCCTTGTGGGTGCTGGGAATTGGACCCTAGTTCTCTGACAGACAAGCCCATGCTCTTAACCATGGAGCCGTCTCTCCAGCCTCCCCTCAGAGCTCCTTTATTGCTGTGATAATGTCAGCAATTCATTGTCTAAGTTTCTGTCCCTTCTGGTCTAGAATCCAGGGTAGGTGTCTTTAGTTTCCTGAAGTTTTATTTTATTGTCACTGAAATGTTTAGGATCGTGTGTGTGTGTGTGTGTGTGTGTGTGTGTGTGTGTGTGTGTGTGTGTGTGTGTCCTGATTCTAAACACATTCTTAAGCAGTGATCAATCTGTACACTTCCTCCACCTGAAAGGCAAACAATATTACGTGCTCATATACCTCTGTCAAGACTGTGCCAATGGAGGTGCACGTCTTTAATCCCAACACGAGAGGCAGAGGCAGAGGCAGAGGCAGGTGGAGCTCTGTGAGTTTCAGACCAGTCTGGTCTATAAGAGCTAGTTCCAAGACAGCCTCCAAAACCACAGAGAAAACCTGTCTCAAAAAACAAACAAATAAACAAACAAACAAACCCAACAACAATAAAAACCCCCAACCAACCAAACACAAAAACAAACCACCACCACACCACCACCAACAACAACAAAAAAACAAACAAAAAAAAACTGTTCTGAACTTTGTATCTGGTTAGAAAAAGCCCTGTTGATGTTTGAAAGGTAACTTAAGAGTGCCAGAAGATAATGATAATATTCCAGATATTGAATACTAAGGGATTGTGACAAAATAAAAACACCCAAATTCTGATTTTTTGTAACTAGTTATCCTGCACTTGTCATGGTGGTAGAGGGGTCAGAATTGAAAATGATGTCCACTGTGAAAGGTGGGCTTGGAGAGGTGGCTCCAGAGAGACTTACACTGCTCTTGAAAATGACCTGCAGCCCGGTGTTGGTGGGACACACCTTTAGTGCCAGCACTCAAGAGGCAGGCGGATCTCTGTGAGTTCGAGGCCAGCCTGGTCTACAGAGCTAGTTCCAGGACAGGCTCCTGAATCGAAAAACCAGCAGGGGGGAGAAAAAGAAGAAAAGAAAAGAAAATGGCCTGCGTTTGGTTCCCAGCGCCCAGGTCAGGTAGTTCACAACTGCCTGTAACTTCAGCTCTAAGGAGATCAACCCTGCTGGCCTCCGAGGGCATCGCCTTCATGTGCACATCCCCTCCACGGATGCACATAACTAAAAGTAATATAGGCGAATCATTTATTGTTCTTAGTAAAAGTGAAAAATAAAAGTAAACAAGAGAGTCTGTGAGTCAGGCATAATGGTGGGTGGCACGACAGGTGGCTGGTGGGGTGGGGCGGGGCGAGGTGGCAGGGGCGGGGCTAAGTGGCAGGGGGCGGGGGGCGAGGGGCGGGTGGCAGGTGGCGGGTGATGTGGCAGGGGGCGGGGCGACGTGGCAGGTCGGGTGATGTGGCAGGTGTTGAGAGAACAGTGAACACAGAGCTCCTGTGCCAGGGTGGTTCTTCTGTTCTGTGAAATTACATCCCAAGGCTGGCTGCTGCGGGTCGCTTGGTCCGCACAGAGGGGTGGGGCCAGGGCCGTCGGCGGGTGAGGCCGGGCCGTGGGCACAGGTGGGTGAGGCCAGGGCCGTGGGCACAGGGGGTGAGGCCAGGGCCGTACAGAGGGGGTGAGGCCAGGGCCGTGAGCACAGGGGTGAGGTCTTCTGTTGGGCCAGGGCCGTGAGCAGAGGGTGAGGCCAGGGCCGTGGGCACAGAGAGGGTGAGGCCAGGGCCGTGGGCACAGAGAGGGTGAGGCCAGGGCCGTGGGCACAGAGAGGGTGAGGCCAGGGCCGTGAGCACAGAGAGGGTGAGGCCAGGGCCGTGAGCACACAGGAGGCCAGGGCCGTGAGCACACACAGACCAGGGCCGTGAGCACACACAGACCAGGGCCGTGAGCACACACAGACCAGGGCCGTGAGCACACACAGACCAGGGCCGTGGGCACACAGGAGGCCAGGGCCGTGAGCACACAGGAGGCCAGGGCCGTGAGCACACACAGACCAGGGCCGTGAGCACACACAGCTAACGAGTTCAGTTAACCCTGTAGCTTTCGCCGTCTGAATACTAGCCCTGACCCTGAGCAGAGACTCTTAAGTCGCAGATGACAACATAGTGGCTTTGTTCTCAGTCACAGTAATGTGCATGAATTTGGGTAGCAGATGCAAAGTGAAGCTGTAACTCTCTTCATACCCTGTCTCTTCTTAATAAAGTCCTGGAAATGACCTGAGTTTTGTCATCAGCTCAGATCTTAGGGTCTTTGGAGGGTTTGACTGAGAAGTGTCATTGACACACTGACCCCAGATTTGTATGGGTTGTGAGCAGCTGAGTATGAGGACCAGAAAGAAAGCCTGACACTTGCCGTCATTCCCCCTGCGTGCAGGAGTAACCGTATGTCTGTGGCTCTTGTATCACACTTCCTCAGGTGAGTGTGGGCTGGTAGCAGTGATGGTGACTGTCTTGGAATACACAGTCACCAGTCCATGGCTTTACCCATTTCTGATTCTGAGCTTGCGTGCTCAGTACTTGTAAGCATCAGTCGGGAACGAATGGCTTGTTCCTGTCCTAACTCTGGAAATTCTCTTTTCAGATGCTGTCTTTGCATTTCAGTTGCGCAACCCGGTGCACAACGGACATGCCCTGCTAATGCAGGACACCCACAAGCAGCTCCTAGAGAGGGGCTACCGGCGCCCCGTCCTGCTCCTCCATCCTCTTGGAGGCTGGACGAAGGATGATGATGTCCCTTTGATGTGGCGTATGAAGCAGCATGCTGCAGTGCTGGAGGAGGGTATCTTGAATCCTGAAACAACAGTGGTGGCCATCTTTCCATCTCCTATGATGTATGCTGGGCCAACCGAGGTAGGCTGCTTGTAGGATACCAGCGCAGTGCTGACGTCACTCTCGCCAACACTGTAGCATCACCAGCCTGCCTGTTGACCTTCCCCCGATGGCTAGGTGTGTTCCAAACCCCCAGTACTGCTGAGTACTCTCCTGCAGCTGGGAGTGTCCTCTAGTGTCTGCATCCCGTGGGCATCCAGTTGTCGGGAGAGTTGGGAGAGGTTTTTTTTTTTTTTTTTTTTGTGCCTTTTTGTGGTTCTTGCTCTAAGCTGTGAAGGAGATACGGAAGCTAGAACAGGGCAGCAGCACATGGTGGTTTTGTATCCACCAGCCAAGGTCCAGACATAATCAGAGCAGCACTGATTTTGTTCCTTCAATAAGACCCCAGAGCAGAGGGCAGATGCAGTGTGACTTTGGCTTTTTCTACAATTCTCAAGAGCTGAAGAGTCTCTCGTGTGCCAGCCAACCGTGTCCACCGTAACAAAAGCCCGAGGTAATGGACTTACAAAGAGACAAGGTTTGTCTGGCTCATGATTTGAGTGCTTCAGTACATGACTGGCGGGCCTTTCTGCCTTTGGGCTTGTGGTAAAGTGATGTATTGTGGTAGCGGTGAATGGCAGAGCCGAGTGATTGCATTGCGGCCTGACAGCGAGAAAAGAGGAAGGGGCCCGAGTCCCACTGATTCTGTCAAGTCCCCCTTGGTTCCATGTCTTAGAGGCCTCACCACCCCCAGGAGTTTCAGACTAAGATGCAAATCTTCCAATGTATGTGCCTTTAGGGTAACTTTGCAGAATCACATGCTTGCTTTGTCCCTGGTCCCAAAGGCATTCGTGTACACGTGTCCATCTGAGTGTGAAATGCATTCAGTATTTTAGGAAAGTGTCCAGCAAGACAATCATTTTTTAAAAAAAGATTTATTTAAGTTTTAACTGTGTGTCTGTGTGTCAGCATGAGGTTGTGTCAGCATGAACACAGGTACAGGTGTCTGTGGAGGAGGTCAGTGGCATTGGATCCCCTGAGAGCTGCTGTTAGAGGTATTCAGACACCCAACATGGTTGCTGGAGACCAGACTTGGGTCTTTGAGTCTTTTGGAAGAGCGGTACTGGATCTTAACTTCTGAGCCTTCAGCTCCCGGGAGACGATCCTTATCGGTTCTTCTCTGAAGGACTAGAACATGATTGAATCAGGAAGTAAAATTGCTTTCTGATAGGAGGGCAGGGTATTGGAATTCTGCCAGCAGTTAAAGAGAATGTTTGAGATCTTTTTATAGCCATATGTAAAGATGATGAAAATTAGGTTTCTGTTTCAAGGTAGAGTAGGCTTTCAAAATATATTTGCTGAATGAGTTAATAAATCAGCTGAGTGATCTCAGAAGTGGTGAGTGGAAATTCCAAGCCAGCTTCTTGTGTTTTCAAGATAAAAGAGGAATGCACATTATTACCGTGCCATTTCAACCCTTCCTTACAGGAAGATGAACTCATTTAGACTTATCTGAGAGTCAAGACTCATTTGTAAAAAGATCGGAGTAATTCGGTGATACCAACTCCTTCCAACATTTTAAAAGAATCCACGACTTTTGACTATTTGCAATGCAGCCCATGAATCTTTAGTGGAGCTTAGCTTCTGGGGTTGAATTCTCTCTTAACTCTTTATGCAAGAACAGTGAACAAACAAAACAGCAGTCTGAAAGATGGAAATGTGATTGGCTCCACTAATACATTGAAACGTTGTGTGAGGTCAACACCCCATGTTGCCGGTCTTTCTGTTGGAGTAAGGTGTTGGTTAGAATTGGCCAGCGATGGCCCTTGGTGTTCACCGTGTGCTTCCATGACTTCTGTCTAGTTCTTGAATTGCTCTGGTTGGTATTTATCACTGCTGTGGAGGTGAACTAAGTCTCATGCAATAGCCAACTTTATTCAGAGCCCCAGACAGTTTGTACTCGAGGGTTAAGAAAGGTCACCTGAATGAAGTTCTCATGAGTTCAAGCTGTACATAGTCACCGGGACAAGCCACAGATGGCAAAAACATGTTTTTCCATAGAGGCATACAAAGGACAGTTTAAACATGTAGTTGAATAACATCAAGCGATAATGAGTAATCTGAAGGAAACTCACTTCTATCTGCTACACCTGGGAGGAACATGAAACGGTTCCAAGGACAGCTTGGTGTTTTGAAGAAATCGAGGTCACAGCCTGTTGTCTTGTTCTCTTGGAGCTTTCTCACAAGCACCCAGAATTCTCCTCACATCACTTTGTTTCTGGCCCATGTCCGACAGTACTGATGACACTAACCTCATCATTTTAAGCAAGTCATTTGAGCTGAGTTTCTCTAGCATGCCATGTAGTGTGAGAATGACGCAAATGAAGTTAGGCAGTGTGCTGATTAGTTTTTTGTCAACTTGACACAAGCTGTTGTCATTTGGGAGGAGGGAGACTTTAATAAGAAAACGCCCCTACCAGGTTGGCCTGTGGACAAACCTGTGGAACATTTTCTTGATTTATGATTGACATGGGAGAGTCTAGCTCACCATGGGCTGTTGGGCCTGTGTGTTATAAGAAAGCAGGTTGTGCAAGCCTTGGTAAGCCGCCATCCTCCATGACCTCTGCATCAGCTCCTGCCTTCAGGTTCCTGCCTTGAGTTCTTGCCCTGACATCCCTGGATGATGGACTTGGGGTTATATAAGCTGAAAACCCTTACCTTCCCAAGGTGCATAGTGTTTATTGTAGCAATGGAAACCATAATTATGGCAGGCAGCACTAGGCTTATGAATAGCAACCTTATTAAATATTCAGCTTGGAAAATGAGCCTCCTTATTTGGAATCTGTTTGTGATTCTAGTGCTCTGTATGAAAATGGGGTTGATGTGAAATTTTATTCAGTATGTTAACAAAAAAATGTTTTAAAAAATGAGGATGGGAGGATTTGTTATGAAATAGCCTGTGATAATAAACAGAAAGTTCTTTCTTGAATTAGAAAGGGGTTTGGGGACAGAGTAGGATTCAGTCACTGTTCTCACGCCCTGGAAGGGGTCCTCTGTGTTGAAGGTTGTTAGCACTGGATACTAGACGGAGAGCAAGGCTAGGGTTTGGAGATTCACGGGAGCCCTTGCCACACACTTGGAGAGGAGAAGGAAGGGGCTGGGCAGAGCACCTGGAGAAGCCGAGCTGCAGTTCAGGTGTTCTGTATGTTATATGTATTAACTAACTCAACCCTTGAGCTACCACGAGAGAGTAGGTGCTCCTCCTCATGTCTAGCCCTGTCTGTGTTTTTGTTACTGGTTTTGTACCTCACTGTCTGGCTGGTACTAACATGTAGAAGTATGTGTTACTGGCTGGCTGAAAGTGAGTCATTACCTTGCTTCTAGTTTTCAGTGTCGCCGTCCTGACTCCACATAAAGGCGCTGTCTGTATCTCGTAGCAGTGCTTTGTAAGTTGGTGTAAAAATCCTAGAACAGGAAATATGGCAGAGACCTTAGGATGCCTTGTCATTCATAGACTTCATGTCAGCACACGTGTCCTTGGCCTGATTTGTAATGTCGCTGGTGTCTACCTGAATAATACTAATAATACAAAGGGAATGGAAATAACAGTCTTTGTGTGCGTCTATGTATATTTGCACACTGGACTGATGCTGTATGAGGGTTCTGAGATGCCCATTTTATTCCCTTTCTGTGGCTTCTGAAGCTGCGTCTATTGCTTAGTTGAACAGTAGTTTTTAACTTCTTATTCTTTAAGGAATAAACTAAGTCCTAGCAATTGTTTTGATATTTGAAGTAATTAAATGTTTCAGTGTTTATAATCTGACATGATTCTAGTGGCTTGTGAAAAACTACCCATTCTTTTTGCTCTTTTCTTCCTTACCTCTTTCTTTTTGAGATACAGGGTCTTGCTATGTATCCCAGGCTACTCTGTAACTCACAGTGTAGCCCAGGTTGTATAGTCCTCCTTCCTCTGTCTCTCAAGGGATGGGATTACAAGAGTGTGCCACCATGCCTGGTTCCTGTCTCTGTAGCACCTCACTTATGCGTTTGGCCTTTTTTTTTTTTTTTTTTTTTTAAACAGCCTTTAAGTGAAGACTATAATAATAATAATAATAATAATAAAATAATAATAATAGGAGGAGGAGAGAGAAGAACATGAGGGAGCAGGAAGATTGAGTCAGGGAAAGAATAGAGGAGAGCAAGAAAAGAGATACCATAATAGAGGCAGCCATTATAGGTTTAAAGAGAAATCTGGCACTAGGGAAATGTCCAGAGATCTACAAGGATGGCTCCAACTAACAATCTAAGCAATAGTGGAGAGGCTACCTTAAATGTCCTTCCCCGACAATGAGATTGACGACTACCTTATATGCCATCCTAGAGCCCTCATCCAGTAGCTGATGGAAACAGAAGCAGACAGCTACAACTAAACACTGAGCCAAACTCTTGGGATCCAGTTGCAGACAGGGAGGAGTGATGAGCAAAGGGGTTTAAGACCAGGCTTCAGAATCCCACAGCAACTGCTGACCTGAACAAGGGGAGCTCCTGGACTCCAGTCTAACAGTTGGGAAGTCAGTATAGGACTGACCCAGATTTCCTGAATGTGGTGTTAGTTAGGAAGACTAGGCAGATTATGGGGCCTCTGGTAATGGATCAGTATTTATCCCTAGTATACGAATGGACTTTGGGAGCCCATTCTACATAGAGGGCTACTCTCTCAGCCCTGCTCCAAATAATATGACAGACTTTAAAGATTCCCCTTCCTGGGGAGCAGAAAGGGAATAGGGTGGGAGCTGGTGCGGGGGGGGCGGGAGGATGGAGGGTTTGGGAACTGGGATTGACATGTAAAAAAATAAGCTTGTTTCAAATTTAAATAAAAATTTAAAAATGATATAATAATAATAATAATAATAATAAATAATAATAATATGATGATGATGATGATGATAAGGAACCCACCTCATGTCTTCAGTTTTTTCTGGTGACATCAGGAACAAGCCTGCCAATAACACGTATTTGCCAAGTTGTCATAATAAAGTACACACGTGCTTCTTCTGTAATCGTGCTCTGGGTTATTGAGCAGTCACTGGTACCAGATTTGTTTCCTTAGCACAAATGCATTTCAGAACAGTGAGCAGCTGTTAAGGCTGTGTGGTTATCAACAGGATGTTCCTCATTTTCCAGTCTATAAGATTTAATGGCTCGACTCCTAAATTCCAACCTAGGAACAGAGTGGGAGCTGAGCAGGGAAGAATTTACTTCTAATACTGAAACTGGTGTTGTGAATATACAGTTTTATTATCTATTTCAATAATTAGTTGGCAAATTAAAAACGTTTGCCTCTTGTCACTAAACACTAGATCTATTTCCTAAAGAACAATTAATGCTAAGATCTGCTATATGAAAGTGTTAAAAATGAGATGGGTTTGAGACTGTATATCTAATGGTCATGTCCTGAGCATAGGAAGTTGTAATGAGGATTATCTTTTAGAGTTTTTGTCCTTGGAGAGGGGAGGAGTTATTCTCCAGTTGTTAAGTGACTCCATGTTAGAAACAGTCATGTAAGTGAGCAGAGGCATGCAAACAGGAGCAGTTGAAATACTGCTCCATGGATTCCCGAGTCGTCCCTTAATTAGGTCATGTTTTACACCAGTCTCTGGAACAGTCAGTATGGTATCTGTCGGGGTTTAAGCCTGCCCTATTGATCCCTTTGGAAGGCCCCCTTATCCTTACTTACATGTAAGGGTCAGCCCCATTCGACTTCTAGCCTTGCAGGTTGGAGCTTGAGCTCTGTGAATGCTTCTTATGTTCATGTAAAATCTTACACGTGGATATATGTATAGCCATGTACCTCATAAACAAATAATCTATGAATGTATGCACCTATATATTCATGTCCATTTATGATCTTGCTTTGGGGGCAGCTCAGTGGGAAAGAGTTAAACACAAATGCATATGCATTTATTGTGTATTTGCTCTTTCTTATCACTCAGTCATCAAAGCGTGGTCACCTAATGTGTGGACATCTTTTCTAGGTCCAATGGCATTGCAGAGCACGGATGGTGGCAGGAGCCAATTTTTATATAGTTGGACGAGACCCAGCTGGCATGCCTCATCCAGAGACAGGGAAGGACCTCTATGAGCCAACCCATGGTGCCAAAGTGTTGACGATGGCTCCTGGCCTGATCACCTTGGAAATAGTTCCCTTCCGAGTTGCAGCTTACAATAAGAAGAAGAAGCGGATGGACTACTATGACTCTGAGCAGTAAGTTTCACACTGCCCCAAGCGATGGCAGTGCTTTGTGGTCTGAGCTGTTTCTAGGAGGTTAGCATATCATCTGGTCTTTATAATTTCTGATGGGAGGCTTTGTTGGATCCATCTCAGGAAAGATCAAGAGAACTCACTCAATATTCTAGACCAGAAGTGAAAGTAAAAATTGCATCTGAGCTGGCTATGGTAGTGCACTATTTAATCTTAGTGCTTGCGAGGCAGATCTCTGTGCTTTGAGGCCAGTCTGGTCTACATAGCGAGTTCCAGGCCAAGCAAACAAACAAGTAACAACCCCCCCCCCAGCACACACTGGATCTAGAGTTGGTGGTCTGGGGGATTTTGTTATGTGCTCTTAGATATGTCTGTATGACTGCTGTCAACTTTTAAAATAAATGATTGGCGTGCCAGGAGTTGTCACAGAGGCTGGTAGTCCGAGCTTATTAGAAAGCTGAGGCAGGAGGATCACAGGTTCAAGAATAGCCTGTCTCAATAAAAAGTAGAGTGAGCTGGGGGTGTAGTTCAATGATAGTCTCTTAGCATGCACAAGGCTTTGGTTAAATTTCTGGCATTGCCAATACGCACATACATAACACATGTACATACATACATGGTAATATTAAGATGTGTCTATTTCTTTTGGACTGACAGATTTGTAAATTGTAGTCATTTCTGTCTGTGGATGATGTCTGTGCAAGTGTACAGTGACAGTGTGCAGCTAGGTTATAGGGTCTAGCCCTGTCTTTGCTGTATGACCTGAATTCTAAGTCTTTCCGTATCTCCTCACCTCTGGAATGATGGCAGGGGCTGAGGCACTTCCCTCCCAGGTCTTTCTATGGTTCTCCCCATGACCTGCAACACCGAGCTATTTTCTTAATGTAGGGTCTCACCGTACAGTCCCAGCTGGCCAGGCACTCACTGTAGCTCAGGCTGGCCTTGAACTGAGATCGATTTGCTTCTGCCTGCTGAGTGCAGGCATTAAAGACATGAGCTGACTGGCTGATTTTTGTCACAAGGGGACAGAACAGGGAAAAGAAAAACTAAAACCTCTCTCTTGTTTCTAAGAGGCATATCAGCACACACTTCCAATCCCAGCACTTGGAAGGTAGAGACATAGGATCGGTGGTTGAGGGTCATCCCTGCAGACCAGCCTGGACTGCATGAAATCCTGCCTCAAAAAGTTAAAAATAAATAATACGCAAATAAAGTGAACAAGCAGAAGGGCTCAAAATGGCTCAGCAGGTAAAGCTGATTGCTGTCAAGTCTGCAGATGGGAGTTCAGTCCCTGGGACCCACATAATGGAGAAAGAGACTTAGATTCCTTCAAGTTGTCCCCATGTGTGCCATGGCATGAGTGCACATGCACAGACACACAAAGAAATAAAAGTAATTAAAGAATAAGTTAAAGGGCTATAAAGCTTTGAATTTCTTTGAGTAACTCATCTGGATTAAAAGCTGTCATTACCACTGGAGACTGGAAGATGTCTAGTCTCACACGTGCTGACACAGCAGTTCTAGAGACAGTATACCTTCAGTGAGTGATGAACTGTAGCTGGAATTCAAGAAGCCCTAAATGCCTGTGGGCAGAAAGGTTTTCACTATAGACACAAGGAGGAATAGAAGGGCTCCTCGGGGCTGCAGGGGTTGTGTGTGGAGGACAGCACAGGAGCTGTTCCCCTGCTTGCTGAAGGCCTCAACTGTGATGCAGATCCAGGGTACTCCGAGCCCCTCACGAGAATTCACAGCCAAAAGCATGCTTTTACCCTTGTTACAGAATTATATCCCTAACCACATGGGCTTGTTCTTGAACCTTGAAGATGACTGTGTGTCTGTGTATGTAATGCACATTTGTACATGCACACACATGTGCGTGTGAATTGCCCCATCCCAAAGTACAGTTCCAAGGAGATGGCTTAGAGTCTGTATCACTTCAAAAGGTGGCTGAAATCTAAGTAGAAATGGCAAGGGAAAGTGAAAGCAGTTTGGGTACACTCTGGTTGGCTCTTTTGTGGTTGAGTTTATGTGTACCACCATCAAAGAGCCCCGTTAGTCTGTGGAGAGACCACCAGTCAGCAGTTCTTTTGAAGGCCCCCTGCCTCAAGCTCTTGAAGGAGAACGGCCTTCTCCTGACCTGTAAGCCACGTGGTATCTGAGGCGGTTGTTGGGGTTTCTGCTTCTTACCCCAAGTGCAGTTTGTCTATTTGTATACAGTCTTCTCGACCTTCATTTTCTGAGAACTCTGGTGGACTTGAGTGTAGAGGCAAGGGTGAGCAAGAAGAGCGATGCAGCCATTCTGCCCATCTATAAGCTTTTACTGAAGGAGTTTCCATGTTGTGGCATTAAGAAAGCTGAGCAAAGGTCTGCAGAGATAGCTCCATGGGTAAAGTGCTTGCTGTGCAAACCCGAGGACAGGACTTTTATCCCTAACACCTGCATGGAAACCCTGGCGGGGTGGGGCCACACAGATGGCTCAGCATTTTACGGACAGGCGCTGCTCTTGCAGAGGACTCGGCTGTGACTCATAACCACCCAAACTCCAGCTTCAGGGGACCTGACACCTCAGGGTTCTGTAGGCACCTGCATTCCAAGTGTGTACCCACATGTGGTGCACAGTCACATACGTAATTAAAACTAAGTCATAAAAAGCCTGGCACAGTGGCCTGTACTTGTAACCTTACTCTCAGGGAGACAGACTCAGTCGGATCCCTTGCATTCCCTGATGAGCTTAGCAAGAGGTGGTTGGCTCTTGAGGAATGACATCTGAGCTTGATCTCTAGCCTCTGCAGCCATGTGTACATGTGTGTGCATCTGCACCTGCAGCCCTGTACACACAGGCCCCCCCCCATGCACACACACACACACACACACACAGGCACGTACACACACGTACGCACACACGTATGCACATGAAGAAAACCAAACAGAGTAAACAAGCACCCATTTCCTTTCCAGCCCCTGGGCTGATGCGCTTCCTCCCTGTGGTCCCTCTGTGAGGCCAGCTGCTTTCGGCGCACACAGGGTCCTAGCTCCATCTGTGTGCAGTTGATTAATGCTCCTCTAAGACCCTTGATAACTTTGATGTTTGGCTAAATCTGGGTAGTGCTGCTTTAAGTCTGTCTTTTAATCATTTAAAAGCTAAATAATTACATCATTTCTCATAAGATTTTCCAGAGATGAATTCTAAGTTAGTCACATGAGTGGCTCATTTCCTTGGAATTTTTTTTTTTTTTTTGAGTTACCAAATCTTAATAAGTTGTAACTTGGGAAGCTTTAAAAATGCCTTAGTTTTTAAATTTTCTGTACTCGTGTTCAAATATAATTAAGTTGATGGGAATATGTTGGAGAGTGATTAAAATTTTGTGGAAGGGCGATTGTCTTTGATGTAGCGAGAAAACAGTTATTAATTATGCACATATGAGCTTGTCCATGTTTGATTAATGGACATTACTCAATGCCAGCTTTTATGTAATTAATGATTTTGTAGCTTTTGGTTTGATTGAATACTAGTGTAAGACAAGGCTTAGGGAGGAAAATTCCCCGAAGATTTCAGGAAAGATAATTATTGATAAGAATTATGATACAGTCATCTGTTTATGTTTAGGAAGTCGGGGAGGCTGTGTTAGTTTTAGAAGTGACTCAGCGAGACCGGGCTGCAGGATTTCAGTCCCATTACAGATGCTAACAACTATTAGGGTATCTTTTTCTGTCTTTTCTCTTTTAAAGTATAAATATTTGTATTCTGGGTAGACGAATGCAGGATCACTTAAGTTATAGAAACAATATGCTCAATAAAAGGGGAGTGCTTTGATGAGAAGTGCGCATGCAACTGAGTAAATGATGCTATGGGAGGGTAGATGTGTCTGGGCTGGCATCATCACACTCTAACAGACTTCTTCCTGCTGTTAATGGTAGAGTGCATTCTAACTTGTGCTCTCTAGCAGTGAGAGAGCCATTAAAGGTGCCCCTCTCACTATCCAAGGGACACCACTTACCATCTAGATGTCCCTTTACCATCTGGAAGACATTCCTTTGTGATCTAGAAGATGGCCCCTTACTATCTGGAAGATTCCATGTCCCCTTACCATCTAGAAGACGCCCTTTTACCTTCTAAAAGATGCCATGTTCCCTTACCATCTGGAAGACACCCTTTTTACCATTCTGGAAGATTGGTTGATGGCGTTGGACACACAATGACTGCACGCCTCTTTCAAGGTGTTTTTGGATTTCTTTCTTTTTGTGTACATTCACTGGTGAGCCTACCTAGTATGTTAGTTTTTTGAGCTATGACTATTAAACCTGTACATCAGTGTTCTATGTTCTATGTATATCAGTCCTCTGTTACTATGGTTTTTTTGTTTTGTTTTGTTTTTGTTTTTTTGTTTTGTTTTAAAGTAACAAGTTTTTGAAGCTGGTTAGGTCAGAGAACCAGGTTGTTTTGTCCTGCTGCCAGACCAGCTCTTCTGTGGCATCTCTGGAGTCCCCTCCCATGGTGCTCCTTGCCAGTAGAATTCATTTCTTTGCAGGTATAGGATTGGGCTCCCTATCTTCTAGCTATTGAATGGTGATTGCACCCTGCTCCTAGAGGCCTCTCGAAGCTCTTCCCTGCCACTTTGTCGTCTCTGCAATATGACCCTTCATCCGTTACACACAGTCTCTGATGCTTTGGATCTCTCTCACCACCCACCCACCCCTTTTTTTTTTTTTTTTTTTTTTTTTTTGTAGCAATTTAGCAATTTGAATCACATCTCCAAAATTTCCTTTGTGGCATTCCTACAGTATGCTGCAGCATACTGTGGAGGTGACACGGGCAGAGGTCATCAGGACCATCTTTAAATTCTGCCTACCACTAGAATGAAGTTCTGCTTCGATTTCTTGATATAAATTATAATGACCAGAATTAATGTTACTCTAATGATATATCTAAATCCTAAGTTTCGTTGTTATTCTTTTTCTTCTTCCCAGTTGTGATGCCTAGTGTTGAATATGAACTTGTCAGGATCACCCAGGGGCGTGCCCATGGGAAATGTCTGGTTTTTGTTAACTGGGGTGGAGACCTGTGCACGTTGGGTGTCACCCTTTCCTGAGTGGGACCCTATACTATGTAAGTAAACCGAGCTGAGAAGCAGCAAGCATTTCTCTCTACTTCTTGACTGTCCTCGTCAGGGTTTCTATTGCTGCAGTGAAACACTGGCCAAAAAGCAAGCCGGGGAGGAAGACATTTCTTTGGCTCACACTTCCACAACACTCTTCATCATTGAAGGAAATCAGGCAGGAACTCATGCAGGCCAGGAACCTGGAGGCAGGAGCTGAGGCAGGGGCCACGGAGGGGGCTGCCTACTGACTTGCTCCCCATGGCTTACTCTGTTTCCTTTTTTAAATGGAATCCAGGGCCACCAGCCCAGGGATGACACTGCCCACCATGGGCTGGGCCCTCCACATCATTGAGTAATTAAAGAGAGAGAGAGAAAAAAATGCCATACGGGCTTGCCTACAGCCTGGTCTTGTGGAGACATTTTCTTCTGAGGCTCCCTCCTCTCAGATGACTGGCTTGTGTCAGGTTGACGTAAGACTATCCAGCATGCAGTGTGTGGATGTAGTATGACTGCCTGCTTCTAGCTCCTGCTGCCTGATGGGCTGTACCTTGAGTTATGAGACACAATAGGCCCCTCCTCCTTAAGTCACACTGGTCAGGGTCTTTCATGACAGTGACAGGAAAAGAAACTGAGGCACAGCTACCTAGAACGAACATTGAGATCCCTTTTGTTGTCCTCTGCTCTTCACCCTCAAATCCTGTCCTGACCATTGAAATATAGTTGGACTGCTCACCTCTTCCTTTCTTGCTACGCAGTCTTTGCTGTGCACAAGCCCATCTGTTAGGGTACCGGGAGCTGTCTTTTTCAATGATGCTCAAAATGCTTTCGGTTTACTAGTGGAATTTCTCCTGTGGAGTTGGGAGTTGGGTTGTAGCTTTGTGAGTGTAACTCTTACCAGGATCATATCTGCTTCCTTCACCCTTGGCTCCTTAGTCTCTGTGGTTGTCATAAAAAGATGAGGCACACAGAGTAAGGATGGAGGGCCGGTGGATTTGGTTACAGGATACTGTAAAGCACTCTCAAGGGGGAGAGTGGACACTGTCCAGAGATGATTGTGCTGACCTCCATGCTTAGGTAGGTTTTATACAGTTTTTTGAACAGATGGCTTTCTTGGGGGTGTTTTCCTATGCAGGTGATTGACCGCCCATTTGGGAGAGGACACAGATGTGTCTTTATTTATTTATTTTAAACAGAAAGCTTCCTGCTAGATAGTTACTTTCTACTCTTGGTCATTCAAAAAATTGTTTCTTCACAGAGGCCAATATAGCTAAGATTCTATTCTACTGACTAAAAATTATATAACAGAGCAAATTAAGAGTTAAAAAAAACAGGCTGGGTGTTAGTGGTACACTTCTTTAGTCCCAGTGCTCAGGAGGCAGAGGCAGGCAGATCTCTGTGAGTTCGAGGCCAGCCTGGTCTACAGATCTAGTTCTAGTACAGGCTCCAAAGCAATACAGAGAAACCCTATCTTAAAAAAACAAAAAACAAAAAATAAACAAACAAAAAACATAAAACAACAACAACAAAAACCCAAACTAGCATGTAAAAATAGCCAAGACTCACCTCCTAGCTGTTCACAGAAAGCTAAGAACCTAGGGTGGGCATGGGGTTTGACTCTGGGTTAGGCTCCCAGGTACTTGGGAAGTCCCACATTTCCCAGCAGCTTTAGCGGAAGCTGCAGACCCAGGGGTCTCGGCCTGTGAACTCTGACCTGGGATTAGGGCAATGCTCAGATCTGAATGACCGAGAGGATCTTTTTTATAGATTTTATGAACTCAGGTGCTGGCTGAGATATGACGCAGTAATAAAGCAGTTGGGTAGCATGAGTAGCACCCTGAGTTCAGCCCACAGCATTTATAAATAAACGACAATTTAAAAGAGTGAGGTGCTAGGTGGAAAACAAAAATTTAGATTCAAGCTGGGTTTAGTGGTGCATGCCTTTGATCCCGGCACTCTGTGCATTTGAGGCCAGATTGGCCTACAGAGTGAGTTTCAGGACAGACAGAGCTACATAGTGACATCTGTCTCAATACCTCCCCACCAAAAAGGAAATTTAGATTCAAAATAATTGAACTTAAATCTTTCTATCTCTGCAAGTTTTTGTTTGGTTTTGTTGTGTGTGTGTGTGTGTGTGTGTGTGTGTGTGTGTGTGTGTGTGTGTGTCTGTCTGTCTGTCTGTCTGTCTGTCTGTCTGTCTGTGTCTGTAAAACTGGATGTGAGTATGAGTGCAGGCTCACAGGTCTCCTGAGGCACATACATGTAGCAGTCATAAGACAGTCTCTGTTCTCTGGTGTCACAGAGCCCTTGCTTTTTAACCTTGTTTGAGACAGGGTCCCCTTGTTGTTCTGTTCAGCACTGCATAGTCAGGCTGGCTCTCAGAAGCTTCCGCAGAGTCCCCTGTCTGCTTTCCATCTTGTCATAGGAGCATTGCAATTATAGATGTGGTCTACCATGGCTGGCTTTATGTGGAATCTAGGAGTTCAAAATGAGGTCCTCATACTTGTGTGGAAAGGACTTTCTCTGCGGAGCCACCTTCCCAGCCCCCTGATCAAACTTTTCATGTATTTCATTTAGGCTTTGGTTAGAAATAATAATAAGAAAAAAAAGTTTGTCATATATGATGCTGTCCAGTGGGTTTTAGTGTCTGAAAGAAAGCCACAAGTAACTGTTCATCTGGTTTTGAAAAGATCATTTTCAATCCTAGAATTCTTAGGGTTTTGATGTGTTATAAATGACCAGCTTTCAAGTTGGATGAAACATTAATTAGAATAAAAATAATTAGATCCACTTACAAGTCACCACCATTAGTTTTATATCTGTCAAACGAGAAATTCTCTTTTGCTCGTCTGCAATTGCTTATCATCCACTTTGCACTGTGAGAATGCTGGAGATTTGAATGTGAGCCTTCAAAAGACATCCGTGAAGGCCATCTGCTGACCCCAATTCCTGTCCTGAATAACTTGTCCTGGTAGCTCTGCAGGCAGCATGCATGGAGGGAGGGAGGACAGCAGATGGCTGTGAAGATTTACAGTCGTCAGCAAGTGGCCAGAAGTCATCTGCCATGGAGTTCTTCAGGCTGCTGACCACATGTGGTTAGAGCCTTAATGGCCCCATGTAGGCTGCAAACTCTTGGGTTCACGCTACCCCTCTCTGATGTAACAACTCTTCCTTTTGTTTTTTAAGAGTTAGCATTCTGTCTGCTGTAGATTATTTAAAAAAAAAAAAAAAAAAAAAAAAATCTGTAGTCCAGTGGCGTTGAAAAGGAGAAGAAAAAAAGAGGCAGACGTACTTGGGGTTTCTTTCTTCCGGGTTGCCATAAAGGATTAGTTTGCTAGTGTTATGAAATGATCCCACTTCAAACCGCTCTGTAGGAAGAAAAGTGAAGGGCTTTTTCTGTTTGTGGCAGATTCCGGATTACTCATAGGTAAAGTTTTAGAGGTAATTTTAGATCATTCTAGAAATTGTTCAGATTCTATTTTATGGACTTATTTCCACAAAACCATCCTATTGTGCAACTGTAATTTAATTGTAGACAGTGACTTGAACCTGGCCTCTGATAAAAAGTAAGATGCTTATGTAACAGAGATAGACATGCAGGAATGGGCCTAAGGCAATGTGTTTCCCATAGCCAGGGTGGGGAACCACCACATGGAAACAGAAACTCCCATCTCATGGGATGAAGGAATGGATGCCTGGAGCGTGCAGGGCAGATGGTATAAAATGGCTTCAGGAAGAAGTGCCCAGGGGCCTTGGCTTAGAAAGGCAGTTTCAGAAGGAATGCAAGCAATTCTGGATTTCAGACAGTTTAACATTCTGGGAGGAAGAAAGGATTTAGTCTGGCTTTTCCCCTTTAATCCCAAAGTTCAGACAGAGTCTTTCAGGAGTGGCTTGCTTACTTATCCCCACCACACCCCAGCAATTCATGTGTATGACTCGAGCTCTCATTGCTGGAAGTAAAACTTCAATTTTACACGGGCAGAAGCTTCAGGGCCATGGCTTTCCGCAGGAGGGTATCTTTAGAGATTATAAATTCCACTCCCAGGGAATGGAGGCAGTCCTTTGCTGACTGATTCTCAGCCACATTCATGACGTCTTGGTGAGTTGGCTTAGATTACATCGGGAGGTATTCTGTGTCCTGAAGAGGATTCCCCCCACAGTGCTGACAGGTTCACCCACACAGATGCTCGTGGTCCTGAGAGGGCAGCTTGGTACCTCTCTGAGAGAGTCCAGACCATCATTTTCTAGCTCCCAACCATTGCTCTTCCAGTCTCTGCACTTAACCCCTGCCCCTCCTCCTTGTTAAAGCCCTGTCCCCGAGCGGAGCTCCCCCCCCCCTCTTCTGCTTTTGTGTCCCTGTCATTGTTCCCCTCCCCCGCCTTTTCTTGACATTTATTTTCTCCTGCCTGGATACTTGTGAAGATTTCCTGCTCTCCCCTAGAATAGATCATGCTTGAGCCTGTGGGTGCCATTTGTTTGGTTTGCCCCTTCATCATTATGGGTTATTTCTTCTACTAAAGAAAATTTAAATTCTGATTTGCAAGTGTGGGTTTTGGTGGTTGCGTTTGCCCTGGGTGCCTTGTGGCTTTGACATTTTAAGAGTCCATATCTGACGGCCATCTTGGTTTCCTTCTCCCTTCCCCTGGAAGTGCTCTTGCCTAGTGCTGAGGAGGTGAGTCTTCCTCTTGTGACAGCTTATTTTCTCAAATTCAAATTCACTTTTCATTTCAGTATTCTAAGTACACACATTATGTTGCCAGTAAAGTTACATAAAAAAAGTGGAGGAGGATAAACTATTAGTTTATTTATTTATAGCCATAGTAGCCAACCCATGTAGAGGCCAATTCTTTGAAGTTGGCAATTTTTATTTATTTTAAGTTTTTATGTGTTTGACTATTTTGACTACATACATATGGCCTGGTGCCCATAGAGGCCAGAAAAGGGTGTCAGATCCCCTGGAGCTGAAGTTTCATGCAATTATGGTTGAGAGCCACCATGTGGGTGCTGGGAATTGAGCATGCAGTCTGTGAAAGAGTGCTCTTAACCACTGAGCCATCTCTCTAGCCCCCAAGATGCCTTTCCATATAAGACACTGAGCTCAGAGAGGTAGGAGATAAAGCCCCACATTTAAGTGTTAAATGGTTTGTTTTGAAGCAGCATGTAGCAATTGTTTCCTTTTCACAGATCACCTTTGATCATTTCTATCATTTGAAAACATCTTCCAGCCAAGAACATGAGAGATCCAGTGCGTGTGTTGTCTATCTGTTTAGCAGGGCTGGAGAAGCAGAGGAGGACAGTGTGAGGCAGTACCTTCTGTTAACGGTTGCATGTAGAACTGTAGAGCATCGGCACTGGTCTTCCTGGCATTGGGTCTTCCTGGCATTGCGTAAATGAGTTTAACGGTCCATATTCACATTCTATGTGTACAGCATTCTAAAGCCAAACCCACACAAGTTTCAGACTCAGTGTTCCTGTGTAGAGCTGGGTTGTCTCTGGTCACCTGGTAGAGAGCTAGGTCTAGGAACAAGGGTCTTAGGCAGGCCAGTGTGAGGAACGCAAGTAGTCCTGCCAGGTGGAGCCGCTGCTTAGAGACCAAAGGTAACACCGTGGCCAAGGCCCTGTCTCTGTGAGCATCTGGCCATTGAACACCCACATCAGAAAAGCCGGTGCACATGTGTGGGGCGATCACGAAGACGTTCCGTCATTCCTGTCTGTGGACCACTTCCAGGGAAGGTACAACCTAGAGCACTTGCTTGTGGGAAAGGCCAAGTGTCTGAGGCTTGCCAGGTCTCCCTCCCCATAGAGGAGGCCAGCAAGGTCTGGAGGAAGTTAGCTCTGAAGGGGTTATAAAGAAATCATTGTGAAGGAGTCTCCACGTAAATAATCCAGATGTAGATTAAAAAGAAATGTGGCAGTAGTTCAAATCAACCTTGGCTTTTGTAAGTCAAGAGTCCTGTGTTGAGCTAGGTCCTTGCCTTTCCGCTGCTTCACACTTGCCCAACATTCACAGAGCTCCTCCGGTGGAAAGATGATAGAGTACTTGGTCTCCAGTGAGTAAACATTTATTATCTGTGCCCTGTGTCTGTGGTGCTATTCTGGGGCTCTCGTTTGTGTTGAAAGGGCAGGTAGGGCGGGGTGAGTAGTGGCTGTTGTGATCACTGTGAGAACAGAACGCTGTAGCAGCGCCCTAGTGATCTGCTTCGCCGGGATGATGTTCACATAATTGAGGCTTCACGTTAATTTAAGGTTACAGTACTTGAAATGATTTAAAATATCTTTAGAAAATATAACAAGCTGTTTTACTCACTATAGTAACCATTGCTGATTATTTATCTGTAATACATCTGTTTGAAGGAGGCCCTCCTTTTGTAGCTGTGGTTGGCCTTGAACCTGTGGCAGGCCTCCAGCTCTACCCTCCAGAGTGCTGGGGTGAACAAGCAGCTACTTTTTATCTCACAGACAGATCTCGTTTCATTTTGTCACTGGAAAGTTTCTTACTACTGATAACTTTGTATGTTACTTGATATTGACAATACTGACACTTGATAATCGCTGTAGAAAACAGTGAGCGAACATAAAACACCTGTAATATTTCCTAGACATTCCTGGTTCTATTGTCTCACATTCCCTCTTTCCTTTCTCTGCATCTTGACAGAATTACAGTTCTGAACTTGAGCCACCATAACAAAATACCGTAGTCTGAGTGGCTTAGATAACAGTTATTTTTCATAGATGTTGAAGCTGGGAGATTCCGGTCTGAGGGTCCAGAGCATTGGCAGCAGCCAGCCACTTTCTTGCAATGTCTTTGAATGACTGTGGGGATCCCAAGTCTCTTTCTTTCTAAGTGGGTCTGTCACACCATGGGATATTGCTCTCATTATCTCTTCTAACTCTTATCATCTCCCCAGAGCTCCACCCCTAGTGCGTCTCATTGGGAATTAGGCCTTCAGTGTGAGCTTGGGGGACACAAATATTTCTTCTGTTTATAATGTGTGGTAGCCTGATGATTACATTTATAACCGTTAAGTACATCTTGGATATTTTATCTGATGCTCACGGTAATACTCTAATCAGAGCAGGTGGTAGCTTATTTAGGACATGGTAAGAGAAGAAACCTGGAACTCTTACTTTGTAAGCTGGTTCCGTGTTTGAAGGGAGCAGGTGAATTACACATAAACAACATATGTTGTAGCTGTAGATGATACAGTTTCTCATCCAAGGAACAGTGTGCATGGTTACTTGTGTGTTGCATCATGTACCAGACTTTCAGATTAAAGCTTGCTTTCTAAACGTTTAATCTGTGCCAGGCAGATTCGTCTTTGTGTTTCATAAGAATAAGTATTAAAAGAATCCAGGACTAGAGAGAGAGAGTTTAGTGTTAAGAGCACTTGCTGCTCTTCCAGAGGACCTGAGTTTGTTTTCCACCCTCTACATCAGCCACCTGTAGCTCTCGTTCAGGGGCACCCAGAGCTTTCTTCTGGCAAATGCATGCACAGCATATACTCACACATACACATTAAATACATACATACTAGAAGTGCTAATTCTAACAGCTTTTCTCAGGGGCTGGGGAAAGAGGTGAGTGAGACAGGGAAATAGGAAGAGGTCAGGAAATGGGTAGGGAACTGCCTGGGGATTGCAGTGGCAACTCCCTGAACCCGAGTGGGGATTATCTGGAGCTAAATAGTCACTCAGAAAGTGGAGGAGGAGAGCTGAGGAGCCTGGGTGCCATGGCAGCTCATTTCTGTGCCATTACCTCATTGTAATAGTGTGCTGTGCTAGGCAGGATGTCCCTGTAGGGAGGGGCAAGTTATCGAGGACACAGAATCTTGCTGTGGTTTTTTTTTTTTTTTGGGTAATTTTTGTAAGATACTGATTGATCTCCATAATAAAGTGAAGGATGTTCAATTGTGTGGTGGCTTTGCTCGGTGACAAATTAGACTTGAGAATTATAAATTAGACTTGAGAATGGTGCTTTCTCTTGCTAGTTTAGTAACATGAGCTGAAGGAACAAACGCCCCTTAAACATTTCCTAGTAACTTTGTGAGACAGGGAAGTGACTGGCTTTTCTCTCTTTTTTTCAGCCACGAAGATTTTGAATTTATTTCAGGAACACGGATGCGCAAACTGGCTCGTGAAGGTCAGAAGCCTCCAGAAGGCTTCATGGCTCCCAAGGCCTGGACTGTGTTGGTGGAGTACTACAAGTCCTTAGAGAAAGTGTAGCGGGCTAAGCCAGGCATTTTGCCTGGGATGAAAGGCTGAGTGACAGAGGGGACCATGCAGTTACTGACGGCATTTCTCTGTGGCTGTGCCCATCTCCATGTACACCAGTTCTGGTCTGCCTTTGAATTCTGTTTTGAACTAGTGTAACACATCTCTGGTCTTAATGTATCTCTCCCACTTATTGTTAATATTCTTATAATGCGATTTTAAAAATCTTGCCTTTTTATATTGTATTTATGCTTCTGTCTTAGGATTTTTCCACGCTGATTTATTAGTTATACTCACATCATCTAGCTTTTAATTCTTAGGAAGTGAGGGTGGGAGGAATCACTAAACAGTCAACTTGACTACACCTTGTTTGGGGAATTTTACAAAATATCTGTAGCAATTAGGTATTTTTTGTTTCTCCTTTCTTTTCCATTGGAAATGTAAACTGCTCCCTCACTTGCAACCCAACATGTTGAGGTATTCTTGCAATCCGTGTTAAAGTGCTGAATGAATGCCTTTATTCAATAAAATTGATTTTTGGGGGGCTTCTTATGTACTTTTGTGTACACGTACTCCTTCCTTGTGAAAATTCCTGGCAAAGGGGACCCGTGAAGTCATCTTTAATTTCTGGGGTCTGATGTAGCTCCTAATATTGTGTGTTTGCTGAAGCTCTGCCTAGCAGGAACCTGTACTCCATAATTATGTGGGTAAATTATAAAGAATTCTCAAGTCCATCTGAAGTCTCAGTTTTTCCCTTCATATCTGCAGTATTCTTAAACACAGGATTGGGATGGCAACAGAGTGCCACCACTTTGTAAGCTGTAGCCACAGTGTAGGCCATAGCTGCTTGAAGTCAGGAAGGCTGTCTCCTGCTCCGCGCTCTTCCACCCACGTGGGCAAACACATGCTTTATACTCTTCCACCCACGTGGGCAAACACATGCTTTATACTCTTCCACCCACGAGGGCAAACACAGGCTCTATACTCTTCCATCCACGAGGGCAAACACAGGCTCTATACTCTTCCATCCACGTGGGCAAACACAGGCTCTATACTCTTCCATCCACGTGGGCAAACACAGGCTCTATACTCTTCCATCCACGAGGGCAAACACAGGCTCTATACTCTTCCATCCACGAGGGCAAACACAGGCTCTATACTCTTCCATCCATGTGGGCAAACACATGCTTTATACTCTTCCATCCACGTGGGCAGACACATGCTTTATGCCCTTCCATCCACGTGGGCAAACATGTTCTTTATGCCCTTCTATCCATGTGGGTAGACGCGTGCTTTGCTTGCCTTGATGGATCATGTTGTGGTTGTGAGGCAGACTAGAAAGATGGAAGATTCTGCGAACATGAAAGAGGAGCTTTTCATCCAGGAATCTGATTGAAGCCTTTGCCAGCAGAAAAGCACAATGGACAACTGAAGACCCTGCCCCTCTCAGCTGCAAACCTGCAGTCTTTTGTTCTAGGAATTTCACCAGGAAATGAATATGTAGGGAAAGGACATGTACCAAACCCCTTGCTCAGACCTAGTGGCTTCTGGTTTTACCTTAGAAAATACTCTTTGAAAAAGACATCTCTAGAGCCTCATAATCTCACTTATCAAAAGAGAGAGAGAGAAAAAAATGAGGGGTTTCAGTAACCTTTAGAGATGTGAGAGCCATCAAAATGTCCTATCTGGCTTATGCTAAGACAACAGCATCCCTTGAGGAGCCCATACCACACTTGGATATGCCCTTCTGGACTCCCTTAGAGAAGCTCACATCCTATCCGCCTCTGCCACTTTGTTTCTACAATAGAGAGATGTTTGAAAGGAAAACCACATAAAAATAACATTTACATCTAGCCATGGTACCTCTTGCCTGCCTTTTCAGAGGTTTAGGAGGCAGAGGCAGGTTTACAAAAGTAACAAGTGAACCTAAACTAAAGCAAGACCTTGCCTTGAAAAGTGTCACACAGACCTTGAAGTAGCCTGGTTTCAGTGTTACCTCTAAGTCAGTGGGGCAAAGCTGATCTCACAGCCCCCCCCCCACATGTGAGTGGGGAAAAGAATTCTATCACAGGAAGGCCAGCACAGCCATCATACTTCAAAATAATATTTACTGTCAAAATGGTTTTAGAAGTTACTACTCAGGAAAAAGATATTTTAAAAATGCCTTTCATAAAATAGCACTGACTCTTGGGTGTGGCGCAGACCTGTAACCCTAGACCTTAGGTGGTGGAGGCAGGAAAACTGTAAGTTCAAGGCTAACCTGGCCTACATACATAGCAAGTTCCAGTTTGGGGTTGCCCAGAGACCCTGTCTCCAGAGAGAAACCAAACAACAAAAGAAGTCTCAGCATTTTTAACATAAAGTAAGGTCAGGAAGACTGGCTCTCCAAGACACTATCCTCCTTAGGGATGACAGGGTGGCAACCTGGGACGGGATGCTGCCTTAGGGTTTCTGTGACCGTGGTAACTCTTATAAAGGGAAACAGTTGAGGCTGGCTTACAGTAATTCTTATAAAGGGAAACATTTAGTTGAGGCTAGCTTACAGTAACTCTTATAAAGGGAAACATTTAGTTGAGGCTGGCTTACAGTAATTCTTATAAAGGGAAACAGTTGAGGCTGGCTTACAGTAATTCTTATAAAGGGAAACATTTAGTTGAGGCTAGCTTACAGTAACTCTTATAAAGGGAAACATTTAGTTGAGGCTGGCTTACAGTAATTCTTATAAAGGGAAACAGTTGAGGCTGGCTTACAGTAATTCTTATAAAGGGAAACATTTAGTTGAGGCTAGCTTACAGTAACTCTTATAAAGGGAAACATTTAGTTGAGGCTGGCTTACAGTAATTCTTATAAAGGGAAACATTTAATTGAGGCTGGCTTACAGTAACTCTTATAAAGGGAAACATTTAGTTGAGGCTGGCTTACAGTAATTCTTATAAAGGGAAACATTTAGTTGAGGCTGGCTTACAGTTTCAGAGGTTTAGTCCAAAAGCATGGTGACATGCAGGCAGACATGGTGCTGGAGAAGCAGCTGAGAGCTCTACATGTTGACCTACAGGCGGCAGCAGGAGACTGCCACACTAGGCCTAGCTCGTGCATGTAAGACCTCAAAGCCCTCCTCCACATTGACACACTTCCTCCAACAGGACCACACCTTCTAATAGCACCACTCTCAAACTCATGAGCGCACAGGGGCCGTATCTATTCCACAAAATGGAAATGGGGCAGTGGTGTAAATTGTTGTGAAATAATTCTCTTTGGGGGCAAACACCATCTTACGTCAAAAGGCACACTAGACAGACATCTTTGTAGAAGTAACTTTGTGCCAAGTTGTGGTTTGGTCGAGTCGCCTTGTGAACATTTTTTGGTGTCAGTCAAATGAATGTGAAGGCCACCCGCTCAATTCACTTCATAGTTTATTAACTCCATTTTCTTAGGGCTTAGTAAGTCAGTCCATTTTGATTCTGATCATTTCATAATACTCTTTCCATTTGTGATCAAAATCCTGGTAGAATTAAGATAATATGGTAGAAATGAGACTAACAAGGATGAATTATAGTCTAAAAAGTCACCTTGCATGTTCTCAGGTAATTTTGTCCTGGGCTCCTGCCCACTAAAAACACATCTGGTGAAACTATGGCTCTGGACCCCATTCCCTTGAGGTTAGCCACCTACTTGCATGTTTTAGAAACACACTGAAGAAATAAAATAATAATAAAAAAAACAGCCAATAATTTCTATCAGTTCATAGACTGGCATGCGTTTCTAAAGCTGATAGATGTGGAAATTTTATTTTTCCCCTTCCTCGTTTATAAAAAGAGACCAAACCAATCTTTAAAACATCCAACCCTTCCGAGGAATGTCTCCTGCCAAGTGGTTTCAGAAATCTAAGTGCCTTTTAATCTATTCATCAACTGGAGAAGGGGATGGAAAAATGATTTTTTTTTTTAAAGGAAAGTGTGATGATCTTGGCAGAAACCGAGTGTCTTAAATCTGTCAGTTCTCTCTTCCACGGTGATAATCAAGACCACATATTTGAGTTTGATTTCCATCCAAGAGGGGAGCAATTATACCTATCTCTTGGAAGCCAGCCTTCAGATGCTTAATCAGGAGAAATTCGGAAGTTGTGCTTCCACAGATGGCCTATCTTTATGAGCACATATGTATCTAGGAATGGGTTGGCTCACAAAGTAAGGAGGTATTTGCCCACTGGGCCTCTTACATGCAGCACATACTTCTTAGAGTGCCTCCAGGCCTCTTGTATTGCTGCTAGATGCCATTTCTGATTCTACATAGTCTTGTGCCAAATATGCTATATGTCTTGCAAAGACCACCTGCCCACACAACTCTTAGTTTTCGTTCCTGGACTGAAGCGAAATCTGGCTTCCCTGCAACTACGGATTTACGAATTGTAGTTCTCCTCATCTCACTTCCTGCCTCCCCAGGTTCCCAGGGAAAATGGCATCAGGATTAAGAACCCAGCAATGATGAGCAATTGGAGGTCTGAATGTAGCCTTGTTAAATCATAGCTGGAGTACTGAGTGCTGGAGCCTAGACTGGGCCAGAGTGAAATCTGAGCGTAGACATTTCTGAGGGGCCCGCTGTCCTTCCTTGCGTGTTAAGGCACAGGGACTCCGTGCACTTGCTTCTCAAGAATGTCTGTTTCCTTCATGTAAGAGAAGCCCTAGGAAGCCTTCTTTCTGCATCTGTTGGTTCTCATATCTCAGCTCTCATCGATCTGTTTGGCCGACAGTGTTGTACACTGGGGTGGCGTATTTTTGTTCTCCACGTTGATAAAACACCAATTAATGTTTATGTGGCCCAATACAGCTGTACTCACCAGCTAGTCAAGGCTGGGAAATTTGGTGAAGGAAAAGAAAAATAATTTGAAGAAGGAGCCAGAGAAACTTTTAAAATTGATTAATAGATAAATTAAAATCAAGCATAAGTTTTTAAAACTAAGCTGCTAGGACACTGCCAACTGTTATATAGTCTCAGTGCACTTAGGAAAAACCAAAATGGACTAGCAAGGGTAATTCTCTAGGGCAGTGGTTCTCAACCTTCCTAATGCTGCCACCCTTTAATATAGTTCCTCATGTTGTGGTGACCCCCCCCCAACCATAAAATTACTTTTGTAGCTACTTCATAACTAATTTTGCTACGGTTATGAATCGTAATGTAAGTATTTGATATTCAACCCCTGTGGAAGGGTCATTAGACTCCCAAAGGGGTCGAAACCCACAGGTTGAGAATCAGCGCTCTAGAGCCAAGTTACTGAAGTGACCTGGTTGGCTGCCTGGTTTTGTGGATTTACAGTGACACTGTCAGACTCTTTTGTTCACACAGAGGCAGAGTTGAGTCATTCAGAGAAGGAGCCTAGGCCCTGATCAGCTGGCGCTGTTAGATAGCTGGCCCTTGTCAGGAAGTTGGCCGGCTTCTATTCTGGACCAAGAATTACTTCTGTAGTGTGGATCCTCACATCAGACTACCCCTCTCCTCCCCAGAAGGAAGGGGCAGACCTGGAGATTGCAAAAATACTCGTGTTTGTTAGTGGGTAGCTCTCATCTTTCTATTCCTTTCTCCAAGGTATTGAGGAGCTGGGGAATTGTGGGGGATGGGGAAGGAGAAGAAATCAAAAATTTTCCTCACAAGTTTTCCCTCTCAGAGTCACGCACAGGTATCTCCTGTTCTGTTGTTGCATGCTAATGACAGCGAGGCTGCCCAGAGTTCAGTTAAGGACACCACATCAATGATGTGCTGCCATGGGTCCATGTGAATAGATTTGTTTACTGAATTTACCAGACCTTTATTTTTTTCTTTAAATTAGAAACAATCTCATTTTATATATCAATCCCAGATCCTCCTTCTCCCTCCCATTACCATTACCCTCCCATCCTCCCATTCCCTCCACTGATCCCCATGCCATCCCTCTTCTGCTCCATAGAAAGGGTGAGGCCTTCTATGGGGGATCATCAAAGTCTGTCACATCATTTGGGGCAGGGCCTAGGCCCTCCCCATGTGTCTAGGCTGAGAGAGTATCCCTCTATGGAGAATGGACTTGTAAAGTCCATTCATACACTAGGTATAAATGCTGTTCCAGTACCAGGGGCCTCCTAACTGTCACCCACGTGCAGGGGGCCTGGTTCCATCCTCTGCTGGTTTCCCAGTTGTCAGTCTGGGGTCCATGAGCTCCCCCTTGTTCAGGTCGTCCATTTCTGTGGATTTTGCCAGCATGGTTTTGACCCATTTTCTTATCACTCCTCCCTCTCTACAACTGGATCCCAGGAATTTGGCTCAGTGCTTAGTTGTGGGTGTCTGCTTCTGTTTCCATCAGTTACTGGATGAAGGCTCTAGGATGGCATTTAAGGTAGCCATCAGTCTCATTATAGGGGAAGGACATTTAAGATAACCTCCCCTATTGCTTAGATTCTGAGTTGGGGTCGTCCTAGTATATCTCTGGACATTTCCCTAGTGCCAGATTTCTCTTTAAACCTATAATGGCTCCCTCTATTAAGGTATCTCTTCTCTTGCTCTCCTCTATTCCTCCCCTGACTCAGTCTTCCTTGACCAGAACTTTTAAAGCATCATGTTGCTACAGCAAAAATCCCTGTAATGGGAACTGAAAACTTGTAACAAAAATAGCTTATAAACACTCCCCCTTCTACATCTATGATGTCTGTCTAGTAAACCACTGACTTATACAAGTTGGCGACCATCAGAAGCTCCAAGAGTGTAGAGGTTGTGTGACAGGTTGACAAGCCTGTGAGCAGGATACAAGCATTCACTTCTGGATTTCACAACTTCCATGATGTAATTTGTGTTCTGTATGCTAGATTAACATTTCCCCATACATTTAGCTCCCTTTAAAAACACAAGGACAACATGAGACATCCAAATGCCAGTCTCTCATGGAAATTACAAGACACCACATACCCGGGGGACTTTGGGTGTGGCATCTCTCAAATTATTTTATACTTTTCACTTTGGATGAAGAAGCAAGGGTCACTCTTCCTTTTACTCACATTGTATGGATTGAAAGTATTACACTCAAAGTTTAGATTATGTTTTTCCTTCTAATGGCAGAAATAACCAAAAGAGAACAAAGAGCTTCAGTAAAGAGGATGAGAAGAACACAGTGTTGACAAAGATTTGCAAACCCAGTTAAAATTCTTTCTTATTTGGTGTGTATGTTTGTCTCCTTGCATGCATGTGAACCACGCGCATGAAGTGCCCGCAGAGGCCAGAAGAAGGCATCAAATTCCCTGGAACTGGAGTCAGAGACAGTTGCGAGACTTGTTGGCTGAAATAAGACACGGGCCACCCCAGATTCAAGGGGAGAGGAAGTGGTCTCTCTCCCTTGATGGCAGGAACCAAACAGCCACATAAAAGTCAGTCACATTGCAAAGGCAAGAAGGAGGGAGGTAATTTGTGGTAATCGTTTTCATTTAGGCAGGAACCCCATAAGCCAATGGGCCAGAGAAAGAGCCTCATTCTTTCATATACTGGGATCCTCTCCTAGTCCTTCCATCTTAACAAGGTCCAGGAGATTGGTAGACTTAGCTGTGGGAAGTTTCACTCCTCCCTCACACCGAGGTACTGAAAATTGTCCACAGCAGAGATGTAGTAAACAGAATTTCCCGCAAACACTCCGGAGTTGCTGTCCTTTTCTGTGATGACAAGTGGCTGTCAGTCATAAACTGCTCCTCCCTGACAGATGAAGAGGCACCTCTGTCAGTTCTATATGCCTCAAGGTGAGACCAAGGCAGAGCTGTGGTTGTCCTCCCTGTAGGATCCCCCAGCTTACCTGGTAGCTTCAGGCTTCACCGCCCAAATTAAATATCTGTCTCCTTCTCACAGGCTGTGTTTTTGTCCTCTGCTGCCTCTCCTAAGGGCGCTCTTTGTTGGATTTAAGAATTCACTTGGACAACACAGATGATCTTTGTAAGGTCCTGACTATAATTACACCTATAAAACCCCCCTTTTCAGTCCCAAAGAAGTCACACTCACAGGTTCTGGGGATTAGGTCACAAAGATCATCTCCCTCCCTCTTTTAAAGAGAAGATGGTCTATTCAACAAACCCCAGGATATTGGAAGGATTGGGATCTTTTCCATAGAAAAAGCTATTTATACAATGGAGTATTACTCGGTTGTTAAAAATAAGGACACCAGGAAATTTGAAGGCAAATGGATGGAACTAGAAATAACAGTCCTGAGTGAGGTAACCCAGACCAAGGAAAACAAACATGGTACGTACTCCCTTGTAACTGGATATTAACTATAAAATGAAGAATAATCATGCTACAATCCACAGGCCCAGAGAGACCAGGTAACAAGGAGGTGGGACTCCCAAATCTCCTTGGGAAGGGGAAATAGAAGAGAGTTTGTGAATGGACTGAGGGTGGGCTGGGAAGGGAACATCAATGATCAGGATGGGGGAGGGTCGGGGAGGGAGAATACTGAAAAAGACTACTGGAAAGGGGGGGCATTTTAGGATCAGGTAAATTCCTGGTGCAAGGGAATCTTCTAGGAGTCTACAAGGATGGTCTCAGCTAAGACTCCCAGCAATAGCAGATACCTAGCCATGTCCTGTCACCAGACTGGTGTCTAGCTCCTCAATTATTATCAGATGGAAACAGATGCAGATCTACAGCCAAACATTAACTGGAGTTTGGGAATCCTGCAGAGGGGGTGGGGGGGATGATTGTAGGAGCTGGAGGAGTCAAGGATATCATAAGAAAATCCACAGAATCAACTAACCTGGGCTCAGGGGCTCACAGAGACTGAACTAACAACCGGGGGCCTGCATGGGACTGACTCAGGTACTCTGCATATATGTTACAGTTGCATAGCTTGGTCCTCTTGTGGGGCTCTGTGGGGTCTCCCTTTTTTTGTGTGGTCTGTTGGCCACCAGGCTATAAGGACAAAGGGGGCAGAGGCAGCAGGCAGGGCTTGGTCAGCTTTGAGTATAATGGAAATAATTTTAGAGCGAGGAGAATCCATAGGATGGGCACAACATTTGGGGTATTACCTAATAGGTGCTCATAGTATGCTTTATTTACATTGGCAGCACTTTCCCATCATACAGATGGGAGTAATATACTTATCTTCTGGGCAGTAGGGGGGGCTTTTATAGGGAACTGTGTCAAAGGTCACACTTAAGTCAGGCAGCTAAGCTAAGGGACAACTTTCCAAATAAGGTCAGGCACAGAGTAGGAAGCCCCTGCTGGGGGAATTTTGTTTATGTTGTCCATTATCCATTGGAATAGAGTATTTGGTTTGAGAGGTGGAGTTCACACTCAGCTGACTGGGATGGATCAATGAGTCCTTGGTGAACCAAGATGAAAGAGTGGCCTGTACAGGGCAAATTGTTGGGACTGGAAGGTTTGGAGGTCCTTTTGGAGCTGGAAGGCATAGTGGCCGGTGCATCACAGCTATGGTAACTGTCTCAGGTTCTTATATTAGTCCTTGAGTTCTATAATTAATAAATGATAAAAGAAACCCCATCAGGGGAAGGGAGTCTTCCATTTTGCTCCGAGTTTGGAAAGAGCTGTCCGGACATGGTGGCCTGCCAACCTTAAGCAGCAGGGCCTTCCAATAGGACTCCTAACAGTGAGACCAGGGGTGGTCTCTGACTCTTACAAGAAAGGTCAAAGGAACCAGTGAGCATCCAGTCACTGTCATAATATTTAAATAGTTTCCTGATTTAAAAAAAATATTTTAGACATGAGTTAATATAAGAAATGATAAAATATGTAAATGTAGAAACTTGGACAATGTGAAAATGATAGTGTGATAGTTTGAAGGAAAATGGCCCCAAAAGTAGTGACTCTATTAGGAGATTTGTTGGAGGAAGCGTGTCACTGTGGGTGTGGGCTTTGAGGTCTCTTATATGCTCAAGCTTCCCTCAGTGTGACAGTCAGCAAACTTCCTGTTGCCTCTGAGTCAACGTGTAGAACTTTCAGCTCCAGCACCACATCTGCCTGCATGCTGCCGTGCTCTATGCCACAGTGACAATGACTGGACCTCTGAAACTGTGAGCCACCTCAATTAAATGATACTATTTATCAGAGTTGCCACAGTTGTGGTGTCTCTTCACAGCAATAAAAACCCTAAGGCAGAGATTGGTACAAGGACTTGGATATTGCTATGACAGACCTGACTATATTTTGGGGATTTTGGAAGGACTTCGGAATTTTGGGATAGAAGAACCATTGGGTGTTAAGTGCTCAGTGGGATGTCTTAGAGGAACTTATAAGAATGTTGAGAGCGGGGAGAGGAGGGAGGCCTGGTTTGTGATGTTTCAGAGGGAAGTTTAAAGGCCGTACCAGGGCCATTTGTTATTTTGAATTAAGATCCTGTGGTTCTGGTTAGCTGGGGATGAAGAATCAGCTGTGATTAAGGAGATACCAGAACTACTAAAGCAAAATTTTGCTTTGCTGGGATAATTGATACTGGTCAGCTGGAACTAAGAAATGAGTGGTGATTAAGAAGAAACCAGCATCCCCGAGGTGAAATTTTCTGGGAAATGTTTCCTGAGAGCACAGGGAATCTGTGTCCCAGAGGCAGCCATGGTTGTATCATGGTCTTGTGTAAGGTCACCCAGGTGGTACTGGTTTTGAAGGCTGAAGGGGTCATGGAGAGCAGCTGAGGTTCAGCACTGTGAGACTCCAGGAGGGGCCATTGGTGAAGGTGCAGCCTCAGTGGTAGCCGAAGGCCCAGGACTGAAGGGGTCATGCTGAGAAGTTGAGTCTCGGCACCATGAAGAGAGCCTATGAGAGGCTATCGGTGCAAGTGCAGCCCAGTTGCCGCAGAAGACCCCAGCGTTTTGGAGATGCCGGTACCATGGGATGAGCGCCAAAATCAGCAACAGCAGTGGAGTGGAGCCAGCTGCAAGCTAGAGGACAAACTGTGTGTGCTACAGAGGACAGAGTCCACAAGATCCTGAGTGGATCCCAGATAATTGGGTGTTCAGTTAATTATACTGTTGGAGTTTGGTTTTGCTTGGTTCAGAGTGTGACGGTGCCCTGGCCCTTCCCTCTTGAAGAAGGTATTTGATTTAAGTTTGATTATTAGAAGACCCCACAGATGAAAGACTTGAACTTTTAAAAGAGATTGGATATTTTAAAGAGACTGAAAATTTAAAGTCTGAATCAGTAAAGACTGGGACTTTTAACATTATTTACGATTTTAATGTCAGATCTTGGGGATGAATAAGAAAGGATGTGTTTGTGTGTCAAGTTGACACAAGCTAGATTCATCATAGGAAGGAACCTTGTTGAGGTAATACCTCCATGAAATCCAGCTGTAAGGCATTTTCTCATTTAGTGGTCAATATGGGAGGGCCTAGCCCATGCTGGATGGTACCATCCCTGGGGTGTTTGTCCTGGGTTCTATAAGAAGGTGGGTGAACAAACCATGGGGAGCAAGCCAGTAAGCAGCTTTCCTCCATGGCCTCTGCATCAGCTCTTTCTTGCCTCTAGGATCCTGCCCTGCATGAGTTTCTATCCCAACTTCCTTCAGTGATGTACAACAATGCTGACATGTAAGCCAAATAAACCCATTCATCCTCAACTTGCCTTTTGGTCTTGGTGTTTTGTAACAGCAATAAAAACTCTAAGAAAGATAGTGATAGATACCTTGTACTTTAGATTCTGTGAGATTAGCTATTTTTCTTTTAGTACCATAAAACTGACAACGTTGTATTCCTTAGTCTTCCATCCCACAATTCATGATGCAAATGAGTTTTTCTGTGCTTGGGTCAAACCAGGTATTGAAAATGGAATTCCTGTTTAGTCTCATCTAAATTATTTACCTTCATGACTCTCAGAGTGGCTTTCCCAGTGTATATAAACCAAGCACAGAAACCCCTGTTTTATATAAAAACAAGTTATAGAAAACTATGACTGTCATACTTTCAGTTGTCATAATACCTGTGTCCTCATGACACATGGAGAGCAATCTGAAATGGATTGCCCAGCAATTTGTTGCCAAGGTGTCAGAATCTGTCTTTGTGGGGCTGCAATCAAAACCAGCGCAGTGGCCCCAAATTCATACCTGAGTGGGGTGTGTGGGTGAGGGAGGGCTATAGATGATAAAGAAAAGATAGAGAGACAGAATAAAATCAAGATGGCAGATTCAGTTAATTCTGAATTGCTATGAGTTTATTTTTCATCACTCTTATATACCTTAACCAAAAAGGGGAACATGGTATCATGTATACAGACCAAACAGACTTTTCTTCCTCCTTACTCTAAGGGTTCAGTAACCCCAACTTAGATTCAACTTCTCGTTCCCTAGCCTTGAGATCAGGAGTAGCCGCACCTCAGATCAGGTCTGTTGTTATTTAGAATAAGACAGCCAAACACCCTACTGTAGCCACACCTTTGACCTTTAGGTCTTCTGACTTGCTGAGGACAGTTTTGAACTCTCTGTCCTTGTGCCAAGATGGAGTGCAGCCTATGGACACCGACAAATTCCCCTTCCTTAATATAATTAAATGATACCTGTGCTTCGGCTATAGGACAGATGGCTGTGTCTGTCTTAGGTTGTCTTCTTCCACCTTCCAGCCTTACCCGTAATGGGAACACACATTCCGTCATGAGTGACCTGTCTTACATTGCCTGAAGGCAAAAAGCCCTTACCCATCTGTGACTATCAGCCTCTGTAATGAACATTAGGGGATAGTGCGTAGCTTGATGCCACATACCTCTGAGCCAACTTTGCATCAAGAGTTCACAAGTAAGCTTGACAATGCATGTACTTTTGTGGCTATAGCATCTCCTGCAAAAGGAGAGCATGAATCAAGATAAAAATGGCCTTTTGAAATTGGTCTGGGATGTCCCAAGTAGATTTAGCTGTATCAAAATCTAAATCTGCCTATTACATTGTGTCTAATGATTCATAAGCATCATGTCTAATTCCTAACAGAGTGAGCTCTGACTTTTTCATCCATAAACAGTTACCTAGTATAGCAAAGGTTGTAAACATTAATGATTCCTATTGCGGTTAAATAAGGATCAGGATAAACAAATAGGCCGAATAGATGTTTATTCAGGGAGAAATAATTTACAACAGATGAACACCAGCAAGTTCCACCGGATGCTCTCTTGTCCGAGTCCTGCCAGCAAGAGAGCGTTCCAGGCTCTTCCTCCAACCTCCTTCCACAGGTCACTTCCGCCCATGGCTCCAACCCAATGGGCGTGGTCAGTGCCACAGAAGGAGACAAAGTAAATATCTCACTACAGATTCCTGTATGATTATTAACAACTGACACATCATTGACTAAATCACAATTCTCATAATTTCAATTCAATCAAAGGACAATAAAATGTTCTCATGGTGAATGAAGTATGAATAACTCCACAATTCTGAACCTTTCCTTTTTCCCTCTCTAAAGTCTAATGCACTGCTGCTTGAAATTTAAAAGATAAGTTTGAGATACCACAGTCCTTGAGTATTAAATATTAACTGCAAACCTTTTGTCCATTGCCTGCTCAAATACTGAAGAGGAGATTTTGCCACCCATTACATCCATAGTAGTGGTCAATTGTCATATATGAGTCCTTTTTCCCCAAAGAGAGAAACTGGCAAAACAAGTTCTGTGTCCCAAGATGTGGTGTAGCTAACTGTTAACGGTCGGTCCTTGGCTGGATTCCAGGATGAAAACTCACAGGTCCGGGAAGTCGATGCAGCAGGCTTGTTGAGAAACTGGAGATCTCGAATCTCCTTTCCATCTGAAAATATCAAACTGATTGTTTCCTTTCTTTGCCAGACTGTAGAGTCGATGACACAGGTTCAGCAGGGATCTCACTCGAGCTGGCTTGGACAGGTTCCTGCAGTCTAAGGTCCGGGTTTTCTCTGCTCCCTGCATCTCACCAAATGGTCTGGCAGCCACTGGGCCTCATTTTCTTCCTTCGAGAAAACACAAACATGCCCTTGACCCCATATTAGGACAGGATCGGGCCCTTTCCATAGTCTAGTGCATGGATCTTTCCATTTGACTTGAGTTCCATCATGCCAGAATCTGTCTGAGGCAGATTGCTTAAGGGCATCCACATTCAAAAAATTTAAAATGAAGAGTGCGTGATTTAATGCATCATGTCTGGGGGCACAACTCCCCTCTACTTATTTTTATAAGTTACATTTTCAAGGAGCTATGAGCATGCTCCACAATTCCTTACACTTGAGTGTTATAAGGAATGCCTGTTTTCTGTTCAATTTTCCATTGGGCACAAAATTGCTGAAATGCTCTACTAGTATATTCAGATTCATTGTCTGTTTTTATAATTCTTGGAACTCCCAAGTAAGCAAAACATTTTAAGCAGTGACTTATCAAATGTTTAGTTGCTCCTGCAGTTTGTGCAGTGGCCATTAAGAAGCCTGAATATTTTTGGTTGTGAGCCTAGCCTTTAACAGCTGAACCATGTTGTGGCCATTAAGAAGCCTGAATAGCCAGGCATTGGTGGCACACACCTTTAATCCTAGCACCCAAGAGGCAGAGGCAGTCGGATCTCTGTGAGTCCAGGCCAGCCTGGTCTACAGAGTGTGTTCCTGGAGAGGCTCCAAAGCAATTCAGAGAAACCCTGTCTCGAAAAACCAAAAAAAAAAAAAAAAAAAAAAAAAAAAAAAAAAAAAAAAAAAAAAAAAAAGAAGAAGCCAAGCCTGAATACATACTGACTGCCACATGTACATATTTTAATCTGCCAAATTCAAATTCTGCAATATGAGTAACATCCATTTGCCATAAGTGATTAGGAAGCAGGCCTTGAGGATTTATTCCTAAATTAGTTACAGGTAAATATTGTGGGCGCACATCAGTGTTTGGCAATTAGACGAGCAGTCTTTCTAGTTAAACTAAATTGCTTTCTTAGACCATTACTATTTTGAGGATGAAAGCTATGTGACCACTGAGCTAGTTCTACCTGAGAAAGCAACCAACTTCCTTAATCTATCTACTGACTCGTTTCCTTCATCCAGTGGGCCGGGAAGGTTTGAATGAGCTCCTATGTGACCCACAAAGCACAGTGACTTTCTTTGATGAATGACACTCTGAATTTGCTCAGTGTTCCGACCTGAACATTGCTAGTTCCAATGCACAGAACTGTTTCTATCACTTGAAGGGCTTTAAAAACATAATGGCTATCAGTATACAAATTAAATGAACCATTCACTAGAAGCTGAAAAAGTATTGCAACAGCTCATACTCTACTATTTAAGCTGAAGCTGGTGCTTACTGTACTACATACATATTCTTTGCCATCAATAACATAAGCTGCTTTTCCATTAGAAGAACCATCAGTAAAAACCAACATAGCATTTTTTACACAATTACTCCTTACAATTTTAGAGAATATAAAAGGATGCATTAGCACAAACTGCATCCTTTCTATTAGCTGGAAACCAGTTATCAATTTTTCCCCAAAACTGAGTAAAAGCAATTGCCCATGAATCATTGTTTTGAAATAACCAATCAACTTATTGTTTGGTATAGGGAACATGTATTACATTTGGTTCCCTGACAAAATATCTCCTAGACTCCATATGACATTTCTGTATCATACAAGCTACTCCTTCAAAATACGGATTTAACACTTTGGCTGGGGAAACAGGTAAATGCAACCAGAATAATGGTCCCTCTTTCCATAAGACAGGAGTCAGACTATGCTGTGTGGGAAGCACATAAGCCTTGCATGCATGCTTTTGCATAGTCAATATAACATATCTGCTGATGCTGGATTACATTCTCTAGTTGTAGGAGGACTTGTCTATCCTCTTCAGTTAGCTGTCTAGGTGAATTGGGATCACTATCTCCTTTCAGAATATTGCTTAAAGGTTTCAAATTGCCAGTAGATGCTTTTAAAAAAAAAAGGGTGTAACCATAGAATATTTCCCAACAACTTCTGAAAATCATTCAGTGATTGCAAGCTGTCTTTTCTAGTTTCTAATTTTTGAGGCTTAATTTCTTTAGGATATAACCTATGTCCCAAATCCTGGCTTTTCTAATCTGACCTGTAAAGCTTTCATTAGCTGACATGGTCTCATTTGCCTCTACACAGAGGCCTTTCTAGGTGGGGCCTAAAAGGGCTTCAGTTCCCTGAGGCTCTTTCTCAATAGCTTCTCAAATCTTAAATTAACCTCCATTCTCTCAATTTCCTTTTTAACCACAAAAATAAGGGAATTTCTGTATCCTCCCTTCTGCTAACAGCTATTGAACGATCCACACAGAATCCTTGGGCTCTCGAGTCATGCTGTCTTTCAACATTTCCCACTGACCCTCACTGGGGTCTAGCCATGTGCCAACCTTTCCTGTTAAGATACTGTCTGACCTGGTGCCCCTTTTGAGTATAACCAAAGCAATTCAAGTAGTATCTTTTGTTAGGATTCACACATTTACAATCATACTTCACTCACGCATGTGTCCACACCTTACATACAGAACAGCCTCCCTTTTCCTAGGCCATGGTTAGTTTGTTGAAATAAAACATCCTTAATTGAAATCTCCTGTAATACAGCAACTATAGCCAACCCTTGAGTATATGAGTGTCCAAAATCTGAACAAATCCAAATTTATCTATGTCACCTTTTTTCTTATTAGGTCTTCAAATAGTTTCTGACAGGCTGCATTAATTTTTCCATACACCAGGCTGGTCTTCAGCCATAGCAGCAGCTCTCAAGGCTGCGGGGCTTCTCGGCTAGGCCTGGCCTTATCTTGCCTTTGCTCTGGCACTGACCACTGTATCTCATCTGTTAACGTCTTGAAAAGTCAACAATCACCATTGTAGCAACTCTGAGTTCTTGGCCCCCACCGCTCCTGCTGACCTAGTGCTTATGCCGGCCACACCTTTGCTTCCCCAAGCCCCTGTGCAGCTTTGAGACAGCTGCATCATGATGATGTCTCTGAGGGGGAAGCATCCTTATAAATTCTAAACATTTCTCTACTTCCTTCTGCCTTACTCCAGCTCTCCAGACTATTAAAATATACCCAACTAAATATACAATCATCTGACTAATACTTTTCTGTTTCATATCTTCAATTATACACAGTTTTACTCCTGACGTTCACTTGCCATACTTCACTTTCTTGTACTTGCACTGTCTTCACACTTGTACACACGCGGTGTCTATTCCTCTGAGGTGTCCATTGCTTTTCTTCCCGGTACCCAGTCCCGCATTCGGTGCCATATGTAAGAGGCTCTGTCTTTGTGGGGCTGCAATCGGAACCAGCCGAGGGGCCCCAAGTTTGTACCTGAGTGGGGGGTGTGTGGATGAGGGAATGGCTAGTTATAGATGATAAAGAAAAGACAGAGACACAATAAAATTAAGAGGACAGATTCAGCTAATACTGAATTGCCATGAGTTTATTTTCACCACGCTCATATACCTTAACCAAAAGGGGGAACATGGTATCATGTATACAGAACAAACAGACTTTTCTTCCTCACTTTTGCTAAGGGTTCAGTAACTACACCTTAGATTCAACTTCTCAGATCAGAAGTAGTCACACCTCAGATTCAGGTCTGTTGTTATTTAGAATAATACAGCCAAAACTCCCTATTGTAGCCACACCTTTGACCTTTAGGTCTTATGACTTGCTGAAGACAGTTTTGAACTCTCTGTCCTTGTGCCAAGATGTAGTGCAGCCATCTATATGGGCACAGACCCCAGGGGATCTTGCTTTTAAGTTCACACATTGACAGTGTCCCTAATTGCCAAGATGGAATGGGTTCTAGTAGGAAGCTTGTATCAGCAAGACCTTGAATCAGGTACTCAGTCTCCCTAACAAGGAGCGGAGCCAGATGGGTTCTTATAAGAGTCTCCTCATCTCTCACTTGTTTTACCTATTGAATGAGGGCCTGGTGGTTTGGTAGCTCACTCATAGTTCCTGGCACATCGGGAAGAACTCACACATAGTCACAGAATTCTCTGGTCGTTGTCCTGTTTCCTAGTCAGAGCCTGTGGCCCCCTCTGATGTGGCCCAGTGCTGGGAAACGGTGATCTGGACCATGGGCACAGAAGGAACATCAGCTGATGGCAGCCTGCCCTCCCATCTCTGCTATTACACGAAGTGGTTGGCTCATTCTAAACACATGGGGTTCTAGGCATATTTATAACACTAAATACCACCAGCTTTAAGCCAGCCTTTGAGCCTTATAGAGATAAAGCTTGTGGGTGGGAGGCCTCTTGTCATAATCCATGGAGTCTATTTCGGGATAAGGACTTGGGATGGAAAGGTAAATCTAAAGCAGGAATGATGATCTGGCCTCCAGTGGTATTAGGAGCTCCTTGGCAAGGGCTTCGGGGGTCTCCTTTGTTCTCTCAGATCCATTTGCCAAGGAAGATCTGAGCGAGAAAGATTGGTCTTGTGCCTGGAGCTGTCTCATCAGCTTTTTATCCTATATTTCTATTTTCATCCATCTGGGTCCAGACTATGAGCAGAGAAGAGGTAGTATCAAAGAGAGCTGACAGCCTCTTCTTTAGCTGGTGTGGAAGACTGTCAGAATTTACCCACTGATCTCCAGGAGTTCTTTGTAAGACTCCTAAGATCTGCCATCTTGGAAAAACTCCTGGTGGTCAGCCAACATGGCCTTTTCCACTCTCTTCATTGTAGGGGCTTAGGGAAGTTTGAGGAGGTAAAGTGTTTGCTTTGATTACTCCCTGGGTACTTGAGCAGTTATCTGTCTAACCTCAACACGCTAGTGCACAGTTTTCTGCATTCAAGTACACATAGGTCAGAGTTTAAAACCTGGGGTACATGAATAAGCTACATAAATTTTATGCCCCTCTCAAATTATCTAAAAAACCCAACCAATTCATAATTTTGTATGCATACTTGTGTGTGCATTTTCCTAGTAGATTCTCACATGTCTGTTTATTGTTACCCACAAAAACAGTAGCAATCACTGGATAGTGTTAGGAGTAAGGTTTTTTTCCTGCTGACCTGGGCCTAGAGCCGTGCCAGCCCCAAATAATACACACAGAGACTCTGTATTTGATATAACACTGTTGGCCAGTTACTTGTTTCTTATCAGAGAGCTCTGTCTTAATTATTAACCCATTTCTATTAATCTCCACATGGTCATATTTTACCGGAGAGAGAGCCTGCCTGCATTCTGCTGTCTCCATCTTCTATCTTGACTCCTCCTTACTACTTCCTCTTTCCTCCTTGTCTCCTAGTCCCTCCTATCTTGCTTTCCTATTGGCCAACAGTACTTTATTCATTAGCCAGTATGAGAAACATATTTACAGAGTGACATCTCCCATCACTAAGTATTTCCACGTGGTCTCATCTTACTGGAGAGTGGGGCCGGTGTCTGCTCTCTCAAGTCTCTCCATGCTGACTCCTCTCCCTACCACTGTCCTAGTCCCACCTATCTTGCTTTCCTATTGGCCAACAGTGCTTTATTCATTAACCAATAAGAGAAACATATTTATAGAATGACATCTCCCATGAGGATAGCGTGACATCAGCCTTGCTGTGTTGGATCACACCATTGGGCATCCATCCACACTGTATTCTCTGTCTCTCTCTCTCTCTCTGATATGCACTGTATTTTCTAGAAAGAGGGTAACTGCTATTTGTAGCTAATATTGTTTACATAATTCCACACAAGTGATTGGTAGAATTCACTGAGTTTTGGAATTTAGAATTGGCAAGGAAAGGTTCAGATTCTGATCCTTTGCCTTTGTGATCATGTGACTTGGGCCAAACTGCTTTAAACACTGGGCCTCCATTTCTTTAGTTGCTCTAGGAATTCTTCCCCTTGTGACTCACAGAAAGTTTGAAAGGGGTGCCCAACCAGCCTTTATTTTCAATTTCAATGATTTTTTTTTCTTTTTAGAAATATTTTAAATTTTGATTAGCATACAGGGTAACAAACTCTACACCAAACTATAGACAGACTTTGGTAACTCCTAGCTTTGTGTGAAAATTTTGCTAAAACCACACAGCAGGTGCATTGTAAAGTTTTAATTAGAAAGTGCTGATTATGGAAAAGTAGAGCACTCAGGTAAGGCAAGAAGAAGAAATCAGTAACAGTCTCACCACAAATGCACCTCTGCTTTATCCAATGCGTGCCTTCAAGTCTTGTGTTCATGAATAGGTTTTTAAGTGATCATAGTGTGTTTCTCCTCAGTTCTGACAGCTTGAGAACATATTTTAGCTCTTCCCTTATTGTTGGGTGTTAAGTAATGTTCATTTTCAAAATGCTAGTGAGTTGTTGTTGATCATTAGAGATAAGACTTTGGTTTCTGAGATGGTGTCTCATGATGTAACTCACCTGTCCTTGAATTTAAGGCAGTCCTGCTTCAGCATCGTGAGTACCAGAATTACAAGCATAAGCTGCCTGGTTGGCAAAGAATGTTTTTAAAGAGTATGAATTCTTGTACGGTAGATTCCTAAAGGTAGAATTAGTATAACAGAGAGCATTAAACTATCTTTAAAACACACACACACACACACACACACTCACACTCACACTCACACACACACTCACACACACTCATACTCACTCACACTCACACTCACACACACACACACTCACACTCACACACACACACACACACGGTTTTGTAAATTATTTTTTATAGCTTTCACATTAAGCAGTCAGATTTTTGCACACATAGAAAACTACACGTAGTCACAAGCATAGCTTGTTTCTTTTTCATTTCTGTTTTTAATAAGAAAGCAAAGCCCGGTTTACTTATATTGCCATTGCTGGAGATGGGCCCTCAGACCCGTGCCAGTCAGTCTTTTTCCCTTGTTCTTTGCTGAGGAAACCACAATATTGCTTTTATTTATAGTTTTATCATTGAAGCACCCCCCCCCAATACTAGCTAAGCTTCTCTGGCTTGTAAAACTTTATATAAACCCAGTCGCACGGCATGTGTCCTTTGGTCTGACTTTTAATGCTTGATTTTATATCTGTGAGATTCATTGATGTTTCATGTAGCTGGCAAGCTTTTGGTGTCTCCAAATGTGGGTGACATTATACCCCTGTCCATTCTCATCTCACTGTTATGCCTAAAGGCATTGTTAAACCTAGGGGCTCATAAACAGTACAACTTTCATTCGGACATCATTCACTTGCATGTGTAAGGGAAAAAACAAGTATGTTTTGTATGTATGCTTCAGTTTTTATGTGTGGAGTATGTTATAGGGAAAGTAACTAATGTACAACATATGGAAGATAATCTGTGCTATGAATACATGTTCTTTTATTTCATGCTTTTTGAGACAGGGTATTACTATGTAGCTCTAGCTGTCGTAGAACTCACTGGGAAGGCCAGGCTAGCCTCAAACTCACAGAGAACCACCTGCCTCTTCTTTCCAAGTACTGGGGTTAAAAGCATGAGCTACTACTATATCTGGTTTACATGTTCTTCATTTTAAGACAAAAGTTCATATGTGAGAGTATATGTGTGAGGAAAAGGAAGACATGTCCAGAGTAGATTGTCACTGACTTACTACACTGTGACTTATGTCAGTGTATGTGGCACCTGAGAGGGGAAGGGTGAGTAGGAGCTGACTTTGTCATGATTATAAAGTCATGCATTCCATCACTCAGCTTCCAGGCTGTGAACAGCAATGAAAGGTATGATTCTTGGCTCATTGGAATATACATACATATATGTAATTTTAAAACTCCCATTTACAAAGTAATAGTGAGTTTGAAGTAAGCACCTTCCTTATTTTCCATATCCATCTTTATGACTCAATCTATGTAAAAGTAGACTTATCTTCCTTCATACCACAGGGTCTCGTCTCTCATCTGCTTTATTTGTGTGTTTCTTCAGCAGCATCAAAGTCTAAGTGCCACCAAATGAGGGTAACTTTCTGTCCTCTTCTGTGCTGACCTGGCAAATGGACCTTTTATTTGAATGCGTCTTACTATTCTAAATGCTATCTTGGCTTGTGTTAACGTTTGTTGACTCCTGACAGGCAGACTCTCTGCTCAGAACTGTGTTTGAACAGGGAATGCAACCTTGGCACAGGGCCTACAGGAAGGGCCCGGGTCACGACTGGATTCCCAATTCCCAACAGCCCTTAGCTTTGCCAGCATTTGTTATAGCAGCCACTGGCATCCTTGGGACTATGGGCCATGTGACAAACACTTCCTTGTCCACAGCATCTTGTCTGCTAACTCAAAAAGATAAAGGAGAAATCTTTTGCTTTTGTGATTTTCATGAAAGCAAGTACCAAGATTTAAAAACAAAACATCAAAACATGCTGATTTCTGCAAACTTGGAATTTCTTCTTTTCAAGAGTAGGCAACCTCCAGGAGATCCTCGAGGTTCTTAAAGTAAAACACACAGAACCTCAACATCGGCCATTCATTCTAAAACAGGATTCTGTGCAACGAGTGTGACAGGACTATTCTCCCAAGTATCTCAGCAGAAAGCACAGCATGTATCATTTCATAATGTACCATGTTCTACAAAACAGTATTAGGCAACTGTAACCTTATATAAACTGGGTGGAGTGAAATTACAGAAACTGAAATGGCTACAATGTTATTAGGCGATGTAAGGGTGTGGATCCTAGCCAGTGGTTCTAAGAATGGTAAATTTCAATGTCTAGAGAAAGTATGTCTAGGTTGCTTCTGATGAACTCCGAGAAGAAAGACTGTTATGTCTTTTTTGGAACAGCATCCGATCCCGAGGAGTCTGTCCTACATATTTTGAAATTAATGAAAGGAGATATTGGACCTCTAGAGGGAGACGAAGTTACCAGATGCTGGTACTGGGGGAGGAGGGACCCTTCATCTCTCTTATCTACAGTGGTCTGAGCTACTTCCTAGCCCAAGTGTGCAGCTTCAAAATGACATCTTTAAGAATGCAAAATTGTATGTATTTGGGGAGGAATGAATGGGTTTTGAATTCCCCATGCCAAATCTCGATAGTTTATAAAGTGAACAGAGAAAGTTACTTTATTCAAGGATCAGCTGCCCTTGGAAAGAAGCAATTTCGTGACGAGGGTGCTCAGTACCATTCAGCCATCTATACACAGCATTGGAAAGAGGATTGGCACTAGTGGCTTACCTGTCACTCTTCCCTGATTTATTTTCTGTGCCCTCCCATTTCCTGCTACCGAATCCTTCCATTTCCTTCCCTCTGGGAAACTTCTTCCATTCTGACAGTGTTGGGAAACTTTTTCCATTCTTACATTGTTTTGCAAAGATTCTGTCTTCAGCTAGCTTCCAACAGGTACTTTTCTCCAGTTAAACTAAGTGCTTTTGAAAGAGAAGAGGAAGATCAATCCCTGAGGTGTAAACAATAGGGAACCCTGCATGACTCCCCATGTTGGGGAAATCTGGTTTATGACCGATCTATAAAGTCAACTATTAAAGGGCACATGGGTACCCTTACCCCCTTCTGGAAGTTATAGTGTGACCTGTGGCTGCAGATATCTACTTTCATGACTAGCACAGTTCATGCTTCAGTGAATTCTCCCCATGTGGCTTATCCTCTGTCCTCTAGCAAAAATGCCTCTGTCTATAGTCCATGTGGCTGTCCTGCTGCCAACAGCAGAGGTGAAAAAAAAAAAAAAAAAACTAGGTCAGCATGCCAGAGGAAACTGAATGGTCAATGTACTTAGGTAAAACAGATGAATCAACTCATCATCCCCTCCCCTCAGATTATACAAGTGCAATAGTCTCTTGGGTAAGGAATAATTTCCTATTAGTTCCGAGAACCTGTTTTCTCATGTTCAGTTTGTGAACACAGCAGCGTAGCTCTGATGGTGTGTGAATGACTGGCGAAGATGGGGTTCCATTCCCACCTCTCACTCAATTAAAGCTCCTATCACATTTTAGGAACATGGGTATCACAGTTTAATAAGGATCGGGATAAACAAATAGGCCGAATAGATGTTTATTCAGGGAGAAATAACTTACAACCTAGACAGATGAACACCAGCAAGTTCCACCAGATGCTCTCCTCTCCGCATCCCACCAGCAAGAGAGCGTTCCCTGGCTCCTCCTCAGACCTAGTTCCACAGGTCACTTCCACCCCTGGCTCCAACCTCAATGGGCGTGGTCAGTGCCACAGAAGGAGACAAAGTAAATATCCCACTACACATGGGTCTAGATGTAACAGTACTGAAGGGTGGCAGTCATGGGCCTTGTACATTAGAGCTACAAATAGTTTGATTTTTATAAATATATTTTAAAAGACATACTTGAACTTGACTTTTGGGTTTGTGAGCTCAAGTGGTTTGCCTTTTTCCCCTCAGTCTCCTAAGTAGCTTGGGACAGTTGATCCATGCCATTCATTGCACCCAACTCAAGCCATAAATAAAAAAAAAATATTCACTTAGATTTTTCATTTATGACATTTTTTTGTTTGATAATTTTTGATTTGCTATTCTGATTTTTAAGCCATGCTTAAACTTTAACTTTCAATTTCTATACAATTTTGACATTAAAAGAATAACTTTTACAATATATATAAAATTTTAACTCTTTCCTACTTCTGATGAAAATATTTCCAATTTTATATCCTATGAATATAATTGCATTTCAATTTTCAGTTATCAGATCATGATTGTCAGTAGGGATCAACTTTCATAAAAGATCTTTACTCTAGCAGCATAGTGATGATTATACAAATCTCTGATCTGTGAGTGGAATATGCAGATGGGAGGGGTAGTGATTAGATTCAGGTCTTTAAAACATTCTACCAGCTTTTGCTTGTGATAAAAAGAAAAAGAAAAAAAAAAAAAAAGAAAAGAAATCAGCTTTCTCTAGCCTTTTCAATGTCATTGCTATGGCAGTGTTTGTCATTTAACGAGGAGCTGACTTCACCTCAGTGTGGCCTTCGAGTTGCCAGCAGCTGACTCAGTGGTGTCCAGGGACCACGGTGCCACTTGACAGAGCAACACTGGTAAGCCTGCTGCATGGCTGTGAGCAGCAAGACAGAAACTCTCTGGAGTCATGATCTGAGCATAAAGACTTTTTCAGATCTGACAGTGCAGAAACACATATCTTTGTGCTGGATAGTTTTATGTCAACTTGACACAAGATAGTTATTAGAGAGGAGGGAACCTCAATTAAGAAAATGCCTCCATAAGATTGGGGCCATAGGCACAGCCCATTGTGGGTGGAGCCAGTCCTGGGCTGGTGGTCCTGGGTTCTATGAGAAAGCAGGCTGAGCAAGCCATGAAGAGCAATCCAGTAAGGAACACTCTCCATGACCTCTGCATCAGTTTCTGCTTTCAGGGCTCTGCCCTGTTTGAGTTCCTGCCCTGATTTTTTTCCTTTCAATGATGGGCTGTGATGTGGATGTATAAACCAAATAAACCCTTTCCTCTCCAGGTTGCTTTTGGTTATGGTGTTTCATCACAGCAATAGAAATCTTGACTAAGATATTCCTCTAGGTATTGTGAGAGACTTCTTCCTCCTTTTTCCTTCTCTTCTCTTCTCTTCTCTTCTCTTCTCTTCTCTTCTTTCTTTGTTTCCTTTCTTCTCTTTCTCTTTTTCTTTTCCTCCCCCTTCCTTCCTTCTTATTTATTTATTTATTATTTATTTGTCTGCTTGTTTTTCGAGACAGGGTTTCTCTTTGTAGCTTTGGAGCCTGTCCTGTTCTGGAATTTGCTCTGTAGATCAGGCTAGCCTCGAACTCACAGAGGTCCACCTGCCTCTGTCTCCTGAGTGCTGGGATTAAAGGTGTGCACCCCCACCGCCTAGCTAGAGACTACATTATCAAACAGCGTAGCCTTCACTCTCTTCTCATTTAGTCAATAGGAGCCATAGCCTCATACCCACCTTGACTGCCTCCACCTGACTTCCTTACTTTCTCTTCACAACCACTTCACCCACTTAGTATAAGACCAAATTCTGGAAGCCTCTTCCAGCCTTGCTCCCCTGCTTCCTCCTCCTCCCTCCCTTCCTCTTCCTTGATCCTCTGTCCCATTCTTGACCATGCAGAGCAGGCACTCCACCACTGAGCTACAACCGCAGCCCTTACACTTCCCTCTGACTAGGAAGACCCGTGGATCCACGGTGACCACAATGCTGTGTGTTCCTGGCATCTGTCTGGGTCCAGCAGACAGGAGGGAAGTCCTTCTTGGGCGTGGCTTCTGATCAGTTAAGTTTTCTCAGCAGCAAGGGCTTTTGTTTCTCTCTCACTACTTAAGGATAAAGGCGCATCTCCTAGGCCATGACTCACTATCTCCAGACAGCACACAGATGAGTACAGCAGTTCTGCTAAAACACTCTCTTTGATGGTAGGTAGCCCTTGTGATATGACAATGTTGGCATTGTTTAATTATTCATGGGAAAATTTAATCAATATTCATTAAATACAACCGTTATGGTGACTGAAGGGTTATGGCACACAAAGGAAAAGACTCCCAGACTTCACTCTGTTCTCATGCCATGAAGTCTTATGGGTTCTTCCTGCTTCTGATTGATGCTAACAGGGTCTCCTCATTACGTGCAAACAGTTCTCATTATTGGGAACAGGTGATATCTGGCCAAGCGAGAAGCAGCTGATAGCCTGTCCTTATTACTCCCCCATGCCTGCCCTCAGGCCTTTCCTCACTGAGGGTGAGGAGGGATGTTTCAACTTTAGAACATATAACGCACAGGACTTAGTTCTCCAAACTATAGGTGAATGCTCTGTTTGGACAGCATTGTTATTGTTATCGGCAACATATTTTTATATGCAAATGGCATGAAATTAAAGACTTGGTTTCAGCAGAAGCGTGCAGATTTTCATATCTAACATCCTGCTGGCACTATTTAGGGAGGTCAGGGGTTTTCTTTGTGGCTAGAACAGATAACCCTAATCATAGCGCTGGTAAGGCTATCCCCAAATCTAAAGTAATACAATCCAAATTCAATTTAATTTGACAAATTTGTAGTGAATGATGATGAGGAAGGATAGGATCTTTCATTTATGAAGATTAAAATGCTTTGAAAACATGAGTGGACATTTTCAGGATAGTACTTATATCTGATCTCAAAAAATTTGTGGAACACTCTATAAAGTTCACCATATATGCGCATATAAAGCAGTGTATTTAGTAATGGCTCACATATAATAGTGTCTGCAATGTGGCTTCCATTATATTCCTCATCTGCTAGCAACTTTCTCCAAATTGAATTTTTTTAGGTTGAAATTTTCCATGCCTCATTTAAGCTCAAAGCTATTTAAAAATTAGTTTTTAAATTCCCAAGGCAATTATCTTGCCTATCGTAGGAGCCTCTTCTAATTTCAGTAAAGGCACGAGAAGTTTTTGAGTATTTGAGTATAATGGCAAGGATTTGTGTCCTTACCTAGATCCCTGAGTCCCAGGTAGCCCATACCAACGACCACTGCATGGTACTCATCTCCTAAAGGAACTGGAGCAGGCTGCCTGGGACCAAGTGCCTTGATCATTGCACAGCTAGTCCTTTGTACGGACTGGAGTTATAAAGATCCTTAGACGCCCCTGACGTTGGAATACACCTAGTCAGCTGGTAATTGTGACGAATCACAGTGCCATAGCTCAGGCCTCTGCTATGTTCTCTTCTCTCCTTCCCCCATGGAGCAAACAAAACAACTTTAAAACTCACAGTATCTTACTGCTATAAAATATGGGGGAATATAGACTTTTTACATGCTTTTTTATTGAAAAAAAGATGCCCATGGTGTTACTTGTGGATCGATATTGCCATACAGGTGTCAAAGCTGGCCTGTAGGCTCTATTTTTGACCTTGGATATCTATCTACATATGTAGTTATAGAGCATCCCTCCCCTAACAGGGAAAAAAATAAACACATGTGCCTCAAGCTTGCTGCTGAATGATGAGTGACAAAAAGAACCAGAGGAAAGAAACCACAGGTTCCTTTCTTTCTGGACCCACACAAGAAAAATGACGTTCCTCTATCTTACGTTTCTGCATGTCATGAATCTTTACCTTACACTTGATTTAAACTTTATTTTTATCACAAGCCACTAAAACCTCATCACCTTTGAAATTATGTAGTAGTATTTATTTTTTAAAAAAATGATCATCAACTTTCCCCAGGGTCTTTTAAAGATGGCTCCGTACTTACATTCTCCTGAGGCAGAGCCATGTGTGTATCTGAGTTACTGGTTTCTGTGTCTGTCTAGTCTCTTCCTGTAGGTCCCCCATGTAGACATATACATACATATCCATGTAGGTTCAGAATTTCCCACAAGGAACAAAGAATCTTATAATGAAAAGCAACATTTTCTGTGGCTGTATGCCAAGGTACTGGGTCCTTGTTCTTCTCCAGTTGATGGATCCTAACGATTCTCTGTCAGCCAAAACCTCTGAGAATTCTGCACAACGTCTCCTCCGATTACCGCATCTGCCTCGGCTTTGCAGGGCTCAGTTCCGAGGAAATTTGCCTCTTCGACCCTCTCTCATGTTCAGTGACATACTGAGATCAGTTGATGCTGGGCGGGACATAATTAGCAGCAACAACAACAACAACAAGAGTTTTTCTTTACAAATCTTAGGCTTAAAATCTCCCCGGATGAATTTGCCAGCTTTCTTTCCAATTGGAGCCGACCTTACCATGCCTTTTCTCAGTTCGGTTAGACAAAGGCTTCAGGGCGTGATTTGATCAGTTTTATGCTTGAGAAGGTAGAATACATGGTTGTTGTTCCCTTTCATCTTTAGCATTCTACATAGAAATGCGGCAGAGCCCTGGGTTGTCTGTAACTGATCTCTGGTAGAACTTGCTATGGTAATTGGGAACATTTTGTGATCTGCTCTGTGGTATGTAGCTGTAACCACCAGTGCTTTGGCTGTTTAGCCTGGGAAATGTGTCTTGTATGGCTGAGAAACTGACTTTTAAATGCATTTAAATGCAATTAATTCCCATTTAAATAGGTGCATGGTCCTAGGACCACTCTAATTCACACCCCAAGAGTATAGAATTTAAATCTTGAAAATTGTGCAGGGATTTTTGACAAAAGGGCGTGACTTTTGGTATCTACGAACAAACTGCTCCAAACCTAGCAGCTGTAAATAGTATTTTGTTGCTTTGTGTTAGCATCTTGTAAATTGGCTGTGCTCAGTTTTCACTGTAGACCCCTGATGTGTAACCATCAAATGTCAGACAGGGCTGGCTCTGTCTGCTGTCTTCCTTGGACATTCGATGATAATGATCTTCCACTTTACATCAGGTACCTGGACTGGTGTCTGGACCAGGATGGGGCTATCCTGACATCCCTTTCTTCAGGGAGCTTCTGTGTGTGACCACTGTGGTTTTGCTCATAGCATGGAAAACTCAGAAAGTTAAGATTCCTACAAAATATCTAGCTTCCTCAGTGTTGGTGTTTGAAGAGTTGGGAAGTCAATGATGTCATGTTTTTCAGGCATGGAGAATGGCCTAGGATCACATCTGTGACATATTGTTCAGAGCAATGCCTGAGTTTAAGAGGAAATGGCCTGAACCTGACCTTTGTATAGGAAAGAAAATAGCTCTGTCTGTGTTTGGTTTTCACAATTCCTTTGTAATGATACATTCCCCCAAGTACGAGCAGAAGGAAATGTAAAGGCAAAGCAAGAGACTTCTCTTTTCTGGTAACCAATGGAATGAGTTGTTTATCTGGAGGCCTATGGTTCTAATGGGGGTCAATGATGTACAAATGGAACAGGGGATGTCAGAGTGAGAACAAATAGTAAAGTGATCACCATGAGAGAAGCAGATGTCATTAGATTAGGGTCCCTTTCAAATTATTGGGAAATCAAATTCTGAATACAAGGCCTCCTGACAGAGAATGTATATAAATGGACATGTATATTTGTAAATATAATTTCATATGTTTATAATTATTTGCTTAGTTAATATATAGCTTCAGTGCTTTGTTTTTTCTCTCCGTGTGTGTCAGAGAGATGTGTGTATATGGTTTTGTGTGTATGATGTGTGTGTGATGTGTGTGTATGGTGTGTGTGTGTGTGGGGGGGGTGTAATGTGTGTGTAGTGTGTGTGTGTGTAATGTGTGTGTTTGGTGTGTAGATGGTGTATGTGTGGGTGTAATGTATGTGTGATGATGTAAGTGTATGGTATGTGATGTGTGTGTTTGGTGTGTGTATGTAATGTGTGTGTATGTTTGATTTATGTGTATGTGATGTGTGTGTATGGTATATGTGTATGCATGTGATATGTGCATATGGTATGTGTGTGTGTGGTGTAATGTGTGTGTTTGTGTGATTTGTGTATGATGTGTGTGTATGGTGTATATGGTGTGTGTGATGTGTCTGTGTGTGTGATATGTGTGTGGTGTAATGTGTGTGTGTGTGTGTGTGTGTGTGTGTGTGATCTGTATGCACATGTGATGTGTATGTATAGTGTCTCTGTGTGTGTGATGTATGAAGAGGACACCTTATTTGCAAACATTTTATTACACTTACTGATTGGTGTGTATGCCCTGGCATCTGCGTGGTGTGAGAGGGTCGCTTTCAGAAGTCACTTCTCTCCTTTCATAGTGTGTGTCCCCAAATCCCACTCAGGTCCCTTCAGGCTTGGCAGGAAGCACCCTCACCCACTGCATCACCTCACCTGCCAGCTTCAGTGTCACTAATCTGATGAGACTCCCTTGTCCGGCTGTGTTTAGTGACAGGCTGACTTTTTCTGAAAACAACGATTAATGAGCCCATGTGACTAAATGTCCTCCAGTTTCTGTGAGCATTGCATGAGCTTGGTAGAGCTCTGGATTTTTCATGAGGCTCAACAGAGACATTTGCTCCTTTGATATGTGTTTCACTTAACATTCAGAACATTCTGGTTTGGCAACAGCTCTCCTCAGCTTTGAGACACATGTGTGGCACCCTGCTCGTAGCCAGCATTCACCTGTCTCATCCAGGTAGCATGACTGCTGTCCTTGAAGGCAGCCTGTGTTTTCAGGACTGATGGGAATAATTTTGTTTTACCATTTGGTGGTGATCAGTACTATTCATGGGACACCACGAAAGGCTGAGTCTAGGTGTCCTCATCATGTGGTGGGTTTTCACTTGCCTCAGATGGAAGGACTTTGGCTTCTTCCTGGAACCTCCCCCCCCCCAGCTGTGCTGTCAGAGGCCTCCAAAAGATGTTTAGCTACGCTTTGATTTGCATTTCTGCAGTTTCTTAGATCTTCATGGTGGAGAGTGTTTTTTAAGGTAATCAAATACAACAAGGCTTTGAGGTCTTCCTCACAGATGGAGATCGGGCTTTGGAGGGCTTATGGGTGCTCACTGATCAAAGGAGGACTCTTCTCATCTTGGTTCAGGGGCTAGATTAAGGGCTGACTGGGATGAGTCTTTGTTCCAATGATGTCTTCTTCTCCTGCTGTCACCTCCATTCTGATCCCATGGTAAGTCACACACTTTGTTCCCATAGGTTTGTCTACATCTCCCCCATCACAGCTACCAGCAGCAGCAGATCACCAGCAACTCACCCACCTTTCCTCTCCTTCAAGACAGTTTTCACCTACGACCAAAGAGACCCCCCATGAAAGTTTTTCCTGATCAGGTCTCCCCTCCACCCCTTCTCCCCATTGCTTCTCACCTTCATTTGCATGAATTAAAATGTCCTCACTGCAATTGAAAATTGAAATGCCTGCTTCTCAGAGGTAGCTCTTGTGCCGTAGGGTTTCTATTGCTATGAAGAGGCACCATGACCACAGCAACTTGTATAAAGGAAAACATTTAATTTAGTCTGTTATCATCATGGTGGGGCCTGGCAGCATGCTGGCAGACATGGTGCTGGAGAAGGAGCTGATCTGAAAACAACAGGAAGTAAACTGAGACACTAGGTGTGACTTGACCATATGTAGACCTCAAAGCCACCTTGATAATGACGTACTTCCACCAACAAGACCACACCTACTCCAACAAAGCCACACCACCTAATAGTGCCACTCCCTATGAACTTATGGGGGCCAATTACAATCAGGCGATCACATTTCTCTACATGGCCCCCATCAGCTTGTAACAGTATTGTATTGTGAAATGCAATCAGTCCAACTTCAAAAGTCTCAACAGTGTTTTAAAGTCCAAAGAATCCTGAAATATCTTAACAGTAATTCCCTGTAAAATAAAAAAACCCACATCACATACTCCTAACATATAATGGCACAAGATATACATTACCATTCCAAAATGTAGGCAATAGAGAGTAGTGAAGAAACACTGGACCAAAGCAAGACTGAAAACCAGCTGGGTAAATTCCAAACTGCATTTCCATGTCTGATTTCAAAATGCTCTTCAGATCTCCAATTCTGTTCAGCTTGTTGACTGCAACACATGTCTTTCTCTTGGGCTGGTTCCAGTCCCTGTTAGCAACTTTCCTCAACAGGTATCCTACAACTCTGGCTCTTTAAACATCTTTCAAGGTCTCCAACAGAACCCTTACCTCATCTCCACAGCTTCCTACAATGACCTCTTTGGACCTCCATTCAGGGACAGCCCTGGCAATGGCCTCAGTGGCTTTCTTTAGTCTCAGACAGAGATTACATAACCCCTTTCTTCTTTCTTTGACTCTAAAGCCAGAACAACATGGCTGAAGCTGCCAGGTTCTGCTGCTTGCTGGGGCTGAAACATGGCTTTCTTATTCAATTACATCTTCACCAGCCTCCTGTTTTCAATGGTTTCCTTTACTGCCTAAGCTTGGCTGTCTTGGAACTTGCTCTGAAGACCAGGGGCCTTGAACTCAGAGATCTGCTTGCCTCTGTCTCCTGGGTGCTAGGATTAAAGGCATGTACTACTATGCCTGGATCTAAACTATTCTTTAATTTTTTTTTCACAAGTTGGAAGCCTAGTTGGGTGGGTTCTTGCCTTGACGCTACTACTACCTTTACTCCATTTAATACCAGGCTTTTCTTTAATCTATCTTCTTGAGTACAAGACACAGCTCTATTCTACCTCCTGGTGTCCCCTTTCTCCTCAAATTGTACATGTTTTATTTTTTCTTGCTTGTTCCTTTCCATTATAGAGCTGCATAAGAGTGACTACTAATAACCACACAACAGAGACAATACTAGGATACTTTGATATTTCCTCTGCTAACAGAATTAACCCAAAACTCTTTGATTTATTCTTAGGCAGACTCTTTGGACAAGAACAAAAATTAAGCACATTCTTTGCCAAAATATTACAAGAATAGTCTCTAGGCCATGTACAAACATTCTCCTTCTCCTTCTTCTCCTCCTCCTTCTTTAGAACCTCTTGAACTAGGCTTACTAAAGCCCCACTTAAAACATTCAACCTCTCTTTCTCTGAGATTGGGTTTCTCTGTGTAACAGTCTTGGCTGTCCTGGAACTCACTCTGTAGAACAGGTTGGACTTGAACTTATAGAGATCCACTTGCCTCTGCCTCTCAAGTGGTGGGATTAAAGGCATGTACCACCATGGCCTGGCTTAACTGATTTTCTAATTTAAAGTCCCAAAGTCCACATTCCTCTAAACAAAATCATGGTCTGGCTTATCATAGCAATACCCAGTCCCTGGTATCAACTTACCTTAGTTAGGAGGTCTATTGCTGTGAAGAGACACAATGAGTGTGGCAACTCTTATAAAGAAAAACATTTAATTGGGGTTTATTATCATCATGGTGGGGAATGGTGGCATGCAGGAAGATAGTGCTGGAGAAGGAGCCGAGAGTTCTACATCTCGATCAGCAGGAACAGGAAGTGAACTGAGACACTGGGCATGGCTTGAGCATATATAAAACCTCAAAGCCCACCCTCATAGTGACACACTTTTGCCAACAAAGCGATGCCTACTCTATCAAAGTCATGCCTCCTAATAGTGTTCATGAGCTTAGGGGGACCAATTACATTCAAATTACCACATCTTTTTTTAAACATTTTTTTTATTGAATCTTTTCTCATTTTACATACCAATCCCAGTCCCCACTCCTTCCCCTCCTCCTGCTCTCCTTACCTTTCCCCCACCCCACTCTATCCACTCCTCAGAAAGGGTAAGACTTCCCATGGGGAGTCAATGAAATTTGGCATATCTCTTTGAAGCAGGACCCAGGCCCTTCCCCATATATTTAGTGTGAGCAAGGTATCCCTCCGAAGAGTCTGGGCTTCAAAAAGCCAGTTCAAGCACTAGGGATAAATCCTTGTTCCACTGCCAGCAGCCTCACAGACTGCCCAGCCACACAACTGTCACCCACAATCAAAGGGCCCAGTTCAGTCTCATGCAGGTTCCCCAGCATGGAGTCAGTGAACTCCCACTAGCTCAGGTCAGCTGTCTCTGTAAATCACCACATCTTATTAACCCTCATGCACTCATTCATTTCCTAATATCTGGAAGTGGTGTCATCTCTTCTCAGCTCCTCAGGGCTTTTGCTCATCTACCTGTCTCTGTTTCTAGTGACTCTTTTCTTGACCCTCCAAGAAAACACCAACATTTGTGTCCCTGTAAAGTTTTCATTCGAATATCACTGCTTTCCAGAAATCACCTCTGTCTTTGCAGACGAGGGTAGGCCTTCTTATCGGAGACACGCATCATCCTCACTGATTTCACAGTATTTATTATAGCTCTTTGTTGTTTTTGTTTGTTTTGCTTTTTACCTTGCAGGAATGGACCATAATTTTATGTGACAGAAGAATATCAGAAAGACAAATAGCACATGACTTCACTAATACATGGGATTTAAGATAGTTGACCTATCAGGTCTGCAGAGATGGCTCAGTGGTTAAGAACACTGACTACTTTTTCAAGAGGATCAAGTTTCAATTCTTAGCCCCCACATGGCAGCTCATAGCTGTATGTAACTCCAGTCCCAGGAAATAAGACACCCTCACACAGACATACATACAGACAAAACACCAAGTCACATAAAATGAAGACCATAATAGGAGAAGGAAAGCCTATTTATTATGGTTTGCTCATAGGGCATTATATACATGTAATGAATTATTACACTGTTGTAACAAAAATAAAAAATAAAAGGATCCAGAGACTGATATTGGGGTTCAAACTTCAAGCTGAATATCAGAAAAGCAATAATGATGCTGCTACTAAATACTTGTTCCTGTCTTTTATACCCTAGTACTGAGATTAAAGGTGTGAGCTGTAATTCTCTTTAGACTGATTCACTCTGTCTATCTTTTAATCCTGAGTCCTAGGATGAAAGGTGTATACCACCACCTCCTAGCTGCTGGCTGCTGGGATTAAATACTGCCTGATCTCTGAAGTCTGAGGCTGACTTTTCTTTTCTGAATCCTCAGTCAAGCTTTAATAAATCATAAATAATATATCACTACACACTGTACTCCATATATATGTATATTTATAATGTATCAAAGCCAAAGAATTGTTAAATATTAACATGAATTTCAAATTATGCAGGAAATATCTATTAACTTGGTGAAAACATAACAGAAATTTCAATTTTATAGAAAATGGTACTTTACCTTTTGACTTAGCTTTTAGTGATAACTATAAAACATATCTTTGGAGATGTTTATAGATCCACAGTGGGCAGTGCCCAAGATATTTTTCTGTAACTCATGTACAAAGAAAGGTGTATGTCAAGGACAACACAGAGAAAAGTGGTATTCTTTTGTAGGCACACTGCTGGGCGTTGCCTTGTACAGTTCATGCCTAGCCCAGCCTGGTTTACATGAAAGGGCTCCATTGGCTTTTAATAAGCCACATAAGTACCCACACATATTTCTTCTGATACCTCCAGGCACTGCTACACAGCTGGTAGTAATGAACAAGAATGGCCAATGAAATCCCAGTATGCTGTTGCTAGGGAATAGTTTATAGCCAGGAGAATAGCGGAGTAGTAGGCAAGCATACATGGGGCTAGCAGGGACATGTGACTTTGTATTACACACAGGTTTGGCCACCTATACTGCTGAAGTCAATGCAATGCTGGGCTGATTAGCAAGGATCAATTCTGTTCCTTGGTGGAAGTCTTGGGAGATGAGATGGGACCACTGCTTTCAAGGCTGATTAGAAGTGCTTAAGGCATTACCAGAACAGACTTGTTTAACAACACAACAGTGAAGATCTTTGGTCTTGTTGACTATGTCCTTTGCCTTACAGAAGCTTCTCAGTTTGAGGAAGTCCCATTTATTAATTGTCGATCTCAGTGTCTGTGCTACTGTGTTATGTTCAGGAACCGGTCTCTTGTATCAATTTGTTCAAGGGTGCCTTCTACCTTCTTTCTAAGAGGTTCTCACACACACACACACACACACACACACACACACACCCCCCCCCCCCACCAAGAGGGGGGGGGGGACAGAGAGAGACACAGAGAGAGAGACAGAGAGAGAGAGACAGAGAGAGACAGAGATACCATAATAGAGTGAGTTGAAGAGAAAACTGACTCTAGAGAAATGTCCAGAGACCTACAAGGATGACCCCAACTAACAATCTGAGCAACAGTGGAAAGGCTACCCTAAAATGCCCTTCCCTGATAATGAGATTGATGACTAACTTATCTGCCATCATAGAGCCCTCATCTAATAGTTGATGGAAACAGAAGCAGACACCCACAGCTAAACACTGAGCTGAACTCCTGGAATCCAGTTGCAGAGAGGGAGGAGTGATAAGAAAATGGGGGGCAAGACCAGGCTACAGAAACCCACAGAGACAGCTGACCTGAACAAGGGGGAGCTCATGGACCCCCAGACTGATAGCTGGGAAACCAGCATTGGACTGCTTCAGACCCCCTGAACATGGGTCTCAGTTAGAAGGCCTGGACAGTCTAAGGGACCTCTGACAGTGGAACCTGGTGCACAAAAGGACTTTGGGAGCACACTCCTCATGGAGGGATACTCCCTTAGCCTAGAGACAGGAGGGAGGGCCTATTCCTACTCCAAATGACTTGACAGATTTTGTTGATCCCTCCTGGAAGGTATCACCCTCCCTGTGGAGTGGGGGTTGGGTGGGATGGGAGGGAGGTCAGAGGGCATGGGAGGGAGGGAAGGAGAAGAAAGTGGGATCGATATGTAAAATAAAAAAAAAAAACACAATAGTGCAATGTTTTGTAATGTTGTTTGTTTACATTTTCTATCTTCCGTTACATAAAAATAATTGTTTCTTTCCATTACATGCATTGAAATGTTGATAATGTCGAGACCTCACTTCCTGTGACAGCGTTCAAGAGATCTTTTTTTAAAGCCTATAATCCAGGTAGAGGGTGTTTCCAGTTACTTGAGGTCTTTTTAGCTTTCTTTAAGCTTCCATGCAAAAGTCAGCACTAGCTCACTCAATACACAAATAAGTAAGAATAAAGTGAAGTACAAGCATTTCGGGTCTCAGTTAGAAGTTCCTATCATTCTGCCTCCACATTGAGGCACCCTGATGATAGCTCACTTGTTTCTGTCAGAGCCTTGACTTCTGCTTCCTCGTCTTGGGCATCCTTGGCCAGTGCTATGCCCAGTCACCATCATTTCTTTTTATATTCTATATTATTAGCATTTAACCTTCTTTTTGACCTTGTTGCAATGCTGACGTCAAAGCCAGGCCTCATGTACACTAGTTACTGGGTTACATCCGAAGCTTCATCCTTTCCTTCTCATCAGGAAGCATGGTCAACTCAGACCAGTAGGCTTACAAAAGAGATTTGACAGCAGAATCTTTTGATCAATGATAGATAACATTTTCTCCGTCCTTACACTGTGGTATGTTAGAGATGGTGTCTTATTTATTTTTCTATGTCATCTCTTTTCCTCCCCCTCTCCCTATCTTGTTCTTGATGCTAACTTGTTTCTATATATTTTCTTTTTGAGTCAGGTAATTTTTCCAGGTTTTAAGAATAAAATAAATTCTTTAAAATGAATCTGAGTGTAAACTCAGTTTTTCTTTTTTGAGACAGAACCTCCCTGGCTAGCATAGCTGGAGTTAAACTTACTTTGTAGCCCAGGGTGATCTCAAACAGGAAATCGTCTTGCCTCAACCTCATGAAAGTATGAGGTTCTAATATAGGGCTTTTTGTATAATTGGGAACATGTATAATAATGCAACTAACCCAAAGTATGTCAATTGTCTCTCTGCACACAGAGTATAGGAGTATTTGCCTCTTCTTCCCATGCAGCCATCTGTTGAGATTTTCATCTTCTTTGGAAGTTATACTGCTTTAGAATGCTGCAAAGGGACCATTCAGAAGAAAAAGGAAACACAAGGCTGAACACATCCTCAGGGACCAGCCAGGTATAAATTCCACCATAGCTTTCAAACTAAACCCCAAGTGTTTCTTTGAGAAATGCCTTTTTACAGGTGGGAGTGATGGACAGCTATCTTGGCTTTGAATAGAGGTCTCGAAGAGGGCTTTAAGTACCTTAGGACTTATTGATAGCATTATCATAAGCCATCAAGGGATGTTTGAATCCCTTGTATTCAAAGAAATACTTGGGGATAAGATCAAGAAAGGGAAGTCCCAGGGGTTGAATAATAGAGGCTTTATGAGAGGAATGAGGCAGACCAATGGACAGACAGACTCACTCACAATCTTCCACAGCCTTGGTATTCTATCAGCATTAAATGTATCACCATTGCTAGTCTGTGGCTGCCCTAGCTAGAAGAGTGTAACCTGAAGGACATGGTGCAGGTTGCATTAAATATATCACCAGCTGACCCACAACTAACCAAAACAAATAAACAAAAATCAAAACAAAACTCAAGCCTATGCAGAGGACTATATATTTACCTGGAAAATCTCAAATATGAGTGGAACTGTGTGATGACAGCCAGGACATTCCATTGTAGCAGAGATGGGAAAAGGCGGTAAAATATGGAATTAGTAATCATACAGTAATACAAAGAAGATAAGCAACAAAAAAGTCATCCATTCAAGAGACTAGACTTTACTATTTTTTGACAGAACAGGATGATGTTAAAGTGGAACTCCTAATGTCTAATAAGAATATCAGATGGACTTCCTAAGGAAGGCACTATAAGGATAAAATAGGAAAAGGAACACAAATATTTTAACTGGTGGAAATTTCCCCAAAACAATCAGTCAGAAAGCAGAATGATACTTCATACTGAATTTAATTTCACCAGGCAGGCATGGCATGTAAGGAACACAGCCTCAGGATGGACAGATGGTTCAGTGGTCAGGAGAGCTAACTGCTCTCTTCCAGAGGACCTGGGCTGAGTTCCCAGTGTCCACATCACATGGCTCACAGCTGCAAGTTACTTTAGTTCTGGGAGATCTGACACATGTGCACTTGGCAGGTACACACATAAATTCACATGTGCACACAGACACATATACTTTTACATTTGCATATGAATGCATACATATACATACATATAAATAAACATCAATAGATCTTTCAACAAAAGAAATGCAGCTTTATCCATGTAGGCCTCTCTTAACCAAGAATGAAAAAGGAAACGTCAAGGCTGACTTTGAACATTTAGAAAACTTGATTACAGGGCTAAGACCAAACAAGGCTGGTGGCATATTGAGAGGAGAGGATGTAAAAGTTACCTATCTTACAGTGTAGAAAGAATACATTTAAAGAAGAAAGAATGGGAAGAGGTAAAGGGAGGAGGGAATTATGGAATTATGCAGTAAATTAAAAGACAGAATAGGTCAACATTGTCAATAAATGGATGTAAGTTCAACTTGTCTTTGAAAAACAAGAGAGGCTCATGGGACAGCCTTAACTTTATGCTGATTGTGAGAGATGTACCTAAGGCAATAACATTTAAAAAGGCTAAAAATTGGTGAACAAATTTATACCAGGCTGACCTGAATCTCTTGTCAGACAAAGCAGATTTTGTACCAATAAAAGCATTAATCAAAGCAAAGAAAAGCAAAGCCACAACTTACAACCGCAACAGTTATGTGTGTCTTCATGTCGAATTGCACAGTTGTTAGTGTTATAAAGCAGAAGCTGTACAACATGAATAAGGGATATGCTGAAACATTTGGCTAATGAAAGACTGTAATCTCACATGAGACAGACCAATAGTACAAAGGAAAAGATTAGACTCTTACCAATGATGACGTTGTTTTGAATATATACAGAATTGGTAGTAGAGAATTCCTTTTGCACACTTGCACACTGTGTTCATGAAAGGAAATGATATTTTAGACCATAAGGAATATATCAATGCATTCATATAGTGAAAATATTGTAAGTAACATTTCCAGATCATAATGGGGTATGACTATGACCTTAAATGAATTAAATCTCAAAAGACTCTTACATGTTGATATTAAAAAATGTTTTACAAGGTTACGTTTTGGGTGAAAAGAAAAATACAAACAAAAGTGATAGAATTTCTGGAAAACAGCAATGAACACCCCATAACCACATCTGGGGTTATGTTTAAAGCAGTGGAAGAAGCAATAGACTCAAACATCTTAATAAGTGCAAATAAAAGACTAAAAATAAAAGTAATCACAACTAAATAATCACCACTATTCAGAAATAGACAACAAACCAAATAAACAGAAAGCACATGGAATGGTAGAGTAAATTCCAATGAACAAAGAAACAGCGTGTAAGGTTAATAACTAGCCATTCCAATTCCCTGGAAAATGTATTAATGTATAGAAAACAATGGCTAAGTCAGTAAAGAAAAAGTATAACTCACAAAGTAAGAGACTACGGGGAGAAAATAATTGATTATAGGGGAGCTTTCATATCATAGAAAGAAAAATTTGCTTATCTCTATGCAAATAACCTTAAAGTGAAAATACTAGGATAAATCCTAGTGAACTATCTGGATTTTGCAGTAGGCCAATGTTTTTTAGGAGAAACAGAGTCACCAAGGGAGAAGGACAAAAGGGGAGGGGGAAGGTCTAGAATCATTCACAAGAAAAAGTAACAAAATCTTAAAATTTGGATACAGAAAATCAAGGAAGTGAGGCTGATTGTGCAAATTGTCCAAATCCCTTCAAAGGAGTGTTCAGTTTTGCTAGCCAGACAAAGATAGTGGGAGTACATCACTTAAGAAGAGAGATGCGAAATTCATAATAAAATATTAATGAGTAGACTTTGTTACATCAAAACCCAATAAGATAGGTCAAGTGTGATATATATCAAAATGCAAGGATGACTTAGTATTAAAAAGGTTATTAATCTCAGTATATTGTTAATAAGTAAGAATTAGTATATTTCTTAATCTTTGTATAAAAGGTCTCAAAACAAAAATGTGTTCCTATGAATGCTACATAGCTTTTGACAGTTTCAATCTAATAAAACATATGGAAACATAAGAATAAAAGGTTAATATAATAAATCATTATTAAAATGCCCAAATAAAATTTCCAAGGGGGCCTAAAATGAGGAAGTCTCCCATGTCCTATAGTGTTTGTCACTGATGTGTTAGGCAATGTGATTAGGGAAAAGAAAACAGAAATAAAAGACCTGGAAAATACAAACAGCTGGTTTTAGTGGATAGTCAAGAGCCCTCCGGAGTCAGTGACAAAACTAACTCATGTATCAAAAGAAGTCAGCAAAACCAAGCACTAAAACATATTTAATTTTATTTTATGTACATTGGTATAAAGGTGTCAGATCCCCCAGAACTGGAGTTACAGACAGTTGTTATGAGCTGCCATGTTGGTGCTGGGAATTAAATCTGGGTTCTCTGGAAGAGCAGCCAATGCTCTTAATGGCTGAGCCATCTCTCCAACCCTGAGCACTTTTAAATAAGCAAATAACTTCATTTAGGAGCTAAAGTGGAAGAGAAAATGAATTTGTAATATCAGAAAGTATTAATAAAATGTTCAAGGTAAAGTAAGAAATGTACAAAACTCAGGAGAATTATCTATTAGCCAGGCTTCTAAGTATCATTGTCCATACATTAATACATTGTAGATACTAGTAACATACCAACACACTTTCCTCTGTAGGTCAAGTTGACTAGGAAGTTCCTACAGAATAAGACATAAGAATTGTCAAGAACTAATTGAAGTACTAATGACTGATGGCTCACTAGTTGGAGAGGACTAAATGGTTTTGTGTGAAAAGGGGTTTTGATAATTAAGGTTTTTACTAATTAAAATTATGTGGTACTGGGGCATGGATGCTCAGACCAAAGGAACAAATGTAACATTCAAAGGAGACTTAAGAATGTGTAGAAGTTTACCACTGAATAATGCTAGTATCTGAAATTTCTGAGCAAGGATAGAACAAAATGATACTAGGACAAAGGGGCAGTTCTTTGAAACATGTCAGAGCTATTCATCAAACCACATACAAGGATAAACTTTGAGCCGATCAGAAATATAAATATGAAATTAAAATAGAAGTAGGTTTTGGATTCTTTTACAAGTCCTGCTAAGAAAGGACCACCATGACACACATAGAAAAAGCAGATTGGTCAATTTTACTGCATTTAAAAAAAATGACTTTCATGAAAAATACTATCAACGTCAACAAAAAGTGCAAAGTTTGTATAAAGTATCTGTGACTTGTACTAGATAGTCCAGACATCTACAACATATGCTATACAAATGACATTTCTAATACATGCTGTGTACACTGTGTGCTTCAATTTGTCCCTTTAACAATACTTTAATCACTATGTGTAAGTTCATAGCCATGGTTTCTATCTGCAAACTAGTATGTGCACAGATCATAACTTAAAAACGTAAAGAGTATTTAGTTTGTCTACAATGTAGGTGTGTGCATGCATGCATGTGCAATTGAAAAGCAAAAGGATAAAACAAATCCCCCCATTCAGTTGAATAATGAGCAAGAGACACAAACTGACCATCCACAAGAGTAAAATAAAAAGGCTCTCACACACATGAAAATACTTCTAGCTTTTGTTTGTTTAAAAACTTCTAAAACTTCACTGAGTATTTCTAACCTATGAAGTAGAAAAATCCAAATGCCTATCAACAAGTTCTAGCCACCGCACCATAGATGCTCAGTCTATGAAGCTGGATGATCCAGTGGTTCTGGGCTGCTGCTGAAGGCCTGGAGAATTCTTGGAGGACCACTGGTCTTCAGACCATAACTGAAGGCTGAAGAATCTGGGTTCTGAGAGCAAGGAAGGATGAATACAGCAGCGGCACCAAGACAGGCATGTAAAAAGACGAGTTTTTCCCTTGGAGTGTGTGCATGCTTGTGTGTGTGTGTGTGTGTGTGTGTGTGTGTGTGTGTGTGTGTGTGCTGCCCATACCTAGGGTGGCTATTCCCATTTCAATTAACCGAATTCATAAAATTCTCAGGCATGTCCAGAGGGTAACTTAATCTAGATAACCCTTCACAGGATTACCTAGAGGATTATCTAGAATGATTGATCTTGTCAGGTTGATGATTAATAGTAACCATCATAGGAGCATGGAAAGTAAGCAAGTACACTGCAAAACCCAATAGTTGGGACCAAGACTAAAATCTAGGTCTTTGAAAAATACTAACTGAGACAAGATCAGGGAAAGGCTAAAACAAGAATCTACAGTGCACCATCCTTCATGGTGTCAGCCTGGACAAGAGGGGACTGGGAGCTGTAGCAATTGTCTTGTTCAGCTTGCTCTCAGTACAGTCCCCTGGCTGCTTTGGTACTGAGCTCTCTGTGTCCCTTTTAGGTCCCAGTCTTAGCCTGCCCACCCCCCTCTTTTACATGCATGACTTCCATTCCTCATGAAGAAACCTTACCCATTCAACCTCCAGCTTCAACCTTTTTTCCTGCTTACTGGGTTCTTCTAATCATAAAACCTCTCTCAGATCTCTTCAGCTGTGTCCCATCTCCTCACTCTGCATAAGCAACCATTGCTTTAGAGTGTGGCGAAAGGAAAATCTCCAAGAAACAAAACTAATGATTTGAGACTATTCTGAAACAGGGCTGTTTCCACACATTGACAATGCGTTCATGACAAACAATAGCCATTTTAGGGTTGTTATCTCAGCCTTGGTTAGAGGGCAAAGTGCTATTTGTCTTACTTGAGATCCTCTATTTCAAAATAGTAATTGTTGTAGTGAACATTTGAGGAGTTAGCTTAATGTTGAGCATCGCATGGTGGAAATGTTGGACCAAAATGGTAACTGGAGACGCCAGACACAATGACCCAACTCTTCACATATAGGCCTTTACATTTGTTTCAATTAAAAAATCCAGTTTGTTTTTCTCTAGTGCATGACTTTTCTTTCAAACGCTTGAGTTTGTAAACTTCCAATGTGTCTTGTTAGACACTTTTTGCCTGTAATTCTTTAAAACCATGTGTGACTTAATCCATATGCTTTTCATTCATTTACAATCAAATCATCAAAACACAGCCTTAAAGAGCTATTTGATTTCAAAGAACATTTTTTAATAAGCATTTAAAGCCCTTTGAGAAATAAAAACGGGATGCCACATTTTTCTAAGCGTAAACACAGCACAACCAAAACCACACTCATGGCCAGAGAAATCCAAGCTTCGGAGTTCTCATTTTTTTTTTTTCCATTCTTGGCTAAATGAGCCATCCTCTATCTCCTTTTAACTCCCAGTGAAGCGTGAAGTGTTTTGAGATGAGGAAATAGTACTTTTCAAATTATTTAAAATTCAACTTAGCTACTATTGAGCAGCTCCTGTTGAGACATGAGGTTCCAGGGTCTGAGATAGTTCAAGAAAATCCTTATTTTCCTGAGTTTAGATTTCACTCATCTCACAGATGTTTGTAGAAGGCACCAGAATGCCCAATGGCTTAAAGAGGAGGTGCCTATGTGTCTATGAGCTCTGGCCTCTACTCTTGCAGGTATTGTTTGGATGGATGAAGATGTGTTTCTCGATGTATGGAGGCCTAAGATACACACTGATGTTCTTAGCTTGTTACTAAGTCATCACAGCAACAACCACATTTCACTGTCCTGTAGGTGTGATGTGTTTTTAAACTAATGCATGATAAGAGGTTATTAAAGTTTTGCTTGAAGATGTAATATCATGTTAGAATTTTGAGAAGTCAATGGAGGAATGTCTGTCTAATGGCCTTCATGAAGACTGGCTAATTATTAAATACAGGAAACATGTTTGCCCCCTACCCCAAGTTTCAAAGAGATGTTGAGCGTAGGGTACAGAGTAGATGGTTTGGGTAGCAGAAGTAGGATATGTCTGCCAAGGGCTTCTAGGAGATTTTAAAGTTCTCTTTAAAAGCAGTAAGGGTGAAAAGATACTGAGCAGTGCATGAAGATAAGACTTCCCTATTGAAAGACATCAATATTAACTTTGCCTCATCCTCATATCCATTCAGCATCAAGTCTCCCTTCAACATATCATGGCTCTGTACATTTCTCCTCATGTCATCTTAATCTTAGGATTCCTGAGAGAAACAGAACCAACAGTGTCACTTGATTACCGAGGCTGACAATTCCCAGGGACGGCTATGATTGACTGGTTGCCAATTGCAGCCCCAGGTGAGCGGATGGTACAGTTTCAGCAGGAGGAAAGGGACCACACCCTGGGATGGACTGATACTCAGTGTGTGCCCACAGGCAAGAAGAATCCAGTGTCCTCTTTTGCTTCCATTTCCCTCATTTTTAAAAAGTGTGGTACTGGGATTAATAACAGCAGAGGCATCCAGGAGCTTTGTTGAAGTTTGAATTCTCCATTGCTAGTCAAATGTATCTAATCAGCAACAGGGCCATACATCCCTAACGCTCTTTTCCAGCAGTTCTAATAGACCAAACGTTTATGAACGCCCGCCCCCGGCTCCATTTCACTCTTTCATCTTGATTGTTTTTCAGCGGAGTTATACTCTGCATATAAACTTGCTTATACTAACAAGAATGTGCTAAATATTTATTATTGTTTTTTATAGCTGCATTTTCCTCAACACACAGAGAAATCTCAGGCACCAGTAAGAAAGAAGTTTCTTTTCTTCCTTGTAAGGAAACAGTTTGTCCACTGCCCTGAAACAGCCACTGGAGTAGAATCTCTTTCCTTAACAATCAGAAACATCCTTGAAGTTTATTTTATAGCAGGACTAGGGGTTATGGTCGCCTGCCCATCAAACTAGAGCTCACAGCTCAAGCATTGTTAATGCTAATCTGTTATACTTGTATTTTGAACATTAAAAATGCACTTTGCTAGCACAGTGGGTAAATTTTCTGAGCACGACTGATGACCTGAGTTTGATCCCTGGAACCTACTTTAAAAAAGATACTGTGGTATAATTCTCTAACCCCATGATTCTGGTGGACAAAAGGCAGAGGGAGGAGAACTACAGAAACTCACTGGCTAGCTGGCTTGGAACATGAAGCATGGCAGGGGCAACAGAGAGACTTTGCCTAAAAACCAAAGTGGAAGGAGAGAAACAACTCCTAAACATTTTCTCTCAGGCCATGCACAGCTGAGGCATGAGACTGGACACACACACACACACACAGACACACACATACACACACACACACACACACACACACAGACACGCACGCACGCAGCACACACACACACAGACACACACATACACACACAGACACACACACACACACAGACACACACACAGACACACACAGACACACACACATACACACACACACAGACACACACACAGACACACACACACAGACATGCACGCACGCAGCACACACACACACAGACACACACACATAGACACACACACACACACACACACACACACACACACACGCACGCACACGCACACTTTAAAAATGCTTGCTGATTTACACATTTTTTTTTTTCCATGATGGACTATTAAGGTTTTGTAAGTACATACTAAAGTGAAGTGTCAAGGTCATGGTAGATTTCTATCCCTTCACATGTCAGACCCAACTGTAATCGGAAGTAGCTTTCGAACCAGAAAGAACCACGTCTGAAATTCAACTTTGCAACCTGCCAGCTGGGCAAACCAGGTGAGTTGCTAACATCTGACATTTCTATGTCCCTCGTCTTATTTAGCACTAGTTGTCAACTTGACAAAACTTAGAACCACCTGAGAAAAAAGTTCTTGTTGAGTAATTGTTTTTATCAGGTTTGTTTGTGGATGTGTCTATGAGGGATTGCTTTCATTTCTTTCAGTTTACACAGAAGGGCCTAGGCCACTGTGGGTACCACATCCCTCTAGGTAGGTGTATTGGGTTGCATCAGGAAGCTAGCTAATCAGGAGCCTGAGTGAATCAGCAAGCTGGGTTCCTCCTTAGTTTCTGCTCCAGCTTCCCTCAATGATGGATTGCGACTTGTACGTAAAGTCTAATAAAGCACTTGTTAATAGTAGGGAGTGAAAATGAGCCATTTTGCTCAATCCTCAGCTTCCTGTAGATCACTGTTTCTGTGTTCTTTCAGCCTGACAATGCCTGCTGTAGCTCTTTTTTTTAATTGAAAACAATCTTATTTTACATACCAATCCCAGTTCCCTCTCCCTTCTGTCCTCCCATTCCCCCTACTAACGCCCCCATCAACTCCCCAGGGAGGGTGAGGCTTTCCAAGGGGGAATCATCAAAGTCTGTCTTATCATTTGGGGCAGGGCCTAGGCTCTCCCCCATGTGTCTAGGATGAGAGAGAGTATCCCTCCATGGGGAATGGGCTCCCAAAGTCCATTCATGCACTAGGGATGAATACTGATCCACTACCAGATGTTCCATAGACTGCCTTGACTCCCCAACTGACATCCACATTCAGGGTTCCTGGTTCCATCCTATGCTGGTTTCCTAGCTATCAATCTGGGGTTCATGAGCTCCGGTCAGTTGTTTCTGTAGGTTTCTCAAGCTTGGTCTTAACCCCTTTGCTCATCACTCCTCCCTCTCTCCAACTGGATTCCGGAGTTTAGCTCAGTGTTTAGCTGTGGGTGTCTGCTTCCACCAGGATGAAGGCTCTAGGATGGTACATAAGGTAGTCATCTGTCTCATTATAAAGGAAGGGCATTTAAGGTAGCCTCTCCACTATTGCTTAGACTCTTAGTTGGGGTCCATTCTTATGGTGTCTCTCTATCTTTTAAGAAAGTAACAGTGAGACAATGAGAGATGGTCAAACAACCTGAATAGCTTTACTCTTTGTTTGCAAGGCGAGCCTCCTGGGAACCTGCTTTCTCACAAGGAGGACAACTTCTGTCCTGAACTTCCTTGCCGGTGCCTTTAGGAATCACTGCCCCCAAGCATATACAATCTACTCATCCATTTGGCTTTATTCCTGGTGGGAGCCATATAGATACAGTACGCACATATTAAGTTCTTACATCTTTATAATTAGAAAAAGGGAAAAGGAAAAAGAATCATTTCAATTTATCTTATCTGGCCCTCTGGCTCCAGTTAGGTGTATGTATTGACGACTTAAATAGTAATAGTATGCTACCAATAATAATAGTGACCGGTCTAATTACATAGCATGTTTTGAGTCAGGAGTTAAGTTTAGTCATTGTATATATGAACAGAAAACTCGAGTTCATAAGGTTTGAAAATTATGCTGCTTCTTTGAACATGTGCTGGAAGAAGAAAACAGCCAGAAACTGGGCTAATCTGTCAGTTTCTTCTTGAAGGTCGCTAGGAAAGTGCTTACCCTGGCTGACTCAATTTCCAAGCGCTTTGTGGAACCCCACACTGGATGGGAGTTAAAGGAAAATTCATCAGACTTGAAAGGCAGCGGGGGAGGGTAGCAGAATTATCTGCCAGGATCTCTCTGCCTGAGCATGCTGGTTACAGGGTTCACATTTCAGCCTCTTTTGCCTTTTAACTTGTTTCAAGGGGGGGGGGGCGGCAGTGCCAACAATATTTTTAAAATAATTTGAAAAACTCCCATTGTTCATAATAACCTTTGCAAAAGTTGGAAATTCTCTTTGAACTTGTTTTGTCCCTGTCAATTTGGCAAAGGCAACTTTGAGTTTCCAATGGAACTTTCCATTTCCAAAGAAAAAGATTATGTCGGCAATCTCAGTGTGAGCAGAGCCCTGGCTTTCCATTTGGTGCCCATCTGCCACTTGCTGAGAACCCACCCATCCACTTTGCTTACTCTTAAGTGAGAGTGTGTGTAACAGAGAAGCCTGTGGGATTGATCACAGAACATGACTTTTAATACAACGAAAGACATTGCTCGGAAAACGAAGACTTATGAGGATTATGCAAACTTCAAGGCAACTTTCAAACCTTAATTTTGTGAAGAAATTTCTCACAAAAATTTAGGTATCTGTGATATATAAAGATAGTAGGTTGTGAAGGCCTTGTGTGTGTTGGGGGGAGGAGAGGGGTCACCTGATACAATTTAGCTTTCTTAATATTAGAAATTTAGGAAAGTTTATTGCTACTAAGACTCTATTAGCCCCCAGTCTGTTGGACATTCTACAGGTTGTATCTAGGATTTTTTCAGGGATTTCTGAGATTTTTGATTTACCAGAGTCTCTTTAGTAGAATATGTTCTCTTTACTACCCAATGTGCTTCATGGGATTGTGTTTGTAAGTTTACCATGTAAGTACAGAAATACAGAAACAGTCTATAGCACTTAGCCAATGTGTAACACAACAACCATCTATCATTATTGCATCGTATATCCAGGCTTTATGATATTTTACTATATAAGACCTTTATCCTAAAAACAGAACCCTTGGCTAAGGACACTAGGAACCATTTAGGTTGGTAAAGTTCATTCATGTAGCTACTAAGAGGGCAACTGTAGTTTAAAGACTTTTTTTTTTTTACTTTTCTTAATGTGTAAATGAGTGTGTCTGTGTGTAGGTAAGTTCACATATGAGCATGGGCATCTATGTGGAGTCCAGAAGAGGACATCAAATCATCTGGTGGTGGAGTTACAGGTGGTGGTAAATCTCTGAATGAGTGCTGGGAATGGAATGCCAGTCCCCCTCTTAGATACTGAACTGTTTCTCCAGGCCCTTAACTTGTAGTTTAACTTAGTTTGCTCATTCTGGAGACTGGATTCCACAAATTCATGGTGTGCTAAGCCTTGCCTTGGTATGTTTCACACAAAATATGTAACATTCTCAGATGCTTTATGACTGACATAGAAGAAAACTATTCATGTAGTTCAGAACATGTAAGTTTGTTAATGGAGATATGCAAGCAATTATGTACAATTACACACATTTTTCAATGCTCAGACTTCAAAAGTACAGCTACTCTAATGTGAAAATGCATGATGAATTTGGACATTATGGGAAGTGATTTAGACAAAAGTGAATCATGTGGCCACAGTTTGCAGAACTATGTTAGTCCAAATAAACTGACTGGTGCATGGACACACTTTATTTGCCAAATGTGTGTTATCAGGATGCTGACTGTACATGCTGCCCGTGACCCAAAGGAGAAGAGATAGGAAGCTGCACATAACATCTTGTCCAATGACACACACCAAAATAAATACGCTACAAGATTTTAATGGTGGATACAGCCTCCTGGAAGAAATTAAAAGCAACAGATTTTGGCTATGGAAACAAGACTACCTAAATTGCTGAAGCTTTATCCAGGGTTTCAGAAGTGTGATTGCTATTAAAGATGATGAGAATCACATGGCCCTCACCCTGACAAGAGCGTGTAAGAATTTTCTCTCTAGGGTCAGATGAGTTATGGACATTTGAACAGAGGAAATATAGAGTTGATTTTCCAGATTACCATTACATGGGGGCATGATGCCTGAATAGGAGAAAATCCCATTAGCATATAGGACGGTGTGCAATATTAACAACCAGGTAGGTTTTCTTGGTGTCCTTGGTGCTGTGGTGTTCCATGAATAAACGATGTGAAGTAACTATCAACTCTTTCCTTGCTGTCACCAAATTTGAGCTCCACTTCCAACTTGGACTCTGTGTTAAGTTTGCAGTTTAACTTCAATCTGATTTTGGCGATTATTCAAATCGAGCTTGATGACTTACAATTACAATGAAGAGGACTTGAATGGTGATAGACTTATGGAACCACGAACTCCTTCTTTATTACAATGATTATGGCATCCATTAAACATCCCGGTATAGGACAACAGCCTTGAAGGAAGGCATGAGCCCCCATCCACGAGGAAGACCACCTGTCCAGCCTTGAATATAGCAGAGCCTTTGGTACGACCTTGGGGCATTTTATTTTATACTCCTGCTTCAAAGGCATTCAGATCTAAAAAAAAAAAAAAAAAAAAAAAGATAAGTCTCCTATTAAACCATTTCTAAAATTTTAATTTTTTTTTTGTCTGTCTGTTCATTTTGGGGGCATGTCTCACATATCACAGGGCAGACTTGATCTTGTGTAGCTGAGGATAACCCTGAACTCAATCCCCCTCCCCCTCCCACGTTCTGCAATTACTTGCATGCACTGCAGCATCTGGTTTACGTGGTGCTGGGGATTTGAGCCGAGGGTTTCCTGCTAGCTGGGCTAACACTGTGCCAGCTGAACTCCATCCCTGGTCTTGCCTCCTTAATGAAGGAATGATTGGTCACCTTCTAAGAGACAACAGGTTTTCTCAAGACCTCAGTTCCAGTGAGTGGGAGAAATAGGCTTCCAGGGACTGGGTAGCTCACGACATACCCTTCCATGTCTGCACAAAGAAAGAGTGTTGAGGGAAGGCTGGAAAAGTTCAGTGATGAAACCAAAGTGGCAAGGCTTGCATCGTACTTAGAAAACTCGGAGGGCAGGCCCAGTGGTTAATGCTCGGTCCCTGTTCTACTGTGTTTCCCAGCCTTGTTTGACACAGAGCATCCCTTCTTCCTTCTGGGATCGTCCTCCTTTCTTCCCTGGTGCTCTCCTGCCTGCCTGGCTTCCTCCTTACTCACACATGTGCACGTCAACTTCTTTGCTATATCTTAGTCTTTTCAAATATCTGCACTCTATCCCCGCCCAGTGACATCTTGGATTGTCTTACTTTTTGTATTTTTTCCAACATTATAATCATTTAAAATTATATGATTATTTGTTTACCTACTTTGTACCTTTGCTAAACTTTACACTTCTCAAGGCTTTGGACTAGGTTCATTTTGTGCACTGTTGTATCCTTTATTATAGAAATGGTGTCTGGGATTTAGTAAGGGCTCAAAGTTATTTACTTAAGTGGTAAATATTTATCATCTAAAATGACAATGCTTTGCATTAATTTAATACAGAGTAGTCACACTGTTGATTTTCATAGCTCCGTAGTCAGAATTTGTAAGCAAAATTCTGATTTTATAACATTGTACATTGCATCTTCATACTTCAATTTCATCCTATGCATAAGTAAGTTTACCTTTAAAATAATGGATACACTCACACACTCCACAGACATGGGTCAGTCCACAATGATGTGTTTATACATTTTATGAAAACAGGAGCACATTTGCATACTGGGGTCCAGAGCTCATGCACAAATCAAAACCAGACAGCCTACAAGAGCTCCTCAAAAGAAAACAGAACCTGTCATTTAGAATAACCATCTTCCCCACAGAGCAATGGACAGCTTCCACAGTAGCACAAAGATACATTTTGTTGTTATGATAGATAGCTAGGCATCCCTGGCTCATGTTAGTGTTTTTATCAGGTAATTAACCAAGTCAAGAGCATATATTAGATTAGTGCTAATGTCAATCACTGGCACATGTGGCAGTTTGAATGTTATTGCTCCCCCTATAATCTCATAGGGAGTGGCACTATCAGGAGATGTGGCTTTACTGGAGTGGGTCTGGGTTGCTGGAGGAAGTGTCACTATGGGGGTGGGATTTGAGCTCTCCTATGCTCAAGGTACCATGCAGTGTCTCGGTTGACTTCCTGTTGCCTGCAAGATGTAGGACTCTCAGCTCCAGCTCCAGCACCACATCTGTCTGCATGCTGTCATGCTCCCTGTCATGATGGTGATGAACAGCACCTCTGTTTATTTGTTTTGTGACAGGGTTTCTTTGTGTAAAACTCCTGGCTGTCCTGAAACTGACCTTGTAGACCAGGCTGCCCTAGAACTCACTGAGCTCCACCTGCCTCTGCCTCCCAAGTGCTGGGGTTAAAGGCGTGCCCCTCTACTGCCTGGCTGGATTGACCCTCTGAAACTGTCTGAAACTATAAGTGAGCTCCTACAATTAAATATTTTCCCTACAAGGACAGCCATGCTCAAGGTGTCTCCTAACAGCAGTAGAAACCCTAACTAAGACAGAAGACCATAGTTTACTCATCCCACTTCTGGCACACATCAATAAAGCAACTGACTACAACACGGAAAAGGAACTGGACTGTAAGAGAGAAAGCCATGTCTTCCCTTTGCTAAAGGGACTCTCAGGGGTGGGCTGCAGTATTTCCCAAGGAGGATGTGTTTGCATAGCCTCTCCAAAGTAGAGGGCTAAAATGGTTTTTTGTACTCACCATGTCCCTTGTAGGAATATAGCGGCTACCACAGATGTTCCCAGATGTTACATTTCCATTTTTTATTTGACCAAATGCTGAAAATTCTCTAAGTATGCATTACTGTTGTAAATAGAAAAAAATGCTGATATTTGAAAATAAAAACTGTTAGAAAATAGAAATAACATTCCCATGTGGGAATCATACCATTCAAATACCCTCCTCCATTTTTGGTATAACACAGGCACCCAACCAAATCAAGTTTTCATAATTAGGTAAATCTCCAAGCTCAGAGGTATCTACCAGCTTGTTCTCTAGAGGTTCAAATGCAAAACAGGCAAAGTGGCATCTGCACTTAGACAATCCTGTTTACATAAATGCAAAGGAGTGTGTCCACTGTCCACAGCACAGAGCATTTAGTATGTAAATGAATTCTCAGAGAGGGAGCAGGCACTTTGTGAAGGATGATGAATGGCCTTCTCCAAGATGAGTAAGTGTGGTAAGCATATAACTTCTGGTCATGTATAGTTTGTCTGCCAGATGATGTCTCCCCACATGCCATCCCTCATCTTCACCCCATCCCTGACACAGCTTCATTCCGGTCCCCCACTTAGTTACAGCTTCGCTATCCCAGGGGGTGGGGAGCTACAAATTTGGAGAGCCTCAAGGTTGCACAGAGCTTGAGAATGGGAAACTGATGTCTGTTTCGCACATTACTGCTAACGGAAACAGCTGAAGCTCTGACAGTTTGTTTTGGGGAGTGTTTAAAAGCCCCCTGTATGACACAGCTGTTCCCTTGCACAGCTGTGGCAAAACAGCTTTGTCAAAACTGTCATGGCTGCACATATTTTTTTCCTAAACTATCTTGTGCACAGCACACTTTCTTATATATTTCTTGCCTCCACAGGCACATAGCTATGCATAGTGTACAGCATAGGCCTGGTAAACGCATTTGAGGTGGACGGATTAAAGTGGGTGTCCTTATGATTCATGTCCTCATGTTCAACTTAAATCCTATTTCCACTTTGGGAGACTCTGTCCATCTAGGATTCCCAAGGCCATAGTCTGAGCTTCTTGACTCTATATGCTTTCAGATTTAAGATGAGAAGCCTTAGCTTTTCCTTCAGAGTGAACCCCACCACCAAGTTTCAGAGGGCAGGAAGCAACTGTAAGGGCCAGAGAAAGGTGACCAGGCTTTTATTGGGTCACAACTGTAAGTTCAGCAGTCAGCTACCTCCTCCTCCTGTCGTTTGCAACATGAAGAGAGAGTCTTCAATTCCTCTCATATTTTATATCATAAGATGGCAACAAGTGTACGGTATTTTCATTTAATCTTTTTGGGGCCAACTAATGCCAAGTTGAAGTGAATGAGAGAAGTCCTGTGGACCACACCGTCCTGTAACAGATGTTTAAAAGATCTGATTTGGCTATGACTTACATACTTATCACAGTTTTTTTTTAAGTTTATGTTCAAAACCATTTTAAAATTATTAAAATGCACATAATAATAATTGAACATGTACAAAATCAGTGACCTTGGGCAAGTCACATGACCTTTCAAAGGGTCTGCTATGGATTTCCTGCTAAATTCATCTGTTACCAGTTCAGTAGCATCGAAAGGGCCTTGGCAGGTGATTGCTTCATGATGACCTTTCACTAATGAAATGAGTGAAACAGGCTTCTTACAAAATTTGTTCACCTTGCTTTCTATCTTCTGACACAGTGTCCTCCCCTCCAGAAAAATGTGGCATTCAGGTATCATGCTGCAGGTACCAAGTTCTCACTTCTAGTTTAAATGACCAAATGTGAATTTTTTAGAACCACTAATTATTAAGGACATACAAATGGGTAATGTGGAAAAATCTAGCTTCCTAAGATGCAAACGGAGTGACATACATTCTCTGTCGGTATGTCAGGGTGAGGGGAGATGATTGTCCGTGCATGCATATGGACCCTCCGAATGTCATATGGGTGCAATAGATTTAGTTTCTCCCCGTATACAAATTGTTTCATGTTTTAGAAACTACTATTAGATGAGACTTCCAAATGTTTTCCTGGGAGTCCAGGGTTAGAAAATATCTTTAGTACAGGCCATCAGAATTTCATAATCGTGTCCTTATGAAGTCCTTGAAAGTTAAAAGGAGTCATTATCAACCATCTAATGTTCAATCTTAAAACACAAAAACAAAAACTTCCGTGTGTGCCCATGTGCAATGTGTGAGAGCATGCATATGCATGTTATGGTGGGTGTGGGGAGTTCAGAGGATGGCTTGATGTATCTGTCCCCACCTTTCCACCTTACAAAGATACCTCAAGGTATCTTTGCTGTTTTTCAGTGCTCACTCTGGGCTAGCTGCTGCAGGGGCCTCTGGCGATGCTCCTCTTTCCATCTCTCACCTCGCTATAGGGGATGAGGTTATAGATAAGGCTGCCTTTGCCAGCTCTGTGTGGGTTCTGGGTGTACCAACACTGGTCCTCATGCTTCTTCAGCAGGCTACCCACCCACTGACTCACCTCCCAAGCCCTAATGTTAAGTCTTGTAATGGATAATGAAGAATTTCTTTGGATGACTCAGGAAATATTCGCTGGTTCATTCCCAAGGTAAAAGTTACTTGTATTCTTCTTGGTTAAAAAAAAATGCCAGTGCGTCCCTAGGTTATTAGCAATGTGGAATTGATATCATTTTAAAACAATCTCTTAAATAGTTGGTCTTAACCCAGGCACTTGTAAATTAGATGGATGCAAGTGTGCTATATTATATAATACTGTGAGCAATGAATACACTTCTTTTACAGAATTTATAGTAATCCATTCATAAATTTGAAAATGCTTCAGAACCAAAAAATAGACCTTCCTCATATAATATGTATAGCATGAAGCAAGCATTATAATTCTCTGAAGGGTTTCTTTCTATTTATTTATAAGTTAGAAAATGATATTGAAGGAAGATGTCTTAGTTTGGATTTCTGTTGCTGTGAAGAGACACCATGGCCAAGAAAATTCTTATAAAGGAAAACATTTAATCCAGGCTGGCTTATAGTTCTGAGGTTTAGTCCATTTTCATCATGGTGGGAAGCATGGCTACCTGCAGGCAGACATGATGCTGGAGAGGTAGCTGAGAATTCTATATCTGGATGGGCAGACAACAAGGAAGAGAGACCCTGGGTATGGCTTGAGCATCTGAAACCTCAAAGTCCATCCCTAGTGACACATTTCCTCCAACACGGCCACACCTATTCCGTCAAGACCACACCTCCAAATAATGCCACTCCTTGGTGACCAAACATTCAAATCTGAGTCTATAAGAGCCATTCTTCTTCAAGTCACTACAGAAGGGTAATACATAAGTTAGTAGTTTCTGCATTTTTCAATAATAACACTTTAAGAATTCTTCCTTGTATGCTTTTATGTCTGGGTCATTCTTCTGAGAGTCACCTAATAGTCAGTGACTCCTACCAGTCCAGCTGTTAACTGGATTTCTGAAAGTCATAGAAAATAATCTGTTCAGTTTGTACTGACAAGACAGGTTGAGTAGTTGGGACTTCTACTTGTCTTACTACATGTCCAGAACATGTAGTACTCTTGTCCTTTATGTTTTTAATTATTGTTTCTTTGGGTCCAGAATAGAATTCCCTGTATGTTTGATTTGTAGTTGGGTATGCATGTGTGTGTATATGTGTCCGCTGGGAGGGTAATCTGGTTATATATGTATATATATATATATATATGTACATATATATATATGTATACGAAGATACGTACATACATACATACATATATATATGGAATAAAATTAATGCATTCTCTTGTCTTCAAGGAAAATACATCCTTGAAATATATGTATTTTTTCTTCTTGAGGGAAGGAATTGTTAAAGTTCCTGTTGGATATGGTCTTGTGTCTCTGCAAATTGGTCTATTGGGAAGTATTAGGATCAAAACAACCATGGGCTGGGCTTACCTTGTATGTACTTAACAACTTTCACATGAGAAGAGAACTTCACATTAGACTAGCTATGATTAAAGGCATGAGCGGAGCAGAGGGGATTTAAGTTAATGACCTCCAGAGTGTGGCACAAGGAGCCTTATTTGTCGTTTTGAGACTTGCCCTTTTCTGTTAAATTCTTTTTGGTTTAACATGCATTTTCCTTTCTTTTTGAATTCTGCAAACTGAGACATCCCCAGTAAATTCTGCTCAGTGGAAAAGAGATGTGTCTGTGCATGGTGGTGTAATGGAAAGAGGCCAGGGCTTGAAGCTTGTTTTCAGATTAACCTACAAGATTTTCCATTATTTAGAATGAGTAAAGTAATATTCAGAAATAGTGCATGTCCAGAATAGAAAAAGGGAAAGTTTGTTTAATAGTCAGCTAAGAATTACCTAAAATGACATGTGAACACGCGCCTGCTCTGGTAGAAGTGTAGAACGCAGGTCTTGCAGTGGCTTCGCATCTGCAAGCACCCTAGGGCACTCTGTGCATGAAGGAACATGAAAATGACAGTATCCCTACTAGCTCCCACCTGAGGTCACAGCAGCAGGACCTCAATGATTTGCCTTGTTATCTTCCTTGGTCCACACAATAGCACATTCCTGAACTGACCTATTAAAGTTCACCTTTTGTCTTCTGGGGGAAGATAAGCAGCTTTGATGGCTTGTCTGGAGTAAGGAAACTGAGAAAAAAAGGAGCTCAGGTATTTGTACAGAATGTACAGCAAGGATGCTGTACCCTATGAGCGATTTCCGTCATAAGAGAGAACTCAGCTTTGACAGGGATAGAAAACAAAGGGGGCTGAAGGGCTTGTGTTGCCTAAACAGTGCAGGGTGGAGGCGGCTGAGGTGAAGTTTGGTGGGGGCTTCTGCTCTGACTCCAGGTCATCCCCACACTTCAGCTTATTCACACTTGGCTTTGTTCTCACACTCCCTGTCTTTGTAATCACACCTAGGCTTCAGTTTCTAGATGTTGCATTTTCCCTGGTTTTCCAGGCCACAAACACGGCTCACGTTGGATATGACATGAAGTGTGGCTCTGAGAGTAGTGACAAGCACTGATGTCTGTCTCCCAGGATTCCTAGCAAAAGTTATCTGGATTATTCCCACGTTGGACCCAACATAGAACCCACATCTACCGACAAAACACGGTGTCATGGTAATGGAACACTTTGACTGGTTTAGTATAGGGACCTGGGAGCCAACCCTGTAGAATCAGATTTGAGGGACAATTTGGGTCGCTAAAAGAAACAGGGTGTTATTTATCATTTTTAAATCACCTTAAGTTTTATTTTCTTGTTGGCATGTGATTTTACATGATTGTATGGTATGTTGTTTTTAATACTTGCACATATTATGTAATGGTCAAATAGGAACAATTAAAATAGCCATCATGCCCAGTATACATTTGTGGCAAGAACATTCAAAAGCCTTTCTTCTTGCTGTTGGAGATAGACGGTGCATTATTATACCCATTATACCTCTGATGTGTCTGTATACCAAATCACAGCTCATTTCTCCCAGTTGTTATTTAGGATGTGTGGTCCTACCTCTCTCTAGCCCCTGGTAAGCTCTACTCTATTTCTGTGAGGTCAAGGCTTGCAGATTGCAGACATGAATGAGATCGCATAGCATCTAGGCCTGCTGTGGTCAGGCCTGGGAAATGCTTGCACAGGAATCAACCAATATTGTTTCAAAGAAGCAGATAAAGAATGACAGCTGCAGTTGGAATCCCAAAGTGATTAGATGTTTGGGACGGGAACTTCCTTTGTTTTTGTTTTGTTTTATGTTTCTTGAGGCAGGGCCTCACTATAAACCCAGGGTGGACTTGAACCGCCCTCCCCCCTTCTGCCTGTTGCCTCCCAGGTGTGGAGATTGCAAGTTTGCACTACCACACCCAGCGAAAACTTTTCCTTTTGCTATCTGACAGATGACTGGAACACTCAACCCCCTTGATATTTTCCAAGGTCCCTTCTGCTTCCCTTTTACACCCTTCTATGACACTTGACTTGTATCTTCACTCTACTGAAACAACCCTCGTCTGTCTGAATCCATGGGAAGCCTTTGGATCCTGGCTCTTTTGCCTCTGTACTATTTGGTAATATGAATACTACTTCCCTGTTGACAGTAATTTGCGGTTATGAGCTACACTGATAACTTCTGGTAAAGCCACTCATAACTATTTAAGTGCTTAACATATTCTTCAATGAATTCACATTTAAAAATTGTGTTTTTTATACTCAGATAAATTGAAAGTATAGGGTAACTCCATATCAAGCACTATTCATATTGCTTTATAATATTTAAGTCATTTTTTTCATCTCTGTAATGAAATAACTAAGGCAAGACACTGAGGAATAAAGGTGGCTTATTTAGTTCAAAGTTTTGGAGGCTTAAGGGAGTGGTTTTGACATTGGTTTAGTTGTGACAGGGTGTTTTCGGCTATGTCACATCAAGGTGATGATAGTGATGCGATCATGTGTGGGAGCACGTAATCCCATCTTAATGCAGGAGGGCCGGGGAGGGTGGGGCTGGCTGATGCCACTATAACAACCTCACTCAGGAACTAGCAGGGTCTGTCCAGAAATTACCTTTATATTACCACTTTTGCATATATGTTTTTTATTTTCTGAAAGCTTTATTTTATTTTATGTCTATGGGTAGTTTCCCCTTCATAAGTGTCTGTGCACCACGGAGGCCAGAAGAGGGTGTTGGGTTCCTTGATGCTGGAGTTACGGATGGTTGTGAGTGGCATGTGGATGCTGGGAATTGAACCTGGTTCCTCTGGGAAAACCACCAGTGCTCTTAAACTGCTGAGCCACTCTTCAGCCCCTATTTTCTGAAATTAAAACATAATTACCCCATTCCTTCCCCTCCTCTTTCTTGCTTCTGGCCTGTCCCCTTTGCTCTTTCTCAGACTCATGGATTCTTCCCTTAACTGTGATGGCATACTCTCTGTTGAGTTAGGACCTTACACTAGCCCCACCTTTTAAAAGTTTCAAATCTCAATACTAAAACAATGGGGTTATTTTTATTTACTTTGCCTCTTTTGAGAAAATTAAGTGGGTATAGCTTTGGCATTTTTATTTCCAGGCTCACTATTACATTTGGTCTACCTATCTATTTTTATGACAGTACCAGGCTGTCTTCATTACTATAACTCTAAAGTTTGAGGTCAGGCATTCCAATACTTCCATCATCGTTCTTACTACTTGGAATTGTCTTGGCTATCTTTCCATGTTATCTTGGAATTGTCTTGGCTATCCATGTTATCTTATGGTTCCAAATAAATTCTTGTGTTTGTGATATGTTCCACTCATTTATGTTGTTTAATGATGCAAAGATGTGTTGCATTGTTATATGTTGCATTTATTTAACTCTGTAAAGCTGTGTTTCTTTGCCTGTCTCAGGCACCTGATTGGTCTAGTAAAGAGCTGTATGGTCAATAGCCGGGCTGGTGGGCAGAGAACTGAGTAGTGAGCCCTCAAAGAGTAAAATAAAACAACTAATTTTTAAAAATTGTTCTTCTAAACCCTTACTATATGGCATAGAATTTTGATTGGTTTTGTGATGGTTTGAAAGAAAATGACCCCCCCATAATGACTGGCACTATTAGGAGGTATAATTTTATTGGAATAGGTATCATTTTTTTGGAGTAGGAAGTGTGTCACTGTAGGGGGGGGGCTTGAGTTCTTTGATTAGGCTATGCTCAATATGACACAGACTCCTTATGCTGTCTGTGGATCAAGATGTAGAATCTCAGCTCCTTCTCCAACACCATGTCTGCCTGCAAAGCCATCATGCTTCCTGCCATGATAATAATAGACTAAACCTCAGAAACTGTAAGACAGCCCCAACTAAATGTTTTCTTTAGAAGAGTTTCTATGGTCTTGGTTTTTTCACAGTGATAGAAACATTAACTAAGACAGCATTGAATCACTTCTGCATATTAGTTTTGGTAGTATAGACATTTTCTTAATGTTGTCTCCCTATCCAGAAACATGGGTCTCCTGTGATCTCCCTTTTCAATATCTTAAAATTTTCATTATTAAAGTTTTTTACTGTCTTAGTTATGTTTATCCCTAAATATTTAATTGAGGGGCTATTTTGAAGGAAATATTTTTCCTATTTTTTTTTCTCAGAAAGTAGAGTGTTATTGTAAATGAAAGCTAGGTTTTCCCTCTTTTACACTGAATTTGTATTCTGAAGCTTTACTGTGTTCATTAGGTTCAGGAATTTTCTAGTATCTCAATAGTGTTTTTTTAGGTATATGGTCTCGGTGCAAATATGAAATTTCTCCTTTAATTATTCTAATATATTTAATAAGTATAGATGGTTGGTTACCTCATCTTTCCCGCAGCTTTATGCCTGTTCAAACCTCCTTTCTCATTAAATTACACGTTTCCCCCATCTTTCCACCCCACTTGCTTCTAGTTCACACTACAAATACATGTAAGGGTATACAGCATGGCATATGTACAGGTAGCTCTAAGCAACTGTGGCACTAATTAATGTTATGCTGTTTTGAAGTTTCCTCTAATAAATAACTTTGCCCATTAACTTTAGTTGTTTCAACACAAATTTCAGGACACAGATGGAATGCAGTCATATTTTTGTGAAAATGTTACATGAATGACCTTTTATACAGTTACCCATAGAGTCCTTTTTTCTCTCCAAAGTCCATTAACACGGCTTCCACAGTCCATATTTCTATTGGCTTTCTGGTCTTCTGAGTGTCCATCAGGATGAGTCCTTACACCCTGCTTGCAACATTCTAGGACTAGCTCACAGCCTCACACTTCTCCACATTCTTCACCCAAACCTGTTCTAAATGCCTACAACCCCCTGACTAAGGTAGTTATAGCAACATCCTCACTCCTGGTACCAGTTTTCTCTATTAGTTACTTTTCTCCTCCCTGTGACAAAATACCTCCTTAAGAGAAGTTTAAGTGAAAGAGGTTTATTTTGGCACATGGTTTGGGCCTATCATCTGTTAAAATAACTGTGATGGTGTCAGGAGTGTGAGGAAGCTTGTTACCTTTAGGGTAGATCAGACAGACCGAGAAGGGGACCTGTAGTTAGTGTTTATGTTTTCACTTTTTACTCACTCCAGGTATCAGCCAAATGCTCCCCACATTCAGGGTACCACTTGCTCTTTTTAGTTAATTGTCTTTGGAAACATCCTCATAGACAGAACCAAAGGCGAACTTCAAGAAGGTTCTAGGTGTTTTGTTATTCAGTTAAATTGGTAGTAAAGATTAACCATGCCACTGCACCTCTAACTGTTCTGTTGAGCAAGAACACAACCATGAGCTTTTTTGTCTGATCAAGTTATGATTGTTGGAGGTACTTTCTGAGTAATATTCTTCAAGAAATAATTTTCAGAAATTATTTTTTAAGCTCCGTGTCCTTGAAGTATTTTATTGGCTTAAACTGACCATTAGAGAGTTTTCAGCAGTGTGTTTCTAAGCTCCTGCAGACTAAAGTGTATTTCGTTGGCTTTACAAATTGGCTGAGTTAGTTCACAATATTTCCCCTCCAGTTTGGCAGTGTTTACTTGAAAAGTCTAATGACACATTGAGGGCTTTTAATTTTCTTTGGGTATGTCATTTTCTAATCTTTTTGCCTTTTAAAGCCTCAAACCCTGATAGAGCATTCCAAATTTGTCCCTTACAATAGTGATTTGATTTTTTAAATTAATATAAGTGATGCATTGTTGCCTTTTATGAGGTTATAATTACATTATTGAACTTTAATTGTTTCCCATTTTTTTCTTATTTTATTTTCTTATTTTACATATCGATCCCAGTTCCTGTCCCTCCTTCCCATGCCCCTGGACACCACCCCCCATCCCGTTTCCCTCCTCCACTCCACAGGGAGGGTGATGATGCCTTCCTGGAAGAATCAACAAAATCTGTCAAGTTATTTGGAGACTAGGCCCTCCCTCCTGCCTCTAGGCTAAAGGAGTATCCCTCCATGGGAATGTGCTCCCAATGTCCTTTCATGCACCAGGGATAGATCCTGGTTCCACTGTCTGAGGTCCCTTAGACTTTCCAGGCCTTCTAACTGAGACCCACGTTCAGGGGGTCTGAGTCAGTCCAATGCTGGTTTCCCAGCTATCAGTCTGGGGGTCCATGAGCTCCCCCTTGTTCAGGTCAGCTGTCTCTGTGGATTTCTGTAGCCTGGGAACTTTAATTTTTTTAGTCCTTTATTTCACATGTACTTTCTTATTCTATTGTCCTTTAATCTGAACTCCTTCCTTCTTCTCGTTGTTTGGTAAAAATGATACTGTGCTGGTTAGCTTACCATCACCTTTATACAAGCTAAAGTCATCTGGGAGGAGGGGACCCTAATTAAGAAAATACCTCCATAAAACCATGCTGTAGGTAAGCCTGTTGTGGTGTTTTTAAAATTTGTAATTGAAGTGAGAGGGCCCAGCCCATTGTGGTTGTTGACATCCCTGGGTTTGGTGGTCCTGGCTGCTGTGAGAAAACAGACTGAACAAGCCACGAAGAATACGCCAGTAAGCAGCATTCCTGCATGGCTTCTGCATCAGCTCCTGCCTCCAGGCTCCTGCCCTGTTTGAGTTCCTGTCCTGACTTCTTCAATGATGGATCAATGGCGATGTGGAAGTGCAAGTCAAAGAAAGCCTTTTCTCCCCAAGTTGCCTTGGTCACGGTGTTTCATCGCAGCAATAGTAATTCTAACTAAGACAAGCATCTACTTACACTCTGTGAAGGATTTACAACTATTTAAAATATTTGATGTATGGTTTTTCTGAGTGATTATTGAAAAGCTCATTTCCCACAAATTATAGGGTTTTCCTTTTAGGTCTTTCTGTCTAGCGAAAAGGCAAACATTCATAAAGCAATTTGTGTGGGTTTCCTTTGGTCCTATTCTAGAAGAATCCCTTCTTATGCACAGAGGCAAATTAATGTGCTTAGCTAATTCCATTTACCAAAACTTTTAGGCTTTGATCTATCGACTCTGATTGGTTTTGCTGAAAACATGTTAGCATCTGCTAGGCCGAGGTACTCTGAAGGTCAATAGGACATAGTAGCAGGGGTGGAGGGATACACTCCCCAGCATGCACCACAATTAAGATTTTTCTTGACCTCTAGCTCTGAGGATTACGCTGGGTTTCTTTCTTCGTTCAGTTATGGAAAAATGATGAGTTGGTGGAGGTAGCAAGAACCCATGCTTCAGTGGCCTTTACAAAGCAGTGTCCAGGAGCCAACTTTCTGATTTTCTGGTTTGTACATGGGGTGAGAGAAGCGTGCTGATGTTTGTGTAGGCAGGTAGAGGGAAGTTTGGGTGGTTTGTTAGAGGGAAGTTTGGGTGGTTTGTTAGAGGGAAGTTTGGGTGGTTTGTTAGAGGGAAGTTTGGGTGGTTTGTTAGAGGGAAGTTTGGGTGGTTTGTTAGAGGGAAGTTTGGGTGGTTTGTTAGAGGGAAGTTTGGGTGGTTTGTTAGAGGGAAGTTTGGGTGGTTTGTTAGAGGGAAGTTTGGGTGGTTTGTTAGAGGGAAGTTTGGGTGGTTTGTTAGAGGGAAGTTTGGGTGGTTTGTTAGAGGGAAGTTTGGGTGGTTTGTTAGAGGGAAGTTTGGGTGGTTTGTTAGAGGGAAGTTTGGGTGGTTTGTTAGAGGGAAGTTTGGGTGGTTTGTTAGAGGGAAGTTTGGGTGGTTTGTTAGAGGGAAGTTTGGGTGGTTTGTTTTGAATGTTTGATATAGTTTTAAGTAGACATCCTCTTGTGGTTTGAATAATTTTGGCCCCCATATGCTCATTGTTTGTAATAAGTTGGTGGAAATTTTTGGAAAGGATTAGGAGGTGTGGCCTTGTTGGAGGAGACTGGTTTAAGTTTCAAAAGCCTGTGTTATCCACAGCCCTTCTCTCTCCTTCTGTCTCTGTTTCTCTCTTTTTCCTCCCTCCCTGTTTACCTCACCCCCTCTTTGCTTCATGCTTGAGGATTAAGATGTAAGCTCTCAGCTACTACCCCAGTACCATGCCTTCCTGCCTGTTGCCGTGGTACCCTCTATGATGGTCATAGCCTTACCCTCCAAAAGTTTAAGCTTCAAATACAGTCTTCTGTAAACTTCCTTGGTCATGGTGCCGTACCACAGTGACAGTGGTTGAATGGTTTTGGCCCCCCATTGGCTCATAGTTTTGAGTAAGTTGGTGGAACTCACTGGGAAGGATCACGAGGTGTGGTCTTGTTGGAGGAGATGCATCACTGTGGGCAGGCTTGAGGGTTTCAAAAGCCTGTGTAATCTACAGTCTCTCTCTCTCTCGCTCTCTGTGTCTCTCTGTCATATTTTCTCTCCTTCTCCCTTTCTTCTTTATGCTGTGGATCAAGATAAAAGCTCTCAGCTACCTGCCCTAGCACTATGCCTCCCTGCCTATTGCCCTGCTCCCCACCCCGCTGTGATGGTCATAGCCTCATCCTCCAACATTCTGAGAACCAAATAAAAATTCCTGCTATAAATTGCCTTGGTCATTGTGTCTTATCATAGTCACAAAATAAAAGTAGCTATATTTGGCCCAAGAGATTTTGTCTTTGTGACTTCATGGAGGTTATAAGGGGTCTCCTTCCTGGGAAATGTAGCTATCCATTTTGGTTTCCTTGTTGCTGTGAGGAATACATCTTTTGTTCTCTTTGACAGTACTCTGATCTTTACTTCTACGCACCAGAAAACTACCCCGGGACAGGTGCTTAACAGTATTGGACGTCTGCACCCAAATGTCCCCCAAGTACCTCAAAGCTATCTTTTTAAAGAATTATTTTATTAGTAAGAGTTTTTGCTGGCATGTGGTCTGTCTGTGCAGCACTTGTAGTCTAGGCCCCCAGAGGCCAGGAAGGGGGTTACAGACAGTTTCCAGCTGCCACGTGGTTGCTGGGAATTGAACCCAGGTCCTCTGGAAAAACAGCTAGTGCTCTTAACCACTGAGCTGCCCTGGTACTTGAACTGTAGACCAGACTGGCCTCAAACTCACAAAGATGCACCTGCTTCTGCCTCCCAAGGGCTGGGATTAAAGGTATGGGCCACCTCCTGGCTTTCTTGGGACTGGTGAACTCATTTAAACCTAGCCTTCACTGAGCCATTACTCCAACCCCTCAAATCCATCTTTCAGTTTCATGTCCTTATTCTATCTTGTTATTCTTTTTACCTTCTATCTTTGGTGGTGTAACATTCACCCCGGCTAGAAACAAGGATGGAGATACTATTTCAAATTGATTAACGATTCAGATCTATTGAATAATGTCAGACAGATTTTTAGCACTTATTATATATACAGTATTCACAGGAACTTTTCATATCTGTATAATTTTACTGTAGAGAAGAGCCTTTCTTAGGGTGTGGGCTAGGGAGAGGAAATCAAGAGAAGCAAGCTGTAGGTAGGATGGAAAGAAGCATTCATTCTAACGATTATGAAGGGACTGGCTGTTCTTGCTTTACTCCAGCTCTGCTTTTCATTACACCCATTTTATAGATGAAGAAACCAAGGAACTTCCAAGCTTATATAAATGTCATATGACAGTTGAAATCAGGAGTTTCTTCATCTGACTTCAGGGTCTAGCACCCATTGCCAGTCTCCTGATATTCACTCTTACGAGCCCCCTTTCCATTTCTGCCCTACAAACCATCACTCTTTCTTTCGCTACTGTCATTACAAAAACAAAAACAAATGGATCCTGCACTAGCATAGCTTCTGTGAGAGCTGAGATCTCAGGCACTGCTGGAGCGGTTCCTGTGGAACTTGAATGATTAAGGCTTCGGTCTCTTGGTCTCTTTAGCCTCTCTGAATGCTTTGACCGAGCCTGGTTTACTTTACTCCAGGAGTTTAAAGATGAAGAAGAAATGTGTTTTCTGCATTCAGTGAGTAAATGGGGAGATATTACATTGATATTAACCACCATTTCCCTGTGACTCCAGGCTGAGTCTTGTAGCAAACCTGTGTTTCTCCCTACAAAACTTTTTGTAGCTGGAATAGATTTAGTCTTTGTAGTTTATGGCTTCACTCTATGGCATGGGGTTAGGTGCTAGGATGTCACTCCCATGGTTTGACCATACTAGCATTTATAAGACACTTATTTGCTGACTGGGGACCAGTTCTCATTCATGCCTCTTCAACTTCAGCTCAGCTTTGCAGCTCTAGGCTAGTTTCTCTCCCGGTTCTGAAGCTGGGCCTCAGAAGAAAACCTTCATTTCACTGACTCCTTTATCCTAGCACTCACACAGGGGAATTAATGGGGATTAGCAGTTTTCTCTTAATCCGATTAAGCTGATTTAAGCAGTTAGCATTAGTGATGGATGAAGAAAAATTTCTCCGACTAGATCTCATTCACCTGTATACATGCTCTCTAATCCACTGTATGTTTCAACTCAAAACACTCACTCTCAGTTTCCAACAGGTCATTGTGATTTTTGCTTTCTTCATTTAGGAGGAGGGAAATAGTCATAGAAACTTCTCAGACGTAGTCCAATGCTCACCTCACACTTACATTTCAATACACATGACTTGTGCCTGTAACTTTAAGATATATAGAATTGCCTGTTTAAATGTGAAGTTTGATCATGGTGGCCACAGCTAACATTTGCAGCTTTCCTTGTGCTAGGTACCTTCTGAGTTCTTCGTGTACATTAGCTCACACAGATCTCAAGACTTCTTCATGAGTATTATCATTATTCCCACTTAACAGATGGGAGGTGTGGGGCAAGGATGGTAAATATCTACTGCCATTCAAATGGCAAATGCCAGGGCTGAGATTTGGCCTTGAGTCTGACTTTAGCTTCCCCAATGTGCCTTTAAAACCCTCTGTTAATCTCATTTTCATGAGATAAAGTAAATGTTGCAGAACACATTTCTGTTGTGGGATAGCCTTCTGTATGCTGTGAACATATGTTGCTTGCTTTTTTTTTTTTTTTTTTAATGGTTTTTCAAGACAGTATTTCTCTGAGTAACAGTGCTGGCTGTCCTGGAACTCACTTTGTAGACAAGGCTAGCCTTGAATTCACAGAGATCCACATGCCTCTGCCTCCGGAGTGCTGGGATTAAAGGTGTGTGCCACCACTGCCTGGAATGTGCTGTTTTTATTGGTTGATAAATACAGCTGCCTTGACCAATGGCCAGGCGAAATAGAGCCAGGCAGGAAAGCCAAACAAAGATGCAGAGAGAAAGAAGACAGAGTCAGGGAGATGCCAAGTAGCTGCTGGGGAAGCAAGATGTAAAGTAACAAGCCATGAGCTTCATGGTACAATATAAAATAATAGAAATGGGTAAATTCAATTGTGAGAGCTAGTTGGTAATATGTCTGAGCTATTGGCCAAACAATTATAATCAATATTAAGCCTTAGAGTGGTTAATTGGGAACCAGTGGTTGGGAGAGAAACCAGTCCAATAGGACTGGGCAAGACAGAAACTTCCAACCATACATTTCCCTGTACCTTCTGTTGTGCCAGATTCATCAGTACCCTCTGCTCTCTGCACATGCCATGAAGAAAAAAAAAAAAAAAAAAAAAAAAAAAAAAAAAAAAAAAAAAAAAAAAAAAAAATTTAAATTAAAGGGCCCGGAACAGCCCTGTATGTCTTAGCTCTTAGCTCTCCCCACCATCTATCTCCCTTTGTTGTCTATCTAGTAATCTCTTCCCTTCCTCATCTCTGTTAATCCACTTTTTTTCACATATGAAAGTTCTTTCCTGACCTGGTTTTGCTGCTTGCATCCAGTCCCTCCCCCTGGCCACTCCTTCTTTCATGTTGAAGAGAAGCAAAATACCCTGTAGCAGCCTCTGAGGTCCTATCAGAAGTGAAGGTCATGCGCAGGCCTGATCTCAGCATGTTCATGCTGCTGTGAGAGCCCAGGTGGGGCATTTGTAGAAAACAGACATTTATCTCTCACATTTCTGGAGGACGGGGAGCCCATGGTCACTGGGCCAGCATCTGCTCCTCTTGCTGTCCTCTTGGTGGGGAAAACACCTGCTCCTACATGGCCAGAGGGCAAGAGAGGCCAGCAGTCTCCTTTTCCAACTCAGCCTGTGCTTGATTTGGGGTGTCCCCTTGTCTTTTGAGAGAACTAGGGAGATTCCTTCTGCTTTCCCCTTTGTGCTAGTAATCCCATTCACAAAAGCAGGACCCTGATGGCCCAGCCATTTCTTAAAATCTCACCACTTAGTACTATTACAGCGGTAATTAACTTTCCAAGAGTTTCAGAGGGGACAGCATTCATACCAAAACAGTGATTGGGGAGGGTAAAGAATCCACCTGGTTGCCTTTGAAAGGCTTTTTGGCCTTCTTCTGGCCATGTGCTCCTGATTTTAGCATTTTATGACCCAAATCCACCCACAATCTCCATTTGAAGTATAAGGAAACTCTCTCCTGGAGAGGTTAACTTGATCAAGACTTCGTAGGCTACTAATGCTATGGAAGCCAGAGTTTTATGTACACTAGGTAGGTGATTGCTCCATCACTAAGCTATACCCCAGCCCTCTTTTTACCTTTTATTTTGAGACATGGTCTTATTTTGTTACACAAGCTGGTCTTGAACTTGTAACCTACTTGCCTCAGCCTCTTGAGTAGCTAATAATACAGGCTACACCACCAGGGCTGGCTACTTCTGTACCTTTATAGCCTAGTTGAGAGAGGAAGAGAAAATGCGAGGATTCTCATTTTCCTTCTGGAGGTGAGACCTGGGCATGCAGATCTTCTTTTGTTAGTTCACATCTTCCTAGACCCTGGTAAAGGATCCCCACTTAACTCCTTGCTGTACATTCCTCATGGTAGCAACCTCCTTTCCCCCTTCAGCCAGCACTTATGATGTGGATGTTTCTGCTTTGCGCTTTGACCTGTAGCCAGGCAGATTCCTTCAGCTCCCTCTTCCTTTCTCCTAATCCTTCCCCTAGGCTACCTGTCTCTCCCTAAATCCCAGACCTGTGTCTCTGATTGCTCATAAAGAAGCGTCACGCACTCTCCTTTTTAGTAATTGTTATGGTATTTACTTCAATAATACCGACATAAAACAGCAGAAGTCATGTGCTTGTCATATGGATGACATGTGGACTTTCATTGTCTATCACTGAAAATAAAAGGTTGGTCAAGATTTTATTTGCATATGCGTTGTAGTAAATAAAACAACTGAACCTTTGGAAAACAGAAATGAAGTGTAAGCTAAGCATTAATGATGGGGTGGTGATTTTTTCCCTAAGGAGATAAATTAATCCAGGAATAAGGAGGATTGCGCCGGAACTTGCAGACTGGTGAGTAAAATGCTTAAGGGGTCATAGCCAGGGCACTGTAGGTCAAGGTCACAAGAAAGAAAGTAACTTGACAGGCACCAAGGAAATAGTAACTATTTACTGGCAGCCAGGTGTTTCAAATAATAGCATGGATCCTAGAACCAGGGAGCTGGCCAGGAAACAACCAAGTAGTGAGTAAGAATCTTGAGATCCCAGAACTCAGAGGCACCATCCTCAGATAGGTAGTCCAGGAGCAGTTATTCACTTCTGGAATTAGCTCAGTCTTTTAAGGAACCCTGTAGTGATATATCCACCCCTCCTGCATTTGTGCCCTGACCACGACCATTGGAGCGTGGACACAGGGTGGATGTGACCTGTGGGAGGCTAGGTCTGGGGTCCCAGAGCCCAGACCACTCTCTTGCTTCGTGGTTCGGTTGCAGAGAGCATGGGTCTGGTCAGGGCAATAGATGCCGGTGTGATGGATATCACACCATGGAAACCAAAGATTTAAAACCATCTTCTTCTGGTTTTGATGTGTGTTCAGGACTTGGAGGTAAATCAGAAAGAATAAATCCTAAAGCCACGAGAAGTATATGTTGTACCTGAAACAGAATATGTTTTTCTTGGGAAAGAGTTTACATGACTTTTCTGCCTTACCAGGTAAATGAAAGCAACCCTTGAGCAATTTCTTTTCTTTATTGAACATAGTGGGGATTGAACTCACAGCCTTATGCGTACCTGGCAAAGGCTCTACCACTGAGTGTTTCTTTATCCCCTTGAGATACGTATTTCATTTTTATTGCTATAACTATTATTTTATGTGTATGGGTGTTTTGCTCACTTGTACATCTGTGCCTAGTGCCTTCAGTGGCCAGAAGAGGGTGCTGGATCCCCCAGAACTGGAGTAAAGATGATTGTGAGCCTCCATATAGATGCTGGGAACCAAACCCAGGTCATCTTAAAGAGCAATAAGGACTCAACCACTGAGCCATCTCTTCAGTCCCCTCCCTCCAGATGTTTCTTAAACTAGGCACACTTTTTTTTAAAATAAATTTTATTTGAATTAGAAACAATCTTATTTTACTTATCAATCCCAGTTCCCTCTCCCTTTCATCCTCCCATGCCCCCCCCCCCACTGCTCCCCCATCCACTCCCCAGGGAGGGTGAGACCTTCCATGAAGGATCATCAAAATCTGTCAAGTCATTTGGAGTAGGGCCTAGGCCCTCTCCCATGTATTTAGGCTCTGTGGGGAATGTGCTTCCAAAGTCTGTTCTTGCCCTAGGAATACATCCTGGTTCCACTGCCAGAAGACCCATAGACTGCCCAGTCCTCCTAGCTGACACCCACATTTAGGGGGCCTGGTTTGGTCCTATGCTGGTTCCGCAGCTGTCAGATGAGGGTCCATGAGTTCCCACTTGCTCAGATCAGCTATTTCTGTGGGTTTTCCCAGCGTGGTCTTGACCCCTTTGCTATCACTTCTCTCTCTCTCTCTCTGACACTGGATTCCAGGATTTTGGCTCAGTGCTTAACGGTGGATCTCTGTTTCTGCTTCTTCCAACAGCTATTGGATGAAGGCTCTAGGATGGTATTTAAGGTAGTCATCATTCTCATTATAGGGGACGAGCATACAAGGTAGCCTATCCACTGTTGCTTAGATTCCTATTGGGGTCCTCCTGTGGAAATCTGTACAATTCCCTAGTGCCAGATTTCTCCTTAAACCTATAATGGCTCCCTCTATTGATGTGTCTCTTTTCTTGCTCTCTATTCATCTCCCCCCTCAATCTTCCTGATCCCTCAGGTTCTCCTCCCCCTCCTCTTTCTCCTCCTTTTCCTCCTACTTCACTTCCCCCATGCTTTCAATTTGTTCAGGGGCTCTTGTCCCTTTCCCCTTCTCTGGGGGACCATGTATGTCTCTCTTAGGGTCCTCCTTGTTTCCTAGCTTCTCTGGAGGTGTGGATTGTAGTCTGGTAAACCTTTGCTCTATGTCTAATATTTGTATGTGAGTGAGTACATACCATGGTTGTCATTCTGTGACTGGGTTACCTCACTTATGATGGTTTATTATAATTCCATCCATTTGCCTGCGAATTTCAAGATTCTATTTTTTTTTTCCTGCTGAGTAGTACTTCATTGTGTAAATGTATCACATTTCTGTATCTATTCTTCAGTTGAGGGACATCTAGGTTGCTTCCAGGTTCTGGCCGTTACAAATAATGCTGCTATGAACATAGTTGAACAGATCAGATAGATGTCCTTGTATGAATGTGCATCACTTGGATATATGCCTAAGAGTGGAATTGCTGGATCTTGTGGTAGACTGATTCCCAGTTTACTGAGGAACTGCCACACTGATTTCCAAAGTGGCTGTACGAGTTTGCACTCCCACCAGCATTGGAGGAGTGTACTCTTTCTTTACATCCTCTCCAGCATAAAGTGTCCTTGGTGTTTTTTTTTTTTTTTATTTTAGCCATTCTGATAGGAGTAAGATGGTATCTCAGAGTTGTTTTGCTTTGCATTTCCCCGATGGCTAAGGATGTTGACCACTTAAGTGTCTTTCAGCCATTTTAGATTCCTCTATTGAGAATTTTTTATTTTTAGTTCTGTACCCTACTTTTTAATTGTATTATTTGGTGCTTTGGTAACTAGCTTCGTGAGTTGTTTGTATATTTTGGAAATCAGCCCTTTGTCAGATGTGAAGTTGGTGAAGATCTTTTCCCACTCTGTGGGCTGCCATTTTATCTTGTTAACTGTGTCCTTTAGGCACACATTTTTTTTTTTTTAAACACTCAGAAGTACACCTGGCTTTATCTAGGTTTTAAAAGTTCCACTTCTGAAAGAATATCCAGGCAGGAAGAAATCATTACTTCCAGTGGCAATATGTTGGCCTTTCAGTGATCATAATTAAGTATCATGCTAAGAAGTTCATATTAAGGACATAAGAAATGGAGGTTGTGCCTTTTCAGTCTGGGGGGGGGGACCTTAGCTGAAAATAGTCTGCACAAATAACACAAACAATGAAGGCCTTTAGGGCGTAATTACTTAAAGTGGTATACACAAAATCATTACACTGTGGCTATTTCATTGCTTAATCTTAACATTGGCAAGGATTGTTTCTCAGGGCTACCTACCTACTTTAATTGAAACTTTTTCTTTATGACGTCACAATGAGCACCCTTCTTTCAGGAAACCAACCACTCCTGGGCCCGGTTCATTGGCCACTGTTTGGAGCTGAACTTTAGGCATGAAGTGACACAATGCCAGCTAAAGCCACTTCACAGTGTGTAACCTGGACTTGCTGTTTGCAAGTCCTTGCCTAGAAAACTTCCCACAGGGAGGCAGTGTGGGCTAGAGAATGAATCCCACATCAGTGTTCTCCTGGATTTTCCAAGGTCTTCTGGGTGATTACCTCAGTCTTGTGACTTTTTTTAAAAGCTTCCTCCAGACATTCTTGTCACACACTTCCTTTTTAAGTTATTCATATAAGATTTACCTCTTTTAGTCAACCAACTTTTTTTTTTTTTTGTCTTTTAATTAGAAGTAGACATGTGTGAAAGATGAGGGGGCGTTTCTCATCTATGTATTAAAGAGCACCTGGCAAGGGTTTAGTTAGGAGCTTGCAAATGGTTATACTCTCTGTGGTTCTCATTCCTGTGTCCCTTGTTGCCTGTCCATGCATGTCTCTGTGTGCCTCTTCATCAGACCATTGATCCTGCATAGGAGATTGATAGGGATGGGTAAGGGAATTTTAGGGTACACTTTTTCATACACATTTGTAGAGAGCAAAAAGTGCTCATGCCCACAGATAAACACCGGAGAAGCCATGGAAGTGAGACTCACAGCCGTGCTCCAAAAGAAAGAGATGTTCTGCCTGCGCTCCCTGAAATGCTGTGAATGGATCCGTTGCTCATGCCAGGCTCTGCTCAGATTGCCCAGAATATTTTTTGTTTATCCCAGACTCTTCCCCTCTCAAACCTTGAGTATCATTTCTAGGCTAGAAAACTCATCCTTGTGAGAGATGTCATTTGTACTTTACAACAGCCTAAGTGATTTCTATGTTATCTTAGGGCCAGGCACTAGGTTTACCTCAGCCATTCCTCCCAAGACATTGTTTCTAAGTCAACAAGAGCCCATCTTATGGATGAACCATATGGACTTCATAAAGTGCTTCGGTGTAAACACATCCTGAACTTTGCTGTACTCATGGGATGCTAATTGTTATCTACAAACCTTTTTCCAAAATTGTGCTTTGCTTAAATACGGCAAAAACAGACAAGCTGAGGTCCAGATTGTTCTTGGATTTCTGCCTGTTGCTGTGGTTGGATGGAAGATGCACTGCTCAAAAAGACATAAGACATAGTCCCAAGGATGGCACATGGTAGTGACCTAGATCCAAGGCTTTTGCAGCTTTGTAGAAGTCTCACAAGAGCTAGTCAATTCTCTTCGCCCTAGAATGCCTGCAGATGCTGAACTGGAAATAGGTCTTTAGTCAATCAAAATTTAGATAATTGTTTATCTACAGAAGTGCATGGAATTTCCCAGAGAATAAGTGGAAAATAAGATGAGGCCAATGACTGAATTCTGAAGCAAGTCACTTAACAGAGGCTAAAGAATTATTAAATACATTATTTTTCCCATCCCCCTTCTTCTCCTCTTTCTATTCTTCCTCCTCCTTCCTTGGAGATATTTCCTTGCTATAGATCCCTGGCTGACTTTGGACCCATGGACCCCTGACTATTCAGGTTACAGGCCCTCACCTCCATACCAGCTATCATACTGTTTTCAACATAACACGAACGTTACACTTCTAGCTTCATAGTTCAGTGAGTGTATAGAGATTGGATGTCCAGACTTGAGAAGCACCCAAACAGCTCTGTATGGGTTGAAAACAACCCATAATGACCTAATCTTGAGGTAAATCAGTTTTTTTTCATATCGTATTTATTTATTTTACATCCTGACTGTAGTTTCTCCTCCCTCCTCTCCTCCCATTCTCCTCTCCTTTCTGAGTTCCGAGCCCCCCCCTGCCATCCCCAACCCACTCCTCTGCTGTTTATGTCCAGAAATTGGCGGTTCTCCCATGGGTACCAGCAAAGCATGGCATAAAAGTGTTGTGGGAAGACTAAGTACCTCAGGTTGTATTAAGGCTGAGCAAGGCAATCCAGTATGAGGAATAGGTTCCCAAGAACCAGACAAAGCATTAGGCCTAGTCCTTGCTCCCATTGCTAGAAGTCTAACAAGCAGACCAAGCTACCCAACTGTCACACTTACATACATACATACATACATACATACATACATACATACATACATACACACATACAGCCTAGGTTGGTCCCATGCAGGCTCCCTGGTTGTTGGTTCAGATTCTGTGAGCTCCATAATAACATAATTTTGAGATAAACAGTTTTTTTTCAAAAAGTTATTGGTTCAAACAATTATACCTAAGAGTAAAGTTGAATTTCAATGAAGCTGTGCATGGCTATGTCTTCACAGCATAGGATATGCCTCCTTGATCTGTCTTCAGCATCTGAATAGTTCTCTCCCATGTCTAGAGAAACTAGGCCATACTTTGGGGCTGCCCTTTGGCTGCCTCCCTTCGTGGTTATGTGCTCACTGTCATTCTCTATGAAGGCTGACCTGTTCACAAGAACTTCACTTATGCTTCAGTTGTTTGCTTCCACACCAGGTCCACTCCCATCCAACTTCCTCTTTGGGGGTCTATTAGTTAATTTTAACTTGATTAATTGAGAAGAACATAGGACAGCTGTTTTCAACCTTCCTAATGCTGTGACCCTATAATACAGTTGTGCTGACCCCAACCATAACATTATTATTTTGCTACTTCATAACTTTAATTTTGCTAAGATTATGAACCTTGATGTGAATATCTGTGTTTTCCAATGGTCTTGGGTGACCCCTGTGAGAGGGTCATTAGACTTTCAAAGGGTTGTGAGCCACAGGTTGAGAACCACTGACCTAGGAGATTAGTTAAGCACACCCTTGTGGCTGTGCCTGGGAGGGTGTCTCCAGACAGGATTAGCTAATGGGGGAAGACAAACTTGGAAAGCAGTTGACTGGGGCTTACATGAAATGTAAGACAGGTGAAAATGAGCTCTTCTAGCATGTCATTCCCTGTTTCCTGGAGGCCAAGGTGGAATCTAGTCCACTTTCTTTTCTCCTTTCCTTACTGGGGGATGAAATCATCATGAACCACAGTAAATATTTCCTCTATTAAGTTGACGTTTTTCAAGTGTCTTATCAGAGTCACGACTTACTGTGGCTTTCTCATGGATTTCCCTTTGTCTAATGAAAAGGGGAGGTCCAAATGTAAATGAAAGTAACTATGAATACTTTTTTTTAATATATCATGTTACAATGGTGGATTCCATGTGGCAAGAAATTAAGGAGATGGGTAAGTCTCCTCACTAGGAATTGGAAGCTGGAGAGGCAGCTGGGCAAAGAATAGGGTAGGCGTAGGAGGAACTAAATTGTATAAATTGTAAATGAGCCTGGCTTAGAGTATGGGGGCAAAGATCATCAACCTTGCAATGTGAAAAAGAAAAGAACATTTATCTGTGTTTTTTTTTCTTTCTTTATTTTCTTATCCTTGAAGTCTACTTAAGATGTTCCATCATTTCACGGCCTTGTAGACCTCTGGGTTTTCATGCTACCTTGACATAGCCTATGAGTTCTTAGAGATTTCAACTTCTGGGTGTGAGTCATGGTGTCAGGAAGACATCTTTGGAGTTTGCTTCTTCTTTTTTCATCCCATCGTCATTGCAGCTCATTCTCCTCACCTTGAGTCCCACCCCAACTGCACTGTGCTACAGAAGACACCAGACTGTTGATTCTTGGCTTCATAGCTTTAGAAATTGGAGCCTTGTAGATACCCCAGCCTTTTCTGTGTCTGAGCAGGATGACTTTACAGGTAGAGATAACAAGAGTTATAGAAGTATGACGGCAAGGCTGTGTAGATAGCCAGCTGATCAGTTCATTAAAAAACAAAAAACAAAACTTGGACCTTTCTCAAGTCACCCTTGTGTTGAGAAATTGAATCAGGACTTTACAAACCAAGTCTGCTATGGGTCACAACACAGGAAATTAAATTTGACTTTTAAATGAATGTTGAGGAAACAAAGTATATGAGATGAATTGTACCAGACCCACTGTAATATGCTCACTTACATTACTCCATCCACATTAGCCTCTCTCTTTCCATTGCAGTCATCAAACTCCCTCCTCCCCTTCAAGCTCCTTGCTATTCCACCAGCTCAAGTGCTTTTAATTTAAATATGTACAGGGCTCACTCCTTCATGCTCTTCCCTTCCAAGATATACCTTCATCCGACATAGCATCTTCCTCACTGTTCTTTATCCTTGATGGCATATTTTCTTCAGGATGCACATATATTATTGAGTAGTGTGTTTATTTACTTTCATTGTTTCTTTTGCAATCTGTTAGTGTCCAGAGATTTCCTTTTCTGTATTCTGAAGGTAGAGTTTAATGTTTTATATATCATACATACTTAGTAAACAGGCTTTGAATGATGGAATTGAGCATGGAATTCAAGTCGGGAGATCTAAGGTCATTCTCTTTATATTCTTCAAGGCAGTTTTCTTATGGCTTCAGCATATGAACACAGAGCCGCTCTTCTGTATGACATTCTGTAAACCACTTCTCATCTACTCTTGTTAGTAGAAATGCATTGCCTAGTCATTTCCTGGGGAGATTTCTACAACTGATAGCTTCCAGTGTATGTGTACCTGTGTTTCTATTCATACGTGTACCATGATGCACACGTGGAAGTCAGAGGACAACCTCAGATATTGGTCCTTGCTTGGAGACACAATCTCTTTATTGTTCTTCTACGCTGGCTGGCCTGTGTGCCTCTGGAAATCATCTGGATTCTGCCTCTTATTTCACCATAGGAGCACTGGGAATACAGACATGTGCTCCTGCACCTTACATGGGTCGTAGGGATTCAAACCCAGGTCCTCAAGCTTGTTCTGGAGTAAGCACTTTATGAATGGATTAGTTCTAGATCTCATAGTCCACTGAATGAAAATGGACCACTGCATTGTGGGTTCCCAGGCCTCCAGAATACACTTTTCATTCAGAAGTTTGAGATAAGTTCTCAGAGTGGAAGCTGCATTGAAAACACAGTTGCAAGGCTGGGGATGTGGCTCATTGGTAAAGTGCTCACATAACATGCACAGGTCCCCGGATGCCATCCCCAACTACTTATAAAGCCCCATAAATGCTATAAAATATTTCTCAGCCTGGTAGAACATATTTGCAATCCCAGGACTTTGGAGATGGAGGCAGGAAAAATTTTCAGGGCCTGCCTTGACTACATAGATTTGAAGTTCAGCTTGGACTATAGGAGACTTTGTCTCAAAACAGAACAACTAACATTCTAACACAATCATTGTAAGGGATTCTGAGACTATGCTGACACTTTAGTCATGTAACAGCACACCCACTAAGGTCACTTAGTGAATACATCCCTATGAAATTCTTTAGGACCTTACCTTGAGCCAATCTTCATACTCCAGACAATCTGAAAATTCTGTCAGTTCTGCCATGTGACCCAGGCAGCATTGCTGCTTCTCTGAGCCATGGCCAAGGTACCATAGAAGAAGAGCAGAGGATGAAGGGGAGGGAGGAACACCCGAATGACCATAAGTTGGCCTATGATTGTCAGTCAGATTTTCTCTAGGCCACCATGGAGGTCAATGCCAAGAGGTTGGGTTTATTCTTAGGCTTTCATATTTTCTCTGTTCTTTTCCTTCCCATGACTTGATGAGGAACAGAAACTCTTTATAAGTTCATAATCATTTTCATTTCTATTTCTAACATTGTGATGGTTGATTCAGTGGCTGTGGGAGAGGGAGGCCAATAAGAAGGCACAGGATAGGCAATCTAAGTGTGGTGGAATAGTAATAATCAAAATAAATGATAGTTACTGCTATTCATACTCATGGCATGGCTGAGCAGGCCTTCTCATCACTTTGTTTCACCTGAGGCATTTCTTAAATGTGTCCATCCTACTGTAAATTATCTTGAGGGCTTCAGAAACACAAAGAAAAACAAGAAAGAAAAGAAAAAAGAAAAGAAAAAAAACCTCACCTAAATGGCTGAACACTCATGTCCATCACCATTACCACTTAGAGAGTCACCAGAAACTTCTAACCACTCTCCTAAAGACTTAAACCCAGCAATGTCCCAAATTTATTTGGCCAAATGCTTCATGTTTTAAGCCACATGTTTGAAAGAAACTTATTCCACATGTTATTAATTTCTGTACACATAATTAAGGCCTTACAACAAATTAAAAGCATTTCAGAGATCTGATTCCCTTTGGAAACTAACGTTTCTTTGGGTTTGCTTCTGAGCTGAAGCACTAACCACGCTAGCTCTCCGAAGTCAGGCCACTGCTTGTAGCTGTTGTTTGATCACCACGAACCCCAAGTCATTAACACGAGGTTTGGCATACAGTAAGTGCTCGGGATTTATGGGATGAATGAAGCATTTGATGGATCTGGTGTTTGTGATCCTTGAATTCTCACTCATAAGTTCTGACATTAAAAGAGTTGTTTCCCTCCTTAAGAAAGAATACGCGTTATAATGGCTTTGTCATTTTCCCAAGGCTGTTACATAGATCAGCACAATAGAAGTCTATCCTTTCATAGTTCTAGAGCTCAGAAATCTAAAACTAAGAGATGTGTGCTCTCTGCTGGCTCTAGGGAAGAGTCTTCATTGCCTCTTACAGCTTCCGGTGGTCCTAGTGTTCCTTGGCTTGTGAATGCTTAATTCCATTCTCTGCTACTCCCCTCTCAGGGTGTCTTCCTTTTCTATCACCTACGAGAACAGTAATCAGGTGGATTCTTGAAAGAAATTTTTAGAATCCATACACCCAGAATTTTCCTTTCCAAATGAAGTCAACTCATAGGCTGTAGGTTGTAAACCTATGTTTTAAAGTGGGTTCATGGGGATGTTTAGCATTTACAATAGTGGAGTGTTCATTTCTCCAGATAGTTTCCTCACTGTAGCTCTGGACTTAGATGGTCTGAAGTTTTCATAGCTAAGAAGGCTGAGGATGTTCCGACCAGTTCAGACCTGTTCAGTCCAGTTCCTACCTGTTCAATCTGGTTCAGATCCCAATCCAGTTCCAACTGGTTCAGTCCGGTTCAAACCACTTTCTACTGGATCAGATGGTCTAGACTCTGTTCCATTTGGTTCAGGCTGGTTCCAATCAGTTCCAACCAATTCTGATCTGTTCCAACTGGTTTGCTCCAGGTCAGTTCAGCTCTGACCAGTTCACACCTACTTGGCTCAGTCCAGTTCAGACTGGTTCCAACTGATTCAGACTAGTTCAGATCATTCCAGACCAGTTCAAACCAGTTCTGACCAGGTCAGACTAGTTAAATATGGTTCCAAGATTTACATGTCTAGGGGAGGTCACACATGCCTGTAATCCAAGCAGATGGAGGGAAGAGGGCCAGAAGTCCAAGCTCATCTTTGCTTACAAAGTGAGTTCAAGACAGCCTGGGCTTTGAGATAGTATCTCACTTCTCCATACAGAATCAAGAGTAAGAGAGAAAAACATAAAACAAAGTCACCCACAAGACCCATAAAGGCAAGGTTCCCAGGGATATTGAAGGAGGGCATGGAACCCATCTGATGGGAGATGTCTCATAGTCAGAGATTGTCTCACTATTTAATGTCTCATTAGTGAGACGTGGAGAGCATCCATGGCAGAGGAAGCTGACACAGAACCAGGAACTGGCCAGTGGGCTACAGAATGATCTACAAAATCACCTAGGCAGCTGTTCTTTTCTTAGAGGGTTTTGGTGGCATTATCAGTGAGTTCCCTCTCTGTCCTTTCAAAGGTGGCTGCTTGCCCTCAGATACCTTTTGTCCCAGTGAGGGAGCAAGAATTCTCCATAGCAGTTACAGATGCTTTGTTGTCATGTTCTCTCTGTCCATACTTTAAAATTTGCTCACACAACTTCCTTTGCTAAGACTTCAGTTTTTTTTTCTCTTTGCTTTCTCTCCCTGTAAATCTGAAAAAGTTCACTGAGAAGTAGCTGTGCCAGAAATGAATGGAATGTTATCAGGACATTTTCTCCACCAAAGAAACTAGACCATCATTCCTGCATTTAGCCTCACTCATGTTCTCAGGGCATGGGCAGAATACAGACAGACACCCCTTCCCCCTTTTTAAAGGGCCTGGCTATGTAGCTCTCGGTAGGCCTTGAACTCACAGAGATCTGCTGGCCTCTATCTTCCAAGTGCCAATTATGAAATCATATACCACCACACCAAGCACACACATCTATTTTCTTTTCCCTTTTGAAGAAGGAGGTTTCAAAATAGGTTTTCTCTGTGTAGCTCTGACCAGGCTGGTCTTGAACTCACAGAGGTCTGCTGCCTCTGCTTCCCAATATTGGGATTAAAGACATGCACCACTACCCACTGGTTTTCACTTCCTTCCTTCCTTCCTTCCTTCCTTCTTTCCTTCCTTCTAATAACTATTTTAATTACATCAATTAACCTAAACTTCAACTATCACAGAAAATACTCAGGTCGTGGTGAACAGGAGCCTTTGAAGACTTCTACGAACTGGATGGGATGCCTCAAGAGTTTCACCATAAGTTTTCTCTTTTTCAGGGAAATCTGGATGTAATTTCATATACCCAAAATGGTCCCTCACAGCACACAAATACTCTTGACATTTGAAAAAAATAATAGCCAACAAAATAAAAGGAAGTAACATATAGAAGCTGTTGATGCAAACCTGCTTTCAACATGGGCCTCATCTGTGAGCAGTAGACCAGAAAGCTGTTGAGCTTGGGCGAGGGCAGGCCCAGGACCTCATCTGGCAAGAATTTTAAGAGCTTGTGGTCCAGCTCATCATACTGATGCCAGTTCCACGTGAGGTCTGACCTCAAGACCCCAACTATAAGAAAACCCATCATGAATGCTACCGGGACCAACACCGTTCTCCTTCTTTTAAAACTAGAATCCAAACACAAATGCATAAAGCAAAACTAGCCTGTCCTAGAGTTTGTAGCGCTAGAGGAGTAATACTGGGACTGAAAGTGGGCAATAGGACTAATTAAGGGCCAGGGAAGGTCCCAAGAGAAGTTCACTACCTTAGACACACCACTTGCTTCCTTAGAATTTGCATTGCTGTCAGAAAAAGCCCACAAGGTGCTGCTATGAAAAGAAGCCAGCTATGATGTGTGCACATCTGTAATCCCAACACTGAGATCTGGAGGCAGGAAGGTCTGGAGTTCAAGGTCATCCTTGGCTACACAGCCTGGGTTCCATGAGATATGAAAGATAGAGAGAGGGAGGGAGGGAGGGAGAGAGAGAGAGAGAGAGAGAGAGAGAGAGGAAGGAGAAGAAGGGAGGGAAAGAGGAAAAAATGGAGGGATCCTTTGACTTCCTGATGTAGGAGAAAATGACCCTTGTCAGAAGTGATGAAGAAGCTAAGTCTTGAGGTTGGTGTGTATGCCCATTCACCAACCTCCAGGTTAAGTTCAGAAATCAAAACTCGGGCTGGAGTGATGGCTCAGTGGTTAAGAGCACTGGGTGCTCTTTCAGATGGACCTGGGTTCAATGCCAAGCACCCACATGTCAGTTCACAACTGTCTATAAGTCCAGTTTCAGGAGATCTGACCCTTCACACAAACGGGCATTCAGATCAACCATGAATGCACATGAAAAAAACAAAACAAACAAACAAAAAACAAAACAAAACAAAACAAAACAACCCCCCCAAAAAAACAAGAAACCAAAACCCATTTGCTTTTGAAAGCTGCTTAATTAGAGAAGCCCAGAGCATCTGAGGCTTTTCTCCCAAAGACTAGGCAAGTAGACGAGCTGCTGGGAGCCCCAAGGGCAAGTGCTGCCGGGAAAGGAGGATGCAGGGGCATCAAATGCAGTAAGACCTTCCAAAAGCCAGACTAAGCTCCTCTTAGTGGAGATCAGCCCTGTTTGGAGACTGAGGAATACAGAAGGAAGTTAATGTTGGCTGGCACTCCATTCTCAAGAGAGTTCACCCCTAAAGGCCAGAAGTATCAGAAGTGGTCAGCTCCTGGGGAAAGCCCTGGACACAGCCCAAGGCCAAGATTAGGTCTGGGTTCCCTCTAGGTGGACTTACATTTGTATAGGTTTGGGAACTACAGAGATGGCTCAGAGACTAAAAGCACTGGCTGTTCTTCCAGAGGATATGGGTTTAATTCCCAGCACCCACATGGCATCTCCCAACCATCTGTAACTCCAGTTCCAGGAGAGCTAAAACTCTCTCCTGACATTGCAGATACTGTACATACATGGTGCACAGATACACATGCAAGGAAAACACTCAGTCACATAAAACAACAGAAGTAGTTCAGGCCTGGGCCTGGGGTGATGGTTCAGGCCACGGAGTGCCTGTTTTTCAAGTATGAAGACCTGAGTTTGATTCCCTAAAGCCTCCATTAAACAGCTAGGTTGGTGTGTCAAGCCTTTTCAATCCCAGTGCTGGATAAATGGAGACAGGTACATCCCTGGGAGTCATGACCCCCAGCCCAGCCCACTTGGCAAGTCCTATGCCAATGAGGGTCCCTGTGTTAAAAATGAGTTATCTTCCAGCTTTCAAACACACTGCACACACACACACACACACACACACACACACACACACACACACACACAAGCACATACACACATATACAAAATAGATTACACCTTTCTAATAGATGGCCATTTTCTCCCTCAGCCTCGTCTAAAGAATATTCATGACATCGTTTACCATAGATCAGAGAGTCTAACCTTAGTAGGAATCACAAGGGAGTTCACTTCCCAGCGATTTGCCAGCCTTCTATTGTTTTCCTCTATTTTCTGCTTGTCTTCCATTTTTTACTTCCTCTTATACCTCCCAACTTTGCGTTAGGCATGCATTCCCTGAAACCATGACATTAGAACAAGTACTAAGGCCTACACTATGAGGCTGAGAGCATCCCACTGGACACCAAGGAAAGGAAATATAAATGGACTCCCTCGACCCACAGATGCAGCCAGCTAAGACAGACAGACAGACACTGGGAATGGCACAGTCACAGGAGCTCTCTCTCTTCATGGATGTGACTTCTTGGGTCTTTCAAAATAACATGTACATGGGGCAGGCGTGGTTCCCTTGTGTTTCTCATGCCTTCATGTGTTTTCCCAAAGGGAGCGTGAGGAAAGGCCTTAGTAATCCCTTACTGCTTTGCAGCTTCCTGCTCAGGCAGTGACAGGAGGTGGGATGGGGGATAGGTGGGGGACATGGGGGGATGGGAGCGAACTGGGATTGGGATGTAAAATAAGATCGTTATTAATTTAAACAAAAATTTACTTTTATGTTTTAAAGGAATAGCCATTGTGGTAGAAAGGATTGAGAGAAGTCCTTGTAACTGTTCTCCAAAGCCAACAAAGTAAGCCAAAAGCTATGTGGTACCCTCTTGGAATCATAGATACATGGGTTTCCTCAGGGCCAGAAGACTATAAGGATGCTGGTCCCTGCTGAGTTCCCATTCTAAAAGTCAGGGTTGCTTTGCAAAAAGAGAAAGAAAAGGGTAACTTGTGAGAGAGCTCTGGAGAGGGACAGACAAGGATATCTGAGTTAGAAGTACACAAACGCCCCTGTATCAGAGAAGACAACCTGCACAAAGCTTTACTTCACATTCAGGCACACCACATAGAAAGCAACAGAGAAGACACTGGCCAGCTCAGTGAGCAAACAAGCTCCTCTAACACACCTAAACCACTACTTTCTGCTCTTTCCAAGCTCTATGCCAACATAAACATAAACATAAACATAAACAGAGCGGCCACAGTGCAAGCCGTTCACAGCCCCATCACCCTGGCACAAGCGACAATATTCTCATGCATTTGAATGCTTGGCCTCCCTGTTGGTGACACGGTTTGAGGATGTTTCAAAGTTGTGGCTTTGCTAGGGAAAGTAGGACACTGTGGGCAGGACTGGAGAGTGCACAGACTCACCCCATTGCAGTTCAAGATGTGAGCTCTCAACTGCTCCCCTGCTCCAGCCACCTGTTGCTTGCTTGCTGCCTCTGATCCAGTGTGGTGGATTCTAAGCCTCTGAAGCCATAAGCCTCAAATAAACTCTCCTATAAATTTTCTTTGGTCATGTTGTCTTATCACAGTAATAGAAAGATTAACTAACACATAATCTTTGCTCTATCAGGCTACTTTCGTCGGAGGTGTTAAGTGCTTGATTTGGTGATTGCTACTATCTGTTGCCTCTGTCTGTTTGCTGCTTGCTATGTGTTCTTTGACTTTTGCTTGCTGCGTACTTAATAAACCACTCATTTAAAACCCAAAGAATCCCATCATATAGTATTCTCCAGAACGCACAGGGGGTCCGAATTATTCAGTCCGTGACAGTTGCTAGTGCCACCGCTCCTCTACCTACGGCGTCTAAGACCCTTCCTTGGTCCTCCAGGACAGTCACTGCTGTTTTTGTTGCCATTGCCAGTGTCACTCCACTGCAAGCTCTGGCTCCACCACCGCCAAGGTCGCCAAGGTCACTGTCTGCTCGTATAGCGTCGCCACTTCTTTCTCCAGTGTTAAGCTCAACCTGTTCTACGAAAACTACTCAGAAAAAGAACATTCAAGGGAAAAGAAAACTTGGCCTGGGTCTAACGCTGTTAACATGAAGCTGGATGGCGGAGGACGATGCTCCCTGCTCGGCTCACGAAGTGACGTCAACAGCCTGCGTAGATATCCAGGGAGAGGGTGCTTGCGCTAATCGGAGAAAAGCTTCATGTAAACGAAGGCTTGTGTTTACACCAATCATCACATTGTCCCCTTGGCACCAGTCACAGTAGTGCTAGACCACCAAGGGCATTGCATCCATGCCCTCTGACCTGGGATAAATGGTTTTAGAAAAGTTCAAGCTCATAGGACTGCCATGAAGGGAACAGCATTTTTTGTGCGCATGCTCCAGTGGCAATTAGTTCTGTCTGTTATGTAGCTTCTTCCAGAGACCTGCAGAACATGCAAAGTCTGCTACTGAAAAAAGCTGCACCCAGCTGCTTGATCAATAGTCCTTTCTTTAATGGATACACGAGGGCCACGGAGGGGTGTAACAACTGTCAGAAAGCCAAACCACATGAAACGGGCAAACAAACAAATCGGAAGGAACATGTACATCTATAACTTATAATTAGCATCGGTATTGATTTTAATAATGTTCACCACCCTACAAGCGCTCCCTGAGAGTCATATTCGTCCTCTAATTGGCTGCAAAAGGCGGGAACTGTCTTCATCTTTATTTTGGTCCACTTTTTAGAAACTGAGGACAGCCACAAACTGAAACATGAATAGCAGAAAAGTAACATGCAAGACCTGAACATGTCTCTACGCTAGTTATACACAGACGGTTCCGTAGCAGACAATTTGCCCTGGTTTTGTTTTCTGTTGCTGTGATAAACACTACAATCCAGAGTACCTTGGGAAGGATTCATCTGACTCACATGTCCCAACCAAAATCCATCACTGACCGAAGTCCTAGCAGGAACGCAAACAAGAACACAGATGAGCAGAAGCCACAGAGCAATACTATACTGGATTGCTCCATGGTTTGCTCAGTCTTCTTCCTTCCTTCCTTTCTTTCTTTCTTTCTTTCTTTCTTTCTTTCTTTCTTTCTTTCCTTCCTTCCTTCCTTCCTCCCTCCCTCCCTCCCTCCCTCCCTTCTTTCCTTCTTTAACATTTTTTATCAATTTACTTTTTACATTCCAATCCCAGTTCCCTCTCCCTCCCCTCCTTCTGCTCCCTCCACTTCTCCCTCCCCCACCCCACTCCCCATCTGCTCCACGGAGAGGGTAAGGCCCCACTTAGGAAGTCTACTGACTCTGTCCCATCATCTCCTTGAGGCAGGACCAAGGTACCTCTTCACCCCCACACCCCTGTATCAAGGTTAAGCAAAGTATCTCTCCATATAGAATGGGCTTCACTAAGTCAGTTTGTGCATCAGTGTTAGATCTTGGACCAACTGCCAGTGGCCTCATATGTTGTCCCAGCTGCACCATTGTCACATATATTAAGGGAGTCTAGTTCAGTTTTATGCAGGTTCCCCATTTGTCAGACCTGAGTCAGTCATCTCTCACTAACTCGGGTCAGCTGATTCTGTGGGTTTCCCCATCATGGTCTTGACTCCTTTGTTCATATTATCGCTCCTCCCTCACTTGGTTGTACTCTAGGAGTTTGGGCCAATGGTTAGTTGTGGATTTCTGCAACTGCTTCCATCTGTTTCTGGAAGAGGGTTCCAGCTTGTCTGGGATTGTGGATTGTAGGCTGGGTATATTTTGCTTTATGTCTGGTATCCATTTATGAGTGAGTACATACTATATTTGTCATCTGAAGAATGGATAAATAAAATGTGGTACATTTACACCATGGGAGTACTACTTACCAGTAAGAAATGACATCCTAAAATTCACAGGCAAATGTACAGAACTAGAAGAAAACATCTTAAATGAGGTAACCCAGAATCAGCCTGCTGTCCAATATAAGCTAGAATGATCTCCCCAGGGTGGTATTGGGTCCTCCTATTAACTAGAAAATGCCCCCCAGAATTGTCTGTAGGCCAGTCTGATGTGGGCATTTTCTCAACTGAGGTTTCTTTTTCCCAGACGACTCTAGATTGAATAAAGTTAACAACAATAAAAATTACCCAGCATGCTGCTGAGTCTCTGATGCATGCCCTAAGCAACAGCCATAGCAGACACTTCCTGGCATAATTATGGCTTTGAAGACATTTGCTTTGCTTCTCCGGCCATGTGCTTTCTCTGACACCTTTGAAGTACACTCAGCTTTAGCAGGGTATAGCACAGAAATAGAGAGATCGTCATCTCCTGGGACGATCTCATGCAGTAAAAGATGATTGCTAGTGATTAAGGAGTCCAGAGTCTCACCATTCAGTGTTCTGCTTGGTCTCCCTGCATCAATATGATGTCACTGCTACCCCTGTCACCTTTGACCTACTCATCCTCCAATAGTGCTTTCTCCTCCCTTCTCTTGTTTACTACTGAGTTTGCTGAGATCACTCACTAATCACAACCTGCTTCCAAATCCTCTTGTCAGATCTTACTTTAAAAAAAAAAAGGCAAAAACATTCTGATGATATAAAACCATAAAAATAATGCCTTGTGAGTTAATAAAAATAAGATAAATATATAATGACAGTATAAATTCAGGTGGATTGACAATGCTCTATGAACTTCCTATTACCAAAGAAAGAATACAAGTATTAACTAGCTTTAGTCTTTAAGAAGTCAAAATTCTTTATTGTAATTTCTAAAATGGATTTAAAATTTAATCACTACATGTTTTCACTTGTTTTTGGATGCCAAATTAAATTCATACCACAGAAGTGAGTGAAATACTGATTTCAGGAGAAGGGAAAGTGGTAAAAGACAGGGGTACAGGACTGTTAAACCATGGGTAAAAAATAACCGTTGGAAAGGAGAAATGATTTTTGGTTTACTAATGTACAAAAGAATAACTGTGGTCAACACCAATTTCTGACATATATATGAAAGAAGATTATAAAGATTATGAACACAGAAATGACAAATGGGAAATGGACATGCAGATTCTTCTGGCTTAATCATGACACATTATATAATGTATCAAGTCATCAGACTGTACCTTACAAATATATATATGAATATTGTGTCAAGTACATTATTTTTTCAAAAATGAAGATTTGCATAGATGTGTATTTTCTAAGCCAAAATATGACGTATGATCTAATATGGATAGAAAGGATATAAAAGAGACACATGACAAGCAAGAAGGCTTAAAAGTTTTCTTAAAACTTAAAACATAAATATGTAAGTAATAATTTTCAGATCAAATGATCTTAAAGTCAAATTAAATACAGAAACGGACTAGGAGAGGAAGGGAAGAGCTATTGATTTGCTTGATACAAAATGTGCTGCCTTTTCCTGGTTTCCCCAGAAAGCAGAGCTGAATCAGAAACAGTTCTCATCTGAATTGATGATTATACAATCTAGATTGTGCTAATTAGCTGAGCTATGCATTTGTGTTCTGTTTATTTTATTTAACAAAGTAGAAGGTTTTAAAGAATGTAGGTGTGCAGGGCAATTCAGAACAAAATGCCCTTGCAGGAATTATGCCATTCTTTCCTTAATTAACCTTGAGTTTGTAGTCAAAGACTCACTTTACTGTGTTAAATTGCCAATTTGTTAGGCATTTGTTTAGAGCAGAGGTTCACAACCTTCCTAATCCTGCATTATAGTGAACTCCGACCATAAAATTATTTCCTTGCTAGTTTATAACTGTAATGTTGCTACTACTATGAATTGATTATATATGTATGTATATGTATGTAGTGAGATAGTCCTTCTGTGGCACTGACCACGCCCATTGGGGGGTGGAGCCATGGGCGGAAGTGACCTGTGGAAGGAGGTCAGAGGGGGCAGGAAAGGCGCTCTCTTTCTGGCGTGACCCGGACAGGAGAGGATCGGGTTGAATTTCCTGGTGTTCGTCTGTCTAGGTTGTAAGTTATTTCTCCCTGAATAAACATCTATTCGGCCTATTTGTTTATCCTGATCCTTATTTACCGCAATATATGTATATATGAATATGATATCTGATTTGCAACCCTGTGGAAGGGGCATTCGATCCTAAGGAGACTGAAGGCTACTTTGCTGTCATAGGACAATGCAACTTCAAGGATGTATAAATTACACTCAAGCCCTCTGCCCTACTCTTCTCTTCCTCCATGTGTTGTCACTGTACCATCAAGTGCAATCTGAAGCCTAATAAACACTTCCATTCTCTCTATCTTAATTGCTTAATTTCTAACAGTATCTTCATAGAAGACAATAGCTCATGAACAATGGGGCTATTGTTTTTTATTGAAACAAGACATGTTTTGAAGCTTCTTTTCAATATTCCCTAATGACCTCATAGTGGCAATGATCTCTTGCATGTCCTTGACACTGTCCATATACTGCTTTCTCAAAAGTCATGATATCCAACAGCTACCCAAGTCCAATTATTCTTTTAAGCATTTTTGTATTTTTCATACTAAATCTCTCTGTAGAGACAATACATTTTTTTCATGTTCAGTCTCCAAAGAACAAATCAAATTATCTTTTCTTGTGCATAAACTCTAATGGTTTCCCCATGCAAGAAAGAACAAATGTCATAAGCATGTGTTCAAGGAACTCAAGAAACCAGCTTCACCCTTTCTCTCTCAGCCTCATTTTCAAAGACATTTAAACTCTTTCAGAATCTATCCTTCTCTGATTGAGAGGCCATGCTGGTTTCCTACATATTTGACTTGCTTTTCATAAGCTTCTGTTAAGCTACCCAGTTTATCTAATACATGTAATAAAACAGGCACCTAAAATGTAAATAAAGTCAAACCTCATTTAAAAAATCAGATACAGAATTTATATATATATATATATATATATATATATATATAATTTGCTAATTTAAAAGAACAGTATTTTCTGAAAATCAACTGCAAAGTAAAAATTAACTAGCAAAGTGGTCATGTGGCTAGACAGAAAATCAATATATAAATACACTAATAATTTCCTATGGGCCAACTTTAAAATATTTTAACAGCAGCCCAAACTCAAAACTGACTATGGAAACTATAAAAATGATATAACAATCATATGGGGGAAATGTAACATTTTAAAAAATCTGGAAAAATTTTCAGAGAGATTCTGAATATGTGACACACATCACTCTGGAAGACACTATAATTTCAAAGATGACACAAAAGGCAGAAGCAAAACTCAGTGCAGCTATATCAAACTAAGAAGAGCCTGTGCGGCAAAGGAAATATTCAAAATAGTGGGCAGACAACCTCCAGAATAGGAGAAAGGCTTCTGCACACTGTTTGTCTGACCAAAGATGAATCTATATGGAACTCAAGAGACTCAATGATGAAAACTGAATGATCCAATTTAAAACAATAAAGAGTGCTAACTAGACATTTCTTAAAGAAAACCCTTGAATAGCCGTTAAGTATGTGAAAATCTCAGTATCATTTCCTGTCATGGAAATGCACATGTAAAGCATAGTGAGATATCTACTTACCCCAGTTAGAATGGTGATTATCATTGGTTATGGAAAAGGAGCAAAGGTTGGTGAATACTCAGAGAAAAAAGCAAAACTTGCAGAGCCTTGGGTGAAGAAGACTTTGTAAACCCAGGTTCACTGCAACAGAATTCACAGTAGCTAAGGTACGGAATCAACCTAGGCATACACAAATGGAACAACATGCAAATGAATTGTGGTCAAAATGGCCAACTGAACACTGTTACATCATAAAAAAAATAAAACCTTACCATTTTTGAGAAAGTATATGAAAGTAGAGGATACTGAGCTAAGTGAAATAAATCAAATACATGCTGTATACTCTTTCTCAAATGCAGGCTTTTATAGTTCTTATGAATGCGGAATAAAGGTTTCCAGAGAAAGTAAAGGGCTTTAGCAAAAATCTTTATTTTAATAACTGGGAAGATATATGAGATTATCTTTCTATACTCTTAGAGGAAGGAAAGGAAGCCTGTTCTAAATGAGAAAGAGTCATAAAAGAAAAAAGTAAACTTGTCTATAAAAAAACAGTTTCTAATTTAAAAGGCATCATAAATAAAGTCCATGGGCAAGAAACTGACTAAGAAGTAGTTGTAAAACTAATACAATGACCTGATTATCGTTTAGTTTCTAAAGTTGCACAAAGTCAACAGATTAATTTTGAAATGGGCAAATTTGTTTCCAAAATGAAAGGTGGGTCACTAAAGCAGAATGCCAACCCTTGTGTCCTCCAACAACAAATGATTTTGTCTCAAATAATCATTCCAAAACGTTTAAAATATCAGCAAGATCAAAATGTCAACATATCTGCTCTTTGAGAAAACTAAAATGAAAAAGTTTGATACTTTTTGGGAGATGGTTTTAAATTTAAACATAAAATACATAAATGTTAAAATTAGAAATAAACAAATCTACACTAAATCTGTATAGGTTTTTATTGCGGTAAATAAGGATCAGGATAAACAAATAGGCCGAATAGATGTTTATTCAGGGAGAAATAACTTACAACCTAGACAGATGAACACCAGGAAATTCAACCCGATCCTCTCCTGTCCCAGTCACGCCAGAAAAGAGAAAGCGCCTTCCTGGCCCCCTCTGACCTCCTTCCTCAGGTCACCTCCGCCCATCGCTCCACCCCCCCAATGGGCGTGGTCAGTGCTACAGAAGGACTACCTCACTACAGGTTTTCTTACTAAGGAATGGAATTCATATTTGTCAAGATCCACAAGCATTTAAATAAACAGAAAGTGATTTGCGTGAAAAGTATTTGTGACAAATGCAGCAAGCAAACTTTAAGACTAGGACCTTGCAGACAAGGGAACACTCTACATAGGAACTTCCTTTAACAGCAGACACTGTAGTAAAGCTTCCTTGAACATGGTATTCTTTAGGGTGGAGTGTTAAAGTGACTCAAACTAAAACAGTTCCCTTATAATGTTTCTTCACAATATGCTTCAAGCTCCTATCTGATTCCCAAGTAAATTTTAACAGTTTCCCCAAATATAAAAAATGTAGTAGAGGTTCGTGAAAATTTTTATCAAAAGAACTGACTCTAGTACTTAGAGAGGGTTACAGCTATGAGTGCAAATTACATTATTTCACTATACCAAACCTTAATGAAATCATTTAAATCATGAAAGGAAAACACGAATGCTGTAACATTTATTTTCTTGGAAATTATTATTCTGGGCAATAAAGTACACTAATTTATAACAGGGTTTTTATTGACAAGACCAACAATGAAATACATGATCCTCCGTAGCTCTTGACTGCCTCATGTTTCTTTCCTATAACATTTTAAACACAATTACTCTCTTTTCCAAAGTTGTAATGCTTTTAAGCAATCTCCTAAGCAAACATTCATGGTTTGTACTGGAGATTTTAAAGTTAACTTTATTAAGAGAACTGTATATGCTTAAGTCCACAGAAAAAAGTGTTTGAGAAGTTAGAACAGAAAAAAAAAAAAAAAAAAACCCAACTTCTTCCTCCAACCTGTTTTTTTTTTTTTTACAAGGTGCATTCTAACTTATATCACTTCTTTATTCTCATTAATCTGACATCTTCATTGATGACATAATGGTGCCACATTCATTAAACTATTTAGCACTGTATCTCATGTACTGGTGATAACATGATACTTAGTAATATAGTACAATAGCAGAAGATACAACAATGATATGCCTAGGAAGTCCTTCAAATACAAAATTAAGTTTGATGGTAAGACAATGAACAAGCAAGCAAAGATAAAACAGATCACACAAGATATTATAGGCTATGCTATAAGTTGGGTGACTTGTACATCACAGAAGTTTATCCCCTGTAGTTCTAGAATTGAGAAAATCCAAGATGAAGGCATACCCAGATATGTCTGGTAAGGGTCCTATGACTACATAAACAACTTCTCACAATGTATTTACAGAGTCAAAGAGGCAAGTCTGTAGTACATAGGCATTAACTACATCCATGAAGACTATGCCCATGTGACCTAATTATCACCCTAAGCCCTCGTCTCATACCAGCCCCAGGAGCTTAAGATTTCAACACATGAATTTTGAGGCGACAAACAAATAATTTGCAAGCATATAATTTAGATGTTGCAATAGGTAGTCTATATAAAATTTTTAGAGCAGATCTTAGGAGCCACTAAAGCCTTAGAAAACATCAACCATTTTCCTTCTTTTAAAAAATTTCTTAATATGTAGCATGCAAACCTCTGTAAGGTGTATGAAAATGCTGGATGTGTAAATCTTAACTTCCTGAGTTTGAAAAGAGGAACATGTTCATCTGTGCTTGTGCTCTAAGCTCCCCTGAGTGTGTCTCAAGCCCTCCTGTTCTTTGTTCTACTATCCTCCAGTAGCAGTGCTACCCTCCAGTTGCCCCAGTAACCACCACAATGCTACATGCGTTGCAGTGTATATGCAAGAAGCATTTGTTTAATTGAGCCAGGCAATACATACTGTCTTGAAGAAAAAAATCTACTATGGTCTAGCTAGAATGGTATAAAGAGATCACTGATGTATTAGAAAGAAGAGAAGAGTTTAGAGCAGGCTTGTTGACTGGTGGAGAGGCTCCAACCAAATGAGAAAAACTGATGATACAGGAACAATGAATGAGATGGGCCAATGACTTAACAAAGCAGTGCCAGGAAATGCATGATTGTCCAATGTTTCAATTTACCAACTTCACCCAACTTCTTCAACTTCATCCACAGCTCCAAAAAGAAATGTGATGCTTGGCTGTGTGTACAGAGGGATGCAAAGTGGTCCACACCAAGCTAATTCAACACAGTACTTTCTCTGTAAATTTGAAATTAAGATGGTAAGGCAGATAGCTGTTGGGGGACAAAGTTGGGCAGGGAGCTAAGACAAAAAAATCCACACTGTAAAACAGGAGCAGAATTCACTGGTGTTACAGGCACTTTCCTGCCAGCCTGGTCCCACAGCTGCATCAGGGAGGCTGTAGAGATCTCTCACCCACAGAGATCCAATTCTGGGAAGGAGCCAGGATTATGGAGTTCTAGCTGGGTGAACTGTCATCTGAAAGGAATCCATAGTTATTTATTTATTTATTTTCCCTAGTAACCTGTCCTTAGACTTAAATATATAAATTGGATTAATTTAGCAGCATTTATAATCTTTTCCTTTTATTTTTTTTTCATTTTTCTGAGACGGGGTTTCTCTGTGAACTTTTTTCTGTCCTGAACTTCACTCTGTACACAAGGTTTGCTTTGAAATCACAGAGATCTGCGTGCCTCTGCCTCCCGAGGGCTGGGATTAAAGGCGTGTGCCACCACTGCCCAGTCACTTAATTTCTTTTTTTTACCTTTTTATTTTCTCTCCCAAGCCTCTGTATATTTTTAAACACACTGTAAAATCCTTTTAGGTTTTACTTCATCTAAATCTGTCTTTACTGTATATCTCTACCATTTTTTTTCTAGCCACAAGTTTTGTTTCTGCTAAATAGCATTGCTAAAATTAAAGTGGCGGCAGCTGTTTTAGCCACCTTCTATCCAAGATGGAAGGGGAGGGGGTGGGGGTAAGTTTACTGCCATTACTGAGAGCTATGCTCACTGCTTTGGTTTATGCTGTCATCCAGCAGCGTGCTGCAGGCTTGTAGATGTGGTCACTACCACTGCCAGTCTTACACACCATTCTTGTTTGGTAGCAGGGAGCCTCTTAAAAGAGCTCTGTGGTTTTTTGATATTTATGCCAAATCAGGAAAACTCTCTTAAAGGAGCCGTGCAAGTCTCTGCATTTCTCTAGCAAAACAAAGCCCAGGAATGATGCTACCAAGAAGCCTTGCTTGTCTCTGTTCTTTTGTTTCTAAAATCCCTTTTTAAGATTTGTCAAGTTTTAAGTGGAGGTTCTTAATACCCATGTCGCAGATGCCATTTTGTTAGGAGCACTTTCCCTCCAGCCTGGTCCCACAGCTGCACCATCCCCAAATAACACACAGAGATTTTGTATTAATTTTATTGTTGTTGGCCAATGTCTAGAGCTTCTTATTGGTTAGCTTTGTCTTAAATATAAATTCATAATTAGTGATATATGTATTCTACATTCTTTTTATCTTAGACAGAAAAGAGGGGATGATGGTAGATGTCATTCTGTAAATATGTTTCTCTTATTGGTTAATGAATAAAGCACTATTGGCCTATAGGAAAGCAAGAAAGGCAGGACTAGGAGACAAGGAGGATTCTGGGAGATGTAGTTGAGAAGAATCAAAATGTAGGACACAAGAAGAGTAAGAGGTTCGGACCCTCTCTCTGGTAAGAAAAGACCACGTGATTCCCTTCTCTACTTCACTACAATTCTTGTTTTGTCCCATGGGTTCTAGAGGCTGAACTTGGGAACTCATGCTTGCAAGACTATCATATAACCCACTGAGCTGTATCCCCAGCTCTCTTTTAGTTTCATTGAACCTGTCTCAGATGTATAGTTAGCATATATTTTTCCCATTCTGTACACTGCCTCTTCACTTGATTGTTTCCTTTGCTGGATGGAAGCTTTTAAATTCCATGCAACCCTATCTGTCAATCTTGGTGTTCTTTCCTGATTGATTGGACCCTTTACAGAATTTCCTTGTCTACGTCTATACCTTAAAGTGTTTTCTCTATGTTTACATCAACTGTTTAAGAGTTTCATTTCCTATGTTAAGGTCTTTGATCCATTCAGATTTTATTCTTGTTACAGGCTAAAATGTAGTGATCTAGTTCCATTATTCTGCATGAGGACACCCAGTTTTGCCATGACTCAAAATAGGGTGACCTCTTCTAACTAATTTTAGTTTGAAGTCTCTTTTCTAGATATTAGAAAAGTGATGTCACTTCCTCGTTTTTTGGTTCTGTTTGCTTTGAACACCTTTTCCATTCTTTCTTCCTAAGGGTATATTTAGCTTTAAAGATGAGATGAGTTTCAAGAAAGCAATGAGTAGATGGGTCTTGTTTTTATATCCATTCTGCTAATCTGCTGTTTGAATGGAGACTAGAGAATATGAACATTCAGAGTTATTCTTGGGAGGGGTGGGTTAATACCAGTTTTTTTGTTGGTTTTGAAATGTTTGGTGTTTTTCTATTTCTACTTTTTTATCATTTGTTCTAGCATGGTCTTCAATAGTGTTGTCCTATAGATCTGTTTGTACTTATTGTTTGCATCAAGATCTGGATGTGTAAATTCAGCGATCTTGTCTTTCATCCCTGACATTCCATCCTTTACTTGATCCAGTCTGTTGATAAGGCTTTCTACTAAGCTTGTATTTGAATTAATTAAATTTTAATTTCTAAAATGCCAATCTGATTTTTTTCCTAGTATTTCTAATTCCTCTTTCTGGTCCTGTATTTACTTGCATACTTCATTCAGCTGTCTGTGTTTCCTGTAATCATTCCATTTATTTGTATGCTCTTTGACTTTGTTGAACATTCTTAGAACTATTCTTTTTCTGGGATTTCAACTAATTTACTCTCATTGGAATCCATGGTCCTGGAATTGGTAGTTTTCACTGTTGTGATTTCCCATGTTTCTTATCTTTCTACATATTAAGACAGGAATATCTAGGAATATCTGGAGTAATTCCATTGGTTGGCCTTTTTTTTTTGTTTTGTTTTTCATCAGCTGTATCTTTTCAGTTAAAGCCTTTGCAATATTCAGAAGAGACCAGGTTGTAGTAGAGTTGTTGTGTTGTTCCTATTGATCTGGTGGTGTAGTTAAGTATCTAAACACACAGTTCACATGTTCAGAGCATAAAGCATGAACACCAGCACCACTCTAAAACAGATAATATTAACTGCAGAAGCAATCATGACATCTGGATAGGAACACTATGAAACTATAATAATAATATAATGTGTCTAACGTCAGTAACTATTGAGGTGGTTTAGGAACATGGCTAGTACAGTGTGTACTAAGATAATAGTTACTGAAGTTAGGGTTGGAAGGGAGATGGGCTGACAAGCAAAGATTAGCATCAGCTCAACTAAGAAAAGTCAAAGAGAAAAAAGCAAATGGGAGTGGTAAGTTGGAATATTTTTGGAGTCCACCGAGTTAAACGTTACTAAAACCATAGAAAGTTATACTTAAAAATTAATACTGGGATGTGATGGGAGTATAGTTGAGGGGAGACAAACAGAGCAGGAGGAGAGAAGGGAAAAGAAGCAGCAGAGGAGGAGATAAAGGAACAAGAGGGAGGGCATATGGACTGTGCATAAGAGTAAAAGAATATGTAACATAAGGATACAAAGACATTCAGACAACCTAATAAATATAAAAACAAAGCAAGCAAAAGAAGAAATACACACACAAAAGTAAAGCTTTGAAACTACAAAATAAACAATGAAATAAAAGTTAAAATCTATTTTTAAATATCATTGCATTAGTTGATGTTTCTTTGGTGGACTTGATTTTGGATCCTTTCCCTCTCTGTTATGTCTCTTGGAGAAAACTGTCCTGATGAAGGAGATGCATTTAAAGTCTCATCCCAAACCTAGTGAAGCAGATTGTGTGCTCATAGTGCCCCAATAGAGTCCGAACAAGCTACTTTTTGGTTTGAGACTCTACTCACTCATCAGAGCATTTCTTGGGTTTCAGAAGCCCTCGGCATGGAATGCCACTTGTGAAACTCTTCCCAGCCCCTGTTGCTCCACATGCTGGCTATTCACACTTTCCACAGATGAGTTAAGTCTCAGGCACCAGTGTGACCATGCCCATGCTATTGTTGGTCTTTTAACTGGAGAGGTTCCTCTTACTAGGGCCCTCACCATTTTGCCAGTGTTTACCAACTCCAGCTCAGTCCTCATGTGTGACCATGTGGCTCTGGCATGACTGTGAAGAGTCCAGCAGCACGTCTTTCCATCACATGCAGTCATATGCCCCAGCTCTGGTTGACATTCCCTTCCTACCATGCTTCTTCATGAACTGACAATGAATCTCTCCACTCACATTGTATCCAGCCCCTAGTTATGTGTACACAGCCTGGTCCATCTTTCTCTCCAGCTGTTAGTGCCTTGTTTTGCTTTTTGTGGTGCTGGCAAACTCAGGACCTTACATGTCCCAAGTACACACTTTATCACTGAGTTGCATCCCCAACCTTGGTCCAGCCCATTTCTCCCCCACAGCATTAGCAGGGAGTTCAGATTATAGTAGTGCATGTTTTCTGAAGTGTATTACAGGTTTAAAACAGACATCCTATTTACCATCTGTAGGAAGGTAGAACCTCTTAAAACCTGTCAGTTGATATTTTTGTGGAAACTGTGTGTTATTTTTAATTTAGAGGCCAATGGTTGTTTTTACTGACTTGACCCTAGATAACCCAAGAAAGAATTGGAAGTGTTCTCAATGCCATCACTTGTATTAATTGAGTCCATGCCACAGCAATGAAATACCTTTGAAAACTAGCTTTTGTAGAGAAGGAAATCATTTAGCTCACGGCTCTGGAGACTCACTTGCAAGGGGCCTGCCCATCTTATTCCTGTGAGAGCAGCAGATGGTGATGCATCCAAAAGCACATATGCTAGAGAAAGTGCTCCTGTCTCAAAGCCAAAAATCAGAAGAGAGAAGAGGCTGAAATTCCCTAGTCTCCTTAAAGGGTATGACCCAGCAACCTAGGACTGCCTGACCCCCCCCCATACACTCACACACACACACACACACACACACACACACACACACACACACACCCCTCACCACACATACCTAAAACCACACATATCTATGACCTCAATACCGCCATTCTGAGTACCAACCCTTTATATATAGCTTTGGGAACAGCTCAGTTACACTTTTATAGTAGCACCATGTTTCTGGGAGAGGGAAAAAGAGGCCCTGCACTTAGATCTCACAAGAAGTGGGCTCTCCAAAAGATGTCCTCCAGTCTGATGGCTCAATGTGATCTCCGAGGAGGCTACCAAGCAGATGGTTTTGCAAAATTAAGCACGCAACAGTTAATCCTTACTAATTAATAAGTAATTTATACTTTTAGGTAGGGTCTGAATACTAGGACTGAGGCGCAGAGAAAATCTTCCACATCTTGGAAGGAATCATTGCTGCCTGAAGCTAATGGGAAGAACTGTGGCATAGTTGCAGCTTGTTGTGGAGTCCAGTGAGTATGGGGACAAGAATGGGTCTTGGCTCTCTCACTTTTCCAATGAAGTGATTGATAAAAATGGAAGAAAAAACTAAATTCCCGGGGAACACATAATACCATCTAATGTCTGACCATTTTTTTTTTTCTGTGACGCTGTTCCAGGGGACAATGGTAGGACAGAAACACACATACACAACAAACCATATTTTTTTGGGCACTTGAAAAAAACTCAGAACAACACAATCCACTGGCTTCCATCCCAGATGTGGTCAGGTAGGTTGGAAGCTCACTGTCGTCGGTCATCACCATGCTGACTCTAGCATCCACATAAGCATTAAAATTCACTCACATTCTTGCCCTCTCTCCTTTTCTTCAGTAACCAAAGCTCACTTTTCCTCCTGTGTTCCTTTGATATTGGCTCTCCAAGATTGGACATCTAAGAACCCAAGTCATTACCCCATTCAACTTAGCATTCTGCCCAAAGCACTCCTGGGTTCATCTTTCTACCAAGTTCTTTGTCACATCTGTTACTATGTCTTTGGAGTGTTTCTTTGTAATCCCTCCATCCTTATTCTCCTTAGAAGCTCAGCAAGAACATCCAGAAAGCCATTGCCTTGGACTTTTCCTTCAGGCACCTGTGCTGAGGGAGCTGCCAACCGTTTGGATAAACTGCCTCCCTCCTTGTGAGATGCTTTTGAGGTAGACTTTAAGACAGTGGGACCCAGAACATTAAATATCACATTTGCTCATCAACCCTGTTTCTGTTTCCAGGAAGCACGTTGGGCCGAAGTCTCATGACTTGCCCCATCTTGAAGTTCAAGTAATATGCCCATTGCACGAATGAGTTGAACATGAATGGTCTGCAGAGTTCTTGATGCTCCGCTCAAAAACCTGCCAAGCCAATATGGCATCATTGTCCATTGGGGCCCAAAACAGTGATTTTATTGCGGGTGGGATTTTGCTGTTTTGTTCTGCCCTCTGTGTTCCTAGGCATCTGCACCTCATGATTTATAGGCTGGATTCCGAGCACAGCTTGCTGTTCCTGGTGTGGTAGCTATTTGGCTCTTTGCTGGCACCACCGCTGGAGAGAAGGCTGTGCGCTTGTTCTGTTTCTCCTTTCGTACTGACTGGAGGCATGCTGACCACCACTTGTTAGCGCTTTGATCTTTTTTATTTCTGAACATATGGTCAGGACCTCACCAGTGCCTGGAATGGCAGGCTGAAATTCTAGGAGACTCGGGTCCATGTGATAAATGGCTTTGCTTTGGAGAAAAGTGAGTGGCGAGCAAAGCAAAGGCTGGTGCCTATTAAACACCCTCATCAGCTGGAGAGAATGTGCCTGCCCAGACATCTGTTACCCCAGGGCCTCTGCCTTCCCTGCTTAAAGGGCCTTAGACACATGACCTGTCCCATGGGAGGTGTACTTGCAACTTCCCAGGGCTGCAGTAAGGGAACCGAACAGTTGTATTGACTTAAGGCAATCTATTTCCGAATGACGCCATTTGAATTGAATCTGCTCTTCGTTCTTATGTTTTGCTCTTATCCTTTGCCTTTAAAACAGTATCTTATCCCATAAGAAAGTGTGTCATCTCTGTCAGTTTCAACACTTGGCATGAAATAACCATAACAGTCACTTTTGAAAAAAAAATTATCAAGTACTTTGCTGAGCAAGAGTAGTGTGTGTGGTGGATTTCCATATGATGTTCTTCAAGATTCTGTAGTGCTGCCGGGCGTGGTGGCCCACACCTTTAATCCTAGCATTTGGGAGGCAGAGATAGGTGATCTTTGTGGTAGGAGGATCTTTTAGAGATGGAGGTCAGCCTGGTCTATTCAGAGTATGTTCCAGGATAGCCAGAGCTGTTACACAGAGAAACCCTGTCTCAAAAATCTAATTAAAGAAACAAGACTCTGTAGTGCTAATTGGACAAGTCTCTGGCACTCTGTACCCCAAGCTGAAGATGAGTTTCCTGGTATCAGTGTCAAATGGTTCTGACCCTTGGGAAACAACAGGCATGTCTATGGTGGCTGATCAAAGGTAATCTAATAGCCATGGGGACGCTGGCCTACACCCAAAGAAATGGAACCTGAACCTGCCTTAGGTGACTTTAGATAAGTCATTCCCCTTATCCAAACCCAGCGTCTTCATCTGAAGAATAGAAGCAATAGGCCCATCTCACTGAATTTTATTATTAGACTATGTAAAAATACATAGCTAATTGCATAATGAAATTTAAATATTGAATCTCATTGACTCCAAAAGGGGGGAAAAATGAAGCAGAAAAAGGTCTTCCATGAATTCTTACTCCTTTCGTGCTTTGGATTAAGGCTCTCCGTTGCCTCTCGTTGGATCCACAAACAGATCTTTGGCCTCAGAAGGAAAGGATGTTTTCATTGACTAACACAGGTGTGAAAGGCGAGGACTTTAACTCGGTTACTTAGATTAATCTTTCCCTTGTGGTACAAACAATTCGGCAGGCTGTGCCCGGTCCTGTGCAAAGCACTACATACCCCTTCCTCATGTTTTCATCTCTTCTCCCTCCTTCTTACCCCCTTCCTGCCCCTCCTCTACTTGCCTCCCCCCCCCCATTGCTACCTCTACCAGAACCACCACAAGCATAGCACTTGGTACCTAAGGTTCCTTCTGCCCTCATGCTGTCTGTCATCTCTGCTCTGACAGGAGCCCTTCCCACGTGTCCCACGTCCCACTTCTCTCTGGAAATACGGTAATAAGTAGAAGAGCAGATCTCTGACCACAAGCTTTCTGTTTTAATATTCGGCTGCCAGACACCATGGTCCAGATGACCACTCTTCACCCCAGGTGTCACTTATGTTTGTTCCAACAATTTAAACCTCAATCCTCATCTTTCACAAAGATACGGAAATATTCATAGCGTTTACTACTTTCTGATTCTTTAATTCAACTAAGATAGACACATCTGAATTCAGAAACGGAACTATTACCAAAACAGAACCTAAAGTTAAATGTGTAAAAACATTAAAAACTAGGCCTTTTTTTATCTATTTGTTTTTAATTTGAGGGAATACAGCATGGTTTTGGAATATCACGATGATGATTATTGTGACTCTTTTGCCTGGCACTCAATTTTCAAGCTTAAACTTTTTGTGGCCATACCAGATGGCCATGTGGCTGTGTATTTTACTGCTCTGTTCATAAAGAGAAAATGATTTTGTCAATTTAATAGAGTGGTATGCATATTCGTCGTGTTGGCTTTCACATTTAAATCCTTGAATTAATGATTGCATGATCCTGGCAGCTTACACATGCAGATCAACCTTAGCTATGTTTGGGCTTCACTCCATCTGCCCAGTGTTCATGTCACAATGGAAGGGATCCAAAACACCCAAGATGTTCTCACGTAGGCAGGTGAGGGGTCTATCTCTTCCTTGTAGAAATATCATGTTGGTTCTGGAAAAATCCTTGGACTAGGTTCTTCTGAGATTGCCAAAATAGAAATGCAGTAAAGGAGATTGCTTACCTACAAGAGCTTGGAGTATTTGCTAACTCTTTGAGGAGATTAATACCACTGCTTTGTCAAACGTCAGTAAGTCATGTACAATTATATGTTACTGCCCTTGACAGTGAGCATGAGAGACAATTGTTACTATGCCCCATCTGAAACAGCCTTCCCACCCTGGGCTTCTCCCAGCCCAGTTAAGTGTATTCACTGATAGTCACAAGTAGTGCCTGGTATCCAGTATTCATCCGGGTGAGGTGTTATGTGGTGTTAGTCTCTCTCTCTCTCTCTCCTTTTTCTTCTTCCTTCTACTCCCTGGTCCTCCCCACCTCCTTATTTCCCTAACACCCATCCCCAAACACACAGTGATCTCATCCAAGACTGGAGTGTGTTTTCTAGCCTGGGTACCAGCTTTTGTTGTGTCCATACTACCTTGTTAAGACAGTAATAAGTGTTGCTGAGAGGGCTTAAAAGGAAAAGGATTTCCAAGGTCAGTTTGAAGGGCATGCTTGGCATCTGCCTAGACTCTCCACTGGCACTCATTTGCTGCTGCTAAGTTTTGCCATATGGGTAACAGCTCTGCTCTGTTTGGGAGTTCTGTCTTCCTTGGAGGAATTCTTATGGGGAAAAAAGTCTAGAGTCCTTGTTTGAATATATTCATGGTAACAATTTTCTTTTTTTACAGCACTGATGTCAGAAGGAAATAAACATAAAGGTTTGGGATCAGACCAGAGTGACTTCTCATGTTCCTTTTTGTGGATATATTTGATTTAATGGCTACTCCAAAGAAAATTATGGGTTGTGGAAGTATACCATTACCATGAATAAAGGGGTAAAATTGAACTTGCCACTCAGTTCTTTGCATAAATACCTTTTCTGGACACTGTTCCTAGACACTGTGTGGAAAAGTCCACGTGACCAAATGAGGCTGTTTCATTTAGATACCAGGAGCATTGAAAAACCTTTTCATTGTTCTGTCAAAAGCTAAGTACTCTCCCTCCCTCCTTCAATCTCTATCTCTCTCCTCTATTCCCCCTTCCCCCCCCTCTCTCTTTCTCTCTGTGTTGCTGGAGGTGGAAGTCAGGGCCTTACACATGCTGGGCAAGCCCTCTACCACTGAGTTATATCTCTAATCATCTTTTGTTGTTGTAGAGACAGGTTCACTATGGGCCCAGGCTAGCCCGAAATTTGCTGTGTGGCCAAGGCTGGCCTTGGACTCACTATCTGCTTACCTCAGCCTTTCAGATGTTATAATTACAGGTGTGGACCACCATGCTGGGCCTCCGATTTTTATTTAATGGATCCATTATGGTATGTGTTATATATGTATTTATTGGGTACCATGTGATGATTTCTTATAAGTACACCATGTAAAAATCAAGCTAGGACATTTGACTTATCTATCACATCATACTAATCTACTTTTACTCTTCAGAACCCTGGGCTTGCATCAGATATGAGAAAAATAAACATGCAATCCCTTCTCAAAAATCAGCTTTGAGTCAAGCTTGATGCCTATATTTCCAGTGCTCAGGGGATGAAACAGGAGAATCACAAATTCAAATCTAGTCTAGACTACTTAGCAAGATCTTGTCTCAGAAATATCAATTTCTGTCCAAAACAAAACAAAACACAACAACAACAACAAAAAACAAAAACAAAACAAAAACAAAACAAACAAAAAACCTTTATGATTACAGCTTCTCTGTGGCAAGCTCTCCAGGAAACAGGAAGTGAGTGCTTTGTCAAGGCCCAGCCTCCCCCAAGCAAAGGCTCAAACAAGGCCAGCATTGCTCATTCTTGGTTCTTTAAACAGGTTAGTACAAAGTGGGATCTGATGGTGGTTCAGGACTGTAGTCCAGTACTTGGGAGATAGACGCAGGAAACTCAGATGTTCCAAGTCATCCTTAGCCACATACAGAGTTTGAGGCCAGCCTGGGCCACACGAGATCCTCCCTCTCACAAAAGGTATATTATTTCAGCATAGCAGAGCAAGTAAGATTGAGAACTGGATAAGGAGGCTGGCAAACATGGACTTCTCTCAAGCCTAGGGGCGTTACCTACAATATTTTTCTTTGATTTTTAAATTCTAGATTTATGGTTTGTATTTTCTCCCAGGACACATTTAGAAAGAAACTAATATGAAATCTCAATACAGAAATCAGATAAATGCATGCTTTCTTGAGTATATTACTTGTTATTTACATTTTTAAAAGCTTCTCTTCGTTTTGTGCTTACTGGTATTTTGTTTACATGTGTGTCTGTGTATCATGTTCATGCAGGGCTTGTGGGGGCCAGATGAGAGCATTGGACTCCCCGGGGCTGGAGTTACAATTGTGAGCTGCCACGTGGGTGCTAGGAATCAAAACTGGGTCCTCTGCAAGAGTAGTCAGGGCTCTTAACCACCACTGAACCATCGCTCTAACCTTTAATTTAAAATTTAGTTTTAATACAACTATCTGCCAAAGTTAAGAAGGGAGATAATACAGAATGTGTTTCTGGATTTCTCCATGCTAAGCTTTGATAGTGAGTATATTAAGTGTTAATATTGTTCTTTACAAAGTTAAAATTCAGTTTTGTAGAGGTATTCAAAACACAATCTTTATTTAAAAAATATTCCTTAAAAAAATACTTGCCTAATGAATTGAGTCAAAACTTTGCTAGGAAGATTTACAGACAGGAAAGTGCATGCCCACTGTCTAAGAAGGCAAAGCTCTCCACATAAAAAGATTCCTTGACCTCACTGACTCTCAACAAACAGCTAGAAAGTCAGCATGGGACTGACTAGCATGGGACCAACCTAGGCCCTCTGCATCTGGGTGACAATTGTGTAGCTTGGTCCTTTGTGGGGCCCTAGCAGTGGACCCAGACCTGTCCCTGATATATGAGCTGGCTCTTTGGAACCTATTCCCTATGGTGGGAGGCCTTGACCAGCTTTGATGCAAGGGGGTAGAGCTTGGTTTTGATTCAACTTGATATGACATGCTTTGTTGACTCCCATGGGAGGTCTTACCCCTTCTGACTGGAGATGGAGGAGGAGTGGATGGGGAGAGGGTAGAAGGGAGGTGGGAGGACAGTTTGGGAGGAGGGGAGGAAGGGGGATCTGGCAGGTATGCAAAATAAATATATTTTTTTATAAAAAGATTCCTATAATTGACACAAAGTACCACCCCAAAAAGCTATTTGGGGAAACTGAGGCCAAGGTATAAAATAATAATAATAAATAACAATAATACTACTTCTTTTTAAAAAGAAGCTATCTGAAATTGATAACTGTTGGAAAAGGAGAATTCAGTTTTCTGTAGTGGAGTAATGCTGGGTATATCAACCACACTCCAGGGCAGGCCCCACAGCCAAGAGTAACTGGCCAACAGAAAACAGACTCCATGGGAGTTTTGCTTCATTTTGCTTTGTTTGGTGATTTTTTTATTTTTTTTGGCCACTGGCTTTCTGATTTATTTGCTTTGAGTTTTGTTATTTTGTTCTGAGAGACAGAGACCATGAAATTGGGTGGACAGGGCAGTCAGGAGAGTCTGGAGGGACTTGGGGGAACATAAAATCATGATCAAATGTATCCTGTGAAACAAAATTTTAATAAGAAGAAAAAAGAGAGTTGGATGATGGTGGTATATGCCTTTGGAGGCAGAGGCAGAGGCAGGCATATCTCTGAGCTGAGGCCAGCCTTGTCTACAGAGTGAGTTAGTTCCAAGACAACCATGGCTACAAGGAAAAACCCTGTCTCAAAATAATAAGTAATAATAATGATAATAAAAGATAACAATATAAGAAAATAAAATGTTTTCCTCAATATCTTATCATCAAACAGTCAAATTGTTCTCACCATAAAATATTCCCTGCAATACTAAAGGAATAGCACAATACCTTTGTGCAGCTTTTTTTTTTTTTTTTTTTTTTTTTTTTTGGGTGGATTGGGGTGCTGAGGGTCAGATCCAGGGCTTTGCACATACTTGACAGATAGTCCACCACTGAGCTACATCCCCAGCTGTTCATGTAACATTTTCTCAGTGGGCTGATGACCAAGAGGGGGTTATAATCCATCCAGGAATTTCAGCAGATCTTAAAGTAGCCGTTGGAGTCACTGAATGGTGACTGCTGAAGGAATATCCTAGGAGGAAGTGTGCATTGAATTGCTTCATTTGAACTTATTGTTTGCTGGTTTGTCTTTAAGTGTGCAAGTACCCAGTAGGACAAGGGTTTCGGGTTGGGGGAGGAGACTTTGTATCTGACCTGTTGCTGGAATATGCTTGTGAGATGCAGCAAAATCACATCTCAAAGAAGGGCATCCCCCCTCCCCATCCACAGCTCAGCACTCTTTATGGACCAAAGTGCTGCTTTCAATTTCTATTTGCAATCTGACCTCAGGAAAGGAGGCAGCCTGTGTGATGCACAGGGCACAGGCTTGGTTTACAGGCCTGCTCAACACCTGCAATTCTGCTTTAGGCTCTGTCTTAGATCTCCAACGTGAAGACAAGGCTCTGCAGGGCTCCAGGGAGTAAGTGTGATCTGTTGGTGGATTTGGATCTCTTCTGAGTCAAATGTCAGCTACCATTCACCTGGAATGATCATGTGCTATGTATATTAAATTGGACACCAAAGAATTGTTATACCTGTGAACTGGGTTTTGACGATGAATATCTTTTCAAGTTATATACGTATCTATCAACTGCTTTGATGTGATAATAAATAGAATGCAATCTAAAAATGTAAAACCAATCTGTTCAAGTTACTCACATATTTAAAACTAGCAAGAGGAAGTCACACATGCCGAGAATTTGACCTTCAGAGAATAATTCTAGGTCTTTGCTGTTTAAGTTTTCAAAATATGCCTTTAGTGAGATGAGTGGCTGGGAAAGCTCTCATGTGTTAATTTTTCAAATAATCAAAAGAAATGGACTCCAAAACTGATTCCCCATTTTGTAGTTTCAGATGACCTTGGAGAAGTAGAGGGTGTGGGGGTGGCAGGGAAAATTCAAAGAGCCAAGGGAACTCCCCAAGGACAGTGCTAATGTGGGGAGAGAGCACCCTGTCCAGCTGTGCCTCTCTTAAGGCCACCAACTGTCACCTTATCACTACTCCTTTGTCACTCGTAGGCCTTAACACACCACGACTCCATATTGCACTTGTCATCTTTGTAGTCAAAGAAGGAACCCCTGCGCTAAGGTATCTGGGCTTCTGCAGAAGGAACCCCTGCGCTAAGGTATCTGGGCTTCTGCAGAAGGAACCCCTGCGCTAAGGTATCTGGGCTTCTGCAGAAGGAACCCCTGCGCTAAGGTATCTGGGCTTCTGCAGAAGGAACCCCTGCGCTAAGGTATCTGGGCTTCTGCAGAAGGAACCCCTGCGCTAAGGTATCTGGGCTTCTGCAGAAGGAACCCCTGCGCTAAGGTATCTGGGCTTCTGCAGAAGGAACCCCTGCGCTAAGGTATCTGGGCTTCTGCAGAAGGAACCCCTGCGCTAAGGTATCTGGGCTTCCTCTTGCATTCAGCTTCTTTTAGCTCTTCTGTATCTGGGGCCAATTAGCCTTATGAGATGATTGACAGTAATTTTCCTTTGTGCTCCCCACAAACCTAGTGATGACTTCAGTCCATCCCTCAAAGTACACTAAGATCCTTTCCGCCAGGATCCCTTCTCCCAGAAAGCGCTTCTCTCAATAGGTGTGACCGCTTCACACTCCTAGAGTGTGACTACCACCCAGGTAGGCATTTCATTCTGTCAAGTGGAAAGATGCTGAGAGAGCTACCATGTTAGCTGCATCTCTTCTCAGCTGTTCTCTGTGCACTGAGAATACAGGTCCTCAGAAGACTGACTCTTGGGTCAGATGAATTCGAAAAGCACAACATACTCGTTTTCTCTTAGGGCACAAACACATTAAAGCTTTCAAGATGCTGCAAAGCCCCTCATTAAAAAAGTAATAATAAAAGAAAGAAAGAAAACCTACTTAATTTTACGTAATATAATGTTTCCGAAATTTGTTTGAAGAAAGCCCACAGAGCATAGCTAGTAAAATAATGATCAAAAACAATTAAATTAAGATTGTTTGTAGAAGTCTCGCTGAAATTTCTTTCCCTAATCTTTTGTAACCGAATTTCCATGGTATTGTCCTGCCTTGTCTGTGGTTACGGAAGCAACATGCCCGGAGCAGTCAAACAAGCTGAGACTGTGCAGCCCTGAGTTGGACTTCAGGTTTCATCCTACCTTGCTCAGTCTCCATCCTCTCTGTAGCTACCCACAGTGAGAGGGTTACTGGAAACCATGGTGGCTAACAGTGTTCCAAAAATGAACAAATCAAAATAGACAAATCCATGATTGCAGTTGCTTAATTTTTTGAATTTATAAAGATGGAATGTTTTTTATTTATTTTCTCACTTTACATATCGATCCCAATTCCCTCTCCCTTGGTCCCTCTCTCCTCCCTCCCTCCCTCTCTCCTTCTCTTCCACCCTTCCATGCCCCCCACTCTCCCCTCCCATCTCCCCCTCCACTCCACATGTAGAGTGATGCCTTCCAGGAGGGATCATCTAAATTTGTCAAATCATTTGGAGTAGGAACTAGGCCCTCCCTCCTGCCCCTAGGTTAAGGGAGTATCCCTCCATGGGGAATGTGTTCCCAAAGTCCTTTTGTGCACCACGGATACATCTGGGTTCCACTGTCAGAGGTCCCTTAGACTGTCCAGGCCTTCTAACTGAGACCCATGTTCAAGGAGTCTGAGTTGGTTCAATGCTGGTTTCCAGGGTATCCGTGTGGGGGTCCATTAGCTCCCCCTTGTTCAGGTCAGCTGTCTCTGAATTTCTGTAGCCTGGTCTCGTCCTCCCTTTCTGCATCTGGATTCCAGATCAGCTCAGTGTTCAGTTGTGTGTGTTTGCTTCTGTTTCCATCAGCTACTAGATGAGGGTTCTATGACGGTGGATAAGTTAGTTGTCAATCTCATTATAGGGAAGGGCATTTATGGTACCCTTTCCACTGTTGCTCAAATTGTTAGTTGGGATTAGTCTTGTAGGTCTCTGGATGTTTCTCTTCAAACCTATAATGGCTCTCTCTCTCTCTCTCTCTCTCTCTCTCTCGCCCTCTCTCTCCCTCTCTTCCTCTTGTCCATTCCTCCCCTGACTCAATCTTCCTAGTCCCACGTGCTTTCCTCTCCTCCCCTTCCCTTTCTTCTAGCTCCCTCTCCACTCACTGTCCCCCCCAACTCCCAATATGCTCAGGAGATCTTATTCCTTTCTCCTTCTGTGAGGGGTGTTGTATGAATCACTTAGAATCTTCTTTGTATCCTAGTTTCTCTGGCGGTGTGAATTATAGGCTGGTGATCCTTTGCTCTATGTCTAAAATCTATATATGAGTGAGTACATACCATGTTTATCTTTTTTGTGATTGGTTTCTTCAAGTTCCATCCATTTGCCTGCGAATTTCAAGATTCCATTGTTTTTTTTTTTCTGCAGAGTAGTATTGCATTGTGTAGATGTGCCACATCTTCTTTATCCATTCTTCAGTTGAGGGGCATCTAAGTTGCTTCCAGGTTCTTGCTATTACAAATAATGCTGCTAAGAATATAGTTGAACACATGTCTTTGTTGCATGGGTGTGGATTATTTGGGTATATGCCTAAGAGTGGGATTGCAGAGTCCTATGGTAGACTGATTTCCACTTTCCTGAGGAACCGCCATACTGATCTCCAAAATGGCTGTATGAGTTTGCACTCCCACCAGCAGTGGAGGAGTGTTCCACTTTCTCCACATCCTCTCCAACGTAAGTCATCACTGGTGTTTCTAATTTTAGCCATTCTGGCAGGAGTAGGATGGTATCTCAGAGTTATTTTGATTTGTATTTCTCTGATGGCTAAGGATGCTGAGCACTTTCTTAAGTGTCTTTCAGCCTTTTTGATTTCCTCTATTGAGAATCCTCTCTTTAGTTCTATACCTCCCTCCCCCCCTATTTAAATAGGGTTATTTGGTGTTTTGGTGACTAGTTTCTTGAGTTCTTTGTATATTTTGGAGATCAGCCCTCTGTCAGATGTAGGATTGGTGAAGATCTTTTCCCAGTCCATAGGCTGCTGTTTGGTCTTGTCCACTGTGTCCTTTGCCTTACAGAAGCTTCTCAGTTTGAGGAAGTCCCATTTATTAATTGTCGATCTCAGTGTCTGTGCTACTGGAGTTATCTTCAGGAAGCAGTCTCCTGTACCAATTTGTTCAATGGTACCTCCCACTCTCTCTTCTAAGAGGTTCAGTGTGGCTGGATTTATGTTGGGGTCTTTGATCCATTTGGAATTGAATTTTGTGCATGGTGATAGACATGGGTCTAACTGCAGCCTTATACACACCATCATCCAGTTGTGCCAGCACCATTTGTTGAAGATGCTTTCCTCCTCCCATTGTATACTTTCAGCTGTTTTGTCAAAAATCAGGTGTTCGTAGGTGTGTGAGCTAATAAAGATAGAATTAAAAAAAAAAACAAATATACCTAATAAGTAATCTATGCATTCAAAAAGCAAACTCTTTGGTATTAATACTGTTTCTCTGTCCGAGGTAATACAATTACATGGTTATTTCAAAATAGGCTTCTAGGCAAAATGACAATTTGAAACCTATGAAGGAATGGCTGAAGTTTGGGAAATAAAGAGACCACAAATTTTTTTTTGTTTTTGTTTTGTTTTGTTTTGTTTTTTCACTCCATCATCAACTTCTCTCATCCTAAAACCTCCCTGACATACAAACTACCTCTACTATCAGGACCCACAAATTTTCTCGGCCATTGGACTGGACTTGATCCTGTGTCAGCAGCTACAATAGTAGTGTTTTTTCCCAGAGCAAACTGGCTGAAGGAGTCCTATTCAAAAATCTACAAAAGAGGTTCAGGAGAAGGTTTCATAATAGAGGTTACCCACTGCTGCTGCCAGGGGCCGCCATCAGTATGCAAACAGGATCGGAGAGTAGGGACCAAGTGACATCACTTTGGACACCTCACAGCTGTCTACTGCTCCTGGCACTATGGGGCTTCAGCAACCTCAACTAAACAGTTTGCTTGCACTGTCCCCATACCACAGAACAGAGTCAAGAGAACCTGGCAAGCCAGAGGGGCTGGGACCTACTGGAGAAGAAGGGTAACAGCAAAGTAGGACCAGAGAGACAACGCAATTGATCCATGAATCAAAATAAGTGTTCAGGCCAGGGATCTTACTCTCTTATATCTAGCCCACTCCTCTCCCCCTACAACTATTCTTCAACTTCCCCAGAGTTCATTTTCTTCTATCTCCAGCCAGCTGCCTCTTTTCCCACAGCTAAGTCTTATTTGCGGGGCACAGAAGGAGGCCAACACTATTCCCTATTGTTAGTCTTTTTAATGATTCTCTCTCTCTTCTTTCCTTTTTCCTTTTCTTCCTTTCTCTTTCTCATAGACATTCTTCTTACTGGGACCAAAGCCCAGAGGCTAATCTGGTTTACAATATCCAGGCACATATATCTACCTCTCATTATACGTCTAATGCTGACCAAAGCTCCCACACATCCACCCTCTTCTGCCCATATATATATATATATATATATATATATATATATATATATATATATTACAATTATTACAAATATATATTACAAATATATATATTACAAATTGGAGTTAATAAGTTATTAATTTTTTAAAGGAAATGAAGTTTGGGGAAGAGGGAGGGATTGACCAGGATATTTTAAGGGAGTGAGTTGGTGTGAATATGATCAAAGTATAATATATAAAATTCTCAAAAATTTAACAGAATAATTTTTAAAGCATAGAAAAAAATTTCCAGCTATAAGAGGCACACAGAAAGCTAACAGCCAGACAAGAAAAGAAACTATTTGTGTTATGTTATAGCTAAAACATTAAATGTATAGAGCAAAGAAGATGTATTGAAAGTTGAAAAACATAGGGTTGAATCATGTAAAAAGTTAGGTTCCTCATGACAAATGCCAACTTTTCAACTCTATGAAAGCAAGAAGGGCTTAGAATGATGTCTTAAAAATTCTAAAAGATCACAATTGTCAATCCAGTCTGATATACCCAGACAAACTGTCTGCCATGATTATGTTTAAAAAAAGAAACTTTCCATGATTAAGGTGGGCTAAAGGAATTCATGACCACCAAGGCAGCCCTACAGAAGATATTAGAAGAAATGCTTTAGTCTGAAGAGAAAGAGAAACAAAATGATTCTATGATACTAGACAATATAAGAAGACAATATAAGCCCTCAACACTACCAAATCAATAAACTAACAGATAACAATAAATGCCTTTTAATCATGACTCTTAATATCAGTAGTAGCTATCAAACGATGCAGACTAGCAGATTGGATTAGAAAACAGGATGCTTAGTTTTGATGCCTCTATGAAGCATACCTTACTGCTAAAGATAAACACTATCTTAAGGTAAAGGGATGAAAAAAGAGTAGTCCAAGCAAATGAAATCATAAAGTAAGCAAGTCTTGATACTCTAATATCTGACAAAAGAGGCTTTAAACCAATTATTGTCAGAAGAAGTAGAGAGTTACTTTATACTGATCAAGGAAATTCTAAATATATACATTTGAGATAGAGGTGCATCTAATTTCATAAAATAAACACTAATATAATAAAAATTACATATTAACCCTTACATGGTAACAGTGCTTAATTTCAGTATCTCATTCTCACAAGTGGACTGGTAAACTATACAAAAATGAAAGAAACCATACAAAATTAACACTGGAATTAGGTACCATCATAAACAAGTCTACTTTGACATTTACACAACACCTCACCCAAACATCAAAACCACACATTGTTCTCAGTACACCATGAAAACTTCTCTAAAATAGATTACATATTAAGACATAAAACAAGTCTTAAATGCAGTAACCTTGAAACAACAGCCTGTTTTCTAACTGACCACCATGGGGTATCAACCAGAAATCAACAGCAAGAGAAACTGAAGAAAATATTTAAATTTATAGGGATCAAACAGCAAGCTGTTCATTGAGAAGTGGGTCACTGGAGAAATCAAGAATAAAAATTCAATTCCCCTTCTTCCCTTCTCTGAGGGACCAGGAAGACTGAGTTTGGGGAAGAATATAGGAGAGCAAGAAAAGAGATACCTTAATAGAGGGAGCCATTATACATTTAAAGAGAAATCTGGCACTAGGAAAATGTCCAGAGATATACTAGGATGACCCCAACTAAGATTCTAAACAATAGTGAAGTGGCTACCCTAAATGCCCTTCCCCTATAATGAGATTGATGATTACTTTAATGCCATCCTAGAGCCTTCATCCAGTTGCTGATGGAAACAGAAGCAGAGACCCACAGCTAAGTACTGAACCAAACTCCTGGAATCCAGTCGTAGAGATGGAGGAGTGATGAGCAAAGGAGTCAAGACCAGGCCTGGGAAACCTATAGAAACAGCCAGTCCCAGTGCTTCGTCAGCCCCCAAATAACACACGATACACTATATTAATTATAAGGCTGTTGGCCATTGACTAGAGCTTCTTATTGGCTAGCTCTGACTTAATTTCTAACCCATTTTTATCAATCTAAGTATTTCCACATGGTCTTATCTTACCAGAGAAGAGGGCCCAGACCTCTTACTCCTTTGAGTCCTATACCTCGACTGCTCTGCTTATGTTTCCTCCTCATCTTCTAGTCCCACCTATCTTGTTTCCCTATTGACCAATAGTGCTTTATTCATCAACCAATAAGACATATATATATATATATATGTATATATATATATATGACATCCTCATTATCTCCTCTTTTCTGTCTAAATAAAAAGAAGGGTTATTACTTTAATATAGTTAAATTATATATAACAAAACAGTTGTCAAGAAAGAACTGTCGTCACAATATTTAGTTCACTAACATTTAGCAAGATTTAAAGAAAATATTCCATCATCTATCCTAGCTTTGTGAGTCTAAAGTCCTATATGTAACATCTTTAATCCTAACTAAGGAAAACTATGACCATAACTATTTGTCTTCAACTCCAACAAGGACCTCAGACGGATAGTATATATACTCTAGAAATGACAGAGATGTAGTAAGATGTTCACCCTACCTGCACCTGTAGCACTGACCATGCCCAAGTGTTCACAGGTGCAGATGTGATGGTGTAATTTTAGGTCTGGGGTTGGGACAGATAGCTCTCTCTCTTGCATCTGGTTGGGTCACAGGGAGCAAGTGGTGTGGATCCTTAGAGCAGGAACCTGTGGCTGCCATCTGATTCTAGTGTAAGTGACTTTTCCCAGAAATAAATTATATATTTAATCTATATTTGAGCCTAGTCCTGTGAATTTTTATCTGTGCATCAATATAGCTGACATGAACAAGGGGAGCTCATAGGTCCCAGACTGACATCTGGGAAACCAGCATAAGACAGAACCAGGCCCCCTGAATATGGGTGTCAGTTACGAGACCTGGGCAGCCTATGGGGCCTCTGGTAATGGAACAGTATTTATCCTATGTGTAGGAATGGACATTGAGAGGTCATTCCCCATAGATGGACATTCTCAAAGCCTAGACATATTGGGGAGGGCCTAGGCCCTGCTCCAAATGACTTTGGTGATCCCCCATGGAAGCATCACACTTTCTATGGAGCAGAAGAGGGAAGGGATGGGGTTTGGTGGGGGACATGGGAGGATGGGAGGGAGAGGGAACTGGGATTGATACATAAAATAAGATTGTTTCTAATTTTTATAAAAACAAATAAACAAAAACCAAGCCACTGGGGATGCCAGGTGTGATAGCTTAGGCCTTTAATTCTAGTACTCAGGAAGCAGTGGCAGGCAAATCTCTCTGAGTTAGAGGCCAGCCTGGTCTACAGAAAGAGTTTCGGCCAGCAAGGACTGTATAGTCAGAGCCTTTCTCATTTTTTTTTAAATTAAAATACTAAACACCAAGGGAAAAGATACTGTTCACAATAAAAGTAAAAATTTTAAGATAATGTGAAGTATATAAACTTTGATATTAGAATCTAACAGAATAAGCATATTGTTAAAAATAAGGACACTAGGGGACATGAACAAAAGAAAACTCAAAAGTGGAACCAAAAACTTAAAGGTCCGATGAGAGTAAATGAAAGGGTGTTAGCTGTTTTGCCTCTTCTGACTCCTCAGGTCTCTTTATGCATTTCTGAGGAAGTCAAAGCAACCATGGTAGGAAAAAAAGTATCTTCCAATATATTCTACCTAATAACAAGACAAACAAATGGTATGCCAAGCCACCAGAGCCTTTCTTCTCCTCTTCCTGCTTATTACCTAAAATGGCCACCTTTATGTACTTCCACTGTAAAAGATGAACCTCCGCCTTCAGGTTGAGTGAGATAATCAGTTGTCTTAAGTACTCCTGAAGGTAAATAACTGTAATTAGATGCTAACTGCTATTTTAAACCCTGTATCCTCAATCTAGTCTCAAGGCCAATCCTAAATCAATGCATTTCAGCTGCTATCTCCTTTAAGGGCACATTTCTGCTGCTGTATTCCATACTTTTACATGTCTTAAGACATAGGCTCTTTTTTTTTATTGACCTGTCTTTAAAAAGAGAATGTTCATCCTGGGTTGTATTTTAAAGATCCTGTCCACAAATTAAAAAAAAAAAAATCAATTCCCAGCATTAAATGAGAAAGAAAACACAATATACCCCGAAAGTATCTGATTCAATGAAAGTAGTTATTAGAGAGATTTTATAGTTATAACTGATACATTGAAAAAAGAGAAAGAGAGAGATCCCAAACAAACAATCTAATGGTTAAACTTAAGGTCCTGTAAAAACAGAAACAATCTAATTCCAAAATCAGTAGATGGAGAGAAATGACCAGAGCATAAATTAATGAAATGGCAGGACTGGGACACCAACCCAGCCATAAAACCTTTGACCCATCCTGCCTGCAAGATATACTTGGGGCAACCAATGACTGGTCTAACTTGAGGCCCACGCCATGAGAGGGAGCCCATGCCTGACACTGCCCGGATGGCCTGGAACCAGAGGCTGGACAGCTCAGAGACCTGGAGTAGCCTAGTCATTATCAGAGAGGCTTCCTCTGGCAGCTGATGGGAGCAAATACAGAGACCCATAGCAAAACAGGCAGATCAAACCCAGGGAACCCTGCAAAGGATGGGGAGGAAGGATTGCAGGAGCCAGAGGGGTTGAGAACAGTAGGAGAACATAGCACACAGAATCAACTAGGCAGGGCTCACAGGGGCTATAGAGACTGAAGTGGCAATCACAAAGTCTATGTGGGTCTGCAGTAGGTCCTCTACACAAATGTTATGGTTGTTTAGCTTGCAGTTTTGAGGTGTCCCCATCAGTGGGAGTGGTGGTATCTATGACTCTTTTGCCTGCTTTTGTGACCATTTTCCTCCTATTGGGTTTCCTCCTTAGGCCTTGATATGAGGGTTTGTGCCTAGTCTTATTGGATCTTGTTATGCCAAGTTAACCAAAGGAGAAATAAGATCCAAATAAATAAAATTAGGGATTAAAGGGGAAATATTATTGCAGACACTGAGGAAAATTTAATCAAGGGAAAATAGTCTAAATGTTTATATTCCACTAAATCAGAAAAATCTAAGGGAAGTGATTGAATATCTAGAAATATATGACCTACCAAAGTAAAACCAAAATGAACTAAATAATTTAAGTATCTCTGCTATAAAGGTCATTGAGATACAAGTGGTAATTTGATACCCCCCAACTAAAAGAAGCTCAGAGATGCCAGATAGGTCGGGCAAAAGTGGCTCTTGCCTTTAATACCAGCACTCAGGAGGCAGAGGTAGGCTGATCTCTGAATTTGAGGCCAGCCTGGTTTACAGACAAGTTCCGGGATAGCTAGGGCTACATAGAGAAATGCTTCCTCAAAAAACCAATAAATAAATATTTATTTGAAAGCCTAGGGTTTCAGTAAAAACTCCTAGTTTTATCCTGAAATTATTCTGTAAAATAGAAACAAAAGGACATCCTCCAAACTCTTTTTATGAAGCAAATATTATCACAATATCAAAACCAATTAAGTTCTACAACAACAAAAATGAGAATTCTAAGACAATCTCCCTGATGAACATAGATGAAAAATTCTTAGTAAAAGTTGCAGACCAAATTTAAGAATATATCCAAAGGACAATTCTCCCTGATCAAGTTGGCTTCTTTCCAAAGATGCAGAGATGGAACAACACACATAAATCAATAAATGTAACTTCTCATATAAATGGACTGAAGGACAGAAATCATATGATCTTAGGAATTGATGCATTAAGGTCCCTGTGGCCATGTAGAGCAAGGGAACCACAGAACATGGGGGTAGTGGAGTGTTGCTGAAACACTGGGGTCAGGGAAGGAGGCTTCGCAGCCTAAGTGCCACCATGGCCTAAGTGCCGCCACCTGGGTGTGACCTAATTCTCCAGATCCCCTGGAAATCTATATCCCACTTCTGACACCAGGTATTGTGGAAAAGTAAGGATCGAGGAAAACAGATCGGCTGAATAGATGTTTATTCAGGGAGAAATAACTTACATCAGAGACTGATGAACGCCAGCAGGTTCCAATCCCAAGGATGCCTCCGGATGCTCTCCATCTCTGCTCAAACAGCAAGAAAGATCTCTATCATGGTTTCATAAGAATCAGGATAAACAATTAGGCTGAACAGGGAGAAATAACTTACAACCTAGACAGATGAACACCAGCAAGTTCCACTGGATACTCTCCTCTCTGCAACCCACAGCAAGAGACTGTTCCCTGGCTCCTCCTCAGACCTCCACAGGTCACTTCTGCCCCTGGCTCCACCCCCCATTGGGCGTGGTCAGTGCCACAGAAGGAGACAAAGTGAATATCTCACTACAGGGATCCCCTGTTCTCAATCCCAGACCTAGTTCTTCCATGTCACATCCGCCCCTCTCCCCACTCCAATGGGCATGGTTAGTGTGACAGGAGCAGGTGGGGTGAATATCTCACTACAAAGGACCTTTGACAAAATCCAGTATTCCTTCATGATAAAATCTGTGGAGAGACTAGGAATGGAGGGAACATATCTCAATATAATAAAGGCTATGTATGACAGACCAATAACTACCATCTTGTTAAACAAAGAAAAATTTGTAGCATTCCCACTATGATTAAGGACAACACAAGGTTGTCAACTTCACTACTCCTCCTCAGTATAGTAGTGAAGGCCTAGCTAGAGCAATAACAGAGGGAAACAAAAAGATTCAAATAGGAGACAAAGAAACCAAAGTCTTCCTATTGGCTGATGATACAATCCTCTTTGTTAAAGATCCTGAAAACTCTACAAGAAAACTGCTAGAACTGATAAACCCTTTAACAAAATGGTAGGTTACAAAATCAGTTTACCAAGATCAGTAGCCTCCTATCTAACAAAGAGGACGTGAGAAGAACACAAGGAAACAAGCCCATTCATATTAGCCTCTAAATAAACACAATACTTTGGAATAAACCCAACCAAGGAAGGGAAAGATGTATACAATGAAAACTACAAAACACTGAAGAAAGCAGAATAAGATACCAGAAGATGGAAAGGTTTTGGATTGGTAGGTTAATATTGTAAAAAGGTAATCTACAGATTCAATGTAATCTTCAAAATTCCAATGCAATTCTTTACATAAATTGAAAATCCATATGGAAACACATAAAGATCCCATGTAGCCTAGCTATCTACATATAGAAGAATGAAACTTGAGCCTTCACTCTCACTCTACACACAGACCAACTCAAAATGGATCAAAGACCTCAATGTTATCGAAGAGTCAGTGTTAGGCCTGAACCCCTGAAACTGATAGAGGAAGTGTAGGGGATACATTTGAGGATGTAGGTTGAGTAAAGGACTTTCTGAATGGGACTCCAGTCATCCAGAGAATACAAACAATGGTCAAGTTGGACTTCATGAAATTACAAAACGTTTGTAGTGCAGAGAAAAACTGTTAAATGACTGAAGAGGCAGCCTCCAGAATGGGGGAAATATCTTTGCAAGCATAACTTGGAGTGGATGGAGTGTGCAGTGAGGTGAGCAGTGCTCAGTGGATGTAGTGAGGCTTGCCAGGCATCCGAAGACACCCTGAGATTTTTGTGGAACTTGCTGGACATCTTGTGTGTGTGTGTGTGTGTGTGTGTGTGTGTGTGTGTGTGTGTGTGTGTGTGTTGGGGCTTTGGGGATGGGCAGTGGTCAATTCAGACAAGCAGGAAGCCCAGCTGGAACCTTCATCAGCTACATGGGAATTACAAGTTGTTTCCTTCCAAGTATATTTACCAGTCTACTCAGGTATCCCTCCAAGTTTCAATATTTGTAATTGATACAATGCTAAAAATTCTCTGAAGAATATAATTTCTTATGGTGATCAAAGGAATCAATGTGTGTATAATCCTTTGAACAGAGTCTGCTCCATAGTAAGCACCTTAGAAAGACTTTGTGGCCTCTACAAACAACAGTTGCTGATGTTCACCCTACACTGGAAAGTGTGGTTGTAGGCAAAATCTAATGAGCAAATGACTGTGTCAAAATATGTTGGACTTTTAAATAGTACTAGACTTCTCAGGGTCCCTGTCTTTATAGGGATCCTAACAATTTGCAAATTCATTAGATTAGTCATCTCAGCTTGTTAGAACAAAACACCATGGACTGGGTGGTTTAAACAATGGGAGTTTAAACTGTCATAGAGCTGGGAACTCCAGGGTTAAAGTCTGGCCTGGTTCAGGTTTTAGTGACTGTCCTCTTCCAGTGTCTTCACTGTGAGCTCACATGACACAGAGATGGGGTGGAGGGAAAGGGAAAGTAAGAGAGAAGGTTGAGTGAATTCTGGCTCCTCCTCTTTTTCAGATACTAACACTGTTGGGACAGGGGACGGGGGTCACTTTGGTACCTCATCCAAACCTAATTATATTTATTCAGCAAGCTCCACCTCCAAGTACCATCACGTGAAAGGTTAAGGCCTCAACATAAACTTCAGTGACACAGACATTGAGATCAAATCATCCATTAACCATGTATATGAACACATATTTCACTAGTTTCTTATTCTATCAATTTATTGAAAATTTACAACTTTGGAAAATTACAATTTGAACATTGAAAATAAACCTGCCTCATAGTTTTAATTTTTTATCTTATTCTAATTTTATTTGTATAAGTCCATTTGCATTCTTTGTAATGTTTTCCATTACCTGAATATCTATAGGACTATTAACTGTATATTCTCCACCCACCCCTGGGATCCTTTATTCAATATATCAGTTCTTTGTCGTATGTTACAGTATTCTCTTACATTTTTCTTTTGAGATTTGTTTTATTTATAAATTTTTATTTAAATTAAAAACAATTTTATTTTACATACCAATCCTTGTACCCTCTCCCTCCTCATACCCCCAACCAAGCTCCCATCCCACCCTTCATCCCACCCTACACTCCCCAGGGAGGTTGAGGCCTCTCATGGGGGATCATCACAGTCTGTCACATCATTTGGGGCAGGACCTAGGCCCTCCCCCTTGTATCTAGGCTGAGAGAGTATCCCTCCGTAGGGAATAGGCTCCCAAAGCCCATTTCTGCACTAGGGATACCTACTTGTTCCACTGCCAGAGGCCCCATAGACTGCCTAAGCCTCTCAACTAACACCCAGGATCAAGGGGCTTGGTTTGGTCCTATGCTGGTTCCTCAGCAGTCAGACTGGGGTACTTGAGCTCCCACTTGATCAGGTCAGTTGTTTCTGTGTGTTTCCTCAGCATGGTCTTGACCCCTTTGCTCATCAATCCTCCCTCTCTACAATTGGGCTTTAGAAGTTTGGCTCAGTGATTAGCTGTGGGTCTCTGCTTCTGCTTCCATCTGGATGAGGGCTCTAGGGTGGCATTTAAGGTAGTCATCAATCTTATTATAGGGGAAGGGCATTGAAGGTAGCCTCTCCACCAATTGCATATATTCTTAGGTGTGACCATTCTTGTGGGTACCTGGACATTTCCCTAATGCCAGATTTCTCTTTAAACCTATAATGGCTCCCTATATTAAGGTATCTCTTTTCTTTCTCTCCTTTTCTATTCACTGTTTTCCTCCATTGTGTAAATATACCACATCTTCTTTATCCATTCTTTGATTGAGGGGCACCTAGGTTGTTTCATGTTCTGGCTATTACAAATAATGCTGCTATGAACAGAGTTGAACAGATGTCCTTGTGGTATGAATGTGCACCCTTTGGATATATGCTAAGAGTGAAATTGCTGGATCTTGAGGTAGACGGATTTCCATTTTCCTGAGAGCTACCATACTGGTTTCCAAAGAGGCTGTACAAGTTTGCACTCCCACTAGCAATGGAGGGGTGTCCCACTTTCTCCACATCCTTTCTAGCAAAAACTGTTTTTTTTTTGTTTGTTCATTTTTTGTTTTTAGTCATTCTGACAGGTATAAGATGGTCCCAGAGAGGTTTTGATTTGCATTTCCCTGATGGCTAAGGATGCTGAACAATTTCTTAAGTACCTTTAAGCCATTTTAGATTCCTCTATTGAGAATTCTCTATTTAGTTTTGTACCCTGCTATGTTTATCCTACCTATCCAAGAGCATGGAAGATCTTTCCATTTTTCTGGTATCTCCTTTAATTTCTTTCTTTAAAGACTTAAAGTTCTTATCATATCATCTGTAAATAGTGAAAGTTTGACTTCTTCCTTTCAAATTTGTATCTCCTCAATCTCATTTTATTGTCTTATTGCTCTAGCTAGACAATATGAAGAGATATGGAGAGAGTGGGCAGCCTTTTCTTGTTTCTGATTTTAGAGGAATCACATTGTGTTTCTATCCATCAGTTTGATGTTGATTGTTGGCTTGCTGTATATTGCTTTTATTATGTTTATTTATGTTCCTGATATCCTTTATCATGAAAGGTGTTGGATTTTGTTGAAGGCTTTTTCAGCATCTAGTGAGATGATCATGTGGTGTTTCTTTTTCAGTTTGTTTATGTGGTGGATTACATTGACAGATTTTCGTATGTTGAACCATCCCTGCATCTGTGGGATGAAGCCTACTTGGTCACGGTGGATGATTTCTCTGATGTAGTCTTGTATTTGATTTGTCATTATTTTATTGAGTATTTTTGCATCAATGTTCATGAGGGATATTGGTCTGTAGTTCTCTTTCTTAGTTGTGCCTTTATGTGGTTTGGGTAGCAGGGTAATTTTAGCCTTGTAAAAAGAGTTTGGCAATGACCCTTCTAATTCTATTGTGTAGGACAATTTGAAGAGTATTAGTATTAGCTGATCTTTGAATTTCTGGTAGAATTCTGCACTGAAGCATCTGGCCCTGGCCTTTTTTTTAGTTGGGAGACTTTTGATTACTGCTTCTATTTCATTAATAGTTGTAGGTCTATTTAAATTGCTTATCTTTTCTTGTTTTAATATTGGCCAGTGATATTTATCCATAAAATTGTCCATTTTCTTTAAATTTTCAAATTTTGCAGAGAATGAATTTACTAAGCATGACCTGAGGATTCTCTGGATTTTCTCAGTGTCTGTTATCCCCTTTTCATTTCTGATTTTGTTAATTTGCATGTTCTCCATCTACCTTTTGATTAAGTTGAATAAAGGTTTGTCTATCTTGTTGATTTTCTTGAAGAACCAATTCTTTGTTCCACTGATCCTTTGTGGGGTTTTTTATTTTTACTTTATTGATTTCAGCCCTCAATTTGATTATTTCCTGGTGTCTACTCCTCCTGGGTGAGTTTGCTTCTAGAGCTTTCAGTTGTGCTGTTCAGTCTCTAATGTGACTATTCTCTATTTTTTCTTTAATTTATTATTTTACACTATTCTCTATTTTTTATTTAATTTATTATTTTACATGTCGATCCCAATTCCCTCTCCCTCCCTTCCACCCTCCCTTCCTCCTATCCTCCCTCTTGCCTTCCCATCCTCCCTCCCTTCCTCCCACTTTCCCTGCCTCCCTCCCTTCCTCCCTCCCTTTTACCCTCTCTACCCTCTCACATGCACTCCCTCCCATCTCCCACCCCAATTCCATATGTAGGGTGGGGTAACGTAGATCTGACAGGTCATGTGAAGTAGGGACTAGGACTTCTCTCCTGTCTCTAGGTTAAGGCAGTTATCCCTCCATGGGGGATGTGTTTGCAAGGCCCTATTGTGCACCAGGGATACATCCTGGTTCCACTGTCTGGGGTCCCTTAGAATGCTCAGTCCTTCTGCCTGAGACCCATATTCGGGGGGGGGCTATCAGTCTGGGGGCCCATTAGTTCCTCCGTGCTCAGATCAGCTGTCTCTATGTGTTTCTGCAACCCTGGCCTTGTCCTCTCCATCTGCGTCTGGGTTCTAGTTCGACTTAGTGTTTAGGTATGGGTGTTTGCTTCTGTTTCCAACAGGTACTAGATGAGGGCTCCATGATGGTGGATAAGTTAGTTGTTGATCTCACTATCCTGGAAGGGCATTTATGGTAGCCTTTCCACGGTTGCTCAAATTGTTAGTTGGCGTCAGTCTTGTAGGTCTCTAGACCTTTCTTTGGGTACAATTTTCTCTTCAAACCAATATTGGCTCCCTCTTTTATGTTCTCTCTCTCTCTCTCTCTCTCTCTCTCTCTCTCTCTCTCTCTCTCTCTCTCTTCTGTCTTCTATTCTTACCAGACTCAATCTTCCTAGTCTCACGTGTTTTCCTCTACTCCCCCTTTCTTTCTCCTACTTCTCTCTCCATTCGCTGCCCCTGCACTTCCCCTGTGCTCTGGGGGACTTGTCCCTACCTGCTTCTGTGAGGGACTTTATATGAATCTCTTAGAATACACCTTGTATCCTAGTTCCTCTGGTGATGTGAATTATAGGCTAGTGATTTTTTGCTCTAGGTCTAAAATCCATATATGAGCGAGTACATACCATGTTCCTCTTTTTGTGACTGGGTTACCTCATTCAGGATGGGTTCTTCAAGTGCCATTCACTTGCCTATGAATTTCAAGATTCCATTATTTTTTTCTTCAGTGTAGTATTCCATTGTATAGATGTGCCACATCTTCATTATCCATTCTTCAATTGAGGGGCATCTAGGTTGCTTCCAGGTTCATGCTATTACAAATAGTGCTGCTATGAATATAGTTGAACATATGTCTTTGTTGCATGGATGTGGATCCTTTGGGTATATGCCTAAGAGGGGTATTGCCGGGTCCTGTGGTAAACTAATTCCCATTTTCCTGAGGAACCGCCATACTGATCTCCAAAATGGCTGTATGAGTTTGCACTTCCACCAGTAGTGGAAGAGTGTTCCCCTTTCTCCACATCCTCTCCAGCATGAGTTGTCATTGGTATTTCTAATTTTAGCCATTCTGTCAGGAGTAAGATGGTATCTCAAAGTTTTTTGATTTGCATTTTCCTGATAGCTAAGGATATTGAGCACTTTCTTATGTGTCTTTCAGCCTTTTCGATTTCCTCTATTGAGAATTCTTTCTTCAGTTCTGTACCCCATTTTTTTATATTTATTTTTTTATTTTATTTAATTTTATATAACAAAGTCAAATTAAATGAAAACAAACATTTATACACAATATTTGGGAATTTGGGTGTCGTTCTTTCCAAGCTACTTCCTGCTGGTAGTCTTGGGGGGATTCGAAGAAGATTCAGATATCCTGGCTGTAGTCTGTAGGGCTGTTTTGTCCAGCTGTTTTGAATGTAGGATTAGCTTGTACTTTGTTTCAGGCGGTCTGGTGTGATCAAACCTCATTAGCCTGGAAGGAATCCACATCTTTTCATTTTCTGTGGAAACAAAAATAGAAATCCTTTTCCCCAGTAATTTGTCCTTCAACTTAAATTTTGGAGTCAAAGCATTTTTTTTAATTTAATTTATTGTTTTACATGTCGATCCCAGTTCCCTCTCCCTCCCTCCCTCCCTCCCCTCCAACCCTCTCTCCCTCCTTCCCTCCCTTTTACCTTCTCTGCCCTCTCACATGCACTCTAAACACCCTCCCCTCCCCTCCCCCCACCCCAATTCCATGTGTAGGGGAATGCCATCCAGTTGGGGTCATGTAGATCTGACAGGTCCTGTGAAGTAGGGACTAGGGCTTCTCTCCTGTCTCTAGATTAAGGCAGTTATCCCTCTATGGGGGATATGTTCGCAAAGTCCTTTTGTGCACCAGGGATACATCCTGGCTCCACTGTCTGAGGTCCCTTAGACTGCTCAGTCCTTCTGGCTGAGACCCATATTCAGGGGGGCCTGAGTCAGTCCCATGCTGGCTTCCCAGCTATCAGTCTAGTGGCTGTTAGCTCCTCCTTGTTCAGGTAAGCTGTCTCTATGTGCTTCTGCCGTGTGGTCTTGTCCTCTCCATCTGCTTCTGGGTTCTAGTTCGACTCAGTGTTTATGTATGGGTGTTTGCTCCTATTTTCAACAGGCATTAGTTGAGGGCTCCATGGAGAAGTTAGTTGTTGATCTCACTCTCCGGGAAGGGCATTTTTATGATAGCCTTTCCACGGAAGCTGAGATTGTTAGTTGGGAGCAGTCTTGTAGTTCTCTCAACCTTTCTTTGTGTTCAATTTTATCTTCAAACCAATATTGGCTCCCTCTTTTATGTTCTCTCTCTCTGTCTCTGTCTCTCTCTCTCTCTTTCCTATCTTCTATTCCTAACCAGGCTCAATCTTCCTGGTCACACATGTTTTCCTTTCCTCCCCCTCATTTTCTCCTACTTCTTTCTCCATTTGCTGTCTTCCCCCACTTCACCTGAGCTCTGGGGAACTTGTCCTTTCCCAGTGAGGGACTTTATATGAATCTCTTAGAATACACCTTGTATCCTAGTTCGTCTGGTGATGTTAATTATAGGCTGGTGATCATTTGATCTAGGTCTAAAATCCATATATGAGTGAGTACATACTGTGTTCCTTTTTTTGTGACTGGGTTACCTCATTCAGTATGGTTTCTTCAGGTGCCATCCACTTGCCTGCGAATTTCAAGATACCATTTTTTTTTTCTGCAGAGTAGTATTCCATTGTGTAGATGTGCCACATCTTCATTAACCATTCTTCAATTGAGGGGCACCTAAGTTGCTTCCAGGCTCTTGCTATTACAAATAGTGCTGCTATGAACATAGTTGAACAGATGTCTTTGTTGCATGGATGTGAATCCTTTGGGTTTATGCCTAAGAGGGGGATTGCTGGGTCCTGTGGTAAACTAATTCCCATTTTCCTGAGGAACCGCCATACTGATCTCCAAAATGGCTGTATGAGTTTGCACTCCCACCAGCAGTGGAGGAGTGTTCCACTTTCTCCACATCCTCTCCAACATAAGTCATCACTGGTGTTTCTAATTTTAGCCATTCTGGCAGGGGTAAGATGGTATCTCAAAGTTGTTTTGATTTGCATTTCCCTGATAGCTAAGGATGTGGAGCATTTTCTTATGTGTCTTTCAGCCTTTTTGATTTCCTCCATTGAGAATTCTTTCTTCAGTTCTGTACCCCATTTTTTAATAGGGTTATTTGGTGTTTTGTTGACTAGTTTCTTGAGTTCTTTGTGTATTTTGGAGATCAGCCCTTTGTCGGATATAGGGTTGGTGAAAATCTTTTCCCAGTCTGTTGGCTGCCGTTTGGTCTTGTCGACTGTGTCCTTTGCCTTACAGAAGCTTCTAAGTTTGAAAAGGTCCCATTTATTAATTGTTTCTCTCAGTGTCTGTGCCCCTGGAGTTATGTTCAAGAAGCGGTCTCCTATACCAATTTGTTCAAGGGTACCTCCTACTTTCTCTTCTAAGAGGTTCATTGTGGCTGGATTGATGTTAAGGTCTTTGATCCATTTGGACTTGAGTTTTGTGCATGGAGACAGACATGGGTCTATCTGCAGTCTTCTACACACCCTCATCCAATTGTGCCAGCACCATTTGTTGAAGATGCTGTCCTTGCCCCATTGTATAATTTTAGCTGTTTTGTCGAAAATCAGGTGTTCATAGGTGCTTGGATTAATATCAGGATTTTCAATTTGATTCCATTGGTCTACCTGTCTATTTTTATGCCAATACCAGGCTGTTTTCAGAACTATAGCTCTATAGTAGAGCTTAAAGTCAGGAATGGTGATGCCTTCTGAAGTTCTTTTATTGTATAGGGCTGTTTTGGCTATCCTGGGTCTTTTGTTTTTCCATATAAAGTTGATTATAATCCTTTCAATGTCGGTGAAGAATTGTGGTGGGATTTTAATGGGGATTGCATTGAATCTGTAGATTGCTTTTGGTAAGATTGCCATTTTTACTATGTTAATCCTACCTAACCAAGAGCATGGGAGATCTTTCCATTTTCTGGTATTTTCTTTAATTTCTTTCTTTAGAGTCACAAAGTTCTTATTATATAGGTCTTTTACTTGTTTGGTAAGCGTTACACCAAGATACTTTATGTTGCTTGTGGCTATTGGAAAGGGTGATGTTTCTCTGATTTCTTTCTCTGCCTCTTTGTCGTCTGAAAAAATTAGGGCTACTGATTTTTTTGAGTGTATCTTGTATCCTGCTAGTTTGCTGAAGGTGTTTATCAGCTGTAGGAGTTCCCTGGTAGAGTTTATTGGGTCGCTTATGTAAACTATCATATCATCTGCAAATAGAGACAGTTTGACTTCTTCCTTTCCAATTTGGATCCCCTTGTGTAGTGAGATAGTCCTTCTCTGGCACTGACCACACCCATTGGGGGGTGGAGCCATGGGCGGAAGTGACCTGTGGAAGGAGGTAAGAGGGGGCGAGGAAAGGCTCTCTTTCTGGCATGACTGGGACAGGAGAGGATCGGGTTGAATTTCCTGGTGTTCATCTGTCTAGGTTGTAAGTTATTTCTCCCTAAATAAACATCTATTCGGCCTATTTGTTTATCCTGATCCTTATTTACCGCGATACCCTTGATCTCCTTTTGTTGTCTTATAGCATTAGCTAGGACTTCTAGTACGATATTGAAGAGATATGGAGAGAGAGGACAGCCTTGTCTTGTTCCTGATTTTAGAGGAATTGGCTTAAGTTTCTCTCCATTCAGTTTGATGTTGGCAGTTGGTTTGCTGTATATTGCCCTTATTATGTTTAGGTATGTTCCTGTTATCCCTGACCTCTCCAAGACCTTTATCATGAAAGGGTGTTGAATTTTGTCGAAGGCTTTTTCCGCATCTAGGGAGACAATCATATGGTTTTTCTTTTTCTGTTTGTTTATATGGTGGATCACGTTGATAGATTTTCGTATGTTAAACCATCCCTGCATTCCAGGTATGAAGCCTACTTGGTCATGGTGGATGATTTCTCTGATGTATTCTTGAATTCGGTTTGCCAGTATTTTATTTATTGCATCGATGTTCATCAGGGATATTGGTCTGTAGTTTTCTTTCTTAGTTGTGTCTTTGTGAGGTTTGTGTACCAAAGTTATTGTGGCCTCATAAAAAGAGTTTGGCAATGAACCTTCTGTTTCTATCTTGTGGAACAGTTTGAGGAGTAGTGGTATTAGTTCTTCCTTGAATGTCTGGTAGAATTCTGCGCTGAATCCATCTGGCCCTGGACTTTTTTTGGTTGGAAGGCTTTCGATGACTGCTTCTATTTCATTGCGGGTTATAGGTCTATTTAAGTTGTTGGTCTGTTCTTGATTTAATTTTGGTAAGTGATAGTTATCCAGAAACTTGTCCATTTCATTTGAATTTTCAATTTTTGTGGAATACAGGTTTTTAAAGTATGACCTGAAAATTGTCTGGATTTCCTCTGTGTCTGTTGTTATGTTCCCCATTTCGTTTCTGATTTTGTTAATTTGCATGTTCTGTCTCTGCTTTTTTCTTTAATTTGGATAAAGGTTTGTCTATCTTGTTGATTTTTTCAAAAAACCAACTCTTTGTTGCATTGATTTTTTGTATTGTTTTCCTGGTTTCTATTTTGTTGATTTCAGCCCTCAAGTTGATTATTTCCTGGCGTCTACTCCTGCGGGGTGAATTCACTTCTCTCTGTTCTAAGATTTTCAGTTGGGCTGTTAATTCTCTTATGTGACTATCCTCTGTTTTCTTCATATGGACACTTAGTGCAATGAACTTCCCTCATAGCACTGCTTTCAAGGCGTCCCATAAGTTCAGGTATGTTGTATCCTCATTCTCGTTGAATATTAGAAAGTCTTTAATTTCTTTCTTTATTTCTTCTTTGACCCAGGAGTGGTGCAATTGCACATTGTTCAGTTTCCATGAGTTTTCAGGTTTTCTGCTATTTGTGTTGTTGTTGAATTCCAATTTTAAAGCATGGTGGTCCGATAAGATACAGGGGACTATTTCTATTCTCTTGTATCTGTTGAGGTTTGTTATGTCACCTAGTATGTGGTCGATTTTAGAGAAGGTTCCATGTGGAGCAGAGAAGAAGGTATATTCTTTTGTCTTTGGATGGAATGTTCTATAGATGTCTGTTAACCCCAGTTGAGACATAACTTCTGTTAATTCTTTTGTTTCTTTGTTGAGTTTCTGATTTGTGGTCCTGTCTAGTGTTGAGAGTGGTGTATTGAAGTCTCCCACTATAAGTGTGTGAGGTTTTATATGAGCTTTGAGTTTTAGTAGTGTTTCTTTTACAAATGTGGGTGCCTTTGTATTAGGGGCATAGATGTTCAGAACTGAGACTTTGTGTTGATGGATTTCTCCTGAGATGAATATGAAATGACCATCTTCATCTCTTTTGACTAATTTTGGTTTGAAGTCTAATTTGGTTTGTTGGATATTAGGATAGGTACACCTGCTTGCTTCTTATTTCCATTTGATTGGAAAATCTTTTCCCAACCCTTTACCCTGAGGTAATGTCTATCTTTGAAGCTTAGATGTGTTTCTTGTATGCAGCAGAAGGATGGATTCTGTCTTCGTATCCATTCTGTTAGCCTATGTCTTTTTATAGGTGAGTTAAGACCATTAATATTGAGGGTGAGTAAGGACCATTGATTGTTGATGTTTGTTTGATTTAGGTTTGTTGTTGGCAGTGGTATTGTAAATATATTTGTTCTGCTTCACCCTTGGTTTCTGGTGTAGTTGGATTATCTGTTGCCTACATTTTTGTGGGCGTAGTTACCTTCCTTGGGTTGGAGTTTTCCTTCCAATACTTTCTGTAGGGCTGGATTTGTAGATACATATTGGGAAAATCTTGTTTTGTCATTAAATATCTTGTTCTCTCCATCTATAGTGATTGAGAGTTTTGCTGGATATAGTAGCCTAGGCTGGCATCCGTGTTCTCTTAATACTTTTTGAACATCTATCCAGGACCTTCTGGCCTTGAGGGTTTCCATGGAGAAGTCAGGTGTAATTTTTTAGGTCTGCCTTTATATGTTACCTGTCCTTTTTCCTTTGCTGCTCTTAATATTCTTTCTTTATTCTGTATGCTAGGTGTTTTGATTATTATATGTCGAGGGGTCTTTTTTCTTTGGTCCAGCCTATTTGGGGTTCGATATGCTTCTTGTATTTTCATGGGCATGTCCTTCTTCAGATTTGGAAAGTTTTCCTCGATGATTTTGTTGAATATGTTTTCGGCACCTTTGAGCTGGGCTTCCTCACCTTAGTCTATGCCTATTATTCTTAGGTTTGGCCTTTTCATGGTGTCCCACATTTCCTGGATGTTTTGTGTTAAGGATTTGTTGGATTTATGATTATCTTTGGTCGATGAATCTATTTCTTCTAGTTTATCTTCTGCGCCTGAGATTCTCTCTTCCATCTCTTGAATTCTATTGGTTGTGCTTGTGTCCGTAGTTGCCGATTTTTTGCCCAGCTTTTCAATTTCCAGCATTCCTTCCGTTTGTGTTGCCTTTATTTTCTCAATTTTAGTTTTCAAGTCTTGAACCATTTCCTTCACCTGGTTAATTGTTTTTTTCTTGGCTTTCTGTACTTTCCTTAAGGAATTTGTTCATTTCTTCCACTTTTTTGTTTGTTTTTTCCTCCATTTCTTTAAGGGATTTTCTCACATCTTCTTTGAGGGCCTCTATCATTTTTATGATGGTAATTTTTAAGTCGTACCCTTCTGCTTCCTCTGCTTTGTTGTTGTGTTCCATTCTAGTTGGTGTAGATTCCCTAGATTCTGGTGGTGTCATGTTTGTCTTTCTGTTGTTAGGTGTTCTCTTGTATTGCCTTCTTCCCATAGTTTCTTCCAGTAGGTGTTGGTGGTGTCTCCCCCCTCTCCCTATGGTACTTCCCCGATGGGCTTATGTGGGTCTGAGATTCAATATCTGTAGCTCTGTGTGGTCCAAGCTCTCTAGGTTTCTCTGCAGACAGAGATCCAGGGATGGGGTCAAGGATGAGGATCCAGAAGATGTAAGCAGGTACTCACAGTGGTCCTCTGGCCAATAGCTCTGGCCAATAGCTGGCTGAAGAGGGCAGGGGCTGAGCTGGGACTTGAGAAGGTTTTGCAGGATAGTGGGATCTCAGTGGAAACTGGCGCTCTCCAGCTGAGACTTGGTTCTTTGGGAAAGGCCAGTATTTGGGGGTCAAGGATCTTGCCTGCAGGAACTCTGAGTTGGGCCCGCAGAGATAGGCGGATCTCTGAGACTCCAGGAGAGGACTGGAGGCGGGGTCAGAGACCAAGCCAGTGGTGAGTGGTCCTGCGAGGATAGTTAGGTCTCCTTTGTTCAGAGTTGCTCTGAGAAGTCTCCGAAGTAGGGTGGACTGTTGTCTCCACCCTCTGTCCCAGTGCTCAACCAGAGTGGCAGGACCGTGGGTGGGGTAGGGCACAGGGTAGGGGGGGTAGGCTGGCAGTGGGGATGGGCAGGGGTGTATCAGAGCTCCAAGGGTGCTCTCGATGGGGATGGGAGACAGGAGCAGCAGGATCAGGGGACAACCCAGGGAGTTCTGGCAGGGGAGGGGAGAAAGAGGTTGTAGGGGACAGGCAGCCCCAATTGGGCCCAGACTCACCTCTGGCCAATAGCTGGCAGAAGAGCCTGTACCCCATTTTTTAATAGGGTTATTTAGTGTTTTGTTGACTAGTTTCTTGAATTCTTTGTATATTTTGGAGATCAGCCCTTTGTTGGATATAGGATTGGTGAAAATCTTTCCCAGTCTGTGGGCTGCTCTTTGGTCTTGTCCACTGTGTCCTTTGCCTTACAGAAGCTTCTAAGTTTGAGGAGGTCCCATTTATTAATTGTTGCTCTCAGTGTCTGTGCCCCTGGAGTTATGTTCAGGAAGCGGTCTCCTATACCAATTTGTTCAAGGGTACATCCTACTTTCTTTTATAAGAGGTTCAGTGTGGCTGGATTGATGAATGGAAAGATCTCCCATGCTCTTGGATAGGTAGGATAAACATAGTAAAAATGGCAATCTTGCCAAAAGCAATCTACAGATTCAATGCAATCCCCATTAAAATCCCACCACAATTCTTCACTGAACTTGAAAGGATAATAATCAATTTTATATGGAAAATCAAAAGACCCAGAATAACCAAAACAACCCTACACAATGAATGAACTTCAGGAGGCATCATCATTCCTGACTTTAAGCTCTACTACAGAGCTATAGCTCTGAAAACAGCCTGGGTTTGGCACAAAAATAGACAAGTAGACCAATGGAATTGAATTGAAAATCTGGATATTAACCCACACACGTATGAACACCTGATTTTTTTACAAAACAGCTAAAAGAATACAATGGGGCAAGGACAGCATCTTCAACAAATGGTGCTGGTACAATTGGATAATGGTGTGTAGAAGACTGCAGATAGACAAATGTCTGTCGCCATGCACAAAACTCAAGTCCAAATGGATTTTCTTTTAAATGTCGGCCTTAGTGCTATGAACTTACTTACCTCTTAGCACTGCTATGTTCAGGTATGTTGTGTCCTCATTCTCATTGAATTTTAGAAGTCTTTAATTTCTTTCTTTATTTCTTCCTTGAACCAGGAATGGTGCAATTGCACATTGTTCAGTTTCCATGAGTTTGTAGGGTTTCTGCAATTTGTGTAGTTTTGAATTCTAAATTTAAACCATGGTCATCTGACAAGATACAAGGGCTTATTCCATTTTTTTTTAATCTATTGAGGTTTGCCAAATATGTGGTTGATTTTAGAGACGTTTCCATGTGGTGCTGAGAAGAAGGTATTATTCTTTTGTGTTTGGATGGAATGTTCTATATAGATGTCTGTTAAACCCAATTGGGTCATAACTTCTGTTAGTTCCTTTATTTATTTATTAAGTTTCTGTCTGGTAGTTCTGTTCAGTGGTGAGAGTGGGGTGTTGAAGTCTCCCACTATAAGTGTGTGGAGTTTTAAGTATGATTTGTATTTTTGTAATGTCTCTTTTATGAACGTGGGTACTTTGTATTTGGGACATAGATGTTCGGAATTGAGACTTTATCTTGATGGATTTTTTTCTTGTGATGAATATGAAATGACCTTCTTTATCTGTTTTGATTAATTTTAGTTTGATGTCTAATTTGTTAGATGTTAGGATAGCCACACCAACTTGTTTCTTAGGTCCATTTGATTGGAAAATCTTTTCCCAACCTTTTATTCTGAGGTAACATCTGCCTTTGAAGTGGAAGTATGTTTCTTGTATGCAGCAGAAGGTTGGATTCTCTCTTTATATACATTCTGTTAGCCTCTATCTTTAAATAGGTGAGTTAAGACCATTGCATTGATATTGAGGGATACTAATGACCATTGATTTAATCATTTTTTGTTTTGGATTTATTTTTACTGTTGGTATTGTGTTTGGTCTCCCCCCACCCCCTTATTTCTTTTGGCTTTTGGTAAAGTGGGATTATCTATTGCCTATTTTTTTTTTTTTTTATAGTTTTATTTCCTTGGGATGGAGTTTTCCTTGCAGAACTTTCTATAGGGCTGGACTTGTGGATACGTATTTATTAAATCTGATTTTGTCATGGAATATCTTATTTTTTCATCTATTGTGATTGAAAGCTTTGCTGAATATAGTAGTTTGGGGTGGCATCTGTGTTCTCTTAGTGTTTGTAGAAAAATTATCCAGGACCTTCTGGCTTTAAGATTTTCCATGGAGAAGTCAGGTGTAATTCTGATAGGTCTGCCTTTATATGTTACTTGGCCTTTTTCTTTGCTGCTCTTAATATTCTTTCTTTATTCTGTATGTTTAGTCTTTTGATTATTATGTGGCTAAGGAACTTTTTTTTGTGGTCCAGTCTATTTGTTATTCTGTAAGCTTCTTGTACTTTCATAGGCATGTCCTTTTTTAGGATGGGAAAGTTTTCTTCTATGATTTTGTTGAATATGTTTTCTGCACGTTTGAGCTGGGCTTCTTTGCCTTCTATACCTATTATTCTTAGGTTTGGTCTTTTCGCAATGTCCCATATTTCCTGGCTATTTTGTATTAAGACTTTGTTGGACTTAAGATTTTCTTTGGTCAATGAATCTATTTCCTCTAGTTTATCTTCAGTGCCTGAGATTCTCTCTTCCATCTCTTCTATTCTGTTGGTTATGCTTGCATCTGTAGTTCCTGATCATTTACCTAGCTTTTCTATTTCCAGCATTCCCTCAGTTTGTGTTTTATTTATTGTCTCTATTTCAGTTTTCAAGTCTTGAACTGTTTGAATTGTTTCCTTCACCTGTTTGTTTTTTCTTCTTTTTCCCTGCTTTCTTTAAGAGATTTGTTGATTTCTTGCATTTTTTGGTTTGTCCTTTCCTCCATTTCTTGTTTTTGTTTGTTTGTTTTTCTTCCATTTCTTTAAGGGATTTCCTCATTTCCTCTTTCAGGGCCTCTATCATCTTCATAAAGTCCATTCTCTTCCACTTCATCTGCAGTGGGGTGCTCAGGTCTTGATAGTGTAGAATCCTTAAGCTCTGGTGGTAACATATTAGTTTTTCATTATTGATTTTGTTCTTATGCTGTCATCTTTCTATCTCTTCTTTCAGTGGATGCACATGGGTGGGATCTCTCCCTCTTCTGGTGGATGCCGGACCCAGGCTCTCTCCTTTTCTCTCCTGGTGGGTGCGGGACCAAGATTCCAATGAGAGCATATGCTGGATAGTTTGGTCTGTCCCATTACGGGCAGTTTTTTCCTCCAGCCTGGTTCCATAGCCAAGTCAGCCCCAAATAACACACAGAGATGCTCTATTAGATATAAAGCTGTTGTCCTGTTAGTAGCATTTCTTATCGGCTAGCTCTGTCTTAAATATTAACCCATTTATATTAATCTAAGTGTTTCCATGTGGTCTTGTCTTACTGGAGAGAGGGTCCAGACCTTCTTCTCCCTCCAGTCTCTACATGTTGAATCTTCTCCTACCTTTCCACAACTCCTTCTTGTCTCCTAGTCCCTCCTATCTTGTTTTCCTGTTGGCCAACAGTGCCTTATTCATTAACCAATATGAGAAACATATTTACAGAATGACATCTCCTATCATGCCCCCCAGGTCTCTGGGAGCTCCAACATGAGGAGTTTGGCAGGAGAAGGCCTCACACTCACCTCTCCTGATGGGTGTGGGTCTAAGACTCTCATAATGTCTATTTCTAAATACAAAACATACAAACATGAAACTTCTGAAAGTAGTTAGGCATATTTATTGTGATTATATATTTACTCTGATTGAGAAAGTAAACAGGATTGGATCCACAGACACCATGGGGCAATTACATTCTCATGTTAATCAATGGAAATCTGTATTCCCTAGTGTTAGTATTGTTCTGATACTACATCTATCTCTCAAAGGAGCTGGCTATTGTATTTTCTCTCATGTTAACTCAGATAATCCCTGTAGGTCCCTTTGAGGGCACAACCTAATGTATACTGGTGTTCTTGTCTCTCAGTTATTCTGTCTTGTCTGCTGACTGACTTTGGCTCTGAGAACTGGTTACAGCCAGTTCATTATTAAGTTATCATATTCTAATATGATGCCTGACATTGATCTTCTCTTTGCCATCTTAGGAATTATTATCATTACATAGGTCATGTAACATTCTCATTGGCTGTCCATACCTCTTGTCTTTAGGAATAAGATGGTCCATTAGTCACTGATACAGACTCCCATGGGCAAAGACCCTTCCATGTATCACTCTGGCCTTGTTGCTATTCCAGGGAATATATTCACATGACTGTAATGAGTAACTGCTGTCACCTGTCCTTGGCTAGTCTAAAGTCATGCCATGTATACAGACATCCAGAAGTTTGAGTTCATGAACACATCCCCATCACATAGCAAACAGCCTTCCTGAGTTTCTCAATGTACCAGAGTACATTGTTTATTACTTCAGTGAAGGCATGTCTTTCATTGTGTACCGTGGAAACACAGCCAGCCTGTTGGCTCCCAGCCTCATATAATTCAACTCCAATCTACCTAATTTGAATTTCTTGTTCATTCTTCTACAAGCAGTCTGGCACAATTGAGTCTAAAACTTAATTTGACCGTGAATTATATTATTAAAGTCTTTAGTTCTAGTTAAAAGTATAAACATTTATGAATCAATTGAAGAGGTGATGATATGCGTTTCTCCCTCACATACATGGAGTATTTCAGTCTTGTCACAAATTAGGAGGGCACCATTATACTTGTCTTTATATGCCCAATAGTTATTTCATTCTTACCCTTTTTGTCCTCAAGTAGGGAATGTTTGCTTAAGAAAGGGTGATTTTGTGTAAGGAAGCAGCAAACTTTTTTGTCCCTATTTAATAATGTAAAAGTTGCACAATTGAGGGTGATACTCTGAAAGATGAGGTGTGTGTGAGGCCATACAGAGAAACTGATAGAACTTGCACTCATGCCTTTTCATGTCCTTTCCCTTCACTCGTGGACCACGGCTTCTCTGTTCATTTTGGTTAACATGACCAATAATTAACATCTAAGAAAGATGTTTAATCAAATCCTAAGCAATATGACCTGTGTATGTTCTGTATATGCGTTTGTATGTGTTTATATGAGTGTACGCGTACACACACACACACACACACACACACACACACACACACACACACAGAGGCAGAGGTTGATGGGTCTCTCATTGGTCTGGAGCTTGCTGTTCAACAAGCTCTGTGGATTTTTCCTGTCTTTACCTCCCAGGCACTGAAATTAAAAGTCCTTACTTCCATACCTGGCTATTTTACATGGATTCTGGGGGTGGGGCTTGGTGCAAGGTAAGCACATTACTGAGCAAATTATCTTCTCATTTCCGAGCAATATTATTTCTAGAGGACATTTTCTGCTTCCTTTCCAGTATTGCAAGAGTAGCTGAAGTGCACCAGCTATGTCTCACGCCATGGACCCCTAGCTGGTGTCCTTGGGATTCACCATTGCATTTGTGCTAGGACCCTGGATCCTTTAGACTGCTCCCACCAAGTGACTTAGCAGGGCAAGGCTCCTTATTATAAGATGTAGGACTCATAGTTCAATACTTGCCCAGTCAACATTTTCTTCTTGTGTTTCTTCTTTACCAGGTACCTGACTCACATCAGTTGGAAGCCCTTTCAGAACTATTTTCTTATCCAACACATGTATTTGCATATTGTGTTTGTTATGCACTGTTCTGTAAGGAGTTATCTACTCCAGTGTGCCATAACCTGCATGACTTTGAATTTGACCTGACTGGAGAGATAAGGGGATGAAGAAAAGACAGATACACAGAAAAGCTGAGCTTAGGTGGGTTGTGGGCTCTGATCGAGATAAAAAAGCATCCTGGAACTTCAGTGTGTGTGTTTATTATATTCCATTGACTGAGAAGGCAGGTTTATTATATGCAGTTAAACTGGGAGGAGTTGGGTTAGTTAATCTAGGTAGGTAGTAGGTCTCTGTAGTGAACAGTTTTGGATTGTAATAATTGGGAAGAGGAAGTTATGGTTCGTTTACAGTTTCTTAATACACTGATTTTAGCTAATGGGCAGTCATTTGTAACATCTGTACTTGACCAGGCTTTGATCTAGAAAAAGCCTTGTCATTCCCATTGGCTTGAGGCATTGAGCTCTTTACACCTCTGTATTTATGTCAATAACATACATTCACTCAGGAATTCATCCACTCCCTTTATAAAATTGAGCATCTTACAATACATTTTCATCATTTCTCAGTTATTTTAATTGTGGTGTATTGGCTAGTTTTTATCAACTTGACCCAAACCAAAGTCACAGCTGGATGAAGAAACTTTGATTGAGAAAGTGCCTCTAGAAGAAAAACCTACAGGCATGTCTGAGTGACATTATCTTGGTTGTTGATTGATGGGTGGGAGGCCCAGCCCACTGTGGAGAATGCCATCTCTGAGCAGGTAGTCTTGTAAGGTATAAAAAGGCAGCTGAATGTCAGCCTGGAAGTCATATAGTTAGCAGCCTTCCTTCACGATTTCTGTCTCTGTTCCTATTGCAGTTATTTCTTGACTTCCCTCGTTGACCAACTGTGATCTGGACTTGAAAGCCAAATAAGCCTTTTCTTCTCCAAATTGCTTTTGGCTGGTGTTTTATCACAGCAATAGAGAAGAAAAGTGGGCAGAAATTGGTACCAGAGTGTGAGCTATTGCTATGACAATCCTGACCATGCTGTTTTTATGAGAAGTGTGGAAATGTTTGGAAAGTTGGGATGGAAAAGCCATTAGTTCTCAAAGCTTAATGAACTCTTCTGTGGGAGCTTAGAAGATAAGAGTGTTGAGAGAAACACAGACAATGGAGGCTTGGCTTGTGAAGTTTCAGAGGGAAGTAAAGACTATTTGGGCTGATCATGTGATAGCTTTGAATTAAGAATCTTTAGTTTCTTCTGGTCAGCTGTGGCTAAAGAATCAACTGCGATTCTCAAGAGACCAGCACTGAAGTGAAACTTTACAGGGAAAATCGGTGCTGCTTAGCTGGGGCTAAGCAATTGTCATTGAGACAAAATCTCCTTAGAAGTGTTTCCTCAGTCAGCACTTAGAAACTGTTTTCCAGGTGAGGGTGGGGTGGCAAAGCTTCACATCAAGCTAGAGGCAGAACCTAGTAAATGTGTGACACACTAGTTCTGAAGACATGAAGGAGTCATGCATGGAGAGCAGCTGAGACTTGGCTCTATGGGGCAGGGTTGGAGTCCCTACAGAGGCGAGGAGACCACTATTCATAGTGCAGCTTAAGTAGTAGTGGAGACCCAGTATTGAAGATGTCACAGAAGCCTTTGGAGTCGTTAAGATCCTGTGTCCCAAACTTTAGACATTGAACTATCTACAGTGTTATGCTTGATTTTTCTCTGACCTGATTGTAACTGTGCCCGGTTTCTTTCCTCTTGGAGTAAGAAAGTAAGTTGATTTTTATTTTATAGGAACTCACAATTAAGAGATTTTGGATATTTTTAAAGAGACTTTGAAATTTTAAAGAGTTAGAATTTTTTAAAGACTGTGGGACTTTTATAGTTACACTACATTTTATATTATGATATTAATATGAGCCGTGGGGAATAAACAACAAAAACGGGAAAGGTTATGACTTAATAGTGATGTGTGTCAAATTAATAAGGAGTATATTGTGGCAGTTAGTTTTTTGTCAAGTTGACATAAACTAGAGTTAGTTGGGAGGAGGGAACTTCAGTTGAGGAATTGTCTCCCTCAGACTTTCCTATAAGCATGTCTGTTTGACACTTTCTTGATTGTTACTGGTGTGGGAGGACCTAAACCTCTGTGGATGATGCCATGGCTGGGCAGATGTTCTCGGAAGGCTGAACCTGAGCCCAGAGGCATTCCTCCATGGGTCTTAACTCTGCTCCTATTGAGTTCTTTCCCGGACTTCCCTCAATGATGGGAGATGTGATTCTGTATATGTTTCTCATACTGGTTAATGAATAAAGCACTGTTGGCCAATAGGAAAGGAAGATAGGAGGGACTAGGAGACAAGGAGGAAATAGGAAGTAGGAAGGAGGGGTCAAGATGGAGAGTCTGGAGAAGGCAGAACTGCCAGCCGCCTCTTGCTGGTAAGACCACGTGGAAATACATAGAAATGGGTTAATAATTAAGACAGAGCTAGCCGATAAGAAATTAGTACCTGGCTAACATCATTATATCAAATACAGAGTCTCGGTGTGTTAATTGGGGCCGGACAAGACCAGCGGCGGGAGGAAAAAACATACTCCTTACAAATGGCACCCACGTGGCTAATAAGAACTTACACTTAAAATTTAACAAAAGTTTTAAAAAGGGTTTTAGAAACAAAAGAACAGAGACAAGCAAGGTTTCTTGGTAACAGCATTTTTCTTGGTTGGACTCTGACTTGCGAGAGACAAGCAGATTGCACAGCTCCTTTAAGAGAGGTTTCCTGACTCAGCATAAGCGGCAAAAAAACCGCACGGCTTTTAAGAAGCACTGCTAACAATTTATTGGTGTGTATGAGAAATGGCAATGGCAGCGACCACATCTCCAAGCCGGCAGCATGCTTGCTGGATGGCAGCGCAGACCAAGGCAGTGGGCACAGCTTTCAGTGCTGTCGGAAAAAGTACCTGTCGCCATCTTTGGTAAACCACAGCAGGAACAAATATGACTTTCATTTCAGCAATGTTGTTGTTTACCAGATAAAAGACTTGTGGCCAGAAAAATAAAACATTTACATTAAAGACAGACTCATATTAAAAAAAAAACCTCTAAAGGTTTACATTGTGTTTTTAAAAAAACGTAGACATGGAAAAAAAATAAAATGGTTTTAAAAAGACAGAGAACAGCTGGGTGTGGTAGCACAAGCTTTTAATCCCAGCATTCGGGAGACAGAGGCAAGCAGATCTCTGTGATTTCAAGTAAACCTGGTGTGCAGAGTAAATTCCAGGACAGATAAGAGCTACACAGAGAAACCCTGTCTCAAAAAATAAAAAATAAAAAGTAAAAGAAACACAGTAATAATAAAGCCACGTAAAGATGACAAGCTCAAAGAGAATCTGGTTACTGTATGGTGTTATATTGTCTGTGTATCTTTTGACTGCTGAGGAAATAACTGTTTAAACAAATGGTGCTGTATTAATTCAATTTATATATTTTTAAAATGCTTTGACTCAAAAATTTAAGTCTAAGGACAAGTTACTGGGGAAAAGGATTTCTATTTTTGTTTCCACAGAAAATAAAAAGCTGTGGATTCCTTCCAGACTAATGTGGTTTGATCAAGCCAGACTCCCTGAAACAGAGGACCAGGTGATCCTACATTCAAAACAGCTGAACAAAGCAGCCTTGCAGACTACAGCCAGGATTTCTGTGTCTTCTTAGGATTCCCCCATAACAGCGCCCCCTACCAGCAGGAAATTCCCAAATAGTGTTTATAAATGTTTGTTTTCATTTAACTGGGCTTGTTTATAAATGGTTAATGATCATAACCAATCTCTTTTTAAAGGTAAAAAGGGGATTATGGTATAGATATGAATACTTTGTTTTGGAATGGATTTTCATTTATTGATACAGTTTAAGGTCAATTTTGTGATATGTATATTTCTCCTCTTGTTTAGGTATTGTGTTTATATAGCTCATTTAGAAATGTAATGTATATACAGATTATAGATAGTTACCAATAGTAGTCAAAATTTTAGTGTTAGTTAGGTTTTCTAGATATATAAAGATGTATTTTAGATAGGAATTCTTCAAACCTTTCAAAGACCTACAGAATATGGCATTTAAAATGGTTTAGGGTTTTTCTTGACAATGAGGCACAGCTGCTCCTGGCTACACCACCTTCGTCAAAAAGGAAGATGGACATTGAAGAAACTCGTTATGGAGTTTACTTCCAATATGTCAAGACTAGCCATTTGGACAAGATACTGCTCTTGTCTGGACTGTTTGACTTTATGCTGTATAAACTGGACATGCAGTACCCACAGGAAATTGACTGCTGATTCAAGATGGGCATTGCTACAGAGTTCCTGCTTCATGGAAGAGTCTGCCAGACAGTCTGCAGGACACAGAGAAAAATGGCTGACAAACTTCCAATACAAGAAGACAGTTTAAAGTTTCCTGCTTTGCTGAATAGTCTGTCAGACACACTATGGCCTATGGGCTGAAGATGGAAGATTACAAAAAACTTCGGGTGACCAGGCAGTGAGTTGTCTCTGTCATTTCTAGAGTTTATATATTATCCTTCTGTTTTCTTTGAAGGAGTTGAAGACAGATAGTTATGGTTATAGTTTTCCTTAGTTAGGCTTAAAGATAAGTTACATATAGGAGTTTAGACTCACAAATATAGGATAGATAAGAGAATAGTTTTTTAATCTTGCTAAATGTTAATGGACTAAATATTGTTAACTGTGATTCTTATTTGATAACTGTTGTGTTATATATTTTGCTATGTTAAGCTTAAAACCCTTCTTTTTATTTAGACAGAAAAGAAGAGATGATGGGAGATGTGATTCTGTATATGTTTCTCATACTGGTTAATGAATAAAGCACTGTTGGCCAATAGGAAAGGAAGATAGGAGGGACTAGGAGACAAGGAGGAAATAGGAAGTAGGAAGGAGGTGTCAAGATGGAGAGTCTGGAGAAAGCAGAATGCCGGCCGGCTCCCCGGTAAGAGAAATACATAGGTCAGCAGAAATGGGTTAATACTTAAGCAGAGTTAGCCGATAAGAAACTAGTACCCGGCCAACAGAATTATATCAAATACAGAGTCTCAGTGTGTTATTTAGGCATGGCGCGGTGGCGGGACAAGACAAGACAGCAGGTGGAAAAACCGTATGCCTTACAGGTGTCGCCTTTCTTCACTGAGCTGCTTTTGGTCAGTGATTTTATCCTTTTGCTTGGAGTCTCCTCTAAGCTGGTAATCAAGGCTAGCTAGTACTTGATCTCATCTAAGGCTCACCTACAGAAGGTCCTAGAAGAGTTATTTTCTATGCACTGATTTCCTGGGTCCTTAGTTCCTTGTTGATTCTTGAATTGAGGCCTCACCACAAACATCTCCCACTGCAGTGGTTTACTTTAGGAAACTGAGGGAAAAAGAATTTTCTGGCAAGGTTTCGCCATTTTCTAGTTCAGTCACAGAAATAAGACCTCGTTTACTTTTTTATATCTCACTTGCCTAAAGAAAGTCATTTGACAAGGCCGAATATAAGTAGAGGAGATTATATAAGACTTTGATGGGAGGAAGAAAGGGCAAATGGGAGTGGTCATAGAAACAAACTACCCACTGTATACCTCCAATGCCATCTGGATGTCTTCTTGTCAGAGGACTCAAGTATTTAAGATACTTTAACCTAACAAGTAATTTCAGTAAAATGGAAAAAAAAGCCTTGTTGAAAGAGAAAGAAAAATTTACTTTGACAAATTAAATTTGAGATTCTCCTCCCTCACCCATCAATAACAACAAATAAAACTGAATCAAACTAAGCAATTCATGCATCAGGTAGCACTTGGAACTAGATGAATTTAGGGTTCCACTCTGGACAGTGGGCACTCTCAGAACATTGATATAAAGTGTGATAATATTTTGATGACAGACATTTTCCCAATTTGGACACAGTCTCATTATTTAGCTGCCTATCATAGGCTAAAGCTCAGGGGCTTGATACCTGCATAATTATAAAAAGTAGATTTCTAAGGTAGGAGGATTCCACTAGTCTGCAGGGCTTGTATCTATGTATGAAAGGAAAGAGTGGTGATAGATAGCCCAAGGACCCTCCTCTTGTTTATGTGACATCCATTTCAATGTGCCTGAAGAAAGAGCATTTTAAAGCAATATTTACAATGAGAGGTATTCTTCATCTTTATATTACTGATGACATATTTTGATTATATTACTGACATATTATTATTACCAGCATAATGTAATTACAATTTTCAGTGGATACTTCATTTCTAGCTTTGGAAAGGGCAGGCAACTTAAACACTGTAATTAATAAACTCTCCTTCTATCACTGTGGCTACAATGGGGTAGAGTTCAAACTGAAGCCACTGTGGGCAGGGCTGGTATTTTCTTCATTAGATCTAAAAGGCTGCAATCTGTCTTTGTGTATGCAACAGAATCTGGGTTATATATGTTGGACAATAATTGCTGCACAGCAATTCATGACACTGGAAACACACTCTTTAATACTGATGTAAAGAAATGTGGGTTTGTGGAATTAAAGGATTGTACAAAGATAAAACTCTACCACAGGCTTCATTTGTTGAGATAAAAGAGCATGCTGAGTGAGGACTGATAAACTAGTTTGAATTTCTAAAATAGATTTACAGTGAATTATTTTGCAGGGGTAGGTGGAAGCCAGAGAAACATTCATTTTGATATTTTTGAATGGCGAAAGCAGGACAGAGCAGTGGACTCTTCCCTCCCCCCCTTCCTAATAAATATGTGAACAGTAGAATCAAGCCAGGCTTAAGATCTAGCACCGCGTAGATCCGTGTTCAATCATCTGGTTTTTCTATTACAATGTGTCTATTTTGGATCTCAGAATTTCCAGAGGGAATCTGAGAAGTTGGCAGGGTTTCAGAGAAGAGTCCCTGGCATTATCAAAGGAAAGGTAAATGCTATGGAAGAAAATCTAGGTGTAATTCCATAACGATATGGGGTTTTACTCATTTACATTGATTTAGCTTTGTCTGAAAGAGTCATTGGGAGGACTAAAAGGCTGAAGTTAGCAAAGAATAAATTCTGAGTATCCAAGGCAGTGTTGAGGATTATTAAAGGAACCAGGGACGGTTCGTTACTTGTGACAATGAAACGTTGGTCAGCTGTAGCCTTCTAGAATACACCCAAAGTAATCCTAGCTGGGCTCCTGGGAGTAGCTTGACCTGGGTAGTAATATCCAGCTCTGCAAGGGGATATATGGTATCTGAGCCAAGTACATTCATCACCCATTGTTACCTGTGGGTTCAGATTGATCCAGGAATGTCCTTCCATGTGACTACAAAGTCCTCATATGGGGTATAGCCCACTTTATGAAGTGAAACATTTAGGGCTAAAGTGATAGAGAAGAAAGCTTGTGAGCAAGGGTGAAAAATTTAGCCAGGAGTGTATATAAATGATAGATGAGAGGTTCGGTTATTTGACTTTTGTGGAGACTTATGCAGTATGCCCGTTGTTATGAAAGATGCTCCCTTTTTATCTTGAACTTTGAAATCAGGACCTCAGCTCCTTAAAGTTCGATTACACTTTGCTTCAGTAAACAGCAGCTAGAAAGAGAGGGTCCAGGTTGTAAGCCATCATTTGTCTTAGTCTTCAAGACAGTTGAGAAGCAGCTTGGGATAGACACCTATGGCTGCAGGCGGCTGTCCATCTTCTTCAGTTTGCCACAGAGCCTTTATCATGAATATTCTACGTGTTGTGCGAGTCTGGGAAGCACTGTGTCTCCATTGCTATAATCTCTCTAGGCCACGTGAAAACTTGGAAACACTGATTCTGCTATCAGATGGGGAAGAAGCAATGGTACCAACAACCAGGCAAGTCACCTCTGCCACCAGAGGGAAGGCCAACCACGCCAAAGGCGGAATACACTCCCTTCTGAAACACCTTTTTTATATCTGGGCTGCTACCTGAGTCCAGCACACAATCAGGATGGCCCTGCTACACCAATAAGGGCAACCAGAACAGTTTTTAAGGTGAGGTTCCTTACTCAGGTGTTTCTAATATTTGGCAGGATGACAATAAAACCATCCGTAGTAGACGGTGATCAAATACCCTGTAAGAAGCAAGGTCTGGGAGGAAGGGTGTGTTTTGATTCATACTTCAGGGAAAAAAAAAACCCAAAACAACAAGCAAACAAACCTCCACAAAACAAAACAAACAAACAAACAAACAAAAATACCCCAACCAAACAACCAACCAAAAAACAAGTGCATTGACTATCCAGCCTCTTCCATTTCTCCCTCTTGATCCATCTTCTTACTTTAGAAGCTTGCTTCCTTCATGCCCACTGGGTTCCTCTGTCACAATATCTCCTCTGTGAGTCTGTGACTTAGAATAAAATCTCTAGGGCCTAAGTAAAAACGTTTCTGTATGAAGGCGCCCTTCTCCACCATGAACCAAATACTGAGAAGCTGACTCTTTTATAAAATCACTTATAGAGTAAAAATAGTTTAACACCAAAAAGAATTCTGTAGGCTGGGAGATGGGTCACTGGTTAAGAGTGATTGGCATATAAGCATGGTGGCCCTGAGTTTAAATATCCAGTACCCACATAGAAAAGACATCATGCCTGTGCTGGAGGGTGGGGACAGGTGGCTTCCAGGAGCTTGCTAATCAGCCAGACTAGCCAAAACAGTGAGTTTGCAGTTCAGTTAGACACTGTCTTCAGGAAATAAGGCATAGACTAATAGAGGAACACACCTAATGCTTTCCCCCCTCCCCGCTGGTCTCTATATGCACAAACACTTGGTATGCCTGTACACTCATATGAACACAGCCGATGCATTCCACACCTGCAATATCCACCCCCATGTAAGCACACACCCACTCACCCTCCACCCCTCACACAAAGAATTATGTGTAGCTCATCAGCCTGGTAAGTTTAAAAGTTAACTACAAGTCTGCATGTTATATGCATACACAATGTATGTATACAAACATATGCATCTCATAATAGCAATCCTACTGTGCATCTTTGCACTTACTAAACGTGATCATTTTTGTTTCAGGAGAATAGTTATCAGTGTTCCAAAGTTCAAGTATTCATTTAGCAGTGAGACAACATAGAGTTTAAAGAATTCAGTCATTTTGTGGTGTGTGTGTGTGTGTGTGTGTGTGTGTGTGTGTGTGTATTACAAACTTTGTGGACAGGAAAAGATGGTGCTGAGGAAGGTACAGTACTGAGGTGGCTAAGATCATGTGACAGAGACGTTTAGGGACAAGGTTCTTCAGATGAAGCCATGTCTTGTCATTATTAGCTACAGTATTAGCTTCAATACTGTAAACGTTGACAGAATGTACTGTCGGTGTTTTTGGGATACAGTACAGGGCCCAACAGCTGCAGGGTGAAGCACTGTTTTCCCAGGCTTTCTTCTGTGGTCATAATAATATCACAGGGATCAGAGAATTTGAGTCCTGCTTCCTGTTAATATGAAGGGAGGATATGATGAGCCTTAGTAAATGAATCCATGTGTTTTAAATCTTGGAATGGGGACATTCTAACTTTACTCCACGATTTTTTGAATGAAAAGCAAGAACCCAGAAAAGAACTCTTAAATTTACTCTTCTGCCTCTATCCTGGTGGTGAATTTGCAATATCTTCAAATATGGTGAAATTTATGATGGGCCGTTTGCTTCAAAGCAAACCAGAGCAGGGCAGGGATATTTCTAACCCATCTGCAAAGGGTGACAGTGCAGTTCCATTGGACTCTCGGTCCCAAAGCACGAGCTCCTGGGTAAGCCTTCTACAGTACTTGCATTTGCAGCACACACCGCTCTCCGTTTACACAGGAACCGTCTTAATCTCCTTGTATTTGAATGTATTTCTAATGGCCAGAATCTTTGCCACTCTTTCCTCATTTGCTGGCCCTCTCTATTCACAGACCCTCACAATTTCAAAGAAAACTTGTAAGGTTAGAGGAGAAGGGCAGGAGGACTTGCAGGAAACACAGAGGCTACAAGAGTGGGACTAAGGTGGAGTGCCTGTGTTCCAAAGCTAGAACTGCAGCAACTCCGCTGACTTCATGTTTGCCTTCCCCTGCCCATACTCACAGTGGCATTGTAGTGCCTGTAGTGTAGATGCAGTGTGGGGGCCTTGTGGTGCTTCGAAAATTCAATGTGGAAATTGGTTTAAAAATTTGGAAGAGTACTTTGCACTCAACCAGTGTCAGCTGCCCACGGCCACGTTCTCTAAGTCTACATGTGTCAGTTTATACTCATGTTCATTCGCTTTTCTGTGAACTTTGTAATGTCTTCTCATGGGGCCAGAAAGTACGGAAGGCAGAGAATTGGAGAGTTCTCAGGTTAGAGAGAAGAAAACAGATCATATCTAGTTGGCACCTATATTGTATGGGGAACAGGTGATGTAAGTGAACAAGGAAATTTCAAGGTCTCAGGTACATGGCTAGGATGGAAACTCAAGAGGACAGTATGGATGCGGTTACCACACCCGAGAAACCTATAGAATTGCCTCTGAGGTGGTGACCTTTGAATTTGGATATATACACCGAGGGGGACACTGCTATACTGAGAGTGGCGAAGAGCATATGTGAGCATATGAATTTGGTCAAGGACTTTGGTTTAACACGGGGACTTGCAGCATCAGCACCATTATTAGGAGCAGATAAAATTCCACTTCAGAGGCCATAGCATGCATTGTAGGATACTCATCATCATCTCTGGCCTCTATCCAAGGGACAGCAGCCTTCACTCCTAGTCCTGGCAATTAAATTAAAACTGTCTGCAGATAGTCAAATGTCCTTGGAAAACCACTGCTTATGGTTGAGAACCACCGATTTAGAGTAAGTTCAATAGGGAATAACCTTATTTACACACTATATGTATTTACATATAAATTACACACACACACACACACACACAAATTTTTGGTCAAATTATAGAAAATGGAGTGTGGAGAATAAAATGGGGTTTTCTATGGCATGTAGAGCTGTCCTGGAGGTCTCCTAAGAATAGGTTTTCTTTTGATGTGTCTTTACCTTCTCCTACCAACAGCATTGGGTTTGTCACAAACAAAATTACGATGGTATTTTCATACACTGTCTCAGCTTCAGGAACAACAACATATATGAAATATGTAAATTCAAAACACTTCATCTGAAAAATAACCAGTCTTAGGGATGCTTGAGCTCTTTCAGTATTTAAGCAAAACCAGGATCTACAGATCCATACCACAGCTGGCTTCAGGCTCTTTTGCATCCTGGTGAATCCCACATTGGTGAATCCCACATCTTGCACAAAGTGCCTATTAGAGTTATTTTTAAGGAGTTGAATTTTGTGTTAGGGGTTTGAAACTGTTGGAAAGGAAGTAAACACATCAAATAGGACCACATTCCTTACAATTCCTTACACTGAAGTTTATAAAATTGAATATGGTTTCTAGGCAACATGGAAAAAGGGTCACGGTCTTTATCAGTATCTCAAGGGCTGTTCAGAAGAAAATGACACCATGACAGTCATCATTTTCAATTATTTGGTAACACACAGTAGGCAGAGTAAGTATCAAAATAATATGCCCATATCTACTTTGTCACTTAAAGTCATGGAGGTATAACTGTCTGCAAATCTTCTTGATTCCAGCCTTAAGTAAATAGAAAAGTCACTGGATCATGCACTATTAATCTCCCAATGTACTACAGTGAAAGTGACTTTTACTATTGATTCTTCTAGATAGGGAAATGAGGGCAGGAATTTAGCAGTGAGTTATATTCATATTCTGCTTTCTAGCATGCTCTGAAAGATGGATGGATAAACAAATAAATATTGAATATACTAGACTCAGTGCTCCTAAATAAATCTTCATCATTTGGGTTCCTGTTCCAGGCCAAAAGAATGTTTCACAATGTTTATAGATTTTCTTGTAATCACTTTTTATTTCTCTCGGTCAGGAACATATAATCCTTGTTGTCATGCTGGGGCCTAGGAATCATTATCAGGGTTCTGTTTCCAGTTTAATAAAATGTGTATTTATATTGGAAGAACCCAACCTAATTAATTGTCTTAGAACATAAAATGTGATAGGTGTGACCTAGTTCCTTCAACCCTATTCCTCCTTGGATCTCATGTTGTTGGATGGGCAGAGTGTGGCTAACAGTGAGCGAGTGTTCACTGCTAGAAAATCCAAGAGCCTCTGTATAGTGAAACAATAGTCACTTCAGGTAAAGGGGTTTAGCCACTTTATTGGCTTGGAAACTCCATGACATGGAGAGATGACGGGAGAATGTGTGTCCAGTGGTAAAGTACCACAGTGAAACAAAGACGGTCCTGTGTTTTCTTTTGCACTGTGATGTTTGTGTACCGATTATGACTACATATGCAAAGTAGGTTCCAGATTGGGGAATGCAATTATGCAATTCATGCTGTTTTTTTCTTTTGCTCTCATTCCTTCTTTTTTTCTTTTGCTGGCATGCCACAAAGTATCCGGGGCAGGTGCTCCCGACTCTCGACTCCCACGCCTTGTGACATGGCTCACCACTCCCTTGCCTTTGCATCTCCTCAAAGGACTCAGTTCCAAACCTAGTTGGGACACTTTGTCTCTTTGTTCTCCCAGTTGTTTCTGTTTCTGTATTTTTTTTATGTTCTAATATTGGTTTTGAAATAACAGTTGCATCTGTAGATTATGTGTCCTGGAGGACCTATGATATGGCATATATGCAATAGTTTAAGACATGACATTTGGAGAAAGAATGTATTTCTCCACACACAGCCAAGAGTGGATTGAAAATATTTGAAAAATTAAATATGTCAGTATTAAGTCATACAGACTATTTTTGTCACTCTTCCCTAAATGATGCATTATAGCAGCTATTTGCATAGCACTTACATTGTAGCAGTTATTATAAGTAACCCAGAAATGATTTAAAATTAAGAGTATACAGTTATATGTAACATATAAAATATATTGCAAGCATTTATATTACTAAAATATATTGCTAAATATAAATATACACATATATTTAGTATGCATAGTGTATAGTTACATATTTATATGTAGAATATTACATATCCTATATGTAAATACTATACATTTTTATATAGGGGACTTGAGCATCTTTGGATTTGGCCATCCTAACACTGATCCTGCCTTGATGATACTGAGACATTAATATACAGCATTAACACACAATATTAGTGTATTGCGAATACCTTTGCTACCTAATAGTCTATATGATTTATTAGGGCTAGAAATAATTTTGTTAAATATGCTATTTAGCAATGCTATCAAATATGGTTCCAGAAACTGTTCACTTATAAATACACACTTCTTACCTACTGTGTTTACTTCTATATGAATAGGCAGTTTATGGAATTTATGAATCCTTTATTTCTAGCTAGAAAAATAAAGATGGTAGTACGTCTGAACTTTGCTGGGCTCTGCTCCCCTATTTGGGCTTCTCATTCTAATTCATTTCTGAATTTAAAAGCCACAGCTCTATGGTCCTGACTATAGGCCTCTGGTTTAAGAAATTGAGAACAGCTGTGTGTTACCAAAATTCGCTGTCCAGTGTTCCTGGAATGTATTTTTCCTCTGACTTCATTGGAGGCCTCTGGAAGAATAATGCACACCTGTCTGTCAGTTTCACGATAAACAAGAATGATCAAGAAACTTTATTTCACAACTAGTCATATACCGAGTTCAAGTTTAAAGTTTCACTCTTTCAATAGCTTTATTGAAGACAGCAGTTGACTGCAGGCCATGGATGGGAAGTGATTCACACTCAAGTTCCAGTAAGGATGTAACTTGACCACCAGACAAAGTCTATGAAAGCCAGTAAGTCTTTGCAAAAACTTAACCCAAACTTGGGTCTGCTATAAAATCTGCAAACTGAGGGGAGAATGAGTGCTCTCCATTTTGGGATTCTGAGATGGAGGACACGTGCTCACATTTAACAGACTTTAACATTGATGCTTTGGACTCATTTCTCTTCTCTCCAAAATAAAACCCAAGAATTCTTCTGTGACCTAGGAATGACTTTCTGTAAATGTACATTTTACTGATAAGTTATAAATAGTTTATGGTGACTTTAAATTAAAACCAGAAGTTAAATTTGGAACACGGAAAAAGATAAATAAGTTGGGTCTCAAAAACTGAGCGTCTTAAACTGCCTTGTTATATATCACATCCCCGATTCCCTAGGGGAATCCTCTTGGGCTGTGATTGGAGCTATTCTTAGCAGAGCCTGAGTCCACTCTGGTAGCGGGAGTCTGAGCATTTGCTAGAGCAATTCTTAGTCACTGAAGCTGTTTACAGGGAAACACCCACTCTGGCTCTCACATTCATAATCGTTAATGATGTGAGACTTAAAAGTGGGAGCTTAAGTCCTAGGGTGTTTGGAAAGATTCCAGGAGATTGAAATGTGGTCCAAAGTGTAGCTAATTCCATATCAGTGCTGTGTATAATGCTTGAAGGGGATAAGGAACCGGAACCACGTCCGAGGGGCTGAGAATGAGCTTCAGCCTGGAAGTAGCTCGGCATGCTAATGACTGGTGGAAGAATGAGGCTTAGATGAGGAGGGATGTTAGAAATGACTTCAGAGATCAGTGCCTCTATACTGTTCAGAGATACTGGAAGAAGTATCAGGGGATTGGTAAAACCGTAGGCTTCAGTTTAAATCGAGCCTCTTCCATTTAATTGTTTGCAACTATGGCTTTCTGTGAATTATTGGTCTTCTCTCTTAGTAGTGGTGGCATTAAAATAGGTTTTTAAAAGTATTTTATTGGATCAGTATTAAAGGATCAAATACAGGTTATCATTACTACATAGTAGGTGCTCAATAAAAACATGTTCTGAATAAGAGACACTATAGAAAGTGGCTTAATGCTCTTAACTTTATTAGTTACATCTTTAAAAGTTTTTTTTCCTTCTTGTGTGAAAGAGAAAACCCTGATAGTACAGACTTGAGGAATAAAGTGAGTTGATGTTTGTATCATGCAGGCTTATTACCTGTTGTAGTCCATGGCAACTTCAGTTACAACTAACAGAAGAAGCTTAACAGTGGGTAATGGCGCCACTGGGCATTGTTCTGGTTCAGTTTAGCTGAAAAGGTGTGTCTGTCCAGGCTGAAATCATCATTTTTGTCTGGTGACTGTAGCATCAAAGGAACTAGGCATTAGGTCTTATTCACCAACAAGAATCAAAGGCATTCGGAGCCTGGAAACAGTGCCGAGGAGGGATTTGGACCCTGTGTTTTATGGGGATGGCTAGTAAGAGCTATTCTCTTCAAATAAATATTGCTTCTTGGTTTTAAAACGCTCCTAGGCAACATAATAGGGGATTAAGCTCCAAAGTCCTGGCAGTTCTGGCAATTTAAAGCAGTCTCACACTCCAGTCATTCGATTTCCCGTCCGGTGTTTACTCTGTTCAGAAAAACCCACCAGTGTCCATTCTGCTCCTTACAGACCTTGCTCTGGCTTACACTTACCATGGCCCCAGAACGCCCCAATCTAGCTCGTCACCATCTGTCTTTGCTGGGCTGAAACACTCTGATAAAAGTAACTTAAAGGAGAAAATGTTTACTTTGGCCCACAGTCCATCATGACGAGGAAGACAAGGCAGCAGACCTGGAAGACACAGCAGGAAGAACAAGAAGCTGGCTGGTCACATTGTATCCAAACTCAGAAAGGAGGACAAGAACAGCAAACAGAGCCAGAGGCCCCAGGACAACCCCCTTATCTCCCCGCCCCCAACCCCCCATTATTACCCCCCCCCCCGCCCCCCCCGCAAGGTTCTCACTTCCTCCCTTGAGGAGGCTCTACTTCCTAAAAGTTTTACAACCTTCCCAGACAGGGCCACCAGCTAGGGAATAAGTATTTAAACACGGGAACCTATAAGGGTCATTTTTTATTTCAACCAAAGCACTATGCTAATTTTCAGTGACTAGTTTTTAAACACATAAAACCTGGCAGCAACAAGAAAGGCAAAATTTTCTTTGTAGGTTTTATGTTCCTCTTTAGAGAGACAGGAGGGCAAGCCAGAGAGATGTTCCTGCTTCTACTCTTTACTCTGGCTGGCAGTATTCAATATGCAAAGCTGGATATTGGAATACGGTGCTCAATCCCGTCTCAAATCACTGGTATTAACATTCCTAATTCTTTTAGGGTTGGATTGCATTATGTGGTTGAATTACATTGAACTTTGAGTGTGCAACAGTTTGCAATTTTTCTTTCAGGTGTGAAAATTTGGTGTCTTTGGAAAGCAAGAATTCTTTTTGTGTGTGTGTGGGGGAGTCTGGTTACCTGTGTCCATAGACATTTTGGTATCAATGGGAAAGAAACAATGGAAAAGCATGAGACTCGGTGCTGAAGAGCAAACAATGTTAGAAGGTAGACCAGAGAGAGAATATGCACAGGCTATACTCGTGCTACAATTACTTGTTATGGAGACAAAAGAAACACGAATAAGCTACCAGGTGAGGTTTTTCTTTTAAGTTTAGGTTGTTATAGGTTAGTAAAGTTACCATTAATTTAACTGTATCAATGTTTGCATGGTTCCATCTCATCCTGTTATCCCATAGGTAAATTTTATTTCTATAGAAGTTGAGTCTAGGCTATGACATCTTGGGCTATGCCATCATTTTAGAGGAAAATTTCCCTCAAATCAGATGATCCACCCTCTAATTCTGCCTTCTACACAATAAAAATTTGCACATGTTTTAATGATGAACCTTGAGTCTGACTCCATGAAAATCTAGAAAGTAAAGGCAAATGGAGGTCATGTTTAATGTAATACTGATTTGCCAGCCTAGAAGCCCCCTGATGTCTGAAGCATTTGTTTTCAGGGCTCTGCACTGGTTGCCCTGGACTTCTACAGCACTTGGGGGTCAGGGGAGGCACAGTTGTTCCACACTGAGATGTAGACTTTGTGTTGTATGATGTGCTATATTTTGAAATCTTCCATCCAAAGGGAAGTTTAGGAGGGTAGAGGAGAGAACTGTTCTAATCACTCTGAGATGCACAATTCTTCCTTGCTCATAGACTAGAAATTGAATAATGCAAATCAAATTTTTAGTTTTAGTAAGTCATTTGCCAAGGCTATTCATGGATTAATGCTTAATCAGTATATCTCTATACTGTAGTCTTCATCTATTTTCAGAAACTTCTTCAAAATACTTTCTCTGAAGGATGTGCCAAGGGAGAAACTGCTGGGCACGATTGGGTGACAAGTTGTGGCCCAAATGTCAGTTAGGAAGGAAAAGCAGGTTGGACAAGCAGTTGGAGGGAGAGGTAAGGTCTCAGCATGAATATTTAGGATGGGGAGAGACTTCTTCATTCATAATGTTAATGAAAGGAAGATCTGGGGCCTTGCTCTGAGTAGATTAATGGGCTGCTATATTTTGAAGCTGTTGACAGTTGGTTTTGGCACTTCAAGAAGCGCTATAGCATTCATGCACAGTAAATTATGAGAGATTAGTGATCATTCGATTTAGAGTGAGCTAATGGGGTGTTTGTGTCAGAACTCTTAATTTACGCAATCACGTTCCCGGCATTAAGTGAACTTGCCAGGCTTGGGAAACTCTGAAGTGGCCATCCACGGACCCAGGGGGGCAGCATGGTGGTAATGGAGCCTGTAAAGACATGGACTACCTTTCATGTTTTAATTTGCACCAGTGCATTTGAGGTCTAAGAGCAGAAGCTGTGCTTTAGCATCTGCCAGACAAACCCATGTGTTTTGTTTGTTTGGTTGGTTCCCCCCTCTTTTTTTTTTTTTTAAAGAACATAAGAAAGTTGTAAAGCAAGAGGACCTGCCCAACAGCTGGGCTGCAGTCTTTGCTGGGCAGAGCCTGTCCTTGTATTCAAGAGCATAGATTTGCTGGAGTCAACTTAAGACTCAACAAGACATTTTAGAACAAGAATTGGGTTATTTTTTGAATAGAAAAATCTATGAAGGACATTATTGAATTCCAAACCTCTACTGTCATATTATGTCTGGTCTGCCCATCCAAGGGGATGGTGTTCAGGAAACTTGTCCAAATGTTCTGTGTAAACTGAGGTCTAGGCTTTCTTATGAGATAGCTATGTCAGGAATTGTGTGTGTGTGTGCGTGTGTTTCTAAATGTGTATATATGCATATGTGTGCCTATGCACATGTGCATGCTTATGTTTGCACGAAACCAGAGATAAATCTGTTGTTTCCCAGATGCTGTCCATCTTGTCTTTGATACAGATTCTCTTACTGGCCAAGAAATTTCAATGATAGGCTAGACTGACTGGCCAGTGGGTCCTAGGGATCTGTACCTGTCCTTATATCCCCAGAGCTAGAGTTACAAGAATGTACCACTAGGTTTTTTATTTTTTTAATTTTTTAAATTTTTTTTTCTCTTGGCTTTAGGGATTAAACTCAGGCCTTTGTACTTCACCAATTCTGATATCTATCAAGCCCCTGACATGAATCTATTATTTATTTGTTTACTTATGTGTTGACTACCCCAATCCTCTTCTCAACGCCTCTTCAACTCAACTTCTCCTCAACTTTGTTCAATCATTTATTAATTCAGTAATAGTTATTCAGTATCGGCCATGCTCAGCATGGCTCCAGGCTTGCATTCTTAGGTAGGATAGCCACTCAGAGCATATGTATGTGCCCAAGAGTCCTTGAAATAGCATAGGCCTTCAGGCTGGAGAAACCCACAGCATCAGCTGATATGAATAAGGGGGAGCTAATGCACCCCAGTTTGATAGCTGGAAAACCAGCATAGGACTGACCCAGACCCCCTGAACATAGGGCCTCTGGTAGTGGATCAATATTTATCTCTAGTATAAGAATGGACTTTGGGAGCCCATTCCACATAGAGGGATACTCTCTCAGCCTAGACACATGGGGGAGGGTCTATTCCCTGCTCCAATGATATGACAGACTTTGAAGACTTGTCTGGCTTCTTCGCTTAAAGGGACACTAGCCATTGGGCTATGAACTACCCAAATCAGGTGTGACCAGATCGTAGTTAATTACATATATGGACTATTCTCAAATGAATGCACATTGAGACAGGTGGTGGATGGGAATTTAGGGTCTGAACTATTCCACCCCTCCGTGAGTTTGTCTGTAACAGGTACACCCCTCCGTGAGTTTATCTGTAACAGGTACACTTTTGTAGAGTCAATGCTGTGTCAGGTACACTTTTGTAGAGTCAATGCTGTGTCCTTTTGCATCTCCTTAGTCTACCAGTATCATCCCAGGTTATTCTCATACAGTGCTGCAAGTGAGATATTGCTGCTCCATGCACTGCCAGGTATGCTATTACTCATTATTTCTTTCATTTAACATAGTTTGATGTTGTATCCCTATGACACCATTTAAAATATTTTTTCTTCGGTTATGCTAGTAAATGGGTGACAAAAGACACATGCCACTTGTGTTTTAAGGAAAGGACAGTAAGACGGAAATAACTTTGTGTTAGAAATTAACAAGTATTATGAACAACAAAAATGAAAACATGGGTGAATGGGGTCAAGCGTACTGAGTGAGTTGGCCTATGAGACCATCCCCTGTGTATATGAGATAAGGAGGTCACTCACTGTGGGATGTAGTCTTAAGGTGCAATTAGCATGGTTTTTTGAGTTAGGTACTGAGTGTAAAGGAACAGGGGACTCAAGTTTGACTGAATGTATTTGGACTGAACATCTGGGGTAGGAATGGAACAGCTATTTTTCTGAACTAGGAAGGACTGCAGAGGGAGCAAATTTGAGGTTGGGGGTAAGGAAGGTTGTTCATCTGCAAGTGAATTTTTTCATTACGTTGTAATTAGTTTGGGCTAGTGCATCAGCTAGGAATTAGGAGGGATGCATGCATAATTCTGCCTTGGTTTTACTCTGGGATGTTCTTGGCTCACCCCATTGTGGTCATGGCAAAGATCCAAGCTTGCTTAGCTTCTTATTAGTTTGACTGTATACGAGGTCTTAGTGACCTGCATATGGTCTCCCGAAATTATTGATTTTGTCCTTAAAATTTCCTTTAAATACTCTTCCTTCATTTCCTCCTCCAGCATGATAGATGTACTTTTTCAGTAAGTCATAACCATTTTTGTCCTTTTCTTTGCACAACTCCCCAATATTCCTTCAAGAAATTCTGTTCCCTATTATTTCCCATACACTTTTATTTTTATTTAAATAAGGGGAGAGCTAAAACTTACCCATTAGCACTAAAATGTCACCTTACAATGATTGCTGTATACTCACTCCAGAAAAAATAATTAAAATATTTTATATTTGCCATGTGAACTCCATGGGCTTTAATCTTATGATATTGTCAACAAAAATTAGCAAATAATTCACTGTAATGGTCCTGGTGGGCTAAGTTGAGTCCTCTCTGCTCAGATCATTCAAGTGAAGTTGGGTTCATGAGATTAGCTGTGTCCACAATGACAATTCTGAAGGGTATTTGGCATAGGGTCATAGATTAGTCTTTATTGGCATGTGTTCAGTCCACAGCACTTTCCGACTTTCTCTGAACTGATGGTTTATTCTTTTGTCTTAACTTAGATTTATTTTTAGGACTATCCTTGGTCCTGTGTCAAAAACTTGTATACAAAGGATGCAGCTACACAATTAATCTTAATCCAAGAGCTTTCTGTTTTCTTCTTTTAGGTCCTGAATACAATCTCCGTTAGGGCCTGGATTTACTCTTGAGCTACCATCTGGGTTTGATGGACCTTATTAGTATTTTGTTTAAGTTTAGGTTATTTAATTTATAAGTTATAGACTTAAGCATAAGGAAGCAGAGACAAAAGCCCTATTAAAAGTCGTAACAGTAATTGAGCAGTGCCTGTATCGTCAAAGCACAACACTTTCAAGTCTTTGTGACTCATAATTTTGTTGAGCAGAGAATTATCAACTTCCTTCCTACATAATTATAAAATTGTATTTTTAGATTTGTAAACATAATTAGTATGATGACTTCAGTGGATTTTTATTGATTCATTATATATTTCCTTTCCATTACTTTTTCACAATTGGTCAAACATCTCCCCAGTTGTAAATAAAATTTTGTGCACATACATTGTAAAAGATGAGAGACATGAACACACAGAGCAAAACATTGTGTTCCAAGGTCTGGCAGAACACTGCAAGATGAGATCTTTCCTTCTAAGTGATTGAGAGTACCACGTTTCCTTACTGTTTGACACTGATCTAAGTACATTGTACACAGTCATTTAATCTCCATAACAACCACTTGGAATAGGGAGTGAACATATCATTGTATAAGTGAAGAAACTAAGAAACACAAGGATTTCAGTAACTTTCCCAAGATCACCTTCCTGTTGACAGTCAGACAATCTGTCCCTCTATGCTACACTCCAACAATAAGGAGTATCAGCGTGTGCTGATAAGTGTAGATTAAGTCTTGTACACTTGGAAATGAAGGGCAAGTCTTAAAGGGCACTTCCCAGTCTGCATTTCTACCAGTTGTTTGCAGGTCTACCTGTACATTTGAGCCGACCAGTCCCCAGCTGGGTTCTCAATGCATAATATAGGTATCTCTGTTCTCCAAAGTAAGCTATAAATATTATTTTCTAAGTATGGTCCAGTGTGGATTCCTAAAAGGTGCTCATTTATCATTATTATTGACACCAGTGTTCTATAAGGGCTGATTGGATATGAGACTTTAGTTTTTATCACCATCATGTAATGTTGATGTTTTGATGCTTCTTACAGAATCTACATTCTCTTCTAGATTTCTCACAGAACAAAGAAAAGAGCTACCCAAAGAGAGAGGCTGAGTGTGTAGAATAAATGAGGCTAAAATAGGTTTCATATAGCAACAGAATAGGAGATAGGGGTTGGAGCAAAGGGAGTTCAAATAGATTGATTCGTGTTTCTGTTTATCCTTGAAGCTAATATTGATAGCTCACGCTCTATTCAATGAGCACTTGTTAGGAGAGAAATAAAGCCGCGAGTACTTTAGACATGGGCCCTGCTCTCATGCAACTTACAGTGTAGCGGAGTGGGGCTACAAACGGCATAATTTCAAATATAATAAAGGAGAAAAGGAGCAGCATACTTTTGGGCAGCCTTTCCTAAAGCTTCTCCTGCATGCCTTCCTTTTGCATGTTCTCAAATATTTCTTTAAGTACAATTAGCTTGTACAACTGCACATATTTATAAAATATAGTGTGACTATGCCCCTTTCGTCCCATCTCTGTTCTGAGACTTAGCTGGATAGCCAGCTCATTCTTCTGATGGCACCCACGGAAGTTTAACTGCGGTTTTAAACTGAAATGGGCCGAAAATGAACTCAGTTTTCCCCCAAATGCTGTTCTTAGTTAAACTTTTCCTCTCCTTTCAGCCGTCCTTGCCTCCCGCCCCGCATCTCTCCATACTGCAGGGATGGAACTTGGGCCTTGTGCTTGGCACTGGGTCTTCTATTTTGAATGCTAGTGATGGCTTTGTCATCCGCTGATTTCTAAAAGCACACATTCTTCCCTCAGGCATATCAAATCATAGCAGAGTTCTGTCAGTTGGTTATTTCCAATGTTTTTATTCTAGTTTCTAGTCTAGATATGCTTTTTGCTTTATTGCTTGTTGGGAAGAGATTATCAAATTTACTACTTCTGTTTTTAAAATTTTATTAAGGTTTTCCCATTGATATAATATAAAGTTGATTTTTGAGATGTACTACTAGTGTTTTAAAAAACTACATATTTTAGGACCTCTCAATTATATAATAATATTACCTCAACAATTGTGTTATTCAGGTTCCTCCTATCTATCTACGCTTTTTTTGTCCACTTGACCTTGCAGGGGTAGCACACAGGGGTAAGATAAATTGTGCATTCTCTTCCTATTCTCTTTCCTTGTCTTTGATTTTATTTCTCCTTTTGAGCATCAGTTACTGTGATTGACCACGGGATTTCTCTGTCTTCTCTCTGAACCAGAGGACAGCCCAGGAGTCTGACTCACTCTCTGCCTGGCCCACAACCCTTTTCCTGGAGCCCGGAGCATTTGTGTGGTTTTTGCCTTTACCTCAGTGACTTTAGGGTCTCAGTAAAGTAAAATAACTTGCTGGTTGTGGCAAATAAAATGCTATGGGACAGACAGGGGGCTGTTGTGAAATATTTGTACACTGTGCAAAGATGTGTTGCTTTGATTGGTGTAATATAAAGCTGAACACCAAAGCTAGGCAGGAGAGAGAGAGAGAGAGAGAGAGAGAGAGAGAGAGAGAGAGAGAGAGAGAGAGGAAGAGGAGATGATTGAGGCATGCAAGAGAAGACAGACAGACAGACAGGGAGTCAGATACACAGAGTGGGATGGAGGTAAAAGCCATGTAGTAGAATGTAGATTTTAAAAAGAAAGAGTTAATTTAAGTTTTAAGAGCTAGTTAACAGCAAGCCCAGGCGATAGGCCGAGCTTTCACAATTTTTAAAAAGTCTCTCTGCTGGTCAGTGGTGGCATACCTCATTAATCCCAGTACTCAGGAGGCACAGGCAAGTGGAAAAGTGTCATTATTTGGAAGCTGACTGGAGAGACAGAGAAAGAACACCCCGTATTTGAGGGCAAGAACACACTGTGGTTTGTCTCTACCTGGAATGACCTTGACAGCCACTGTATCTGGGTGAATATTCTCCACTGTGATTTTATAAGCAGTTTTATCGAAATGATGTCATTCTCCAGTTAACACTCAACATTGCTTCCGGGAAGGTGTTTGGTTTTTGGGGTTCCCGGTGGAGGGAGTTTGCTTGTGGACCTGCTTGTGTAGTTGTCATCGGTGATCTCCGGATGAATGTTCCAAGGGGAAGTTTGCTTGTGGACCTGCTTGCGTAGTTGTCATCGGTGATCTCCGGATGAATGTTCTAAGGGGAAGTGATCTCCCCAGCACTTACCGCCTTCTAACTTCACAGCACGCTGTGGCTGTGGGAAGTCCTCTGTGCGATCGCCCCTTTAGCATGCTTTCCCACCCCTCTTTTACACAACACACAAACCACACTGACTTCAGGGCAATTCTCCCAATATTGTGTTGCTTTGAGGTTTCCTGTATTGTGTGCTTGTCCAGAAGCCCAACTGAAATGTTGTATTCCTTGATCTTATTTTCCTTTTATGAACTCATTCAATTGTTTTTGCTTGTGAGTTCTGATACCATGCGTATCCAACTTTGATTTAAAAAGATATTTAATTATGTATATGTGTGTATGCAAAAGTGTGTGTGTGCATATGCATATGAGCACAGTTATCTACAGAGGCTACAATAGTGTTGGATCCTGTGGAATTAGAGTTACAGACAGTTGGTGAGCCGTGTAATGTGGGTTCTGTGAACTCCTATCCTACACACGAGTGTTACATCTCTTAAGCACTGACCCATATCTTCAAACTTTAACTGTGATCTTCCATTTTTTTAAACTTGATTAACAATGTTTCCTGAATATTTACTAATTGCTAAGTACTCTTAAGGTTTTGGATATACATGATGAGCACAGAACACAATGGCTGAGTTGTTTTTAAAAGTCTGTAAAGCTATGCCATACTGTGAATGTTAGCTAGTTATCATCTTCTGTGATTTTTGAAGCTCCTGGGGTTCCTTTAAGAAATTTTATTCAAATTGTACAGGACATATATACTTAATAGAAACTTGCTAAACAAATATAATTGAGAGGGACCTTGAGTAGGAAGCTAATGATCTATTTGAGAAGATTTGGATTTCTGATACAAAGCTAGAGAGATGTGGATGAATTTTAGATATTTCTGAATTCTGTTAAATTCTGGTTATAGAAGGGCATTAACATAACAGGTTTCCCCTATTTGTATAATAATCAAGGGAACTGAAAGATTGAGCAAGTTGGACATTTTGAGTTCTGTTGCACATTTCGGTGGACATTTCATATGTGAATGTATGACTATTGTCTTAGTTCCTTTTCTTCTTTCTGTGGTAAATGTTCTGACAAGGTTTGTTTTGGCTCACGGTTCTAAGTGTCCTTCATTGTGTTGGTATGTCAAGGCAGCAGGACCTTGAAGCATCTGGTCACACTTCATTTGCTACCAGGAAGACTACAATGGAAGGTGGTGCTCAGTTAGCTTTCTCTGTTTATGCACATCGTGTTCCCAGCCATCTATCTCTCAGGTGAATCTTCCCACATCAGTTAGTACAAACAAGATAATCCTTCAAGGGGGTTCCTGAAGACTTCTTTCTTAGGTGATATCATATCTATTAATTTGGACCCTGGAAGGGGTCCTAGTAACATGTTAATTAATTCTATTTTTTAAATCTTGACAATTATCTAATTAACTAAGACTACTTTCTGCACCCTATGACTCTACCCCAGCACACTTCACTCACTTTGGGTTGTAGTTGGAGTGATCATGGACATTTTGGAAATCTATGCAATCTTTCCAGGAATATATCAAAGTGATCATCAACCTCATAAACCATGTATTCATCTAAATTCAAATGGACTATATTCTCATATCAGTTTGCCTGTCTGCATTTCCCAAATGCTATTGCTGTCATGGTAACACATGGTAACACATGAGACTAGGGAAACCCCCATTGGATTGTCCTTTATGCATAACTACAGGCATTTTCTTGATTAATGGTTGAGGTGTGAGGCCCCAGACCACTGCGAGTGGTACCATCCTTGGACAAGTGTTTCTAGGTTGTGTAAGAAAGCAAGACAAACAAGTCACGGAGAACAAGTTAGTAAACACCATTTCTTCACAACCTTTGTTCATCTCTTGTTTCCAGTTCCTACCCAACTCCCCTTCATGATGGCCTATTAACTATAAAGCTGAAATTAGCTTTTTTCTCCCTAGGTTGGCTTTAGATATGGTGTTCATCACAGCAACAGAAACCAACTAAGATGTCTGTCTGATAATCTCATGCCAAGTTGGGACATTACTGATGAGCATAACTCACTTTTTGATGTTTTTATAGGTCATTGCTTTGACATTCTTTATTGATCCTTTCTCTGTCTTGGCAGCTAAAGTTGATCTGGACTCCCAATTTCCAATGGTATTTCTCTCTCCAGGAAATTTCAGATTCTTGGTTGGAAGTTGCACACTATCTGTATTGGAGATGTGAACCAGCATGTAGAAAAGTTTAGCTAGTACATGCTTGGCTCTTACAGTGTCCCTTCCTTCCCAGAAATCCTAAGTGCAATGGTTTTATTCAGAACTTCCTGCTTTCAATGGGGCATAATCTTTTGAGGCTGTTATATTTTTAATAATATCTCATTCTAACTGCTGGTGCTTATTTAATTCGTTCAATGTGTGTTTACTATGTCCTTTTTTGTTACCTGATGTTACATGCTTGATCTTTGACCCAGAGTGAAAGAAAACACTAGAACTAAGGATAGGGGATGATAGCAGAGGGCTAAAAGTAGTCCTTATACAGGTTTATGCATGAGCTAGTCTCAGTGGTTTTCCTTTCACATAATGAATTTAAGAAGTTTCAGGTTGGTAAGGAAGAAGAATCAGGAGGCTTGATCTATCTTATCTCAGTGCTCATTTCCGCAAGTGGTTCCAGGTGAACAAGAGGACAAACTTGTTCTTCTGAACTACAGAATGTGGAAGAAAGATTACATCAGGAAGGAAGGTGATAAAAGGCAATTTTTCATGGAAAAAGATGCCAGATTGGAATATCTGTATTTCCTTTATCTTCTCCATCTACCACTGGCAAACATTGCTGCTCTCTTAAACCTTTGTCTCAGCAACTCATCTGTTAAGAGAAAACCCTAGTCGAGCAAATAGTTTAGCATGAATAAAAATAAATAAACAGATATATGGGCATAAATGGGAAATGTATAGGAAGAAAATGTATAAGATAGTTTTAGTTTGTATTTTAACCCCAGAAGGAAAAAAATAATTGGGAAGGCATAGAAGCCATTTTGTTATTCGATGATGCATTGCTTTCTCCATGAATTTCCATTTCTCCTAGCAGTATGAAGAGGCTATCGAGGACCACGAATGGAGAGAAGCTGTATTATATGCCGGCCCATCTGGTGGAAGAGCTTGTTCTCTTCTGGAAAGCCTAGCCTTGCCTGTGTGCTATGACATCATTCCTTATAAAGGTAGAGATAGATTATTGTGCACATATAACATAATGAATTTATATGAGATATAGTGACTATCCCATGAGTGGGGGAACAAGACATAATTTGGAGTTGGAGCCTAGAGTGATTTATGAAGGTCATTGTCTTACAAGTTCAGATGTGTTCCATATGGCGTTGGAGAAACCCCCTTATGTACTGTATGTATAAAACATATGTAGCAAATTAGTTTCACTTACATTTTCCCCCCAAATATGTTTTGGTTTTTATAAAAAAAAAATATGACAGTGTCTTTTGTTGATCTGATCTCTAAAATACTACACTTATTTTTTCTAAGAGAGGACCATTTGTTAATAAGGATTTCGAGTTTTTAAATGAAACAGAGATAATTGAGTGTGAGCCCCTTTGACAGTGGGCTCTACTTGTGTCTAGGCTGCCAGAGACTTCCATCTCATTGGATTTATGGCTTGACTTCTGTATCACGCTTAACTTGAGTGTGCTCAGCAGTGTGACCTTGTCTAGGAAGAGGAAAAATGGATTGTTCATTTTCCAGCTGGAGTGTATTATGTTTCTATCTAATTACATTTTCAAATAGATGTGAAGATGCAACTACTTCCACTTAAAAGGAAATTGCTCTACTTAAAGAAAAATGGAGAATGGATTAGGAGTTATATTTAAAACCGAAAGTATTTTTCCCTAAAATAATAAGCTTTTGTTTGCCTAAGCAGCAAATTTATGGATGAATTTTTCTTTGCATCATTGTTTTGATTGTGGGAACTAAGAAGGTACATGCCCCAGTCTCCAGTCCAGTATCTTTAACCCTCCAGGAATTGTCTAACTCTGAAAATACTTTTCTCAATAAGGACCTGTAGCCACTTATTCCATTTATAAAAATAATTTCATATCTTGTTTGAAAATTTTATAATACTTTAAACATTTGGAAATTCACAGGGGCGTCAAGACTGAAAGTCTTTGGAAATATAGCCCCAAAGCGGGATACAATCTAAAGACTTGAGGAGTTTCTTAGGTTACTAGACACATATCTGGTGGCATGCATATACTTGATTTGTATTTTTTATGGTACATATCAAATTGGGAATATTCTGCTAGATACAGTTTTCACAGTTGTGTAATTCTTAAGCCACATATGGAAGTAGTGTTTGTTTCTTGATTTGCACACCATAATAATACAAGTTTGAAAAGTATTAATTGAAGATAAAAAATAAGATTTAGGAGCTTGAGGCTGTGTTTCCATCAAATCAGAGCAAAACGCCCAGAAAATTGTTAAAATAAGTGAGAAAGAATTGGGATTTGAACACAGAACTTTAGATTTCAGATTTAAGATGAACATGTTTCTATGCTTATGTTGAATAAATCCCCATGCTAAAATGAATATGTATTTGTATCAGATAAATATGGGTATATGTATATACATTATAAGTTAAAAATGATACCACTAAATTTATCGTGAGATTATGTAAGCCCATGTTGGAAAAATATTTCATCCGTTCCATTCTACTATTACAAAAGCTTGCCACCGTACCTCAGTCCCTATGATATGTTTGAGGTATGAGAGTCAGTGTATGTGAGTTGTCATAGCATTTGTGGAGAGGGAAATAATTGTTTCAGGGACATTTTATAGATTGCTTTGATAGCTTTTCTAAACAAATGCTGTTCATATGAATAAAGAAAAAAGGTCTTTGGAACTGTCAACTTATCTCTTTCAGGATCAGTGCAATTTAGCACAAGATTTTATCTTCATCTAGTTGAAGTTTGATCTTGACATAAATCCCCCCTTTCTTCATTTTTCCTCTAGCCAACAGTACATGCATCAAGGCCATTTGCAGTGACAGTCGTGTGATGACAGGTATGAGGAGATAGGAGAAAGCAGGATTCTGGATGTCTTTCTCCTGGTTCTTTACATTCTAAGACTGCATGGCTACACTATGTAGGATGGAGACCTGCCTGCAACCCTACATTCTAAGAGTACATGACCACATTGTGTAGGATGGGGACTTGCTTGGTACTTTACATTTTTAAGAGTACATGGCCATATTATGTAGGATGGGGACCTGCCTGGTACCCTACATTTTAAGAGTGCATGGCCACATTGTGTGGCAAATTTGGGGATCTGGTTGGCTTTAGAGACTAAAGAAGAGGGAAACACCTCTGTCATCTGCTAGAATCATGAGGACTTGAGAGATGAGCTCATCATCAGAGAAGTTGGAGAAGTGGAGACTAACTACTCCACCTAGCAATCAGCAGCCAGTTTTACAATAATATACTAGGTTTTATCATGATTTTAAATGAGATGGAGAAAAATACATGACCTTTGGAATTGAGCACAACTCTCGACTGATGAACAGTGTCTAGTTCTAGCTTCTTCAGCCCCATTAGAGAGGTGACAGTTTACTCCAGAACTGTTGAGAGAGAATATACGTGGAAGGTAGCAGCACCTTCCCATGGAGGTACTCTTCCTCTGTGACATCTCAGAGTGATTCAGGCAAGGAATGATTTTGGATACTCTGGTGATGGGGACCACATTTTCTGGTAACAAATTAATCATGGCTAGAAATAAACTTAAATGTTAATCATTTCATAAAACTTCTTATATAGGAGACTGAAGAATTTTTCAGTGTTCAACTTTATCTTAATGATTCTTCTGAGTTCATTTTCTCATAATGTGATAGGCGTGGAGCAAGTCTTACTATACGCACCAGCCAGTGTTTTCTCCTGCATTTGGGGCTGAAAATGGAAATCGCCATCCCTGTCAGTAGCAGTAGATCTGAGAAGACTCAGCCATGCTGCACTTGATCTAGATCTCTTCACTGGTGCTTCCTGATGACCTCCTCACAGTTCTATGGACTCAGTTTCTTGTGTCCCCAGCACCATACACGTCAGTCTTCTGGTTGTGACCACTATTCTTAACGTGATCTGTTTTTGTCTTCATATTCCCTTTTGCAAACTTATTTTCATAATTTTTTCAAATCAGATATTTTCCGAAGTGGCCTCTATTGTTCTTGAATGGCCTTTGAGGCTGTGTTTGAAAATAAAACCACGTTCATTTATTTCAGTTGATTCACTTTTTTCTCTCTCTGAACAGCTGGCTTTGTTTCCTCTTAGCTTTAAAAGCATGTCCCTTTTCACTTGTTATATGTTAATGTTTTTCAGAAACGTTTATTAAATGGATCAGTTTTTCCACTCCTTTCAACACCAGAAAACAAAACAAGTTGAGTCATGTCAAAAGCAAGTTGTCTGCTGGGATAATGTAAGAATAATGCTCTTTCTGGAGATGATTTAAAATTTGAGGGGTTTATCATTTGGGGGAGTTATTATAGGGGCAATTGAAGTACCACTATGGAAGCCAAGTATTTTAGATAGAAATTCAGATACATCTTTGTACCTTTGCATCTCTAACCTTTGAAGAATATGTCATGATGTATTCTAGAATACTTATATTAAGATGTATTCTTTTTAAAATACACTATATATACATACATACATACATACATATATATATATATACACACACAGAGACACACAGACACACACTTTAAAATGAGCAAATGTGTATGAACTCTTTTACCATATATATTACCACAGAATTCTTGTTTAAATATATTTGGATGTATGGTTTGTATTCTTTGTGTTTCACATTCCTTAATTGTTAAGATACAGATAGTAAATATGCATCTGTGTATGGAATATTGCAGTATCTGAGATGCCATCAGGCTTATGTCCATATGGTCTATCTCTGCCCTTTCTTGAAAGTTGCACTTTTTGCACAGTGGCTAGCTTCCAAGATCATTCCAACAGACAAAAACAAACCACAATCTCTTGATGTACATTGTCACACTACATTTTATCAGTCAGAGGATTCAGATGCCCAACCTACTCTGAAAGAAAAGAGAATGCCTAGCATGCAAAAATTGCAGCGTTCATTCCAAGATTCTAGGCATTGCCTTTTCATATAGCAGATGAAAAATATTTATTGCATGTTCATTGCATGCTGACCACCAGGAAGAAGGAACGTCACTGTCTTCTGTGGGAAGGCAACAGGCTTAACTCAAGGAGTGAAACAAAGATTTTGATAGTTAATATGGGTTTGACATTCGGCAGTTACCAAGACCTTTATTTATTGCTTTGTATTCCTTAGCTAAAAGAAGTTGGTATTTGGGTCACCTTAATCTACACAACCATGTTGTATGCCATGAAAATACAGAAGACCAATCCTTTCAGTCAGGAAAATCAACAATTTGGATATCTTTATAAGCATTTATTGGCATTTTCATTTTTTTTTTCTACATAAAAGAGCCCTAGTAGTTTTGTAAGAATAATTGTATCTAGGGTGCTGAAGAGACAGCTCAGTCAGGAAAGTGCTTGCTGTACAAGTGTGAAAACCTGAGTTTATTCCCAGAGTCCACATAAAGAAAAATGGGGTGTGATGGTACAGCCTTGTCAACCCAGTAGTGGAAGGTGGAGGCAGGTAGATTTCCAAGGCTTGATGGCCAGCTAGCCTAGTCTACTTATTGAGCTCTAGAACAATGACAATGAGAGGCCCTATCACAAAAACAAGGTGGTCAACTCCTGAGGAACACCTGAGGTTAATGTCTGGCCTCTATGTGCACGTGCACATATCACACACACACACACACACACACACACACACACACACACACACACACACACACACCAAACACCCATCCACAGAAAAACACACACAGAGAGACCCATAAATACTGGAATTCTATAGTTAACCAATAGCTTTAGTTTTCTTTTTCAACAAATATTTTACCAGCAAAGCTTATCAGCCTCTTTGTTTTATGCCCATTATATGTTATGTGTGTAAAGTGCAGAAAGATAGCAGAAGGAAAGGGAGGCAAGAGAGCCAGGAAAACAATTCTGCAACCCGTACATCAGAAAACCAGCTCTCCTGCAATGTTCCCTGTTTCAATTACATACAAATACCAGCTGTCCTCTAATCTTATAGAAGTTCTTATGTTCTGCTACACTTAGTTCTACCATACTCCCGAGCCTCCCAGTTCTTTTCTTCAATCACATCTTGAGCTCCCAGTACCCATTTTCAATGACCTAATAGCAAGCCTACAGTCTAATGGCAAATATACTGCATTCCATTGGCAGGCATGTAGTCAAGTTGTTCCAAACAAATCTGCCAGTTTTCTCCTTTTGAGCTCACTTTCCACATCCCTCGATGTCCCACCATCTACCCAGTCATCAAAGTCAGATGTGTTAGACCTTCCCTAACATGCACATTTCTTTCCTGTGTTACTATTGCTATTTAAATTGGGGTTCTTCAAATGGCCTGAACATATCTGGAGACTCTTTTTTTCTTTCTTATCCCTGCCCACTGCTTTTATTCTAAAAATCCATCTTCTCTTCTCCACAAAAGAGCAATGGGATTTCTCTGCCTCCAGTCTGTGCTTCGGTAAAGCATGATCTGCACTATTGATAGGGTTCTATTGGAAGAACATCTAATCTTAATACCACTCATGAATCTCTATTGCTAATTGGTAGGGAAATAGTCCTTGGTACTGATTTACGAATCACCCAGAGTCACTTATACTATTGTGGATTCATGATTCAGGCCCTGACTCCAGCCGTTTCTGTCCACAGTCTCACAAACCATCTGAATCATTCTCTAAAACCACAGAATCACTATTGCCCATTTCTTAATACCTGTTGACATGGGATCATGACCAGTGATTCCAATTTACCACCCCCCAAAAAAACTTACCTTACAATGGATAAAAATTCTCAAGATTTTATTCCAAACATACTTCATTATAATTCTTTGGCTGACTAGATACATGGAGGAGGGGCCTAGGCCCTCCCCCAAATTATGTGACAGACTTTGATGATCCCCCATGAAAGGTCTCACTATCTTTGGGGAGTACGAGGGGTATGGGAGAATGAGAGGGAATGGGGGATTGATATGTAAAATAAGATTGCTACTAAAAAAAATAATAATAATTCCTTGGCTGAATGTGCAAATCCCCTTTCATTCCTATTTGGCAGTGTTCTACAGTATTTAAGTTAGGTAGCATTATCAAATATATGACTTTTAATGAAATACAATGGCCTTTAGTGAATAACAACATGGAGAATTGAGTCTGGCATTTGCTGTCTTCCTTTAAAGTGATGAAGTGTATCCCCTACTAGGCAATTATAAACTCAGATCCATAAGGATCCGCAGCCAAGCTACTCTTTTTGAAATATCGTCACCAAGCTTCTCTGCACAAATGCTAATTTCATGAATTCTATTTAAGTCTTGTTTACCACATAGAAGATGTAATAGAACAAACTTCCTGTGATGACTTCCCCATTTTTTGATTCTTCCTTCCTCCCTTGCTTGTTTACCTAACAAGAATTAGTTTAGTCAACTACCTTGTTATATTTGATTGGATCAAATCAACATTGTTTATCAAAACCATTATTCACTAATCCCTCCCAACTGTGGCTTCTGTCAGCGATGGCTTAACATCGACGAATGGAAAATTCCAGAAATAAACAATTCATAAGTCTTAAATTGCATGCAATGTTGAGCAGCATGATAAAAATCTCACACTGGCTTCTCTGTCTGTGAATCACCCTGCCCATTATTCACCCAGCTGCCATGTCACTTATCAGATGGACTGTTCTGTGCCATGATGCTTGGGCACACGGACCACTTGTCAAGTCTCATGAAGACAAAGAATATTGCTGCCAGAACTCTTGTTCCAGTACATGGTTATATTGTTCTATTTTTATTAGTAGTTATTGGTAACCTCTTGCTGTGCCTTATCCATAGATTAAACTTTATCTCTGGAACTCTGTAAGAAAAAGACTTAGATTTTATAGTGCCCACAATTTCTTGTAATTAATGTATCCCTTGTGGGTATGTGTATGTGGAACGAGTATAAATAATTTTCTTATTTGGCTTTTGACATTTTATTTCAGTCCATTTAACAACTCCACAGGATAAAAAATTTAAATTTGTTTAATCTAGGTTCTTTTATAATTACAAGTTATCTGCCTTATTCTATATTATAAGGTAAGGTTTAATAGATCCTATTTTCAACAACTTTAAGATTTGGTTTTATATTAAATAATATATAGTTTTTTTCCTCTAATTTTGATATTTCAACAAAAGTTTACCTCATTTAAATCTAAACATTTAACAATGTTTCCCAACTCAAACTGTGTATAATATAGGCAAAATGGTAAATACTGATTGCCATTGTTGATTTCCTGATGGAAGGACTTCACATATTTTCTGTATTACCAAGTATGTAGCAGTTAGATCTGTGGCAGACAACTGTCAATCAGTATTGAACAAAATTAAAGACTCAGAATTGCTAACCTGTGTGTGTAAATAGCAGTTGCATGTTTAACAGGCTTTGCCATGTTGAGGGAAAACCAACATTTGTGTGTTTGGTAAGGATGTTATGGTTAAGGATATGGCACAAAACAAGTCTGAAGAAATGAAAAGAGGCTATTTTAAGTGAATATTTGTTATAGCAGCTTGAGTTAATTAAGTCTCTTGTTGACCATATTTATTTCCTTTCTTGTCTCTACACCTCTCTCAGTGTTGGCTACCTTGAAGTTAACTGGCTCAAATGGCAGAACCACACCCATAATTTGATCTTTCCCATGAGTCACTTTGTTCAACAAAGGAATTTTACTGGCCTTAATCTTCAAAGTCTTTAAAGAAATGCCACTTCTTACGATGTCTAGGAAATAATTTGGGGTGTGGTTACATGGAACACAACTGACTAGAAGCAAAAATATTTGAAAGTACTCAGAATTTAAAGGAGCTAATCCCCAACCCCGATGAGGCAGTAGTCTAGAAAGCCTTTAATTGATGGTGAAAATGTAAACATTGGAGTCCCAAAGCTTTGCTGGTAGAATACAGCTTTCACAGATGGAATATTACTCAATTGTCATTTGAGATGGCTGTTCTCCCAGAGGCAGGAGCAAGGGCTAAAGAAAACTGTAGATAAGGCAAAGAACCATCTCAAAGAAAAATAATGAATGTTAAATAATCAGACAACCCCCCCCCCCCCCACAAATACTGAAAATTAGCAGACACCCACAGTAGCTGAGCATCACTATTTTTGCTCAAACAATACTTTCTCCTTTCTTTCTTATTTAAGAATTGGGGTTTTTGGTGAAGCTATTCATCTCTAAACTAGAGTGCCTTAAATATTGTTTTTTTTTTTTTTTGAGTTAAGAAGGGGAATGAAATGGATATTGAATAACAAGAAGACATGTATAAACCAGGTATAGAGCATTGAGTAGCATCTGAGATCTAAGACATTATGTATGACTCAAAAGGATTCAGGAGTATATTGTGCTTCCTCAGGGTCAACACACTGTAGCTCATGCTTAGGGACATTGTGTGACTTGAATCACATTACAACTGTAGAATTGGAAAGCAATGTTGAGGGGGTTCTGAGGAGAAGCCTTGCAAGTGTTTCCAGAGAAGCCATATTTATTTCTTTGGGCCATGCTGGGCGAATCTTCTTAGATTAAGGTAAAAATACTGATTCCAGAGCAACAGAGAATTGCAACTGACCCTGGAGAAAGAGACAAAGTGGCCACTGCCATTGGGTTTGGTATTACTCTGCTTGGAGAAGAATAATCTTTCCACTGGTAGAGGAGTTATTGGAATCTAGGCTTAGCAACTCCCGCTTCTTTAGGGTATTTCCTACATCCCTATTCCAATTTACAGCATTCTATTGTTCTTTCACGCTGTTCTCGCGTGAATAGTGGAAGCAAAGATTCAAAGTTTGACTTACATTGTCATTCTGCCAGCTGCGAGGAAGCATTCTCAACCTGACTATTAGTTGTTTCAGACTTGACGACAGGAAATACTATCTTAAAAGTTGTGTCTTATAACGAGCATACCAAGGAGCTCCCATGTGAAGCTTTATCTAACTCTTCAGTTCTTCTTATACCACTTTGGGTGACATTATAAGTGACCAACTAATGTCACTGTATTCATTATGTATTCTTAAACTAGTTAAACATGTCATATAGAGGGCCTCCTGGAACAGTTTGAAGCCAAGGAAAAGGTTCATATCAGCATATCAGCTAAGGAAAAAAAAAAAGGCTCCTGTCTCATTATCTCTGGTCATTGCTTCTGGTCTCTAGAGGATATAGTAGCAAAATACTGGGTGGGAAAGGAGTTTTGAGAGAAAACTACATAGATTTTAAGGAACAGAGTGCATCTGATGGCTCCTTACTGTTTTCAAAGGGGCAGATTTGAATAAGGTAGGGAGTGGTTGAAAAAGACATCAGATGTCAACCTCTGGCCTCTACACACATGCACATGCTTGTAAACACACTTTCATACATGCTGATGGATCCATTAACATGCATATAAGACACACACATACACTACACATGCACACACGTACCTGTACACACACACACACACACACACTACAGTCTAGATCTGGCCTGGACATAGGAAAAAATCAACATTGAATGGAATGAAATGGCTGGGGTTTTCATTGGACTTTTCTCTTTCATTTTTAAGTAGGTGGAAATTATGCTACCACATTGAAAGAATAGCAAAAACTAGACTAATAATTATTTACTTATTTAAGTGTGTATGTGATTGTGTATATGTGTGTGTGATTGTGTGTGTATGTGTGTGATTGTGTATGTGTGTGTGTATGTGTGTGTGTATGTGTGTGTTTGAATGCAGTGTGCTTGTGCAATGGGGTATGTGAAGAGACAGGAAGATAATTTTGGGGAGTCAGTTCTCTCCTTTCACAAGTCATGTTTCTAGGTCTATATGCAATTGCCTATACCTCCATTTTGCTGGCCCAACATAGTGATTAAAATGGCTGGTATTAATATAATATTTTAATATTACATCATAAAAGCAGGTTTAATATATATTATCCTGATACGTATTAGCTTCTGGAGGGTGAATATCCAAAGCTAAGGTGTTTGTTCCTTTGAAGGTTATCTCTACAGCTTATAGGTGGCCACCTTCTCGGTTCTTTTCATAGTCTGTTTCCCTTTGTACTTGTGTGTGACCAACTTTCTTCTTATAAGATCACCTAAGTAGAGTATGATGGTGTATGCATGTAACCTAAGCATTTGGGAAGTTGAGGGGTCACTACCATATATTCAAGTATTGCCAGGGCTGTATAGTAACATTTTGCCTCAAAAAAACCAAACCCAACCAAGCCAACAAACCATCCAGTCAACCCAACCAAACAGAATTTATTTTCAAATAAACAAAAATGATGCCATACTGAATTGGGGTTACTGGTTGGGGGTAATTTCAATGTAAGCACTTCTTTCAAGCCCTTATGTTAAAATACACTAGTTTATACATGTTGTGAGAGTGGAGATGAGATACTAGTGTTCTTTCTTCTGGGTAGGGGCTCTTCTGCTACTATTCCGCATTGCCTCTTTGGTCTGAGGTACCTCCATAGATAGCAGTCAAAAATTGTACCAAAGCCAGAGGGCCTTGGTGGCATACACCTTTAATCCCAGCACTCGGGAGATAGTGGCAGGCAGATCTCTGTGAGTTTGAGGCCAGCCTGATCTACAGAGTGAGTTCCAGGACAGCCAAAGCTGCAGAGAGAAACCCTGTCTTGAAAAAAAACAAAACAAAACAAAAAGCTGCTCTGAAGGAACGCTGAAGCTGCTTTCTGAGTGTTCCTATCAAGGCTATCTCATGAAGCAGGACTAATAGACTCAGAGAGAATGTAGGCTCCATTATAAATGTACACCTGGAGAGATCATGAAGCAGGGCTAGTAGACTCATAGAATGTTGGCTCCATTATAAATATGCATACACTTGGAGAGATCATGGTGCTGAAATAGAGGTTTGTATAGTACCCCAAACCATTGAGAACCATCGTGTTTCCCAAGGTTGGTATAAATTGGCTGGGTATGATTGAGCTATTTGCTGAGTAGGTGTGAGTCTCTGTAGAACAGACTGAGGTCATAGACCCGATTATGCCAGCGGAGGAAAGACCTCTGAAGAGAAAACAAGGGAGGTGAAAGGCACCTGGGGCTCATACTTTGGGGGGAGTGTGTCTGCTCCAAACACAAGAGGATGTTGGAGTTAGTTTCTTTGCTCTTCTTTTTTTCTTGTAAAAGAAATAGATTTTGCCTTTGAATTCGTTTAGCTTCAAGTGCAAAGTAAGAGTGAAGTAAACATAAAAACACTCTCTTCTTTCAGGTTCCACTAGACTGGACGGGACGTTTGGCTGGACCTCAGCTGGGCCATCTCCAACTATGTTAAATGATGGTGGTAGATGTGCTGCTGTCTTGTTTCATTGCGAAGGATTTGCTCACCTTTTAGGGTCCATCACTGAAGTCTTCCCCCCCCCCCAAAAAAAAATGCTGAAGTATATCTGAAGCTTTTCCCGATAGCGATCAGCACAATTGAGAATAAATCAAGACCTTCTTTTCCTGGCGAAATAAATCCTGTGTCACAAGTCTGGGTCAGAAAGTAGGTTTACGACAGGGCGTCCCGGATGTCTCTGCAGCTTCCTCTTTGCATCAGCCGCCAGAATCCAGTCGACTCAGACCAGATGGTTGCCAATCTGCACAGCTGCTCCTCCAGGCCTCCTCCTGGGATCACTAGGGGCGAGGCTCTCCTACAATCTTCAGACTCCCACTGCCTCAACAACCAAGGGAGGAAGACAGGTGGAAGGGCACCCTGCCTTATGAAGACAGGACTGCCACACATGCATATAAAATGATGCACTAAGTTTACCGGATGCTGGGAGTAGGAAATGGCAAAGCAGCCAAGTGAGCACCATGCCCGAAGTTTCGAATGGTCCTTTCGTCTGCCCTCCCCTTTGACATCAGGCTCATTTCCTCCTCTCACTCGGAAGGAAGTGGCCATGGCTGTTGAGCTCTTTAGTTTTGATTTTTTTGTCTTTTTAATATTATAGATGGAGTCAACAAGCTTCTGCTTTATCGATTTGTTTTTCACTGTGTGGGATAATGAATGCAAACTTCTTCCTTTCTGTGTTTTATAAGTATTTGTTGTAAACATGTAGACTCACTGCGGTCCTACACCACCATCAAGGGAACTTATAGCCAAAGAAGAAAGGACTGTTGGAAGTAGGTTGCATTCATTTCCAACTACTGATTCATGAGCACTAAATCCACACCCCAAAAGTTAACAGACTGAATCTCCGTTATCTGCTTTAATGCCAGTAGTTTCCCATACACTATGATAGCCCACCGGAAGATGGAAGATGATTGCTTACTCATCACCGTTTTTAGAGGGCTTTGAAGAGATCATTGGTTCAATTCTTCTCAAACCTGAGTTGTTTTACATCTTTTCCCCTCTCTTACATCTCCTTGAGGAAGTTTCATCTTGCAAGTACCACTTCAGGCATGTCATTGGAGTAATCTGAAGAAGGTATCTGAAGGAAGCCAGGATTAATCCCAAGGCAGTTCAAGTTAGCAAGTCTACCATAAGAATTCTGCTTGCTATTTTCTCAGTGAAGGAGTAGATGACAGACGCGGCACAGAGACAAAAATCTATACCAGGATGGATGCCTTGTCTCCACTGGTACCTCACAGTGCTACATTTTAGAGAACCCTGCAGGAGGATCAAGACAGAAAAGATATCTTGGATATCCCTTTTAAAAGTTAACATTTTAAAGTGATTTAAATGTAAGCAAATCAGAGACACATGGATTATATTTCCCTTAGAATACATATGGGTTTGGGGAATTAAGGGAAAAAAGGCTTGGCACATTGTGGTCTGGTATAACTGAATGCAAAACATTCAGGGAAAATATTTAGTGCTTTTTTTTTAAAATACAAGTACCCAAAGAAAACAAGTGAAATTATCCACTTTTGTCTCCTCTTCCTCTAGGACTGGGTCCAGGTCAGAAGGCTTTTCTGAGAGGCTCAGGGTTTTGGATTTCTTGGCCCCAAAGCTGTCCTTTCTCATTCTCTTCATCCCCCCACATCATCTTTATCTCCCGCTACACAGGGGAGTAAGTAATTCCTCACCTTGAGGAGTCATAGAGTTTTGACACTATGTGTGTCAGATTTGACAAATTCACATTGCATTGAACACTCAGAGCCCAGAGGGGAACATTAATCAACCCTTTTCATTTGAATTGACTAATAGCCAAAAATAATTCACTGTTTTGTTCCATGTGGCTTTTAAATGAATTTTGTCTTCCTGCATATGCCTTCCTGTCTTCCTTTTCACTCTCTATTTCTCTTTCCCTCTTCCTCCCTGTTCCTTCTTTTTCCCTTCTTCCCTCTTCCAAATATGTTTGTTATATGCCTTTTATGTATAAGGTACCATGCAAAACATTGCCAGGAGTAGAAACTTTGTTCTTGAGGTATTTCTCATGGTAGCAAGCTTAATATAAATATGTAGTAGGTAACTACTAGTATTTTGTGATTTTGTTTTCATTTTAGACATTTGCATAAGATTATAAATAATCCATTATTTGCCCTCCTGCAGTTCATCAAATCTTTATTCATATGTTGTTTATGTTGGATATACTTTCTTGATGCCAATCTATAGAAAAAGAAACATGTGTATTTCATCATAAGTAAATGGTCTGACTCTGTGTGAGCTATTGTATCTAAAGGCAGTAAATTCATTCCAGGATAACGTCACAAAGGGAAACATGTCTCTAACATCCACTTGAAGCTTGGCTCTTTACCATAGTGCCACCCTCCCAGTTGCCAATTTCAAGTCATAGGAACCATGCCTTTAAAAAGTGATAAGCATGTGTAGGGGACAGACAGTAATTTCATCATGGTGAGATTCTCTTTCTATTCTCACAGACTACACTTGGGGACTGATAATCACAGCACAAGTTTCCTTTTGTTCTCTTAAGAACAGCATACATGTTCATACATGTTAAGGTTGAAAACTCATGCATCAAAGACTTGGTTACCAGCTACTGTGCTCTTTGGATGTGCTTAGGTCATGGGAGTCTGGTTTTCATCCATTAGATATTAACAGACATAAGTTGATGGCATAATGGGGACACAAGTAAACCCTGAGAAAGGCCTAGTGGGTGATGGTATGTATCCAGATGGGATGACTTTGAAGGATATCTTATTCCTGGTCTCTTCCTGCTGTCTTCTACCTACCATGGGTCATGTGCATGTGTTCTGTCTCCCATACACCCATAGCAATGGAGCCAACCATTCATAAACTGAAGCATCTGAATATATATAATCACTTCAATTTACAAAGCTTAGAAACAAATGCCAAAAACCTGGTATTGTAGGTATTCCGTTTTTAAGAGGGGTGTGTGTGTGTGTGTGTGTGTGTGTGTGTGTGTGTGTGTGTGTGTGTGCTTTAATTTTTTAAGGAAATCTTACAACCCCCAGGTTTGTGACATCTATAGAAATAGGATTCATTCAGGTTTCAAAAGTCTGACCAAGTGGGATGTGGAAACTGGTAAGTGCCCTGGAATGAGCTGCTTGCACATGGTGTGACACTCTAAAGCAGAACACGAGAACATCAAATCTCGTTGTTATCAGATCATCAAAGGGAATTTCCCACAGGACCTAGCAGTCTCGCCATCTTTGGCCTCTTCTCCATCCTCACTTTCCTCTTCATCTGATAGTCCCCAGTAGGCAGACTTGGTTGTCTTTTGTTAGTGAACCAATCGAACAGAAGCATGTGAAGGATGCAGTCATGCCTGCCAAAGAAGCCTTAGATGCTTAGGAAACTGTTTGCTTCACCTTTCCTTGCCTGAAGTAATGCTTCAGGGATACTGCTTTGCTCTCATAGTGTCTATATTTCAGTTTGTTAAAAGCCATCACCTGGATTTGGAGTGGGGATCTATTATATGATTCTTAAGTTTTTAATTATGTCAAGATGAGTTTATTTTTAGATTTAGTTTAATGCTTTTAAGATTTCAAGCATTAAATCAAATCTTACCAGAAAATGTTATCTTAAATTACCTTTTATCAAAGTTAAGATAACATTTTAAATTTAAATTTTAACCCTTATAGCTGGAAAATCCCTTATGGCCACAACAAAGAGTGTATGATATATATATATATATATATATATATATATATATATATGTGTGTGTGTGTGTGTGTGTGTGTGTGTGTGTGTGTGTGTGTGTGTGTGTCCACAATTATTTCCCAGAGTTGAGGAAATTTACTAATGGCTAAGTTATTACATCCATCATTTACTCTAAGATAATATAGACCATGCATTTCAAGACCTATAGTTTCCTTCAAACAATATTCTCAAACTCTTTAAAAGACATTTGATGATCTTGAAATTTATTTGTGATGGTTTCTCATGTGTATGTGGTCTATTTGTGTACATGTTTGTACATATGTGTCCACATTTGTATGTGGATGCATGTGCACGTGTGTGTATGAGTGTGTGTGGAAGCCCGCGGTCAACACCAAGTGTTTTCCTTAGTCACTCTTCATCTCATTTGTTAGGATAGGGTCTCTCACTGAACCTGGAGTTTGATGATGTGGCTAGTCCAGCTGGCCAGCAAGCCCCAGGCATCCTTTTGCCCCTACCTTAGTAGAGTTGAGATTATAAGCACATACTGGTGTGCTTAGCTTTACGTGGGTGCTTGGGATTGAACGTGGTCCTAATGCTTGTGCAACAAGAAATGTCTTGAGTGTCTGAGCCATTTCCACAGGCCCACTTTTGATTTTTATTCCAGTAAGGTGTGTGTATCAGAGAAAAGGTAATGTATGGGAACACCGGTGGCTGTGAAAAATAGTCAAGATAGATATATGCAGTTTAGACACAAAGTCCTGATGGATTTTCCGAGTACACGGGTAGTTGACAGATATTTGAACACATCCAAGATGTATTTGTATATATGCAGGTGTGCTAGCTAGCTATGCTACGTAGGAAAAAATGCCGAATTTTAACAACTGAAAAGAGCAAGCATTAAGTATCTTACTGTTTTTGTATGTGTCAGAATTAAAAGTGGCTGCAGCTCATTTGATGAGAACTGTTGGTCTGCTCTGGTATTGATTGTTCTACTCAGTGCTGCAGGTTGTACTCTGGAGACTTGGCTAGAGCTTAGTTTCCTTCCAAGATCTGTCTGCTAGGCTGGCTGGCTATTCTTATGCCATGATAAGACCATAGGGGAACTATCTCTCTTAAAACAGAGAGAGAGAGAGAGAGAGAGAGAGAGAGAGAGAGAGAGAGAGAGAGAGAGAGGTTGAGAGAGCATTAAACTTGTTTGTGTATTCAGTCTAGGAAGTGATACATGACCTTATGGTATACCATCGGTTGGAGAAACCAACCCTGGGTTTCATTGGAGGGTATGTAGGCACTGGAAGGTAGGGGTCATTGGAGCTGGTTTCCATGGTATTCATGCGTGCATGTCCAAAATGCATGGTATAGTTTTCCATCACAGCTGTGTGCCTGCACTATCTTACGAAAAGATTGCATTTCTTTATTTTGTGTGTAATGTGTGTATGTGTTTTTGGGGGTACACATGTACCACAGCATGTCTGTATAGATCAGGGGATAACTTTGGGAGTTGGGTCTATTCTTCCATAGGTGGATCCTGAGGCTGAAACTCAGGTTGTCAGGCTTGGCAATTGGTGCCTGCTGACCCACACTGTTGGCCCCTGTTGTCGATATCTATTTTAAGTTCTTATTTTTCTGTCTTTTAGATGATTCATCTCCTCACAGATAGTATTTTTCCTCAATTCTTTTCTTCAACAGTCACACATGGTGCTCCCTTTATGTGGTCATTTCAAAGAGGCCTCTGGGCTTTTCTGCAATTTAGCCAGCAGATGGAGTATGAAAACCTGACATTTTCACAACTCACTGGGCTCCCAGCAGTACTTCCTACAAACCGAGCTTCCTACCTTGTACTCTTAAGGATTTGGGGGAGTTCTTCACATTAGCTTAGTGTTTCATCCTACAGCTCAGAGGCCCTGGTCCGGGCAGCTCCAGAATTCACATCTATGGGATTATGCACCCACCACCTCCCCCTCCACTTACAGAAACTGAAATCACTAGAGGCTGCCTCCCAAGGGCGTTGCTCTCAGTTCATCTCAGTTATTCATTTGTTTACTGTGGTGATGAGTTCAGCTACACTGGTCTCTGTTCTGTAGATGCTTACATTGTGAGTGAGCAGACAGGCCCAGAGTAGCCTTCAATGCAGTGTGTGTTAAAGGCCAGGGCGTGAGGCTGTGAATATAAGGGCCCTGTTATCTGGATTCAGATAAGGACAGCCCCAGGGTGGGCAAAGGTAATTAGGTGATTACAGGGGTGCCATCAGGGAAGATTTCTTTTCTTTTTTTTGGAAGTAAGTTTTTTTTTTTCATACAATATATTCTGATCACACTTTTTCAACTACTCCTAGAAACTCTGCCCTTTCCCACCACTCAAACCCATATTCTTTCTTGCTCATTTGTTAGGAAACAAAGAAGCATCTAGAAAAAAAATAAGATAAAATAGACAAAACAAACAAACCAGAATAAGACAAAACAAACACACAGGAAAAAGGAAAGAGCCTCCAAAAAAGCCCATGAAACACATATAGATGCAGAGACACACACTCACATACACATAAATCCCATAAATATATAAAACCAGAAACCATAATGTATAAGCAAAAGACTTGTAAGGTTAAAAAAACTAGACAAACAAACATCCAAAACACAATATTAACTTTGTTTTGTGTTTGTCATCTGCTGCTGGGAATGACGACTGCCCTTAAGTATGGTTTGTATCCAAGGAGATGCTTCAAAAACTAATTTTTCCCTTGTGAGTGATTTTCAGTTGGAGATGTCTCCCAGGTTAAGGATGGGGGCTTGTGTTTACTTCTCCTCTTTGTGCTGGGACCTCAGCTGGCTTAAATCTGTGCACACGCTGTGACAGACATGCTGCCAATCTCTGTGGGTGTTTTTTTTTTTTTTTTTGTTTTGTTCAGACTGCTCACCTTTTCTGGAGTTCATCTTAATCCTACCAAAGTTGCAAGTAGATGCTTCTTAAAAGTCCATTGCTCAATGGACTCATGCTTTGTTTCATCCAGCCATCATTTGGGATAGCTGGTAAGATCCAGCACTGTGCTGGGTGTTCTCCTGTGCACCGTTCATGGACAACAAGGAATGGACTGTATTTAAATGAGCTTAAGGCTGAGAACTACAAAAAAATTAAAAATAAAGGTTTTTAGTTTCCATAAAATTGCACATATTAGAAATAGAAAATGCAAAGAATGGTCACTCGCTCTCTCACTTGTTTCCTGCAGGTCACATACATCCAATTATTTCTAGAACATTTTAAGAGCGTTTTTTTTTTTTTTTTTTTGTGTGTGTGTGTGTGTGTGTGTCCTTCTTCATAGTCCATAAAAACAGTGGAAAAGACTACCTTTAGCTCACACCAGACAAGTCAGTGAACAATAAAATACCACATATTGTCTTTTACATTTAAATTACGTGAAAGTTCCCCTCCCCTTCTGCTCAGAGCTCAATGAAGGCAGAGAAGATGGCTCGTGCATTCACTGCAGTCAACAGCAGACTTTTGAGTGGCCCTCGCTATTTTCTTTGCACATTAGCTACATAGGAACCCATTTATGAATTAGTCAAGATGATTGTGCCGAGAGTCACCTCAAGTACTCTGGGCTATTCCTGCTTTTCCCCTATTTCATTCAGGCTGGACCCACTAATTGCTTAATGCCCAAGTGGAGGACCATTTAAAGGCCTGTGTCTGAAAAGGCAAGGGATGGGAAATGCACACTTTCAGAGTTCATCTTCATCTTAGGACTTATGAGTCTTTAACTGACAATCTTTCACAGTAAGTAAACATACAGCCCTTCTATGCGGATAGAGCAAGCTAATTTTATTTGTGTACTTTATTGCATAATATCCCCTCAGGATGCCAAATTATATTGACACCACAGGGAAAAATTTGGACAGACCTAGAAAAGAATCTGAATTTTGATGATCTCTCTGGGACTTGCTGCTGATGTTGTAATTTGGAAAACTGACTTTTTCACACCAGAAACACAGTTTTGCATAGAAAAGGTAGAAAAGGAAACTTCAATCACCAGTTCCCATCTCTATGATTCCATGATACAATTTTGGCATTAGTGGGTTCCAGAGTCAAGTCTTTCCACATTAACTCTGAAATCCCCAACTTGGACTTGTATTTGCTCTCCCCTCACTATGTTCTAATGGGGATTTTGTTGTTTAAAGAGAGAAACATAGATAGTAAAAACTGTCTGGTTTTGCCATCTTCTCAGTTTCTGGGACACAAACACCTTCATTTCCCCCCAGTCTTTGCTCAGCCTTTTGGGTGGTATAGTTTCTATTCTCTAGGCAGGAGACTTAACATCCTTTCCAAATTGTATAATAACACAGAGATAGGCTCACAATACTCCAAAAGGCTTTTTATTAAAACTTTAGCTTTCAAAAGAAACTTTTTTTTTTTAAACAGTATTTGTGGAGTTCAGGTAAAGTCTGCAGAGAAGTCAGAAGTTTCCATGTTCCAGGTGTTTTCCTCCTTTGTCTTCATGGCTTGGTAGCTCATTTCTTTTCATTACTGAATAGTATTCCATCGTCTGCGTGGGCCAAATTTTATACATTCACGCATTGACTGAAGAGAGTCTTGCATGCTTTTAAGTTTTGCCAATTATGAATATAACATCTGTCCATTCCTAGTGAAACATTTCTTTGGGTTGGGAGAGGGTAAGGAAATAATACTAAGTGACACATGAACTTTCTTTGAGTGAATCCTTTAACACTACTCAGGTGATATTTACTCATTAATATAACTTTATAGGAGAAATAACAAAACATAATTATTGTTAGAGCATATTGTTAGAGCTCATTTGGTAGAATAAAATTTAAGCAGTGTGCTCAGTTGTAGTGACAATAGCCATTTATTTTTTTTGGGGGGGTCTGGAAGCTTTGATGTCCAGTGTCAACACACTGCTAACTCAGTTTCTGTTGAGGGTCCTGTTGCTGGCTTAGAAAAGATTGCCTACTTGCTGAGTCTTCACTGGAGCATGATGGTTCCATGTGCTCCTGGAAGCTGCTGTTGGCTCTGTCAGAGACACAGTCATGTTTAAGAGACATTGACTGGGAGATGAGACAAGACCAGAGAACTCTTTCATTCTATCCATTCCATTCCATTCCATTTGTAAAGGCCTCTTAATTATAACAAATCACAGGAGCGCAGATAGTCATATTTTGTAGGGACAAAGAGAAAGAGAAAACTGAAGCTCTTGGCTTGACCATTAGGACAGGCATATCAATGACTGAGTTTTCCTGGCTGCTATGGTTCTAACACTGGGCTTCAACTTAGACTAAGAAGAGATTACACGGAGAACGCCTGGAAGACGAGTGGCCTTGTGGCTGCTCCCGGCCCTGACTGAGTTGCCTCACATGCCTACTCATGTGAGGACCTTAGCAACATCATACTGTTTAGAGTGACTCTCCAGTTCAGTCCAGTTAACTGGCAGTTATAGAAAATAAACCAACCAATCGCAAATTATTGTCTTCAGCCAAACCTCTAGAACCCTAACTTTTCCATGATATGTTATATAACTAATATCAGATCAGTTTATAAAAATTGGTCATTTACTTCTCTGTGCCTTGGGATTATCTTTATAGCTATGGTTTTCTAAACTGGGTTAGGAAATTAAAGTGACCTACTGTTAAAAAATTTATTTAATGTCTGGTTTGTTTCTCTTGTTCTTTCTGTAGTTTGGCCTATGAATAGTGCTGCTTACTTAGTGGATTCCTGATGAAAGAGAAAAGTATAGGAGTGGCCTTCAGGTAACCAATCTTTAACCATAGAACCCAGCAACTCTATGCCTCGACTTTTTTCTATCAATCACCATCAAGTGTCTGGGAAAGATCAGGTTGGGATTAGGATAACTGCTGTCCTGTCCCAAGTCCTTGCTGATCTGTAGGACCAGCCTTTTGTCTAACTTTCTCTTGTTGCTTTCCTAGGCTAGAAAATGTTCCCACCAAAACTTAAGATAGAGGATGCTAGCCACCTATCTAGCTGTGATGATCTTTATTCATCAATATGGGTCCTATTGCCAGTGCCCACTTAGCAAGTGAGCAGGACAGGGTTTGTCACAAAGTTATGCCTTAGGGAGCATAGATTTTGTTGTCAAGCTAACCTGGCTTACAATCGAGACTATCCTTTAGGAGTCTAGATTTATTTTATAAATTACATAGTTGCTCTGAGCTTTTGGCTCTCTAGTTTGTGAGGTTGGTATTCAGTAAACACATTGTAGCTGTTGTTAATTTCTACAACATAATACTTTTGCAGTGTGATTAGTTCCTTTCCTCCCTTGTAGTGGTGATAAATCACCCGGCCAAAGACACTGCAGGTTCTAGCTTGACAAACAACCAGAGCCAGCCTTGTCTAGACAGTGTTCCTTCTGAAATAGCCTGCTACCAGCTAGTTTACGGAGGAGATAGTGGAAGGGACATGCTGAATTGATTCCTTTTTTGGGGCCACTGCTGGATTTCCTTTACAGTTGGACTGATTTTCATTAGGGTTTTGAGGCACAAGCATGTTCTAATTTATGTGTCTGCTGCACCATTTCCTATTTTCTTTATTGTGTATCCTTTGGAGCCCTAGTCAACAGCTTTCACTGAACACTGTGAAGCAACCGTGCTCTGTAATTAATTAATACTCTGGACTGTTTCTATATGGCATACCACGGGTAAGTGCTCTGTGACTTCTCTTCTATGCTTTTAAGGAGCTGTGTATGTTGAAGCATACACATGCTTAGATAATGTTGTCTGAACAGTTAACATTTGGGAAAGAAACAAAATCTGTCATTTTGTTAACAGATGTAGCCAATTTGACATTGTTTCTCTATCTCAGAAGTTGTTTTAATTGTTTCAGGAAAGAGGACAGAGGGCACTCACTTTATTCTAACTCAAGCACTGTATGTGCTACTCTCTGTATGTGCTAGTCCTGCTCAGGGATGGGGAGCACAGGAGGAAGGAAGACAACTCAAGAAAATAATTCTATCAGTGGGAATCACACTGCCTTCCTCCACCTGGTCTCAGGGCCAGCTGTAAGAAAGAGTGATTTTCCCTTTCTTGGGTTTGGGTGAAACATTAGCAAATTCTGCTCTCCTGTTATGTGATTCTAGCTCTGTTGAGTTTGATTTTGATTACCATTTCTTTTGTAAGTTTGTGGGGCAGTTGATGGCAGAAGTTGGCACACTGGGCATAAATAGCTACTTTCATTTTCTTCTTTGGGACCTTTGTGCCTAGTAGCATACTAAGAAGCTACACATAGGCCTTTTTTTTGTGAGACTTTGTGAGATTTTTATACTTGACACAAATGAGGGATTAGTAATGTGCAATTGTCTCAAATGTTTCCTTGGGAAACACTGGAGAAAAGGCTCTTTCTCGAAAAAAAGAGTTTGGTACTTTAACAAATTTAATTCCACAGTTTTTTAGTGAACACAATATTTCTGGTCACTTGTCTCACATGAAAGAGATGAGGGGTTAGTATAGAAGAAGTTCAATAGGTAGATTACAAGCTGTCCTAGATTCCAATCAAGTCCTTAGAGAGGAGAGAATTTGAGTATGAGGACTTAAAGGGAGTCAAAATCATCAGTCCCATAAATTAAGGGAAAATCATGGGAAGTAAAAGCATTAACAGACCATGTAAATAAGGCTCACCAAAGGATCTTTTCACTTTCAATATAGTAAAATAATAATAATAAAGAAGAATGATTGGAAGTAGTCTAAAAGCATTTTAACAGGAATCCACAAAGGTTAATGTGAGAATTGTTTGAACTCTAGTGATGGGTTATAAAAAATAAAACATTATTAGCCCTCTCATCTTCAGACGGAGGAACCTGGTAGAACGAAATCACACAATGGTTCAATTTTCAATTTTTTTTGAGGAATTTCACTCAGATGTGATTTTTAAAAGTGTTTTTCTTTATTTTTCTCCAATGTTTCAAAGTTTCAGGTGTTGCATTAAGGCTTTGATCCATTCTGGATTGATTTTTAGAGAGAGCGAGAGACGGGGCAATTCTTTCAGCACTTTACATACTGGTCCTCTTCTACTTATCAAAAGGGCTATCTTCTATTCAACACAGGCGGAGAAAGCTGAGTCTGCAGGGTTACAGGCATGGAAGGCTGAGTCTGCAGGGGTTCGTTTCTGGGTCTTCTGTTTTATAGCAATTGTCTGTGTCTGATTTTGCATAAATGCCATGTTGTTTTTCTTCCTGTGATTCTTTCTATAACAGTGAAAACTCCAGCAGTGTTTTATATTCTGCATAGCACTGCTCTGGCTACTCGGGGGCTGTTGTAGATGACTTCATCTTCTTTAGTGGGATTGGAAGGACATCAGGAAGGAAAGGAAGACAGAGGATGAGCTACTTGCTGAGTTGTGTTTCTGTAGGAATTAGAACCCACTATCTGATAACAAGCTGGGGAGTTATAGGACAGAAGAGGGGCTAAGAAGGACATTGAAGTCTTTCCCCTTTTTGTCACAAGGTTGGCCATTTTATGAGATAAAGAATGTTGGGGGATGGGCTGGAGAGATGGCTCAGCCATTAAAGGCTAGTCTCTCAAGCAAAAAATGTAAGAATGCTGGGGGTTGATAGATATCTTTCCTGGCTGGCCATTAGCTAGGATCCATGGGTCAGGGAAGGCAAAAATGTAGAGAAGCAAGTTAAAATACCCACCCCCTCCCCCCGGCCTCTGGAAAGCATATCACTGTAGTTACTAGAATTGAAAACATGAAAGACTATATGTCACCCCGTGGCCCTGGATAACAGGTTTGTTTTTTGTGCTTTATTTTTCAAAGCCTATTGTGAATGGGATTCCTGTTCTGGATTCCTTCTCAGCATTTTGACTATCCATGTATAGAATGGCTATGGGTTTTTATATGGAATTTTAGGATTGAACATGAACAATATTTTTGTATGTAACTTGATATGTGGCACTCTAATGAGAGAAAAAAAACTTAAAGATTAATTTATAGAACTTCATGCACCATATGATAAGGAAATGTTTTGGCACAATTACACTGAAAAGTTTTTTTGACAGTGATATTTATTTTGACACCGGTTTCAGTCCTGTCTTTACAGATCGAAACCAGCATTTCAATTCAGTGTTAAATAACTAAAGTGGACGTTTCTCCATCTACAAGCATGATGGAAATACTGTTCAAAATGTGATGTAATTTTATCTGTAATGAATGTAAGTGAGCTTCAAAAACAGAAAAGAGTGGAGATACAAATCCCGAAAAGCAAGGGCACATGGTCTCAGGTGATTGCAGGATGAAGAGACAATAATGGCTCGCAATATGCACAATAGAAAATCAAGATGGCCACCAGTATGCTCACAGTATGAAGTAGACTGGAAGCCCCTAGTGAAGTTCAGAATCTTGAAGGGTCAGTTGCTCAAGTTACTTATTGAAAACACTCTAAAATACTCGCTTAAAGACCGCCAAAACGTCAGTACATTTGGCTTGGGGTCATGAATCAAAAGACAAGTCACTCTGCATCAAAGTTTTATACCTGTGATACTAAAAAGGGTTAAATTGTAACTCTCCTCATGGTTTAGGAAACTAAGCCAAGAAATTAATCCAAGAGCTAACTCAGGGCTATGGAAACTCAAGATTTAGTGAAATGAAAATGTTTCCTATCTGTATAACTCATTATAGTAGCCAGTGACTACATATGTGCTTGATGTGCCTGGTAGGAAAAAAGAGGTAGATTTTAAAATTACCTAATTTTAATGAAGATGACACCTGCTCAACTCATCTTACTGAGCATGGAGAAGTTGAGCTGTTGTATAACTAGAGCCTTCACTCTTCTTGGTGAATGTTCTTTGTACCAGAAGGTACTCTGCATGCCATCAAAATTGAAGAATAACACCAATTCAACTATAAAATCTCCAATATAAAAGGGTGTCCTGCCTTAAGATATGCTAGCTCAATGGTTACACAATCTTGTGGGAATAACCAACCAACATCTGATTTGACCGAAGGCCCACTTCATGAGAGGGAACCCATATGTGATGCTGCTTGAGTGACCAAGAACCTAGGACTGGGCAGCCCATAGACCTAGGGTAAACAAAATAATATTGTTATGCTAAAGAACATAGCAATAAAATGATTCCTAACAACATTCTACTATACTCATAGATCACTTCATTGTTGACCCATCATCAGAGAATCTTCCTCTTTTAGCACATGGGGACAAATACAGAGACCCACAACTGGACAATATGAAGAGAACGAGAGACCTTGAAACACTTAGCTTTAAACAGTATGTCTTCATCAAACCTCTCCTCTCAGGTCTCAGAGAACCCTGTAGAAGAGAAGGCAGGAAGAGTGTAATTGCCAGAGGGCATGGAGGACACCAAATAAACAAGACCTAAACACAATGGAATTGACACACATGAACTCACGAAGCTGAGGCAGCCTTCATAGGCCCTTGTCACTAACCCAGAAAGCACTTTGAAGGATGAGGAAACATCCATTGTGAGCTAGAGAGAGATTAGTAAAAAATCCATTGAACTAAGATGCTAAGCAATAATAATATAAAATGTAGGAGTCAGTGATTAAAATCAAAACACTCTAAACATTTTACATTTAAAAATGTAAACTAGAAATAAATTATTTAATTCAAAACCAAGATGAGTGAAGGGAGAGAAACTTGAATTGAAATCATGGTTTAGGAGTGTTGGGAAATCAGTCTATAAATGTAGTCTTTCCATCCTACTGTCTTCAAGTTATAGGACCTTGGTCCTGAATGTCACATGCAAAATAGACAAACAGTTCCCACCATCTATGTCAGAGTTTCCTTTGTGTAGCAACTTTTTCCCCCTGTTTAAAGCCCCATGTATATCCCTGCATTGCTTAAGCATATATGCTACTGGCACTCAGGCATGTCCTCAGGTTTTTTCATATCTCCAGAGGTCTTTTCCACTGCTGGAAAGGGGTCTATATAAGCAAAGTGCCCTGTCTAGTCAGCCACGAGGGTACCCACTTAGATGTTTGCTGCTAATCTTGTCATTTGGGGATAGTTTGTACAAAACAGTGTTCATTTCCTCAATGTCTCCAGTTCAAGATCTGGTAGGTAAAGTGTTTACATTTCTATCCTTGTCTGGATACTCTTCATTTGGCTTAATGTACCTGGAGTCTTCCCAGCATTGGTAGTTGTTGTGTGGTATTTATGTGACAAGGAGAAACCAAACACATAACTTCAAGACAGAGCAGAAAAAATATATAGAATGTAGAGGAATAGGTGAAAGCAATACACATGTTAGAAATGAGTCTAGTGTCTCAAGAGAAGGATCACACACCCTGTAGTGAGATATTCACTTTGTCTTCTTCTGTGGCACTGACCATGCCCATTGGGGGTGGAGCCAGGGGCGGAAGTGACCTATGGAACTAGGTCTGAGGAGGAGCCCAGGAACGCTCTCTTGCTGACAGGTCGCAGAAAGCATCCAGTGGAACTTGCTGGTGTTCATCTGTCTAGATTGTAAGTTATTTCTCCCTAAATAAACACATATGTGTCCTATCTGTTTATCCTGATCTTTATTAAACTTCGATATCTGGTGTCAGAAGTGGGATCAGGATTTCCACGGGACCTGGGTTTCACACAGGCAGCAGATGCCATTCCCTTCCCCCACCATCCCTGAACAGGTGGTTGCCTTGCCTAACCAGGCAGACACACTGCAGCTTGTGAGACATTTGTGTCTGACCTACAACTCCTTTTATATCGGCCATGGCCCTGAGACCCCTGCCCATCTCCTGCCCATTCCCTCACATTGCATTCACGTAGAGCTCTGCTGTGCCGGTCCCCACTTGTGTGTTGTTGCACACAGCCCAGACTCTGAGCCTGCCCTGCGGTACAGTGGTGCAGCACATGTTAGCCCTGCGGTCCCAGCAATTTGCACAAGGCTCATTTCACTCCTTTATTTAACAAAATTTGCTTACCTTAGTTTGTTAAGAACTATCCTACAGGGACCAGGATTAGAAGGATCATCTGCTGCTGGAAGCTATTTGGTGGTACACCTCCAGGAATAATTACCACAAGTTGATATCTACAACTAAAAGCATCAAAATTTCAGGACAAAAGAATTACACCTAAGGTAATTGTAACATCCTTTGCAATTTAAGCTGATATAATATCTGAGATCAATTGTTCCATACCTATGGCAGATAATTTTACAATGCAGGACTTTAGGAATTCTTTTACTTCATATATAGAAGGAATTTTAGCAGAAGAAAATTATGACTGGACCAATATATACATTTTTTTGTAATAGCAATGGGTTTAATCATTAATATGATATTCTTAAAGAAATGGTTTAAGATTAGCACAAACAATAAGGAACTTGTACAAACCATAGGAGACTTACTTAGTAACAAAGATTCAAACTATGGAAGATGGCAATAGAGAGCTGACAGGTAGAAAAGAAAACATGGAACATAAAAATGACCAAGTAAAAAACAGAATTTGTTCCATGTCTGATGCCTCAATTACCAAAATAGAAACAATGCAATGCATTAACACACTAACAGAAACAGCTCTTTCCTGGTCAGATGAAGCTACTAATAAGATTAAAAATCTGTAACATCAGCTAGAAAGACTAGCAGATAGAATATCTTCCATGTATGAGGATAATGGCAAGCTAGAAGATAGAACATTGTTTCTGGAAGGCAGTTTACATGCCATTCAGATCATATCTAAGGATGAGAATATTAAAAACATGGAATCATTTGTAGTTGGAGAAAGTAAGAAGCTGACTGATTCAATGAAGGCTCTAGAAAGTTATATGACTCAAGAAGTTCAGACACTCAAAGATGCAATGGAGAATAGATTTCAGGCCTTAGAAGACATTCAGTCTGATACATCAGAAGAAGAACTACAGGTATCAGGGCATGAAAAAGACTTAAAATTTTCTACATCATTGAGGGTCAGGGGAGCTTTCTCTGTATCTATAAATCAACAACCAGCAATTAAAAACACCCAAAAGGTGTCATTGCATATCAGTGGGAACCAATATGTATGGCAGATTTAAAAAGTACAAAGGAAGCAGTATTCTCATATGGCATGCACTCACCATTTGTGAAGCAATTAATAGAATTATGGGCAAGGAATAACAAGGTAACCCCTAAGGATTGGGATCAATTAATATCAGCTGTCCTTGAAAACTCCTCTCAATGAGAATGGAGGGTTTTATGGAGAGAGGAAGCAAAAGCTCTTGAACTTAGGGCTTAAAGAAAGGTTATAAAGCTCCCCAAGATAAAATTCTTGGCGAGGGTCTTTATACTGACCTAGAAACCCAAGCTGCCTATGATAAACACATCTTGTCTCTATGCAGTACAGCAGCTTTGAATGCTTGGGATAAGGTTCATGAATTAGGGGAGAGGATAGAATCCTACACCAAGATAAGGCAAGGACCTAGAGAATGCTTTAGTGTGTTTCTAGAAAGATTATCTAGAGCAGTGCAATTAGAGGTAGCAGAGAGATTCTAGGTGAATACTCATAGAATCTTTAGATTATGAGAATTCATAATGCAAACAAGTGTTTTGGTCTTTAAAAATCAGATCAGCACCCTTGGATGAATGGGTCCTATATACAGCCAATATTGAGTATAATGACAATAAGGCTGAAGCATGGGTAGGACAAGCCATATCTAAAGGTCTGAGAATACATCAAAATAACAGAGGTATTAACTATGGTGACATAAAAGCTTGGGTAGGAGAAGCCATCTCTAAAGGTTTGAAAAGATATCAACATGTCAGATGTTATACCTGTGGTAAGATAGGACATCTAAAAAGAAATTGTAGGAAAAGCATCTCTAGAAATAACACTCACAGGAATGAATCAAACAGAAGGCCTCTGCCTCCTGGGTTATGTAGAAGGTGTGGCAAAGGCAGACACTGGACAAATGAGTGTAGATCGACCAGATACAAGCAAGGAAACCCTTTACCTTTGGGAAACTCCTTGGGGGGGGGCTCTCGAAGGCCCCCATGCCAAAGGTGGTCCGAACATTCCCAGTCACAGTGGAGGACAATCTCCCACAGGACAATTAGAAAATCCTGTGCCTATTGTAAAAACTCATATTGCTCTGGATGACAAACTAGTGGTGGAAGTTGAATCAAACATGAAAGACAGAAAGAAAAGAACGTATATTTTGACAAATCTCTATAGTCAAAGGCCTAGAATGATAGTTAAGATGAATAACAGGCTGTTTGAAGGTATTGTTGACACAGGGGCTGATGTAACAATCCTAACTAATAAATCTTGGCCTGGATATTGGTCCCTGAAAGAGTTAAATGTTCAATTCTTAGGGATTGGAACCCTATCTCAGGTAAAACAGAACATAGGATGGGTTGAATGTGTAGGGACCAGAAAGGCAGAAAGAGAGGAAAGTTGAGATCATATGTGGCTGATATAGGGATAAGTTTATGGGGTTGTGATCTATGACAGCAATGGAATGCACAGATCAACATTCCTCTAGTGTTAGATAGGAACCATAAACGACCTCATGATTGTAGAAAAACATGTTATAAAGTACTATACAAGAGAGACACCAAATATCCAGACTGTACAAAAACAGAATACAAGTGCCAAACAGAGGAACCAAAAGCCCTACCCTTAAATGGCTAACAGATGAACCTGTCTGGGTAGGGCAATGGCCTTTGACCTCTGAGAAGTTAGAAGCTTTAGAAAACCTGGTTCAGGAACAGCTAAATGCTGTATATATCAAGGAATCAACCAGCCCTTGGAATTCTCCTGTATTTGTGATCAAAAAGAAATCTGGTAAATGGAGAATGCTTACAGACCTGAGAGCCATCAATAAAGTTATCCAGCCAATGGGCTCTCTACAGCCTGGAATGCCCTTGTCTTCTTTGATACCTAAATAATGGCCTATTATAGATATTGATTTAAAGGATTGCTTCTTCACTATACCTTTACAAGAACAAGATAAAGAGAAATTTGCCTTCAAGGTACCTAACTAAAATAATTCTCAACCTGTGAAGAGATATCAATGGAAGGTTTTGCCACAGGGAATGCTAAATAGCCCCACCCTGTGCCAATATTTTGTACAAAAACCACTGGAAATAATTCATGAACAGTTTCCACAATCTATAATCTATCATTACATGGATATTATATTGTTAGCTTATTCTAAAGTAGAAATATTAGAAAAAATGTTTGAGAAAGTAAAGGAAGTTTTACCTCATTGGGGATTACAAATTGTACCCCCCCAAAAAAATGCAATTATCCCCAAAGTGAGAGAATCAAATTCATAAAGAAAATGATTTGGATGCTTCCATGTATTGTAAGAAAAGCACCTATCTCTGGAGTTCATACATTGTACACTGATGCAAACAAATCAGGTAAGGCAGGATATAAATCAGGAAAAATAAGTAAAGTGGTTCAAAGCCCTTACAATTCTGTACAAAAGGCAGAATTGTATGCCATTCTCATGGTACTTATGGATTTTAAAGAACCCCTCAATATAGTTACTGACTCTCAATATGCAGAGAGAGTCATCTTACACATTGAGACTGCAGAATTTTTTCCTGATGATACAGAATTAACTTCATTGTTTATACAGTTACAGGATACTATCAGGAAGGAGACTCATCTTATATATATAATCAGATCCTATACAGGTCTACTAGATCCTCTAGCACAAAGCAATGATGAAATTGATTGGTTATTAATAGGAAGTGTGCTAGAAGCCTCGGAGTTTCATAAGAAACACCACGTGAACAGCAAAGTATTTAAAAAAGGACTTTTCTCTCACTTGGCAACAAGCCAAGGAAATAGTAAGGCAGTGTCCTACTTGTTCATTCTATAACCAAACTCCCTTACCACCAGGCGGTAACCCTAAAGGTATAAATAGGAATAAAATATGGCCAATGGATGTGTTTCATTTAGCAAAATTTGGAAAATTAAAATACGTACATCACACTATAGATACATTTTCAGGGTTTCAATGGGCCACTGCTCTGAGCTCTGAAAAAGCTTATTCTGTTACCACGCACCTATTAGAGGTAATAGACATTATGGGCATACCTGCACAAATAAAAACTGACAATGCTCCAGCATATGTCTCCAGCAAATTGAAACATTTTTTTTGAGTATTATAACATAAGCACATAACTGGTATACCACACAATCCTACAGGACAATCAGTAGTTGAGAGATCCAATCGTACTTTAAAAGAAATGCTCCATAAACAGGCAGGAGGAACCAAGACACCCAAACACAGATTACATAATGCTTTATTAATATTAAACTTTCTTAATGCTAATGAAAAAGGAAAAACAGCTGCAGAAAGACATTGGGCAATAGAAAAAACTTCTGAACTAAATCAGCCAATGTACTTCAAGGATGTACTGACCTCAGAATGTAAAGCAGGGTATGTGTTACGTTGGGGTAGGGGCTTCACATTTGTATCTACAGGAGAAGAATAGCTATGGATACCATCAAAGTTGAACAAGATCTGAGTTGAACAAGAGAAACCTCTTAATGAAGAGAAACGACAAGTCATCCAACAAATTAGGTCCCATGAGATGTGCAGAGAACTCTCAAAAGTAGGGGAAGTGTTCTGTTCTTGTCCTTTCAGGGAAGCAGAGAACACCCATCTTCAAACAGCCAAAAGACACTGAACATGTAAGTACCTACAGAAGAGAAGACAGTTCTCCAGAAAGAATCACTTAATGAAGAGAAATCTGATTTTTGGTACAAATATTTAATTCTAGTAAACCATTTCTATACAGAAATCTATTTCTCTTTACTATCTAGCATTCCTGTAGTCCCAATTCATGCAAACCAATGCTGGCTTTGGAGTTGGATTTGGCTTTCCTTCTCTAAATTCAAGCAAGTTGTTAAGATTAAATTCACAGTTTCTGCCTTATATCAAGAAGCCAATTGATGTAAGGCAGAAGAAAACAAAATCTGTGGACTCATTCACTTATATGCAATTTTCTCACTGAAATCCTAATTTTCTCATACACATTTTAATACTTATTGTTGCCTTTCCCTAATCCATACCTTTTAGCTTGAAAATTTTACTTTGATATTGATGTTTAAGTTTTCCACAAGGAATAATAACAATTCCTAATAGCAAGCTTTGAACTCTTGGAAAGAAGATTGGGCCCCCACTTCGATGTTTCCACTTGACTCAACCTGATGCATCTGGACTACAAACATCACCCTAAAACTGGTTTGATACTGTTTTGCTTGAGACAACTCATGACTAGCTAGCTGTAATGGTGCACCTTCTTATTACACCCTGACCAGAATTTCAAATAGAACTCCAGTCAAACATTTCCTGCCACACAGTGACTAGCTACATATGTCACAGCCAGTCGAGAAATTTGGTTGCTAAAAATTTCTTCTATAGGATCCCATGGAGAAATCATCATCCCATTTCAACAGTAAGTAATCTTAAGATAACAATGCCCCCTTTCCCACTCTTGGCATTTTGGGGTAATATTCATCTTCTTAGGGTTAGTTTTAGTTACATAGGTTTGGGTATGGGAGGTAATGCTTAGACTCGGGTATCTCTTTTAGACAGGGATGGAGTATGGTTGGGAAAGGTATGGTTTAGATGGGATATAGGTAGATTAGCCTATCTTCTTGTGAATTATTTAGTAAGAGTGAGATATTAGTATTATATAGCTTACATTGTTATATATTCTTATTTGTGGTAACCTATGTAAAATTAAGTTTATATTCCTTTCCTGGATGAATTGTATATTATATTTTGTCATATCGTGTAAAATCTTTCCACTTATGATGTTTTATGCACATTATCCTTACCATATCCCATGTATGTATACTTTTACTTATGTTTAAGACATTTTGTATATTGATACAATTTAGGATATTATTATCATGCTGCCCTTTATAGTTCTACCTCTGGTCTAGACATTTCTACTAGACATTTCTACTCTACCTCTGTTTTAGGGATTTACATGTATATATAAGTACATAGTTATATTGCTTAGGTATTTTTCCCTGCTTTACTCAAGGAAGTTTCAATCGATTTTTTTTTTTTTTTTTTTAGCTAAGTTCCTGAGTATTACAGATTATCCTCACCCATGTTTCCTTTACCTATGAGGTTAGTCAGACAAAGATGCTTAATCTTCAATCACTGTATAAACATGCAGAAATGGCATTTAAATGTTTTAATATTAGTACTCTGTTGACATGAGATACTGTTGCTCCTGACAGCACCGTGTACTTTCCCCGAAAATATGTTGGACAGTGTTGTTGCTCCTTCTGGAGTTCATCCTCGCTTTGGCTAATGGCCTCTTGGACAAAGAACTGCCCCCACCTTGACTACTGATTTGGACATGCAGTCCTATGTGCTTGCAGGAGACAAATACAGAAGACTGCTGAACCTTGCCAAGTCAGGGTAAGACAGCCATTCTACCTCCCTGCTTTTGTTGTGGTCTGTCAAGTACTCTTGGCTTTAGCCAAAACTAGGTGTACCAACGTTTCTGTGAGATTTTGGATGACTGTCCAGGTAGCTTGCTGTTTCTGACCTTGCTGCACCTTTTGGAAGTTGCCCATCCACACTTCCTGTCTACCCTAGTATTGTTATTTTCCTTCTCAGGTCTTGATGAGGTTGAAGATTAAGCTATCACAACTATTATTCTCTTTTCCTAGTTAGATATATTAGGTACTAGACTTAAGCTTTCCAGCTTAGGACAACTCTATTGTAAATTCTGTTATTCTTTTACTCTAGGACTAGATATGTAGGTCGTTTTGTTCTCGATTTTCCTTTTCTTAGAGCTTACTTGTTATTCAGTATTTTGTATATAGTTTTGTATCAAGCCTAAATCTTTTCTTTAGACTAAAAGGGGAATTGTAGTGAGATAGTCACTTTGTCTTCTTCTGTGGTACTGACCATGCCCATTTTGGGGTGGAGACAGGGGTGGAAGTGACCTGTGGATCTAGGTCTGTGGAAGGAGCCTGGGAACGCTCTCTTGCTGGCGGGTTGAGGAAAGGAGAGCATCCAGTGCAACATGATGGTGTTCATCTGTCCAGGTTGTAAGTCATTTCTCCCTGACTAAACACCTATTTGGCCTATTTGTTTATCCTGATTCTTATTAAACCATAATAACACCCTAAGTGTATAATCAAGGCCAAAGCTTTAGTTTTGCAGAAGGCTGCATGTCAGTGCCAAATCAGGCAGGTAGACACACCTAGTGGTGTCCTCTGGGTTTTTATTCCTTATACAGAGTGTTCTGTACCTCATGCTAAGTGGTCAGAACTCCATATGACATTGGTATGTGATTAGCTAGCTTAAAGCTGCACAGCTGATAAGCAAAGTGCAACTTTTTGAGAACAGGATGCAATCTTGAGCACGTACTTTGATCTTAGAAAATGCTGACTGGGGTTGGAGTTTGCACCAGATGTGTCTTTATAACTTTCTTTAAAGATGGACCTTTGTTTCATTTAACCATTTCATAGAGAAGGTTGTGTACTAGTCTACAGTCTCCATAGAAGTACTGAGAGAGACAAGAGGAAAACAGGGAAAATAGAAGAGTCATAGAAGGCCCAAACAGATGAAAATGTAAACAAACATGCCTATTAGAAGGGATGGTCCTCTTCAATTAAAATTAAATTATAAAACCTCTTTAATTTTTAAAACTGGTATGAGGGGAGGCTGTGGAGTCAGCTCAGTGGATAAGTGCATTTGCTCTGTAAGAATGATGGCATGAGTTTGAATCCCAGCACCCAGGGTCAAAGCTGGGTGCTTTGTCACCCCAGCATTGCAGGCTGGCACAGATGGATGACAGGAACTCACTGCCTAGACAGACTAGCCACAAAGATGAGCTCCCAATTACATAAGAGACTACATCTTAAGGCGATAGAAGACACTGACCTCCACATGCCTACTAGAGGTTGATTAAAATTAGAGTTAAAAACCAAACATTTCTACCTCAGGGCTCCTACAAACAGTTGAAATAATGTATTGTCTTGTCAGAAACAATAATTGTACCCACACTCCTAATTTCCAAAGCAAAGGCGGTAGTCACAATTTCTGCTAATCAAATGATTATAAACAATAATTGCTCAGGACGTGGCTATGTTCTGATATCTATACTCCAAGTGTACCAAGCTAAGAACAAGGATTTAAAACAGAGATACAAAAGACAACACAACAAGGAGTAAGCCTTACAATGTATGTTTAAGACCCAGATGGAAAATCACTAGGCATTGTTAAAAAGATATTGAAGAGGCCTAAGTAAATGGACACAGACACCAAGGTCCCACGTCTCACAATCACCAAGTTTGAGAGATCACCTACAAGGACCTGCATGTCACTTCTAGAACCTGCATCAAAAAAGTTGAACAGTGTGACATGTGCTGGCATTCTCATTGGCTTTGCCCCATTGCGTCCAGTTAGATTCTCAGCATAGATTCTCCCTGCTCACCATGGCTCTCTTTAGAGCATGACAAAAACGAAACTCAGAGGAAAGAAAAACAAAAACAAACAAAAACCAGGAAGGCTGCATCATGAAGAAGAAAGAAAAAAAAAAAAAAAAAAAAGAAAGAAAGAAAAAAGAAAAAGGAAACCAGGATTTCATTGAAAAATCAATCCATGGCAAGAAATAACTAAATGAACAATTCCAAAACAGACTCTTAAATCAATAAAAATAAATGTAAAATGATAAAGTTGAACTCACCAAAATGATGCATTGGAATCTTAAACTGTATCATTAAAGAATTTCTTTCTTCTAAGTGTCATATTATGGAATACACTTTGGGTACCCAAAAGAATGTGCAGTTAAACTGAAACATTACATTGTTAGTATTAATGAGATTGCTAACAAAGTGAACACCTTAAAAGCAATTGACAAAAATTCTATTACTTTCAAACAGGAAGAGAAGGAAATTTCCTATTTTTTAAAAAGAACCCACTTCTGTTAGCCTGCTCACAGCCAAATGTCTTCACCAATTGTCCCACATAAGGTATTCAAATATCTGGGCCATGTAACAGCAGTGTAGACCTGAAATGAGTATTCAAAAAAAAATCATAACCATTGAGTTGAGCAAATCTCAAGGTGAATATAACCCCCAATCCAACAAACCACAGAAGAACACACACCAAAATTATGATTTAAGATTTACCACAAATCCCAGCCTTTTGCATGCAACAGATAAATGCATTCCACTCAAAAGCAAATGAAAATCACTTTCCATTATGAGTTCTTTGTGTTTCCAAAAAGCCCAACCAAAGCCTAGTAAGTACTTCACCATGCAGATCAACTGCTTTCCAGGACAGCTCATGGCAACATGCCTGGATGATGCTGAGAAAGAGGGGGTTGTTTCCATACTTTTGGCAGGACAGATTCTGCATGCCACACATGAAAAGATTTTCCTCTACCTATAAGTGACTTTTTAAGTGCTTCTTAAAGATGTTGTAAATTAAACAGGTGTCAAATAAATTATTTTTTTCTTGTGATCTCTAAGTGTTAAAAAGAACAATTTCATAAAGTGATTACAGGACAACTAATGTTGCTGTTCCCTGCCTGGGATGACTTCCAAAGATTGATTTAGTCATCAGTCTCATCAATCTCATAAGCCATCATGGAGCCCTCATCTAGTAGCTGATAGAAACAGAAGCAGACACCCACAGTTAAACACTGAGCGGAACTCCTGGAATCCAGTTGTAGAGAGGAAAGAGTGATAAGAAAATGGGGGGTGGGGTGGGGGCAAGACCAGGCTACAGAAACCTACAGCTTACCTGAACAAGGGGGAGCTAATGAACCCCCCAACTGATAGCTGGGAAACCAGCATTGGACCAACTCAGACCCCCTGAATATAGGTCTCAGTTAGAAGGCCTGGGCACTCTAAGGGACCTCTGACAGTGGAACCAAGATGTATCCTTGGTGCATGAAAGGACTTTGGGAGCACATTCTCCATGGAGGGATACTCCCTTAACCTAGAGGCAGGAGGGAGGGCCTAGTCCCTACTCCAAATGACTTGACAAATTTAGATGACCCCTCCTGGAAGGCATCACCCTCCCTGTGGAGTGTATGGGAAGGAATGGGATGCGAGGGGGATCAGGGGGCATGGGAAAGAGGGAGGGAGAGGGAACTGAGATAGATATGTAAAATAGGAAATATATTTAATTAATAAATTTGAAAAAAAGATTGGTTTAATCGTTTACAAAAAATCATAGACTTAGAAATGAATGTAGAGTGTGTATTCATTATGTGCTCAAAGCCTGTCATTACTGAGTGAATTATGAATTTATCTAGTTATTGTTAAAGCTGTGATTATTCAGATTCTGATATGTAAGAGTCTTAGGATAGCAGTGTTTTTATAGTCTATACTACTATTCAGGAGTGTGAGGGAGGGTTATTCCCTGCTTAGAAACAACCTCCATAGAGAAAGGGCTCCTATAATCTGATGGGAACAAGGACAGTGGGGAAAAAAGGAGTAGCTACAGTTCCTCTGTGTGGGGTAGATCAGCCCCTGTATAATTTTAGAATTAGTATATTAGAGAGGAAAGTAAGAGGAATTGAGCAGGTATAGTATATGTTATGATTCAGCTAAATTTTTAGAGAAGCACAGAAGAATGTTTTGTTCTGTTTCTCTAGATGTTTTAGACTCAGTACTAAATTTTCTTGAATGTGACTCTAGTCTAAAACTCACTTATTAAGACTTTCTCAATACATAAGACACCTGCTCTCTACGTAGTAAGGAGAAAACCAGCAGAGCACTGTAACTTGGTGTGAGGTAGATATGAAACCTGGCTGATCTTATCAGTGAATCATAGGAGTGGGTTGTCTCCTCATCATTCTAGACCCATGGGAACTGTGAGTGGGAGATCACATGGAACCATCCTATCCCATAAGGTGTCAAAGTCTCTCTTCAAGGCTTGGAGAAAGCAGGCAAAGGAATCATGTTGTTCGTCTGGGCTTCATGTTAGCTTAGGAAGTTAAGTAAAAGTTTAGAAGATCCACAACCAAGGAGTCTTGACACTGAGTACCAGCCTGTAAAATTTGGGGATGCCCCTGGCTTTAGGAGCTCTTCTGGAAGGAAGGGACTGGGCGATTTCCTGAGGTAGGAATAGGCAAGGATGGTGAAGGAACTTTGTTTAAACTTACATACACAATATACACAGTACATAGTCTTCTGTCTGTGTACACACTTCTGTGCAATTGCCTTCCACTCTTCTAGAGTCTGATGGAGATTTCAGGTCACTGCAGTTCTTAGCAAATTTGCAATGCTATGTGAACACAATCTATTAATTAAACAAAAACCTATTTCTTTACCATATCCTATAAGAAGGAACCCATTACCATTTCCATATGTGTCCTAAAACACAGCATTATGCTAGAAAGAAAATTGTGAGTACCTTGAGAGCCATTTGGGTCATGAATAATGTAGGTTGGTGATGAAGTCAGCATTAGGTAATAAAAGAGCAGATGTAATTACAAAGTTGACCGAATCTATCTAATAGTTTCTGTTTCTTAGCCTTTGGATTTAGGACAGCTTTTCATTTTTGAACATGAGCTTAAGGGAATAAATAGTATGTAAAATTTCTACAACAAAACCTTTTAGAATCCAATTCAAAACAATGCATTAGGGCTCCTTAGAGAATTGGAACAATAGACTATATGTCTATAATTGTAATTACAATAGAGGATTGATAAGACTGGTTTGTATGATTGCAAATGGCTTGGTCAATAATGGCATCTTGATGCCAAAGAGCCAGAGGCCCTGATAGTTGCTAGGTACAAGGTGCCGTAGGCCCCTGAAGCTGATGTCCCAGAAATGACCTGTCGTACTTTTACAGGGGATCCAAGGTGAAAGGTTGACAGTGTTCACAGGTGGCGGCAATGATGGACATGTTTGTTCAGCAAGAATGGGACTTGTATGCTGTGATGGCTTTCTCTCCTTCCTCTGTCATTCCATCCAGCCCAGCCTATTGGATGCTTTGCTCACATTCCAAGCAGGACTTTCTTTCCGAGTTACTGTCCCACAAGTCAATTGTCTTTGGAAACACCACCACAGACCACACACAATGTGATGCACTATTCTGAGGCACCTCTCGATTCAGATAGTTTTCAGTCAGAATTAACCATCATGAGGAACACTGGCTTTGGCTCAGGTAGCCAAGAGCTCTTGAAGAGGAAACTTCACTGTTTTGGGTTGGAAAATATAGATTCAACTATAAGCTCATTTTCATAATTGAGTCTTAGAAGTTATTTTTTTCTAGTGGGTTTTGCCATACTAAACACTAAACAAAGCCTTCATGAGTATGGGATAAGGAATTTTGGAAGGCAGATATATTTACACTTTACAGATTTATCAGAATTATTCTTAGTGCTTGACTTATTGGGCAGGAGGCCAGATCTTTGATTTCAACTGAATCCATTTGTCTGTGTCAGACTATGATTCCTTTGTATTTTATGGTTAGGCTATTGAAGACTTCTCCATTCTAGTTTCTATTGTAATAAAGAAGTGCTTCATTCTGCAAAGTCTTTTTTTCCTTTCTTCCTTCCTTTCTTCCTTTCTTTTTTTTTTTTTTTTTTTTTTTTTTTTTTGTCAAATTTGATTGTAAAAGCATGTGATTGCTTCTACCTTTTTTTCTTTTTCTTTTATTCTTTGTGGACTTCCCATCATGCATTGCAATCTCATGCATTCCAATCTCACTTAACGCCCTCCTCTAGCATTGCAACCTCCCCTCCCAAAAAACAAAACCAAATTTAATAGAATCTAAATCAAACAAAACAAAGAAAAAAATTAAAACAACAACAACAAAAAGAGAAGAATCATGGAAGCTGTAGTGTGGCCCATTGAGATACACAGTTTACCTGTTAGTCTGTTCATCTTTACTTGCAAGTGTTCATTACCATTGTCTTTGGTTCATTACCATCATCGTTGGTCTGTCTTGGGTGGGTGGGTGGGGTATGGTTTCTGTTACACCATTAATAATGGGCTCTCAGTGGGGCTCTTCTTGGATATCCTGTTGTTGTCCTTTCCTGGAGACGCTATTTTGTATCGGCAGGTTTGCCCACTTCACATGTTCCAAAAATTCAAAGATTCAGTGGATGTTGGGGTTGGTCAACTCAGTTCTGGTTCTGGGTCTGGGTGATAGTGTTATGCCCAGATTTCTGGGATCCCGCCCCCCCCCCCCCCGCCCAAAGCCACCACAGAGGCTGAATCTGTATGCAAAAGCAAACAGTCTGTATTCAAGTTCAATCTTGGACTCTCCATCAGTCTGATACATCAGTTGAGAGCAGAGAGTGCCCAGCCTGTGTGGGTTAGGGTTTTTGGTTGGGGGTGAGGGTATTTTCAGGGTTCAAGACCTTTATTGGCTGATGTTTTTCTAGGGGTATCTTGGTGAAGGGAGGGTGTGTGCTAGACTAAGGGACATCAGGTGATCCTATCTACAATGGTTGGAATGTTAGGAATTTCCTTTGGAACCTTGGGTACTTTCCCCTTGGGTGGTTCATTCATGGGTGGCACCTGGGTGGGACCAGATATTGCCATAGGTAATCTGAAACTCAGGCCTCTCTTGAACCTGTTAGGGATATGCCCTACAGTAGCTGCTTTGGTCAGCTTGCTAGTTTTCCCTCAGCACCACTATCCAGATGAGTTCTCCACATTGCCTCATATAGCTCACGCAGTGGAGCCTACAGCAAGGAGCAGGGCCAGTTATCTCGTTCTCAGGCCCTCAGGTCCAAGTCTTATGGTTCCTATCACCTGGTCTACTGTTTTGTTCAGGTAAGATGCACCGCCCTCTCTCTGGATTGTTGTAGGGGGGCATAGGAGGGGGTGGCCGGGTCAGCTCTCTTGCTCTCAAGCCCTCAGGGATGGCTGTCCTGTGACCCCGACAATAGGGTCAGCTCTCTTGAGCTGCCCAGACAGGGCTCCACTCTCCTCTGTGCTGCAGCTGATGAGGGACAGGGACAGTTGTCTCACTCTCTTGGCTGCCACAGGTAGCAAGGAGTGGAGGGAGGAGGGAATATTTCTCTCATCCAGGCTACCTCGTGGAGGTAACCTGGCAGGGTTGAGGGTGGTCAGCTCTCAGGGCTGGCTCCCCTGCATCACCCGGACAAGAGGGTAAGCTCTAGTGGCTGCTTTCTCATGCAAGGCAGCCAGTGAGCTACCTATTTACTTACTGAGGATTTAATGATAAAGAGCATAGTACTAGTGTCTTCCTGCACACTGTTTGATAAAACAAAAACAAATCTGTTCATTTTGAGTAAAGAATATATTGAAAATATTTCTGAAGTTGCCCATTTCATTTGTTTTGGAGACTATGATTTTCTCCAGTAACTTATGCAGCTGATGAAGGAATGAAAATTGAGGAAAGCATAGACCCTGAGGAGGCTTCTCTGTTTACCATGGCATGTGACTTTGGCCTCACAACTCTTTCTCTATGAACAAACTTACTGATAGACTTTTAGCAGTTAAAATATTAAAGAATGTAGATAGAAAAACATTCCTTGTTATTGCTTTTCCCCCCTTAAGACTGTCACCATAATTGCCAGTTTCTTCCTCTGCCTTCTCCTGGGCTTTTAGAATTAGGAGTTAGAGACTAATAGAGAAGGGGCAAGTGCGATTATACACCACCGATAATTTGCCTGTCAAGAGGAGAAAAGCACCTAATATAGGACTTGGAGCACAGCAGATGCCCAAAGCACGGTAACTAGATGGATGGCTAAGCCACGCACTGTGTCGTTATTTTAATGACTATTAGGATATTTGAAGTTTGCTCTGCTTCAATAGTTTTAGAAATGATGTATGTAATTCTGGCTTGATTCTCATTTGTGAGGTAATTTGAAGAAATAGCATTTTAAAAATAATACAATAAACTTTTCAGTTTGTTTTATTAGAACAATATTATGCAGTTCTTTATTCAAGAATATCTTGGCTTCATCTTTTCATAGTTTTATTCCTCTTTTCTCCAGGTTATGTCCCCTGAGTGGCTTTGTTGATAGTTTGTTTGTTCCATTCTAACTGACAAGGACAAGCACTGATTGAAATGTCACTTCCTTGATGTACACCTTTAGTGAATATTGACCTTTGGACACATGAAAATGTGTGGAATTTCAAAGCAATGTCTTTCAAAATCCATCTCTACTCAAATTATTCTATCAAATTTATCACTAATCATAGATTCATGCACCCCTTAACATCAACATAACGCCACAAAATTTTGTCATTTCCATGGTGTTTGTTTTGCTTAAGATTTCTTAGTTTTCTCCTTCTAATTAAGAATTTATGAGACCATCAAGATGTCTATTGTGAGTCACCTAGAAGTGCAACAGATATTCTTAATTACAGCACCATCTCTCTGGTCCCCACATATTTTAAAATGCAAAAAATCTGTTAAGAAGTTTTCAAAAATTGGGTTTTATTCATCTAACAAAATATATGTGTAGATTGTTGAAAGTATTGTCACCAAGTTTTATTTTGTTTTAAAATTAAATTGACATTTTAATATTAGCCAATCTAGTGTGTTTACAGTGGCATGATATTCTGTTTTTAAAAATTTTACGGTAGTCTTACTGAGGTATAATTGATATGCAATCATTCACACATGTGTGAAAGTATAGTCAGTATGTTCAGTCAGAAGGTATGCTTTATGTAAACAGCAGAGTTAGCTTAAACAGTACATCCATTGTTATGATATGTATGAATTTTCTCTTCTGGCTTTAACACACTCTGAGCCATCAGAGTATTGAACCTGCTGGCACCTACAGAAAGGTAATCTTGGACTCGTACCCAACAGGTGAAGGAGAGACCCCACTGACACCCACGGGAAAAAGGGATGGGAAGACGACAGTATAAGAACATATTCAACAACAGAAAGATAAATATGATGGCACTCCACACCAGCAAGACCTGAATATCCCAACACAGATGAAGCTGAAGAGAATGACACTAAGATGATAGAGGTCCTGAAAAGAAAATGAGAAAATCCCTTAAAGACATAGAAGAAAAAAGTTTAAAAAAAAAAAAAAATGGAAGAAAAGACAAACTAAAAACTGCAAGAAATAAACAAATCTCTTAAAGAAAACAAGGAAATTCAACAAATAGCAACCAAACAATTGAAGGAAACAATCCAAACCGGGCAAGTCTTGAAAGCTGAAATAGAGACAATAAAAATAAAACAAACAACAACAACAACAACAAAAAACCAATCAACCCACCACCACCACCAAAAACAAAACCAAACACAGTTTTCGGGAATACTGGAAACAGAATAGCTGGGTAAATGACCAGGAGCTACAGATGCAAGCATAAGCAACAGAATACAATAGAAGGAAGAAAGAATCTAAGGCATTGAAGATACACTAGGAGAAATAGATTCATCGACCAAAGAAAATCTTAAGTCAAACAAATCTCTAAGCAAAATACCCAGAAAAAAATGGGTCACAGTGAAAAAGCCAAACCTAAGAATAATAGGTATAGAAGAAGGTGAAGAAACCACCTCAAATGTTCAGAAAACATATTCAACAAAATCATAAAAGAAAACTTTCCCAACCTAAAGAAAGACAAGGCAATAAAAGTACCAGAAGCTTACAGAACACCAAATAGAGTGGTCCACAAAAACAAAAACAAAAACAAAAAACAAAAACAAAAACAAAAAACAAAAAAATCCCCTTACCACACAATAATCAAGACACCAAACAGAATAAAGAAATCTCACACAAACCTCACACACATTTAGTAACATCCCACTCTCAACACTAGACAAAACCACCAGACAGAAACTTAACAAAGAAACAATGGAACTAACAGAAGTTATGACCCAATTGGGTTTAACAGACATCTATGAAACATACTACCCAAACACAAAATAATATACCTTCTTCTCAGTTCCACACGGAACTTTCTCTAAAACTGACCACATACACAGCAATGTAGCAAATCTCAACAGAGACAAAATATTGGAATAACCTTCTGTATCTTATCAGACCACCATGCTTTTAAGTTAGAATTCAACAACTACAAAAATTGCAGAAACCCTACAAACTCATGGAAACTGAACAATGTGCAATTGCACCATTCCTGTGTCAAGGAAGAAATAAAGAAAGAAATGAAAGACTTCTTAGAATTTGATGAGAATGAAGACACAAAATACCAAAACCTATGGGACACTTTGAAAGCAGTACTAAGAGGAAAGTTCATAGCACTAAGTGCCCACATGAAGAAACTGGAGAAGAGTTACACTAAAAAATTAATAGCACAACTGAAAGCTTTAGAACAAAAAAGAAGCAAACTCACCCTGGAGGCGTAGATGCCAGGAAATAATCAATTTGAGGACTGAATTCAATAAGGTAGAAACGGAAAACAATACAAAAAAATCAATGCAGTAAAGAAAGAGTTGGTTCTTCGAGAAAATCAACAAGATAGACAAACCTTTATTCACACTAACCAAAAGACAGAGAGAGAGAGCATGAAAATCAACAAAATCAGAAATGAAAAGAGGGACATAACAACGGATACTGAGGAAATCCAGAGAATCAGGTCATATTTTGAAAACCTGTACTTCACGAAATTGGAAAATTTAAATGAAATGGACAATTTTCTGAATAGATATCACTTACCAAAATTAAATCAAGCAATTTAAATAGACTTTTAACCCCTAATGAAATAAAAGCAGTCATCAAAAGTCTCCCAACCAAAAAAGAAAAGTCTAGGGCCAGATGGTTTCAGTACACAATTCTACCAGAAATTCAAAGAACAATACTCCTCAAAGTGTTCCACACAATAGAAGCAGAAGGGTCATTGCCAAACTTTTTTTTATCAAGGCTACAATTACCCTGGTACTCAAGCCACATAAAGGCAAAACTAAGAAAGAGCACTATACACCTTCTCCCTCATGAACATTGGTGCAAAATACTCAATAAAATACTGGCAAATCAAATCTAAGAACACATCAGAGAAATCATCCACCATGACCAAGTAAGCTTCATCCCAGGGATACAGGGATGGTTCAGCATACAAATATCTGTCAATGTAACCCACAACATAAACAAACTGAAAAAGAAAAAAAATTATCATCTCACTAGATGCTGAAAAGCCTTTGACATAATCCAACACCCCTTCATGATAAAGGTCTTGGCGAGTTCAGTGATAACAGGAACAAACAGAACAAATGCAATACATAGCAAACCAGCACCCAACATCAAACATAGAGAGAGAGACACAATGTGATTTCTCTAAAATCAAGAACAAGACAAGGCTGTCACTTGCTCCATATCTCTTCAATATTGTACTTGAAGTTCTAGCTAGAGCAATAAGAAAACAAAAGGAGATCAAGGAGATCCAAATTGGAAAGGAAGAAGTCAAGCTTCCACTATTTGCAGATGATATGATAGATTACAAAAGTGACTGGAAAAACTTTACTAGGGAACTCCTACAGCTGATAAACACCTTCAGCAAAGTGGCAAGACACAAGATTAACAACAACAACAACAACAAAATCAATAGACCTACCAATACAGAAGATAAATGGGCTGAGAAAACCAGAGAAACATCACACTTTACAATAGCCACAAACATCATAAAATATCTTGGGGTAATGCTAACCAAGCAAGAGAAAGACCTGTATAAAAAGAACTTTGAGTCTTTAAAGAAAGAAATTAAAAAAGATATCAGAAAATGGAAAGATCTCCCAATCTTTTGGATAGGTAGGATCAACATAGCCAAAATGGCAATCTTGCCAAAAACAATCTACAGATTCAATTCAATTCCCATCAAAATACTGGCACAATTCTTCACAGATCCTGAAAGAACATTATTCAACTTTATATGGAAAAACAAAAGGGCAAGGACAGCCAAAACAACCTGGTACAATAAAGGAACTTCCATGGGCATCACCATCCCTGACTTCAAGCTCTATTATAGAGCTATAGTCCTGAAAACAGCTTGGTATTGTCACAAATATAGAGAGGTAGATCAATAGAATTGAATTGAAAACCCTGACATTAACCCACATACCTATGAACACTTGATTTTCGACAAAAGAGCTAAAAGAATACAATGGAAAAAAAGAAAGCATCTTCAACAAATGGTACTGGCATAACTGGATGCTGGCATGTAGAAGACTTTAGATATATCCATATCTATCTCCATGCATAAATCTTAAGTCGAAATGGATCAAAGACCTGAACATAAATCCAGCCACACTGAACCTCTTAGAAGAGAAAGTAGACAGTACCCTTGAACAAATTGGTACAGGAGACTACTTCCTGAACATAACACCAGTAGCACAGACACTGAAATTGACAGCTAATAAATGGGACCTCCTGAAACTGAGAAGCTTCTGTAAGGCAAAGGACACAGTCAATAAGACAAAATGGCAGCCCACAGAATGTGAAAAGATCTTCACCAACCCCACATCTGACAGAGGACCAATCTCCAAAATATACAAAGAACTCAAGAAGCTAGTCACCAAAACACCAAACAATCCAATTAAAAAGTAGGATACAGAACTAAATAGAGAATTCTCAATAGAGGAATTGAAAATGGCTGAAATACACTTAAGAAAAGTGTTCAATATCCTTAGCCATTAGGGAAATGCAAATCAAAACAACCCTGAGATACCATTTTGCACCTGTCAGAATGGCTAAAATTAGAAACACCAATGACAACTTATGCTGGAGAAAATGTGGAGAAAGGGGAACACTCCTCCACTGCTGATGGGAGTGAGAACTTATTCAGCCACTTTGGAAATCAGTATGGAGGTTCCTTAGGAAAATGGGAATCAATCTACCTCAAGATCCAGCATTTCATCCCTTAGGCATATACCAAAACACAGTCATAGAAGTATGTCTGTTCAACTCTGTTCATAGAAGCATTATTTGTAATAGTAGGATGTGGAAGCAACCTAGTGCCCCTCAACTAAAGAATGGGTAAAGAAAATGTGGTACTTTTACACAATGGAGTATTACTCAGCGAAAAGAAATAAAAAACAAAACAACAACAAAACAAAACAAAACCAATGGAATCTTGAAATTTGCAGGCAAATGGATGGAACTAGAAGAAACCATTCATAGTGAGAAAATTCAGTCAAAAAGAGGACAAACATGGCATGTACTCATTCATAAATGGATATTAGACATAGAGCAAAGGATTGCCAGCTTATAATCTACACATCCAGAGAAGATAGGAAACAAAGAGGACCCTAAGAGAGACATACATGATCCCCTAGAGAAGGGGAAAGGGATAAGATCTCTTGAGCAAATTGAGAGCATGGGGGTTGGTGGTGGTAGTGGTAGAGGAGAAAGGGAGTTAGGAGAAATAGAAGGGAAGAAAATGAGGGGGGCACGAGGGACAAGGAAGATTGAGGTGGGTGAAGAATAGAGGAGAGCAAGAAAAGAAATAACTTAATAGAGTGAGCCATTATAGGTTTAGAGAGAAATCTGGCACTAGGGAAATGTTCAAGTATCCACAAGGATGACCCCAACTAAGAATCTAAGCAATAAGGGAGAGGCTACCTTAAATGACCTTCCCCTATAATAAGATTGATGGCTACCTTATATGCCATCATAGAGTCTTCATCCAGTAGCTCATGTAAACAAAAGCAGACACCAACAGCTAAGTACTGAGGCGAATATCTGGAATCCAGTTGTTGAGAGGGAGGAGTGATGAGCGAGGGGGTTAAGACCATGCTCAGGAAACCCACAGAAACAATTGACCTGAACAGATGGAGCTCATGGACCCCAGACTGACAGCTGGAAAAAACAGCATAGGACAGAACCAGCCTCTCTGTATGTGGGTTCAATTTAGGAGGCCTGTGTAGTCTATGGGGCCTCCTAGTAATGGAACAGCATTTAACCTATTGTACAAATCAACTTTGGGGGCCCACTCCACATTGAGAGATACTTTCTCAGCCTAGACACAAGGGGGGAGGGCATAGGCCCTGCCTCAAATGATGTGACAGACTTTGGTTATCCTCCACAGAAGGCACCCTTTCTATGGAGCAGAAGAGAGATGGGATGGGGGTCTTTCCGGGTATGGGAAAATGGGAGGTAGAGAGAACTGGGATTGATACATAAAATAAGATTGTTTCTAATTTTAATAAAAAAGAAAAAAGAAGCTGAAAAACTAATTTTGTTTTTAAAAGATATAGCCTTTTTAGTTCTGTCACTGTTTCTGTGGTGTGTGTGTGTGTGTGTGTGTTTGTGTGTGTGTGTGTACACATACAAGTGTGCAGGTATCTATGGAATCCAGAAGAAGATAGCCTCTGCAGCTGGACTTACAGGTGGTTGTGTCCTGTCTGAGATGGGTGCTGGGGACTGAATTTGGGTCCTCTGTAAGAGCAGCAAACACTCTAAATTGCTGAACCATCTCTCCAGTTCCCTACAAACCATTCTCTAAAGCAATTGTACCATTTTTCATACCTACTTCCATTATGTAGGGTTCATTTTCTTTTACTTTATTGTCAATATTTGTCTTGTAAGTCCTTGTTTTAGTTAGGCTTTCTGTGGCTGTAATTAAACACTATATCCAAAACGCACTTAGGGAGGGAAAGGTTTTTCTGCTGAAATGTCTTAATCCAATCCTTCATGACAGGAAGCTAGTCAGGAACTCAAGGCGGGAACTGGAGGGCAGGAACTGAAGGGCATGGAGGAACAGTGTTTAGTAGCCATGGCATCTCTCTATGGTTTTATTGTGTTTTTCCCACTGACTAGTAAACATATATACATTTACATTGTTTGTTTAAATGTCTATTCAAATATTTTGATGTTTTCTGTCTAATATCCAACAGACGACTGGATTTAAAAACTAGCTACATATCTTTTGAGGTTTGGTTATTCTCAAGTTTTGAGAACTTCTCTAATATTCTATGTATAAGTCTTTTATAAGATATGACTATAAAATGCTTTTGTATGGTCTGGTTTAAGTCCTCATAATAAGAATTTCTTTTAAAAAGTAAGACTCCTAGTTTTGTAAAAGCATAATTTTGTCAAGTTTTCTTCTACAAAAGATAATTTCAGAACTGTGTTTTAAGAATTTTTAACTCAGGTCCAAACATTGCTATTATGATACTTTCTATAGTTTTCATAATTAAATTTATAATTCATTTTGAGTAAAAATGTACATGATCAAGTCATGGATAGGTAACTCTTTGGCTTCTATCCATTATCTGTCTGTCTGTCTATCTGTCTATCATCTTTCTATCATCTATTATGTCTGTCTGTTCAAGAACCACTTAATAAAATTATACTTTTCTCAGTTTCATTGCCTTTGCATTCTGTCAAAAATTAGTTGAGAGGCAGGAACAATGGCTTAGCAGTTAAGAGTATCAAATAATGTGACAGACTTTGAAGATCTCCATGGAAAGTGCTGCTCACTGGGGAGCAGCAGGGGGATGGGATAGGGGTTGGTGGGGAGCATGGGAGAGGAGGGAGTGGATTGATTGGGATTGATATGTAAAATGAGAATTTTTCTAATTTAAATTAAAATCTAGAGGGGAAAAAAAGAGCACTTGGTTTAATGTCCAGCACTCAAATGCCAACACACAACCATCTGTAACTCCAGTCCAGAAGGTTTGACACCCTCTTCTCATGTCTGCAGGACCTACATATGCATTACACACAGACATAGATGCAGGCAAAACACTGATACACAAACAATTAAATTTAAAGTACCAGTTGAACACATATGCATGGATGATGGTATGAACTTCATTCTGCTTAACTTGCATCTTTTTTCTAGGCCATATAACATTGTATGTTTTATAGTACAACTGCTTACTAATAAGTTTTGAAGTCAGGTAATATAAGCCTACTAATAAATCTTGAAATCAGGTAATATAAGCCTAATACTTTGTACATTTGAGTTATTTTTCTTACTTCCAGTCCAATACCATTCAAAACACTTTACAATCAGCACCCCAGCTTCTATTTAAATGAGGAATCTTGATTCAATTCATTTCATATTTCCTGTACACACTTTTTCATTCATATATATATATATATATATATATATATATATATATATGTATATACATATATATTCTCCTTTGCTTTCTTTTTAAATCCCTTTTTTTTTTTTTTTTTTTGCACGCACTCCCTTGGGCTCAGGATTGCTTCCTGCCTTCCACCCCTTTCCAGGGCACAGGACTTCATCTTGGTCTTTTTCATCTTTGCTTAGCTGAGCTAAAATCTGCTTCAATCTAATCCTTTACTTTATTCTTTTGCCATTCCTCATTATAGAGAACAAAAAGGTACGTCTGTATGGGTCCCAGAGGAAGACATCCTGACTCCAGGAATCTGGGATGGACCTATAACTTAGTGCTGCTTTCTTTGTGGTAGTTCTTCATTTCTCAAGAGAATTGTAGGCTGTATTCATTTATACCTCAGGGTACATTGCCTTAAAAGCCATCCTGGGAAAAAGCAAAGGATAAATAATAAAGGAAGAAAGTATCCTTCTGTACCAGTCTTTGATATGCCAGGTGTGGCTTAAGGAACTTCTGGTAAATCCTGGATATGGGGCATTAAGACAGATCTGTTATCTATTAGTCGGGCCTGGATATAGGAAGCCCATTTTTGAATGGTTTCTTCCCCCTGGGTATCTTGAACTGGGTGTTAAAGAGTGGAACATGTGTTTTAGATGTAGAAATTCATGAATAAAATGGCCTTTGGGTAAGCCTAGGTATTTTAAACATCTGGCCCTCAAATGTAGAAACCAACTTTCTGTTCTTCTTGATTTAGGAAACATCACACAGTTAAGGGGATGCTCAGACTATAGCAACAGCATTTCAAGTGACCTCATTGTTTTTTTTTTTCTGTCTCCAATATTTTCACACTCTAATATTTTGATCTTTTTAATTTAAGAAGATTAATCTTTGACATTTGAATGGTGTTCAGTTTCCATCCTTCATCATGCAATATTTGTACTTATTTTATGAGTTCCCCATTATAATTTTGCAACTCTTTGTGTTAGATAGTATGGAAATATGCAACTTAATATCTCACCAGTTTTGCTTCTTCATTGTTTCCTTCCTTGATAATATTTTTATTTGAAATTATTTTCATCCTTAAAGATTTGGCTTGAGTGTCACACTCAGTAAACTCTAACCAAAACTTCCCTCCATATCACAATTTTTATTTTTTCTGACATTGTAGCAGCTAGCATGTGCTGTACACTCAGAAGTGGGCATCTACCATCACTGACACAGTTTAACAGGTCATAGGCTCACGGTTGATGCTGTAATGCAGGTACAATGTGTTGCATATTTGCACCAACACTTCAACCATCAGGGATACCTTGTGTGCTGTGTCCCTATGGAGCTGTACGTGCTGCACAAAATGCACTTAAAAAATGTGACTAACAAGTTCACTCAGAATAGGCACAAATCAGAGAAGGAAGCTATCATCAGGAAATCAAGAAACTGAAGAGCATGGAATGAGAAATCGGAAAAGTGCAAGAAAGCAGGGTGACCACATAGGTTCTCTCTGTGATGCCTTTCAACCCTCCTTCTTTTCCTTGCTTCTGGTCTTTCTGTTGTACTTTCTCCTTCTGTAATAGGAAATGACTACTCAGTTAGGCAACAATATGGCCTTTAGAGTCAGTTGCCTACAGTAGACATTTTATGTCCGCACTTTCAAGTAATGAGAGGACAGATTTGCAAATAAAGCATCTAGACCTTTTGTCTTCTCACCTGTACTCAGAGGACATTACCAAAATGGCCTTGCAGTTGTTAGAAGCAGATCTCAGAGGATGGCAAACCCTATGAACTCAGGTAAACTCATGGTCTTATCTTGATCCATTCATAACTTGCAATGTTTATTATGGACTATTCTCATAAGACTCATCCTTTTTGAACAATGAAAAGAAATCATACATGTCTCAGTTTTAAAGGTCTTCTTAAATCTTATTGAGAAAATCTAGAATAAAAGAGATATCTCTAGTTTGAGGGAAAAGTTGTCCATGTTGCCTTTGGATTTGAAAATACATATTTTGCGACTATAGATTTTATAGTATGTAGTGTATTTTATAGATTATATAGAAAAACATGTACTCTTGGTGTTCAGAAAGAGGCTGGATATTAAGACATGCCACACTGATCAGTACAAAGTCTAATTTTTCCAAGGAGCATCTAATCCCTTAGAGAGATCGACTTGGATGTAAGGAGCCATTAATCCTTCTCAAAGCATCTCTCAAGCTTTTATCAAAATTATGCACACTTTTAGCATCTGTGACAATCAGTGAGAACTTGTTTCCCTCACGGCTCTCCTCCTGGGTCAGTGGTGGCTTCTCATGTAGTTTTCCCTGACCCTTATTTGCGGGAAGGTCAGACATTTTCCATCGTTTTGTGAGGGTTAACAGCCAGAACTATCATTGTACAGAAAGCCATGCCAAAGGGAAGGATGCCCAGAAAGGGACCACAGATGGACTCTCAGGACTTCACATCATTGTTTATTAATTGGGCGTTGACAGTATGCGTACCTCTCTGTTAAGTAAAGGAGAAGAAACAGACTCAACTTCCTGAGTTCAAGCTCAGAGTCAGGCAGACATGCTGGTTTGGTTGCAGGCCTGTGCTGTCTTCCATCTCGTGGGGCTGGCTGCCTTGCTGTCAGAACATAATTTCTTTTTGTGCAACTATTAATGGAAAAACAATGACTTAATAGTCTTTAAAAGGTAGGAAAATTTAGGAAAGACCGAGAAACAAAAAGAAGTTGCATGATTGAAAAAATGTAATCTTCTTTTTCTTTGACCACCAAAATCTTTTCTTTTCACCCTTAAAGCAGCTAACTAGAGTAATTGGCTTTTGTTCATAGAGATGACTATAATTTCATTTTTCTTCCCTGGTGGTTTGTGGGTTTTCAGTCTTAGTGCAGATTCCAAATAACAGGAGGTGAGGCTGGATTAAAAAAAAAACAATCACTCTGTCTTAGGATATGACCCTGCTTTCTGAATGCTATCTATTTTCTCTGGATTACCCCTTCTATTAATGAGTGTGTCTGCTAATATAGACAGCCATGCAAAGGATTCTCAATTTTTTTCCAGTTCTATTTGGCTCACATATTTTCTGTATAAGAATGAAAATGCAAATACATCTTGAAAGCTTGAAACAACTTCAAATAGCCATATTGCCTTGGGGCTCCATACTTTCAAAAAGTGTTACCTTCATGGCTGTGGAAAGTAATGAGTTCAGTAAGAGAATTTAAGTTTTGATAGGCAGGCATTATTTCTCGGGAGAAGTGTTAGTGCATCATGGAAGTGAGCTAATTGTGCCTATGTGTTATGTTGAGATTGTGAGGATGAATATTATGTGTTTCATTAAATTGAGAGAAAGAAGGAAGACAGAATTATGCTACAGGAAATAGGAGTCAAAGTGGAACAAAATTGTCAATTGGCAGATACAGAAGCTACAAATACAAATGATGGATTTTAAGTTTCTAGGATATATAAGACTCATAACCATTAGGAAATATTTTCTTTGCAGAAATGCATTTCTTTTTGTATATGTTAATGCAGGGATTAAAGATAGAGTTTCTTTGGCAAAAATTGTATTAATCATGTTCAAAGTCAAATGGTTTCCAAGCAATATTAATTGTTTCTTCCAAGGATTGCAATTTTATCTGAGTGCCCCCTTCTCTTAAGTGTATACTTCTTTACACCCACAAAGTGTGGATTGGAACTTGGGAATAGAGTATATGTTCATTTGACAACAGATTTTTTTTCTATATTTTGCACCTCAACAAAGAGATACATTGACTCCTGAGAGAAGACAAATTTCATTCATAGAATTTTTTTTTGTAATGCCCAACACTACTGAAACTCTAATACTCCATTAGCCAATTTCAAGCCACTTTTTTGATCTTCTCTGTGATAAAATACTCTGGCCAGCAGAGCTGTTGTGGGATTTGAGTTATGGCTTGTTTTAAATAGACTAGCGTGGATGTCAATCCAAAGGCCACTCAGTGTAGCAGAACAGCCCCTGGGACCCAGAGCACTTTGGATTCCTCCCTCCAAAGCATCTATAATGAACAGAGCTATTTGGAAAGTATTCCCTGCAGTTCGTGCCTTAATTCAGTCATCTGGGAATGGGAAAGCAGATCCCTCTCAGCGCACCAGGAACTTGGATGTCTATGGTATTATGCACAATCCTCTCATTTATTTTCATAGTGATAGCGTGTTCTGAGCCAAGTTCCTTTTGCAGAAGTAAAAGGCTTTAGGTGGCTCCAATGACAGTGTATATTTCTTTTATTATTCTTGTTCTTCTTTAATAATGGAAACATCCAGGGCCTGAGAGGTGGCTGGCTTGTCAGGTGAAGTGCTTCCTGCACAAGCCTGGAAAGCTGAGTTTGATACTTAGAATTCATGGACACGTGGAAGGAGAGAACTGACTGACAAACATGCCTTTTGGCCTCTACCTACGGCTTGTGGAACACATGTGCATGCACAAACCAATAATAAAATATAAATGAAATCATTAACATATATACGGGTTAGAATGGAAAGATACAATTCTTGGCCTTTGGCTTATTTTTGGCAAAAACTCACGCTGTTTGGCAGCAATATTGATAAAGACTGAAATAACATGCAAGTGAAAACAAAACAAAACAAAAACAACCTGTTTGATCCAATAGTGTGGGTTTGTTCTGTTTTTCCCACATATTCTGCTGTCTGAATTCTGAGAGTTGTTGATCTAGCTTTTCCTAATAAATCAGAAAAATTAGAAAAGAGAATAAACTGTAGAAGAGAGAAATTCTAGGACCTGGAATTATTGACTTTAGGTTTACCTTTGGTGTCTATTAACCTGTGCTTAAAACTGACCATTTGCCACTAACAATCTTTTCTGAAAAGAAACTGTAAAAGATTGTAATTATTGGGGAGGGGAAGCTTATTTTTGAAGCTTCTGGTAATTTTTAGATATACATGACAAAAACTGTTTTGTAGAATTGAAGTCAGCAAACTCATAGCTGGCTTTTACTCAAGAAAAATAATCCTGCCATGTAAATTCCAGTGTACATTTTTGTATTGTGTGTTGTGAACATATGTGTTCTTGTATGTATACATATGTGCCAGAGGTCAACACTGAATGGCATTTTTGATTACTCTCCACATTAGCTTTCCTAATGTGGAGAGTAGCTCCACACGTACTCTCACTCAATCTGGAGTTTATAGTTTCCACTAGACTGGCTGGCCAGGGATCCTCCCATCTCTGTCTCCCCAGAGCTGGAATTATAGGTGCAGACCACTATACTGAGGTTTTTGTGTGGTTGTTGCTGGTCCCATCTTAGGTCTTCATGTTCATATGACAAGTACTTTACAGACTGAGGTATCTCCACAGTCCAATATCACACTTTAATGTACCAGTTTTTACCCAAATCTTTTATTTATTATTAATTTATATTTGCCTTAATTTAAACATGACCTTTTGATAAGGTATATTTCATATGAAGTAAAATATTTGCTATTTATTTATTTATATACCTATTTATTTACTTTTGAGACCGGATTTCTCTTTGTAACAGCCTTGACTGTCCTAGAACTCACTTTGTAAACCAGGCTGACCTTGAACTCACAGAGATCTGCCTGTCTCTGCCTCTCGAGTGCTGAGATTAAAAAGGTGTATGCCACCATGTCCAAAAATGTGTTTGTTTATTAAAGAGAGTAAAAATGATGCTAAGAGAAGTACTAATGATAAAAATGACTGAACAATAAGAACACTCCATCTTAGGAAATTTCTTTCCTTTTCCCTAATGAGATTCCTTCCAACTTCTTTCCTGGGTCTATAATGACTTAATACCAGTTCCAAAAGCCCACTTATGATATAGAATAGGATATCATATTGGATCTAAATATTCTGTTCAGGACCTACCTCAATTAAACTGTGTAAATATTCTAGTAGTCTAGAGAGTGGAAGCTGCCAATGAGTGTAAAACATCTGAAAATGGCAGGAGTGAAATAATCTTCATTCCCTGGGAATACTGATGCTAGAAGAAATTTTATTATCCTAGGAATCTAGATTATATCAACATAATATTGTGATATATTATGTATTAGAGAAACCCGGAAGTCCAGACAATGTAAGGAAATTGGTGTTGGTATACATGAAGCTTGCTTTAGAAGCAAATGGGAGTATGAAAGCTCTTTGATTAATTTGTGTAAAACAAACCCTATGTTTCCTACAGTTAGCTCATCTTAGTCTGACACTATGGGATGTAGAACTGGATTGAAAGCTTGAAACTGGTTCAAATTCATTAGTTCTCAACCTATAGGTCACAATCCCCACAGGGGTTGCATATCAGATATCCTGAATATCAGATATTTACATCATGTAAACATGAATCATTACATTATGATTCATAATAGCAAAATTACAGTTATGAAGTAACAATAGAAACTATGTTATGGTTGGGGGTCACCACAATATGAGGAACTGTATTAAAGGGTTGCAGCATTAGGAAGGTTGAGAAGCACTGGTTTAGATGAATTCTCTCTGCCTGCCTGTCTTTTCTTTTTTGTTTGTTTGTTTTTGCATTTCTGGGGAATTAAGCTCAATTCTCCAGGCATGCTAGGCAGCCACTCAAATAAACAAACTATATCACCAGCCTTTTTAATTCATTTAGGAATAAATGAAAATTACCTTAATTTTATTTTTGACTTTTTAATAATGAAAAATTGATAATGCTAAACTTAGTTATAGGATAAAATAATGTTTGACAAAGAAATTCCAGAATAGTAGGTCTGAAATAGACTTAACATTAGTAGCTCTAAGCCTACTGACCTAGTAAAGTTATATGAAGAGGGCTATATCTCAGATAACTTGACAAAAATCATAATTATTAAAGGACTGTGGTTTTATAGGAATAGAAACTCACCTCAATCACTTTTGTCCTAGAAATTAACCCTGATGGAGCCAGAGTTGAAAGCTTTGAACACATTCTCCTCTCTTGTCTGTCAAATTACTGATAGGTACTTGGATATCTGGATGAAGAAATAAAAGACTTAAAGAACATAAGACTTTAAAAACCAAGGAATCTAAAAGCAAAACAAACAAAAACACAGTGGTGGAGCCATATGCCTTTAATCCCAGACCCCAAGAGGCAGGGTCAGCTGGGTCTCTGTGAGTTTGAGGCCAGCCTGGTCTTCAGGGCTAGTTCCAGGACAGCTAGGACTACACAGAGAAATCCTGTTTCGAGAAACAAACCTTCCCTTCAAAAAGAAACTAATGTGTGGATCTCTTTCAAATTCCAAAAATGATTAACATTGATGCCTTGTGTGGCATCTCATATCATACATCACACTGTATGTGACCACATATGTCACAATACGCCGGATTCTAATTTTCCTCTCCAGTAGGTACACTGATGACTTTAACATCGAGTGAAAAGTTCTAGAACCCTGATTTGCTCAAAAAAGTTATTCTAAATATTACTCTAAATAATATAGCAAAAGCTCTGCAGCCCTTGGAGCTGCAGCCTTGAGCTGTGGAAGAGCCTGGGTTGCTACAAGTATGTTTTAGCAAATCATGTTGATGTTCAGGGGAACAATTGTTCAGAGACTACACAGAGAGACTGTATGTGTATGTACATGATGTGTTGTGTGAGTTTACCCCAACAATTGTACTTGTTAGCTTCAGGACTAATTGGGCTTACCAAATAGCTTAAGCAGCTAAATAAATAAGAACTCATTGTATAATGTATTATATAATGTTAAGGGTTGGCCCCCAATGGCATGAGAAAAATGTTGTAGCGAGAAGTGACAAAGTGAATTGCATGATGCACTTCATTTGATATACCAACTTTCTGTCCTACCCTCTGGAAGGAATTAATCCTTCACTGGTATTCAGTCATTCTTGGCTCAGAAAGTCATAGAACATAGACAGGCCGCTGTCGTTGTAGGCTCAAAATCTGGGTTTGGTGCTACTTAAGGATATCCACAGTTTGGGGTTTGGGACTACATCAAAGACCATTAAAGTTGACACTTCACAGTTCCCTTTTTAATTTGAGTGGAAGAGATGGGTCTGACATTGTACTGGTCTTTTGAGGTGAGAAAAGGAACATTAATTTGTCTGGGAATTCTCTTAGTCATGGTCTCTATGAAAAGATGGGTGTTCAAGTCACGTTAACATTTTGGAGTAATTGCAAGCTGACGGCTTTGTGGGTGTGATATTCAAGCCAATGTCTTGAATGTATTTTTATATCCCCTTTGAGTTGTTAAATAATGAGAAGTCAGTAGGTCTCTGTGACCCCAAAACAAGAGCTGAGACACAGTTAAGCAAATAATGTTGAAATGTCATTTCAACAATCATTATATTGCATAATAAAAACTATTGGCATATATTATAAAATATTTCCTCTAATTAAGCTGGAAAATTATTCAGTGCTAAAAAGAGACAAGTTCTTCAGCCATGAAAAGGCATTGGAAAAGTTGTTAGTATATTTCTTAGAGTAAGAAGCCAAACTAGAGAGAGTGTAGACTGTGTGGTTCTATGTGATAACCTTGAAAAAGGCAAAACTGAGTTAAAAACTCAGCAGTTTCTAATGGTTAGAGGTGTGGAAATGGTATATTGAGAACTGGTTGGGCACTCCACATGCTTTCTATTATCCTTCAGTGGTGGAGCATGTTATATGCAATTGTTGAGCCCACAGAATGTACAACACAAGCAAACCCTGATATAAACTATGGACATTATGCGAGACATTGACATAACAGTGATGGGATTGTAACAAATAGATCTTGCTGGTACAGGGTGTCAAAAGCAGGTGTGGAGACAACCACTTTTGGGGAGACACCACGTGGAAGGAGACAGAGTCATGAGGATCTCTGGACTTTCGTGCTTAGTTCTTCTGTGAGCCTGTAGCTGCCATAGAAATTGAACATTACTAGCTAGAGAAAAGTTTTTATTAATAAGAAATACTTCGAATGATAAATATTAATCATGTGTCGTTGCTGTTCTAGACATGAAGATCATGCAACTGAGCAGTCTTCCCTCCATGGAATCTTTGTTGGTTTTACTATTAAGCAACTTGATTCAAATCCCAAGCTCTGTTTCTTTTAACTTCACACCTTCCAATCCTTCCAAGACATTTCATAACTTCTGTATGCCTGAACCTTTTTGAGCAGAGTGGAGTTGAAGGTTGTGTGACAAGACAGAAGTAACTAAAAAGTACTCATCATAAGAGCCACAGTGAAAAAATGAGCCATTAACGTATGGAACATTATCCTTGGACTATGAACTTTGAAGAGACCTTAGAATTGTTTTAAAATCTGAGAAATTGGAAAGAAATAAAAGAAATGTTTTCAAAGATGCTGGATCCTTAGAAACACTTTTTTTTTTGTGTGTGTGTGTGGATGAATTGCTTTCACAACTACAGAAATGAATGATTTTCAGAAGTATTTCTAGTATTTCCATGGTAGATTTGACCAATATGTGGCTGTTTACAGCTTGGCTGTACAGTGGGTCTTTTTTCTTTCTTTTGAAAACATGTCTTTCTTAATAGGCTGTCTGGAAGAACTTCAAAGGGAATGTGTTGATTCTTAGATTATATTGTTATAACAAACATTAGATATGTTTAAAGACTGTTGGTCAAGGTCAAGCTGGGTTTCACCAAGGCTCCTTTGACAATAGAAGTACATTTCATCAGCCTCATTCCTCTATCATTACAATCTGCCCCTGCTTTGGCAAAATTAATTGTTTTCTCCAAATTACGACTTAATGATTTTTCTTGAATCATTCATTTACATGCCTAACCTTAAAATTAGAATTGCGTCCAATTTAAAATTATAATTTAAAAAATCCTTGACATTTTTGAGGCTCTACTCCAAGGCTTTTTATTTATTTTACCACACCATAAATGATAAGCAATTTTTGTGCTCAGAGTTAAGTAGCACCGACTTCTGATGCTACTGCGAGGTGGGAAGGGCAGAGCTGCAGAGTTGTTCATGTTTGATCCCAATGCTGTGCAGGTGTTGCCTTAAGTAGACTACTTCACTTCTCTATACATCTCTAATTCCTCTGTGAACCTGGACTAGCCAACCCTGACAAGGTAAGCTCCTCTCTACAGCACATGCTGGGAAGTTAGTACCCCCCCAGAGTTGCCATTAGGAATATTTTCCTAAATAGTCTTTGGAAAATGAATAATATGTTGGCCAGTTTTTATTTTGCTTCTGAGATTCTTACTGCACTCGGTACTTTTTTTTTTCTTGGGTAGGTTCTGGTTAGGGATCCCTGACTTTCTTAAAGATTTCCTAGGGTACTCCTTGGTTCTAAGATACGGTTCGGCGATTGGCTGAGTGTGTGTCTGTCTCTTGGGTAGCAGTTCTTTAGCAGAACACCTGAGTCTCAGAGCAGCTGAAGCTGGAGGCAACGGAAAGCAGATGAGTTCAACAGCTGCTGCTCTCCAGATTCTAGTTGCTTTCTCCTGATGTCGCTTGTGGCTCCAGATGGAGCTTTTAGTCCGTCTCACTTACTAACTTCAATAACAAAACAATTAGTGTTGATTTTCTGTTTATGGTTCTTTTACGTAATTCTGTCCTTTTCCCATCTTGCCAGAGGTGCTTATGATGGCATTGTAATTGAACACAACCTCTTGCTGGGCTGTGCACTACAGCACAGACTAAAAAAAAAATGTGTCCTTTGTCTGTAAAATATCTACAGAACTAGCTTTTGTGATTTTCCATTTTTTCCTTTGAATTAAAGTAAAAATTAACTTTATGAAAAATTTTTAAAGTTCTGGAATAAAGAGATGGCCCAGAGGTTAAAAGTCCGCTCTTCCAGATGAACAGAGTTCGATTCCCAGCAAACCACATGGCAGCTCACAATCATTTATAACTCTGGATCCAGGAGATCCAAAACCCTCTTTTTGCCCCTACGGGCACCAGGCAGGCACACAAGTGATGTTCAGACATACATAAAGGTAAAATCACACAAACATTTAATAAATGTAAAGCTCATAGCACAATAGAGCATGGGATGTGTGGTATAATAATTGTAATATACTCCTCATTGATTTTCCTACCATCAAGGAGAAACCAGCAGCATCTGTTCTCCTAGTGAACCTGCTCGCCTGCCTCCCTGCATGCTTCCTTCACAACCTCCTTCTCTCCCTTCCTCCTTTTTCCCTCTTTCCTCCTCCCTCCCTCCCTCCCTCCCTCCCTCCCTCCCTCCCTCCCTTTCTGCTTTCTGCTTTGCTTCTTTCTTTGAGACAGGAACATATGCAGCTGTGGCTGGCCTCACTATGTCTCCCCACTCCCATGCCTCTACTTCCCAAGTATTATGGTTAAGTGTTCCCCACTGGGCAGGGTCAATTTTCATTGTTTTAATGAGAAAAAACCATTAAAAGTTGATACATGTTCATATTATGAGTTCAAACTATTGAGAAACATTAAAATAAAAAAAGTTTAAAAAGCATTTAGTCGTCCTTATTACCTCCATCCCAATACTAAGTACTTACTTTGAGGACTTGCCAGGGTTTTGTTATTCCTGGGTTCTCTATTTTGATCTTTCTTTGAGTGGATACATTTGCCAAGTAGCGTTTACTTGTTTGTTTGTTTGCTTTTTTGGTTTTTCAAGACACGGTTTTTCTGTGTAGCTTTAGAGACTGTCCTTGCACTCACTCTGTAAACCAGGCTGGTCTCGAACTCATGGAGATTTACCTACTTCTGTATCCTGAGTGCTGGGACTAAAGACATGTACCACACTGCCTGGCTGCCAAATAGTTTTTAAGAGGCTCATGATTTGTGGAGTTCCCCTTTTCTTACTTAAAGTAATTACATTTAATGTGCTCATATTCGTATATGAGTAATATTGGAAATAATTATTTTATTAGGTTTATGTCTCCCTTACAGTTTCTTATTAGATTCTCTATTGTTTTCTGGCACCAAATACTGCAGAAAATTTGAGAATAAACTGATTTTCTTCCATCAGTGATTTGTTATAATCCTTGACACTGTAGAATCCATTCCTCACTCTTTCTTAAAGTAGGATACACTAAAGAACACATGCATATCATGACTATAATATATGGAAGAAACTGCACTTACTTTCTAAATGCCAAATGCAATTGTTTTTCTCCATTCTGGGCAATTATTATTACAACATTGGGATTACACTGGTAGTACTTTTCACTGTCAAGGATAATTACCTCAACTGGATGAAGTTTGCTTTTCCTATTCAACTATCCCTGGATGCAGTTGTCAGTCTTTCATGTGCATCTCCCATGACTATCTCAAGCTTCTCAGCAATGCCCACTGAGTTTATTGTTCTTTGGAATCTATTTATTTATTCTAAGAGTATTATGTTTTTACCATTAACACTTATTTGAACCTCCTTTCTGTTTTTCTAATGCTTTGTTAAGTGTTCTTAGCCATTTATTAGTTTGAATTGATGTTCTAATTAAATTATACAAATTGTCTTCTGTTCTTCACTTATAATTTCTAGTCTGTTTGCTTAGTTTTTCGACACCCTGTCTTCATCTGTGTTTCTTTTACTTGCTTGTCTATTAGGGCTCTGTGCATATTTGAGTGTCTTTGTCTATATATTAGGTTTTTGTTATCTGGAAGAGGTGACCCTTTGACTCTTCTCCAACATTATCATGTTCTTTTCATAAGTGGGAGACAGAAGGAAAGCAGGTGAAGAAGGGAAGAGAGATATGGAAAGTGTTCAGTTTCTGCTAGACAACTTGGGCATGGATCTTCCTCCTGAATGTTCTGGACTTTCATATTGCTGTCCCTCAGAGAGAAGTTCTGGAAGATAACAAACACCAAGACATTTTGAACTGTCTATACATCTTTCCATTTCAGGAGGAGAAAGGTTATGATCTTATATATAAACTTAAGGAAATAATACAAATATTCTTGACTTATCAATAGGATATTGGTGAGTTCAGTTGCTGAACCCCAGTAAAGCACATTTTGTTTCCCTTTTGGTAATGAGATTTTAAAGATTTTTATTAGGCTTTGCTTTTGCAAGATTGGAAAATTAACCACAAATTCATTCCATGCTGTATGTAGGTATCTTTCCAATGTGATCTTGCACTCTCCTTAGAAAGAAGGTAACATCCATTTCTCCACCCATTGAATGTGGGTAGAGAATTTCATGTATTTACTTTAGTCAGTAGGGCACATGACCATGAAATGAACTTGAGCCGTAAGGGCTGTCCTCATTTATCTCACAGCTTCTTGTCTTCCCTGTGCACAGTTTCAGACTGTTTTATCCCAGGATGAGCAACATGCAGCCCTCTACAATAGTTTGGATCCTGACCGTTCTCCCAAAGATCTGTGTTTTAAAGGCCTGAATTCTATTACTAGAACCCATGTCAGGCAGCTCACAACCACCTGCAACTCTGGATCCAAGGTGTCTGGCATGGTCTCCCTGGCAAGTGCATTCACATATCCATATACAGACATATGCATTATTAAAAATAGTAAAAATAAATCTTACAAATGAAATAAGGCCTCATGGAAGACCATCTTGGAGATTTTGGAACCCAGCTCTTTTATTTTCTGTCTTTGCTTTTTGTCATCATAAAGTAAGAAGCTATCTCCATGACATGTGCCTGCCATGATATGCTGTGTTACCCAAAAGCAATATTGCCACATGCGGACCAAGATAAGTCTTCTATCAGTTGATTCTTTTTATATATTTGTTATAGTAACACATGTTGTCTAACAACCCATTGCCCCAATAGACTGGATAATAGCATGTCAGTTACCATACACAAGAATGAAAGATTTTTAAATCATGTAATCACCAGTAGACCAATGACCCATGAAAGAAAAGACCAGTAGAATGATAGGGGAGATGGGCATAATCTCAAGCTAGTGACATATTTCTTTTAATCTACTATCTTTTGGGGTAAGTAGTTATATGGCAGAAGTTTCCTGATATAGCACTTGTTCGTTTTAGGTCTAAGATGAGGGAAAACCTAAAGTGGATTTCCATTGCTTAGGCACGTTTGAAATACTTAGTTGTTTAAAGCCATTTGTCAGTGGATATCTGATGGGACTGGACACATTCAGAATGGTATAGCCATAAACAATCAGGGCACACCTGTTCATTGATTATAACTCAAGTCCAATCACAAATACTTGTTTATATGATGCCCTGTAGCCCACTTTCTTGCATTCATAGTGTAGTGCTCACTGCACATTAACTTTTGTGAATAAGAGGCATCTGGTTAATAATGAATAATGATGGTGCTATTACTTCAGATTGGTTCTTTTCTTACTGGGTTAGATTTGCTTTGGTGATGTTTGTGTTTCTAATTGTATATGGATAGAAAGCATAGTTAATTGAACATAACTTCTCTATTTCTTTCTATGCCTATCCTTCCCTATGTGGAATCTTATTCAGAAAGGTATTAATCATCCATCAAAACAACCTATAATGAATTCATTTTGGTGTGCCAATATGGGAAACACAGTACATAAATCTTACAAAGGGGCCATAGACAATAATGGTGAACAAATGCTTAGAAGCAAATAATTGCTTAATATAGTGCTCTGTCACATTTGTTTTCAGCCTCAAGGCTGGAGACACTCTTAAAGGGTTTTGTTAGAAAAGATCTGAAAACTTTAATGTCACAAAGCCTGGAAGGTTGACAATTTTAGCTTATTTCTAGACTTACCTATTCATTTAAAGACTGCTGAGCTGTAGAAACACTTTCAGTTTTCAGTAAGGGAAAAGGTTAAAAATCCAGGCAAATGTCTCCAACACTGTTTCAAACCCTAAACACTTTTAGACGGGGATATGGTTGCCGTTCATTTTCATGCTTCAGCTCCAGGAGTCCAGTCAGAACTTACCCTCTTTGTGCCTTGGCATTTGTACCAAGTGCAAAAAGGTGCAGTGAAAAAAGGTCCCAGTGAACCCTGAGAGTTACGACTTTGACTTGGCTTCACAACCCATTAGCAGGGCAGCATTTGGCAAAGCTCCAGCTAAATGGCACCTCCGTTTTCCAGTCTGTGCCTGGAATGTTACCACTTCTTTCCCTGAGAGATCACTGAGTCAGATGAGCTGGTGTTTCGGCAAGCACTTAGGATTTATTACTTAGTGTGTAGTAAAGCTGTGTAAATGTGCAGGTTCTTGGAGATGCAATCCTTTGGGTCACCAGATCTCCTTTCTTCTGATTTTTTTTTTCTCTTTGGTTAATCTGTAGCATTTGTTCCTTTTGTGAACACTCCAAAATGCACTGTGGAGCTGAAACCCACTTTGATGCATTTTAGAACTCTTTTTCTCCCCCTCTTGGATGACACAGAGGCATCACCAATGTGGCTGAACCTGAGAGGGAAAACTTCACCAGCCTTCTGACTCTATGGTGTTCTTTCCATTGGCTAAGGGCAGTACCCCATGCCTCCCCTTCCCAGCTCAGACATTCTGGGGTCATTGAAGATATCGTCCTCATTTATTACTTGCATCCAGATAGTAATAACCAGGTCTTGGATTCTCCTTCTGTGCTGGCATTCGTACCTACCCACATCTCTCCATGACATTAGCAATCATCTTGGCTCAACCCCTAAACTTTTGTCTGGTTACCACCAAGACTTCCTTTGTCATTCCATGATTTCTCACAGTGTAGACAGCAGTCTTTCAGAAATGTAAAATTATTGATACAACTTTAATGAAATGCTTTTACGCCTTATTTATTTACTTATTGTAGGTTTTTCTGTATGTTGTGTGCTCCTAAATACATGAATACACATATGCACGCACATGTGTGCACACACACAGAGGCATACACACACACACACACACACACACACACACACACACACACACCCCACATATGTATGGAGGTGAGAGGTCAACTTCGGGGGTTGTTCCTCAGATTCCGTCTACCTTGCTTTTTGAGACAGGGCCTTTTATTTGGCCTGTAATTTGCTGATTAAGCTGGCTGGCTGGCTAGAAAGATCAGGGCTCTGCCTGCTCCTACCTCCTCAGTGCAGATTACAAATGTGAGCCATTGCACGCAGATTTTTGATATGGATTCTGGGGAGTCAAACTCTGGTTCTCATTCTTGCATAGCAGGCACTTTACCCATTGAGCCATCTCCCCATCCACCTCCTGAATTCTTTTCACAGACAGTTTAGGGTGTGAAGGTCACCGTCATATGATGTTGACTCATGTCTCTAGTTTTTTTTTTTTTCAGCTATGTTCTTACTTTGTGTACAGTGTATTCTCCTTGGCAGTTACTGTGCATGATGTAAACTTTAGTTTTACTATTGTTATTGTGTATATTTTCAAATATAACTACATATATGTCATCTTGTACCAAACTTATAGACAAATGAGCTCTGGAGCAATGATTTTTGAGGTATTTAGATTGATGAGTTGACACACTAATTGATTACTTCCTGGTTCCTGGATGTTTAAAATGGACAAACTACAGTTAAAAAGAACCCATGATTTTATTAGACTCAAGACTTCCTGTTCAGATACCATGACCATTAAAAATCTGATTTTAATTTGAGCTCCTCATATAAATTAAACAAGGGAGTACTAAACAACACAAATAAAACAATAACAAAACCCAACTATAAATAACTTAAACTAATAAAACAAGAGTTTAGAGAGGGAAATTAGAGATTTACATACTTAGGTCACATTTTTCTAGGAAAACATAGTATCAAAAAAATCATACATTTTGGCTGGACTACCAATACAGCATCTTCTTAAAGAACCACAAATAAAAGAATCAAGAGGCTAAATTTAGGTCAATTATAATTAATCGTTCCTAGTTAACAAATGAAGCCCAGTTGTCCCTGTGGCTCCTTGTTAAGCTACTTTGGTTCCCATCTGATGGGAGATGTCATTCTGTATATGTTTCTCATACTGGTTAATAAATAAAGCACTGTTGGCCAATAGGAAAGGAAGATAGGAGGGACTAGGAGACAAGGAGGAAATAGGAGGTAGGAAGAAGGAGTCAAGATGGAGATTCTGGAGAAAGCAGTATGCCGCCGGCTCCCCGGTAAGAGAAATACATAGATCAGCAGAAATGGGTTAATAATTAAGGCGGAGCTAGCCGATAAGAAACAAGTAACCGGGCCAACAGTATTGTATCAAATACAGAGTCTCTGTGTGTTATTTGGGGCTGGCGGCGTGGCGGCGGAACAAGAGCAGGCGGCGGGCAGAAAAACCGTACTTGTTACACCCATCCATTCATCCATCCCTCATCCACCCACACATCCATTCATCCACCCATTCATCAGCCATCCATCATCCATTCTGTGTATCTGAATGCCTACCAAATGTCAGTCACTGTGGTAAGAACAAACTCATGACTGCAGATTGTTTACAGACTACCATATCCGTAATTGGCAGGTAGACTTTCCATATTTCTAAGAGTTCAACTTTCAATTAGTGTGTTTCAAAAAAGATGAATTGTCAGACAGTCTTTCCATTTCTGCTTCCTCATTGTTCACCGAGTTCTTACAAACGGAACCTGTATTTCTCTTAGGTGTGTCTTCATTTACCTCCCAAATGAGTAGTTCTTCTGACAAATACAAACTTAGGACAATCTTGAGGTATTGATTAGATTGCTGTTAAGACATGGCTTTCCATCTGTCTGTCTATCTATCATCTATCTATCTATCTATCTATCTACCTATCTATCTATCATCTATCATCACCATCATCTCCATCTTTATGTTTTTTTCATACCTCCTTAATTTTGGAACATTATCAATCTTTGATATGTGGCTAATTGTTGCCACATTGAACACTGCAACTCCAAGGGTGAATTTTCATTTACCTATCAATTTATTGGAAAATGTCATCATTTACTTTGTGTTCAACACTCTTGTAAGTTTCTACATTACAGGGAAAAACAGTTTTTGTTTTCATAAAGCTTAATAGCATATGAAAAAACTAGTTCAGAAAGAGGGTACTCAGGATGATAAAGTTATGTTTTCCATGAGATAGAAATGATACCCAAGGGAGTGCCACTTGGGACAGGAATGTTTCCTGAAGGAGGTCAGATCTGAAATTAATCAGAAGAAATGAGCAATATTAGAAGAGAAATACCCATATACACAAAGACACAAGAGTATTGGAGAGCCTGGAAGAGCATGGTGCATGTAAGCAGATATAAAGGGTTGGATAAAACTGAGACCAGTCAAGGAGTGGAGAGCAGGACAGCTGGATGAGCATATTACAAAAAGCCTTGTACACCTTTGAAATTTATCCTGAATTAAAAGGTAACAGTCAGTTCTGTGCACTGAATACAAACAAAAAATAAAAAGCAATCAATGTAAGTAAAGATTAGGAGGTGGTCTCTAGAAGCAGACATTCTGAGTTTGAATTTGAGGCTTGATACCAGTTCTATGCACTTAGGCTAATTATGCTGGCTTTCTGTGCCTACATGTTCTCATATCTAGTTATAAATTCTGTGAATATACCCCTTGCAGGGTGGTCATGAGAAGTTAGTTGTTATGTGAGATGTTCATCAAATGGTTCTAGACTATTAAATGTTAGCCGTTAGAATCACAGACATTCAAGCGATAAAGTCTGTAAGGGATTTGTATTTTATAAATATCACAGTGTGAGCTCACAAGCCCAGCTCACGAAGCAAGGCTGCTCAAGAATGCAGTGAGATCTAATCCAGGACAGAGCTGGAGGTGGCAGGTATTGATAGCTTTGAAAAGTACACAAGGTGAGAAATTTTGTTAACTGAGGCGATTGGGGCCAGAATTATTTTGTCTCCCAGGTTTTAATCTTGAGTATTTGAGTGAGTGTGGCAGATTTGGGAGTGATGGTTATGGGTGATGGTGACATCATTAGGCATGGGGGGGCGGAGGACTATGGGGTACCTGAGAGTGGGTGTTTAATAGGATCGAGACAGGTGAGTCTAAATCTGAGAAGAAATACTTTATTTTCTAAGGAATTGTCTGAATACCTAATTGGTATTGAAAAAATGTTCATTTTAAGGCTATCACAAATACCCTTTCAGAATAATGAATTAAATCCTTTTAGATCTGACCAATGACATATTTACTACATAATTTAAAGCAGTTTTGTATGAACACTATAAACAAATCAGGTAACATTGTAAACTTTCTTATAGTGATTGTACAGATCTGCCCAAAGCCACGGAAATCTTAAAACAAGTCTTAAAAGTGACAGAAATTTCGGCAATATAGAATAGTTTTATTCTTTTTTACATAAAATCAGCACAGGTCATATCCTGGTCATTTCTTTTACGTACAGGACAGGCAGGCACAAGGAATTAGAAGCCGTGCTTCTAAAGCATGGTCTCCTTACTTATTTCATTTATAACTAGACCACATTTTTACCCATTAGTAGAGATCCCCCTCCCTCCTTCAGGCAATCTGCTATTGAGTATGGAATGCACGTTTTAGAGTCAGACTCAAGTCGCTCAGTAAATTCAGGAAATATCTATGTAAACTAATGCCAGAGAGGTAGATCCCTGGACACTGGGGCTGTTAGAGCTGTTCGTGGAGAAAATCCCCAGACCTAACTGAGGACATTCATTTAGCAGATGTGCACCTGGCAAGCACTAAGACAGGGAGGAAGAGAGAAGTAGCACATTGTGACAAAGGACAGACACTGGGTGAGCCTGAAGCTAGTGAGGCCAGTGGAGAGAGATGCTGATGAGAGGGCTTGAAGTAAGGCAGAGGAGTAGAAAAATGAAGGGAGAGTTTTGCGATGCAGGTTTTGTTCCAAAAGCCAGGCTGTTTTTTAAATTTTTAAATCTTTGTGTATGTGAATATGTACACATACAATGCTGCACATTGGTGTGTGTGTGTGTGTCTGTTTGTGTGTGTGTGTGCATGTCACAGTGTGTATGTGGAAGTCAGGACAACCTCAGGTGTCAGTTCTTGCTGTCCATCTTGTTTGAGACAGTATGTCTTGTTTTCCACTATAGTGTATGCCAGGATACCTGGTCAAAAGTCTTGCGGGGTTTCTCTCGTCTCTGTTTCCCACCACCTCATAGGAATGTTGACACTGAATATGTGCTCTGCTGTCTGGATTTACATGGGTTCTGGGTCCTTAGGTCCTCCCTTTACCCACTGAGCCAACTCCTCAGCTCTGTGTTGTGTTTCCATTATGAGGATTCTGCAACTGTGCTTAGTGGATGTTGGGTTTGGACTGAATTACATCAGTGAGTGGAAATGATGCATGGTCTTTTTAGGTAGAAGGTTTGAGAACCCTTGCAGAATCTCTCATTTCTGTTCTACTTCTACCAAGCAGTTCTCGACAGTTGCTGCCACTGTGTAACATGAGAGATTTACCTTTATTGTTGAAGGGATGGGGGTGGTTTGAGATTAAGGTCAACAAGAGCTCTAAGTCCTACATGTAGTGTGAACATAATTCACCGTTATGTGGCCGTTATGGAAAACAGTGTAGGGGTTCATCAATAAGAACTATAAATAGTCCTTAGTGTGCTTGATTTCTAACACCACAAAAGGGGAAGGAGAGGGTAGAGGGGGAAGAAGAGAAAGAGGAGGAGGAAGAGGAAGAGAGAGAGGAGGACCAGAGGGGAAGACAAAAGGGAGAGGGGGAGAGCAAGTAAAAGGGGTAGGAAGAAAGGGAGAGAGGGGAAGAAGGAGGAGGAGAACACACGATCATACAATTCAGCAAGGCCACTGAACTTATATCTAAAGGAAAGGAAATCTGCATGCCAGGAATATGTATGCCTGAGGTTTATGTGTATGTTTACATTTATATGTACATATCCACATAATGCATATATAGGTATATATGTTGTTATAACATCCAGTCATTTACAGCTTCAATTTAAGCTTGAAAGACATTATAAGCAAAATAAATCAGGTAAGATGGGGGTGTACTTCTGTATATATTCCTTTTATTGGTTGATAAATAAATGTAAAACAACAACAAAAACAAGGGCTCTAATCTCTCAGTTTTTTATTATTATTATTATTATGTTCTTATTTTACATATCGATCCCAGTTCCCCCTCCCACCCTCTCTCCCATCCCATCCCCTGCCCCAGTTTCTTTTAAGGTTGTGTTTGATACGCTGCATGTGGCCACATGACACCATGGTTATACAGACATGCACTTAGCTCTAAACCAGCCATTCTCAATCTGTGTATTGTGACCCCTTTGGGACTCAATGTATCCTTAGGTGACAAGGGTCACCTAAGGACATCAGAAGACACAGATATTTACATTATGATTCATAATGGTACAAAAGTTACAGTTATGAAGGATCCACAAAAATAACTTCATGGTTGGGGGGGTCACCATGCACAAGGAACTGAATTAAAGGGTCACAGCATTAGGAAGGGTGAGAACCACTGATTTAAATAATGCACAGACTACTTAGCATCTCCTTACCTTTTTTTTTTAAATTTAGGATAACAAAATCTATCTTATAGTATCTGTCATAAGGACTGAGTGAAATAATGAATACTTCATAGAATATCCCAGTACATAGAAAGTGATGAGTAAGTAGTAAATGTAGTTAATACTTTACTTTTATGCAATCAAATATGTTTAAAATTGGGAATTATGTCAAAGGTATATACCAACCCACTCACAGATAGGAAGCAGCTTGAAAAGAACTAATCTGCTTACCGAATGGAAAGGCTTGTCTTGGCTCAGTTTCAAAGGCTTCATACGTGGTTGGCTCAGGGTGTTTAACACACAGTACACATGGCAGGAACCCATATCAGAAATTCTGTTTACCTCATGGTGCCCAGGAATCAGCTTCTGCAGGTTCTACCCCTCCTCTGGGGCCAGCACCCATGTCAGGCAGCTCACAACTTCTCTTAACTCTGTTCCCAAGGGATCTTACACCCTTTTCTGGTCTTGTTGGACACTGCATTTGTGCATGTAACACCCTCACCCTGTATATAGACAATTAAAAATGAAGTCTTTAAAATTAGAAAGGAGATGACATTCCATAGACAGTTCCCTTACTGATCTAAAACATAGCAGCAATCTTGACTCAACAGGCCAGATCTAACTGCTGAGCGTGCTATGCTTTTGGAGTGCAGGTTGGCAGAAGAAATCCATTATTCCATTTCTGACCCAAGAGCTAATGTCACAAACAGTGGCTTCATGCAAGGTGTGAAAAGTGTTAATATAATATGACCATTTCAAAGTAAATCCTTGCAAGATATTCGTGTAGTGTTAAGAATAACTTCCCACGGCTACTTGTAGAATTAGCAACTGATGACACATTATCACATGTAATTTGTTCTGTCTTCAGTCTTCAGGGTTGTTCTTTTTTTTTTTTTTTTCTGAAATAGTTGGAAAGGCCATAAAGATGGAGCTTCCACTGGAAGAGGGTCTCCATAATGAGGACTGTGTGACTGACTGCACAGCTAAGTGGAACCTTAGTGCTCCCTGCTATCTCTTCTGCATGGTGTGCAAACTCTCCTCATTCTCATTGCTTAGGTAGAGAGAGCGGCTGTTGCCTATGAGAGATCTATGAGATAATCTACAAGGTGATCAGTTACATGGGCTAACTGGTTAGAAGAGTGGCCGTCATGCAAATGATCATGTTCCTGTTCCGAGTTACTTAATAAGGTTCATAAGTAAAGTCATCCTTACTTCATTTTCTACATCTCAACAAGATAGACCAAGAACGAAGAAAACTAAGAATTTGGAATTTCTGTGACTGAAGGTTGTTTTCTTTAGATTTTTCCCAAGGAGAGGGTCCATAGACTGAGCCCCAGGGGAGGTAGGTGGGGAACAGAGAGAGGCTGGTTTTTACTTTGTTTTGTTTGGTTTCAGAATTGCAGAGAGAGAGAGAGAGAGAGAGAGAGAGAGAGAGAGAGAGAGAGAGAGAGAGAGAGAGAGAGAGAGAGAGAGATTCCTTCCTGCTATCTTGTGGCTCGCTCCTTATATCAGGAGCATTGTGACATGCCTTTCTTTGAGTTATGGTGGAGACAACATTGCCTCTTTGTCACAACTTAGTTAAAAGGCGATTTTAACCTTTTTTCTCGAAGGAAGCATATGTTGATCAGTTTGTTGTTGGCTCCAGAAGAGGAGCCTCATTGGAGAATTGCCTCCCTTAGATTGATTGGTCCTTGTATGGACAAATATGTGAGGCATTTTCTTCATTGACGATTGATGTGGGAGGGCCCAGCCCACTGTGGGCGGTACCATGTCTGCACAGCTAGTCCTGGATAGTATAAGAGTATAAAGTCGAGCAAACTATGAAGCTCAATACAGGAAGTGGCATCATTCCTCCTTCTTGGTTTCTATAGTATGAGTTCTAAATGGCCTTGATAATAAAAACTCCTTTACTTCTCTGATCTTTCAATATGTACCCAGATATCTGGAAGATCAGAGAAGTAAAGGAGACAGCCACTAGCGAGACTTGCGAGACTTCTTACCTCAAACCAAGTGGGTGCTCTTGCCTCTAGGAATCCTCACACTGTCTCCTCCTGCCTTATATTCCTCTCCACCCAGCCATTATCACTCCTGTCTCCACCTCCCCAGTGCTGGGATTAAAGGCAAGTGACTCCCAAGTGCTGGGATTAAAGGTGTGAACCACCACTGCCTGGCTCTGTTTCTCTTTTAGGCAGGAACAATCTCCTGTAGCCCAGGGTGGCCTTGAACTCACAGATATCTGCCTGCCCCTGTCTTCTGAGTCCACGTATTAAAGGCGTGTGCCACCACTGCCTGGTGTCTATGGCTAGCTCTCCACTCTGATCTTCAGGCAGGCTTTACTTGTTAGATCATGAGCAAAATATCCCCACAGGTATCTGCTTCAGGCTCTTGCCCTGCCTTTCTTGATGATGAAGTGTGACATGGAAGTGTAAGCCAAGTGAACCCTTCCCTCTCCTAAGCCGCCTTGGTCAGACACAGACACAGAGAAACACACTAGAGCGAGCACATGCACTTCATGTCTCTCGGACTTAGTTTTATAAAGTCATGGTTTTCTGGCCAGCAGTTTGGAAATTCTCCCTTTCATTTTGTTTTGCTTTGTCTCATTTTAATTTTCTCACTTGCACAATGCTAATGTCCACTGTCTTGCAGGAAGCATGCAGGGTATTTTTAGAGTCATTGTAGGGGTCCTGGGGATTTAAAGAGTAAATTTATCTGCAGCTTGGGATCCTCTTCGTCCTCAGATGTTATAATCCATCTTCTAGGTTTCCCAGTCTCTTAATCCTGAGGTGCATTTTCAGTTTAAATTCTTTCCTCTGCCTGAGTTGGATTTTACTGTATGTCTACATGCTTGATGGAAGTCTGTACAGTGTACCAGCATTTACAGAGTCTCCTGCCCTCTGCCTGGACCATGTAAAGGCTTAAGGACGGATTCCACCTCCATACATACAAGAACAAGCTACTATTTTACCCTTTTGTAGGTATTCTTTTTTCTAATGCAGTGATTCTCAGTCTGCGGGTGGTGACCCCTTTGGGGTCAAACGATCTTCTCACGGGGGTCACATATTACATAGCCCGCATATCAGATACTTACATTACGATTTGTAATGGTAGGAAGGTTGAGAAAGGTTGGTCTAGCACATTTTCTTCCATGCCACACCAAGTCTGTGTAATGTTACGAAACAGTCTTCCTATCTTTTTTTATATTTCTATCACACAATTTATCTTTAAGGGTTTTATTGTTTTAAGTCACAGAACAGATATTGTGGTTGGAGGGTGAGATCAGTCAATATGTAACAAAATGGCAGAATCTCACAATAATTGTAGAAAGGATATTGTTGATAATCTGTGAATAGGTAAGACATATTAATGGGGACAATGAGATCAGGGAAGCATATTTATTCGACATGAGAAGCCACCAGCAAGTGTTTCAGTTTGGGTTTTCTTTTGAATTTCCTGATGTACTGTTGTCCACTGTCAAGCAATAGAGCTAACAGAGGAGGCAGAGGGTCTTCACTCAGGGAGACATCTGAAGGGAAGGAGTTCTGGGCTAGTGCTTCGGCTTGGTGACGTCAGTAGTGGCCAGGTGTTCATCATTATACTTGGACGCTGGCTTTACATGTGAGCTTCTCAACTCCATGGCACTGGGGCTTCCCGGGTCAGGACTTCCTTCTTGCCCTCAAGGCAGAAAGTAGGGGCAACAGCAGCAGTGGGAAAGCAGACCTTTTCCAGTAGTCATGGTTTCTGCCCCAATACTTCTTAATGCCATATTTTCACTTAGACTATACCCAAAGCAGGGGAAAATGAGTACTGTAGGCTTTCTGCATTCATGGGCTCTAGAGTCACAGATTCAGCCAACCCCAAATTCAAAATGTTTAAAAAAAAAATGTATCAGTATGAGCATGCACAGTGTGATTTTGGTTACTACTCCCTAAACAACACAAACTGATAACTATTTACACAATATCCACACACAATGCATTGGTGCCATGGCGGCACAACTGTTATGGGTGACCAATTGCTCTCTCACTGAATTTCAGACCTGCTGTACATGTGGAAATTCATGCCTAATTCTACAACTATGGTCAAAAGTCCATGGTTACAGTGGTCGTAGTTCCTAGGGGGACCTACTAATTCATTTTGATAAATAGTCATATTGTCAAACTGCCTTTAAAGCATTTATCTCTATAAATTTCTAAGTATTTATCTAGAATGCTCTCAACCTCAATCAAAGAAGCGTATTTTTGCAGTGGGCAGCAGTTGATGCAGAGACTCATAATTGGCCAAAGCGATGAGACTAAGTGACCAGGAGTGTTCATCTCTAAATGGGATATCTGTATCACCCTCCCAATTAAGGCTCAGGGTGTGAGATAGGATCTGGGGCATAAAGGATCTAAGAGACTGGCACTAGAGAGATGGACTGATGCATTACAGCATCCACAAGGTAGCTCACAACCATCTCAAATGCCAATCTGCTGGAATCTGACCAGCTCTTCTGACTCCTCAGGCTCAAGGCACACATGTAGAGCCCATAGGTATATGCAAGCAAAAACATTCATAGACATAAAAGAAAGATGAATGAGCAAAGATGAATATAAGAGCTGGATGATGGTGAGGGATGGTGTGAAATGCTGTCTTTGGAGCATGGTGTGGCTGTTGCACTCATGAATAGTAGACATGGTTACCAGCACAGTATTAAGACAGTCAAAGTTACAGAATGGTTAGTGGATGTCCCTACCCCTATGTGAAGTGTTACTGTATTTAGTGGTTTCTGGGGGAGAGAGTAATTTTTCTTTGGTGCTATTACTCCTTATAAATTGCCCACTCTTCAGTGGGCAGTCCCACACCCATGTGCATAAAGGCAACACTAAGTCTATTCAATCAATAACAAAAAAAGAAAAGAAAAGAATGAACAGAGAGAGAGAGAGAGAGAGAGAGAGAGAGAGAGAGAGAGAGAGAGAGAGAACATGACATTGGGATGATAAAGTGTTAAAATGTTGAGGGGCTCTGGGTATCAAGTTAGAGGGAGGAAATAGGGTGTGTATGTGACTATAACACATTATGTACATGTGCAAAATTCTTGAAGAATAGATAGGTAAATTATTTTTAAAGGAAAAGTGAATTAGGTAAAATTGAAATACAAGGACAAAAGGGGGGAATCTGTGGTAAGATTACAGGTAAAAAGAAGTGCAAGTGAGTTTTGGAAAGAATTGAGATTGGGCTGAGGAGACAAATAAATGGCATCTCTTTCCAAATCTTGTTCAAGGCTACATTGGATACTTTTTTGCCACCATCAGTTGAGCTATTCTAAAAGTAGCTGGCCAGTATGAACAGTAGTAAAGTTGAAGGAGGTTTGTACTTCTGAAATTTGGATTCTTCTGTCTTTGGGTTTAATGATATAACCACTGCTAGATAAGCCATACAGCAATTCTGGATCTCAAGACTTCCCAGAACAGCTGTGATAGATACCTCAATGGTAAATTGCTTGCCTAATATATCAGGAATCCTGGATCTGATTCCAAGCATTCACCTCACCCCATAATCAAGAGAAATAAAATGGAGCCATTTTTTCTAATAAATGTAAACATCTTTTGCCTTCTGAGGATTATTAGGAGGATTTGATTAAATTCTGAGTTTTCAGCCAGAAACATAAAAAAGATCTCCATTATTTGTTAATTACAGAGACTTCTTTTAAACAGGGAATACACCAACATTTCTTTAAAAAAAAACACTTTATTATTGGTTTTAGAGAATTCTGTACATTTGTATTTATATCAATTCTATCCCACACTTTCCTCCTCCAGATTTTTGCCTGTTGTTTTTTCTTTGTGACTGTTTTACACACACACACACACACACACACACACACACACACACACATGCACACACATGCACACACACACACATGTGCCCTGATTAGTATTTTGTCAACTTGATACGAGCTAGAGTTATCAGGGAAGAGAAACCTTTATTGAGACTTTCGTCATCTTGACTGTATGTAATTCATATGGCATTTTTTATTTTTGGTTAATGATTGACATGGGAGGGCTTAGCCCACTGGGACAATGCTATTCCTGGGCAGACAGTCTTGGTCTATATAAGAAAGCAGACTTAGAAAATAAGGAACAAGCCAGTAAGCAACATTCCTCCTTGTTTCCTGCCTCTAGGGTCCTACTTTAGTTCCTGCCCTGATTTCTTTCAGTGGTGGACTGTGATGTGGAAGTGTAAGCCAAATAGCCTTCTCTTACCTAAGTTGCTTTTTGTTATGGTGCTTGTCACAGCAATAGACACAAACTAAGGCAATGTGTAAATGTAAATATACCCTGCTGTGTCAATTTAGTGCTCATATGTATACAAGCTTAGGGGTGAGTGCTTAGAATTAGGTAAACAGAGTCTTATCCTCAGAGAGGACTTATTCTCCCCCCACCCTTTAGTAGCCATTAAATGCCTATAACTCCTCATCTAGGGGTGGCACTTGGAGAGATTTTCTCACAACCATGTTGGTTGTAATTGGTATTGTCATTGTGCAGGTTTTGTTTAGATGACAACATCGTTAAGATTTTGTGGGTGCAGTTTCCTGTCATATACAGAAGACAGCCTCTTATAGTTGATTTCCTGGTCTCATTCTTATAATTCTTTTGCCCCCTCCTTCCATGGTACTCTGATCCTTAGGTGGAGGGATTGTGTTATAGTGGTAGCAGTTGGAGATAGGCATCCACAGTTGTTTTCTGCATTAGACCAGTTGTAGACTTCTATGTTTGGCTCTAACTTCTGAAGTGAAACTCTTTCAAGTGTGATAAGAGCTATGCATACCTGTGGGTGTAAGGATAGATATTTAGAGATAGTTGGGAATTACATTGCTTTAGGAATATAGCAGAAGTAGGTTCTTCTCTGAGGTTCATGACCTCATTAACCATGGAGATTTGACTAGATTCATAGTAGCCACAGTGAATTCACTTCTATTCAGTGTACCTCAAGTTTGGTTATGCCTGAGATATAAGTGCCACTATTGCATACCTAGGTACATCTTGCCCTTCTATTTGCTTTTCTATTACTGTGACCAGACTCCAAGCCCCCAAACAACTTATAGAAAAAAAAGGCTTATGGGGGGGGGTCTAGAGTTTCAGAGAGTTATTACCATCATGGTGTGTGTATGGGGTTAACAAGTCTTGGTAGGGAGTGTCTGTGGATGAGCAGTCTTGAGAGGAAGAAGCCACAGTTGATAGTTTTTACACACATTGATCAATGGTCTGCAGTAAACACTCATAGTAGGACCAGAGGAATAAGCCTTTGCTAATTCCAAAGCTGACTCAAAATGAACATGTTCACTCAGGACTTCACTCATTCAAGACTTCCTCTGTTTCCTACATCAATATATTACTATTAAAATATTGTAATTTCTAGTATTTTCTCCTCCTTTATCCCCAAATTTTTTAAAATATCATTTGTAGCCTCTAAGTTGAATCCATAGGATAAATTGCTAAATTGCAAAGTGGCTTCTAAAACATTTATTTTAGAATAAATATATACATGCATGTAAAATTGGATTCAAGGAATACAATTAATATTTTACACTTATTTTCTAGATATTTATTCCAAATACAATTATATATAAATTGGAATTCAAGTGCTATAAAAGTAGTATCTGTTTTTGACAGTGGCATTTTGGACTTGTAATGCATTTTTGACACTACCTATTAAAGTACATCTTAATGAAGACAATGATGTTTGACATAATCTCTGCTTGCTGAGAGAGAACTATAATGGCATGTTCCTGCCCTATTCAGAGTCCTTAGTTCTTTCTCTTCTGCATTTTCGCTTGATCCCAATTTATTGTAAAATGTATTTATAAATAAAACAAGATTTCCAAGCCCAATACATCTTCCTTTCATTTATAGGAAGTAGAAAACAAAGACTTGCTCAGGGAATCCTGCTATAATTACACACTAATTACTCACATGTGCAAATTTAACACATTGCCAAGGTTGATGTGCCTTACTTAGGGGTCTATTTAAGCTTTCAAGTTTGGAAATGATTCAGTGCCTTAACATCCGAAAGAAGCGGCCAACTACGTACAAGTGTAGTATTATCACAAAGTCCACATAATTGTTTCCACCATCTACCAGGAGTTTTAAGTGGTTTTTATAGACAGTATTGTTAGGCTCATTTTGTGGATAAGCTGATTTCAGCCAAATTGATGTTTACATAGAATGTATAGGATGACCTGGAAATACCAATTATGTAAATAATCCATTCATTTTAGCTGCCATACAAACTAACAACTCATCATTACATCCTTTGGTCTTCGACCAAGTGGAACTATGATAAAATCCACTTTTCTTCTTTTCATTCCATTTCTTCCCTTTTACAAATAGTTTATGACTTCTTCATTCACAACATTAAAGTGCATTGCCTTAAAGGAATAAGTCTTAAAGTTAATTTACTTTGGTTTCTTCCTTCTTAGTTCATCCATTCATTTATTTATTCTTTTCTTATTTTTTCTTTCATATCATTTATTTATTCTTTCCTCATATATTACATCCTGAATGCAGTTTCCCACCTTCCTCTCCTCCCAGTTCCCCCCTCTACCCTCTTTCTTCTCCCTCCTTCCCTCCTGCCCTCCCTCCCTTCATTTTTTCTAGCCACAAACAACCATACAGTTCCAATGGTTGGGTCTACTTTTCTCTCCTGAGGTTCACAATTTGTTTCTTGACACATAAGACTCTTTGGGGCTGTAATGTCTCGTCTCTGAGTCATGATCGTACGGTAGCAAGGAATTGGGATAATTCCTAGGACTTCCTAGGACCACAATATTTCTCTCTCTTCCAAGAGGGCAATTGTGCTGCAATCCATCTCCATTTTCCACAAGGGCATTAACCATCTGGCTTCTCTTCTCTTTCCTTTCTTGCTCATTTACATCTGTTGTTTCTTCACTGGTCTACATTCCAAGTTTAATGTTCATTTCCATAAAAATTCCATATTCATGAAGTTGCCTAGACTTTACCTGTAGATCTTGTAATATGATTAGGGTGAACCAGTCTGTTCAGATTGAGTGTGCGCTCACTGCATGGGAATGCATGGTCAGGACAAGCCACTGGCCATGATGTGCCTGTGCAGACAGCATTTGCAAAGAGAACTGCAGCTAAGCAGTCTGACACATCCTTCCTGGTTGGGTCACCACATTAAGCGTGCTTAGCTATTTGTAAAGCTATCTGGAGAGAAAGAGCATGTTCAATTGGAAACAGATGGCTAGAATGACACACATAGGCCTGGAATTCACAGTGCAGTGTGTAAAGTTCAGTCAGGTGCTTGACGTCCTGACAATCTTGTCTCTGCAGGAGAAGAAAAACCACCTGGAGACTGCGTTTGGCAATGGCAAATTCACATTTGGGGCTGCTGAATTCTGATTTTCTTAGAAGGGGTTTACTATCTCTTTAAGTGGGAAACATTTACATTTATAAATGCCCCCTTTTATTCTCTCATTCTCACTACCCATGTCTTGCCTCAATCTTGTTGCCATATCGAGCATCTCCTTATGAATTTGAGAAGTCAAAACTTTAGAAAAATAGTTGGAGAAAATGTGAAAATGTCACCAGCATTTACCCTCGATATTAGAGGTTCTTCGTGTTCTCTGTGATTGCCAAGTCAAGAAACATTTGGTGCATGATTTTACTAAGTTTATGTTCATCTTGTTTGACTATAATGTCAGCAGAGAAAACTTGACAAATGAAACCAAGTAGCCTTGAGTTGTCTAAGCAATAATTCAGTGTGAAAGCACACAAAGCAAACTTAAGAAATTAGCATGTTCTCCTAACTACTGTTCACTGTAGCTATGGTAGTGATTCTAATGAGAGAAAATGTTCATGTATTTGACTATTTTTCTGCTTGTAGACAAATAGTGGCTAATCTGAGGTAAAGAGGCCATCTGTTTATTTCTGGTCTTGCTTTAACTTCCTGCTTCCATTTTATTTTTGAGTAAGCTAGGAGATTTATATTAAGTAGTAATTGCAGACTTGGCCAGGTTCAAAGTTACACCATGGACTCATGTGGGCTAAGTAGTTTTATGAGTTATTAGAAGCAATTATGTGAATATTTGATTCAGGTCCAGGCTTGGGTGAAGTTGTCATTACTAAAGTGGTCAACCTGTGGAGAGAGGGGCTTATTTGGATAGAGATAGAAAACACAAAATCAGTAGAGACTTCCCTGAACAAAGGCTATCTCAAGCTTAAAATGTCTTCAGATACTGTCCAAAGTATTCCCAGGTAAGAACCACTGCTCCAAACTAGTCGTTTTGAAACTCCATACAGCTTAGTGGTTAAATGCATAGTACATTATTGGTAGGGTCTAGAATCACAATGGAAACAAGTCTCTGGGCATGTCTACAAATGATTGTATGATTTTGGTTGATTGACCTGGGAAGACTCAAGCTAACAGTGGGCTTCATTGTACCATGAACTAAAGTCTTGTACTGCATGAAAAGGTGCTAAGGACCTATTTATCCTTTTGTAAAGAACTCTCAAAGTGGTTTTTTTTTTCTTTTCTGCAGACTGAATTTTCAAGTTCAGTGTTATGGGATATTCCCAAGAAGTTCTGAACCTTCATATGGAACTATTCAATAGGACCACATCAAAAAAAAAAAAAAAAAAAAAAAAAAAAAAGATCAGAATGACCTCGTGACCTCATTTCCTGTTCTCTATATCTCTCCCTGGTGGGCATGGCTTCTTAATAAGTAAGTAAGAATGAAGATGAATATTTGAGAGGATTGGATTCCAGGATGCTTTTCACTCACTAAATCTTTCATATCTAATTCTAGAGCTTCCGGAAGCCAAGCTATTTTCAACTTACTACATACTCTTCATCCACAGACACCTTCTAAACCAGCTTAAGCTGTCATTCGAAGTTACTTACATCTTAAAATTTCATTTGCTGCTGCAGCATCAGCTTCTGTGGTGCAGAATAAATACATATTTTATTTCTGTGTTAAGTTTTTAATTGAAAAAGAATTAATCATTTTCTCTTATGCTTTTGCTCACTCCAGTATGATCCAGTTACCTTCCTTTGACTGAATTCTCCCATGTCTTCCTTCACTCTCATGATAGGTTCTTTTCTTTTTTATTTTATACATTCACACACACACACACACACACACACACACACACACACACACACACGGATCCATGCATGTGCATGCACAACTGTTGTCTTTGTTTTTGTTGTGTGTGTATGTATGTATGTTTATATGTATGACACTGGACAGCCAATAAGGATGCTCATTGCTGGGAGAGATAATTGTCCTTACTTAAGAAATCATTAGTTACCTACAGTTCTTTGTCTAGGCGTGGGACCCTGCAGTTTTACTCCTGGTCTTGTTTATGCAGGTATTTTTAGAAGAGATGGTGTTCTGCAGACTCATTGGTACCCTGGCAGGGATGCAGATATCTCCACTGGGGCTGAGCTCCCCACGGTCTGTTGATGTCTGCGTTGTGTCCAGTTGTGGTTTTCTAACCCTGATCTCCATCTGCTGTAAAGAGAGGCTTCTCTGATGAGGGGTGGTAGCTACACTTATCTGTGGGTAAAAGGGTGAGATTTAGAATGCAGCGAAAGATTATGTTGCTAAATGGCAACAGCAGGTTATTTTGTAAGGTCCATGACCTTGATAGCCCAGGAATCTGTCTCGATCTCCTGTATCAGGCTTGGTTTTTCTTCTGTTGAGTGAGCCTTGAGTCTAAATAGACAGCTGTCATTGCCACCACCATGTGGCTGCCACTTACTGCACCTTTATGCATATCTTGATGTGCTGGTATTTGTCATGGTTGATAAGTGTTGTGGCTGGGTAGGACTGCATAATTGCTTCCCTCCTTTGGCAACTTGCATAGTATTTTCTGGAACTATGGAAGCTAGACCATAAGAAAGAGGCTTCCAGGTCAGGTCTCTCTCTCTCTCTCTCTCTCTCTCTCTCTCTCTCTCTCTCTCTCTCTCTCTCTCTCCCCCCCCCATTTTGTATAATTGTAGGTAAATATAAATAATATACTTCCTTGAGGATTTATGGCTTTATCAAACATCCTTAGTGTTATTTGCTTCCCATCTTTCCTCCTGCTTCTCTATGACCCCTTTCCCTCCTCCTCAGTTGGAGTAACCTCCAAGTTATTTTGTTTCCCATGTCACATCACCTGTATTCTGATATTCCCCTCACATGAACTCTCCATGGTTCATTCATTCTTTCCTGGTTACTCCATAATGTACACTTACATGGAAGGATTTGGAACTAGGAACCACAGGTGAGAGAAAACACTAGGAATTTGTCTTTCTGGGTCTGGGTTACCACACTCACTATAATTCATTCTAGGTACATCCATTTACCTGCAAATTTCACGATTTTTTTTATAGCTTAATAGTATTCCATTATGTGTATGTATCACATTTTCATTATCCATTTATCTGTTAAAGGACTTTCAGATTATTTCTATTTTTTGTTTATTGTACATAGGGCAGCTAAGAGCATTGCTGGGTAAGTATTTGGGAAGTAGGATGTGACATCTTCTGGACATATGCCCAGGAGTGGTATAGCTGGGTTACATGGTAGATTTATTTTTAGCTTTTTGAAGTTTCCCCATAATGATTTCCAGAGTGGCTATAGCAATTTGCATCCCACCAACAGTGAATGAGTGTTCCTTTTTCTCCACAAAGTCACCAGCATTTGTTCTTGTTTTGTTGCTCTTAGCCATTTTGCCTGGGGTGAGATGAAATCTCAAAGTTATTTTAATTAGTACTCCCCTAATTACTAAAGATGATGAAACTGTTTGAGTTATTTCTTAGACAGTTTTTTTTAAATTTATTCTATTGAGGATTCTCCATTTAAATCCTCATTCTAGTTTTTTACTGAGTCATTTCCCCTTGAGTCATTGTTTTTCTAATTCTTTGTTCTGATTGTCTGTCAGCTTATAGCTGGTAAAGATTCCCATTCTGTATGTTCCATCTTCACCACTTGCTTGGTTGTTTCCTCAGATTTCAGATGCATAGAAGCTTTTTGTGTGTGTGTGTGTGTGTGTGTGTGTGTGTGTGTGTGTGTGTGTGTTCCTTTTTCAGGACAGGGTTTCTCTGTGTAGCTGTGGAACTTGCTTTGTAGACCAAGCTGACCTTAAATTCACAGAGATCTGCTTGCCTCTACCTTCTGAGTCCTGGGACTAAATATCATCACTATCACCTGAAGCTCTGATCTTTATGAGATCCCACTTGTCAAATGTTGGCCTTAGTTCCTTGGCAAATGAAGATCTGTTTAAAAGGCCTTTCCTACCTCTATATCTTGCAGGGTACTGAAATTTTAGTGTTTCAAGATTCGAATTAAGGTCTTTGATCCGGTTGGATCTAATTTTTGTATGGGGTGCTAATTTCATCCTTCTGCTTGTGGACATCAAGTCTTCTTAGCACTGTCTGTTGATGATAGCATCTTTCCTCCAGTGTATGTTTTCTTGAATCTTTGTCAGTTATCAGATGGCTAAAATTATAAATACTCATGTTTGGGTCTTCTATTTTTACTATATGTCTATTTTTTATTAGAAAAACTGTTTCTGTAAAAATGCTGGAGCTCTATAATGTATATTGAAGCATGGAATAACACCTTGGGTGTTCTTTTCTATTTGGATTGCTTTGTTATCTTTTTAGAGTTCAAATACATGTTGTTTTATCCATTCATGTTTTTTTTTTTTAATTTAACCTGGGCAGGTGGACTTCTTCCTTTGGTTTGTGTTATCTGATGTGCTAGGACAAATGAAGCAGATATATGGCCTGAATTATGCCAAATGAAAGCTATTTAATTCAACAATGAAGGGATTGAATTAAAGACATGTGTTTAGAGCTAGTCCAGGCAAAGGGGGTTCATGGCCACAGGTCTGAAGCTAGGCTTGTGGGTTTGCAGATCATGGTGGGTTGGGATGAGGACCCCTGTGTAATGTTAAGAATGACAACTGTCATTTCTGAGTCTGATGTAATTGCTATGATGTTTGCAAGGTCAAAACCAGCTGCTTTCAAGTAGGTGACAAAATCAAGTGAAAAGAAAATAAGTCAAAATGTTTCTTAGGGTTACAATTCAAATGATGTCTGTAGTGAAGACGTGAAAGGAACAAATTGTATTTCTACCCTCAGACCTAACCTTACCTGAATCCGAATTTACTCATTTTCATGGCTGAGAACGGACACAAATATCCCCTTATCGACTTTTTACACTGAACCAGATCATTGGCTAGCACAAGGTGGGCTATTACTAGATGAGGGCTTTCTGGGAATTGATTCTAATGATTCCATCTAAGAGGCAGGGGGCATGGGAGACACCAAGGAAACAGCACCTTTCAGACACTAGAGGACTGACACACATACTAATGCCCTGAGACTGTAGCAGCATGCATAGTGCATTCATAGGTCTTAGCCAGATGGCAGCCAGCATGAGAGGGGAAGTAGACCAAGTTACTGTTCCTAGCACAGAAACTTGAACACCCTAAACTAGAAAACAATCAGAAATTCTCATGTGAATGACAGCAAATCACTTTTGAATATCTTCAAAATAAACTGATCTTCATAGAGTCTGAGAATTTTTGGTTTCCAATATCTACAGTCTATCAGAATTGTCTATGTATTTTGCTTCTTCTGTGTGAACAGGTGTCAACATATTTTAATCCCTAACAAAGAGATGAGGTGAGAAACTCAAGGGTGTAGAAATGCTTACATAAGTGTGGAGATGAAGGAAAGTAAAGACAGTTAAATGTGGATTCATTTCACATTCTCTTGTTAAATCATTTCATCTGAATGCCTTGTTGTTATTTGACTTTCTTTTGGGACCACCAGCTTACAAATAACTACATGGAGACTTATTAATTTTGAAAGCTTGGCCATAGCTTAGGCTTTTCCCCAACTAACTTGTATAACTGAAATTAATCTATTTCTATTAATCTATGTTCTGTCATTACCTTGGCTAACTTTCCTCCGTACTTTATGTCAGACTTTTTCTGCATTTCCTGATGTCTGCACCTCTCTTCCTGCAAGAGTCCTCTCTTTCCCTAGAAGTTCTGTCTATCCTTTCCTGCCTAGCTATTGGCCATTTAGCTCTTTATTAAACCAATAAGAAGGTTTATTAAGTGGAGACACATCTTTACAGTGTAAACTAATATCCCACAACAACTTATGTGACCTTTGAGTATGAAATATCTCTCAAAGGCTCACGTGTTGAATGCTTGTGATGATATTTTGGCAACTTTAGGAAATGGGGTCCTGTTGTAGGATGTGGGCCTCTGGAATTATGCCCTTGAATGTTAGGTCCAGTCCTAGTTGACTTTTCCTTTTCCATTCCCTGTTGACCGTGAGGTAAACAGCTTTCTCCTTACATGCTAATATTGTCATAATTCAATTCACCATGGAGCCAGAGAGTCAGTGCTGTTGGGGCCAAGCATGCCATCTCTAGCCAAGGAAACCCCCCAATCCCTTCAGTCAGTTCCTTCAGATACTTTGTCACAGCAATGACAGAAGACACTGCTACAACTCCCTCATCTTCTATTCCTAGAAATTAAGGTGATCATTCAGTTTTGCCAAATTCTAAATACGAAAAGGAAAGGAAAGATGCTGTTCCACTTAACTGAAAGAATAAAATGGCCAAGCTTCCAACTTAGGAATTTGACCATATTTTCAACTTTAGTGACTGTATCAATGGATGTCAACACTATTTATGTGGAAAATTGGATTGACATAGAATAATTGGTTCTGCAGTCTAATTGCAGCACAATGGAACAAAATAGCCTCCCACGCATTCTCACAGCAATAATTAGCTAGAATCCAGACATATCTTAAACTCAGGAAAGGTATTTCAAAATTTAGAAATGAAGTAACACCGGGTGCAAGAGGACAATTTTGATACTTTTCAAATTTAGCCTGTTGATGATCAGCTTCTAGTAAAATGTTCATGTTGGCTAAATAAGGGGAAGAAACAGAAAAGTAATTTTGGCATGGTGGTTTTTCTGTCATCACTTTGGGATTAGAAAGGCTTAGTTTGTCTAATATCCCCTGGGTTGTGATCCAGAACATTTGAAACTTGATATGGCACCTGCAAATGAGTCCCCTGGAGGATGCTCATTCTAAAGTAGCATGGGGCTGTGTCCATTCCCCACAAGGCGATGCTCATTTCTGTCCTTCTTTAGATAAGTTTAGCATAACTTCAGATAAGCTTGAAATTATGAAAATGTTCTGGACAAACAGATTTGCTCTTACCTACAATCTACAGCTGTCCAATAACTAAAAATGATGGCCTTTTTTTTTTTTTTTTTATTGCTAAGTGGTGGAAACACGGCTTCCTTCAAATTTTGTTTCTTACTTCTCTTGGGGAGATGTAAATAATATCTGCCTCCTCCTTAGGATGTCCCCCCACACCAAAGTATGTTCCCATCACAGGTAAACTGGGGAAATAATGAAGCTCATTTGGCTTACTTGTGAATCATGGATGAGGGACTTCCGACAGGACAGTGGGTGACCCAAACCAGCTGCACTGGAAAATCTCCACCTGAACAAATGATATTTTCCCCAAGCATATAGAAGGAGCCCTTCTTCAATTAAGCTTCTCCAGTCATTATACTCTAGAACAATGGTTCTTAATTTGTGGGTTACAGCCCCTTTTGGGGGTTGAATATTGGATATCCTGCATACATTTACATTATGGTTCACAACAGTAGAAAATTACAGTTAGGAAGTAGCAACAGAATTATTTTATGGTTAGAAATCACCACAACATGAAGAATCGTCTTAAATGGTCAAAGTGTCGGGAGGGATGAGAACCACTGTCCTGGCACTTCCATGAGACACCCCTCCTCCTATGAGGGAATGCCAACAGTCAAAAGCCAGTGGCTCCTGCAAGCAGGAATGGATGATTTGATGCAGATGGTTGCTGCTTTGCTTGGGGGATGGCCTCTGTGACACCTCAACTTTATCACACAACATCTCACTTTTGAGTCACTCTTTCAGATTTTTTCCAGGTTAGTTTAAAATTGCTGCAATTTAGACTGGGAAGGAATGCATAATGAAATATAAAATGCACCTGCATATAATGTCTATGTAATGCTTCACACCAAAAGGTCAAAAATCCATAAGAGATGATTTCGATGGCCAGATATAAAAGCACACTTATTCAGAGTTCTACGTGTGTGTACTCATTTCCCTCTTTCATTGATTTTTTTTTTTCTGAGACCATCTTGCTATATAACCAAACTGGTCTGGAACTTATGCTCTTTCTGCTGACACCTCTCCAGCACTGGAATTGGTTTTGCGCAACCATGCCTAGTATATGTGAATATTACATAACATTTTAAATTGCTTTCTATTTGTGATGTTCTTTTCAGTATATGTTAAAGAAGGATCTTAGGAGATTGTTGTAGCATTAAAAATAGCATAACTACTAGGTTTAGTGTTCTTATGAAAAGTTCTCTGAAATACAAAATTTTTTGGTGAGGGTTTGTTTTCCTTATGTGTATAGGATAATATGACCCATTAAAAAATAATTTTTAGAGAATCAAAATTGCAGCAGAAGTTTATATCTGGTTAATTTTTCTTTTCACATATGGAAAGATGAATCTTGAGTGAACTGTATCAAATATAGTTCTCACAGTTGTGTTTTTTAAGTTAGCATAATGGAAGGGAAAACAATAACATTGAAAATATTTTCAAGTTGTAATAGTTACATTAAAGTATATGCATCAATATCATAATTCAAGAAATGTGAATATTGATTGTATTTCTATCATTAAAGATCACTTTTACTGTTAACTTTCTCCTCCTTTGAGATGTTATCCTTTGATTCCATTGCTTAAATTTAAACTTTTCTGGCCACTGAAGGTTATGAGTAAAATAAGTACCATCTTTGACTTTCACTACTGTCTCATATCACACTAGGAAATCAGAGTATCTTCTACGCTTGCTGAGAACCCAGGCTTGGTTCTCAGCATACAGTGGGTGGCTCACAACTGCCTGTAACTCTAGTCCCAGTAGATCATACACCCTCTTCTGGCCTCTTCAGGCATTGCATACAAGTGATTCACATGTGCGCGTGCGCCCACACACACACACACACACACACACACACACAGGCATGCACACACGCACGCACATGTGCACACAACACACACACACACATACACAAACCCCATAAATCCTTAAAATTCCCTCATTTGGAGCAAGAAAGATGGCTTCAGAGTGTATACTGCTGTTATAGATCACCCAAGTTCAGTTCCTGGCACCCACATTGATAAGTTTATAGCTGCCTTTTCTCCATCTCTAGGCATGTGATACCTACCCTCTTATGACATCATTTGACAGTGCACTCATATGTTTGTAATCTCACCTCTGGAGAGGCTGAGGTGCAAGATTGGTGAGTTAAGTAGCAGTAACATCCGAACACATAACAGCAAAAATTCCCTCCTTCAAAATAACCTAACAAATCATGCTGCTAAATTACCAGTCTGTCTTATTTTTCTAAGTGGTCAAATGTCGATACAACCACTTGAAAAGAATACCAACAAAAGTAAAAGACATTCAGCGTATCTATTAAAGTAAAAGGACATTTATTTTAACCATCTTTTTTTTTTTTTGCATTTTTTTTGCTAATGGAGAGATTTATTATTCAAAAAATTAGTAGCCAAATGTAGAGGAAAGGCTTCATATTTATTTAACATTTAACATACAATTACAGTTCATTATTTCAGTGGTTCCAAACATAAGATGAAACCCAAGGGAATTCATGTTAATGCAAACACTATGAATAACTGAGCTAACTTGCCAACTTGATACATCCACCTTTTTTTTTTTTTAATCCATGATCTGACCAGCCTAAAGCCTGAACCACATAAGAGAAAAGACTTGTTGTTGTTGGGAAACATACATTGAACAGAATTGAGAAACACATGTTCTGATTGGGGTTTATACGTAAAGTCTGAAAAATGACTTAAAATAGACTTGTATGCTGGGCTTGGAACACAAGAGACATTCTCAACCTTTTTGCATTTTTTCCTTGTCATCCCCCTTCTGGAAACTTAGACATTTTCTCCCCTGGTTGATCCCCTTGTCCCATGAAAATTTAATGCCACAGGCACACTTCATATGTTTTTATATACTACGGTTCTTTGGGGGACCACAAAGCATTGTAATAAGAATGTTTGCTCCCTGGGGAGTAATATTGCTTCTGAGCTTGTAGGAGAGTGACTGCTGCTGGCTCACCTCCCCACCTCCACCCCATCACTAGATAGAGGAGTAGACAGTGCAGGGAAGCGCAGCTTCAGGTGTGCACAAAGTTGGTCTGAATTCTGGTTCCCTTGTTTGTAAGAGAGAACTAGACCGGGTAATAGAACCTTGCTGAGCCCCACCAGGCTCTTCGGGAGAATGGGGTAACACTTCCCAACTCAGAAAAAGTTCTTGAGACAATGGAACATGGATCACACCTTTTAAAGCTAACTTCAGGCGTCAGAGTTTAGAGTCTGCCGGGTTCCTTTTCCTTCTTTCTGTAGGTGCAGCACCAACCTCTGGACTTCCTGGAATGCTGGCAGTAGCCTGAAGTTTTGGAAACTGTGTCTGGTACAAATGCGGAGTTGCCCGGGCACATGGTTTTCTTTTGGGGAAAAGAAGGCACTCATTTCTAATGTTCACCTTGACTGTCTCACTCTGTGGCTTTGTGATGAACTTGCAACAAAATTATAACTTAACACTTTTAAATCTTACTGTCCCAAATGTAATAATTTTTATATTTGTACATATTTTATTTATCTGTAGCATTTGTACCACACTGGAAATTTGAACTTTGAAAATTAAGAGCCACAGGGTACAAGTCCCAAGAAGAGACTTTATTTGGACCAATAACTAACTATGTTCCCTAGTGATTTCCTCATCATCATCGCTTCTTTTTTTCTGGAAAAATCAATGAAAGAAACTCAGCCATGTTTCTGATTCTACTTCATTCACAGAATTTACAGAATGGAGTATGTAAATGCTATTAGATAATTAAAGGGCTTTTCTGTTTATGAATAGAATGTATTTAGATAATATCACCTTTTCTTCACATTCACTTTCTAACTTCATTTTTATTTTTTCTTCTTTTTCCTCCTCTCTTCAGATCCACTGAGTCTACTTAGCGCTGCCCATATGGAACTAGCACACTATCCCCAGGAATATGAACCACACTCTGGAGAAAACTCCACCTGCTTCCCATGGCCACCAACAGCCAATAGCTTCTCTCAACTACTCATCATGAGCCCTTCCCCTCTCCATACTGGGGTATTGATGGACTTGATCTTGTGCTGACAACCATATTTGCTATAAGTTTGTGAGCACAATGGTCCCTTAATGTAGTGAGATAGTTCTTCTGTGGCACTGACCACGCCCATTGGGGGGTGGGGCCATGGGCGGAAGTGACCTGTGGAAGGAGGTCGGAGAGAGCCGGGAAAAGCTCTCTTGGTGGTGTGACTCGGACAGGAGAGCATCTGGCAGAATTTCCTGGTGTTCATCTGTCTAGGTTGTAAGTTATTTCTCCCTGAATAAACATCTATTCGGCCTATTTGTTTATCCTGATCCTTATTTAACCGTGATACCTTAATATCTAGGAGATGCTACTTCCTAACAATGTTTCCTGACCTCTGGCTCTTACAAACTTTTTTTCCCCATCTTCTGTTTCCTATGTCTTTGGACTTGAGGAGGTACGGTATAGATGTCCCAACAGGGCTTAGCATTCCAGAGCCACTTATTCTCACCATTTTGACTGATTTTTGACTCTCTGTATTAACCACCATCAGTTGCATTTAGAAGTTTCTCTGGTGAAGGAAGGGGAGAGCTGCACTAGTCTCTGGGTGTGCCAGCTGGTACTGAGGGTGCTGGAAGGTGATCTGTAGGATGTAGGATGAGAAATGCCATTGGCAGTCTTCTCCAGCTGGGAAATGATGGGAGAAGTCAGTCTGTAAATATGTTTCATACTGGTTAATGAATAAAGCATTGTTGGCCAATAGGAAAGCAAGATAGGCGGGACTAGGAGACAAGAAGGAAAGAGGAAGTAGTAAGGAGGAGTCAACATGGAGAAACTGGGGAGACCAGACGCGGCCCATTCCCAGGTAAGATGAAACCACGTGAAAGTACTTAGATTAACAGAAATGGGTTAATACTTAAGACAGAGCTAGCCGATAAGAAACAAGTAACTGGCCAACAGCATTATATCTAATACAGTGTCTCTCTGTGTATTATTTGGGGCTGGCGCGGCAGCAGGACAAGAGCAGCGACGGGAGGAAAAAACATACTCCTTACAGGGAACCTTGTGAGCTACAATAATAACCATCCTGGGGAGTGTTGCCCATTGGTGAAGTAGTGGTGCAAATGATAGGGGATTACCAGAAGTTTTCTAAATAAATGTGAGGACACCTCCACAGGCAGGAGCTCATTCCTGGTAATGTAAGTCTGGTCAAGAACCCATGGCTTCGGAGGTCACAGGCTGAATTTCGATTGTTTTGCTCAAGGGACACACTATCAAGGTGTTTTCTATATAAGGGTTATTTTAAACAATAAAAACATTCATCAGTTCAATGATTCCTGTGTACAAAAATGGCATTGCCTTTTAGCATATCTTTGTAAAAGTCTGTGTAGGAAAGTATGTGATTCACTGCAGAGCAGAGAAAGACAGAGATCCGAGCAGCAAGCATCACACATACACTGCATGGGATCATGCTCCCAGGGAGCCCTGGACTGCTTAATTAGGTGGGAGAAAAAGGAAAAAACAAAAAGATAGTTCTAAACTCCTCTGGAATTGAAAGCAGTATACCCCATAGACAAATAGTATTTGTGTCTGATAAAGTTATTGTGAGTTCTTTCAGACAAATCCAAATCATGAAGAATTGTCACAAGCAGCCACATGTCCACAATTACTTAGACAAAGAAAATGTTACACACCTGTTTGGTATTCCTCATGTGCCTTTTCCTAATGGTGATCCCCTCCCCGGAGAGGAATATATTCTGAGTTTGCTATTTCTCCTTCCATGCATTCCAATGTCTTTTTGGATTTTGCACATATACATTTCTGTTAGCACTGTTCAGTCATTTCGTAGGCTTCGCGTTTATAAGATGGATACTATAGCATGAGTAACTTTTCTGAAACTCATTATTTCACCTCATGTATGATATTTATTTTATGACTCTTGACTGTTGTATATTGGTTTTAATTGTTAAGTGTTTACATGTAATGATACATTCTTTTATATTACATTATGCTGTCATCACTCTTGACAGCAATTAATTGATTTACACTTATATATTTGTAAACTGTACTCAGGATACTGAGCTTGGAGCACTGTAATAATCAAGTTTCCTTTTGAAATAATTCATAATGAAGTATTAGTCATCTCTTCATTATCTCATTTCTCTCTCTCTGGAAGACATTGTTTTATTCTATTGCCAGGATGGCCTAGAACTCACTCTATAGCTCAGACTGGCCTTCAAATCGTGGCAATATTGTGGCTTCAGACTTCTAAGTGCTGGGATTACAGCCATGATCCACCACACCGAGCTTTATTTTTGAATATGTATGTGTTTCTCACTAAGTTAGAAAATCTAAAAGAAATGGATTTCTAGGTTCCTTAAATTTTGGTTTAGCCATCTAAGGTAAACCATGAAGAGATCAACAACTTAAACAAACCCATGATAATTAAAGGTAATTGAAACAGCAATGAGTGGGCTCTGACAGATAAGCTCAAGCCTGGATGGGTTCACATCACAATTCTATGTTCAAAGATGACTCATGGCCAATAAATGCATTAACTATTCAAAAGATGGAAGAAGCACTTTCAAACCTTTAGGCCAGTACCAGTCTAATACAAGAACACAACAAAAAGGAAACTGTATTCTGAGTGTGATGGTCTACTCCTTTACTCCCAGCACTCAAGAAGCAGAAGCAGGTAACTTGAGTAAATGACACACCGAATTCCCAACAAAGTGACACTTTTTGTACATGTGGAGAAAATATAGTGGGACTTTCAGAGATTGACCAAGATTCGTGTTCACATTGTTATATTTTCCCAGTACATTGAACAAATGACACTTGAGCATTTTGTTTAGCACATCGCAAACCATTGTGGTTGTTTATCTATACACCTGTCTACCTCATAAGACTGTGAGATCCTTGGTGGAAGGTGGTGGATGCCATTCATCAGCTTCTTGCTATTGCCTGTCATGGCACTGGGCCCACAATCCCCCATCAGGAAATTTATGTTGTATGAATTTAGAAAGTAAAGAAGAAAATCATCTCTACTTCCACTAAACGCAGGCACCTCTCCTTTCTGTGTATTTCAATAGAGCAGTTTAGTGGTGGCTTTGAAAATGTAATTGTCTCCTGATCCAGTATTGTGGGAATACACCTGTACATAACTGTAACAATAGCCCCTTGCTGTTATCACACAGTACACCATTACCCCAGGGGCATTATATTTCTGCTGGCCTGTTTTCTTTAGTACCCTGATGTGCTCTAGGACATGATCCCAAAAATAAATTGTCTAACCTGAATTCAGGGCAGGAGTGTATGAGGACATTTTTCCTGAGTGGAGGGAGAATTCACTGGCAAGCTCACATGAAAATATTCCATTTCTCAAATGATCCCACCTGCAAATGAAATCCATGATTATTATTTATTATTTGTTTAACACAGGCTGTGTATTTAGTGCTATTTTTTTTTTAAAGACAGAGAAGAACAGAAAACCAACACAAACCACCAGGGACTACACGGTCCATGCCTTAGGGCTTAACAATCCACACCAGATACGGCATGCAATTCATCTATGACAAAACTGAAAAAGTGATTGCTTGTCTGAAGCAACAAGCTCTCAGGGATCTTTTATGATTATAGAAAATGTACACAAGATATTTTGATCAAAAAGTTTTATCAAAATGAGCAAGTTTCAGGAAGGACAGCTAAAGAGGAGAGAGGTAGTGAATTGACAGGCAGGATTCCTGAGTAAGGCCAAGCAACACTGGCAGGCAAGCAGTTGAAGGATGCTCATGTGCATAGAGTTGATGCTAGCATATGAGTAGACCTTCAGGTGAGTATTCACTGTAACAATGGAGTCATCATGAGTTCCTCTATTTATGCGAAGACTTGGTGAACTAGCAAGCATAAATGAGTAGGTAGACTAACACCAGGGAGAAAGTTTTGGAGAGTTTGCCAAACTTTAGTGCATATTGCTTAACTGAAAGGTAATGACAGAATGTGAAAGAGCTTCCTGACAAAGAGCAGACTATTGGATTAGGCACACAGAAAGCTAATGGTTTTTCTCTAAAACAACAGGGCATTGAAAAGCGTTTGCTACGGATATCAGGCTTAGGGAGGCTTAGAGTGAGGCGTGCGCATCTCAAATTGTTTCCAAGTACCGATCTGGGGGAAGAGAACATGAGATTTGTAGGTTGGAAGCAGAGGCTGCCATGGGATTACCTGAAAACCTGCATGGAAACCATAGCATTTCTTTAGGGCCATCAGCTCATCACATGACATCCATCTCTTTCTCTCCCCTCAGGAAGTTGCCACTGCAGAGTGCTGCCCTTGTGTCATGCTGTGAGCTTAGGCCTTTTCTCTTTGATACCTTTATTGATGATGTTTTTGTGTCCCAGTTTGTAATATTCATTGTCAATTACTGCTTACTCACAATGCATCAGAAACTCATGTCCTAGCTCATGTTTTTGTTCAATGGGCCTCTCCTGGTTGGTGAACTTTGGCTTAATATCTTAAACCTACCTGAGGGGACCAATGTGAGCTTTAGGTCATCTGTCTTGTCTTTCTGACTCTGAATTAATACAGCCACAGCTGCTTCTCTTCCCGATGGAAAGGAAAGGAGGTCTTGAGTAGGATGACAGTGTTTATCATATAGGCTGGGGCATGCACAAATCATGTAACTATTTGTTGCCTAGTAAACTTTCCACCAGCGTTTTCTTCTCCTTTGTCCCAGTTACAATATTCACTATCTCCCATCAGGAAATCCTTTCTTTTTCCAGAAATCTGTGTGCCCAGGTCAACTTTCAAGTGTAATGCCTTCATGAGGAAACTTTTCTTCTGAATTATCTATTTTTTCTCTCTCTTTTTTTAAATGTTCACTCTCTGGCTATAAATGCATATGTGTGCATGCACATATGTGTGTGTTTGCATGTGTACACTCATGTATGTGAATGTGGATGCCAGAGGTCACCCTTAGGTGTCATTCCTTTGGAGCCATCCATCCACCTTGTCTTGAAACAGTTTCTCCCTGTGACCTGGCCTGGGGGTCACTGATTCAGCTAGGTTAGCTGGCCAAGGAGCCTAGTCCTAGGATTATAAGGATATGCCAACATGCCTCACTTTTCATGGAGATGTTGGTGGTTGAACTCAGGTCTTCCTACTTGTGTGGAAACACTTTCCCAACTGAGTTAATCTCTTCAGCCTCCTCTTTGCCTTTTGCTTTAGAGAAAGAGTTCATCTACCCTTTCAAAACCCCTTCATTTGTGTCAAAAATCTGTTTTTAGTTTGTTTGGTTTTTTGTTTGTTTGTTTGTTTCAGGCATTTTTACCTTCCAGAATTATCATACTTTTTTCAGTGTCTCCAAATTTTCATCTCTGCTATAGAATCTGTGTTCGTGAAGAGCAGCAGAAGATGATCATGTGGTTTTAGGCTTATCCAGCCGCTGAAGCTGACTAGGCTGTAGTCTTTGTGAGGTTCCCATCTGAATGTATAGATTGAAGATGGTAACGTAAACAAGGAAAGGGAGATAACAGTAATGGGGGAGAGCAAGAACAAACCAGAAAACACAAGGGCAAGCTGGTCTGCATGAGCAGAGCCTAAGAACTGCTGAGTTTTCCCTCGCCTCTTGGTAGCATGAGAAGCAGGGATCCTGTAGAAGTCAGTTCCCTTCACTGTAGAGTTAAACACAGTCTTGGTACAGAAAGCCAGAGAGGAGAACAGAGATGTTACAGGCCTGGCTTCTGGCTTATGTCATCTGATAATTGACATGTGTTAGCTACAAAACAGCTGCTGCTTCACTCTTGTCCCCAAATTTCCCAAGAGCTATTCTCATAATCATATATATATATATATATATATATATATATATATACACATATATAATGTGTGTGTGTGTGTGTGTGTGTGTGTGTGTATTCTGGGAAATGTAGTTCTCCAATAATACAACATTTTACAGAGTCACCACAATTCACCCTTTGTCAACTTGCATCAACATATTCTTCTCCAAATCATATTTAAAACTCAGCATCAGGAAGATAATTCATTTGTGCTTCTGCCTCACAGACAACTGTGAGAGGTACCTGTGTGCTCAATGTATCTGCCTACTGCACAGGCCAGATAGGAGAACTGGGGACAGTTGTGGTCAGCATGACTTCCTGAATCTTTCTAGTTTCTTCTGGCCCCACTCTGGGGGATCCCTCCAGCACTGGGATCTCATTCCTGGTCTTCTATTTCTTTAGACATAGGGAGATCTTTTGGATGGTCTTTACTGCTCGTGTTCTAGAGGCCATGAACAAATATATGGGCTCTGATTGCTGAGAATGGATGCCCCTATGTTAAGAGTTGGTTTTTCCCTGCCGGTCTGGTCCCACCACCGCACCAGCCCCAAATAGCACACAGAGAGGCTGTATTAGATATAATCCTGTTGGCCAGTTACTAGTTTCTTATCAGCTAGCTCTGTCTTAAATATTAACCCATTTCTATTAATCTAAGTGTTTCTTAGAATCTTAGTGTTTAAACACCAAGTGTTTAAACTCAGTAAAACTAAGTGTTTAATCTAAGTCTTATCTTACCAGAGAGAGGGGCTGGCGTTCTGTTCTCTCCATCCTCCATCTTGAATCTCTCCCTACTACTTCCTCTCTCCTCCTAGTCTCCTAGTCCCACCTAACTTGTTTTCCTATTGGCCAACAGTGCTTTATTCATTAATCAATAAGAGAAACATATTTACAGAATGACATATCCCATCACCTGTATATGCCAAAGGGTTAAGGAACTACTCACTATAAAAGGTGCTCAGGCTGATAATCCTTTAGTTGCCAGTCTTATCTCCTGCTGGTGAATGACAAAGGATATTGTGGGCACACAGGAATGTCAGTTCAGAGCCTGGCTCTAACAAATCCCCTGAACCCAATTCCTCATTTCCCACTGCAAAGTCACCCTGGTGAATCTCTGAAATTACTGTGTGGATGCTTAGCCAAAGTTTATGTATTTATATGCTGATTGTATATTGTGCTATTTTGCTGAAGGTGATTAGCATATCTAAACATTTCTGTTGGAGTCATTAGGGTCTTTTAAAGACAGCATCAACTTCTGAACAAACAGAGATATGTGTCTTCTTCCTTTTTTATTTACATCTACTTTGTTTTTACTTTTGCCTTATTATGCTAAGATTTCAAGCAGCACATTGATTAGAAATGAAGGCAGTGTCCCTGATAATAGATGGAGGAGTTTTAGCTTTCCTCTATTTAGTAAGATGTTGGCTGGGTATATGCTAAGTGTGTGTGTGTGTGTGTGTGTGTGTGTGTGTGTGTGTGTGTGAGAGAGAGAGAGAGAGAGAGAGAGAGGGGGGGGAGGAGAGTGAGAGAGAGAGACCTTTATTATGTTCTGTTCCTAATTTCCTTGGGATTTTATTGTGAATTGCTAATGATCTTTTCAGAGTCATTTCTGTTTTGATAGGATCACATTTATTTCTGTCCTTTAGTCTCTTTATGTACTCTATTATTTTTTATTGATTTGTATGTGTGGAGCCTTCCTTGTACTCCTGGAATGATATCAACTTAGTCATCCTGTATAATGTTCTTTGTGTGTCATTGAATTTGTTCAAAAGTATTTTTCTGACAATGTCTGTATCTATATTCATCAGGGAAAGTGGTCTATAGTGTTTGCTGTTGTTTAACCTTATTTAATTTTGATATCATGATTGTAAGTGCTTGGCTACTAGAATAAGTTTGGTAGTGTTTCCATTTCTAGTTTATAGAATAATAGGAGGAGCATTAATGTTAATTCATCACAGAAGCTATTAAATCAACATTAAACAAAGAAGAGAAGGTCAGTGTTAAAGTATTTTTGTGGATTAAAGGAGACAGAAAGGCAGAAAGAGAGAAGCCAGTCTGATCTTTAGGCAGGGCCCTATTTATTTGTGGAAACACAGTGATGGGATTATCTTAGTTCTTATCTATGTAGAGCAATGTGTGCCATATGGGATGATGAGTGAGTACCCACACTATGCAGGTGGAGGAGAGAAATTCTCACAGGAATAAGCTGGCTGCAACCTTTATAGGGTTAAAAAACTCCTGTAGTAGTCAAGGTGTAGTCTATCAGGAAGAAACTATCTTTCAACCACAAGAGCATAGAAGACAATGTTTTATGGAGGAATAAACACAATCAACCATGGAAACAACCAATATTATTATTACAGGAATGTCAAACCTCTCTCAATAATAATCCTAAATGTAAATGTTCTAAACCTCCTAATCAAAAGACACAGTTTCTTTGATTAAAACACAAGATCCAACTAGGAAGACAGGAAAAGAATAAGAGAAAAAAATGCAACAAATAAGGGGGAAACCTTGGAAAGGAAAAAAGGGGAAGACATTTTAAAAACTGCATAATAGCTGGGTGGTGGTGGCACATGTCTTTGAGCTTAGAACTTGGGCCACAGTGGCAGGGAGATCTCTGTGAATTCAAGGCCAGCCTGGTCTACATACAATGCTACACAGAAAAACCCTGTCTCAAAAAATCAAAGCAAAAAGTTCAAACAAAAACCAAAACCTGCACAATAAAGAAAACACATAAACAAAATTATACAAATATAAGAAGAAGAAAGAAATTTATAAACTGCTTTCAAAAATGAAATGAAAATAACAGGGAAGAATATAGCAAAGGGGAAAATAGACGAGGGCAAAAGAAAAATGTCAATATTGAGCAATTCATCCCTAATACTAAAATAACATATTGGGGCAGACTCAGAGTTGTTTGACTGTAGTCTGGTGGGTAAAAGAGGTGGCAAAGAAAAGTTGGAGAAGTCTGTTTCATCTTGATTAAACAGGTGCTGAGCATAGCATACTGGAGCTAGTTGCTTACCAGAGTTGCAATCCTATGGTTGCTTTCTTCTCTCTATACCAGGACTCACTCTGTGTTTGCAGCCTATGGACCAGACACATTGCCACACCCTCTAGAACAAATTCTCTGTATGTCTTGGGGCTGGAGTAATGCTTAAAGCTGGATGCACTAGGTTAGAACACTGTGAGTGTAGGTAGAGAACTGAGATCTATTGCCTGAGACTTGTCTCAATGCTTTTGGATTCTGCTCAGTATTGAACACCCTACATGTTGGCATAGATTCCAGGGTGTATCCACTGTACTTAAACTGTAGAGTCCTTAGTCTTGTTTGTAGTGGACAAACACAAGACTTACTTCAAAGTTTAATTGTATGGCTGTTCTCTAAATCACAGCTGTCAGTCTCTAGCATAGGGTTATCACACTCTACTGTACTGGTCTAGCTCCTAGTTAAAGAGCATGGACTTCACCACAGAAGCCTCCTGCCAGTTGAGCTTCTCACTGTGTGTGCACATCTACTGCCCTATCCCCCATCAAGTCTCAGGCAGCTATTTCCTACCAGAATCTGTGACAGGTTGACGCCATGATTTCTGACTTGATTGTTTCTTTTTAACAGGTCCCAAGTGTAATTGCTTCATAAGCAGCTGGTACTCTCTCGAGACAATGGCCAGGTACAGTCTTCTGAGACACGAGACATGACAAGATAGGCCTCCTGTCCACTGCTGATGTGGTCCAGAGGAGTCAATGTCACACCAGATTTCCCAGACAGACTGAAGCTATGGGAGCCGTGGGCTCACCCTGTGGGTCTCTATTCACCACCACCTGGGTCACCTTTTGGTTGAGGCTCTGCCTTTGCCTCCCTCTGGTAGGAAGCTGTACAGCCGTAACCACATGCTAAGGGCTCTTAATAAACACATTTCTGGTTCTTAATGTTTTCATTCATCCTATTACCCTGGTGAACTGCCAATGCTTCTCCTTTCTCTGCAATAGAGACCATTCTTTGTTATACTGACTCTTCTACACAATAGCACAGAAAGGCGATGCTTGATGTGCTATCCTATTCTGACTGTTTGATGTTAATGAAGAAATCTTGTCTGAGTAAAAAAAGATTAAATTACTTTTAAAAAATAGTCCTTCCCATTTTTTTTTAATTATAGTAAAAGCACTAACCCTAAAACATAGCACTGGATTTTTGGAGACAGCTTCTATCCATGTAGCCCTGCTTGTCCTGAAACTCATTATGTAGACCAGATCAGCCTCAAACTCACAGAGATCTTCCTTCCTCTGCCTCCCAGGTGCTAGGATTAAAGGTACAGAACATAACAGAGCCTTAATAAAACCTTAAATATGCATTGTTGTTGACTATAGGTTTTCTATGGGGAAGAAAGAAATTTGTCTTCCCACTTTTTCATGATCAAGAATATTTGTGTATTCAGGTTCATATACACACCCACTGAATATCATATGTTTGTGTGAATCTATGTGTACACATCTGACATATCTATCTAGAGATGTGGCATTCTGTCTGCCTAGAGAGAAGAGCTACTCATTAATCATTTCTAGTCAGTTACAATGCTGAATATAAATGTGAAATAAAATGCTATGTATCTTGCCACTTACTACTAGACTAACCAGAGTCAAATAGGACAATGGGGTGTCTTTTAAATTTTTGTGCACTGAAAATATTTAAAGAAAACAGTTCAGCTTTGAGTAAAGGAAGAAAAGCCCAGCACTTGGCAATAATTACATATTTGTTTTTCCTGTAAGAACAATTTATATTTAATTTTTATGTTATATTTGATCTTAATGTTTATAAGTATCAAATGACTGTAATTTAGCTTTTTGGTACACAAAGTATTGTGTATCTTCGTGCTTGAAGAGATTCACTGTGGTTGGAAGAGTTTGTGACACATGATTTACATAACAATGACATGTGCATGTTTCCTTATTCTATAGCAGTTTATGATGTTTGTGCCATTGTTATGTAAATCATGTGGCTTTTGGAATATGCTGAGCATATTTGGCCCATCATAATTGGTGGCCTGCAAGTCAGAATTGTTCCATTATTCCTAGTAAATTAATTCATGTTAGTTTCCGCATTGACTTTTTTTTTCTTGCTTTACAGCCACAAGATGTATCATGGTAATTAGTTGTTCCAGGAAGTACATTTTAGGATCACTGACTCCAGTGATGTAAACCCTATGACATTTGGCTGAGGACCAGTTGTGCAACCCCTTTGGGATGCTCTACGTCTTACATTGGGATATGTATGGAAGGGATTGCTGCATCTAGAAAATGCCGATTTCCTAGTCTTATCTCACATCTCAGGCCAGATGAGCTATGATGAAAGAACTGAAGCTATTAGCATCACACCATTATTGATATTCTGTCTTTGAAAAATACAAGGGAATGATATTTTGGTGAGACAGTTCCTTTGACCTGGAATATGACTGGCACATCTCAATATGAAGCAAGTGCTTATCCCTTATATGATTTTATTTATTTAACAGTAAATAAATTTAACTAAGCAAGTATATGTAATTCAAATGCACAGCTGTCACTTTGTCTTGTTGATGGGGACTTTCTCTTGTACCTATTGTGTCTTTACTCTTTGTGGATTGGTGTATTATTCAAATATGACAGTGAGATGCTCAATCGAACAGTAATTATTCTACACTTTCTACATTTAATTTTCCTCTCTAGAGCTCACCTCTACTGCTTCTGTTTCATTCAGTTCATCATTCCTCTCTTTCACCCTGAATAATCACCAGCTATCCTCTTTCTATTTGCTTTCACTTGGTCAGTGTGTTTATCCATTTTAGATCACAACAGTAATACCTAATCTAGCCAAAGTATTTTGCTTATAATTACATGCACTCCATAACATCTTTGCTAAGATTTATCTGCAACAGATGTAAAATAAACATCAAAAACTTGATGACCACTACTTTTCATTTGCTTGTTCTATCTTTTCTTGTTTCAGTTAGCCAGGATTGGGTGGGTTGGAGAAGAAAAATACTCATTGGCATATATGTTTGTTTAAAGTGACAAGAAAATCTGTATCTACCCAACTGTTTGGATCATTTCTGAAAAAAAGTACCAAAATTTACTTGAGAGTAAAATGCTCTAGTATTATAAAGACATTGGTGATGGAAGTAGCATCCTCCACTAAAGGCAGACTTGAGTTCTGAACAGACAATGGCTATATCTAATTTATTTTGTAGTTCATTCTATCTCCCTAAAGCGAAAGAGTGCATTGTAAGTACTCTGGAAATGAAATAAACAAGTATGTTCATTAATTCATCCTAGATAGGACATTATGATGAACTATTGAACTATTTTTACTAAGTAAGTAATAAATGAAGTTGACCATATTGTATTGTTTTCATCAAGATCACATACTAATCTCATACTCTAGTCTATGAGAAGTAAAATTTGCACATGGTATATAACATTGCTCAATGAAGTAAAATTGCCATTAATTTAAGGCAGATATACAGGATGCTAGATCATTGACATGAAGAAATATCTCTGCAAAACATGGTAATCAGATATGTTTTTGGCAATGTGAGCAGTAAAACTGGAAAATATCTGAACACCAGCCAAAGAATGAGAGTTAGGATGAACATCCTGGACAGTATTGATTTTTCTCTTGAAGTGGTTACTAATTTTAAACAATGAAGACCCTAGGACAGCGAAGAATAACTTTGAATTTAATTTAAAACCACCACATGACAAACTGTACTGCCAGCTATTGCAATGGAATGTATTTAATTTTTCAGAAAGTATTTATTTATATAGGACATCTTCCAATCATGTGAGATTGTTTAGAATAGTTTTATAGAAGTATACATAGCTATTGTTCAATCAATGAAGTTTCTGGTTTTATTTTTCTTCTGAATTGTTGATGACAGGTTTCTAGAAATGTTAGCATTAGAATTTTCCAATTCTGAAATTGCCTAGGATTCAAACTTCTCTAATTTAGTAAACTGAAGAAAGGGAAAAAATGCATAATTTCATCCCCAGTGGACTTAGATGAGAATCCTCAACTGGATAGAGTTTAGAATTTAAAAATGTCATTTAACTGATTTTATTTTAAGTTTAAGTACAATTGTTGCAGGTAGCTCTTCAGAATAATATAGTTACTTGCTTCAACAACTGTGTGTTAGTATTCAGTAGTAATTGTCCCACACTCTACTCTCTCTGTTTCCCACTTTTAAGCCAGTCAGTTGCTAATGTCATGAGGGAACACTGTCTATTAACTATTACAGGGTGTCATGAAATGAGTTGATTATAGTGTCTTGCTACATCTAATTTGTAACCAGAGTACTGAATGGAGAAGCACACAGTACCAAACGTAGTCTTTGTGAATTTTATTCTAGTTTCTCCCAGTACAACAGGCACACAACACAATGGAAATAGTTCTTTTCGAGCTGGGGAAAGGGATACGACTTTAAACCAATGAAGTTACACGAGACATGTTTTATACAGACAGAATCGAACAGTGGTGAACTTGGGTTTCATCCGATGATCACCAGGTGAACTCAGGGAGCATTGTTTCATCTAAGTATGCTCACTGCAGCTGTTCACTGTCACGTGTGGCCCAGCTACTTCTGTTTCTATTAGCAAAGAAAAATTACACGAGGGAACTTTTGTAAAGGAGACAGACTTTTGGTGGGATTCAACACTCCCTAGGTAAGTAGGGAAACTAATTTATTTACTCTCCCTTTGTGCCAGTCATTAAAACAAAAGTGAGCCAGTGGTAGTTCTGGCCTGTAATGACAGTACTGCTGTAGCTGCAGCAGAGACATAGTGAGTTGGGCCAGCCTGGGCTACATAGTGATACCTGGCTCACAACGGAGAAAACGTAGAATGACCAATGCAGTCCTATTCAGAAAAACTTGGTTCAGTTTCAACTATAGCAAATGATGATGCTTTATTATATTTACATGTAAAAATGTTTCTGGGTTACAAAGCCAGGCATAATTGATTCATGGTGTTGGACATCAGGGTAGCAGTGATTCCGGTTGTGGGAACACACTGCTTTTTAGGCTGTGTGTTCCCACAATTCCCCCAGGGCTATACTTAACCTGCACATCTCTCCTGATATTTTATATTTTCATAAACTATTTTGAAATAGCTCAAATGAGGAAATACTTAAAGTGTTTAAGCTGTGGATCACATTTCATAATTATCCTATGTATAAGCTATTCAGAATAACAGTCTATCTAAGTTCATGTTGGTTCCTGGATTTTTATTGGCACCAAAGCAACAACCTCATACACACCCTTTGGAAATTAATTATGGTTCCCAAGTCAATCTAACATTGCCTAAATATATCCTGTATTGTTTTAACAAGAGTAGTTTGTGAGAGTCTTTGAAAAATGTCTTTGGCTATATAAACAGTTCAGTTAAAACTATACAGTTAGTTTATCATTTTGATAAACTGTTTGTTTTTTATGTGGGTTGGTTTCAAACTGTTTCCCCATGCTAGAATTATAAACTAACTGCCAGTCAGTAGGTCTGGGCGTACAAAAGCTATTGTTCAACCAAATCTTATCTATTCCAGTTAGCAATATGGAGACCGAGATTTGCTTTCTTTTTTCCAAATAAGCTGCTATAAGAAGGCAAGGTTAAGGTGTCCCTGGTGTCACATTAACTACCTAGTCATGTGTATATTTGGAGTGGGATGAGAAACTGGGACAGGGAGGAAGGCTTTCATCCTCTCTCCTCCATGTAGTCACTCACTGTTGGGTTCCTCCATGCTTTAATCTGATACACAAAGATGGAAGCCTCACAGGGACTTACAACTGAGCAAGATTGATGGATGATTCCAGTGGGTGAGAAAACAGTGCATCTGCTGGAGTTGTGACCTCCATTCTCCTAGGTGGAACATCACTGTGAAGCCTCTCTGTATCAAAACAACCCCAGATGGAAGGAAGCCGACAAAGGCCACTGGCTCTTTTTAATACTCAAAGCATCTAAGAATGTCTAATGCTGTTCTTTTACTTTTTCATTCATTTTACTTTAAGAAAGGAGTCAAGGAGCCAGCAAGATGCCTCAGTGGGTAAAGGCACTTGTGGCAAAACCTGATGACCTAAGACTGATCCCTGGGATGCATGTGTAGAAGGGGAGAATAAGCTTCTACAAGTTGACTTACACACACACACAAACACACACACATACTCACACACACTCTCTCTTACACACACACACACACACACACACACACACACACACACACACACACACAAAACACTGTCTTTCATCACTCACACAAAAACAGATTGGTAGATAAATAAATAATATAATAATGAAGGAGTCAATAACCTAATATGTTAAATTCGCTTACAGTGAATCCCCTAGAGTGCTAAAAAGAACAAGGAATTCGTTTAGAATAGTTGGTGTAAATGTCATTTGGTAATGAAAAGGTACTATGGTAAAAGCCTAAACCTGCTTCATATTTTACCAGCTCTCAGTGCTCACAGCCCAGTGGATAAACTGGAACCATTTGTGCAGCCAACAGTTTTGGTTACATAAAACAACTTGAAGGTGGTTCTGTTAATTGCTTAACCCCACATCAGGTACTGGAAAACAAACTCATGTCTTAGATTGTCTTCCTAAACTGAGATATAATATTGGTGATTTCAGTAATTTTGAGCAGGCTGGTATAATATTTTCCTTCTTGGTTATTTTGTGTCTCAAAAAGAAAATATTGTTTTTAAGGGTTGGGAAATAATCATATGCAAGTTTTCATTCAGATTTCACAATTACATTTTGAATCTTTGAGTTACATTATGGCTTTGAGTGCATAAGTAGTACTGGGTAGATAACAAATCTAAGTATGAACAAGTTGCTCCATGTATCCAAATTACTGAGGATAAAACAAAACAAAAAACCCAGCATGGAATGGCTAGTGTCCCTTTAGTCTAGTTCAAAGAAATGCATACTCTCTCATGGTTTCCACTGTGAATTTAAAAACAGATGTATAAACGAGGCAGCCTAAGACAGAGACAACTCAGAATACAGAGCTTTGGGATCAGAATTTTAGGCTCTAAACTCACATTTCCAGAAGTCAAAATTCTACTGAGCACATAGTTATAAAGTTCATTATTTTCTGATTATGTTGTGAACCTAATGGCAAACACATGACTATGATGTGTTACAAGTAACAATGATGCTATGCTATAGCCTGGGCATGGGGATTGCAGTGATACCAAGATTATTAGTGAAGCCAATTTTAAAGGTCACTTCTTAAGTTGACACATCATCAAAGTGCAAAAGCATTTCATTAAAGTGTAAGAAAGGTACTAGAATGTAATCTGCAGGTAAGCAAGGCCTTTGGTACAAGGCTGCTTCCCAAAATTAAAGCACAGTTCTGTAGACAGAGTAAAATTCTGACTACACAGCTCCTTTGTGGGTATTGCAGTATTTGGAATATGCAGAAGACTGAGGCCAGTATAATCTTGTGGGCACCGCCTAATGAACAGTCTTGTAATGCATTAAGATAATTCTTCTTGTAATGTGAAAATGCTATAGGATCAATAAAATATATTTAATTGTTTTTAATTAATTTATTTATAATAAAAGTAACTGAAAATTTGTCAGATGGGCAAGGAAGGGAAAATTGGAAGGTATAGAGTCGTGAAAATGTACACTGAGGAAGCCTAAAATGCTGGCTGAAAGTAGGTGAAGTGAGGGAAAGTGGTAAAGGAGGCTAAATACAGGTTAAATGATGGAGAAAATTAAACAAAATGAGGATAACTCCACACTCCCCCATTGCCACTTCTACCAATTTTCCTCAGTTCCTTCCTCCACCTACATCTGTACTCCAAAGTTAATCACTCCATTCTGTCACTATGGTTTGCTTGTCTATTTTTGTATCTTTTTTATACTTTTTGTCTCCCGCCACCTCACCTGTTCAAGGATAATGCTTCAGAAATTCTTCTCTTTAGAACCATAATTTCAGTCTCTCTATTGGTTTGGCCCATTCCCAGCATCCTGAAAGTGTGCTGCAATGTCTTATGTCTTACACAGGGTTGTCACTGTACCAGAGATCACTCTCCAGCCATGGCCCCATGTGTCATTTCCATTTCACAGCAGAGGATGTTGAAAAGAAGATTATTTCCTAGACTTGTCCTTAATTCTTTCTTTGTTTTGGTACAGTTGTATCAAGTAACATTTCCCCCCCACCAGAACCACCAATGATCTCCATATTTTTAAGTTCAAAATTAGCCTGTCTTATCTCATTTGATCAATCAGAAGTTCCCCTTCAGACATCAGTTTATTTGGGTTTTTGTCATTTCTCACCTGTAGTTTATGCTTGGGTTCTTTTGTTGGTTCCTTTAAGTACTAAAAGACCCCAGGATTCAGTTCTTAGATCATATCTCTATACAAAGTGACCAGGAGGTAAGGCTCAATCTCAAATAATGATTTGTGTCCTTGCTTCTATTATGAACACTGGACTTTGTATCCTACTTCCAACTCAGCCTCCACTTGCATGCTCCTTTATATGATTTGTTGTTGAGATTGTGAACTTCATGAGGACAAAGATTTAATTTTATTTGTTGCTATTTACAGCATTTGGAATGGTGTAGCATAGAGTAAGTACTCATTTGTTTTATTACTGTCCTGCCTTGTCCAGTGAAAATACGTTCATTTCCTACATCCCAGGACATAGCTCAGCAAACTCAAGTTCATGAAGATGTTGATTCCTATATGATGAAGAAGGCAGAATTTGAGGGTAGTCTAGAATTTTATCTCAGAGACAGAAGGCAGTGAGCACTTGCTGTAACTATTATGAAAGAGCTAGAGATATGTTTCAAAGGTTCTGGGTAAAAGTAATGTAAAATTCATAAAATATGCTTTATATACAGAGATTCTGTTTACATGAATTAGAAATGCAAGTACAGTACATTTTGCAAGCATTATCCTCATTCTAGTGATGACTCATGGGGAGAAGGGAGGAAAAGAAAAGTTACACTCTAAAACTGCAGAGCTGAATTCATGAATGAATCAATGGACACAAAAGGATGTGTGTATGGCCCAGTGATAACAAAGACTTCATCTGGCCTCAGCCAAGGCACAGCCTGAGGAGAGAACATTGAATAAACACACAGGGAGGAGCTACGTTATTGGAACTGTGTCATGAAATTATCCCTTCCTGAGAGGAGAGAACACAATTTATTCTGCCTTTGAGTTCTTCTACTTAGAATTTGACATTTTGTGCAGCACAATATCATGAATCAGGTTTCTGCCCCCCCAAACACTCTTATCTGTATGAAGATTTAAGAAAAATTTACCTAAAAATAAAAAATAAAAAAGTCTCAGGAGGAAGTAGTAGAAGATTAAGTTGTATCTATTCAGAGAAGAAAAATACTTCCCACATTAAACTATGGAAAAGAAGAAAAGTTGCTACATAATTTGAGCCTGAAACCACTGGAGATCTATAAATACCAACAGTTCCTTACAGATAATAATTAATAGTGACCCTAAAGAATTCTTAGATGGAAGAATCTAGATGATTCAACACTAGTTGTTCTTGGGGAAAAATACTCCATACATCATTAATGTCTGCATAATTTAAATTAAGGGTTGACTTAAATAATCAAAACTTATACAAAGGACACTTTTTGATTGACAAGAGCTAATAATATATATCATATATAATATATACTATCTTGATATGGCATATATTTCATATATAAGTAAATATATAATATAGATATATCAATATGTAAGGCAATGTCAAGCAAACTAAACCAAATAAAACCAAACCAAACCTGGATTATAAGACAATACATACAGATAAAAATCAGTTTCATCTCTGACCACTTTTCTTCATTTCTCTCTCTTTCTCTGTCTCTCTCTCTCTCTCTCTCACACACACACACATACAATCTCTCTGTTAATGAGAACATTTAATTTGCAATATTTTATTTTATGCATATATTATCTTTTAGGAGAAGCTTAAATTTTGCAGTACACAATTTCTTACACTATAGACATCATTTTTTGAATTTTAATAAAAAGATCACAGCATTGATTATTTTAGAAAAATAAAGAAAGACAGAACAGAGGCATTGAGATTGCTTAGCAAGAAAAGGTACTTATAGAAAGAGATAACCAACTCCCAAAAGTTATCCTCTGACCTCCATGTGCAAGGTGTGGCTGGCAAGTGTGTACACCCACACCCATACAGGTAAATAAGTAAAAAACAATTAATTAAAGGTAAAGAACAAAATATTATGAAATTTTACATTTCTTTCACTTACTTTATTTATGGCATATTTTTCCTTATGGAAATTGTAAAGCAAACAGAAGAAAAAGATGGAGATAGATAGAAGTCACTTTCAACCACTAATAAAGATTTTTTAAAGAGCTGGTAGAATCTAAAGACTTAATTCTTTATATAATCAAGTAGCTTCTTATCTGTCCACTCTGGCCTTAGCACAGAATTATAAACCCGAGATTATTGATGAAATTAATTAATTAATCGAGGCTTAAAGGGCATTTTCTAGACCGCATTGTGCATGTTGTTATACAAGCAATGGAAACTGTTTGCCTTGTAATTAAGGTCTGTTTATGGTGTTGGCAACAAACAACCCCCAAGAGCCTCGGGATCTGGAGGTGGATTTCCCAGCCAACTTTCCCTTTCTGATTTCCATTCTTCAGTTTAAAATAAGAAATTTTCCGAACCTCGTTCCTAATCACAATGTGTCACCATTCTCTGAAGTCACTGGCAAAGCAAATCAAAGAAGTAACAACTATTCCAGGCTTTCGCTCGAACAGGCTGTCTTACCATTCCAGTTGCTGGTCAGGAATGAATGCACATTGTCTGCCCACCCAACCCCAGGTTGCCAATCAATGACAGGCCACTGTCATTGGCGTGTGAATCAAGGGCAATCAACCTTCAGATACCAACTCAGCAGACGTACTAGACACGGCCACAGTAGGGCCCTGCCACCGTGTTCGTTTGCCCCTGAGATGCCGTTCAATACACCGCGGGGACTCCTTGAATTCTGACAGGAAGCATGCATTCTGTTCCTGCCAAGTTAATATGAAACACCTGTGGAGACGGTTCAATTCAGTTTTCCGTTTCGGATAATGCTGATGCATCTTCTCAAGGCCTTTTTTGGTAGCAATGTTAGAATCACTTATCTTGCTGTGTCCTCTTATTTATTGATTTGCTTGTTTGTTCGGAGCTCAGGGAGGCATGGCTCCATCTGGCTTTGGGTGTGCTATTCACTCCTTCCTCCTGGGAATGTGCATGTCTCATGGAATATAGAACCATACTGGATGGGTGCCTCCTTTTAAAAATAGCCCTATTCTGGGCATAGATTACTATGGGAACATTTTTGGACATTTCACACTTCTCCCCAGTGGGTACCATAAAGTCATGGTCAGAAAGACTTGCCAGAAACAGCTAATGAAACATCCCCATTCCAGCTTGAAGGTGCTGCTCTTCCCATTGTTTGGCCTGATCATTCTGTTTCCTTCACTCCTTGTTGTAATGTGTCCTGAAGCTACTCTAAGCATTCTGTTTCAAGGTGCCCTCCAGGGGCCTGAGGCGAAAGGCAAGGTTTGGCTGGTCTGTTTCTTTACTTATTTGCGCCTGTGGGCTTTGGGTTATCTTTGGGAGTTATTTATGCAGTGTTGTTACTTTAAAAAAAAAAATCTCTTTAATCATCTAAAGAACATAGTAAGTGTTCAGGCATTCAAAGACAATATAATATTAAAATCACAGCCTTGACTAAAAGTCCCAGCTCCATCAGTCAATCAGAAGCCTCCTTCAATAAACCAGGGGGGCCTCAGGAAGAACTCCCTTACTATTTCTTCCTCCTCCTGGTCCTCCTGCTCTGTATTGGCAGTTCTGGGGATTGAACCCAGGATCTTGTGTGTATTAAACTAGTGCTGTACCATAAAGCTACATGTCCAGCTGCAGTGTGTATAGTTTTTGACAAGAGCTTGACTCTGTCATGCTCATAACCCCAGCAATTCTTTTCCTTCTTAAAATGCATAACAAAACACATTAAGACACAAATATTTAGGTATGTCAAGTTTCATGTGATTATATTCTCCACAGAGGCAGGGAAAGACTTTTTTTCAGACTTGTTGGTAGACCATAGAGGTTAATTACTGTTATGAAAATGTCGGGACATTATTTGAATTTCTTTAGTAAATAAAATCACAATCCTTAGGATGAGAATGGATTGTCCTGAGAAGGAATGCCCCGTTCTGATACACAAGGCTGGAGGAAACATCAAGGCATTTAAGGAGGAGGTTTTAACAGAAGGAGTGGCCAGGCATAGCCACACGCATGAATGATAGCTCTCCCAACGTCGCAGCTGGTACAGATGTTTCAGAATGCACTCGTTCTCCGCAGCGCTTTACTTAGATTAGAATTTTCAGAAGGGAGTGCCCCCCTCCAACAAAGCCAACACTTTCTCTGTAGTCCCTACTCACCCAAACACTGTCATCCTCCTGTCTCAGTTCCCCAAATACTGGAATTCCAGGCGCCATCCATCAGACCTTTTGTCATGTAACTGTCTGTATTGCATGATGGCAAAGGACTCGTTGCTTCCGGCTGCTTCTCTGGGCTCAGCAGTGATTCTGATTTTGTTTCTATCTACAATGAAGGCTGAAGTGCAACTCTCTTTTGTTCCCTGATCTTGAAACTTGAAACAAGCAGTAGACACAGCTCTGTCATTTTCTGTGACTCCTAGAGCAGCCATTACTCAGCACTGAACACATCCTTTAGTGATACGGAATTATTCCTTAGGCTGACATCCCAACCAAAGGACAGCATACTTGTGACAATCCTTTCTGAATGAGTGTGCCCAAGGCTTCTGTAAAGAAACATCTATGGTTTTCTATTTCATTCTTTCATACCATCCAGACTCCGTCTCAACAACTTATCTACCTTCTAATCCCTTAAAATACTGGGCCACCAAGATGTCTCAGTGGGTAAAGGAACTTGCTTCTGACCTCCATACAGATAAATACAATATGGCTCCTGCCCACTCTGTGCTTCAGAAACTCCTTTTTCTCAAGGACACTGGATGTCTGTGACAGCTTCACTAAATACACCTCACTTGGTCTTTATTTGCCATCTACTTCTTCATTTAAATATACGGTAGTAATTTCAAATGATGGTTTTTTTTGAATCCCAAACTCATCCTTTCCCCAAACTTCATTATTCTTAAGATCTGTTTATTCCTTCCTTATCACACTTGACTCTCTCAAAGTTCTCTCACTAAAATTGCTGTTCCAGCCCAGCTTCCCTGTCTGCAGAGACAGTATGTTTATTAAATAAAGCAAAACAAGAACCACAAACAAACACAATTAAAATTGAATCTGATAAAATGCTGCATTCTTAATTTTAAAGCTCATTTATTTTTGGTAGATAAAACATCTATTTCATTTCTGTCACAGTGGCATAAATGTGGGCACAAAATATCAATAATTCTCAAAGATCAAGCAGGTCCAAGATTTAGGGTTAAGATTTAGGCTGAATGTGAGGTGGTTAGCCTTCCACATTTTGGCCCCATTTGCTGAGCCTGACATGTCCTCAGAGGAGACAGTTATGTGGAGATATTGTGGATGGTCGGTTTTCCCTTGTGGATCATCAGGTCATAGGCCCAGCAGTGAGGAAGTACTAGGAAATATGGACAAAATGCCCATGTGAGAGAACAATTCAACCCTGGGTCATGGAACAATGTGGGCATTGGTACAAGAAAATGTAGTATTTCCCATTGATAGGGCATCTGCTGTGTCCAGGGGGAGTGTGGATTGGGGAAGTGAATTAGACAAGAGACAGGAGACAGGGTCTGGAAGGCATTCAGTGAATACTGAACTACCCATGTTTATTGTTCAAAGTCTCTTTATTCTCTCATCAAACGAGGGGGAGGAGGGAAAAGTCTTCCTTACCAAGATACAAAGAACAAGCAAGCATAATTGCCATCTCAATACCCAAAACATCAAATAACCATATCTTGAGTTAGGTATTCTATTGTTCAGGCAGGCCATGTATCGACCACATCCTAGGCCAAACATCCCATGCATTCACATCTTAGGCCAGGGATCCTCTTGTCAAGGTAAGACACAGAATAGGCACACCTTAGGCCAAACACTCTGTGGTTTGACCTTGAAGGAAAAATAGTAGGTTTGAACTCTCTGACCAAGATGGAATGGAATCAATTCTGTGGGTTCCCATAAGAAAATAGGCTTCTGTTTCCAGGAGGTCTGAGTAGTCCTTGCATCCATCACCTTGGGTGCACCCAGAGCTAGGAAGTAGCTTCTGTTATGATACCTGTGGTTCACCATTACATACTCATGCAACATGGAAGTAATAGCAATTGTTAATGATTGCTGAGAATTTCATAAGTGGGAAATTAAACCTAGAGCTTCATATCGAGTATTTCAATGAATTCTCACAGCAATCCTTGAAGATAACAATGACCCCCCCCCACTGTCAATGGGAAACCAGAGATTAAAAAAGTCAAATTTATTGCCCAGGGTCAGAGAGTCAGGAAGTTGCACAGCTGAGATTTTTAACCCACTTAACCAAAATCAGACCCAGCTCTCCTAACCACAACTTCAAGCTGTTAAGTAGAACTGAGGCACAATCAGTACAGCAGGGATGTCCAGTGGTAGATGGATGATAGATATACCTGGCCCAGGAACCACCAGCCAAAGAGATGCTAGTGATATATTTGATTTCTTCTTCTCAAATTTTGAACAGCTGTGAGGTGTTTAGAATATTGAGTCCAGTAACAGTATATATAAATAACCTTAACTTGATCCCCTTTGATTTTATTTTTGGATGCCATAGCTTTGTTCTTTCTTTATTTCGGCTAAGCCTCTACTGCATGTTCCCTAAGCAGCAGAATGATCCATTTCAGAAGCATATTTTATGCGATGCTGACACCAGCTGTTCCATGGAGACCTTCAGGCTCCTGCCAGAGTGTAATTGGCACCCAGGAGCAAACATGCTCCAAAGCACCAAAAAGCAAATGTGTTTAGCAATAAGTCTTTATCTCAGCATGAAAAAAAGCAATAAATTGTGATAAGTCTGAGCAGCTAGTCTCTAAACACACATACAAAATTTATTATGCAAAGGCTTAGTTTATTGCCAAAAAGGAAGACAATAGTGCTGTCATTTTAACAGCCTCCCTATAACTTGGTTCTTTATATGAACAAAGAGGAGACTTTCTGGAGTTTGTATTGGGGATATAAACATGCTTGAAGGAAATGGAGAACATGAAGGAAAAAATGATCCATTATTTACTCTTTTTTTAAGCCTCCAAAGATTCCACTGAATTAGGGAATTATACTTTTTATGTTGGCCAATATTATGACAATAGACTATTTAGATTCGTAATTTATATCTTCTCAATAAAAACTACAAATTTATATATCAGAATATCAACAAAACAATGTGCAGGACATGAAAGAAAAGTGGTCATACGCTTGAAGGAAGGGGAGCAGTGAGGGACTATGGGAAACAAGATGAGATGAGAACAAAGCATGACAATATACACTCATGAAAACATTGTAACCAGAACTATTACTTGCATACTAAAATCAATAAAAATATACAAAAATAGGTGTGAATATATTATTGAAGTTGCCTAAGGAGAATCTTGGTTTCTAGAAATGTCTTTGTGGATCTCTGCTATTACTCAGAGAACCACAAGGTAGACAATCCAACAATTTGAAGATTACTTCTCTGATGGGAGATGTCATTCTGTAAATGTTTCTTTATTGGTCAATGAATAAAGCGCTGTTGGCCAATAGGAAAGCAAGATGGGTGGGACTAGGAGACAAGGAGGAGTCAGGGATAGGTAGAGAAGGAAATTCAACATGTAGGACTTGAGAGAACAGAGGTCCAGATCCTCTCTCCAGTAAGATGAGACTTAGATTGATAGAAATACTTAGATTGATAGAAATGGGTTAATATTTAAGACAGAGCTAGCTGATAAGAAACTAGTAAGTGGCCAAGAATTATATCTACTACAGCATCTCTGTGTGTTATTTGGGGCTGGTGCGGCTCTAGGACCAGGCCAGCAGGAAAACATATTCATAACACCACTCTACAGGACAGTGCTCTCTAGTGAGAAGCTTTAGATTCTTCCAGGCAGGGAGATGTTTCTACAAACTGGTAGTCTATTTGGCTCATCTTTTCCATATTAGACTTTTTAACAAGAAATTTGCCATGCTCCCCATAATCTTAGAATTACCAGGATGTGCTAGAACTCCTGAAAGTCATATTGCCTTTTTCTTAGATTAGATTCTTCCCAGTAGTCTCATACAATGGTCCATTAGCTGTCATTTAAATGTGTCTCATTTGAAATACTCTTACCTCTTTTGTTTTTGTTTCTCCTGAGATGTGGTCTCACCAAGCCTTGGTTTGACTATAACTTACTACATAGCACAAGTTGGCCTCAAACTCATGGTTATCCCTCTGCTTCTGTCCAGAGTGCCAGGTTTACAAGCTCATGCAACTTTATTCAGCTTCACTTTAATCTTGTAACAGAGAAGAATTTGGCTTTACTCTGCCTAATAAAACGTATTATTTATATCCACTAGTATTCTAACTGAAAGCTTATGTTTAAAAACTGTAAAAAAATATTTAACTTATTTATGTCACTTGTTACTTTTCTAAAATCCAGAGGAAAATCATAGCCTAGTTCAGGGGCTTTCTTCAACAGCTATAATGAATAACATAGTTTGTGTCGTCTTGCCTTACACATTATGTCAGACAAGTCTTGGAGCCCTCCTGACATTTCCTCAGATGGGGTGTCTCCATGTGGGCACTGCTGGTTCCCAACTCAGCAGAGTCCCAAGTGAGCAGCTCTCAGGGAGCTCTCATCTCATGCAGCAGAAAACACTGGCATCACCTTCAGCATCCATTGGATACACAAGAGTTTCCACTCAAAGTGTTTTTCTCTGCCCGGAAGAGGAGCTCTGAAGTGGCTTCTGGAGTTACTTGAAATGAGAAGCCGTTTCTATTAGACTTGGCCTTTTAGATGTGCTTGAGGTGTTTTGTTTCCAGATATGTGGATCTAATTAATTACATATAATGTGACTGAAAACTAGAAATAGTAGTGAAGTCTACTTAAAATCCCAGGCATCATATGAATCTTCTGATGTTGCTTCTGATTGAACATTCATTTTAATCCCATCTTTTGCAATAGGAGAACCACGTGGAAAGGAAGCATGGGCACACTCACTTTGTAACTTTCAGAGCTGAACCATGAAAACCAGGTCACTCAAGAAGAGAAAATCCAGACTCATTCACTGAACACTGTCCCTGGGCATAGGTCTGCTTACATGACACAAATGGATTCCAGAATAAATACCTATTCACTTGAAGTTCAAAAATAATATCATATTTAGGAGTGGGGCTGTAACTCAGAGGCACAATGATTATGTAACATGCAAAGAAAACCTTAGTTTTATAGTAATTGAAATGATGAAAAGAGAGAAAAGCAAGAAATAGCTTGACAAGCTAAAGGCTCATTGTACGGTTGTTACAGCTATTTACTTAGCAACTATTACTCATTGAGAACAGAAAAGGTGATAAAAGAGACAAAACTGAACTTAGCAGTTCTTTTGTTAGTGAAGCAAAGTAAGTGATAGTAAAGCAAGTCTGTAAGGCCAGTGGGTGGCACATACCACACATGTGGTCTGAGCAACCTTTGGTAGGTGGTGTTGAGGCAGGAGGATTGCCACGAATTAAGGCAAGCCTAGGGTATATAATACACTCCAGACCAACTTGGAATATATAGCAACATGCTGAATCAACAACAGGAAGGAAGAAAGAGAAGAAACGATAGATTAAAAAGGAAGGGAGTTAAAGGAAAGACAAAGGATATTTATAAGTCATTCAAGAGTAAGTTAAGATGGACTACAGATGAATGGGGGAGAAACCATAGGTACATTAGTAACAGCAAAACATAGAATATGCTTGAAATCAATGAGGTGAGATACCCTTAATTCCTTCACTGACTGAGACATTCAGAGACAAGAGAGACAAAATTTGAAGAAACACACACAGACTGTATCATCTTCAGAATCTCACTGAATGAATTTATATCATTTGTAATTATCAAAAAAAAAATGGAATATGAACCCAAGAGGAAGGATTAAAGTAAGTGTTAACAATAAGAAAGGCATTTCCAGTCATGGGGAATTTGTTTTTTGACACATGGGTAACTCCAAACAAACATCAACAGAACATGATGACACATTGATATGGTGATGTAATGTGCATAGTTCTGCATTTCCAAGTCAGGCAGTGAAAGAAAGTATGATTGTTCAAAGATACTTTTACTAACCAAGAAAGACAATTTGGTGATACAACTAAGAAAATCCACACTACGAACTTCTGTGGAGCTTTGCTACTGAAACCGGTTCACTGATCATAAGTTTGAGAGGGAGGAGAAGGCTTGGGAGGAGTTGGATGGGAACAGAAAGGGAGAAGATGATGTACGTATAGTGCTCAAGTAAGAGATTTAAAAATCAAATCAATTAAAATTAAAAATATTGTGCTTGTTTTGGGCAGCATATATACCAAAATCGTAACAACCCTGAGAAGATTAGCATGGTCATGGTACAAGGATAACACGCAAATCTGTGAAGCATTCCATAATTTTTTAATCACCTAAGCAAGACACATATGGGCTGGCTCACAGAGACTAAGCAACAAGCACAGGGCCTATATGGGTCTACAACGGGTCCTCTGCATATATATTACATCTATTAGCTTAGGATTCTGATGGGACTCCTGACTGTGAGAATGAGTGGGTCTCTGAATCTTGGGTCTGCTCTCGGGGCTGTTGGGCCTCCCTGCCCAACTTCAGTATGATCACTTTTGCTTCATATTATTATATTTTATTTTGTCATGTTTGGACTCTTAGATAATGGATAGAAAGGAAGTAGATCTGGAGGCAGGAGAGGGTGGGGAGGAACTGGGAGGAGGGGAAAGTTTAATCAGAATATATTGTATGAGAAAAATATACTTTCAATTAAAAAAGAAACATAATAAACTACTGAGGTCATCTAGAGTTGTTCCTATGTACATGTGTCAAGGGCTGAATACTAGGAATTGGACAACCCTTGAGGTGCTTCTCTCTAGGAAAGCAAAACAAAACCAACCTGATTCTCCCCCCTTTTTTCAGCTGTCATTGACTGTAGTTCTTTATTTAGGGGTGGGCCGTTTGAAATTTTCTTCACTTACCTTGGCTTGTTGACTGGTGTGGGCACTGTGTAAAGATTTACAGTAAAGACAGATTCATATTAAGAAAAACCTCTAAAGGTTTACAATGTGTTTTAAAATATACGTAGACATGAAAAAAAAAATGGTTTTAAAGAGACAAAGAGGAACTGGGTGTTGTAGCACACGCCTTTAATCCCAGCACTCAGGAGACAGAGGCAAGCAGATCTCTGTGATTTGCAAAGTAAACCTGGTATGCAGAGTAAATTCCAGGACAGATAAGAGTTACAAGGAGAAACCCTGTCTCAAAAAATAGAAAAGAAACAGAATAATAAAAAGCCACAGATGGAGAAAATTTGTATACTGTACGGTATTATATTGTCTTTGTATTGTTTGACTGCTGAGGAAACAACAACTGTTAAAACAAATGCTGCTGAATTAATTCAATGTATATATTTTGAAAATGCTTTGACTCCAAAATTTAAGTTCAAGGACAAGTTACTGGGGAAAAGGATTTCTATTTTTGTTTCCACAGAAAATAAAAAGCTATGGATTCCTTCCAGACTAATATGGTTTGAGCAAGCCAGACCCCCTGAAACAGAGTCGCTGGTGATCCAACATTCAAAACAGCTTGGACAAGGCAGTCTTGCAGACTACAGCCAGGATTTCTACATCTTCTCAGGATCCCCCATGACAGCGCCCCCTGTCAGCAGGAAGTAGTTTGGAAAGAACGACGCCCAAATTCCCAAATATTGTTTATAAATGTTTGTTTTCATTTAAATGGACTTGGGTATAAATGGTTAATGATCACAGCCAGTTCTTTTTAAAGGTAAAAAGGGAATTATGGTATGGATATGAATACTTTGTTTTGGAATAGATTTTCATTTATTGATACAATTGAAGGTCAATAAGGTGATATGTATATTTCTCCTCTTGTTTAGGTATTGTGTTTATTGAGCTCAGTTAGAAATGTAATGTATAATGTAGTACAGATTATAGATAGTTACCTATGATAGTTAGAACTTATAGTTAAGTTAGTTAGTATTTCTAGATATACAGACATATATTTGAGATGGATAGGCATTCTTCAAACCTTTCAAAGACCTACAGAATATGGCATCTAAAATGGTTTAGGGTTTTTCTTGACAATGAGACATAATTGTTCCTGGCAACACCACCTGCATCAGAAAGGAAGATGAAGATGGACATTGAAGAAACTCATTATGGAGTTTACTTCCAATATGGCAAGACTAGCCATTTGGACAAGATACTCCTCTTGTCTGGACTGTTTGACTTTGTGATGTATAAACTGGACATGCAGGACCCACAGGAAAGTGACTTCTGATTCAAGATGGACATTGCTAACAGAGATCCTGCTTCATGGAAGAGTCTGCGAGACAGTATGCAGGACACAGACAAAAGTGACTGACAAACTGCCAATACAAGAAGACAGTTTAAAGTTTCCTGCGTTGCTGAAGAGTCTGCCAGACACACTATGGCCTATGGGCTGAAGATGGAAGATTACAAAAGAACTTCGGGTGACCAGGCAGTGAGTTGTCTCTGTCATTTCTAGAGTTTATATACTATCCTTCTGTGGTCTTTGAAGGAGTTGAAGACAGATAGTAATGGTTGTAGTTTTCATTAGTTAGGATTAAAGATAAGTTACTTAGACTTTAGACACACAAAGATAGAATAGATGATGAAATATTTTCTTCAAATCTTGCTAAATGTTAATGGACTAAATGTTGTTAACTGTGATTGTTACTTGATAACTGTTGTATAATATATTTTGCTATGTTAAGGTTAAAACCCTTCTTTTTATTTAGACAGAAAAGAGGAGATGATGGGAGAGGTCATTCTGTATGTTTCTCATACTGGTTAATAATAAAGCACTGTTGGCCAATAGAAAGGGAGATAGGAGGGACTAGGAGACAAGGAGGAAATAGGAAGTAGTAAGGAGAGTCAAGATGGAGAGTCTGGAGAGAGCTGGACGCCAGCCGCCTCCCCGGTAAGAGAAGGCCATGTGAAGATACATAGAAATGGGTTAATAATTAAAGGCAGAGCTAGCCGATAAGTAACAAGTAACCGGGCCAACAGTATTGTATCAAATACAGAGTCTCTGTGTGTTGTTTGGGGCTGGCGGCGTGGCAGTGGGACCAGACAGGCGGCGGCAGGCAGAAAAACCTGTACTCCTTACACCGTGCTGCAGAGCTGCTTCTAAAACCGCCTCTTTTTTTCCCTGAGGATGGATTGCCTGTGGATCGCCCATGGTAGGCCTTTTTGTGGGCCCTTGGCACCGGCTGTGGCAGCCCTGGCTCTGGTTCTGAACAGAGTTTTGTGCCAAATGAAATGATCCCATCGGGCTCTTTGATCTGATCCCACTTGGTCAGCTGGGAAAGCCAGCTTGCTCCCTTTCCACTCTTGTACGGATCCAGGTTGGCTGCCGGCCCTCTGCTGTGGTGTCTTTTCACGCCATGGGGTTCTAGCTCCTCTCAGCTGCTTGCACTGACATGGACCCTTATTCTGGCACTTTCATTGATCTATACTGCCCAGCGCTGTCCCGACTGCTTTGGTTTTTGTTTCCCTACCATGTTGTTAACTTTCTTCCCTCCTGGCAAGCTCCTGAATTCCCCAGCAAGCTTGAGGTGTAATCACATTTCAACTGCTGCTCTGATATGAGGCACCAATTAAATGGAGATGAAAGGCAGAAGTAGGTTTGGAGACAGAGAGCTCAAGCCAACGAGTATTTCTCAGTGGGCCACAGAGCGAGAGGATGACAGGCCCGCTGAGGTTTGCATGTTAGGCTGAAGTTCGGAGTGGGTGAGATTTGTTTTAGTACGCATGCTTGCAGTTAGTGTGAGCTTGGAAGTTAGGAGAAGCTGCTTGGAACGGCTTGTGAAGGGGCTGCTGAAAGCTCCCCATAAACACGGGGAGTTAACGTGCTTTGCTTCAAGAACACCAAAACAGAAAAATGATTAGTCAAGCAGGATGTGAGGAAAATTTCCCCCAATCCCCTCCTGAGAGCAACATGCTTTCTTTCTCACCTCAGCAGAACACTATATGGCCGTGCAAATCCATTTGCCATATACTACACTGTGAAGCAATCCAGACTGGCGAATGCCGATGGTTGTATGCCTGTATATAAAATATATAGCAAACCATGCCGTGGATCTACTCAGCAAGCAGAGCATCTAAGAACGACAAAAATGCCAACAAGTGAGCTTGGAAAAGAGGTTATTAGAGAGGAGGGTTTCCTTCCATCTGTCCATCCATCTGTTTTTTGTCCATCCATCAGCACTTAACGTAACACACACACACACACACTCACACACACGTCATCTTGAGTATTTGCACCTGTATTTACCTTTCTAAAACCACTAGCTGTTTGAAGTCAGTAGGGGCATATTAGAGAGAGTAAACTGATGGAAAGATCTCTGACAGTGGAACCAGGATATATCCCTGGTGCACGAAAGGACTTTGGGAGCACATTCCCCGCGGAGGGATACTCCCTTAACCTAGAGACAGGAGGGAGGGCCAAGTCCCTGCTCCAAATGACTTGACAGATTTTGACGATCCCTCCTGGAAGACCTCACCCTCCCTGTGGTATGGGGGGATGGGTGGGATAGGAGGGAGACAGAACTGGGATCGATATGTAAAATAAGAAAAATTATATATACATATATGTATGTATGTGTGTGTATGTATATATACATATATACATCATATATACATCATATATACGTATATACATAATTTATATTTAAAAGGAGAATCCCACCTGCTGCTGTGTTCTGCTACTTTGGCCCACTGAACTTCCCCTTGGGGGAAGGGGCAAGTAGGCTGCAAATCGATGCTCAGACTGTGGGAGACTGTAGCAAGCTCAGTTTATTTCAGGAAGGGGAAAGGCTTACATACCCCTAAGGGGACAGGGGGAAGGAAAGCTGCAGCGCTGGCATCACATGACCACTGGAGACTGGTTCAGGCACCTTGTCTCATGGCACGGCAGCTATTGCTGGGGTTCCCTTCGCAGACCTACCTTGGCTCATTTTGGGGAGTTACTACTGTATGCTCATATAGCCGGTTTAGGCCAGCAAGGGCTTGGGAGTCCTTAGGCCCTTCATACCTTGGCAAATATCTCCCCACAACCACCCACACAATTTAATGAGTTCCATTTTCCTGTCTCTCTACCAATAGGTTTTAAAACCTCGATTAAAATCAGATAATGAAGAGGTGCGGAGAGATGGTTCAGGGGTTAGGAGCACTTGCTGCTTTTGCAGAGAACCCAGGTTTATTTCCTAGTACTCACAGGGTAGCTCATAGCCATCTGCAGCTCCAGTTCCAGAGGAATCTGACCCCCTCATCAGGCCTCCCCTGGCAATTCATGCATGTGCTGCACAGACATACTGCCAGGCAAGACACCCGCATAAAAGATGTAGTAGTAGTTGTTGTTGTAGTAATACAAAAATGAATAATGAAGAAAATTATCTTACCAAAAATGACTTTGAGAAAAGTCTAACAAAAAAAAAAAAACCATAAAAATTAATCTCCTACAAAGGAACATCAGCCTTAGTTGATTTCATAGAAAAATCTGTTCCACCCAAGAATGATTCAGTAATCCAATGAGTTAAAATATATCAGAGTATATAGTAAAGAAAGAAATCCTCTATATTCATTTTCTGCATCTGTTATGTCATTGATCCCCAAAGCTGACTATGATTGTAATAAGAAAGCTACATCTAAATGAAAAGATTGCCAACAGAATTAAATATTCATAAATTATTTATTAAGCTTAATGTGACTCCATAAAAAGTTTCTCTGTAATTTTCAAATAAGAACAGGAATGAAAGCAATAATAGAGAAGGAAAAAAAATCATGAGTGTACAATAGAAGCTCAGCTCACCATACTTGAGATTAATGTATGTTAATATACAATAAAACTCTTTCTCTGTCTCTCTCTCTCTCTTGCAATTAAAGCAGTTTGTTATTGGGACATGAATATAAGAGATGATCAATAAAATAAAATAGAAAAACCCAGCTAGTAATAGAGCTGTAAATGAATATTTATTATAGCATAATGACCAGCAGCATCTTTTTAAAACTATTTTTGCCAGTTTCATACATGTATGCAATGCATTCTGATCATAGCCACTTCCCTCTACCTCCCCTCATCCTCTTCTTCTCCCTGTAACTCCCTTTTTCCTTACAGCCAGGCCCCTCCTACTTTTACATCCTTAATGTATGCGAGTCTTTAATTTATGCAAATCTTATGCAGGTGACCATTGCCATTGTGTGTTCATGATTGCCATGCTCCTCTTGCACCCTGAAAACAGTATTTCAGATGTTTCTCTCAATCCTCTTACTCTCATGAGCTTTTCCTTGCCCATTCTGCAATGTTCTGTAGATGTAGTGGGCATTATAGATGTTCTACTTGGGCCTGAGGGCTCAACAGTCACAGGTTCTTGTCATTTTGAGCAGTTATGAGTCTCCACAGTAAGTGACACTATGCAGTAAGCCTTCGAGGATCAAGATATTGGAATGAGCAGACACATTTAGAAGGTAATGTGAGCACTTACCTGTTTCCAGGGCTGCAGAACACACTCTTGCCTAGAGCCTGTGGCTCCCAGTCTCAAGCTTTTGGCTAGGTTTACAGAACTAAACATGCCTACCCTCTGGTAAAATATGTTTCAGATCTGACCAGGAGACAGTTGATTGCCCCCCTACACACACACACACCAGTCATGCAACCCATCCGTGGGCACATATTACTTGACAGGTTGGTACCCAAGGATGTTGGCTTTACAACTTAATAAGGCCTTTGATGATTTTTCTCTCCCAGAAGGCGTTATAAGTCCTTTTTGCCATGACTGCTAGCCAGTAACATGGAAGCATTTTGCTAAGATCTGACTGATTTCTGTGTCCTTGTATCAGCAATGTGTGGTGTCATCAGATATGAAGTCTTGTTATCTCATTCTGGCAGGCAACTGTGAGCAAGAGACCAGCCACACCTTCAGCCATGGAAGAAATGGAAAAAATGTTAAGGAAGTTTTGGGGGAGGTAGTTATCTAGAAAAAAGTAACATCAGTTTTGTTCCTTACAGTTCTCATAAAGTTGAAATCTAGAACAAACATAACACCATCCAAGTTCTGAAAGAAAGAGTAAATGAATCCTTTTGTATTCTGAGAATGGGAAAACATTCCCAACTGTGAAAATCCAGGAGCAATAAAGAAAAGTATTGAAAATTTAAACTTCATCAGGATTATAAAGACTCTCCATATACTTGCCACGCTTGGAGCATGTTTGCAACTTGTTTAAGAAACAATGGGTTAGGATTTATACAATAAAAAGAGTATCCAGGGACTCCACAGATGATGTAGTGGTTAATAACACATGCTTTTTCAGAGGCTCAGTTTTCTTCCCGGTATACACACTGAGCAGCATGTAATTATCTCTAACTCTGTCTCTAGGAGATTTGGTGCCTCTGGCCTTCATGGACATCTGCCACCATGTTCATATACCCTCACCCACATACACATAAGTAAAAGTAATAAAAAATACTTTTCAAAAAAGAATCTGAACATAAAGGAGAAAGGGAAGAGAGAAATGCGTATGTCCAAGCTACTTGTAAAGATGTGCATGTTAGGAGGAATATGAAAAAAGACATGACATAAGAGAGCCTTCCCACATGCTTGTCAAACATTCAGTCTTTGCATGTTTCTATTGACAAGGCTAGCACTGAGATAAAATGCCACAGTAATTATGGAGGATACTGTGACAACCTTTAGCCAAGGTACTAATTATTTGCTTTTGGACTCTGCTTTGGCTTTCCTCAATGATGGGTATTAACCTACAAGTGTGAGCCAAAGAAACATTTCCTCCTTAAGTTGCTTTTTTTTTTGTGAGAAGGTTTTATAACTGCAATAGAAAAGCAAACTAGAATATTTATCCCCTGGGAAAATGTTTTATTATATAAATACAAGAGCCTGTGGCTGGGGAGCTCATAAACCCCAAAGGGAAAATAGCCGCCATTGTTTTTAAATAGATGTGGTGTGCCTATAAAACATTTGTGCATATGCCCAGAGATCACCATGGTTTCAGCCACCATCTGTCATAGAATGAAACTTCCTTTTGCAAATGATGATGTCCCCAGAGACTCATAGACACTGGCAAGACCCTTGAGAATAAGTGATTGTTTCTGTACCATTGTGACACAATGGTTAGCTTTAAATAGACACCCATATCACCTCTTCAAGACTCAAAAAGTGTCATGGGAGAAGAAGAAAAATGAGTGGGAAGAAAAAAGTTTTCCCCAGAGGTGAAATATTCCATTTTGGAAGGAGACTCATTAAAAAGTTAACAACTCACAAGTCTCAATAAATCCCTGAAACTTAAAGGCTTTTCCATCCACAGGGTTATATAAGCAGTAAGGACTACTGAAGAGAGCAGACTTTCCTACTTGCTGAGCTGGTTTTTGGGCTTTTTTGGGCTATAGTTTGAGTTGTTTTCCATGCTACGGTGTTTTTTTTTTTTTTTTTTTTTTTTTTTTGTGTGTGTGTGTGTGTGTGTGTGTGTGTGTATTATATAGCTACTTTTCAGTCATCTATGCCCCTATAAGTACCACTTCACCCATATTCCTGTAAGTAACCCCAATAAGCTGATTGCCTTACCAACTTGAACTTTATTAGAATCATTTTTGATGTATTATCAGTGCCTTATGTGAGGCAAATAGTTTCTCATGTCTCCCAGGAAAAGTCATACACCATCATCATATCACTCAGAGGAATTATGTAAAGTGTTTTAAATATGTGGACCACAAAGAGTGGAAGAACAAAATCATTTTTCATATTGGCTCACCAAGCTAATTGCTCAAGTATATGAGGAATATTTTTTGCTGTTCGTATTTTTTGAGGCAGGGTCTAATGTAGCCCAAGGCAGCCATTAACTTTCTATGTAGCTGAGAATGACCTTGAACTCCTGACTCTACTGTCTCCACCTCCCAAATTCTGGGATTTCAGATGTGTGTCACTATCTCAGACTCAGGAGAAGCTCTGGAAGGAGGCCACTGGGTTGTACTTTTATTTGAAATCTTTTCACTGGGTGCAATAAAAGCCCTCTATTGTATGCAAGATAAATTAATACTTGGCATTTTGGAAGAATAGAATTTAAGGGCCTTTTGAGAGACTGGTGAACTTTCTCTTTTTAAACTTTTCTGGGGGTGAATGGGAGAAGGGATGCATGTTACAAAGAGCTTTTTCCAGGCAGGTGGTTCTTCCCATCAGGTCTCTGTGAGAAGCAACTTCCGCTTTCCTGCACTAAGTTCTAGGAAGTGTGGAACCTTGGAGAATTCTCTCTAAGCACACCCATATGAGATGCGAAGAAAGCACAGCAGGGACATTAGAGTGAAACATAATTGGAGTGACGAGAAGCTATTTGGTGATTTTAAGGCTTAACTAATGTCACAAAAAGAAAAGCCGTCTTTGAATCGCTTCCACATCCCTTGAAACAATGATAGAAGAGCTATAAATCAGGGGGAGCCCGCGTAATCTTCCTCAACCCTCTTTCTCTTTAGATCACTATAGGGAGAACTAAGAAGCCTAAGCTCTGTTTTCATGGCAAATGGTTAATTAATTGGAGGGGGGATCACCTAGCTCGTCTTTAAACAACTTTGTTTTACAGGGTCACACCTTGACCCCATTTATTAAAATGACAGTTTAAGTCTGAGCCCTTTCAGGGCCTCTCCTGCTTCCCTTTTTAGATAGTGTGTATGGAGAGAATTTATGCTATGAGCATTCCTAGTGAATTGCAACGAGTCCCTTTAGAATATCGCTGTTTTATTCCCATTCCCAATGTTTTCCCATTCCCAATAAACTAGGCCACAGAATCAACAGCTCATTGTAATTGAACAGCTTTTGCTTTTGTTCTTCATTGAGAGCAGAGTGTCCTAAAAACCAGCTCTACACTGGGGCATGCAGCAGGCTGGCTGATGTCACCTTTCAGACAAAAAGGTTCAGAGATAACAAGTACTGAACCTTTTCAGATGTGTTACCCTTAATCAGTTATAACAGCCAGTCAGCCCCCACTCCCGATACTGTAAACCCTATGTGCTTTCATCCATTATCTGAGTCCTTTTGAATTTTAAATGTCTTCCTTTCTTGATAAAGACAACAGCTGTTTGTTTAGTTTGAAGAGTAAAATACCAAGTGTAGATCAAGATGTATTTGTATGATGTGGGAATGGACGAGGGGGGGTGGGGTGGGGTGGGGTGGGGTGGGGTGGGGTGGGTGGGTGGGGTGGGTAAGAACTGCTGATATCCAGATTTCTCTTTTGTTTACTCTCATGAGAAATACTTTCCTCAGAACACTGAAAATTCGTGTCATAAAATAAACAGCTAAAGAGTTGTGTAGTGTAATTCATGTACCCACAAACATCATGTAATTTAAATTAATAGTGCAGTTACTGAGTAGAAAGTCAGGCTCTATATTCTCTGGGTGTGCATGTCCAAACTTCTGTTATCACAAAATCTTGTGTTTGACTTTTATTTGGAAGACATGCCTGCATTGCATTGCTTAGAGAAGATTTGCCTCTCTATTTCTTACAATGTAATCCCACAGATTAAAATGCTCCACGAGTGAAGGGGGAAGCCAAGGTTTCAAAATCCCCTTCTTTATGTCTTGGTGTTCATGCAGGAAATCAAGAGGGGATGTAAACCCAAGTCTTGTTATCAGAGGGCACAGCACACAGAGCACAGCAGAGAAAGAATGCTTGACAGAGAACATCAAAGCTTACACTAGCAGACTTAAGATACTTGCTAGAAGGCAACACACTTAGTTTTTCTCTTCATAAAAAGAAGGGTCTGGCCATCACTTAATGGTTTGTGTAAATGTTTTTCTTTTATGCTTCAAGTCTGTTATTGAGTCTGTATTTTATGAAAAGCTCATATGTAGGTCTTAGCCCATGAACTCTTTTCAGTTAGCTCTGCTGGGAGGAGTCTTTCCAAAATATATTATGGAGCACTCTGAAGCAATGGTCTGGCTTCAGACTTGTGTAACAATAATCAGACACACATTCCCTTAGCAGGAAAAGATGACTGTGGCATCACTGTCAAGTTAGGGGGTAAGAAAACCACTGTTCTATTATAGCCATGGGATGAAGGCCCTTGTCCCTTTGACTGACCCAGATGCCTCAGTTGCAGAGCAGATAGCCTGGGGAGCTTGCATTTAATTTCCTAATGGAATTCACTGGGCTCAAACTCAGCATCCCAACCTAATGCAGAAATAGCAGAAAGTCTCATGGCTGCCTCATCAGTATGTACATTTTTCTGTAAATTCTACATGAGATGCTTCATTGTCAATTTCTCAGGAAACACTCTCCAAGAAGCTAAAGACCCCCTATTCTTTTACTGTGAAAGTTTTGATGAAAAATACAAGGGAGCATGCTCAAAAGGACCTCAGTATCCCTATAGCAGCATGTTTGTTCCTAGAGCAGCTGGCTGGGCTTCTTAGCTCTCATCTGCTTTTCAACTGCAGGCATGCAGTTATGGCTCCTGTGTGCATGTCCTGTGCTCATAGGTTTGACTGGACCATGAGACCCTTTGGGAAGAGGTAGACACATAATGGAAAAAACACAAAAATGAGCTGGACCAATGGCAGGAAACTGGAAAAGAACCCAGAGCGGTGACAAAAATAGATAGTTTCTAGAGCATCTCACTACCAAAATTAATACGCACTTTTGGATAAAAGAAATAATAAAGCAGAGTTTGCCATTTTTCAATGATTCATTTTTTTTCTATTCTGGACAAAAGAGATAACCAGGGATGACATGAATTCCGCTCGTCATTCTTCAGCACCTCTCTCCTCCTCTTCTTCCTTCCCTTTAATGAACATCACTGAGTAAGTTCACAGTAGGTGAAAGCAAATGGACTCTCAGCTCCCTGGTATGGATAAAGGATGTTTGCCTATCTTGCAATATGCTTCTCATCTTTCATTCATTAAAAAAAACTCACCTTGAGTGACTACTATGTGTTACAAACTTTCTTTTCTTTTTCTAAGAAGAGGAACAATAAGCCTCTTCATCATGAGTGGTTACACATTACTAACGCCGTTTCATCACCAGATCATCTATATCCCAGTCACAGAGAGACTTTGGGAGTGGCTGTGAATTTCAGAGATCACTTGATATCTGCACACACACGGTACCTGCACACACATGGTGCCTTCACACACCTAGCATCTTCTCAAACCTCGTATCTGTACAGGTCTAGTATCTGCACACACCTGATAGCTGAACACACTTGGTGCATGTACACACCTGGTATCTGCACACACATAGTAGTTACACACACCTTCTATTTTGCTCATACTTGGTAGGTAGCTGCACACACTTGATATCTGTACATACCTAGTATCTGCACACATTGGTATCTGCATACACCTGGTAGTGTCTGTACACATCTGGTACCTGCACATACTTGGTGATATCTGCACACACCTGGTATCTGCATCCACTTGCAATCTGCACACACTTGCTATCTGCATATACTTCAGGTCTTCTCCCATTCATTAGCTCAGGCTCAGTCATGTGACCTTATCTCCTGAGAACCAAAGAGGCTCAGAGGTAAATCTGCTGGCTGAGAAGCCTTGTGTGCCTTAACACTTAGCATGTGGGTACTTATCTGGAAACAATTGCTTTATTTTTTTAGTTTTATAAACTTTATTATAAGAAATCTTGAAAGTAAACCACCCAAATTAATTACAAGTCAGGGAACTTTTATATAGTTTAGATATGCATTCAGAACAGAAGCTTGGAGCTTCATTTTAAAACTGACACCCCTGGCATCTGGTATTTTTATGCATTCATCCACCACACAAGTCAAAAAATTCCATAACAGAACTAAAGTAGAGAAACAATTGACTATGTATTTTCCTCCATGTCCATTGCCTGTGTCCAGTCCTTCCTTACTGCTTCCACTTTGCCTTTCTTTTAGGGCAGTATTTAAGAAAGTCTGAGAATATGCAGGTGTTCTGCACAACCCGTTTTGAATCCACGAGTCATACATCATGATTTTCATCCTTGATATTTTTCTTTAACACCTCTGCGAATGACAGTTTGGTGGAGACAGAAGTGCAAGTGTGTAGCTCCTAGGAGTCTATATTAGGTTCCACTGATGGTGGCTACTTCAGTGTTGGCAATATTGAGTAGCAACTGGTGTTAATTCTTATCTCAGTAGTTAAATTCTCATGAATCTTAATAAAATGTACAGTACTTGTTGTAATACACACACACACACACACACACACACACAATTAGCTCTACTTGGAAGTTAATTATGTTATTATATGGATGAAGGATTTGGAAGTAAATATAGTCATTTACTTGGGGCACTGATACTTCATTTTGGCTCCCAAAGCTATAGTTATGATTTGACTCTATAGCATGATACAAACTGGAGTGATTTGGGAAGTTTTTATGACAGTGCCAGTGACAGCTGTTAGTATCTTTTAACAGGGTTGTGCCAGTGTAAGTAGATAAAGAAGGAAAAGTCCAGGATATATTTAAATGAGAATGGGACAGGAAGAGTAGATATGAAAGAGACATAAGGGATGCTCCTCTCTCTCTCTCCCTCTCTCCCTCTCTCTCTGTCTGTCTGTCTCTCTCTCCCTCTCTTTTTCTTTCCAGCCCGATGGATATTTTTGGCATTTGCTGGGGTATACAGATGTTTAGTAATGAAATGGGGAGTTGAAATCAAGATTGATATTTTGGTTATTTTTGCTAGAGACTGCAAATAAAGAATAAAAAGAACCGCAATGGGTGATTAAGTTAGAAGTCTAGAGTCTGTCCATCATGTCACAGGAAATATATTCTATGCACTGACAGAGGATCCATATTATGCAGGTTCTGTGGCAAAGTGTATCATAGAATTAGGCATATTACCCCCTAAAAAACTGGCAGATTCTGGGAGACCTATCCTGCCAAGGTAAGGATGGTGACGAGTGTAATGATGTGCAAACAAGAATCCTCCCTGAGTAAGGAGAGAGATGCTTGTACTCTTCGAAACACTGAGACTCATAAAATGGCTTTGCATAGGTGAGTGGACAATGATGGGAGTAGATAGCAAGTATGCCATTCTTCAGTTCAGGGAAGTTTACAGAGGGTGTGCGGTTCAGAGCCTTTGATTTTTACTCTTCGTACAGCCCCCATTCCTAGGGAATTTCTGGTATTTAGTATGCATTCAATATCAGCTGCTGTGTTTGCCAGGGTAGACTAGTAGGTTGTTGTGAGCCCTTACAGAGGTTAAGGACATTGCTTGTGCATCTTTGATTCTGAGTCTTCACTCTGGCTTTACAGAGGTTCCCTGAAAAAAAGGGATTGCAGTTGGCCTTTCATAGGTAATGACAGCATTCCAGCTATCCAATGCCCCAGGGTGAAACTGAGATGATGAAGTGTTACATCACAGTGCTTGCCACTTTGAACTTTTTATTTGATTTCCTTCCATCTACTCGCCTGTCTCTCTCCCTTCCTGCCTCATCTTCTGTCCACTTTTATCACTTTAACAGTTGATTACAAAGAGAAAGGAAGAGCTGGATGGTCTCCCTCTTATTTTTTTTTTAACACCTTTGTAAAAGAGGATCTGTGGCTATAAACATTTCCAGAAAAGACTCGTAACATGTGCCAGTGAATTCACTCTTCCCTCTAAATATGTGTGCATGTAAGAATGTGTGTGAGGGGGGATGAAATGTTCCTTTCTTTTCTTTTTTCTTTATTGCCTTTTGCTACTGAAGGGACAGTGCTGCCTGGCTATGATCTTGGTCCAAAGGGCCACCAAATCATCTGCCTCACGAAACACTTAGTAACATCAGAGCCATCTTGTCTTCCTGGATTATATCTCTGACTTGTCCATTAAACTCCATGTCACTTACTTGGAAGTCAAAGTAGAAAAGCTCTTCCATTCACATTGTTTCCTCATTTGCTGATCATCTGTCCATCATTAAGTGTTTATGCTGCTTTGTACTTACAGAACTCTTCAAATGTGGCATTATGGTAATTGCAGTTGTAATGTTTATGATATTTTATGAGGCTATACCTCTCATGCATTAACTATTTAAAATATAATTTTCAAGCAAATCCTGGAGATGAAAGAGTACTCAAATATCTTGGGTGTAATAGGCGTTTCCGAGACGCTCTGCAGACAGGGATTATTGTAGCTTTAATAGCTCGATTTTTGAGAGATTCAGATCCCGGAAGAGGAAGAGGTTATAGATGAGGACACACAACTGGTTATACAATGACTTTTCCCATTCAGTGCACTGAGGACTGTAAGTCAAACGAAACGCTCAGCTGCTCATGTCAGTGGCACCCATTAAGGCATTCTTGTAGGATCTAATTAAATAACTTTATTACTGTAGCGACTCTATGACCTTTATGGCTTGTAAGTGGGAATGCCTTAAACAACTTCAGTAAAATGTATCAGCAGGGTGAGGAAGGACACCTCCAATCTTTCCTCAACCTGCACACTCTGAGAAGCCTTCAGAATCTGTCTCAAAGCCCACCTGCCAACAGTGACCATTGTTGACACGTTCATTAGCTCTCTTCTCTCCCACCCTTCACCCTGTCACTTTGCATAAGTATTGAACCTCAAGATCAGTGTTTTCTTCTAGGTGAGTACTCCTTTCCTCTCTGAAATGTGGGAACAGAGTGGTTTTTTTTTTTTTTTTTTTTTTTTTTTTTTTTTAATGTATAGTCCTGCTGCCCTGTGTCCTTTATGGAAATCCTCCAGGATTAGAAATTGATCTCAGAAAATATATTTATTTTTATCTTCTTTCAGAGAGCTTTTGAAGTCTAAGGCATCTCTCTATAGTTAAGATTCACTCATCGCTCCCTCCCCCCATACTTCTCTGAGACTTTTCTGTATCTTTGCTCTGTGATTAATGCACTTTATCTTTCTTTTATCTGAGAGAGCCAAGTTCATGATGAAAGTTGAGAAGTCGGATATCCTGGCACCTTAAAGAAGTAGCCAGTTCTGGGTCTCATTTGCAGTGCATTCTTCTGAGATGAGCACATATCTTTCCTCTTAGCTGAGCCAAGAAGATAGAATACATGTCTGCTGCATCACTGAAAACTCCACTTTATAGGGGAAAAAGAATTCATTAATCTATAGTGCTTACTCTAAAGAGAATAAATAATTTCAGTGAATATTATTCACAAAATTGAATTCCTACACACCACTCTCCTTGCTTACCTCTTTAAAGTCAATATGACATGAGACAGGAGACATGCAGCAGCAAGTTCAAATTAACAACTGGAATCTTTAAACTATATGCTCAATGTGTGGTTACAAGGGAATTGATTTTTAAAACATAGTCAGACAAGCTATTATCTATTGTCTTACACTAAGACTAATCCTTGCACGGCATCATTCAGACCATGTCTTTGTCTGGTGAATACCATCTGCATGAACTGTCAGGTCCAAGATCACAACACTCTGCAAGACACATGCAGAGCAGATGGCCCAAACCATTATCTGCCCATTTGATCACTTTGTGACTCATATCCACCACCATTGTTGTCCATGCACCTGGCTGCTAGTCTTTATATGACATGGGGGTTACTTGACAGCATTGTCTGTGAAGGAGCACAGAGGACCAACAGACCCCCCTCAGATTCTAATTGGAGTGCTTCTAGAGAGTGATGAAAAAGTAAAATGATGTCACCCAGGTAATACCTATGTTCCAGATCCAGTCTCCCTGTGGTTGTTTAGGAGCTCCTTGGATGTGGCCAATGATCAAAACTTGGGAAAAACCCCAGTGCACATTCTGGACCAGCAGCATGGTTATGCTAGTTGGGGCTGTCTAGCAGAAAATAGCTGACAAATAGGAAAAGAAAATGCTGGAGATACAAATGCCCCTGGTGACCTTCCATGTTCTTGGCTCTGGGATTGCTTATCATAAAAAGCTTCAGTTTTCTGTTTGGATGTTTATATTCCCTGCCTTTTTTGCATGCAGATATTTCTGGGATGTTTATCCATCCATACATTATACATATAGAACAATCAAACAAAACACCAGAGAAATCAAATATCAGCTCTTCACTTGACTGAGTACCAGAGACAGTTGTATTCAATGAATGAATCCTTGCCCAGGGTAAGGCCTAATAGTACATGATGAAATCCAGGTGAGTTGAAAAGGTTGCATGGAGAAACTGTGGTCTCTCCCACAGTACTTTCCTATTTCCATTTCACTGAATTTTAAGTGGGCCCATAGTGAATGGGAACCACTACGCTGTTTCTGCCACTTGGTTTGAATTAGCAACTGGGTATGAAACAATCCTGCTTCCAGTGAACTATGAATGGGCTATCCTGAAGCCTGCAAAGAAATGAACAGTGTGCTGGCCTTGACTTTGTTATTATTATTATTTTTTTTTGTTCCTGCCATTTCTCCCAATTGATGACACCCAAACTTTGCACCGTGCAGGGTTTTTGTAAAGCTTGCACACTAGAAGATCACTTTATTGCTTGGACAAGAAGCAAAGAATCATCTAGAAAGACTATTCCTGGAGGAGCCTTGACACATAGGTGTGTTAGGCGTACCATCCTCTCCCAGCATCTCTGTTTCCTGCAATGACCACTTTTCAGACCAAGATGGTTTTCTGTTCTTATGGAAAGCATTGGTTACAGTGCTTCTTTGGGCAGGATATTGTTCCATGTAAGAAGTATAAATGACTTTTTAAACAACAGGTAGTTATGTTTGCCTAGCTGACACAAGGCCCCGAGTTCCACCCACTGCACTACTATGAAAAATACACACCTGCAATCCCAACACACCCCAGCAGGGGGATCAGAAGTTCAAGACCTCCCCAGGCTAGATAGTGAGTTTGAGGCCAGTTTGAATTAGACTCCTTGTCTCAAACAAACAAACAACTGGTTTTTATGTCTTCAGTGCAAAAATGTCAGGAGAGCAAAATGGTAGTGTGACTTGATGGTAGGGGCAAAGAAAGCCCAGGTTTGGAAGGGATTTGGAGTAAAGGTTGGCAGGGAGTGCATAAGTGTCTAAAAGAGGGAGGGGGTCTTAAAGTTTTCCCGACATGGCTGCAATGTGGTTTCCTTTCCTTCTCCACTTATCGGGAAGATACTAACGTGGAGTAAATGATGGCCCGAGGAGGCTTTGGGATTTATGGCTTCCTCAGGCTATGACCATTTTACAGAGATTAGTTGCGCTGGGAATCCCAGGTTTCCTGTTTGAATTATCCACACTTCACACGGTGGTTGAGACTAAATTGTCCATTGCGGAGTTTGGAAAGCAGTCTGTGATGCAGTAAATTGTGCTGCTACTTTCATACCCATCTCACACAGCCCATGGTCTGTGAGGTCAGATGTGCTAACACAGGAGCATACACATGCCTAGCTTCTCACCTGATTCCGAAGTTAGTCCCTCACTTAGATTTCTGTACAGGGATCATTGGGCCTACTGATCAGAAAACACATAGTTGGAAGGAGACCATTGAAATGTAATTTTCTTTTCATCCTTCAGAGTTTAGGTTATCCTGCCCCTGATCAACTACAACAAAAGCTTAGTTAATGAGCTTCAGTTATCTGGGGGAACTTACACAGAGAAAGCAAATGTGACTGTGCAAACATTCCATGATGTCAGCCAGATTAACTCCCTGGCCAACTGTTTTAAGTAGAATTTCTCTTCCAGAGGATTGTCAATGTATTCTACAAAAAGTACAAAGTCTGTGTGTATGTTAATTTGGTAAGTCATCAATAGCAAGGGTAACATGGACACATATCTGAGATAACTGGCTATGGAGAGTAGGGTATCCTGCCTGGGGTAGCCACGAGGCAGCAGAGAGAGGATCTGCCTGCCTGGGAAACGGGCTTTGACCTTGACCTGGCAACTGGGACTCAAGATCGGAGTGTTGTCCACTCTGAGCAGTGTGCTGCCCAGCCTAGGGCATAGACTAGGTTAACTGTCCAGAAAGGGAGCTCTTGGCCACTAATCTATCTTTCCAGCACACAACAACTGTTCTGGCTTCAGCCCTGCATGGGATGATTACTGATGCTATTTTCCTTCTGGGTTTGTAACTCTGATGAGATGTCAGTAACTTGCTGTGTCCAGAGACAGGAGAGTTGGAGAACAAGACTGAAAGTTATTCAGGGACTGTCTGTCCATGGAGCTCTCCTTCCTGGGACACAAAGGCAGCATTTGCATGCTGAGTTGCCTGCAAACTTAGGCAGCAGGGTCATAGTGTCCAGAGGCATTGTTGTTGGCAATTTGTAAGCAACAGGAAGGGAGTTATTTTTTATTTTTATTTTTTTTTATCATAGACAGGATTTCTCAATCCAGGAAGATTTGTGTTCTATTAACCCTGTCCTCTACTGCAATAACCAGAAACGTTTCTAATTGTGCAGAACTGTATCTCATAACAGCACAGAACTCCATGTGCTTTGCTCACATATCCTACTTTCCAAGAAGAGGAAGAATGAGGTGAGTTTGGGCTACCTCTCACATTTGCACTCCCTAACCACTGGTGACTTGTGTCCCTACATGTAGATGGAGTTGACAGGAGAGAAGGATGTTCAGTTTCGAAACCGTGCTTTTGAGAAAATGTAAACTGAGAAGGTATGCAAAGCCAGGCTAAGTTTCCAGGGCAGAAGGTCATCAGCCCTTTCCTCCTGAGGTCCCCGCTTTATTATTCAGGAGATGAACAAACAGCATTTCCCCTTCCTGCTTTTGCACTCTGTGTTGTGAATATTTTAACTGTTTTCCTATCCATAAAGGCATCTGTGGCTAATTTTAATAATTTGTTATCCTATGATTGATACACAGCAAAATAATAGCCACATGTGTTGCAAACAGTCACATCAGCCTCCAACCACTGAATGTACTGCCCCCAGAACTGGTGACAGTTGTCAGGTCTGTTGCGTTTTCAGAGTTACAGAGATGTTGATGATTAACAGCTGTGTGGATCATCATTGATGGAATATGTTTGTATTGCTGCAGAACTTTCACAAAGCGACTTAACACCTCATATACCACAGAGCTCTCGTAAATGACAAGAACAAAGAACACATATGCGTGTGCATACACACACAAGCCATTTGGGTGAAGAGGGGCAAAACTGAAAACTCAGCTGAAATAGCTTTTGGCTCCAGGTCAAAGCAGGTCTGCGGAAGCCAACCCAAACACAATGTATTCAGAGGGATCTTATTCTCCTCCAGAATTATAAAGCAATAGGATTCTCAGTCAGGTCCGTACCTTGTCACGAGCCAGTCTTAATGCCAGAGGGAGGAAGCAAGCAAAACAAGGAGGCGTTGAAAACTGCAAAGGGACTTTAGGTCATTCAAAATGTTTCTGGTTGTTGCAGTAGAGGACAGGGTTAATAGGACGGGAATCTTCCTAGATTGAGGAACCCTGTCTACAATATAAAATAACTCCCTTCCTGTTGCTCACAAAATGGGGACTGCAATGCCTTTGACATCACAGTTCTGCTGCCTAAGTTTGCAGCAGCTCAGCAATCTTCTGGAGACAGGAAGCAGAGCCCCATGGACAGTCCCTGAACTGCTTTAAGTTTAGTTTTTCAAATCTATCATACGAAGTTACTGGCTGGTTAGCAGGTAAGGTAGTTAAGGAGAATAGGTTCAAATATAGAGGAAAAAGGAGGTGGAATCTTGGTTATTAGAGGCCATAAGGAGGTAGTGTATATAGCTATGTGTTTCTGGGTTTATAGGTTAAGTCTTAGGTGGGGCAGCCCTATGTCCAATGTCCATTCTGAGCTCTAGGCTGTCCCTGCTCTACTTTCTTATATACTGGCCTTACAGCCTCATTTATGTAGCTACCCACTAGTTATTTTTTGATAAATGTCCAAAGGGGGATGGTTTATTTCAAATTTCCTGTTACAGAAAGGGCATTTTTTCCCTTAGACATTGGGATGGTGAGTTGGTAACAGATAAATTAGCAAATATGGAGAAGTTAGAATTGCATAATAACATATATTTAAAAAATATTGGTATCTATTTTTATCAAAGTTCTCAACATCAAATGGATTTAAAACATGAGCTGAATTAGTTTCTATGTGTTGCTATACTTTAAAGTAATCTGGATTCGTAATACATTTTGTTCACGTTACCCAATTGCTCTACTGGTGAATATCTGAGTAATTACAAATAAATGGTTCTCTGACTGAATAGCTTCTTTGAGAGATTTCAGCATCCTTCCCGCAGGCCTTTCTGACAGCATCTCCTCTATTCTGTCATTAAATTGTTAGCACCTTGCAAAGGAAGGACTTCCAGAGCCTCTGTTATAAGCAGGAACTCTGTTTACATGGTTGGTGATTGTGCCATGTCACTTACTGTATTGAGCATTACCCTGGGAGTGAAATAAGAAAGCTTGGACACACACAGACACACACACTCCTAAGCACTAATTAAGCAAATATATTAAGGGTAGAGCTCTGGATTTCAAGATCTTTTCTTTGTCAGACTTGTGTGTATGTGTGCATGTGTGTATGTCCGTCGTCTGTATCCAATAACTCATTTGTTTCTGGTACCTTTCTATACTAAAATTCCATGTTAACTTGGACATTTCCTCACTAAGCAGACTGAACCTTTTATCAGCTATCAATTTCTTCCAGCAAGGAAGTAAGAGTATAATGCTTCTAGACATATTTTAGAGCATGTTGGAGCTCATATTACTTATGGTTTCAGAAACCAGTCTGGGCAGTTTCCTATGCTGATTTTTTTATTGTTTTCTGATAAAGTCATTGGCAATTGTCTTGAACAAATAATACTTCTATCCTCAACATGACTCAGGTTATATTCCTTTGGCTTCTAGTAGTCTCCCTTTCAAGGAAATAACATAAAAATATTTAGTATAAAGGATTAATAATGTAGTTTTATGACTATCTAACCTTTATTGATATTGACTAAGTCATATAAAATATAATTGGACACGGAGGTGGCATTCTATCTTGACATGATAGTCACAGGCCTTTCCCCATTAATTAATGTATATCTGGTTCCATCACATATCTCATTTATGGTCTGTTATTAGGAAAGCATTAATGCTTCCCGAAACTGTCAGCCATGGTTAAAGTCACAATATTTAGATTCCACAGATTTGGGTTTAAAATCAAGCTTCTTGATACATTCACTCATGATAATTTCTGTAAACTTGAACTTCTTTTTTTTAATGCTGGTAATTAATTGCAAAAATGCTTGTCTCAAAGGTTGTTATATATATATTAAAAAGAGTGGTGTTTAGTATACTACTTGATGTGATAAAGGAAATTATTTCCTTTTATTCTATGGTAAACATTTTCAAATGGATGGGTTTTGGGTTTGATTGCTTATTGTTTTATTTCTTACTAGGAACTTTAAGTTTACATCCCTTATGGATCAATGGAAACTTTAAAATCCTTTTTACTTGACCTACTAAAAATTCTCACTGGAGAAAAATGCAAAAGTAAAATCCCTCTAGGCATGTGATTCTTTTAACAACATCCTTTGTCATATCCCGGTACCTGAGTTCAATCCACTGAAGGATCTGGGTCTCTTTAGCCTTAAAAAGTACTGAACTCACATAGGTGCTTTTTGCATTATGCTAAAGAAGGCAGGGGTGTGTCCATTAATAAATATTTAGAAGATAACTTGATGTCATGTCAGTTTAGGTAAACAACAGTATCAGTTCCTTCTAGGGCCTATAATCTTTCCCACTACTGGATTTTGACTAGATTTACAACATCAGGTATTGGGTCATACAACTAGGAGACTAGAGGTTTTGTTTAATGTGGGTGCATGTGGGACCCCAGATGTTCATGTCTAAATCCATATGTAGGGAAAAATTTGTTTTGAATACATGGGAGGGGTTGAGGATATGGCTCAAGGGTTAAGAGCATTGCTGCTGCCATTATAGAGGTCTGGATTTCAGTTCCTAGCACTCATGCAAGGCTGCTCCTGCTCCATGGAATCAGTGTGGCCATCTTCTGGCCTTTGCAATTATCCACACGCATCTACATAAACACCCACACCCACAAATCAGTCCTTAAAATACAACCAACTTCTGCAACTTTAAGCTAATTTAGATGGGTGAAAACGAGGACACACTGAATCTTCTCTAAAATATTTATATGCAGATGAGTACCATCCATAAAATAAATCATCCCCTCTTAAATCAATCCTAACTTATTATTTAAAGCCCTTTACTTGGGAAAAATGAGACATTTCCAAGTTTTATGAAATTGTGAAAATTATTTCAAAATCTTGTGAAGGAAGATAGAAAATTGTTACTGGAGTGGGGACTGGAAAATGTTTCTGCCTTATATTTTGGCATCGAAACCAGTGGGCAGAAGACCCATCATCTTAAAATGAGAAAAGGAAATGACAGCCGCCTGCGTCACTCTCGTTAAGAGTGGCCTTCGCATTTAATCACTCTGCCTTCTACTTTACTTTGTCATTCCTAAAAATTGTGGTTTCCTGGAGGATTTTCTATTACTTTTTTTTTTCCTTTGGGCCAGCTCAGGAGCTTTTCAGCTCCCTGTACTCTTGAGGCGTTGCTCGGAACGCCTCCTCCTTGGCCCTGTCAAAGAAGTAATAATGCTTTGGAGGAAAAGTGCTGGCTGGATCGCTGTTATCACCTAATTTCCATTCATTTGGTGAAATCTTAGATCTTTCTTTCAGAGGCATGATCAACAGACTTAAGTTGAAATGGAGTAAAATTTATCTACAACTAAAGTGTATGTGAAATCCCACTTACGTTGAGGCATCACGGAAAGACATGGTAAGGTTTGGTTCATTTTGAGTCTGAAGATAACTTATCAGGACAGAAGAGGTTACTGGAGTACACAGAGCCCTTTGGGTTATAAATGCATTTCTTTAGCATGACATCAGCGAGGTAAGGATTTAGGAGTGAGGCTACTGGTTTCATGGGAGTACCAAATGTGTGGATACCCTGCAGCCTGCACTTACCTGTGCTCCGAATGGCTAGGATTGTTTCCCCGTATGCTCACACTCACCTGAGCTCCTGTGACTCTCTGTTACTCCACTAAGAACCCCAGTGACAACCCTGAGTCCATGAGCGATGGGCAGGTAGGCTGAAGTCCTGATTTCCATCTTGGTGGGGTAATTCACATGCATGATCGACATGGATTCTCACATGGAAAACAGGGAAAGGTGAGCTCCTCTTGCCGGTGCACTGTTCTGGCCCCACAGCTCTGCTGGACATTGTTCCTTCCTTACATTACTTTCCTATTCCCAGATGTTTCTGAGGTTCTCTTCCTGAAGAAATTTGCAGATCCCAGAGCTTTGTGTCATCTCTACTTTGAAAGCACAACTAATACACAATTATTCTCATTCTCAATTTTGAGAATTTTAGGGCTGATTTTTATTTATTTTTTTTTTTTCTGGGCCTGAAGTCTCTTTCCTTATCACATGAAGTGGTTGGGTGAAGTTGATCATTTTTCCATTCATTGATTTGCAGAACTCTTTTTAATTAAATCAAACATTACACAGGATCTTAAAATGTAAAATGGAGCTAGAATCAACAAATAGGTAACTTTGTGGGAGGAAAGAGAAATGGGGAATGATATAATTCTATTATAATCTCAAAAATAAAAGAAAAATAGAGTATGTATTTAATTGAAGTAGAATAACATCACTTACCTTCCTCCATTTTCCCCTCCATCCCTTCTTAGCTACCCTCCTTCAAAATTCTCCTACATCCGCCAACCCCTCTCAGGTAGATAACTCTTGTCTTCATTTATTATTATTATTTGATTTATTTTACTTTTATTTGATTATTATTGTTGATGTGTGTTTATGTGAGTATGCACAAATATATGTAAATGCTACCTGTTGAGGCCATTTTTGTTATTTGTGTGTATATGGTTTCAGCCTGACCATGCTGCATTCAACAATCAAGAAGGAGGCTCATCCCTGGGACAGGCTAGTGGTCCTTCTCCCAACAGTCAGTGGTTGTCTGTTGGTGTTTGTCTAGTAGCAGGACTCTGGGAAAATTCCCCCTTCACCATATTAATATGTCCATTGATACTGCTACTGTTCTGGTCTTATTTACGTAGCCATTTCCAGGGAAGAGCCCTTCACATGCAGTGACCACAGAAGCTAGGCAAGGATAAAGAGACCACAGGTGGGAGGGAGCTTGGGAGAAGAATATACAGGTGACTTTGGTAGGAAATGAAATAACTGAGACAGGGTACAACTCGGGGGGTGGGGGGAATTTCAGTGCATAGAGAAGGAAGGACAAGGAAGAAATAACACCAAGACTGTTTACTAAAGACCCAAGAGTAACACTATTTTTATATTTCCCTAAAATTATATACACTACATAAGTGTATCTAAATAGATTTCTATATCTGTATGTATAGTTATATCTATATATCTTAAAGCAAGTTAAGGTACTAGGGTTGACAATGCCCCCTGCCCCAAACCATAGACTAATAAAGCGCCCAGTACTGGTCATGAGAAACCTCTTTTCTAATGGTTGGTCAGAGCAATCCAAGTGATTCCCCAAATGATATGGATTGTTGATGTACTCTCGGTTGCCTCTGAGGGGTTGGGGCTTGGCCCCTGATGCTATAGATGCCTCTTAGGGAATTTTCAGCCTGCTTTCTTTTATATGTCAGCTCCTTACTTTCTTGTAGATCATTGGGCATTGGGGCCTACTCTCAAGTGCTAGGAACCCTGTGGAATAATTTTAAAACAACCACAATAGATAGTCTTGAAACCTCATGGAAATTCTAAACTCCTGGGACTCTAGCCATGGGCAGAGTTTGTTGGTGAGCTGGATCATAATATTGGAGCTTTTCATTCTCTGTTTTACATTCTCAACATCGAGTGGTTTGTGTCTGTGAACATGTGTGCTCAATGTACTCCCATATTCCAAAGACCAAATCAGGTGTGTAATTTCCTGGCCAATGACATGGCATGGTTCTCCAGGAACATTAATACAAACACCCCAAAATCTAATGCCATCTTAGGTGTTTATGGTGCTAAAAGAGTATCCCTTGCTTAGCTTTGCGTTGAACCCCATTATAAGGACTTCAGACTTTCCACAATTTTATCTTGAAAACAAATTCAGTAATACATTCATCTTCAACAGATGAAACAAATATGGAACTTATAAATATTTCAAGAAGGCTGTGTATGCTGAAATCCTGTTTGTCATTCCCAGATCTTTCTTTTTGGCCATTTCTGTAATTTTCTAAAGTTGTTTTCCTTTCTGCACTAAGGTATTTTGACTGGAGCTTAAAGATGAGATGACTTCTTCCTGGAAGCATCCTTCTGGCTGTTTACTTCCTTCTTTCCCACGCTCTCTGCCTAAGCTGGGGTGTGTGCTGTCATCACTTTGTCTTCCCTCATTATTCTCTAGACTACAGTGTACATCCATTGTCCTTTCAGGTAGACCACAAAACCTACACTGATTGTGTTCTCTGGGAGTGGTTCCAACATATCGTTCACCCTAATAGCCTTCTTAGAGAGTCTTCTTCTCTCTTAAACCCTGACTTGTGTTTAAATTATAGGGGAAAAAAATCCCAATTTGTAATTTTAGTTTCTACAGGAATAGCCTTCATCTCATTTCCATTGTTCATTAAATAAGTTTTAAAATGTATTTTCCTTTTTAGAATTTAATTCATGCATACACTAAAATGTGATCACATATACCTCAACTTTCCCCCTCCAACTCTCCCATATCCCCTCAGTGTGACCTCTCCCAACTTTATAACTCTTTTTTATTTTTATTTTTTCTAACCAATTAAGTCTTGTTTGATATGGCTGTAAATGCATGGGTCTATAAGGCTATCCACTGGCTCATGGGAAACTACCAGTGACTATATCTCCCTCACTTAGCAACAATCCAACACTGATAGCTCCTCAGTATGAAGTACAGTCTAGAAGTTCCTTACCCCATTCATGCTAGGACTTTCTCTGGCTTGATTTTGTATAGATCTTTTGTGCAGGTAACCATGGCTGCTGTTTGTTAGCTCATGATTATGTCAAGTGCAGAAGATACCATTTCATACTACTCCTTCCTATCCACTGGCTTTCACATTATTTCAACCTCTTCTTTCAAGGTCATCCTTGAGCCTTGGTGTGTGTCCAGGGGTGGTGGTTAATATAGATGCCCAGTTTAAGATTGAGTACTCAGTCCTTATGCTCAGCACCACGACCAGTTACACATCTCTCCGTTGACTGCTTCCAGATACAAAAAGAAACTTCTCTGACCGTGATTGAGAGCAGCCCAGGACTACTGGCATAAATACAAATGCAAAGAAGGCAATTTGACTGCATGGCAGTTTAGCAAAATAATAGTAACAGTTTCTACCCTAGGCTGTATGACTTCCCCAGCCACAGGTTTATGGCCAGGATTATAATATCAGGCATGAAATTCCTTCCCATGGAGGGGGCTTCAAATCCAGTCAGAAAGTGATTATTTGTCCTACCAATGTGTCACAACTAAACCAGTAGGCATATATGCTTGCAAGTCAGTGCTTTGACGTACTGAGAAGAGCACAGGTATCTATTATCCCCCCCCCCCCGCCCTGCCCCCGGCAGCCTGCTTTTCACCTTCTTGCCCTATGAAATCTAGCTATTAGGGAAGAAATTCCCTGGTGGGTTTGACCTGGTTCATTTCTCTATGTCCTGACATCAAATTATATAATGTCTTCAGCAGTAGGATATTACAGCGTGGTTATACTGAGTAACCCAGGGAACTCCAATAGCCTGTGCTGTTGTGGAGATCTCTGGGTTTTCCTGATTCATAGAGAGGTATTTCAGACCTTGTACTCTGATTTTCATTTCAAACCTATTTCTGTTGGGAGCAACATTACCTCTCGCCACCAGTGCAGAGTAATCCCACCTGAAACTTCTTTTTAAAGTTGTATTTTGAAATTAGCTCACTAACTAGTAGGTTTCCACTGAGGACAAGACTTAAAAGCATGGAGGGATGCGGGAGCATGCCAGAAATAGGGGGTTGAAGGGAGTGACGACCCAAAGGGAGGGACTATAAAAAGCCATAAGGAAACCTGCCATCTCATTACCCAATTCAAATTATTCATCAAGTCCTGTGTTTGTGGCTACATATCCCCCTTTAACCTGGAAGATAGAGGGTCACACCCAAGAGCTACATTCAGAGATAGAACACCCTGTTCCCCCCCAAGTTCCAAAACAAACAACAGCAAAAACAAAAACAAAAAAAAAAAAAAAAGCTTACCTTGAAAATATGTAATATAAGCATTAGTTCTGTTAAGAGGACTTATATCTCCCAAACATGAATCTGAATGCTGTTCGCTTAGCATTTGAAAGTGAACCTGAAAGTTAGGGAGAAAGAAAATGATATGCATAACAATCACAATCCAGACCAGAGTCCCACTCATACCCAGTAGCTGGTGATTTAGTTCCTTTGACAATTCCTCTTCTACTGGGCCATTACAGCTTATCAATACTTTTCAATATAGGATGGCTGCTATGTTAACCCTGAAAATCCTACAACACATGCATTACTGTGCCAGGGCAATGTTTTTGTCAAAGTATACAGCTGCATGCCCTGCCTTCTACATTGTTTAGTGTTCAGTGCTTGCTTTTCTTCCTTACAATGTATACCCTGCTGTATAATGTCATCTGGATCTTCCCTGGAACCCACCCAGGCAGGGGACTACACTTAACATGTCCCACACCTGACTTTAAGTTGCTTTAAGGCAGGGGATCATATATCCCAGAATCAAGCAACATCTCTCCTCCATTATAACTCGCAAATATGTGCTGGTCTAATAAATCTCTATTGCAACATATGTTTTAGGAGTTGCTTTTGGATAGGGCTTCATTAAGGACTCTCTGTAGGGCTCAGGACCTCATGGTTTGGCCCTTTCTCAGAAGTACCAACTGCCTTTGGGTTGTTTTCAGTTCTGTGCATGAATTATGTATCGGATGTTTCCCTCCTACTGTGCTTGGCTTTCATGGCGCCCCAAGCCTTCAGTTCTCTCTATGTCTTTGTCAGATTATATGCTTTATCTCATTCTTGGTCTGGCTTTTCCACCTTTGGACACTAATATGAATGAGAAAACCCCCTTTATTTATTTCCTCTTGTCATATTTAGTTCCATACTTAGCTCTGTACTCATTGTCAGCTTCTACCCCACAGAGATGACCAAAATCCCTCTGACAGATGCTGGGGTGGTGGTACACGTACCACACACTAACTTTGTGTGTGTGGGAGGGGCATTCCAGTGAGGGAAATTACAGTTTTCTTTCATGTTTTAGTTCCAAGACCCTTCAGCACAGGAAGCCAGCATGTCCCTGTCCAAAAGACATTGCCAGGCTAAGACCTTGGGGTGACACTTCATGCAAGGAACATGCTCAGTTATGACTCATCTGATTTAGGGCAGACTATCGGATTCACTGTGTTTGTCAGTTTCTGTGAGCATGACACTAGAGTCATCCAGGAAGAGAGCCAGCAATTGAGGAACTGTCTCCATCAAATTGGCTTGTGGGTATTTCTGTGGGGACGTATTCTTGATTAATGACTGATGGGAGAGAACCCAGCCCGTTGTGGTTGTGTTTTCTTCATTCCTGGTCAAGAGATCCTGCGTTATATAAGAGAGCACACTCAGCAAACCATGACAGGAAAACAGTTAAGCAGCATTCCCCTACGGTTCCTGTCTCTGCTCCTACTTGAGTTCCTGCCCTGACTTCCCTCTGTGAGGGACTATAACATGGATGTATAAGCTAAGTAAAAAATGTCCTTCCCCAACTGGGTTTTAGTTAATGGTTTATCACAACAAAAGTAAGCTAAGACATTTATCTTTGTGTCTTAAAAAAAAATCTCTCAACTCCCCCCCCCCACCACTGTTGATGATAAAGTCAGATAGAACCCTGTCTTCTTGTGGCCTATGCTTTTAGTTATGGACAGTTGGTGACAGAAAATATTAACTGCATCTTGCTGAGGATGCCCCTCACATTCTTCTGTGTGTATTGATTAAGCCACTCAGCAACCAAAGAAGGCAGGTGTTGTTTACCCAGTATCTTAAAGGTCTCAGCTTGCCCCTCCCACCCATCAGTCAACATGCTTTTTCCTGTCCTTTCCTTTTTTTCCATGATATTTTGCTTTTCTCAGGACTAAAAAGTTATCCTCACTTTAAAAACTTTATATTATATGTTCTCTTGGTTGGTAATTATTGAGGAGAAACAATAAAATTGATTTTATTTACTTTTCATAATCAATGCTTTATTTAATGTTTGTGTCTAAATTAAATTAATTTATTTTACAATGTGACCCCATTTCCTCTCTCTCTTACCCTCTCATTCCCTTCCCCCAACTCTCTTCCACCACCCCATCCACTCCTCCTTCTGTTTCTGTTCATAAAAAATGGGGTGCAGACAGACCTAAACAGAGAATTCTCAACAGAAGAACCCCAAATGGCAGAAAAACACTTAAAGAAATGTTCAACATCCTTAGTCATCAGGGAAATGCAAAGCAAAACTACTATGAGATTCCATCTTACACCTGTCAAAATGTCTAAGATCAAAATCACAAGTGAAAGCTTATGCTGGAGAGGGTATGGAGCGAGGGGAACACTCCTCCATTGCTGGTGAGAGTGCAAACTTGGACAGCCACTTCGGAAATCAGTATGGGGTTTCTCTGAAAAATGGGAATCAGTCTACCTCAAGACCCAGCAATACTGCTCATGGGCATATACCCAAGGGATGCTCCATTATATCATAAAGACACTTGCTCAACTATGTTTGTAGCAGCTTTATTTGTAATAGTCAGAGCCTGGAAATAACCAAATCAATGCTTTTGATGCTGCTGATAAACCCAAGATAGAGAAGAGGAGAGGCAAAATGCAAGCGGAGTCCTTTCTCCCCATTTTCTGGGTGCTAGCCTCCTGTATTTTCTCTCCTTTCTCCTCACCCCTCTCACCTTAGTGTTAGCCTCATTTCACATCTCTCTAACTACTGTCTTTGGAAGTGGAGTTCTCAACAGGTCTTTAAAACACATGACTTACTATGACTCCCTTGGTTAGTTGATGAGAACTTTAAGGAACAAAGCAATGAAATGATCTTCTGAGAGTACAGCATGTGTCAGAATGAACTTTGAGGAACATAGCTTGTCCTTGTTGGCCATCATCTACGTATCTTTCCCACATCAACTCCATGTTCTCAAAAGACAGATTGACTCCTTTGGGCCTGTGTTATTTCATGCCACTTTATATGTCCCCTAGCACAACATTTATTTCAGGCTTTTATGACTGCATGTTTATTTTTCTTTCCTGTTAGCGCTCGAGACTCTTTATGGTAAACTTTCTGCCATTCATCCTCTTGTCCCCTGGGCCTTGAACAGCACTTGGCACACTGAAGTTGCAGGATGATTTGTTCAGTGAATGGCTGCTTCCATGGTACATGTCAGGGTGGTGGGTGTTTCATGCTCATTTCCTGAAGTCTAGCTTTCTGTAGTTCCTGTTGTTGAGGAGGTATTGATAGACAGATGTAAATGAGAACATATGACCATGTGGATCCCAACCACAAAGGTGTCACCACAAATATTTCATTTTTGAGTTAAAAATTCACTTAAGACTAAAGCTCATCTACTCATGTTATAAAATTTCCTTTATTAAAACTATTACATGAGTTTCAGCATGGAGGTCAAGTTTCAAAATAGATGTTTCAGCATTTATGGTCAGGGTTTTCTTGAGGCACTGGGAATTCTGTTTGCACATGTGTATCTGCAACTTGAGGTCATCTTATGTGGTTAGGTAAGCTTTCAATTTACATATGAAATATGGCCAAATTGTTTACATCCCTGGGTTTCCGACATGATTTTAGCTTGACCTGTGGTAAATTTCGCCATGTAGACACAGAAGGAGACACACCTTCATCCTAAACTTTAACTCACAGCACAAGGAAGTTATTAAAGGAGTCAGAGGAGAAGGAAAAGAGAAATAGCCATGCTTCTGGTAGACGAAAGTAAGCAAATGCAGATTTAATCAATTGATTTACTTTTAAGTAACCGAGCAGATGTTTTCTGTTAAGTTTCTGGTGAAAATTCAGTAGGCGCCAGTGATACTGTAGGGCCGGTGGCTCCTGATCAAACCTGTTCTTACTAAATGGGCTTGGGCACAGCAAGATGGCCACTTGGGAAGACCTTTCTTTCAGAGGGAACTGACTCTCCCTTCTTTGTGTTTGTGCTTTTTCCCATCTTCCTGTTCCCCTTGTGCTTTACACCTTAAGTAGGACCCTTGTGTGCTTTTGTGCAACTAATACTAATTGTAAAAAACGTCCTCATCTCCCCACAAATGGCTGGGTCTCACAGTTTCTGGACTATAAGAAATACCTGTAGTGTCTCCGGAGATAACCAGGCTGTGGTCTCTCTTTGTGCAGTCCAACTTGAAGAGGGCTGAGGTATTCCTTCCTTTCTTGTTATCTCCATAACACATCAGCCAGTCTTGCTATAGAAACATTAACCAGAACCCCACACACTACCACTTCAAAGGCTTTTTTCTCTAAAGGCTTTTAGGAGCCTCCATCCTCAACAGCTTTTCATTGTTAGCTCCTTGAAAAAAAAAAGTGTCCATAAGAGCTGTTTCTTCTTTATAAATACTCTAGTTGTATTTATAGTCTAATATTCTTAGAATTTCTTTCCCAATCATAGCCTTTTCCTACATTTTCTGGCATGCGTTGGATTTTTTTCCCCTAATGTCTACCCTCTCACCCACCATTGGATGAACAAGCCTTCCTTCCAATGTGTTCTGATTAGGAGTGACCTGGAAGGCTTGAGGGCATGATTCCTAGTATGTGGGGGCATGCTTAATGGTTGTTGACAAAAGACACATGACATATTACCTATATAACAGAATGCATGCTAAGGAAAACTGTTAGCCCATCACAAATATCCAATGAAGGAAATCAAAGCAGCCCAATTACCAAAGCAATCCATTCCTTAGTCATATTTTTATCATGTACTCTCCTCTTCTCACCTACCCGTTTTCTGTTATTCAGTAACGTTAGTTATTGCAACATTAGCCATATGTCAAACAAGACAATACCATATGGAAGAACAATGCTAATATTTAGAACTACATATTCTCAGTTTTTTTTTTTTTTAAAAAAAAAAATAGAATAAATGAATCTTTAAAACTGCTAGCATGGTGTTTGCAGGCTAAGCAAGCATTTTACCATCTAGTAATTCTTACTCTGTGAGAGATGGGATAAGTAACTTTTTTTTTTTTTTTTTTTTTTTTTTTTTGATAGCCACCCAGAATAGATTGACATATCTTTGGAACACAACTCATTGCCTGCCTAAATTAAGTGGAAGGGTTGACAGAGAGGGTAACATTAAGACACATGGAAACTCTTGCCTGGTCCCTTTCCCCATGCAGCTGCATTGGGTCTGTTCTGATTTTCACTCCTTAGTGTCATCCTTTATCCTGTCCCTCAAACTGAAACATCTGCAGTAGGAAAGAGCAGGCAGTGTTTCCGAAGCAGGAGCCTGAGGAATGCTTATTTGAATGGAGCTGACTTCTTACCCTCCCCAAGGGGCAGAGGTGTTGATACTTTCCATCAGTAATGACCTCATCGTAAAGCCATGTGCATCGCAAAAGCCACCACCACACCTGGCACTGATTCAGGGGGAAGCTGGGGCCTGAGTCTAAGTGATCTTTGAGACGGAACTGCCCTGTCTCCAATCTAGGCAATCTGTCGGCCTCAATCTGTGAGCAGGTTGAGGGAAATCATGGAAGAATCTTTTCAAGCCAGATTCTTGCACTGGAAACAGAGAGCACCTGATCTCACAGCATTAACATAGTTTCAGTGCACTACTTGGATATGTTAAAATAGTATCTCTCCCCCTTAAATAAATCTTCCTTTAGTTACTGACAAATTCAAACCCTCACTGCTCACCCCAATGGGTGCACCAATATGAGGTAAACCATACGTGTGGAAGCAGTGCTCTGTCCATGTGAAGCTTTTAAAGGGAGAGGAAGATTGCAGTGGACTAATCATGTGGTTGCATAAGCTCTGATGGAGACAGTGAAAAGGGGGATGGCTTGAGAAGACAGAAACAAATGGAAGGCACTTGCGATAGTTTGGAGCTGGCGATATGCTGTCTAGGGCACAATATTTGAGCGAAAATGAAATGGAAGTTACGTAGTGAAACAGACTCTTCTAGTTGCTATGTAACTTCTTTATATGAGCAAAGAAGCTGTGTTTAGAAGGTGGCATAGAATATTCTATTAGTGTGCGTACATTGGTTCTGATGAGTCATAGAGGACAGGTAGACTGTGCATGTTTCTTCTTTCCTTTCATAGCCTGCTTGTTGTTTTCAACTTCACACCAATGTTTTGTCAACAAAACCCAAATAAACATATAAAGCCAAGGACAACCCCAAGCACAGGTCAGGGAGTCTTGGACTACATGACCCTGGTTGAGCCTTTGATGCTTCGGTACTTGGGGTAGTTCATTCTCTGAGCTGATGAGCCCTTGGAAGCAGTACTGTAACTTTTCAGAGATGGAGAATAGAAAGAGGAGAAATCTAGTCAATTGCCTTCAGAGCTATCTTCTTGTCACTGGGCTAAGTCCCAGGAAAATGATTTCTCTTCAACAGGGGACCTCATGTTCTGCCAAGAAAGAGAAACTGAGGCTCCTATACCATTTAGACTCCTTTGGGCTCTTGTTTATTTTCTCTTTCTTTCTTTCCTCCCTCCCTCCCTCCCTCCCTTCTTTCTTCCCTCCCTCCCTCCCTTACTTCCTTTCTTCTTTCTTTAATTCTTTATTTCTCTCTTCCTCTTTTTCCTTCTTTCCTCCCTTTTTTCTCTCCCTCCCTCCCTCCCTCCCTTCCTATTTTTTAACTTCCTAGAAAAAAAAAACAGAGACCAGTTATATACAATATTCAGTGACTTAAAATAATGTGTGTGATTGAGTGCTCTGTCCTCTATGTTGTTAAATCGTTAAAGTCCCTATTTTTGTCTACTTTTTTTCTTTTTGAAAGGATCATTGTGTTTGCCTGGGTCATATTCTGTTTTTTCCATACCCTGGTCTTCTAAACCTACCTTTCAGTTTTGTTCCTTTAAAATTCTTTTGTTGTCTGTAGTATCAGAATCACTTTTTTTTTTTTTTTTTCAGCACAACTAAAAACTAACTATGCAACTTCCTTGGTTAGTCACTAAGTAAAGTACAATAATATAAGTTGCATTGTATGTTCACAACAATTCAGATTTACAATTTCTTTTCTATGAATTATCCTTTTGCACATTAATCCTATGCTTAGCCTTGGGGTACTTCCTGGAATACTCCTTACTTTTGCCAACCTCAGCACTTTCTGTATGGAAAGTAAGTATCTTTCAGTTTCCTATATATGAACACTTACTGGCAAGGATTGCATTTCATTGTAAATACTTTAGAAGATGAGAAGGAAAGACAGCTTCTGTATTTACTATGATAGAATACACCCTGAACACCAGCAAAGAATGCTTTATTTAACTACTTTCTGCATATGTCTTCTCACACTAGGCTTTCGACAGAGCTATATTGTTAGTATTTCCAGTATAATTCACTTAAAAGTGAATGCATAAATAAGTTTAAGTCATAAAGAAAGAGTAGAAAAAAAAACTACTCTTTGCAAAGTAAAACAGTTTTTACTCAAAGTGAAAGATAGAAAAAATATGAAGATAGACTTCTAAAGAATTACTAGGTTTTGACAGTTTTTGTATATGTTTTAATGATATTCATTACATCAACTCTTCTAAGATCTTCCCCCTTCCCTATGTACTCAACATAAGCCCCTCCATTTTTTTACATCTATGCCAAATTATGTTGCCCAAATACTCTTGAATGTATAACATTCCACTAGAGTATGGTCAACTAATCAAGAGTGACACTCTTAAAGAAAATTGTCTTTCTATCTCTTAGCAGATTAAAATTCTCAATCCCCAATATTTCCATGGCTGGGTTGGGACTTTGCACTTCCCTTCTTCATGGTCTGGTTTGGGCTTCAACAGGTCTCATACATACTATCGTATGTGCTATTACTTCATATGTGCAGCTGCCTGGCTATGTCCAGGATATATTGTTTCCTTGTAGTTACTTATTTCCTTTGGATCTTATACTCTTCCTGTCCTCTTTTCTATGATAATCTCTAAGCCCTTGGAGGGGATGGTATAACAGATATGTCCCATTTCTGACTGAGAATTATTTTCTATGTCTTGACCAGTTGTGGATCTCTATGTTGATCATCATCTGCTGCAACTAGAAGACTCTCTGAAGAGGATTGAGAGATGCATTAATATGTGGGCATAACATTATATCATTAAGAATCAGCTTAATGTCATGCTCATTTAGAAAAATAACAATATAATGTTCTCCCCTACAGTCTATGAGCTATCTACTGTAAGTTCTTGGCACAATCATGGTGCCTTATGTGGATTTCATCTTGTTGAATAAATAGGTCATAAATACAATTGGAAAGTGGTTGATCACTCCCATGACATTGGTATCTCTGTTGCACCAAGAGGAAGTTATAGTGGTAAAGTTTTACTTGGGGAATCAGATTAATAACATTTGTATGACGGTAGATGTTTCTAAGTGAGAAAATTACATTAAATTGATTTCAAACACACCCAAGTCTTCACCACACCCTGGAAATACAAGTTTTGAAACAAAACTTTATAGCTCCTGCTATTAAAAAGTAAAGTCTATTTCTTCAACACTAAAATATAGGATTATTTCATGGCTTTCTTTGGCCAAGAAAAATCTTGTGAAAATTACCTTACCCTCCTTCTGAGTATAGAATTCCAGTGATCCTGTGTAGTTTTGGTGTCTCTTAGAATCTTTGCCACAATATGAGAACAAAGCCAGGATATCCTGACAGAGGATGAGAAACCATGTGGAACAGATATGAATCATCCTATCTGAGGTCTTTATGGATGAATCAGTCCTCAAGGGGCTGACAGTTGACTGTAGATGCTAGACATGACTTCTTTGTTGAGCCCAGCATAAATTGTAACCAGCAGACTCATGGGCTAAGTGGCTCCTTATGCCATTAATTATAGAGTAATGCTATGAAGAGAACTATTTCTCAGTGGTAACCTACATGTATCTTATTTAATAATTTAATTCCCAGAGTAGTCCCTTGAGTACTTTCTATAGGAAAACCATCATTTTAGGCTTTGGTGGGGTACAAATGTAAATGAGATACAGGGCCTATTTGTAAAGAAATGTGATAAACTAGGAGGAAATGAACACATTTATCTTGGACTTCTTCAAAATGTAAGTGACTATAACTGAAACTTTAATATCACATTCCCACTTAGTTGATGGTTGCTAGTGCCAACCTGGAAAAATAATATGGAAGAAGAGAATATCCTCTAGAATATATTGCAAGTGATGTAGCCTGAGTCTTTACTGGAGTTAGTGGGACGTCCTGGCTATTAAGCACCCTCTGCTTTCGAGATTAGGGTTAGATTTTATGAATAATTGCTGCGTTATGCTCTGTAATGGGAACAACTATTCTGTAGTATAATTAAAGACAAATTAAAATGTTATTACACTGAAGAAAGTCATGTAAATTTAATTCCATTGTAAATTGTATGCATGTTCTAAAAAGTTTTACATAAGGAGACATTGGTATGGAAAACGGACTCAGTTTCCAATAAATTCTAAATAACTCAAAGGTTTCACATAGAGCGATGTTCCAAAAATGCTTTTAGCAACCAATGTTTATTCCCAGAGAAATGCTGAGAACACAATAGAGACTCAAAAATAATTACTGACTTGAGTTAGCCTTAAGCACTTTCTTTTTATTTCTTTTGCCAGAAGTGAAAGAAGAATAAGCATTTGACTAATTTCCTGTTGATGTGTGTTTGAATAGTCTCTTACTCATCTATATATCCATAAAAATTGAGAATAATTCTTAATTACTCTGATTAACAAGATACTGACATTTTTATCACATATTTATGATTTCCCCAATAAAGATAGTAAATAATAACTAAAAATTTCAATACTAAAATAACCGTGCTTGAGTTTTCTTTATAGCCATCAAACTTCCTTTTATGATGCTACAAACAAAGTACTACTGGAGTATCTGGGTAGTTATGTGCTCATGGAATCCACACAAAGGCTAATATTTATAATATCACACTAAATTAGTTACTCCTCCATTATCTCTAATGAAACTTACAAAAGCAAGTTACAGAAGAAAGAGCTTGTCATCTTACTGCTCCAAAGGGGACACCCATAGTGGCTGGGGAGGTAGGACCTGATCACATTTCTTCACACAGTAAGCCAAATGAGCAAACAGGAAGTGGGATGAGGCTATGACCTCTTAAAGATCATTGCCAATGATTAAGTGCCTCTGGTAAGGCACTATGTCCTAAAAATTCCATGATCTCCCAAACAGTACCACCAACTGGTGCTAAGCCTTCTAATACATTAGAATGAGGGGGACAATTCTCATTCAGACCATGACATTTGATGACCCCTGACCCCTTTAGGCTTCTGGCAGTATCATGATGCAAATTCATTTAGTTCAACCTCAGAAGTCCCCATCTTCAAGTCCGAAGCTTCTTTTAAGACTCAAGGCATTCCATTTACTGTCACTCTCCATTGAAAAAAAAGAAAATCACATACTTACAACACATAGAACAGAATATACATTTGCACTCAGCAGTGGGGGCGTAGTGAGGAAATATTGGACAGAAGCAACACCCAAGCCCAGCGTGGCAAATACCAAATTCTACAGCCCATGTCTGGTACCTGGAGCCTTAATTTCAAAGGGCTGAGATATCTTGCTCCACAAGCTTTGCCGCCTGAAGCACACATCTCTCTCTTGACTTGATTCCACTTCATATATTTCACTCTCCTTGGCAAGTGTCTCACGGCTTTGGCATTCCCAGCATCTTAAGGTTTCTACAGAAACCTAGAACTTACTTTAGTAGCTTTAAGCAATGGCTTCTCTGGGGATGACATTGTAAGGACTCCCTCCTATATTTTGTCTGGCCCCAGTGGCTCTTTGAAAGTGTAGAAGAATACATGGCCCTCTCACTCCTGCATCTTTCAAGCCTTCAAAGCCAGTACCTCTTGGAAGCAACTGCCAAGTTCCACAGCTAGTTTGGGATGGGTCATGACCCCCCCCCCCCTTAATCCACATAATCACCAGCATCTCGCTTGCTGCTGTATTCTAAAAGCAGAGACCTGCTTAGGCCTTGTCCTTTCACATGCTGGAAGCTTAGCCAGGTGGGAACTTGCACTCAGAGTACCGTTTTAATTTTTTTCAGTGCAAAACACAAGGCCTAATGGTGCTAATACCTTTAACAATTTCAGCCTCTTTTCCAGCACATGCCTTTGTGGCAACACTAAGTTTTCCAGTGTTCTTTTTAGTTCCAAGATGCACAATTTCTATTTTCTTTCCTGTTTCACTTACTCTGTATCACTATGAACCCACATAAGTGTTATCAGTAATGTTCATGCCACAGACTCAATGTTACACTGTCTTGAGGTTTCCTCCACCAAAGAAATTAGTTCACTATTTTTAATTTTTAGTTTTGAAGACATGGGCAGAAAATATTGAGATTATTTGTCAAATATCACATGATTGGTAATAGAGTCTTTATTCCCTTCTAAGATGTAATGAGTTTGACCTTCACTCTGTGAAGGCTCCTAATAGAATGGTTCATCAAACTCTACTTGTAGCATTCAACTACTCGTTGAGTCCAAGATTCCAAAGTTCTATACTTTCTTTAATCCTGGTAACAATTTCTGTACTAGCTACTGTTTTGAGCACTTTCCCACCAGCCTGATCCCACAGCCATGTCAGCCCCAAAATAACACACAGAGACCCTATTAGTTATAAACTGTTATAAAGTTATAAAGCCAATGGCTAGAGCTTCTTATTGACTAGCTTTGTCTTAAATATTAAACAATTTCTATCAATATAAGTGTTTCCACGTGGTTGTATCTTAGTGGAGAGAGGGTCAGGACCTCTTCTCTCATGGCCTACGTCTTGGCTCCTCTCTACTACATCTCCCAGAATCCTCGCTGTCTCCTAGTCCCACCTAACTGCCAAGAGGGCTTTATTCATTAACCAATAAGGGAAATATACTTACAGAATGACATCTCCCATCAAGCTACCTTTAAGAAAACATGAATAAAAGGGACTTATAGAAGAAGTATTCACTTTGACTTACTAGACAGAGGGAGAGTCCATAACGGCTGGGGAGGAATGGCAGCAGGGTGTCATAGCTGGAAGCTGGGTGGTCATCCTTCTCACACAGGAAGGAGAGAGAGAGAGAGAGAGAGAGAGAGAGAGAGAGAGAGAGAGAGAGAGAGTCCAATGAGAATATAAACTCTGAAAGTTCTCAGTGACATATTTCTTCCTGCAAAGCTTCATGCTCAAAAAATCCCATAGGCACCTGTGAGCAGTGCTGCCAACTGGTGACCAAGAGCTCACACACAGCAGCATGTGGGAGACGCTCCTTACTCAAACCACTGATGTGTGGGAGTCAAATTATTAACAAACCCATTTTCACTTTTATTCATTTTTCTTTTCTTGATAACTTTTAAAAATTAAAATTTGAAACAAGCTTTTTGTACATGTCAATCCCAGTTCCCCCACCCTTCCCTCCTCCCCATCCCATCCACCAACCCCGATCCCATCCCCTTTCTGCTCCCCAGGGAGGGTGAGGCCTTCCATGGGGGAATCTTCAAAGTCTGTCATGGTATTTGGAGCAGGGCCTAGGCCGGTCCCTGTGTGTCTAGACTGAGAGAGGATCCCTCTGTGTGGAATGGGCTCCAAAAGTCCATTCCTATACTAGGGATACATATTGATCCACTACCAGAGGCCCCATAGACTGCCCAGTCCTCCTAAATGACACCCATGTTCAGGGAGTCTGGGTCGGTCCTATGCTGGTTTCCCAGCTATCAGAATGGAGTTCATGAATTCCCCCTTGTTCAGGTCAACAGTTCTGTGGATTTTTCTAGCCTAGTCTTGACACCTTTGCTTATCACTCCTCCCTTTCTACACTTTTATTATTACTTTTATTATTTATTTCTTTTTGTGTTTTGAGACAGAGTTTCTCTATGTAGATTTGGAGCCTGTCTTGCTACTTACTCTGTAGATTAAGCTGGCCTTGAACCTACAGAGATCTGTCTTGCTTTTATCCCCCAAGTGCTGGGATTAAAGGCATATGCTACCACTTCCTGGTTCATTTGTATTACTCGCCAAAATGAAGTTGTCATATAGTGCTGAAGGCCTCTTTTTGTATCAAAAAATTGTTTTCTCCAGTTGTATAACAAATGTTTTATATATTTTTCTACATCTGTGTATTTGTGTTACACAAAATGATTCATTTGGAATTAATCTATTCAGCAGAAACCCAAGTCAAATTAGAAATGACTATACTGACACAGGCAAATAAAAAAATGTAGGGTCATGCCATGAGTTTGCAATCAGAGCCTTTTATTTTGAAGACAGGATATTATGGGATATTTAATTTGCATAAAGCATTAGTATATAGACTATGAATGTTATATCTAACTTAGTAGATATAGTAAGGTTTTAGGAGGCATTGGGGGGATGTAAAATTGTCTTTAGTCAAATTAGAATAAGAGGCAGTTGGAAAATCATTCACCATGCAGCTACCAGGGCACCTCTTCAATGGACAACATTCCAATGACACTGACCAGTGTGTTTTCTGGTCCCAAACCACAGCAGGTTAGTACAAAGCCAAAGCCCTTCGAGTGCTCAGTTAAATGACCATTGAATTGGATGGTGAATATGCCTGAGCCACTAAAGAGCTGTGTGTTTTTGAGTAATTCCTTTAGCCTCACTGTGGCCCTAAGTTGCAACAGTGTTTTGATAAAAAGAATGATACATCTTTTTTAGTTCCTTAAATCCTGAAAGTCAAAACAGGGTCTTTCCTCAGAACCTAGAGTCCCTTTATGGTTAAAAAGGATGTTTCTCAGCCCGTCCAATTGTTGCATTTATTCGTACCTCACATTTATTGCCTCACATGACCTTGGAAACAGGTAGTCCTCAAGGAGCGAATGCCAATATCTGATCCCTGGGATTTGCTTTTCTCAGAACTGTAAGAGTGTCACCAGGCCTGGCTGGAGCATGTGCAGGAGCTTATCTGGCTTTTGGTTTTCTTTAAAGGCCAGAGTCAAGTTGAACAGATGTTTTGCTGCCCTTAGGTGTGCCACATTCAGGGGGTGATGAAACTACCCAAGTGGGAATCCATGTCACAGCCTTCCCTTGGCGGATTTAGCATCTCCAGGGTTGATACCACATTTCTATATCCATTGTGTTCTCACCAAAACTGGCCGCAGTAAGGCTGGGGAGGCAGACCCATAAGTAAAGTGTTTGCCACACAAGCATGAGGACCCAGAGCTCATAGAAAAAGCCAGCTATGGTGTCCTGTGCCTGTAATCCCAGGGCTAGAATAGGACGGCAGCAACAGGTGGGTCCCTGGGGTCTCCTGACCAGCTAGGCTAGCCTACTTGGCAAGTTCCAGGCCAATGAGAGATCCTGATGAATAGTTCCAAGTTTGTTCTCTGGCTTCCACATCACACGTATGCAGGCACCTTCTCACACATGAACACACACATCCATATACAGAATGCAGTATATAGTCTGTTACTAAGGACCCTAGCTCCCTAGCTTGACCGCTGCTTGGAGAAAGTTAAAGGCCCCAGATCGGTATCATCCAAGGTATGTGAGCATGTGCTTCCTTTATCTCATCTTTTGTCCTTTTCTCTTTCTTTCTTCCTTCCTTCCTTCTTTCCTTCCTTCCTTCCTTCCTTCCTTCCTTCCTTTCTTTCTTTCTTCCTTTTTTTCCTACAGGATTCCTCTGTAGCTTTGGAGCCTGTCCTGGAGCTAGTTCTTATAGACCTTGCTGGCCTCGAACTCACAGAGACTCTCCAGCCTCTGCCTCCTGAGTATAAATACTGGGATTAAAGGGGTGTGCCACCAGCTTCTTTTCTCTTTATTTATTTAATTAATCTTATTTTTTATATTTATTATTTTTCTTATTTTACATATCGATCTCAGTTCCCTCTCCCTCCCATGTCCCCTGACCCCCTTCCTATCCCATTCCCCCCCCCCCACAACGCACACACGTCACAGGGAGGGTGATGTCTTCCAGGAGGGATCATCCAAAGTTTTCTCTTTCTTTACGTATTTATTTTCAGATTCTTGTGCGCTTGGTTCCTCTAAGAGAGTTGGGAAACTAAACCTGAGGCCTCCCTCTTCCTCTTTGTTTCCGTTGTACCTGGAAGTAGAAGTAGAGACTAATCTTTCTCTCTTCCAATTTTTTGCCTATAAGTGCTAATAGCTTTTCTAAATAAAAGAGTTTCCGATTCTGTTTTTGACGGACTGACCAATTCCAGGCTTGTTATGAAACATAGTGAAAGAATACAAGGAAACACAAGATCTGCACCCCTTAGTTTATATACATGAGCTGGTAGCGTGAGGTCCCCACGTGCAGAGAGCTCAGACAACTTTGTCCTGTTAGGTTTTCCATCAGGTTCCACGAACCTTCAGCTTTCCACCAGGAACTGGGAAAAGTGCTCACGTTAAAAAAATAAAACCAAAAATGCCAAAACCTCGTTTCATTTGGTAATTAGCACTTCCAACACCAGGAGCCTTTCTCTGCCTCAACTGTGTCCTGGCCTGGCTGCTCTCCCTGGGGTCACTGAAGAAGGACAGAACTGTGATTAGTCATGCTTGCCACTAGAGGGCAGTGCTGACCATTAACGGAGTGACTCTAAGGAGGTGGCCTTTTTTATGTCACTGACTGAGAGTAAGTAGATGAGGGGTTCATTCCTTGTGCTCTGTCCATTTACATAAAGACTGTAGTACAGAAATTGGGAACTTGGCTGACAACTGTATTCCAGAATGCAACAGCGTTTGTTTCCAGTTTGGGGATGGGAATCACTGTGGACATGTTACCTCTTTGGAGGCTGTCTCAGTAGGTTTTAGGGGTCCTGACTGGTGGTGTTACAATAAGTGTTACTCTATAAGGACCATAGGTACATGTAGTGGAGATATCTGTAGGGGTCCAGTCACTCCAGTGAACTCACATTTTCATAGTATCTAAGGCCCTTTCAGATACAGACGTGTGTCACATTAGCATTACATACTGTTCCATTTTAAACCATTAATGTGGTTCTTTCTACCGCAAAGATTTGCTATTTGAATATAATATGACAGCATCAGTGCTTATAAATAATATCGCAAAGGGGTACTGATGGATGATGGGGTCCTTCTTAAGTCGCTTTGACAGAGAGGTTTTACTTCTATGCACTCTTTTCCAGGGTCACCCTCGACTTACCTCATCCAATACCCACAGTAATCCCAGGGGTAGAAATTGCTTTTCTCCATTATGCTGCTCAGGAGACTGAATCTAAGGCTGGAAGGAACTTTGCCAGAGTCACACTGACTATAAACAATGGCCAGAATTTGGATCAAGGTCTACTTTATCCCAAACTCACATCTCTCCTGCCCCATTTCAAAGTGGCCCTATATGGTGTAAAAAATAACACCACTTTCCCCTTACTTCTACTCCTATTGCCACTAGCCCTACTCAGAGCCTTTGCATCAAATATGTTGAGGAGGTTAATTCTTGTAGCCTGTTACTCTCCTGGGAATACAGCCTCAAGTGTACCTGGCATCACAGTTCAGTGTTAATATTGAAGTTGGGGTCTGCTATCTTTACAGTGTTCTGGAATTTTTACAGCTAACTGAAATCCAAAAGCTGATGGAGATCTGCTAGCTCAGACTGTCATAACAAAATACCATAAGCTAGACAGTTAAAACACTTACGGCTCACAATTCTGGAGACCCAGAAGACCACGTTCAAGATGCCAGCACTACAGCTTATATTCAGAATCTCTGTCCTTGGCTCACAGCCAGACACAGTTTCACTGTCTGCTCCTATGAAAAAAACACAGAGGAACCAACTGTATTAATCAGAGTTTTATAAAGGAACAGAACTGATAGAATGAATATGCATATATATGTATACCACATGTATGTATATATTACATACATATATATATATATATAGTACACATGTATATATTAGGTGTACATTATTTGTTATACACACACACACACACACACACAAATAAAACATAGAGTGACGTCTATAGACTGTGGTCCGAGTAATGTGACATTACTTTGACAAAGGTCAAAGATCTGACAGTTGTTCAGTCATGAGACTGACAATCTCAGCAGTCTCAGTCTGGTGCTGGAGTCTTGGGAATTTCTGGAGAGTTGCTGGTTTTCCGTTTATGTGAGAATCCTGAAGAGGAGGGTTTTAACACCAGTGAGGGTATACCTCAGCAAAAGGGTCAGGGAACCAGCCAGTGAGGGTGAGGGCAAGCGGGGGGGGGGGACAAAATCTCCCTTCTTCCACACCCTTTCATGTGTGCTGTCACCAACGGGTGTGGCCTGCACTTAGGGTGGTTCTTCTTACCTCATACAATCCAGCCAAGGAGATCCCTCGCAGATGTGCACAGATGTTTGAGTTTTAGCTGATTTTAGATACACTCAAGAAGACAGCCAATATTAGCCACCACAGCAACTATCTAGTGCCTTCAATTTAAGGGACTTAAGACTCCTCAAGTCTTCATTTTCCAAGTATCAACACTTTGAGCAATTAGGACTTAAGATAAATTACCAGTACATTTTGAAAATCAGAAGCTTTAAATTTTAATGCAATAAAAGCAATTATTTTTTTAATGTTCCCTCCTTTTGTGTGTGCCAATTTAAAGCATCTTCCATTAATCCAGGTTCATAAAGACTTTTTCATGTGATTTTTTTATCTGGAAATGTCATAGTTTAAAATTTTACATCTAGGTGTCTATTAAGCACTGGTAACTTGCCTTTATATAAGGTACTAATGTGGGCTAACATTTACTCCTTCCTCCTTTAGAAATATTCTCATTTAGGTCGCTGAGGATGGTCTGGATTTACTATAGACTGGAGATGACCGTTACTTTCTAAGCCTATCTCTACCACCTTATTCTTCCCAGTGTCCTCTCTGTTCCCCAAATCTTGCCTAGCTATTGGCCACTCAGCTTTTTACTAAACCAATGTGAGTGACACGTCTTCACAGTGTACAAAAAGATTATTCTATGACAATGAACTGAGATTCATCTTTCAGACCCTCAACATTAACATCTTAAAGATTATAAACATCTATTTTCAATTTTTAAAGATTTTGAGGAGTAAAATCTGAAACTTGGACCTTCCTTTCTTAAAACATTGTGAGTTAACAATTACTTTGGTCATAGATCTGAATAAACACAGCCATGTATAACATTATCAGATTTGTTTCTTACCTATAACTACATGGATGCATTTTGTACAGTATTCATACTTTACTTTTTAGGAAACCAACCAGTGCAAACAAACAGAGAAGGCAAAGCCAGCTGCAAGGAAGCTATGAGGAAATGCCATCTCAACATGCCTCAACCACGCCTCCAGAGTTTCTGAGACACAAAACGAGGGGAGAGGTAGCAACTCTAGGTTGCTGGTGCCACGCTTTCAATAGAACTCCCTTGAATTTAAATGCACTCAGTAAAAATATGTGAAAAATTGCTTTCACTAGTTCCCAGGGCAAGATGTTGGAATTTGTAAAACACAGTCAGATAGCTTTAATATGCATTGTAAAAATAAACTATTTGATAAAAGACACTTTTAAAAATAGTTCCCATGTCTTTGGGGAGAATGCTTTTATTGTGTGTTAAGGACTCCCTGAAAGGCAGGAAGCAAAGTGTGAGAAAACAGGGGCAGGAGCTGAGCGAGGTGGTACGGAGACCTCCGAGGAAGGCTGCCTTAAAAAGGTGGTGAACGGTCTAGCAATTTATCAATTAACGGAATCTCCAACTGAAGTCACTAACTTCGGTGCTGGCAAAATGGTATCAGGTGCAGGAATAAATCAAAGGATGGGTTCTCAGGTATTCAAAAGGAGAAATCCTAAAGAAGAATTTTCTGGTGCACACTGCTAAGATATTTCTTGAAAGAAAGAAAAGACACAATTGCAGAAGTGATGGCATTATGCCTAGGAAAGGGATCTAAGATGTGATTTCAGATTCCACCCCTGAGCACCAATGGTATACCTCACAAAGAGCCCTGCAAACAACCAGAAGACATCACCCTATGATTGCATAGGAACAGGAGTCTTCTATAACACCTGCAGCACAACTCCTTCACCTCAGGGAACAGCAAGGGAGAAGGGGATGAAGAACTGGAAGAACAAGATGACCAGGAAATCTACTGTGAGATTGTGTCTCCTGCAAGTGACAGGGGAGTTTTACCCATGAAATCTCACCAATATGGCTGCCTAAGAAGACCAGAACAAGAATAACACCATGCTAATATAGAAGGGAAATCTCATGGAGCCTCAGCGCTAGAAAAAGAACTACAGGCAACTGAGAAATGCTGCTAAAGGAAGAAATATCCTTCCCCATAGAAAAGCCACCTCCTTACTGGTTATCCAATACCAAGTGGTCAAACCCTGAAATCATACCTATACAAGTAACAGTAAATGGACTGAATAAGTTCTGTTTATATAGTTAGGTATTCGTGTGTGTGTGTGTGTGTGTGTGTGTGTGTGTGTGTGTGTGCGTGTGTTGATAGCAAATAAAAGATGCCATGATTTCTAGGAGCAAGGGGGTGGAAGGTACACATGGGAAGGATTGAGGGAGGAAAGGAAAGAGGGAAAATAATGTAATTATATTTGAATTAAAAAATAAAGAATGTATTAAAAATTAAAAAAAAGAACTGGATTGTCTATAATCACCACTCCTCAGACAAGAAAGACAAGAATCCCAGACAAGAATCAGTACAATGACCAAGGGGTTTCTATATGAACTTCAGTTGAAAAAATTGAATGCTTTAGGCTAATAAACATAAAAGCTAAAAGGGAATATGATTGTCTATGATGACATGAAATATAGACCTGTTCATAAACTCATGTAAGAGGTGTGGAGCTCCTTGTATGTTGTGTCTCTTTAAAACTATTTCACTACAGAAAGGCAGGACATTTAGAGAGTGAGTTTTCTTTAACTGGCGACTTAGGCTGAATGAATAGGTATTTTCTGGGATTATTAAAATTATGGATGGCTGGTAGAATTACAAAGGAAGGGTTTGTGTCTGTGAACATGAAGAAATTAGGTATACAGGTCCAGGGAACCTTAACCAAATCTCCTGAGGTGAAGAATGTTTTGCATTTGTGGATGCTTCTTTACTTAGGGGGATGTATTAGGAATATTACAAATTCAAAATATTCATCTTGGGGATGTGGTTCAAGTTTAAATGGGATAGTCACTTTAACTTTTGATTTATGTACAGATACATGTGCTTCCATTTGTGTTTCATTGACACATCACACATGTGCTGTGGGATATTTTTAGTATGCCTGTGTTTTGACATTGATGGGTCACCTAGGTCAGGTATGGAGGTTTTGACTGTGGCTCCGGGTTAAGTAAACATTTTGCACTTCACATTTTCAGATTACAGATACTCTTCTTACATTACTTCTTGTAAAGCTATAATATATGTTGACCATAGAATGCTTTGATATAAATTTGAAAGGAAAGAATTTGGGCTCAGGGATCATGGCACAGTGGGGGAATTCACTGCAGAGAGGAGAAAAGTCTCCATTCTGTAAGGAGAAGGGGCACCACTTTATTCTCTGCAGGATTTTCTCCATGCATGATAGTTTTTCTGTGTCTGGGTTAATTGTAAAATTTTTCTACCCTATTATAGGATTTTGACATATTGCTGTGTTCATGGTAATTACACGGGCTCACCAGAGATCACATGATCATTTCTCTAAGCTGTTTTCAAACCAAGTCAAACTGTTCTGTGACACTAAGGAAAGCAATGATATTTCTTAATGAAAAAAAAAAAAATCTCATCTGAGGCAGGTCTAATGAAATGAAAGGATGGAAAATTTTGAGAAATGAGGTTATTGTAAAGTGTCCCAGAATCTATATTCAGTAATTAACTAGGGATAAACCACACAAATAGCATATGCTACAGAGATTCATAAAGCAATTTATAATTGTATGGATATACTGCTGTCTGGGAGTAATGTAACTGTACTTAAAAGCATCATGCAATGCAGATATCTCTTTCTAGGTATTATGTCAAAAGTACAATCACAAGCACCAACAGGCTTTATATTTTTAATTTTAAGGTACTTTTTCATACTTGCATGAAGGATAGCTGCTCTTCATTCCTCTCCTGAGTGTGACTGTTTGAGGCAGCAATAGTCTGACTAACAATTTCACTGAAAACTGCCAGGATGATTGCTTCAATATGAGCTGAAACAATTCATTTTCCCTCAAAGTGCTTTACTCGAAGTACATAAAAGGGGAAATAAATACACCAGTCCCTTTGTGATGAGAAATCAAAGAGTACCTTGAGGTAATGATAATTTATTTAAAGAATATATATATACACACACACACACACATATATATATATATATATATAAACACTAAGGATGATAGGCATCAGTAAGGAGACACCAGCAAACTTCATAGAGTAGGCAGGAATTGAGTTAAACACCAGAGAATAAGCACAGCTTATGCAGGTAAACTGTGCAATTAGAAATCTCCTATTGGGTGAGTGTGGTAGGCAAACCCATGGCATAGTTGGGGCATTAAGAGATAACTTAGCTAGAGTGACGAAAGTCATTCTGGAGGAGAATAGAAAACGAGATTGAAATAGAGATGGAAGACAGATGAAAGAGTTTAGACTTTATCCCCATCTATAACGGGGCCCTTTGAAGAGCTATTTAATATAAGGTGACATAATGAGTATAATATTCTTAGATGATATAATATAGTATTGATGTGGCTAATGGAAGGGAGTGAGGGCAGACAGAGTGAAAATGCCAGACGAAGTAGACAGAGGGGTAGCCAAGTTATTGTCTTTGGAGTTGGATGCAACATTTCAGTTTGTATCTCCCAACAAGGATAAGCAGAACCTGGAACTCTTCCATTACGGATGTGATTTGGTTCAGAGCAGAAGAAAGGTACTGGGTTCTCTAACAAATTTAGTAATCAAACGTCTTCATGATACTTCCCCTTTGCCAGTGTGAAGACCGAGTAGAACCTGGTCTGTATCAAAACAGTTAGGATCAAAGGGAAGTATTCATTTCATTTTGTTTAATTAGCAATTTTTCAATTATTTTACATACTAACAACAGTTTCTCCTCCCTTCCATCCTCTTGTTCCCCTCCACATACCTCCCATCTACTCCCTCCCCATGCACTCCTCCTTTTCTATTCAGAAAGGGGTAAACTCCCACGGGCTTGAACAAAGCAGGGCACATGAAGTTGAGGCAGGGCCAAGCTCCTTTTCTTGTATCAAGACCAGGGGAGGCAATCCAGGATGGAGGACAGGCTCCGAGCAAGGGGGTGGATACTGTAATGTGTGGTTCATTGGGGGACAACCTTTGAGAAGTAGTTTCCTTGGACTGCTACCTGGTTCCAAATGTATCAAGTGCTTAAATGTACATCTCACTACCTCTTTCACAGGAATATAAGCAGGCTCAGGTTTGAAGTTCAGGCTTTCATTGTCTCATCAAATCATGCTGTAAGAGGTTCTTCACATATGCCTTGAGGGCGCTTCTCCTGGCTGTGGGGTTTGCACCTCTGCAGAGGTGATTTTCTATTCTCGAATACAAAAAAAATGGCATAACAACAGGATGATAAGACTTGAACCAAAGGGGAGGATGAAAGGTATATAGTAGTCACCACTCAGTGCTTATACTCAGCTAGTAGCCTGTCATCAGTGCTGTGAGTAGGACCCAGTCCTACACTCTGGTTGTAACTCTGCATCTGTTATGACACGTTGGGGAGAGAGCCACAGTAAGCGATGCAGAAGAGAGATTTGTGGGGGACAGCACTTGGGGCAGTTGGTGCTGAAGTCTGGCTCCATGACTTGGCTAATGGCTTTGAAGTTTTCACAGGTCAGCTGTCACAAAGAAAGGATATTTCAAAGAGAAGAATGAAGACAAGTGACAAGACTCTCTGACAGAGAGGTAGCATGAAGATAAAGTGGCCTCATTCCTTCAGTATCTATTATGAATGAGTTCTTCCAGAATTTCATACAACATGTTGACCATATTCATCCTCCCCTCCCAGCTCCTCCAACATCTACAACCTATTACATCCTTATTTATTTATTTTGTAAATCCATTCAGTCAAATTTATGCTGCCCATATACTATTTCATGCACAGCAATTTTCTACTGCAGCACCATCAACCTAGGTGGCCCATACCCTTAATGAAAATTGACTCTCCCAGCTTCCATCAATTGTCTCAGGTGAGTCCTGGTGGCCACCTCCCCTCTCTATGTTGGGACTTCGTCTGGCTTGTGTAGGTGCATCATAGAACACGCTAGTGTCCTTCTTTGTGGGCCTCTTATCTTGGAACTCAGGGAAGCAGGAGATGTAGTGGGGATTGGGAAAGCTGCAGAATTGGTTGCTATTCCATGCCAGCAAATAAATGAGAAGACTGGCAATGATGTGCACAGCTGTATAGATGCCTGGGGGCCCTTATTGACCTCAGAGCTCTACATTGGCAGCTTAATTTCAATTTTTCAAATATCAAACACACACACACACACAAACACACACACACACACACACACACACACACACACACACACACACTCCTCTTTGGGGCATTTCTGTATTTTTCCCCTCAGGAGAGGGAACTGGTAAATAGCCCCGGGTCTGCTGGTTGACATTAGCACAGTCACTACAAGATTCTCCTATCCATCAACACAATAATTCTTGTTCCAGAGGCTGTGTAGCATCCAGACATTTCACTGGTGGAGTGAATTTTAGAGATGAAATTGGCTTTTAGTGAGGCAACAGTCTTTTTTAGAAATAGTCATTTAAGAATGTTCTCACTTTTATTTAGATGTTTATTAGTCTTTGGTGATTTTCTTGATCCCAATAGCAACTGGAATTACAAAAATCACATAAATTACCATGGGTAACTAATCTAGGTCTACTTTTATGCATTTTAAGATGGAAAAATATTTCTGAGGACTAGAGATATGGGTAGAGTTAAACCAAAGGCATTTTAAAAAGAATTTCAATGATTTTTTTTTGCTGGTTAAAAAGATATAGGCATATGAATGTTGCCATTTCTAATATTCACATAACTAAGCTCTCTAAGCTAACAATTAAATAGGACAAGGAATGATTAAACTCTCCTCTGAAGGGAATAATGAGCCCATTAGTTGAGCACTTGGGTGTGTCGGTCTGAGAGGAGGTGTAGCAACAACAGAGGCAGCCCTGCTGGAAGCAGAGTGCATGTGCTGTGGTCATGAGGTTGGCTGCAGCTGGTATGCAGTCTCCTTTCTATTTGCATGTTATTGGCCCCAATACACACCTGACTTTGACTGTCTCAGGGCTTTACCCTCATTCTCAGGCTTTTAAGTCATGGTACAAACAAATGGTTTGTCCCATTGGCTTCAAATACAACAAAATGGAAAATGAGGACATGGAATGACAATTGCTGCTCTTCCCTATTTTGTCCTATCTTTTCCAAATGCCGGATTACATTTTCTGATCTGCCTTGTGTATGTGTGAGGACTCAGATGTGCTTTTCCCACAATCACCATTTCCTCTAAATGCTTCAGAGGAACTTAGAAGAAACTTGAATTGAGAGGCAATATAACCAACTTTTTATATTTCTTTGCTTTCCTTTCTTTTTGCCATTTTAATGAAAATTAATTTTATACAATGTATTCTGATCATGTTCCCCTCCCTCATCTTCTCTCTTAGACCCTCTTAATATCTCAATCATTTAACCCCACATTTCCTTTCTATTTCTCATTAAAAAAAAAGACAAAAAACAAAAAAGGCAATTGAAAACTAAGCAAACAAGCTTATAAGAAATGTACATATGCACACTCAAAATCCATTAAAAAACCCATAAGCAGAAACCATAATATACCAAAAAACACCAGGGAGATGAAAAATAAAGAAGCCCCCAAATTGAATAAAAAAGTCTCAAACAAAACAATATAAGACAAAATGTCTACAAAAATACTACTGAGATAATTTTGTGTTGGCTATCTACTGTGTACATGGGGACTACTCTTAAGTGTGGTTTAGGTATCCAGTGAGACTCCATTGGGGGAAAAACAAATTTTTCCTTTGTAAGTGGTTGTCAACTGGAGATAGCTTCTTGGTTATGGATGCGAACTTCTGTCCCTTTCCCCCTCTCATTGCTGGGATTCTGTCTGTCTTGTACTTGTACAGGGCCTGTGCATGCTGCTATGGTATCGCTGAGCTCACATGTCCATCAGTCCTGTTATGTCTGGAACACACTGTGCCCCAGTAATCCAGTCCCTGTAGTTCTTAGACTGTTTCTTCCACCTCCTACGCATAGTTCCTTGAGATCTGAGGGGAGGGAGCTGATCTAGACATCCCATTTATGACCAAATCTTCCAAGGTCTCTAACCTCTTTACATTGTCCAGAACTGCACTTACCTTTCCTCAGACCCAGCTTAGCCTTCTGTGGTTGGGCTAAGACCCTGCACACTGCCAGAGGAGAAAGGCAGTCACTGTGATCTACAATGGTGACTTTCCTGCATGACGTACTAGTACAATGGTAGTATGAACATTGTGGTAGTCACCAGCCACTATGTGATTGGATGGAATACCCACTTTATGAGATAGAACTCTGCCTGACACCACTCAGGTGGCCAAGAGTCTAAGATTAGATTGGCCATGAGCTTAAGAAAAACCCAAATACCAAATTTAATATTTCAGAAATTGAAAATAAAAAATTCTGGATTTCAACTATTAGTATGAGAAAATTGTTCTGGATTTAAATATTGAGTCTGAATATTGAATCTTTGTTTCCATTATAATACCAGAGTTCCTTTTAAAAATATTTTAATATTTATACATGTGTATGTTGTGTTTGTATGGAATCCATCCCCATATTTTCTACTCCAATTCCTCTCCCATCACTACTTTTCCCTCCCAACATCATGAACTTTCTCACTCACTTAGTCATTTAGTGCTGTTTAGTATATTTACGGGTATGAGAATATCTACTGGAGCATGGGCAGTACCGCAGAAGAAAAGTAACTCTCTCTCTTTCCAGAGTCATCAGTTTCTAATAGATCCTCAGATAGGGGTGGGACTTCATGATTCTATCCTCCACATATGCTGAGATTATGACGATTTTGTACATATCTTATGCATGCAGTCCTCAATGCTGAGTTGAATTATATTTGTAACTTTGCTGTCTGGTTCAGAAAATACAATTTCACTACTGACATATACTTCCTCTGATCTTACAATTCTTCCATGCCCTCTTCCATGGTGATTGCCAAACCTTTGGATAAGGGGTTTGATATTGATATCCTGTTTAGAGCTGACTCCAAAGTCTCTCATTGACTGCATCTTGACCAATTGTAGATCTTTGTATTAATCATTATTTATTGCAAAATTAAGCTTCTCTGATGAGAATTGAGAGATGCACTAATCTATGGGTGTAAAGATAAGAATAAAGGGGCAATTTATTACTATATCCACATATCAGAATAATAATAGGAGGTCTCCCCTAGGGGCTGATGATCTAGAAAGGAACAGGTTTCAGTATAGTTAATGGGACCAAGTCTGAGTTACATATTGTCAATTGGGTTTTAAATCCTGAAGAAAATGGTAGGTTACTCCCATAATATTTGTGCCCACATTGCACCACTGGGTGTATCATGTCAAGTCAATGGGGATTGAAGCTTACAAAGTTCATAACTGTGTAAGATTGTTGATGACTTTTCTCCTTCTGCAGCATGCATAGAAGCCTCTCCAGCATTATGAAAGCTAGCCAATAGGAGTAAAGCTTCCAGGTCACACCAGTTTACTTTCTCCATGCCCTATGACTCAAGTATGTGGCATATTCATCAACAGAGTCTTACCATCAAGTTTGGAGGGTAACCAAGAGCAACAGCAATAGCCTACAATATTTATGGGGCTATGGGAACCTATGACAAGCAATTCAAAAGAAGATAAAAGCTCACCCCCAATGACACACTTCATCCAACAGGGCCACGCCAACTCCAATAAGTCCACACCTATAGTAATATCACTCCCTATGAGTCTATGGGGGGCATTTTCATTCAAACCATTACATTGCACTGTCTGGCCCCCATAGGCTTATAGCCATATTGTAATGCAAAATGCATATAGTCCAACTTCAAAAGTCCCCATCATCATTAATAGTCTCAACACTGTTTAAATGTCCAGTCCAAAGTCTCTTCAGAGATTCACAGCAGTCTCTTAACTGTAACCCCCATATTTCCAACACACAATGGCATAGAATGTATGTTACTGTTCCAAAAGAGAGGAAAGCAAGACCAAAAACCAGCTGGGCAAACTCAAAACTACATTTCAATGTCTGATGTCAAGGTGCTTTTCAGATTTCCAACTCCTGGCAGCTTGAAGCAATACACGTGTCTCTCTTGGGATGGTTCTACTACCTGTTAGCAGTTTTCCTCAGCAGGTAACCCATGACTCTGGCATCACCAACATCTTGAGGTCTTCAAAGCAATACAGGCTTCAATTTCACAGCTTCACACAATGGCTTCACTGGGCCTCCATCCAGGGCACCCCTGACACATTCCTGACCTCAGTGGCCCTTCTTAGTTACAGAGTGAGATTCCATAACCCCTTTCTTGTATTTTTTCACTCTAATGCAGGAAACACATGGCCAGAGCTACGGAGTTCTACTGTTTGCTGGAATTGAAACATACCCCCCTCATTCAAACACATTTTTTACGAGCCTTCTGGTTTTGATGGTTTTCTTCATTGTCTAAAGCTTGGCTTTTCTGAAGTTCAATCAGTAGACCAGGCTGGCCTCAAATCCAGATATCCATCGGCTTCTTTGCCTCCTGAGTACTGGGATTAATGGCATGCACTATCACACCTGGCCCTAAACTTCTCCTTAATTCCTTTTCACTTTTCTTTAATTCTTTTTTCACAAGTTGAAAGCTTGTCTGGGGATGGGGGTCTTGCTCTGAGGCCACCACCCCCTTTATTCCAATTAACATCATGCTTTTCTTTGATCTGTTTATACTTCCTAATTTGCCCTTTCTCCTATATTTTGCATTTTTCTTTGCCCAGTTTGCACCTTTCATTATAGATCTGCATAAGACTGGCCACTGATTACTATGTGAAACAGTACTAGGCTGTCTAGAAATCTCCTTTGCCAAAGCTGTTAACCCATTAGTCTTCAGTTTAGTCTCACGCAGATTATTTTTGGACAATGGTGGAAAGCACCAAAATATCACAAAAATTATCTTCAGGCCACATATTAATATTCTTCTCCGAAACCTCTTGAACTGGACCCACACAGTTCAAATTACCACTGTCTTCCATGCTCCTACTAGTATGGACCATTAAGCCTACTTAAAGTGTTCAACTGCTTTTCTAATCAAAAATCCACTTTCCTCTAAATAAAAACCTGGTCAGGCCCACATAGCAACAACCCAGTCCCAGTTAGGGTTTCTATTGCTGTGAAGACACACAATGACCATGGCAACTCTCATACAGGAAAAAATTTAACTGGGGCTGGCTCACAGTTCAAAGGTTTAGTCCATTATCATCAGAGTGATGTGCAAGTGGCAAACAGGCTGATGTGGTTCTGCAGATGTAGCTGAGAGTTCTACATCTGGATCAGCAGGCAGAAAAATGAGGGAATGACACTAGGCCTGGAGCAGAAATGGGGTCTAAAAGAATTACTTCCTATAGAAACTGTTAAGTGTCCATCTACTGTTCCTTTTGTTTTGAGCACACATGCTCTTGCCTGTTAATATTCAAACCCGTGAGACCAAAGAGGAAAAAAAAATCATATATTTTTACTTGCTATGTCTTGAATGTTTCTGTATAGACTTACTTCCTTTGTAGGCTGTACACAAAAGTCAGTATGTGGGGATAAGGGTAAGAGCTGATCTTAGTCATACCCCTTTATAATCTATCTATTGTATAGTAAACTGCATTGTATGTTTAAATATCTGAATGCCACTTATTGAAGGGAAGGAGCTGGCTTATATACTGACTCACAGCACATTGGAAAACAACCCAGGGTCAAGAGTGCAAGTTTTCCGTCTTAGTTCCTCCCCAGCAGATGTGTGTTAGCAAAACGGGAAGAGTACCAGTAGCAGCTCTGGGGCAAGATGTTCCAGCCAACAGCTTCTGGCTTTTTCAAGGTGCCTCGGGGATCCATGCAGGGCCCTACACACAGACACAGACACACACGCACAGACACACAGACAGACAGACAGACAGACAGACACACACACACACAAACACACACACACAGGCACACATTTGTGCATTAGAGACTCTGTTTCTATGACAACATACCTGAAATAACCAAATTCAAAGAGGAAGGATTTATTTCAGTTCATGATTTCAGTCCACGGGTATGTGTGGGGTTCCATTGCAGTGTCCTGGAGGTGAGGCTGGTTACAAGGTTGGGCATCATCACAGTTGGCAGAATGTGGCCATGGTCAAGTAGAGCTTGTATCCCGTGAGACACAGTATAGAGTGTGAGACAGGTAAGAGGTGGTTTTGCATGGCAACCTTATATCAAAAATCATCCCAGTTCCCTAGAGGTGAACTTAACATGCGTACTTCTAAATTAGGAATTTGTTAGAGAAGCTATGGTGCTGATAACTGACGTCACTCTTTCATTTTTGCTAATTCACTGATTTTAAAAAGAACAAAGAGACACCACAGACTACTACTGTAATAAGTACACCATTTGGATCCCAGCTGCCTCTATGCCTTCTTACACAGTATCTCATTTAATATGTAAAATTCTGTGCAATGAAAATTGTTATGTCTATTCCACAGTGACAGATTGCTGAGATTTTTCACTTCCCCAAATCCCACATTAGTGAATGTGAGGAAGGGCAAGAATAGGTCTTTATTCCTGTGGCCCCCATCTCTCAGTAGTCAACTTCTTGTGGAACTTTCACAGATTGCCAGCTCTGTCTTCAACATTTTTATAATGGAGCTAAGTTTACAAATGGAACTTGCAAACACAGTAATTAACACTTCCTAGTGATGCAATTAGTAACTATCTGTGATTCAATATGTTTTTCTGCATAATGGTCATCTCTTCAAAAGGACTGTGGAAATTGAGAATGAGAATAATGGAGTGAATTATATTCCTGGGGAGCAGAAGATAATACAACAGTGGAGATACAATTGGTTTTCAAGAAGCAAGAAGTCTTAGTGCTTTGTTTCCTCTGCTTCTAGTAATTTCATCAATCTATTAGTGACCAAAGTCGCAGAATGGAAATGAGACATACTAGTCATGTATGCTGTCCAAATCCCTTGAGATGGAATGCATTGTTGCATTAAGAATAGAGGCTATGACACGTGTGGTGTCACATCTTATTTTAAGAGAAGTGTTCCTGCGCTTCTGCATCAGAGGGAGAGTTCTCCTCTCCATGTCTATAGCCATACATTTTATGACTGTGGATAAAACATTCAAGAAGCAGTTTAACTATTTTTCCCTGCTTTATTTCCCACGTAACTTTGTTTTCTTTGTCTCTGAGTCTGATTGCTCAGAGGAGAGGGGTGGAGGATAACTGTTGTGGAAGTGATGAAGTCTTGGGAAAAAGTCGTGTGACCTATAATTTGACATATGTAAAGAATGCATAGACTTTAGTAACATGCATCTGTCTTCCCATTACATGAAAATCTGAGCATGTGTTTTATGTTCTTAATACTGGCCCCATGTTGCTTTAAATTTATCTTGATTCCATTGATGTGTGTATTTTTAATATCTACAGATCTATATAATTATAATTTCATTATTTTATGTACATCTAAGTCAGAATGATCTCAAAAAAACATCACAATGTTACCAAAACAGTTTTGTGACTACATTTTCCTAACCAGGTTAAAAGTTAACTTTAAAAAAAAAAAAGCTTGTTTCCTGTTATAGAAGTTCCTCATTTGATTTTTATGATAGAATGGTAAGATCATGCTGTCAAAATGAGATAGGTAACTGACATCTTTTATTTGTTAAACAACCTAATTCAAACCTTTGATCATATGTTATACAGTGAGTTCAACAGACAAAAATTAGAATGCTAGAAAATGAGGCTGCAAGCAATTAACATTTATTATTTGATGTACACAAACATCCTGTTATTAAGAATCTTTTGAGTGACTACATTATTAGCTTAAAAATCACAGCAACATTACCAACTTATAAAGAAAGGAGTAAGTTAAAAGTTTTGCTGTGTTGTTCCACATAAGGGAGCAATCACTTGCATAGGTAAGCCATTGAATTTCATATTTATGGTTTACAGTGTTCATAAAACTAATCAGATAGGAGGCTTCTCAAGTTTTGTCTCTCTTGCACATAAATAGCATCAGTAGACTATAGCCTTAGGGTTTAGAACTGTCTGTCTTTGTTCAAGGAACATGCCTCATCTACCAGGAAGTGCTTTGATCTTCAACCAAAGGCATACCTCATATGAATAGTGATGGTACATCTTTGTGGGTGGAAGGAATTGCACAATACACAATGTATGAGGGTTACATATAACACAGGGACAGTGACTTCTGTCCAGGCAGAATTTCTGAGACCCAAGGTCATCACACCTGTCTCTTAGCTGTGCTTTCAGAGTCCTAATGACTAAAATTTGTCTAATCATGTTAAGCATTTTCTTCAACTACAAAGAATGAGCATGTGTTTTAGTCATTCAAGAAACCAGATTATTAGTTCAAATCACTTTTTTTTTTAGTTTCTTCTCTTATTTATTTTAGAAACCATACTCAAAATTTCATAGTGTTTTGAGACTTGCATGAAGGCCCTGTGATTATTTGTTGTATTAATACATTAATGCCCCTACAACCTGTGGGTTGTAGCCTACTTGGCAAGCCTCTATCTTCAAAGATATTTATGTTGTGATTTATAACAGTAGCAAAATTACAATTATGAAGTAGGAACAAAAATAATTTTATGGTTGTGGGTCACCGCAACATGAGGTCATGTCATTAGGAAGGTTGAGAGCCACTGCCCTAGACAACGCACAAATTTATGTCTTTCTTATCTTACAGGTCACACTGTAAGACAAACAAGACGCTGTGATCTGGCTTTAGGAATAGTCACACGTGTGAAAGGGAGGATGCATGAAAATCAGTCTATCTAACCTAGTCCTGTGTCACGTTCTACATGCTGATTTAGCAAGAGCGGGTGGCATCACAGCCTACTTGACCTCTATGGATTTCAGAAATACACATCCCAGTTAACCAAGAGAAACCTGTGTACAGGGCTGCTTTGCATATCACATAACATTACTATGATTCAGATAGCTAAAAAAAATACAACTTCATAAGAAACAAACTTGTGATATTCTTGTGACTTCCTCTCCTTTCCATATCAAAACTAAATTTTCAAAAAATTACCACTCTCTCATTCTTTACACTTTATTAAATTCACAATTAAACTAAATAAGTATCACCATAGGACAAAAATATTTTTTAAATTATGGTTTTGTTCAGGAAAGTTGTTATTTTTAGAACACTTTAAGTCTTATATTCAGGGATGTTGGTGTATGTCTATAATCACAATATTCAGGAAGCTGAGGCAGGAGGATTGTGACTTTCATTCTGGCACAGGCTAGATAAAGAAACCATGTCTTGAGTAAGTACATGAACAAACTAATATCAATCACAAGACAATATATTCAGAGAAACATTTTCTCTGATGAACATTACAATTAATTTACAATACGTTTGTTAACATTAACTAACCAACAGTGATACATTTTAATGAGCAAAAGCCTATAGTATATTCAAATTTCTTTCATTATGCCTTTTGCTGCCCCAAGGTCTCATCTAGGATGCTACATCAAGTTCACTTTCAAGCTCTAAAAGTGTTGAGACTGAGATACTGTTTGTGAATTAGCAAGCACACACTAAAATTACACATTATGAATCTCTTTGATTATTATGTCAGATTCCTTTGTCCCTTCTACTTTTTTGTGATGTCTAGTTTATATCAAATACACACAGCAATCCCATCTCTTTCTTTTTATTGGTGTTATCATGGTATACTTTTATCCCTTTCCTTTCTTTCCCTCTCCTCTCCTCTCCTCTCCTCTCCTCTGCTCTCCTCTCCTCTCCTCTCCTCTCCTCTGCTCTCCTCTCCTCTCCTCTGCTGTCCTCTCCTCTCCTCTTTTTTCCTTTCCCCTTTCCCTTTCACTTTCCCCTTCCCTTCCCTTCTTTTTTTTCATTTTCCTTCCTTTCCTTAACTGTTTAAGTGCTGAGGACCTAACATAAACACTGAGCCACAATCCCAAGCCTACACCTTTGTTTATAACATAACTATGTTTTATTTAAATATTTGCCAACAACATATATTGGGGGCTTTCTTCTTTTTAACCCATGTTTACAGTCTCTGTCTCATAACTGGTGTATTTAAAACATTCAGATTGAATGTGAGTATTTTTTAATTATTTAATTGAATTTAATTTATGCCTTATTACTGTGATTAACACACTTATTATTTCAAAAACAAAATAAATAAACATTTAGATACTAAGAAAACAGACTAAAGATTTCAACATTTCCCTGGACAAATCAATCTGAGTCAAGTATCATTATGTATGTGACAAAGTTAAAATAGAAAAACTTACAGATATCCTTTTAATTTATACATCTATAATGGATACTTTTATGCACATATATTCAATAGTTTACATTTAAGCATAACTAATGTTATAAAAACATTGTCTTTTTAAATTTAATTTATTATTTTACATGTCAATCCCAGTTCCCTCTCCTTCTCTCCCTTTTACCTCTCTGCCCCCTCACATGCACCCTGACCACCCTCCCCTCCCATCCCCCCATCGCAATTCCACATGTAGGGCAATGCGGATATGTAGATCTGTCAAGGGACTAGGACTTCTCTCCTGTTTCTAGGTTAAGGCAGTATCCCTCCATGGGGGATGTGTCCCACAAGGTCCTTTTGTGCACCAGGAATACATCCTGGTTCCACGGTCTGAGGTCCCTTAGACTGCTCAGTCCTTCTGGCTGAGATCCATATTCAGGGGGGCCTGAGTCAGTCCCATGCTGGCTTCCCAGCTATCAGTCTGGGGGGGTTTAAGCTCCTCCTTGTTCAGGTCAGCTGTCTCTGTGTGTTTCTGCAACCTGGTCTTGTCCTCTCCCTCTGCATCTGGATTCTAGTTCAACTCAGTGTTTAGTTGTGGGTGTTTGCTTCTGTTTCCAACAAGTATTAGATGAGGGCTCCATGGATAAGTTAGTTGTTGATCTCACAATCCGGGAAGGGCATTTATGGTAGTCTTTCCAATGTTACTCAAATTGTTCGTTGGAGGCAGTCTTGTAGGTCTCTAGACCATTCTTTAGGTTCAGTTTTTTCTTCAAACCAATAATGGCTCCCTCTTTTATGTTTGTTCTCTCTCTCTCTCTTCTGTTTTCTATTCCTACCCTGACTCAATCTTCCTAGTCATACATGCTTTCCTCTCTTCCCTCTCTCTTTCTCCTAGTTCTCTCTCCATTCACTGCCCCCCCCACTTCCCCTGTGCTCTGGGGGACTTGTCCCTTCCCCTTCTGGGAGGAACTTTATATGAATCTCTTAGAATACAACTTGTATTCTAGTTCCTCTGGTTGTGTGAATTATAGGCCGGTTATCCTTTGCTCTAGGTCTGAAATCCATATATGAGCAACTACATACCATGTTCCTCTTTATGTGACTGGGTTAACTCATTCAGGATGGTTTCTTCAAGTGCCATTCACTTGCTTGTGAATTTCAAGATTCCATTATTTTTTTCTACAGAGTAGTATTCCATTGTGTAGATGTGCCACATCTTCTTTATCCATTCTTCAGTTCAGGGGCATCTAGGTTTCTTCCAGGTTCTTGCTATTACAATTAATGCTGCTATGAACATAATTGAGCACATGTCTTTGTTGCATGGATGTGGATCATTTGGGTATATGCCTAAGAGGCAGATTGCTGGGTCCTGTGGTAAACTAATTCCCATTTTCCTGAGGAACCGCCATACTGATCTCCAAAATGGCTGTATGAGTTTCCATTCCCACTAGCAGTGGAGGAGTGTTCCACTTTCTCCACATCCTCTCCAGCATGAGTTGTCATTGGTTTTTCTAATTTTAGCCATTCTGGCAGGAGTAAGATGGTATCTCAAAGTTGTTTTGATTTGCATTTCCCTGATAGCTAAGGATGTGGAGCATTTTCTTAAGTGTCTTTCAGCCTTTTTTGATTTCCTCTATTGAGAATTCTTTCTTCAGTTCTGTACCCCATTTTTAATAGGGTTATTTGGTGTTTTGTTGACTAGTTTCTTGAGTTCTTTGTATATTTTGGAGATCAGCCCTTTTCAGATGTAGGATTGGTAAAAAATATTTTCCCAGTCTGTGGGCTGCCATGTGGTCTTGTCCACAGTGTCCTTTGCCTTACAGAAGCTTCTAAGTTTGAAGAGGTCCCATTAATTGTTGCTCTCAGTGTCTGTGCCCCTGGAGTTATGTTCAGGAAGCATCTCCTATACCAATTTGTTCAAGGGTGCTTCCTACTTTCTCTTCTAAGAGGTTCAGTGTGGCTGGATTTATGTTAAGGTCTTTGATCCATTTGGACTTGAGTTTTGTGCATGGCGATAGACATGCGTCTATTTGCAGTCCTCTACACACCATCATCCAATTGTGCCAGCACCATTTGTTGAAGATGCATTCCTCACCCCATTGTATTCTTGTAGTTGTTTTGTCAAAAGTGAGGTGTTCATAGGTGTGTGGGTTAATATCAGGATTTTCAATTCGATTCCATTGGTCTACCTGTGTAATTTTGTGCCAATACCAGGCTATTTTCAGAACTAAAGCTCTGTAGTAGAACTTAAAGTCAGGGATGGTGATGCCTCCTGAAGTTCTTTTATTGTACAGGGTTGTTTTGGCTATCCTGGGTCTTTTGTTTTTCCATATAAAGTTGATTATTATCCTTTCAAGGTCAGTGAAGAATTGTGGTGGGATTTTAATGGGGATTGCCTTGAATATGTAGAATGCTTTTGGCAAGATTGCCATTTTTACTATGTTTATCCTACCTATCCAAGAGCATGGGAGATCTTTCCATTTTCTGGTATCTTCTTTAATTTCTCTCTTTAGAGCCACAGAGTTCTTATTATGTTGGTCTTTCACTTGTTTGGTAAGCGTTACCCCAAGATACTTTATGTTGTTTGTGGCTATTGTAAAGGGTGATGTTTCTCTGATTTCTTTCTCAGCCTCTTTTTTGAGTTTATCTTGAATGTGAGTATTAATGCAGTCAAATTAATAACTGATGTATCTTTGGAGGTTTTCTATTTGTTTTGCTTGCTTTTCATTTATTCTTTTCTTTAGACTTCTCTTGTTTTAATTATGCATTTTATTTGATTTCATTTTTTCTTGACATCAATTACGCTTCCTTGTCAAATTCTTCTAGTCATTGCTCTTGAGTTTGCAGCATAAACTTTCTACAAATACATGGTTTATTTTTCAATACTGTATTGTCTCATGAGTGCTATTAGAATACCTGTGCTTCACTTATATAATATAACCATGTAACTGTGATTCTTGTTATTTTAACAATTATGTATTGAGTAAGAAATAAAACATTATATTTTACAACACATTTCTTCCCCACCCCTCTTCCTTTCTTTATGCAGATCTGAGTTTATGATCTGTGCCGCCTTTTTTCTCCTATTCTTTCATATTGCTTGTAGTGTGGGTTTCACTGGAATACAGTTCTCCATTTTTACCTTTACATTCCAACTTTACCTTTGTGGGGTAATATTTCTGGATATGAAATTATAGATTGAAATGAATTCACTTCACTTTTTATGGTTCAATTATTTCAATCTTCTTTCTTAAATAGTGTTTGTTTTAGATTTTTAAATGAGAAGTCATCATCATCGCTCTTATCTTCTGCCTGTAAGTGTGAGATACATTTTTCCTGGATCCACTTAGATTTTTAATTTGTCTTTGACTTTGTGCAGTTTTAATATGATAGAGTTTAGAATTACTATGCCTGCAAAGACTTCAGTTTCCCTGGTGTCCTTTTCTCATGTCCTCTGCTTCTTGTTCAACAGGACAGCAGACATTTGATAAGAAGACGTTCAGGCTGACCCCCACCCCATCCTGCCAAGAATAGAAAAGCAATTTTCTCCATTGTGGGAACATGGCCAAATCCATAGAAGCCCCACCCAAACAATTGCCCTCACTTCGAAGACTGCAGTTCCAGAAGCTTCCCCTTCCTGGTGTTGTCTTATCTTTCAAGCAGTGTGATAATGATTGTGTAGGATTTCCCACCAGTTTTCAGATCCTGTTTCTGGTCTAGCCAAGCTGATTTCAGTTGAGTGTTTCTGTAGTAGTGTCTCTCCACATTTGGAATGGTGGTGGTAAACTGCCTTGGCTCTCAGGTCTCTGAAGGGCTCAGGAAGAATCATCAACTTGACTTTGTTTAACTTTTTTTCATCTTAAACGAGTAGGGATGATAGGCTTCAGGTGGAAATCACATTAAATACAGCCAGAAATCAGTGTTTTTTGAAAACATTGTTTTATTTCTTTAGGCATCTTATTTTTCTATGAAAAGCATTTTTCTTTGATCTGAACTAAAACTTATGCAAACTGAGAATGATGATACACTACTACATAGTCATAAAACTGAGTATAAAATGTAAGTATTTGCAGGAAACCCTTATAAAAATTTTTCAAGGTTCACTCTTTAACCATTTGTGAATAATAAGTCATTATTTATTATTAATGTTAACATCATTGTATATGTATGATGTGAGTGTGGGTGTCCATAGGAGCCAAGGCATACAAATGTTAGGGAACAACTTTCAGGACTTGGTCTGTCTTGCCCACTTGTGGGATCAGGACTCAAATTCAGGTCATCAGGCAGTGTGCCTGGAAGTGTTGCTACCTGCCACTATGTCACTTGCCCAACAATAAATCTTTATTATATTTATTTAAAAATATTATTCATGTTGGAGGTAGAGAGATGGCCCAGCAGTCAAGAACAAGTGCTGCTCATTCAGAGGACCTGGGTTCAATTTCAAGGACCCATATTTTGGATTAAATGTAGAACTGATAAACTACAGAACTGGTTCTCAACCTTTGGGTCTCAACCCCTTCGGGGGTGAAACAACTCTTTCACAGGGTTGCTTCTCAGATATCCTTGCATACCAGTTGTTTACACTTCGAGTCATAACAGAAAAATTACAGCTATGTAGTAGCAACAACAGCAATGTTATGGTTGGGGATCACCACAACATGAGCAACTGTATTAAAGGGTCGTAGTATCTGGGATATTAAGAATCAATGATTTAAGGAGATCTGATGGCAGCCACTTATGATGCAGGCACTACACACATAGTGCCCAGACACACATGCAGGCAAACAGCTGTACACACAAAATAAAAATAAATAAAGATTAACAATGTTATTCAGGAACTACAATTCACTACATTTTAGGCTAAGGCAAAATTCTAGAGAGCATTGAAAACAACTACTAAAAACGAACTCTAAGGAATTGTTAGAAAAACAAAATGTGTTGGTGTCACATATACATTTCAAGATCCAGACATTCTCCTCTGAACTGATTAACCTCAACCTACGCTTTCAAGGATGGATCCACATCAATGAGGGTGTCATGATCTTTTAGGCATTATAGTTTTGCACTGATGGGCATAGTCTGTCAAATGTCAAATGTCAAGGGTGGCTCTTTCATCAGCACACATTTCATCCCCCATTTCTCATAGATGCCCAGAGGAGGCCTGGAATAAGATAAACATTATCTCAAAAAAAAAAAAAAAAAAAAAAAAAAAAAAAAAAAAAGTATTGCTTATGGGGGGATGCATTGGGAAATGTCATCTCATCTGAAACTTTGCCATTTGGCACTACCACTATGTAAGATTTTTGTATAATAGGAATCACTTTTGGCATGATGACTCCATATTTGCTATAATATTTGAAATTCTCTTTTTTGTTTATTAGTTGGTAGAAACATTAATTTGAAAGTAACTATAAACTTAACAGTTATTGAACTAAATGTGAATTATACTAAATATAACCCTACCTACATATGTTTGAAAGATGTTTTTATGTAACATATAATCTGAAGTATGTGATGTGTAGTATGTGATATGCACCTAACAAATGCTTTAATGTGTCTTGTAGACAAATAAGAAAACTTAGTATGTGTGTGTAATTTGGGACCATTTGCCATGATTACTCCACCCAGAAGATTTTAAAGAAATGTGCACGTGACTCTGTTTTTAAGTGTATGACTTGACTTTATACCTCAGCCATTTGATTAACCTCCTTTCAGATGATCTTTATGTTCCAGGTTTTACATCTCCTGAGAGTCGTTCCTGGACATAGTTGTCGTGATTTTCCCTGATGGATGAGGCTCTGGCTGTAGCAGTCAGGGTACTATTTCTGGAATTCAAAACATACCTTGACCATGTACTCAACTGGCTAAGAATCAGATTTTTGCCTGCAGTGCCTCTGAGAGCAATTCTAGTTTTAGGTACCTGAGATGTTAGAAGATGTTGCCAAAATATTCCTTTATTCCTTACAAACACCCCTCCTTCTTATATCATCCCCTCACTCTCGCAATCTTTATGAACCCCAAAGGATACTTAAAAGTAAATCAAAACATGCTTTCTTTTCATTATAAGAAGGGTAGCTGTATACTAATGTGTCATTCAATCAGAATATGTCCATAAAATATTTCTGTGTATCTTGCTACACAGTTCACAGGATGGGAGGATACAAGAAATCAGCATGATTTCCCTGGTCATTGTCCAGCTCTTGGCTGCAAAGTTTTGCCCCATAATCCAGGTCTCACACACAGAAAATGTGTTTTCCTAAGGAACCTTATTGAAAGTGCATTGTTCTTTTAAGTCTTTCTTGGCTTTGAGCATCCCGACCTTTTAAATACTTGGTCTATGTATTTCTTTTCCAGATGTTCGTTTCATCAAATTTGGTTGATCTCTGTGTCATGATTTGTGTCATTTCAAAGTCACACATGTCCTTAGGACTCTAACACCATGGCTTCAGTCAAAATAGTAAAACAGCTTCCTAGGAAATCACTAGCCCCACTGATGTATTAGGCCTCACTGCTCATCCAGAGCAGCAGTCACACCAGCTCATTGCAGATCTCTCTAGAAGGATTTCTGTTGAAGCTAGCTGCACACTATTATTTATTTTATAGCAAAATAGTTCCAAAGGGCATAGTTTTCCTGGAGACGAGTCTGTCTTGTCTAGCTCAAGCACCATGCTACCATAACAAGACATGAGCTGGTTGCTCTATTTAGGTTGAAATTTTTAAAAAAGGCTTTATTTATTTTTTTCAACACGTGTTAGTAGAAAGAGATTTTACCTTGTAAATCTTTCTATTTCTGTGTTTACTAGCTATCTGACTTTGGAACGCTCCTTTTTGGTTACTGTGGTTTTTTTTTTCTCCATATGCTATTCAAATTCTGTGGTTATATTGATTGTTACAGCCTTGCAATCATATGTAGTGACTGAAAGAACAATGTGAAGAGTGAAGTCCAGAGTATCTAAAACAAATCCTGCAAAGCCTGCAAAGGCTGGCCACTGCTACAGGTGCAAAGGTCTCTAGTGTTTATGGGTAGCTTTTGTAGGTAGCCTGTGGTTCATTGTTACACTACACCCATGTCCCTGGGTAAACATTTATGAGGTAATGAGATGTCACACATGAAGTCATATGTAACTATATGTAACAGAGAATATAAGACAAATCCTCTGTGTAAGGAGTATGGTTTTTCCACCCACCGCCCAGTCTTGTCCCGCCACTGTGCCAGCCCCAATTAACACACTGAGACTCTGTATTAGATATAATTCTGTTGGCCAGGTACTTGTTTCTTATCAGCTAGCTCTGTCTTAAGTATTAACCCATTTCTGCTGATCTATGTATTTCTCTTACCGGGGAGCCTGGCCGGCATTCTGCTTTCTCCAGATTCTCCATCTTGTCCCCTCCTTACTACTTCCTATTTCCTCCTTATCTCCTAGCCCCTCCTATCTTCCTTTCCTATTGGCCAACAGTGCTTTATTCATTAACCAGCATGAGAAACATTTACAGAATGACATCTCCCATCATCTCCTCTTTTCTGTCTAAATAAAAAGGGTTTTAACCTTAACACAGCAAAATATATAACACAACAGTTATCAAATAAGAATCACAGTTAACAATATTTAGTCCATTAACATTAGTAAGATTTTAAGAAAATATTCCATCATCTATCCTATCTTTGTGTCTAAAGTCTAAGTAACTTATCTTTAATACTAAGGAAAATTATAACCATAACTATCTGTCTTCAACTCCCTCAAAGACCACAGAAGGATAGTACATAAACTCTAGAAATGACAGAGACAACTCACTGCCTGGCCACCGAAGTTCTTTTGTAATCTTCCATCTTCAGCCCATAGGCCATAGTGTGTCTGGCAGACTATTCAGCAAAGCAGGAAACTTTAAACTGTCTTCTTATATTGGCAGTTTGTCACTCCCTTTCCTCTGTGTCCTGCAGACTGTCTAGCAGACTCTCCCATGAAGCAGGAACTCTATAGCAATGTCCTTCTTGAATCAGCAGTCACTTTTCTGTGGGTCCTGTATGTCCAGTTTATATAGCACAAAGTCAAACAGTCCAGACAAGAGCAGTATCTTGTCCAAATGGCTAGTCTTGCCATATTGGAAGTAAACTCCATAACAAGTTTCTTCAATGTCCATCTTCCTTTTTGACCCAGGTGGTGTTGCCAGGAGCATATATGTCTCACTGTCAAGAAAAACCCTAAACCATTTTAAATGCCATATTCCGTAGGTCTTTGAAAGGTTTGAAGAATTCCTATCCATCTCAAATACATCTCTATATATCTAGAAAACCTAACTAACACTATAAATTTTTACTATTATAGGTAACTATCTATAATCTGTACTAAATTATACATTACATTTCTAAATGAGCTATATAAACACAATACCGAAACAAAAGGAGAAATATACATATAAAATTGACCTTAAATTGTATCAATAAATGAAAATCCATTCCAAAACAAAGTATTCACATCTATATCATAATCCCCTTTTTACCTTTAAAAAGATATTGGTTGTGGTCATTAACCATTTATAACCAAGCCCATTTAAATGAAAACAAACATTTGTAGACAATATTTGGGAATTTGGGCATCGTTCTTTTCAAACTACTTCCTGCTGATAGGGGGCGCTGTCATGGGGGATCCTAAGAAGATACAGAAATCCTGGCTGTAGTCTGCAAGGCTGGCTTGTTCAAGCTGTTTTGAATGTTGGATCACCAGAAACTCTGTTTCAGGGGGTCTGGCTTGATCAAACCACATTAGTCTGGAAGGAATCCACAGCTTTTTATTTTCTGTGGAAACAAAATTAGAAATCCTTTTCCCCAGTAACTTGTCCTTGAACTTAAAATTTTGAGTCAAAGCATTTTTAAAATATATAAATTGGATTGATCCAGCACCATTTGTTTTAAAAGTTGTTATTCCCTCAGCAGTCAAAAGATATACAGACAATATAACACCATACAGTAACCAGATTCTCTCTGAGATTTTCATCTTTATGTGGCTTTATTATTACTCTGTTTCTTTTACTTTTTATATTTTATTTTTTGAGACAGGGTTTCTCTGTGTAATTCTTATCTGTCCTGGAATTTACTCTGCATACCAGGTTTACTTGGAATCACAGAGATCTGCTTGCCTCTGTGTCCTGAGTGCTGGGATTAAAGGCTTGTACTACTACACCCAGTTTTTCTTTGTCTTTTTAAAACCATTTTTTTTATGTCTACGTATATTTTTAAACACATTGTGAACCTTTTGCTTTTACTTAATGCGAATCTGTCTTTACGGAAAATCTTTATCTTTTTCTGGCCATGAGTCTTTTTTCTGATAAAGAACAACATTGCTAAAATAAAAATCATAGCTATGTCAGCTGTGGTTTATCAAAGATGGCGGCAGCTATTTTAACGCCAGCAATGAGAGCTGTGGTCACTGCCTTGGTCTACGGGCAGTAAGCAGCAGGTTGCCAGCTTGGAGATGTGGTCCCTGACATTGCCAGCTCTGATACACACCAATAAATTGTTAGTAGTGCTTTTTTAAAGCCATGTAGTTTTTTGCCACTTATGCTGTGTCAGGAATCTTCCCTTAAAGGAGCCATGGAAATTTTTGCTTGTCTCACACAAAACAGAGTGCAACCCAGTCAATGCTATTACACAGAAACCTTGCTTGTCTCTGTTCTTTTGTTTCTAAAACCCTTTTTTAAGCTTTTGTTAAATTTTAAGTGAAAGTTCTTATTAGCCACATGGGCACCATATGTAAGGAGTACAGCTTTTCCTCCAGCCGCCAGTCTTGTCCTGCTGCCGCACCAGACTCTGTATTAGATATAATTCTGTTGGCCAGGTACTAGTTTCTTATCGGCTAGCTCTGTCTTAAGTATTAACCCATTTCTGATGATCTATGTATTTCTCTTACCGGGGAGCCTGGCCGGCATTCTGCTTTCTCCAGACTCTCCATCTTGTCCCCTCCTTCCTACTTCCTACTTCCTCCTTATCTCCTAGCCCCTCCTATCTTCCTTTCCTATTGGCCAACAGTGCTTTATTCATTAACCAGCATGAGAAACATTTACAGAATGACATCTCCCATCACCTCTGCTATTCAAATGACCCCAAAACTCATACTACACAAAACACAAAAAGCTCTTACATAAACAAGCCATCCTTTTGTTCATGAGGCCATTAACTAAATTCTTTATCCAGCTTCTTCCTGTGCAAATATCTTTTGGATTAATAAAATTTACTATTCACATTCCTCTGTCCAATTTCTTGTTCCAGAGCACAAAACTTAAGTCCCTCCTACAGTACCCAAGAACTGCTGCTAGCCTGATACCTGCTACTGTATTTTTTTTATTATAAAACATGCACATTTTATTTTACAAGGTGACAGAATCAATGAAGTTAACTACATTATAATTCTATTGGCCTTGAGTATATTCCCATTACTCTGTAAAATAGGAGTGCGTCTAGTAATCTCTCTAATCTCTATATTTGGCACAAGTATGTGACCCATGTTTATATATAGCTTTCCAGAACAATGAGCCTGTGGAGATGAATCAAGTAGTGAAACACAGTTCTTGAAGGTAGCCCTGACTGCAGCCAGTCAGTTTCCAAGCACTTCTTCCCATGTACATGTGCTGCGCAGAGGGAGACTGCACATCAGTGAGAGAAAGCCTTGACTTCCCTCTACCCATTTCTCTACTTTTGCATGTAGTATACATTTATACTTCTAACCTCTGATCCACTACTCCTCTAACAAAGTATGATGCTAATTCTATGATGTGAAAACAAACGCAGCAACAGCCACACACTGGGCATAAGCTCGTTTCCTAATATTTCCTGTGGAACTTCGCTGTGACTTCCCAAAATATAATGTTCCTTTTGAACATGTTTTTTTTTTTAAACCCATTTCAGACCTGAGAGAAAGTGAGGTTTTTATGTGTATGCCTGGACTGTGTCCAAATGTCATGTGAAGAATTTATTGTTATTACTGTAATACTTCAGAGGACTGTGGAATGTACATTCAAGACAGATTTTTAAGCTCTGTAGGGGGAAAGGGAAAATTACAGAGATGGTGTGATGGAATTTCAGTCTCTGCAGGAGGGAGGAAGAGAATTTCTTTATGCCACTCTTCCATGCTGAGCCTCTACCCTGCAGGACCACTGCCATCCTTGTGCACTATTAAATTATTGTTTCCCATGGGCTATTCACACATATCCAGTGACTCAGAAAAATAATCTTTTAAATGTATTTGTAATAAAAAGTAGAGATAATCGAGAATAAAAAATATATATAAATGCATTTCTTGTGCAAAGCCACTAGTATTTTGGCAGAATAATAGCTATTTTATACCTCATTGTTAATGTTTTTTTGAAACATACAATGTTTCTGTTTTGCTATAAGGAATATTTCTTATCTTCTATGAATATAATGAAAGTTTCATTTCATATTTTAAAGTTTGTATGTAATGGGAAACCCGTGGTAATTAGCTGATCAAAGATGCTGGGTGAAGCTTCTAAGGTTTTTTAATGAGAACATTCACTATGTGGGGGGGCAGTGAATGGAGAGATAAGTAGGAGAAAGAGAAGGGGGGAGAGGAAAGCACATGCGACTAGGGAGATTGAGCCAGGGTAGGAATAGAAGACAGGAGAGAGAGAGAGAGAGAGAGAGAGAGAGAGAGAGAGAGAGAGAGAGAGAGAGAGAAAATAAACATAAAAGAGGGAGCCATTATTGGTTTGAAGAAAAAACTGAACCTAAAGAAAGGTCTAGAGACCTACAAGACTTCCTCCAACTAACAATTTGAGTAACCGTGGAAAGGCTACCATAAATGCCCTTCCTGGATAGTGAGATCAAGAACTAACTTATCCACCATCATGGAATCCTCATCTAGTACCTGTTGGAAACAGAAGCAAACACTGAGTTAAACTAGAATCCAGATGCAGAGGGAGAGGACAAGACCAGGTTGCAGAAACACACAGAGACCCGAACAAGGGGGAGTTAATGCCCCCCCCAGACTGATAGCTGTGAATCCAGCATGGGACTGACTCAGGCCCCCTGAATATGGGTCTCAGCCAGAAGGACTAAGCAGTCTAAGGGACCTCAGACAGTGGAACCAGGATGTATTCCTGGTGCACAAAAGGACCTTGTGGACACATCCCCCATGGAGGGATACTGCCTTAATCTAGAGACAGGAGAGAAGTCTTAGTCCCTACTTCAAATAACTTGACAGATCTACATGACCCTACCTAGATGGCATTCCCCTACATGTGGAACTGGGGTGGGGGGATGGGAGGGGAGGGTGGTCAGGGTGCATGTGAGGGGGGGTGAGGGTAAGAGGGAGGGAAAGGGAACTGGGATTGACATGTAAAATTAAAAAATAAATAAAAACATTTCATCTACAAGTTAATGACCAAATTCAAAGTCTTCCTTGCATCCATTCTTTACCCCATTTCCTACATTTGTTGGAGTTTCCCTCCCCCTTCTTGTGTAAACCTATTTCTTCCTTCTGTTTTGTTAAAAATTCCATTCTAGTGCTGATTATTTGACTAGGGACTGTTGTCTGTCAACTTCAAGAAACGTTAGTCTATTTTATTCTAATTGGCTGGAAGACTCAACAAATACCTTGTCCCAAATCCCCTACTACTGGCTTCATGTTAGGTTCTGCCAGTAGGGGGCCCCAGAGAGGGATTGGAAGGTAGGAGAGCTGGGGGTCTTCCATCCTGTAAAGCATCATCATGGAACAGTAGGTGGCTTTTCCAGCCTCAGAGTCCTTTAGCCATCTCTAGGACCAGCCTCTAAGGGTACTCAGAACGTGATTCTGTCTGAGTTCATGCCCACTGTGGACACACTCTTATGCATCTGCTCAGTTCTCTCCCTTCTACAGGTACCCTATGTGCTATAAATTCCAACCCAAGGCATGAATATTTGAGAATCTACCTTTTGAGTTAACATTTTCCAGGAAAACACAAATGTCTATTGACAACAGATAGAACATCGAGGGAAGACCAAAGAATGATTTCACCAAAGCCCAACTTGATGCAGCAGTGAGTATATTGGGTTTACTTACAGAGCCCTGCTGAGAGGTTCCTTATAGAAATGAGTTAGTCCCCCCAAAAACTGCATGAACACAAAGTCTCACCATGTCATGGAGGATGACATTATGGAAGTTGTGGCATGGAGTCCCTCTTTCAGTTAGCCATTCTCTCCAACTTCTGTGTACACTGGTATCTCTTCAAATCATTTGCAGCTAAGATGAGGCAGGAACAAGAAAGAGCTGGAATCTCAGGTGAAGGTATCACGATTTTCTGCTGCTTTTCTGACTTCATCCTCCTTACTGAAATCTTAGCTACCTCCATTGGTTATTCTCAATTAATTGTCACAGTTACCTTGTGAAGGCAAACTCTACTCCAAGATGGAGCTCATGGTATGTCTGGAGGAAAATGGCTGCACTCTAGTATGACTTCAATAGTGTTTTCCCAGAGGACTAACCCACTCTTTAGGGTTCCTCTTGTAAATTTTGAGTGCTGCTACTTTCATCTCCCTTTTCTTCCCATCTTCAGAGACAGTGCTGTCTCCTGTAGCTATTATTTTCTGTACCTTTAGCATTGTATCACCTAGTATTAGATTGGTGCAAAGTAATTGCAGGTGTTTTGTTTGTTTGTTAAATTATGTCAGTTGATCTTGGAACACATTCTGAAATAAATGTGATACATTATGGAGCACTTTAATTTGCATTTCTTGCTTTGTGTTTCTTTGCTAATGACATATTACTCATTTGCCTTCACCTTGGATGACTGAATAAAGTTCTTGCTGGCTTATTTTTTCATGATATAATTCTCTTCTACAATTTGTTGCTACATTGCTTTTCATGGGCTCCCACATCTCTTTCCACAAGCCTCTAGTTGGTCTCTTAGTTCACAAATTATAATCTGATGATCTTGTCTAGAGAGACTGCCCTGGGAAAATGATTTTTCTCTAACGCTGCTACAACCAATTACACCTTTAGGAAGACTGGTTTGTTCTTAAGGCTTTCAACTTTATCTCACTGCACCCCTTCACAGAGTGCATGAAATAGAACAGGTTCTGCTTTGTAGGGCCTTCTAAGGACTTCTCTCCTGAAGGACAATGGCAGTGCTGTGTAGGTGGTGTCTCTCAATTGTTGGATCAGTTGAGTAAGAGATGAAAGTAAAACAAAATATCTGAACTAGCAAAATTATAAAAGTTCTCTGAAAGAGAGACAAGCAGATATAGAGGCAGACAGACATAAAGTGGAGTATGCTTGTATGTCAGGCATCTTATTGACTGAGCCATCTCCCTAGCTTTTTTTGAGTTGATCATATATCTTTTAAAAAATTCCCAAAGTCATTGAAATGATGAGATATATTGCTTAAATATTCTTTTAGTGTTCTAACTTTCTAAAAAAGCTATTGTTTCTGACTTTTTACTTTGTAAAATAATATTGTAATATAAACAACATACTTCTATAGTTCTTCCTTTATAGCAATAAATTGAGTTAAATAAGGAAATATATAGCTGATACTAATTCTAGCACACTTTAATGACATAAGATATTTTAGATAATTGTTGTCTTGGGTGATTTCATTTCTATATATCTTTCCTTTCTACTTCCTTTTCCTCTCTCTTCCTTCCCTTCTTCCTCCCCTTTCCTTCATTCTCTTTCTTCCATTCTTTTCCTTCCTTCCTTCCTTTCTTCCTTCCTTCCTTCCTCTGCTAACCAAACACCTGAAAGCTAAGCTAAGATTCTGATAGTGTCAGGATCATGACTAAATCTAATGTCTAATTTCATGATTAATTCTGACCCTTAAGATGTCAGGTTTTACATTTTAGAAACCTTAAGGGTGTCAAAGGGGAAAAGTCTGCAGGAAACAGTCTGTGTGTGGGTGTATTATAAAAATAATATTAACAACAAAGTGTGAAACTGCTTTGTCTGTAATTTCACAAATGGCTTTCTGTATTCCATCACTCAGTGGTTCTCACACATGAGGAGAGATTAGTTACATGTGGAAAGCTTCCAAAGGACAGAAGAGAAATCTTGTACTCTGTAATGAGAAAGAAATCTGGAAATAAGGTCTTAGCATTTTGTCTTCAGAGAGGCATATAATTGTATAATTTTACTGTAATTCATATAACTGCTGAATAGCCATTATTGTGGAGACAGTTCGTTAGGAGCAGAAGCAGTGTTCCCCACAGACAGCAACTCTAAACCTCACACGCCATCTACTTTTACAGAGACATTTTCAAACTAAGGCGGTTTAATTACATCTAATAACTGGATGATTAAGATACTAGTTTATGCAAATTCATGATAACAGCAATAATGGACCTCATGACAACAAGGTCTTAAATGAATAACAATAACAAAATGTTAGTTCTGCTTTTCTTTCTATTTTGTCTTCTGTATATAAAGAGAGTCAGTGATATACACCTTTCTCATTAAAAATCCTTCATAGACTTTATTTTAGATAATAAAACTGTTCACAGAATCAATTTACTCTTGCTCAGTAGTTCCAATATGGGCATACCAACTTGGTGACATACACACTTGTATGCATTCCTGTGTCTTATTTGAAAACCTATCTATGATCATCTCTAATTTGGGTCACAACATCCATCTAACATTTCTCCATGACATTTTAGGCCCTTTTAATGTTTTTTTTTTTTCTTGAAATCATCTCTCCTGGTCATGAAAAAGATAATGTCTTCAGCTATAACAGCATAAAGACATTTTGAAATTACAAGCACCAGTATTCAAAGAAATCAACAGATTAGGTTTTGAAATTCATAATGGATTGGCAATTGTGGAAGTGGCAGTTTCTCAGAGCAAAACTACTTGGGGAGAGAGAGAAAGAGAGAGAGGGAGGAGGGGAGAGACAGGCAGGGAGGGAGACAGGGAGGGAGAGAGAGAGATTGGCTGAAAATTCATGATAAGCAAATGAACTCTCATTTAAGAAATTAAGTACCACTCTTAGGCATATACCCCCCCAAAAATGCACATTCATGCAACAAGGACATCTGTTTAACTATGTTCATAGCAACATTATTTGCAATAGCCAGAACCTGGAGGCAATCTAAATGCTCCTCAACTAAAGAATGGATACAGAAAATGTGGTGCATTTATACAATGGAGTATACTCATTGGAAAAACAAACCAAACAAACCAAACAATGGAATCCTGAAATTTGCGGGCAAATGGATGGAACTAGAAGAAACCATCCTGAGTGAAGTAACCCAGTCACAAAAAGACAAAAATGGTATGTACTCACTCACGCCAGAAAAGCTAGAAACAAGGAGGACCCCAAGAGAGACACACATGGTCCCCCTGAGAAGAGGAAAGGGACAAGATACCCCAAGCAACCTGGGAGCATGGGGGAGAGGAGAGGGAGTTAGGAGGAAGAGAAGGGGAGAGGTGGGCTTAAGGGAGCAGGAAGATTGACTGAGGGAAAGAATAGTGGAGAGCAAGAGAAGAGATACCATAATAGAGGGAGCCATTATAGGTTTTAAGAGAAACCTGGCACTAGGGAAATGTCCAGAGTTCTATAAGGATGACCCCAACTAACAATCAAAGCAATAGTGAAGAGGCTACCTTAAATGCCCTTCCCTGATAATGAGATTGATGAGTACCTTATCTGCCATCCTAGAGCCTTAATCTAGCAGCTGAAGGAAACAGAAGCTAAACACTGAGCTGAATTCCTGGAATCCAGCTGCAGAAAGGGAGGGTTGATGAACAAAGGGGTCAAGACCAAGTTGGAGAAAGCCACAGAAACTGCTGACCTGAACAAGGGGGAACTTATGGTCTCCAGTTTGATAGCTGGGAAACCAGCATAGGACTGGTCCAGATTCCCTGAATGTGGGTGTTAGTTAGGAGGACTGGGCAGTCTATGGGGCCTCTGGTAGTGGATCAGTATTTATCCCTAGTATAGGAATGAACTTTGAGAGCCCATCCCACATAGAGGATCCTCTCTCAGCCTAGACGCATGGGGAAGGGCCTAGGCCCTGCTCCAAATGATATGGCAGACTTTGAAGACTCCCCATGGAAGGCCTCATCCTCCCTCAGGAGCAGAAAGGGGATGGGGTGGGAGTTGGTGCAGGAGCAGGGGAGGAAGAGGGGGTGAGGGAACTGGGATTGACATGTAAAACAAGCTTGTTTCAAATTTTAATTAAAAAATTATCAAAAACAGAAAAAAAGAAATCAAGTACCACCTATTGCTACTCCCATCAGAGGTTCAATTAGAAATGGGACCTCTCTTTGCTTCCTTCCTTCCCAACACTGTCCAGTTGTTATGGGCCACACACTGTTTAAACAGCTGCAAAGCTTTACCTTAGGGGTGACTAAATTGCATGGGTGATGTTGATCCCTGTATGGAGCTAAGACTAGGAGGAAACTTGATCATTTAGAGAATGACTTAGGAACTGGGGGGTAAGTCACGTTGTCTGTTTGAGGATACTGAGTTAAGAAAGCCAAGTGAATGTGAAGGTTTAGTACCAGTGTTGCTTAGTAAACTTTGTATAAAACTGTGTCTTTTCAGCCCAAAACAAAAATGAAATCTGATACAGACACAAATGTACAAATAGTACTTTACAAAGCAGTTGAGAAGTGAGTACCTGAGAGACCCTTTGAATCTTTAGAAGCAGAGTATTAGGCATTATTGACTTTTCTCTTTCTGGGCTCCTTCTCTGAGTCTGCTTGCATTCCCATGAGTGATCACCCGATCAACACACTGATACCTGCGCTTAATTTCACGTGATCTTCTAGTTTAGGAGGCACATTACAAATAACTGGGAGGCTGCAGAAACATAGGTGTAAGGCCCTGTGTCAAAGATGATAAATTCCAGAGTTCCAAGGCAGAGCCTAGCATTTTCATTTTTAGTAATCCTAGCTAATGCTGAAGTCACTGACTTCAGAGACCAATCTTGAAAATGTTCAATGGGCCAGTGACTTCTTGATGGCCTGTCAAATGTAAACTATTCTTCAGTTTGGCCAACTGTACCTACAGAAAGGACACTGAACACTGTAGTGGTGACAGTTCCACTGACCTGTCATCTGACTCCGAGGTATGTACATCACTGAAACAAATGGTCAGGGAACTCCTAGTTGTCCTAGGGACTTTAGCTTTACTTACTATTGACAGGGCCAGCATGGATTGTCATCTGCTTCTCTTCTTATTTATCTGTCTGTATTTGCCATTCTGTCTGTCTGCTTGCTTTGTTGGCTGTGCTTAGTCTCAGTATTTACTTCTACAGCATCCCTGGTCCTGTGGCTCACTTCCTCATCTCAACTAAACTTTGCAGCTCTGCTCAGATAGGTGACTTAGGCAACCATTCCACTCTCTAGCAGTCCCCAGCCTTGTTAATGATTTGACTCCAGCTGATACTTTCTGAATATCTACCTGATTAGATTATGACTCTCCACAGACATACCACCTTGAACTCTGCTGTGGCCTCTTCCACCCTTTCTAGCTATCCAGTGGCCTACACACCCAAACCCAAACACACACACACACACACACATTTGTATACACTTGTGTACACAAACAAACACATGTGTACACACCCAAACAAATGCACACATAAACACATATGTATACACATGTCTATACACAAAAACATGTATACACGTACACACACAAACACATGCACACACAAACACATATGTACACACACAAATACATGTACGTTCAAACACATGTGTACACACACAAACACATGTGTACATGCACAAAACCATATATATACACACACACAAACACATGCACACACACATACTGTGTTATGTGTAATGTGAGATTTGAAAGTTAGTATTGGAAATTAAGATTCAAATGAAAGAACCTGCTTTCATCCAGGAGAATCAAAGAAAGTTGAACTATTTGCCCAATTCCTGCCCGACCTGCCTCCCCAAACTGTACCTCATGAATATATTGTTAGTCAATTAGTTATGATATTGAGGGAAGACACAAATGTGTTTGTCTGTGTTCCTGACATGGTGTACTCATGACATATTGTCACTGAAGTCTGGTCATTCTTACCCTAGACTATAGCATCAATCACACAATGGAATAGCTGCCTTCATAGCTGGCACATGGCTTGAATGGCTTTGTTTCTGTGCTTACGTCAAAGTATTCATTCTGGTCCTCCTGGAGACAAGGCTTTGGTTTGTATTTCTTTTCATCTACTTCACCCCCATGAGTATACAGTTTCTTCTTTTGGCCAGTCTTTCCTTCAGTCTCACTCTAAGCTTATGTTAATGCCTTTTCTCTTCTGAGTGAACCATTTACCACGTCTTTATTTACTGTTAGTGCTTAGAGGTTTTTAATTGAAAAAAATTAAGACCATACTTCATTTAATTCAAAATACAAATTACATATCAAATAACACTGCAAGAAAATGATTTGATGTCGTTTTAACTGAACGTAAAAGGGGAAAGAGTGTAGGCTTTCTTTTTTTGTACCAAATTCTTATCTTCTCATTTTCTTCTCCCCCAATTTTACCTTTCATAGGATGCCTTATTTTATTTTTCCCTTTCACTATGGGACATCTTTTAGAACATTTTTTTGGGGGATGTCTTTCAATGCCATCTGTGAAACTCATAAATAAATACATGAAGCAAAAGCTGAGGTCATGAAAAACTTTAGGGGAAACATAGAATAAATGCATACTTGTAAAGATTTGCGTAGTTACATATTTGAGTTAATAGCATGAACTCTGAGCTTCTTTTTAGTTCAAGCAAAGATACTCTGGTCAGTTTTGAGCAGCCTGTCACTACAGAGGAGAAGATGCCCTCATTGTTTTTGAGGTCAGAGCCAGAGGCCCACTCCTTGAGTGTGTCTTTGTTTAAAGGATGCTGGGTGCTAGTGGATGACATTTTAATGACATTATTAAGTAATTACAGTAGTCTGTTTTATAAAACTTTGAAAGACCCTTTTAGGGTGTCCATTAATGTAAGTTGAGGGCCAAGTGCAACAAAGTAACTGTTTTGTCAGAGGCTAACAAAGCATGAGCTAAACATGCAGCTTTTTTATGGTACAGTAGAGTTTAGGGGCGGGAATGTGGCTGTCTACAGAGTGACATGCTTTTATTTTTCAAAATCATCTCCAGGACTGAAATTCCTTTCACATGGCTCCTAGTAGAGTCAGCTAGCAATGATTCAGGAGCCCATTCTCTGGCAAGAAACAGTTCCTTGTTGCTGACTAAGGAGTGGCTCTCTATTTTAAAAGACAACTGGCTGCATAGAAGGGTGGGCAGTCTTTTCTGAAAATTAGACCAGAAATCAACACTTTTTGAGGAAATGGCCACCCACTCTTCAGGTTGAGGTGAGCCAAGAATGGGCAGGTCTGAGGGGATAGTGAATTAAGACTTTGCAAGCCATTTTAGCATATGAATAAATGACTTATTATGTCTCCAAAGTTCTTCTCCTCACCATGTGAACACAATGATTAAGACTGGAACATTTTCAAAGCATAAGTTGCCAGCCACCCACTATGACTATAGAAAAAATATTTATTTTCAGTGTGCACTGATAGAACATCTGGTTTTAAGAAACAGATCTTAGTGAATCTGCCAAGATGAATTAATTACAAATTCATGCTTAAATATTTCAATAAATTAATTTTGGTGTTATACTATATTGCTATGATTACATTTGGAAATATATCTGACTTGAATAATAATTTAGGTTTTAAAGTAAGTTATTTGAAGGAATTCTTTCTGATAATACTAGTTTCCCATTGGGACCCCGAACTGTTTGTCTCTTATACTCATGCCATAAGTATATAAAAGGAACATTGGACACATTTATGTCAATCAAACATATCACTAAAATGAACCATGTGACAACAGGTAGAATTAAGGCACACACAGATAGCTTTAACACTGTTTGTGTTAAGATGCCCTTTAACACCATTGTATGATCTGTTACTAGTACATTTTCCCAACCCATTCCTACACAAGGCTCTGTCTCCTGCAGATCTTTGCTTAGCGTCAACATCAACATCAAGACTTCTCCAAGCCAAGACTGACTACTGTCAGTAGAACTAAAGTCACCAGAAGGTTATGTTCTTCTGGACTAACTGATCAGTAAGTTTAGACAAAAATAAAGATAATTTTAACTATGGCCTTTAGCACAATAATTGTCCCATTGTAATATTTATAATATAAAATGTTGATTCAATAAATAGATATTGGTAGCTTATCAAAGAGAAAGCTGGCCTGGTGGTTGAGACAGAATGGCTGTCAAGATAGTGTGTTTTGGGAATTCTCTGGCTTTTACTCTCACTGATGATCCGTCTTTATTTTTCTGGCATGAGAAAGTTATCGTTCTGCTAATGGAGCTTACAATTCTCGATTGTAAATGAATTAAATGCTTTTGAGTGACTTTGCTGGGGAGCTGGAGTGTTTCTTATTTTCCATTCCAATGTAGTCATTTGATGATCACCAAATGTCACCAAAATTTGGGGTACATGTGGCTTACAAAATACTGATTACTGAAGCAAAGAGAGCTTAGTGTTGTTTAGAGACAAGGCATGAGAAAAAGGATACACAAACTGGTGATCAAGACTGAGGTAGATGAGTATATTTTCAAAAGAAGCTTGAAGATGTAAGAACTGAGAAGTAATTGATTTTACTCAATAGAAAAACAAAATATAGAAGAGAAAGAGAAACCATAAAAGAGGAAGCCATTATATGTTTGAAAAGAAAACTGACTCTAGACAAATGTCCAGAGACCTATAAGACTGACCCCAACTAACAATTTGAGCAAGAGTGGGAAGGCTACCATAAATGCCCTTCCCTGATATTGAGATTGATGACTAACTTATCCACCATCCTAGAACCCTTATCTAGTAGCTTGGATACAGAAGCAGACACTTACAGCTAAACACTGAACTGAACCTGAATCCAGATGCAGAGAGGGAAGACAAGGCCAGGCTACAGAAACCCACAGAGACAACTGACCTGAACAAGAAGGAGCTAATGGTCCCCCAGACTCATAGCTTGGAACCAGTATTGGACCAACTCAGACCCCCTGAACATGGGTCTTAGAATGCCTGGTCAGTCTAAGGGACCTCTGACAGTGGAACCAGGATGTATCCTTGGTGCACAAAGGGACTTTGGGAGCACATTCCCCATGGAGGGATACTCCTTTAACCTAGAGACAGGAGGGAGTCCCTACTCCTAGTCCCTACTCCAAATGACTTCTCTTGGATGGCATCACCCACATGTGGAGTGTGTGTGAGTGGGAATGGGATGGGAGGGTGGTCGGGGTGGGGCATGGGAGGGAGAAGAGAGGGAGGGGTGGAGAGTGAACTGGCACTGATATGTAAAGTAAGAAAAATAAATAAACAAATAATAAGAATACTATTGTCTTTTGTCCTTTAATCTGAATTTACCTTTTTATGCTCCTTATTTTAGGCATGCCACTGCTTAGGCACAACTTACACAAAATGCTTTTTCCTTAGAACAGTCTATCAATGCTTTGACTTACCTTAGGGATAAGCGATGGAATTTAACAGAAATGAACATTCTCTGGCTCTTCAAGTCTAGGTGAGCCTGAAGTCATGTGTGTATGAATATCCCCCTAAGGGGAGAACAATGGTAACAACTTACATTGCTCTTTGCCCAAAATAGAGAGATGGCACCATCCATCTTTCTGTGTTTGTTTTATTTGGAATAATTTGGACAGTTTTGGGTGGTCTCCATAGACTTACAAAGTTAGAATATTTACTAAATAGATTAAGAATTCTTCACCCAAGTCCCTTCATTTCTTCCTTTCTGTTCTTCAGAGCATGTTCTACATGTCAAAAAAAGTGTGTGCATTTTACATTGGACAACTACTCCTGGGGATGGGGTTCCCTGTGGTGTGTGGCTCTGATACAACAGTGACACTCCAGTGGAGTCATTGGTCTGGTTCAAGGCCCCTGATCCCCACTAGGACTCTTATTGGATGCCTCATTGGCACCCTACATTATATAAATACTGCAGCTTTGGATCTTCAGGTCAGGTCCCTTTATGTGCTTTAGTAGATAGATGATAGATGGGGTGGATGATGGGGTAGGTCCAACCCAGGCCCAGACCCAGTTTTAACTCTGGAGTTGGAGTTATGGTAGTTTTATGTTAATGGGTGTAGGTACTGGGAACTGAACTTGGGTCCTTTGCAATACCATTATGCCCTCTCAACCACTGAGACTGTCCTCCAGTCCCTATATAACATTTCTTAACAGGAAGTACATAATATTAATGATAACAGAAGTATGTATTTAAATGTGGAATCAACACAATACTCCATCGGGTTCAATTCCAAGTATTTCAAGTAAAAATATCTAAAAATAATTGTAATGCAGTAAGAATTCCATGGAAGAAGCTAAGTTCAGTAGAATGACAGGGATTCACTGTCTTAACAGATTCAGGAACTTATTCTTAAGATATATAATGTGTGTATTCATTCCAATGATTTGAAACATAACATCTCTCTGTGTGTAACTAGAGATTGAACATAAGTCCTCCTGGATACAAGTCTAATGCCCTACTACTGAGCTTGTCCAGACTGGCCTTGAATGTGTGATTATTCTTCTTATCTCAGTCTCCTAAGTAGCTCAGATTAAAACCAGTACCACCAGGCCAGTTTTATTTTATTTTTTTAGTACAGGATGAGCTCACTCATGTTGGAGAAATGCTTTATCACTGAACTACATTTCTAGTTCAGAATTACATGTTGAAAAGAAACAATTAAGTGATCAAATATCAGCATTAATAAAAACAGTGAATAGGAAAATTTATGAAAATGTTGAAATCATCCTTCTTTATAAGAAATATTAAGCATTTTGGTGATATGAGATTATAAAGTGTAGTAGGGAAATATATTTGGTGATAGGACAAATAAATGCATGAGGAGTCACACAAATTGTAGACTGCCAGTGAGTGGATTTTTCCATTAATCCAATGAAGATTGTATGGACCCACTGAAGATTTGCATTAAGATAATGAAAAGACCAGACCAGATTTTGTCAGGCAGTCTGGTGGTTTGACTAGTGTGAGGGCACTGGATATTCAGTGTGTAAACACTATCATGGTTAACTATGAAAATGAGTATTTCTTGCTTAAGTTAATCACGCAGCTCTAGTTGGCAGTAGCTTGTTAGATTTATATGGTGCCCTTTTTACTGAAGAAAAGCCTGAATGAGGAACACTTCTTTTATCTTTTCAGATATTACACCCATGTGGTCAGGAGAATGGCATTTTCCCTATCTGTCTGAGACTGGCTCATGACACAATTTATCGGAGGCTTTGAAGTCTGGAGAGGAATGCCATAAAGTTCATAGAGTGTTATTGTCTCTTTTGATCAGAGACTCGCCATATTTGTCTTATTTATGCTACTTTTGAATGTGGATCTCTAAGATATGAGCTATTGCCCAAGTTTTATACACACGCCATTCTTACTTAGCTAATCAGGTAGACATTGCCCAGTCCCTACTCTAGCAGATACCTCTGTTTACTGACATGTCTTAGATGGCAGTAAGAACCACAATTCTGGTAACAATCAATCTATTGGAATGTCCTGGCTCTTTGTGGTGCTATGCCATGAAAACTCATCTTTCTGGACAAAGACTTGGGCTTCTGCAAGTTTTTGCTATTCTTTCCCAGAATGTCTGTTAACCACACTTTCTTAAACATCTCCACCGATCATGATTTCTTGAGCACCTCACAGCTGACACAGGATTTTCCAGTTTTTAAGTCTGCAGCTAATGAAAATGTGTTTCTGGACCCAACGTAGTTGTTTTGGCTGTTAAATGAAGCAGATCGAAGGCAGCTTGGACTTCAAGTAACAGAAGCATCTTTGATTTGCTTGCAGGAAAAACTGGGGGAAATCACGAGGGCTTGGTTCTGTTTTTAATGTGACAACAAATTGGCTACAGTTCCCTCCTTTCCATTTTCTGTCTCTAGTAAAAATATCTTTCCCTTCAATGCCCACAGTTTGAAGATATTGTGATAATGAGGTGTTTGAAGCAGTCAGTTTTGCTTTGCAGCTGCCCTGCTTTTCTTGTTATTTTAACTGTCTCCCAAGTCGTTTCAGAACCTTAGAAATGAGGAACGAATTGGGGTTTACTGTGTAGACACAAGAAATTTAGAGATGCAGTGTTTTCTTAGACACGTCAAGTTCAATGCCATCAATTTATGTGTGCTGTTTTAAATTATGATTTTGAAATTAAAACAATTGGATTGAATGCTGTGATTAAATATACCTCCACAACTGTTAATTGTTTACAACAAAGGTTGAAAAGGAATCTTTATGATGGGAGATGTCATTCTGTATATGTTTCTCATACTGGTTAATTAATAAAGCACTGTTGGTCAATAGGAAAGGAAGATAGGAGGGACTAGGAGACAAGGAGGAAAGAGGAAGTCGGAAGGAGGAGCCAAGATGGAGAGACTGGGGAGACGAGATGCTGGCCCCTTTCCCCGGTAAGAAGACCACGTGGAAATACATAGAAATGGGTTAATACTTAAGACAGAGCTAGCCAATAAGAAACTAGTACCTGGCCAACAGAATTATATCAAATACAGAGTCTCTGTGTGTTAATTGGGGCTGGCGCTGCGGCGGGACAAGACTGGCGGCAGGCAGAAAAACCATACTTCTTACATCTTTATATACCTGTTTACATGTCTCTGATTGATATGTATGCTGACATATGCAGTACATACAGGAGCTTTGAGATGTACTTTGCCATTAATAATTTAAATGAACTTGGAGTCTGAGTCACAGTAAAGCCTTTGAGTAACATGAAAAATAAAACACCCAAAGACTGATATTGGGGTTCAAGCTTCAAACTGAAGATCATAAAAGCAAAGTCCAGCCACTAGCTCTTACTGCTACCTCAGGTTGAATGGGATGATCCTCTTGCCTCTCCTCAGCATGGCTAGAGAATCCTGAGACTAAATGTCTTCCTGTCCTCAATGTGGCTGGAGAATGAATTCCTCCTATCCTCAGTGTGGCTGAAGAATGAATGCCTGTACTGAGACCTTGCTCCTGTCTTATATTTCTCTCACGAGTCCTGGGATTAAAGGTGTGAGCTCTAATTATCTTTTAGACTGATTTACTCTAATGTACCCCTGGGTGGCCTTGAACTTAGAAAGATCCATCTGCCTTCAGATGGATCCTGGGATAAATGTTTGTGCTACCACCTACTGACCTCTATAGCTTGTGTCTGTCTTTGCTTTCTGAGTCCTCAGACAAGCTTTAATAAATCATAACTAATATATCACCACACCTTTGCACTCTGTTTTAATTAGAATCTACTTACTTCTTTATTGTTTGTATAATAAGCTTTCACTTCCGATTATACACTATGCAGTATTTAATCAATGATAAATTAGGTGGATAGTACACAAAACCCTTTAACATTTTTTGAACCATTTTTAAGGTTTATTTTTAATTGATGAAATTATTACATATATTAACACATGTTGCCATGTTAAATATTTTTGATAACACAGTTGACACAGTCAACAAAATTCAATTTATTCTAGGTTTACCAAATTGTACTGGTGGAAAATGAATAGCTATATAAACAGTTGCTTGGGGTGTTCAGTACAGTTTTCTTGACAAAATTGTAATTGCAACTCCCTCAAAATTAAGCTGGAAGAGATTGTCACTCTCAGTTATAGCTTATTTTGGAAATATTGCAGTGACCCTCTTTGAAATTAAGATTTAATTTTGAAAAATAAAATTGTCTCTTTCAGTTTCTGGCTTCCTATAGAAAGTGTTATGTTTGGATGAAAATGGTTTGCTTTCAAATGGCTTCTGGCTTTGAGAGATGGCTATATACCCAGGTCCTATTCTGCGGCCCATAGCTAGATCTGCAGATAGAAGTTTCTGGCTTCCCTTCTGTCTTTTCTTTACATTGTAGTATGGATATGGAGAAAATGTCAACTGATAACAGTTCTCTCTTCAGTTTTGGGCCAATCTTAAATCAATCTATTTTTCCAGTGCATGCATTTCATGGCATTTTTCTCCAGATAAAGGCAAGCTACCTGATGGAGAGTCAGGCACTTACAGTCAGTAAATAATTTGGTAGATGACACAAACTTGTGGCACTCTGGTGACTCTGTTTAGTTATGAAGAGACACAGCTTTCTTTCATGCCTGTCTTGCCAGTCCTGTACAGAAGTGAAGAGACAGGGCCCTCAGATTTACCATAGTACTCTTTCCCTGTGAGCCAATCCTCAAGTCCTTTCCTGCTTGTGATAAAATGTAATATTTCAGAAACTAGGAGCCCGGAGCCCACTGTTCTCTCTGTTGTGTTGTTTGTGACTTTCTCATGTGCAGATGTGATGCCCTGCTGGGATTTCCATGGTTCTTCAGAATCCTCAGTCAGCCAGTCATACTTGACATGCTGTGTGTTTTAGGTGCCATTTTGTATTTGACTGGTGTGAGAATCATGTATGTCTGATGCTCTCTGGCATGTTCTGAATTAGAGCACTTACTGTGAATTCTATTTTGCATGTATTGTGATACAGCATGGCATATGCAACTGAAAGTGCATTCTTATGTGATACAACCAGCTTCCTAGTAGACAACGAATAGAATGTCAATGGCTACCTTTTAGTCTTTTAAGCTTATAACTCATTCTTTCTTTCCTTCCTACCTTTGTTCCTTCCTTTTTTCCTTCTAGACAATTCAGTTTTTATTTCTATTCTTCCATGTAATTAAATTGATATGTACTTATTTTGTCATCTTTCATTTTGCTTGGAATTAACTCAGTTTCTCTAGGCCTAAAGATAAGTATATAAAATTTGATTCAAATGCTTAGAAGGCTTACAGATCTTAGAGTTCATTCCTCTATTCCAGAAGCCTCAACCTTTCATAAGTATAATTTGGGCTCCTCTGTTCATACACTTAGTAGTAAACTGATGCCAGTATGATGCTATATGTTCTCACAAAAGTTGTTGCATACATAGAGCTCTGACAGATGGTTTAATTTGACTCATTGATATAATAAAAAAAAAAGGTGGATTCTAAACTGTTAACACATTTTGTCTGTCATCAACAAGACGTGTCAGATTTCCAGTTCTAGGTACAGCTATCTTGTGAGTGGTATGTGTTGGGAGAGTTCTCGGGATGTTAATAGCAAGTTACTATAATATGTGATGAGATTATTAATAAATTAAATATTAAATATACTAATATTTTTAATTATGGTGGATAATCTTATCTTCTGGTTGTAGTGATGGTTGTCTGTTATAGCCATGTCTTCTCTCAATTTTCAACATTTTGTCATTAAAATTGTAAATGCAAGCAAAAGTAGGCTAAGAAATAAATAAATGTGCTGTTTTCATTACTCACCAGCACTATATAAAACTTTCTTCTTTAAGGTGGTTATCTGTTGAAGCTGAGCTGGATTTCTTTGGATGATATCTAAAGACTCAACAGATTAAGCTCTGTTGGTTCAAGGCATATGGGAGAAAATATTCTGAAATTAGGCTGCAAGTCCATCATCCCAGGGGAGAATGATCCCCTTGTAGACAGTGACCTTTGACATTTGCCTCAGCACCAGCACTTGACCAGTAAACAAAACAAGAAGAGAAACATGGTTAGACCTGGCTCACCATGTTTAAAGGAAACTTTCCCCTTTCTTTAACCCATCTGGCTGTTTATAAACACAGAAGGAAGGTGAAAAATAGCTTCCCCCCATCCTGAAATGCACAACTACATGTCACCCAGCATGCCACTCTCTTCCATATCAACACAAATTTGTCTTGTTTGTAGTACTTGTATGCAAATGTTTTGTGCTGAGCAGTAATTTCTAATGGCCATCTTCCTTCTCCTCATCTGAGATCTTTGTCAGCGAAGTTACATGTGAGTGACAGCTGAGTGAGGTTGAGGGAACTTTAGTGTGTGTTCATAAGGAGATATTCTTTTCTGTGAATCTATCCTATGTGTACTTGAGTGTAAGTTCCAAACAAACATTTTCTAATATTTTAGACCTCATCAACAATTGTAGAGACTTCATATAAAAATATAGGTCTTCAAATTTTCAAGAAAATAAGAAACATCTGATGTCATTAACCTCATTGTGGCATCTGCAATTTTGGAAACCCATTTTCTCTAGTATGCTGTAGTCCCACCCGGTCAGTATGGTTCATGTATGATCTCTAGGAAATGAATTGAGTTTGCTAACATGGGTCTCTAACTGTTTCTGACAAGGGCTGACCCCAGTGTGGAATGCAACTAAGAGAAATAAATAGGTACTCAGGAATATCCTAATCATCACTTTATAACTGGGGATACATTTTCCATTTTTATTAATAGTGAGGAGTGCCAATAGTTAGTATTTCTTATATTACAGTACAAAGAAGACGTGTGTAAGTAGGACCTAGTTAGGTATCTAGGAAGTCTTTGGAGGAATATAGGAAAGGATGGGCACTTTTCTTTTTGTTTTTTATTTATTTTTAGTTTACATGCCAATCCCAGTTCCTTCTCCCTCCCTCCCTTTTTCCTTCTCCCTCCTCACATGCACCCCACCCACCCTCCCTTCCCATCCCACCCCCACTCCACATGTAGGGTGATGATATCCAGGAGGGGCCATCTAAATCTATCAAGTCATTTGATGTAGGGACTAGGACTTCTCTCCTGTCTCTAGGTTAAGGCAGTATCCCTCCATGGGGGATGTGTCCACAAGGTCCTTTTGAGCACCAGGAATACATCCCGGTTCCACTGTCTGAGGTACCTTAGACTGCTCAGTCCTCCTGGCTGAGACCTATGTTCAGGGGGTCTGAGTCAGTCCCATGCTGGATTCCCAGCTATCAATCTGGGGGCCAGTAGCTCCTCCTTGTTCAGGTCATATGTCTCTGTGTGTTTCTGCAGCCTGATCTTGTCCTTTCTCTCTGCATCTGGATTCTAGTTTGGCTCAGTATTTAGTTGTGGGTGTTTGTTTCTGTTTCCAACAGGTACTAGATGAGGGCTCCATGATGATGGATAAATTAGTTGTTGATCTCACTATCAGGGAAGGGCATATATGGTAGCCTTTCCACTGTTGCTCAAATTGTTAGCTGGAGTTAGTGTTGTAGGTCTCTGGACATTTCTTTAGGTTCAGTTTTCTCTTCAAGCCAATAATGGCTCCCTCTTTTATGTTCTCTCTCTCTCTCTCTCTCTCTCTCTCTCTCTCTCTCTCTCTCTCTCTTCTGTCTTCTATTCCTCCCCTGACTCAATTTTCCTAGTCCCACATGCTTTTCTCTCCCCTCCCCCAGTTTCTTTTTAGAGTTCTGTTGCTGGTTATCAGGTCTCACCAAGTCAAAAGTATGGAAGAATCAGATCTTTCAAAACATTAAAGAAAACATTAACTGCACATTTCATTCCATACTCCACAGGCAGGGAAAAATATCAATACTAATGCTAATTCACATTTAATGTTATGATATTACACGAAATTTGGCTTTATTTACTAATATCAAAGTTGTATGTAGAACTTAGGGGCCATAATATGGTCTGTGTATTGTCATGCAGTAGAGTGACATTTGTAATTTCCCATCTGCATTAAGGGAAGATCACTGTCATTGAATGAATTCTATTTTTGTCAATCAAAAAGATCTATGCTTGAGTATTCAATATTTTTCTAGCATTGTTGAGGTATAAAATATTGTATAAATGTAGGGTTCACAATATGATTTCTTGTATGGTAGTATGATTGCCACAATCAAATTAGGAAACTCACTACATATTCTTGCAGGAATGTCATGGACAATGTAACATATAAGACTTTTATCTTAAATGCCCAGACAAAGCATCATGAGAACAACAGCAACAATACCAGAAACCACAAAAATCCTCCAAAATACCACTGAGTCTATTTTGTGTTGTTTGTCTACTACATAGCATGAGGCTGACCCTTAAGTCCCTTAAATTTGGTTTATATAACCAGTGACAGTCCACTGGAGAAAACTAACCTTTTATTTGCAAGAGGTTATCAATTGGAGCTAGTTTCTGGGTTAGGGATGGGCATTTGTTTATGTCTACTTGCTCTCTTAGTGGCAGGGCCCTGCCTGGCTTACACCCACTCAAGCCTGTGCTTACTGCTACAGTTCTGTGAGTTCATGTTTGTCAGTCTTGTTGTGTTTAGAAAGCCTTGTTTCCTTAGGGCAATCTGTTCCCTCTGGCTCTTACAATCTTTCTGAATCCACTTCTGCAGAGTTCTCTGAGCCTCTGGGCGGGGAGGGGGTGTTGATAGAGAAATCCCATTTAGGACTGAGTGTTCCAAGATGATCCCCAGTCCTGATTTTTTAAGACATTTTGTGTTAACCTTTGTGAATGGTGTTAGATTGGGGTTCAACTTCAGTCTATTACATATGAACATATACACAGTTTTCCCTGCATTATTTAACAATCCTTTCTTCATTGTGTATTGATGGCACCATTATCAAATATTAGTTTGTGTGTGTTTGTAGGTTCTGAACTGTCTGGTCTGTTGGTCTATGTGTCTGTTTTCATATATTAGTACAACCCTGAACCGATGAATTGGAATATAGTTTGAAATCATTAAATGTGGTGCTTTTAGTTTTTTTCCTACTGCAGATTTCAAGATTGCCCTGATTACCCTGACCTTTTGTTGTTGTTGTTGTTGTTCTATACAAAATCTATAGCTTTTCTTCTATTTCTGTGAAACTTCCCATTGGAACGATTTGTATTTAAAGACAGGGTCTAACTATTTAACTCTGGATGGACTGCAACTCACAGAGACCCACCTACCTCATCTATCAAGTACTGAGATTAAAGGCATGCATTGCCATACCTAGCCCATAGGAATTTTGATAGAATTGTGCCCAATCTCTGTGTAACTCTGGGCAGTCCTAACATAACAACAAAATGAAGTCCTCTGTGTTATGATTAGAGAACCCCCATTCCTACCATTCGTGTCTCCTTCAACTTCTGTCACCCATGTCTTATAGTTTTAATGTAAAGGTCTGTCAACTCTTTGCTTACATTTATTTCTTAGCATTTTTTTATTTCTAGTGGGATTATTTTCCTGATTTCTTTTGCATTTCTATCTAGTGGATATAAATGAAAAGAATTAAATATATTGGTTTTATCCTGAAGCCTTACTGAATTAGAGACTCTAGTAATTTCCTGGCACTGTCACTGAATCTATTTGAAAGGGACAATAGCATATAAAAGACAATTGCGTATTAGTTATGTGAGAGCTGCACTTGTCCATTGTGTTATACATAAATAATACCAATAGTGCGGCCACATCAGCCACAGGCTCTGTGGGGAGGTTAGCACAGAGTCCCAGATCTCCCAACTGCCAGGCTTTATGTCTAGCTCTGCCTTTTCCACTGGCTTCATTATGCACTCACAGGTCACCAACAGATCATTTACTCCATCTTTGCTATTTCCCAACACTGCTGAGATGATAGTAGACACTTTTTTTGTTTTGGTTTAATTTCTTTTGAATACTTCTTAAAACTTTAAGTTCCATCAACTTGTATTTATTTTCATCAAAATTCACTTCTGCTTTCACATTCTTAATGAATTTCCCTTGTTGCACAAAAGCAACTTGAGGCTGGATATGAGGCAGAACATAGCCAGCCACTCAGAGACAGTCACAGAACACAAGCAAAAGCACTTGGCGCCACCCTCCCCGTGACAGTGAGCTCCTGTCTGGGAATTTATTGGTATGCTCTATTGTCCAGTGTTTTTATTTGAAAATTCTATCTAGAAGAGAAAGAGGAGTGTGGAAAGAAAGTGATGAAAGTAATATGGTTAAAAATGGGATCCCAATAGTTATACAAGAGCAGCAGGAAACAAAATTCACTAGCATATGAGGTGCACTGTAAGAAATTTCCTGTGGCAGAAGATTCAACAAACAAATGCAAGAAGGATGTAGGCTAAGTCATCTATATCAAAAATAACTGATGCTCAGTAGTCATAAAAATCAATCCATTGGACATATTTATCATATTTATTATACTTACAAGAAAAGGGGCCCAAACCAATCATTTTGTAACCCTCAGGTTCAGTCCCTATAGTTAAAGATGTGAAGACAGGGAGATGAGAAGAAAGGGACATACGGAGGGGAGACTTCCTGGACAGACAGACAATGAGAGTCACAGTGAAAAATTTACAGACACCAAATTTCTCAAATAATTACAAATTCTTCTTACTCAAGTAGCGGGCAGGTCTTTTCAAAATCTTTACTTAAAAATCATTTTCAGACAATATATTCTGACCATGTTTCTACTCTCCCCTCAACTTCTCCTAGATTCCACCACCCACCTTCCCACCTCCCAAATTCATGTTCTCTATCTCTCTCCAAACAATACAAAATAACGAAATTTCTATTAGTAAATGAGAAGTACAGAAGTCATTGTTCAATTTTTTTATATTTTTTATTTAAGTTTGAAACAAGCTTGTTTTACATGTCAATCCCAGTTCCCACACTTTCCACTCCTTCCCTGTCCCTCCCCCACCAACATGAATCCCATCGTCCCCTTTCTGCTCCCCAGGGAGGGGGAGGCCTTCCATGAGGGATCTTTGAAGTCTGTCATGGTATTTGGAGCAGGGCCTAGGCCCTTCCCCATGTGCCTAGGCTGAGAGAGGAATGGGCTCCCAAAGTCCACTTGTATACTAGGGTTAAATACTGATCCACTATCCAAGACCCCATAGACTGCTCAGTCCTCCTAACCAACACCCACATTCAGGGAGTATGGATCAGTCCAATGCTGGTTTCCCAGCTGTCAAACTGGGGTCCATGATCTTTCTTTTGTTCAAGTAAGCTGTTTCTGTGTTTTTTTTTTTTTTTCCCAGCCTGGTCTTGACACCTTTGATAATCACTCCTCCCTCTCTGCAACTGGATTCCAGGAGTTTGGCTTAGTGTTTAGCTGTGGGTGTTTGCTTCTGTTCCCATCAGCTACTGGATGAAGGCTCTAGGATAGAATATAAGGTAGTCATCAATCTTATTATCAGAGAAGGGCACTTAAGGTATCCTCTCCACTATTGTTTAGATTGTTGTGGTCATCCTGTAGATCTCTGGTAATTTTCCTAGTGCCAGATTTCTCTTTAAACTTATAATGGCTCCCTCTATTATGGTATCTCTTTTCTTGCTCTGCTCTGTTCATTCCCTGACCCAATCTTCCTACTCCCTAACGTTCTCCTCTCCCCTCCTTTTCCCCCCTTCTGTTTCTCCTAACTCCCTCTCTTACATGCTCCCAATTTGCTAAGGAGAACTTGTCTCTTTCCCCATCTCAGAGAGAAAATGTATGTCTCACTTAGGGTCTTCTTTGTTTCCTAGCTTTTCTGGTGGTGTAGATTGTAGGCTAGTAATCCTTTGCTCTATGTCAAAAATCCATATATGACTGAATACATACCATTTTTGTCTTTTTGTGACTGGGGAACCTCACTCACAATGGTTTCTTCTAGTTCTATCCATTTGCCTGTGAATTTCAAGATTCCACTGGTCTTTGTTTTTTCCCATGCTGAGTAGTACTCCATGGTGTTATTGCACCACATTTTCTTCATCTACTCTTCAGGTGAGGGGTATAGGTTGCTTCCAGGTTCTGGCTATTATAAATAATGCTGCTGTGAGCATAGGTGAACAGACATCCTTCTTGTATGAATGTGCATCTTTTGGGTATATGCCTTAAGAGTGGAATTGCTGGATCTTGAGGTAGACTGATTCCTATTTTCCTAAGGAACTGCCATACTTATTTCCAAAGTGGCTGTAGGAGTTTGCACTCCCACAAGCAGTGGAGGAGTGTTCCCCTTCCTCCACTTCTTCTCCAGCATAAATTGTCATTGGTGTTTTTGATTATAGCCATTCTGATAGGAGTAAGATGGTATCTCAGAGTTGTATTTATTTGCATTTCCCTGAATGCTAAGGATGTTGAGCACTTTCTTAAGTGTCTTTCAGCCATTTTAGATTCCTCAATTGAGAATTCTCTATTTAGTTCTGTACCCTACTTTTCAGTTGGATTATTTGGTGTTTTGGTAACTAGTTTCTTGAGTTCTTTGTATATTTTGGAGATCAGCCCTCTGTCAGATGTAGGATTAGTGAAGATCTTTTCCCAGTCTGTGGGCTGCCATTGTGTCTTGTTGACTGTGCCCTTTACCTTACAAAAGCTTTTCAGTTTCAGGATGTCCCATTTTTTAATTGTTGAGTTGATCTCAGTATTTGTGCTACTGTTGTTATGTTCAGGAAGTAGTCTCCTGTACCAATTTGTTTAAGGGTACCTCCCACTTTCTCTTCTAAGAGGTTCAGTGTGGCTGGATTTATGTTCAGGTCTTTGATCCATTTGAACTTAAGTTTCATGCATTGTGAGAGATATGGCTCTATCTGCAGTCTTCTGCACACAAGCATCCAGTTATGCCAGCATCATTTGTTGAAGATGTTTTCTATTTTTCATTGTATAATTTTAGGTTCTTTGTCAAAAATCATGTGTTTTTAGGTGTGTGGATTAATAACAGGGATTTCAATTAGATTCCATTGGTCTACCTGTCTGTTTTTGCGTCAATACCAATACCAATACCAAGCTGTTTTCAGGACTATTGCTTTATAATAGAGCTTAAAGTTAGGGATTGTGATTTCAAGTTCCTTTTTGTACAGGTTTATCTTCATTATACTGAGTATTTTGTTTTTCCATATAAAGTTGAATATTGTTCTTTCAACGTCTGTGAAGAATTGTGCTGGGATTTTGATGGGGATTGCATTGAATCTGTAGATTGCTTTCATCAAGATTGCCATTTTTACTATGTTGATCCTACCTATCGAAGATCATGGGAAATATTTCCATTTTCTGGTATTGTGTTTAGTTTTTTTTCTTTAAAGACTCAAATTTTTTATTATATAGGTCCTTCACTTGTTTGGTTAGCATTACCCTAAGATATTTTATGTTGTTTATGGCTATTGTAAGGGGTGATGTTTTCTTTCTTGGCCCTTTTATCTTTTGTATATAGTAGGGCTGCTGACTTTTTTGAGTTAATCTTGTATCCTGCCACTTTGCTGAAGGTTATTGTGGTTAAATAAGGATCAGGATAAACAAATAGGCCAAATATATGTTTATTCAGGGAGAAATAACTTACACCCTAGATAGATGAACACCAGGAAATTCCACCCGATGCTCTCCTGTCCGAGTCAAGCCAGCCAGAGAGCTTTTCCTGGCTCTTCCTCCGACCTCCTTCCACAGGTCACTCCACCCATGGCTCCACCCCAATGGGCGTGGTCAGTGCCACAGAAGGACTATCTCACTGTGTTTATCATCTGTAGGATTACCAGGTAGTGGTGGTGCATGGGTTTAATCCCATCACTCTGGAGGCAGAGGCAGGCAGATATCTGTGAGTTTGAGACCAGCCCGGTCTACAAGAGCTAGTTCCAGGACAGCCTCTAAAGCCACATAGAAATCCTGTCTTGAAAAACAAAAACAAAAAAATCATCTGTAAGAGTTCCCTGGTACAATTTTTTGGCTCATATCATCTGTAAATAGTGAAGGTTTAGCTTCTTCCTTTCAAATTTGTATCTCTTTCATCTCCTTTTGTTTTCTTATCACTCTAGCTAGCACTTCAAGTACAATATTGAAGAGATATAGAGAGAGTTGGCAGCCTCTTCTTGTCCCTGGTTTTAGAAAAATCGCACTGAGTTTCTCTGCATTTAGTTTGATGTTGACTATTGATTTGCTGTACATTGCTTTTAGTACATTTAGGTATGTTCCCGTTATCCCTGAACTCTCCAAGACCTTTATCATGAAGGGGTGTTGGATTTTGTCAAAGGCTTTTTCAGCATCTAATGAGATAATCATGTGGTTTTTCTTTTTCAGTTTGTTTATATAGTGGATTACATTGATGGATTTTCATATGTTGAACCATCCCTGCATCCCTAGGATGAAACCTACTTGGTCATGGTGGATGATTTCTCTGATGTATTATTGGATTTGATTTGCCTGATTTTATTAAGTATTTTTGCATCAATGTTCGTGAAGAATATTGCTGTGTAGTTCTCTTTCTTAGTTGTGTACCTGTGTGGCTCAGGTAACAAGGTAATTGTAGCCTCATAAATAGTTTGGCAATGACCCTTCTGCTGCTATTGTGAGGGCTGGGCCACTGGGACAGGTTACCCCATGTTCAGCCCCCAGTCCTCAGGAGACTCCAAGCAGGGCCTCTGAAGGTGGGTGGGCCAGAAACAGGCCCATGTTTATCCCTCCCATGGATGGAGTTGGGACTAGGATGCAGGCTAGTCTGCTGGGGCAAGTTCCCCTGCATGGAAACCTCAGTCCTTAGGAGCACTATTATTTAATTTTTAAGATTTACTTTTACTTTTCTAATTATGCATAGGTGTGTATGTCTGTGAGTGGATATGTGCATGGAAGTCTAGAGGCATGGATGCCCCTGAATCTGTAGTTCTAGGTAGCTATGGGTCCTCTGATGTTGGTACTGATACCTGAACTATGTAGAGTCCCCCTAAGAGCAACATGGTCTCTTAGGTGTTAAGCAATCTGTCATATACTGAATGTATTATGGTAATACATTTTGAATACCAGTCAAAATGAATGGTTATAATAAGTAAGTAGGGTGCTGACTCATGACTGTGAGTGTTCATTAGGGATATTAATACTGCTTTAACTCAGAGCATAAACTGACTGATGTTCAAATAAGAAGACTGACTATGAAAAATAAATCATCAAACTAATGAATTATCTGACAGATTAAACCACTCAGTGCTTAATCTCAGACTTTTTCAACAACAATAACAACACACACACACACACACACACACACACACACACACACACACAGAGCCTGCTTCTGAAATTAGATCCTTATTTCAAGAGTATCTTTATGTATTAATTTGAATGACAGGTCTACATTAAGGAAATCCAAAAACTTGTGTTGTATATTCCTTCATTTCAAAGAAGAGTGATTGGGTGGTGGTGGTAAGGAAATGTAATGAAGAGAGCTCAGTCATTGGCCTAAGGCAGGCATGTTTATTTCAGCTTCTCTTCTTTCTTTCTTTGCTTTGCCTTTTGGAATTACCTTGGATTCTGGGGAGGACAGGACTGATGAGCATCTTTATGACAAGGGATCAAGACTCCCTTCAAGGAATTGGAGTCTTATAAAACTGTTGCCTATAGTGAGTTCATCCTCCAAGTATGTATGAGCAGTTGTCCCATGTAGCTTAACTTTGGAGAAGAAGAAATTTGTCACCTTCCTGGAACAAGATCACCCTCCTCCACTAACAATAATGGTAGTGATTTCTCTGGAACCACTGTGCAGAAACACAACAGAGATAACAAGCAGCCACATCATCCCTCTACCTGAGATAATCTGCTTGGGGGCTGTGGAAACTTTTTCCTTTTCCATAAAAATCCCAAAGTTCCTATCAGCCCCTTGCAGATATGTCTGGGATCACTGCACCTTCTTTATCTGGTTGACACTGTGTGATCACATTGACTAGACTATTCATTCTTTCCTAATACCCTCACTCTGACTAGAGCAATGAATGGTATGGCTGAGGGAGCCTAGGCCTTACTAAATCCAAACTGGTTGTTTTTCCCTTCTACTGGGGAGACAGCAGCTCAGCAAACTAACCCCCACCCCAGTTTGTGTCCTTTCCATGACAACAACATTCAACTAATAAATGTGTTAGTATCAAAGATGTGCATAATCAAAGTGAAAATTCATCCAAAGGAAATGATTTGGATAGTCCTATAATGGAAATTGAAGGGTGGTGGTGTTCAGTTCTGATTGAAGCACAGTGTCTTTGCCTTCATTTGCAGTTCTCCTCTTTTGGGCCATTGTTTTTATTGAAGTCATCATGGTAAAAAAGATAGATATAAGAGAATGTTATCATTGGGTATTTGGGATTGCTACAGGGACTGGATAGATTGCCCAGCTTACTGTTACAGAAGAACCAGGTTTGGTTCCCAGGTCCTTGAACCCACATTGGAGACACACAACCACCTATAATTCCAGTTCCAGAGGACCCAACACCCTCTTCTGACTTCTGTGGGCATCTACACATATGTTGTACACATAAACTCACCCAAGTAAATATATATGTATAAATAAACATTTTTAAAGTGAATTGCTACAGTTAGAAACTAGAAGTGCAGACACCATGTTTCATAATAGAAAGTTACTAGCGTCCCCAGATAATCCCAAGGGAGAAGTTTCTTGACTGTTAGTGTACTTTTATTTAACTCTTAGAAGTTTATTATTATTTGTTTTTAATGCCTTCATTTATCATCATCCCTTCAGAGGCTATTTAGCATGTGTGAGGGAAAGCCTGACATTGAAAGCTCTGCCTAGTGGCCCTTTATCAATCAAAGTTACTCTTACAACAGAAAATGACACAAAATACTTCTCCAGTATTCTAAAAACAAATGAATAACAACAGTAGGATATAAATGGGAAAAGTACCACAGATTACAATGCCAGGACTTTTAATACTTGCAAGAATCCATTTGTAGCATCTCCCACTCCCTTTTGCCTCTCAGCCTGACTGTGCCACAGTGAATGGGAAAAGGGATCACTTCCTCTGGAGTCATTTCTCTTGGTTTAATCATGAACAACACTCCTTTTATGCAGATCCCCCCACTTCCTTCCCCCTGATGTCCAAAACTATTCTGAGCTCACTAAGGCACACATTTCTGTGCATTATGTCCTCCCCCTCAGCAAAGCTTGTGGGAAACACTTCACACAGCTCTTTCCGGAGGGTTATACTACTGGCCAGGGAAGGAATCAAGTCAATGCTTATCAAACAATGGGAAAAATGTGGGGGTTGGTGGCTCTAGTGTATTAATTTTGAATGAGTAATGTGTGAGGTGTTCTCCAAAAGAAATATTCAATTCATTTTCAAATAGTTCATTGATTGCAGAGTTAGAAGATTGCTCTAAACCTGTGAGTATGCATAAACAGAGAATCGGTGCTTTGAGGATGGCTGAATTTCCATTTGAACCCACTGGGCCATAAGCACTGGACACAGAAGAAGAGGTGGTAGCTACCCTTGTGTATCTATAGTCATCTGAACCTATACATAAAATTTTTCTTGGTGGCACGCTCCCTCAATTAAAATATATTAAATACACAGAGCACAATGGCAGATTGTTTTTAAACATGGGATTTTCAAAGTTTGCTGCAAAGAGTCAGCTATTCTTTAAGTTAAAATAATGTTTGACAGGTCAGTCATGAGATATAAAAGATTTTTTTTCAACCAGATGATTTTGTACAAATAAAAGGTCAGAAAGAGAAACATCAAAGCTCAGGAACTGTATACATTGTACAGACCAAAGAAGTTCTGTTCTCTTTAAAATTTTGACATATGTTGTACAGCGTGGTTAGCACTCCTAAGCAAATGTAAATTGTTTTGCAAGTAGGTTTTTCCTCTCTCCTCACTCAGATCTTCCCAAGGTCATGTGAAGGCTGCTTTGAAACTTCTGAGGAAAAGTTAACACTGTGCTGGATATAAAAGGTTCCACCAGAAAATGCTACCCTTTAAATAGATCTTGTTCTTGATTTAAATGATATTTTAAATTCTTTTTTCCCCCTTGTATAGAAGGTTTATTGGAAGGGAAAAAGTGGCAGGGACAGGGTCAGAGACCAGTCCCTGGTGAAAGGGTGGTGGAAGAGAAAGACAGAGAAGGAGAGAGAGAGAAAAAGAAATAATTTGAGTTCTTAAAACAGCAGATTCAAGAGAAATCCTTTGGCCTCTACAGTTACCCTTGTCCTTTTAGGACAGAGAACTTTTGGCCTAGGTGAGGAGAACTTGCAATTGGTATTGGTCCTCACTTTCTAATTAAAAGAGGACATTAATATTGCCTCCCAATTTTTAGATCTGAAAGGGAATTTGCTACTTTTTATATTTTCTCACTGGTCTACTTATTGTTTGATTGGCTTGCTTTCATTTCACACATACTAAGGAGGAATTCTTGGATGGAAGATGGTAAGTGTGATTATTTGTGAAACTGAGTCTCGTTCAGCCTTTGGCAGGAATACTTCCGTAAGTAATTCTTTTTTAAGCATACAATAGCTTGTAGGACAAGGAAACCTTTCATTTTCCCCATAATTAGCTATTTTTGTGAGTCTTATTTCTGGTGCCAAGCTATTCCCTGAGTAATTGACATCTAGTATCATGTAATGTAAGAAGCCTGGGGTTTAGAACTAGGCAGCTATAGACTTAGACTTAGCATCCACTGCTTCTATCTGGGGTGCTTGAGAAATTCTATTAACTTCTCTGGGCTTTGAGATCTCACATCTGTAAAATTGAAATAATGACACCAATTTATGGAGGTATATTGTAAGAATTAAAATGCAATTTACACAAAGCTTTAACATGTACAAACTATCAGCTTTCCCCTTCCACCTTCAATGGAACTATTTGGAAAGGTTTCCATTTGGGAGCCATGAAGAAATATTCAAGATATGAAAAGGCAATTTCTTCTTTTTCTTGCAATTACACATTTATTTTGTTAGTTTTAAACTTCTTGTTCTAGAAACCTCAATGCTGGCATTAGAACAAATGAATGAGGGATTATGTGGACTCATTTCTTCTTCCTCTGCCTTATCTTTTCCATCCTAACTCCCACTCCAGGGTTAAAAGTAAGATGAGCATGGGTACATCAAAGGCTCACATGGATTCCTCGGACTCAAGTTGCCCAGGGCTGAGCTAGGGATCTTTCTCTGCTACCAACAGACACATGAACTGGAGCATGAGGCTTCTTCTAGCTACCTTTCCTGAAAGCCCTGGAATACAACTGTTTCCAAGCACTTGTATTGCTGCCTTTAAATCAGCCCCAGTTGTCTCCTCCCTTCTTTTCTCCTTGGCTCTAAGTTTTGGTAATTTTTAATTCTTTCCAAGGTTGTTGTTATTGTCTTCTCATTTTGTCCCTTCCTTTGGTCTCAGTGTCCTCCAACAAAAAATGACTATGCAACTGACTTCCCTACTTAGAGACATTAAATACTTATCTCTACAGAAGCTAAGCCTGAACTTCTTGGCATGGTTAGCCAGCCTCTTTGAAATGTTCTGCACTTGCACCTGTAGTCCTGTATAATGTCTTTTTTATGCCTGCTTCTTAATTTCCCTCTATATGCAACCATAGCCATGCTGTTAACACACTCTGTAGCTTTATTTGGTGTTCCCTCTGCATGAATCTTTTGTTGAACTACTCTCTTCCTAGAAAGTACCCGAATTGAAACATCATCCAAGTGCTTTTGTTTACTGCTTGGTGATCTTCAAAACCAAGAAGTAACCCTCTCCTCTTTACTGTAAGTCTGGGCAAGGCCTCCCAGTTCCCTCACCTTGAAGGAAACACATAGTAGAAACAGTTATTACTTAAGGCTTCACTGAACAGCTGAAGTTAAGAGGAGATGGAGATGATGAAGCCAAAAGGGCTAGGAAGGTGTAATGACATCAAGTGCCATTAGGTACTTGGGTTGGAAAGAAAAGAATGATACAATGCTGATCAGAGTGCCTCTGGAATGAGAATTTTTTTTAAATTTTATAATATTTATTTATTTTTCTTATTTTACTTATCGATCCCAGTTCCCTCTCCCTCCTTCCTTCCCTCCCTCCCATGCCCCCTGACTATCCTCCCATCCCACCTCCCCACTCCACAGGTAGGGTGGTGCCTTCCAGGAGGGGTCAACAAAATGTGTCAAGTCATTTGGAGTAGGGTCTTTCTGCCTCTAGGTTAAGGGAGTATCCTATCTCTCCATGGGGAATGTGCTCCCACAGTCCTTTTGTGCGCTAGGGATATATCCTGGTTCCACTGTCAGAGATCCCTTAGACTGCCCAGGCCTTCTAACAGACCCAGGGGGTCTGAGTCAGTCCAATGCTGGTTTCCCAGCTATCAGTCTGGGGTTCCATGAGCTCCCCCTTGTTCAGGTCAGCTGTCTCTGTGGTTTTCTGTAGACTGGTCTTGTCCCCATTTTATTATCACTCCTCTTTCTCTGCATTTGGATTCCAGTTTGGCTCAGTGTTTAGCTGTGGGTGTCTGCTTCTGTTTCCATCAGCTACTAGATGAGGGCTCCATGATGTTGAATAAGTTAGTCATCGATCTCATTATCAGGGTAGGGCATTTAAGGTAGCCTTTCCACTGTTGCTCAGATTGTTAGTTGTGGTCATCCTTGTAGGTCTCTGGACATTCTTTTATGGTACCCCCCCCCTCTCTCTCTCTCTCTCATCTATTCCTCCTCTGACTCAATCTTCCTAGTCACACATGTTTTCCTCTCCTCCCCTTCTCTTTCTCCTAGCTCCCTCTCCACTCACTGCCCCCCCCACTCCCAATATGCTCAGGAGATCTTTTTCCTTTCCGCTTCTGTGTGGGACCTTGAATGAATCTCCTAGGTTCCTCCTTGTATACTAGTTTCTCTGGCGGTGTGAATTATAGGCTGGTGATCCTTTGTTCTATTTCTAAAATCCATATATGAGTGAATACATTCCATGTGGAATGAGAATTTTATATGATGATATCTACATGTAGTATAAACATAATTATGGGAAACATTTATTATTTACTCCAAATATCAGTGACTTGACCCTTGAACTTAAAGCCACATCATATTAGTCAGAGTTCTCTAGAGGACTAAGCAAAATCAGTAGTTTTCCTTGCAGACCCTTCTTTTTTCTATCTGGACCACCATTACCTGAAGGTGCTGTCCACTATGAAGGAGGATGTTCCCTCAGTTAATCCTGGAAATGGTCTCACAGACTCATTTAGTTGAATTCAGATCTACTCATATTAAGTGCCAAGATAGATCACTAAACAAGTATAAGTTAATGTGGCTTATTCTTTTGTCTCAAATAAATTACAAATTGATATGGATTAAAGAACATGGTGGTTCATGGGTCATGATTTCATGGGAAAGTGTTTCTAAAACAATGAAGCAGTAAGTAATTAAATGGTAAATTTGAGAGTATCCTTGCAAAGGAGTTGAAGGTGAGTTGAAAGTTGAAACATATTTAGGATTCTAATAGGTAGAAATATGTCAGGAAATAATATTCCTGGCAGAAGACATAGCAAGACTTGTGACTATTTGGCACAATGAAGTAGAAAAGCACCAACAGGTAAGACTAAGAAAACAATTGAGAATCATTGTAAAGAGCCGTAAATGCTCATTTGGACAGTGGGACTTATAGGAGTCTACTCAGGATTTTACAAATGAGAATTTTCATGAGACTTGACCCTGGATACCAGCCAGAACAGTGGATCTCAAGTTTTGGGTCACAACCCCTTTTGGTTGCATATCAGGTATTTACATTATGATTCATAACAGTAACAAAAATAGAGTTATGAAGTAACAATGGAGTAATTTTATGGTTGGAGTCATCACAACTTAAGGAATTGATGATAAAGGGTCATAGCATTAGGAAGGTTGAGAACCACTGATCTAGAAGGACCCCCATATGTTGCAATGTAAAGAAGGAGCAGGATAGTTCTATGTGATTCTGAGATACCATGCTCATACCTATAATCTAAGGAAGAATTCAATATACTTTAAAATATTTCTTCAGAATACTAATAGATATTAGAGTTACTTTATGTAGCATAATGTGAAAGCTAGACTGTCTTGTCCTTCCTATTCCCCTTTAAATATCAGAATATCTGGGCACACAAGAGAGTCACATGGCAAAGCCTCTGCTAGAAGGGCAGAGAATTATTTACCTTTATGAAATGAGAATTTTGGAGTTGACTAGTTCACTAAATCCAAGGAACTTTAAAATATATAACCCTAAATTGCATGCTCCCCAGTCCATCCGCACATAAACTGAGGTGTGTAATATTTGTTTGGGATGGGGAGAAAGGGTAGAATCTCCTCACCCATTTAAAGACTCTTTTGTCCTCTTTGGTCTTAAAACTCAGAAGCCTTTTCTTTAAAGGTTGTACTGCCCACAAATCCAAACAGATAATGCATATTTTTATGTAAATATTTTAAAACAAGTTTTCATCCATATATTTTTTGACCAAATTTTTGGTCAGAAAGGAGTGTATCATAGACTCCTAAAAGAGAGATTTGGATTGTCAGTGATGGTACTGTAATTCTTAGCCCATAACAGATTGAAATTTTTGTTGGTTGGATTTTCTCATTCAAATCTATGTTGCAGGGTATATAAATACACTGAATTTTTCTTCTAGCCACTGGAACACTGGTTTACAAAAGAAGTAAAGCCAATGCATTTACAGAAAGGTGACATCACCAAAGAATAGGTATATGAATTCACAATACTAGGGCTATATGTTCAATGCACAGAAGACAAGGGAAAACACTGCTAGAGATGAGACTCTATGTACATGAGAAAAGTATGTGTCTCTCATTTTAGAGATGGGTTGCCTTCTAGGTGTTATATATGGAGATTCCCTATCTTACAAAACAGTGCAAGATGAACCAGGAGGAGTGCATGAGAGGCATGAATTTAAGTGACTTTCTTGGCTGGTTCACTACATATTCATAATTTGTCTCAGAGGCAATGGGAAGTCATCATGTGTGGCAGACTAATACAGAAGCATTGCCAAATGACTTGAAGGTGATATGGTGGCAGCAGAGCAGCAAGGAGAGGCTCTTGTCATAACATAAACATCAAGAAGCAGAAGGTCTGGAGCTGTGTTCTCATTCTTCATGATGCAGCGCCACTTTAATACAGTTCCTCATGTTGTGGTGACCCTCAACCCTGAATTTATTTTCATACTGTAATTTTGCTACCGTTATGAATTGTGATGTAGATATATGATGTGTAGAATATTTGATATGTGAATCTTGTGAAAGGGTTGTTTGACCTTCAAAGGGATCAGGACAGACTTGTTGAAGCAGAATGGAGAGCTGAGACACATAGCACAAGAAAAAGCTAAAAGACAAAACAAAACAAAAACAAACAAAACCCATGATGAATGTCTTAGTTCAGACTTCTATTGCTATGCACTATGACCACAGAAGCTCTTACAAAGGAAAGCATTTAATTAGGGGATGGCTTGCACTACAGAAGTAAAGTTCATGGTCATCACAGTGGGAAGCAAGGCTGTGTGCAGGCCTCCCAACTTTTACTAGAGTTCTACGGGCACTGTGGATACCAGAGAAGAGGCAAGTAGTAGGTAAGGAAGGACTGAATCAGGCCATGGTGATGGTGAGAATCTTGAAGCCTAACTGATTTGTAGTAAGAATGCTTCTGTATTTATACAGAATTTACTAAGCAGGGATAGAACTATGTTGTTCCAAAACACATACCATATAACCATTTTTGTTATCGGCCATGTCTTCAACTTCCTCTTGCATATCTTTCAGTCATCAATGATAAACTGGACAGAGTCATTTTTACTCATCAACCCCATAACCAAACTTTTAGGGAGCTCTTGCAGTTTTAAGGACACTAGACAGAAAATCTCCAAGTCAACCCTGGGCCATGTCCTGAGCAGTGTATTATTATTACCTCTTAATGGTCAAATGCCCAAGAAAAATCACCAGTCCAAATCTGCTGCATCTATTATTTATTTTTTGGCATAATACAATGTTTATATTTTATATCTTTATAGACTTTATTTATTTGTCTATTTCTGGCATTCTTTTATTCCTTCATCATATGACATCACAATGACCCTACATAAGTTAATTTTTCTAAGAAAGGGGGGTCCTGGTATCTCATATTTTTATCATCATTGTCATCAGTGTAAGTCCTTATGTAGGGCAGAGATAACTTCAGCTAATCTAACTTCGCTGCTGTATATTCCACATAATTCCCTGAGCATGTTGAAGGAAGACACTTTGTAATCTAATCTGCTGCCAACTCCTCTCACCCACCAAATTTTGTTGATCTTTGTAAGTTTACTTTGGCCTGATTATCTTTTTCCTGAGTAAGTGCAAGGGCAGATGTTTTAAGAATATCTCTGAGTCTTATAAAGAGATCTCTAACTTTGTTATATGTGTCACAACCTCCAAAGCATAAGGAAGACCTTCAAGTAGATAAGGATATCTCCCTAAAAGTGGGAGGGGTGGTGTGTTCAGAACTTTCCAGGGGCATCTTAGAAGCAGTAGTCCTGGGAGAAGGCATACATGATTCATAGGACATTTCTTATCAATTTAATATTCCCAAGTTGTAGAAATACTAAAAGCTCCTCAAGCACTAAACATGTAGAGATCAAAAGTGGCATGGCAGCCATCATGTGATTCAGATTTGCTGGATCTTTGTCAGGCAGCTCTGTTGACATTATGACTTCTGCTGTTCCCATTAGCTATAGCTGTGCTGCTAAAGCAGTGGCTGAGAGTTCTATATCTGGATCCTAAGACATCAGGAAGAAAGATTGACACTGGGACTGGCTTGAGCACTTCCTCCAACAAGGCCACACCTCCTACAAGGCCACACCTCCTAATAGTGCCACTCCCTATGAGCCTATGGGGGCCATTTACATTTAAACCATGAGTATGCTGGTTATGGAAGCAAAAGCACAGAGAGGCCAATATTAATGAATACTGTTTGCTACCCTGTATCTGCCTTGGCAATTCAGGACTCTGATATTTCCTTTCTATTTTCTTAGGAGTTCATTATTGTCAGCCATGTGTGATCATACAACTAGATCTAGGATATTTAGAATCATGATCTGGGCACTAAACTATGAGTTTAGGATCAAGAAAAAGTGACTACATAAACAGGACAGCTCATAAACTTAGGGGTAGTTCTATCTTCTGAAAATTATCTAGCCTTGAGTTTGTTTGGCTGTCTTTGCAAAAATAACTCTATCATTCCATCTTTATAGATTACAATCATAGTTTCATGCATTTCTTATTCTTTTAGAAAATGTATTGAAATCAATTCGTATATATGTAACTATATATATGTATGTACATATATATGCATATATATGACAATATCATTTCTTTTTTTCCATTGGACTATATCCTTTATTGATAGAGGCATGCAGGGGTTCCTATTTTTGTGCTCACAAAGTACTATCAGCAACAATTAGGGTATTTGATATGAAGCTTCTCAATGATCAAATGTCAGAGAACATAATGGGGTAATGAAAGCAAAAAATAATTGGTTATTTTTTAGTATAAAGCTCACAAATATCTCTGAAAAGACATCCAGAAGAAGGTTTGAAAATGTACAATATATTGATTCATAAAGGTAGTCAGATTAGTGAAGACTTAGGAAGCCATTTATTGAGACAAAACTCATGCCTGGCTACATATACAGTTCTGAGTACGTATGTGCTCTGCTCTCACATACATTCCTAGAAATACATGCACACCCTGGGTGAAGGAGCAGCTGAAATGGAATCGGGTTCCACTTCCAAAAGCCTTCAACAACAGCCACCAACAAAAGTAACTGGGAAATTAAAGTCAGGTTGAAACTGGCAAAAGTGTATTTCACAAGTAGAAAATTAGCTTAGAAATAGGAAATAAATGACAGTGCTTAATGGGCTTTGTTTTGAATGGGTAAGCAGTGAGTTTCTCAGGATCCAAGTACATAGCCCTTTGCTATGTAAGTAGTAAAAGTAAGAAGTTCTGCAGAATTTGCATATCTGTTGATTACATACACATTGAGATCAGGAAATGGGAAATGTCAAATCATCAAGCTAAGTTTCAAAGACACCACACACCGTGGCATATAGCATAAAGTAAAAAAACAACTAAAAACTTCTAAATTTCCACCTGGTCGTGTTCCAGAGATTACTGTGAAACATTTGATATGACCTGGATACAGTTGGATCTGCCATACAGATCCATCTACTGGATTACTGGTCCCTGGATGTTCCCTGAGAAGTAGCCGATCCTTTAAGAAATCAATCTACTAGGAAGTGGTTTGTAACTGGGTGTTGCTCCTGAAAGGGTGAATTAAGTTCCTTAGAATTCCATGGTTAGTCTCCAGGACAGCGATTTGTTTCACCAAAAGAATGAACTGAGCCCTGAATCTTTCTCTGGTTTTCTATTTTGCCACACGATCTCTCCCTCTTCTATGGGATCTCCCCAGCGGGCTGTCTGTCATGATGCAATGTATCAGGTGTTCCTTATCAGAGGCTGAATGAATGGAAACAGCTGATCTTAGCTGAAGCTGTTTGCTGAAAACCTTCCTGTATAAAATAACTAACATCAGGCGTCTTATTATACCAAATACAATGGGCTATTGACATGGTTTCTAGACCACCTTTCCTTAAAAATTATATGCAAACCATGCATTTACATGCATCCTCTTTTATATCATACATTTATATACAAATGGAGATATTATTGTGTACACTGTTTAAATCGTTGCCTTTACATTTTGTTTACATTTCTTATTACTTGTATGTGTGTTGCTATGGGTGGGGGTGTGCACATGCCACAGCATGCATGTGGGTGTCAGAGGACAACCTGTGGAAGTCAGTTTTCTTTCTCTGCTATGCAGAGTTCAGGAGTCATATGGAACCCCCTGGTCAGGTTTGGCAAAAAGAACCTTTACGTGATGACCTATCACTCTTCCACATTCCACGATTTTTCACTTGCTAATAATTATCATAAACAAGCTGTGATCAGATACAAAGACACTGCAGGGGTTTTCTGTCCATAATTTACTCAGCACCTGATATTGGGCCTTTAGGTTGAGTTCCGTTTTCTTACTATGTTGATGCTATTGTCATTTTATTATTGTTGTTATTCTTGAATGCATATTTCTTCCAGTGTTTATTCAGCATCAATTCCTGGAAGTGTGATTACAGCTGAGTCAAAGAATAGACACAGTTATAGCTCATTGCTTTTGCCCATTTGCCTTTAAAAATTTTCTCAGTATAAATTCTCACCAGCAGGAAATGAGTGGCTGTTTTCCCCACCCTTGATCAATAGAAGGGCATTGTAAAAATGTGGTTGTTTCAAAGTGTGATATTTTTCTCTTAAATATGCATTTTTAAGTTTTCCTTTTCTGTGAAGTAGTTATTGCTTTTTGCAGATTGTAGGAGGTGAAGCAAATGGAAGGCTACAGAACAAGGAGTCTGGGGAGGCACTGAGGAAGGGAAGCAGAGAGATCAGACCCATGTCCCTTTTGTTCTCATGTGCATTTGTGTGTGGTGCATGTGCACATGTGTATGCAGGTATGCATGGTAGCCAGAGAAACACATTATTTACTCTGCTCTGTCGCTCGTTGCCTGTTGCTCCTGAGAATGGATTTCTTACTAACCTGGAGGTAGGCTAGTGGCCCGCAAACCCAGAAATCTCTTTGCATTTTGTGTCTCCCCTAACTCCCCTCATGCTTGAGTTATCAGGTGCATGCATGGCCATACTCAGCTTTTTATGTGGGTGCTGGGGATTCAAAACTGGGTCTTCACACTTATGTAGTAAGTGCTCTTACCAACCAAGTCATCTCTCCAAGCCCAGGTTCTCTACTTTGAGAGACTTGAGAAAAGGCAAGAAATGCTGAAGGCAGGGAGCAGCATCAAGGCTCATGCTAGGGGAAAAAGTTTATCTGAATTAGCTGGAAAGATGTAGACATGCTCTGACACACAGTGATTTCCCTGTCCGAGGCATCTCAGAGGGTCTTGAGAAGAAGTTCTAAAGCCCCATCTGATTGACTCTGAGGACTGAACAGTTGGTAGGTAAATGAGTGTCTTCGAATCTGATCCTTTGGCAGTGTGTGCACTGGGAGGAGGTGGGGCCATGTTCTCGATAATAACAGAAGAAAACTGAAGACAGTGCAAGCATGTAATGTTGAAATTCCTTCTGAATTAAAGTTTGCATGATCGATGCATTAAGAACTGTTTCCACTTAACATACAAATTGGGAAAATGATACTGTTGATCAAATCTCTTTACAACTTAATCTGAGGACCTAATTTGGAAGAAGAAATGAGACAAGAGATGACTTGGTTGATTATAAGTCACTGCTTCTTGAGCACACAATTCTACACCAAGAACAGTTGTAGCTGGGCTGAGAGATTTTGACTCACCATGCTTTTCAGTTTATCTGACTATACATATTTGATTTTCCTATCTCCCTCATTTACTTACGTGCAATGATCCATGTGGTCAAACACAGTCTACACACACATAATTTTACCCATAGATGTGACTCTTGTGAGTCACATTCTCCCACTTGCCCTCTCTTCTGGGATTTATACAAATGATAATGAGACTAAGCACAGACGGAATGGAAAGAAAACATACATCTCGCCCCCTCTTTTCTTGTAGTCATCTTAGGGTCTTGCCAACAGCCTGGGGTGGTTCCTCGTGTAACTTAGTTTAGAAGATAGCTATCAAGGGTGTATCAAAATATTTTTACTAATTGATACTGAGATGCACGGTTTCAGTATGGGCAATCATTCAAATGCCTGATTAAATCTGTTGGAAGTTCTGCGTGCTAAAGCATTTCACATCCTGGGAAAATAAAACCAAATATGTTGTTTTTCTTTGTTCTCCACTCATCCATGCGAAGTTAAATAGAGCTTTCGAAAGAAGGGGGGGCATGAAGAAAATCTAAACAAATCCCTCTAAATCAAATTGACCTTCCCTAGGCATTTTTCCCTACATCTTGGCAGGGGCAGAATCTATATTCTTCTGTTTTTGGAGCAATATGTGTGGTCCTCTCTCAGTGGCTGCTTCATTCTCTGAAATGACAGCCTTTTCTGAGGACAGTAGCTTAATGCACATTAAATCCTACTCATAGGAAATAAGCTCCATTTCACTCAAGGCAAAGGCTTCATTCCTGGCCTCTGATCCTCTGGCTTCATTACTGCTGGTGCAGGGCAGCCCATGCCCCAGGAGGTGAGAAGAAGCTTCTCTTGGAGCCACTTTCTCTGCTTGTTTCCTTGGCCACTATGCTCCCTGCTTCCATCCTGTCGTCAGCACATGCTCTTATGGTGCAGTGCTGCCGTTGTACCAAAAGGGAGAAAAGAGGGGGGCATGAGGGAAAGGTTAATTTAGATGAATGTAATGAAAGACAGAACTATATTTCTACTTTTTATATATGGAGTGGGCTAAAAATTGACAGTTTTATGTATGATAGTCAGTCATTCAGATTTTTTTTTTTCTGTTCCTTCCTGCCTCCTTCCTGCTTTTGGACAGAGGGAAATAACTTTGCTGTGAATACAAAGCCCAGGTTCCTTCACCCTATCATACTGTTCTTATAGACTGAGTACAAGAACAAAATTCTCCCATGAAGAGGAAGCAGACAACCTTCCTCAGACTTTGTCCAAGCTCCCTGGATGAAGGAAGTCTTGAATGGTAGTGGTTTGTAGCCTTTCCAGCCTTGGTATAAGATTTCATCCCGAGTACATGTCTATACCCAGTATGAACACCATTAATTGCAATAAACCTGCTCTATGGAACCCCTGAGATTCAAATCTCCTGTTTCTTTATGCAGACACAAACTACTCTCATTTAATTGATTGACCTCTGGCCTTATTCAAGTACTTTTGTTTGTTTGTTTTTTAAATACCTTGTGTACATGAACTGTCCAATTCAAAAGCATTTTCTCATCTATTATGGATTGTTGGACCTATCTTTGTCTATATCCTTGATTATCAAAATGCTTAGTTTGATATTGTTGAACACTGGAAATAATTAACAGAGCATGTATTACATGAAGGAAATTTACCATTATCCCTTAAGCTGCTACCAATATTATGGAATAATTATAACCAATTTATAAGATAAACAAGGGAGACTCAGGAAGGAAATTAGTTCTTTGTATTATTATTAGTAAGTTAAGAAAATTTCAGAGACATATATCATGTTAAATTTATATGCCATTATACGTTTATACTATTATTATGGCTCACAATTTTTCCAATTATTGGAGGTGTTATCAAATACAGTGGTAAAATAGGAACTTCACCATAAGTAAGACTTAAGCTTCTCTTAGAGAAGTTACACAAGTTGAATTAAGTAATAACAACTAAGATACATATTCACAGAAGCAGTCTAAAGCAAGAATTTAGTACGTATGTGTTATAGAGGCAAAGTAGTACAATAAAGGAATGAGGAAATCTGGATACAGTAAACAGAGTACAAGAATGAAGTTATCTTAGGCAAAAATAGCTTTTCTCTGGCTTAATAAACACTAAAACATACATCTATTTGGTGGCAGTGTTTGGCGTACTGAGGGAAGAGGCAGTTTTTATTTATTTTTTTTATAATTTTTTATTTAATTTTATATAACAAAGTCCAATTAAATGAAAACAAACATTTATACACAATATTTGGGAATTTGGGTGTCGTTCTTTCCAAACTACTTCCTGCTGGTAAGGGGCGCTGTCTTGGGGGATTCGAAGAAGATTCAGATATCCTGGCTGTAGTCTGTAGGGCTGCTTTGTCCAGCTGTTTTGAATGTAGGATCACCTTGTACTCTGTTTCAGGCCGTCTGGCGTGATCAAACCACATTAGTCTGGAAGGAATCCACATCTTTTCATTTTCTGTGGAAACAAATAGAAATCCTTTTCCCCAGTAACTTGTTCTTCAAGTTAAATTTTGGAGTCAAAGCATTTTTTTTTTTAATTTATTATTTTACATGTCGGTCCCAGTTCCCTCTCCCTCCCTCCCTCCCTTCCCTGTAGCCCTCCCTCCCTCCTTCACTCCCTTATACCCTCTCTGCCCTCTCACATGCACTCTAAACACCCTCCCCTCCCATCCCCCCCCACAATTCCATATGTAGGGGAATGCCATCCAGTCGGGGTCATGTAGATGTGACAGGTCCTGTGAAGTAGGGACTAGGGCCTCTCTCCTGTCTCTAGAATAAGGCAGTTATCCCTCCATGGGGGATATGTTTGCAAAGTCCTTTTGTGCACCAGGGATACCCCTCAATTGAAGAATGGTTAATGAAGATGTGGCACATCTACACAATGGAATACTACTCTGCAGAAAAAAATAATGGTATCTTGAAATTCGCAGGCAAGTGGATGGCACTTGAAGAAACCATCCTGAATGAGGTAACCCAGTCACAAAAAGAGGAACACAGTATGTACTCACTCATATATGGATTTTAGAACTAGATCAAATGATCACAAGCCTATAATTCACATCACCAGAGGAACTAGGATACAAGGTATATTCTAAGAGATTCATATAAAGTCCCTCACAGAACTGGGAAGGGACAAGTCCCCCAGAGCTCAGGTGAAGTGGGGGAGGACAGTGAATGGAGAGAGAAGTAGGAGAAAATGAGGGGGAGGAGAGGAAGGCATGTGCGACCAGGAGGATTGAGCCTGGTTAGGAATGGAAGACAGGAAAGAGAGAGAGACAGAGACAGAGACAGAGAGAGAACATAAAAGTGGGAGCCAATATTGGTTTGAAGATAAAGTTGAAAACAAAGAAAGGTCGAGAGAACTACAAGACTGCTCCCAACTAACAATCTCAGCTTCCGTGTAAAGGCTATCATAAATGCCCTTCCTGGAGAGTGAGATCAACAACTAACTTCTCCATGGAGCCCTCAACTAATGCCTGTTGAAAATAGGAGCAAACACCCATACATAAACACTGAGTCGAACTAGAACCCAGAAGCAGATGGAGAGGACAAGACCATGCAGTAGAAGCACATAGAGACAGCTTACCTGAACAAGGAGGAGCTAAGGGCCACTAGACTGATAGCTGGGAAGCCAGCAGGGGACTGACTCGGGCCCCCCTGAATATGGGTCTCAGCCAGAAGGTCTGAGCAGTCTAAGAGACCTCAGACAGTGGAGGGAAGAGGCAGTTTTGTTCTCCTTTACTAGTCAACAGTGCTGACCACAGCAGGGTTTTGTAGACCCTCCTCCAGGGGGCACCCCGTTAGTTGACACCTGTTAACCAAGCCATTTGTCCTGAGAAGTTTGTAGGGATAAACTGTCTGTATTGTGCTCATCACCTGGAATATGTGTGTCTCCAGAGGTTGGACCGAGAAGGTAGACCATTTTCCATTCCAGCATTTTTTTTTATTGTCTATGATAGCTCATTTCCTGGACCTTCACTCTAATAACTAGACTTAAAATATATGTGTATTTGTAGTGTGGTGATATTTTTTTGCTTTTACCTGAAATATACTACGTATGACTTTGTGATAGTGCTAACATCATTGACAAAAACTATCAAGGATGATATTGAGATTATTGTAAAACCAAGGCACATGACTTTCTTCCCAATGAAGCCAAACCAGGGTTCACACTATCTCAAGCTTCCTGGACTGTCTGTGGTGGAGCCTTCTTCAGGTCTGGGCTCCCCCTGACATATCCTTATCTCTGAGATTGCCCCAATTTCCACTTTTGGAGCTCTCTAAGCCACATGGCTGTTAGTCCATTGACTTTCTAAGTGACCTTGCTCTTTCCTAGTCATGTGTCTCATATCACCAAACTCTCATGGACTTGTCCAGGATGGCGATCAACATTATTTTTGCTTACAGCAACCATTGTTTTCTCTCCACTTTGAGTTGTTTTCCTTTTCCTGTTATAGGCTCATATCACTTTTCCATATGGTTTCTGTGGGGGAGGTCCTCTCTGGGCTCTATGGAACTTCCCTGAATTCCAGCCAAGGTACATGTGTTAGTTATGCTCCTTTGAAAGCCAGAGAATATGGGCTGGAGTGTAGAGTGGTGGGAAACAGGGTACAGCACCTAATGTTCAGTGGGGAAATATACACAAGAAAGTCACTGTTTACAATAGCAAAACCTGGAACCAAGCCAAATGTCCACTGGAGGGGCAAAGAATAATGATGGTACAGTTACACAATAGAATATTGTACAGCTGTCAAATGAATACTGTCCCACCCAATGATACGGGTGCAACATAATAATTACTAACTAAGCAGAAAAAAAATCAGCTTCAAAATAAACATACAGCAAGATACATTTTGCATCATGTGGAAACAATAAAAATTAAAACAGGAATCTAAACCTATGAATATAGCTAATAAGACCATCGAAAAGGGAAGGAAAGACCAATGAAATACATCTTGAGATGATAGTAATCTTGAATTATTGTAGTAGAAGTAAATAATTAGGTGTATAGTGAGGCTGGTGTGTGTGTGTGTGTGTGTGTGTGTGTGTGTGTGTGTGTGTGTGTGTGTGCGCGTGTCGGCATCCAGATATCAACCTCCAGACTCTTTCCTTCTATGTTACTCACCTTAGTTTTTGCAGCAGGGTCTCTCACTGGCATATCAACTTAGGTGTGTGGTGATATATTATTTATGATTTAATAAAGCCACTGGAGGTCAAAATGAAAAACTAGCCACAGCCATAGAGCTAGGCAGTGGTGGCTCACACCTTTAATCCCAGGACTTAGGAAACAGAAGCAGATGGACCTCTATGAGTCTATGGCCACCCTGGGATACATGACAGTGATTCAGTCTAAAGAGTAACAGAGCTCCCACCATTAATTCCAGTACTAGGGAGGTGGAGACAGGAGTGATATGGCTGAACGGAGAGTGGAATATAAGGCAGGAGGAAATAGGAACTCAGAGGTTGCAGACTGAGACTTGGTGGAGAGCAGTGCAGTCTACATTCACTCAGGATTTGTGGAGCCTGGATCATCACATCAGTCTGAGGTAGAGTTAAGAGCTAGCAACTAAGCTGCAATGCTTTTCTGGTTTTCAGCTTGAACCCCGATATCTGTCTCTGGGTTTTATTGTTTGTGTTACATAGGTGGGCTTGCAGTGTGCCCCAGATGTCTCCCCGATGCTAGGATTACGAGCCCAGCTTTTCACATAGATTTTGGGGATAGACCTCACTGTCTCACATTTGCATGACAAGCACTTTGCCAACTATCTCTTCAGTCCTATGTGCTTTTCATTTAAAAAATCATTAATAGGATTCTAGCTACATAAGAATGGTCCAATTTGGATCAATAGTGAGAAGGTACCATGAACCAAAAATTACAAGTAAACTAACCCTGAGCAGAGATCCAACAGAATTCACATGTAACTGGTAACCGTTCAGGAGATAAAGGCAGCATAAATACTTAGGGTATGAATTGTTTTGAGAGATAAAGCAAGCTAGGTGTACAATATGATGTTCTAGCTGTGAATAAATTATATCCTAACTTCATTTTGACGGTTGAACTGTGATATAACTTTGCACATGCACAGCTCTATAACCCATTTCTCTGTTGAGGTTGAGCCAAGGGCCTCCCAGAACAGAAAGGATCACAAGAAAACCTGTTGGTCACCCTGGTCTGAGTGTTCCCTAAAACCTCATGGCTTCTTAACTTATTTGGTAACAGAGGGTGGCATTTTGGCAAGCTGAGCATCAGAAACCTACATTAGGGAGTGATGGACAACACAGCCATTTCTATCTGAAGATCAAGGTTCAGTAAAGACCCAGATATTTTCATCCTCAATCCTTTTCCTAAATATCATGCCTAGTTCTTCCTGTCGAGAGAATTATTCCATTATTCCTGGGATACTTATGATATTCTCTTCATGAATTTAAATTATTCCAAAAGCTAGGCAAACATTGACTTCAGGCAGCCACTGTTATATAGCCTGCGAATATACCCAATGAAAATTGCTTCAGGAAATGAAAGAGTAAAACATGGGAAGAAGAAATATAGATATTTTAGCAATATTTCCTTGCCTCTCTGTTAAGCATGTGATCAGTGAGACATTAGCTCACCTTCCCTTCCTCTGCTCATCTTTCCACTAAGTAAAGCCTGTGTTCTGTGGCCAGAAAAGGGTGAACACTATGCTGTTCAACTGAAACTTCCAGACTGAGAAACAGGGAGAGAGAAAGATGAGAAAGTACCATTTCCTATTCAACAGAAGAAACCTGAAAAAGGGCAAAGGACTGGCAAATGGCAAATGTAAGTGTTCTTGCAGCTGATGCTCTACTGCCTATTTTCCCTTTCCTTTGCTATTCTTTGCTATTCTTTCCGTTGCTCTCCTTGGATTCATTCAAGCAAATAAAGCCCCCCCCCCATGGAGCAATGGTTTAATCTGAGAAAAGCCACGGTAAACCACACCCTAGACACTCAAAGATTTTCCCGGTCTCTTAGCAGTCCGGTGGAGGTAACGATGAGTCATCACAGACCCCAGACAATCTAGCCAGATGGCCCACCCCGTCGGTCGGGGAGTGTTGCAATCACATGAAAAGAAAGCATGCTTTGTGTTCGCTGATTTGAAAACGGATCTCTGTTGTGGAGATAAATATAGAAAAGTTATCAGGTTACTAATCTGCCACTGAACTCGGGCCTCAAAGGAAAGTCATAACCATGCTTGTCATATCTGTCTTCAAAGGCTGTCACAAATATAGCTAATGAATTATAAAGCACCTGCCTCCACCTTTATCTCATTCCCTTTATCTACTTTCCTTTGTCTTTTGAAACTGATACCTACTCATTTCACCACAGTTCACAATGCTGCTGAATGAACTAGAACTTTCTGATCTGTCTTCTTGCCATTGGCCTTGTATTAGTGTTTTTAGTGACTGAAAATTCATGTTCTGTAATTGGTTATAACAGTTCCTTTACAACAGTTCTTGATGGAACAAATGATTGTGTATATTCAACTACTACAAATGATTGCAAAGGTATGTGTCTGCCTTCCTAACCCACACAAAAGCTTAGCTTAATTATATCAATAATAACTTCAAATTATATATGAAATCTAAAAACGACAGAAAAAAAGAGGATTGTTATGTGGTATATGAATTATTTAACATCATTTAAAACATGTTTAGGTTTATCAACTATCTACTTGGATTTCATTTTTCTCCCTTTATCTCAATTTTCACACTCTTTTCTCGAGAGTCATTCAGAACACGTTGTTAAAATTAGACTAGAACTCAATTTTATACTATTTATTATGTTTTGAGAATATTAAAGGATAAACCATTATGAGTTTGGAGAGGACTTATTCTCACCCAAAAGTCTATTTGATACAACCACTACAACACAAGAAAGTGAAATGTCATGAATATAAAAACATCATAAAATAAAATGTAAGTGATAAAAATGTGTGGACTATATATATTACTTTGGGTGTTATATATTATAATTTTTACAATTTTGAGCTGGTTCCTTATGGACAATCTTCAACCACCCCTTCTCTTTCTGTCTTTCCCACTTTCTTTCTTAGACAAGGGTTTTGCTATGCAGGCCTGGATTCTGTGGGACTTGATATATAGACCAAGCTAACCTTCAACTCACAGTGGTCTATCTGCCTCTGTCTCTTCCTCTTCCTCTGCCTCTAGTGTCAGGATTAAAGACATGCATTAATATGCCTGGACCCCAATTATTAATTTATTTTATAGGATAGTCTTAGGCTTGTCCCACAAAAGTGAAGATAGTAAACAACTATTTTTTTTTGTTTCTTTTTAATTCTCTACCCTTACCATTTGATGATGTAGACATCATCACTTGCATTACTCCCTTCTTTTCGTACATGATGTCGTTTCTAAGACATCCCCTGTTTTTGATGATCTTCACAATTTGAGGAACACTGGTCAGGCATTTTGTAGAACATTTCCTCAGCTAGACTTTGTCTGAAGTTTTGTCTTGCCTAGACCAAACGTTGGTATTAGGGAAGAGGAAACACAGAGGTAAAGGGCCATTTCTATCACCTCATCTGAAGGAACCATTTAATTGACATACCATATGACTGATGGCAGAATTTCTCAGAGTTTGCCGTATTTCTCCTCCACAAAGTTCTCTTCCCAAACTCCCTCCCAACTTCCCAGTTTTTTTTTTCTGTATAGAACTCATACATATGTCTCCAATGTGAGTTGTAGAATGCCTACAGTAAGGACCCAGAAGTTTTCTGTTTGGGGATGTCCTTTCTGACCTCCTCCACTTGCTTGACCATTCATTCATTTCTGTCAGTCTAGACAAGTAGATTTGTATTTACTACATTGCAATCTAGGTTTATTCTATTTTCCTGCTCAAATTGTTCTGTTTTTGACTATTGCAGATGTTTTTAATTGCTTCTGATGTTCTTTTACATATGCCTATCATTGTAGGGTATTTTTCGCTTTTATTTGTACTTTTGACAATTCCTTACATTTCAGTTCTATTAAGATGCTTCTGACCCATGTTGTATTTTTGTGATCTAGGATAGAACTGGCTCTTTCTCTTAGGTTATGGCTTATAATGTTAGCATTTGCATTTAACGTTTGAATATATCTATTTGCTGCTTGGATGTTATTGATTCTAAGTCCTTCTGGCTGACTAAGCAAGAATATTACTCTGTGTCTCTATAAGTATATGTATAAAGTTAAACACCAGTTAATATTGAACTTTCCAGTATTAAACTACTACCAGATGGGACAGTTTTGCTTTCTTCCCATGCTCTTCTCTGAACTCCCAATCCAACAGTGAGAAATTTGGCTTCTACAGTTCGCCATGTATTTGCCCAGTTGTTCAAAGGATTGCTACCCACAGGCTCATGAGAAACAACTCTATTGCCCAGTCTAGCAATTGTGAAAATCCTTTAAGCTTGACTCATACACTCTCCTCATTTCTAGTGTTACTTATGTCAGTATCTTTAAAAAAAAAAAAAAAGACACTTAGTGAATCTGTCTCATGTATTTATTATGTGGTTAGCTTATTTGTGCACATATGCATTTCATTCTGGGATCCCTTGACTCCTAAATGAATTAAGATTTTTCTCTTTGCATTGTGAGATATTTTTTTTTCTTGTTGTTACAAATGAAGAACGCATGTATTCAAAGCTAGTGTATCTGATGTCACAGTTTCACTGCCCTCTGACATTTCCTTTCACTTCATCTTCTCCAAGTCCCCCCCCCACTTCTTTGTCCCACAAGCACTGACCTATTTTCTATCTCTATATGTTTAACCTTTCAGAACGTCATCTAATTGATATCATATGGTTTATCACCTTTCAGACTCTATTACACTTAGCAATATGCCTTTAATATTCACTCATGTTTTCCTAGGGCTTGATAGCTTATTTCTCTTTATTTTAGAACAATGTACCATTGTAAAGATATTATCACAGTTTGTTATGCATTTGCCAATGAAAGACATCTTGCCCTCTTCTAGGTTCTTACAATTATCAGTAAAGGTACTATAAACATTAGCACACAGACATTTTTGTTATCACATACTTTCATACTAGTTGAGAAAATACCTGTAAGTGTAATTTCTGGGTCATGTGAAAAGACTATATTTAGTTTTATATTGAATTGTCAGGCTATGTTCCAAAATGTGTGTATCATGTTACATCCCCACTAACATTTAGAATTCTCATTGTTCTATGTTCTTGATGGGACCAGGCATTATGGATTTGACTATTGCATTGTTTACCTTTCAATGACCTAGTTAAGATGGATCTCGAGTGTGATTTCTTACACTTATTTTCCATCTCTATGTTTTCTATGCCAAGGTGTTGGTGACTTATTGGATCTTTGGCTCATTTCTTAACTGAATTCTCAGTTTTCTTGTTTTTGGATTTGAAGAATTCTTTGTATATTTTGGAAAAGAGTCATCATCAGATATTTTCGATATATTCTTTGCAAAGACATGTGTTCCCATGCTGTAGCTCATCTTTTATTTTCTTAACTGTGTCCTTAAAAATCCATCTTAATATCTGGATAGTTCAACTTGTTAATACTTTAAATGTTTTCTTTCACAGATAATGGTTTTGGAGTTCTAATTAAAAATATATTTACCAAGGCCAAAAATATAAACTTTATTTTATGCTTACTTCTAAAGATTTATAATTTTGCTTTTGACATTTAGGTTTCTGTTCAATAAATTTATAAGAGGTCTGTTCTTGATTAAAATTATTTTTTGCATATGGACATCAATTTTTCTGCGTTACTTGCTGAAATAATTAACTTTCATTAATTGAACTGACATCTTGTCAAAAACTACTAACTTGTTTGTGGGAGGTCTAATTCTATGGTCTCTATTCTCTTGATCTCCCCATTTAATTTTGTCTTAACTAGTATAGCTTTACAGCAAGTCTTGAAATAGTATCTGAAATCCAAGTCTTCCTCAGTGTTGTGGTGACCATTTTTGCCAGCTTTACACAGTCTTTACAACTAGATTTTTCATGTGTTTAAAGAGTTTCATTAGGATTATGTAGAATCTGTGAATTAAATGGTGAAAAAACGACAGTTTAATAATAGAGTTTTCCAATTCATGAACTCATACTATATCTATTTGGCTAGAATTATTTAATCATACACATCAGATATTGTTTATCAATTTTTCTGTATATTTATCCTGTATATATTCTGTTAGGTATATGACTAAATATTTAAATTTTTAAAAATGTAATATAATTACATTTAATTCTATTTAAATTTGTTAATTGGGATGTATAGAAAAGTAAATTATATTTTTTTACTTAATCTTGGATTCAAATACATACCTATACTCTCTTATTTGTTATAAGGCTTTTGTCAATTCTATGTAATTTTATATAAACTATCATGTCATCTACAATAGAGAGTTTTATTTCTCACTTCATATATCCTTAAATTCCATTTACTATAGTATTGGACTAGTTGGGATTTTCTAGCATGATGTTAGAGAATATATGTTTTATTTTTCATGATGCCCGTGAAGCTGCCATCTAAATTCATATCTCTTTGCCTACAGATTATTGTAGCTCTCGGTCCACAATAGAGAAGTTTCCTTGTACAGTAGATGGTAGTTGGCCCAGAAATTCACAACTGGTCAAAGAGAATAGAATAAATACTCATGGTGTATGTATCAATAAATGAGTCATTTACATCCTACCCTCTCCCATAAGGCTCAAGGATCATAGAGGAAGAAAGGACAGAAGACTATATGATAGAGGTCAGAGAAGACTGAGAAAAACAGTACATGATAATATTCATGAACTCAAAAGAGTTTGGGTAGCTTCTAAAATACCTGCAAAAAAATGTCTCATGCCAAAGTGCTTTTCAGATCTCCAACTTCTTTCAGCTTTGTTGACTGCAGCACACTTCTCACTCTTGGACTGGTTCTACTCCCTGTTAACAGCTTTCCTTGCCAGGTATCCCAGGACTCTGGCATCTCCAACATCTTTGGGTCTCTAAGGCAATCCAGGCATCATATTAGTCAGGGTTCTCTAGAGTCACAGAAATTATGAAATGAATTACTTCTGTCTATCTATCTATGCATCTATGTATTATGTATGTATGTATCTATTTATCTACAATCTGTATTTAACTGCAACTTATTAAAATAACTTATAGGTTGCAGTCAAGTTAATCCAACAATGGCTAGTTGTGAACAGAAAGTCCAAGAATCTAGTAGTTGCTCAGTCCCACAAGGCTGGGTATTCCACCAAGTTTTCTGTATTTGCCAGAATCCATCAGTAGTAATCTTTGATGTTAGTGAAGGAATGGATATGCCAGTAAGGTGAGGGAAAGCATGAAAACAACAAAAACTTCCTTCTTCTATGTATGTATATGTATGGCCCAGATTAAAGGTATATCTTCCCACCTCAAGATTTGGATTAAAGGCCTGTGGCTTTCAGTCTCAAGATTTGCATCAAAAGTGTGTGTCTTCCTCAAAGTTCTGGACTAGAAGTAGATTCACCCACTTTAATCCAAGTAGGAAATCTCCCACAGGTGTGCACCCAATTCATGGATTATAGTTCATTCCAGATATATTCAAGTTGACAAGTAAGAATAACCATTATGCCAGGCTTCACCTTCACAACTTCACACAATGGCCTCTCTAGGCCTCCATGCAGGTATACTCCTGAACACATGTCTGTGCCTCAGCAGTTTCCTAGTCAATTTCTTCTATACTTGACTCTAGAGTCAGAACCACTTGTCTGGAGCTGCCAAGTTCTGCTGCCTACTGGGATTGGAACATGGCCCCTTGTTCAATTATGTCTTCACCAACTTTCTGTTTTTTTGATGATTTCCTTCACCACCCAAGCTGTCCTGGAACTTGCTCTGTAGACCATGTTGTCCTTGAACTCAGAGATCAACCAACCTCTACTTTATTGAGTGCTGGGTTTAAAGTTGTGCACCACCATACCTGCCCTAAGCTTTTCTTTAATTTCTTTTCACTTTTCTTTAATTACCTTTCCAAACTTAAGAAGCTCAGCTGAGTGGGGTCTTTATTTGAGGTCACCACTCCCTTTATTCCACATAGCATCAGGGCTTTTCTTTAATCTGTTTACACTTCCTCAAGCTGTATATTTTGTATTTTTTCTTTCTCAGTTTGCACCTTTTCATTATGGATCTACCCAAGTATGGCCACTGATAATCAAGTAACACAGTCAATATTGTTTGGAAATGTCCTCTTCCAAAGTTTATGGTCCATAAATCTCCAGTATAGTCTTTGGCAGACGTTTGGAACAAGGGTAGAAAGCAGTCATAGTCTTTACCAAAATATCACAAGAATAATCTCTAGGCCACGTGCTAATATTCTTTTCCTCTGAAACCTCTTGAGCCAGGTTTAAATCTCACTTAGCACCACTGTCTTCCACATTCCTACTAGGATGGCCCATTCAGTCCCATTTTAAATGTTCAGCTTCTTTCCTAATCCAAAGTCCCTAAGTCCAAAATTCCTCCAAACAAATACCCCCACTCCTGGTACCAAATTCGGTCTTAGGGTTTCTATTGATGTGAAGAGATGCCATGACCATGGAAAATCTTATAAAAGGGAGCATTTACTTAGGACTGGCTTTCATTATAGAGATTTAGTCAAATATCATTATGGTGGGAAGCATGGAGCACAGACATGGTGCTAGAGAGGTAGCTAAGAATTCTATATCAGATCAAAGGCATTAGTAAGATAGAGTAAGACACTAGGCCTAGCTCAAGTATCTGAAACTTCAAACCACACCCCCAGTGACATTCTTCCTCCAACAAGGCTGCACCTACTCCAATAAGGCCAGATGTCATTATAATGCCACTCCCAAGCCAATGGGGCCATTTTCATTCAAACCACCATACCATTTAACTTTATTTACTTTTGGAAAATCACTCATTTCCAATTCTTTGGGAGATTCTTTTGAGAAATTTAAGAAACTGTAGAAAGTTGTTTTACTTTAAAATGTCTTTGTTAAATATTCTTAACACTGGGTAAGTAATGATGGGTAAGTAAAATAGAAACCAAGCAAGATTCAAATGATAGAGTTAAACCCACATCTCTTGCTTCTTTATATTCACACATACTGGCATGCAATGGGCTGTGATTGCAAGACCAGCAGACAGTAATGGGATGATACTTGCAGGGAACTCTGAGAGTAGGAACTAGCTTGAAAATTTTAGGACCTAATGCTAACTAAAAAAAAAAAAATGTTTTAATGTACATAGAACACAGACCTGCCCTTTATCACAGTATAGTCATCCATAAAAGTATCCATAAAGGATGATTTTTAGGAGTGGAGTTCAGCTATCAAGAAAAGTTGAACAGTTCAGATACAGAGAGCAAAGGAATTTCCCAAGAAGAAACTTAGAGAAAATGCAGAAATGAAGCATAGAAGTACAGAACATGGGAAGTTCTCCTCTGATGCCATGTCTGTCATGTGTTCTTAAGGCTGTATGGCTTTCATGACATTGTACTAATTGGTATAATCTGTAAAAATCACATGACAGCCATGGGAACTTTTAGGTATTTTTTTATATGTGCTGGGTACCAATCCTACTTGGTAAATGAGTTACTAATGATCATATTTATCAAGAAGAAAAAAACTTAGTGGAGACTAGAGGGCTTAGAATTTTCATCCCCAATTCAAAGTCCATGATTTTCAAAATCCCTGCTCAAACAAAGCCTGTTGTTTGGGAAAAATAAAAGTAAAAAGCAGATTAATAAACGACTGACTAGAAACTCTGTCTTAACAGATCTGTAGGACAATGAGAAGAACAATTTCAGAGAAGGAATCAATGAATGAGGTTTTGAGATGTTCTGTTTTGAGATAAATTTTTATTTGGAAGACAGATACCTTTCTCACAAAAGTTTTTGTTGTTTTTTTTCTAATATTTTTTTCAAATGTATGAAAATATGCAATGAAAGTGTTTTACTTCTATTTCATGGACTCTAGAAACACATCTCTTCATTCATACTATTCAGCCTTTCTTCCCCATCCACTAGGGTTCCTTTGACACTAACATAATAGTATTTCACTTACATTGTCACAGGACTAAGTGTTCAATGTAGACATTCCAAGAATTATATGGGAAGGTTGGTTGATTCATTCAAAGATAGAAAAATGGTCAGTATTCTTCCCTGAGTCAACCTGTCTTGGATCTCTGCCTTTTGGTCTGTATCACAGGTAAAGTTACTGTCCAGAATTTTTGCCCACTTTATGTTGAAGGCTATTTCACAGTCAACTTTTAGTATGTATGGACTATTGTTTTCAGGATGTTTCACTTTTATATGTATTCTGTATTAGACAAGAAGCAATACAGTCTCTTCTTTCTTGATAATTAAGAATTTCTTTCCTCTCTTCTTTGCTCTGTTTGACTCAGGACTCTTTGAATCATAACAGACAAGAGTATGAACTATATTTGATCAACAAAACACACAGTATGTTTGCACACACACACACATATACATACAAACACACACAAACATATATACATTAGTAGATATGATTATTTCCTTACCTGGTAAGTAAAACATCACATGAATACATTCAAAAATTCAAATAAATTAAGATATTTCATCATTATCAACTATGATATGACCTCATGTAGAAGAAAAGGTAATGACTTTATTTTAAGAAGGCTTATTATTTTTGTTTGTGTTTCCATCAATATGTGAGTGTGTACACTTGTGTGCATGTGTTTGCAGAGTTCAGATGTACAAGACCCATCAGGAGTTGGAGTTTCACGTGGTTGTAAACTGCTCTGTGTAGGTGCTGGGAACTGAACTTGGGTCCACAGCAGGATCAGTTAATATTCTTAACCACCTCTGAGTCATCTCTCCTGACCCACCATGGTATTGTGAAGAGTAAAATGAAGACACCCCCTAAACCTATTTATTAAATGCCTGATAATTGCATAGTAATGATAATAATAGTGATGATAATAATAATAATAACTTAAAAATTAAAATAATAGCATTGTGCTTTAACTTTATAGTATTCTGTATTACCTATCTATATATCAATCTAAAATGATTGAGTGATTTCTCAAGAAAATCTGTGGAAAAACAATCACTACTTCCTCTATCTCCCCAGGTAGTTCCAAACTTTCCTTATCATCACTATTCCTAGTGACTACATGACTATCATGGTCATCCATGGCCCATCCTTATGGCTATTTCTACATCATCATTGTCTTCACAGCAGAAGTGTCTTCAGTACTCATCACATGACCACCGTCATTTTACATTTTATTACCAAAGCTACTGCCCTTGGTAACAACATTAACACAATGGAATTACAACTGAAATGAGTATATATTACTTTATTTCATACAAAATATAGAACTCAAAACAGAATGGTAAATAACGTTGATATAATAAAGCAAAGGAGAAAAGCCCATATTTTAATATATGCTATTATTTTTTTATGTATCCCAGAACATGCTGTGTTTATCCTCCATTAATTCCATATTATTTGAAATTCACTTTGTTAACTGTTTTATTAAGAAAACATAGACAGGACATATTTTTTGCTGTCGTTCATTTATTAAAGAAATAGACTTAGTGGTGGCCTATAAATATAATCAGGAAATGCAATGATATTCAAGGAGCTAGAAGCAGCATGTAAGAGTTCGAGTAATGTGTTAAGTGAAAATAGAGAGAAAAATGATGTAAAGAAAGGAAGAAAGGCAAATTATTAAAACTAGGATGTGAAGGTGTCCTGAAGAAAGTGTCATTTGAACTAAGAGTCAAAGGAGCCAGGAAAGGAGGTGAGCAGCAGCATACTGCAGAAGAAACCAAATGAAAAGAGCTGAGGGACCACAAGTTAGTATTTATAGTCACAGAGCTCACAAAGAAAAGAAGAAAGCAGATATCCAAGATGGCCACATGATAGGTGATGTGCACTCTGAAATAATTTAAAATGATAAAGAATTGTAAACAATCAATTAAAAAGGGGAGGGGAAAGGAGCTAGCTTGGTGCTATTGACGAGTTCAGTCTTGCACATTTTGACTTTCACTTGTGCATGGAAGATAATGAAGATGTACAATAAACTTGTCTATATGAGTCTCTGGATCAAAAGACTAGTTTGAATTGAAGTCACTGTCTTTGAATTATCAACCATTTCGATAAATATTGAAGCCTTGTTGACTAGCAGTATAGCCAGTATACCTAAGGTAAATAATACCAGAGAAAAGGGCAAAGCATTAAAAATAAGAAGAGGCCTGGCTTATGTTGGACTCAGTGTGTTTGTATTATTTCTTTTAAAGCTGGCAGTGCTTTTAAAATGAAGCTGAGGGTGCGACCTGTTGAGAGCCAGAGCCAGAGGAGCTGGAGTGGATATGACAAATAATATATACATGTACACAATTTTCAAATAATAACTTTAAAATACTCTTACATATAAAATAAAAATAATTAAAATAAACAAAAGAAGCATAGACAGCCAAGCAAACAGCAGGAAAGGAATTTATCTTTAATTAAATGCTAGTACACATCTACCCTGGAGATTTTTAAAGAAAATTAAAGGAAACTGGAAGCATCTGAGAGACTTTTTATACTTTCAACAAAAAAAGAAAATCAAAGATAAACCCCAAATTTACAATTTACATTCTTGGACACTTGTTCTTCCTTTCTGCTGATATTGTGTATGTCTCACTCAATGCCATTTATAAAGGATACCTGAAAGAGTATGCTCGTGATATTTTTATGTTGAAGCAAATTGAGCCTAAAATTAAAACTAACTGTTCAGTACTAAGTACTCATAATTTAAGCCAAATATCAACAACAGAATAATCACATCTAAAATCTGAGAGCGGATTGTCCCCAATCTAAGTGCTTAAATGCTATCCTTTACTCTTTCTTACACAAGCACACTCAGGTGTGATGATTGGAATGAGAATACCTTGCACAATCCCGTATGTTTTAATACTTGGTTCCCAATTGGTGGAACTGTTTGGGAAGGATTAGGAGGTGTTGCTTTGTTGGAGGAGGTGTGGTACTGGGGGTCAGTGTTGAGGTTTCCAAAAACATGCACCATCCCCAGTGTTGCTCTTTCTGCTTCCTGCTTCTGTCTCAAGATGTCTCAGGTACTTCTCCAGAGCCATGCCTGTCAGCATACCTGGTGCCATGCTTCCATAAAAATGCCCATGAAACTGTAAGCCCCAAACAAACTCTTTCTTCTATAAGCTGTGATGACCATGGTGTTTTCTCACAGCAGAAGAGAAGTAGCTAGGACATCGGGTACACTATGAATCTGCATTTAATGATGTGCAGGTGTATTACAAACAATGAAAACAACCAATAAATAGCAATTTCATAGTTTTTATTCATTTGCTTTAATTTCTTTTTATTCACTATTGTATGAAAAGAATTTATTATTGTATGTGTGCATGGTGAGGAGAGTGAATGCCATGGCACAAATGTGGTGAACAGATCATAAGAAACAATTGGTTCTCTCCTCCAATCTTCACATAGGTTCTGGGTTCGGGAAATCAAACGTAAATTGCAAAGCTTTTACAATAAACACTTTTACTGACTGTCTCATCCCACTGACCTACCAAATAGCAGTTTTTAAAACTGAATGTCATACCATAATAAAATGCAAATATACTGACTTGGTACTTACATGTTGAGTAATGATGGTAGAAACATGAAAAGATTTGTTTTCTGTAATTAAACAAACATGATTCTATGAAAGCATAAATCCTTGTATGTACCATAAAAACAACATAATTCATCATATACAGTAGTGTATAATCTGAGCCTAGGTGTTTCCAGATTGTTTTAGGGCTGCCCAGTAAAAAGTATGAGCAGTGCAGTGTGTTTTCAGCATTCAGAACCATGGCTGCAATGAAATCGTGTGACCCTGTGTGGAAAAATACTTCCAGAAACACTTTAATGTCACATTTTAGAATGTAAATATCTGTGTACTAGTTATAGTCATATGATTGCAGTCCCTTGGAAATGTTCCTTTTAATACACACTTAGACATAGTCAATAGAATATAAAATTTCTTTTTTTGAAATGTGAAATATTGAAAAGTACGTGATAATCAAGGGGAGCCAGGGTAGTAAGCAGTAATGTGGGCCATGGCTCTTATAACGGTCTGGGAATGCAGATATGAGGGAAGGAAACTGGATAAGCCTGACCTTGGAGACAGAATCTCACCTGCAAAGGTAGATAACAAGAACATTTGACACTATAGTCTATACTTTGAGAGGAGGAAACAACCATCTCTCTTGGTAGTATTTAACTAGGACTTCTCCACAGATAACCTAGGTGTTTTAATTTCCTGTACAATCCTGAAATTAGCATAAAATGGTCCCAAGCTACTTATCCATTTAGAACACCTGGCTAAAGCCAAAACCTAATGTCCCTGGAGGTATTTACCCTCAACACAGATGGTACTTCCCGAGATAAAGTCCAACACAACATGAGGTCACAATCTAAAATTATAATGAACACAAGAATCCAATTTACTACAAAATAGCACATGTCACAAAGAACAATGTTTGATCCTCAGAATGCCAAGCTTGTTAGAGTTAGGAGATAGAGAGCATGAAATATATTTGAATAATGAAAGATATAAAAAGAAAAAATATGACTTGGAGTTGCAATACATTAGGGAAGGAATTCTATTCTGGATATATTTTGAAGGTGGTTTTAAAAGGCTTGCTAATGGTTGGATAGGAGGTAGGAGAGAAAAGGGAGTTCACATTTTAGATTTGGTCAGAACAAATAGAGTAATACATATTATGAAAATCATTATTAAAGACAAACATGATAAACTGATGTATTTATCAGGAAGATATTGGTATGCTAAGTTTATACATAAGTACCAATGGAGACAGAATATGAGACAGAATAGAGACTCATTGGAAGTTAAAGGGAATCCACTATGAGAGAGGATGACTTTTAAAGAAATTTGTTTTAGTAACTAACTGAGAGAAGAGAGAAAGAAAATTGAAAATCTAAATTGCCTCAGTAGCATATCAAAGGCTTTACTTTACGCTGCTATGTGGCTGTCACCCAATATGAATGCAGGTTTTGTAAATGTTACATATGTCAAAAAATGTATAATAATTATTGAGTATAGGAGCTTAATATACAACCTGCATTCATATTGGGTGACAGCCACATAGCAGCGTAATGAGACCCTGATGGGAAAGTCCAGGTAATCTCTTAAAATGTTTAGGCATTTAAAATAGTCTAAGTAAAATGTAAAGGTCTATTGATCAAATTTTAAAAAGTCAATAACATGAGAAAGTATATTTGATATAGTTGTAATGTTTTGTTTATCAAAATTTGTGGGTTCCAATTAAATTAGTATTTGAAGAGAATTTCTAGTGACCAAGGATCATATAAAATGTAACATTTATTGTCATCCACAGCTGCAATATTATATAGGTTATTGCAGAATATGTAGTCTACAGTATGACCCATTGCTCCTCTCATATGTCATATGTCATAGGTTGCTTCCATGACAAGCTGTCATTTGAGTTGTTGGTCAGAGTTGTTCAAAGACTTCTAAAACATGTAGGATACTGCACTTGGTTGGCCCCAGTGGTGAAAGGTAAGACTCTATTGTTGAAGACACCTTGAACTTCAGACACAAGGCTCAGTGACCCCTGTACTGGCAGTGACCTGTAGCTGTCTCCCAGTACACTAGTTTTTATGGTACCAGAAAAGGCACACTTCCAAAGGACGGAAGCAATCAATAGACCTACCCAGCTATGATACTATTAACCACAACAATGACCTGCATGGAAAGATAAGCCTATCAGTACAGTAGTGGCACACATAACTTGGCAGTAACCAACAGCTCTCTAATTGGTTTTAAGGTCCTTTCAACAGGGAAATTATATCTGGTACTAGAAACCAGCCAACTACCCAGGGTTAATAAAGTCACAAATCTTAGAGGAGAACCTGTGATAGTTTTTAGAACAACTATGAATACTATCTGTATTATGCAAAAACATACTTTTAAAAAGATTTTATGTATGTGTATGTACATATGTATGTATGTGTGTATGTGTGCACACACATGCATGTAGATGCAGGTAAAGGGCATCATATCCATTGAAACTGAAGTTACAGTAGGTTCTGAGTGGCCCAACATGGTTGGTGGAAACTGAACTCCAGTCATTTTCAAGAACAGGAAGCACACTTAACTAAAGAACCAAGTCTCCATACTTCTAGCAATACTCACACTTGATAAGCCATGTCACATTGTAATCTGTCCAGCAATATCTTCCTTCACCTTGAGTTTTGTCTGGCTCATGTCTGTGTTCCCAGCATCCTTTCCTCTCCGAGTTCCACTTTTTTACCCTGAGATATCCCCATCTTTTCTTCACCTCCTATAATTCTGTGGTTACGGTCTTTTGCTTCTCTCTGCACTAGCCAAATCCTTCCTCTATAAAATATGTGGGTATTGTCTTATTTTATAGAGAGAATTGGATTGTAATGGCTTTATATAATAACTATCTGTCCTATACCTATAGGCACTGTGAGGGAAAATATTTTAATTAATTTCATGGTGCCTGGTATATATGAAACACCTATAAAGTAAATGGCCTCCAAAGTCTTTCACTCTAGTGATACGTAAATGTCCTTTTATATAGTTATTAATTTACTACTTTTGAGCATTATTAGAAAGAAGTTTAGGAACTATAGGGGAAGAGAGGGAATAAATACCAGTACATTTGTTTATAGAGGTTGAAATTTATTTCAAATGTAGACAAGTTGAAGTTCAGAGGAAAAAAATAAAGAGGAGAGAGGTGAACTCACAAAAATTATGAAATAAAGTCAACACATTAAACTTTTAGGTAGGAATCTATATAAAGGAAAGAGACAGGGAAGAGAAACCCTGACTGCAAATGAAGAAAAGATGGGAGATTAAACAGAATCTACACTTGGCTTCAGGCTACTATAAAGTCACATGTTTGAAGTTGACCATAGTGGATGGTAGAGAAACTAAAAGACAGCTAACCACACAGGGATCTTTATATTTCACCATGACTGAAAAAAGTTTCATATGGGGAGACATACTTGCAATCCCAGCCCAAGGAGGCTGAGCAGCCAGGCCATGACTTCCAGGGCTACACAGTGGGTCCAAACCCATCCTAGATGTCACAGAAATAATAAAAATCAATCAAACAAACAAAACACCAAAATAGGAAAGACCATTGTCTCCACCCAAATAATAGCAACAAATTGAAAATAAGGGAAAACTGGAAAAGGTTTTAAAATCACATTTATTGTTGAAGCAACCACTTTCAACATCTTTATTCAAGCTGGAAAACTACCTTTTAAAAAGAAAATAAAAAGGTGACATGTCTTTATCAGAACTTCTCTGTGTACACTGCTTTGTAGCTTTTCTACCTTTTTAGAGCAACTACTAGTTCTGATTGGAGGGAAAAGTAAGCCCAGTGAGTGATTTCTGATTGCAGTAAGGCCACCCTCTCTCCCAGAAGACATCATTCCCATGCCATCTTCCACACACTCAGATGGTTTCCCGGCATCACAGTGAATGACAGGGTGGGCCTAAGGGGTGGGGGAGGGGGGACACAAAACTTGAAGAGTGAACATTTGCTTCTGATTAGGGGAATGTGTCACATTTGTGTGGGGTGGGAGGGGTGGGCTCTTCCAGGATCTATTAATAAAAACCAGTTTAAACATCAGCTTGTGAAAGCATGGCTAATTCTGAAACCAAAAGCTCCACATTCTTAACTTTCCTCCCTAGCTTTGGACCCTGTCTCTGCACAGTTAGTCCCAGAACTGGAACATTAGTCTTTGAAAGCAAAGCCGGCACTGGAGCTGAAACTGAGCTCAGGGCACAGAACAGGGAAGCAATGCAGGATGTTATTTTACACTGTAATACAGAATGTCAACCCATTTGATATCTTTATTTGTTACATGTGCTCTGGAAGAAAGCACGTTATGGACATTTTTTGCTTTACATGTATTTTGTTACAAGGTATTTATTTTCAACTGTCAAGAAATCTTAGAGTGCCTGCAGAAGACAGGATATTTACTGAGCAATTTTTGGACCTTGGGAAAGTGAACACAAAGTTATTTTTTTCCTCTTGTCCTGATTGGTACATATTTAACAATATTACTCAGGATTCATTCAGAAAGGATGGCTGCCTTGGAGAATTAGATAACTTAACTGAAATTGTTATGCAACTTAACTTATTGTTCATATTCTACCAACTAGCCTCTTTCCATTGCACAGAAATCAAAAAGATTGAAACACACAACCAATACAACAGAATTATGTAATATGTAGAGATCATGAAGGCCACATTAAGGTGCTTGCACATGATTAATATGTGTGACAATCTGCAAACACAAACACCAATTTGTCCACATTTCACACTCCTCATCTGCATTTTCTCTTTTTCACTTCATGGTCAATTTTGACTGTTTCCAAAATGTAGAATAAAATCCTAATCGGTAACTACATGTTAATTGATTTGCTCCTGCAAAATAGAATAAAAAGGATTTGGGGCTCACATTTCTGTTTTGTATATAATTTATAGAGAAGAAGACTTATAAGATAGGTCAGTAAATAAAATGCTTGCTTTGCCAGTACAAGAACCTGAGTTTGATCCCCAGAAACCACATAAAAAAACAGGCATGGTGGCGTACTCTGAAAATCCTACGATAGGATGGACAGAGACAGGTGATCCCTGTGGCTCACTGGCCTGCCAGTCTGTTACTTGTGAGTTTCAACCCAGTTAATGGCCCTATAGGAACAAACAAACAAAAGTGGGGGGATCGTGAGGATGAATGACAACCAAAGTTGAGTTATGGCTTCCATGTGCACCCCCCACCACGCACACACATGCATCTGTACACACATGTGCACAAGCACATACATATGTATACATGCACACAAAGTAAAAAACAATACAGAAGGAATTAAGACTAGTAGTTTATAATAATTTCCTACTTTATATAAAGACATACAAAGAGAATAATGTAGAATGAGAAAGGATCTTGCTGTTATCTATTTAACAACAAATAATAAAATGTAAGTCTGTAAGTGACACCTCCATTGTTATATGTTGTAGCTATAGGAATAGAGATTAAGTGGTGTGAACTGATACAGGTAAACACATTAAACAGTGATTTGTACAGCACAGAAATTTTGTCTTGGATAGGAAGCCAAAACCAAAGCATGCTGCCAGCATGTTTGTGGCTGCCTCCTCCTGTCAGGACAAATGCTATGACTTCACATGACATGCAGGGCAGGAGGTCATAAGAGACCTTGCTTGTGTCCCACCAGTCATTTTATGGGGTGTTTCCCCACCCACAATGGCAAAATCCTCCTGGTTTAATCGCCTCACCTCAACATTGCCACTTCATACTAGCACAGTGGGATTACATTTCAATGGTGTAATCTGGGGCACATCCAGACCACAGTAGATACACTCTGTAACTGGAAACTCTCTACCAAAGAGGACTGGTTGCTTGATAGTTTAAGAGAGGCCACATGGCCAGAGTGCATCAGAGATAATGCATTAAAACTACTGCCTACCCATCAATACTGAGATTTCAAAGCAGCCTGTGGGACGTAAGAGATATCATGTAGGTTTTAATAACTTTATTTATGCTAACAAAAGATTCTGATGGAACTATGTCTTTTTTTTTTTCAAAAATGAGAAAGCAAGTAGCAATATAGTATTTTCTTAAAGTTTTTAAAAGTATTATGTATATGTGTGTTTTGTTTGCATTTGTCTACTTATGATGTGGGTCAGTGCCCACAGAAGCCAGAGCAGAGTGTCAGAGCCTCTGTATCTATCTAGAGTTAGATGGTTGTAAGGTGCTTTGTGGGTTCTGGGAGCTGAACCAGGATCTTCTGCAAGAGCAGCAAATGCTTTTAACCAATGAGTATCAATATTTACTATGGATAATATTTTTCAAGAACTGATGCACTTTGGTCCAAATAGTTCTATGGATGAAAATGGCAAGGGACTGGAGAGAGTGATCAACAGTTCAGAGCACTGGCTGGTCTTTCCATGGACATGGGTTCAGTTCCCAGCACCAGCAAGATGGCTCACAATCATCTATAATTGCAAGTCCAGGGGATGCAGTTTCTTTTCTGACTGCAACAGGTACCAGTCACACAGGCTAACATCCAGACTCAAAAACAAAAATAAATTAAAATTTTAAAAAGAAAAAGACACAGCTAAAGATATGAAACAAGATTGAATTTAAAAAATGCTTATATTAGGAGCAAAAAGCCTGCATGCAGAAAGAAAAAAAAAAAAAAAACAAAAGCAAAAACAAAACCAGGTGATTTCAAACTGTGTGAGTCCACAGCATGAATTCTCCATTGATAATTTATATATATGTTTTATTTGTACCTGATTATAATCACTAATGAAGAGTATATTTTGTTGTACCTTAAGTAATAAGGTGGACCACTCCACAAAGAGTAGTTCACACAAATGTGTTCTTAGTAATTTTTTTTTCATGGGTTCATATTTTATCCAAGACTCTTAGCAACAGTTTCCATGTAAGTTTTTTTTTTTTTACCCTTTCACTATATACACGTTGAATAGCCTGTTAGATTTTTGACCAGTCACTGCATAGACACTTTGTACAAAGTAATGATTCATTTATTAATGCTTGTGGGGTCAACTTGTGGGCAGTGTACTTCCCACAGTTCTTGTCTGGTTGATGAAAAATATGGGTGTTTTGAAGATGATTCAAATCAGAGAGTGTGAGACAGAAATGGGGAGTAGCCAAAAACTCTTGCTTTTCAAATAATAGTTGGTGATATTGAGCCCATAGGTTATCCACTACAAATCACCCTCTTCTGTATGTACTTTGTGTAAAAATATCTATCAACTACTGAGGACACATTGATTTTATAAGACTAGGTTTTCTATTTATTGATTTGTGTGTCTGTGCCTGTGTGTGTGTGTGTTTGTGTGTGTGTGTAGGAGAGAGGGTGCATGTGGCAGGGAGAGGAAAATTTGTAGGAACTGGTCAACTCGTTCCACTATGTAGTTTTCAGAGATCAAACTGAGGTTTTCAGGTGTGGTGGTGATGGCTTTATTTGAGGAGTACTTGAGTTTTCTAGAGTGACAATAGTAATAGATAATGATCTATAGATACATTGCAACGGGTTTTGTTTAAAATACAGATGATGCATACACAAATGTGTATATTTTGCTTCCTCTAGAAAAGAAAAAAAGGCAATATAATTCTAGTTGAACCCAAGAAAATTACAGTACAGGTGTGGTTTATTTATGAACTTTTCCAGTTCCTGGAATAGGGGGTGGTGCTAAACCACAAATTTAGCAATACGAAAAGAAAATGCTAATTTTGAGAATCTTGTACATCAAAAAATGTGAAAGAGTGGACAAGCATACCTGGGATGGGGTGTGAATTCTTCATGGCTTCAGGACTAGTACCCAGTGGCAATACATGAAGTCAAGCATGGAAGGAGCTTCAGGACAGAACTCTGAGGAGACAGTGTGTGTTGGTCAGGCTGGGACGCACAGTGTCCCCACACGTCTTTGCTCTCCACTTTGGTGCCATGCTGCCATTCTGCTGATTTCCCTCTCAGTCCATGATGTCCACAGCCCAAAGGCTAAGCCCCCAGGGATGCCTGAATGTCAATCTCGGTTCAGTTCTCTCAAGGAACAGGTTAGTGAACTTCATACCTCCTAGCTTACCTAAGGGGACTGCTCCCAGTTACTGACATTATGCCTTGAATTGCAATGTCTGGTTTCTAGTCATGTGATGTGTTTTCTTCCTTTCTTTTTTTTAATCATTTTTTTTATCTCTGCTAATGTATTTTTTTATGAATTTCCATTCTCTTGAGATCCATTATCTTTGTTTATCCTCAGCCTACATTTTTTTCCATCAATTTATCAGGATTATTGAATTCCTTGAGTACGGTTTGAGTGTACTTGCCACTTATTAATTAGCAAATAGTACAAACAAGAATTTATTTATAGTTTCCTAGGAATATGGACATGGTAACCCTCTTAGGATGAACTTCTTCATCCATATCCTTAAACTCACTGGGTCTGTTTCATTTCTGTTGGACACTCAAGTTTTTTCGGTTAAATTACTTCCATGTGCAAATCCTTCTGGAGAAATCCCTTTGCTGAAGAGCAGCGCTAATACAGAAATAAGGCTGTCATGTCTGCCTTCTGTCTGGGCTCCTGTACCATGTGACCTATACCACTCTGAGCCCCCAGGGAAATGCTCTGCCCTAGGCACAGGGGCAGAACAAGCTTCTTTTTGTCCCTATGGTCTCCTTATTTGTGGTGTCTCTCCACCAGGATATCACATAAATACTAGCTTGATACCACTCATCCTATTACAATTCCAGTCTACTTGGTTGTGGAGGCTTTCAATGAAATCATGCTGTATGCCACAAATAATCCCTTTTAGTAACTAAATGGACAAATACAGCTGCCAGTGTGAGAAAATTGTTGGCAGTGGAGTTCACCAACCTTTTCCTTCAGGCTGTTGAATTTCACAATTGACTACATGTTATGCGAGATTTACCAAAACTCCACATTCCATGGAATCCACAGAGATGCTAGCTGGGAATTTCAGTTTCCCAAACCAAAGTATGACGACTTGGTCCTCTAGTCCCTTTCCCAAAGTGTATTTTACTTTTAAAACTTATTTTTACTTTCATCTATATTTCTGTGGGTTCCTGTGGAATCCAGAAGAGGGTGTGAGATCCCTTGGTTACAGGCAGTTGTGAGCTGCCTGCCTGGCTTGGGTTCTGGGAAACGGCACGTGGATCTTCCAGAAGAGCAGCAAGCATCCTCAACTGATTATTCATCTCTTCAGTCTCCCAAAAGGTATTTAATAAGTCAAGTATGAAGTGGCCCACTGAGTGCTGTGCATTGTTGGTCGTCATCTTATAATTTGGGTCTTGAAGGGTAAAGTTTGACAGGTTAAATTTTCCTTTGACTTGGCTTCTTCACTTTAAATGTAAGGCTATACTTGATTATTGACCCAGATTATTTAAGGACATTATTATTTATTATTAATATTATTATTATTATTTATTTTTCTTATTTTACATATTGACCCCAGTTCCTTCTTTCTCCCTCTCTCCCTCCCATGCCACCTGACCCCCCTCCCATTCCATCCCCACCCACACTCCAAAGGGAGGGCAATGCCTTTCAGGAGGGGTCAACAAAATCTGTCAAGTCATGTGGAGTAGGGAGTAGGCCCTCCCTCATGCCTCTAGGCTAAGGGAGTATCCCTTTATGGGGAATGTGCTTCCAAAATCCTTTTGTGCACCAGGGATACATCCTGGTTTCACTGTCAGAGGTCTAAGGGTATTATTCTTAGAATATAGTTATGACACAGGAAAGTTCCTCATACCTCTTATTAATTTTAAAGCAGTTGTAAAATATATAACTAAGTCATGCATGTACATACATGATGGGAGATGTCATTCTGTAAATATGTTTCTCATACTGGTTAATGAATAAAGCATTGTTGGCCAATAGGAAAGCAAGATAGGTGGGACTAGGAGGCAAGGAGGATTCGAGGAAGTAGTAGGGAGGAGTCAGCATGTAGAGACTGGAGAGAGTGAATGCTAGCCCTACTCTCTGGTAAGATGAGACCACGTGGAAATACTTAGATTAATAGAAATGGGTTAATATTTAAGACAGAGATAGCCAATAAGAAATTGATAGCAGGCCAACAGCATATCAAATAGAGTCTCTGTGTGTTAATTGGGGCTGGTGTGGCAGTGGGACCAGACCGCAGGGAAAACTTTACTCATAACAAATGCATGCGTGCACTCGCGCATGTGTGCTCTCTCTCTCTCTCTTTCTTTCTCTCTCTCTCTCTCTCACACACACACACACCTGTGTGAGAACACACATTCTGCCCACACACACATACACACACACTCACATACAGGCACATACACACAATTTATGAATACACCCTATAAAATACTTAGCATTACTTCTTGGAATACCACCCACCAACAGCAAAGAGCAAACTACTCTATTAGAAAAGACAGAATAGAATTTGGTATACAGAGTAAATATGAATTATGTGCTGTTGACAGACTGAGTTAGTAAGAAAATAATTGTAATACTACAGTAGACTATTGTTTCTTAAAATACAGAATAAATTAAATAAGCTTTAAAATGAAAGAATTTCCTTAGAAAAATTAGAATGTTGAAAGCCACTCATATATGCACTGATAATTTTGATTTTTTATTTTGTTTTATTACTTTTTATTTAAAAGTGTAATGAAAATTTTAATTACCTTAAATTTTGAGACAGTGTCTCTCACTATATCCCAGACCAGTCTGGAACTCACTAGGTAGTTTAGTGGCCTTGAATTCTTGACAATCCTCATGCCTTAGCTTTAGTTACATTAACTATTTTGAGTGGTAAAGAAGTTATTTTTAAGTAGCACTCATTTTCATTAGTTAAAGTAAAACTTTCTCATACTCTCTAGATATGGCAGAATCCATCTAAAAGTTTTGACTCTTGTTACATTATCATTTCTGGCATAGTTATCTCTTAGGACATCTCAAAAATGTTTATCTTTTATTTCCTTGAAAGCTGGGAAGAGCATCATTCTGTCTGTGAAGATATGCCACAGGATAATATTGAGCACCAATGTGAGTAAGTGGTAGGTAGAATTCTGGGTTTATATTGCAATAGGTGAAGGGTTAGTCTCACTCCACACTTCTTTTGGGAAGACTCAGCTAAGCACCAGTGCTGAGTTCTAGGTGGTTTGCAGTTCCTTTTGTCAATACAAACCCTGACCCAGAGCAGGAGAAAAAGTCTAGTATGATTGGCCTTTGGACAACCAAAGCCACAAAACAGGGAAATACATAAGGAAGGACTATTAAGGATACTGTTTGATCAGACTCTGCTTACAGTTCTATCTCTAGTAGCTAGCTGGACAGTATCAGTGGGCAAAACGAAATGTGTTCCTCCCTGAAATGAACCCAGAGTCCTGTGTCTCTGTCTGTAATTACCCTCCTTCCCAGGTCTCTGTGATGCTCATGACTGCTCTGGCTGAAGCACTCCTCTAAGTACTGCCTTCATCACTTAGCTCATTAACACATTACAATAAATGCTGTTTTCTCTGAACTGTTCCAGAAGCATCAGCAAATGGTAGGACAGTCTCTGGCTTCTGATGCAGCCATGTCAGAGGGTAGAGCCACAGACAATCCAATCCCTGCCAGGAAGTAGTTCTTGGATGACAATAGGAGAAGGCTTCAGTGAATATGAGTCCTGATTGGATGGATGACATTTTAGCTCCTTTCAGGGAGGTGGTGGCCAAAGAAGCATGCCTTTTCTTCCAGGCATGGGACAAAAGGACACAAACCCTCAAAAGTAGAAGAGGCATTGAAATCTACATAAAAAACCACATATGAGTATACAGCGTTGTCTCCAGAGTGAAGTCTTTATGTAGAGATTGAAAAATTGAAGGTCGCTGTCACCTGCATGCCCTTCTCTCAGACAATGAAATGGAAAAGTCCTTTTGTTCTACATTTCTAGGATTGAAAGTTTAATTCATTCCAACGACCAAGTTCATTAGGTTAGTTATTTTTTTAATTCCTTCATTCTTAGGAGACATTCTGAAAATACCTAGCTGAGTAAATGAAAATGTTATACTGGAAACATATGAGCCTGAAGGACATTGCAGATGTCCGAGAGTTCAGTCGTGTGGAGAATTGGCAGCAGTACAGATGATACTGTCAGATTTGTTACTCCTACATGAGCTTGGTCAGACTCCAAGTGTCTTCCCCATGCATCTCATGTATCCACAAGAACTTGCAAGACCGGGGATGTGATTCTTACCAAAAGCACTGGATTTGGAACCATCTTGCCTGCCTTACACACTTGGCTCTACCTCTAGGAATTTTATGTTGACTTAAGACAATCTAAGTGAAACTTGAAGAGCAAAACATGAAGATTCATGGGAAGAAAAGACAGGCATGCTCTATAAAATAGAACTAAAGAATATTTAAAAAAGTACCAAACTATGAAATTACCAACACTGAATATCTCAATATTACCTTTGTTACCCATGAAGCATTTTCCTTCTATGCATAAATATTCATCTCCCAGTGAAATTAAAATGGAGTAATTCAGAGTAAATTTTGTTCCATGAGTCCTGGAGCTTCAATAGTCATTTGAACAGGTCCATTCTAATCCAGTGTGGTCATGGGTGTCTCATATTAACACCACCACTTTGGGAACATGATGCTGACAATGAAAACACATGGGAATAACAAATAAAACTGTCTTCTCTAGTTTGGGGAATTTGGAACTTGCCTTAGGAAAACAGTGACTAATTTATAACTAGTGTTTGGAAAGAGATCATCTGTCAAAATAAATGTATCTTTACTCTCTTCTTGAGAGGAAGCAAGCTGTTTTATGGAGATCATTGGAATCCTTAAAAATGTAGAGCAATGTTTGCATTATTAATGATATGCTTTATGACTACAGGCTAACTAGGTCCATCATTGTCCTTTTATAGATGAAGCAAGGGAACTACACTGAATTTTGGATATTGAAGTCTGAGTTCTACATGCACAGCTTATGTTATGCATACCCACCCTGTCAGATCCCCTCAAACTACTGATTAGTGCTTAATTAACTTCAAGGACCCACAGATTCTCAAGGCTAGCAAGGTCAAGCATAGTGATGGGCAGAGTAAGAACCAGAGTAGCTCCACTGTAGTTGCAGGGTCATTTTCTTTCTTCTCCATAAAAAGATGCAGAATCTACAGTTAAAATTCTTTGGTGACATGCTTCAATATATTGTGTGGACAGTTTATTCTGCCAGAAAGTTCCTCCATGTCTTCTTTCTCTAGCATCTCTCAACACTGCAGATTTAGAGGACTTTAGAAGACATATGTATCTCATTTGTAAATTTTGCAGAGTCGTGAGTTATGATAAAGGTAGGATGAGGAAATGAATACCTGTGGTCCTGGAGATGTGTTGACACTCTGTAAATGATAGCTGAGTCAAGGCACTAAGATCTGAAGAGGTAAGCCTGTTATTGTAAACTGACAGGACTGTTTTCCAAATGATCTTGTCCTTAATTTTGTTTCTATCCCAAGCACAGAATACATGCAAAAAAAGGCTTTACCTTGAATCTACTCTTCAGTTTTGTTTCTTTTTTTTTTTTTTTTTTTTTTTTTTTTCTTCTATGTGGTTAAAATCTTACTCTGGTTAAAGCATAATTAACCAACTTCCTTAAGCTTTATCCCCAGAGGCTATTTTAGGCACAAAGTCGGAGTGCCTGTGGAAGGTCTTTGAAAATGAATTTTGAGTATTTCAAGGCCTATAGGCCATGCTCCTGACCATGCATCAAAAAATGGGATGGATTAGATAAACAATTTTCACTCTCTAGTGGAAACAAATGTTCAGGATAAGTTTGCGGATGGCGTTTGGCAGATTTGGATCATTTTGGAAGATAGAGAGGAAAATAATGCTGCATGATTATTCTAAATTCAATTTACAATTGATTTAAAAGCTTTTCTCTTTGGTTGTTACAATTGTTTAGGTTTTGAACCTCCTCCTCTAATTACCGTAGTTTCTTGCCTCTTGTACTCTTCCTTCATTTCATGCCAAAGAATAAAATCAAACCCTGATGTGATGAACCTCTTGCATTCTTTCCAAGCAGGCATTCATTGTCTTTTCAGGAGTATAGAGAGAGTGCAAAGGAAGAAAGTAAACAGTGGGCTGAAGTTTTCATCTCAGAAATTCTCCTTTCTCTGGAGCTTTCTCTTATGCTTTCCTCCAAATCTTTACAGGCTCACTTGCTCTCTCTCAATTCATCTCCCAAGTTAGGTGAGCACCCTACATGCACTGTTAGTCTTTCTCTTTGCTATGTGGAGCTATAATACCTCCAATGTATACCTGTTACTCTCCTGAGACAGTAATTGCTTGAGAGAGCATGAACTAGATGCTTCTCTGTCTCCCGAAATGCTGTTTGAATCTACTTGTCACAACCATTTATTGAATTAAACTGCTAAGTTATTCGGTCCTTACTTTTAATTAATACATTTCCATCTTTAACTAAAAAATATCTTTATATTCAGTCTAAATGGCCTATTTGTGGCTCATTTTGATGTCATACCATCTCTAGACCTTTAGCGATGAATTACTTCTACTTTGTATGCAGTTGGTCAAAAGTTTCATCCATGTCCTGTCAGGTTTGATGAATGTTTTCCTGTTGGGTATGTGTAAGTTATATACTTTGCTTATGGATCATATTCTGTCTACCCACGTAGTGGCTTCTCTCTGTTGCTATATGAATATTTTAGATCTAATTGCTCTGAAGGAACAAGTCTGATATTCACAAGATTTGTAAATTCCCTGTGATATATAGGATAAATAAGTTAAGAATACATATAAAGGTTCTATATAATTCACTGCATGATTGTTTTTGTTTATTTATCTTAATTTGGGAAGTAGGGGTGGAGATTAGAATAGTAAATTAATATGTAAATGCTATTTATCTCTATTGTCTTCAATGTGTATATTTAAATTTTTTCCAGTTATAAATTCCAGATGGATATGAATGTAGGTAAATAGATAAAGACAAAGATTTCTCATCAAAATAATTAATGGTATACCCACATATTACTAACATCATTAAAATGACTTTCTACATTTGATTTGGACAAAAGGGTAAAAATAACCTTCATTGTATAGAGTTAAATGTTTTTGTAAAAAAAAAATATTAAAATGAAGATTTTGAAATATGTGAAGTTATTTTTAAAGTAAAATGACCTTACATTAACACATTACTTCTTCAATGGTGTTACCTTTTATGTCATTTTGTAAAGTCAAAATTAAAGAGTTTAAAGAAACCCCAATTTCTCTTGTTATTTTAAGACGAGATGTTGCTAATGGCACAATGTCTCATGCCACGCTGGTATCAGAGTTCTCTTGGCTCAGAGGTCAGGATTTGTTATTTTTTAGGTAGATAAACCAGGAATACACATTAAACCTTGCATTATAATGAATTTAATTGTTTTACTTACTATTCATGGAAGTTTTATGTAACAGGCTATACATTTGGCTGTCAGGATTACTGTCAATGAGGGTCCTTCTGTCTATATGCAGATTGTCACTCTGTTCCCATTCCTTTATCCATTAAACATCTTTAGCATTATGTGCATCATGGCTACACACTAAACATGGCCATATGGATGACATATTTCACTGTCCTAGAGAAGCACTAAGCTAGTCACACACTCTTAGATTTGCCCAAGTTTAAAAGTTAACAATTTTAGAGGATTGTACCATATCTAACCTAAAGCTTTCTTGGAATTACTGCTTTCAGAGTCTCCAAGAGCTGCGCCCTACTCATTCAGGACTATTTAGTTAACTAATCAGCTCCCACAGTGTTTAGTTCCCTGGTCCTCAGTGTTTTTCTTCCACATCACTCTTAAAACATGGCATAAATACTACTGCTTTTAGAAGTATAATTTTAGCCCTGCAAAAGCTCAAGAATATGAAATGTTACTATCATGATGTTATCACCAAATACTATGTTCAAATGAACTACCATCACAACAATGTGAAATCACAATACAGCAAAGTGCTGACACCAGAAGTTTATGATTGAGTTTTTGTGATTGTTCTGTGAATTAGGCATTGATATTTTTCCCACCATGCAAATGTCACATGGCCTGCAATAGGAAGAATATATACCCTTCCTCAGAAACTGGACATATATCACTTAAATCCATCCATGACTGTTTTCTGCAGTGATTATTTTAATATCCACCTCATAGAACACAGGGACAGGTTGACAATAGTTCCTTTTGGAGGTTTGTTAGTCTTCTGACTTATTGCTGTGTGGATGAGGAAATTCCAGACTCTTGGTATGGGATCTGAAACCTTAATCTTTGCCTTGCTCAGGAGATTAAATAAACCAGGGGCCTCAGGTAAATACCACCTGCCTCAATGAGCAAAATCTTTGAAGCTCAGTCTATTTCTGAGATTTTCAAAAGTCTATAAACATAAGAAATTATTTATAAGTTGAATTTTCAAATTGGTTTATGAATTATCATATTGTCATGAACACCTTAATAAATTGGGAATTCCAGATAGTATGAGAACCCTAAAGAATTACAACATGTGTGCTATGTAACATTTGTCCCTTTCATTGACTCCGATACATTATTTTCCTCTTTCATCTTCTGAAATGGCATCTTTAATTCCATGGCTTCATCAGTTCTCCTTTTAACAGAGATTATTTCAATATGTCACCCTTAAAAAAATTCAAATCTTGGAGAGCTTGAAGTTTTTTTTTTTTTTTTTTTTTTTTTTTTGTTTTTTTTTTTTTTTTTTTTTTGCTTTCTTTTCCTCCATAATTGCTTTGTACATTAGGTCATAAAGATTTCCTAAGCTGAGTCAGCCTCATTCTGCTGTGTGTGGTTATCATTTCTATGTTTTAGATAAAATTATCTGTAGCAATAAGAACATGTTTTAAATTATTTATGATGTATTGAAAAATTATATCCATTGTAACATCAGAAACAATTCTGAGTGTTTTCGATTGATCTGTGGATTAATCATTGGTGTTTCTTCATTTCCCTTTCCCTCTCCCCTGAACTTTCTGGTAAAACCAACATCTCTAAACAATTACCAGAATGAATGCAATGTCTGGTTTGTTTCTAAAGCTTAACTTAATCCTAACATATATACATACAATTTGTATTTCTGGATATAGTAGTGTTAATGCTGCTGATTTTAAACCTTATGACTCAAAGCATACAATAACTTCAAATATGTCTCATGAATCATTTGAGATACTTACATTTTATTTTATCCTATAATGCAAACCAAAGTGGTCATTGTAGAACATTTATCATATATATATATATATCATATATCATATCATAACATATATATATATATATATATATATTCCCTTATTTGTTAAGTGTGTCTTAGGTTAGGTGGCAAGTATTTTTACCTGCTGAGTCATCTCTCCAGCCTTCAACAGAACTCCTAAAAGACAAATTAATGAGTCTATCTTGATGTTTTTTCTTAACCCTGTCTCATGGTTTATTCTGTCTCTCCATGTAGAATGTCTCAGTATTCCTGTGATAATCAGAAGAGTCTTTTAATTACTTTGTACAGTTAGACAACCATTCATCATTGTCTTCATGCTTCCATCTGTTTTGAAAGGCACCTTTCCTTTGGGAAGCTATAGTGATGATGATTCTTACCATCAAATTCAGCTGGAGTTAAGGTTATGGAGGGAGAAAGCCATGCATCAGCAAGAAGAGATGGTGTTTCAGAAGGAAGCTGCAGGGTTAAGCAGAAATGTAGAGAGCAGACCAGCAACCCATGAGCAACAACTGCAGTGCTGGAGCTCAGCCCCAGGCCTCGTGTGCGGTGGAGCTGCATTCATCTTCAGATTCCCGGGAGCTGGACATTCATGTTTTTACCACTGGATTTCTTCCATTACAAACTTCACATTCGTTATGTAAAAATATAGTTTTACCGTGTAACCTTTTCACAAAGAGATTGATAAACAAAGAGTAAGGGAGACTTAAATTACAATACTATAGTAAATATTACAATTATCCCACTCAACGTATGTGAATAATGAAACATACACCTGAAAAGAAACTTTCCAGTCTTAACATAGAGATCCTTGCCAGGTGATGATAATGATAAGTGTTTGTTTTCATATGATAGCTATCACACAGTAAGTCCTATCAGATATTATAGTAAATTCTCAAACATCTTCTCCCACTCAAGACTGGATTCTCTCCTGATAGAACCTTCACTCACAGGCTATCATTTTATAGCCTTCACTCACAGCCTCCCAGTTGTGATAGCTTGGCAGTTTTGGGGTATCAAACCAGGGAAGTATGCATGCTAGGCAAATGCTCTATCACTGAATCACATTTCGAGGTCCTACTGAGAGCTATTTCTTCCCAGTGTTTCCAGATGTCCTTCCATGATGCCAAAACTCAACTTTTGTGGCCCAGAATAGAAGAAAACACTTTACTGATTATTGATCCCCTGTCCATTGTTGGATAAATGAAATGAGAATTGGAGGTGAGGCAGGCAGGAGGTAGAGAAAATTCTTCATTGAAAATCAAGAATGCTTTGGCTATTAGGAGTGTGTGTGCTACCGGGAAACCCAAGTAAAGATATCCCCCTGAATCTTCCAGACTTTCATCCATTTCTGTATTACTTGAATTCTAGTGTCTGCCTCAACTCTAACAGTTTTGTTGTCAGTCATGGGTTGTTGACCAGAACATTGTCTTCCAGACAAGATCCACCAACACAGAGACCTTTTATCTTATGATAGCCTCAGGAACTGATACTTTTTGTGCAACATGATTCAAAGAGTGCTTAGAGATTTCCCAAACCTGTATGGACATTCAGTCTTACATATTTCAAGTTTATTTCTTATTTTTTAAAAGTTTTTAAAATGTTTTTTTATTTTGTGTGCATTGGTGTTTGTCTACACACAGGTATGCCAACTGTGTGGCCCATTTACCTGTGAGGCTAGAAGAGGGCAGCAGATCCTCTGAAACTATAGTTGTAGGTTACTGTGAGCTACCATGTGGAAACTAGCAAAGAAACCTAGGTCCTCTGAGAGAGTAGCCGGGGCTTTTAACCACTGTGCCCTCTCTCAAGCCCCTGAAGACTTTTTTGTTGTTGCTTTAGCACAAATGCTCCCTAGAGGTGCTGGAGAGTTGATGCTCTACCAGGGATTAGCTGATGGCTAGTGATAAAACAATTCTCTGAGAGATAGTGTCTATAGAGGACAGAGTACAAAATACTCTTAATTGACATACATCAAAGATTTACTTAAACTAATGATGTGGTTTGACATAGTTTTCCTGCCTTAAGACTTTCTTCACAATGCTTTATCTCTAATAACAAGTATACGTGAATTTTAAATGAAGAAAATAACAAGAAAAACAAGATTTCTTAATCACAGGAATTGAGAAAAATGCAAGGATTTCAAGTGCCAAAACTCAAGCAAGACAAGAAAATGTGACTGTCCATCAATGGTCGGGTGTGTGAAGAACCTGTCAGATAAAGATAATGCTATTCTCTTCACACACACACACACACACGCACACACACACACACACACACACACACACACACACACACACAAATGCAATTTCAAAATAACAGATATTGAGATCATAGAATCATTATTAAAGAAAAGTCCAAAGCAGGTATATTTTTCAGAGTATATTTAAATAAGTTGAAATATATCTTCAGCATTCCATCTAGCTAGAAAAAAAAATCCTTTAAATCTGCCTAAACTGTGAGCTTCAAAGATGGCAGAGGAATGAGGCCACACAAAGGTAACAAATGATGATACAGAGAGAGGGTTCAGATGGGAAAGAAGAAGCCGGAAGGACAATCATGAGTATTAACACAGCTAGTACATCATTGCATATTTTAAACCAAAATCCTTTGTATCTAGTAACATCATTTTCTGAGTTTCTAAAAGTTTAGACATCATATTTATATGAATATAGTTTGGGACACTGAAACTGTAACTCAGTTGATAGAATGCTCTCCTAGCATTCAAAAGCCCTGGAATTGATCCCCAGTATTATATACACAAGACATGGTGGTACACACCTGCCATTCTAACACTCAGGAGGTAGAGACAGGAGGATCAGAAGTCATTTTCAACTACATTTGCTTTATAACTATAATTAAGTTAACAAAGTCTTGCTGTGGTTTACCTCTGTTAGATGCTCCTATGGTAAATCCCCCCATTTAGATTCTCTTTTTATAAGTAGATGTGGACTATTTCCTAGACTGCTGTTTTATCCTCATTCACAGTAGAGCTGCAAGGGTGCAGAGCTGCCTTTTGTGGCTTATAATAAGGCCAGACGAGGATGGGAAGACAGATCATCACCTTGCTGCAAATAGTCCTTGAAGTGAGTCAGTGCAAACAACCTCCCTCTAGTGTCCAAGAAGGAAATTTACAAACTACACTGAGGCTTGCTGGAAATCATACTCCCAGGGCAGTTTGAACCTTACCATTAATACTGGAAGCAATGTGGATCATCTGAACCTCCAGTAAGCTCAGGGGGTGATTTGTTTTTTATGACTTAACATACTAGATGCTAAAAGTTATCTGAGATCAGATTAGATCACTTGTGCATCTGCTTGTCTCTGTAATGAAAAGGATGTGTCTGATCACTTGCCATGTAAACATTTAGCAATGCCAAATTCTCTGTGTGGAGTTAAGGTATTCTGAAAACACTATTTTAAGTACAGAAAATAAGAGTTCCTTTTCTTGTCACTTATTTTGGATTTTCTTTTGTAAAATTATATTCATAGCCTCATCTCTACACCTAAGTGGCACAATGCATAACTTCTGCTCCAAGAGATACATGTGAGAGCCAAGGGAACAGAATTCGTGTCTCATTAGCCTAGGTTCAGTACAGGAAAACAAAAAACTGCAATAGGAAATAAAATGTTATGCCCCAAAGTGGATCTTATGTTATTTCTCATTTGAGTCATCAATTGAAAATGGAAATGAACTTTTAATTGACAGATATTTAGGGTCTTTTGCTTAATTGTTAAAAAAGCCAATCTTTTGTACTTCCATGCTTTAAATTATTAGAGTTTTCCAGATATTAATAAGAATATTCCAGTGCTCAAGTAATAGTTGAGTATTCTAACAACAAAAAAATAGAAAAGAAGTAGAAATAAGCTGCAACAATTAAATAATATTGAAATGTGTATAATAAAAGGTTTAAATGTGTGCTTTACCAAACTAAGTTCTCTCACTCCTGCTTTTATGCCTATGCAGACAGCTACTACCACACCTAACTTTTCAGCGGTGTTCTGGGGATGTGATTTCAGGTCCTTCAGCTGCAAACACTTTACCTTCTGACTGGGCCATCTCCTTAGCTCAAAGGTCTGACTTTCATTGTAGTGTTTGCACTGAACGCACATCTACAAGCGTGCTACAGCTGGGCTGTGTTTTTTGGGCACTGGGCTTTAATGAACCATATGACTTGGATCTAGCTGCTTGTGACAATTATTGCACAATCCATCACTGTCTCCTTCCATATTTGCCTGCTTATCCATTTGCCCATGTATCTCTCATGGGTTTTCACACTGTGCATTTTATAACATCTTACATCTCTTTGTGCCTATTGCATCATCCCACGGCTTCCTTCCCTGTTCAATAGATTGAAAGTCCTCCCAACCCGGTGAGTTCCCATCTGTTTCTCTATCAAGGCCCTAGCAAGTCACACCATGTTATTTTACAACAAATACATGGCTGTACTGGCCTTACAGGATTTACTCACATGTGACACCAAACCCATCCTCTGTGCTTGGGGAGGAGGTGGGATTTTCATAACATGACAACCAGGAATCTTGACTCTCAGTCACAAGAACAAAGGAGAGCTCAGGAAAATGGGATTTTCTTAGCCAAGGGATTTTCTTTCTCAAGTTCAATGGTCTAACAAGTAAACATTAGGATATTCATCTTGGAAGATTTCTTTTTGTGAACATTTTATAGTCTGTAGTTTCAACTCATTATGTTATTGTTGTTCTAGAAAAAATCTCATAAATTATTGCTTTTAGTATTTCATTTGCTGTAGTGCTTGGGCTTTTAAAGAGAAAATACATTGTATCTTCTCTTTTCTATCTTCTGCATTTATTATTTTGCATAAACTATGTCTCCTCTCATCCCTGGTTTGCATTTTTCTTGTCCGGCTTTCCATTCCTTATTTTTTTATAGCTTTATGTGATGCTTATTTTTTTTATACTTGAATTTTTATTCTGTGATAATTCCTTCATTCTGATGTTTTTCAATTTCATGTTTTCTTGATCATACTAGCAAAAGTCTTCTGGTGACTGGTTTATGATGCTTGCTCATGGTCTTAATATTTTTCTTCATTTCTTTTGGAGTACTTTGAAATTAGGAAGTTACTGTTTTACGTGCTTCTCAAGCATTGCACTTTGTCCTTCCTATGGTGACTTCTTTTAGTCATTATCTGGTGTTCCTTAAATCAAATTTGTGCAAGATTAGGCCACATTTTGGTTGCCCATTTTAAAAATAAGTGTTCCTAACTAATTAAGAGAAGGTTTACCAGAAGTACATTTCTGGTGTTATTGCTGTTGACATTAACATTCCATTGTGAAGGGATTTTAAAAGGTCTTGTGTTTCCATGATCTCCCTTTTGTTTTGGTTTTTCCTTATCTGGTTGTGCTGCCCTTGGACTGCAGGGTTTATAGGCTCCTTCCAGGAGTTTCTCCTTCCCAAGGTGCTCTGTTTATCTGGCGATCACAGTCCTCTGTATGTAAAGTTTAAGATTTCTAATCAGTCATTTGAGAAACATTTTAATCTTCTATATGGGAGGGGAAACTGGATTCATTCATTGACTCTTTGATAACTATAATATATTATAATATAGGAATAGCCTTGGTCATGAGCACTCTATCATTCATCTTCCTCATCTTCATAGGTGAGCATTGGCACACGAAGCTGGTGCTCTCACAACATTTCACACTGTTTTATGGGCCTGACACTTCTTTAACCTCATTATTACAGTTGCTAGGAATGGTTTGGCTGCCAGGGAATAATATCATAATGTGCTGCAATTTCCATCCCCAACTTACATAGACTTACTTACAGGCACAACATAGAATGATCTTGTTTCACACATTTTAACATGAAATGGTTACTAAAATAAAATTATGAGGTCATACTATATCCAGGGAGAGATTTCCTAGTAAATGTCTTGTATATTAACATATTTATGAGTACTGGAATTTGTCTACATTTGGGTAAAAGAGATGAAAGAGTTATGTAACTTTTGGTTGGACCTTAAAAGCTATGGGAATGTTAAATAAATTAACCCATGAAGTATTACTAATATATAGGCAGAGATATTAATGTAATTCCATGAATTTGAAAGTTAGCGCTTTAGAAGATTCCATATGTACCTTGGCCTGTAATGTTAAAATTTGTTCTAGTGTGCACATATCTGGCCCCAGTACTGACTAGCTTCAGGGTTAAATGGAGTAGAAAAACTGTTTCCAAGGTAATAACACATAAACAGAGTTGTCAAACAGAGCAAGACAACTAACACCTATAATCTTAGCAGTTGGGAGCCAGAGACAGGAGAATCACTGTGAGTCTGAGGTCAATGTGGTATTACAGTGAGTACCAAGTTCCCAGGGCCAATCAGTGAGATCCTATTTTTAAATACCAAAAATAAAAAAGTTTACTAATTCTATTAAGTTTTATAATTATATATCTATATATCTATATATCTATATATCTATATATATATATATATATATATATATATATGAATGAAGACACTGAAGATTTAAGAATTTCACATTCTTCTTAATTAAATATACAAGGTTCTGTTGGAAAATAAAGCAGACATAATTTTAACAGAACTATGAATAATTGCTGTGTCATAAGAGATATTATTGATCTTTGGAACATATAAATCTGCACATATATTCTCAATAGTAGCAACCAACTATCATTTTACGAATTTTAGACTGGATCACAGTTTTAAAACCTAAACTCAATTTGAACTTACTGCACCTCAGATTTCTTGATAATTTAAAGACTTAATGGTCAAGTGTACATATGTTAACAAATGATTCCATTAACAATTTCAGTGAAATTAGATATTCCCCTGGCTTTCACATATTTAGGGCTGCCTTGAACTAATTAAAGGTACTGTGATTCCAAGCAACTATTAATTTACTCAGCAAACTGAACAAATCAAATTAAATAAGTGGACAAATTAAGTTAGTGAAAGAATGACTTGCTGATTGCTAGACCACTCAGTTTCTGATTGCTGCTTCCTTATTCTTTGATCTATGATGATTTCATTTTTGTATCATGTACTGCTGTTTTATTGTTTCCATCTTTCATTAGCTAGGTACTCTTTAAACAATGTAGAAATGACCTTATCTTCCTGGAAAATAGCTTTCATTATTTGATTTTGTTCTCAAGGCCCCAGTGGAATCTTAAAAACACACTTAGTCTCTACTGGTTGAGTTCAAATTTAGCCATATGTCACATACAGAAATAATTTGAAGAATTTAACATCAACACTTCTCTAGAGGTCAAATGGCAATAGGAAGACATTTAAATAGATATGAAACAAAACTTTTCCATTACATATAAGAACTGGGTAGACTGCTGTATGCATTTTGTATGGAAATGTTAGTTTTTTTCCTAAGCGTTTTAATATGTATCACATTTATAAACCCATCTGTTGTAGACTAAGTTGTGTTCTCTTCTCCTGAAATTTACACATTGAGGCTCTAGTCCCCAGGCTTCAGACTTGGAGACGAGGTTGTCAAAGATGTAATTAAAATGAGATCTTTAAGGGAGACCCAATCCAATGTAGCTGGTGTGTCCCTATATGAAGAAATTTGGTCAAAGATCAAAGGATGACCATTCCAAGACACCATGAAAAGGTGGTAATCCAATGTAACTGCTGTGTACTCATATGAAGAAATTTGGTCAAAGACCAAGGGATGAACATTTCATGACACCACAAGAAAGTGGTAATCTAAAAGCCAGGGAGAAAATCCTCCAAAGAACACAAAGCTTTTGATCTTGGTCTTTACATGCTAACTTTTAGAATAGTGACAAAATGGAGTTCTTTTGTTTAAGCCATCAAAGCAAGAGGAGAATGGGCTATGGCCAGCTTAGTGAGCTAATCTACCATCCTGGAAGTGAGAGGCCTGTTCCTGGATGCATGATAATTTTGTTCTAAGAGTTTTGCTACATTAGGCAAAGGACAAGGCTTGTGCTTATCTACCTAGGCATGTGGAGCTGTCACAGTCAATTACCAAGGGAGGAACATTATTTTTCTCAGAAGAGTTCATGTTGAGACCTGCTATAATAATACAAAGGCATCACCCGATATACCTAGGTCAAAATCCCAGCCTTGTGTGCATTTCACTAGGGCTCTTTGCTCAGTGTTATTTTAACATAGGCTTACATACTCCTTGTTTTTGAGGCATGAACTAGGGGACACAGTTAAGAGATAATGCATTTCAGATGTTTAACAAACTTGGCATATACAGTGGTAAGCAGTTAAGATATTTCATTATTATTATTATTTTCATTGTTAAATATTCTTAATCAGTTATTTACAAAATTCCACAAATTATTTGGTGTTATCTTGACTCTGTCACATTACAAACTGTCTTTGAGCATTAGCACTAATAATTTATATTTTTATAGTTTAAAAATCAGAGATCTAATTTAAGGTGATCGTTCAAAGAGAAATTATATACATTTTATATTTTCTGTTACTAAACCCAGTTATGCTTCGAATACAGATGTTAAATCACCAGGTGGGCGGGAACTTTCTCACTTTTTGAAGATAATCTGATTTTATTTTTTCTTCATACCATAGCCTATTTTATGTGGTATACAAATGTAGCCAATGTTTTTCTGTGTTCATTAGTCATATGTTAGATTACTGACCAGTAACAAACAAACACATTATACATGACCAGATCAACTACACTGTGTTACTGTCTTCTTTCCTCCCTCCCTCCCTCCCTCCTTCCCTCCCTCCCTCCCTCTTTCCCTCCCTCCCTCTCTCTCTTCCTCCCTCCCTCCCTCTCTTCCTCCCTCCATCCCTTCCTTTTTCAGTTGCCCTTAATACAAATGAACAAATAATTTCTGACAGAATGAACTTTCAGCTTGAATACTTTCCCCACTTGATTAATGTTCGTTTTGGAAAGACCTTTAATAATAATAGGGCAGAAGTTAATCCACCTTGTGATTGGCAGGCTGAGTTTAGAATATTTTACCTACTCACTGTGGATCCCAGACCTGAGCAGTCAATGGTTTCTGACTAAAGCCACCTACTCAGCAGAGTCCTTTTCCAAAGGGGTAGGAATTTAAAACCTATTCATACTGCTTCCTCTTTAATGATTCATATAAAAATATTGCAACTCTCAGCCAGTCCTAGCCATGCAGGCTACTCAGAAAAGGCTGAGGCAGGAAAGTTCAAAGCTTTCCTGGTATGCAGTTCAATCTAAGCAATTTAATGAGACCCTGTCTCAAAATAAAAGCTAGGAAAGTGAGACTGGAGATGTGTCCTATGGGTAGAGTACTTACCTAGCATGGTGTAAACCACAGGTTCCATGCCTGTATCAAATCAAATATATCACAACTCCTGGATTTTTTGTGTAACTTCTGCAGAACCTTGGGGTTCTGAGGGCCGGAATCCAAAGTGCTTAATCCGTATTATCTAAAAGTTGTTGTTTGCCAGGATGAGATTTCTTAAACTGAACTTCACAGATGATCAAATAATTCCTGGTGTAATAAACTCCAGAATAAACTGAAGAACAGAGTACTCTTCCTTTTCATGTCAGTTGTTCCTTGGTACTTCCATACTGTTCCCTTTCACCATTGCATGAGACAAGGTCTCATTGTGTGGTCTAGGATAACGTGGGGGGCACTATGTAATCCAGACCACTCTTTCTATCCCAGCCTCCTTAGTGGTGAGCTTACTAATGTGAGCCACCACACTCAGATCTAGAATTGTGTCCAAAGATAAACCTTAACTCTACTGGAAGGATGAGTGTGTTATCAGGAAGGACGTTTGGTATATATAACCAACAGAAAATGTGTGTAAGCAGGAGAAATTTAGATTTGAGTGTGTGGACATTGTTTCTGATTCCAACCCCATGTGCAGTCACTTACATACACAGGAATAAATACAATTCTATCTACTTGAGTCTTCGGTTATATTATTTGGATCAAAAGTCCACTTTTGTTCAGAGTGCAAAGGAACAAGCTATATAGCAATTTTCTCATTTGGATGTCAGGGTGGATGACTTATTGTTTAAGGTCCAGGAAACCAGGCATTGGCCAAGCAGATATATCTTTTGATTGTTTCTTTGTAAAATCTCCTGGCCAGTTTCATTTGTATGTGTCTGTGTCAAGCCTGGGACAATGACTCACATGTATGTGCTGAGGTCTCTTTTATCCATCAGATGAAGGCAGGGTGCAGTCTACAGTGTAAACTAAGGCAAGCATTAAATATGAGATTCAGTTTTTTTCATATCTGAATTTATTCGCAAAGATGTTAGTGCTCATTAACAGTTATTCAAATCAACTTCAATGTGATTGACAGAACATATGTTGTTGTTGTTAGGCAGGGGGATTACCTTCAAATTCCCATGCATTAAGAAACAAAGGGTGGTGTCAGGCGGTGGTGACACATGCCTTTAATCCCAGCACTCAGGAGGCAGAGGCAGGGGCAGGGGCAGAGGCAGGGGTAGAGGCAGAGGCAAGCAGATCTCAGTGAGTTTGAGGCGAGCCTGGTCTGTAAAGCTAGTTCCAGGACAGCCTGGACTTTTACACAATGCTGTCTCAAAAACAACAACAAAAATAAAACAAAAACCAAACTATAAACAAAAGGAACCAAAAGGTGAGAGGACCAGCGAGTAACAGGATCAAGCATCAAGCAGTTTGGTTCACTATACAGTAAAGAAACTCATAATTATATTTTCTAGATTTTAACAACCGCCAAGATTAATGTATGTCACAAAGGTCCTTCATATCCATTTTGTATATGCAAGGTGATTTGGAATTCTGTGGGCTTCCAGCATTGTACCCTTCCTTCCCACATTGGCCACAATCTAATTATTCTTAATGACTATTACTGTGGTTACGGCTTTAAACTCAAACCTGTGTGTGTGTGTGTGTGTGTGTGTGTGTGTGTGTGTGTGATGCCATATGTATGCTCTTAAGATATATGTGAAAGCATTATGGGCAAGAAAGTCTCTAGGGGGTGTCTTTAATTATCTTTTCTTCTGTAATCACATAACTTCACTAGCTTGGAAGCTGTATAACCCAGGAGAGACTGAATTCAAAGAGTCAAAAAATTCAACAGTGGGCAAGAAGAAACGAGGCCTCAGAGCTGCTAACTCTGCCTGACAGGGCCTAGAGGTGGGTATTAAGGGCTTGACAGTGGGCTGTAAGCTTCATCAGGGTTATGGATGCCATCAACTCACCTCTGTTTCCACAGGGTTCATCCAGGAGGCATGATGATGGAGTGGAATAGTAAGGAATTGCAAATGAGAATAAAAAGGACAAATCCTGTCTTAGGGTTAAGTATTAGCAGGACATATGGCTTCTGAACAACTGCCGCGAAAGTAGTTTTATTTTCAATGGAGCCAAAATGTCTCAAAGCTAGAGGAAAAGAGGGAGGAGAGTAAATGTATAGCCAAAGAATAAAGTGTCTGCACGCTCACTTTCTACTGGGTGGGAGAGATCTGACTTTACTTATGTACAATATCCTTTTTATGCATTTTCTCTCTAATTAGGTTATTGCCAGTGATCTAAAATCAATCCTCCCAAGTGAAATATGATGGTATTTCTTCCTATTTAAGAAAATATGCAAGGAGAAAACTTGTGGACTTTATGATAGCCACCCAGGTCATGTGCTTATTCCATTATTGATTTTGTGTCTCTTTGTATGTGTAAGTTATGTTTGTTTGTGTATGCCAAATTATTGCATAGACTGCATTTGGGTCATCAATGAAATCAGTTTTTGTTAGAGTAAGGAGTGGTTGTTGAATTAAAGTATTTTATTCCCTATATTTGATTTAAATGTAGGGGAATATTTGTAAAAGCAAATTTTATGTGAACTTTTATTGTGTGTGTCTGTGTGTGTGTGTGTGTGTGTGTGTGTGTGATGTAATTCTAATTGGATGTAGAGTGTGAAGTGATCAAAACAGGCAAAAGTTCTTCATATTTTTCTTTATTAACCTGATATTTTTCTTCAACTAGGGTCAAATTCTATTTCCTTTCAAATGAATTCATGATGTGTTGCATATATATTTAACTATATTTTGTTTGTTTTTTTCTTTCCTTTTTTTTTCTTTTGTTCTATATTTTGTCAGGCATGGCTCAGCTAGTAAATGAGCCTTTTTTGAAGTCTGACCGCTGGAGTTTGATTCCTGGAGGCCATGCAAAGATGGAAAAAGTGCTCCATCAAGGTCTGCTTTGACCTTCACAGATGTCATGACACATGGACACCCCTTACACATGCACTGACAACAAATAAAAGTTTTCAGGAGCACAGGAGGGAGATGGAACTTGGATTGGTATGCAAAATAAAAAAATATTGTTTAAACAAAAACTAAAAGAACCAAACAAAGAATAAAAGTTGTAAAAATAATAAAATATTCTTTAAAATATCTGAATCAATATTTTTTAAACAACTTCCTGCATTTTTGCAATGTTTCCTGATTAGCAAATCAAATCAAATCAAAAGCAAAAGATACCTTCCATTGGTAAAGATTAAGAGCTTATTCACAACATACATGCCATTTCCCTGCCTGTCTTCCATTTTTAAAGAGTAAGAGCTTACACACAACATATAGCCCATTTCCCTGCCTGTCTTCCATTAAAGCCTGGCTTTTCCTTAAAGACAGAAATTCATTCTGGGGCTCACACATGCACACACACACACACCTTTTAGTGCATAAAATTTTATATCCATGTGTGTTATTTATTGTAGTAAGGACATTTACCATGAGATTTTCCCTTTAGACAGCATTAGTTGTTCATTTCTCTAGACATTATGTGGTTCAGCAAATATCCCGAGTTTATTTGTCTTGATGAATAAAGCCCTTGTGCCTATTGACATAGTAACTCCAGACCCTTCCTTTCTCCTGGCCATTGATAACCACCATTTCACTCTTTGACTGCCTTACATATGTATAGCTGGCAGTTTTTACTGGCATCATCTCTTCAAGAGTCATCTATGCTATTCTTATGCATTTTAAAAAGCAAAAAAAAAAAAAAAAAAAAAAAAAGCCATTAACTATGAAGATCCCACATAGCGATGACAGTTGTCTGTAATGTAACAAGGCATCCAAAGATAAACTATGTTTTATTTTCCGTTTAATTGTGTATTTAAAAAAACAAAAATCCAAGGCTACTACTGCCTTGTGTTCATGAAAAGTTCCAGGACAATCTGATAGGTCAGGAAAGCCAAGGGCTGCTCAGGACATCCCAGCTCAGAATGCCTTATTGTGTTTGGTGGAAAAGACAGGAGTCACTAACCTTCCCCTTAGAGATCTGTTAAATTTGGCCACAGGACAGAATAGTATATGCCAGAATCAGGTGTGAAAGAGGAGAGTAGCTTCCAAAAATTCTAGTGTGCTGCTGGAATCTGCTCCTCACAGCAGGCCACCCCTGCCTGACTCCAAGTTGTGGCTCAAGGACACTGTTAGTGATTGCAAGACGACTGAGCTCCAGCTAGGGAAACATGTAACAACTTTTGATTCGTCTCCCTGGGCGACCAAACTTCTCCAAACCCAGAGTTTGTTGGCAAAGCAGTATTTGTGCGCCTGGCTGACCACTGCCGCTGGCGCCCCCAAGTGCTGCAAGCCAGTAGGCGCGTTTGGGCCACTCAATGGGCTGCCCCGCGGCTTCTTAGAAACAGGCTGAACTCTCCACTCTCCGCGCCTCAAGGGCTGACCCAAAAGGCTAACCAAGGACTGGGAGGGAGGGAGCAGCGCAGGAGGCAGCACCAGAAGCTTCCGGCCCATTCGCCACTCACCCTATTAGGCTTTTTATTCCCGCCTGGGATTTCCTCTTTGCAAAGAGGACGCGTTGGCATCCTGAAGGTGCAGCACCAAGTGGTGAGGTAGCACACGCAGGGATATCATCCCCTTCCTCCCACTCCTTGGATAGATAAATGTCTGCTATGTGTGTGGGATTGGGTGGGGGAATGAGGAAACAAAAAGATCCATGCACTTCAAAGGGGAAAGCACGGTCCCTTATCCCCATCGTTTTCGTCCGGGATTTTACAGCTCCCTCCGACCCAGGATCCTATGTGAACCCCATGATACACTTACTGCGGGTCAGCCTCGCACAGCACATTAACGGAGAGGCAGGGGCTAAAACCAAACAGCTGCACACAACCCACTAACTTAACTTACAGATGTTCTACAGGGCTTTTTCCAGGGCTCCTAGTCGGAGGCTGGTGCTGGGTGGGGGAACTAAGCTGTCACAAATGGGGACAACTTTTCATTTTCGCCCGTTTCAAAACTCCCAGTCACTACTAGAGCAGTGATCAGCCACGAAGAGCCATCCCATGGTGCTCTGGAGGTGAACCCCAAGTTTTCAGTTGCAGGGAGAAGGAGGGGTAGAAGGGTAGGAAAGGTGGGGGGGGGGAGGAAAGACAGCCCCAGAAAAGCGCCTGCTGGGGGAAGGGAGGCGGGAGCTTGGTGGGGGTGAAAGAAACGTTTTCACTCTTTGTCACTCTTGAACTGGGGGCGGAGGAAAAACCCACTGTGAAAGCTATAAAAAGAGAAGAGGGCGGGGGAGAGCAGAAGGAACACTGGCCCTGGGCGCAGAGCATCACTGTATCACTGGCCGCTGGCTGTGCTTGGTGGCCCGGTGTTGAACCAAGCAAGGGTCAACTCTTCACCGCACCAGGTGGCAGTGCGCATGTAGGGACCTGGCTCGCTTTAGATCTCCGGATTCTGGTCAGGCAGACGACTCTTGATCACCAGTTAGAAAGCTAGAAAGCGTGCTGCCTTGGAAAAGAGGGACTTGGCTGGTGCAAAGGTCGAGAGCTAAAGTGCAAGGAAGGAAAGAACAGCAACCGAGGCCTAAGGAGCAGAAGCTGGGGAAAACGCACTGAGTGGTTAAGAGGAAGGATTTAATCGCGGAAAATCGGGAGAGAACTCAGAGGTTGCAGAACACAAGGGACAACCGCGGTACGATCTGCAGGGCTGGGTCTTCCAGCACCTTGGGTCACGCCTCCTTGGCGAGAAGGCGCCTGGCCTTTGATTGCTTCCAGGGACTGCAGAACTTCCTGCCCGCCAGAGGAGCGGGTCTCTCTGGGGTCGCGTTTGCTCCCGGCTGGAAGCTCGAGACTGAGTTTGGAAAGTCCTGGGTGTCTGGTCCAAGAAGGGCTGGGGAAACCGTGTCAGTGAGGAGCCCACGTACCCCACGTGAGGGGTTGAGTGTCGGCGTCCTCCGTCTCCTGGCATTCACGTCTCTCTCTCGGGGCTCCACCCCACCGCGGGAACCCCTCACTCGGAGATGGCCGCACTGATGCGGGGCAAGGATTCATCCCGATGCTTACTCCTACTGGCCGCGGTGCTGATGGTGGAGAGCTCACAGCTAGGCAGCTCGCGGGCCAAACTCAACTCCATCAAGTCTTCTCTGGGAGGAGAGGCCCCTGCTCAGGCTGCCAATCGATCTGCGGGCATGAACCAAGGTCTGGCTTTCGGCGGCAGTAAGAAGGGCAAAAGCCTGGGGCAGGTAGGAAACTCCCTCAATCACACTCTTCAGCCAGGAGAAGTAGGGGCCAGAGCTTTGCGCTTGCAGTTTGCTTTTGCGCCCTGAAAGAGTCAAAAGCCTTACCCCAGCCAGGTGTGGCGCTTCTGGCTACTTGGGAGGGGGTTCATAAAGCTGGGTGTCTGCATGAGTACCAGAACCTGGGCGATTTGCTGGTCTCTACCATGTTTGTTTAGGGCAGGGGCGGGGTATATTTGCGTTGAGACATGGGTACTTTTCAAGATCTAGTACGTTTCTTTGGCAAAGTGGCCAGAATGGTCCTTCCAGCTCACACTCGGATGCAATGGATGTGAACAGCAACTTACATAGCAACTGGAATGTGCTAGCCTCGATTCTAAGCGCTTTGGGTGTTCACTTGTTTAATACAATTCTGGAAGACAGGGCCCGTTGCTTTTCCGTCTTTAAATGAAGTGTGTGTGTCTGTGTGTGTGTGTGTCTGTGTGTGTGTGTGTGTGTGTGTTCCCAAAACGCACGACTGGTGTAAATGACAGCGCGGGATGTGATAGTGCACTGTGAATATGGATCCCAGGCGCCCTAAACATTTTACACTGCAGAGAAGTTCCCTTTCGCGTTCTCTTTCTCTGCCAAATTCTTTGCACTGGCAGGCAAGATCTCGAATAGACTCACATTCTCACTCAAGTAGAACTGCTCATACATCAGCTGGGAATGGGGAAAAAATAATAATGAGGTGATAACGACAGCCTCTTAGGTGCCTGCAACACAGCAGTGTTAACAAAACCGATTTTGAGAGAGGGAACTTCACACTGGTGTCTTGGTGTCTGTCACACGGGTAGACAGAGCAACAGTCATTTGTTAAGGGTTATATACACACAGAGCGAAGCAAGCATGCTCACTGGGCACCAAGTGTGGTCCTTGCTCAGTGGCCAGGAGAGGGGGCTCTGTGGGCACTGGGAATCACCACAGCTCCACCTTCCGATCCTTTTGTGGGAAGCCAAAATCGAAAGCCAGTTTGACAAACAGCACAAGCACCTCACCTCACATAAGTGTCAACAACAGAGGGAGTTCCAAGCTCAGCAGATGCAGGTTTTTTTTTTTTTTTTTTTTTTTTTTTTTTTTTCTTTTGATGCAGGTTTTTTTCCCACTTCTGGTTCCTTGGAAATGCAGGCTGCACCGGTGGCTTTCAGCACGCTGTCATCAACTGCAGCTGCCCACAGCTCAGGAGGCAGAGGGATGGTTGCCAGCTAATGCTGAACAGCCAGGGAAGACTGGGGCCTGAACTTGGCCCCCTACTGCCCTCTCATGGTCTGCGTGTGTGTGTGTGTGTGTGTGTGTGTGTGTGTGTGTGTGTTGCATGCTCCTTTTGTAATTTGAGAATGTTTCCCAGGGTCTTGAACTACCAAACATTTCAGCTCCTCTCTTATAGGACTGCAACATCTTCAATCCCAGGACTTTAAAAGAATTAAGGAAAGTAAAAACCTATGTCTATTTGGATATGTACATGTGTACATACATACATGATCTTTGCACATCCCATCTCTCTCACACATATCCGCATCAATGTAGCCACCTCTCTTACCATTTCTTTTTCCATGGGACACACCCCAACATTTTCAACAGCAATTAACTTAACCTCTTTGGAAGTTTATCATGAGCTGGGATCCCGGGCGGAGGGGACATTTACAGATAATCTACAGCAGAATGCGCACTTTTCACTCCACTTTCTTAGTTTGAGAGAGCTGTAACTCTTCCAAGAACAGAAGAACATGACACCTCTGTTCTAATCAGTGCATATCTGGGAAGATTCTGCAATGTGAATATACATATGACCTAATTTTGGGCCCTAATTCATGATGTTCCTCTAATCAAATCACCTGTTAAGCCAGTAGCCAAGAGTGCCTTACAGATTGGACTAAAGAACATCCCTGAGTCTAACTTATCCTTTATGTTTTGCTAACATATCTGTAGACAGATAGCTATGGGTATCTTTTCTGTTCCTTAAAAACCTCCTTAATTACAATTTTTAAAAATTTGCAACCACAGTTCAGTTCCTAAAATTGAATATATAATTATTTATTTCGTAAATAAGTTGAATTCCCGATGCACCCTTCAGAGCTTAGTGTATAATATATAGTTCATTATGGATTCCTACCCCTACCCATAATTAAGAGGTTCTTAAAATGTGACAGTGGGTTTGTGAAAAAGTCCAGCCAGCTGGAATTCAGAGTAAGCCAAACCAAAGGTCAGGGTGGGTGGCAGGAGGGTAGAGAGTAGCTAGGGGGACTATATTGTACGTATTCTGTCTCCCCGCTCACGGTTTCGTCTAAAGCGTGGATTCTCATGAAAAGAGCAGTGACTCCTTGAAGAAGAGAAATGAATTATTTAAACATTTATTATTCTATAATCTTTATTCCACGGATACACAGTCTCCAAAAGTCTTAGTACTCATAATATAGGGTATAAATTAGAAAAGCAGCCCAAGAGAAGGGAAGCTGCTTTTATTTTTTCCGCGAGCATTTGGGGGTGGGGGTTTCTCTAGAACAGCAGCGCCAGTAACCAGTGCCCACCACAATAACAAAGTTCAGTTGAGAAGACTGGAAGCAAGTGTCACCATGGCCATTAGTGGTGACTGATAACACTGTAATATCTGTCTTTAAGATACAGGGGGGTAATCTCCAGGATACAACCTCTCTCCCATCAAGCGATTATAAACTTAGTCTTCGATCATCTTTCTAGTGAACTGAAATTTAACAATTATCTATTTTAAAAGTTCAGAATTTGGGGAGCTAAAGTACAAATTTTATTGCCATTTCAGAATGATTGTTTTGAAGAAATGTAATGATTCGTTAATCCACTAAAGAGAAAATGGGGGTAAGCTCAGGGGTTTCCCAGAATCGGTTCAGCCTGACATCATGGAAGAGAAGGATTCTTAATTTATACATGCTTCATCTTCTGTAGGAAATGTGTGTGGGTTGTAAGTTACTCAGAGAAAACACACCCTTGCATTTGCAGAAAGAAGGAACACAGAGGAAAAAACAAGAAACAAAAAAACCATATTGCTGGCCAGAGGTGGTGTAGGGCACTATTTTCACTTATGGTGGGAATTTTCATAGAAAATACTAAAGCTTACTTCCCAAGACACCATGAAGACCATGGTGGGAAGTGACAAGGAAAGTGGAGGGTGGTCCTATATAGGGAGTTGCTACAAAAATAAATAGGAAGGATGGTTTTGATGACTTATTCAAAATTTTTAATTTAACTTTCACTTCTGGCATTGCTAATGGGTTTTAAAAAATAGTGCATGCTGAATATATGCAAAGGATAAATCAATTTCCACAACTGATACATACATGATACTTATGTATGTCACTTCCTAAGGGAAGTATTTCACCTGTTTGAAGCCAAAAGTAGATTTAAAAACTATCTTCAAAACCATGTGAAAAATATTTTTATGCCATTGCCTAATAGCACCTTTACAGTTTTCCATGTTGAACATTATAAGCCGCATTTGAAACAAACTGAAAAATATACCAATGCAATTAAACATTCATTTTATCCTTTACAGTTCAGTGTTTTATGTGTGAATGAAAAATCTTCTAGTTTGGTGTTTCTAAGCATTTCTGTTACATCTTATTTGCTCTTCTTAGTAGACATATTTAATTTGAATGTAAGCTATAGCAATTTCAAATACTTCTAAAAGTGATAGATTAAACAGTGACAGATAGTTATATTTAAGAAGTTGACAAGCAAGTTTTTACATGTCTGTAAAAAGTCTTCAGCTAGTTTAACGTAATCTCGATTTTACGACTTTTGAATAGAACTTGGATACTTGAAGGATAGTTGCTTGGATGAAATTATGTTTTGAGTAGAGAATTACTGAAATTCGCTGAACTTAGAACTTGGCAGACTTGGTTAGAGACCACTAATATTGGTAGATTTTGTTCTCTTTAATAAAAATACAATATCTATTTGCATTTGTGAAAACCCAGGAGAGCCCCTACTAAAATAAACTACTACAGCGTCTTTTCTTTGTAGCGGCTTGCCTCACTTTCTGAAATTATCCGAGATTTATTTTAACCCTAGCTCAACTTCTCCCTGCTAAGAAATAAATAACCTGCTAACACTTATTAGATATCACAATACATGTGTATCATTTTGTAGTTAAGTTTTCAAAAATTATTTAAAGTATTTTGAAAGAATTTACATTTATATTGCATCATGGTAAGTCCTGTAAAATGGATCAGTGACACAAGCAGAAGGTTGCCCATGACTAGCAGAAGAAGCGTCTTAATAATAATCTAAAATATAAGCATCCATTATTTTATTTTTGTGCTAGACTAGAGTGAGTAAGAGGACAAGGTTACTTAAATTCACTCCAGCTGTGACTCTGACGGAGTGTAGACTTTTTTTTATTATTCCCCCGGATATAGATTTCTGCCCTCTTCCCTCCTTTTCTGACTGTTTCAAAACTATGGTTAAAGTTAGAGCAATGTCGTAGATGAGTAACGGTATATTCGTTTTAGGAAAATGTTTGTGCCTGCTCATTTTATGCATGCAATCATTTAAAATGTGCATTAAAGGCATCTATGGAGTTTTAGAAGAGATATATAATTAATAGACTTACCATTTGAAGTCAGCCATCTTATGCATAGTCATTCTTTAATATAAAGGTAATATCAAGGTGAATTACAATCTTGTTTCTTCCTGCAATTCTGTGAAAATGTACTAAACTTGATTTGCCTCTTTATAGCTCTAGTTACTTGTATTCATCTATAAAAAAGAGATAAATCTACCTCATGTTATTTACCTGATCACTGGTAAGATTTATGTCATATATTATCTGCATTAGTCTCAGTCAACTTTTGATAAAATCGGTCATATATTTTAATCATATTCTTTAATTTTCTCCAATTCTGCCCAGATTCTCCTCACCACCCAACTTGGTGTTCTTTCTCTTTCTTTATCAATGCTCCCCTAAAATCTGAAAATCAAAACAAACTGATTGTTAGCAATATTTAGTGCATTTGTTTTTGCATTCTTTGGCATTGCATTTTAAGGTTGCATAGAAAGATTTAATATAGAGTGCATGACGAAATTTAGTACTAGGGTTTCAGGTAAGATATTAATAGTTTTCTTCTTTTTCTATGGACTATGGATAGAAACTGGAAAAAGGCATCATATTTTGCCTCATTGTTGGTTTATTAAAGTAAATTCAAACCATTCCCTCAAACAAAGAGGTTAGTTGATAAAAAATTTGGGAAGTATTTTTTTTTTTTTTACAAAATAGGAACATCTGTCCACAGGATAAAAGTCACCATCCAAGTATTTAAAATAATGGCTTTTCAATGAGTGTGTCATGATGACAACTTTGGGTCACTGCCTACTTTGGTTCCAAGTCAATAACAGGGAGGTCATGAACAACACCAATATCTAGACAGAATCATTCTGGAAAGTGTATGCTGTGAATTATTTTCTGGTTAATGGTACATTGAATCAGAGAGATCTTTAAGATTAGTGATTTCAATCTTATGTTGAAATTACTGTAATGTTAATTAAGTCATTAGCTTAAGCTATAATAGTATTACTCTAGAGACACTGAATCTGTATGGCAGATAATTTTGTGAGATCTTGAAGTTAGTTTTGATTTAGCTGTGGGCTACAAATTAGAAATGCAAAGGTCAATGCAATAAGACCTCATGGAAACAGTAAAATTTTAAGAGATTACTAGATAACTTGTTCACATAGCAAATTAACAGGACCAATGTATATCACTTCTTCATTCAAACCTTTAGCGGCATCAAATTTACTTTATTTGTTAATGTATTATAATGTAGCACACAAAATAGTTTAAATTCAAGTTATTTGAAAATTACTCATTGAATGGCCCTATCATGTATAAAACAGATTTTTTAAAATCAGCAAGTGAATAAATCCATTACATGATGAGGTGAATGAAAGCCTCACAATGAGGGAAAGAGATAGCAACTTTTAATGTATGATTTATCATGTGGAGAAGATATGTCCTGGTGAGAAGAGGAACCATTTCTCATTAAATATGACTTCCTTAAACACGCTTGCAAATACTTAGAGCACATATTCAATTTTACTAAGGGGTTTTATTGACTGACTATCTACTCTGTGTCAGATGTGACTACAAACCCTTCATTAATGCTTTTGATCTTCTTGACAGCTTGAAGCTAACCTTAATATCCTTAATTTTTGAAATAATGAAATCTTTTGATACATAAAGAAAACATGAAGCCTGAGAGATGGTTCAGCAGTTAAGAGTGTTTGATGTGCTTCAGAGACCAGAGTTTAGTTGCTAAAATGCAAGTCAAGTGGCTCACATTTGCCTTAGCAACACTTCCAGGGGATCTGATGCCCTCTTCTGGCCTCTTTGAGACCTGCACACACCACACACACACACACACACACACACACACACACACACACACACACACACACACACACCAACCAACCAAGACACATACCCATACCTTTCCCACCTAATTACGGTAGTGGCATCAGTAAAGTGGGATGTTCTTGAATACTCCCATTTTCTCATCCAGCAGCACATGCCCCTATAAACATCTCAGAACATGAACACATCCATGAAACCAGGCCTGCTACATGCTGGGGCATCCTTTGCTCTCATAGCACATGGGAGGAACTGTCTCTACTTAAACGTTTTATTGCTTTGTTGTTTTCTTTGGATTTCTGTATTCTAGCCTTCTGTTAGGGTATCAGAAGATCCTAGTTTCTTAACTGGTTTTGAGAGGCAGCTCACCACTATCTAGCTGAATCTTTTGACAACTGTCATTTAATGTCTAGCTCTTTTTAAATATGTACAATCAATATCATAATAATAACAGCTGGCCAATAACAATAATAATTAACATGAATGGGCAAGAATGAGGATCATTCTTAGAAAAGTATTAGGAAGTGTCTCCACTTAGTATGCTGATGTCATTACTTCAGCCTGTAAAGAAACAGGTACAATCAAGTTTCCATGCACCAAAGAAAGTTCTGTTCATCTCGCTTAGCAAGTGAGGGAGAAGTGGTTAAACTATGTGGAATGCACGGAGGGAAGAATCACACTCATAAGGGTGAAAACTACAACAATGACCAATTAAGAATCTTAGACATTGTCACATTTCTCTCAATGCTGACATTAAGAGCTACATACAGTATGTCACTGTATGTAGGGAAGCTAGTGCATTACTGGTTAACTGACAAATTATGGAATGAGTCTGGAAGCAAGAATAGCTCAGACTTCAAGCAAACAATCGTAAGTTGGGGTTTTAATACCCAAGGCAATATAAGTTACTTAACCACAGGAACCAAAATAATTGAGCATGCTCATAGAGTTTACTCCAACAACATTAATCTGATGCTGTTTAAAGTTAAGACAGTCCCTCAAGAGCAAGGCCTTCCACTGCTTTCGAGCATCTAGGCTCTCAACATTCAGAGCCCTGCCGATATTTTTTGCATATCAGCTGTGTCTTTGGGAAGGAGCCATAAACTGGAGGTGGATTATTTTCATACCATTCCCTCTAGTTTTGACAATTTCACCATGAGTGATATTATCATAATTCACAGCAATTAGAAGTATTTTTAATAATGGTGAGAATTAAAATAATATCATAGAAGTATGTAATAAATAAATTTCTTTTAACAGGGCTCTTAAAAATAATAGATTGTTGATAGTATTTCTATTTGGCCAAAAATGAAATATAAGCCTTCATCCAAATAGGAGCACAGAGGAAATTTTGAATTTCAGATCTCCTGCAATGTGGTCATCTGCAAACAGTGGTGCTCTCTTTCACACCCTTTAAGGGTGGCCTGACCCACATTGTGGTGTTCTTTTGAAACCTAAAGTCCTTGTCTCCCCCAGTAATCATCTTTGCCCTCTATGGTTTACTGTTAATTTTTATGCCTTAGTTTTTCTTCTGTCTCTAATGTTGTGTTGTTTCTGCTCTCATTATTTCCTCTACTGATTACCAACTGTAGTCATCTGCCTGTAAACATGGGCACTTTTTACAGTCCCTTTCTGTTTGTCTCTCTCCTACTCCTGCTTTCTCTCAGTGAAAGACGGTATTTTCCATTTTTAGAAATATTTACTACTTATGTGGGTGTCTACCTTAAAGATGATACCCCCTACCACCACTCTGGTTTTCCACAAGGGTTTTGGAAACTACAGCAGAAAAAACAGCAATGACAAATCAGCTATCAGTAACAAAACACAAATACAACCGTAATATAAAATGGTCAGGACTTGGGCAACCAAGCTCCTGCCTTTTTTAACTGTCAGAATAGCCTCTAGGCTAATATAGGCTGTGAGACTCAGGTATGACTGCTCATGGAGCTTCCCACGCTGTTTTGTCTCACCACCTTCCTGGTGACAAAAGAAAGCTAAAGGGTTAACTATCAAGACAGGCACTCTATTTTTGTCTTTTTAAAATCTCCTTTTTTGGAATCTTAGGACTTGCATGATTTTAAATTTTCTCTGTGGGTACATATGGTGTTAAAGAGTATCATGCTTGGTTAGAATCCATACATAGCAATGATTTATGCTTGTAAGCTGTTACATATGATAAAATACACAAAAGAGTTTAAATAACAGATTATTGTTTTCTGTATACCTTGAGCAAGATAGTAAAAATTACTATTTACTTTTGCTACATCCTAAAAGGTCAGTTGAAATTTCAGTGTAAAGTCTTAACTTTTTTTCAAACTTACTGTTAAAAAAAAAATGCTTGAAAATTTGATAACCAAATAAGGTCATTGTTATGTGTTTCACAATTGTTAAGATGGATGTATTTATGGAAAAAAATCAAAATAAATTTCATCAACTATAAATTTAAATCTTTCAAGGACTCATACAAGATATTAAATTAATACCTGAATGACACATAGGAAGTCATTTAGTTTTGCTTCCTCATCTTATATTTGAGATAGCGAGGTTGAGAACAGTGCAGCACAGACAGTACCCAGGATGCAAGAATTCTCATTGGAACCTGCGTCCTCCGACTCTAATACAAGCCTTTCAAATAACTAAAAGGCATATTTTCAGTGAACTCTGTGCCGTCTGATCTCTGTGTAAAAATTACATTCATTGCCTTGAGTTGCTTAAAAAAAAAAATACTGGTGGAAGATAAATTATGCATAGTTCTTTTAACCATTGTAAATGTGTACACATTCAAATGTGTTCTCAGAGATTACAGTGTCAGGATGAACAAGATGAATGAAGGGAAATACTGTAATTGTGGTGTCCTCGCATACTTGCTGGGGCCTGACACTTCAGTGGTGTGATTAGCAGGAAGCCTGCACTGAGATCGCCTGAATTACCAAGGAAGCAAGCAAGGATGGAGGCTGCAGAGGATGTAAATTGCTTGACCTTGGTCCAAGCCTCACTAGGATAAGGGCCAACGGCTTTAAAACTTTTCTTCCAGAGTCAGAAATGTATTTTACATTGTGATCCAGTACGACCTTTTACTGTCACACTCCTCAAAAATGTTTCAAGCATAAACTCTATTATGACTGGCAAGGAAGCACACTTTAAAATTTCATTTTTTTTTCCTTTTCTGTCCAATTTTAACATTATCTGCTCCTCCTTCTCTTCCTCCTCTTCCTCCCTCACCCAGCTGCTTTAAAAATGTTGGTCATCACTGCTTGAATTAGTGATCAAACCCCACAGTTTGAGTAATACTGAGCCAATGAATTATTAGTTGTGCTCAGCAATGATCTCAGGTACTATTCTCACAGGCAGGCAGCATATTTTTTTCTTTCCTTCTTCTTCTTCTTCTTCTTCTTCTTCTTCTTCTTCTTCTTCTTCTTCTTCTTCTTCTTCTTCCTCTTCCTCTTCCTCTTCCTCTTCCTTTTCTTCTTTCTCTTCTTCTTTTTGGTTTTTTGAGACGGGTTTCTTCTATGTATTGATTTGGAGCCTCTCCTGACACTCACTCTGTAGACTAGGCTGGTCTCGAATTCACAGAGATCCATCTGCCTCTGCTTCCCTAGTGCTGGGATTAAAGGCATGCACTACCAATGCCCGGCTAAGCAGCATCATTTCCTGAAGATTCAGACACTACCCTGATAGTGTTAGAGAGAAAGCTCTGTGAAGAGATGCACCCATCTCTCAAACTTCTTGCAGTTTATTATAACTGCTATTGACCCAGATATGCTGGCTCTCTTCACTTGCAGATGTCTTCCTCTCTCCCTACTAGTATATGTGAGTACGAGCTACTGGTCTTTGCTATTTCAAGATTGCTGGCGTCTGTAAGCCCTACATTATCATCCTATTTCTATTTACACCTCATCTGCACTACCATACTATTTCCCAGAATTTGATACTGAACATGGTTATAATTTCTACATGGGATAGCAGGTGAACTTGAAAGAAGATTGGACACATGTATACACACGCACACACACACACACACACACACACACATGCATGCATGCACGCATGTCAGACCTCAAGTATATCAGTTAACACGCAATGCTTTTTTATCATTTCATCTCCAGTAGTTTTATGTTCTGTCTGTATAAGTCAGAAACAGTTGCCTCTGCAGTTAATATCATGGAAAGCTGCTTTACAGAGGACCTTTGACATTTTCATCTTAAATTCATGACTGTCAATTCTGAGTTAGACAATCAACCCAAGTAAATTATGACTCTGAAATTATGACTATAGTTTCCATGTTGATAGATTAACAATTTTGTGGGGAAAAGGGTGTAAGTATAAGAGAACGAGAGTGGAAGGTATTTGCAGGTTTTAATTTTTTTATGGCCTACTGGTTGAGTTTTCTTGAGCTTTCCTTTAAAAATCTCAGTATCATGGTAATATGTTCACAGGTCTGATAAATACTCATTCTTTCTTATCCTTGTATCTTATAAGCAGCTCCCCTATGTGGCACTACAGTGTTCTGCCTGCGATTTTCCAGGGGAAAAAAAACCTTGCTTTTCTTTTATCATGCCTAAGATGCGTTCCTTGAGTGCTGTATTTTGGACACATAATAGATCACACGTTTTAGAATTCATAAAATTCAGAGAAGGGACTCCTTGTGAAGCCAAGTTTAATGAACATCAAGCAGGACAGAAAAAAAAGTGGGTGGTTCTTTTTCAAAGTGGTTGAACATATATTACTCAGCTAAAAGGGAATGTCCTCCTCAATACCATAGTAACCGATTATCCATGTTACATGAATCTCAGTCATAAATACAATGAATACACATAGGAAAATATCACGGTTAAACTACTTTCAGAAAATTGGTGTGCTTCTTTGCAAAATTATTATTAATTTTAATAATAAAAGATCTGACCTTCTGAACAATTTTAGTGTTCAAGGAAAACAGAGCAGAAAATAAGGTGACAGTAGGTCCTTAGCCTCTGCGCTCTTTAGGCCATTGCATTTCTCAGTCCTCCCTGTCCCCTGCCAACTAGTGAAAACGATGGTCTCAGCAGTGTCACTCACGTGGAGTCATACGGGACATTGCCTTTTCTTTTTTAAACCTAGCAATGTGGATCTAGGTTTCCCCTGTGATTTTCCATGGTGTTTTTGTAAGGTAAAAGTGTTATGCAAAATAAGTAAATAGTCCTAATTTAGTTTACTCTGAGCATAATTTATGACTTCTGGTTTCCTCATTAAATGAGAACATGTAATGGCTTTTATAAATATGACCATTCTTCAATAAAATGAAGAAAATAAAATGATTAGAATCTACTAAAAACCCATCAAATGGGACTCTACACTGGCAAAGGGAAAGGGAAGTAATATAAGCTATTTGGTTTAGTGTTTTATACTTCTGCAAGATGTCTTTCACCTCATCTCTGAAGTGAGTTTTCTAAAGTTAAAATCAGATTAGCCTATTTTCCAACATCTTTCCACTTCTAAAGCATAAATTGATATTTCACATAGTTACATCAATTCCCCTACTTAGTCCCTCAAATTATATAGTGCATGAGTGGAGTGGCAGAACTGGACTTTAGGTCAAGCAGTCTTGTGGTGGAGAATGTAGTTCATTAGTTGAGTGTTTACCTTAGATACACAAAATTCTCAGAGCAGTTCACAGCATTGCCAGAACTAAACAAAATAAAATAAAGCCAGTCTTGGTTGAGTCTAGATAGTTTATTATTATATTGTGCCACCACATATATATCAGAGGCCAGAGCAACCAGCTAAAGATCTTTTCACTGATACACCTGAAAAGTCAGATGTAGTGAAATTCTTTAGGTAAATCAATCAACTTATTATTCGCTTCCTTTTAAAGTGTATTAGGCACTGTGATCCCAGTTAACCAGAACTTACTAGGCACATATGTTATACCAGATCCTTTGGATGTATGTAGCAATGAAACCAACGTGGTGTACTTGAGGAATCCATTGAAATGTTGAGGTTGACAGATGTTCCCAGATTCATGTATTATATAAGTGAGACTGGACAACTTCAAAGAATGCATATTTAAATTGACTCTCATAGTTATCTATCTCACTTCAATTGTATAAAACTAAAACCATTATCCTTTCTGCTTTCATGAATGACACAAAGCTGGATATTGACCACTGTGAAAGAAATCCTTACTAATATATTAATATAAGATGCAATGAAGCCATTTTCACCATTCTTGATGCACCATTGCAGATGCACCATGGACAGTCAGAATGACCTGTAGGAATAAGGCCATCCCTAAACAGTCATGAAAGATCTGATTGCACCAAATATGACAGTGATAAATAAAACTAAAAACGTGAGGTCTGCCTTTTATTTCCCAAATATTTTAATGGGAGTTAAAATTGAACTGTTTTCCTCTTTTCAAATGTTTTGCTGTTCCCCAAGAAAGTCTGATTCTAATTTTATAATTTACAAAATACCAAAGAAAAATTGAGTGGGAGGAGGCAGCTTACAAGGAATTGGAAGTATGGGAAGAAATAACAACAATGGAGTGTGGGATTGGTGGGGATCTCAGCATTGATCAATGGAAGCAATGACAAGCACAGGGGCCCAAGATCTCACCACTGGGAAGTGTGGGAACAGAACATGGACTGAAATACGGTGCAGAAATCAATTTGATAAAGGGCATATCTTAAACTTTGTTATAGATTTCAAAAAGCATATTTGCATGTTATTTTTCCAAATTAGCCACTGTGAATTTCTTTCCTATAATTGTAGATCAGAAACTGGCTTAAGAAGTAACCCACAAGTTTACTTCTTTGTGGCCCCAATTTGTGACTGTAACCAATGTCATGCACATTGATTAGTATATCCCATTGAAAATGCTTGGCTCATAGTGGCTTTTTGTTGTTTTCATAAATGTAATGTCTATACTCAGTGACAATGTCAAAAATCAAAATACAGCATTGTTTCCAAAAACTGTTCCAAAAATTTCCCCAGGTCATTCTGATGCAAGGGAATATTATATCTGTAACCCTTTCAAGTCCAGTTTAACATGGAAACTCTCATTTGGCTTTATAACATCTTAAACTTAAAAATGAAACTTTCTAGTATTATCTTGTAATCGTGTCTCCAGTAAAAACCCGGGAAGAATTTTTATAAGATTGTTCCCATTTCTGAGAGAGTCACCATGTTCCAGTGTAGGTTAGAAGTATGTTCCCCACCCAAGCCTACTTGCTCTCCCTGGAAAAGGCAGGAAGAGGTCGCACCCAATCTGGTCACAGGGGACACTTCACATGTAACTTGTCAGTTAAAATGCATGCACTGGAACAAGAAAACAATGTCTCTAAGAAGGCTTTTTCTTTTAAATGTAAATATATTAAAATACCAGAGAAAATCTGAACTTAAGTCTGTAAAAATGTCTTTGGAATTGCTCAGCTAATAAATACTTCCAAAATATTTTGGAAATCCTCATAAACTTCCTTGCTTGCCTATTTGTTCCACAGGTATCTTCTCCAACATGTTTTAGAAGGAAATAACTTTTAGCAAAACTCTTGAAGTGACATTAACAAGGGGTCCTAGCCACAGCAGCTTTGGGGCATTGTAGTTGGAACTTAGTGTCCATTGATTGTTAAAAGCACAAGTGGCTGATTTGCATGTCTTAGGGTAAAGGTCACCCACTGATGGATTACGAATTGGATTGGAGTGTATACTGTTATTTTTCTTGTTAGAAAACACAAGCTTTCAACACAAAAGAAAAACTATATTTGATGGCCTAATACAACAGTGGTTCATAGGAGACATCAAAAAAGAATAGTGTAGCTCAACCACACCAATAATTCAATTTGAAAAAGCTTAGTTCACTTTGCAGAAAGCCAGAGACTGGATGGAGAGGATGCTTTGATGCTGGGAGAGGGCATTCTGGAGATTCAAGGACTGTCTACAATGTCTTAAGAAAGTTCAGGGCCAAAGTACTGAAGGGATGATTGATTTCAAACCCATGCTATCAGGGTTAGAAAAGTGCCAGTGCTAATCATCACAGTGGGCTTGAAGGCAGGGATCTGGTGAAGAGATAGTCTGCAGCTAAGATACATGAAAGGGGAAGGAACAAACCACGGACAGCTGCTTGTGACTCAAGCACACACAAATCAAATAGAATAAATGCAAACCATAGTGATTGTTTATCCATGCACAAAGCAGCCTGGCATCAAATGTGGTTTCACTAGAAAAGTCCTGTATATTTTTAGCAACACCCTCCATCTAGTGTCAGTGTCATCAGATAGCTAAGAAGTAGTTGGTGCCTTTCTTCCAGACTCTGTATACGATTAACATTGGTTGAACACCTACTCCCCCCCTTTAAAATCTGACATAATATCTCTATAACCTACCGCTTCTGGATGGCCTGCAAAGCACTCTCTAAAAATCTGAGGGAGGAGGGAAGAAAGCTGGTATAAAAAGTGACCTTGTAGGTGATGTACAAGATTAGCATTTGATGTCCATGGTCCTACGGACTAAGGTCATGGTTATTTTCTCATTAAAATATAAGATGTTTTTGCTTTCTTGGATTAAGTGGGGAGCCCACTTTGTTTCTCATTTTTGTAAATGTGGAAAAGGTTGTTCTCAACATATCAGAGCTTTGATTTGATTTAGAAATTTATATAACTTCATAGAATTTGGCCTATAAATTTTGAAGATGATTAAAGTTCCCGTCTTCTATCCCTGGAAGACAATTCTAAAAAGGATGCATGTTCTAAATCTCCCTAAGAATTAGAACAAACAAAGCAAAACACCCCCAAAGGCTAAGTGAAAAAAAAACCATAATATTTTAAATACAGAATAATTACCCATAGTTACTGGGAGATGGATTATTAAATAGGGATATGCTGATGGATTGTAGGAATTTAACCCTTAAATCCAAAGAAATAGACTGTTCTTTCTACGTGTTAGTGTTCTGTGTCCTGGGGAAGGGCAATACGTACCCACGATTCTTTGGATGCTGGATTGTCTGCCATGTTTTTTTCTGAACAGGAAGTGAAGGTGTGGGCCAAGGGTCTTGTTCAGTATCTGATGAGCTAGAGAAGAGAGTTATTCCCTTGCTGGTCTGATTGTTGCAAACCCAGCCACAAGAACACAGAGCATGTTTGCAATGTGCACATGCTTAACACCTGGAATTTTCCAAGAACACGGTCATACTTCATCCGTCACCAGAGTGAAAAGCCAAATGCCGATCTGAAGGAGAACTTCTGAGACAAGACTTCTGTAGCTCACAATATACCCTCCTTGTCATCTCTCAGACATAAGCCTTTAATCCTCTCTTCCTAAAATTGTTTATTTTAAAATGTGAGAAAGTTTAGGGATGTCACAGCCTAGCTGTGAGCTTTCTCTTTAAAGACTCTCATCCTTCAAACCCATCTCCAGCAAGAAACTGGCATTTCATGTGCTGAGCAGATGGCGTCAGGCAGTGCTGGCTGGCCCTCGGGTGCAGCTGGGTGGATCTGGCACACAGGTGTCCTGATTTGGACCTTCTTGCAATTCTGACACCACATTCCCCTCCATGGGGAAGTATGGCTTGACAATGCTATTTTTCCCAGGACAACAGCTTTACCTCCCTAACCAAATCGCTTGGACAGACTTAGGTGATATTGTCGCCCTCTGACTTAGATGGAGCACAGACATAGGATATAGATGGTTTGGGAGCACAGACATAGGATATAGATGGTTTGGTCTAAGACTGGGGCCAAGTGTTTGGTTTTCATTTATATTCTGTATTGCCCATCGTGGCATATCCCTTCACCTCTTAGAATTTGGGGTGCTTCTCAACAGGGTGGAGCTGTCCCACTGAGAGAAACAATTCTGTGGTACGAAGAAAAAAAAAAAAAGGCAAACAGACAAAGCTAAAAATTGCACTGGAATGGGTGGTTTTGGTTTTTGTAATCATGGGCGATGATTGAGCAATCCCATGCCCAGCTTAGGAAGTCTTCAAGGGTTTCAAATAAGGCTCATTTTTCAATGAAGAAAACAGGACAGGTTTGTTAAACATTTCAGAGCATTTGACAAATGCTACTGTGAAAGTAAAAGGTTTCATAAATAGAGCAACAAAGAGACCTACTATCTGTTCCTTCTGCATAATATTTTACACAATCACTTCAGTCTTTCTGAAATTATTTCCTGGTGCAGAGCCCAGATGTGTTTTAAATGGTGGCTTCTTTCTTTTTCTTTCTCTTTCTTCCTTCCTTTCTTTTCCTTCTTTTTACTTATTTTTTTTTTTGAAAACAATATTTAAGAACTTTTCCATTCTTTCCCATCTTTTGAAAGAGTTGTTAATAATGAGTATAGCCAAGTAGTGGGGAGGCGGGGTGTGGCAAGGGGATGGAGGGGTGGGGAGGCAGGGTGTGGTGAGGGGATGGAGGGGTGGGGAGGCGGGGTGTGGTGAGGGGATGGAGGGGTGGGGAGGCGGGGTGTGGCGAGGGGATGGAGGGGTGGGGAGGCGGGGTGTGGCGAGGGGATGGAGGGGTGGGGAGGCGGGGTGTGGTGAGGGGATGGAGGGGTGGGGAGGTAGGGTGTGGCGAGGGGATGGAGGGGTGGGGAGGCGGGGTGGGGAGGTGGTAATGGTATGGATGGTAACCCAGACATGGAGTTTATGCCTTGCCTCTGTTTCTCTCTCACAAAAACACAAACTTGAAAAATACCTTTCATTACTTAAACCTACCTATTTTCATTCAGTTATGCCGCACAGAGTCACATGATTCCACTGAAACTAACAGGGGCAGATAATCAACTACACTGGGATCAGAAAGTTAGCATCATCTCTAAGTGTTTTGATCCCTCCCTTGCCATAAGGGAGGGATTCCATAAGGATCATTTCATATTGAAGAGCAATCCTGTTTCTCAAAAAGTGTGAGTTCAAAGTTCATCACAGAGCGTGGTTTCATTTTAAAAGCTAAGTAGTAAGGGAAATGAATGACTAATCATACAACATAACCTTGCTCAGAATAAACCAGGACAAACTAATCCTATTTATCATTTCTTCCGACTTAGTGATGACTTAGACTTAAATGCCTGTATATACCAATGACTCTCATATTTGTGTCTCCAGGCATAAACCATCTTTTTTAACTCAAGTAGCCACATAACAGCTCCAGGAATCGATAATCCTTTGAGAACATCCAAAATTCTGTCTTTCACCTTTATTAGCCTGTGCCCTGGTTTCTATGTCTCAACTGATGGAAGATCTACTTCGATAATTGCTCTAAAATTGTAGATTCATTTGTACCCATCATCCATATTCAGTCCATTAGGGAAGTTCTTAAGCTATTAAGTCTCTTGCCTGCATCTTCAAAATACATTTTTAGCTTTAAAAGGCCATTATCTTTTAAGGTATCACTTCATAGAAGGCCACAGGACACTATCCTAGGGATTTAAATTAGGCTGAATGAGATACACACAAGACAAAGCAGATCTTTCTAAGAAAATAACCTCATATAAATGTGAAAAACATCTTTATTTTATAGTCTTGCATCTGTTCTATCTGTTTACATTTATAACATTTAAAAATGGATATTCTAGAAACCAATTAAATCATCAACTCTACCACTGCAAAGCAGAAAAATTACTGAAATATCATTTGTTAACCATACCCTATAAAAAGAAAGGAATGTGAAAAGTCTGTTCTGTGGTAGTGAGAAATGGCAGTGTGAGACATTGCCTTAGTGGCAAACCAACATCAAACTCATACACAACTATTTTCTTGATGTTTTTTCAAATTATTTGTTTAGTTTTTTTGTGTATGTTTTACTTTCTCTGTATCTTGGGCATACATTCAGCTAATATTAGTACCTAAACAATGTTATGGTAATATATGATTCAGATCCTAAACTAAGATTTTCAAATACCTTTATTCTAATTTGACTCATTGTTTAGGGTTAAGGAAAATTATATCACTTGAAAAGTGTCAGGGCATATTCATCACATTCCTTATTGTAGATAACATTTTTATCATGACTATTGAGTCTCTAATTTTACCCACATTACCAATATTTACTTACCCACTATAATAGTTCACAGACATTTGAAGAAAAATGTATCTCATTTAAATTATTTAAACTATCTTCTTTTGTCTCAACCTCTAGTCAATCTCCCATCCCACTTATAGGAACCAGAATTTGTGTGCTTAGATGAAAAAAAAATGCACAGCTTATCAACTGGCACTCTGACATTAACACTGACCAATAAAAAACAGACTAGGAGACTTAGCTCTAAACTGACATAAAGAACAGTGGGGGAATAAGGCAATATTTACAAATGATGCTGAAAACATTGGGTAGCCATGTGAGAAAAATTATACTGGAACACTATCTCATAATGTTACTATACATAAAAATTAAATCTATCTCCTTTGAAAATAAAATTCTACTATAAAGAAAGTAGAAAACTGGCACTAACTTGGATTTGTATTTAGAATAAATAACTTACCAGACTTTGATATTACTTGAAATTAGTGTCTAGATTATACAATAAATCTCTGTAAATCCCTAGACATTTCTCCTAGACATTACTAGGGAGATACATATCTTTCTAAGTGTTACTAGGGAGCTATATAATCTTGTAAAACTGGATAACGCCCACAAATAAGACCAATAAAAGTAGCTAATAAGTGTTAGAATAGAGCATAGATCTTATTAGTTTAAAATAGAAAATGAAAATTGAGATATAGATCCTTTAATTTATAATGTTAGATATTCAAAAATTAAGACTGGTAATATGAAATAAGTAGGTGTACATGTGAAACTTTAATGCATGGTTCATGAGGATGAAGTCACTTCAATCATTTGGTCATATCTTGTAATTCTAAACACTGAAATATTTGCATACACCATGACCTAAGTAGGTTTCTTCTAAGAATAACTCAGAGAAATACATGAGCATGTTAAGGTTGACTATGGAAGTACTTTTTGTAATACCAAGATAGAAAACAGCCTAAAAGTTTATTGTCTCCAATTAATGTGTAAGGCTATGGTATGGTCACATTATGTTGAGTTAGAGAGGATTGGAGATGTATAAGTGAATTTACAGGAAGAAAGGAATATAATGAGGATCAGAAGTACAGCAGTAATGACATTATATATAGCACATTAAATGTTCAAATTACTTAATAAAAGGATAGTTGACATGGAGAACAGTGTTAATTTTGGAAGGAGTGAAGGGAGTTGGGATGTGGAAGGTATTTCTAATTAGAAACAAGTTACTGGGACATCCTAATTCTTGGGTTGGATGGTGGCCTTGCAGTCATATTTGATAGCCTAAAACACTTAAGCATATTGTTGTAATAAAAAAAAGTCAACACAAAGAAAGCATCTGAGGATCACCAGGCAATGTGTGTACCTTCCCCTCTGAGAGTCAGAAGCAAATGTCTTTGAAAGTATAGTTCTGCACAGTAGATGGCTCCTGGTGTGTGGTGAGAGATGGGGAAGGTCTCAGTTTTCTTTAAGAGCCTGGCGACTGGGATTTTGCCCATGCTTCTTGAGTATATGGGTAACACAAGTTGGACTGGGTATATTTTTCTATCTTCTTTTTGGAGAGGACACAGGGGTGGCAGGTGGGCCTGGGAAGAGAGTATGATCTATCGGGTTGCACTGTGTGAAATTCCCAAATAATGAATAAAAATATTAGGTTGGAAAAAAGAGAGGTGAGATTGTTGTAAAAGTATTTTTAGAGGCCTTATGTTGAAAGCATAATGGTAAGAAATATTAAGGAATGTTGGGTAAAAGAACTTGGACACTAAAGAATACAGTTAAAGTTTTTATGAGTCTCCTCCCTGGCTAGTGATGAATCCCTTTCCCACTCCCACACTCCCACACTCCCCACCCTCTGGGACATTTGCCTGACATATAATTCTTGTATCCCTATGATTCTCCGCCATCTCTGTCATTGCCCCCAGAATCAACCCCTTCTGTAAGGCATGTCACTACATTTTGCTGTCATTTTTCAGGGAACAACAAAAAAACATATGGAATAACTTGTAATGAATGAAAGCAGTGAAAACTCCTGAGCAGCTAATACTGAAGCTGACAAAAGCTTGGTGAAGTCTCTTAAATATAATTAGAAATAATGCTCCTGCCTTGTTTTACTCTAAATGTTACTAAACCTGTTTCTTTCCTTTATGGGAAGGGTAGGAATTCTTAAGTTTCAGCAAAAAAGAAGTTAAAATATTTTAAAGTAAACTTTAAAGTTTACATAACATTGCATTACAGTAGATGAGGTATTCTGGGAGGAATACTTGGGCAGTCAGCTGAACTGCTACTTTCTTCATGGACATCATGGACATTACCTGGAAGAATGGCAGTTAAATACATTAAGGATGTCCAGACTTGATTATTCAGTGAGAATTTTCTCTGGAAATGAATAAAGCAAATCTACCACTTCAAAGGAAATAACTCACAGTATTGGTTGCTTGATTTGTGTGTTCAGGCTCTACACAATTACACAAACCACTGTCTTGTGCCTGATCAACAGATGATGACACAGAAATCATACCAAATTGTGGAAAATAAGATTTTACTCACGTATATTCCCTCAATATTTAGAAATTTTGACATGATGGTTGTTCAAGAGCCAGTAACATAGAATAGAAACAAATGTCGCTTAAATAAGCTTGCACACAATACTGTGTTTTTCTAAATTCATAACAGTGAAATGTTTTGTAGAAACAGTAATACAGACTAGGCATTTGGGAGGCAGAAGCAGGTGAATGTCTGTAAGTTCGAGGCCAGTGAGGACTATATTACAAGATCCAGGTCAGTCACTATTACATTGTGAGACGCTGTCTCATAAAAATAGAAGAAAATGAAAGAAAAGAAAAACACTGGCATATATATGCTTGGTAGATTACTTTGATCTAGAAAAAAAAGTAATAAAAACTGTCTATTGCCTCATGGCTTTCACATTCAGTTGTTTTGTTAAAGTTTAACCTGTACCTTGAGAAGGTTAATAATCCCACCTTGAGAAGCATTTAATAATTTTGTCAGGTTTTACTCAATAGTCATGGTTGTAGTTTAGACAAAAAGTTAATCCATTGTTTATATTACATTTAAGTATCACTGTGTTCTGCTTCTCAAGAAAGCAGTTTACTGATAGATAAATCAAGTAATTTAAATTAAAGGAATAACACACACACACACACACACACACACACGTAAATGATTTGAGTTGTAGGGTGAGGGCAGACTTCACAGATGGTTACAGGACTCCCAAGAAAAATAAGTCCATTTGAAACACAAATTTGAGGGATACAGATAAAGTTGCTATGAGCTGAAGTGTTATTACTCTATAATTCTAGGAGAATGCTCACGGATTCCAGACATCTAGAAAATGGACAGCAAATAGTCATTTAAAGGAATACTACAGCTTAGCCAAAAGCCAAAGATTACTTTGTGCTCAACAGGATTCCTGGTTGGACTTTGATCTGAACTCCAGAGTGTCCTTTCCAATACTGTGTCAAAGCAAGGGCTCAGATACTTTATTTTACTTAAAAAATATCACTGTCCCTTTGCCCTCACCCAGCTGCACGTTCCCTTGCTGAAGTGTAATTTCATGAATTATTCTGAACTGAAATTTCAGTTTCCTCCACTTTCCAGCTGCAAGCTCCTACTCAGCTTTGTTCAATAATTAACACATATGCTTAAAATAAGAGCACATCTCCCCTCTCTCCTACCAGCTGCACATTGCTAGTATTTTTTATGGACTTTTAAGACTTTTTTGTTTGAAATAATATTTCAAAAATATAAAGCAGTCCAGATTCTCCCATCGATCTTCCCAAGCCCACAAGTCTGTGCCAATTCTCAGTGGTTCTGAAAGCTGCCAGTGACAATTATCTCAGGCCCTTCCTCAATTTCAGGGCTTGGAATTATTATTTTTTTTTACATTACTTTTGAATCCCAGTGTTTTCTTTTTTTTAGTTTTGAACATTTCAGACCTTAAAAACATGACAAAACTAGTCTGGAAGGGCATGGTAAAACCTTGTGAAATGATGGAAACTTTTTTCTGTGCTTGAATAAGACAACGGAATTTATCTTTTGAATTATTGCTTAGTTATTTGTAATCTCTTCATTTTAGGCATGTGTTTGTAAACATTTTAGGTGCCAGAAAGATATATTTGACTCATCTACAATAACAATACTCTTTACAATCCTTTTCAATTATTTATTATAAAATGCCTTGCTGTTCAGCTAATTCTGAAAAAGAATTTCAAATTATCAAGTATTTCTCAGGTTGAAAAAGAACTGATATTTCTGTTAGATAACCCAATATTGTTTATTTATTGCAATTTTATGTGCCCTCATATGTAGATTTCTGAATAATAAAATCACAATCTATAACATTCTTCTGTTTTATGAATACCTAAATTATTTTATTTGAAATGAATTTTTTAGGGGGTTGAAGAGTGACAACTTGGCAACACATGTAGACCCAAATGGATTTGTGGGAAAAGTGGAGAATTTAATGGAGGCATTTTCCCCAGCCTCTGTGGCATTAGAAAGCGAATGCTCATGGTGTCACAATGCCTCAAGTGACTTCTCAGTTATTGTGTCTTGAATTTGAAAAGCTAAGAGAAAGACTGAAGGCAGAGCTCCTGCATTGCTGGACTGGGGTCCCCAGTAATGTGATATCCATAGGCTGCTGGTCTGGGGTCTGTTTACAGGATAAAGGCAGAAACTGATGATGCATGAGGTCAGTCAAGTTGGTCTACCTCCAAGATGGCCGGGTACTTTCACTTTATTTTGGTCATGTCCTCATCCTCATATCCTCATGTGTAGTGTCCAGGTAAGGGATGCTCATTTGGAAGAGATAAAAAGAAACCAGGAACCAGAACTCTCTTCTGGTATGCCATACCTCCAACAGGGACAATCTCAGAACTGCTGTTTTGTGGTCCCTAATCTAACTGACCAATTTTTGTCACTGGTTCTCATCAATATGAAGTCTAGAGAAGGTTCAATTTGAGTGAGTGTGTTTGTGCATGTGTGCAAATGTGTGTGAATGAGCACGTGTTTAATATTTCTTGTGTGTGGAAAGTATTTGAGGTGCCTTGACCCTTTCCCTTGATCCTCCATATTGTGGCTGTGATAGCATACTCAAAATTGCAATTTATCTTTAAGATACAGATTTGGCACCCTAGTGTGAGTTATAACTCCATATTTTACAAGACTACTTATCCTTGCTAAGAAAAAATGGTGGTTTTGCTTTTTCCATTTAAATTTTACCAATAATCAAGTCTTTATCTTCTAGTCCACCAACCTATATCACTTTCTCCAGAAAGTGTCTCTTAATCTTTCATAGCAAGACCCTCTTCCAGATGTTCTGTCAGTTCCTTGTATCTAGTCTATAAATTTTGGGTCAGAGTTACTGAAGAGTAATACTACACTCACATTGAAAGATCCTATCTTTCTCACCATAGCAAACCAAGTGTTACTGACAAACACCCATTATGTATCCACAATGGCAAGTTCATAGGAAATGTTGGGTATTACTTGAATAAATGAGTAAATGAACATTGAATTACAAATCCAAAATTCTGTGTGTGTGTGTGTGTGTGTGTGTGTGTGTGTGTGTGAATTTTTGAACCTAAATGGTCTACTAAACCTAAATGGAACAAGTGGTTGTCATCATCTATATCATTGTTTTTCAGAGGCTGTAGCCTCAGTAGGGGCATAACTTGTAGAGTGATGGAGTTGACTTGAGCATCGTTCTATGGGAAAAGGAGTACTGGTCAGGAAGTGATACAAGGTCATGTTTGGGAAGCTTTATCATTCTGATATTTGATGTGTTTCAGAGAACTGTACAGCAGATCAACTGAATCACTCACTGCTCTTTTCCTCTAATTCTAGGAATATCCATTGTGTCATTAGGTGCAAATGTTCATCTCATAACATGAGATCCCTTACTGCACACCACTAGCTTCTAGATTTAGCTATAAGGATATCTCTCAGTAACCTAAGATTGTGCCCAAGGCCAAGTTAGCCTAACTTCTCTCTCAGATTGAGATCTTAAAGTCAACCCACATGAGATCAGATGTGCTTCAGGATGATGGCAAGATTTTTGGTTTGAAATGAATAGGTGTCCTTGGATTAGAAAACTCATCTCGACCTGTAAGCCTATCTGCAGAATTTGATTCCTTCTCAAACCATTTATTTTTAGCACAAAACCATAGAAATCATTTGTATTTTAAAGCAGCACACTTCTTTAATGCCATCTTTTAAAAGCTATATTAACAAGCAATTTAAAGTGTTTTGTGACTGAATAAGACAAAACACAGTTTCTTCTAATGCTCCGACTCTCTTGGCTCAGAAGGGCATAGACATCCATGAAGGAGTTTCAGCTTAAACAAAACTTCAAAAGGTCATCATATATATTTAAAAAATAAATTCATGATCATTTATTGGAGAAAAATATTGTTTATCTAAAAAAAGCAAAGTTGCTATAGAAATTGCTTCTTCAGAGTATGGGAATACATCTGTGCCATCTATTAACCCTGAAAGTGAAATTCTATATAAAAAAGATTATATCCTCTACATGTGAAATATTGGAGCTCCATAAGGTTACTTAATTTATCTATGTTTGACATAACTATCATAGCAATATTCACTAACTCACTTAACTTAATTTATCATCAAGGAAATTTAAGCTTAAATTTAAGTAGAGCTTGGGCAAGATGTTATACCCTTTAATCAAAATTTAGGAGCAGCATTTTGACTCTCACTTAACAGTACATATTTTATCAATTTTCATTTGAGTTGTCTTGTACCACCATAGTACACAAGTCACAGATTATCAGCTACCTTTTCCTTTGTCCTTCATTGAGCATGATTGTGAGATGCAGTGGGCAAGGGAACAGAAGAAAAATTTAAAAAGAAAATATGTGCATTCAATTGAGCCACTATGAGACTCATAGGATTTAACCTTGACAATAAGTACAATTAATATGATCTTGGAGTCACTAAAGGTTTTGACCAGCTCCTAAAATTTGATCAAGACAAACAAGCTTTCATGGGTACCAAAAGATGGTTTGTTAAAGGTCTTACCACCGCCACCTTTGTTTTTTCCACAGACAGGTGCTATAAAACACAGAGAGATGATCTGAGGCCAGAAAGGGCTTTCTCCTTGGGAGCTTAGTCAAGAATTCAGAAAAGTCAACTGTTTTGAACTTTCTTTGAGAAGTTGAAATTATACTTTCTGAATCATGCTACCCCTATTACCAAAATCATACCTGAAAACACAATTACAATTAATGATACAGGGAAGACATTTGTCTTTGCAAAATTCATTTCAGTATAATTATGGTTCAAACTATAATTTTATGGCTATTTCATTCTGATTTCTAACACTGACTTTTTAACTTATTAGCTAAACTTTGGGCATTTGGTCATCTGCTAGCATTTTAATTTTTACTTTTCATGTTTTCTTAGATGTTGCTGCTGACTGCAAAAGGCATAGATGACAATGATTTTTAAATTCTCAATGTCATTGCAATTCTAACTTTGCATATAAATTGTTTTAAAATAAGGTCATAGCCTTCCCTTGGGTGTTTCTCTGCAGGGCTGTGGACAGAGCTGTGGATCCTTTGCTCTAGAGAGAAAGTGTTATTTTAGGAGGAGTTGAGGAAGCTCAAACCATGAAGGAAAATCCTTCACAGAGCTATTCAGCCAACTGAATGAACATCGTCTAGTTTCTTACTACTCAATGTGCTGGTCTCAGGAAAGCTCTTTCTTCATCTTCAATGCCAGAAATAGTATATGCAGGTCTTTACAAACTTCATTTCTGCAGCACTATGTTTTAGTAAGATCACCTTTTGGCTCTAGATTGCAAAGATTTTCCCATTTTAAAACCTCTTACAATTAGATTGAACCCATTCACATATTCCACTAAACTCATCAAACCAGATCAGCAAAATCCACTTTGCCATATGAGGCACTGCATTTGTAATATTCAGAAATCAGGTTATGAACATACTTGGAGGCCACTATTTTGCCCCAAACTATATGTGATGTTTACATGGTTATTTTGCCCAGCACATTTTCTGTAATTCTAAAGAATCATAAATTATGCAACTAGATAAATACAAAGGTTTTATTGTTAGAATTCTTTTTAGAGTTTTCATCTACAGTGAATTAGTAAGATTAGGTTGACTTATGGTACAATACATGATGAACACTCTCAATTGCAATTCAAAAATCACAATTTGAACATTTCTTGGGAACAATTCATGGTCTATCAACAATAGCCAACACAGGCATCTAAGGTAGATCATTAGAACCATAATCTGTGTAACAGATGAATGAGCTATAGATGAATTGACTTACAAGTACTGAGTTACAGTTTGGAACCGAGATAGAAATGTGTGATAGTACAAGCACAAAAGATGTTGAGTTGCTCCTGGCAGGGTGGACCAGGATGAAACTGGTAAGGGGTCTGTAGTGGTTCTGATGTCCAGTCATTTAAGCTGTGTAATGAATGAAATACTGAGTCTTTTGTAGCTAATAGCTAGTTCTCTCTTAGTGCCTTTCATAGTATCTAGCAGTACAAAAAGAATGATATGAAAATGTGAAGGCAGAAACCTCTAAGCCAGTAGTCACCAAAGATTATTAGCAGACCACCAGAAACAACAGTAAAGTCACAGGACAATTCATTAGAAGGAACAACAGTGGCACAATGTTTTAATTAGCAAGGCTCTACTGAACTTGAGCTAAGCAGATGCTCATTTTTGGTAGCCCCACAATCCTGTAAAAACTGCCACAAGCGTAGTATCATCACCCCCTTATCGAATGTGATTACCTGGTGCTCTCTGATATGCTCCGTGTGTGTTATCTGATTTAATGCCCAATTATAGTAACAAAGGGTCAACACTGTCTCCGTTGTGGGCAAAAGGAAACGAAGGTGAAATCACGTGATCTAAGACCGCACACTTAAGTGACAATAGAATTCAAACATGTCTATGTGTTTCAGAACCTCTATTTCAAATCAGTGGTAATGTTTGTTTTGATGGGAAGTACTGCCAAAACACTGGGACAGTAGGTATAATGGTATGATAAGACTGATTTTAAGTTTGCCATGTTTTTCATAATTTGCTTTTGACTCAACATTCCTTCAGAGCCTAGTCGTTTACACTTCCCCATCTTTTTTTCTTTTCCTTTTTGGCATGAGAACTCATGAAGCCAGTAAAGCAAAAGCATGTGAAGCCCTCCAGCAGATAAACATTTTCCATTCGCATTTTTCAGAGAATACAAAAGCCAAATTAAAAAAAAAAAAAAACTAAATGGCAAACACTGTAAAGCCATTCCTTCCTTCGTAAAAATAAATGTTCAGTCAAGAGGTCTTTCATTTGGAAATTAGATCCAGCTTCTGCTTATGGGAAAAAATCAAGTAAATGGATGAGACAATCAGTAGGTCTGCTAACTGTAGAGCCATGGGATGGAGCTAAAGAGTTCAGCAATCCCAAGATGAGGACTTAATGGGGTTGAGCAATTTGTTCACGTATCTCCACACTGTGAAATCCAGTGCTGTGAAGGAAGAATCTTGCAACTAGTTCAGAAAGATCTAATTCAGGACAGATTCCCCCAACACATGGTTTTTGAATTGAAGGTTTCTTTTCTTTGAAGGAAGATGGAAAAGTCATTATGTACCAAGTGCAAAAAATTAAGTTCAGACTAAGATTTTCGTGGAATGTAACATTTCACATCCTGCTTAACTTTGATTGAGTGACTACATTTCTTGTCAATAAAGACAAGTGAGTTTTCCAGGGCTGAATTGTACAGTAGTTGAATGGATGGGGAAACTGGAATGACAAAGATCTCATTTTAAAGGAAAATTATTTATTTTTGCCTTAATTGTGGAATAATTGTTTTTCCCTAATTATCTAAGAAATGGTCTTTAAGGCATTATTACACACATTTTTTTCTCACAAAGAATGGTTGAACATTCATTATCTTCTGAAAATCAGCATATCACAGAGTGTAATGGATAGTGAGTGTGCCTTCTGTGACACAACAGGCAGGGACACAAATGCCATGCTCTGTCCTGTGCCCTGTGTGGATTGTTGCTAAGAGCTTTAAGGATGCTATCCTATTTTACTCAACAACCAACATTTAGTGATGTAAGCACTGCTGTGGCTTGCCTACATCCCTATACAGGTGCCTCTGCTGGAAGCTTTGGTGTCCAGTTCCTCCCACTGTTTTGACTGGGTTTGGAACTGACTACCTGGCTCGTTGGGGGCAATCCTCTGGCAGTTACACTCAGCACAGATTCTGGTTTACTGTTTGCTGTTTCTTGGTCTGGCTCCTTATGTGGGAATAAATAATTCTACACTTCGACTACCACAAAGCCACTCTGTCTTGGTTTCCTTGGAGTGACATGCTGTACTTTCTGAAACCATGATGAGCTGTGCCCTCTGAAGCCATGAGCCAAAATAAGCCTTTCTTTGCACAAGGTGTTTCTGTGAAGTGTATTTTTTTTCACAATAATGAGAACGTTAATATCACCATATGAAAGCTAAGTTATTTACATGGAAATTCTTGTAGAGGGGCAGGAGAGTTAGCTTAGAGGTTAAAAGTACTTGTTACTCTTGCAGCAGACCTAGATTTATTTCCCAGTACACACATTGTGGAATACCACCTTCCATAGCTCCAGTTTTAGTGCATCTCATTCCCATTTCCGACCTCCTTAAGCACCAGGAACATATGTGGTACACATATATACATGCAGCCTAAACATATACATATACATTGAAATATATTAGTTTGGGAAAAATGTAAGAAAAGAAATACTTATAGAAAAGAAAAAAAGCTTTAGGATTATTCAAGTCTCTATGAACTTCATGTGGTTTAATTCATCAATGTATGCATTCTCTAACCAGTATGGATCAGAGATGCTTGACATCAAAGTGGCATTATAACCCTGTTCTCTCTATAGGCTATGGGACAGGATCCTCGTTTGATTTCTGCCCACCTTCTCATGGCTGTAAGTAATTACTAGCATTTAATGTTCTTTTCCTGTTGTGTGGGTTTGTGATACAGGGATGTCATAATTGCCTGACTAAGGGAGGCTTAACATAAGAGAGCAGGGAGAGAGATTTTAAACTATTCACAATAGTAACATATCATTTTCCCAGGAAATGTCAACTGTTTGGCATTACAACCAGTTCCTATCAGGATGGTTCAGGTAACTATGGAGTTGAGAATATTTACCTCATTTCAGGGGTTTGAAAAGAGTGAGATCTAAACTTCCCAGCTGTGTGGTCATGGACAAGAATTATTCATATTTCAGTCTCATGTGGAAAATAGAGATATAAACCTTGTGTGAAATTTTATGAGACGATGCATACAGTCTGATGTCATCCCTGGCACACAATGGACCATAGAAATCTGGCCCCTTTGTGTTTTGGTTTAGATGGGTGCGCTGCATTGCAAAGAGGTCACCATTTAGGAATCTTGAGACAAATATAGGACATGAAAAGAAGGAAAATGGAAAAGATTAGTATGTAACAGACCCAAAAGGTACTAAGTGGTTACCAAGTATTTCTAACAAGTTGAAATATGCAGGTTAAGCTGTCCTTTTACCCTATAAGTGGAAAAATCCAGTATAAAATACGAGGAAAGTTTCAGGTGGTTAAAGTGCTTTAAGGTTTAGTAAACAACAAAGTTTGATGGTATACATTTGTTCAGCTTATAAACTCATCATCATTTTGTCCACATTTTGTAATGTTTGTAAACAACATTCTTCATTTTAATTTAAATAAATGCTACATTATTGATAGTAACTTATTCTTCAGTGACTACATCATGTCAAAACCAGTACCTGTGATTTTCAAACCCATAATGCCAGCAGAGAATAATACACAGTAAAGCAAAAACTTACCAATAATCAAGACCTGTGTTTCTTTAAAGTAACAAAGTAACCTGTGAAGCCAGTCTTAAATCAAGTAAATAATATAAAATGAACTTTGGTCTTACTCCTCATAAGACTACATTATCTGCCGAGTTGGGGCTGTTGCTGTTCCTGTTTTTATCACCGTCACACATTTTCCTCCAGCTGCAAGCTCTTATCATCTCTTTTCTGTATTTTTTCCTACAGTAATATTCCCTTATCACATTTATTTATTCTCATAATGATAATATCTCAAAACAGTCTCCTTTCATTCACAACACAGCCCTTTCCGCCAGAAGGGCTGAAATCCTAAGTAGAATTTAAGTATTCTAGTTAGTACTAAAAATCACAATGAAATGTGTTTGTAGAGTATAACATTACAAAGTTTTAGAAAGAGGAGGAAAGACAGGCATTGGACTTAGATTAGTTTAATTGACTATTTGTTTCATTACACACTTTATTGTTTCTAATTAAAGAAAGAAAATCAAATCAAAAATAAACTTTTGTTAAAATGATAGATATACATATGCACATTTATATAATTTTAAATAAAATTTCCTTTATGAAGTATGAGCATTACTATAGCATTCTAAAGACCCTATAGTACATAAGGATGCAGTTTCTTCTGGGCTACCTTCATGCTTCAACTGAAATTCTGATAGGAGTCCTAGTAGGTAGGCACAGAGAGGGAATAAAGTGAGGTGTCAGTGAACACAAAAACTAAGCTGTAGAGTAAGGCTATTAATACAGGTTTGTTTACTTTCCTTGAAGTCATTTTTTTTTTGTTTCCTTTCCAAAGGAAACACAGAGCATATGATTCCAAGAAGACGCCTAGCATGTTACAGTGGTTGAATCAGGGATGCCACAGTATTTAAAATATTTTATGTATGTACGTATTTTGATGTTGCTGTTTCTCCTTCTCTGTTTTTTTGATAGAGAATTTACTATGAAGCACATGCTAGCTTCAAACTCATAACCTTTCCTACTTCTGCTTCTGAGGATTGAAGATACAACATTACTTTGTGGCTCCCAGGTTCCAGGGCCCAAGAGGTTCTTTTGAGAAATTTCTCAGAAGTCAGAAAGCCATTTTTACTAGCCATCAATTACATACTTCTAAGACCATGACCCTATGAGGTAACATGAAATTAGTTGGGAATTTATCAAATATAAACATTTTAGTATGGTCTCCTGTATTTGCACAAAAAAAGTTATCTTTTTTTAAGGTATATTTTTCTGACTATATAGCCAGACCTGTTCCAATACAAGTCATCTTCAGAGACTGTGGCAGCAAGTTGATTGACTCTGTACTTTGAGAATTAATCATTATAGCTTTGATAAAGAAATATGGATACACTGTTTTTGTTAAACAGAGTCTCACTGTGTGGCATTGGCTGACCCAGAAAGCTCTATGTAGACCAGATTGGCTTCAAATATAGACACTCACCGGTCTCTGCATCACAAATGCTGGGATAAAAGACATACACTGCATGTTTGGTCTGATACACTTTTTTGTTTATAATAATTTTAATAATGTTTTGAAAATTTTTATTCATGAGTGCTGTATTTACATGATTTCCAGCTCTTCTTTTTCCATCAACTCCTTTCCTGTCCCCACCCCCTTCACAAATTCATGAACTTTTTTTTCTTTAACTATTATTATCAACACACACACATACACACACACACACCTGCTCAATCCATTTAGTGCTGTTTATATGTATTTGTTTAGGGCTATGACTTGAGATTGAATAACCTATGACCTATGAGGAGGATTGTTCCTGGATAAGACTAATTCTTTCTTTCTCACCAACCATTAATTACCTGTAGTCCTTCATCTAGAGGTGGAAATTTATGGGATTTCCCCATCCCTGTTGGCCTGTTAACTGGTATTGTCAATGTGCAGGTTACATACTTGTTTTCTCCAGAAAATTTTATGGAAAAAATTGCTTATTTGGAAACAAAATGTGGGGCTATCAACTTTGTTTTAAGAAATTTTTAAGGCTGAATTCAAGGTGATGAACTACATGTGTCATTTCCATACATCTCTGTTTTTATGGTGTGTTCTTATTTATCTCTCTCTCCATTGCCCTCAGCCATCTTCCCTATTGCTATCTTGTTGGGTTATTTTCTTAACCCAAAAGTTATTTTTGTTGTTGTTTTTGCTCCCATGCTATGGATTCTATCACCCTATTTTTTTCATTTTCTTATTCCCTTTAATTTCTTTCTTCCCTCTAATGGTCTTTCTGCTTTCATTATGAGTATATTTACGTGCATACTCATGCAGCACACACACACACTCACATGTATTAAACCAATTCACATGAAGGCAATTCCGAGAGATGCTATCTTTTGAAGTTGAAATCAAATTGATTAGAAAATTAATTGAAAGTACTGTGTCTTTAAAATTAGATTAGAAGAATATGATCCTATTATTTTGTGTGGAAAATTGTCTTAGCACCAGAGAAGAAAATAGAAAATTCCTTTGCTTGGATATTTTCTGATCTCCATGCCACTTGTTCAGCATTCTCCTGCCCTTGCCTTTTTAAATTTTCACAAAGTTCATATACCCAGTGAGCTCTGGATTGCCCCTTTTCTTGAGCAATTCTAACAGCTTTAAGACCCTAATTCTAGGAACAGGAGCCTGTTGCTAAGCATATGCATATGTTCTCCATTATATCACCCAGAAGAAAACAATAGCTGAGTAAGATTTCACTCTAAGGGAATCCACTTTCATTAAATAGGTGCATGTAGTCAGTTGTAATTTGGTAGACCATAAAAGAGAAAAGGAAGAAACTATTTAAAATGAGAAAGGCAAGTGTAAGGCTATTAAAACATTTTGGAGTGACTGATTTCAAATTCATTTGTAATTGTAGACCTAAATATTTATTTTAGTATAACTGAACTCTTGGAGATTGTTGAGAATAAAAATTAGATTTGGGTTCCCACTAGCTTTATCATCGATGGTGTTGATTGTAGACTTTCTATGTCTCTGTCCTAGTTATTTTTTTTTTCAGATGAAACTATAAAGAGGCTTTCAGTTGATTGAAGAGTTGAACTCCAAGCAAATTTGTAAATATATCTCTTGTGTGCCCACATAGCTGGCCCCAAACTGTCTTGTTGACAGTCTAGGTGATCTTCTATGTCTAGAGAGGCATTTAACCTCTTTTATATCTGGTAGCTCTTTATTACAAAGTCACATACAGTACTTGGTTAACGAGAACTCTAAATGTAATTTCACAAGTGTTCAAACAATTGAATCTTTTAACCATGGAAGAATGTCTGGGGGCATTTAAAGTCTTGATAGGAAGTAAACACTCAATCAGCACTTACTGAATAAGCATTTACAAGGAGTCTGCTATCTGTTGGGCCCTTGCCTGGGTGCCAAAGTTTTAGCAAGGGCTCCATATTTCTTTATAAGGATTTTGAACAAGTTATTCTTTATAACTAAAGAACTATGACAAATTCAATCTTCAACTTTGCATATGCAAGCAATTTGTAAATATCACAGGCTACGTTTTATTCATAGAAAACTTTGGGAGAGTGTGAAAATGGTGGGGAAATGTTTTAGCCTCTATTCATTCCAATGATTATTTTCAATAATTTATTTTTAGTCAACTTCAAATTACACTTTCTGAGTTGCCCTTGTACTACAGAGATGGGCTAAACTAGATGTACGTCAGAGAGTTTTCAGAGATTGCAAACAAACCCACTGGTTGCATTCCTGTCCCAACTACCTGACAAGTAGAAGGAAAATACTCTTGGATGCTTCATATGAAAGTCCTGGCCTTGGTTATCTCGTTCTGTACATGAGACTGGTTTGCTTTGTCAATTACATTATGAAAAACTTGAAAATTTTATTTTGGTTAATTTATTTTCTGAATTTTCATTCTCAATCTTCTGAATTTTTGTTTGTGAAGCAACAGATTACTTATTGAAATTTTAGTGAAAACAAGGAGTAAAGGGCAACAAATAAAACATTGATGATACTTTCAATATAAAGTTTTAATTCAATTTCTTATTCTTATATAATATAGCCCAAATTTAAAAAATGAACTTTTGTGACCAAATACATACTATTCTTATATTGTCTACAGCTAATGGGACAAAGAAAATATTGGTGAACATACTAACCACTTTAAGTTCTGACTGAGTTCTCAAGACTTCCCCTAGGAAATGACATTAAAAGATTACTTTTTTTTTTCCTTGTTGAAGCAAAGTTTCACTCTGCAATCCATGCTGGCCTTTAACCAACCAGTATCTTGCCTCAGGCCCTTGAGTAATTAGATCACAGATGTGTACTTACTAATTCAACACAATAATTAATAATGTTATTCCCAGAAAAAAATTACTAAGAAATTGGGTTATAAGAAGTTAATATCTTAGGTAATAGTTCTAATATGTATGTACACACACACGCGCACACACAAGCCCACACACGCACAATTAACATGGTCATAGTGTTGTCTAGAGGCAATGAAGTTATAGTTTTGTAAAGTTCTATAGAGTTTTGTAAAAGCTTCTATAGTAGAATGACAGTTGATTTTAGTAGAAGCTTGAGTAAGGATATAAGTTCACTATGTTCTAGAAGGTTCCAGTGCAGCACATCTCTGATGGTTGGGAATCTCTTTCTCCTTTAGTCTCAGCTGTACAGGGCATGCCACCAGGGGCCTTAGGGTTCCAGTTATTATCATTGCTTTGATTTTGGCTAGGGAAGTCTCTTTGCTGGTCAGCCATAACATTTCCATTAACTGACATAAATTTACCCTCTTACCACTCCTGTTCATTTTCTCCCTGCCCAAGCAGGACAGACAACATTAGAAGTGTCACATCTCACATCAAAACCAGTTATTTTTCTACAGCTTCTCATCCGGATTGTAAATAACTTCATCACTATTAATAACATTTATATACAAGGCAATGAACTTGGGGAAACGTTTTTAAGTTTAACTAGGAACTGAAGTTTTATGCATTACCTTAGAGACTTTTAAAAATTTAAAAGAAAATAGAGGGCCATGAGTTCCTTTAGAGACTGCCTTGGGATAAATTTGAAATTTCAATTTCTGTTTTGGGCCAGAAGAATGGCCCCTAAGAGTCTGGAAGACCTCTTCCTTAAATTCATAGTGACACAGAGAATACCGTCCAGACTGTCATCCAAGTGGCCAACATAGTTACCAAGCATTAGTCATGAAGTTGATTGGTCTCATGGGATATAGTGGCAATACCTTCATAGGTAAAGTCAATTGGTATTTCAGAGTTTGAATATGTGAGTAGTAGTGAGAAGCATTCAACATTCCATCATGCACCAAGTATAAAGAGGCAAATAATCTGTAGAAATCTCATTAACTCCTGATAACAACCCAGAGAGCTAATAAAATTATTCAAATTTCAGAGTTAAAGGCTTTCCCAGGCTGTTAGCTACCAATCAGGAGTGTGCTTTCTATCATGCTGTTAGCTACCTAACATCGGCCATGTTGGGTGGGTTCAGGCTGTGAGAACCTAGATGGGCCTAGGTTGTATAATCTTGCTCTTTTGTAACCCTCTGGATATCAGGGATGGATTTCTGATTCACAGGTGAGTAGCAAAGGCACATAGCACTAAGGCTACACTCTTTAAAATTCTGTATGCACACTTCCCCCATTTCCTCAAGTTTAAAGAAAACAAATGGTTTTTGTTTGTTTGTTTGTTTGTTTGTTTGTTTGTTTTGTTATGCCATGCTCACCTCAGGCTGCTGTACCTCTGAGTCTTAGATGTAACCCTGGATTTTCTGATGTTCGAACTTTAAGGTAAAATATGGCTATTAATTGTCATTATAGTGAAATCTCAGAGTTGGGGTTTGTCTTTGATTTGGCTGAGAGTCATTAATTTAAATTTAAATAAAAACACAATTTTCTTTTACAAAAAGTATATAGTATTTTTCCATTAAATACAACTTCAGTGTTGTATTTAGGCAGGCCTACCTCATGTTCAAGGGTTATTATTTATGCAGAGGTGGATTATAAATATAAAGTACATGCCAGAGTTTGAAAAGTTAATGTAACAAAGTGAAAAAGAGTCTTCGTATTTACTTACTCTTCAGATGATATATAGGTTATATTGGATTAAGCTAGATTTATTATGAAGATCAAAATAACTTGTTTCTTTAGAACTAGACAAATTGAAGTTACTGTGTGATTCCCACTACATAGTAGTCCAGCTTTAGGTTTGCCAAACTCTGTAAGTAGCTCTTTATAGTGCTTAGTAAGCTTCATTGTGATTCACAGCTGGGAAATGCTGTCAGTATTGTTCTGAGGCCCTTGTTAATACTCTCTGTCTCTCTCTCTGTCTTTCTTTCTATCTCTCTCTCTTTCTCATGCTCATACACACACTCACACATACACACACACACACACACACACACACACATGCTCAATAACCAAAAGAACCTCTCCAAATAAATCAATCTACTTTAACAGTTAAATTATCAGTCTGTTCTAAAAGAAAAGAGGGTTATTCTAAGGAGACTTATTCAATGGGTACTATTAGCTCAGGAATACTTGGCTTCTGGTTATATTTCCAAAACAATTGGTAGGATTTTTACAGTGTGATATAATGGGATATTCTCAAGTATTTCCAGACAAGGCAGGAAATATTACTATAATTAAGTAGTTATCACACACCAGACACATTTTGAATATCCCGTTCACCTTTCTCTATGATCTCAGGGGAGGGAAATGCTTTGATACACTTACATTTTACAAACCAAGAAACTGAGGCATAGAGAAATTACTTGACTAAAGTCACACAGCTGGTAAACATAGAAGCCCAAATCAAAACCAGGCTTGCTCATTTCCATTGTCCATGATCGTTCTGGCACACTATACAATAAATATCCCCACTCCAAGGCACTTTAAACAAAATTTATGGGGAGACTTGTTGAATTTATTGGCTTTTGATTCTAAAACTTTCTTGAAGAGTAGGTGGTCCTCAGCATGTCTTCTTCCCCCTACACCAGTGCCTCAGACTGCATTCCATTTCTTCCTTCACTCCAGGCGTAACCACTTTGAAACAGACCTAGAAAAGACCAGAGCTCACCACACTTCCATTAGAAGTTGCTCCCAGGGTAGCTTGTCAGGTCAGTTCCAGGAAGGGAAGGGCAGAGACTGACTGGAGTCTGTCCAACATCTCCAGCATGCTGCCTGCAACTGAGCTAGCCCCAAACTCAACTGCAATCTTATCCATCTCATCTTCTACCTTTAATCCCACTAGAAAGCATTGTTTTCTTTATAATCACTGGTCAAGAATGAAAACAGCAACTTGCAGATATTAATAGTACCCAGGTCACAAATGGGATGGAGAACCTAGATTTGAGCCCTAAAGACTTCACAATGTGCTTTCTAGTCTTATTTTCAATCTAGACATAATTTGATACTTCTGAATTTGGCTCTGACTTACCACAAGTGTGGCTTTTCATGGGAGTTTAAAAATGATGTTTACACACATGTTAACATTCTTTGCACTAGACTTTGTGTATCCCTTGCTAAATGAGTGGGCAATAAAATATTTTTAAGTGCAGGTAGGCTTTGCAATTGAACCCATGTTACTTTTGGAACCATGTCCAGCTGTGTGACATTAAACACTGAAATAAGAGTGACAAGAACTTCCAGGGTCATTGAAAAATTTGTCATGGTTTAGCAGTCTTTATTTATTGCAAGGAATCCTTTGTATACATAATAAATACTGACTGTCTAATTGAATACAACAAAGTAAGGAGTGCTTTTTACTTTGTGCACTTCATATTTCCATCTAGTCTAATATTTCCTCTGTAGCTACCTAGATATGCTCATTTTGAAGCTCTTCCGAAACAGACAATGCCATGTGAGTTGAAAGGCAAGGCTTCAGATCAGACTGATCTGAATTTAGCTGTGTGATTGTGGTCTACTTTCTTTTCTGTTCAACACCTTGGGCACATCATAGGCAAGAAGGGGGAACTTCATGTCACTTAGATTTAGAAGTACAGGAAAGACAGATCAACTCTTAAGTAATAGTGTTTTTGTTTGTTTGTTTTTGTTTTTGTTTTGTTTTGTTTTCCCAAGGAGAAATGATTGTGATGATATGAGGTAGCTACTGGAGAAAGTTAAAGTGGAAAATAAAACTTGTCTTTGAAAGGAAAGGACGTGAATTCATGGAGCTTTAGAATTACAAAGACCAAAAACATATTGACATTATTGGGGGTCAGCTAAAACCCCTGACTCTCTATTCAACACACAAACTCTCCAGAGTCCTAATGGCTAGTTGGGAGTCATAAGTGCCTCTCTTTGGTCAGGGTAGGAAAAGATAAGGAGCATACTGATAATATTAGATTTAAGTCAAGGCAAAGAGGGGACAAGTTTTCAAAGATAATGTCAGTTGATATAAGCCATGAGAGGTAGTTCAGATCAGCAAAACAAACAAGAATGTTTGCCAGAATCCTTACTTGGAGTTATTAAGATGTTAAAATCAGATAATTGACTTAGACACACACAGTGACAAGACCAAGTTGCCAACAAAGATAATTTAAAAATTATATTAGAGAGCTCTCATCATCCCATCTATCCTTCTGTAACACTGACCATATTTTCAAAGAGCTCATTCTACACACATGTTTGTGAATGTACATGAGAATTATTGGTTATCTTGGATATAACTTAAAAAATTTCTAACAAAACATTTTAATAATTTGATTACTAGATGAAGGTATCTGGAAAACAAAATGAGTAATAATTATGCTCCACACAGTTACCATGCAATTATTTAATTCTAAAATCTGCCTTTGCTATTTCAAACAAAGCCAGCAATAAATCTCACACCATCTATTTTAGTTATGGTAAATCATAGGCATATGTGGTCATGATTATGTCTAATTGTGGGATAAAGGATTTAATTTTAGAACATGAATGAAAATATACTTGATTTTATGCATGATGATTGTCTTGAGATAATAGAAGAAAAACTAACAGCTTTGTGATAAATTTTCTTACTGAGAGAATGATAAGGACCCTTTAAATCAAGGATCATGATACTTAATGATAGTTTTAGAAGCGTGGGGTGTCCATATTTAGAATGTTCCAGCTGCTTCCAATTAGAAAGACTGTAGACACTTCTGACATGAGTCAATTGACGACAATGACAATGATGTGTGTATGTGAGTAATTATTGGAGTGGTGTGTAGTAGAAAAGCTGGAATATTTTCCCAAGCCATTAGCTTATAGAGGAATATGTGGGTGTTTTTTTCAAACTTATTCCACAAGACTATTTCCAATCTATACTGAAAACCACCCTCTTTTAAATAACAGGTAGAGAGAATCTATCGTGTACTTAGTCCGAAATTGCTTAGGAACTGACTATGATTCTGAAACTTTCTTTTTCCATTCCACAATAGACAGTGTCTTTATTAAAAGTGAACAATTATATTACCAAAGCAAGTGACAAACTGGTCAAGTGGTACTCAAAGTTATCCCTTATCTCAGAAATCTTTTGTGAAACACAAACTACTTACACAATTGGAATTTAGGAGCAAAATTCAACTTCTGTAATATATCTCAGCTCAAGAGATTCCCAGCACTAACTCGAGTATTTTGAAGGAAGGCAAGGTGGGTGCCAAAATTCTAGGAGTTCTGTTCAAAAGTATGAGGAAGTTGAACACCCTGCCATTGTATAAACACACTGCACACAATACATTGGATGTCTTCAAGGGAATGTGAGCCACCACACCTTCCATTCTGCGGATAGCATAATTGCATCTGAGTCACCATGAGGGGAACATAAGCAGCATACCAGATTGGGGCTCTAAACCGACTTATAATGAGAGCCACTACTCAATCATTCATTCCCTACCTGCCTTGTTCCTTCCTTCTTTGCTTCTTTAACTTTTAATTTTGAGGTTAATTTAAGTTTGGAGTAAAGTTATAATAAATTATATGGACAAACTGAAGTATCCCTTATCAGTTTCCTCCTTCTGAAACTGCAGGACAATAAACAAGTAGGATATTGACATTGCAGAGTCAAAATATTTCCATTCTTAATAGAATCTATCAGGTTGATATCTATAGATACATTTACTTCTCTCTTTTCCTAATCCTGTCATTTCAAGAATGCCACGCACATGAAATTGTGCAATGTATAATCCTTTGGAACTAAATTTTCTTACTCAGGGTTCTTATGTGTATTATAGGCTGTAGAGTAACAATAGTTAATTTTTTTCAGTAGTATTTCATGGTTTGTTTAACCTGTTGAAAGACATGTACGCTTATTTTCAGTTTTGAGCTGAATAAAACTGCTCCTGCTATTTAAACATTAATGCTCATAGAAGAATGATTTCCACCAGCTAAAAAAAGAAGGGAAACAACCCAAGCTCTCCCTTTTTGATGGATGTTTTGATGTCAACTTGATATAAGGTAGAGTCATCTGAGAAGAGAAAACCTCAATTGAGAAAATGCCTCCATGTCATCCAACTGCAGAAAGCCTGGAGGGCATTTTCTTAATCAGTAATTGATGGAGGAGGGCCCAGCTCATTGTGATTGTTGCCATCTCTGGGCTGGTGGTCCTGGGTGCTATAAGAAGGCCGGTTAAATGAACCAGGAGGAACAAGTCAGAAAGCAGCATTCATCCATGACTTCTTTATCCGTTCCTGCCCCACTTTCCTGACTTGAGTTCCTGCCCTGCATTCCCTGGGTAGTGAACTACAAGTAGTAAGATGAAATAAACCCTTCCCTTCCCAAGTAGCTTTTCACCATGGTGTTTCATGACAGGTATAGAAACCCTAACTATGACATGGATAATAAATACAATGTGATATATCTGAAAAGCAGCACATCATTCACTGTTATTGAGGAAGGGCAGCCTGTCACAAGATATAACAAGAATGGACCTCAAAACCATTATGCTAAGTAAAAGAAATCAGGCATATAAAACACATGTTATAGGAACCCACTAATATGCCTTGTTGAGAATGAACAAATTCATAAAGCCAGAAAATAGAAAGTAAGTTTCCAGAAGCTTGGGTAAAGGGGTTTATTATTTGAGTGTAGAGTTTTTATTTGAGATTGTGAAAATATTTTAGAAAAGAGAGTGCTTTCGGTTTTATGGTTAAATTTAAGTCTGTCATGCTTTGTTAATTTTGAATAAAGATTTATGTCATTTTTTTGCTAATGTGCACTCAATTTATTGAAAACAGTGTGCACTTTTTAAATTTTTATTTTATTTTACAAATCAATCCCAGTTCTCTTTCCTCCCTCTCTCTCTCTCTCCCTCCATATTTCCCTCTCTCCCCCCTCATATGCACGCCTACCACCCTCCCCTACCACCCCCCCACAATCCACATGTAGGGCAATGCCATCCAGGAGGGGTCATTTGAAGTAGGGACTAGGACTTCTCTCCTGTCTCTAGGTTAAGGGAGTATCCCTCCATGGGGGATGTACCTTGCAAGGTCCATTTGTGTCCCAGGAATACATCCTGGTTCCACTGTCTGAGGTCCCTTAGACTGCTAAGGATTCTAGCTGAGACCCATGTTCAGGGGGTCTGAGTCAGTCCCATACTGGATTCCCAGCTAATAGTCTGGGAAACCATTAGCTCCTCCTTGTTCAGGTCAGCTGTCTCTGTGTGTCTCTGCAACCTGGTCTTGTCCTCCCTCTCTGCATCTGGATTCTAGTTCGACTCAGTGTTTAATTGTGGGTGTTTGCTTCCATTTTCACCAGGTACTAGATGAGGGCTCCATGATGGTGGAGTTACTTGTTGGCCTCATTATCAGGAAAGGGCATTTATGGTAGCCTTTCCACTGTTGTTCAAATTGTTAGTTGGAGTCAGTCTTGTACGTCTCTAGACATTTCTTTAGGTTCGGTTTTCTCTTCAAACCAATAATTGATCCCTCTTTTATGTTCTCTCTCTCTCTCTCTCTCTCTCTCTCTCTCTCTCTCTCTCTCTCTCTGTCTGTCTCTCTCTACCATCTTCTATTCCTCCCCTGACACAATCTTCCAAGTTGCACGTGCTTTCCTCTCCTCCCCTTCTCTTTCTCCTAGTTCCCTGTCCATTCACTGCCCCCCCCACTTCCCATATGCTCTGCAGAACTTGTCCCTTCCCCCTTCTGTGAGGGACATTATAAGAATCTCTTAGACTCCACCTTGTTTCCTAGTTCCTCTAGCGATGTGAATTATAGGCTGGTGATCCTTTGCTCTAGGTCTAAAATCCATATATGAGCGAGTACATAGCATGCTCCTCTATTTGTGACTGGGTTACCTCATTAAGGATGGTTTCTTCAAGTTCCATTCACTTGCCTGCAAATTTCAAGATTCCATTGGTTTTCCCCCCCCTCGGAGTAGTATTCCATAGTGTAGATGTGCCACATTTTCTTTATCCATTCTTCAGTTGAGGGGTATCTAGGTTGCTTCCAGTTTCTTGCTATTACAAATAATGCTGCTATGAACATAGTTGAGCACATGTCTTTGTTGAATGGATGTGGATCATTTGTATATATGCCTAAGAGGGGGATTGCTAGGTGCTATGGTAAACTGATTCCCATTTTCCTGAGCTGCCATACTGATCTCCAAAATGGTTGTACATGTTTGCACTCCCACTAGCAGTAGTGGAGTGTTCCCCTTTCTCCACATCCTCTCCAGCATGAGTTGTCATTGATGTTTCTAATGTTAGCCATTCTGGCAGGAGTAAGATGGTATCTCAGAGCTGTTTTGATTTGCATTTCCCTGATAGCTAAGGATGTTGAGCACTTTCTCAAGTGTCTATCAGCCTTTTTCATTTCCTCTGTTGAGAATTCTCTCTTCAGTTCTGTACGCCATTTTTAATAGGGTTATTTGATGTTTTGTTGACTAGTTTCTTAAGGTCTTTGTATATTTTGGAGATCAGTCCTTTGTCAGCTGTAAGACTGGTGAAAATCTTTTCCCAGTCTGTGGGCTGCTGTTTGGTCTTGTCAACTGTGTCCTTTGCCTTAAAGGAGCTTCTCAGTTTGAGCAGGTCCCATTTATTAAATGTTGATCTCAGTGTCTGTGCTACTGGAATTATGTTCAGGCAGCAGTCTCCTATACCAACCTGTGGAAGTTAACTATGCTCACAAAGACATAGGCAACAGATAATCATACTTCACCAGAACCCAAGGGTAAAGCAGGGCAAATATATTCACAATACCACCCCCAATAACAAATCTCAAACAAACAAGCATTAACAATCAATGGTCCTTACTTTCCCTCAACATGAATGGTCTTAACTCTCCTATAAAATGACACAGGATAACAGAATGGATACGAAGACAGAATCCATCCTTCTGCTGCATATAAGAAACATCTAAGCTTCAAAGATAGACATTACCTCAGGGTAAAGGGCTGGCAAAAGATCTTCTAATCAAATTGACCCAAGCAGGTATGGCTATCTATCCTAATATCTAACAAGTTAGACTTCAAAAGAAAATCAATCAAAAGAGATGAAAATGGTCATTTCGTATTCATCGCAAGAGAAATCCATCAACACAAAGTCTCAATCCAAACATCTATGCCCCAAATACAAAAGCACCCATATTTGTAAAAGAAATGCTATGAAAACTCAAACCTCACATAAAATCTCTCACACATATAGTGGGAGACTTCAACACACCACTCTCACCACTAGACAAGACCACCAGTCAGAAACTTAACAAAGAAACAAAAGAACTAACAGAAGTTATGTCACAATTGGGTTTAACAGACATCTATAGAACATTACATCTGAACACAAAAGAATATACCATCTTTTCTGCTCCACATGGAACCTTCTCTAAAATCAACCACATACTAGGTGGCATAACAAACCTCAACATATACAAAAAAAAAAATGGAATAGTCCCCTGTATTTTATCAGAGCTCCATGCTTTAAAATTGGAATTCAACAACAATACAAATCGCAGAAACCCTACAAACTCATGGAAACTGAACAATGTGCAATTGCACCATACCTGGGTCAAAGAAGAAATAAAGAAAGAAATTAAGGACTTTCTAATATTTAACGAGAATGAGGACACAACATACCCGAACTTATGGGACAACTTGAAAGCAGTGTTACAAATGAAGTTCATTGCACTAAGTGCCCATATGAAGAAAACAGAGGATAGTCACATTAGAGAATTAACTGCGCAACTGAAAGCCTTAGAACAAAAAGAAGCAAACACACCCCAGAGGAGTAGACGCCAGGAAAGAATCAATTTGAGGGCTGAAATTAATAAAATGGAAACTAGGAAAACAATACAAAAAAATCAATGCAACAAAGAGTTGGTTTTTCAAGAAAATCAACAAGATAGACAAATCTTTATCCAACCTAATGAAAAAGCAGAGAGAGAACATGCAAATTAACAAAATCAGAAATGAAAAGGGGAACATAACAACGGACACAGAGGAAATCCAGACAATTTTCAGGTCATTCTTTGAAAACCTGTACTCCACAAAATTTGAAAATTCAAAGGAAATGAACAAATTTTTGTATAACTTTCTCTTACCAAAATTAAGTCAAGAACTGACAAACAAGAACAGACTCATAACCCCTAACGAAATAGAAGCAGTCATCGAAAGCCTTCCAACCAAAAAAAGCCCAGGGCCAGATGGCTTCAGTGCATAATTCTACCAGAAATTCAAGGAAGAGCTAATGCCAATACTCCTCAAATTGTTCCACACAATAGAAACAGAAGTCTCATTACCAAACTCTTTTTACGAGGCCACAATCACCTTGGTACCCAAGCCACAGAAAGATACAACTAAGAAAGAAAACTACAGACCAATATCCCTGATGAACATCGATGCAAAAATTCTCAATAAAATACTGGCAAACTGAATCAGAGAAATCATCCACCATGACCAAGTAGTCTTCATCCTGGGGTTGCAGGGATGGTTTAATATATGAAAATCTATCAACGTGATCCACCATATAAACAAACTGAAAAATAAAAACCACATGATCATCTACCTAGATGCTGAAAAAGCCCTTGACAAAATTCAACACCCTTTCATGATAAAGGTCTTGAAGAGGTCAGAGATAACAGGAACATACCTAAACATAAGAAGAGCCATATACAGCAAACCAACAGCCAACATCAAACTGAATGGAGAGAAGCTTAAGGCGATTCTTCTAAAATCAGGAGCAGTGTATACTTTTAATTAATGGAAACAAATGAAACTAAAGTCATGTGCTTTCTCTCTTTCCTCTCTTCTGTGTGAGCACTCTCTCCATCCATTGCTTTACATGTTTGAAACTGTCTTCACCAAGTCTACTTTAATCTTTTTATAGCTTGATTTCAACACATGAATATGCACTATGGATTTGTTTTGCCTAACAACTAAACTTGCATTTCCATTGGTTACATTGCATAGTTTCATGACTGTCACATTAACTGATGAATGAATAACAGATAAATGGAAATAAATTAAATATTTCTGATCCCCTCTTGGTTGTTCAAAACCCTGTTCTGTTTTCCTGGAATCCTGCAAATTAGAGATTGGAGCCATGAATGACATTGCAGTTAGGAACACTGTTGAGAACAGTTAATGTGCCATAAAATTCTGTGTGCTTGCTTTCCTCTTCCTTCCCTGCTTCATATCAATCTCTCTCTCTCTCTCTATCTCTCTCTCTCTCTCTCTCTCTCTCTCTCTCTCTTAAATTTCCTTTCTCCGTTTCCTTTCTCTGTTTCTCCCTGTTTCCCTCCTTCTTTTTTCAAAACAATCAAACAAGTAAATGACCTGAGAATAAAACATAGAGAATAGTAGATATATGTATGCTACCCCAATGAAAGAGGAAGAGACAAATGAAATAACTGTAGAATAGGGTAAATATTGTTTTACATGGTTTTATTGTTGCATACATGGAAATATTGCTTTGTTGGAAGCATTCATTGCCATCTATTATAAGAATTACAAAATAAATCATTGCAGTGATCAAAGAAATTCTTTTATGAATTTGTCCAGTAATTCTCAATAGAGTAACATGTGTGGAATTGTACTAGTGGCTGCTATCAACCACCATCTTAACTTTTACAATTTCTTTAGGAATTTAAAATTTATCTAGAGATATTATGTATAAATAGAAAGATGAATCATAAGTAAAGGTAAAATAAGAACTGTTCTGTAATGAGGGAAAAAAAATCTCTTCTCTCTCAAGTGATCATAGAAAGTAGCATGTAAAAGTTAGGCATCACAGAAAGCTTACAAAACAGAGAGAAGATTTCAGGGAGGTTGAGGCTATGGAGAAGGGAAGGTACAGTGACTGGGAAGAGAGACTTGGCGTGTAGAGTTCAGGAAGAGAGAAAGGGTAATAACTAGCCATGAGAGTTAAAAGGAGAGACTGAAACACACAACAGCAAATATATGGGTATACATTTAGGGAGCTTTATTTCTCCTTGACCCTGCCATAGGCAATCATTAAGGAAATAGTCTTTAAATAAGAAAGGGAAATGTTTTCATTTGTGTTGGTGTGTGCACATGTGCCTGTGTGGCTATATCTATATCTATATCCATATCATCTACATTCTTCTATTTTATTAAAAATAAAATTTTTATGCTATATATTTTGAACATGGTTTTTTCTTCCTTATCTCCTCCCAGATCTGCTTGTCTCCCTACCCACCCAACTCCATCCTTCTTTCTCTCTATTTTTAAACAAACCAGAATAGAACAAAACAAACAAATAGAGAAAACTGAGTTTTCCTTTGTGAGTGGCTGTCAGTTGGAGATAGCTTCTTCATTGGGGATGGAATTTCACATCATTTTCCCCATGGGTATCTGTTTACCAAAATCTTACACTGGAGAATAAATAAAATGTGATGGTTTTGCAAGAAAAAAAACATTGGCTAGAAATACTAATTTATATAATGTGTCAGCATGAAACCATAAAGATTTTATTGTGAATTCATTTCTATAGGGTACATTTTTGTTCGTCTTTCCATCCCCCCCCAAGGTAGCTTGGCCATTGATAATTAAATAGAGATGATCAACATTTAAAATATTTTTAATACTTTTTAAATGACTTTTTCAGGTATCCCTGTATTCACAGTGAAGTTACAACCTGATAAGCCTACTGTTAATTGAGACTATCAAAGCAAAAAATACATATAGAACACCTAAGCAACCTAGCTGTTTCCTAGGGAGATCATCAGTGTGACTGTTTATTCCTCATGGCCTGAACTAGGGGAGTCTATCCTATTACACTGGATGGTTGACCCAGAAACCATCACTCTTCCAAGTATGCTACCTTCTAAATGTGCTGCAGCGCCACAGTGCTACGGTACCGCAAGTCCTTTCTACCATTTTAAGACTGAATGAGGGCAATTCAGATCAGCATAAGCCAGAAACTATCACAATTGAAAAATGTATAAAATTAAGCAGAAGTTCTTTTTACTCAGTTGGGCTGCAATACCAATGTTGGTGTCCTTATAGCTGTCCAATGTCACCAGCCTTTTTAAAGTGGCAGGCAATAATAAATTTTGCTCCATAATACTGCTGGAAGGATAAAAGGGGGCTGTGTGCATTTCAGATGAACAACCAATTGTACATTTTAAATTGAAATTAAAATGCTAATTCAATATCAATATGTTTCAGAATGAGTTTAGTTTCAAATAGCATTGGCAGTAAAACAAAACACAATGACTGACTTGTCTAATTCTGCAGAAATTATTTTCTCTAAACGGAAGTTTCCCTCCAGAACTCTTGTAACATCTTTGAGAGACACTTCCCTTATTAAAGATTGGTAAATCAGTGATCATAATCCATATATCAAGATGGAATTTCTGTGCCTAGGTTTATGGATGAGTAATTCAAGACTTAAGATAGTAAACTATTACACATGACAGTTACTATGCATTGTTTTGGCTAACCAATGGGACTGTTGACAAAAGTCTTATGTGGCTAAATGTCAAGCTAGAACAAACACCGGGATACAGTGATATATGAGAAAAGACAGAAGTTGGGTTTGTACAGGAGTGCAGTGAGTTGGAGAAGTCAGTAGTGAGCCTGACATCTGCATGCAGATTGCACACTTCAACTCCAATCCTGAGCACTTGCAGGCCCTCACGATTTTGGCCTCAGTCAGCATTGCTGTCCAGCTATGATGTGGGGCTCCTTTTAGGATACATTGTGGGTATGTAATTTACCATGGAGTGGCCTATTTATGGCACACCAGAGGATACCTTGCTGTTTTTTCTCCCACAGCTATTAAATCTTAGCGGCAGTTAGAATCCAGGATGCAGAATGACTCTGTGTAAGCAGACAGGGTGCTTCCTACACTCTTCCTGTCTGAAAAAAAAAGTGATATTAACTAAACTGATTAGAACTTTGGGAATGGAAAGAATGCATATTTTCATTCAGGTGAACTTGCCTTCAAATTCTGATTCCTTACTAAACCTTTGCAAATGTGTGTTTTAGTTTTTACTAAGGCTTAATAATGTGTACCTTCCATGGTCACTTTGAGTAATCAATGGAACAATGGATGCAAATATATGAATATAATGCCTGCATCTAGTACATGGTTACATTCTGTTATTCTCCAATGCTACATCTCTTCTCAGACCTGTCCACACATAGAGATGTCAACAACAGCAAAATTGGAGTTTTATAGATTCTATAGTGTTAAAACAGATGCCAATTCATGTCACACATCAACTTCTTATGTATCAGAAAGCACAGAAAAATATTGTTGTAGGAGCTTTGCCCATATACTGTGATTTTTAATATTTACACTAATTGGAATCTAGCTAGTGACTATCATTACACACATTTTTATAGCTATAGAATAATAATAAGAGGGGCAGTAATCAATGTATTTATGTTTGTGTTATAACCACTAGCAAATGAGAATGTTTGCCCTGTGAGAATTAAGCCCTGTCTTAGAGTCCTTATACTTTAATGGCAACTTTCTTTGTACTTAATAGGCAGTCTAGAAAGATCAGGATCCTTTTATTTTGTTTCAGTTGAGATTTTCCTTGCTCATCCTAGAAAGATAATGCCATGCTGTAGCATTCTCTCATCAAAGCATTCACCCAATACTTGGTGGTAAAGATTTGTTTAGATAATAAAGCAAAGCAAAAGGTTTCATTTGTAATTCATAAGTTAAAAAATTGTGTTTCATGGAACTGGTCTATTTGTTTGTGTAAAGCTGTGGGTAGGGAGGAAAGAGAAGGGGAGAGAGAGAAAACACTTCTTAGGTTCAGATGTGAGGAGTTAGTTGTGAGTTACCCTTGATACAATACGGTTTTGCTTCAATGAGTTTCGCAAAAAAAAAAAAAAAAAGTGCTTAATAAATAAGTGATCGTAGCCTGTACTTCTGCTTACCTGGGCTAATTAATTACTAGTATTACAGAGAATGGAATGGGTACTCCACAACTACACGCTAAGAGTAGGAAGCAAGCAGGGTCAGGTTACTACATCTGGAGTACTTGCAGTGGTGGAAAATAAAATAACGAGGATGCCAACTGGGCCACCCACTGAAAAATGTGGGTGAGCAAATGAGCCAGTGGAACCTCTAATGAGTATTTACTACAAAGGGCTGTGCATGCAAACTGCTTCCAGACTGATGTGATGCCAAGCTTAGAGGATTGAGTGTGTCCATGGCTTTTGCTGATCAGCAGCCAAGGCATCTAGGAACACAGGAGGGCGTCTTTTATTAAGTTTATCAAGAATATTCTTTTCAGACAAAAAGCATGACAAGAATGGATCAAACAAAGCTACAAAAATAGATGGATGACTGTAGAAATAATTAGCAATAGCAGCATTCATGTTCTGCATGGAGGGAGATTTAGTGTATTTAAGGCATGATTTTTTAGATTTATGAGCTCTATGTTATAGGTAGTAGTGTATGTTTCTTTGATTTGTGATTTCAGGGGTGGATATCCCTCTCTCTATCCCATCAGTGTGCCATTTACTCTATTGTCCTTTATCATTCTAGTACCAACAGATGGAAGATAAAAGATTCTTAGTAATTCTTCTTGAAATACGCTGAAATTAGGCGGCTAACATGGCTTTGATAATACATGAACTATGAAGAATATAACATTTTTTTTAAGGAGAGATAAGTGTGTGTAATGCAACGATACCAGTTTGTGAAGAAATTCCTTGCTTGGTTTAATTAAGAAATTCTCCTCATTTATCTTGACTAGTGGATCCTGTAGATCTCATTCTCTGTGTATTTCCCCAGCAAGAACATCAAGCAAAAAAGCAGCTCTTCACTATGACAAGAATCAGTCCTGGGAGAAATTGTAAGATGGCCGCCAAATAAATGTTTACATCAGTACAGCAAAACAAAGCCAAACAAAATCTAATTTGTTATATTTGAAACATTTAAAACATGACAACAACAGTTATTTGATTCTCTTTTCTGTTTCTAAATAATTGCATTGACATTTTGGAAATTTCACTTCTGGTCCTTTTCAAAGATGTGTACACTTGCATTTAGTAGCAACATTTCATAAGAAACACTGACAAATGTCAACGGTGGCCACTGGTTTCCCTCTTGTTAGGAACAAAGGAATCATACGAAATATGGAACTAGAGTTTAGAACTGTGTTGCATGAAAGATTTTTCCAGTAACTTCTGGAATGTTTCCAATTACACAAGTGGAGTCAAATAAACCTTTGCATCCACTAAGAGGAGTTCACAAACTAGGCCAACGTAGTAGAAAGACTGAATTTTAACCAACACCCAGCACCATTTTGACCAGTGGTTTGAGAGGCTCTGTACTAAAAAATGGGTTGCCTTGGAGTATCTAATGATGCCTGTGGACGGGGGAAAGTCAGCGGTTACAGGATCATCACAATAATGACAGTGGTCGTTACAACTGTGGTTGATCTGCTCTATGCCAAGCAAAAAGGTCACTGACACATCATCCAACCAGATGAAATAATAATGTCAAAACTAGCTATTATTTATGTCTAGGCAGATTGCACTTGATATATCCCCTACACACACATCCATAAAGCTTATAAATATGTGTTATCTTTATAATTAGACAATCCCATATAATCCTAGAAAATATTTTCAGTTCTTTAATTATTCAGTCTTCAAAAAAGCCTTGTGAAGTAGATGACCAGTGTCTCTTTTTATGAAAGTGGAAAACTGAAGTTCAATAAAGGGTAAGGATCATGCTTCTTCTGAATGGTACTGTTGGGAGTTACCCCAAACTTGTGGTTTGAGTGCACTGCAACTTGACTCAAGATCAAGATGTCCGATTAAAGCAACAAAGACGAAGCTGTGTATAGCAGCACATGCCTGTAATGCTAGCACTTAAAAAGCTGAGGCAGGAGGATAGAGCTTTATAGGCCAACCTGAGCTGGGAAGGAAAAGCATATCTTAAATAGGTAGTAGTTGGGTTTCATAAAAGTCTATTCAACACACACTAACTCCTAAGATTGACAAAAGAGTCCCCCTCCTTTGCTCCTCACCCACTGTGAGTTCTCCAGGTCTTCAGCTACTGAAAGAGGAGTCTGGGAGAGAAAATATAACCAATGAGGAGAAAGATGAGGAAGAGGAGGGGAAGAGGGGGAGGAGGAGAATGCAATGTAAATCCTGGTGTATTTCTGTGCCTTGAGGGTTCCATGCTTTCCTTTTGGCTGCTGTTTTTCTCTCTCATACCAGTCAATTACACATGGTTCTTTTTCATACTTTTGAAATCCAGAAGCAATATCACATCTGAAACTATCACTCAGTTGTGAGTATTAAAGCTTTCAAAGTGTATGTGATCAGAAAACAAAAGAAATAACAGGGTGAAAGTCTACCAAAGAGGAAAGTGTACTATCCTCTCATTTTAGTACTGATTTTTTGGTCTGATCTCTATTTATACATGGCCCTGGTCTCAAATAACTTGCTGATTTTCAGAATAAAATATTTCTTGTAACTCTGGAGTTGAAATGGGACTGAATTTCTGGGTGGAGGGCAAGGAAGGATGAAGAGTGACAGAGAAAGCTTGACACAGAAGACTGGGCACTCCTGTGAGAGTTGCTTTTGACAGTGGGGGGACCCAGAGAAACAGTTATAGGTCAAGAGAATTGGCAGTCCCTGCAAGAAGCTTTGTGAGATGGGGAAACCACAGAGTCCCAAGCTAAAGCCTGAAATTTGAGCAAAAGCAGCATATACAGGAATCCTGGATTTGATTCTGAGCAGAGATCATAAAACTGCTTAGTTGAGGCAACTGACTCTTAAATTAAAAACAAAGGAGGAAACATAAATCATCTGTATCCTCCAGGAACCATACACTATTCCAGAAAGGAATCAGGACTCCTTTAGGTCAAACTTGAAGATATCTCCGTGAATAGTTTTGTTTGAACATGGGCATTTCTCAAAGCTGAGCAGTAATGCCTGTGTGAAATCTACTTGGGGAATGTGGAGAGGAAGAGGAGGGCTGTATGCTGAAACCATGTCCTTTGACCTGCTCTGGTTGGGGCAGTCAGTGATGGTAGCCCACTCCTTCTTACATGAAAAGTCTGCAGTTCTCTAATTCTTAGCAAGCCCTAGCAGTTCAGAAGTTTTGTGAAATTTACAGACACATCCATAGGGAAAATGAAGACTCAGTTACTTCCATGTCAGGCATTTTATGTAACAATAAGATCTCTACTATCTATTATTAGATCCACTTTCATAGCAACTTAGCTGGATGTCTACAATATTTGTGACAATTTTAGAAATGTGTAAAGTAGGGTCTCATTATTTTGACTCTTTAAAATCTTAATCACAAGCCTCAGTGCTCTCTCTCTCTCTCTCTCTCTCTCTCTCTCTCTCTCTCTCTCTCTGTGTGTGTGTGTGTGTGTGTGTGTGTGTGTGGGTGTGGGTGTGGGTGTTTGTGTATGTGTGTGTGATACACATGATCTCCTGCATGCTAGGGAAGAAGGAACTATGCCACCTCAAATAGGTTTATTAATTATCTGGTATTTATTATTCCCAAGTATAAGACAGTAATAGAAACTTACACAATTCTACCTGGGAGTTCTGCAAAATGTCTGTGCGTCCATCACCAGACTGGGCTGTATATTTGATTTAGACTCTTCAGATCATACTTATCTCATATTCATTCCTTCTTCTCATACTCAGAGTGAAAGTCTCTTGCCCTTCTTCCCTCCCTCCTACCACCTTTCTCCTTTTCCTCTTTCTTTGGATCTTTTTGTTCCTCTGACAGATATTTGACAATCATTGTGTCAGGCATCGTGTGCTGGGTACCAGTGTTAACAAAGTTCCCAGTGAAGAAGACAGAGCCAGGACCTAGGAGCACCCTCTTTACAATCCTTTTGTGATGACTGAGCAAGCCACCACACAGTTTCTACACCTTGCTCTCCTTTCAATTCACTTTACTGTTTTTTGGGTCAGTCATGCGGATGCCACACATATATTTCCACTTTAAGTTCTCCCTCAGCTTGGCTATTCTTCAGCCAGTCAACTGCTAGGCTGCCTTCAGATCTTGGCTCAGATTACACTTGAGATTTGTTTTCTCTGAGTCTGCCCACAGCAGATCCTTTTGTTCTGTACAGGCTCAGCACTGAGCCACGTTTACTCAGAACATTTTATCTAAGTGTGTCACATTTATCTTATTACCAGCCATTTAGACTTCCAAATGGTGATTGCCATAGAACCAAACATGCTTGTCCTCCCCCCCCCCCATTGTGTAGCCCATGTCTAACTCAAGTCATGGCCAATGGCCAGTTCTCAGTGTTTGTTACTTGACTAATGAATAAACGTATAAGTGGATGGATGAATGGAACCACCAAGAGTCTTTGTTGCCACCAGCTCATGTTCTGATCAGTAATTATGAATAATTCTATAAAGCAGTTCTTCCCTTTAAATTAAAAACTTAAAAAAAAAACAAAAGAAAATGATGCTTCTGTAATACTCCAATTATAACAATGAAGATCATTCTTTAAAGGCAATTCCTTGTGACCATCCTTCTACTTGTACTCTGTTATAAACCAAAGACCTATGGCTGCAGAGACAGGTAGGCACGAGGCTGCCTTCGGAGAGTGATGATCTCCAGGCTCCTCATTATGATGCATGTTGTTTAAAGAAAGGAAGAGCCCAGAGACTTGCAATGTGCCTATTCAAACACTGCTATTTGCAAACAATGGGCAAGACATCTGCATACTTCCTAAAAGATGAGATTTAAATAAAGAACACAAGTACATTCTTCAAAAATTAGAATTGTTAAAAATTTAGGATGGATGGAGAGTTTACACTAATGAGAACACACTTAGGAAATTGATCTAACTGTGAACAGCACCGGCGTTTGTGACTGGAGTTCAGGTTTTGACCTTTCAGACTTATTCCTACATAAATTTCACTGTGTGAAAAGTTCAAGGAATGCATGCTTTTCTCTAAATGCTGGAGGCTAATTGTGAAGTGATCCACACGTGTTTACCCTTTGTGAAGGAATATTAACTCACCAGAGCACACATTGTGCTAGGAGCACTGTATTCTAATTATCCAGTGGATGTAAATTAACTGTCTAGGGGTAGTGCAGAAATTTAAACCTAATTTCATCTGAAATTATGAATTTAAAAATCCTTTACAAGCATCCAGATTCATTTCACATCTTACACTTTCACTACATAAACTTGGGTATCATTGGACTTCAAAAACAATGAAAGCTCCCTTTCTCCCCCTTCTGAGGAATGACTTTGTACGAAAACCGAAGAATTCCATGAAAAGTTTAAAGATAAGTGATATTGGTTCCATATTCATTCAATGTTCCTTTTGATGGGGGTACTAAAAGTTTTGCTGATGATGAGAAGACTTGTGTAGAACTTGACTCCTTTTTCTCTTTCCTTTAAAATAAAATACATTTCTTTATACAGTAATTCTGATATGGCTTCCCCTCCCCCACTCATTGCAGTTCCCTCCATCTCCTCTTCCATCCAGATCCACACCCTTTCTGTCACTGAGTAGAAAACAAATAGGTGTCTATATAATAATAGTAAATACAACAAGACAAATAAAAAACCAACACCAGAATATGGCCAAGCAAGCAAGAAAAAGAGTAAAAAAAGCACATGAAATTCATATAGATCCAAAGATACACATGTTCACTTACTCAGAAATCCCATAAAACCCCAAAAAGAGAAGCCATAATTTAATGCAAAGTACTTATACAGTTAAAGAAAAGAAAAAAAAAAGGCCCTGACTTAACATTATGAGCTAAAGAACCTCCAAAGAAACCATTGGGTTCATGTTTCATTGGGCATCTAATGCTAAGCATTTGGACTGTCCTTAAGAGTAGTTTGTTTTGCCATTGGGACCCCCTTGGAGAAAAGTTGATTTTTTTTCCATTTATAAGTGGCTTTCAATTGGAAAGATCTTGTGGATTTGGGATGGGGGTATATGTCGACTTTTCCTTTCAGCTCTAAGTCTATCTGGGGCAGATCTATGCAGGCTCTATGCATGCTGCCTCAGTCTCTATGAGTTTATCTGTGTACCAGCCCTTTTTGAATCTAGAAGGCCTTGATTCCTTGTTGTCTTCCATCTCCTCTGGCTCTTACACAATTTTTGCCTCATCCTCTATAGCAGTTGCTGAGCTGCGAATGAGGGGGCATTTGATGGAGACTAGGATTGAATTTTCCAAGGCCTTTCACTCTGCATACTGTCTGGCTGTGCAGGAGGAATCTTCTCTGATGATGACTGAGCAAGGCACAGGTCTATGAGTATAGCAGAGTAGTTATTTTGTGCTACATTTCTTTAGCAGAACGTTTAGATTTTCCCTAGGTCTCTGGCCTATCTAAATATAAGCCAACAATATTTATATGATATAAAGTGATAACGCGAGAACAATGAAATGTGGAAAGAGAGAGAAAATGATATTTCTTCTGATATCTTCATTCAGTTCAAAATTAAGTAGTTCTTGGGTTTTTAGATGATTTGTCTTCAGTTGGCCCTTCAAGTCAGTGTTCATTTAAATTTTATACCAGACCACTTTGGAACATTCTAGTACTTCTGATAACTGTAACTTGTCTTCCATTGGTTGTCTGCTATTTTCTGGCTAATTAGAAAAGAAAGGAAGTAAAGTTCAGTGCAATAGACCAGCAGCCTAGAGAAGGTAAGTGGCTGCTGTGGAGTATAATGCTTGCACAAAGTGATGGAGTAAAGGAAACTTCAACAGTATACCATTGAAGAAGCTCTAGCTCCAGGTTTAAGAACACAGTCATTTCAAATGTGATGAGAGGGGAAAAAATCATTACTAAATGCCAAAGGGAAGAATTTTCCAGCAGGGAGAAAAAGATTTTTAGATATACATGCATTTAATAATAAAACTTTAAAATTAATATAGAAATTTGTGTAATGCTGGGCTTAATTGATACAGGAGGCTATATGATTACCTTTGCCAATAATTTGTCATGGAACTGTAAATGTATGGAGGATTTGACAGCCGAAGCAAAGGATTCAGACAGATGTTTAATACAATGCAGACACCTTCTCTGTTGCTGATGATGCACAGCTGTCACTAACACAGCAGTGACCCATTGTGCAGGTTCAAAAGTAAAGAGCATGGAGTTAGAGAACAACAAAAATAAAGATGCCACCTTCAGTCAAGTTCAGAGGTTCCAGATTGATGGAGAATCAGTCCAAGGTTTGCTGTGCCCAGATGAGAGATGAGGGTCATCTGCAGGTTTGTTTCCTCACGTGTGCCGCGAGGGTGACAACAATAGCAGGAACTGATGCCCGGGGTTGCTTAAGACCATCCATCAAAGTGGCTCACATCTATTGCCTTGCCTCATTCAAGCGGAGGCTCCACTGAACAAGACTTCCCCATGCACAAAGAGGAGCAGTCACTGGTTCAAAGCCAAGGTGGAGACCGGAATAAAACAGTCTTGTATGGTCTTAACACCTGCAAAGGGGACAGGGGGTCTCTTCGATTTGCATGACCTGTGCAGCATATTATGCACTAGGAGGCTTATGTGAGTTTAATGTCAGTACAAACATATGAAGTATATTTTGAGTATCTATGAATTTATGTGAGAAGCTTATGATCATCAGCCTAACCTGTGCATGGCTGTAACTGAACTGTTAATGTCAGTAACACCAGAGAGAGAAAAAAATCCACGGCCCTGTCTCTCAGAGGAGTTAGGGTTTCTCTGTATCTTTGGAGCCTGTCCTGGAACTAGCTCTGTAGACTAGGCTGGTCTCGAACTCACCTGCCTCTGCCTCCTGAGTGCTGGGATTAACAGCATGTGCTACCAATGCCCAGCTTATTGTGGGACTCTTAATGTTTACCAGATTTTTGTTTGTTTGTTTGAACAGTCTGGCTACAAATACTAGCATTTGACATTATTTATGAAGCTAAAACATTGTAAAATTTATTGTTAAATGGTTATTGGACTCTTTTTGGAATTCTAATAGCATTTTGTTGTGAAAATGTCAGGGTTTTAGAAGTTTTAATCAGATTAAAACTTAACATGGTGTTAAGACATAGTTACTATAATTAAATATTGTTCAGCTCCAATTTTTTTTTTTTTACAAAATACACAACCCACTAAATGTTCCAACTTTTCACCAGAGTTAGAGCATGTTTTTCCTGAAAGATTTAATGAGTGCAAAATTACTATTTTAGAGCACCCAAAAATATTAGTGATCATTGAATTTCTAGAGAAAGCAGACACCCAAGATGTTAAGGGCATTCCTTTATCATATCACACCAAAATTAGTAACTAATATCAATATATAAATATTTAGAAAGAGAAGGTTATTGTTATTTTGAAAACTGAATTTTTTATGTGCTAACTTATAAAAAATGTAAAGAGACACTATGCCCTGAACATGTATACTTTCAGTGAATAGTAGACATGCATAATAAGCATGCCATTAAGCTCTTCTCAGCAAGAAAGGGCCTGTCACAGTAAGATGAAGAACCCAGTGAGAAAGGACAAAAGCACGGGAGTCCCCCCACTTCATTGTTCTTCTACGGTTTAATTACTAACTGTTGTTAGAGAGTGAATTAGCAGGAAAGGGAATTTAATTAATTACAATTATTTCCTCTAATTATAAATTGCGACTACCACAAAAACAAGTTTAGTCATTTTGTAACACTATGGCTATGATGGGAATCATCCTGAAATGCTAGGCACTGTCTCAGAGTTAGCTGAACACTGATTTAGGGAGACATGAATCACTGATAATAATGAATTTGTGATGCATATCTAGACATTCCCATATTGCTTTCTTTGTACAGTTTTGTTGATTTGGATTTAAGATAGTGCCATCCTTTTGGTGCACCAGAGATACATCCTGGTTCCTCTGTCCAAGGTCCCTTAGACTGCCCAGGTCTTCTAGCTGAGACCCATGATCAGGGGGTCTGAGTCAGTCCCATGCTGGATTCCCAGCTGTATCAGTCTTATCAGTCTGGGGGCCCTTTAGCTCCTCCTTATTCAGGTCAGCTGTCTCTATATGTTTCTGTAACCTGGTCTTGTCCTCCCTCTTTGCATCTGCATTCCAGTTCGGCTCAGTGTTTAGTTGTGGGTGTCTGTTTCTGTTTCCATCAGCTACTAGATGAGGACTCTATGATGGTGGATAAGTTAGTTGTTGATCTCATTATCAGGGAAGTGCATTTATGGTAGCCTTTCCACTGTTGCTCAAATTCTTAGTTGGGGTCAGTCATGTAGGTCTCTGAACATTTCTCTAGGTTCAGTTATCCCTGGTACACAAAAGGACTTTGGGGGGACATTCCCCATGGAGGGATACTCCTTTAACCTAGAGACAGGAGAGAAGGCCAAGTCCCTACTCCAAATGACTTGACAGATTTAGATGACCCCTCCTGGAAGGCATCACCCTACATGTGGAGTGGGGGGGTTGGGAGGGGAGGGTGGTGGTGGGGGGACATGAGAGAGTGGGAAAGAGGGGAAGAGGGAGGGAGGGAGAGGGAACTGGGATCTATATGTAAAAAAAAAAAATGGCTGTGCCCATGAGCATGCCAGTGAGAAAGTTAATGACACATGAAACAAGTTGAGAAATAGTGCCTAAAACACTTCAGTGGTTAGTGTGGACTCGGGTAACTGTACCTATCCATATACTTTCCTCATAGCAAAAAGGCTACAGGTTTCTGTAGAGAGTTAAGTCACACATGAGTGAACAAATGAGAGAAGAGAGATTCTGCCACTCCTAACTTTCCCCAAATATCCTTTAATTTTGCAAACTTTTATAGTTAGAGACGTGCTCATATGTTGAGCTTTTGCTCTAGTCTAGTCGTTATCAAGCATAGTCCATGCTAAAAATAAGGCTGGTCAAGGCTCAGTTACTTCTGGGAATTTTAGAAACCAGGAGTCTAAATCCTGCTTTGTCTCCATCACCTCATCACCTCTTAGGAAACACAAAGTGGGTAAATGTGTGTGCAGAACTAAATTCATTTCTCAAATAAATGAAATGATTTACATGAAAGGGAGAGGAGTAACTTCCTTGCATTGAATGCAGCAGCAAACTTTGCTGATGGGACAGAGACCAGCTTTCTCAAGTCCCTGGGAAGAAAGAATGAGGTCAATCATAACATAAACTTAGGTGAGGTAACCAGACTCTCATAAAAATAGCTTGATAAACAGATTTCTTTGTGATGTGGAGGTATAAGGTATTTCATTGTTAATCTACTAAGAAACCTATTTTGTATATCTAAGACATTTTCCTGTCCAGGCAAATACAATCTCTGAGACATTTTGTGATTTCAGAGAGTCAAATGCAGCAATTGAGCTTATGTTTTATTTCGGTTTTCCAAAGTCCTGTCTTCTTGATGGGATCTAAGTATTAAAACATGTCAAGAGGTGTTTGTTTCAGGTTTAATGTTGTTTTAGCTCTTGGATTCTCTCTGTTTATTTGTTTTGTTTGTGTTTCAATTATGTATTGTGTGAGCGACAGGTGTGTTTATGCAGTATGTACATGCAAAGCCAGAGGTGCTTATTGGGTATCTTTCTCTCCTACTGTGTACCTTATATTTTTGAGACATGCTCTCTCAGGAAATCTAGAGCTTTTTGTTTGCAACTATACTGGCTGGTCAGTGAGTTCCTGGGGTCACCGGTCTCTGAGTCCCTAGTACTGGGGTTTCCAAGCTTTAGTTATTATGTGGGTCCTGGAGGTTCAAACTCAGGTGTTCATGTTTGCAGAAACAGCATTTTTTTTTTTTTTTTTTTTTTTTTTTTTTTTTGCCAGCTTTGGCTCCTCTTGGGTTCCGAATGGCTTTAGCTCTCACTATGTTTTATTTAAAGAATAAGAGCAAATATAGGACTTGCTAGGAATTAGAGCATTTGGTTGAACTAGATGCCAAATATTAGAAGCAGCTGTGCCCAACTGAATAATTTTTGTTCTCCATTGTTGAGATCTTACCAACTGTATCATTTGAAATTTTTTGTTAGGCGTGTGTCCACGCATTTAGAGTTCAGGGTGCTTGTCACAGATTCAACGAGGTAGGATTACTTTGTGGTTTCAATGAACAGAGATTAATTCTTGCATCATAATCTGCTTCTTGAATACAGGTTCAAATTTCATAGATATGGGTGATGTGTAGTACAAAGGATATTCTTACAGACCTCAAGTGTACATCAACTTTTGGTTGGTATTTCTAGAAAGTGATGTGGTTAGACTTCTGTTTAAATACTGAACAGTTAACATTTTGCCACTGAACTTCTTACTGAAGCTACGACAGAAAAGGAGTGCACCTCAGTGTTCTCTAAGATAGTCTTTCTGTTACCTGTACACATAATGTACCTTTTAAGTCATTATAACATAACTAATCATTTCTATTCTTGTCATAGGATGTTACAAAAAATGTTTGTAAAGTAGACAATTCTGAATAAATAATCAATTCTTTGATTTTTATCTCATGTTATCAACTATTTTTTTCTGAACTCCTTTGACATGTTAATAGCAAGTGTTGGACCATATTTTCTGTCTGCTGGACAAATTATCTTTTGAGTTCAGTATTTCTGTATAAATTCAATAATCATATACTGAGTCACCTACATGCAAAGAAATAATATTGGGCACTTACTTATAGAGGTGAGGCAAACACCTTGGCTATTGTGCAGAAATTTTAAATTGTTTCAATATACTGTGCCAAATGCTACAGCAAAAAGATAACAGTTAGATGGAAACATGAATATAAATTTTGTTTCTGGACTGAAGTATGGGAAGGAGGCATAGAAGAGAGGATTCTACATAGGACAGTTTTACTCATTTTCTTGTTGTGATGAAAAAACAACTTACAGAGGGCTCTTTCGACTCATAATTTGAGGGTACATTCCATCATGACAGAGAAAGCATGGTAGCAGGATCTGAGGTCTCCAGTCACACTTCCTTCACAGCGGGGAAGCAGAGAGTTAAGTGATCCTTTTTCTTCATCCTTGGACTCTTTGGTCCTTGGAATGATTACATAAATACTCAATGTAGATCTCCCTACTTCACTTAATCAAATCTAGAAAGATCCCTCACAGACATGTCTGGACGTAGTTCCCTGGGTGAGTCTTAATCTCTTCAAAGTGATTGTCAACAACACCTTGACATTTGCTTAAGTCTTCACTGGGCTGTGACATGGCTTAAATGCAGTGTTTAATCTTAATTGGCATTCTAGAAAAATATTTTACTACTGAGAAATATTTTCACTTAATTTCTATATTTCTAATTATGAAAAGAAAATCATTAGCAAATCTAATTTTAGCCATTGTTTTGCCAAAGACAAATGGGATGTCATATATTTTGGGGCTCTGTTGGGCAATAGTAATAATTTTATTCTTCCTTTGTGCTACTTGGTGTAAAAAGACTAACTGTGGAGAATTCAGGGGTGATGTGTTGATCTCTATTGGGTGTGAGTCCATTGGATGAAAATATCTATCCTAGACATGCTATTTTGAGTAAGCCTTAAGCAGTCCTGTGGCTTCTCAACCCCAGGTCATACTTTAGCATAGAAAATGGAGCCAGCAAATAAGCCTGCTTAAGAAAAAAAACTTCACTATGAGATACTTTGTCCAACTTCAGAAGGACAGATTGAGAATTTGGGTAAGGAAGGAAGTGACATAAAAAACTATTCATCCTTCAATTCTTTGTAGGGAGGTCAGTATAACATTAGAAGAGAAAATAACAGTCCATTACATTTCCAGTAAGTTGTTATTTTTAAGATAATTAGTATTAAAATCTAGTACACTGTGTCTTGTTCTTATTATTTGATTTATGAATAAAACAAATTTCCATTGAGAAGACATGTTAAGTTGCCTCACTGAAGAGTTTCCCAGGGTTCTTCAGTGGAAACAGAGCAGTGTTCTTAATTATGAATGTGTGAGGTCATGGTCCACAGTGAGGAATCTCCCCCCATTGCCCAGAAATGCCTCCATTCTACTGACAAGGTCTGCTATTTAACACTGGTAGTGGCTTTGTGCATACTATAAGTAGCCCAAGGACCCATTTTTCGAACAAAAACTGATAGGAAATTTTCAAATCTGTTTTAGTCTTATTTGAAATAATAAAGTGGTGTTTAAAGAGAATCTGTTGATTAAAATGAAATGCTAACAATCATTTCTCTTGTCTCTTTGGTTTTCTATGACAGAATAAACAGGTAGACTAAATGTATAATGGAAAACAAGATAATATCAGAGCAGGCAAAATGAATCAACAAACACAAACTGTACCACAAAACCTTGAACTTCAAACCTACTGACTTAGAACCCTTAGACATCAGCTTAGAACCCTTAGATAACATTCGCATCTACAAGAGGAGGCAACTTCTCTGTATTGCAAGGTAATTTGAACACAGTAAAAGTTATAAATTGTTTGGACTAGTTACTCTTTTTGCAGCACACTGTGAATAACACACTTCAGTTGATTGCTGGATGGTATAATAAATAGGACGGGAATAAATGAACTCATTTTGTGTTTGTGAAAATCTGAGGTTTATCAGTAATTGCAACAGAGAACACTTAATATTAATTCAAGACCTGTATTTTCTTCATCACATTGCACAACAAGACTTTTATACCATAATATATGTGTGTGCGTGCGTGCGTGTGTGTGTGTGTGTGTGTGTGTGTGTGTGTGTGTGTGTGTGTGTGTGTGTTCCTAGTGGCCTAAGCCTGTAATTCTCACTACTGTGGAGGCTGAGACAGGAAGATCACAAGTTCAAGGCCAGTAGAGTTCACATAATGAATTTGAGGCTAGCCTAGAAAACTAGGAGGGAACCTTGTTTTAAAAATAAAAAAGGTAATAAAAAGAGGGATGGAGTTAAGTGGGAAAATGTTTAAGGCCTGAGGTTAACCTATTTATTTCTTAGCAAAACAAACAAACATTACCATGCTAGATCAAGAACACAGTGACGATTGACACCTAAGGTACATGAGTACAGGCTCTGTGCCCGATGATTTGTAACTTCAGAATGGCGGAACGAGACTAAGGTATTCCCTTTCCTGGGGAAACATCAAGAGTCTGACATGGATGGTGAGAAAAAAAAAAGGATGGGTAGGAAGTTACACAGCTTCCCCTTCACATCTGCACAGGGAGGCAATGCCCCATGACCTTGAAATTATGGTAAAGATTAAACATATCATTTCATATCATCAAGCTTTTAATACTTTGTTTTAATACAACATGGAAAACTAAAAGAAGGTAGAAACCAAGTCACAGTGGAGACACTGCCGCCACTTTAATTTGTATTACTGGAATGTTTTTGTATGTTTCACTTCCACAGAGAAAGATGAGGTCCAGTTCTCTCTTTAGAGTAGCAAACATAATGATGAAGAGGGCCCAATGCTCTATACTAGTTGCCCTAGAAACAACATCTCAAATCTTATAATAACATCTGGTATTCTTAATCTTAACAGCTGGTTATCCACAGAAAATGCAAATAAGGAGTTGAAACACAAAGGGGAATACCACAAAATAAAAGTGGTTACCTAAGAGGAATCCTAAAAAGTAACAAAGCTGTAACAGGAAATTAGAAGAAATCTGTAAAAGTATATCAGGGATTATAAAAATTGATAAAAGAGAATATAAAATGAAGATTCTGTGCTTATGGTTTGAATTATTTTTGTAACTAAATTGACTACCACATGTTATAAAAGGTAATGACAAAATTTTGGAGAATTTAGGCCAATAAAAATTTTGACATCTCTTCATATCCTACCCAAGGTAATAACGGTGTATATGTACAATTCTTTTACAGTTCTAGACCATGCATGAGAAAGTGTTTGGATATAAGAAAATTGTCAGCTCCTGCTCTGGAAGTGACTGACCAAAACTTTTAATGAATACATATGAGATTATGCATATGATGTTATATTTTAAGGCATATTTAAGGACAGTTTTTTTTTTGGATAATGTTGTTTTACTTTGTTGAGTCATTGACCATAGTAACTTTGAAATAGCAATCATTGAAAATCATAACTTTAAGAAATAAAGAGCTATTTCCCTTGATACTACTCATAATTTAAAAAGAATAAGATATGATTATTTATTTTTGTAAAGTTATAGAAGAGTCATACTGAGGAGATGTCAAAATGTTGACCTTAATCTCTGTTAGCTTAGATGTTTATGATGTTGCTATTTTTGTTAAGTTAGAGGCAAGTCCTGCTATATCGGTTATAGTAGCAAATGACATTAAAATGGCAGAGTGAGTCATATCTTCCACAGCAGAGAATAAAAACCAAAAGTAGATTGTCTTATACATTCAGACAAACATGTGAGATTAACTTCACAGAAAGTTAAATGTAAGGTTTAATCTGAATGAATTTACTGGGAAAAAAAATAGGCATTGAAAGGATTTGGACATTTATATTATGTAGAGAAGATCAAGGGGCTATTCGACTTGGAAACGAGATGTGCAGCTCCTCCAAGTCATGATTTCCTGCCTGAAGCCAACACTGGGTGACCACATGTCAAGGACTGAGTACCAGAGGGAGTCAAACAAGGATGGAACTCACGTCTAAGTGAAGATGCTGTAGCCCGATTAGCCAGTGCTACAGCAAACATAAAGTCTTGTCCAAATGAACTTGTTTTTGAAGGCGCTCTTAAAAAAGAACAAATTGATTATGTTAGTTTCTCTTAGTAAAAAGATACTTTTTAAAATAGTAGACACATCAACTATGTTTGTTTGAGCCATAATTTTAAAAATTCGTAAAACTAAAATATTTTTTTGAAATATTCAAGTCCCAGTTTCTACCAAGTAGAGTTAATAATGTCTAAAATTTTGCCAAATTTACTCAAAACAAAATGTTTAGAGCTTCATATTTTTAATCTTCTCACTGAGAACACTCTGAATTTGTTTTTTCTGCCTCGCTGGGTCCTCTCAAATCCCTTAGGCACTAGCTTTGTAGTTCTCTTTTAAACCTTGGAAAATCTCCCCAATTTTAACTTCTTGAAGGCAGTTAAGAAAGCCCCCAGGAAAAGGTGATTTTATCCCAATCTTAGTGAAGGAGGATTCAGGCATATGACATATGATAAACAAGAAGAGAACTATAAAGATACTTGTAGGTGAATGGGAAATATTTAGATTCTTGAGGGACAATTCTTAATCCTTGTTTAGAATGCCATATGGCACAGGATATTTGAAGGCATTGTTAGAATTCCATAGTGAAATGTTTTATAGTACAGTAAGAAACTTGAGGCTCTAACAGATGAAGATTACTCTTCTGGGAATGCGAGGGGAAGTGGAACTCACCTGAAGCAGGAGGTGAGCTAGGGTACAGTGTACTGGAAGCTCCAAGGAAATCCTACAGCAAAGACAGAGAATTACACCATCTCAGGAAACCCCCAAGACTTAGCCATTAGATGACTATATATGAGAAATGCTTTTTCTGGCGCACATATTGGCATTAACTTATAATATTTCTTTAATGCAAAAGAAAAGCTGATAACAAATAGTTCCTGGGAATCACAAGAGATAGCTTGTTAAAACAAAAAGAAAACAAATCCCCAAAACTTAACATTTTGAAAGCTGAGCTTGATTCTATGAGAAAGAAATCAATATCCCCAAAATGTTAAAGTGTTCAAAATGTTCAGATATTAGCTGATAGCAGTCATATCTTAAACCCCAAAGTCAGCCTTTCAATTGACCACAAACTATTCTCTCTTGTGTGAAACCACACACCATTTGTACAAAAATTCCCGTTGCCTTACCAGCCACTATTTTTATACTCATAAGCACTACAAAGATTTCCTCCCTCTGATCATTGTGATTTTATTTGATATATGTGAAGAAAACAAATAGAAGTCCCGGTGCTGTGACCAGAACTATCATCTTTGTACCGAATAGTCTTTTTTTTTTCTTGTTCTTAAAGGTTGGAATTGCCACCCACATACAAAGCAGCAACGTGGAGATGTGTGTGTAATTCAAGTCACCTGGTTCCAGGGGCGCTGCAGGTGTTTGCAGCGCACACACCCTTTACTAGAAAATGGTTTCCTGGTGTTGCTTTGGTCCCAGTGTCACTGCCCAAAGAAGGAAATCTCAGACATCAAAGGGAGAAAGATTAAAGGATCCAGGCACTTTAGAAACAAGACACCCTCAGCCCCACTGTTGACTCCTGCAATGCTCCACCTCACCCAACCTCAAGCTTCCTCACCAGGAGGGGCACAGGCAGATCTGCTGGGCAGATGTTGGAATGTTCATCTACACACAAGCACACACACGGACGGTGGTCTTGAGTTGATGCTAAAACATTGGCATCAACTTATGCAGAGCCCCAAGAGAGGAGAGGATGCCTCTTGCAAAGTAATCATTGCCTTGAAGAAAACCTCTTAGTGCTGGTAGACTGAGGTGCCAGCCTGAAACTTGGCTGAGGGTAAGCCAGTGGAGAAGTCCCTGCCTATAAGAAAAAACATATAGCTCAGTCTGTAGCCGTGTACTTGGGAGTGCTTCAAGTAATACTAAATGAAGCTTACCTTTAATTGTTACAGAAACAAGTTCATTTACTGGATAGTTAGTGACTACTGTTTGCCCCACAGTATGTCAGATAAGCATGGGAAATGGTTTCTAGTTGGTGTTGACCTACAACCATACACTATAAATGTTTCTTGCAGACATTTAAAAGAGAAAAGCTCAGCAGCTTAACAGAAAGTTCTGCCTTTAGCAAGAAAATGAAAATTTCATCTAAATGGTAACTTTTAGGTTGACAAAACACATTTACCCATAGATACTTGTCTGTATGGGATTGAACTTCACAGCACAGAGAATGTATGTGTTTCCAGAGTGCCTACTTTGTTTGACTATAGAAACTTCTGGTTAACTTTTGCAAAATATACTGTTAGGTAGCTAGGGTTGAGACAAATCTACCGGTCACTGGTTCTTGAAGTACACCACGGAGACAGCTACATCAATATTGTTTGGGAATCTGCTAGCAAAGTGAGCTTCTAGTCCAGTGTAGATGTATTGACTCAGAGACTTTGAAGGTGGACACTTCCTTCTGTGTCTGATGCACCAAACTTGTCTGGTGAAGGCGAATGTCGGAGAACCTCTGGTCTGTTAATCAATTTAGAAAAGCTGAATTCTGTTACTAGTTTTTATATGGACAGACTCTGTGGTAGGCCTCCTCACATGTACAGTCAACAGTTGATGTGTCTTGCCATACTGCATAGTAGGGCTATTGTAGAGCACTGAAACATGTTGGAACCAGAAGTGGGGGTTGGGACAACCATGAGCCTGTGAATATATTGTCCCTTGAAACTCTTCATCTTAAAGTTGTTTATTTTATGTTACATGACTTTCATATTCATACTCTGTCAAAAGTCTGACTCAACTCCCTTTCCTAATTCCATGAGAGAATGCATGCCACCTATAAGGCAATGTACAGATGTGATTTCATGGGATGGCTGTTCAGACAACAGAGATATTTAGCTGCATCCTTTGTTGTTGGTTTGTGCTGCCAATGATGCAACATCGTAAAGCAAACACTTATTATAATGAAATTACCACATACTGGTGGCAGAGAGCACTGTCTACGTGGGGTGTGTTTAATGTTCTTACCTTGTGATATAATCTGTGTTATAACTCATGTTATGCATGCACATCATAGTTATTCCAAGACATGCTGAGTAATAAACAAAGAGTCACTCATCTTGGTCATATCAGTGCTTCTTTTTATACACAAAGGTAACAAGATTCCCATGCACTGAGGTTGTCTCCACTGTGCCCAGGTCGTGACTCTCCACAAGAGTACTGCCTTGCCTCTTCCCTGTGTTCTATTGGTCTCTATGGGTCACTAATCCTCCCTTAGTTATCTTTATGTCTGCTGATGTTAGATCTCTAGAATAGTCATCCTAGTAGATCCCAGTGGTTAGAAATGTTCATGTTTCCCCATTGGCTACTTGGGTGATTTAATCTTTAAGGATTGATGAATATATGACAGTCTACAGTCTACCCATCCACCCCCTCTCGGCACAGGGGATTGGACCCAGGGATTTGTTTATGCCAGACTGACAATGTATCACAGAGCTATACCTCTCAAAGTTGCCCATGATGAGCTTGAATTAGTATGTAGCCCAAGTAGACTTTGGATTTGTGATCCTCCTGCCTCAGCGTCTTGAGTAACTAGGATTACAGGCCTGGGCCTTTAAGCAGAGTTGAGAATATCAGTTTCTAAGCCCAGTTAACTCATAGCTATCTCAGCACAACAGAGTGTGAGTTTGCCAGATGCTGACGCCTCTGAAGTTTCTTGTAAGATCAAAAGTTTTTCTATCTGACACAGCCTCTCAAAGGTTACCTTCCCTTCTTTCCAAGTAGAAATGAGGCTAAGGGATAATTTTGAATCCATATTCCCAGGATGCTGCCCAGGTTCTGCATGTAGGAGTCAAGTTATGTGAGGTGTGTATGGGGTTGATTGCATCTAGACTAATTTTTTTCTATAATTACAAAATATTTTTATTTTAAGGAAATTTGTAGTAAACACTAAGTAGAGGAAATAATAAATTTGAATTGTTATCATATTAGTTCATCCACAAACACTTCAGCCACATCTTTAAAACAAACAAACTTTAAAAACATCACCAAAACACCACCACCACCAAAACTAAGTGTTAGCAATAATTCTTTCATGTGCTTCTATATGTAGGAAAGGGAATAATTAAGTCTTCACAAGTTGGGAAATCAACCAAGAAAACTGATTACAATTACCATTTGCAATTTATAATAAAGATTAGAGATTAATCTTTATCTTTCTATATAAAGTAACACACACAGTAAGGTGTCCAGAGAAATTGTGAAATAATTTTGTAAAAGGCACATCTTTGAATGCAGGCTCCAAGACTTGCTATTGTCAAGGTCTCATGGAAATATGAGCAGTCTGCAGTAAGGCTTTGTGACTGGGGCATCTGTTAGCAGGAGGAGACATTTTGGCCTGTGACATGGCAGATTTCAGGATCTGTGGCTGGGTTGAGGTTACGTGGAGAGTTACAGAACTCTAGTAAGAAACGGGAAAAGCTCATTGCTACCACACCCAGGTTATGCACCCAAATTCCCAGACAATTTCTCTATTATTCTCGGCTAAACTTGTCTTCAATGAAAACCATACCACTCTATCACTCCAAACATGTTTTTTGCCTTAGAATGGGTATGAGTTGAGGATTCAGCACTGAGCCAGCCAGATGTTGCGATGTGGGTGTGTTGCTACCCCATCTGTGTACATGCAAGAATGTTTATTAATATCTAACCATGGAGGGATCCCACTGTAGACATGACAAAATGACACACATGGATGCTAAAGTTCTTGGAGTTCTCCAAACATGTGCTGGTAGTTTGTGACAGATAATTAAATTGTTAGTATTAACTTGGAAGACACAAAGGTCTATGCACAGTTGCTGTTAAATATTAATTATTGTTTTATAATCAGTAACAGGCTGATTATACCTTGAACTAATCATTCTGGGGAATTGTGTTTTGAAATCTTCATTTTGTACTGGAATATTTTCCAGACAGCAAGACTAGATATTTTAGAATTGAATTTTTGGTATTTATTAATGCTTCTGTATAAGAAAGACATTTTAATGTCTCTTAGAAGCATAACTTGTACGTTGTAAGGATTTCTGATATCTCAATAGTGAAAAGACAGGTCCAGTTCTCATTGCTATGGGTGAGTGATCTGGTTTCAGGGGCCTGTTCTTAGCATTCCATCCACCCCATTTCTAAGTGCAGGCAGCATTTGGTCAGCGTGTACAGTCCTGTGCTGCAGGAGGGCAGATGAAAAGCAGTTCATGAGCAGATCCTTATGCTTTTGATCTATTCTCAGACAGGAGCCTGGCTAGTGTTAGGTTTTATAATCGAAAAAAACTCACTTCATTTAAGCTTGGAAACAACCTGACTCATTTAAATGAGGCTCTGATGGCCACATTTAAATCCAGGAAATGTTATAATCAGATGTAATCCAGCCTGTCTGATACCTGCTGTGCCCAGGTGTGACTGTCTTTCCTCTTCCTGCAGACTAGAGAATCCAACACTCTGGTCTATCCTATGCTACCGGGAGGTACAGGAGAGTCTTACCAGTGTTCAACCTTTTCAAATTAGTGTGTGTGGGACACATTGAACCTAGAAGGCAGAGTTTTTATTTCTTTCCCCTTTGCCCAGCAAATAGTCTCATAATATCTTTTTGCAAGTATCAATTGTGATCTCAGACAAAAAGAATCTTTTGCAAATTTCAAGTATGTTATTAAATTTATAAGTGGGATTTAACACTTGGATGGGGTTCTCTAAAATTCCAATAAATATGGCCATGGTTATGGAAATTGAGGGTACATAAACAAGAATCACAGACAATAGCTGGAGAACATTTTGGTCAAGACACACACACATACACACACACACACACACACACACACACACACATTTGGGGAGATCTGACACAAAGTAATTTATAACTATTTTAATGTGTCTGATATGAGATCTTACTTAACTCAATTTGTTCAGTGTTATAATTAGTTGTTAAATGTGAATTTTGGTTCTTGCAAAAGTGGGAGTTTTGGAGACATCCCTACTGTTTCATACTGACTTCTAAGCTGTTGAGACTAAAGTCTCTCAAGACACTGGGTTCCTTAACACCACTGAGATCTTTTAAATCCATGTAACACTAAAATGTTAGAGGATATCATCCTGGGTCATATTCTTCTTTGCAATAGCAATACACAGTACTGGTAGCTAACTAGGAAACTATCGCATATGATATATAATCAAAAGACAATGCTTAAAAACAAAATCAAAGAAGCAATAGAAAAAGTATTTAGGAACAGAAGGGAATAAGCTCACTCATCCAAGAAATAGCCACTGTGAGTGTTCCAACCAAGCAAAAATCTTGAACATTTCCAGAGGACAATTAAGGAAGAGATTAAAGATAGTTACTGAACCAGATAACTATCAGGGTATCATTACCTGCATGGTAGATACTTAGAAATGAAAGATGCTGCTTCCCACTGAAGGTCATTTGTACATGAAAACTAGGAAGACTATAAGGCAAGGTATGGACAATAGTGCTCAGGAAAGCAGAGCCTGTGTCAATTTCCTAGGCAGAAAATATGTCATCATTCAAAGTCCTTCCTTCTTAAATGCATACAGGGTCTTAGGCTATAAAAGGCTTCAGTAAGATTTTACTGGCTTTAAAAGCCAGTATGAAAATACATACGAAGTCATCATTAATTTTTGAGTTTTTTTCTTATCATCATTCCTTGTTAATTATAAATATTATTGTCAATTTAAGTCTATAAATTTTTAACCACTGTTACAGTGAACTCTCATGAACTCAAGACATGTTGAAGGATGCTAACACATTCTGAATATTATGTAACCACTGGGGAAATGGGGATTAAAGTGCTGTGCTTAACTCAAAGCATATAAAGAAAGTAAATGGTGCAGATAAACTCCCCATACCAGGGATACACATGTCAAATCCATCTCAACTGGAGATGGCCGCTTAACCTGAAGAGATGCTCAAAAGTGACGTAAGTTGACATTATCTTCAAATTATGAAATAGAAATTCTTTAATGATGAACTGGGATGTAGGAGGGTGCTCTTGACAAAGGGAAAAGGTTCCTAAACAAATGGCAGTTGACTAGAGCATATGGACATAGCTCATATAACAAGCCAAGAACAAACGTTTTCTGGTAATCTTAATTGTAATATAGCTTTCTTTTTTTCTTTTCTTTTTTTTTTCAGTTAAAATGACCAAACAACACCGAGCAGATTTTGTATAACATTCTAAATCTTGCTCTTGACACATTTGAATGTATGACATGAAGTGCCAATTGTTTTTTAAAGTGAAGGATTTTTAGAATGATCCTAGCATGTTGTTAAAAATTCCATCAGCAAGAGTTTTCTGTGGAAACTCTTGTCTTCTTAGCTGCATATAACATGGATAAATAAGAATCTAGGAAAACCATAGGCTGATAAATGTTTATTCGGGGATAAATCACTTACACCAGAAACAGATGACCGCCAGCAGGTTCCCTTCCCAAGAATGCCTCCTGATGCTGTCTGTCTCTAACCAGGAAGCTAGAGAGTAAGCTGGGGTCCGGGACCCCAGATCTAGTTACCCCAGGTCACACCTGCACCTGTCCCCACGCCCCAAAGGGCGTGGTCAGTGCAACAGGTATGGACAGGGTAGATACTTCACTACAGTTGCATTGGATGAGATAGTCCATCATCTGTGGCACTGACCATGCCCATTGAGGGGGTGGAGCCATGGGCGGAGTGACCTGTGGAAGGAGGTCGGAGGGGAGCCAGGAAAGGCTCTCTTTCTGGCATGACTCGGACAGGAGAGCATCCGGTGGAATTTCCTGGTGTTCATCTGTCTAGGTTGTAAGTTATTTCTCCCTGAATAAACATCTATTCGTCCTATTTGTTTATCCTGATCCTCATTTAACTGCGTTAGTTGCAGTCTACTTTTTTCTCACTGCTATCTCCTGTACTCACATTTTAACCCTCCCCTTGCCCCTGCCCCCCTGCTTTTGTTGGTTTGTTTGTTTTGTTTTGTTTATTGCAAAGGCTACTGGAATGTAAGGTCAGACATGGAGGTGTTAAAAAGAGTCTGGTGCCAGTACACCCGGGGATCCTTAGTAATAATGACCAGGGGCCCACAAATAGAAGCAGGAGAAATTCAGAGGAGCATGCTCTTTGTACAAGCAGAAAGAGCCAATGGGATGAGAGGAAAATGACTTAAACCCCAAACATCATTTCTTTTTCTGTTATTTAATCTGGCAACAAATATTCTGACCCCCTTTGCTCTACTGAGAATGTTTGTGTCACCACACAAAAGCAGACGATCTGGGATGTGGGTGGTGTGGGGGGGGACCAATGTCTTCAGTGTGTTCTCTTTGGGATTACTAACACATTGAGAATGTCATCACAAGATGCACCACATTTCTGAGGCTGATATTTGAACACTAGGGTCACAAAATCCAAAACATCCATCATCTGGCTTATAATTTCCTTCCTTTCCAAAGCTTTTGAAAGAAATTTTTCATAGAAATTAATGCTAACCCAATGAGTGATGTCTCTATAACATATTGTTTTGGAGACACAGATCTCCTTCACCATGTGTGCTGACCTTCCTGCGTTCTTTCTACACAGCAAGCATTTAAATTGGTTCATAGGGGTACGAGGCTGAGAACTAAGTCCATATGTATATTGAGATACTGATTTTGGGATGGGGAAATTGCTTTATTTTAATAAATAGCATGTGGTAGTGTTATTGTTGTCATCAGAAACTAAAAGTAAAACTATTCTCCAATCTAAGGCTTTTCCACTCAGTCATCTTTAAAATGTCTAAAGAAAACAAATAACCTTGGCCACTGTCACATTTCATCTGTCAGAAAGTCAAGCACTCCTCCACTGGGAGACTTTTACCCTAGCAGGAAATTGACACTTCGAAATTTCTTCAAACATTCATAGTTGTCTTGGATTGTAGAACTCAGAAATTATTCAATTGACAGTGTGAGTGTACTTGGCGTGTCTTGTGCATATACTATCCAAATATCAGAGAACAAAACCAAGGACTAGGACCCAGAGCCTTGGTTAACAAGGTACACAGGACAGACTGGAGATACCAGAATGTATTCTGTAGGCATCAAGCTGAAATAACAAAGAATTAGGCTGGTAAACTTATCATATGAGATAGCTTCATTTCTTTCTCTTCCAAACAGGCAAATGGCTTATTCTAGTTCTTTGTCCTGTGGCTAATAAAACAAGGTATTGACGTGCTCCTATACCTTGGCTAAAGATACCATAGTTCTGGGCTAATCACTTTTTTCAGAGTTCCCTGTGATGAATTATGAATCACAGCCTTGCCCTATGTTAGCAATTAAAGGTTTCCTGGTCAGTGCAGTCTGATGCTAGCTACAGAGGAAAGCTCTTGCTATAAACCTTTGTAAGTACATTGGGTCAACCTCTCCTGAAGTCATTGTGTCTCCACACTGGCACATCTGTAGGAAAAAAACATTCCATGTCTTCTTATTTACAGCCTCTAAGCTCTAATAGGAACAGTTTATAATATTCAATATTTACACACAGCATTCTTAACAGATGTGGGAAAAAGTTCTGTGCTGCAAAATGAACATTAAGGGAGCCATTTTTCTAGGTTTTCTTTTCAACATTTTTAACAGGAATGAGCAGTCTTTCAAATTTTATCTGCTTGTATCAGCTGTTTCCTCAAAATTAGAATAAAATGTAGCCAGTAGCTACTTGACTTCGTCTGGTCTAATTCCCGGAGGAAATGAAAGAGAATTCAATGAGATTAGAGAGATATTGCCATTTGATTGCTCTATATCAAGTGAAATCAGCCTATAACAACAAACATTATCCCAGTCAAGTAATTGTTAGAGCAATGCATTGTGTGTATGTATGCATGTGATAATATGATTTTGAATGTTTAAGTGATAGCCTTATTGTTCCAAGAAGGTGAAATTTGTGAACTTATTCAGGACATTTCTCTTGAGGAGCCTTTATTTGTTTTATCTGAAACTCTGTAGGAAGCTTTGGATTAAGGAAAACCGTTCTTTCTTAAGACAAAATCATAAGACATAACTTAACAGCAAGTAAGGAACTCTGTTTTGAATTTTTAAAAAATTGCTCTTTAAAAAATTGTATTAATTTTAATTAGGGTTGCATTTATCTAGTGCCAATTATAAAATATTTTAAAGGCTTATATGTAACCTAAATGTTCTTTCTTCTATTCTCAACATTAACTTTGTTTACCTTCCCATGGGTAAACTCTATCACATATTTCTTTGTGATAGAGATAATTTCCTGAGATAATTTGATATGATTTCTACACAACATGTTCATGTGTATAATTACACAGCAATGTCATGCCATCATTTTCTAAATTTGCGATAATGTAAACAAACATTTGATCACCGCCTCACATGACATTTAAATTTCCAAGTATTTATATTTTGAACAAAGAAGTGTTTACCAATCTTGACCTGTTTTGTTATCATAAAAGTCTTTTTTAAAGCACTAGGTTAAAAGTATATGTTTTCATATCTTCCTAAATATCAACTTTAAAATATAAATGTTCCTTTCCCTGAGAGATGAAAAAATGCTATACTAAGAACACAAATTAATGATGCTCACATGATCTGTCTTTCCTATATTGCGTGGGGACGAAAGCTATTTATTTTATGTCTACTCTCAGCATATAAAATACCAAGAAAGCTGCATAGTTATCCATTGCCAACATGACACAGGTGTATACCACATGAAGGTATGAAACAATGCAGCAAGAATGGATGTGATGACAGCCGAGTCCGCAGTGTGTTCTTCCCAAAGCACACTGTTGCAAGTGTGTGTGTTTCTCTTCCCTTACTTTTCCCAGAGCTCCAGAAATTCTCAAGCTCTTCCCCAAGCACAGTGGATGAGTACTAGGAATAAAGTGAGCCTTTCTGGAAATAGTTGTTGCCAGTGGATCACTTTCTTAGACTCACTTGTTGCCATGAGCACAATCCCCACATGGACCCTGGTCTGTCTGGAGGAGGCATTGGGTCCCTGACTTGTCTGGGTTACCATCATCTATGTGCATCATTAATCCATATCATCATCTGTGTGGTACCTGCAAAAGATGCACCATTAATCCATATAACATCTCTGAAGCCATACCTCTCTATCTTCCCTTATGGTGTGTCCATCAGAACAGAATTTATTAGGAGAGGTTCCTGGACCCCATCCAATCTTAGCATAGAAATAGAATGTCTAGAAAAAAATGTCTGTGGGTAGGTAGTTTTTGAAGAGAATATATGGAATGTTTATGATTAAGTAAGCATGTAAGTACTGTTGAAGTTAAGGAAATATGTCCATTCTATCAAGGGACAAATTAAACTTAGTAACTTACCCCAGAGTCATAAAACAAATTTATCTGAAGGCATAATTCAAATAGTACAATTATAAAATCTATATTACCATACTATATTTCTAAAGAGGTGAAATCAGACAATTTTGTAAGACTATGATGACATTATTTTTATTATTGATATCAACCAAACATTTTGAAGAGAACATAAGGTTAAGCACTTCACTCCTCTGTTTAGGTTTGGATAATTACACTCAGTCAGTAACAGAGTTATAAAGGACTTGGTAGTAGAGACTTGGAACACACAGGACTCATCACCTATGTACATGCTTAGACACTGCTGTGGTCATAGGTAGGAACAGTGTGCTCCATATATTTTGAATTGGGGGGGATGGCTAAACATAATGAGTGAAGGAAGAATGAAAAATACAGAAATAATGAAGATCCAGGTAAATCACATCTTTTTATGTTCTGACCTGACAGAAAAGTAAGCTCTCCTACACACTCCAGGATGGGTGATATATGCCACAGTTGAGAAAATGGGTGAGTTCAAACAGATTCTCAGAATCTTTCTTTCCCTTAAAAGAGCAACACACAACTAAGGAATGCCAGGACTGGAGCCTACCTTTCCCAGGGATGAACACACCAATTAATAACCCAATACCAAGTGGTCAGCCCTAAAGACGTGAGTATCCTATGAGTAGCATTATTCAGGCTGAGCAGGCTATAATTAGGAATATATGTGTATACACACACATACATACAAGTAGCAAGACTCAATAAAGAAGAGAGAGTCCATGCATTTGAAAGAGAGCATGGAAGGTTATATGTGTGGATTTGGAGGGAGGAAAGGGGAAAATGATACATTTTTTATTAGAATCCCAAATATAAAAGAATATTTAAAACATGGCAGTGGAACACACAAAGCCAGAGATTACCTAGCCTTTATTCTATAGAATCATTTTTTCCTCTTGGGACTTGGTGGGACTTTCTGAATTAACTGAGGAATCACTGTGTTTTCAAGCTACTTGAAGTTAATAACCCAGGAATAACAGGCATTCTCCCATCTTCTCACCTTTGTGTCAAAACTCACCTTTCTATCTTTTAATGGCATGAAATGCACAAATTAATTTCATTTTTCCTAGGAAACTAAATTCAATATAGACTCAGTCGGGTAGATTCAGTGACTGTTTTTTCATTATTTGGTTGGTTTTTCACTTTTTTTTCTTTTTGAGACTATAATATAATTATATCATTTCTTTATTTCATTTCCCCCCTCCACCCCACCCATATAGCATTCCCGACTTTCAAATTCATGACCTCTTTTTCATTGGTTGTTGTTGAACATGTATGTATGTATGTATGTATAAATATGTATACATATACACATACATACACACACACATATATATACATACACACACACACACATATATATATATCCTGCTCAATCAGTATATTGTTACTTATATTTATGCTTTCCACTGTGATCATTTGGTATTAGCTAACTAGTTGGAGGAAGACTATTTTTCCCACTCTGAGAATCCCTTAGTTGCCTGTAGTTCCTTGTGTAAGGTTGAAGCCTTTTGATCCTCTGTTCTTTGCCCCTTCCACTCTGGTATGCCTATTATTGTCCTTGTTCATCTTATATTTAGGCAATTATGTGGGTGATAATGTATGTAATAGCTCCATATCTTCACATATAAATGTAGTCTTCAACCCCCATCAAGGAAACTTCTTATTTTAACAAAGAACATTAAATAAAACCACAACCAACCAAACCATGGCCAAATAAAATGAACAGTTGTATATCCCAGTCCCAATAGATGTATCTATAAAACAACTCCTGCACCCAAGGTGCGTGCATGGAACATTGTGTGAGAGAGGGCAGAAACCAAAGAATAAGATCATTTGCTGTGAGATTGTGTCTCCTAGTAATTTCAGAAGCATAAATTATTTTATTGAAATTAGCTTCCAGATCCAACATCCATATTCTTTCTTCTTGAAATTGCCTAGGGTTAAATCTCTATATATGGGTTTATCCACCTTTTAACACTAGAGATGAAAATATAGACAAAATTCTTAAACATTTTAATGTTATGTCGTGTGTGTGTGTGTGTGTGTGTGTGTGTGTGTGTGCGTGTGTGTGTGTGTTTTGTAGGGTCTCATATAATCCAGACTGGCCTTGAACTTATTTATGTACCTAAGGTTGGTCTTGAACTTGGAATCCTCTTGTCTTTCCTCTTACTGCTAGGATTATAGATGTGTATCACCTGGATGAAGTTTTCATTTGAATGATTTTATTTTTAATATTCTGTCTTAAAATCTTTCTATGTATTATCATTGATTTAAAAATACTTATTACATTAAGTATTCATTCATTTACTATTTATTATGTATGTGAATGTGTGTGCATGTGCCATATCATACATGTATATGTGGATGTCAGAGGACTGCTTGGTGGAGTCTGTTCTTTCCTTCTACAAGGGATGGAGCATGTCTTCAGTCTTGGTGGCAAGTGCCCTTACAGGCTGAAACATTTTGCTGGCCCCATCCCATTCTTAAGTGAAATCATGGAAAATCTGGAAGCAAAGCATTCAAAGTTATGATGATGACTTCTGCATTTCAAAATTTAACAAGACATTTTATTCAAGAGAAAATGTTCATGGAAAAATATACTGCAACTTATTTTATGATAAATATGCTGTTGTATATCTATTTAATCAAGCTATATTAAATTCTTGTGAAGTTAATGTTACAAAATAGTTAACATTATGCCTTATTTTAACAAAACAAACACACGTTGACAAATTTTAGATATTAAATGTGTAAGAGCATGTTTTTGTTGTTGGGTTTTTTGTTTTGTTTTGTTTTTGTCAAAACCATTTTTAGAGTAGCCAGCAAAACATTTAAAACATTTGCAGATTACAGATCTAGCTCTTAAGGGTACCTGAGAGACTGTGGAGTCCTGTGGTAGACTGATTCCCATTTTCCTGAGGAACCGCCATACTGATCTCCAAAATGGCTGTACAAGTTTGCACTCACACCAGCAGTGAAGGAGTGTTCCCCTTTCTCCATGTCCTCTCCAGCATAAGTTGTCATTGGTGTTTCTAATTTTAGCCATTCAGGTGGAAGTAAGATGGGAGGACAGGACCAGGCTGCAGAAACACATAGAGACAGCTGACCTGAACAAGGAGGAGCTCCTGAACCCCCAGACTGATAGCTGGGAATCCAGCATGGGACTGACTCAGACCCCCTGAATATGGGTGTAAGGACTATGGTTTTTCCCCCTGCCGCCGCTGGTCTTGTCCCACTGCCACACCAGCCCCAATTAACACACAGAGACTCTGTATTTGATATAATCCTGTTGGCCTGTTACTAGTTTCTTATCAGCTAGCTCTATCTTAATTATTAACCCATTTCTATGTATTTCCAGTGGTCTTACCGAGAGTGGAGGAATGGCGGTTCTGTTTTCTCCAGTCTCTCCATCTTGACCCCTCCTTACTACTTCCTCTTTCCTCCTTATCTCCTAGCCCCTCCTATCTTGCTTTCCTATTGGCCAACAGTGCTTTACTCATTAACCAGTATGAGAAACATATATACATAATGGCATCTCCCATCACATGGGTCTCAGTTAGAAGAACTGAGTAGTCTAAGGGACCTCAGACAGTGGAACCAGGATGTATTCCTGGTGCACAAAAGGACCTTGCAGGCACATCTCCCATGGAGGGATACTCCCTTAACCTAGAGACAGGAGAGAAGCCCTAGTCCCTACTCCAAATGACTTGACAGATTTAAATGACCCCACCTGGATGACATCATTCTTACATGTGGAGTGGGGGCGATGGGAGGGGGAAAAAGAGGGAAAGAGGAAGGGAAGGAGGGAGAGGGAACTGGGATTGATATGTAAAATAAAAATAAAAATAAAATAGCATATTGACAAAAAAAAAAAAAAGAGTTCCTGGGAGATAACTGGTAGTTCACCAGGGCTCAGTGGCTGCTGACTGCTTAGTGCCTAACCAAACAGCTGTTTTAAAGAACCCAAAGGTTTGTATCCTACACACCATGAGAATCTTTCTTTCGAATGTAATATAGCTCATTCCTTCCAGCCTGGTCCGGGAGTCCTCAAAGGTGCTTGCCTAGAAGTAACAACAGTAATCAAAGTTTAGGATGAGCACTGAACCCTTTGCCCACAGCCAGACTGGGGTATAGTCCACACGGCACCCTATGGTGCAGTTTTCCCAAACAGTTTTGAAATGGATGCCTTCGCAGTAGTGCATACTATATTCTCTTGGAAATACAAATCTATCAGATGGAGTGTCAGTCACAACCTGGGGAATTAATCTTCCCTCTAAGTACTTAGGAAAAGGCTGTGGTTTTCCCCTTGTGACGGCCAGCCTTGCTCTGCATGGACTTCAGAGCCCCAAGGTATGTTCCTATGCCCAGCCCTTAATGTTCCGCCCTATCCACTCGAATGTTTTTCATTCACACAGCTGGGTTGTCCCCACCCCACCCCCCACCCCACAGGCTTTCTTCTGCCTGCCCAGCTGATGATGTTTCCCTGGCTCCAGCCAACTTCCGTGCTTGTTACAAACAGTGCTCAAGGGGACAAAGGATTGTCTAGATTAAAACAACAAGGAAAGTAGGTCGATCTTGCAAGAATCCGGATGGGTGGCCAGCAATGTGTGATGGTTCTGTCTCTTTCTCTCCTGTCCCCAATCCCCATCATTAAACAGGAAAAAAAATATTATTTTGAGAATGGGAGGTTTGGTTGTGTCCAAAGGTCTATTCATTGGTCATTGTTGAAGCAATATTCTTCATGATCCCAGCCAGCTGATCTAGTGGTTACATTTGCGTCTTCAAAGGGATGGGAGAATTAAAAATAATAATAAACTCAATCCTATATGTAAAACTGAATTAATAGACCCTTTATCCTGGAAGTGTTGACAATAGGAAGTCTGTCATATCATTTGGAGCAGGGCCTAGGCTCTCCCATGTGTCTAGGCTGAGAGAGTATTCCTCTATGTGGAAAGGGCTCCCAAAGTGCATTCGTATACTAGAGATCAATGCTGTTCCACTACCAGAGGCTCCATAGACTTCCCAGTCCTCCTAACTAACACCCATGTTCAGGGGATCTGGGTCAGTCCTATGCAGGTTTCCCAGCTATCAGACTGGCTCCATGAGCCACGCCCCCCCATGTTCAAGTCAGCAGTTTCTGTGGGTTTCTCCAGCCTAGTCTTAACCTCTTTGCTCATCACTCTTTGCTCTCTGCAACTGGATTCTAGGAGTTCATCTCAATGTTTAGCTCTGGGTTTCTGCTTCTGCTTCCATCAGATACTGGATGAAGGTTCTAGGATGGCATATAAGGTAGTCAATAATCTCATTATCGGGGAAAGACATTTAAAGTAGCCTCTCCACTTTTGTTTGGATTGTTAGTTGTGGTCATCCTTGTAGATCTCTGGACATTTCCCTAGTGCCAGATTTCTCTTTAAGCCTATTATGGCTCCCTCTAGTATGATATCTTTTTTCTTGTTCTCTATTTTTCCAAGCTCCTATCATGGTTATAATGATCTCTAATGTAGTTCTTTTTTTTTTTTTTTTTTTTTTTTTTTTCTTTTTTTGAAACTACTCTATTTTTAGACTGGGCTTGATCCTGGATAGCCCTCATACATTGTTTATTTATGGCTAATCATCCTTGGCTAATCATCTTCTTTTATTAGGTGTCCTTAATTAATTTGCATCCTAACTATTCCTGAATCTGGATAATGAATAATTGTGAATGCCGACAAAATGGGCTTTCTAATTGGTTCTAGACGTTTTTAGTGGAGAGAGAATGCAGGTGCCATTTGGGTTCTTACACTTGGTCATTGGTTTCCCAGCAAAGTGCCACTGGCCCTCACACACTGTCTCTTTACCTAAAGGCCAAGTCAAGAAAGCCATGCAAATCCAGTGCTGTTAATTGCTGTAGTAAGAAACATTTTAGCCTTTTACTTTTAAATCTCTGAAACAATTGCCGGATGAGCATGTTGTTAATATTAAATTGAACTTTCGGCTAAGGCTTTCAAGCTAACTTTATGCTTGAGTCAAGGCTACCATCAAGTGGGAACCAAGTCACAGCCTTTTACCAAGGTAAAATGGGAAATAACGCTTTCCCTTGTGAGTTTTTAAATGGCAGTTTTACTTATGTATATTTTTCTCACCACTTGTCCCTTTATTCATGCCTATGCCCATCTCTCCTTCAGGCCTCCTGTTTCTCGTCTGTCTCTCCTACTGTGACACAGTTTAGTGATAGACAAACACACACAAAAGAACACCACTGAAATGACAAGTGGCTGAGCCGTCATGTTAGTGTTAAAGTACCTTGTCAAGGGTTCTTTACTGAGATTTGACACACCAGTACTGCCACACATATATGGTGGGCCTACATTTTATGTTTTGTTTCCTTGATAATGATCAGGCAAAACAGGCTTACACCTCAGTAAATCTGTGCGCTGGGGACACTGATTTTTGAAAGCAAAGCATGTCTTCTAATATCACTTGCTTCTTTCAGAATTGCTTCATTCAAATTGTTATGTCCTCTCTGCAAATATTCGTGGAATATATATATGTTAATAGTCATATATTTTACTTCACAATAGCTTACTGTGGTCAGTGGTCAAGAGTTTTCTGAGCTTAAGAGAAGCCATGTATGTGTTTAAAATTATTAAAATCTTCAAACTATTCCTTCTAGAATTTTTGTAAGGACACCCAGGCCAAGCACACAACATTTGTAACATTTCATGTTAAAAACGTCCTCAATACTGTGTTTGCCTGAGTCGTTGCTTCTTCAAAGTAAGAATATTTTCTGAATATGTAGACTAAATTTAGCCATCTCCAATGTGGTCTGCTCTTTATGGATGGAACCCACTACTATGTCCATACAGAATCATTTGACAATTTGCCGAGTTGTACATGGCACATGATGTTTTTAGGTGGCATATGTTTGTTTTTGTTGACAGAACATGTCCTTTTTTTTTTTTTTTTTTTTTTTTTTTTGAGAAAGGAAAGATTTGTAAGACATCAAATGTTTCTTGCAAAACAATTTGATGAAATGAATGTAAATGAATCAGAAACATGTGAATTGTATTTCAATTAAAATTAATGAGTTTAAATAGGAGGACAGTACAGTGCTTGGGGGGAAAGAGTGTGGCAAGGCGGGAAGTGACATTTGTTTGGTTTTCATCAGTCCTGGGTTCTTGAAAAACATCCTACTACTGTGAATTCAGCTTCATGCAGATTCTCGAAAGTCAACTTAGGAAACTGTAAAGCAAGCTGATGATACAAGTTTATCTTATGTGTTCATGCACGTGGGACACTGCCACTGTGCAATCGTTTAAAACCGCCTTTAAAGTGAGGCGAATGGTTCCCGATGCTATTCTTTCAAAGGCAAACAAGAGGCTGTAAAGATGATAAAAAATCCATTTTCCCCAAGACTTACACATAAACTGCATCTCTACTTCCTCTTTCTAATTGAAGATAGTCAGACACACTCGGCAAACATGTAGCAGAAAAGAGAGAGGAGGAGAAGGAAGGAAGGAAGGAAGGAAGGAAGGAAGGAAGAAAGAAAGAAAGAAAGAAAGAAAGAAAGGAAGGAAGGAAGGAAGGAAGAAAGGAAAGAAAGCAAGCAAGCAACGTGTGGGGTCAGGACATCAAGTGGGATTTCATAATGGGAATACACAAACCAAAAATAATTATTTTAGAGACACAAACATTTTATCCACAGTTTCATCCTTCTATCATTTATGCACACTTCAAAGCAAATATCAAAGCTCTCAAAAATATGATTTACATTTGTAGTTAAAAATTAACGTATTTCTCTAAAAATCATAAAAAAATAATAAAATAAATGTAGACTAGGCCTGGTAATGCTTGCTCATAATCCCACTACTTAAGACAGAGACTGGAGAATTGTCACAATTTTAAATTTTAAGACCAGTCTGGTCCATGGTGAGGTCTAGCAAACATAGGCTACATAGTTAAACCTTATTCCAAAACAAAGGACCTATCTCAATGCTATCAGTTTAAGTGTCCTGTGTGATATTACAGTCTCTGAACATGTTCATGTCAAATGCCCCCAAAACTTCAAAAGCCAATGTTCATAACTGGAGTCCATATTTTACTTTTATATCTTAAGTTACTATCACATACAGCTCAAGAAGTTTTCAGGACTTATTGCTGGTAGAGAAATGCATTAATAACCGGACTTTTTTGAACAAGCAGAAGGCATGGTTGCTATAGTTGCTGTGAGGAGATCATGTGAGATGGAAGAGTCTTGTTGGGCTTCGAGAGAACTCTGACTAACTCAAGTCTGGCATCCCTCTTGTTATGCAGACACTGCTGTCATTCCATGGAGGGGATAGGAATGAGGCCAAGGTCCTTTGTTTTGTTTGGGGACACTGTTGCTGTTTGGTGTATTTCTCAAATCATTCTGGAAGAGTTTCTCCTTACCTTAACAGGCAGGGGTTGTAAGTTTTCTTAAAAGCGTTTTCTCTCTGATTGGGCAGATAACATGTTTTAGCTTCTAACATGATTGTTTGCCTGTTTCATTCTTCCTCCATCTTTCAATGGCAGTTGGGAATAGAGAGGTGAGGCTGCTTATGCATTCTGCAATTAGCGGCAATACAACAGTTACCTTCCTCTGAGTCTCCATACTCACTTATAGCAGGTGTCTATGAGTATGAAGTATAAACCTTAAATACAAAGGTGGCCAATGAAAATGCATGAGTAATTCATGTGCTTTTTTTTTAACTTTTACTTTAAAGTTTATTGCCTGTTTCATCTTTCTCACCAGCAAAAGCCAGCACTTACAAAGTCGTCAGCTAAGGTCACCCTGGAGAAACAATGTGCAGAACACCTCACAATGGTGTATTTCATTCAGGCATTGCAAACATGGCTTAGTTTCCCTTACGGTTTGCTGCCTTGATGCCTTCTCAGTGTCCAAGTACCTCACTCATTGCTTCCTGTGCTGTCCTATCTGATAACAGGCCTACCCTTGCAGTAGTGATAAGGAATGCGAAGTTGGACGATACTGCCACAGTCCCCACCAAGGATCATCAGCCTGCATGGTGTGTCGGAGGAAAAAGAAGCGATGCCATAGAGATGGCATGTGTTGCCCTGGTACCCGATGCAATAATGGTAAGAGTTCTCATCATGTGCTAAAAGAACTCTTTCTCATAAGCCTTTGTGGAAAGGTGATTTAATACTTCTTACAAAATTCACGTGTTGTGTGTCGAATCGCTAATAGTTTTGTTTGTTAAACATATAAATATCAAGACAAGTAGCATAGGTGTGAGTTCCTTGACCATGTTTACAAGAGTTTTATATTATAGTTGTTATATTGAAGAATTCCTAGGAGGGGAATACTAGGTGATGGGGTGACTGGCCCACCAAGTACAAATAATCTGTAGCCTTAAAAGAAAAGAAATAGTAGACACCAATTTAATTCTTCACCATGTTGCTATTCTAAGTATTTTGTATGTATTTACAATAATTTGAAGAAAATAATTCAGTTTTTATTCCTCATTTGTTGTTGTTTGCAGTGTCATTTGATATTTAAAAGGAAAAGTTCATATCTAGGAAGCTTGGCTTCAGAGCCAAAATATTATATCATTAATAAGGAAGTGATTGAATACATGAGCTAACAGATCAAAAGATAGATACATAATAGGTAGATTAAGAAATAGACAAATAAATGTCTTCCTAACACAGATCAGGATGGACATTATAAATTATAGAGTTGACCAGATCTGTTTAATCCTCATTTCCAGGCATCTGCATCCCAGTCACTGAGAGCATCCTGACCCCTCATATTCCAGCTCTGGATGGCACTCGGCATAGAGATCGGAACCATGGTCACTATTCCAACCATGACCTGGGATGGCAGAATCTAGGAAGGCCACACACTAAGATGTCTCATATAAAAGGTAGGACTACTTATACTTTCATGTTTGCTTATAGTTCCTTTCTTTTACAAAAAAGTAAAAGAAAACACAGTGTCTTGGTGTTTCTATTGCTGTGAAGAGACACCATGACCACAGCAACTATTATAAAAGAAAACATTTAATTGTGGTGTCTCACAGCTCAGAGGTTTAGTCCATTATCATCATGGCAGAAATCAAGGCATCATGCAGGCAGACATGGTGCTAGAGAAAGAGTTGAGAGTTCTTACATCTTGATTCACAGACAATAGGAAGTGATCTGACACTGGATGCTATCTTGAGGCCTCAAAGCCCACTTCCATAGTGAAGCACCTCCTCCAACAAGACTTACACCTATTCCAACAAAGACTCACCCCCTAAAAGTACCACTCCATTTGGAGGCCATTTCCTTTCCAACCACCATGCATAGATAGATAGATAATTCATTTTGATCCTATAAACCCATCATCAAAATGTTCATTAACAGGCAATTTTAAATTGAGTTTATTGATTTTTAATTTTGAAAATACTAGAGATTTCATAGAATTGTTGGAAAGTATATCTCAGGGGAAAGGCAGTGGCTGGACCTTCCATGCCATTGTCTAAGCATGCCTCTTCTTTCATATGAACATTGAGAAGGAACCTAAACAAACCTGTATGGTTCAAACCTATCAGAGAATAAAGCACTGTGGAAAATGCATGAGGAAATATTGCTGCTGGAGATGAAATTCATAGCCATGTCTTCACCTTTGTAGACTCAGGAAGTTGATTTCTCTAAGTAATCAAATGACAAGTTAACCACACCAATCCGTGAGAAAGAGTTGGTTGATAGTGGGGTGATATATCACTATAAAGTCTTCTTCCTCCCACTCACCAATAGCAAACTTGAATAGTGGGACATCATTTTACCAATAGCAAATTTTGCTGGCATGAAACACACTTATACTCAAAGGAGGCCTTCCCCGTGTGTATCTGAGAAGTATTCCTCTTTTAAGATGCTTAAAAGTGCCCCGTGTTCCATAAAACATTGTAGTAGAGCATCTCCTTGTTCTCAGGAATTACTGATGAGCTGCAGAGATCTGGTAAGTCATGATGCTGCACCTACCAAGACCCTGGATTATTTCCCATGCCTCTTATTTCTGTGTGTTCAAATCACTATATAATTGCCATTATGTGTGTCCTTCCTCATTCCAATAGGTATCTAAATCATGACACTATTGACAAATCTACCACGTATTTCAATACAACCACATATGAAATGCACTGAGTGCAAATAGAAAGAAATCTTGTGTTGCATGGCTAGTGAGTTGCACCAACATTTTGCAGTGGAAATAGTTACATCTAGGAAGCTAGATAATTTTGGACTTTGAACCAAATTTGCATCACCAAATTTTCTAACTAATGGTTCATAAAACCACAGACTTACCTACTCGTATAGGTCTCTTCTATGGCTGAGTTTTACAGTACAACAAAACTGAGGAGCTGTAACAGATCATTTAGTCTCAGAGTCTTACTGTGTTTGCATTCAGGCAACTAACACAAAAGTTTGACAACCCCTGCCTTATACTGAAGTACAAATCAATGATAACAAGATGTGTGTGGGAGGGCACTATTTGGTGACTTAATGTTTCAGTAAGTGCACATCAGATATTTTTTTAAATACCTTCCATTTAAATTTGAAACAAGCTTGTTTTACATGCCAATCCCAGTTACCCCACCATCCCGTCCTCCCCTGCCCCTTCCCCACAAACTCCCATACCATTCCTTTGCTGCTCCCCAGGGAGAGTGAGGCCTTCCATGAGGAGTCTTCAAAGTCTGTCATATCATTTGGAGCAGGCCCTTCCCCATGTGTCAGGTGAGGGAGTATCCCTCTATGTGGAATGGGCTCCCAAAGTGCATTCATATACTAGGGATAAATACTGATCCACTACCAGAGGCCCCATAGACTGTCCAGGCTAACACCACATTCAGGGAATCTGGGTGAGTCCTAGGCTGGTCTCCTAGCTATCAGACTGGAGTCCAAGAACTCCCCTGGATTCCACGAATTTGGCTCAGTGTTTAGCTATGGGTGTCTGCTTTTGCTTCCATCAGCTACTAGATGAAGGCTCTAGGATGGCATATAAGGTAGTCATCAATCTCATTATCGGAGAAGGGCATTTAAGGTAGCCTCCCCACTGTTGCTTAGATTATTTGTTGGGGTCATCTCTGTAGATCTCTGGACGTTTCTCTAGTGCCAGATTTCTCTTAAAACCTATAATGGTTCCTCTATTATGGTATCTCTTTTCTTGCTCTCCTCTATTCTTTCCCTCAGTCAATCTTCCTGGCCCCTCACGCCTACCTCTCCCCTACTCTTTCTCCTAACTTCCTTTCCCCTCCCCCATGCTCCCAATTTGCTTGGGAGATCTTGTCCCTTTCCCCTTCTCCAGGGGACTATGTATGTCTCTCTTAGGGCCCTCCTTGTTTCCTAGCTTTTCTGGCAGTGTGGATTGTAGGCTGATAATTCTTTTTGTTCTATGCCTAAAAACCATATATGAGTGAGTACATATGATGTTTGTCTTCTTGTGACTGGGTTACCTCACTCAAGATGTTTTTTTCTAGTTCCATTCATTTGCCTGTGAATTTCAAGATTCAATTTTTTGTTTGTTTTTGTTTTTTCCTTTCCACTGAGTAGTACTCCATTGTGTAAATGTACCACATTTTCTCCATCCATTCTTCAGTTGAAGGGCATCTAGGTTGCTTCCAGGTTCTGGCTATTACAAATAGTGCTGCTATCATGCTTTAAGTAAGTTTCTGGTTGCGCCTGAGTCTGATGGCTCTGATCTCAGCTGTCTGTCATCTCTCTGCTCTGTTCTGTCTCACAGCTTCTTGTAGGGTGTTTTCCCTACCAGTCCTTGTCGGAAGCATTTGCCTGGGTTTAAACCACTCCTCTCATTGCCTCCACTGGTGCTCTGGTATGACTGTGTTTCCTTCAACCTGCAGTTGCTTCCAGGTGGGACTATTAGGTTCTGCCTAGTGGATCTAGCCCCGGGATGCTAACATCACCTGCTCCGTGGGGGTCTCTCAGCCTAAATGTGGTAGAAGATTCATGCAGCTGATCCATCTCTTACAATTTTTAGTTCAGCCATCACACTAGTGACCCATTCTCTGTATTAAATAAATTGTGCTAATAATTCTGCTTTGATGGCTGGACCCAACTGATAAATGATGTCAAATTTCCCTGAGAATTTCAGCATTCTTGAGTCACACCTTTGCTTACACCTGTGAAATGACATCAAGTTCATTAGTTTGAAGCCAATCTTTCCCCTGCTAATAATTGTGCTAATAATTCTGCTTTGACGCCTGGACCCAACTGATAAATGATATCAAAATTCTCTGAGAATTTCAGCATTCTTGAGTCACACCTTTGCTTACACCTGTGAAATGACATCAAGGTCATTAGTTTGAAGCCAATCTTTCCCCTGCATGGGGGAAAATCGTCAGGAAACTACTGAAGTACAGGCTGGGGAGTTGACTCCATGGTAAAACTGCTTGTCTTGCAAACATGAGGACAGGAGTTCCAATCCTCAGAAGCCCTGTAAGTACTGGGTGGGACGTGGCAGCTTGTCTGTAATTAATTCCAGGCTCAAAAAAACTGAGACAGGAGATCCCCAGAACAAGCTGGCTAGCAAATCTAACCATATCAGCTAGCCCTAGGTTTGCTTAAGAGGCCTTACCTCAAAGAATAAGGTGGGGGGAGTGATGGAAGAGGATTTTCAGCATCACCTTCCATCCTTCACATTCACAAGTGCCCGTGTGCTTGCACAACCCCACAAACATGCACTCACACACAAGTAAAAAGCATGCATGCATACATATACATATATATATTTATACATATATATGTATATATATTACACACATTAATATACAGAGAGAGAAATAGAAAAAACTAGACTATGAGAGACTGAAGATAAACACAGTCTAGCTGTTCATATAAATGCCATATTCAGATGGTAGATAATTGAATGAGAGAAAAACAGACTTATGAGAATTAAAGTGATAACAAATTGTTTTGAATCTAAGACTTTTTATTAAAAGTGGCAACCCAGTACAAGATAATATAAGTGAAAGAATTTTCTGCGATTCTGATTGTAAAGTAGAAATTGCTGTCAAGCACTCTTGTACTCTTTTTGGTTCATGTTTTCTGTAGGACACGAAGGAGACCCCTGTCTGCGATCATCAGACTGCATTGATGGATTTTGCTGTGCTCGCCACTTCTGGACCAAAATCTGCAAACCAGTACTCCATCAGGGGGAAGTCTGCACCAAACAACGCAAGAAGGGTTCTCATGGGCTGGAGATTTTCCAGAGGTGTGACTGTGCAAAGGGCCTGTCCTGCAAAGTGTGGAAAGATGCTACCTACTCCTCCAAAGCCAGACTCCACGTGTGCCAGAAGATCTGACAAACACTGGGAGAGTTACCACTAGCAGACTGTGAATTTGTGTATTTAATGCATTATGGCATGATGGAAAATCCAGTTTGGAATGCAGGAGGACAAGGGATGTGGTAAGAATTTGGAGCATGAGAGAGAAGTGGGACTGAATGAAGTAGAGACGGTGTTTCCATTATGCAACTGTTCATGTAAATAATGTACACATTTGTGAAGATGCTATTATTAAAAGAAAGCACACCATGGGAATGACTGACAAACACCATGTGATTTTTCCAAGAGTTTGGCTTGAGCTAGAGGGGATATTTCCTTCAGATTGCAAATGGCTACAAAAATAACCTAAAGCCATATTTCTACTCAAAGTTATAGATAACATAAGATAATTTCTAAAACAAAGAAACTATGATAAATAGGAAGTGAAAATATGTAACATCGTTAATTTACATCACAGAAAGTCACCTTTATTTTGGAGCTCTGCTTTGACTTTTCAAATGAAGGCCTTGGTAGTCAAGAGAAAAAGGCCATCAATACTTTCCATATCACTTCCAGATGCAGGCATTTCTTAGACCTTAGAAAAAGATAAACATGTGTCTCCTCACACCACTCATTTCTTTTCTCAAAAAGTTAATTTCACCTGAATTAATAAAGACAGATGTAGGACAAAAACAGATCCTGCACTGTGAAGGAATGACATTTGTATCTCAAATGTGATCCCTACCTAAGCTAGAGCTATCAATTGTGTAGTACAAGCACAGGCCAGAATTTCACAGGTTGCAAAATCATTAAAGATGTCCAACACGTGTGGGAAACTGCATAATGGAGGAAGTACTGTTTTTCCAAAGCTTTGACATGCCCTGCATGTGATAGAACTAGACTGTTAAATACATTTATCTTTGCATAGCTGGAGAACGGTAGGGCAAGGCTGACACTAGAGGCTTGAGTGATACCTGTACTGAGTGGAGCACAGCAGAGAAGCAGCGGAAAACTCATCATTTGAGCAGGCTTTATGATCAAATGTCTGAAGCACTTCTTTTTTCTTTTCATTTTTCGAGACAGGGTTTTTCTGTGACTTGGTCTACAACTAGCTCTTGTAGACCAAGCTAGTCTCAAAATCAGCGAGATCCGCCTGCCTCTGCCTCCCGTGTGCCACCACTGCCCGGCCCACAGGCTGAATTTGTATGTGTGACACCAGAAACCCCACAAGTGAACTTGAAGCTCTCCATAGGGTTGGCTCTTCTTATGATACTTGAGCAGATGAGCTCAGTGCCATGCAACTTGCCCTCCCTAACCTCAAACTATGTTATAGTTTCGAGGTTCTAAAATAATTTAATACGAAGGGCTCTCTAATATGAGTTCTCTTAAGCCAGTCCTCCCTTAAACCAATGTCCTCCCTAAGCTTTGGACTGACGATGCCTTCAGAAGTTTCTATACTAGCCACTCAATGGAATTTTGTTGCCAAAGATGTAGTTTCTATTTTCTGCAACCATTGAGAGTTAAAAAGTAGTAACAAGTGAAATCAACATTATCTCTCATCTATAGAAATTCTCTTAAGTGGCTTTACTTCTTTCTGATTTTAAAAAGTTCTAAATATTATGTCTAGAACATAAACTACAAAAAAAAGGTTATTGTGCCATCACTTAGGATCTTGTAGACCCCACATCACTTTCTTGTGTTACTGAAATCCCATGTGCAAACTCAAAGTTCAGCCCCTGCAGAGTTTCAGCTTCCAGCACACATTTCACCAGGATGGGGATAGTTTGTGCTCCACATGCTTTGCTAGAGCAAACAACAACAAAACATAAGCTAATTCATCCAAAACCCCAAATTTGTTATATGAGCTTGGTGATATGAAAAAAAATGTAACCTTTTGGTCAGAATTTCCTATATAGGAATAACACAATCTAGCTTCCACATTATTTCCCTTATATTCACCCTCTCAAAAATTATTATTTGAAATAATTTATTTACAGGAAATGTTAATGAGATGTATTTTCTTATAGAGATGTTTCTTACAGAAAGCTTTGTAGCAGAATATATTTGCAGCTGTCGACTTTGTAATTTAGGGGAAATGTATAATAAGATAAAATATATTAAATTTTTTCTCTGTCAAAAAATTGAATGCAAAGTGTCTGTGTCTTCTTATGGGAGAAAAAAAATGCTCACAGACTCCTAAATTCCTGGAGTTTCAGCTGGGTGTGGTGTGAGTCTTCAGCTTGTAGGAGAACCATCTGAATGTCAGCACCATGGGGTGGCCCAGCTTATTGTTACCAAGACAAAATGAGTGCAATTGCTATCATGAGGTTAAGCCAACATAGCCCCACTTGTAATTTCCACCCACTCATTATTCCATTGCCTTCAGGACCCTCTCTACAAACTTCTTCAGAAACACTTGAAGACAGTGCCGTAGTCCCTACAAGCTTCTCTCTTAGGAGAAGTTTTCCAAAATGAAAAACCTAGTATGTTTAGTGTATTCATTCCTTTCCATACCCTGTAAAACTGCTACCACTGCAGAGGGAAGGCGACCCATTTGTGTGGGCCCGATTAACCCCATATTCTTCCTGGCAAGGTGGTTTCTCTTCTGCTTTCTCAGCCTTAAGTGCTCAGTGTGAATCAGACGTGCATGTAACAGCCCGTGTTTTAGTGTGTGTAGAAATGCAAAGAACAGACATTCTGTGACAAAGTGGGATGGATCACATGCAGCTATAGGCAGAATAGTCCCAGGGCTACAAGAAAGAGTTAAAGATCCCTGAAGCACGGCTAAACACTTTCCACATCATTTTAATCAGTCACTTAGGGTATTCCTAGTCATTCATCCCCTCAAATTGAGAACATTTGTATTTCCTTGTGAAAATGTATTTTTAGATTCTAGCATTCATATGAGTGACATTCTTTTTCTTTTCCACTCGACTAAATGACATGCTCTGAGAAATGACAAATGTCCTCATTTTCTTTTTTTAACTGAAAAGTACCTAACTGCCCTTTATCATTTGGAGAACAATTATTTAGTTATATTTCTTCCTTCAAATTCAGGCTGGTTAAGAACACAGGTCTTTCAAAAGGCCAGATGGCCTTCCAGTACTCTGTTGTAGATAAAATTAATATTAGAGAATATGACATGCATTTATGGACAAGTGTCTTTAAAAAAATTAAGCACTGGTGTGAGAATGGGAACACCTGACACTGAACTCCACCAGTCTTGTGCTGTGTGAACTTTCTCATCAAATTTCCAACACAGACGGACAGAGCAGAGTGACATATGTCCATCCAGAGTTAGTGAAAGTTGAAGGAGCAACAAAGTGAGCCACACATTTCCCATTAGAGAATTTTATTTAAAATTCCCCTAAACTGAACAACTCATATTGAGAACTGAGGGATGAAATGAAGCAGAAATTACCACTAGACTCAATATTAAGTGAATATTCAAGTTATACAAGAAGATTACACCATATACAACCCCACCCCATTGCATACCATTATATAAAAACCATCCCCACATTATGAAAGTCGTGTCTTGAAAAAAAATGTGGCCTGCTGGCTACCAATGTGGTACCATGGCTTGAATATGACTTTTGTCCCATCCAAGACCCATGTGTAGGCAACTTGATGACCTGAGGGGCAGTGTTGGATAGGTGGGCCTAGTTGAATATCCAAATTCCCATGAGTCATTGGCGGCATGCCTTCAGGAAGTAAGTATAGTAGGGCCCAAATCTCTCTCAGTTTCTGATTTAAGATATACCAATTTGTTTCCAGATGCACACCAAACTTTACTATCAATGTCATGAGGCAAAGTATCCCAGAGTTCTCACCATATGCTTGTATTATACTGTTGGACTTTCTGCTTGCAAAATGGAGGAAAATTGCTAACTAAATTAATTCCAAGATTACTTTGTTTCCAGATCTGGAAAATAACTCCCCGTTCTTTTTATGATATCAACTATGTCTGTTATATCATTTAACATAACAGATTTTGCAGTAAAAATAACTGCCACATTCAGTATCCAATAATAGAATGCACAAGTGTATTTTAGTAACAATAAAATATAATGTAGAGAAACCCCACAGTTCAACATAGCATTTCTTCCATCAAAATTCCTTGGAGAGAAACTGAACTTCAAAAAGTAAATTATCTTGCATGTTAGACTAAATCAAAACAAGTTGAGGGCCAATGGAATTAACTTGTGCAATCATTATCCTCCTTTTAAACTGAGTCTCAAGCAACCAAACTGCACATTTTCTCTTCATCATTCTGTATTCTGAAGGGTTCTTGGTGTCATAACTAGAACTCCTTGAGCAGCTGTGGCCAAGATGTTCTCTTAGCTGACTGTAGATCCAGTAGGACATCACGGATTTATTCATTCAATCTCTGATATAGCTAGCCTTTAACAAAGTCTGCTGAATTTTGAGAACACAAAATACGAAGACAAAGTTCCTACCACATTAAAATCAAGATGTTCTCGGGTTCTTAGACCTGATGTCTTTATCGAAGTCCAGTCAGAACATATAGGGCTTAAGAGTTTTCAGAGGCCCCAATAAAGGTATATTGGATTAAGTGAAGATTATGCATTCATACCACAGAATATGGTCTTTGAATTGTTCCTTCCTTTATAAAAGATTGGTCAAGTTTAGAGACTTGCCATGAGGTTAACCTCATTAGTGTTTCCTTCTCCTATGCCTGGCATATTTAGAGTACAACTAGTGCTTAATTGGAAATAGGTTTTGTTGAATGGCATAGCCTCCATAATCTCTTTCAAGATAACATCTTTAGGTCCATGTCTCTGTGTGAATTTTCAGTGATTCATGTTGTTGAAACATGTATTCCCATCATCCACATATTTGTTCTCATTGTAAGGTAATAAACAATATGTTAGTAAAACATATTTCTGAATTAAAATTGTTCCTACTATTTTGGAAAAATATTTTCAGAAATGTCATTCTCCAAAGGTCCCAGGGAATTCTCTTTCTGTAGTTTAAATATTGTTTGTGTTCCCAAGAGGATTACATGTTGGGGTCATTAAGGTGGTGGTGTGGGCCATTAGCAGGTAAGTCTTAGTTGGAGGTGCTTAGGTCATTGAGGTTACTCCCCACAGAAAGGACTGTGGGATCCTCTGTGTCCTTTGGATGCCACTTACTCTGTCAGGGACTCTGCCATCTCTATCTGCCCTTTGCCATAGGTCTTTAAACAGATCTCAGATGCTAGAGGCATCATGCAAACTAGTGAAGTAAATGATTTCATCTTTATATTGCAGTTAATATTTTACCAAGATAGGTAGGGGAGAACTAAATAGGAAATATGTTAGCGATATAGGACACTATGAATAAAACCAGCATAAGGGAAGGAAGAAAAAAGGAAATGATTGGGGTTACACTTTAAAATCCCTGGTCAATGAATGTCTTTCAGGATAAAGTCTGCGAATACTGAGTGAACTCAAGTGAACTGAAGGGATGATTATTGAAGGTCTAAAGGAACAGTGAAACAGCAGAAGAACAAATGCATGTATTTGTCAGTGGGATGCAGGTGACTGGAGCAGCCTGGGATGAGATGAATGACACAAAAACAGATGGTAGAGAACTCTGTTGTCACCATCAGTTTTATTTGAAAAAGATGGAGCTGTTAATAGCTTTGGAAGGTTTTTTAAGGACCAGGATCCTGATCAGAGATTGGACAGTAGGACACCTAGGCAGGATCTCATGGCTGCTTAAATTAGTGAGGAAAGGGAGAATTTATGAGACATGGCTGGATTTAGGATATAGAGAATTACCTGGTCTAAGTGTTATGCTAGATGAAAGTTATTGATGAAAGAATCTTTGAGTCCAGTATTATAATAAAGAATATAGGAAAAGAAACTGCTCTTGAGGGAAATTTAAACAATACTCTCTACTCTATACTTAGTATATGAATATTCTATGTATTTAATATATAAAATAACTGCCTTAGAACAGTACAAATAAATGTTTAGGAAGCTGTCATAAGTAAATCTGTTACCAGCCACTCTGAGATCTTACAAGATTCCATGCATTTGGTTAGATACACTTAAGGAAATGGTTGTAGAAAAATAAAGGGATGTGAGAAGGACAGGATGATATAGGGAACACAAGAAACCCAAGATAGAATGCAGGCCAAGCCAAATTTAAGGGCAGATATAAAAAAGAGATGCGTCAACTTAAGGCTGGAAATCCTGAAGGGCGCTAATAAGGAATTTCAATTTGATACAGATGTCAAAGAGTGTCAAGAAAAACTCACGAGGAGAGACAAGTTGACTCACAGCAGTAGGTCTAGAAAATTACTTTAGCAAAGGGTGTAGCTCAGGCAACATTCCCATTGACAACGGGCCAATGAATTGCATTAAAGGCCAATTTGTCAAAGCAAGTCATAGCTCTCTTTGAACATTAAGTAAGTGTATAGTGCTGTGCCTGGGAATTCTAAAGAAATAACAATATGCAAGTAATTGAAGTACTTTCATGAGAAATACACTTGCCATCACGCCTCTCACACATACGTCATGAATACCGCAGCACACAACCTTTTAAAATGTCCTGGGGTCATCATTTCTTATAGATGCCATGGGCTTGTTTTATTTGCTCCACACCTTCCCACTTCACTGCACCTGTTACACCAGTCATCATCCTGTTTCTTAATGGCCAGGCAGTCTCTGGGGGCTCGTAACAGATGGAGAACATCAGGTCGGCACAGCACATGCAGGATATTCTAAGTCCTACTTAAGCGTTTCAGACGAACATTGAAATTGAGATCGTTTTGTCTTCCATTTCTTTTTCTGCCTTGTCTATCACTTCTGCCAGCTGTGTTCTTTCTGTTCCAATAGCCTTTGATTCTGTGCCTGGTTGTGTGCCATTCTTAAAGCTGATTTAGACATCAGTAAGAACAAGTAATGTCTATGGCAATCTCATATTCAATTCGTTTAGCACACATCCATGTCTTGCAAGTTTTCAGGATTCTTTTATGATATCTGAGAAGAAAACACAGAGACTCTCTTTTACATGTTCTAAGGGAATCTGGAATTCTTGTGGGAAGTAAATACTCCAGTATATGCTGGGATTCCGTTAAGACTTAAAATTTAACCTTAGCTATGTAAAGACAGTGTGTGTGTGTGTGTGTGTGTGTGTGTGTGTGTGTGTGTGTGTGTGTAATACATGTTAAAGCTATTTCTTCAATATTATAACATTGCTCAAAAGACTGTTTTCATGTTATAGAAAGAATAGGTCCTTCATAGAGAAAAAAGCCCCACAGCAAACCTACTCAGTAGAACAGGCCAAGAGGTGGGCCGTCTGGAAGAAGACAAAGGTGATCCAAGAAACTACTCAAGCACACAGACTTTCCTCATAGGGACACAGAATCAGTAGCCTTGAACAAACCAAATGAAGGAAATGCTAAGGACTGAACATGGAAACAAGGGATGGTGTTGTAGGACATCTAGTGACTTGAGGACTGCCTAACAATATTGTTATAGTTCAATGTGATTTTCTGATCACAATGATCATTTATACCTTCTAGCAACAAGAATTGTTCCTAAGGACTCACCTGTAGGCTACAGGCACAGTGACAATGACAGTAACCCTACATTTATAATGCCATTTGTATTTTGCCTCGGAATACTTCCCTGCACTAGTGGTTGCAATGAGCCTGCCATCCTTTCCGATGACCATTTACTGTGTACCACACTGCTAGGTTAACGGAAGACACGCAACACTACACTTTAGTCTTCACAGCAACTGCCCTGGAGCTAGGAGAAGAGTCGGGGTTTAAAACCATGATGTTCTGAGGTCGTGGTTTTCATTCTTAACCAGAAGCTTAGGCTGTTTCTATTTGAAGTAACTGGACTTCTGCGTGGCCTTCTTGCTGTCACAAAATCATGTGAGTATTAGGTCAGATGCTTAAGGCTGTCTTTGTCTATCACTATAACTGTACTATACTGTTTCCTAAAGCATCTTTCCTAAGTTTCCTCAACAACAGAATAGCTACAGCTGAAATTAAGGCAAATATGTCTCCCTCTTTCCCACCACCCAGTAGCTATTCATTCCTGGTGGTTTCTTTTCAGAGGACAAATATAACCATCTCTCAGTATTCCAGACAGTGTTAACAAAAGCAGGTTGTGGCTATTAACACAACTTGCAGTCAACTGACATGAAGGCAATTGAAGGAAAATCCAAACTTTCAAGTTTCAAAAAGCTTATGACAATCAGCAATGTGTAGCTAGGTATAGACTAAGACTGAGACTCTCTGACATCCACTGGATCTCAAGCCCCCTGCAGTCTACAGCTGTGACAGCGGAATTCAATAGAAAACCAAATTTGTATTTTAAAAATATTAATTAAAATTATTTGAAGAATTCTAGAAGAAGTTCAGATAGTCTTTACAAGTTAACTGTTTTAGAAAATTTCCTCGAAAATACTCCTTTTTTCAAAAGTCTGTCTAAGATTCCTGACCTCATTCTCTGTCCTATGACCATCTTCAGATCAATATCTGTTTAGGGAACACATGGAATAACTACACATAATGAAAATAATTGAGTGTGTATCATTCTGTGAGGGAAACTGAAATGCAGAGTGAACAAAAGAACTCTCCTAGGTCACTGGCTTGTGAAGGGGGTGGTCAGAGGAAGCAGAGGTGGGCAGGTGGGTGAGGCTTGGACTCCATACTCCGGCTCTACCAGAAGCTGAGTTCACTTCTGTATGATTTAAAATCATTGTTTCATATTCCTTTGTACAGTGTGGCTGAAAATTCATCAGTTTTGAGGAGGCTGGTTTTTCATCTCAGCAATAGCTTTTTGTTGGTGTGATCTCATCAGCCACCAAGTCAGTTCAGCTCCAAGGAGAGGAAAGTGGGGCTGTTTCCTTGGTTCAGACCCTGCTTCCTTAAAAGTAGCCCATAGGGAGCTGGGGGCTGGGAAGATGGCTCAGTGAAGAAGAGCTTGTGTTGCTCTAACAGAGGATCCAGACTTCAGTGCCCTCACTCACACCAGGCAGCTGGAATGACATTAAACTCCAGCCCCAGAGGGCCTGCCCCACCATGGCCTCTGTGAGCACATGCATTCATGTGTAAATACCCCCATACAAACCCAATACATACATCTAATTTTAATTTCTTTTAATTTAAACAAATATATTTGAAGAATAGTTTTCACTAGAATCGGAAAGGTGTACATAAGGCAAGTTTTTGTTGTTGCTTTGTTTGGTTTTTTTTCTTTCAAGGAAAGGAAAAACTTGAAAAATCAGTTTTGGAAAAGATAAAGGCTTTGTCTGACCATAATTTTCTAACAAGACACATGTTAAATGAGTAAAACTTTAAACTGATTTTGGCCAGTTTATACCTGGCTTCTACTAAAAAAAAAAAAAAAAAAAAAAAAATCCCAACTCTATTATTAGATTGATATTGTTTCAGAGAATCACTTATATTTGAGACAAATCATGATGTGAAAATGATCAAGGTATCTGACTTGCCGGATTATCTATGTTTTTCTCCTGTATCCCGGGAGACTGATGGGCAGATGGACACGTGCTTCACGCTCAGGACTCTGTTCCTCAAGTTTCTTTTCTTCTTTTTTTATTTATTTTATATAACAAAGTCCATTTAAATGAAAACAAACATTTATGGACAATATTTGGGAATTTGGGCGTAGTTCTTTCCAAACTACTTCCTGCTGGTAAGGGGCGCTATCTTGGGGGATTCGAAGAAGATTCAGAAATCCTGGCTGTAGTCTGTAGGGCTGTTTTGTCCAGCTGTTTTGAATGTAGGATCACCTGGTACTCTGTTTCAGGCTGTCTGGCGTGATCAAACCACATTAGTCTGGAAGGAGTCCACAGCTTTTCATTTTCTGTGGAAACAAAAATAGAAATCCTTTTCCCCAGTAATTTGTCCTTGAACTTAAATTTTGGAGTCAAAGCATTTTTTTTATTTAATTTATTATTTTACATGTCGATCCCAGTTCCCTATCCCTCCCTCCTTCTCCCCCTGACTCCCTCCTTCTCTCCCTCCCTCCTTCCCTCCCTTTTACCCTCTCTGCCCTCTCACATGCATTTTAACCACCCTCCCCTCCCATCCCCCATCCCAATTCCATATGTAGGGGAATGCCATCCAGTTGGGGTCATGTAGGTCTGACAGGTCCTGTGAAGTAGGGACTAGGGCTTCTCTCCTGTCTCTAGGTTAAGGCAGTTGTCCCTCCATGGGGGATGTGTTCGCAAAGTCCTTTTGTGCACCAGGGCTGGCTCCACTGTCTGAGGTCCCTTAGACTGCTCAGTCCTTCTGGCTGAGACCCATATTCAGGGGGGCCTGAGTCAGTCCCATGCTGGCTTCCCAGCTATCAGTCTGGTGGACAGTTAGCTCCTCAATGTTCAGATCAGCTGTCTCTATGTGTTTCTGCTGTCTGGTCTTGTCCTCTCCATCTGCATCTGGGTTCTAGTTCGACTCAGTGTTTATATATGGGTGTTTGATCCCATATATTAGTTGAGGGCTCCATGGAGAAGTTAGTTGTTGATCTCACTCTCCGGGAAGGGCATTTATGGTAGCCTTTCCATGGAAGCTCAAATTGTTAGTTGGGAGCAGTCTTGTAGGTCTCTAGACCTTTCTTTGTGTTCAACTTTATCTTCAAACCAAAACTGGCTCCCTCTTTTATGTTCTCTCTCTGTGTCTCTTTCTCTCTCTCTCTCTTTCCTGTCTTCTATTCCTAACCAGGTTCAATCTTCCTGGTCACACATGTTTTCCTTTCCTCCCCCTCGTTTTCTCCTACTTCTCTCTCCATTCGCTGCCCCCCCCCCACTTCCCCTGAGCTCTGGGGGGACTTGTCCCTTCCCAGTTTTGTGAGGGACTTTATATGACTCTCTTAGAATACACCTTGTATCCTACCTAGTTCCTCTGGTGGTGTGAATTATAGGCTGGTGATCTTTGATCTAGGTCTAAAATCCATATATGAGTGAGTACATACTGTGTTCCTCTTTTTGTGACTGGGTTATCTCATTCAGGATGGTTTCTTCAAGTGCCATCCACTTGCCTGCGAATTTCAAGATACCATTATTTTTTTCTGCAGAGTAGTATTCCATTGTGTAGATGTGCCACATCTTCATTAACCATTCTTCAATTGAGGGGCATCTAGGAGACTTTAAGCTCTACTACAGAGCTATAGTTCTGAAAACTATATTTGCATAAAAATAGACAGGTAGACCAATGGAATCGAATTGAAAATCCTGATATTAACCCACAACCTATGAACACCTGATTTTCGACAAAACAGCTAAAATTATACAATGGGGCGAAGACAGCATCTTCAACAAATGGTGCTGGCACAATTGGATGAGGGTGTGTAGAAGACTGCAGATAGACCCATATCTGTCGCCATGCACAAAACTCAAGTCCAAATGGATCAAAGACCTCAACATCAATCCAGCCACATTTAACCTCTTAGAAGAGAAAGTAGGAGGTAACCTTGAACAAATTTGTATAGGAGACTGCTTCCTAAACATAATAACTCCAGGGGCACAGACACTGAGAGAAACAATTAATAAATGGGACCTCTTCAAACTTAGACGCTTCTGTAAGGCAAAGGACACAGTGGACAAGACCAAACGGCAGCCCACAGACTGGGAAAAGATTTTCACCAATCCTATATCCGACAAAGGGCTGATCTCCAAAATATACAAAGAACTCATGAAACTAGTCAACAAAACACCAAATAACCCTATTAAAAAATGGGGTACAGAACTGAAGAATTCTCAATAGATGAAATCAAAAAGGCTGAAAGACACTTAAGAAAATGCTCCACATCCTTAGCTATCAGGGAAATGCAAATCAAAACAACTTTGAGATACCATCTTACTCCTGCCAGAATGGCTAAAATTAGAAACACCAATGATGACTAATGTTGGAGAGGATGTGGAGAAAGAGGAACACTCCTCCACTGCTGGTGGGAGTGCAAACTCATACAGCCATTTTGGAGATCAGTATGGCAGTTCCTCAGCAAAATGGAAATTAGTTTACCACAGGACCCAGCAATGCCCCTCTTAGGCATATACCCAAATGATTCACATCCATGCAACAAAGACATTTGTTCAACTATGTTCATAGCAGCACTATTTGTAATAGCAAGTTCCTCAAGTTTCTTAACAGGGTTTGGCTAACAGGAAATGCCCGTGGCCTCCAAAAGCAAGAAACTAGGACTTAGCCACACCCCTCTGGGTTAGCCCTGACCTGTGCAGTTTGGCGGAAGCTGCACTCCACACCAGCACAGACTGGGTGTGCAGCATGGGCTCCTCCAGGCCTAGAGGTGGTACCTCCGGTGTTCTCAGTCCTGATAATTAAACCCCCCTGCTTCCTGTTTCCAATCCTGGTACCATCACATAAACAGTCTCTGGCTGGCACCAAGCTCGCTCTGTCCCTGTCCATCTTATGCTTCCTGCCTGATACCACACTGAAACCTGACTCTCCCACCTTTCCCGTCTCGTGCCCCTTCACCATCTCTGAAAGTCAGGATGTAACATCACAAGGTTGATAAATAATCAAAACCAGCTCTCTGTCTGGCTTCCAAGAATGTTCAATTTTGTCTACAGAGTCCTGGCTTACTTGCCAACTATAAGAAACTTTGTATCATTTGACAACAGCTAGAAAAGCACATGCTTACTCTGTAAATTATGGGTAGGTAGGTGTGCATAAAGTGAAACAGAAAATCAAAACTAAATAGGAAACATTTGATCCTGAATTTCTCGTTCTCTTTCCTTTTCACTGTGTGCCACCACCTACTATTTCCCATTCCTTCCCTTTTCTCTTTTGATAGCAATGCAAGTGTTTGCTTTTGAACATTAAGGAAGAATTGTCACGTTTTTATCACCAGCACTCCAAGGTCCCCCATCACCTCCAATGGGCTTCCATGTATTGCACACTCCACTCAGTCTCCCTGATCTCACTTCCTGTCACTCTTGCTCTCTTCCACCTGTCCAGCCACAAGTGTATCTCTGGCTCACTAAATTTCAAACGTTCCCCTGCTTCATCCTTTCCGCATGTGACATTTCTATTTAGACAGGGACAACAGAAACGGTGGCTGCCCTGTCCCTTCATAGAGAATTGCCAGTTGACATCTCTACAAAGCTGTGCTCCTTGCTACTGTGATGTTCTCTGTTATCAGAGGAGAATCTCACCTATGTGGATACAACTGCCATGTGTTGTTCCGGTCTTGCTTTCTACTGACCTATATCTTTTTCTAAACTTCCACACCACCGCCTTCCAGAATCATCTAGCAAACCCGTAAATGCTACCACCAAGTGAATTAATACTGCATGACCTCTAAATGGTCCAGATTGTGCCTCCAGTCCTGGGATTAGGGGTTTAAGAGTAATTATACCCTATGAAAACTAAAGGATGTTATTTTAATTAAAGTAATGATGCTTTGTAACCAGGAAAAGTGCCATAATAAAGCAAAAGTATTTCAGCATGACCATTAAACAAATTCCAAAGAATTGGAAAGCCACTATATATTTTTACTGTCCTTGAATTTTTTGTGTTATTAATGCTCATTTCCATTAATGTACCTTTCCCTTTTAAAAAAAAATTTGTATTTTTCTTGTTCTTTTAATGAGGAGGCAAAAAAAAGTATAAATGTCTTAAAAAGCACAGAGACCTAATGTTGAACTCTTGCTATTTGGATTAGCATGTGTGTATGCATGTGTGAAAGAGTCAGTGTGTTTCCTATGCTCACAGTGTATATTTTATAAACAGAAAACAAAAGACAAATCCTCCCTCTGGAACACTGCTCTCAAAAGTCTCCCCTGAGGAAAGTGAGATTTGATTTGGGAGGGATAAATGGAGCAAGTTGGTCCCATAAGTAGTGCAAAGTACTTAGCTCCACTCCAACCACTTTAATAACCCACACCCTCCCTTTACACTTTTCATTTCCCTGCATTTTAGCACTTTTGTGTCCATCTCTGGAGACCCAAGCATTCTTTCCATGTTCCCGACACTTGTGCATACATCAGTTGGAGCTTATTCTACCTCATCCATTACACTTTAAATTTATGGTCCACCAAGAACTTTATAACTTCCCAGTCCACTTAGTAGCCCCAAAGACGAAGATTTAACTCCCCTGCATAGTCTTCCAAGCTGACCCTGGTGAGCCATTTCTTCTGCATGCATATTCTATTTCTCACCATAGCACACTCTGCAGCTCTCCACATAATGACAATTGCCGAGCACCTGTTCTCTAACACACTTTGTGCGTGTGTACATTCATTAACCTGTAATAACTACATATGAGACAGTCTCCTCCTGAAGTTCAGTTGATAAGATTTAGATATCTCCTGAAGTGACCGTAGTTCATGAGATCACCCACTTACGTTTTTGAATTTGAAGACTTTTTCCCCCTTTGGAGGATTGCTTTGGTCACATTGTGCTTTCCCACGCACACATTCTCCTTTATCCATTATTCAATTTAAGCTTTTTCTGCTTTACCAAGTTGTTAAAGCAACCGGAATTCAGCAGAAATCCTACTTTGAACTTTGAACCTTTCTCCAGTATGAAATGAAATTTTGATATAATGTCCACACTTCACAGAGGTTCCAGAAATACATAAGTTCATCGCAAATCAAGTATAGACAATGCTTACTTTCACTTGTTAATGATATCTTATAAATCTATGGAATCTTTGACAAATGTAATCCTACACTTAGCCCCTACAGTGTTCAAGTCCATACTCCGGAAACAATAAATCTACCTTAGTGACTTCAGAAGCCATAGTTGCTACTTAACAGCTTTCAATGAGAGTCTGTTGCCACATACCTGCTCACCAAACTGAAAGGACCCATGATTTTCCACCCTATGAAACTCTTGCCTTTCTATTTTCACATCATGGGATCAATGCAAGCAAGGGTTCAGTGAAGAAAACGTGAAGGTGCCAAACTTCCTACAGGCGAGGTTTACCGGAAGCATGACTTCTTTCTGCCATCGAGTAACTAACTGGCGTGAAACACCAATGCTTTACCTCAATTCATGCCGAGAGGCAGCAAGAAAGGAGTTTTGTTGGTGCATTAAGTTTAAATTCTTTTGACATGTCTGTGTGTGTGCCTGAGTATGTGTATATATGCATACATGTATGTATGTAAGTATCTATGTATGTATGTGTACCATGCATATGACAAAGTTTGTGGAGGCCAGGAAATGACATCAGAACCCCTGGAAATGGAGTTGGAGATGGTGTGAGCCAACACTTGGGTGTTGGGAAGCAAACCCAGGCCCTCTGAAAAAACATAGACTGTTAGCAGTCACTGAGTCATCTGTCCAGGCTCCTAAGGTCTTTTAAGCTTTATTTTATATTATTTATATTTTAGTTGAAAAATAGATGTTTTCATACAATGCATTTTAATTATCTTTTCCCCTTCTCCAGCTTCTCTTCAGCTCCCCACCCACCCAAGTAAATCCATAACTATCTGTTCTATTCCTCTTCTAGGGAGCTCTGTCTTTCCCTCCTAAGTGTCTCACTGTATTCCTAGCCACTGCAGTTATTTGAAACAATGATGGGCGCCGCTCGACACTGGTGTCATGGATCTGCAAAACGGCTTCCCCCCACCCGCTCCCCGCAGAACGGCTGTACCACCGACCACACGCATGGCCATGGCTGGGGCACTGGTGCACAAAGCAGCGGGCTGTGTCTGCAGCAAGGACTTCTGGAGCTATCTCATTGGTACACAGGACTTCTAGGGCTATCTCATTGGCACACACTTCTGGGGCCCTGTTGTCAATCGGGGTCTCCCCATCGCTGCCACCAACGATATAAAGAAGTCTCCAGAAACTATCAGTGGGCAGATGACCTTTGCCCTCTGTTGTTATTCCTTGACATTCATGAGATTTACCTAGAAGATGCAACCTCGGAACTGGCTTCTGTTCGCATGTCACATTACAAATGAAGTGGCCCAGCTCATTCAGGGAGGATGGCTTATCAACTAGGAGATAAGTAAGAAGGCGTAGCAGCGAGGACCAGATCTTGAAAGGGACAGTGCCTCCACCACTTCTGCCAAGCCACAGACCACATCAGTATGCATGGTCTTGCTGAGGAGAAAACGCGGAATGCTATCCTTAATTACCATGCGGACAGTCCCTAAACCAACTCTCTGCTGCCTTATCAATGCTAAAATTTATTTGTCTTCATCAAGAATAGTTCAAAATATGCAAATAATTTAATAAATTTTGAATGATGGTTTTAACTGTAGTAATGTTTAGTAACGTGTATATTATCTATTGGGATTGTGTAAATATTTGCTAAAAAATAAAACAAAACAAAAAACAATGATGGGTAAACCAAAGTGCTTAGAGGAAAGACTTAAGATGCCTCAACCCTACACAAAGTACTACAGGCAACTAAGGTATGCTGGTATGCTGAGAATCTTCCCCAATGTGGAGCACAACAATTTGTTGTCTAATACTAAACAGTCAGCCCTAAATGTGTATATACAAGGGGATATTATATAGACTTAGCAGTAGGAATATATATATATATATTTACCAGGGGGGAAAGGCCATGGAATTGGAAGAGAAAGGAGAGGGATATAATAGAGTTTAGAGGAAAGAACAAGAAGGGAAAAATGATGTAATTACATTTTGTTGTAGGGTAATCTTTTTGTACACTATGAAGTTGTATCTTTTCCAAGGTGCCTTTTGATTGGTTTGATAAAGAGGTGAATGGCCAGTAGCTAGGCAGGAGAGAATACGTGGGACTTGTAGGAATAGAGAGAACTCTGGGAAGAAGAGAGGTGAGGACACCGAGGAAGCCAGTGTACAGAGTGTAAGAGGTAAAAAGCCATGTGGCAGAATGTAGATTTATACAAGCAAGTTAATTTAAGCTATCCAAGATAGTTGGGAACAAGCCTAAGCTAAAGGCTAAGGCTTCATAATTAATAATAAGTTTCTGTGTCATTGTTTGGGGTTGGCATCCAAGAAATCCAACAAGAAAATCCAACAGTACATTATAATATCAAAACAATAAACCTAGAAACTGTCTTTTAATATAATTTAAGCAAATGATATCCATGTAATTTTCATTTTTCCATAGAAGATGTCTCAGAACTCCAGTGTGAAACAAACAGACCCTACAGTGTTTAAAACATTGTGGAATTCTTTTCAAGATTCTGTATGTTCTTTGTTGAGCCTAATGTTTCAGGCTTTTCTGTCAGGAAAGTGAAAACAAGTAAAATGTCCATAACTTTGGAAAGAACCCTTTTATATCTCAAAAATGATTGGGGGGCTGGAAGACTGCTTAATGGGAAAAGCCCTTGCCACACAACACCAATTAATCAAGTTTGACTCCTGAATGCAGAGGGAACCAGCTCCAGGGTTGTCTTCTGACTTCACATACATATAACTTTATATATATATATAGTTGATAATAATTTGTTTAAAAAATTATTGTAACCTTCAAATTGCCTTTATTTGTATTGGCAAATTTCTTGATACTTACTGTAATGAAAACTGAAACAGAAAAAAAATTCAGGACAGATTCATCATGCAATCATGAGGGAATGAGATTTAAAAGATAGTCATGGTTTTTAAAAAAAAAAAAGTTTCTACTTTATGGCCCCTGGAGAACCAAGGTAATCTCATGTGTTCTCAGGAGCATCTTGAAATCAGGCTAGAGAAAGCTGAGAACACAATCTATTCTTGCAGAGTAGCATTTTTTTTTTTTTTTTTTTTTTTTTTTGCTTTTGTTTTTTTGGTTCCTCACATGACAGCTCAGAAATGTCTGTAATTCTAGTTTCAGGGAATCTGATGTTCTTATGTGACACACATACATGCATGTGGACAAACAGTCATACTCTTAAATAAAAATAAATATTTTTTTAAATTGAAGAAATAAAATCTTGCCAATGATATTGTGCATTTGTTTCTGGCTTTGGGGAAGATGAGATTCAAATGTGAGACTGTTTCTGGAAAGCAGTTTTCTTTACAAATGTGTTTCTCAATCATGAACCCACTAATTTTAGTCCTTATTTTTTCCTTCCTTTCCTTATTTCATCTGACTAAATGGTATATGTGCTTATAAATCACGTATATGCCTTTTAGAATAAGATGAAATTTAGGATTTAAAGACAGAAACAGCAAGGTCTCAGGAAATAGCCCAGCCTATGATATATTTGCTATGCAAAGATGAGTACTTGCATTTGGATTCCTAGCATTCCATCTACATTAGCAAGCTGAGTAGTATAACAGGAACAGGTAGTCCCAGAGCTGGACAAGAGAATGAACTCTGGGCTTGCTGGCCAGCCAGTCTAACCAGGCAGTGAAGGCCAAGATCCTGTCTCAAACAAATAAGGTGAAGAACCAGGAAGATGCTGGGTGGTGCTGGGACATCGGGAGGCAGAGGCAGACAGATCTCTGTGAGTTGGAGGCCAGCCCGGTCTTCAGAGTGAGTTCCAGGACAGCCAGGGATACACAGAGAAACACTGCCACAATAAAGAAATATCTAAAATAAATAAAAAAAGAAAAAGAAAAAAGAACCAGTAAGACACTCAACACTGACCTCTAGGCCTTGTACGAAAGTAGAAGCACACCTGCATACATATTCAGTGATGCACACACATACACACCATATACGTTCATCCCGAAGAGTAAGAAAAGAAAATAATTATAATCATAAACACAGGATCATCAACAGATGCTTAAATGGGGACAATGACTTCCTAAGGTATTATATTCTAAAACCACTAAGTCTAGTGTCTTGATACTATTAAAAGTTTGCAACTCATAATAATGAAAAACCTTAGGAAAAACCTTAAAATTAATGTAATACTTTTAAAGCTAGAAAGAGTTCTGATGTTTTAGCCAACTGAATTTTTACAGAGAAGTAGAGTAAAATAACATTATCTTTGCTGCTGTTTCCTCAATTACTTATTATGGATTTTAAAAATTGCACTTCTAAGTTTTTGACATATATTTCACTGATATTTAATTACAATTTCATCATTCATCATGACAAACGTTTTTGTAATTAACCTTCCAGTGAGAGCTATAACACTACTTACCTTATGACTCGGCTGGAATGGCTGGTGTATGGACACAGAAGTGGATTCCACAGAAATCCAGTACCTGTATCTGTGTGCAGTCCATCGTTGACAGCACAATACATGTTCATATGTGTAACTGGTAGCTTTCCTCCCTGCCGGTAGCCCATTGTTGAAGACAAATGTTTGAAAACACAAGATTTCTCCCATGGAAGCATAAATCTGTGTTTGTGGTATGGTCTAATTTCTGTTGTGGGAATGGATGTGACATCACCATCTGAAAATTATGGCTTCTTTCAACCCAGAACCAGGAAGCAGACGATGATGAAAAAGAATTTGCTCTTTCAACTCCAGCAAATGTTGCATTTGTGTATAATTCTGTTGCCCATGCTGAGAAGCAAATGGACTTAGGGTTTACGATCTTTAATCAGAATTATTATCTTTCAGGAGATGTCATGGTTTATGCATTCACTAAAGAAATTCAACTGAGCCCTCCTTTCCCTCCAGATAGTCTTGGGCTGGAGAATGCAAATGTCATCACTGTAATGTTACAAGTCATGGAAGTGGCCCAGAAAGGAGCATTTTCATCCAAGGGTTCAAATCAAGTCCTCATTTCCAGGTCCCCAACCACTTCCCCATGTTTTCATCAAAAATCTCCAGTGTACATCACACCTTGCTAGAAATAGTTTTGAATTCCTCTTTTTCAGAATGACATGATGTAAAAGACAGCCTGCCACCTACTTAACTGCTCACTCTGTCTTCAGCACTGGACACTTCTCTCCCAGAAAGTACTGTTGGTTTACTCAGCCTCCTTTTTTCTGACATTTGAGTATATGATGGCAACAATGACATTACATGCTGACCTTCCTCTCTTCAAGAGCTTACACTTTTCAGGCAAGGCATTTGGACTAAACATTAAGCATGTGTCCTATCTTTTTTTCTGCTTTTGGTTAACTTTGTCCACAGTGCCAGAGAGAGTCTGAATTGTGGAAAGTGACTGTGTTTGATGCTGCAGCTGGGAATAGAAGCCTGAGAACCCATCTCTTGTTACTGTGTCCTAGCTAGAAACATTCAACTTCTTTCCCCAGGGAAGGAGGAATTCTCTGAGAAGAGATGAGAGATTTTCCTGAGGAGAGGACTGTTGGGCATCATGAGTTCTGCATTAGCCTTCCTCAGACATCCACACAGTGGTTCCTTGGTGGTTCTGACTTAACTGAGAGCCATTTCTGTCAGAACGAAGACAATTCTCTTCAGTGTTTGAAAAGACAAATATGAAGGCAAGATTCATACCACAAAAGAAAAAAAAAATAACAGTGATGGCTAGAGAAAATGCCACTCCATCTACCCCATTTAGAAGATTCCAGACATGCTCCCTTGCCTACAAAATAACAAAAAACAAAACAAAACAAAAAACCAAAGAAAATGATTGTGGAGTTGGTAGAGATGCTCAGTAGTTAACATACTGGCTGTTCTTGCAGAGGACCCAGGGTAACTTCCCAGCACTCACATGGTGGTTCACAACCATCAGTAATTCCAGTTCTGGGCAATTTCATGCCTTCTTCTGACTTTCTCAGCTGCAAGGCACATATGAGATGCACAAACCTACACACAGAAAAACACTATACATACAAAATAAATAAATCTAATATTTTGAGCTTTCAGATATGAACTTTACACAAATAGTTGTATTTGACTTTCTTGATTTTTAAGCATATTACCTGTTTTCATCTTTACAAGTATTTATTTTTATTTGATATTTAATTAAGATATATTTACATAATGTCTGTCATTCTCTTTATCCTTCCCCAATCCCTCTCATAAACTTCCCCTCACTCCCTCTCAAATTGATGACCTGATTTTTGTTATTATTGCTACATGTACATATATTGATAATATATAAATATGTATGCATAAATACATATTTACAAATACAACCTCTGAGCTTGTCTAGTCCATCTTGTACATATAATTTCAGGGATGGCTACTTTCTATTGAATGACTAGTTGTGGAGTTCATTCGTGGGAGAGGCTAGTTTCCACATCTCAGAAGTCTGTAGTTGCCTGTACTTTTTTCTTTAGGGATGGGATTGGCTGAGATTTCCCAGCTTCCTCTTTAGCATGTCTATTGATGTTTTTATTATTCATGTTCTGTTTAGGCAGCCTTATTGTTGAAATATCACGAGTGCAGCCTCCCTTCATTTCAAGGAGACACATGCTCACATTGTTTTCCATTTGCATTTCCAGGAAAGATATAGTCTGTCAATAAATAATTGTTGACTATAATAATAAAAATTGCTATTGAAATCCATGCCTGTGCAGGATGTTCATTTCCTACACTTATTTCATAGGAAAACCATATTATACAGAGTGGTAGTATTTTATGAGACTTAAGAATTATTTGCCAGCAACACAAACTATTTTGAGATATATAAATACTCATACAGATGCAGATTTCATTATTGACTTTAGACCAGTGGTTCTTATCCAGTGGGTCACAGCTCCTTTGGAAAACCTCTATCTCCAAAATTATCTACAATACCTCTTGTAATAGTAGCAAAATTATAGTCATTAAATAGTTGCTATTAATTTTATGATTAGGGGTCAACAGAGCATGAGGAGTTGTATTAAAGGGTTACAGCATTAGGAAGGTTGAGAGCCCATACTTTAGAGTGTCATTAAATTCAATTAGACATTTTTATCACATTAGCATTACTGAAATTAGCCAAATTAATGAAGCTACTGTCTCTACTTCATCTTTCAGAAAGACAAGATTCAATAGAGTAAAACATGAGAATTCAATTTTAAAGCTACCTCTTAATTCTAATTTTCCCATAAATAGGCCCTCTTAAATAAGACTGTAAGAATTCAAGTTAAACACATACATGGAGCTGAGAAGTCAACCAGTAGCCTGAAGTACAGAGTGATGTAAACCTGTATGAAGGAGTGATAAACACAATTTAATTAGTGGGACAGGGGGAAGTAGATGGAAGTGGGGTGGGGAGGACAAAGCAATCTTGAAGTTGGTGACCTTTCACTTGACTCGAGTTGCTCAGAATCCAATGCTGGCCAGAGGGATTGGAGCTCGTTCTGATGATGTGATGGTAAAGGTCTGTGTGCTCCATACGTCTGGTGGTCTTGGCACTATTCCCAGAGAACTAAAGCTCCCGGTGTATTAGTAAAGACCTCAGCTTTGGCCCAAATGGCAGTCTTTGTTCTGTCAAAAAGGACTCAGCCTGGAAATGGACTACAGGGACACAATTTTTCCTTCTTACTGACAGGCCCCATCTCTGAATGAGTGAAGGGGACTCTGGTGATCACTTATGGAGAAGTGGTGGCCAGGACCCTAGTCTCACTCTGACCCAGGTTGTGGTGGACTTGACTTTGAAGAAGTCCTACATAAGGCCTAGTGCTATCTTTGGGGAGCATAATGAAATATAAAATTTATCACTTGGAAGGATGGAATGATTACATGTGCAGCCTTCATATCAGAGTCCTCAAGGAGATATGATGGATAAGCTGAGAAATTTTATTCAGCAGAACTATCCCCTCGGGTGTGGGGGAGAGGGAGCCGTACTCATCTTTATTAGAAGCTCTGCACCTGAAATCTCCCAGACAGAGTGAGGGGGTACGCATGACTCCACTTTAAAACACTTTCAGATGATCTTTAGAATGCATTAGTGCATTAATACACAGGGGTCTAGCTCTGATTGCCTGATATGGAAATTCCAGCTGCTCATCTTTACAAAGTAACACTTTCCATTATAGTGTCCCCCTCCCTGCAAGGGTTTTTTTTTTCTTTTAATTCATGGATTTCATCTGTAGAATCCTTGTGTGGTTACTATGGTTATTAAAATTCTAAAAGAACTCTTTAGTGGGGCTGGTGTGAAGACTCCTATTTATTGATAGTCTCACCTCCCCACTCTCACTGTCTCTAATATATTATTGGTCATGTTATGGTGAAGTGGCAATAGTCTCTATCAAACCCAAGCACATTATATAAAAAGAATAGTAAAGGTTCTTTGAATAGGTTCTGAAGACGGAGGTTTCTGTCCTGCCTGATTCCACAGCTGGTTTGCCCCAAATAAACACACAATGACTTATATTAATTTATAAATTGATGGCCGATGGCTTGTGTTTTGTCCTGGCTAGCTCTCTCTTAATTATTAACCCATAACTACTAATATACGTATTTCTACATGGCCTTGTCTTACTAGAGAATGCCTGTCTTGTCCTATCTTTCTAGTCACTACATGGTGCCTCTTCCTGGAAGTCTCTCTCCACCTCCTCTCCCCAGAATTCTCTTCATCTCATAGTCTCAACTATACTTCCTGACTGGCTAGCAGCCAATCCGTGTTTTATTCATCAACCAATAAGAGAAACATGTATACAGAAGGACATCCCCCTCAGGGTTCCTTACTAGTGTGGGATGGTATAGGTAATTAGAAAACAAATCACATTACATATACAATAGGAATAATGGCCCCTAGACAATTTTCATAAAAGGAAAAATTACATACTGAACAAGAAATTATGAATTGACACTTCAGTGAGATCTGTAAATGTATCTTATTTGACTTCCTGGGAGAGTTAAGAGTGATTTGGAGTGTCTTAGAGTACTCTCCTCTCCTGGATACTTTGCCTCCTATCTAAGCTTCTGTTCTACTGGCAAACCCTGAAGTGTTTCAAGGACCCATAGATCTTTATTCTTCCCACTCTTCAGTCTGTCCATGGGAATCCTCCTGTTGTTTGGCCTTAAGTTCCATCTGTTTGATGAAAAGTTCTTCCATGGTCAGGAATATGTATTATCTAACAACACCAACTCAAATGAAAACAAAAATTTTAAAGTCAACTATTAATTGGATTATCATCTGGATAAATGGCAATTACAGAAGTAGTTTACAATAAAATGCATGCATAAAAATCTAAGTATGCAAATGAGTTGTATGTTAGATTATGCTAGGTTTTAGGGAGACAGAGAGAGAGACAAAGATAGAGACACAGAGAGAGACAGAGACAAAGAGAAGACAGTGAGTAAACTAGGATAAGTGAATGTTACTGATTTTAGAAGACAGGAATATACCTAATTGAGGATACTTGGGCCAAAGGGTTAAGGGGACAAAGGAGAGCTATGGAACTGTCACAGAAGGATACTATGAGCAAAGGAAACATCAAACACAAATGTTGAACCCAATATAAGTTAAGAAAATGCCAAATATCTAGGACCATTTCAGAAAAAAGAGTATTGGCTATAACAGATGCTAACAATGAGACACCTGTCAGCATTTGCTGTGGGTTTTATAAGAACACTGCTTTTATTTTGGATGATATTAAAACTTTATTTATGTTTGGTAGGAAAAAATATTATAGCCTAACAAATTTGATGAGATTATTCTAATGGCTAAAATAAGTAGAGAAAAGTTAGAAAGACTAGTGAATAGGTATATTACCTCAAAATTTAAGCTCTGAAAACCATACACAATAACTGGCATATGGGTACTTTCAGGTCATGTAGATGACTTTTGCCCCCCTCATCTTGGTCAAGTCCTCTTCAGTGTATGGTTGTCTGAAATGTTCTGTTGATTGTACCATTTCTCCAAATTTGCAAGACTGACAAACCATAAGCTGTGCTAGAATGGCCAGCCCTGGGGTAGCTGAGATCTGGCTTCTATGTTTTCTTGTTGTCTTGCAGATGGATATGAGATTTCCACATGATACTGAAGGGTTTCAACCACACATTCCAACCACACATGGGGCAGTCACTACTTTCACATTCTGGTGGACAAAGTAAGTTACAAGATGAACAAGAACCCTGAGCAGAGGAAGATATTTTGTTTTGTTTGTTTTGATTTTTTTGTGGGAAAAGTATCAGACACACACTGTAAAGGGCAGAAATTGATAGGAGACCAATGAACAGCAATGAAGTGTTTTCTTTAAATAAGTCATTTAAATTGCTACATTTAAATGTTTTTAAATGTCTTATTTAATTAGTTCTTTGAGAATGTCAAAGACATCTTTTGATTATATTCACCCACTCTCCCCAACTCAGATCCCCCTTTCCCCTACCCTCTCAACTTTGTGTCCCCACAACCCTTTTCAATCCTTCTAGACCAATGTGTGCCCTAAATATTCTTGGATATTCAGTCTTCCTCTAGGGTATGTTCAAGTTACCAGGGGCTATACTCTTAGAGAAAACTGACCAGCCCTTTCTCAGTAGCCAAAAGTTACCAATAGCTCCACAGCTAGGGATAAGATTATGTGCCCAATACCCTTCTCCATGCTGGGATTTTGTCTGGCTTGAGATTGCACAGATCTTGTACATTCTGTCCTAACTACTGTGAGTTCATAAGTGCAGCTTCCCTGTTGTGTTCATGAGACACTGTTTCTTTATAGTCAACTACTGCTTTTGCCTCTGATGTTCTACAATGATCCCTGAACCTAAGGAGGGGCTATGGGGTTTCAGGGTTCCTTTACAGCTGAACATTTTGCAGTCTCTTGTCTTCTTTACTTTAATCAACTGTAGATCACTATGTTCATCTCCATGTACTGTAAGTAGAATCATCTGCAATGAGTGTTGAGAGATGCTTTGATCTATGGGTATAATACATCACTATAAGTCAGTTTAACACCATGCTTATTTAGTAGAATAATAATAGTCAGTCTCTCCTAAGGAAGGCCTGTGACTTATCTAGCCATGATTTCTTGGCTTGTTCATTTCCTTTCCTCTCTACCAAGTAGATGCAAAGCTTGCCCTTGTCTCTCATTTAAAACAAGTTTGAGAACATTCATGTCTTACCTGATGTCTTACCCTGGAAGAGGCTCCTCATTTGCATACACAGCATCCTTCACATACACTGGTTCTAAGCTCTCAGGGTTCTTCTGGGTGTTCTTGACTCAGCCTTATTGTTCAGGGAGAGTTACTTTCTGGCATTTCACGTGCTGAGAGCTGGAGTAGAGGGCTTTGTAAAGGGTGGATCATATTGACTGAAGACCATCAGTCATCCTCTGACTCATCAATAAGGCTTCTGGCCAAGAACAGGCTATTTCATTATAATAAATCTCCAACAGGATAAACAACTATGTTGAGAAAAACAGCCACTAGCAGTGGAGTTAGAGAATAAGTGATGGAGAAGGAGGATGTTTTCCTCAGTGCAGATGTGAGGGAGATTCATCACGCACAGTTCTCAACACTCAGACTAAAGGCACGGGGCAGCCCACAAACAACAGCTCTGAGGAACTGTACCCTTAACTCAAGTTAGCTTGCTTCAGAGAGACAAGTTCTGCCAGCTATTTTCAGGCAGTTCTGATAGCTTCTGTCAGGCTTTCAACTTATTTAACATTAGTTTGAAAATTAAGGATATTTATTTCCAAAAGTCTTTTAAAAATTAACTTTTATGAGATTCATAACTTCATCTTTTTTTTAAAAAAAAGTCATGATTTCACATTTTTCAAATTGTCAACTAGTACTGACAATTTTTTCTGCTTGGGGCTGCCACTAGTAGAACCCAAAGGAAATTGAAAAGTTGCTGCCCTGAGTGATGAAGACTGTTATTCCAGAAATCACCTTTTCTGTACAAAATAAATCCAATTTGTATAAGGATCAATGACAGAAATGGATCTATGAAGAGAAAGAATAAGGAAAAAATGTATTAAGCATAATAAAGCATGGAATAGGCAAATACCAACCTTGAAGTTGCAATTACTGTAGGTGTCATTATTCATTATTTCTAAGTAAAGGGACTTTGTATTCAAGGAAAAATAACAACATCTGAAGCAGTCTCAAGTCAAAGCAAAACTCATTGCTCATGTACATACATAGCTGTGGGAAATGCATGCATCTCTCTTGTGAACATATTTCACAGATAGGAAGTAGTATCCCTTGTTCTAAAATAAAATGTGAAATATGTTACTCGTGTAACGTAGGATCCAGATTCTGTTTGAAAAGCTGGGTTCAATATTAACAACGTGGTCTTATCAGCTTGTCACAAAGCCACTTCAAATTCAGAGCTCAAAAGAACCGGCCCTCGGTTAACAGGCCGCTAAATGTCCACCCAGCAGGGGGCGCTGGTTCCGCTTTCAGCTCAGCTCTGAACCGCAGCCCTGCATGCCCACTCCATGAAGAATCCCTTCCAAGGGCAGCCTCAGGAAGCGAACAGGCCAAGCACAATCTGGTTAGAAGGTGTTGTAAACACCTGGAGGCTTCTGAATCAGAGGAGGAGAGAAGGAATCCCAAATCGTCCAAGGTTCTTGAGACGGTGTGGGGAGACCCAGCAAGGAAAACAGAATGTACTCCTGAGACATTCCACCTCCAAATGAGGTGAATTAGAAGTCTTTAAGGCTGGGAAGGTGCACCTTTTTCTTTCCTTTCGTTTTAGCCTTTAACTCTGGGTGAAATTTCCAAAGAAGAAATGCAATTTAAAACTAAAGAAAAAAAAAAGTGAAAGAAAAAGCCAAACACTCTCCATTTTCACAAAAGGTTGCAGAGCCAAAGTGTTCATAAGCAGAAGTTTATTTCCCACAGATTGCGGTCTTCCACCCGCAGAAGAGGCAATGTCTACTCTTCTGCTTGCTTCTTGCTTGCTTTTCCCTGGTGGTATGCTTCTTATTTGTTCATTTATTCCTTTATCTATTGGGACTTGTTTTACATGTAAAAAAGTTTAAAATTTTACTTATTGTGTGTGTGTGTGTGTGTGTGTGTGTGTGTGTTTCTGTGTGCCACGTGTCTGCAGGAACCTGTGGAGGCCAGAAGAGGGTGTCAGATCTCCTGGCAGTAGAGTTCCAGGTGGTTAGTTGTGACCTGTCCTGTGGGTGCGGGAAACCAGGTTCTTTTAATGCTCATCCATCTTTATGGCCCCTACATTTGTTTTATTCCGTGACTGTTTTCACTCTTCCTACAGCATCTTATTACTCTTTCCATGTCTGATGAAAGAGTTGTTTGGGAATTCCTTCTGAGTTTTTAAAATTAATTTTCTCAGCGTATGAGACAGTAGGTTTCATTATGCTGCTTTCATAATATATGCTGTTACATTTTGTTTTTATCCACCTCTCTCCCCCACCACTCTTCCCCATCCTCTGTCCAGCTGTTCTCCTTCCGTCTATAAACAGTGCCCCTTTGTGTCTGAAATCATGTGAATACCTGCATTGCCTTTTTTCTCCTCTCCCCACTACCTTTACCTCTTCTGCTCTCCCTCATATCTATTTCCACAAAACACACACACGTACACACACACATACACACACGTATACACACACGTACACACACATACACAGATGTACACACACATACACGTACACACACATACACACACGTACACACACACATACACACATATACACATACGTACACACACATACACACAAACACATACACACATACACACGTACACACAAACACGTACACACACACGTACACACATGTACACACACATGTACACACAAACACACACACACTTTAAGTAAAGATTCTGCATATTAAAGAAATGGTAGTGTTTGCCTTTCTGATTCTGACTCATTTTATTCACAAACAAATTTCCAGTTCCACTTCTAAAAAGGCCATGTTTTCTATTTTTTTTTTTTTATATTCTGCTGCATATAAACCACATTTTCTTTACTAGGTGATCATGCTTTGTGCAGACTCAATGGCTACATCCAAAACACAACCCCTTTACCTAGGATTCAGAGAACACTGTGGAAGATATGAGCCAGAGAACCAGAGGAAAAAATTGGTGTGCAATTGTGTTGCCTAGAACTGATAGTGAATCTTGCCACATGATACCCTAAGAACATAGCTACCTAAGCAAAATATGAAAACATATAATGTCAATAAACATGCTAACTTAGAAGGGGGAAATCTCATGGAGCTGCACCCCTAGACAAAGAACTGTAAACAATTAAGGAAAGAGGAAAGCATAAGAAAGAGTCATTTCCAGGTAACCATTTCCCCTAATTGGTTACCAAGAGGACAACCTTGAAATCTCGTGTGTGTGTGTGTGTGTGTGTGTGTGTGTGTGTGTAACAGGTTGCATTTATATATTTAAGCATTTACATGTATATATAACAGTAACAAAGCAAGAGAGACCATGAATTTGGGAAGGATCAAGGGGCGAGATGGAAGAAGGAAAGGAAGAAGGAAAGGGAAGGGGGAAAAGATATTATATTTCTATTAAAAATTGAAGTTATTTGTGCTATTATAAATAATATTTTACTATTCTTTGTATTTTGATTCTATTTATCCCCTTCCAACCCCCCTCAGATCACCTCTATCTATCCCGACATTCTATCCAGACATCCCTACTCACTTAATCTACCGATTTCTTCTTTTGCCCCGCCCCCTTTCTCCACTGAGTTTAGTTTCTGTTGGCCAATTACTCTTGGGTGAAATGTCTATCCTGGAGTGTGGTCACCCTAACAACAGGCATGCAGTTAAAGAAAACTTACTGTCCCTTTCCCAATGAATGTCAACAGATCCTCAGTTAGTGGTTGCATTTCATGTCTACCCTCCCTACAGCATGCTGGATTTTGTCTGGCTTGCCTTTCCTCAAGTTTTATGCATGTTGCATAATAACTGCGAAATTTTTGTTTAAGTGCTCTGTTATGTCCCCAAATCATAATTTCTTTGAAGTCATCCTCACCTCTGGCTTTTATAGTATTCCCACTCCATCTTCCCTGAAAGATATCTAAGCCTTTGGGGGGGGGTAATTTGCATGTTGCACTTAAGGCTGAGGGCACCATAAGTTCTTATTCTACTCATGTGGAACAGTTAAGGGGCTCCATGTTGCTTGCCATCCACTGAAAGATCCCTGAAGAGAACTGAGAGATGCCCTGATACATGGGTATTGACAGTAAGTCATTAGGAAGCATCTAAATACTATTTCCATTTATTCCCATAGGGTCTACAACCAACCTAGCCATGGTATTCGTTCAATATCATGGAGTGGGCCTTAGTCCCAATCAGAAGTGATTGGTTATTCTCATAACATGGGTGTCACTCTTGCTTCAGTGAGCATATCTTGGCAGGCTAGTTGTTAATTGTATCTCCCAAGGTTCACAGTTGTCCTCGAGTATCATACGTAACACCTTCCATCACTGTGAACATTAGTCAGTGGGGATGAAGCTTACTGGTCAGTATCAGCTTTACTTCAACATGTTTTACAACATTTCTTATTTGATCATCTTCTGATGAGTATCTCAGCTCCTGTCTATAGTGCAGAAACAAGAATGCATGTCATATTCCTCTGTGTTGTTTTTGAGATGCATTTTGTTGTGAGACCTAGGCTGGCCTCAGCTTCATGGTTCTGCCTTAGCCTCCCAAGTAGTGAGGTTACAGCTATGCACATCATGTCAGGATTTTAATTCTAATCTTTTCTTCCTTCTTTCTCCAAGTTTTACTTCAGTTAGATCACTATTTCTCTCTTTTGTTTATTTTTCTAGTCTCTCACTTTAAACTTTTTTCTTTTCCAGTTTTAGTTGGGTGTTTTAAAAGGATACTGAACTACATTTTTCCTTCTGGTTCCTCCCTTCTATTTTTCCTTTCTTTGTATTCTTTTCAGTTATTTTTGCTTCTCCATTTGTTTCTAAGGCTTTCTCAGCTTGTCTGAAGAATTGTATTAGCTTATGTTATTGTTGCTGTGACACAAATCAGGGTAAAATAGGTAGATTTATTTGGGCTTATCATTTTTGAGGATAGAGTCCATCACAGCAGATAAAGAATGAAGCTGTGTCTCTTCACCTTCCACATCTCTGAGAGAAAGCAGGGAGACTGGAAACACAGCTGGGCTGTCAATGCTAAGTTCCATCTCTGGGCAGAAATCTTCCCCCAGCTAGGCCCACTTCTCAAAAGTTCCACAACTTCATAAAGTAGTGTCACCATTTAGGGGCAAAGCATTCAGACAGATGAACTTGTAGAAAAGCTCTAACAGAAATCTATTTTGCTTGTCAGTCACACGTGAAAGTGTGTTGAAGCTAAATATATGTAGACCTGTGTTCTCCAATGTGGAAGCCAAAATGTCATGGGATTATGGGACATTTGAAATGTAGCTGCTAAAAGTTGAAAAACTTTGTAATTAAAAAAAATGCACACTAGACTTCAAAGATATAATATGAAAAACAGCATAAGATATCTTATTAGTTATTTTTAGTTATTATATGTATAAGATGATACTTTCAGTTTGCTAAGCTAAATATAATTTGTCACAATACAAATTCTTAAGATTTTAATATAGATATATGTGTGTATATATATATATATATATACATTTAATTTTACCTATGAAACGAGCCATTTTTATGATAGTGTTGTTAAGAAAGGTTATATAAAACTACATTTCCAAATATATACTGGCCAAGTCCTTACTTTTGAATAGAAACATTGATATATTTGATTCTGTACAGGAAACACCGAAAGTAGTAGAAATGGGAGAAGAGAGAAGGAGATGTTCAGTGTGTGATTGACTTTTAGAAGGATATTTGCTTCAAAACATATGAGAGTTTGGAGTTAAAGACATGGTACCTCAAAGTAGGGCTTTTGGCAGTTGAGGAAATAGCAGAATCATGGAAGTCATCTTACTTCTTTCTTCAAGTAGAACATGTGAAAGAATCTCTGACCTCAAAGCCCATGAGGAGTGTTCCCTTTACCAAGAGAAAAAGGTGTCTTTGTTTCCAAAGACACAGAGACACAGGAGGTCTGAGCAGGCTGGCTTGTGCTTCTTCAAGTTTGTTCTTACATATTGTCTCTTGTCTTTTAATTGTATTTCTGTCCAATTTCCATGAGATAGTCCCGACTTCTTTGTGTCTTCATTTCTGAAAATTGATGTGTTATAGTATTTATATTAAATTCATCTATATGCTTATTTTCCTTTGTCTTTTATTACAGGTATCTTTACCATGAGCCTTGTGAGAAATGAAAAAAAAAATCCTTTCTTATGTTCATGAAACAATTGATAACAAGTGATGCAGTTATTTCATAAGCACTTGGAAAAATAAATTAGTAAATAGCATGAGGAGGTTCAAAGTCCAAGTCAGCCATCCTTCCATCTTAGAGAACATGTTCTAGTGGGCAGGAAATATACATATGGAGTAAAACAGGAGAAAGTAATAGAAGTGTTTAGAAAAAATGAGGCTATTAAATGATTCTCAGCTTCCCAGAGCCCCATGAATTCCTCAACCTCATCTGATATAGTTTCATCTACAACCTCAAACATGGCCATGGACAGGTTTCCTTGCTTGCCCCACAAGTAAACATGTATAAAAACATGCAAGGAACACATACTTTTAGGCACTGTGCACTGTAACCTCTGTCATGGCAATTATCCCTAAAACCTACAGCTGTGGTCCTTACTATAAGTCCACGCATTGCCATTTTTGCCTGCAGAGAAATCACTTATGTAGGTTAGAGGAAAACTTGAGTAGTTTGTAATGGGGCTTGGAATCAAGAAACTCCATGTTTTAATTGTGGTCTTACCACCACCTAACTGTGTAACAATGAATTTGTCACTCTCCTCAAGCTAATTTTCCTGTTTGGCAGAGATGGAGAGGATCAACAGCATTGACCACAAAATGTTGTTGAAAGGAAAAAAAGAGAAATAATTCAAATGCCTGACATTTACTAAATACATGATAAATGTATTATTTACAATATAATTAGGAAACAAAATAGTTATTATTTCCAAATAACGGTCATACATTTTACAGAAGCGAAACACTACAGAAAAACATAAGGAAATAACAACTCAACCATTCATGATTCAAGGATTACTCAAAAAAAAAATTAAAATGGTAACAATCTGGAAATAAAACTAATTTTTCCATGCAAAATGTTTTCATGATACAGTTGTCATGGTTGGCAGGCTCTATAAGCTACATCTCAGTTTATTTCATCAGTATAAATGTTTTCATGAATAACACCGATATGAATGACAAAGATTTTAGAAAAAGAAAAGTATGAAAAAAGAGTGTCTAGAAAGTAACGGTGTAGTGGCACGCAACATTTTACCACAGAATGATCACCCTTGTGGTTTGGTCAACAGGAAACATTTTCCACTTCATTCTGCAAAGTTGTTCACTAAAAACTTCCTCAATACTAGCACTCACACAATTTGTTTTCCCATTTACCTTTTACTTTAAGCACCTTAGTCATTTGCTGTAGATGTTAACCAGCTTTAACATTTTTCTGTTGATTAAATCTGTCCATAGACATTTCACACTTGGATGCAATGGGAGAGGAGGAGCAGGCAGGGGTGGTGTTACCAATTTGGTTGAGAAGAATCTTCTTAGAGTAGAGATTTAAGTTCATTTCCAGCCAGTTTTCCAACAACAGAGAGCTCCTAGATTGCATTTCAATAAACATATTTTGCATGGTAGGCTTAGTATACTATATTTTTGAGGTCAGTTAGGCAGGTATTGTAGAGAATTTGCTGACAGTACTGAGAGAAATTAAATGGTAAGAGCAAGAGATAGCTCATTGGTTAAGATCATTTGCGGTTCTTCCAAAGGTTCTGGAGTTCTGTTCCCAAGAGCAATGTGGCTCATCCCCACATGAAATTGTAGTTCTAGGGAATCCAATGCCCTCTTCTGGCCTGTGTAGGCACATGTATACATGTGGTGCACACATATTCACTCAAGCATACTCACATAAAATAAATCAATGTTTTTCAAAAGGGGAAATACTGTCCTAGCTGTTAAGAGCACTGGCTGTTCTTCCAGAGCACCCAGGTTTAATTTCCAGCACCCACATGACAGCTCACAACTGTCTGTAACTCCAGTTCCAAGGGATCTGACACCCTCACACAGACACACATGCAATAAAACAGCAATGCACATAAAAGAATAAATAAGTCATCACAAAAGAAGCGAAAGCATGGTAGGATGCCATGCTCACTCTTAGTGCATGGGGGGAAGGGTCGAGCCCTGCCCCAAACTTTTGTGTCAGATTATGTTGACTCCTCATGGCAGCCCTTACCCATGGGGAGGAGTGGACAGGGGGTGGCCTAGGGGGCAGGTAGGGGAGTGTGGGAGGAGGCAAAGGGGATGGGAGGAGGGGTGGAAGGGAGAACTGTGGTTGGAATGTAAAATGAAATCCAAAAATAAAAAATGCAAAAAAAGAAAAAGAACAAAAAAACAAAAGGAAGGAAAGAAAGAAGAAAGGAAGAAAGGCTGAAGAAAGAAAGAAAGAAAGAAAGAAAGAAAGAAAGAAAGAAAGAAAAGAAGGGAGAGGAAAAAAAGAAATGCCTTCAACTTGTGATACATGGCCAAGGGCAACAGCAGTAGCCTATATTGTTTTCAGAGTTACTTGGATTCCTCTGATCAAAAAGAAAGAAGGCTTTTCACCTCTGTTACTGTTATTTTTTTATTAGTCTATGAATGTTGAGGGGATCATCCCAAGTGGCATAACTTTATTAATATATGTGTGTATACATATACACTTAAGTGTATGCTATATGTAATTAAGCTAAAAAGAATAATATGATTCCCTATGACTTTTTCAGATACCCTTATTGTGTATTTATCCCTCCTGCTCTCAATATTAACCCATTAGTTCACTTCCTCTTGCTTCCAATTTTCTCCTTCATGACACCTCTGCCATGCTAGTACCCTCTCTAGAACATCTCTTTCCTCATGGTCCCTTTCTACTTTCCTATTACTGCAGTCATTCCAGGTTATATACTCAAGTCTGAAAACTCGGAACTAAGAACCACAGTTTCATGTAGTGAAGACCTACAGGCAATCCCCCAGGGAGAGTCACTGATTCCTTCCCCAGTAAAGTGAGATTGTCTCTAAAAACACATAGACATCTGAGCAACATTAAATGAATCCAACAGGTAGTATTTGTATATTAATTTGTATATATAAAAATGATAATTAAAGAAAAAATATCTTGAATTTGAGATGAGATGGTGGGTGAGGAAGACATGGGAAGAATTGGGAGATGGAGGGTGAGGATGATGTAATACAGTACACATATATGAAATTAAAATAATTACATAAAAGAATAACGAAATCTACACTTGATGTAACAAAATGCCTATTACAACATGTAGACACATGTTACATACAGCTCATAGACAAATGCTTCACTAATAATGAACCATGAATAGTCACTCTCATTATTTTGTAGTCTTAAAAGTCCAAGCATGTTCATGTTCATGTTTTGTCTGATAGGGAATGAATGAACAATATGTAACTGGTTGTTTTTCTTCTGTTACTTTTTTCCATCGTGTGTACAATTTCTTTTCTCTATTTTGTTTCTTTTTTTCCTTTACTGAAAATAGATTTTTAATATAATATTTTATGATTATGGTTTCCCCTCCCCCAACTCCAATATCCTCCCCATTTCCTCACTCACAAAATATTTCTTGATTTTGTTAGAATACAAATAGGCATCTAAAAAATAAAATAAAATTAGATAAAATACAAACAGATAAAACAGAATAGGACAAAACAAACAGAAGAAGAAGAGCACAAGAAGAAAGCTCAAGAAACACATAAAGACACAGATACCCACAGAAATCCCATAAAAAACACAAAACTGGAAACCATAATACACACACACACACAGGACTTATAAGGTGGGGGTGGGGCCCTGAAAATCATTATTAGAGAAAGATTCCCTAAATTGCCATTGAGCTCATTTGGGGTTGGCCATCGACTGCTAGGCATGGAGCTTGCCTTTAAGAATGAGATTGTTTTATTGATTTGGATGCAGCATTTTGTTCAAAGGCAAAAAGTCCACTTAGGATGTATCCATATTCTCACTCCTATTAATTGGCCACCACAAGCCTAGTCTTTCGGTGAGTTCTGTTTATGCTTCTACATACTGATTTTTGTTCAAATCTTTGTCCTTCAATGCTGACAGAAGATCTTGCCTATGTAGGAGGAGAGACTTAAACCTCATAAAATTGTAGAAATATATAAGTTGATAACTTTCTGTTTTAAAACTTATCAGTGTATTCTGTTGTATATTGTAATATTTAATACTTTGTATTACAACCAAAGAAACTGGTAATTGTGATTTTGTTTTGTATGGGTACCTGTGTGTCTCTGTGTTCATTTGTATATTGTGTGTGCATGAGTGTACATGAATATGTGTGTGTGTGTGTGAAAGAGAGGGTGTGTGTGTGTGTGTGTGTGTGTGTGTGTGTGTGTGTTCCTGTACATATATGTGCACATGGAAGCCAGAGGACACCTTTAGGTAGCGTCCTCCTTGACTTTTGACACAGGGTCTAGCTTTGGCTTGGAACACGCCAATCAAGCCAGGCTGGATGATCAGTGTGTCTCATGGGTCTGCCTTTGTCTGCCCCTCCAGTTCTGGGATTACAAGTGTGTGTCACCACAGAACAGAATTTTTACATAGATTCTCATGTCTGAAATCATCAGGTTTGCATGTCAAGAACTTTGCTGCCTGAGCTATCTTCTTGGCCTAAACACGGATTTTCTCCTTGGAGCTCAAAGCCATAATTAAAGGGAAGACGTATTTTCCTTAAATACTTTTCCGTAGTTTGTCAGTTTACATGGACACATCTTTCTCATCTTTGATCATTTAACAATTACAGAAAATATACACTGACTGAACCCAGACTGTAGCTGGGAAACCAGCAAAAGACCGACCCAGACCCCTGAACGTGGGTCTGTTAGGAGGACTGGGAAGACTATGGTACTTCTGACAATGGAACCAGAATGTATCCCTAGTGCAAGAAAGGACTCCAGTAGCCCATTCCCCATGGAGGGATACTCCCTTAGCCTAGAGACAAAAGGGATGGCCTAGGCTCTACCCCAAATGATTTGACAGACTTTCATGATCCCTTATAGAAGGCCTCATCCTCCCCAGAGAGTGGATGGGGAATGGAATGGGGGAGGCATGGAAGGATGGGAGGTAGAGGGAACTGGAATCAATATGTAAAATAAGAAAAAATATTAAAAATAAAAATATTTTTAAAAAGTTGATAATGCCTTAAAATGGAATGGAAATTTTTAAGACATTTCTTTTACTGTACCTGTGGGGAAAAAATCTATTAAATTTAGGTTAAGTTTCATGTGTGTACATGAAAAATAGTGCCATTTATAGATATCATAAAAATCATTTTCCCACAGTGTGCAGTTGCTGCTTTTGTATTGGTGGCTAAAGAGACTTCAGTACCTGTGAATATATCACAGAAATTAAACAGGTGTTTATTAAGATCATCTATGTAAAGTACAATATCAAATTTATAAAAGTTCATTTTTAAAGAAACAATTTAATTTCTTTCTTTCTTTGTTGTGTCAGTCATAAACGACTGGGCACAATTATTTTTTTCTTAAAATCTCTTTGTGACTACAGAATTCCACAAAAAGAAAACCATGTTGTAAGTTTATGAATTATAATTAAATCACCCAAGGATATGAGATCAGAAAACATGTGTCCCTCTCCAGCACATACTGGCAGCAAAATTATTCAGTCTGAGATTTTGCTGAAGTAGAATTAATGGCACTTGTGTTTTTCCTCATCCGTTTCTCATTTCCTCTCATTCTTTCTGCTGACTTTGCCTTTTCCCGATGTCCTTCCTTTCCTTGGATACATAAGCCTAAAGCCACCAGGTGACCCTGTTCCAGAGGCAGCAGACCTGGGGAAGGCAGTGGAAGGTGCTGAATCTCAGTCAGTGTAAGGGCACTCTGGTTTTGGTGTAGTGACAATCACTGGGAAAACCCACATCGGGACACAGACTGACCTCAGTGGTGGAGGGAATCTCAAGAGAGCCTTACATGATCGCTGGAGCTTGGAGGGTAACAAGCTCAGGAAAATCTTGTGTCAAACCTTCAGAAACAGAACAAGAGAGCAATTGCATTTCAAAGCAAGCTTTTGGAAAGGAACAAACAAGTAAAAATCAATGAAATTATAAACAGTGAGTCAATTAAAAAGAAAAATCATTGAAACAATAATGAAAAAGGAAACAATGGCTTTTTGGAAAGGGCAATCAAATCAGTAAGCTCCAGTAAAGGAAAGAACTTAGATTTCTAAATAAAGTTGGCCAATTCCTCAAGAAAGACTAAAAGGCACACAATATGCTGGTTAGTTTTCATTGTCAACTTGACACAACCTAGAGTCTCCTGGGAAAGGAACCCTCATTTAAGAGACTGCCCAGAGTAGACTGGACTGTTACCTTGTATGGTCTTGATTGATGATTGGTCTAGGAAGCACCAGATTACTACGGACAGCACCATGCATATCATAGACAGGTAAGCTGGTGTGTGTGTGTGTGTGTGTGTGTGTGTGTGTGTGTGTGTGTGATACCCCTACTTTCATTCAAATGCATGGCCTCTTTTAAGATGAATTGTTATGACATGTAAATATTGATGTGTATGTACATGTATATTCCTAACTACCCACCCAGGATCCATATCACTTGTATGTTATGTTTTTTTATGGCTGACCATTGTGTGTTCTTCCTTGGAAAAGTCTATTTCTTCTGCTCTCACCATTTTAGTTGCAGTAGTTGCAGTAAGGTTGTGGCCTAGTGGGCTTTTTACTTTTTAAATTGTTAGCATTTCAATATTTCATAGCTTGGGTTGGATTTGGCAAACAAAACCTAAGGTATCTTCTCTGGTGCTGTCTCTTAAGCATCTCTAGTCTTTGTTAGTATAGATGAGAGGCAGAGTGACAGAGAGAGGGAGAGAGCAAACAAACTGTGTAATATATGCATCTGTAGAATATATAATTTATAGGTTGCATCCAGCTCTATTTTTAAGTATTCCCTTTCATTTCAAGTATTCCCTCCTTCATAATATATTGCTGACGCATTGAAAGTAAGCAACACATTCAGACATTTTCCTTAATGAGTTTTAGGATATTAAAGCAAAAAACCAAATGACCTTTGGGAAATTACAATACAATAGATGTACCAGTTAGATTGCTATCTCTGTGACAACTTTCTTAGGAGGTGACAATTTAAGGGGAGGTTTATTTTAGGTCATACTGTCCAGGTTTCAGCCCACTGTCACTTAGATTCACCATTTCTGGAAGTGTACATCACAGCAGAAGTGGGTGCTGGTGGAAAATTTCACACTTAATGGCGGCCAGGAAATGTACAATGGGACACTTTGGTACCAGAAATAGCATATAGCTTCAAGAATACATTCTCAGTGACGTTCTTTCAACTAGGTCCCATTTTATAAACTTTCCTCTACTTGTCAACTTGCGACCAGCTGGGGATAAAGTCGTTAACAGGAGCATTTCATATATAAACCTCAACTGATAATATTTAGAGAAGGTTTAAGAAAAGGCTAGAAGATTCAAGCAAGTAGAATGTTAATTATCATATTGATTACCTTCCCAGATGCCAGGACATTGTAATAGTTGACTCCAAATAGTTGACTCTTGACCCATTCTTTTTCTGTCTTCACATTTATTCCCATCATTATCTCCTCAGCACTTATATAGGAGCAGTAGAATTACTCTTGTGGCTTGCGGTCATGTCTCCTGGTCTTCATTGCTGACGTACCACTAACAATGATGACCTTCCTTAAGTTTGTGCACTTTGTGTTCTCACAGTTGTTGGGTATCTCAGTCAACCTGTGTTTCTTTGGCCTATGCTGTCATTGTACTCAGACCCTCCATTAGTACCTGCAATAACCCCAGATCCACTGGGCTTTCTCTTCTTGGCCTGGCTTCAAGATTCCTAGCTTTTCTCACTGCTGGTCTTCGGCGAACTGATCAAGGGCTCCCCAGTGGACAAGCATCTATTTGCCTGTTTAACTTCTGTCCTCAGCATTTCAAAATTATTAGTCAGGATCTGGACTAGAGCCAAGAGAATATGAATATTTTAAGATGCACACTTACTCCTGTACTCCCTTACCCCCAGCATCTGGACGACAGATAATGACTCCCCCAGAGTTTTGCTTATCCAATACCACATATTAATTTTAGTTATGATCCTAATAGCTCATTCCTAGCTATTAAGTTTAGGAAAATGCAAGTGGACCTGAAGACTTTTTGAGTGCTAAGTTAGCACTAAGTGGCTTTTGGATATTGAAGAGACAAGTGGAATGGGGGGTTTGCGCCCTGGAACACTTACAGCTTAAGGTACTCCCAACCTTTTCTTCTCATTGGTTGATTCTGTCATTTCCATTCCAATAGGATACATCCATGACAGTTAGATTAACTATAAGATAAGTGCAGTTTCCAGCCAACTTATTGTCAGTGTAGGTTTCCAGTCCTAAAACCCACTCAATCCCCAGGCATTTGTGCCTCCAGCTGCATCACTATAAATACAAGTCCTTGTTCTAAGGAGCCCAACTGTTAAACTCATCTGCAGGTATGCGATGCCTCATGGAAGCCCAATCTCTCAGGTACCTTTCTCTCTTTAATTTATCTGGCCTCCAGCATTTTTCTCTCTGGGGGAAATGTACCTCTTAATTCACTAGCTTTTAATTTCTAGGGACAAGAAAACACAAACTGAGTCTGTGAATGGAAGACGGGAACTAGCAGTAACCCTACTGCCAAGGGCTGGATCATCAAGCACCTGCCCTGGCCTTCGCCACACCACAGGCCTTCAGCACACCAAGGGATTGCTCTTACTCCATGCTTTGCTTCTAGGCTCTTCCTTTGGCCACTTATGACTTCTCTTCTGTATCTTGGCTTAACTTTCTTATGATCCTATAACCCACTCTTCATTGTTTTGTTTCTTGGCATCTTTTATTCTTTCCTTTCTTTGGAAGATTTCCAAGAAGAGTACACCTGTTGAAGCAGCTCACCTTATTTGTCAGATTTCCTCTTTTCTTTTAATTTATACAAACTGAAAGAAAAAGTAAAACTAAATTCTCTTGATAATAAACACTTAAAATAATTCTAGTATAATAGTAAAATTTGTCACATAATGTGTGTATACTTTAAGTTTACATACCAAGTCTGAGGCAGGTCTTCATAAATTTTGCATTGTAGTAAGTATTAAAAAGTGGAAGAGGAGTGGTCATTGCCTACAGTGTTATTTATTTGAAAACTCAAGACTAGCAAAATACTTCTATAAGACGAAGAAAAAGATCCAGTCTGAGTATTCTGTTGTGTAAAACACTGAAGTAAAAATCTTCCTTTTGTCATGAAATAAGCAGTACCCTTCTTGGTCTCCACTAACAATATATAATAGAACTTATAATAAAAAATAAATTGATTGTGAAATTATTGACTATATCATATCAACACATAAGAAAAATCTGTTTTGTTTCTTGCAGTCAATGGGAAAAATGTGACCTGGAAAAATTTACTTTTCTTTACATTCCAACTGTTGATTGTATACCATATATAATGTATCTGAAATAAGGATTTAATCAGAAAATGCATTAGTGTAAAAATATACAATAAACAGGATAGGTTTTATTTTTTTCCCAATAGGAAATTTAGGATTTTGCATGCCATGGGATGAAAAGAAGAAATCAACACTGGGAGTGAGTGATTAATAAAGGCTGAAAAATATTAGCTTACCTTACCTGTCAAAAAGTCTAAAGCATTATCCTGTCTTTGTTCACAATTTCATTCTAGTTATAATTTTCTATATATGACAAAACACATGATCATATGCATATTTGAAACATTTTTTTTTAACTTTTTACAACTATATGAGGACATCCCGGAAGCCTGTTAAGGTAGAGCCCATGCCTAGCCTACAGATTAACAAGTGAGACATCTGAGACTCGATATGATTGAAAGAAGGGACAATGTTAATAACACAAGATTAGAAGGCTGCTTTTCATCAGCCACTGGGTGAAGGCTCTAGGATGGCATATAAGCCATCAATAGGGGAAGGGCATTTAAGATAGCCTCTACACTATTGCTTAGATGTTAGTTGGGGTCATTCTTATAGATCTCTGGACATTTCCCTAGTGCCAATTTCTCTTTAAACCTATAATGGCTCCCTCTATTATGGTATCTCTTAAAAAAAAAAAAAGATGGAGGAGGCTGAATTCTTAGTTTATAATCCAGGAAACCCTTGGTCAGTCGTTCCAAAAGGTTTTCTGGTGCTAAGGGGTACTGTTGGTGGAAAACTTCTAGACCATGATGCAAAGCTTCTTCTGGAAGACTCTAAGGGACTATCAGTGATTCCACTGAAGGGAGATCAGAGTCACTCGATCTGCAGTTACCTGTGGGGTCCTTCATTCTTCCCTTGATCTAAATTGCTTCTGGGTCAGCCAAGCTTAGGCAACCAGTGTCAAGTACGGTGCTGCTCACCTGCTGCCTCTTGAGATTTCCTTTTCCTCTTTTCTTTACATTTTGTCATTAGGACAAGTTTTCTGTGTAGCCCTGAAACCACTAGATGATGATGAGCACTAGCCATGCAAGTACTTCAAGACCTGGCTTGGGGGTCTATTCCTAAGCTATCTTTTGCCTTCATGGCTCCTCCAAAGCTGAACTGACTTTTGAGGGTGAAGTAATTATTATACTGTCATCGAAATTTCTTAAAACTTTTTTTTCTCTTTTACTTTGTTAATCAAATTTCCTTGTGCATGAAGAGATCAGGAAAGGAGCTTGGGCATGGAAGGAGCTGGACAGGAGATAACTGACAGTGGGAATAATAATGTAAATTCAGTATGGATGCATGAAATTTTCCAAGAAATTACAATTTTTAAACTAAAAAGATAATAAATAATCAAAACAACTTTTAAAATAATCATCCAGAGGCTGGAGAGATGATGCAATGGCTAAGAGCACTTGCTTTTCTTGCAGAGTACCTAGGCTAGGTTTCCAAAATCTACATGGTGGTACACAGTCTTTTAAAATTCCAGTTATGCAGAATAGGTGTCTATGTGTGGCCTCATTAACAACCTGGTATGCAAGTACTACACACACACACACACACACACATTGGCAAAATACACACACATACACACACACACACACATATGTATGTATGTATGTATGTATGTATGTATATATTTGACAAGATACTCATAGTACAGTGTAAAAAGAAGTATATTTGAATGTATAGTAATTTTCTTATTTCTTAGAGAATTTCACACAATGTATCTTAATCATATTCAATTCTTGCTTCTCCCCTAAAAACCTCTCCCCATCCTCTTCCATGAGCTTCCATGAGCTGCATATATACAATATTTACACAAAAGTTTCAGCTCCAAACTCTATGTTGAATGTCTGAAAAATTGGTCAAATTATGTTGGCTCCCTCCAAATGCCATATTCTGCCTTTAGTAAAAGTAATTTTTGTCTTGGAGTGAAGATTTTTAATTAATAGTTTAATGTAAATTTATTTTAATTAATATCATTAATTTAATTAAAATATTTTAAGTCATAAGCTTCTGCTTACTCTAAAGCTTCTTTTTATTTCAAAGCTAAATAAGATTGCAAAATTCAGGAAAAAACAAACAGGTAAAGTATCTTTGCCCTTCTTTGTAATTAAGATGCATTCTCAGAGTTCTAAAGTAAAATTGTCTTTTTTTTTTTTTTTTTTTTTTTTAATGTGTACTTGGGAAAGGGAAAATCAGTTTTCTTTAGTAAGGTAGCATTGGTATATCAACTACACTCCAGGACAGGAGTATGACACAAATCATACCCCATGTTTTGTTTTTAAAAGAAAGAAAGAACATGAAATTGAATAGGCAGGGTCTGAGATGGAGGATCTGAAAGGATTTGTGGTAGGGTAAAATATACAATCAAAATCCACAGTATGAATAAATAAGCACCGTTTAAAAAAAAAGAAAATGTGTAATACTTGCTTTGTGGATTCTTTGACATAGTTATTTGGGTCTTGTTTACATATAGTAAAACTTACCTTATTTTGGCACAGTTTCATGAACTTTAACAAGTGTGTAAAGTTGTGAAACCAACACCACCGTCAACAAAGTACATCCCCAAAGTGTTGACACTCCTTTGTTACCCAGTTACTCCTAAGAGCCAAGTTGCTGGAGATGCAACTTTCTGTGCCTCTCTGTCATTCCCTCAGTGTGGCTAAAGTGGGGCCACATTGTGTTCACTTAGCCCAGTGCCTTTGGCATTCTTCCTTGTTCTGAGTAGCTGTGGTGTCAGGGAAGGAATACTTCCATGTCTTCATGATTACAGTTTCCTGAGCCAACTTTGAAGAACCCTGGATTAGTGGACTAAACTTGGAAAGTTAGACAGTTTAGCCCTTTGTTCCCCACAAAGGAAAAAAATATTTGACAAACTGGGAGTCAAATGTTTGCTTTCTGGGGTAGACCCCCCATAGAGATACAATTCATTTACTTCTCAAAAAGCACTGACTTGTGAAGTGGTGAAGTTAATACTTTAATTTAAGGATTTTGAATAATGAGAGAGTAGTAGCTGTGTACAAATATCCGTATTTCTAAAGTCTGGTCCCCTTTTTGTGAAGGGAGTTTCTCTTATGTACACTCAGGGCTTCACCTGTCCCTCAGCAAAGTTCCCCATTGGGGTGTGAATAAATAACACAGTTATTACTAATTGAATATTAACTACCCGCTCTTGACCCTTAGTCTGTATGTTTTCATCCAGAGGATATAAACATATATAGATCTTAAAAACATTTAATAGTTAAAATCCTCTTTTTAAGAAATTGCTTATTTCTTTCATTTCCTGTGGTACCAAGGATCTCCCACATGCAAGCTGTTCCAGTGCTGAGCACCACAGCTAGCCAAGAAACTTTCCACTTTATAAAAGTGCTCAAAATTTATGGCAGTCAATTGTTTATATGATGTTACTATTTTTATATCTTTAGACTCAATATTAATATCTTCTAAATGGTATAACCATTCATATGTAATGTAATTATTGATATGACTGGGTTAAAATTTATCATCTTGCCATGTGTGCTTGTATGCTTATGATTAATACATACCAAATTGATATTTCCTTCCGTTTTGCCTTCTTTAAATTAATAGGAGAAAGTTTATTTAATTTTATCACCATTTAGTTCTTTTAGTGACCTCTATGACTTATAATCTGTCTCTATCTTTAATTCAATTCAGTCTACTTTCAAATAGCAGTGTGTCTCTTTATGAGTTATATAAGAACTTTTCAATTCTATACTCTCAACTTTGTATTTTCATCTTTTACCTTGTTTCTATAAATTTAATTCCACATGTATGCATATGTAATATACATGGGTACCTTTTTGCTATAAAATGTTTTAGAAGACCTAAAATTTATGAAAGGCATTTACATTTGTTAATGACATTTTCTGTATCATACATTTATTTTATAGGGATACATTTGAATCTGGCATTGTATGTGTTTAGCCTGAGAATTGTTTTTAATCCTTTGAAAACAAAATACAATTATATCATTTTCTTCTCCCATTTTCTACCTCAGGTCCTTCCCATGTAACTCCCTTTCTCTTTCAAATTCACAGTCTGCGTTTCTCCATTTGTTGTTTCATGTATGTATGTATATGTGTATATGCAGTGTTAAGTATTGAAACGACACCTGCTCAGTCTGTGTAAATTCGCAGTTTGTACATCACTTCAGGACTGACCACTTAGTACTAGGCCACAAATTTGGAGCTTCACCCAAGGAGAAGGAGGAGTACTATCATCTCAGCTTCCCTTAGTTGTCTATAGATCTTTGTCTATCGTTGAGTCCCCATGAGATGTTCCCCTGCCATGTTAGACTCTCTAATGTCTTCATCCTTATTTCAGGTATTGTTTGACCAAGACTTTCAACATTTCCTGTTTTTCTTAGATGGGTTTATATTATGTGTATAATATTTTGCCTGCCAGTATGTGTGTGCACCACCTGCACATCTAATGCTTGTGGAGGTCGGAAGAGGGCATTGGAGCTCCCGTAGCTGGAATTACAGATGGTTCTGAGCCAACATGTAGGTGCTGGGAATAAAGCTCAGCTTGTCTTCAAGACCAGGAAGCGCTCTTAACCACTGAGCCACTCGATGCATGGAGGATGGGTCAGTGAACCAAGTAACTACAGCTAGAATTCTGGATTACAGGTCAAATATTATTTCAAGTACAGCACAAACATTTTTAGCTGTTCTGTTCTTGCTGATGGAGGCTTATGGAGAGTTTTATTTATTTTCTACAGGGCTTGGACTACACTAAGCAGCCAAGTTCATTACAGTAAAGGCTGGGATTTTAAAAAATATAATTAATACTCAATTTGTTTAATATTGATGGTAACCATATATATTATATGAGCACATGCCATCTGTAATAGGGCCAGAACTGTCAGAAAAAAATTATAACCACCTCATTGGAAGACCCATAATGTGTTTCCTAAAATATGATTTCTAACTGTGTTCTGATTTTAGAAATTATAGTCCCGTTGGTATTTCAATAAAAGTGTCATGATTTTCCTAGTTTAGCAATGAGTAGGTAGAGACTTTCAAAGAAACTTCAAAGAGGAAAAAACGAGATAAATATATCAAAGTAAATATTCTAGAATTCTCCACAATTAACTTTGTCTCTGGGAATTCTGGGAGATGCATCTCTATAGGCTTTTCTGCCTTATTTTGTGTTTTCATCTGTAAAAGGGCTCTCATTTTTACATTCACCTTTCAGAAGTAAGCACTTTGACTCTCACACCTTGTACCAAGAAAGACACCTTTACCTAATCTTCCCATCTGGAATATCTTGATTGCTGCCAATTTGAGTCTGGATTATTCAGCTCTTCTCTAGATGGCTGACACTATAAAGGCCAGACTCTTTGTGTCCCTGGGGAAGTTATTCAGTCTTTTTATGCTAACTCACTGCCTACCACTCAACAAAAAAAGAGTAATACTTAGTCACTTCCAGAGAATAGGTTGGTACAAGAAGCCAACAAGCTGAGAGGTGAAGCAAGTGCCAATGCTGGGCATGACACAAAATTGTTAATTCTTTTTGTTTATGTTATTTATATATAATAGATTTATATATAATCTGGCCCTATTACAGGTGGCATGTGCTCATATAATATATATGGTTACCATCAATATTAAACAAATTGAGTATTAATTATATTTTTTAAAATCCCAGCCTTTATTTATATATAATAGATTATATGTTATATGTTATATGTTAATATATATATATAAATATATAATATATATTATATATAATAGAATACCACAACCATTAGTATTTACATAAAGATAGAACATCTTGATTTTTCAAACCAGCAATGTCTGATAACTTAAGATTGAAACAACATTTCAATAAATAAATAACTACCCGTCTCAGAAAATTAAAAAAAAAAAGTCACATGTTCTTGCTCACCTATGGATCCTGGCTCCAAGTCTTCAGATGTGAATATGTAACCTGGAGTAACACAGAAATCATAAAAGTGAAAAAGAACTGCAGGAGGTAGAAATGCTAGGGAGTGGATTAGCACAATATAACTGATATGATGGAGAAATGGGGATAACAGTGGGCTCTAAGTGGGGATGGCAGAGGGAGATCATCACAGAACTAGGAGGAAAGGGGCAGAGATAACACCAAGTGTGTTTGAATAAACCATAAGTAATCATACTATCTTTTATTTACCTAATGTTACATATAATATATGAATGTATATGTTAAAGTGAAGCTTCAGAGTCATCCCCAGAGCCATAGGCTGTTGTGATATATTATTTATGACTTATTAAAGCTTGCCTGAGGATTCAGAAAGCAAAGCCAGTTGCAAGCTATAGAGTTCAGGCAGTGGTGGCACACACCTTTAATCCCAGCAGCCATACTAGCTAGCCAGGTAATAGTGTCATACACTTTTAATTCCAGGACTCGGGAGACAAGCAGATGGATCTCTCTGAGTTTGAGGCCACCCTGGTTTACACAAGAGTGAAGAGTAACAGAGTTCATGCCTTTGATCTCAACAGTTGGAATCACACACCTTTAATTCCAGCACTAGGGAGGTGGAGACAGAAATGATACAGATGGGTGGAGAAAGGAATAAAAGGAGGAGAAGACAGGAACTAGAGTTTTTGCCTCTGAGGATTTGTGGAGACAGGATTGCTATTTCAGTCTGAGGTAGAGGTAAGATCTACTGGCTAGGCTGCTTTGCTTCTCTGGTCTTCATTATTCCTACTCAGCTGTGATACCTATGAACCATAATAATAAACAGCATAGCAAGGTATTTGTAAAGCTTCAGTAGTGGCACTCACTTCTTGATGGTAACCAACACCTATCTGATGGAACTTAAAGATCATCAAGCAGGAGAAAAATAATGCCTGGAACTCAAAAATACTCAGTTTCCTGGGGCTAGTAGAGTCAAGGGTCTTAGAGGAAAATGTTCTATTACTTTATTAAATCAGAATAATTCCTAGATAGGTTTTAAATACTTACCCTTTATATCCATAGAAAAGTTTAACTCTTGCCCTTCATCAAAGAGGCTTCTCTTTGCAGCACATGGAGATCATTACATAACACTATAACTGGTTAAATTGCAAAGAAAAGTTGATTCTGAAATGCCCAGACTCAAGGGATACATCTTCAACACAATTGTTCCTAAAGAGAAGACAGAGAGATAGTAAGAGCCAGAGAAACAGGAAATCTGTTGTGAGATCATATATCCTAGCTATGACAGGGAAGCTATATACCCATTGTGGTGGTTTAAAAGAAAATGACCTCCAAAGGGAGTGACACAATTAGGAGGTATGGCGTTGTTGGAGTAGGCATGGCTTTGTTGGTGGAAGTGCATCACTGTGGAGGTGAGCTTTGAGGTATCATATATGCTCAAGATATCATCCAGAGTCTCAGTCTACTTCCTGTTGCCTGAATTCAAAATGTAGCAGCTCCTTCTCCAGCACCGTGTTCAGACTGGACCTCTGAACTGTAAGTGAGCCACCCCAATCAAATGTCATCCTTTATAAGAGTTATCATTATCATGGTCATGGTGTCTCTACATAGAGTAGAAACCTTAACTAAGATAATCTTCATAACTCAACAACACAGCCAACTAAACAGGCCCTGAACAATGATACTATATTGCAAGAAGGAATTCTCATGGGACCCAACCCCCAGACAAAGAACTGCAGGTGATTAATGGCTGCTGTGAGAAGGAGAATAGTTGTCCTCAAGAGTGAGGTCCCTAATTGGCTATCCAATTCCAAACATTACACACACACACACACACACACACACACACACACACACACACACACACCACTAAACAGACTTATCAGGCTGTATTTATGTGTCATTGCATTTATACACACATGTAATAATAACAATAACAAAGAGGCCATGAATTTGAGAGGGAAAGGTTACATGGAAGTGGTGAAAGGAAGAAATGAAAGTGGAGAAAATATGTAATTATATCCTAATGAAAATAGATACTTTTAAATGTGTTGAGAATGAAATAAAAGCTATAAATAGGAAAAGTGTTTGAATAAGAAAATTTATAATGAAAAAGTTTAACCAAAATACAGAAGGAAACCTTAAAAATTAATAAAAAGAAAATTAACAATTCAGTTCAAAGTTATTATGTCTTCTAGAAATGTCAGAGACTATACCCATGAAGTCTCACCAACATAACCGCCTAAATATGGCCTGAGTGAAGATGGCACTAACAGACATGTTAATCTGTAAGCCCATATATAAAATTTTGAATCGATTATACATTAGGAAAGAACGTGAATCTTGCAAAATTTTTACAAACAAAACGTGTGCCTGTTAAATGCCCCTTCCCTATTGAAACAAAATTGGATGATAACATTGAGAGAGAAACAAACAGAATGCTTAACCATTCTAAAATTTAATTGTATGCCTTTAAACTTTTTTGTATTGTTGCATAGATAGAAATTGTAGTTTAGACTATTTAGATTTTGTAACTGTGTCACTAGTTGTTATGAGACACATCCAAGGGGGGGAAAACAAACATTGTAGCCTTAAATGCTCTTAGTATTAATCAGAAAAGAATGAAAATAAATTCAATATTCAACTCAAGAAATTAACAAAAGCACCCCACCCCACAAAAGCCAAAATTTTTGTGAAACACATGGGGAAACAATAAAAATTAAGAGCAGAAACTAACAGACATATAATGGAAATGACATTTTCTTTAAATACTAGACCTCTGAAAAGCGCCATGACATAGACAAGACTCTGGAACAGCCAGCAAGTGAGAAGACATGACTATAGGCGTAAGTGAAAATTGAGTCAGCCTATTTAAGCATGTATATGGAAGAGAGTTGTTTAAAAATGTATTATGGATCTGGGGCTGTAGCTCACTGATAGATGCATTTTTCTAATGTGTACCAGGCCCAGGATTTGATCCCCAGAACAGAAATATGCATACATGCCCTCATACATACATACATACATACATACATGTATTATAAAAACTAGCTATAAAATCTGATATTTTACCTTGCCTTAGTATACCTAGTTTTAAATGATATGTTCTAACAACTAGAGTATTCCCATCCTCTCCTACTGCCATTGTCTTACTTTGTAGTACTTGTACTGGGCTTTGGATGGTCTGCTGTCTTCTGACAAATGCTATATATTATATATTTTTGGCAATTTTTATAGGTTTCATGGGAATTTATGCTTAGAAGTAGTTATTATTCTGGTTTATCAAATTGATAAACATCCCTTCATTTTTTCATTGGTTCCAATGATGCCATATTTCTCTAAAATTGTTCAAGAGTAGAACTCTTATGTTCTATCCCCTTTAAGTTTGTGTCATGACTGTGGTGCCAGTCTGTCTAGATTGAAATTACAAATTTATCATATATTAACTTTTCTGTTTCACTTTCCTTATCGATAAAATCAGAGAAATGTAAGATTAGTTCTTCCCTCATATAAAATTTTAAAGAAAATTAAATGAAGTAATTTATAGTAGGGTCTTAGAAAAATAACTGACATATACTAAGCACCATAGAAATGTCGTAATTTTGACTTGATTGAAAGGTTCCCTGAATTAACAAGCAGGTGTTAATGTTCAGTTGTCCATCTCATTTTTAGTTTTAGTTTAGGAAAGAACAATCTATCATTATATGTGTCATCTTCTCTTTTCACTATGGTTTGATGCCTTAGCTAAAATTATTCTTTGTTGTTTGTTTTTTCTCTTTTGGAGGCCTACCACCTAGCTCCCAAATAAATACGTGGAGACTTATTCTTATTTATAACTTCCCTGCCTTAGCTTGGCTTGTTTCTAGCCAGCTTTTCTTAAATTATTCCATCTACCCTTTGCCTCTGGGCTTTTACCTTTCTCTATTCTATGTAAAGAGTATGGTTTTTCCTCCTGCCGCCTGGTCTGGTCCCGCTGGCACGCCAGCCCCAATTAACACACCGAGACTCTGTTTTAGATATAATTTTGTTGGCCCGTTACTAGTTTCTTACTGGCTAGCTCTGTCTTAATTATTAACCCATTTCTGTTGATCTATATATTTCTCTTACCGGGGAGCCGGCCGGCATTTTGCTTTCTTCTGACTCTCCATCTTGGCTCTCCTTATTCCTACTTCCTCTTTCCTCCTTGTCTCCTAGTCCCACCTATCTAACTTTCCTATTGGCCAACAGTGCTTTATTCATTAACCAGTATGAGGAACATATACAGAATGACATCTCCCATCAATTCTATACTCCTTTTTCCTTTCTTTCTAACTCCATGGCCAGCTGTGTGGCTGTGCAGCTGGCCCCTGGTGTCCTCCTCTACTTCCCCTTTTCTCTTGTCTTCCCTCTCCTTTTTTCCTCCTATTTATTCTCTCTGCCTGGCAGCCCTGCCTATCCCCGTCCTTCCTAGCTATTGGCTGTTTAGTTCTTTACAAGACCAATCAGGTGCGGACAGGCAAAGTAACACAGCTTCACAGAGTTAAACAAATGCAACAAAAAGGAATGCAGCACATCTTTGCATCATTAAACTAATATTCCACTTCATAAACAAATGTAACACATTTTAAGCTAATATTCCACAACAGCTGTTTGCTTGGAGTTGTCCAGTCTTGCATTTTAAATGTAAGAATATGATGAGAAGAGGTTGTGGGTAGGGGCTATAAACCAAAGGAATGAGAATTATGGCCTATGTAGCACTCAGGGATGGCAGAGTTACCTATGTTGGAGATAGTATTTCTGTCTTCTTCTGGGATTCTCTACAGCAGAGATGTTAGTACTCAGGCATCTGTACAGGCCTGCCTTTGGTGTTCTGACAGGACACACCCTCAGCTGCAGCCACTAAGAGCACCACCTGTGCACATTCACTATGTTCCTTTTTAAAAGGGCCCTGCCCACCTCCCATCCATCAGCCCTTCTCTCTCTCCCTCTCCCTCTCTTTTTTGTCTCTCTCTCTCCCTCTTCCTCGGTTTCTCTGTCTCTCTCTCCCTCTATCTCTCTGTCTATTTCTCTCCCTCTCTCTCTCCCTCTTTCCTGTCTCTCTCCCTCTCTCTGTGTCTCTCTCTATCTTACTCTCTGTGTCTCTCTCTGTCTCTGTCTCTCTCTGCCTCTCTCTTTCTGTGTCTCTCTCTTTTCCCCTCTCTCTGTCTTTGTCTCCTATCTCTGTGTCTCTCTCTCCCTCTCTTTCTGTCTCTGTCTCTGTCTCTCTCCCTCTCTCTCTGTCTCTCTCTATCTTACTTTCTGTGTCTCTCCCTGTCTCTCTCTTTTCCTCTCTCTCTGTCTTTGTCTCTCTGTCTCTGTGTCTCTCTCTCCCTCTCTTTCTGTCTCTCTGTCTCTGTCTCTGTCTCTCTCTCTCTCTGCCTCTTTCCTCTCTTCTGCTGCTTCTGTCCTGGAGCCCAGTGTCCCCTCTTCCCTTTCCTTTTTATGAACCCTTTCCCTAATTAAAAAAAAAAAAAAATCCTCTGCTTGAACTCTGTTGCATGGTATCTTTCTCTCACACACTGCTTTAAAAAATTATTATATGTGTTTCCAGGAGACTGAGATGCACTGTTTTTGTTTTTATTCTGGTTCCATCCACCCTATAGTAAGTGAGTAATTCATATACCCCTGGGCATCTGTCATTATAAAGTTTAGTTTTAAAATCTATTTTTTCCCATTGTGGTATTACAAAGTTCTGCTGTGTTCCTTCTAGGGCTACAAGGAAGAAAAACATTTTAATTTTATTTATTATTAATATAAATATATAAATGTTTCTAATTTAATGATATACATTTAAAAATAAGACTCTTTTTTTTTTTTCTCAACAGTGCCTTGCCCATCATTATTTCTTTCAAATATCTAACAATTATATTTTTACCTGTGGTGTTCCTTCTTAGGCTAATAATGCAGAGACTTTTTTTTATATATAATTGAAACACACCCTCCCAGAAGGAGGAGGGAGGCTCATTAGGCTCAGGAAGCTGAGGCAACTTGCAAGGTTCAAGCCTTAAGAGAAACTTAGGAGAGTAACAGTCCCTCCCCACCATTTCTGGGAAGAAGTAGTGATCTTGCCTGAAGGTGTTCAGGGAGTTGTGAATTATCACTGGTGTTAAGATGGGGCTTCTTTGCTGTGGCTGACTTAGAGCTACCAAAGCATCTGTAAGTAACCCCAGTAAACACACTGGTTCACCAAGTTCCACTTGGTTAGAATGGTTTCCTTGGCCTGTCATTAGTGTCCCATGTCTGAGTGAGTGTATATGTGTCCTATATCCTCAGGAACAGCTAACAAATGCTAATAAGAAGAAAAGAGTGTCTTATGTAATACTCAGTGTAAACTGAATTTTAAAAAAAGTAAAGCACTGGCTGAAGAAGGCAAATATGTTATTTGCAACTGTCATAAAATACACATTACATTAAATAAAATATCCACAAATTAGCATAGTATTTCAATAAATAAAATAACCACAAATTAGCATAGTCATATTATTCTATGAGTAAGACCAGTGAATATCCTGTCTCTTCCTCTAGGAAAACTTTCCTAAACAAGGGATTTCTGAAATTATTTCCCGGTGGTTTTTTGTTTGTTTGTTTTCATTATCTGTAGACTTTTAAATGAGAACTCATCTTTTTTGTCATTGTACCATTGAATACAATTTCATATTTGTCACCTGTGGCTTTCACTTAATTTGGGGGATATTTAGCCGATTTTTCTTTTGGGAAAGTAAAACGAATTAATTATATAGCTTTTGAAAATATATGGCATCTCCTCTCTCTCTTTTTTGAGTCAAAGAGGCCCTTTACACTCAGGTTTAGCACCCTGCTGTTTTCTCCTGAAGTGGAAAGAAACTATGAAGAACAAAGGGATGTAATTCTCTTGACCCTTCCTTAGTTCATTGTAATTTAAACTAATGCCATGTGCAAGGATCTGGAACTAAGACAGGTGCAAGACAATGTGAAGTAAAGAAGGAAAGTGATCTATTGTGGGATTTCAAAATCCCTTTCTCTCTCTTGTTGAACTCTGAGCAGTCTTAAACTTGGATCTACCAAATTATTTTTCCAACTCCAGTAGTTGAATCCCTTGATAATTAAAAAGTAATGTCTCTGTGGTTGGCTGGTATTCCAATCATGCAACAGACGGCTGTTGCACACAAACAAATCAGGAGTTGCATGGGACAGCAAATTTCATGGCCCTGCCTCTCTGGAGCTTAATGCCATTGTCTGACATGTTTTCAGAAGAATCACTTTGGATAACAGGTGTTGATAGCCTTTCACACTGAGAAACTATCTCAGTTGCATATGTTTTGCATATTTTCAAGTAGTCATGAAAAATAGCGTTTTGTTTATAAAGACCACTGCACATATGGCCAACAACTGGAATTCACACAGAGGCTTCATCAGTGTAAACAATCATCAAAATAATAAAATTGGCTATTTTGGTCCTCTCAGCTGCTTTGTGAATCAGAGCAAGCAATTAATCATTTCCACCATTCTCATTAAGAAAAGTGTACATAAAATTTGAATTTTTTTAAGATTTATTTTTATTTTTAAAATTGTGTGTGTGTCCATGCATGAGTATGTTCCCAGAAGTGCTTGCTGGTGCACATACAAGTCAGAGACAAGGGGCCCCCTAAAGCTGGTGTTAAAGGCATTGGGAGTCACCCATTGTGTGTACTGTGGTCAGAGCTTGGGACCTCTACAAGAGCAGTATGGATTCTTGAATTTTGCGATAATTGTATCATTATCTAGCACAGCCAACTTTTACACTTAAACTATGAAAATACCATTTTTAAGTGAATATGCTCTCCAATATTCTCTACTCAGATTGCTTACCGTAATGAACAGATTATTTGTGGGGTTTTGCAGTACTAAATTTACGATTCTATTATAATTTAATTTTTATTCTAATGAAACCAAGAAGGGCAGCAGATGTGCTCTTATGTCAGAATATAGAAATAATGACAGAAATCAAAATTTGGAGCATATAGCAAGAGTTTGTTTTCCTGTCAGTTCATAGAATTTCCTAAAAAGTTACCAGTAAGGAAAAAGAAAGGGCAAAATTACGTTTTCAATATAATTGAACATGCATACATCATCTGCATACATAAATGTACATGAGGACATCTGTCAACACAGATAAAGGTGTGCAAGAGGAAGTATAGACAGAATCTCAAGTGTCAATATGCTACGAAGCATGCAAGCTGATAAGATGTACTTAAAGAAAACACTATATGTTCTGTCCCAGTATTAAAATCATGGATTTTCCTCTAAAATAAATCCACAATTCAAAAAGTGAGGTCTCAAAACGCTTCAATGAAGGTTCTAGGAACTCAGTGGAAGAGGAGGGAGAAAGACAGTAGGAACCTGAGAGCCAGAAGTCTGCGGTGAGAATGTGTCTCCTCAGTTGACAGCATAGCTTCACCCATACCTCGACAGTGTAGCTGTTTAAATAGCACATGAAAAGTAGAAAAAGAATAGACAGGCTAACATGGAAGGGGGAAATCTCACAAGGCCTCTCACCAACAAAAAGAATTCTAGGCAACTAAGGAATGCTGAGAGTAGGAGCAAGAATCATCCCCAGACAAAGTTTCAATTGGTTATTGGAACCAAGTACCCATCCCATGGAGGCCAGAAGAGGACTTCAGATTCTCTGGACCTGGAGTGGTGGTTGTGATCTCTCTTGTCATCCCTGTGGAAAAACAAACTTAGATCCCCTGCAACAGAACCAAGAACTCTTCACCTCTGAGGTCTCCTCAGATCCAATAATTGCTTTAACTCGTGGGCGTGTGTGTGTGGGTGCGTGTGTGCCTGAGTGTGTGCGCATATTGGCCTTTCGAAACAGGGTTTCAGTCTTGGCATCTGCTTTGTAGGCCAAACTGGCTTAGAGCACACAGAAATCTTCCTGTTCTGGGATTAAAGGCTTAGGCCATCACCTCCTGGTGTTTTGACATATTTTTAAAAAAAATTTTTGGAGATGTAGTTTCATGTTATCCAGGCTGACCTACAAGTCATAATATTCCGAATTCTTTTCTTTCTTTCTTTTTTTTTTTTTCTTTTTTTTTTTTTTTTTTTTTTGGATTAGTTGGGATTCAGTAAGATTCACCATAGTTAGTATAAGGAAAAAAATGAACTAAATACACATAATTAAATATGGTTATAAAGCAAAAGAGAGAAAAAAGTCATAGAAAATAAGTAAACAAGACTAAAGTTAAACATGAACTGATTCTTTGAATAAAATACATTTGGATGTAAAAGTTTGAAAACCTCGTTAATGTAAGAGAACATGAATTTATAAATATGAGAAGCCAGATTTAAAATATAATTTCAGAGTGCAAGCCTAAAGTTATAAGAAACATGGAGACTACAAAATAGCCATGCCTACCAAACAGTGAAGATTGAAAATGTGGGGCTTTATAAGGAGCAACTCAGCTCCAGGAAAAATACTACAATTTGAACATGAATGATACATACACCTGCTTCTTGAGAAATAAAAAAAAATCTAGAAGATGAATTTAAGTCAAGAAATAATAATGTCAGAAAGGAGGCAAAGCCCTGGGAAGAACAATTACTCTATTTATTGTGGTCTGAGACATAAGCCATTAGTGTCACATAAGTGTTAAGATGTTCTTCAAAGGAGGGAATCATCAAACAGTAGGGAGACACATTACTGTTTACCTTTAGTCCCATGGGAAGCAGACTGGGAGGAGCTATGTGAGGCCAGCCTCATCCTTAGAGCGAATTCCAGATCAACCAAGAATATACAGTGACAGCCCATCTTAAACACACACACACACACACACACACACACACACACACACACGCACACCACAAAGATGATGGAGTAAATTTGTTGGATTTTCTGAGGTATGGACATTGGAATTTATAACTGGCAAATTATGTATTAAAAATAAAAGCACAAGTCCATTTGATACCAAAAGAGTAAACAGGGTAAGATTGACTTCATTGACCCGAACTGGTAAAAATGAGATGTGAGAAAGTCTTCAAGATTCTGTTAAGCAAAGCAAACCAAGATCACAGAAAGGGAAGTGACAGAATTGTTGATAATAGTTACTCTTTGTGTAGAAAGGTAGTGAAATAACAGTTAGTGGTTTTAGGAAACACTGCTGGGGATTAGGAAAAATGAAAATATTTAGTTAGTCACTATACGCCAGGGAGAAGTAGGTCCTCAGATGTTTTTACAACAGTAGTGCTGGAGTCTCATGTGGCAATGGCCTAGTGGGCTTCAAATGATCTCTTTTCCTCTTGCCTTATTGGAATTATTGGAATAATGGCATGTGGCCACATAATAAATCTGGAAGTAACTGTGGATAAACTGTACTCATTTGCCAAATGTTAAATATGCAATTGTGATGATTTCTTCCCAACTGATGGTCTTTACATTCATTCTTCAGTCCATGAAGTAAAAGGTAGAAGGGACCAAATGGAAACAGGCAAACTGCCCATTTTCCCTAGAACCAGTTGAAATAATGTCAGAAGCAAAGCCACAACCTAAATTGAATTTCAGAGATTGTTCCCAGGCTTGGAGTGGAGGTTCCCATCATTTTCACTTGATTCTACCTGGATGGGCTCTATGAAAAGCAAACAGACTAAAGAGAGGAAGAATGAGTCACCTTGGTCAGAGCCAATGTTCAAATATGATTAACTGTTCTTGGTGTGGGATGTTTTCCAACAGTAGCTAAGTACACAGACTGTGAGAGTCATAAACAGCTTGTTTACTCTTTGACATTTCTGAAAACTAGAACAAAATTGAGATGCTGGAATGACAATGTATCTGAAAAGGAGGAGACCCCTTCTCCACTTCTTCCCAGATGTCAGTTCTTGATTTCCCTTGACTTCCAGCTGCATCACTCCAACTTTCACCTCTGTCATCATGTGACATTTTCCCTGTGTGTCTGTATCTTTTTATAGGGTTATGACTCATATTGGATGTGGATTTACCCTAATGACTTCATCTCAAATTCACTATATATGCAAAGAAACTACTTTCAAAAAAAGGAACATTTTCAGTTTTGGGGAATTAGGATATCAACATAGCTTTTGGGGATTATAATTTAGTCTAGAATGTGACTTATTTCCTGGGCTATATCAATTGACTTAACACTTCATGTGTATTTGTTAGTCTGTTGGATAATGATATATAATTGTATATGTTCCCTCTCTTGCCAGAACTTTTTACTCTTATGCTTTTAGCTTCATGTATTTTTTAGGACTCTTAGTTTTGCTAGTCTACATTCTACCATACTGTTTCAATATGTGGATGACATCATTTTATTCAGACTGCATATATAGGGCTAGAATGTGAACTCTGAGTTTCCCACAAAGACCCATGTATTAAAGGCTCATAAAGTAAAGTATTGCTATGGGAAACCAGCGACTAGTTTAAGAGGTGTGGCTTGGTGCACATCCTTGGGCTATGGAGGCAGTATTATCAGAGTGTTTGTAGAACCAACTTCTTCCTTATCTTTGCTCCATGGATGATGATTGGTGATGCTTGTACACTCCACTTCCTTTGATATGTTGTGACACTATTGGAACCTAGCAGTGGAGCCCATTGACCATGCAATAAAATTTCCAATACTTGAAGCTAAATTAGTTAATTAATGCTGCAAATGGCCACTGAATGTGTCATGGTCATGAAGAATAAAAGTGAAAGGAAGTTATCCCAATGAGTAGAGCTAGAAACACATTTCATCTTACATTGTACATGGAAGGGGGGAAAAGCCCACATGTATTTAGAAGCTACATAAAATTTTAATTTTATAAGTTGACTGTTTCAGGAATTTGTAACCATGAAAACATGACCATCACATACAGGAAGGAGCAAGTATTCACATTGTTCTGCATTGCATGTGTTCAAGAGGGTAAGAGGTAAATCCGACAAAGATTCAACAACTGCCAGATCAATGGCATTTTAGGAATGTAACCATAGCTGCCCAAGGATAATAAATAGTCACTGAGATTCACATTTTATGTCACTAAAATGAAGTAAAGCATTCCTGCACATTTTAACTTTTCTGTAAGTATATATGTGCTTGAAAATTTTCCTCATTCAACTTAAAACATGAGTAGGCTTCTCCTATAGAAGAAAATACAAATTTGTGAAACATTATTCATCATCCTTAGCTATCATGTAGGTGCAAATCGAAACAACATTGAGATTCCTTCTCAGTCAGAACAGCTGTCTACAAAAATTAAATGACAGTACATTCTGATGTATATGTGAGTGGAAATAGACACTTACATATTGTTGTTAGGAATATACATGGTTTAGCCAGTAAAAACACCAGCATGGAGCTTCCTCAAAAAATAGGAGAATATGAGCAAACTCTGGTGATAAGCAGATGTGAAAATGTCCTAAGAAAACTCACTACTTTTATGCTAATTAACTAAAATTTTAATAATTAAGAAATGTGAGTGGAAAAGTTATTAACTGGATGCAGAGGCAAAGAGGCATATTGCAAATGAGTGGGGCTTCCCCACTATTTAGGTCATAGGATTGAGCAGACTTAATAAAGCTAATGCTTCCAGCTTTCAAAAATTTTCTTCTGCACATGACCAAAGTGAAGGCTGCTACTGCAGGCTGCCAACAGTCCATGTGCAGTGTATGATGGAATGTGCTCTTCCATCTGCCTGCTGGGATAACTTCCTTTCATTACTATTCTTCATGATAATGATACATTGAGTTGCCACTGGCAGCTTTAACTAAGACAAGCACATCCTGGGAACTCACTCCTCTTACTGCTGTGATCAATTTTTTGACAAGAAGCATCAAGGCAGGAAATGTTTATTTTGGCTTATGGCATGAGAAGATAAGTCCACCATGGTGGGAAGCCACTCGTGGCTTATAACTGTGGAAATAGGTGTATGAGATTGCTTGTTCACATCTTGGTAGGCCAGGAAACTGAAACATTAGAATAATGTGATATCTTTCTCCTTTATTTCTTTTTATTTAAAGCATGGCCTAACCCCAAGAAATGATGCCACCAATAGTTATGATATGTCTTCACTCCTCAGTTAAATCTTCCTGGAAATGTTCTCATTTTAAAAGCAGTCAAGTGGATCATGAAGATAAAGTGTCTGTGAACCAGGTCGTTGTTTCTTTCCTGCTCTATGAACAGGCGACAGAACAAATCCTATGGGTCCTAACTGTGATGAAGGATGAGGTTTGGGCACTCCAGATATGAGTGATGTGGGAATCAGTGTCAGTTGTTCCTGTCCCTACCCTGACGATTTCCTCCAACCTGATTCCCAAAGTACTTTTCCATTGTATCCTGGTTTTCTGTTTCAGCACTAAAATTATGAGTCAGTAGATTTGATGATAACTAGTTTATGGCATTCAATTATATTCCCTTTATCACTTTATCAGTCACTCATTCTCCCATAATAAATAGTCAGTAGATGTCAAAAAGGAAGTTAGATAAATGAGACCAGAATTTAGCAGGGTGGTTTGGACTGAAAACATGAATTTATAAGCGGTTACCAAATGGATAGTTGCAAAGCCACATCATCGAATGAGATCACTGAACTAGCTGAATACTCTGCAGTGTGAAAGAACATCTGTTGAATAAAATAAAACCTCAGCCTCGTCAAAATCAAACTGTGCTTTTGAAACTAACCTGAATGAATCATCTGTAAATTTCTTTATAAGCATGATCATCCACTGTGAATTTGGTCCAGGAAACTTCCAATAAGAGGGAGGGGGCAGCAGTTGCTGATCAGCAGCATCTCAGAGCGCTTTGACATTTTAAGCATACGTGCTCACATAGATGCGTTCACTTACATTTTATTTAGCTGTTTTCAAGCATTGTTGTTATTTGAAACCACAGGATGAGAAGATTGATCCTGGGAAGAAAATGAACATTCTTCGTGAGCCAAATCTTTTAAAAGCATAATGCTGTGGGACTTTTATATTCAATGTACTGCTGAGATTCCCTGCCAGCCTAGGTTAAGTTCCCAGAAGTTAACTATGTTTCTCAAAACTATATGCTCCATAAAGGGATTGTAACCTAGACTAGCAACCAAAACATTTCCCTAGTATCTATGTGCACTTAATATGCTTCTGCAAAATGATGGTTAAGTGTCATCCTTTCTCAGTATAACTCACCTGTTAAGTGAGATCACATCACTTTTTGTCATCTGTTAAAGTAAATATGATCTCAGTTGAAAACAGAAACAGATAAGACCACATTAGCAAAGTTTGTATGTATAATTCATAAGACTGGAGTACATTTCCTCTAATCTTAAAGCTTAAAATAATTAGGCAATATAGAATAACAGTATTTCATTATTATATAGAATTCAGTCACACAGACATGAGTTATATGAATATTCTTCATTCATTATACTCCTCTCAAAGATTCTTAAATAATAGATTTCGATGGTGATATTTTCAGATATCATAGCTCCTCTTAAACAGTCCCTTTGAACTAGTGTGTGATTTAAACATATCCTGTTTTTCTTCCTATATAGCTATATGCATTTTAGAATAAATAAATACTTTCATTAAAATGTAATTCAATTTAATTGCCTTTGAAAATCTCTTGTCTTTCAATTCTATCAAATCCAAATGCAAAATTAATCTGATCGGCAGGTACTTATTCTGTATTTCTGCTGCTAAAATAAGAATACTTTTAGGGGACTTGTCCCTTCCCCCTTCTGTGAGGGACTTTATATGAATCTCTTAGAATACGCCTTGTAACCTAGTTCCTCTGGTGGTGTGAATTATAGGATGGTGATCCTTTGTTTTAGGTCTAAAATCCATATATGAGTGAGTACATACCATGTTCCTCTTTTTGTGACTGGGTTACCTCATTCAGGATGGTTTCTTCTAGTGCCATCTACTTGCCTGTGAATTTCAAGATTCCATTATTTTTTTTTCTGCAGAGTAGTATTCAATTGTGTAGATGTGCCACATCTTCTTTATCCATTCTTCAGTCGAGGGGCATCTAGGTTGCTTCCAGGTTCTTGCTATTACAAATAATGCTTCTGTGAACATAGTTGAGCAGATGTCTTTGTTGCATGATGCGGATCAAGTCACCCAGAGCACATGGGAAGTGGGGGGGGGCAGTGAATGGAGAGAGACATATGAGAAAGAGAAGGGAAGGAGAGGAAAGTACTTGCGACTGGGGAGATTGAGCCAGGGTAGGAATAGAAGACAAAAGAGAGAGAGAGAGAGAGAGAGAGAGAGAGAGAGAGGGAGGGAGGGAGGGAGGGAGGGAGGGAGGGAGGGAGGGAGGGAGAGAGAGAGAGAGAACATAAAAGAGGGAGCCATTATTGGTTTGAAGAGAAAACTGAACCTAAAAAAGGTCTAGAGACCTACAAGACTGCCACCAACTAACAATTTGAGCTTCCGTGGAAAGGCTACCATAAATGCCCTTCCTGGATAGTGAGATCAACAACTAACTTATCCACCATCATGGAGCCCTCATCTAGTACCTGTTGGAAACAGAAGCAAACTTCCATACATAAACACTAAGTCGAACTAGAATCCAGATGCAGAGGGAGAGGACAAGACCAGGTTGCAGAAACACATAGAGACAGCTGACCTGAACAAGGAGGAGCTAACGGGCCACCAGACTGATAGCTGGGAAGCCAGCAGGGGACTGACTCAGGCCCCCCTGAAGATGGGTCTCAGCCAGAAGGACTGAGCAGTCTAAGGGACCTCAGACGGTGGAACCAGGATGTATTCCTGGTGCACAAAAGGACCTTGTGGGACACATTCCCCATGGAGGGATACTGCCTTAACCTAGAGACAGGAGAGATGTTCTAGTCCCTACTTCAAATGACCTGTCAGATTTACATGACCTCACCTGGATGGCACTGGGATGTGGAATTGGGGTGGGGGGATGGGAGGGGAATGTGACCAGGGTGCATATGAGGGGGTAGAGAGTGTAAGAGGGAGGGAAGAAGGAAGGAAGGGAGAGAGGGAAGAGGGAAGAAGGGAGGAAGGGAGGAAGGGAGGGAGGGAGAGGGAACTGGGATCAACATGTAAAATAAAAAAAAAGTGACGGTTACACACTTTGGAAGTAATAAGTGCTATATAATTGTACACACGAAAATGGCTAATTTTGTTATCGTTAATAAATTTGTTAATAAAGGTGCATATTGAAATATTAAAAAAAGATTCCTCATCATTTTCATATGATCTAAATCAATATGATATCTCCATGTTAAAAAAAAAAAAAGAATACTTTTAGGACCATGGAAAAGGTTAAATCAGTAAGGTGTTTGCAATGTAAGCAGGAGACCTGGATTCTATCTCCAACATTTAGACAAAAATACTGGGAGGCACACACACACACACACACACACACACACACACACACACAGAGGCACAAGCGTGCACACACACACTGTTCAATTTAAATGTATTATAGAAATAGAGAAGCTGCTTTTCACAGCAAAGGACAATTATCAGAGACCCACTCTGTCCTAAATGGGATGTCCTCATCCGACCCCTTCCTTCAGGGCTCAGGAATCTGTGTGGAAGTGGAGGCAGAAAAATTGTTAAGACTCAGAGCTTGTGGATGGCCCCAAAGAAACTTGTTTCCCAGTTAAAACAGGACTGGTACCCATATGAACTCACAAAGACTTTGATGGCATTCACAAGACCTACTTAGATTCAAACCAGAAAACCCCAGCATTGTGAAGGGGAATTGGGTGGCCACAAAGTCCCACTCTTAACTAACAAGCTAATTAACTTCGAGGAAAGGTAACATCAGTTTTCTCCAATGGTGTGTCATTAGGTATATGAACCACACTCAAAGGCAAGCCCCATGGCCAGGAGTATGCTTTTAGTTTTGCTTTGGTGGTTTTTAAATTTTTTATTGATTTCTTTTTTTTTCAGTTTGTTTTCATTTTTGTATTTATTTTGTATCTTTTGTTTTGTACATATATATATATATATATATATATATGTACGTACACACATATATATAAATAGAGAGAGAGAACATGATGTTGGGTGCATAGGGAGGTTGGGCAGAAGTGGGAGGAGTTGGAGGCTGGGAAAGAGTATGATTAAAATATATATAAGAATTTTGCCTGGCATTGGTGGCTTATTCCTTTAATTGCAGCACTCGGGAAGCAGGTGAATCTCTGTGAGTTCCAAGCCATCCTGTTCTACAGAACAAGTTCCAGGACAGGCTCCAAAGCAATACAGAGAAACCCTGTCTCAAAAAACGAAATATATATGAATTTATGATTTATATTCTTATAAGTAACCAAAGATTTTAATCATTGAATATCTTAGAATACTTTCATTGATTAAAGACTAGAACTTAAGGTCATGGCTCAGCAAATAATCTAAACAATATTTTTCTAACCTGTTCAAAAGCTTATGTTAATATAAACTATCTGTGTTCCTTACAGTAACCCTTCCAAATATTCCACAAATGCAGACAGGCGGGCCATTATCATGAAAAATATCTTAACCATGCAGAAAACCCAACTTTTAGAGGTCACAGCAGAAAATCTCCTGATAAATCTTGTGAAAGAAATTGGCTATCAGGAATTGAGGATTTAGCTCAGCCTTGCAAGCTCAAGGCCCTGGATTTGTTCCTCAGCTCTGAAAAGAGGAAAATAAATTGACTGTCAAAATAATTTGAAGGCTACTTAGTGAATATGTGAGAATATCTTTCCCCCATTCATGTCGAGTTCTCCATGTATGTATTTTAAAAAAAAATAATAAAAAGAAGAAAGCCTAAAAGCTAATAGTTTGGGCTCAAAACACACTTCTGGCATCCAATTGGCATGTCACATGGCTTTACTCTGAGCAGTGGTTGGATAATTTACTGAACATATCTAACCCTCTCGGTAGTGTAGGATAATTTGCTGAATATATTCACAAAAACATCCCTGAATGAGATAAGGCATATTTACTCAGCAAGAGAAAACACAAAATCTCGTAGTGTAAGAAAAACAAGACTGACAAAGGATTTAGAAAATGATAGTATATTTCTGTCTAGGCAATTACATAAAAATGTCCCTGTGGCTATTTGTATATAACATTCATATTCAGTTGAAAGGCTTGAGATAATAACCTGTTGCGGTTGACAAAGGCTTCTGTAGCTCAGACAGTGGAGGGGCAAGTGATTATGTAGGTGACTTTTCACAAGGTACTGTTTTGTGTGTCAGTTCTTATAGTGGTAACAGGAGGGAAGTATTGCTTTAGGTGATAACTGTTTTACAGCAGCAGTTGATCTCCATGTTTTGGGCCAACTTTACTCTTCCATGAAGACTTTCTAGAAACTGGAATCCTGGAGGCTGTCTCAGACTGAAATTGCACTGTAAGCATTCTAGATTCTCAGGATGGCAGCTTTTGAACAATGACTGTAACATCGTGCCTGGGTCCTTGTGTTGTGGACAAAGCTTACGTTTTCTCTATCTGTGAGCATGTGACCCAATTCATCATTTTAAAAATTCCTGTCCTACACATACACATCTTATCTTATCTTTCCGGTCCTCTTGAGATTTCACTATCTGCTTCATGGCTTTGGGCTACCTTACAGAACACCTGACTGGGTAATTTAAACAACAGAGACATCTTTCCCACAGTTCTGGAGGCCTGAAGTCCAGTATTGAGACACTGACCAGACTGCCCTCTATGAAGATGTGTTCCCTGGCTTGCAGATGGCTGTTGTCACACGTCTCTTCTGTACATAGGAAAGAGGGAGAGAGAAAGTAGTATTTCATTTTTTTTAAATGAAGAACATAATTCTGTTAGTTGAAGCTTCATGCTTATGAATTAATTTATTCCTTTTTTATGCCCTTGAAGATGCTCTCCAAACACAGTCACAGCGAAGCTTGGGAAACAGTTCAATGTGTAATTAACAGCAGGTGGGAATGGGCTCTATGTTTCTCATTGTCAAGAGTCACAAGGGGAGAAACAAGCCTACAAGGAACTATACAAATTTGGGAAAGGAATATTATGGTTCTTGTGGCTGTTTAGAGGTGTGTGTTTTCAGGATACACCATTAGGTCTTTCACACAGAAATGGGGACAATGGGAACTTCAGCAAATTGACCCATGTCCATGAAAACATGCAGAATTGCACATCACAACCACATCCTTTTGCATGAGATAATTCACATCCCCAAAGCCTCTCTTGTTCTGCCTGAATGCCCAGTTACTTGTGGCTAGAGAATGGGGTGGGGGGGGGATAATTGATAATGAAGATGAAGTGGCAATAAGAAAAAAGAACAATGCTTATGAAGGAGAATTTATGGTTTAAAAGCTTTTCTGAATGCATGACTTGACTACCTCTACCAGAATGCCCAATTTTGTCTTTACTTTCTTTCTTAATTTATTTAGTTTTTGAGAATTTTATGCATAAGTATTATATATTTACAACATTTTTCCTTTACTTATCTCACATCTGAAACTCCTCCCTGTCCCTAACTCTTCAAATTCATGACCTATATGAGTGTGTGTGTGTGTGTGTCCCAGTGAGCCCATTTACTTATGATCCTGTGTACATGTGTTTAGGCTACCATAAAATTAACTCTCCTCAAATTAGTTTTCAGGATCTCACCTACTTAAAAATGGGTTTATTATTCCAGAGGGGAAGTTGATTATAGATAAAAATGCAAGCACATTTAAATTTGTGTTGCTTTAAAAGCAATAAAAATCTTCCCATTGGTCTCATTTTCTGAAGACAAGAACACTGCTATCTTCTATTTTATTGTGTAATTATGACAAGAACTGGTAAATGTATTTTTAGGCTGACCAGATCACCTCAATACTTCCCTTTTAAATAGAACTCAGAGGTTACCAGTAGAGCTTAAATGTATTGAATATGAATATACAGAGGACAATATACACATATTTTAACATTTGGTTGGAAATTGTATGACCAAAACACCAGTATTCACTGTAAGAAATAAAGGACATCTGGATTTCTCTTCCCTCAAATATTCAAGAATGGAAGAGGATCAAGAAATTTGCTGGCCCTTAGAAAGGCAGTCAACAATGTCCTTCAGATGTATCCTAGAGAAAGAAACCCAACAAAGCATCAACACACACACACACACACACACACACACACACACACACACACACACACACACCACCCTCTCTCTCTCACACACACAATATAAAAAGTATGAAGAATAATTAATTACATTCCAGAGATGAGTAAAAAGCAAAGACCATTACTTAGTAAAATTAAGGTGAAAAATATCTAAAGTTAGTGAGTTTTCATCATTTCAGAAATGTAAAGTGGCATAATTCAGATCTCTTCCCTAAATAATAAATTTCCAATATCTTAATTCTATTGTATCATGCCCACATATTTGTCTGTATCTTTAAGAAAATAATCTGGAGGCAATTGCCTACAATATTGTTTTAATTAAACGAGTTATATTATTAATTCCTGTTTCAGTACCAACTGTAATTTTGAGACACGGATTGACAGGGAAAATAGAAACATCACCCACATCTTTCTTGTCTCCTGGTGTTTCTGGGCTTATATCCATTAGTTAGTATGTGTCTGTTCTGTCTCTGAAACTTGCCATGTCCCGCCCCATTCTAGGATGTTGCCACAGAAACCACTTCACTCTAAGTCTCTCTAACCATAGACTCAGGCTCTGAACCGGAGCTTGTTTCTGCACACTTCCTAGGAACCTGTTTTGTGTTTTCATTACCTGAACTAAATTATACTATTATTCATATTACTTTTCTTTTTAAATGCCAGGTTTAAATATACAGGAATAGGCATTTGCATATTTAGGTTGAGTGTAGATAGGGCTACATTTGTCCTTAAATTTAAACAAATAAAAAGATTAGAACTGAAGGTCACTATGCTTGTGTAAGCTCAGGCTATTTTTAAAGAAAGACATTATAAAGTTTTTATGTGTTCAGTACTCTGGCAATTTCTAAGAACTACAGAAGAAAAACTACAATGGAATTAAGCAACCGTTTGCATTTTCTCATTATAATAGTGATGCACAATCACTTCCAATATATTGCCCTAGTGCCGAGGGCTCAATCCTAAACAGGACATCCTTTTCACCCACTCCAAGATCCACAGAATGTCATGAAAAGGGAAGTGAACAAACAGTAGGAGTCAGAGGGTGGAGAGGACAACTATAAATTTCTGTCTTCTAGACTTGGCATGACTGTTGGAACCCTGAATCTATAGCTGCTGTGACCTCCTAAGCCAGGTTTGCAGGAAAAAGAGAGAAGAGACATAAAAGTAGGTGGGGATTTCAATGGGAGGAGAAGAGTCAACATTTGCATATCTTCTTTGGAGAAACACATACCTGTTGCAATACCAGCCTGTCCTGACACCCCTTGGGGCTGGGAGGGGGGCGTTGACAAGAAGACAGGAGTCAATGACAGACTCCAGATGTCAGGTGACAAGCAGAGCATGATGCAGACTCGTTTTTCTAGAAATCGGGCTGGCCTTTATATACCCCTCCAGCACCCCATTGATCCTTTAGGCCTCTAGGGGTGTGTGGTCCTTTCTCCATATCCTTCACTGACCATGCTCCTCCACATCAGCAGTCTCTGGCCACCAGAGCAGACTCCAGGTTGGCCCAAGGGGGAAGTTACTTATAGCACATGTTTGCATACTCAATCGAGTTTGAAGGCTATGGCCCAGTTGGGCATATGGTTATCTTCCTCCTACATACACCCCAGTAATAAATGTTTTATTTTTTTTGGCTAAAATTCAGAATTCTTTTTTTTCCACATACTTTAATTCTCTATTTTATTTGGTGAGTGCAGATGCAGTTTCATATAACTGTTGTACATAGTTTTTATTGTCTTGAAATTGGTGTACATAACATAATGAAGGGATGTAGAAAGAACAAAAGGCTTCACTGTTAAAACAATATACATTCTCAGTGGTGTATTGCTTCCATTACAGGTGAGGAGAGGGTTACAAAGGAGGACGCATGATGGCCACAGTGAGCCACCATTGCCACAGAACAGAAATAAGTGAATGAGGTTCTGATTGGCAAAATTCAGAATTCTTTATTCTGAATGCAACCTTTATCAAGACACAGTTCCCGAAATGTGAGTAAAATTACCATGTTGTTTTAAAATCTGTTAGAATCTGTAACAAGTGATGGATGTCCTGGCTGTGAGTCGGGCTGTTGCAAACCCGACCTTTACCTCCTTTCCCAACATGGCTACCTGCCCTGTGAAACTGCACACTGGTCAAATTTAATTTCAAAATGTGAGCAGAGAATTACAGTGCATCTCAGAATTCTACTCTAAGTTATGAACATCAAAGAACTGAAAATGAGAATTCAAATAAATATTCAAACGAATGGTCATATTACATTTGTTCATAACACTAAAACAGAAATATCGTAAAAGTCCAGAAACAGGTGAGTGGATAAAAATTGTATTCCATGCATAAAGTAGAGTGGATTGCAGTCAAGAAAAATAAGGAAATGATGGTTGATGCTTCAAGATGTATAAATCTAAGAGCAACAACAACAAAATTGCTTTCTAAAAGAGGTTATACAAAACATCACCTGTTGTATGGTTATCTTCATATAAAATATCCAACCTGGGTAGCTGATTTGCAATAGCCAGAATTAGGGAGGCTAACAGTAACTGAAGACCTGTGGGATTATGTTGGGCTATTTTTCCAGTCAGTTTCCTTGTTACTAGAGTAGAATACGACAGTGGGGGAATTACAGAATGAAACCTCATTTAGCTCATGATTCTGTAGACCAGGAAATGGAAAAGCATTGCATGGCATGAGCTGGTGCCTCCCTGCAGCGTGACAACATGACCAGGTCACAATATGATAACTGCCAGGAAGCTAGACAGACAAAGTTAGCTTCTGTAGCTGAGCAACTCATATTATAACCCCTTCATTTGTTATTCATCAATCATTGAATGGATTAATCCTTACTCCCATAAGCCAAACACTGCTTAATTAATCCTTCTCACCACACTGTCACAGTGGTGATCAAATTTCAAAATGTGTTTCAGAAGGGGATAAATCTTATTGAAAATAGAACAAATGGTACACGTGGTTAAGAGCTGCTTAGAAGTGGCAATACACACACAGGATTCTGTTAACTGCCACTGAGCCATTTAAAACAATATTTGATGTTCTGCTAGAACAATACCATTCCCTCCTCCCTAGGTCATTTATTGATATCCTAATTCTTGATGTGATTACAGGAAGAAAGAAGGCCATTTGGAAAGGATTTAGGTTTAGTTGAATTCCTTAGATGGGAGCCCCTATGAGTGAGTGCTTGGGAATCTAAGACATGAGAACCAAGTCAAGACATAAGAGGATGGCCAATACCTGCAAGCTAGGATGACTCTTCCCACAGCCCCACTAATCTCTACCCCTACCTCCAACTCCCATGGCTGCAACTGGGAGAGGCAAATCTCTGCTTGGACCACATTACAAACCATCAACAAAGTATCTAAATTCAAAAACAATTTAAAAATAAAAGAATTTATTTATTTATGGTTTTACATCCCAACCAAAGTTTCTCCTCCCTCCTCTCCTCCCAGTTTCTCCTCTACCCACCACTGCAACTTGATATATCTAGACTGGTTGATATCCATGGCAGGTCAACCCACTCTGCAGACAAAGAGAGGAAGAGATTTTTTTTAATTGTTTCACAATGATCATAGAAGACTTTTTATAATTTCCCCAGCTTTTAACCCCATACATCCATTTCATTCAAATTTAGCATCAAAGGATAAGTTAGCACATTTCGTTTTCTCTTCTTGAGTATTATGTGACACATTTTCCTATGAATCTGGATTGATTCAGTCTTAGTAGGATAGCTCTTCCTAATATTTAAATTTAGATTGTTTTCACAAAAGCATAGTCTGCTAGACTTATTCCTAGTAATAACGTTTTCCTATTCATCCAATATCTTTTCACAGACTTGTTTAGAAATAAAAACATTTTTTTTAATTTTTAGAAAATACTATTAAGAAAACATGTGATATTTTGAACTTAAAATATTGCCCACTAGAGGGCGCTCACTTTTGTTCTCTTTTGCATTTAAAAAAATGAAATACATATTGTAATAGATTGCAACATATATATCATGGAGAAACCAAATATATATTTTAAGTATATGTAGAAGCTCAGTAAATTTTTACTTGGTTACAATTAAGTATAAACATGCTTATTTTTGAGTATATTAGTTAACTAAACACAAATAAGGCTATGAAGCCTGAAGGACAATTAAATATACTTCAATTAAATATATGTTTGTTCTGTATAAAGCTATTTGTGAGAAGGGAATGGTATGCTGAACTCGTATGGTTTGAGCAAATAGAACAAAACAAAATGTTCTTTTTTTTGAAAGTCAAAGAGTACAAACTACTGAATAAATTACATACACAACAATTTTACATATTCATTTCCATAATATAAAAGAAAATTTTCTGAATTATGTTTAAAATAGGCATCTGAATTAGTGAAGTGAGTTTATGCTTCAAAATAGCTTTCATGCCGGGAGTCGCTTTACGAGGCGGCCTTCCCACTTGCTCGTGCGGTCTTTGTGACTCCCACCATGGCATATGGCAGCCAGGGTCAGAAGGTGCAGAAGGTGATGGTGCAGCCCATCAACCTCATCTTCAGATACTTGCAAAATTGGTCCCGGATTCAGGTGTGGCTATATGGAGCAAGTGAACATGTGGATAGAGGGTTGTATTATTGGCTTTGATGAGTACATGAACTTCGTATTAGATGATGCAGAAGAGATTCACTCTAAAAAAAAAAAAAAAAAAAAAAAAAAAAGTTAAGGAAACAACTGTGTGGGATCATGCTGAAAGGAGAGACGATATTACCTGCTCCAAAGTGTTTCCAACTAGAAACTCAGGCACTTGAAGTTGAAGAAGTAGTACAGTGTTTAAAGGTGTCTTCTGCTCAGAACACAGTCTGAAACATTTAATCATATTGTCTTATGTTATTATCAGGTGATAATAAATGCTGTGAGATCGTTTTTTTATTACAAACAACAACAATAACAACAACAAACAAAATAGCTTTCATGCATGCAGCATGTATTAAACCCATGTAGACAGCTGAGTTACGGTTACAAAACTTAGTCTGCCTACTTGAGAAATAACAACGACACAATGTAAACCCTTGAGAATAAATACCAGTGATACAATGTAACCACTACAAGGAAGTGTGCCAGTCTGAGTGAAAGCTGGAAACAAAGTGTGTTTTGAAGCAAGCTCTTGGGGAATTCTCATTCTCACTCACATTGAAGGAAAAACAAGAGTCAAATGAGGAAAGTTTCATAGAGCAGAAAGGGAAATATTCTTTACACTACGGTTCTTAAACTTTTTTTTTTCCAGTCAAGACCCTTGGGTACAGAACTAAAGAAAATAGGTGTACAGATCAAACATTTTTTGACAATAAATCATACAGAAATATATTCTAAGACAATTTTTGGCACATATGCACATATATAACTTCACCATTTGTTAAACATTAGGGAAAATATGTATACTGATGAGATGGTGTGCTCACTTTCTTCATTGTAAAGAAGCCAATCTTACCTGAATATTTGAACTGTGAGTTAAGTAGAGCATCTTCAATGATTTTCAAAGTTGATAAAAAAAACTTCTAAATTTAAAAATTAACATTGTTGATAAGACTACCTTGTATACTTAGCACAATAGAGCAAAAGAATGTCTAGAGCCACTCCAGAAAATATTGGAAATTCTATCCTGATTTCAAGACAAAATTCATTTAATGATTTTTAGTGAAACTCAGACTGAAATATTTAAAATTGAGAATTCTTACATAATACAATTAAAATTATATGAATTTGATACATACATGATGAGGAATGATGGTAAAAAATTAAATCTTTATTTCCTGTAAGTGAATTATTATATTTTTATAAGGTAAGAACATCTTGTGCACATAGTAAAGACTCAACAATTCCTTACATACTAATCTGAGCTGATATGTTTTAAGCAGCATTTTCTGGCATAAAGTGCACAAGCATGTTGAAGGTTCAGAATCAAAGTTACAGGGAAATCAAGTGATACAACATGGGTGAGCAATGTCATTCAAATTAGGTCACTGCACATTCAGAAATCATTTAACGTCAACATCTTCAGGCTTCCCACATTTATTTATGAGACTCTTAATTGTGGATCAAACCATATTTTTATTTAAATTAAAAATAATCTTATTTTACATACCAATTCCTGTTCCCTCTCCCTTCCATCATCCCATACCCGCCCCCAAATCCCCATTCTACCCCCATCTACTCCCCAGGGAGAATGAGGCCTCTGGTGGGGGATCATCAACATCACTCACATCATTTGGGGCAGGACCTAGTCCCTCCCCTGTGTATTTAGGCTGAGAGTATCCCTTTATGTGGAATGGGCTCCCAAAGTCCATTTGTATACAAGGGATAAATACTGATCCACTACCAGAGGCCCCATAGACTGCCCAGTCCACCTAACTGACACCCATGTTCAGGGGGTCTAGGTCCCAGCTATCAGACTGGGGTCCTTAAGCTCCCCATTGTTCAGGTTAGCTGTTTCTGTGGTTTCTCCAGCCTGGTCTTGACCCCTTTGCACATCATTCCTCCCTGTGTGCAACTGGATTCCAGGAGTTCAGCTCAGTGTTCAGTTGTGGGTGTCTGCTTCTGCTTCCATCAGCTACTAGATGAAAGCCCTAAGATGGCATATAAGGTAGTCCTCAATATCATTATCGGAGAAAGCTAGGAAACAAGGAGACTTTGTTTTTAAATACATAAAAATGGTATTTTTAGTATGATATAGTTGGCCTATCTCTGGAAACATATACTGAGATATATACATAAGGCTTCAATAATTGTAAGATTATATAATCACTCACTTAATATTCAATACTTGTCCTACAGAGGTACTGCATGGTATTGATGAATACCAAATCATAGACTAATTCTCTTGCCAAAGTTTTTGGCCATAGTAACTGTTTCAACATGCCATCAAAATAGCCCAATGTAATCTAACAGGAGAACATCTTGAAAGGAAGTTATCTCCATCTCAAGTTATCTGCTGCTGTTTCATAGATGCCCTATACCAGAACTTTTCCTCTCTGCTTTTATTCTTATGTTGTGTTGAAAACTGTTACTTACTGAGTCTGTTGACACAGTAAAGTACATTGGTTGTGTTTTAGTTGTCAAACCAGCCATGCATCCCAAGACTTAAGCAGCGGTTGGACAGGACTTAATCCAATAAAATTTCTACAGCTATACTTTGCCATCTTTATTCAAGAGGAATATTGCTCTGTAGTTTTCCTTATGTAAGTTGTTCTGTCTGTTTTTGACCTTAATGTTTATGAGTTAGAAAGTGTTCTATTTTCTCTATGGGTAAATTGATAGTATTTTTTGCATATTTTTTATTAAAATTCACCAAAAATATAATTTGGACCGGAATTTCTCTTTGTAAGAATAATTTTATTCATAAGATGAGATAGAAGAGGTCCATTCTTTCTCTTTTATCAATTTTGCAATTATTTTATTAATTTTTGTATGCTTTGCTAAGTGCTCAATTCTTCCAAACATTCATAAACGAAGAAGTTGATGCTTTGGAAACTATCAACATTACCTTCCTCTTTATGATAATTCATCCCTGATCTCATGTCTAGTATTGAGGGGACTCAAGATATAGCCTGACTGACATCTACTGACAAAGTCATTCTGCTAACTCACTAGTTTTACTCATTCCTAAAATGCATGGCATCCCTAACCCCACAGGCTCAGCTACATGACTATCTCCAGAACATCTTTAGTTGTGAATTTATACTCCTTCTTTACTTCCTTCAGATCAGTGATTGAACATATGAGGCATTTGTGGTTGCCTGTTAGTCCTCACAAAGACACCTCCTAGTTTTCCTAACAAGCAAACCCAGTCTCTTCAATGAGTTATGTATAATATGATATCTACATGTGGTTAAGAAAAGTAAGAGTTGGACAGTATAATTAGAACAGTAAAAAACAAAATCTACTCATGAAATGTTACCCATCTATTTCATTGAGGAAATATCAGAGCTGAAGATAACATATGTGAAACAAGATCAGTACCCAAGTAGAGATAAAAAACAGAGTGGGGTTAAATGCTAGGAACTTTGCTAAGCAGAGCCACTGGGAGTTGTAGTGGGATCCTTTGGCTAAACACCTCTAACAGAAGTCTTGCTGAGGCAGGAACTAAGATACATTACTGAGAGACAAAACGGATTTGAGGAATTTGATCTGACAACAAGGGTGATCAGCTATGTAGGAAGAGGTTCTTTCTAATCCAATTTAAGAGATGTTTTGTTACCACAGTGTAATGCAAACCCGAAAAGTATCAAAGCCAAGGTCAAGAGCTAGAGTGATTAGAAGAGCTTGACTAAATTAATCTATTCTAACATTATTGAAACTATTCATTATTTATATCGAAATCCCTAGGAAACACTTTAATCAAGGCATTAAATACAGTGCTATCAGTTTAGTGATAAACTGATGTCATTTAACCCCTAATCAGGTACACTGAGGATGACAGTGGCCTCTCCTTTGAGAGCTATCCTGGGCAAAGTTGCTTTTTCTTGCCATTGCCCACCCCACCCTCCTCACCCCTAAATCTGTAAGATTGTTTCTCTTCCATAGCCCTTTAAGAAGGACTGTTCCTCCTTCCTTTTGTCCAAGTCTCAGGGCTCTTAAGAGAAGGACCCCTTAAATTGTATGTTAGTTGCTAGATAATCTTCACTTAGACTTACAAAACCCAGATGATTTGGTGATCTTCAGGTACTATCAGAATCTACAACATTCTTAATCTTTAGTTCTGTATGCAAATCAATAGACAGCATATAAACTGCTATGAAGCTGAGTTCACAAAAAAGTAATGTTTGAAAGGAATGCAAGGACATAACCTCATGGGGCAGAGGTCTATTGTCATGTCTGTCCAGAAGAAACAACAAAAAGAGAAATGTGTGTTCACTGTGGAAGAATCCTATTGGCCACAATTCAATCACCTCATTTTTCTCCTTATAAAAGGCCATGTGTCCATACTATAACGATGGCACATCTCCATTTTTCAGAATGCACCTTCTTTAATAAACATGGCTCCTTCTTGCCAACTCTTATCTTTTAAATACTAGCTTTCATTCAGCATGGATATGCATGTGATAACAATATAAAATTATTTTAGTAGTTTTTCCATTAAATTCCTATAAGCCAAAACTACGCATGATCAATCATAAGAAGGATGTAAAATAACTGTACTATGTAAAATATACTATGTACTATGTAAAATATACTATGTAAAATATAATATGTACTATGTAAAATAACTGTACTATGCTCTCAAATAGTCAAAGTCAAGAAACTTTTTAAAATTTATTTGTATTGTTTATTTTATTATATGTATACATGTGTAGTTATGTGCACATGTGAATACAGTTGTCCATTGAGAACAGAAGAGTATATGAGGTAGCTTGTAGCTAAAGTACAGACAGTTGTACCACCCTAAAATTCATGTTATTAAATACTGCATTGTGCTAACTTTCAAATATACAGCACATATGAAGAAGATCTGTCCATTAATCATATGAAGTTGGGGTTTGGAGGTTTGTGGAATTTTATTATCCAAGGATAAGCTATATAGTACATTTGTTTTTCTCTTTAGCACATGATCTACCCAGGCTTGTCTAAAACCTTGTAGTCTTTGGCTCACACCATCTTAATAAAGCCCAGGTGTATTTAGCAAGATTATATGACACGTGTTCAAGTTTGTGTTTGATTCCAAATTAAGTATCTAGATGATTTATGATAAAGAGTTTCCTTCTGCCTTTACCACGTGGGTTCTAATTCTACTCTTCAGACTGGTCCCAACACTTGCAACATTTAGAGCTTCCCATTGAACCTCCACTCCCTTGTTATTTTTACAACCACAGAAGACAGTTACTCTCACACCTGTTATTGCTTCCTTACTTTTTTTTTCTTTTCTTTCTTTTTGAAAAGAAATTAACTTTTGGACTTGTCAACTGTGTCCTTTGCCTTACAGAAGCAACTCAGTTTCAGGAGGTCCCATTTATTAACTGTAGATCTCAGTATCTATGCTATTTGTGTTATGTTCAGGAAATGGTCTCCTGAAACCTGTTTGTTCAAGGGTACCTCCCACTTTCTCTTCTAAGAGGTTCAGTGTGGCTGGATTTATGTTGAGGTCTTTGATCCATTTGGACTTGAATTTTGTGCCTGGCTATAGACATGGGTCTATCTGCAGTCTTCTACATACCATCATTCACTTGTGCTAGCACCATTTGCTGAAGATGCTTTCCTCCTTCCATTACACTTTTAGCTGTTTTGTCAAACTTCAGGTGTTCTTAGGTGTGTGGGTTAATATCAGGATATTTTATTTGATTCCATTGGTCTACCTGTCTATTTTTGTGCCAATACCAAGCTGTTTTCAGGACTATAGCTCCATAGCAGAGCTTTAAGTCAGGGATGGTGATGCCTCCTGAAGTTCCTTTATTGTACAGGGTTGTTTTGGCTATCCTGAGTCTTTTGTTCTTCCATATAAAGTTGAGTATTATCCTTTCAAGGTCGGTGAAAAATTATGCTGGGATTTTGATGGAGATTGCACTGAATCTGTAGATTACTTTTGGCAAGATTGCACACAGACTGGGTTAAGATCTTAACCAACCCCATATCTGATAGAGGGCTGATCTCCGAAATATATAAAGAACTCAAGAAACTAGTCACCAAAACACCAAATAACTCTATTAAAAAGTGGGGTACAGAGAGAATTCTCAATAAAGTAATCAAAAATGTCTGAAAAACAATTAAGAAAGTGCTCAACATCATTAGCCAGCAATTCAAATTAAAACTCTGTGATACCATATTACTCCTGGCTAAAATTAGAAACACCAATGACAGCTTATGCTGGAGAGGATGTGGAGAAAGGGGAACACTCCTCCACTACTGGTGGGAGTACAAATTTGTACTCCCATTTTGGAGATAAGTTTGGCAGTTCCTTAGAAAATGGAAATCAGTCTACCACAGAACCCAGCAATCCCACTATTACGCATATACCCAAATGATCCACATCCATGCAACAAAGACATCTGTTCAACTATATTCATAACAGCATTATTTGTAATGGTAAGAACCTGGAAGCATCCTAGATGCCCCTCAAATGAAGAATAGATAAAGAAGGCACATTTACACAATGGAATACTACTCAGCAGGAAAAAAAAAAAAACAAAAAAACAATGGAATCTTGAAATTCGCAGGCAACTGGATGGAACTTAAAGAAACCATCCTGAAAAAGGTAACTCAGCCACGAAAAGAGGAACATAGTATGTACTCGCTCATATATGGATTTTAGACATAGAACAAAGGATCACCAGCCTACAGTTCACACCACCAGAGAAACTAGGACACAAGGAAGAACTTAAGAGATTCATACAAGGTCCCTCACAGGAGGGCAAAGGAACAAGATCTCCTGAGTATATTGGAAGCGGGGTTGGGAGGGGTCAGTGAGTAGAGAGGGGGCTAGGAGAATGAGAAGGGGAGGACAGGAGAACATGTGAGACCAGGAAGGTTGAGTTGGGGAGTGGATAGTTAAGAGAAAAATAATAAGAGATACCGTAATAGAGGGAGCCATTATAGGTTTGAAGAGAAAATTAACTCTAGAGAAATGTCCAGAGAACTACAAGGATGATCCCAACTAACAATCTGTGCAAGAGAGGAAACGCTACCTTATATGCCCTTCCCTAATAATGAGATTGATAACTAATTTATATGCCATCATAGAGCCCTCATCTAGTAGCTGATGGAAACAGAAGTAGACACCCATAGGAAACACTGCGCTTAACTCCTAGAATCCATTTGCAGAGAGGGAGGAGTAATAAGAAAAGGGGTCAAGACCAGGGTACAGAAACCCATAGAGACAGCTGACCTAAACAAGGGGGAGCTCATGGACCTCCAGACTGATAGCTGGGAAACCAGCATTATACTGACTCAGACCCTCTGAGCTGTGGGTCTCAGTTAGAAGGCCTGTGCAGTCTAAGCGTCCTCTGACAGTGGAACAGGATGTATCCCTGGTCCACGAAAGGACTTTTGGAGCACATTTGCCATAGAGGGATACTCCCTTAACCTAGAGACAGGAGAGAGGGCCTAGACCTTACTCCAAATGACTTGACAGATTTTGATGATCCCGCTTAGGAGGCATCACCCTCCCTGTGGAGTGGGGGAGGGGTGTTGGGATGACAAGGGAGGGAGAGGGAACTGGGATCAATATGTAAAATAAGAAATAAAAGAATGAAAAGAAATGAACTTATATTAATGCAAGTACTTTATCTTCTACAGGAAAAAATTGCTTTCTTCACACTTCTAAAAGTATTTTATTACACAACAATGCTATAAACTTATAATATAAGGGTCAGTTAAATGGTTTAACGTTTTTAAAAATTAAAATTTCTGATTTTAAATGCCCATATAAGAAACTTCCTCACATTTTGTAGAACAGACGTAACGGCAATTACATTTTATGGACAGATAACTTGAATCCAAATTTGATTAAAGAATTAAATTATATAACATAAAAACATAGCAACGTTTTCATCTCCAAGATGAACTGAAACCCCAACCCACATGAAAGTTCAACCACTTCATGACTGACTCATCTTATTCTTCTAGTTTTCTACAGCTCTTGATTAGTCTAACACCAGAGTCACTATTTCCACAATTGTGCAAGACAAGCTTTTGAGCCGACTAAAATTAGGAAGCCGAGAAAGTCTCCAGCCAAAGGCTGTTTTCCATTGGCTTTGTTTTATTGCAGTTTCATGTACTTGAAAACAAAGAGAAAAATCCGCTTTCATGAGACTTCCAGATTTTTCTTCTAGATAAAAGTTCAGTGGGATATATAAACACTAGCATTAATATGAAACTCACAGTGGTTAAGCATAGTTTTGATTCACCATATATAAGCAGGCAACCTGAGACAGAGCATCCCTAGTAGGTGAAGTTGTCTGCACTGCCTATTTGCCAGGAAGCTGAACAATTTACAGGGCCAGAGTGATCTGGTTTAAACCACGTTTCTTCCCCTAGTTTGGGGGATAGCCCTATGTTAAAGAGCTTTTTGAAGATGAGCAGGCCAGCTTTTAACAACACCTGCTTAGTCACCGGCTCTCAGCAGTGCACTGTAGCTAAAATCTGATGAAATCTTGGGTCTAATTCTTAAAAACAACAAGTATATTACTTGGAATTAGTACATGGAAAGCTGGGGGTCTCCTAGATTAACTGACTTTTCCACTGAGAAGTAACTCATAATCAATCTGGGCATACAAGGCTTTCCTCCTGAATTAGAACTTTTTCTTTGTAGATTCCCTGCTAATGCAATTGATTTTGAAATTTCAATCCTTTGTTTCAGCAGAAATGTTTGATGCTTATGAAGTTGGCATTGGCATGTCTTCCCTCCCCTTCCTATAGGTGAGAATTACAATGACATATCTACCCACTGGGGACTTACTAACATGAGCTCCCGTGTGCCGGAGCAGGAATTCATTCCTTTTAATGTCAGTCAGGAGAAGGACATGCTTGGCACATAGGTATCGGCAGAGTTCCCTGATGTTGATCCCACCCTAAGGTCACCCCGTGCGATGGTAATCATGACACAAGGAGGGAGTTCTGGGTATTCACTCCCTGAGCAGAGACAGCGTGCCAGGCAACTGAAAGTTCTCAGAATTGCTTTTAAGGAATAGGCTTTTAAAAGCCCCTCTTTGCAGTTCACAAAAATACCCCTCATTTCTCTAACTGGTTGTTACATTCTAATTCAATTAAAGAGTGCACAGACAGTAAGAATTACTTGCCTCAATGAATAATAGGAAAGACAAGGGTATGTAGAAAATTTCCCAACACATTTTTATTTTATTCTGTTTATTATGCCTATAGTGAGATATGTATGGTATTAATGAGGATCCCTTGAACTGAAGAAAAATTCATATGTAACATATGTTACACAACTACAATTCTCCTATATACTTAAGATGAGGGACACCAAGAGGGGATGAAAATAAAGGATGACAAGAAGAGGGAGAGAAAGCTCGTATGAGAGAAAAATAGACAAACTAGATAAAACCATACTTAGACCAAAGTGATTTTTAAAATATTGCTTTTGTTTTTTTTTCTAACTATAAGAACAACAAAAGCATTTCATTCTAACATACATAATCAGTGTTCCATATCTGCTGTAGGATTTGTCTTAGTTTACTGTTTCTATTGCTGTGATGAACACCATGACCAAAAGTAACTTGGGAAGGAAAAGGTTTGTTTCCCCTTATAACTCTCAGTTCACATGCTATCACTGAGGGAAGTTAGAGCAGGAGCTCTGGGTGAGAACCTGGAGGCAGGAACTGAAGCAGAGGCCATTGAGGAGTACTGCCTTCCAGTTTGTTCTTCATGGCTTTCTCAACCCACTTTCTTGTACAACCCTCAGTGGGATGTTCCCCCCACATCAATCATTAATCACAGTCCACATGCAAGGTATTGTCTCAGTTGCTTCCTTTTCCCAGATAACTCTAGATGCTGTCAAATTGACAGAAACAAAATCAGTAAATGATATTCTTGTGTTATCTGATATGCTGCCCTGATCTTGCTCATATTTGTGATTTCATTCTTGTCCTAACAAATGTGGGATTAGATGGGTGAATTCTGCTAGCTTCACTACTCATATATAAATCTCTTTTGGGTGGATGATGGAAGAAAATGATGTGAACAGTGGTATTTTTCATAACTTTACTGTTATTGCTACTGAGAAGGATAAGCTTTATAATAAAGGACAGACAGCAAATTCAAAGAAACTTAACTTTTACTGGCTCATCAAGGAAATTCTTCAGGTTTCAATATTCTAAGTACCTGCACATCATCTGGATAGCTTGCAAAATCTTGCTTTAATGAAACACATTTGGAATTTGATTTTAATGGAACACATTTTTACCTTTATGTCTTGCTTTCTGAAATAAAATGCAGGTTTGCTCTAGTATGTGTGCTCACCATACAGTCAGGCAACCTTGACTGTTATCAACCACCTGTGTGTACAGCTTTCTAGTCAACACTTTCATTTCCTCTGGCTTATTAGATGTTGCTTCACATTTTCCAAGATGAAAAGCAATGATGCTTCCAATGTATGGTTTATTATTTAATATTAGTACTTTGTACCTCTGGGGTACTTCTGTCTTAAATGTAATCTACATCACCAGGAATACAACTCCATATCTCCAGGATTTTTTAAAGGTAGTACAAAACATATTGAAAGAACAATACATGTTAGAAATATCTTGGCTAGAAGAGCTTAGCTTGAGGCAAGCATCACAGAGGTATTTCTAATCCATAAAAAGAGATCGGCTTACATGTGAGGAAATGCATCCATGATCCAGAGAGAGAAATGTAAAATAGTCTACTGTCTTATAAAAAGTGCTTTTTTCAAATTGTAATAAATGAGTAATCCAACTCACCTGTTGGTACATTAACCATATGCCATGGAATACTTCAGTTATAAATTTCATTTGTTCAAAAACTCTTCACATGTTTTGTAAATTCACACTAAGGAAAAATACCTATTTAAAATTCATGTGCACACCTTAAAATCACATCATGATACATTGAGCAAGATGTATGGAAGTGAGTCATATCCCAACGTGTCTAAAATGACGCTGTCCTATCAGGCAGTCTCTGCAACTAGTTAACGCACCTGTGCATTCCAGTTGATGGTGATTGTCCATGGAGGTCATGTTAGCTTCATGTAAGAAAACGACCAAAGTGCCCTGTGATGTGACATCAGTACTGAATGACAATACCTATCTTAGTATCTTAAGGATTTCAGAGAGAATCCAAGGCCTAGATAGAAGTAAATTAACACATGTAACTTCTTAGAATGCTCATTGCTCTTAATGTTCCAAAAAAAAGAAATTTTTAAAAAAAACTCATCAGCATGCCATATTCCAATGCAAACTAAAATGTAAGTAGGTACATGTAGCTTTGGCAGCAATTTTTAATCATTTTATTATGTTTACTCCCTGTCACTTCTAACATATAGGGTAGATATTTAATGTTAGGTACCACTCTTTTATGTGCCTGTTTTTTATTTTTGAATGTAAAATAGGTATACAATCTTCCCAAGTGACCAAGTCATGCCATCTTTGGGGAATTATCTAAGCAGTTAATAGAAAACCAAGTAATTATTTAGTCAATTTCACCCTGACATTCTTCATCCTTTATGCACATGGTTCATGATGGCCTATCAGGAATATTCCAATTGTTCTGTATTGTTTCAAATATCCCCTTGGTGGCTTGAAAAGATCATTTAATATCCTCTGTGATGAAAAAAAGCACAGAACCCAAAACATTTGAACGCTTGTTGCTGAGCATGCTAAATGAGCTAAATAATGTGAAACACATTTACAATATGCTTTAATGGTGAGCCTATCCAATTTGTGATTTAAGAGGTCAAAAGATTGGTTATTTTTGCATTCTTAGTCATTTAAGAAGAGTCAAACTGGGAAGCATGCACTCACAGGGCTTATAAAACTGCTGGAATTATTTTGACTAAATGACATTTATGGCCAGTGTTCTGGTGGTAGAAAACATCCATGTGAGATTGTAAACCAGTAGGCAAGCTCACTGAATCCCGAAGTGTCCACAGTCATCAGCATGAGGCAAAGTTAAGCAAGGATGGAGCAACTTCCTTGCTAGTGACTTTACATACTACTGATAACCTCACAGTTAAAGGCTCTCTGTATACATTTAGCTTTGGACATGTAGTCAACAGACATAGTTCAGCTTTTGATAACATATATGAAGAATGTTTGACCATAAATGAAAATAAAATAATTCATTTTAACTTTTCCCTCCTGGAACTTGGGAATTTTATTCCAACAACAACAATAAAATTTTCTGTGTAATTATGGAAAATACTGCTGTTTTTGTTGAGGCAGAGAGAAAAAATATCACTGCATTATGGCTTTGGCGTACAAAGTCATAGAACCAAAAATGAAGTTCAAAGGCTTAGAAACAGACTCAGTGTTAAGATGTCTCTGTGATGATCCCTGGAAAGGGGGTGGGGCAACCTTCCTCAGGATGCTCTTATTGGCCTAAATCTTCACCTATCAAAGAACCATGATTCATATGTTCCTTTCCATACCCTGTCACCAAAGACATATTACTGGAAAGAAGGTTGAAGTGTGTCAACATAACTAATAGAATTTTGTTGTTGCTGTTTTCTTATTGTTATATTTCCTTTTTAAGCTCTTTTAGTTATTTGTAAGTTTAACTTTTAAAAATTTATTCATTATACCTTTCACATCATGCCCTGATCCTTCCCATCTCCCTCCCCACCCCAAAATAATACAAAATAAAATTTAAGAGAAAAAGAGGGGAAAAAGAAATAAGGAGAAAGGACAAAATCTTGTCATGGAAGCTGCAGTGTGACACAGTGATTAATTAGCAGGCGGAAGTTTCTGTCCTGTGCCATCCTGCAGCAGTTTAGTCCCAAATAAACACACTGAGGCTTGTATTAATTATAAACTGCTTGGCCGATTGCTCAAGCTTCTTATTGGCTAGCTCCTCCTTATTATTGACCCATTTCTATTAATCTTTGTATCTCCACATGGTCGTGGCTTACCAGTGATACCTGACCTCTTGGCATCTCCCTGACTCTGCCTACTACCTTTCTCTATTCCTGTTTGCCTTTTTGGATTTTCCACCTGGCTAAATCCTGCCTGCCCATTGGCTGAAACTGCTTTATTCAACCAATAAGAGAAACATATATTCACAGCATACAGAGGGACATTCCCCCATCAGCGAGTCTTACGTTAAACCCCTTCATCCATATATTTCTCTACATTTCTTCATTTGAAAAGCATCATTGGTCTTGTTCGAGGTCCCTGGTCTCTGGTGTGCCATCGATGTGGGGCCCTCTCTGGGACTCTTCCAGGACATTCTATTGCTGCCCTGTGTCGTGGGCTTTTTTTTTTTTTTTAAATACACCAGACGATAATACTCTATTTTGGCTCCATGGTAAATAATTTACAATCAGTGGGACCACAGGACTCTTTGTCTCCAAGTCCATTGAGTTCCTCTAGATAGATTGACTACTCCCTAACATTGACTCTACGTTCTTCATTCTCTCCTTATCGGGCAAAGGACATGCAAGTTACTAAATCATTTTAGACTAGTGGGTCATTACACTCCTGTGATTTTCCCTATTTTGTACATCAATAAACCTGTATATTTTCTGCTACTTCATCTGGCTATCGTCAGAGCACTCCAGAAAACGCTCAAAAACCAATGGCAAAAAGTTTCTTCAGCCTTAAAACATAACCTTTCTTACTACTTATTGGAGAATAGAAGGAAGAAAATATTTTAGAAATAAGAGAAAGAATGAGGATAAAATACCATATATGTTCTTATACAAAATATATAGAGATAATTCAATTTGTAGAAAATATACTTGTGTCTAAATATAGCAGTTCTTACAATTGTTCTTCCTGATTAGGATTTCCTTTCTTTTCTTTTTTTATATTAATTTATTTTTTAGTTTTATCTTACATATTGATACTAGTTCCCCCTCCCTCCATCCCCCTCCTTCCCACCTTCCTTCTCTCCCTCCCTCCCGATTTCTTTGACAATTTACCTGCTCATCTTTAGAGCTGTTCATTGTGCCTTCATTTGTCAATATATATAATACTGCAATTAATGTATGACTATAATCCTTGGAAAAATCTGTTGAAACATTTTAGAGATGTATTTTATGTGTATGAACTTTTAGCCTGCACATGTGTATGTGTTCCACACACATGCCCGGTATGTTAGAAGGCCAGCAGAGGACATGAGATATCTTGTAACCAGGCCAGGGTTACACAGAGTTCTGAGCAGCCCTGTCGGCCCTGGGAGACAAATTTGCATCCTCTGCAAGAGCCACAAGTGCTCTTAAACACTGATACATCTCTCCAGCTCCAAGACTCTTATTCATCTCTGAAAATCTCTTTTTACATGAGGACGAATCAAGCTATATGAAAAGAATAACTTGAGAATGCTATATTCAGAAATTATTTCACTGCAACCCAATAGAAAAGCTTCTTGGGTGTGTTCCAATAGCTAAAAACACTAAAAGACAGTAAGCATGACCTTCCTTAAACACTTACCTAATCTTTTTAGCTATTGAACAAAAAAGAAGTTAATATTTAGAAGAAATACATATTAAGACTCAATCCTCTAGATCAATAAGAAAAAAATGTTTAATGATCACCCAGGAGCACATGTTTGATCAGAAGAGAATGTGGCTTTGTTTTTTGTTTGTTGTTGTTGTTGTTTTGTTTTGTTTTTACTTTTCCTATTAGCTTTATGTAGTGAGATATTCACTGGGTCCATATCTGTTGCAATGACCATACCCATTGCAGGTAAGGACAGGTGCATATATGATCTGGGGGAATTAGGTCTGAGATAGGGACCCCAGAATACTCTCTTCCTTGCTGGATGGAGACAAAGAGCATCTGGAGGCATCCTCGGGACAGAACCGGCTGTCTTTCATCTGTCTCTGTTATAAGTTATTTCTCCGTATAAACATCTATTCAGCATATCTGTTTTTCCTGATCTGATCCTTATTATTTCATGATAACTTCATATTAGTATCATGGAATGCACTTTTATAATATCTAAATTAAAAGTGGAAATTATTATATTAAAAGATAAAATTATTGTAAAGGTTCTAGAAGAACATCTTCATAAGGTAACTAAATTGGTTAATTTTTGTAAGCAAGGAAAATAATCTTTAAAATTATGTAAGTATAGATCTACAAGATGATTCAGAGTATAAACACACCTTATGACACAAGCTTCACTGGAGTTTAATCTTCAGAATCCATGCTACAATGAGAGAACTAACTGCCCCAAATCCTCCTGTGTCCTCCACATGCATTCCATGACAAATGTGTACCCATACTTATACATACAAAATGTTCATATGCAGTAATAAACTTTAGAATTTTACATATCAGTATAATAAACTTGATGTTTTATGAATAAGAAGATGCTATTGACAGCAAAATGGTTATCCCCAAATTGAGAGTAAGTTATACTATTCAAAACATATATTGTGAGACAAAGTCTTTTATAAAATAGAAACAAAGAAAAATGAAGCCCTAAAAAGTCAAAGGACTCAATACAAAAAGGATATTTAGCCCTAGCACATGTAAAGTCCTGGTTTGATACCCAGCAATGGAAACGCAACAACAAAATAATCTTAATACTTTTGAAAGCATACCAATTAATCAGTGGACATTGGGAAATAGTCCAGTTTATTAACCTAAGATCTGCATGTTAAAATTAGGTGAAGTGGAGTATGCCCATTGCCCTAGCTACTAGAAAGACTGAGGCAGGAGGATTGCTTGAGTAAAAAGTTTAAGACAAGTTTAACAGGATAGTGAGATCCTGGCTTTAAAAACACATGTCAAAACTGTAAAATACAAGAAAAAACATACCCTGTCTCAGATAAAATTACGATGTATTAACTATTATACAAAGCAACAGGAAATTTTGTGTGTTTTTATGCGAATAAATTCATATAGGCACTGTGACAACTCTTGTTACTCTCACTAAAATAGAATTAATATATGCACAAAGCTAACACCTCCACTCCCAAGTGTAAACTGATGGCCAGATGGCACACACAGAAGTATTTATACTAACAAATGTATATTTGAAGTGTTTTTGTAGCTTAAATATTAAAATCTTACACATATCACCCATCTTTTGATTAAAGTATATAAAACAAATATATATTTTGAAAATTTTTTATGGCTTAAATGATGAAATTTGGCACATATAGCTCTATTTTTGTCTAAAGTATAACTGTGACTCAGAAGATAAAGCCAAAAAGTAAGAAAAACAAATGTTCAAACAGTGTCATTTGTAAAACTGAAAACAACATAAATATTTATCTACAGAACAGATGAGCAAACTGTAGCAGATTCAAATAATGAAGTCACAAACAAGCAAGCAAATGAAGAATATTAATGCCACACAGATTGTTATGCAGATTAATATAGATCACTGAAACAAGCAAAGCCAGCTAGAATATAGAACCCATGCTGATTTTATTTTATAGAGATTAATCCAGCCCAGGTTAGTAAAGATAGAAAAGCCCTTAAGCCTGATACGGGAAAGTGAGTAGTTATAGGGTCAGACAGACACAAAGCAGTTTGGGCTGAAGTAGTCATGGTGCTTTAGTTTTACCGGAAGTGGATACTGTATGTATATTTCACCTCTAGATAATTCTGAAACTTCACTTTTCCATATGCCCTACTACTGAAAATAAATTACAGTGTTTGACTTGGTTTTTTAATTAAAATACTTGAAAAACATGTTTTATTTTATTTATATAATATTTGATGTGAATGTGTAAGCTGTGTATTCATTAATTAATACAATACATTAAAATTGAGACTCGCTTTTCTGATAATTAATAAACATTTTTTAAAGAAATGAAATAATCAAAATTTTAACACATTTCAAAGTTGATTGATTCCCAGTTTTGTGAGGAACAACCATACCTATTTCCAAAGTGGCTGTACAAGTTTGTCCATAAGCAGTGGAGGAGTGTTTCCCTTACTCCACATCCTCTCCAGCATAGGCTGTCATCAGTGTTTTGGTTTTTTTTGTTTTGTTTTGTTTTGTTTTGTTTTGTTTTGTTTTTTTGGTATTTTGAGTCTAGTTTCTTGAGTTCTAATAAACTTTGGAGATCAGCCCTCTGTCAGATGTGGAGTTGGTGAAGATCTTTTCCCATTCTGTAGTGAGTGGTTTTGCATTATTTTCCATGTCCTTTGCCTTTCAGAAGCTTCTCAATTTCAGGAGGTACCTTTTATTGATTGTTGTTTTAGTGTGTGTGCTACTGATGAAGCAGTCTCCTGTACCACTGTGTTCAAGAGTATTTCCCACATTCTCTTCTATCAGGTTCAGTGTAACTGGATTCATGTTGAGGTCTTTCATCCTCCTGGACTTTAGTTTTGTGCAATGCAATAGATATGAATATATTTGCAATTATCTACATGTTGCCATCTAGTTATGTCAGCACCATTTGTTGAAGATGCTTTCTTTTTTCCATTGTATAATTTTAGCTTCTTTGTCAAAAAATCAGGTATTCATAGGTGTGTGGATTGATATCAGGGTCTCAATTCAATTCCATTGGTCTACATGTCTGTTCTTATGCCAATAACAAGCTGTTTGTATTACTGTAGCTCTATAGTAGAGCTTGAAGTCAGGGATGGCGATGCCTTCAGAAGTCCCTTTATTGAACAGGATTGTTTTAGTTGTCCTGAGATTTTGTGTTTCATATGAAGTTGAGTATTGTTTCCCGGTCTGTGAAGAATTGTGTTGAGATTTTGATAGAGATTGCATTGAATCTGTAGATTGCTCTTGACTTTTTGATTATGTTGATGCTACCTATCCAAGAGTATGGGAGATCTTGCCCATCTTCTTCTATTTCTGGCATCTTCTTCTGGCATCTTCTTTGATTTCTTTCTTCAAAGACTTCAAGTTCTTGTCATAGATGTTTTTCACTTGTTTGGTTAGACAGATGTGGGCATGATCTGGGGGTCCCAGACCCCAGCTTGCTTTCTTGCTTCCTGGTCAGAAACAGAGAGCATCCGGAGGCATCCTTGGAACATGAACCTTCAGGCAGTCATCTGTTTCTGGTGTAAGTGATTTCTCCCCGAATAAACATCCATCAGCCTATCATTTTCCCAGATTCTTACTTATCTATGTTATAACAGGCTAATGATTGAAATAACGAATCTATAACATTCCTACTTTGAGTTTCTGTACAAGTCTTTATTGCTACTATTTGACCCTGATCTATGTGAAGATAGTCCATAATAATTTTATAGACTTTTTCAAAATATATTGCACATATTCATGTTTGAATTTAAAATAAAGAAAAAAAGACTATCATGGGCAAGGTAATAGAATGTGGGAATGCAAGTAACATTCATAAGACCTAGAAAGTCTATAAAAATTTTAAATTTCCAGGTTTCTAAATGTAAGGTTGGAGTTATGAGTATCTGTTCTAGTCAGTCCCAATGGATTGCTACTGGGAGCCTTATGTGTCCGCACAATCTGGACACTTAGTAAGTTGTACAGTGCGTTAAGGTCAACATTTGAAGGCATCTGTTCAATTACACGAGAAACCTTCAGTCCATTAGGAAATAAACAGCGAGTGTGACATCTTCCTTGGCAACCAATTTCTCCCCGAGGATTCTGCCTAGTGGCTCAGTTCCAGGACACTATGGGAAATTGCAGAACCAAAGCTGACCTGTTGTGAGGGCAGTGAGAGGCTTCATGGCACACAGCACACTTCCGAGCAAAGCCAGCACTGGTGTCTTGGGGAAAGCAAAGCTGTGAGCCAAGGAGTAACAGAGACTCCAATAAAATGGGAGGGGGAACGCGTGCTCACGGGCCAGGTCAGCCCTGGGCTTCTGAGAGCACAGGCCTCAGTTTTTGGTCGGTTTTCTCTCTTAGGCTGCTGTGACTATAAGAGTTAGTGTGTTTTCCCTTCTCAGCATTTTTTTCTTTTTATTTCTTCTTTTCTTTTCCTTTTCATTTCTCCAAGTGCAGACAGCTTAGCCAAACTCTAGGTTTTAGCCAGAAAATGTTACTTCATTTTGGCCCTGGGGTTGTAGCTTTTAAATGAATATTTTCTTTGGCTCACTTTTTGATTTGTTTGTTTTTATCTGACGATCTAAGCCATACTAGAAAAGAGCGATCCACAAAGCAGCATGGGAGGCTGGCCTCCAAGAACAGTGGAAATTAAACTGAACACTAGCAATCAGCAGATATAGCACTGAAAAGCCTGGTCAGCCCAGGAAGTTGTTTACAAACTGCGTTGATATCGATGCAGATTGAAAGATGAATCCTGTTTCACATTGTCTCCCTCTATTCCCCCGTTATTCCCAAGAGCTTAATTGTCGTTTTGGACAATTAAGCAGCATGGGGAGAATTACAAAAATGTAGGAAGATGGTTGAGGCAGACAAACAATATTTACTTACAAAGCTTCTAGTCTAAGGTTATTAATAAACACAATTTATTATAAAGTACTCTAGGGAGTGTGACAAAATCCTGGTAGTATTCAAATGGCAATCTTTAGCATGGTACCAACTGAAGGATAGTCATGGTCTGGGTACTCTTTCTCACAAAGCCAAGTAAATATATGAAGGGAGATCAGGGTCTTGATAGGTGGAAACAATTAACAACTAGATTTCTTTTTATACTGCTTTCTTTAAAAGAGAAATAACTGCTTATCTCTTGCTACCATGGAAAAATCTCAGTTTTGCTTCTTTAGAGAAATGGTTAAGTTAGACACAGCTACAGAAGTCTTTTGGTAAGCATTGGAAATGCACACTTGTATTAACTGTGTCAATCTAGGCCTTCTAAGTGTCCATTTCACAATCCATCATTTCTGATGCCTAATGACTTTTCTCCCTATAAGCCAATGTACAATTTCAAATTTATTATTCCTGGCTACATAAGCAGTATAGAGAAGGATTCCAGAGTGGCCTCACATCCCCTCAAGGGGGCTCTCTATCTTAGCAGACTGTTCATCTCTACATATGTATTTTAAAGAGGAATGTCCTCTAATGCACAGTGGAAATAAACATAAAATAGGTGAAAAATGATATTAACATTATAGTCCCAATACAAATTGCTACCTTTTGTAGAAATTTTCCATGGTTCTGTAAGATGTACCATTAGGGAAGGTGCATGAAGGATTTGTTAGAACCCTTTGTACTGTCTTTGTAACTGTTTTGCCAAAAACATAATTTTAAAATGAAATGGTCGAAGTGGTCATAAAATATACAAGACTACCTTTAATCACATTTTTTTAATGTTTCAGCTCTTTTTTTAAAAAATCAATTTAATTAAATGTTTATCTCCCTAATATGGAGTTTTGTCAAGGAAGTTTATTTCTCCCCCATAGGTTCAGTTTCTCAAACCCTATTAATTCCTAAGCAAATCTCATTCAAACACTCTGTAATTTCTTTTCTAGGTTTATTTTACTTCAATAATCAGTATAGGAGTTCAAATATTAAGACTGATATTTATATTATACTTTAATAACACAGTTCTCTGGGTATCAATTCCCACTATTTCTAACAATACTAAAAGCAACCTATCCTTTCCATCCTAAAACCCCAATGTTAACTAAAGTGTTCTGAGTTTATTGATAACTTTCAGATTTCTTTTCATCTGTCTCTTCCTTGTTAGCACCCCTCTCAACCTCTGACTGTCAGCATCTCTAGCCTTGGACTTTCCACACTGAAATTCAAAATCCTTCAGCTTTTGTAATGAGAGAGCTTGCATTTTGTTTTATTTTTCCTTTATAAGCATGGGCAAAGCTGGCTCCCAAATCATTACTGTGGTTTGAGGTTAATTATGATAGTTTTGCCTCACAATTCTATTCTAAAGAAATACCTACTAGTTAATTCTACTTGAGAAGTGGAATTATAATGATATAATTCTGGATGAGGTAACTTTTCTGACAAGTTTTGAAGACTGGTGGCTTTCTAAATGGCTTAGCTCCCCCCAGGTACTTTCTCCTTGGGCTAGATAGAGTCCAGTCTTGAGTGCCTAAAGCTCCTACCACAAATGACAGCACGTACATCTCTTATATTGAGAGGAGAACATGAATTACATGACCTTTCAATGAGTTGTGTTTGTACTAATGGGAGGGGCTTTGTGTTTTAGTCTCAGTACTAAGTAGGATTGGTACTGAGCAGAGAAACAGAAGGGTCTTCGTCTTTTGTTTTCTGACTGAACCAGAATACTATACTCTTGTCTGCTAAGCTTACATACCCAGATTCTTCTTTATGATCATCAAAATATCAAAATGTGAACTTAGAAGCCTACTTTTTAAATTATATACTATAAATTTCCAAATTCATATAAAGGTATTATTTGCATACAGAGGATGCTATACATAGAATTCAAAGTTCTTTTGCAAATTTAACATGTGTACTATTTTGACTTATTGCAACATTTATCACTTTATTCTATTTGCAAATGGTTTCTGACATTTATTCCTTCACCTGTTTTGCATCCATGCTTTTTAATGAAGGTGTCCAGTGTCAAGAACTGTACAGGATATAACATTTTACTGACTCTGCAAGCTTTCAGCAATAATATACTAGACTTCCTAATCAGAGGCATCATTAAAAATTTTATTTTCATGTGTGCAAGTTTTCAAACTCTGAAAGTAGATTATGCTGGTGGTCCTTGATGATGCTTGTTGGGTTTATAAGGTTAGATGACAGGAATAGATCCCTGATCTTGGAGGATTTAGCAAGCCTGCTTTTTGCCGAGAGAGAGAGAGAGAGAGAGAGAGAGAGAGAGAGAGACACAGAGACAGAGAGAGAGACAGATAGACAGAGAGAGAGAGATATGTTACCTCATCCTCCAGGGTCTGTTCCAATTCTGTGGGAATAAGCTGGAGAGAGAACAGTCTAGGGCTTTCATTCCTGACATACTCAACAAGAACATTCAGGGACACTCAGTGACCATGACAGATGGCCTCCTCCAACAACTCACCAGATGTTTCTCGACTCCCTCTATTCCTACCATTACTGGGGGAAAGTTGTAAACAATATTAGTCTTGCCTCTTAAAACCTCCTTTTGCTTATGTCTGGCCTACATTGTTCTTGTTCGATGGTTTGTTTTGTTTTTAGTGTCCAGACACTACTTTCAGCCACTTGTATGCAGTTTTGCACTAACTGCATGAGGACTCAGAACAGTGGTTCTCAACCTTCCTGATGCTGTGACCCTTTAATACTGTTTTTTTATGTTGTGGTGACCCTCTCAACCATAAAATCATCCCATTGCTACTTCATTTTTTACTGTAATCTTGCTACTGTTGTACGTGTCTGCTTGCCCATGGTATAGGTGATCCCAGTGAAAGTGTTGTTCGACCCCAAAGGTCATGACACACAGGTTGAGAATCATTGACTGGGAATGGCTAGGGAGAAGGGCCTCTACCTACGCAACTATGGGAAGCTATCACCCACGCTGGGGGAGCACTTTACAGTGCATATATTTCTGGTTCAAGCACACTCATCTTATCAGCTCCTCATGAAGATCCTGTAGGGGAGCCCAATAAACCCAGTAGTTCACCTGGGTGAACTCTGATCAAATTTAATGTTGCTTTGCCATTGGGACTTTATGAAGAATGGGACAATATTGCTTAGATTCTCTGTGGGATAAAATTCTCACAACAAATAATAATTTATTTATTGATGGTACTGTATATCATGGTACAAAGAAGGAAAACCAATAAGTAAAAAAAAAAGTATTCAAAGGATCTAAAAATGGAAGCGTTTTTAGTAAAGAAGGATTTGTATGTGAAGATATTAGATATCTTCAGAATGAAAAATAAAAAAAAAGACAGAAAATGTATGTAAGTTAGGAAAGTCTGAGTGAGTTACTTACAGTATGTGAAAAATGAAACTTACAGATGATATATATGATTGTTAAATTTCTAAATCAAAGTTCAATCCAATCTCTACTTAATCAATGGAAGAAATGTTCTGCTATTGGTATCAATCACAAGAGTTGCATTAAAGGACAAAATGTGTGTCTACTCAATATTAATTTCAAAGTTTTCTCCCAGGCTTTAGTCTACACAGTAGTTAAAAATATTAGACTGTTGTAACTGCCCTTCTGGAGGCCTTGCCAAGGCCAACAAGGTTCCAGGGAAATGTGGGGCATCTACTATAGAAAGTCATGTGTTCTCTTGTTCAGGGTGGCTGTGGAGACCACACTGTCTGTGGACTATAGCAAGGTCAGAGCTGCATAAGGGGATGGACAATACAAAGGGAAAATATTCCATAAAGCTTCTAAGCAAAGACAGAGTCAAACAAGGCCTTTGTCTTATCTGTACATATATGGAACAGCTGATAAAAGATAGGACTAAGTTGTCAGAAGTTTCTCTCCAGCCCAAATGAACCCGGAGAACCAGATCCTTAAGTGGTCTTGACAGTAAAGATAAAGTAATTAATATTGGTCCACTGTATAAATGCCCATCAGGAACTGTGACCAAAGATTAAAATGGTTGGTATGTTTCATTAACAAGTCAAGAAATTGCACTCCCCAAACAGTAAGTACTCTTAAAGCTTAAAACAGTCTAAATGAGATGTTATTTAGACAACTACTTCTTGCTAATGATTTTTTTTTTCTTGATAATAAAATTCTGCCCAGATATAAGACTCCAGATTTTGGCTCACTGCCCCTCCTCATTCCAGACAAGCAAGAAAAACCACTATTATTTTAGCCTGAGAATTAAAAGATGGGTAAATTTATCTGCTCTCCCTCTTTAGAAGTCATCTGGGAGGGACCTCACACTGATTCTATTCCCTCTAACAGCTATCAAAGTGCCTGAAAGCAAACCCAAGGTTTATCACTCAGGAGACCAGCCTCGGAGGTGGAAGGAAACATGAGAATGAGCTAAGAGATGCATGGTCTTTGAGCCCATCAAGAGAGTCTAATGGACTTTGATTTGAACATTTGAAAAATACCCTATATTCTGACTTGTCATCCTCTGCCCAGGACTTGCCTCCACTTCTCTTTCTAGGCCCTTCTCTGTTTAAGGCTTTCCTTTCCTCCCTGCATCTGATAGGATACAAAGCCACCAATGGATGCACTTTTAGGGTCTTTTAGATAGATCCACTGGAGTTCTGCCTCAAGTGTCACATCCGGTGGCCTCATTTAGCTCAAACAAGCCAGACTAGTCATCACCCAAGTCCCATGGCAGAAATCGGGGTTACCCTTTCATATGAGGAAATGCTGAGAACAGGAGGTATTAACTGGCTAGGCAGCTGTGGGTAAGAAGATCCTAAGAATAACCAGACTTCTTTTTGGTTAAAAGAAAACAGTGTTCTTTACTTTTTCAGCAAATATGTGCTGGTGACTGTTCATACTACTTTTTCAGCTTTTTCCAGTGGCTTTGTTGGTATCTTAGCAATAGAGATTCTACTTATGTTTCTATCATCCTACTTTTGAGAACTCTTTAACTCTGCTATGGGCTGTTAAGCCTTTTCAGCCAACTTTAACCTACATGCATACATTTATTTACTATGTGTTGTATGGTATATAATCTGGAGATTGTGTTGGTAATTAAGATGGGCATGAAAGCATTCATGTTTGTTTTGTTCAGTTATTAGGAGAACCAAGACTGTCTGACAAATTATTGCCATTGTTTTTCAATAAATTCTGACATTGTGGAAAGACATAATGAATTCATCTACATTTCTGGAATAGATTACTAATGGTAATTTATATCAGAAAGGTAATTAATTTAATCTCTGTTAGAGAGTAATAAAGTTCTGAAACTACTCACTTTTACCAATAAATTTTGTATTTTTTCCTGCCACATTTTCCATTATTTGATGTTCTAATTAGGTGTTTCCAGTTGTGGTAAATTTCCTCAGCTTTTGTTTGTCTGAGAATATTGTTATCTCTTAGTCAATCTTAAAGTACATATTTTTGAGGTAGAATACGCTACAAAAAATAAAAACTGAAGATGAAACACAAAATAGGGATTGCAAGTAAACACAAAGCTAAAAGGACAGTTTTTACATTTGGGTGTATTGAAAATGAGAAAAGTCAAGAGTCAAATAATAAAGATCATAAGAGACTAATGTGAACAGCTGTATTCAACAAAATAAATGGATGAATTACTAATAATGTGCAATGACATTCAAAAGATTGAATAAAAAAGAAATCAGATGTAAAGACAATACTAAATTAGGAAACTGAATCATTAATTAAATAACTCATCAACTCTAGGACCTGAGGACTTCATGATTAAATTCTACCAAATAGTCAAAGAACTAATACCAATTCTGCTTTTTCAAAGACATTAAACAGAAAAAGATACCTTCAAACTTATTTTAGGAGGCCAGGATACTAATACCAAAGCAAACCAAGACTATTACAAAACAAACTAAACAAACAAACAAACAAAAAAAACCCAAAAAGCTATAGGACCCTATATCTGAAGGACATGCTTAGAAACAACCTCAAAATTATTATTAATTAAAATAATATTTAAAGCCAAGATGCTTAGAATTTTAAGCAGACTAGTGTAAGTATAGATTGGAAGTTATGAATTATCAAAAATTCAAAGGACAGAAATAAATGGAGAAATATCTCACATTCAGGCACTTGAAGAATAAATAATGTTACAGAGTCTACACCCAGAGTGATGGGGGATATGCTTCTGTATACGTATTTCTCTTATTGGCTAATGAATAAAACACTGTTTTGCCAATAGAGGCAGGAAAAAAGGTTGGACTAGAAGATTAGGAGAATTCCGGCAAAGGTAGGCAGAGAGAGACCATATGAGATTCCATGTAGCCAAGGAATGAATAACAGGTCTGGATCTTTCTCTGGTAAGCCAAGACCACATGGAAATATTTAGATTAATAGGAATGGGTTAATAATTAAGAAAGAACTAGCCAGTAAGAAGCCCTAGCTACTGGACAACAGTTTAATGATTAATGTAAATTTTTTGTGTGTTTATTTGGGGCTAAAGCAGCAGCAGGACCAGACTTGGAAGCTCCAGCTACATTCAGTCAACAAACTACTAATCAAAATCTCAATATCATATTTCAAAGAAATATGCCTTCACACAGCAAAAGAAACAGTAAAACATCCCAAAGATTGTGAAAACCATTTACAAGGCATGCATCTAAAAGAGAGTTACATCCAAAACACAAAAGACTCTTGCATGAGTCAATACCAAGTAAATAAATGTCTCTATAAAGCATTTTTCTCCTAAAATAAACAAATGCAAAAATATACATGTGAGCGTGTGTGTGTATGTGTGTGTGAGAGAGAGTAAGAGAGACAGACAGAGAGAGAGAGAGAGAGAGAGAGGAACATTTCTGAAAAGTTCCCAGTCATCTTTTGGTCATCAGGAAAATTCTAATTTAAATTTGAAATTAAAATTAAAATTGAAGTATCACCTCACACCAATCACACTGCTGCAAAGTAATAAATGATAACAGAGATAAGCAAGGTTTCTTAGTAACAACATTTTTCTCGGTTGGACTCTGACTTGCGAGAGACAAACAGATATTCGCGCGGCTCCTTTAAGGGAAGGTTCCTGACTCAACATAAAGGACAAAAAGCCGCACGGGGCTTTTAAAAAACACTACTAACAATTTATTGGTATGTATGAGAGATGGCAATGATATTAATCACATCTCCAAGCCGGCAACATGCTTGCTAAATGGCAGCCCAGACCTAGGCAGTGACCACAGCTTTCCATGCTGGCGGTAAAAGTACCTGCCACCTTCTTTGGTAAACCACAGCTGACACAGCTATGACTTTCATTTTAGCAATGTTGTTGTTTACCAGATGAAAGACTCGTGGCCAAAAAAAGCTAAATATTTACAGTAAGACAGATTCATATTTTAAAAAAAACCTCTAAAGGTTTACAATATGTTTTAAAAAATATGTGTAGGCTTAAAAAATTAAAAAAAAATGGTTTTAAAAAGACAAAAAAAAAAAAAAACTGGGTGTTATAACACATGCCTTTAATCCCAACACTCAGGAGACAGAGGCAAACAGATCTCTGTGATTTACAAAGTAAACCTGGTATACAGAATAAATTCCAGGACAAATAAGAGTTACACAATAAAACCCTATATCAAAAAATAAAAAAAGTAAAATAAACAAAGTAATAATAAAGCCACATAAAGATAAAAAACTCAGAGAAAATCTGGTTACTGTATACTATTGTGTTGTGTCTACATTGTTTGACTGCTAAAAAAATAACAACAACTAATAAAGAAAATGCTACTGGATTAATTCAATTTATATATTTTAAAAATACTTTGACTCCAACATTTAAGTTCAAAAACAAGTTCCACAAAAAATAAAAAGCTATAAATTCCTTCCAGACTAATGTGGTTTGATCAAGCCAGGCCCCCTGAAACAGAGTCACTGGTGATCCAACATTCAAAACAACTTAGACAAAACAGCCTCACAGACTACAGCCAAGATTTCTACAACTTCTTAAGATTCCCCATGACAGCGCCCCCTATCAACAAAAAGTAGTTTAAAAAAAACGACGCCCAAATTCCCAAATACTGTTTATAAATGTTTGTTTTCATTTAAATGGACTTGGTTATAAATGGTTAATGATCACAACCAATATTCTTTTTAAAGGTAAAAAGAAAATTATGGTATAGATATGGATACTTTGTATTGGAATGGATTTTCATTTATTGATACAATTTAAGGTCAATTTTGTGATGTGTATATTCTCCTTTTGTTTAGGTATTGTGTTTATATAGCTCATTTAGAAATGTAATGTATAATGTAGTACAGATTATAGATAATTACCTATGATAGTCAAAGCTTAGAGTTTAGTTAGGGTTTTCAAGATACATAGAGATGTATTTAAGATAAATAGTTATTCTTCAAACCTTTCAAAGACCTACAGAATATGGCATTTAAAATGTTTTAGGGTTTTTCTTGACAGTGAGGCACAATTGCTCTTGGTAATACCACCTGCACCAGAAAGGAAGATGGACATTGAAGAAACGTGTTATGGAGTTTGCTTTCAATATAGCAAGACTAGCCATTTGGACAAGATACTGCTCTTGTCTGGACTGTTTGACTTTATGCTGTATAAACTGGACATGCAGGGCCCACAGAAAAGTGACTGCTGATTCAAGATGGACATTACTACAACAGTCCTGCTTCATGGAAGAGTCTGCAAGACAGTATACAGGACACAGAGAAAAGTGACTGATAAACTGCCAATACAAGAAGAAAGTTTAAAGTTTCCTGCGTTGCTAAAGAGTCTGCTAGACACACTATGGCCTATGGGCTGAAGATAAAAGATTACAAAAGAACTTCGGGTGACCAGCCAGTGAGTTGTCTCTGTCATTTCTAGAGCTTATATACTATCCTTCTGTGGTCTTTGAAGGAGTTGAAGACAGGTAGTTATGGTTATAGTTTTCATTAGTTAGGATTAAAGATAAGTTACTTAAACTTTAGACACACAAAGATAAAATAGATGATGAAATATTTTCTTAAAATCTTGCTAAATGTTAATGGACTAAATATTGTTAACTGTGATTCTTATTTGATAACTGTTGTGTTATATATTTTGCTATGTTAAGGTTAAAACCCTTCTTTTTATTTAGACAGAAAAGAGGAGATGATGGGAGATGTCATTCTGTATATGTTTCTCATACTGGGTAAAAATAAAGCACTGTTGGCCAATAGGAAAAAAAGATAGGAGGGACTAGGAGACAAGGAGAAAATAGGAAGTAGGAAGGAGTCAAGATGGAGAGTCTGGAGAGAGCAGTATGCAACAGCCGGCTCCAGGTAAGAAGACCACGTGGAAATACATAGATTAACACAAATGGGTTAATACTTAAGACAGAGCTAGCCGATAAGAAAGTAGTAACTGGCCAACAGTATAATATCAAATACAGAGTCTCTGTGCATTATTTGGGGCTGGCGCGGCGGCAAGACAAGATCAGGCAGTGACAGGTGGAAAAACCGTACTCCTTACAATAACAAGTGTTAGCAGTACTGTGGAGAAAATACCTTTGTATCCTACTGGCAGAAATATAATTTGTACTGTTGTTTTACAAAACAGTATGGACATTTCTTTGAAAATAATAAAGAGAACTATCACATATGCCATTGATTTCACTTCTGAGTACATAAGCAAAAGAATTAATGTCTCGAAGGTTTGTAAATGACGGTATTGGGCCATTTGCTCTGAAATGATCTTAAAGTAGAATTTTCCATTTTTTAATATTATGGTATAGTTCAAAAGAATTCAGCTTGGCTTCTCAGTTATTTTCTTCTTGGTTTTAACTGTTCTTTTTATGGTGCTTAAAAACTGCAATTGTCAGCTAGGCAGTGGCACATGCCTTTAATCCCAGTACTGGTGAGGCAAAGGCAGGTAGATTTCTGTGAGGTCAAGACCAACCTGGTCTTCAAGAGCTAGTTCCAGGACAACTAGAGCTACACAGAGAAACCCTGTTTTTAAAAACCATAAACAAACAAACAAACAACCTGGAAAAATCCTCAGGAAAGAATAAGGGTTACTCCCTGAAGTCTTGGGTATCTTGGCAGGGTTACTACAATTTTGGTCTCCCCAGTACCATGACACTGATTAAATCTCTTCCTGATTTTATTCTGTGGTCAGGCATTTCCTGTCTAATCTGTTGGCCTTTTCCTGGAGTTCATAAAAGGAAAAATCCATACAAAAATATGGGATCATTTTAATACAGTTCTACAATTTCTGAGAAGTAGGCTTTCTAGACCATTTTTCTGATGTCAGATATATGGGTAGATATATGATATATAGGTAGTTTTGTAGGTAGACATACTGGTAAACAGATGATAGATAGATAGATAGATTATAATAAATTGTAGATAGATAGATGACCATGATAAGTGCTCTTTATGAAAAGCAACAATCCATCTTTTAAAATTGTTTTCAAACTTCAATTTCCAAGTTTTATTATTCTATGTTAACACTTGCTGTCCATGTTCATATCCTCATCTGCAATTATTCTATACTTGCAATATAGGAGAGCAAACCAATATTTACAGAACAGATAATGCTCTCTCTATGTTTTATAGTTTAAACATGAAGTGTACCCACAAAAGTTTCTCATGTTGAAGGTTTTGCCCCCAACTAGTTAGTGTAGATACTGTGATGATTGGATCAAGAAGGCACCAACTTCAACAGTGGATGAATCTGTTGATGGGTTCAGAGTTGAGTGTTTTAATAAGACGTGGGGTCTCACCAAGTAAGTGGGTCACTGGGGTGTGCCTTTGAATAATACCTTTCTCTCTCCCTTCCTGTGTGCTCTTCATGCTCTTCTCACTTGTTTCCAAGCTTCCAAGAAAAAGCATCTATACTCCTTCATATATCCCTCACCTCAATAGCCAGGGATAGCAAGTAACCATATACCAAAACCTTTCAAACCCATGTACCCAAATGATTGTTCATCAAAATGGATTGGATGTACTATTTTGTGACAGAAATGAGAAGTGACTATTACTATTTATTGTCAATCACTTCTAATCCTTATTGCTATTTAAACTTTTATTCCCAGTGTGCATTTGAACCTATTGAAATAAAAATAAATGAATTGTGAAGCATTATACAAGATAAGTAAAACACATAGTTTTAAAAAAAAACTTTTATTCTTCTCTCAAACATTCATCTCAACCAGTTTTCCTTCTTTCCACTGCTCCACCCCTCCCCCACCTCCATTCTTCTATAGATAAGCTTCTCCTCTGTTTCCCTTCAAAAGAAAAATAATGAAAAGAAAGAAAAATCAAGCCCCTCTCCAGTGATATCTATCAGTGAACATGACAGAGCAAGTTGCAATAAGACTGGCACAAACCCTCATATCACTGCTGGACATGGAAACTCAGTATGAGGAAAAGGGTCCTAAGCACAGGCAAAGGAGTCAGAGATACCCCCACTCCCACTGTTAGGAGTCCCACAAAACACCCAGCTAGCTATACAACCATAACATTTGTGCAGAGACCTAGCTCAGATCCACACAGGGTTGGTGTTTGTTGCCTTAGTTTCTGGGAGTGCCTGTAAGCTCTGTTGAGTTGATTCAGGGGCCCCTGTTCCAGTGGTTTTGTAGACTCCTCTGGCTCCTACAATCCAAGAAATACCATTTAAACTCAAGTCCATCTGATTCTAGTGCTGACCTTTCTGCTGCAAATTTTTCCCTGTAGGTCAGCTCTTGTAAATGGTCCTGTAGCGTCATATGAAACTCAGAGCCTTCTAAAAGTAGGTTTCTTAATAGAGATTTTTAAATCACCTGTAGTTGTAGCACACAAATAATAAAAACACAGAGACAGATATTGGGGTTCAAGCTAAAGAACAGAAAAGCAAAGCTTCCAAGCCAGTAGCTCTTGCCTCTACCTCAGACCAAAATGGACAATCCTGTCTCCATGCAGACTTTGTTGCTCTCCACCAAGCCTCAGACTGCAATATCCACAGTTCCTGTCTCCTCCTGCCTTATATTCCTTTCTCCAATCAGCCACATCACTCCTGTCTCTACCTCCCTAGTGTCAGGGTTAGAGTAATGTAATCCCAAGTGCTGCTATCACCTTTGTGTGAGCTGTTTCTCTTTTAGACTGGACCAATTTCATGTAGTTCGGTATGGCCTTGAACTAACAGAGCCTGGTCTGCCTCTGTCTCCTGAGTTCTGGGATTGAAGTTGTATTACCACTGTGTGGCTCTATGGTTGAGGCTAGTTTTGCATTTTGATCTCCAGTGGTGTTATTACATTATAATGTATCAACACAATTAATTGTTTTGTTTTTTGGTTTTTGCTTGTCGAGACAGGGATTCTCTGGAACTCACTTTGTAGAGCAGGCTGGCCTCAAACTCACAGAGATCTGCCTGCCTCTGCCTCTCTAGTGCTGGGATTAAAGGCATGCACCACCACAGCCTGGAACATCTTTAGTTTTTGAAATATATTTGTTTCTTTTATATTTGATATTTATTAGATTTACTCTCTGGTTTCTATTTGGTCTTTTAGCATTTTAATAGTCTCTATAGAAAACAGTTTTTATATTCTCCAAGGGATTTTTATATTTACATGTTTCAGAACTAATTAATAACCATTTGCCATTCTTCATTTTATCATGATCTTGAGTTACAAATGCCTTGAGAGTCATAAGGCATTGGATACGAAGCCTCAATTAAATAAGTTCTCAAAAAGTTATGACACATTATTATTTCTCTTCAGCCAAAAACTTATTGTCTTTATTTTTCTTGTGCCGTTTTATGAAGAACACTGTGATTTCAGTATTTATCCCTAGTATACAAATGGACTTTGGGAGCCCATTCTATAAAGATGGATACTCCCTCAGCCTAGACACATGGGGGAGGGTCTGGGCCCTGCTCCAAATGATATGACAGACTTTGAAGACTCCCAGTGGAAGGCTTCAACCTCCCTGGGGAGTAGAAAGGGGATGGGATGAGGGTTGGTGAGGGGGAATAGGGGAGGGTGGGAGGGTGGGGGAACTGGGATTGACATGTTAAATAAGCTTGTTTCAAATTTAAATAAAAATTATATATATATATATATATATATATATATAGAGAGAGAGAGAGAGAGAGAGAGAGATAGAGATAATTCCCTACATGTTAGTGGAAAATGAAAAAAAAAAGTCTAGATTGCTTTGAAGGTTTCTGTTTGTTTGTTTGTTTGTTGGGAAGCAAAGAGTGAACTAAATTATTTTTCAGATTCTTGAGAGTTCCCTGGGAATCTGGGAATCTATGCCACTCTGTCCCTCAGACTAGTAACTTTAACAGAGTTCCTGGTTAACAGGATATTAATAAGCACTTCCCATACCTATTTCTTCTCTGATCCATGAAAGTCATCCTTTGTGGAACATTCTTTTACACTGGATAAATATATGTTACTCCGATTGGTTTAATAAAAAGCTGAATGGCCAATAGCTAGGCAGAATTTCCAGTCAGAGAACATGCTGGGAAGAGGAAGGCAGAAATGCAAGGAGACGTAGAGCAGGCAGGATGGACACTACATAGATGAGGTGATAAAACCACAGTTCATGAGGCAGAAAGTAAGCTAATAGAAATGGATTAATTTAAGCTGTGAGAACTAGTTAGAAACAAGCTTAATCTATCATACCTGAGCTTCCATAAATAATAATAAGTCTACATGTCATTATGGGGAAGTCAACACTCCTGCCAAAAAAATTTGAGTATACAATCCCATTCATTGTCCAAGCCAAATATACATGGTTCCTACAATGCCGTAGGGAGATATTTCCCTTCATCAGGAGACCAACAGTGTCCTGTGAAACACATTCTTTAAGACAGTCTCTTCTTTCCTGCTAAAACTAAGCCTGAAAGTGTCTTTTGCATCTTTATTGATAAGGAACATGACTAAAACTGGAAGGGGAAGGTCACTGATATTGAAGCTGAGAAAGCATGAATGGCTGTTTATTGTGTTATTCTCTCTGCTTTGTGTTTTGCTGTTCCATAATTAAACGTTTTCAAATACTTTCTCTTTCCATGGTGAAAAAAAAAAGTTTATTTTTTTTTAATTTAAGCTTTAGAACATATAAGCCCCCAGTACACCTAAAATTTTTGGTTCATAATTTTCTCTTAAATTTGGTTAGTTTTTATTGCCTTGGCTAATGGAGGAATAAAAAAAAAAAAACCCTGAGACTTTAAGAACTTCTGTGCTTTAAACACTGTGTGCATGAAATAAGCACTTCCCATAGCCACCCTGCTTATCTTGCAGGCTGCTATCATCTAAAGTCTCCTCTGAGGAAACATTAACCTCAAAAAGCATAAAACAACCAACATGAAACAAAACATATCAGTTATGACAATTTTTAATGACCAAGTGTCGGCTATTAAAATATGGCAAAGTAGATGCAGATACAAACCAAATGTATCTGCTTTCAGACGAGTTTAGCTTGTTCTGTTCTTAGTGATCCGGTCTCTGTTTCTCCATTCGGATAGGGTCATAGTTTCCTTTCACAGTTAGATTTTTGTCCTCTGGAAAAATCGGGCCTGTCCTTCACTCAAGGACCCTACCCTGCCATTGGTGCTATTGTACTTCCTTGCCTGAATGTCTGTTTCGAGGGTCCCATATTCCCCCAACTCCTCTCTTCTCTTTCTAACAATGCCATGAAGTCTCCATAGTTCTTCTATGGCTTCTTTATGTTTTGAATAGTTGTAGATTGCTTATGCAGGCATGAAACTAATCCCCCATTTGCTTACAAAAGCCCCAACTAACACTAAAGCAAATATTATTGTAAAAAATGAGAAGTGTTGATGTGTTTTCAATTATAATGTTGAGATGAAGTAAATAAGAAACATTGTCCCATTTGTGTGTTTGTAGGTAGCATCTAGAAATCCACATGACAGAACAACCAAATTCAGGATCCACTTATCATTTAAGATGATGTCTTCCTAAGAGCAACATTCAGGAAGTTGCCAGTACTATAAAATAAAGACTGTGAAGGCTTACAGTGCCATACGTTAGGGTGGCCAATTTTCTTGACATAGTAAAATAATGACAAACTAAAGGCTCCAAATTACCACTTTAAAGAATGGACTAATGCTCACAAAGAGGCAGGAATTAAAATGATTCTGTAATTTGGCAATGCACAACCTAATTTTTTTTGGTTTTTGTTTGTGGCCATAAGACAATGATCACAAAGGAAAGAAGTTTGGTTACTTAAAAAGGAAATAAAAAAAGGAATGAATGAGTCACTATGCCCTGCCTTGTTAAGAACTCTCTGATGGCTGCCACTGCCTAAGGAAGAAGTTCTTTTCATTTTTTAGAAGTTGCCCTTCTTTCCTGGCTTAAACTAAGTGGTTATTTCCGTGCCTGTGGAAGCTCTCTTTTAAGAGTTAGTTAATAGTTTCTCATGCTTTAGTCCCTTGTTATTATGCCACTAACTGGAACCAGACTTCTGAATGCCCTAGAGTGCCCTGTGTAAGAGCTAACTCATGCAAAGGAGACAAATAAACCAAAAGAATGACAAGAATTTGCTGATCTGCTGTCAAAATGTTATTTTGGACTTTGAGAGTACACGATCAAGGAAGGAAAAGAGAAATTTAGATTTGCCCAAATTAGTTTATATGCTTAACAAAAGTATTTTTATAATGTGCTGTTTGAAACAGTATCTTGTTAATGTCATCACTATGTTTAATTAAACTTAATTCAACATTGGCACTTTCCAAAAGAATTTGAAATGTCTATAATCTTATGGTATACAAGACAGAATGTAAAGATATTAAAAAAAGAAAACACTGAGTTTTGCTTTTGCCATTTATGCATATTCCTTTATTAGCCCTTCAACTTCATCCCTAGACTTCAAATGAAAGCAAATGGGGATAGGAATTGTCAGCATCTGCAGAAGTGACATAATTAATAAGCTGGTATATATCTTAGGAAAGGTATTCTTATGTATTTTATATTTTTCTAGACATTTTAAATAGTTTTGTTCTTTTGGTTTCACTTTTAGCTAGATTGTTCTTGACAGACAACTATAAATCATATCTAATAAACCCGGATAGAAATTCTATTTCTAGACACTCATGCAATTATGTATGCAAAATACATGCACAGACTATTCATTTATAATATTAAAAACAATAATAACAAAAGAAGAGTTAGAATTATTCTAAACATTCATCAAAAAGGTAGGGAATTTTTAAAGCTATCTATACAGTTGAATAATGTATAAGAAGAGCCCAATAGATGGATGAAGTTGTCCTTTATTCTCACTTCTGATTCTCTGCCCAGGGTATGCCATGCTAATAATATAATCCTTCACTCTTCCTTTATGTTTCATCCAAGTGACCGTCAAGGGCATTGTCTTATCCTTACAGCTAAATGTAACTCACAATATACTTCTAAGGTCCCTCAGATAGGCCCATCCTGGGATGCTCCAAATGCTATAGACAGTGATACCACTCTGCTCTAGGTAGCCATATAAGTCAGTATCCCAAGCCCCTAAATGTCTGTGAGGGCTACCATTTCAGAGAAGGAGATGATATACTCACTTCTCTCACTGCTGTGACCAAATCAGAAGGAAGAGAGGGAGGATTTGTTTTGGTTTACAGTTCCAGAGCAAACACTGCATGATGACGGGAAGTTTGGGTGGCTGGAACAGAAAGCAGCTGGTCACATGACATGAACAGAGAGGAAACAACGTGATAAATGACTGTGCTCAGCTTGCCCTTTCCTTCTTCATTAGACACCCTGCCCACGGAATGTCATTCACATTAACCTAATCTAAATAATCTTTTGCAGACATGCCCAGAAATTGTCATGGTGACCCTAAATTCCATCAAATTGACAAGATTAGTCGTTATAACTCTACTCCTTGTCAAATTGACACCCAAACACTTCATTTTGAATCACAGTTTCCTGCCTCTTATCCCCAGAGGGTCATAGATAGCTCATAATGCAAAGTGTATTCAGTTCAACTTCAAGTTACCCTTGTCTTCAACGATTGCAGTATTTTAGAAGTTCAAAGGCTGTCTCATCTGAGACTCAAGGCAATGTCTTACCTGAGTTTCATCAAACGAAAGCAAATTATATATTTCCAATATATAATTGTATTGAATAAGTGTTTCCCTTCCAAACTGGAAAGAATGAAGACATAACAAGAAACAATTAGCTCAAAGCAAGAACAAACCTCAGAAGATTATACATAAAACCCTGTAGGTCCAAGACCAGAATCTAGTACATGTGGTATCATCTGGCTCTAAGGACTTAGATAGCCCTGCCCTCCCAGGTCCTACCAGCGGCAACACAGGCATGCTATTCATGGGGTGGCTCCATTCCACGTCTCTAGCTTTCCTTGATGTATATTTCATCAAGGAGGACTATCATGAAAGTTGGTCACACAGCACAGTTAGGAAGTAGAGAGTGATAAATGCTTATGTGTGACTTAATTTTTCTTTTTAATGGAGTCTAAGACCCCAGGCCAATGAACAGTACACCCACAAAGACATGCCCATAGATTTGCTTCCATGGTGATTCTAAATCCCCAAAACTTAATGATTAGGATTAACTACTACATACACTAAAATTTTGCATATTATAATATAAAATTTCTATCTATGATCATTAAAAATCCATGTCATGTATTAAATTTTCATATGAACCAGAGTAATCCACCTAATCCTGTCAACTCTTTAGTAAGCATTCATTTTTTAAGCAGGCAGTATACATTAAACATGGCCTTAGGAACTAGAGTTCGATGGCAATCAAAATTCTTGTTGTTGTGGAGCTCCATCTTGTAATAACAATAGACAGTTAAAATAGTTATAATGATCAGCTTGTACTCTGTTTCAGGCAGTCTGGCGTGATCAAACCACATTAGTCTGGAAGGAATCCACATCTTTTCATTTTCTGTGGAAACAAAAATAGAAATCCTTTTCCCCAGTAACTTGTTCTTCAACTTAAATTTTGGAGTCAAAGCGTTTTTTTTTTTTTTTTTTTTTTTTTTTTTAATTTATTATTTTACAAGAGTACAAGCTGATCCTACATTCCAAACAGCTGGACAAAACAGCCCTACAGACTACAGCTAGGATATCTGAATCTTCTTCGAATCCCCCAAGACAGCGCCCCTTACCAGCAGGAAGTAGTTTGGAAAGAACGATGCCCAAATTCCAAAATATTGTGTATAAATGTTTGTTTTCATTTAATTGGACTTTGTTATATAAAATTAAATAAAAAAATTAGTTATAATGACAAATAAGTACTAATCTATGTCACATATGTCAGTAAGTAGCTTCTGTGACCTCAGCTTAGTGTGGGAGACAAGGTAGGTATTGCAGAAAAGTTCATTGCTTTTGTCATACTGGATGATGCCATGTCTGGATGTCAGCTCTGGGTTGGCAGTTTTCAGATCATTCTTTATTTTTATTGTGGAACATAACTTTTTCTCACTAGAATCATCTGGAGCATCTGAAACTTGATAATGAACATGTTAATATACTTATTATTGTAAAATATTGAAAATAAAATAAATTGATTAAGACTGGCCACATATTTTTTATAGGAATTTCTGTCCTACCCAGTCCTTCAGCCATTCAGTGTCAAGTAAACACACAGAGGCTTAAATTAATTATATATTGTTTAGCCTATTGCTCAGGCTTATTATTAACAAACTCTTACAGTTTAAGTTAATCCATAGTTCTTATCTATGTTTAGCCATGTGGCTTGGTACCTTTTCTCAGTAAGGCCTTCTTCTCTTGCTTCCTTTGTATCTGACTGGGGACTCTGTCTCTGCCTTTTCTCTTTCCAGATTTCTCCAAGTCTTATAGCCCTGACTTTATTACCTGCCTGGATACTGGCCATTCAGTTTTATTAAACCAATACATGTGACAAATCTTTACAGTGAACAAGAAAGCTGTCCCACATCAACATATAAACTTCCATTTTATAAATGACAGGCAAATAGCAAACAAGGGTGGTGTTATTAGCCAATAGTCCTGGCATTCATGAGTATGGATTCTTGTTGCTCTGGTCATTTATTACAGAACTGTGCTAAGGGTGTCAGCTAGGTAATAGAATCATGTGCTACAGTTCTGGAAATGTCTTGACTTACATCTTATATCATGTCCATCCATCCTATTTCTTCTGTTTTCCCTTTTCATTTTCTATTTTAATCTTCACTTAGCTATAACATTTATCTATGACCTTTGTTCTTATATTCTATTTCATTTCCTTTTTTAGATTTTTAGGCAACTCTTCATGTTTTATACTTCATCATTTCTAGCCCTCTATTATTAGAATTAAAATATTTACTTAGACAATCATATTTACAATCCCCCTGAATTTTCAACTTCTGACATTTGTTTCCTTGATGCCCAATCTCTTTAGTCAAGATAATATTGGTAGATTGTCAGCTTTTTGTCATTTCATATGAACTTTATGATTATTTTCCATTTTTATGAAGAACGTAATTGGAATTTCTTTGAATGTGTAGGTCACTTTGTGCAGTAGAATATTTAAATAATCTAATACTTTCAAAGCATGTCCACAGCTATCTTTCCAAGTTGCTGTGTTCTTTGATATTTCCTTTATCAATATTGTATAGTTTTCATCAGATAAATATTTTACCTCCTTAGTCAGGTTTATCACCTCACTTTAAGTTGCTGATGTGACAAATGACATTTTTGTAAGTTCTCTCCTCACTAGCAGGGTTTTAATTGTTTTATAAATTTGTCTTTTAAATCCTGTAGGAAATAAAGAGCATTGGTATGAGCCAAAATTTAAGTTATACTATTTTTCATATCATCTGTCCATGCCTTTAGGTCATCCCGCTAACTTCTGTACTGAAAAATCTTGTCTGTAATGCGCACTGACAGTTTTACTGGGAATTCCCTGGAAATGATGAGTTGCTTCTGTCTTATTGCTCTTTGAGATTTGCTGGGTTCTGACTTTTGATAGTTTGATCATAATTTGTCTCAGTCTATATTATTTTGGATTGAAACCAGTTCCAGGTAGCTGAGCTTTCTACACTGAATATCGTTATAAGTGAAATTTTGTAAGTTTTCCTTTATTATTTACCCATTATAATAGACTTTCCAGACCTTTCTTGCTCTTTCGTCTTCAATGACTCGATGGTTCAACTGATAAGTTCCTTGACTTCTTTGTCTTTTTCTTTTCTTTTTTTAGTTGATGTTTACTTTTCAGATTTTATTATTTAAAATTATCCGCTTCCAAGTTCCTTGATTCTTGAGCCTGCTCTTGAAAATCTTAAATTGGTTACTTATCTAATTGCTCTGACAAAATACCTGACAACACAACTCATTTTTTATTCCGAAGAACCAGATGTACTGCATCCTTCTTTCTTAGAAATTGACCTTGCTCGAACTGTTCTCAGAGGACGGAACGCATATGCCGTTAATACTCTGAACTTCTCTCCTTCAGCATTAAGCATCTGTTTGACGCTAGCCATCCAGTTGGCATTTCAGCTCCAGTGTTTGTTTCTTCCTTCCCTGTCACTTCATTTCTACTTTCATTTCCCACAGCTGCAATCAGTCCCCTCCATGGCATTAATTTATCATCTTCTGAATCATCGAAAGATTAGCTCTTCTTCCCTCAAAGAATTAGTTGTCTACATCCATTTCCTTACTGTACATTTATCCCTTGACCACACACAACAGATCATGTCCTATCTGTATTCTCTTTTCTTTAATATCTCCATATGCTTATTTGTCCCAAAGACTCCTCTCACTACAGTTACTGACTGATGTGTGAAGCTAATATTGTTGATCACTCTTTTCTCTCTCCAGTAACTTCATTTTTTCTTCCATCCCCAATGATGTCATAGGATGCCTATTTTGTGTGGTTTTATTTGGAGGCTCTTCAATTAGTTTTCATTATAGCTAATGCCTTTCCTTAGTTCTCTTCTTGCCAATTTCAACTTTCCAATAAGCTTCATTCACTCACTTGACTTAGAGAAATACTACCATGTGGATCCATGGTATTGTATAGTTCATCAAACTGTGGAAAGCACCAAAGTATAGAATGAGAACAAAGATGCCTACCTGATATCGCCTCTCTCCCAGATAACTTATTCCTCCTCCTGTATTTAATTACATCTTCCAACCCTTTGTATTCTAACTTCTAGATAAAAAATGCAAGTACTCTTTCAGACGTATCAGTAGCATGGCTTTCCCTAAAATATAAGGCATACAGCATACAAAAATGACATCTCGCTATTTCCTAAATCTTCCCAATATTATGATTTATATTTGTATTTCTTCTAAGTTATTTTCCTAAATAATAGTAAGATCACCATGTATATTTTCTCAAATATGTCGTTAATAATATTGCTTAAAATTGAGTATGAATGATGACGCCTTTTAATTATTGTCATACAAAATGGAAAAAGGAATTCTGATAGTATTTACTTGTATTTGGGGGACTGGAGGATGGGTCAGGGGTTAAAAGCACTGGTTTTTCTTCAGGATGAAGACATTATTCCCTCCACCCACAGGGAAGTTCACAGTTCTTTTCAACTCCAGTCCTTAAGGACTGGATACTCTCTTCTTGTCTGTGTGGGCAATAGGCATACATGTGGTGTATAGACCCACATTCATGTGGTAATAAGACTTTTCCTCTCCTTGTAACATTGGACCAAGTTCAAAATGATTCTACAGAAAATGTGTTTTTAGTTCCCTAAAGGGAGCACCCCAAACCCTGACAGCCAACATTGCAGTTGTCATCCCTCAGTGAACTCATCTAGACTGAAATCTGATATCCCACACTAACTATTGGAAAGTTTCAGGCTCAAGAGCTGCATAGGATGCTTTACCCACCAATTGGGTGGACTTAGAAAAACTGTTTCCTGTAAAACACTGCATATACTATGGAGACTTCAGAGCCAGGGTTGGTAATGTCTTATTATGACCTTTAATAAGATCTAATATATAATAAGTGCACAGCATTCTTTCCTTATCATTTTTCCTTAAACAACATAATATAATAACTATTTACAGGAAATACAACTGTATTACATATTATGAATAATCTAGAAATAATGTATAGTATATGAGATAATGCCATAAGATTTATGCAAAAATGATGTTACTGTATATAAGAAACATGAAGATCTGTGTGTTTTGATATCCAATGGAGGCTGAGGGATCAGTCAGCAGCAGACAACTAGGAATATTTCATAGTTCTTAAACGTCATTATTTCCAACAGTGAGTTTTACTCACTTAAAAACTTAGACATTTGATAGTCATTCCCTTTTATTTATTTCTATTTTTATTTTTCCCATTTGATAAGCTTTAAAAATAATATCTTTCTATGCTACCTTTAAATCAAGTCCATTGACTTTAGTAAAATTCTCTTTCATAATGATGCTTCTCTTTGATGAAATAAAACAAATCATATTTCATTATTGGAAAATCCATGACACTTTAATTTTACTTTTTTTCTTCAAATATAATTGTCCTCAATATCATTTAAATTTTATTAGCATTTTTATTTCTACAATTGTTGCTTTTGGGAAATGATTTATCTTACTAGACTATAAAGGATTTGGGGTCAGAGTTACATACAGTCAATATTCTATCTATCAATGAGTACATATGCTTTCTTTGCCCCACAATGAAATTATTGTACATGTAGTTCTAGAAGTTATAGTTAAAAGTTGAATAACTCCATACATCCTTCTATTAAAAAATCTAAAAATGAACCTAAAAGTATAAAAGTAAGAAATTATGCATACCATATTTTAAAATAACTATAAATAAACTATTTAAGATAAAACTAAACATATTAAATTACAGTTGTTGTAGAAAATTTCAATCATATACAGGTGTGCAGGATAAAATAGTAAGTTTCCATTTACTTGAACAATGAAATCAACTCATGTACTTGTTCCAACTATAGTGTTCCATTCTTTCCTTCTGTATGATTGAAATTGAATCTATATAGCATATTAACATCAAATATTTCTAAGCACTATAATCAGTATTATGTAAAATAAATGATAAGTTGGTCTACTGGTTAGGTTAGTTTTTCTGTCAACTCAACAAAATGTAGAATTGCCTGGGAATAGCAACCTCAGATCAGACTGGCCTGTAGGTGAGTTTGTGAGTCATTTTCTTGGTTAATGACCTCTGTGTGAGGGCCCAGTCCACTGTGGGCACTGCCACCCCTAGGCAGGTGGCCCTGGGAGGTATAAGAAAGGTAGCTGAAACTAAGCCTGAGAAGTAAGCCAGTAAACAATTTTTTCATGACTTCTGCTCCAGTTCTGGCCCTCACTTCCCTCCATGATGAACTGAGATCGGGGCATGTAAACTGAAATAAACCCTTTCATCTCTCAGCTGCTTTTGGTGATGGCCTTTATCACAGCAGTAGAGAGCAAACCAGAGCACTTGGTTTACAGGACTCTTAAAGGAAGGGTGAAAAGTGGCAAAGTAAATTATAACTTTACAGGCTGAATTTGTGGCAAACATAGATATATGAACTCCTTCTTGTTCCTCAAAGTATCTAGATATTCTAACTGTTTCACTGCTAAGTAGCTATGTGTCCATTTCCTGAAAGGGTGAATAACTTATTTCTTTTTGGATTATAGACCATTTGTTTAAAGGTATCCTTGTCCCAGAAATTAATAGACTTTTAAAAGATCATATTTTCAAATCATTCACCTATCTTCTCCTTGCATTTTTGTTCTTTGAGGTGTATTATAGTGTTTCTCTCAAGGTAACGATTCATACTAGGCATACTAATAGGCAGGGCTTGGGATTCAGGACTAGTCACATGCAATTAGCTTGAGAACTTCAAGCATCATTTATGCCGAAGACCTGTATCTGCATCATCTCATAGGAATGAAATCTATCCCAACCACAAACATTACCTGAAACCACTCACTGAAAAAAATTACATTGCTTATGCTGTTTAGAGATATTTGTACTTAATTAAGTATGTATTATGATACAAATCAGAATATATTTACTGCAGATTTGATTTGAGATGTTTTCATCGAAGAAATTTAGGGTAATATTGTGATTTGAGATCTGGAAAAAAGAGATGACGAAGTTGAGGAAAAAATGTTACATTCATTACAAATCCAGACAGGATTCCCTGGGAACCCTCCAGCCAAATCTGCTAGAGGAGGAACTGGGCCAGAGAAGCAAATAGCTTCTGATCTTAACTCTTCTTCCTCCCCTCAAGATTAAAGATCCAGTCTTTTCCCTAGCTCTGTAGCATACTACCTGTTGTTGCCTCTCCTCACTCTCTTCTCCATGGACTAAGCAGATCCTGGAGGATCGCCCTTCTTCCCTCTCTCTCCTGTGGACTGATTCAATGACCCATGCCACTTCTAGCCCATCCTCATGCCTAAGTGTCAGCTCCCAATACCTAGAAACAGATTTTATCTGAAATCATGCCAGTGATCACACCTGTCAGGATTTCAGGAAAAAAAAAACCCTACCAGGCAACATAGAGCAACCTCATCCTCCTAAGAATCAGGGAAACAGAAACTAAAGAATAAAATGCCCCTCTAACAAAGGTAAGACTAGATAACATCACCTAGAATTACAATCATTCAAAACCCATATGCCAAGATGCCAGTCTAGAAACACAATCAAAAACAGCCAGGACAGTATATCTCTACTACAGCACATCAACTATACTACAGGATTTTAAAATAATCTTTAAGAAGAAGGTCATTTCATAACCATCACAGGAAAAATCCCATCAAGATGAAGTCTTAATTCTGAATATCTATGCACCATATACAAAGGCACCCACATTCATAAAAGAAACATTACTAAAACTCAAATCACACATTAAAACCCACACACTTATAGTAGAAGACTTCAGTACCCCACCCTACCACTGGACAGAACTATCAGACAGAAATTTAAAGGAACTAGCAGAAATTATGACCCATTTGGGATTAACAGACATCTATAAACATTCCATTCAAACACAAAAAGAATATACTTTCTTCTCAGCACCACATGGAACCTTCTGTAATTTCAACCACATACTCAGCAATAAAGCAAACCTCAACAGATACCAAAAAAAAAAATGGAATAACTTCCTATAACTTATCAGACCACCATGCCTTAAAATTAGAATTCAGCATCAACACAACAAATTGCAGAAACCCTACAAACTAATGGATATTGAGCAATGCTCAACTGCACCACTCCTGGGTGAAGAAAAAAAGAAAGAGGGAGAGAGGGAGGGAGGAAGGAAGAGAGGAAGGAGGGAAAACTTTCTATAATTCAAAGAAAATGAAGGCACAACATATAAATACTTATGGGACACTCTAAAAGCAGTGCTTAGAGGAAAGTTCATAGCAGTAATTGCCCACATGAAGAAACTGGAGAACAGCCACACTAGAGAATTAACAGACGGCCTGAAAGCTCTAGAACAAAAAGAAGCAAACTCACCCAGGAGGAGTAGATGCCAAGAAATAATCAAATTGAGAGCAGAAATCAATAAAGAAGAAACAAGGAAAACAATACAAAGAATCAATGTAACAAAGAGTTGGTTCTTCGAGAAAATCAACAAGATAAACAAACCTTTATCCAAACTAACCAAAAGGCAGAGAGAGAACATGCAAATTAACAAAATCAGAAATGAGAAAGGGGACATAGCAACAGGCACTGAGGAAATCCAGAGAATCATTGGGTCATACTTTGAAAACCTGTACTCCCCCAAATTGGAAAATTTAAAAGGAAATGGACAGTTTTCTGGATAGATATCACCTACCAAAATTAAATAAAAAACAGATAAGCCAACTTAAATAGACCTATAACCCCTAATGAAATATAAGCAGTCATCAAAAGTCTCCCAACCTAAAAACGCCCAGGGACAGATGGCTTCAGTGCAGAATTCTACCAGAAATTCAAAGAGCTAATACCAATCCTCCTCAAATTGTTCCATACATTAGAAGCAGAAGAATCAAGGCCAAACTCTTTTTACGAAGCTACAATTACTTGGGACCTAAATCACAAAAACAAAACTAAGAACTACAGACCAATCACCCTCATGAATATTGATGCAAAAATACTCAATGAAATACTGGCAAATCAAATCAAAGAACCTATGAGAAAAATCATCCACTTATGATCAAGCAGGCTTCATCCAAGAGATGCAGGGATGGTTCAACATCCATTAATATAATCCACCACATAAACAAGGTGAAAAAGAAAAACCACATGATCATCTCACTAGATGCTGAAAAAGCCTTTGTCAAAATTCACCACCACTTCATGATAAAGGTCTTGGAGAGATCAGGGATATCAGGAACATACCTAAACATAATAAAAGCAATATACAGCAAACAGACGGCCCAAATCAAACTACATGGAGAGAATCTCAATATGATTCCTCTGAAATTAGGAACAAGACAAGGTTGTCTACTTTAACCATATCTCTTCACTATTGTACTTGAAGTTCTTGATAGAGCAATAAGAAAACAAAAGGAGGTCAAGAGTATACAAATTGGAAAAAAAAGTAAAACTTTCACTATTTGAAGATGATATGATAGTTTACATAAGTGACCCAAAAAAAGTCTACCATGAAACTCCTACAGCTGTTAAAGACCTTCAGCAAAGTTGCAGAATACAAGATTAATTAAAAAAATCAGTAGCCCTACTATATATAGACAGTAAAGGGGCTGAGAAAGAAATCAGGGAAGCATCACCTTTTACAATAGCCACAAACAACATAAAATATCTGGAGTAACTCTAACCAAAGAGGCAAAAGACCTGTATGACAAGAACTCTGAGTCATTAAAGGAAGAAATTAAAGAAGATACCAGAAAATGGAAAGATCTCCCATGCTCTAGGATAGGTAGGATCAACATAGTAAAATGGCAATCTTGCTAACAGCAATCCACAGATTCAATGCAATCCCCATTAAAATCCCAGAATGATTCTTCACAGAACTTGAAAGAAAAACCCTCAATTTTATATGGAAAAACAAAAGACCCAGGATGGTCAAAACAACCTTGTACAATAAAGGAACTTCTGGAGGTATCACCATCCCTGACTTCAGCTCTATTATAGAGCTATAATAATGAAAACAGCTTGGTATTGGCAAAAGGGGGCACAAGACAGGTAGACCAATGAAAACCATGATATTAACCCACACAACCACAAACACCTGATTTTTTTTTACAAAGAAGCTAAAATTATACAATGGAAAAAAGAAGGCATCTTCAACAAATGGTGCTGGCATAACTGGATGCAGACATGTAGAAGATTGCAGGTAGATCCATATCCATCACCATGCATAAAACTTAAGCCCAAATGGATCAAAGACCAACACACATGGAGTTCATAGGGTAAGTTGGTTCTTTGCTTCTATCATGTTGCCCCTGTGGACTGAACTCTGCTGATACATTAGGCTTGGTGACAACTCGCCTTACCTGCTGACCCATCTTACTGGCTCTACAAGGACTGTTAATTAACGTTTTCTATTTGTCCTGAGATCTCCTGGCACTGACCTTGTCTGGAATTATTAGCACTGTGGCTGTTTGTCATTGGAACTAATGGTAGGTAAGGACACTGTCTAACCAAAAGTTGTCCAGGTCCTTCTGACTTTTAGAGTCTATTGAGAAGTCAGGTGATATTCTAAGAGTCTGTCTTTATCTGTTGGCCTTTTTCCAGGGTAGCTTTTAATATTATTTCTTTGTTCTGTATGTTTAGTGTTTTGATTATTATGTACTGAGGGTAATTTCTTTTCTGTTCAGTGTTGGTGTGATGGGAGATGTCATTCTCTAAATATGTTTCTCTTATTGGTTAATGAATAAAGCACTGTTGGCCAATAGGAAAGCAAGACAGGGGGACTAGGAAACTAGGAGGAGAGAGGAAGTAGCAGGGAGGAGATCCAAGATGGATGAGGGAGAGAGTAGAATGCCAGCCCCTCTCTCAGGTAAGATGAGACCACGTGGAAGTACTTAGACTAATAGAAATGGGTTAATATTTAAGACAGAGCTAGCCAATAAGGAACTAGTAATAGGCCAACAGAACTATATCTAATACAGCACCTCTGTGTTATTTGGGGCTGGTGTGGTGGTGGGTCCATGCCAGCAGGATAAACCTTACTCATAACATTGGTGTTCTGTTTGCTTCTTTTATTTTGATAAGGCACCTTCTTTAAGTTACAGAAATATTCTTCTATGATTTTTGTTGTATCCCCTCCTCCAAAGCATAAATTAATAAACATAAACATAAAATACTGTGCAGTGACTGGGAATGCTAATAGACATCTTAACAAGAAACATAAAGGAAAGGAAACATTTTGCAATAGAGACAGAGACTGTCAAAAGCTCGGCACCCACAGAACTGGCTCAGTTTGAATCAGCGGCTGCTCCCACCATGAACACCACAGACATTAAAACTGTTTGTTCCAATGTTTTTTTTTTAAACAACATTTGCCAAGACTCTAAAATGAACTGGGCAATGGCATTTCAAACATGAGTGGTAAATGCTGCTGGACCTCGAGATTTATGGACTTACTAATGGACACATTGAAATTTATCTTTGAGATGAAAAGTATAAAAGATAATGTTGATAAACAAAAGGCTTCAAAGTGAAAGAAAGCTTAATTTGTGTCTTCAAAACTAGATGCTGCTTGGCATGTGTAGGGAAACGGAAGGAGTATGAAAAATACATACACATAAATGGCTGAAGATGGAAACGCTACTATGCCATTTGATAAAGGGTCATAAGTGACTCCTGCCATGGTGTCTAGGTACACACAGATTAGACTGTGTCTAAAGAGAAAGAAACTTAAATCTATAAACCTCAAGCATAGCTCACCAAACAACAGTAAACAACACCAGACCACAGGAGGTGGTAGATTCTTTTTAAAGCACTTTCCAGATGAGTGAATTACAAAATAAAAAATGACCCTGGCTACAGAAAATAAATAGAAATCCCATCTATTTTCTTCTTTTACACTGTCAGAGTGGCTCAAATAAACAGTATATCTTCTAAACCACAGACCAGTCAGCTTTGTGCTTATGTTCAAACACTGGAAGTAGAGATGCTGCCTTCATCTCTTTGGGTGGCTACTGAGAAATAGTCCATGGAAAACAAGAGGAACAGATGTGGAAATCGAACCATGGCTCTTAATTTGGCAGGTTGAAGATCCCAGATTAACTTCGTGGCCTAACCCTTTGCCCAAGGGATAAGTGGGCGAGGGTGCACCTAGGACAGTGCTGAGGGTACTTTGATGAAATGGTAGCTCAAAAGCAAGCAAGCTCATGACTAGGTGTGTAAACAGGCATTGCTTAGCTTCCAACAATAGGCAATTGAGTGCAGTGAATGGCACATCTCTGCAGACCCCTGTCAATAGGGTCTACCAGCACTTGCATCTTCAAGTTTGAAAACCAGAATTGTTTGTCAAATACCATACATGTCAGGGTACACATGCACAAATGCCCTAGACCTCAGGCATTTTTTTTAAACAGAACATCATGGAGAAAGAAATACATAAGGCATAAAAAATGAAAATGAGGAAAAACAATTCAAGCACATTTCACCAAGCTAATCAGCTACTGACTAAAAACAATTCTTCTGGCAGCTCTTTAAGAGGGCCACAGATGACCCTATTGAGCATGCCGCAGCTGTCATGGCTCTGTGGGTGTGGATCTAAAGACTGTGTGCCACCTACTCAAAGGAAATTTTGAAAGAGGAAAGCCCGAGGAACAATAGACTAGGCTCATCAGTCCCCCCCCCCAGGAGGATAATATTTTCAAAGAGAACGAAGGAGAATGGCATGGTCTGAATGTGGCACCTATCAATCACATCTTGTCACTTGTCTCCACCATGTTTCTTATTTATTCCATGCGTTTTCCCAAGATGTCTGTATTTTCAGTTATAAAGGCTTTCTATGAAACTGACCCAGTCTTATTAGGGAAGACTAAACATAGTGTGACACGGAAAATAAATGTTAAAAATGTTATTTATTTTTGCAGTGATAAGATACTCTGACAAAGCCCTGGACTCATAGTAAAGTGCATTATCCACCATGGTAGGGAAATACAAAAGGCAATACCTTGAGGCAACTGGTCATGTTATCTCAACTGGCAAGAAGCGGAGAACACTGGTTGCTCCTGTTCAGCTGGGTTTCTCCAATTGCACTCAGCTCAGAATCTAAGCCCAGGGCATTATGATGCCCACTTTGGTCTTCCCACCCCAACCAATTTGGTTTAGATAATCCCCAAAGGTATGCTTGGACATTTGTGTCTCATGTGATTCTAGATCCTATCGACTTGGTCGACTTTATTAACCAGTACACCCACAGAACGTAAACAAATAATATGCTTAAACTAAACAGAACATTTAAATTCTGGAGGGTCTTTGCTCCACACAGCATTTTAGGAAGTTTGTTTAAGATGACTTGAGACTTCCATAAAATATAATATACTGAATAATATAATGTATATATAATATTATATTATATAAATAATATAATGAATATAACTGAAATATAATGCTTTGCTAGATAGCTTTATAACATTTGACATGAATTAGAATCTTTTTGGGAAGCAGAAACCTCAATTGAGAGAATATCCCCATCAAATTGGCCCACAAATAAATCATTTTGTGGTGCATTGTTTGATTAGTGATTGATCTGAGAAGCTCCAGTTCACTGTGGATGGGCCACCTATGGGCTATTGATCTTCAATGCTATAAGAAGGTCGACTGAGCAAGTCATAGGCAGCAAGACAGTAAAAAGAATTCTTCCATGGACTCAGTTTTTTCCTCCAGGTTCTCCCTTCCTTGGTTGTTTTCCTACCCTGACTTCTGTCACTGATGGACTGTGACCTGAACATTGTAGGCTGAAATAACACTTTGTTCTGGTCATGTCTTATTACAGCAAAAGAAACTCAAACTTGAACCAGAGCTTAAATAGAGAGAGGGAAAATGATTTCTGAGATGGAGAAAACTGAGTTGAATTATTTAAGAATGGTTTGTATCTCTACATAAGGAATTAGTTGTCATTGCACAGCAGATGATTGATATTCAGTTGTTCAGTAATAAACAATTTCCAGTTCCCAGAGTCAAACCCACAAAGGGTGCTATATATTTCCATGAGAATTATTTAGTGGTCAAGAAAAGACAAGTGGCTGCCAGATTGAGTCAGAATCGTGGGGTTCAAAAGATTCATTTTACTTCCAGCTGAACATATTTCTGTCCTTCATTCATTATTGTCTTCATCTTTCAGTGAATTTTATGTGATCAGTGAATAAAACAGACAAACCCTCTCTCCATCTATTTTAATGACTAGAAACAGATAATCAACAAAATGTACACTACATTACATAACATAGATACCACGCATGTGTTAGATGTTGATGGATGATAAGGAGAATAATAAGGATAACAAATGTGGGTGAAGGTTGAAATTTTAGTGAAGCCAGCAGAAAATACTTTTTTTTTTGAGGAAGTGACATTAAAATTGAGATACAAAAAATATAAGAGCTGATCTTTGTGGGAAATAATGGAGTACAGTACTAGAAAAGAGAACAGCACAGGCCGACATGCCAGAGGGTAACTATGCGCTTTGCTCAGTGACACCCACGAAGGTGGAGTGGCCGCCCTGATGTGAAATGGCATCTGGACAGGGAACATGAAGTCAAACAGCTCTTGGGGCTGCCAAATTATGGGCTGCGTTATCTAAGATCTTCCATTTTCACTCCCACTTTGCTAAAGGTCTATGAAAAGATGTTTTTAAAACGCACTAGCACAGCACGGCTTGTATTTTGTAACAGCCTTTTTAAAAGCTATGCTGTACATCATTATAACAAGCAATTTGTCACTCAGAGGGAGGTGACCCAGATACAGAAAGACAAGTGTCTTTTGTTTCCTCTCAAGTATGAATGTTAGCATTGAATCTTCAGATATATTTATCCAATTTGGAATATCTACAGAGGCCAGGAAATTAGTAAGGGGCCATGGCAGGGAGTATTTCAAGAGGGGAAAGATAGAACACAATGGTATAACAGGTTAAAGAGGAATAATAATAATAATAATAATAATAATAATAATAATAATAATAATGAAGGGTTAAGTGGAGTGGAGGAATTAGCACAATATAGGAGAGAATACAAGGAGGGAAAAGTAACTGTAAAGTCAGCTTGAAAAAGTCATACGGAAACCTACTACTATACCAGATTCCTAATGCGCTTGCTTATATGTGTACCTCATATGTATATGTATGTATGTATGCATGCATGTATGTATGCATGTATGTATGTATGCATATGACTTTAAATTCAGTTACCCTGCATGTAACTGGGCATACATTCCCTACTAGACACCACAGGATAACAATTAAAAACCCAATACTAGGAATCAGTTATCTGTTTTGGAATTGTTGGGCAATAAGGTCCCAAAGACCGTCAAATATTACAGATTACTTACTGCTAATGTTATTGGTTATCCTCCAGAACTTGACAGCAAAACCATATTGCCAAACAGTCATATAACATGGAATAATCAAGCTGGAACTTGCCTGGGAGACTTGTCTCTATTGGTTAGCTTTCATAGTACTGTAAGATGCTATGAAGCCTACTTCAGGAGAAAAGCAGTCATTAATATTAGCTGTAAATCTTGAGAGCTACAATAATGACCAGCTTTGCAAGAAAAATCCACTCGCGCATTAGTGGCACAAATATAGTGGAAGTAAGCAACCATTTTCTAATTTATTCAAGCTTAAATCCATACCTGGTACCATTATTGGATCATGAGCCTACAGCTCATAGGCCCTAGGGGAGAAATTACTGTAGTTACTCTGCTAAATAGACACAGCATTAGATCGAGTTCTAATGACTTATCTTTATAGGCATAGATCAGTGTGTCTCTCTACCCTCATCAGAGAACCTCATTTCTGCAGTATATAATTAACATAAAGACCTAAAACTGTCCAAAGGGCAGGGAATAAGAGTCTGGAATTGTCAGCACTAAATGAACCATATATATCCTACCCACTCCTCTCTGGAGTCAATATCATTGCAAAAGAGAGGACAGAAAGATGTGAAGAGCTAGAAGTTTTGGACACCTACAAAGAAACAATGATTTCTGGACACATCAGGACAAAGGCGCATGCAAATTCACATATACAACCTCAGGTCAGACAAACTTCTATCATGGAACAAGTAGGCTGGCACAAACTTCCCACCTAAGGAGATGCTGACATTGACATCTAACTGGAGGAGCAGAGGCAGTTTTCTTTACTGGTGCAGATACTTGTGGGTAGGAACCTTCTACTAAAGGCCATGCATCTAAGAGTATATGGGCAATACAAATTGGATTTTATAGTTTATTTTTAGGGCATAGGTATGCTGGGAAGGAGGAGTTGGGTGACTGAGTGAACATTATCAAAATAAATTATGTAAAGTACTCAAAGAACTAGCAAAAGATGAGGGAAAAGATGAGGATATTTTTTGACTATCTAAATCTTTATAGTTGATGCAGCATAATCTCCACAGTCTCCAGTTTGCAGTAATGAGGTTGAAACCGGGACATAGTGACTTTCCCAAGATCATCAGGCACTGAAGGCTGAGCCAGAATATTTCAGTCTGACATGATCTTGACTTGGAAAGGCTAAGCTTTGTGTTTGGAAGAGGGCAAAAATCACAGATTCATTTGAGAAGAGAACATATGTGAGGAAAAAGATCTAATCCAAACTTGGGTTTCTACTAGACATGCTATTTTTTTTTTTTTTTGTAGTTGTAGTCAAAGTCGTCATGCAAATAAATTAATCCCACTGAGAATGATGTCATTTAACTTTTGCCATACTCCAGATATGTTTAATACTTTTGGCAAAACTGAGAACTAAGTAATACATACTTGCCACAGAGTAGAAATGATTAAAATTTTAATAAACTAAGCAAAACAGATATGATTCTAGGTTTGGAAGAAAGTGTCTTGGCTAAAGAGCAAAGGATTCTATAGAACAAGGGGCCTTTCTTAAAGGTTCCAGTGAGAGACTCTTGGACCTGAACTTTCACCATGTGGACCATGATAACCTTTGAATTATTTATAAGCCCACATATTTGAAAGAACCTCTGGTTCTTCAGATGTTAAACCGGCTAAAGAAGGCTCAGTATCCTAATGGAAGTATATTTCCCATGATCAAGCCCAAAGTATTACTTAGACCACACCTTAGTTGACCTCTACTACAAAAACTACATGTTTTCTTCAGACAAAATGTTGCTCTTCATAGGCAGAGTCATTCTGTTCTGGCCCAAGTTCTATAGCAATGTGGATCAGAACTCAGTTTGGAAAAATTCATGACGAGTGGTTGGGAATCTATCTTTGATTACATAAAGTGATGCAGGGTTTCAAAGCCAAGTTCTAAAGGAGCAAGCAACACTAAAAATAAATCCAAGAAAAATTCCTAGTTAAGCAAGTACTGTTAAAACCACAGGGATATGTCTGTCTCTTGGATATTGCCATCACAACCACATCAAGACATGCAATAAAACTGCTCAAATAAATCATAGTTAAAATAGGTAATTAAACATCTTCACATTTTTTTTCTCGTTTAAAAGGAAGGGCAGTAATGGCTTATATTCTCATACTGCACTCACCAGTAAAACTAAGTTATCAAAAATGAAGCCTGTCAACAGCAGAGTTGACAGAAAAAGACAAACTGGAATTGATGAATAAGAGACTAGAAGCGGGGATCCCCAGGAGAGAGTCACTTGGCTGGGTTACCAAGCGCAATACAGTGGACTGATCCCTTAGTAATCACGATTTGGAGATAACAACATGAAAAGACTGACTTCCATAGAGTGTCATATGCAAACCTGATAAAACACTGTGAGTTCGTATGACTTGAGGGATAAATGAAAATGGATTTTTGTATTTTAAACCTAGAACAGAGCAGAATCACTGAAAATGCAGGCAGCTGAGAGGAAATTTATGGCAAGAAGAAGTTAATAAATGTGAGAGCTGATATTTACTGACTGTTTCCTGTGTGCTAAGCACCAGATACTCATGGTCTTGTTCTTCTTGATGGCCTTAATGGTCACTCATTGACATGTATATGGAATATATGTATATATACATATATTCTTATTTTACATATCAATCCCAGTTTCCTCTTCCTCCCTCCCATGCCCCCTGTCCTCCCTCCAATCCCACCTTCCCCCACTCCACAGGGAGGGTGATGCCTTCCAGAAGAGATCATCAGAATCTGTCAAGTCATTTGGAGTAGTGACTAGGCTCTCCCTCCTGTGTCTAGGTTAAGGAGTATCCCTCCAAGGGGAATGTGCTCCCAAAGTCCTTTCGTGCACCAGGAATACATCTTGATTCCACTGTCAAAGGACCCTTAGACTGCCCAGGCCTTCTAACTGAACTTTGTTCAGGTCAGCTGTTTTTGTGTGTTTCTGTAGCCTGGTCTTGACCCCATTTTCTTATCACTCCTCCCTCTCTGCAAGTAGATTCCAGGAGTTTGGCCCAGTGTTTAGCTGTGGGTGTCTGCTTCTGTTTCCATCAGCTACTAGATGAGGGCTCTATGATGGCAGATAAGTTAGTCATCAATCTCATTATCAGGGAAAGGCATTTAAGGTAGCCTTTCCACTGTTGCTCAGATTGTTGGTTGGGGTCATCCTTGCAGGTCTCTGGACATTTCTCTAGAGTCAGTTTTCTCTCCAAACCTATAATGGCTCCCCTTCTCTTTCTCCTAATTTCCTCTCCACTCACTGTTCCCCCCACTCCGAATATGCTCAGGAGATCTTGTTCCTTTCCCCTTTTGTGAGGGACCTTATATGAGTCTCTTAGGTCCCTAATATAGTCCCTGACCTAATACATTACATATTTTAGGTAGTATTCCATGTGCATTTGTGGATAGTGTATATTCTCAAACTCTTGAATAAAATACTTAGGTACATGTGCTGGCTAGTTTTATGTCAGCTTAACACAATCTAGAATTATCTGAAAGGAGGGACCCTCAAATGAAACAAAATACCTTCATATGTCCCATTTTAGGGGAGAGCACTCTGTATTCTTTGTGTTCTCTGAACCTTGACCAGCTGTGCAACTTTGTATGATTCACAATCTATAGAAAAAGAAGTTCTCATGAGGTTTATGAGATGCGCTTATCTATGGGTATCAAGGAAACTTATCAGGAGTCAGTTTAATATTGTGCTCCTTTGGCTGAGTAATAAAAGTAGGTTCCCCTCTAGTGCCTATGACCTGACTCCTCACAGGTTCTTGGCCCCAATTATGATTCCAGGTATGGGTTTCATCCTTTGGTAAAGGAATTAAATCTGATCAGAAAGTGGTTGGCTACTCCCACAATATCTTTACCATGATTGTTCCAGTGAGCATACCTTTCCAGGACAATCATCATTGCAGATCACAGGTCTCATAACTGGATAAGACTGATGATTATTTTTCTGCCCCAGTAGAGTGTATGAAACATCCCAACACCATGGGAGCTAGACAGTGTGGATGGAGCCTTGAGGTCAATGAAATGCAGCCTGATTTAAGTGGGCCTAATTGTCAGAGGATAACCAGTAGTGATGGGAAAAGCCTGTGATATTTGGTCATCTAGGCCATCAGACATGCTAAGTACTGCTATCTCCATACCTCTTAAGGAGAAAGTGAAGGAAACAAGTTTGTTTGTTTGTTTTTGTTTTTGTACTGACCAATAGAAACATGGGAGTGGAATTGCACAGTCTGGTTTTGTACAGTTTGCTGTGTGCTGTTTCTGTAAAAGTCCGTGTTGATCTTCCCTTTGAGCTCAGTTCCCAGCCTCCATATTGGATGGCTCACAGCTATTTCTAATCCAAGTTGCAGGAAATTTGAAACCTTCTTCTCTGAGGGGACCTCTACAGACAAGGGATACAGTCACAGAAACACCAAATAAAAATAAATCTTTTAGGAAAGGAAAACGGTAGTATTTAAAGGGCAAAATTTACTTTGATCACATTTCTAATTCCCTAGCATAGAACAAAGAATAGATGTAAAAATGGGCAGTTTTTGAATGAAGAAATTTACAAACAGTAAAAAGTACTGAAATGAAAGATGTTTCTTTAATTGAAAGTAACAAAATGACACAGAATAAATTATCTGATAAGACCCTTTACCTCTACTTCCACAAAGTACAACGAAGGAGACTTTAAAATACAATCTCTCTCTCTCTCTCTCTCTCTCTCTCTCTCTCTCTCTCTCTCTCTCTCTCTCTCTCTCTCTCTCTCTCTCTCTGTGTGTGTGTGTGTGTGTATAAGTGTGCATGGGTATGTATTTGAGTTTCTAGTAAAAAGTTAAAATTCATGGGCCAAGAGACCATAAACTTATTCAATATATTTGTCTACTCCTTCTAGCCTATCAACCCTAATTTTCTAGGATTCTTGGTATCTGAGAGGAGATTTATACAAGCTGATTATAGCACTGTTAGCTTTAAAACAAATGGTAGTGTTGAAACAGCAAGGTTAAGAACAGGGGTCTTGCAGCTGAGTATTAATTAGACAGCCATGCTAACCCGATAAGAGAAGTAAGAAGGCCTTGAAATGAATAATAAAGCTAGTCTGTGAATCTCTGGCCAGCTCTCACACAGGCTGTCCCCAGAAGGAACATGCAAAGCACCATTGCTCTTTACACTAGTTTCTGTTTTCAACTTTATAGGCAGTTACATTTTTATAAATGTTCTTGCATCTAATTAAAAGAGACTTAATTGTAAGAATGGCCTCTTTAAAAAGTACCCACAGTGGTGGCACATGCCTTTAATCCCAGAACTTGGGAGGCAGACGCAGACAGATCTCTGAATTCAAGGCCAGCATGGTCTGCAAAGGAAGTTCCAGGACAGGCTCCAAAGCTCCACAGAGAAATGCTGCCTCAGAAAACAGAAACAAAGTCCCCGTCTATTCTGGAAGGAGCCTATCTCAAGTGGCCATAGGGAGAGACAAGAGAAGCCGCCTATGAACCATGTAGAAACCAGGCTCAGCCATTGGCCATTGCCTCAGTCTATTTTCCACTTTAGAAAGTATAATTTGCTTTCACTTACTTGCCTGCTAACCATAAACTTGACTGTTTGCTCTACATGTGACCTAGGGCAAATGCTTTATCCCTAGTAACAGAAGAACAAAAACTTCAACATAATTGGAATCAGAGGGAACACACAGGAAGGCACGTCCCACAGCAGGTGTTTCTCCCATGAGTCTGTGGACAAGACGATGCGTGGGGACCGGAATAAAAATCATATGGTGCTGGTAAATCAATGCTGACCTCTGGTCGTTGAAAAAGCAAAACATTGCAGGGATACTTCACTTACTGTACAGCCCTTTGGGCATTAAGAAAAGTTATTCCCGTACCCAGCTCTAGTTAACAACTCACAGCATCATTAGAGTAAAAAGCAAATAGAGCACTATGTAACTAACTAGCTCTCTTGGAGACTGCGAAGTGTTCTTGTAAGTCGGCTCAAAATGAGGTGTATGTCAGAGAGCTGGGATGACTCCCTCTTCACAATGCCAATTCTGTTTTGAAGTCATCTTGCTTCATTATTAAGAAAGGCAGGGCACTCCCTACCTCAAGGGGCCAAAACCAGTTCCACTCCACCAGAGGCCAGGACCTATGTACCTTATAAGGATGCCGAGCTAAATTAGCATCAGGTCAGTACAGCCCCACAGGCCCCATAAACTTTCCAGGAATCTTCCAGATTAGCCAAAAGAAACCATGCTGTGAAACTGAAGGGAAGCAAAAAAAGGAAAAATGAAAAGGAAATGGAGTCTCTTCTGTAAGGTAACCATCTCTCCTTGTAGTTCCCAACCACATCAAACTGGTTATTCTAAGACAGCAAGACGTAAGGGCAAATGCCATAGAAAATTATTGCCAAACTCAGGCACAGAACAACCTAGAAACATGTGGACACCGTTGAGTGACTTCCTAAGTTGTGTCAACTGCCCCTGGGTTAGGTGTTGGACTTTCGATTTCTGCTGATTTTTTCTCATCTTTGTCAAACTTACCCCATATGTGACCCACGATTAAGGATGGTGATTTGAAGTTTACACTCTAGAGTATCACTCATTTTTAGTAGAGAAAACCATCTTCCATTTACTAAGGACCACCAGAAAAATACTCTAGTTCATACATGCTCATATGCAAACACAAATGGAGACACAGCTAATGCAGTGGCCTACAGTACAATGGAGGAGGTAATTACGTTAAAGGATGGTTATTGATATTAGAATTAGAGAAGCAGAAGTTGAGCTGAGGCTCAAAATAGAGTGAATGTTCCATAAGAAAGCAGTGTGGGTTTGTTTGTTTTCTTTATTGGAAAATAATAGTTCACAAATCTTGTTATTTTTGTATGTTGATGCACAGATTTATAAATACAAATGCATAATTATGTAGTATATACAAATCAAGCATATTTGGAAAGAAAAATAAGACAATTTAAGTAGCAAAGGCCACTCTACCCTGGTTCCATTCAGTAATTAAATCAGTGTGTGCCTGGCAGTAAGCAAACATCTTGCATAAGGATCGATGAGATGGCTCAATAGGTAAAGGCCAAACCTGACCACCTGAGCTCAATCCCCAGAATTTATGTTACACAAGGGGTACCAACCCCTGACAGTTGTCCTTGGATCCCCAACATGTGTACCCCATCCAGGTATACACACAAAATAAAAATTAAAGAAGACCTTGACAGAATAGATTGAGCCCAATTCCAAAACACAGCCAACCACTGCCTCTGCTATTCAAATGGAAAAATCTCCATCTATTTTAGTGCTGGAAGGAAATCTACATTGGACACCTTGAGAAATGACCTATCTGAATAAATTCGTATTCATAAAATGATGCATGCTGAATAAAGTGAATAGTGCACGAAATGCTAAATTACAGTTTTGGAACTTGGCATCTCCCGTTCCTTCTGTACTTGTTATTTGGTTGATTCTACCATGAAAGGTTATCCCAGTCCACAAGTTTGTCTACAGTTTTCTACAAGTATCACAGCTATTCCTTTCTTGTATTATATATGCATTATAGTTGAACGTCAATTGCAAGAAATAATTAAAAATTTCCAAAATTCAGTAAAACACTTCCCTTGTCCTTCCAAGTCATATAAATAGCAATGACATTTATTTTCAACTGAGACTATGTCTTGGGTGTAATAATAATATGTGATAAAATTTTGGATTTCTGAAGTGTTAATACATTTTATTATTTCAGAGATGATAGATATCACAGAAAACTGGGTAAATGCCAAAAACAAACAAACAAATATGACATGAACTATGACTATAAAATAGTTTTTAAATACTTGGAGCAATTATTTTGGATGAGGAAAGACAACACAATGGCAATTTTTAAATGAATAAAATAAAATAAAAAGCCTTTTATCACCATGATAAATTTTGTAATTTTAGCTTTTTAAAGATATTGTGCATATATGTGTACATGTACAAGTATATGTGTAACAGGAATAATTACATGACCCGAAAACTGATGTTGGGATTCAAGCTTCAAGCTGAGTGTCAGAAAAGCAAAGCAGCTGGCCACTAGCTCCTTATCTATACCTCAGGCTACGGGCTGATCCTGTCACTCACCAAGCCTCAGATTCTAATTTCTCCTCAGAATGCCTGGATAATGAATGCCTCTACTGAATTCTTGTTCTGTCTTTTATACCCATCTAGCTCTGGGATTAAAGGTGTGAACTATAATCCTCTTTTAGACTGATTAAATCTTGTGTAGGTCTCAGTGGCCTTGGACTCACAGAGATACATCTACTTCTTAATCCTGAGTTCTGGGATTAGAGGTGTGTGCCACCACCTCCTAGCTTCTGGCTGCTGGGATTAGAGGTGTGTGCCACCACCTCCTAGCTTCTGGCTGCTGGGATTACAGGTGTGTGCCACCACCTCCTAGCTTCTGGCTGCTGGGATTAGAGGTGTGTATCACCACCTCCTAGCTTCTGGCTGCTGGGATTACAGGTGTGTATCACCACCTCCTAGCTTCTGGCTGCTGGGATTAGAGGTGTGTGCCACCACCTCCTAGCTTCTGGCTGCTGGGATTACAGGTGTGTATCACCACCTCCTAGCTTCTGGCTGCTGGGATTAGAGGTGTGTATCACCACCTCCTAGCTTCTGGCTGCTGGGGGTGTGTGCCACCACCTCCTAGCTTCTGGCTGCTGGGATTAGAGGTGTGTATCACCACCTCCTAGCTTCTGGCTGCTGGGATTAGAGGTGTGTATCACCACCTCCTAGCTTCTGGCTGCTGGGATTAGAGGTGTGTATCACCACCTCCTAGCTTCTGGCTGCTGGGATTAGAGGTGTGTATCATCACCTCCTAGCTTCTGGCTGCTGGGATAGAGGCATGTATCACCACTGCCTGTCTCTATAGCCTGAGGCTGACTTTGCTTTTCTGAATCCTCAATCGAGCTTTAATAAATCATTAAGAGTATATCACTATATGTGTGTATGTATAATTTATTCACTCTAATTTGTACATAAAGGCATAATGAAAAGCATAAACTTTGTAAGGTAACACGTATGTTTCATGAACCCATGCCTTTCTATTCCAAGTCCAGACCTTTTCCTATTGTGAGCAAAGCTGCATGCTTACAGAAAAGTAAAAGTCAACTTCAAAGTTAGGGGCACAAGAATTAAATATTAGATAAAATAATGGTTGTTAACAAAATAAAGGTAAAAATTTATGTAAGACTTGAGCAGAATGTGTAAGAAAGATAATAAAGTCATTCATGAATTGTCTTATATGCTGGCTAGTCCTATGTCAACTAAAGTTAGCTAAAGTCATTTGGGAAGAGGGATCATCAATTCAGAAAGGTCCCCCACCAGATTGGCCTCCGGACAAACTTGAAACTTGTGCATTTTCCTAATCAGTGATTGATGTTGCAATGACCCTGGGGTATATAAGAAAATGGGCTGAGCAAATCACGAAGAGCAAGGCAATAAGCAACCCCCCCATCCCCAGGGCCTCTGCTTCAGTTCCTGCCTTCAAGTCCCTGCTCTGACTAACTTCAGTGATGAACTGTGATATGGAACTGTAAATCTGAAATAAACATTTTTTTCTTCCCAAGTTGCTTATGGTCATGGCATGTTATCAAAGCAATAGAAACTCTAAGATATAGATCAGATGCCAATGTGTATTGACAAAGTTTGACTCTCTAAGTTAAAATGAGAACAGAAAAAAAAGTGACATTGTGTGGAAAGGCAATAAATCTCAATGGTTAAAACATAATTATAATTAAGTATTCCAGTGGGCCCTAATTCAGGTTAACCTCATGCTATTCTTTTGTACTGCTTTATTTAAAAATTTAAATTTTATTTAGAGAAGACATAAACCATGGAGTTGGAAAATAACAGAAAGGCATCTCCTTCATTGATGCCCCCACTGTAGACCAAACTGCACATTCTATTAGCAATAAAGTACCCCATGGTTAATTTATGCCTACCTTTCATGGAAGGGGAGGGTTAAATCTATTTCATGCCTCAAATAGCATATTAAAATACTACTTTCAAGAGTGTTTTTACTAAAACGTGCCACAGAAAATTCTGTATATCCTTGTGTATATTTTATAACATTTTAACACTTAGCTGTTACTTTTCTTTGTACTTTGTACCTCCCTCCTTCACTTCTCAATTGAGCATTATCCCTGTACCTAACTCATATAAATGTGCTGCAGCACTTAAAAATCCCTAAAATGTCTTTTCTATTTTGGCATGAACAGTGGCATGTTTCATCTAAGGATGACTTTTCCCTAAGACAATTTCTATCTTGTCAGGAATTTAAATAAAAACTAAATAGTTTACCTCTTATTCCAACCACTACATACTGTATATGTGGAGCACAAGATGGCCAATGTGACTTTCCAAAACACTGCATGCCTTCTCAATACCCAGCATGCACTTGTCCTTTTAACCTACAGCTGTGATTTCAAAACTCCCCTGTGCTGTGTTCTAGCCACAGATGTCACCTCCAGTGACACAGAACCATTGCATGCAGTTGCTCATTCTTGTAAATGCCACTATGATTCTGGCCCTTCATCTTGACCTCAGAGCTATCTTGAAAAACATCTCTGCTGTTTGTCAGAAGATGGTCTTGGTCCAGGAAGAACTAGAGCTGTGAAAACTAAACCAGGTCTATACTTAGTCCAGGCCTCCCCAAGGCAAAGGAAAAGAGCTGAACACTATGGCTGTAAATGTTTGCTTTCAAAATGAAGAAACTCATTAAAAGAAATTGCATCATGCATAAATTTTGTAAAACATATGTGAAGCAGAATATCAAGAAAAACACACATAACATTTGCGAAAACAATTATTCAATTTGGCATTCAAAATCAATTTAGGAGAAAAGATAAAAAGAACGTAGAAAGTGCCAAAATGGCATTTCTGACACCATTCTTTGTGTACACCCTAAATTGGATCGAATGTAAAGTAGAAAAATATGTGAAAAACATAAAATTGTTAACACAATAAAGGGACGTCTGTGCTCTAAATGCAAAGCTCTTAAAGCTGGAAAGAATTTTAGAAATTATCTAAACCTGCCTCGTTTGTTCAAAAAGAAACCGTAGCTCAGAGCAGTTAAAGGCCTTGTTCAAGGCTTCACAGATAATGGAGAGGGGAAAAAAGAAAAACAAGTAAAGATGCCTAGGCCTCTCAGTGCAGTACTGACTTGTCACTGACATGCAAAGTAAATGACACCAGAAAGTGAGTCCTCAGCCAGATAAAGGATGAGGGTTTTGTGTAGTTGATTTCAATCCTTTGGATTCAACAGACAGACATGTTTGAGCTCCACAGAGATGCTGGGCACAAAAGTGCGGCTGTACAAGAAAACCTGCCCCATGGGAGAGTGGGTGGCTCTCCAATCACTGCTGCATTTTCAGACCCCAAGTTGCCATCCTGGGGTACAATGTGTGCAGAAGAAAAGAAATAAGGTAAAGTGGCATCTCACACATTCAAGGTGACTACATGACGTGGGCTTGTGCAGCATAGAAGTGTGTGTCTTTCATTACTCCTCTTTTGACATTTCTATGAAATGGAGGGAAAGTCTGGGCTATCCATGCTCAGCAAACTTCATGAAAAATCAAAGGAGCCAGAGGATGACACAATCTCTAAAGTAATGTTGGCAAGATTATAATTGTAGCAGAACCCAAGATTTTCAGTCAAAAGTCCATGATTTGTATTTTAACTTTTTGATGCTGAAATTTATGTTGTGGCCTATAATACATTAAGAAAATTGCTGTTTTTTTTATATTTTAAAAATCTAAGGTGTTTTAAAGATTAAAAAAAAAATAACTGGAGAAAATGAGTTTTTAAAATTCTCTCCCACGACTTGTGGTCTTTCGTTGAATTCTCTAATGTTTCTTTGCTTCTTGTTATCCCTTGGCAAAAAAAAAAAAAAAAAAAAAAAAAAAATCACTATAACCAGAATGTACTGTTTGATTTAATTTATGAGCAATCTCCCTAGCCCCTACAGTAAATGGTTCATGTTGGGGTTTCCTATCTAGCATCCAAGAAATGTCTTATCTTCTCTGGTATAGATGCCAATTACCAGGCTCCCTCTCCCTTTCTGTGGAGGTGGAAGGGTCATCCAGACAGGCCAATCAGAGCAGCTCAGCTACTTAGATAGCTTTAAAAAAACATTCTGCCAAAGTTCTTTTGAACTTTCTTTTATATGAAGAGGAACAGAAAAATAAAATCTCTTTTATTATATACGTATATCCAGGGATCATAAGCATGGAAGACCACATAAGCTAAGAGCCATCCTTGCTGCAGTGTCTTAATGCCCAAGGCTTAAGACAGCAGGGAGGAAGACAATGCTGAAAAGCAAGGAAAGAGAAGTGGCTTGCAGCATCTTGAACTCTGGAGCCCTCCATACTCATAGCTAATACAGCGCTTGAAAATTCCAATTATATAAGAGAATTAATTTTGGCTTTTTTCCTTGGTCAAACGTTGGTTTGCATTCAAGGGTGACAAACAATACAAGACCCAACAAAAGCAATGTGAAAATGAAGTAAATAATTAGAATTAACTCTTTTAAAACTTCATAATACCATATAAATTGTTCGTGCTGTGAGCCTCTGTATGTCACTTACTTACTTCCAGTGTCAAATTATCCTCCTTCTATGTCATCTGAGTCATTAGGATGAGTGATGAATGGAAATTAAGTAGCTCTTTATGAAAGAGTATAGGGATTCAACAAAACCAGATGGAAAACATTTTCTAACTCCACCATTGTCTAATTCATCCACTAATCAAATAAATATTTACTAGGTACCTATTGTATACCAGATACTGCTCTAGTTTCTGAGAATGTGACATGAGAAAACCCCTTCTCCCACACACAAGAGGTTATAAGAGGAGACAGCCTGGAAAAGCAGGTCATGTGTGCAATATGCAGATGGTGGTAACTAATGTGGGCTGTCCTTCTGTATGCTGTGAATATGTGTTGTTTTGATTAGTTGATAAATAAAGCTTATTTGCCCAATGGCCAAGCAGAATAGGGCCAGGCAGGAAATCCAAACAAACATTCGGAGAGAAAGACACTGGAATCAGGGAGATGCCATGTAGCCACCAATGCAGAAAGATGTCTGAGCATCACCATTAAGCCTAGTGGTGATATACAGATGAAAAGTAATTGATTAATTTAATTGTAAATGCTAGTCAGTAAATGCCTGAGCCATTGGCCAAACAATAATAATTAATATTGAACCTCAGAGTGATTATTTAATAAGTGGCTGCTGGGACCAGCAAGTAGAAGAGGAACCAGCCCAGTGGGACTGGGTGGTACAGAAAAACTTCCAACTACATGTGGCACCCAACATGGGACCTGAACCTATGACCCTGAGATTAAGAGTCTCATACTCTATCAACTGAGCTAGTACATGGGACTACGAAGATTGAGTTAGAGGAGAAATAAAGGAGAGAAAAGAGGGAGAGAGGGAGAGAGAGAGCATAAAAGAGGGACACATCATAGGTTTGAGAAAAAAAACTGACTCTAGAGTAATGTCCAGAGACTTACAAGGGTAACCCCAGCTAACAATTTGAGCAACAGTGGAAAGGCTACCATAAATGCCCTTTCCTGATAATGAGATAGACAACTAACTTATCCACCACCATGGAGCCCACATCTAGTAGCTTATGGAAACAGAAGCAGACAATCACAGCTAAACACTGAGCCAAAATGGAATCCAGATGCAGAGAAGAAGGACAAGACCAGGCTGAAGAATCACACAGAGACAGCTGACCTAAACAAGGAGGAGCTAATGGGCCCCCAGACTGGGAAACCAGAAAGCAACTGACTCAGACCCCTCTGAACATGGGTCTCAGTTAGAAGGCCTGGGCAGTCTAAGGGAACTCTGACAGTAGAACCAGGATGTATCCCTGGTGCACAAAGGGACTTTGAGAACACCTTCCCCATGGAGGGATACTCCCTTAACCTAGAGGCAGGAGGGAGGGTCTAGTCCCTACTCCAAATGACTTGGCAAATTTAGATGACCCCTCCTGGAAGGCATCACCCCACATGTGGAGTGGGGGGGATGGGAAGGAAGGGTGGTCAGGGGGCATGGTAGGTTGGGAGACAGGGAGGGAAGAAGAGGGAACTGGGATTGATATGTAAAATAAGAAAAATAAATTTAAAAAATCACAAAAAAAGAAAGTATAAATTTTTCCTAAGAAAACCTTATCAGCATCAACTCACTAGTTGTGGAAATTATCATATGCCTGTGTGTATGTGTGATACTGAAATAGAAAATTGGATGTGGTTTAAGAACACTTAAGACTAATTTTTCAAATTTAGAAATCTATAACTACTCTAAAATATAAAGGTTAAATTTAAAACACAATACCAATGAGCACTTTCTACTAAAATGAAGGAAATATGCTGGAAAATCAACAGGAAGTTTATAGCCTCACAATTCTTGAGTATAGACATCAGTGAATGTCATTGCATGAAAACCAGTTTTGTTCTGTCTATCATTGTTCTAATCTCTCTATCCATCCACCAATTTATCTGTCTGTTTGCCCATTCCTCTATATATCTATATCTAATATCATCTCTATGTTTCTGTAATCTATCATACACACACACACACACACACACACACACACACACACATACACACACACACATATATATATATATATATATATATATATACTCTACCTATCTATTCTCTTTCTCTTCAATCTTGCCACCTTACCTTTTTAGATTTAGAACTCTTTTGATTACATTGGTCCTACCTGGATAATCTCAAATGTCCTCTCCAGGCCCAAATCCTTACCTAATTGAGAAGATCCTTACCTAATTGAGAAGTCATTTCTGTCATGCAAACCCACCTATTCCTAAACTCCAGAGATTAAGATGTGGGCATACATAGCATCATTTTGCCATTCAAGTGTTATACTTCAACTAATAATCATGATGGGTACTAACTATTAACTGCATCACTACCAAAGGGGAAGTTATTTGTATTCTCTACAAGAGCAATCTGAATGGGGTGATGAGGTGGAAAGTAGTTTAGGTATATGAAAAGAGATTGAACATTGAAGTAGTACTGGAAACAAAGCATGTGAACCTTCTACATGGACGATACAATGGCGTATAAATTAAAACTCCTCAAAGCAACAAAAACAGCAGTATTTAGATCTATAGAGAGGCAGAGATTTATGTAAACTTCCTGTATTTAAACACTACTTATCAACTAATCCAGCCATTCAGAAAGTTCTGGAAGGAGGCTTAAAAAGTCCAAAATATTATGGGAAAAGCTTTCAGACAGAGTCTTGGGAAATTGATATGTTTGAAGACAAAAGATAGGCAGTCTGCAGACTCCCGGAGTTATTATGCATGTGCATCCAGGAAGAATGGGCTATATGGATAGGAGGAAGCAATCTGTGAAGGACATAAATGAAATCAAGTTTATGGACAGATTAAAGACTGTGCTAATCCCAAAGTCAACAGCAGACACTGGTGTTAGAAAGCAATGCTGACAGCACCAAGATTCTGACACTGGAGGGTTAGAGAGATGGATGGTTCAATGATGAGAACACTCTTTGCTCTTGCAAGGGGTCAGAGTTAGCTCTAGCATCCACTTTGGGGCTTGCAACTGTTGGTACACCAGTTCCAGAGAATCCAATAACCTAGTCTGTTCCCTGTGGACAACTAGCATGCACATGATATGTATTTATTACTTTATATCTATGTGTGCCTGTATATTTACAGAAACACATAGACATAAGATAATAAACCACAAGAAACATTCTAACACTGGTGATTTCTCCAGAAGAACAGATTGTATCTCAAACATTTTAGTTTTTAAATCCTCCAGTAAGGGAAACACTAGCTCCCATGGAGTGCCTCAGGGGGGACACTAATATCAACAAATTACAGGGCTTGGACGTGGGTGAGGGAACTCAAGCAGGACCAGAGATTAAAACCTCTCTAGATATAGATATGGTCAGAAAGTTGCAACAGTTCTGTAGCTGAGTAATTCAATAAATGTTACCTCCAGGTAAAGCACACTGGAGTGAACTGTAATTGGTAAAACAAAGAAGTAGCAATTTATCATTTTGTACAAGAAAGAAGAATGTTTTATATTTGAGCTGAAATTATTTTTGTCTGTGCTTAGATGAAATGATAAAGTAATTTCATTTTGACTTCCTTTGGGGTATTATTACATACCGGGGCTAATGCTCTGTGCTTTTGTTTATACCATATATATTCCTCCAGATGCCAGATGCAATTCTTATTTTTAACAGGGATAGGGAAATATCAAAAACCCAGAGCTGAAATCTTCAAAGAATGGGGGAGAGGCTAAAGACTATAAATGGCTGGGGTCAGAAATGTGGAGTCTCTTTTCATGAGATTGAAGATGCTCATTTGTTTGGTTACTTATTTGGGGGTTTATCAGAAGCAATTCTCCATTTTAAGGAGAAAATCTAGCACACATAAAGGATACAAAACAGTCATCTCACAAACGGGACATTTTATTTTAATTACAGCAGAAGATGAAGAAAACTGTAAGGGATGAATATTAGGAATAAAGTGAAAGGGATGAAGGAACTTTCTGATTCACTTGCATTCCTGGCTCCACCTAAATAGCAAAGCCTGGACTGTTGTATGGGGAGCAATCTCCATTACTACACTGGCACTAGCTTAACTCTGCCTGGTGGATGAACTCAGGGATATTCTTACTCTCAGTTTATAAGATCCCCTACTGTGTAGGAAGAAGTACTTGTTGCTAATTTGACAAAAATGTCTTCCTTATTGAGTTTATTTTAATAATGTCTAGATGTCATGGTAATGGCTCTGTTGGTCTTGTGTGTTGTACTGTCTTAACTACATAGCACATGTATGTGTGATAAGGCCTGAGAGGCTTGTGGAGTTTTTTTTCTTGTCCCTGACTGGATAACTGGGTGAGTAAGAGCTGCAGGTGTTTCTGCTTCTGCTTCAATGTGTATTTGTTCTCTGGAGGCACTTACACATTCATTATGAAGACACTTAAGGCATTAAAAACAGTACTTGGCTATTTCCTACCATTTATTTAGCCCCAGTTAAAGGAAGTAGGATATTATTGGGTTAAGCACAAGTGTCTTGATTTAGGCTATGGGACTGAATCCAAATTTTTCTACCGATAAAATGTTAACATAGTTCATTTTAATTTTTACATCTACAAAAGTGAGATAATAAGAGTATCTTGCTAGTATGTTGTATTAAGATCAGAAAAGTTAATGTATGTAAAATATTCAGCAAATGTTTTGCTTGATATATATACCAAGGACCTGACAGCACATGCTAATGATTAATTGCTCAGTTATTAAAGTCACTGCATTGACAGTACATGTTAATGGTGTGGGTAAATTCCTCAGTTATTATAATCATCACACTGGTTTGATGATTATCATTTTATCTGTGGTACAAGAACAGCACTGACCTGTCCTGGAACATCACCTGAAGTTACCCAATGTCTCTGAAAGTGAATGTCTTTACACGCAAAACATGTTCACTAATTCTAATTTCTGTAGGATCATGAGAGGATTAAATATAATGTGAACATACAAATTATTCTCCTATACTATTCATATCACAAATGTTATTTTCCTTCCTCCTTGAATATAATGATTAATCGTGAAATCAGGATGGATTTCCAAAAGGAATGCTGTGCTACTTGTTTACTTTTTGGTATACAATACCACATACAGCCAAATAATTCAGACAACTTTTCCTCCTCTAAGAAGTGTCACTGAACATGGAAGAATAGAGAACTACATCATTTTGGTTTCTTAGTTAGGATTTCTATTGCCATCAGAGACACCGTGACCATAGAAACTCTTATAAAGGAAAGCATTTAACTGGGACTTGCTTACTGCTGCCATCATGGCAGGAAGCATGATGCCATGAAGCCACACATAGTGCAGGTGAGGTAGATAAGAGTTCTACACCCAGTTGAAATCTCAAAGCCCACCCTCAGTGAACACTTCCTCCATGTCCACACCTACTCTAACAAGGTTACACCTCCTAATAGTGCCATTCCCTTATGACCAAGTATACAAATGCAAAAGCTTGTGAGGACCATGCTATCACAAACACCACACTTTGGGCTGCACTCTCTATAAGCACTATACTTTGCTTGGTATTAGACAGTCTCAGACTGGGTAACACAGAATACAAGTAATATGACTCACAGTAAGCACCAGGGCATTACATAAAGTAGTTCAGTGCTTCCTCTTAGAGGTGGAAAGGATGACTGATCAGCACAGAGAAAGCAGAATATCAAAGCACCATTACATACCTCTGCTAGAAACTGTGTGTCATTTCCACTTTATTTCCAGCAATTAAAATACCTTGTCCCAATTCCTATCAAGATTCATGATAACTCAGAATCACACTGTCAGATTCAAGGAAGTATTATGATTCCTAGACCACACAAGTGCCATGAGAATGAATGAAAGACCTTTCTTGACTCATAGTCTACATTATACACTTCAAGAAAATGGGTGTTTAGAATCATTTCATTGATGACTGACTGATGTGCAGATACCATACAGACAGGCCACTGAGTACATGTCAACAAGGAAGAAATAGGCTCGAGGGCAGTGTGGCACATGAGATTAAGAAAAATACAAGTAGAAGTGGAGCTATTTTAGAACTGTAGATGACTTGTTAATATTCCAGAAATTGGTGCTTCTAATGTAATTTCTAGACTTTGGTGTGGGTCAAAGGCTGGGCTGAGATACAATGAGCAGCCATTGAGAGACAGGCAATGGACATGTGAGTTTTGTTCTTTTCTTTTGAAGGAATTGGAAATCAAAAGATAACACATTTGCTTTCTGTGGTTGCAATACAGTTCAGTAACACAGGTGAGTCACTGAAACTCTTATTTTCAGAGTTGAACCAGGTATATACAAGAGTTGGTGTAAGGAGTAAGGTTTTTCCCCCACTGCCACACCAGCCCCAAATAACACACTGAGACTCTGTATTTGATATAATGCTGTTGGCCAGTTAGTTACGTGTTTCTTATCGGCTAGCTCTGTCTTAATTATTAACCCATTTCTATTCATCTAAGTATTTCCACATGGTCTCATCTTACCAGAGAGCAGGTTGATGTTCTGCTCTCTCCAGTCTCCCCATGCTGACTCCCCCTACTACTTCCTCTCTCCTCCTTGTCTCCTAGTCCCTCCTATCTTCCTTTCCTATTGGCCAACAGTGGTTTATTCATTAACCAATAAGAGAAACATATTTACAGAATGACATCTCCCATCATCTCCTCTTTTCTGTCTAAAATAAAAAAGAAGGGTTTTAACCTTAACATAGTAAAATATATTACATAACAATTATCAAATAAGAATCACAGTTAACAATATTAAGTTCATTAACATTTAGCAAGATTTGAATAAAATTTTCCATCATTTATCCTATCTTTGTGAGTCTAAAGTCCTATATGTAACTTATCTTTAATCCTAACTAAGAAAACTATAACCATAACTATTTGTCTTCAACTCCCTCAAAGATCATGGAAGGATAATATATAAACACTAGAAATGACAGAGACAACTCACTGCCTGCTCAGTCACCTAAAGTTCTTTTGTAATATTCCATCATAGCCCATAGGCCATAGTGTGTCTGGAAGACTCTTCAGCAAAGCAGGAAACTTTAAACTGTCTTCTTGTATTAGCAATTTGTCAGTTACTTTTCTCTGTGTCCTGCAGACTGTCTGGCAGACTCTTCCATGAAGCAGGAACTCTGTAGCAATGTCCATCTTGAATCAGCAGTCACTTTTTTGGGGGAGGTCCTGCATGTCCAGTTTATATAGCATAAAGTCAAACAGTCCAGACAAGAGCAGAATCTTCACCAAATATCTAGTCTTGCCATATTGGGAGCAAACTTCATAACATGTTTCTTCAATGTCCATCTTCCTTTCTGACTCAGGTGGTGTTTCCAGGAGCATCTATGTCTCACTGTCAAGAAAATCCCTAAACCATTTTAAATGCCATACTCTGTAGGTCTTTGAAAGGTTTGAAGAAGAATGCCTATTTATATCAAATACATCTCTATATATCTAGAAATACTAACTCACCTAACTATAAGTTTTGACTATTATAGATAACAATCTATAATCTGCACTGAATTTCTAACTGAGCTATATAAAAACAACGCCTAAACAAAAGGAGAAATGTACATATCACAAAATTGACCTTAAATTATATCAACAAATGAAAATCCATTCCAAAACAAAGTATTCACATCTATACCATAATTCCCTTTTCACCTTTAAAAAGAGATTGGTTGCTGTCATTAACCATTTATAACCAACCCCATTTAAATGAAAACAAACATTTATAAACAATATTTGGGAATTTGGGCATCATTCTTTCCCAACTGCTTCCTGCTGATAGGGGGCGCTGTTATGGGGATCCTAATAAGATGAAGAAATCCTGGCTGTAGTCTGCAAGGCTGCCTTGTTAAAACTGTTTTGAATGTTGGATCACCAGGAACTCTGTTTCAGGGGGTCTGGGTTGATAAAACCATGTTAGTCTGGAAGGAATCCACAGCTTTTTATTTTCTATGGAAACAAAAACAGAAATCCTTTTCCCCAGTAACTTGTCTTTGAACTTAAATTTTGGAGTCAAAGCATTTTCAAAATATATTAATTGAATTAATCCAGCAGCATTTCTTTTATCAGTTGTTGTTATTTCCTCATCAAGCAAACAATTTAAAGACAACAGAATAGCATATAGCATCCACAGTTTTTTTGTTTTTGGTTTTTGTGTGTGTGTGTGTGTGTGTGTGTGTGTGTGTATGTATGTATGTTTTCCATCTTTTCGTGGCTTTTTTATTACTCTGTTTCTTTTACTTTTTATTTTTTCATTTTTTGAGACAGGGTGTCTCTGTGTATCTTTTATCTGTCCTGGAATTTACTCTGCATACCAGGTTTACTTTGTAATCACATAGATCTGCTTGCCTCTGGCTCCCTAGTGCTGGATTATAGGCTTGTGCCACCACACCCAGCTCCTCGCTGTATTTTTAAAACCATTTTATTTCTTTTTTCTCCCACGCCCACATATATATATTTTAGAACACACTGTAAACCTTTAGAGCTTTTTTTTTTTTTTTAATGTGAATCTGTCTTTACTGGAAATCTTTTTTTTTTTTTTTTTTTTTTTTTTTTTTTTTGCCACAAGTCTTTTTTCTGGTAAACAACAACATTGCTAAAATAAAAGTCATAGTTGTGTTAGCTGCGGTCTATCCAAGATGGCGGCGAGGTAATTTTACCTCCAGAACTGAGAGCTGTTCTCACCGCCTTGGTCTGTGCTGCCATCCAGCAGCATGTTGCCGGCTTGGAGATGTGGTCACTGCCATTGCCAGCTCTTGTACACACCAGTGAATTATTAGCAGTGCTTCTTTAAATCCGTGCGTTTCTGATGCTGAGTCAGGAAATGTCCCTTAATCTCTGCTTGTCTCTCACAAAACAGAGTTCAACCCCCCCAAAAAAAAATGCTGTTAGTAAGAAGCCTTGCTTATCTTTTTTTGTTTGTTTTGTTTTGTTTTTAAAACCCTTTTTAAGCTTTTGTTAAATTTTAAGTGGAAGTTCTTATTAGCCACGTTGTGGTGCCGGGGAACCCATGAGGGTGGTCCAGGATAACCTGCCTGGCTTTCCTTCTTCCTGTGTGCCTATCAGGAATGTCTCCTGGTTCATAGTGTTTCCGCGTCCTCAAGGCAATCTGTGTGGTTGCCAAGAGTGAAGCAGTTTTTGCGGTACTCTCTCATCCACTCCTGGTGCACTGTTTTCTCAAGTTCCCAATCGCTTAAACTATGGCTCATGAAAAATTCAGTCACAGAAAAGGTTTCTAAACAGGGAATTACCAAAAACTAATTCCAAACCAAACATGTAATAAATCCAGGTGTTTCTGGCAGGCCTCACCAATGCTTCATCAAGCAACTTCACTGAAGCCTTCATGCTGAATGCAACAATATGTGCACTTTGCACTGTGCATGCTGTCATTTTAGGTAATGCCAACAAATCCTGCCTGAAAGAGCCAGGCTCATATTTGGGACTCTATTTTGTGAATTACAGTGTTCTTACCCTTCAGGTTTTCTGATATTTGAGAAACAAAGGTCTATTTACAGAAAATGAAGACCAATCATGTTTCCTTATCATTATTCCTTGGCATATGTTTAGACTGGATTGTTTCAGAACTTTTGTGATAACTGTGAACTATCACTATGGTTTCCTAAATAAGACCTGCATACTGACAACGAGAGCCAACATGCCAGTGTGGATGGGCAAACGTTCACGTTTTCCTACATAATGAAGAGCTACAGGCAACCAACAGCTACTGAGAGAAAGAGACATGGCTTTCTCCAGGAGTGAACTCCCTGACATGTTATCTAATCCCAAACAGTCATCATTGAGTATATGGACAAAAAAATAACTAAATGGACAATGGAATCAGGAGAGAGGGACAGACAGACAGAAAAAAGACTGAGAGGATGTCTAAGTGAGTCCATAATAATTAAAGAGGAAGAGGTCATGAATTTGAGAGGGAGTTAGGAGGACACAGAAGACCTGAATGGGGGAGAGAGGAGTAAGATGATATAATCACATTCTCAAAAACAATAAAACATTAAATTTAAAAACGCTGTTTAAATTCTTGAATTTCAGTTTTAAGTAATCAATTAAATTTTTGTTTAGAATTAGAAAGGAATTTCCAGTAACTTCTGAAATTAAATTTATTTCAGATCTTAAGCATACTTCTGCCATTTCGGACTATCTATTTAAGGAAGACACGGTTCTCATCACTGACATTTATAAGGTGAAACAATTGATCAACTTTGAAGAACATGAATGATGCATCGAATACACAGACAATTTCTAATTTTTTCATCCTACCTTATGTAAAACTAAACAAACACACAAATCTCATTACTTTGTAAATTTTCTCTTATCTTTATTAAATGGCTAAAATTATATTTATGCCAACTAGTTTTCAAATAAATTTCTTAATGATTATTATCAGAAAATGCTTGATTTTAATACCTGTTTTATAGGTCTACATACCCATGGTTGTGTAAAAATTTCTCAGAGGAAAAGAGGTTACAAATAATGGAGAATAAAGATACCTGCTCTAGTTAGTGAGTAGAAGTACTGGTCACTATTGCTTACCCTGTGCTGTGACAAGTAATATTTTAACATTGACATTGACATCTGATAAGGGAATATCTCCCCACACTGTATCTTAGGATTCTTACTTATGACATTCAAAATTCCCTACAGTGGCAGAAAAATATACCAACACAGCCATAACTCTAGCTGAGAAGGGACTATGTCAAGAGTTTAGTGTCCTTGCTATAATCCTTCTGACTTTCTCCTCAATATTTTCAACTGGTCCATATATACTTTAAAAATGCATGTAATAATTATCCACTTATGTAATAATTAGAAAATGTATTTTAAATGGAGCCAATCTAGGAAAAATTCCATGTAAGCTGAAGGCTCTGACATACTTAGGTCAAAAGGGTTTTATGAAAATCACAGAGAGTTTTTCTCAGTTCAGCATTATTGGATGGATAAAGAGGACTAAAAGCAGACAACATCATCAACTAGCAAATGGTCTCACAGTCCTGGTTTTGTTTGATGAGTAATAGGCTAGACCTCCCAAAAGAGCTGGTGACAAACACAACCTTCAGAATGAGATGTATTCATTTAATGACTTTTGCAGGTAACAAGCATGAAACTGTCTTCTGCAGGAGTGATATTCTGGAAGGCAAGAGAAATTTATGACATCATGTTAGTTCCTTAAGCCAGGAATTCCGATTCTATGTAAAAGAGAAAAACTGAGCAGCCACTTGCATCCAGCAGAAACTGAGAGGAAAGTGTGGGCTGGTCTTTTGTTTTCAAGCACACACAGTTGCATTACAGTATGAAAATAGAATGGATTGACACAGCTGTTTAGACTGGACGGCCATATACGTTACCAATAAATTGAAATGAAATTTTAAGAAGGTACTATTTCTGCGTGTGTGAGAGGGTATAGTGGTTAAAAGTACTTGTTAGGGTCCCAGCACCTACCTAGATTTACATAACCCCATAACTCCAGTTTTAGGGGATCCAATGGCTGCTTCTTACTTCTCTGCAGGCATACATGTGGTACAAAAGTCATTAGTGCCAGGAAACCACACACACACACACACACACACACACACACACACACACACACAGAGGGAGAGAGAGAGAGATAATTTTTTGTTTTAAGTTACTACTTCGTAGAGTTAAGAAATGCTAGAATAAAGACAATTTCCTTTTTATGTAAATGCTGTTTTTCTTTTGAGTCACAGCAAAGCATCAATTTGAAAGCTCAAATAAAGTTTGACACTTTAGTAAATAGCTATGGAAACTAAATATTGAATTTATAGTATATGACAAAGGATGTAGTCTAGAGATGCAAAGAGAACCACCATTTTGCCTGCATTTGCCAAAAAGAAAAGAAAAATCCAAACCTCAAACCTTATGTGCTGTGACTAGTATTTAACATATTTACACATAGTAATCAGGGATGTAAAAACACAGTTGACCTTACCCGTGGGGATTATATGAAATCTTGCATTTTCAGCCCCTTAATGGATGGCCTAATCCACCAGCATTTACCATCTCAGAAACCAGGATGTGGTTTTGTTTTGACAGTGAACAAATTCCTAACAAGTGTCTTCAGTTTCTAGGAAGACTGTGTCTAACTATCAGATACGACAGCCAACGGCTATTACCAAGAAATCAGGTTCTGTCTTCCTTTAAGGGGATGCATTCCGTTCCTCAGACACAAGTCCTCATGCATCTGTGTGCTCATGGTGTTCACAGACATCTCCATGGATACACCACATCCAGTCTTGTGCCTCATGACCACCTCAATTGTTTAGCCACACATTATCCAGAGGACTGCACGTTACTCAGTTCTCCTTCCAAGATGTACTTACAAGCTTCTTTGGAATTCTTTCAATCCCTGATAAAGAAAATTATACTTAAGTGGAAACAGTGAGGGCGAGCTGGAAGAAGGCATTGTGAAAGTAAACTATGTGGTGATTAGGAAAGGGTTTACTTGAAGGAAGTTAACCAGAGGTACTCTGGCAGTCATTACATTTTCTCCACACCACGAACACACTAACTGCCACTGAACTGTATCCTTTAATGGCCCAGATGCAAATTTTATGTCATGAAGACTTTGCAGTGATGAACAATGTAATAAATGAAAGGGAAAACTAAATCCTTTACCATACACTTGCAGTTTCCCACCATGGGATAAGGAACTCAAAAAGAGGGTGGGCAAGTGTTTTATTTTTTTAACATGTTACATGTTAACATGAACAACTATTTATCATTTTATAGAACAAATGAGTTTGTTAATGAAACAGATGAGAAAATATTAAGGATGTTACAGTTAGTAAGGTAAATACAGTGTGGCTTAATAGACTGTGTTTCAGCTGTGTGTGTTTGTGTGTGTGTGTGTGTGTGTGTGTGTGCTTGCGTGTTAAGTATTTTATTATATTGTGATGTAAAATGAATTCTTTACCTTATGCTCTAATGAAAAAAGTTAAAAATACTAAACTGGTCTAACTTTCCATCTGATAAAAATATCCCTTCCATCAAAATTTTACTCTTATTTTATGGTAGGACCAAATGGAACCTGTGAGAAAGGAGAAGGAGTAAAATCAGGCCATAGAAGATTTAACTAGTAAAAGCAGATATAGACACATGCCAGTATTATTAGTATTCATTTCAAAGATGAAACTAGAATAGATGCCTATTGACAGACAGTAGCTACCGTCTTTTATTTACAAAAACAAGTTTAAGAATAATCCAGAAAATGATGTGAATCTTTGCTTCCATGCTGAGTTGCATAGACATATAGGAGTGAAGAAGGCAAGAAAGACCATGCAGAAGGGAACTGACATTTTGAAAATACTTTTTGACTACTCTGCAAGAATATAATACATAAGGGGCCAGAGAGATGGCTCAATGGTTAAAAAAAAAAAAGGCACATTGCTCTTGCAGAGGACCCAAGTTTTATACTTAACACTCATGTCAGATCAGATAATTCTTCCCTGACTGTCACTTCAGCTCCTGGCCATCCTATGAGTTCTGTGCATAACTGCAATCATGGGCACATACTCACACACAGATACATGAACACACATAATTTTAAAAATGCATTTGAAAGACTGGTAAACATGGGCTTCTTTTTAAAGTAACAGAACAGATTCAGATGGGGCCTAGGATCTAGGTTGTATCTTGTACCAGAAAGTAAAACTATGCATTGCAGTTCTAGCAAAGATGTCTAGGAAGTTAGGAAGTGCTCTGCATTCTGAAGAAGTACATGGATGCAATGATTTCTTTTTTTTTTTTTTTTTTTTCTGAAAGTGAACTAGTACTTTATGTTATCTTCATTCCTGGCACTATCAAGTACTCTGTGAGCTATAAGAGAATGCCTGTCAGATAAAAGGCAAAACTACCTGAAACTAAAACTTTTAGTAGTTTGTTGTAGTCAACCTCTCGGGAAGCAGTGAGGTTATTATCCTCCAGGAGCCATCCCTTCTGTACATATGTTCCTCCTTCCAGATCTTCTGAGACCTACCAGACACATATACACTTCTGGCAGAGAACACCGGGCTCTGATTACTTGTCTAAATCATTCGTCAATGAGTGCCAGATGGCTTCCTGGAAGGCTTGACCAATGAGAAAATACATTTCATCCTAACATGACATTCGCCCTACACAGAGCAGGCTATCAGTAAGAACTTGCTGACAATTCAGACTTAAAACTTCTTGCTTCCAGAAATGTTGATGATAAAAACCCCAAACCATAGACACTTGTGCAAAGTTACATCTTCCCAAGTATGGAAAATAGTTTCTGGTCAGAAGTCATAAATATTTCCAAATTTTCCTCAGACAGAGGAGATTTCCCATGGCTTAAGAAGGTTTTCAGTAAAGATGTTCAGGCAAACTGTAGTGGAGGCAGGTGTAAGAGCCTGTTCTTCCCGCATCCAGGGAGGAGGGAAGGGGGAGCATGGCAGGCATCATTGCTGAGAGCTCAAACTGTACCATTTGCAAAAGGACAAATCCAATCACCCAAGGAAGCAGCAGGAATGGTTGCAAGTGAGTGACTGTGGGCAGCAGTGACTGTGGACACTATGACTCTTAATATTTCAATTCAAATTATTTGGATTCATAAAATTAAAATGTGAGTCTATCTGGGAAAAAGCCTAATCCATAACATTGATTCTTAGAGGAAAGTTTGTTCTACAGTAGACAGGTAAGCAGTTTGTGGGAGCTCTCTCCTATCTTTTTTCTCTTTCTCTCATATGCATTGAAAATGGGCTTTTTCTTTTTGGTTCAATATATTCTGACTATGTGCCTCCCAACTCATGTCCACCTCTCCTCCCACCCACATCCACATTCATTTTTCTCTCTCTCATTAGAGTACAAATAGGCATCTAATAATAATAATAAGTTAGATAAAAACAAGCAAACTAGTGTCTCTGCATTATGTCTGTATGTGCTTTTATTTGAGCTCTTTTTCTTCTGTTTGTTTGGTCCAGCATTGAGTCTCTTAATAAAAAAAAAAAGTTATCCAAATGCATTAATTGTTGTTGTAGTAAATTCTAGCATGAATCAATGTGTGTATAAGCATGATCTACAGCATCACAGGAAAGCACAAAATTCATATTTCTCAATGAAGAGAAACAAACCATCAGAACCTTTGAAAATGTCCTCAGCTTCTGGTAACACGTTCTTTATCACGGAGCAGAAAGGGAAGCAGAAAATCCCTAAGGTTCACCAGTTTAATGAACAGGGGGGAAGGTGGAGGCAAATAAAAGAAGAAAAGTGGAGGACACACAGAATGAGAACTTTTGTGTGATGGAGGACCCATTGAGAGGCGTTGGGGACACTCGCCTCAGAACTCCTACACTGAAAATCTAAGCACCAGCATACTGGCATCTGTTAGATCACCTCACAGGGATTGGAAGCAACTGAACGACCTGCATCTGCTTCTGTCCTGAATTCACACAAATTCCACAGATTCAAAGAGGATTGCGAGGCAGAGCAGTCAAACTCCCTCTGGAAGAGCAGGGCTACCTCAGGCCTTCCTCCAACCCAGAAACAAACTAATTTGTAAACAGATTCATTTTCTGCCAGAATGAAGTCAGAGAGACGCAAGGTGTAGTTAGCCAAAAAAGTAGTAGTAATGATTCTCTGACTTAGAACAATTCCCATGCATGCCAAAAAGCAGACATTGGGACTCGAAAGGGAGGAGATGCAAAAAAATGGAAAGGGCTCAGAACTGACAAATACCCAGCCCTAGAAAGACACATGCTGCATGTTCTTCCTGACTTGCAGGTCCTGTCTAAGCTTTACACATGAGTATATGACCTTGGAGTAATGGCAGACACCAGGAAAGTTAAAAGGGACCAACCATGCTAGGAAAAGAACACTAGACTGGGTGATGACATGACACAGGTAACTGGGGTAGATGCAGGAGAAGTAGGGGAGTGAGGACTGTTCAGAGGGAGAACAGAGTGGGGTACAAACAGTGATCAGAGTTACTGCAAAACAGAGAGGAAAACATTATCCTGTGTTTATTTAAAATGCATAAATTATATATATATATATTCAAATGAGATGAATCATTTGGGGTGATAAATCTCCCTTAAAGAACCATAACAAAAAAACAAAACAAAACAAAAACCCTGAGTAACAAGTCATGGTGGTTTGAAAGAAAATGGTCTCCAAAGGGAGTGGCATAATTAAGAGGTGGAGGCCTTGTTGAAGTAGGTATGGCTCTGTTGGAGGAAATGTGACACTATGGGGGTGGCCTTCGAAGTATCTTTTGCTCAAGCTTCACTAAGTATGATACTCAGTCCACTTCTGGTGCCTTCTGATTGAGATGAAGCCAGCACCTTGTCTGCCTGCAAGCCACCATGTTCCCCACCGTGATGGTAATGGATTGAATCTCTGAATTGTAAGCCACAACCTCAATTAGATGCCTTCCTTTATAAGAGTTGCCATGGTAATGGTGTCTCTTCATAGCATTAGAAACCCGAAACCCTAACAAACACACAGGGCATGGGACACTTCTTTTCTTCTTGGTCCAGGGACTTCGACTCCCAAAACTATTTAGGCTATTGCTCTTGACTTTGGTTGCCTCCCAGAACTTGAAAATAAGACCCTATAGTAGTAGCAAGACCCTATTGTTGAAGAAAACAAATACTTCAGACACAGAAATAAAGTTGGAACTGACCTAGAAGCCTGTTCTCTGAGGACTGGCTCTCATAGTATCCAAAAATGCTACACTAGATGCCAAGGGAGAAAAGTTATTACTACTCCAATCCATCTATAAACTCTATGAACCACAATCATAAACAGCATATGCATAACAAGATATGCATAAAGATGCAACAGTACTTATATCGGGGTAACAAACAGCCACATAATTAGACTTAAGAACAACACAGCTGGATGGAATTCACACCTAGTACTGTAAACCTAGCCAACTATCCATGGCTGGTGAGATCATGAACCCTGTCATGGGGGGGACACCATTTTCTTAAACTAGTTTAATCCCCAACTACATTTTAAATACCTCTCCTTTACCCAAAGATAAGTGTAGCCCTCCCCTCTCATCAAAGAAGTTTGTTCAAGAAGATGGGAATCAGTATAGAAACCTCAACTAGTTAAATACAAAAAACAACCCCAATTTATGCATTTGATGAAAACCTTACTCCTAAAGCTCAGGAATGTCATGAAAGAAGGGAGGAAAGAATGTAAGAACTAGAGGACCAAGGTATCTGCTGTGAGGCAGTGTCTCCTATATTTCATAAGAAGCAGCATCAGAAAATCCAAACAAAATTTTCTAAACACGATCCACACAATAACAATACCAGCTGACATCCCCACATGAATTGGCTGTACCTCAGAGAGCCCACCCAAAGATTCAGAGTGGTAAGTAATTAATGGCTACTGAGAGATGCTCAGTCACCTCCAGAAAGGAGCCCATTGACAAATTGTCCAATCTCAAGAGGTCAGGACTAAACACACATATGCATGAGCAACAATAAATTGAGACAGCTGCCTATATATGTATGTAAATATAAATATTTAAATGAAAATAAATCATGCATTTAAGAAGGAGCTGAAGTACAGCATGGGAGGAGTTGTGTGTGTGGGGGGGGTTAGGTGGTAGGGTAGAAATAATGTAAATCCAGTATTTGGCTATAAAATTCTCCAAAAGATAACATAAATTTTAAAAATACATGATATAGTAAAAGGTTGTGAATAAATGTTCTACTGAATTAAATAAAGTTGATAGCTGAAACTTTCAGAGTTTTGTTATAAATGTGTGTTCAAAAACTCAAAGATAAGTTTGAAATAGTTAAGAGAAGCTGAATCCAGTGGAAAGCTAGACACAAAAACACAATTTGAATACCCTTCAATAGATTAATTGAAAAGCAGATCATATTGTGTAGAGGAAAAGTGCAATGAACTTGAAGTTACAGCTGTAGAAACTATTTAAACAGAAGCACAAAGAAGAAGAAAAACACAGAATACAAAAATAATATTGAACACAGATACACTGGCCCATTGACTAAATCAGACAGTCCAGTTGCATATGCCAGAGACCTGAAATTTTCTACCCACCCTTAAAGAACAAAAGACCAGGAAAGTTATTCTCAGTCATTTTTGGAAACATCTGTTGTTAGTATGTTTTGTGTTGTTTGTTTTTGCTTTACTTTTTGTTTTGAGTCAGGTTCTAGCTATGCATACCAGCCTGGCCTCAGATTCATAAGTCCCCCTAATTCAGCTTTTGGTGTTTTGAGATTTCAAGCATATGATGGCTAAGAAACCATTTGAAAATATCTCTTAGCAAAAATATTTCCAAATCTGATGACAACAAAGCAAGACCCTGGAAAAAAGAAAAGGCAAATGTAATGAAGATAAAAAATCAAATACATCATGATAAATTGATAGAAATCCATCATAGAGGAAGAATGACCCTAAAGACATCTATTATCAATACACCCATACATGGATAGATCAGAATAGCCAGGGAATTTCTTCAGCTGCTTATCAAGACAGTAGTGAAAAAAATAGAATACTATATTTAACAAAAGCACTGTGTTAAATTCAAGATGAATTAAAGGATTTTTACTTCAAAAGTAATTTGGATGCTCTGTTTAGAGAACACCTGGACTCAAATTTTAAGGAAGTTTATGAGGAAGGGAAATAATAGCATGGAAGGAGGGAGCCACGCATGACATTATACATGGGTGACAATGTAAGACTTCCCTCATTACTTAAAGTTACAGAAGACAATGTTATTTATAGCAGAAATAGGGAGAAGATGTCTGATTGAAAACATATGTAAAAGTGGAGCTGAGGAGATGGATAATTGGGAACATGCACTTGCTCCACAGGCACGAGGACCTGAAATTGGGTCCACAGGACCCACATAAAAAGCCAGGCTTGATCACATCTCTCAGAAACCAAGTGCTTGGGAGGGAGATGGAGGCAGAAGATAACTGCAATATTCTTGTCACCAGCTTAGAAAAAAAGCAATGAGATTTAGATTCAGTGAAAGATGCTGTCTCAAGAGACTAAGGTGAATAGTGATGGAGAAACACACAGGTGAGTCTCTGCACTCGGCATACATGTGCATGAGCACACACCTGCACATATACCACAAACACACACAATTATGATATGTATGTATTTGAATCATATATATGTGTGTGTGTATATATATATATATATATACATAGATGAGAGGATCTCTAAAGCCACATTGTACATTAACATCCTAAAGATGTTTATTGTTCTAAGTTTGTCAATTTATTGGCATGCATAATTCTTCTTGAAAGTCTATAATAATTTCTCATGTGTCTGTGACACCATTTGTAATGAATTTTTGCCTCTAAGTGTAAAGGAATAAATGTAATAAAAAGCAGAAGGAATGGGGCTATCTTATAACCCAGCTAGAAGAAGAATAGGTTGTATAGGGGCAGTGGGAGAGGGGAGAGATTAAGAAATAATTATAATGCCATATATGCATGAATATGTCATAATGAAACCTATTATTTTGTATAGTAACCTGAAGTTAACAACAAGGAGGCAAGAAGTTTAAACTAATAGAAGTGTGTGTAGTAAATCTATAGGACATCTCTAGAAAAACAAAATAAAGATGTATGTTACACACACACACACACACACACACACACACACACACACACATATATATATATATATTAATAAAAACAAGGTAGAAGTGTGTTAAGCAAAAAGAAAGGAGACAGCAAAATAGTATATGTAGACCTATCCATACCAATAATTGCATCACAAAAATCCCAAGAGTCAGAGATCTATGTGTAAGAGCCACAGGGGATGAATGACTAAACTTACAGAGACTGTGGCATCACACAGAAGGCCAGCATAAGTTCAAACCACATGAGGGTCTCAACTCTGTGAGGAATTAGTGAACACTAACATTTACCCTTAATCTAATAGCTACCCATTATGTATACCTACTGACAAAGGAAACATTAAGTCTATCATCTGGCTTATCACTAGGTATCTTAACCACATTTCAGGATGAGTCCAATGCCTAGAAGTACTTGGCAAACAACAATGAACTCAGTGATTTTTTTTTTGTAGACATTTTGTCTTGCTACTTTCTTTGGGTATTATTTTTTTTTTCTTAGTTTGGTTCACTGTATAGTTTGGTTTCCGTGTGTGTGTGTGTGTGTGTGTGTGTGTGTGTGTGTGTGTGTGTGTTTTAATGTGTTTCTAGATTTTAAAAAAATATTTTCTTTGAAGAGAAAGTAAGAAAAAGAGCATAAGGTTGGGTAGTTGGGGAGTGATATGGGAGGAATTTGGGCAGGTGGGAGCATGATCTATATTCTACGAAAAACTTTTTTTCCAACTAAAGAAGAAATTATATTCATGGCATTTTCTTGCAAATTCTTGTGGTTTCACTTAAGTTGCATCTTACCTGAGCCCTATGCCTGTCTTGAATATTCATTCCTTACACTCATCAAAGCCTGTACATTCTCTGCTTCCTCTGTCCTGACCAGAAGTGTACTTTTGTTCTTCAACTGATTTTGTGTCATTAGCATCTGCCAGAGAACCTGAAAATTATTTTTTAATAAACAATTTTCATGGTCATACAGTGAGAAAAATATTATCATTGGATAGAAGACTTCTATTATTATTATAATACAACACCTTCTTTAATTGTTTCATAATCTTACTATTAACTGAAAATCACTCTCAGGGTTAAATTGATAAACATTCTAAAACATGTATGGAAACCCAGCAGTGTTCCTTCAAACCTTCTGTCTACTTCCTGAGACAATGAGCTATATTGTCACATATCAATGGGCCAGAACAGGGTCAGGAAAAAAACAATCACAACTTTTCTTATCAACCTCCTTTATCAAACACAGCAAGACAACTGTATGGGGCACAGTGTAGATTAGAGGGAGCAGTGAGGGCCTGAGTTCTATCACTGGAAATCACACACTCATCTTTCCAGTGTTACCACATTGAATACATCTGGTTTTTTTTTTTTCTGCTTTTAACCCTTTTTTCTCGAGACAAGGCTTCCCTGGAGCTTTTGAGCCTATCCCAAAACTCACTTTGTAGACCAGGGTTGTCTGGAAACCCAAGAGATCCACCTATCTCTGCCTCCTGAGTGCTTGGATTATAGGTGTGTGCCACCACCACACAGCCCTGATTTTCACTTTAATTTGGCTTTTTAAATTGTGTTATTGAGAGCAGATGCCTGAACGTAACTTAGGGAACAGTCTGTGAATCCAGGTTCAATAAAAGAAGGAGGCAATAACAAATTGGACCCATCCTGTAGCCTCCATTGTGAATGCACACACACACACACACACACACACACACACACACACTTTTAGAACTGTTAAATATTTTTAAAAGATAGATTTTCAACAAACAGTACTACATTGAATATAAATGTGTAAATGCTATATTTTGCCTAGCATCACTGATATAATATAACTTGAAACATACTGTAGATAATAGTATAAAATTTAAAAATACAAAACACAGGAGAAGGTGATCTTTGGGGTATGCAAAGTTTCCAAAAAGAGGTTAATATAAAATAATGATAAAATAAAAATCTTATATTAGAGTGATCAAAAAATGTCCTTCCATATTAAAGACCCTCTACTGATCAAAATGCAGAAAATAGCTTATTGCAGCACACAGACCTAGTGGCTACCTACATCACACCCTCCAAGGCTCAGGCAGCATGTTATCTGGAAAGAGGGGGCAGAAAGATTGTAAGAATGGAGGACCAAAAACTCAGCTCCTAGAAAGGGCAGGGAAGTTTCACTCATGCTACTTCAGTGATGTGTGTGCTTAAAGGAGACCTGAACAAGGACAACACCAACAGACATGATAATGTGAAAGGGGAACGATTTCAAGGACCTCTACTTCTAGACAGAGAACTACAGGAATGCTAAGAACAGGAGAAATAGCCATTCTCTGAGACAAGCTCTTTTCTTGGTCATATGAATCGGTCTGTCCTGAAATCATATACAACTGAGCAGGTTGTATTTATGTATTCATGAAATCATGTTTGTGGATGTGTGTGTGTGTGTGTGTGTGTGTGTGTGTGTGTGTGTGTGTGAAAATGACAACAACAAAAAGGCTGTGAATTTGATATGGAGCAATAGGGGAGCTTGGAAGGAGAAAAGGGAAGTGGGAAATGATGTAATTATATTTGAATTTTCAAAAAGTAAAAGAACATTGGAAATGGGGAGGAAATGGGGATAAGTGTCTTGTAAGGGACTTCCTTGATGAGGAAGAAAGCTTCCTTTTACCATGGACAGTTAATGTAGAGGCCTAATGCATCAACATGTTAGTAAGTGACTCGGGTGCTAAGCAGCAAATAATAAATCCCTAGTAACTATACAAGAGAATCTCCCAGGGGACAGAAATAATGAAAGACTCAGAGGATGTTGAGATGAGGGGAGAGTTATGAAACACCATCTAGTGGACCTGACATGGCAGGCATGCTCACAAACTCATAGCATCCGTGGTTATCAGTGTAAGGCCTTCCCTGAGTTGAAGTTGGTCAAAACTCCAGCATGGATGGGGGAAAGGCTCATGACGGGAGCTTTTGGCAATTGATGACTGCTGGGGGCAGGGCAAGTCTGGGGTCAGATGTGGCCACAGGTACAGTCAGCTGTAGGTTTCCCATGCCCAGGCAGGCTATGACAATGGCACTCTGAGGATTTTTTAGGGGTGGTGGGTTGGGGGAGGAGGACATGAATGTGGAAGGGGCACATGTTGGGAAGTCTGGGAGGTTGATGATAGATGTGATCAAAATACATTCTATATGTGTGAAATTGTCAAAAAATAAATACATTAAAAAAATGGATCATGAAATAGGAAAAATGTTTTGATGTCATTCCAAACTAAAGAATTTTATCGAAGAAACATAAAGAATAAAATTAGAAATTAATGACAAATTCAAAATGAGCAGAAAGTTTGAATGAACACTTCACAAATTAAGATGTGTAATGGCAGCTCAACTCAGCAGAGGAATGACAATTAAAATGAAAGTACTTGAGGCTGGAGAGACTGTTCAACTTTTAATAGCCCATACTACTCTTCCAGAGGATGGAATTTCAGTTCGCTGCACCCATGTCAGGCTGCTCATAAACACCTGTAACTCCAGTTCCAGAGGATCTGATTTCCTTTTCCATCTTCTGCAGGTACCACCTACCCAGCACACATATATAAGTAATGACAACTATTTAAAATCACAAAAGACTAAAATTATTCAGAAGTTTAATACATGCAAGTATTAATGAGGGTATACAGAGGATGGCACTTCCATTGAGTTGCAGCTAGGATTATAAAATGAATGTCTTATATAGTAAACCACACTTGGACCCTGAAATCCAGTAATTCCTTATGTAAAACAGTGTCCAGGAGAAATAAATATATTATAGAAAACTCTTCACATGAATGCTCACATCAGCTCAGTTGATAAGCATCCAGAAGGAGACCACTGGATTCAGTGTGTACTGTGATCCAAGCAGTATTGTTCTGTTTCACAAGAGGACACTATCCTTGATAAGCACAGCATATGAGTGACTGTCTGATGGGAGATGTCATTTTGTATATATGTTTCTCATACTGGTTAATGAATAAAGCACTGTTGGCCAATAGGAAAGGAAGAGAGGAGGGACTAGGAGAAAGGAGGGGAGAGGAAGTAGGATGGAGGGGTCAAGATGGAGAGTTTGGAGAAAGCAGAATGCCGGCTGGCTCCCCGGTAAGATAAGACCACGTGGAAATACATAGAAATGGGTTTATAATTAAGACAGAGCTAGCTGATAAGAAACTAGCACCTGGCCAACAGCATTATATCAATTACAGAATCTCTGCATTATTTGGGGGCTGCAGGCAGAAAAACCATACTCCTTACAACTGTCAGAATACTGAGCTGAATGCGTGCACCAAATTGAGACAAATACATACTTTATCTTTCACTGATATAAGATTCTAATAAAGGCAAGCCTGTTGGTTTTTATTGCACTTGGAAGAGCATGGAAAAATGACCATATCAGGAGTTCAAAGTAACTTTTGAGGGCAAGCCAAATCACTTATATCATGACTCTGGTGGTGAGAACACAGATATACACAAACTTCCAAACTAATGAAACTCTATACTGAAAAGAGAAACATTTTACTATGTTGTACTGATTGGTAACAAACTACTTGAAAAGGTTATGGTAATATAAGCTTATGCTGTCTGCTTTCACTCAAACTCAATTCACATGGACCAATTTAAAGAGAAATAAAATGATCCATGGAAATGGTATGAATTGCATAATGATAAATGAGTAGCACAAAATATGTATTTATTTTATGCTGAAGCTATTTTATGATATAACCAATCCATAAGTATGAGGATATTGTTTTATAGGATTGTTGAACAGCAAATTTAGTTGGGCACTCCATCAAGGTTATAGAATGACATCATATAGGAGATGTTACATGAATTCTATGCTTCCTTATTTTCCTCTTACCTTAGTTTTATAACCACCTGTGTGTGGCATATCTTTTCAGTCATGAAAACAATAACAAATGAAAACAAAATACAGCAATAACAACAAAGCAACAATCCACTTTGGCAGCCAAAGAAAACATCTGTACTGAAGACAGAAAAATTGTCTCCATTCACATGCAAAGACAGCTAAAATCAAAATCACACAGTATTAATTGATCCAGGATGCCCCAGAACTTGAATACCTAAAGCTCTCAAAAGTCATTGTATTGTGAGAGTAAGAAAATAAAAATGTTAAAAGAATATCACACATTGCCCCTGTGTAGAGTGAATTGACCATGAGGATGTGCTTTTGTGGCAATTTGCCTAATGTAGAAAAAGATAGAAAAGATGGAAAGGAAGAATACTTATAAAAACTAAACCAATTATATGGATTAAATTATAAATCATTTGTAAGGCATTTAAGCCAGTTGCGCTTTCTTTTAAAATGGCTTTACATAACTAATTATGTAGAACATAAGATGCCTGTGAGTTATGGCTAGAATTATACCAACAAGAAGAAAATCTTAAACAGTTTTAAGAGGCAGCCATCAGGAGGTAATTTGGGAAGGACAGCTGGTAGATGGTCAATATCCTTTCAACATGTCACATGACATACAGTCATTACTGTTAGACTCTTCACAGAATGCTGTTCTTTGAACAAACCTGAAGTTATTTCAGAAATGATGTTGTTATGTACTTATGAGCAGATAGGAAACCAAAGCAAAGACCGAGAATATTAATGTGAGCAAAAGCAAGGGTCTGTATGTTGACTAAGACACTCTTCTGTATTCTCTTCATCTTATATATCTTATTTACCCTTCCAAAGATGTGGAACATTTAGTCCTGAGTTTTGTCCTATGTAGATTATTTCATACTCAGAGAGTTGGAAGAGGTGGAGGCAAGTAGAGATTCATAGTTTCAGGATCACCTCCTCATTTCCATTGATCACCAGCTCCCACCAGCTACAGTGGAAAAGTCAGTTTATCAGTAGCACAAATTGTTCTTAAAATCTCCCCCAGTGAGTTCTGAAGCAGTCATGGAAGAGCTAGAAAAACAGGCAAAATGAAAATTCACATTTCAAACTTAAGCATATAAGCAGAAATGGTAGCAACCTTCCAAGCAGTGGTGATTCTCTGTTCATCTCCAAGAGACCTTACATATTTTAAATCTACAGTAAATTGGATAAATCAGAGAAAAATCCTTGCTTTCCATAGATTGTGTATCATACACTAGACACTATGTTAAGAATTTGATTAAGGCTTTGTTCCACAAAAGTGTGGTCAGTATAATTCTATTTGCTCTATAGTACTTATCTATTAAGTTTTGCCATACAAAAATTGAAATTTTTTAATCTTTTCCTTTTATCCCTTTATATTTTGTGAATTTTAGGGATGACAGTATAATCTTGAGTCCATTATCATGGGTTCTTAAGATACTTGTTTTGAGAAATTACTTAAAAGCCTCTTGTATGCAAATAATAGCCTACTATTCACCACTGACCTAGAAGATAAATTATCCCTCATATCTGTCACTATTAAGAGGTGATAGTATCCCCACTTTGCAAAAGATAAAAATGGTGTCCCAGAGAAACTAAGTCTTTGAACTGGAAGTTGGTAGTCTCCAACACTTGAATGTGCACCACAATCAACTTGTTGACCCTCACAGCTAGGCTCTATATACCCAATTTCTAATCTAATGTGTCTTCAGTAGGATTTAAAACTCTGAACATCTAGAACTTTCCTAGGTAAATTGTTGATAGTTTTAAGCAACTCTGAGGACATGGAAAGGAAGAACACCTCTCTCAAATTAGAAAAGCTGAAATGCTCTTCACAAAAGAGGCAACCTTTGAGCTGAAGACTTGAAAGGTAACTAAGGGTTCATTAAACAAAGGAGACTTCTATAACAAAATAGAGGTATAAGAACCAAATATGCATATTTAGAGGCAGAGCATTGGCTAGGAGGAGACTTTAAGAAAGCTTTCTTCTGGAGTATTTTATCTTTCATTGGAGTAGGAAGTCAGAAGATGAAGAATAGCTAACATAAATTAGGGCACAGGAAGGAAATAAAGAGGCAATTTCTGTCTGCTAAAATCCAAGCTGTCAAATGAGTGCTCCCATTCAATGACAAGTTTAAGACTATTTCTGTAAGTATCTTCTCATTTCTAGATTTCCCTAACCATCACTACCTGGAACTCCATCGGAAGACATTCTATTTTTATATCTGCTTTTATTGTCTTTGCCAAATCAATGGCAACTGTCTTGGTTTTGTTATTATTCACTCCAATGTTCACTTAGACTTTACTCACTTTGTACAAGGAGTCTTGGGAACACCACTAACTTCATCATCAGATTCTGAATTCACTACTGAGCTTATACTAGTTTGTAGCACATACATTGCTGCTCACATTTGTTTGGTACTAGCATTTCTCAAAGAATGCAGGAATCTACACTGGTTGTTAAAATTTGATCTTTATTAGTAGAGACAGTTAAACTTCAAGAGCTGTCACAATGTAATACTGTGGTCTTTGTGGTTGTTTTGGAGTACGGCATAAACACGTTGCACAATGCAAAACCCAGCTGCTTGTTTTTCCTGTGCAATGAAGTACAATTCTTTGGGGAGCCGGGTTTCTGGTCATTAGTATACACCCATGCTCTGGTTCCACTGTCCCAAATAAAGTCTTTGTCTGACAGATGTTGTGCAACATTCTCCAGACCATAGCACATCTGGTACACAAAAGAGATCACTGTCAATATCCCAATGGCGTCATGTTTGCCCCACATACTCTCATGCATCAGCATGGTCCCTATCAGAGACAAAGGTGGAGATATTTTTTAGTCTAGAAATATTTCTAGGACATACATCTTTTTCTGCTTACAAAGAGATAAGAGTTTCCAGGAGGTATACCCACTCCTCACACAGGTCAGTATGAGGATGACTTGGAGCACATGACTTAATCCCCATCTCTCAATCTCCCTCTCTGTGAACATAGACATAGCATTCACATCATCTATGTCAGATAGCTTTAAGAAAGACTAATTTACTGTAGCTGTTGGTGGAAAAAGGCTTTGGCACCAGCACTCAAGAGGCAGAGGCAGGTGGATTGCTATGAGTTCAAGGCTAGCTTGGTCCACATAGTGAGTTCCAGTACAGTCAGAGCACTGAAGAGAAACCCTGTCTCAAAACAACAACAACAACAATATGTATCAGTCAGGATATAGGAAGCATAGACTATTGACTAAATCTCAGTGCAAGATTGCCATTTACCCTCAATTTGTTGACATCTATTGTTATGGGGAAAAAATCAGCAGTAGATATATTTAGTTCATTGTTGACCAAAATTAGAAGAAAACCTTCTTGACTCTGGAGGACATTTGTATTGCACCAATCTGGGTGGAGTTTTGCAAGGTTAAAAAACAACTTGAACTTGTGCAGGGTGTACATTTGTTTCCATTTTAGTTTGTTGGCCTTCTGGGCATGATGGATTTAAGAACAGTCAAGAAAACAAAAGAGTTTCTTGGAGTTTATACTCTAGCAGGAAAAATGAGGAAGTTCTACATGAGAATTAGAAACACAGTTTTAGAAATGAAAATTATTTAGAGTGTAACATTAAAGCAATTGTTTTCTGTACATGTTCTTTCTCACTGGTTTATTTTCTCTGTCTTATCAAGTTTCTCTTTCCTAGACTTCCAGGACGCTCAATGAAGTAGATAAAGAAAGCCTGGAATGAAACAAAAAAGTCAGTAAACTGAGTTAATTGGTAGTAAAACTATTCTCTGCTACCATCATGGGGATACATGAAATTGTATATTTATAAAATCCACAGTTTTACAATACAAAAAGCAAATCTTCATATATGCAAATAAAAGTCAATGAATTATAGGATATGAAGAGGGAATGCTGGCCCTGGGAAGACAATCTATCTGTGTCAGAAGTGTGATTGGGGAGTGGGGAACTCATTAAAAGGGATTTGGGGAGAGGTAATTATCAAATAATTCTAAGGATACACAGAACCTATAAACTGCACTGCACATAGATCTGTGTTCTGATCTTTGATATGGATTTGTTTAAGTCACATATTACCTATAACTAAACAATGACATAGTTGTAGGGTAGATGTTTCTAGTCTGTTTTTTCACTGTTGGAAAGGAAATTGAAAGATAGGGCATTTGAGTGATTGTTTGATTTCTAGAAGTCCTACAACACAAAATAAAGTCTCAGCCATAGGGTATTATGCTATGCAATTGAATAAAAGAATACTATGGACATTGAAAATAAGCATATAATTAACATCTAACTTAATCAACTGAGTTGAACATATACAAGTCACAGCAGAAACTTGTGTAATACCTACCAATCGGGAAAATACAGCCATTTTTCTACTTTTCGACTCCCAAGAGAGCTAGAAATGTGGTGAAGTTTTCTGTGAAGTTGATTATTAGCCACATTTTCTGAACAATTAGAGGTAATTAAACTTAATATTTTGAGTACTATTAAATCCAGTGATGATCCAGCTCTCTGATCTACACTGGACAGTAACAAATAAAGACAATATCATTGCACCCTTTAGTGATGTAATGCTGTCTGTAGGAAATATTTGACTTGTTTTATACAAACACTGGGGAAAGTATTTATTTGCTAATCTCCCCCAGAGTGTTTTTTCTCCCCTGTCTTAATTACATAACACAGAAAAGGAAAGGGCTGCTTTCCTTTAAACCCTTTCAATTTCTCAAGACCCACTCTGTTCTCACACTGAGTCAGATATAGCACAATCTGAGGCTCAAAATGACCAATGTATACATGACCTAAAATGCCTCATGATCTGATGGGTGGAGTGGATATGACAGCCATTTTTGGAGTATGAAGAAACAGAGTGGGGATGCAAGGGTCTCTCAAGAAACAAACACACTGTTCCTAAGCCAGTGGGGAATACAATGTGAATGTGTAAATTCCCAAGAAGGGAAGATGATGAGAAAATGTATCCTTCAAGAGGGTTGGCATTTCTGACTCTGTTTTGGCATGAAGTTGGTAACAGTTGAAACCAGAAAGGTAGGCAGGGATAAAAATCAAGGAGAAATTTACCCAGAAAGTGAATGTGTTCATTTTATTTAAATATGGAAGATAAGGCATCACTACCAACTTAAAAAAGAAGAATATTTTGATCATACTTGATGGTGTGTGTAATAATGAGTGAACTCATTATCAGTTGCAGGAAGGTCGGTTGGCAGGGAGACGGTTGCAGTTCATAGGGCACCGGTAAGAATGCTTGGCCAAAATTGTAGAGATTCAAGAGCCATTTAATTGCCTGAATGCAGAGGGCATAAATAGAGGCATTTCAGTATCCCTAGTTCAAGCTGCTGTGTAAAAAATAATGATACTGCTGCATCCTGAGGCATGTTTTAAGTGGGTGGTCAGTTCAGCATCAACTGCTTTTTGAAAGCTGAAGTGACTCTACCTTGTCTGCTGTTAGTGGTCAAGTAAGATTAATTCAGCAATATTAGCATACGTCTTCTAAAAGTCAAGCAAAACTGGAGAGATTAGTCTCTCCAGGCATACTGGTACTCACCTTTATTCCCAGCACTTTGTAGAAGGGTGAGGGTTTGAACTTTGGTGTGTAGGAATCCATTCTGGCCTACATGTTGAATATAATGCTAACCAGGTCTATATAGGGAGACCAGGGATCTTTATTTTTATTTTAAAAATAGATATAAAAAAGGAATAAAATTTAAGACATATATGTGCAGACCAAGGTAGTCAGTTATATTTAAACAACAAAGGAAATGTTGAGAGTTTTATACAATGTGTTGTAAATGGGGGCTCAACGGAATTTCTAGTCTTTGCAATCTAGCAACCTTGATTATCATTTACAAAATGTTTTAAGGTCGTAGTTGTAGTTGAATTATGTTGTCAGCCATGATACTTTTTCAAATGCCTTTAAATAAAAGGCAGGCTGTATTGGTGGGAAGGTTTATGAACAACTCTTGGAGCAGGTATATATGTTTATGGCTCTGACTCCATTTTAGTGATTTTGATGGGAATTTTTCCATTGAGCCATTTTTACTCTTCTGTGATTATCCAACAAGACTGCTTTTCTAAACAGAAATTCTCTGCAATAGCAATAAAAATCCAAGATAAACTCTCGTGAGAAAACTAATGCTTCCTTAAATTAGAGGTCTTGAGTGCTTCTCTATGTATTTCTTCTATCAAAAGGTCCCTTGGTGAAAGAAATATGTCTCATATTTGTCATCTTGCCTGAAAGCATCTATTAAGCATCTGATACACAGAAGACACCAGAATTTGGGGTATATAATGAGTACCCAGTGCTTACTGGATACATGAATAAACATTTATTGAGTTGATAATTAATTATAATACATCAGTTGCATGATATTTACAGTTATATATTGTTACCCAACCACTTTAGTGTTAGCTTATTCTACAGATATTAATAATTGCCATTTGTCCCTCTTTCACTTTAAGCTTCTCTTAGAAACAAACTCCCAGAAGAGAAAGCACAGATGGCTGGTAGTTAGCCTTTAAAATGGAGGCAAAGTCTGTATGCTTCTGTGCTTAGCACATGGCTGAAATAACTCTTTCTGGACATAACCACATGAGCTCTCTCTATGTGGACTAATGACTTCGAGAACTAAAATAATGAAGTGCTAGTATCAAGAGTCTATGTAAAAGCTTAGGTCAGTGGTATTACTTGGATACATTAAATGAGACTTGAAGAATGGCAGAAGTACACAGAAGTACACTTTTGTGACTCTTTTAATCATTAATCATTGATCACATGGTAAACCATTTTAATGTAAATATTGCTGAAGTCTCTTTGGAAAAATGTGTCTGTTTTGGATGTTGGACTTTTGCAGACCATTCCTTAAAGGGAAGTAAACAGTTGTAATTGGGATTTAATTTAAGGATCTGGCCTAACCAATCACACATGTTGAAAACTACCAGTTAGAGTCATGAGCGTGTTGCCATTTGAATAAATTGCCACTTCAGCTAGTGGGTGGCATACCAATGTCAGGTCTTTCAGGTTATTAGATTCACTATTTAAAGTCTTCTAGGAACATATAAACTCAGTGATGGCTAATTTAGTTTTAAAAGACATGACAACAACATATGGGTTCCTCATAAATATTAGTTCAGGTGACCCATAGTACATTTCTCCAAAGACAAAAGGAACAAAAAGCCTGCAATGAATATCTTGTTTAGATGGAGTGAAAAAAAAAATGGAGCAGATTTTGGTTTATTTGCCTTTCTTTTCTAAAGGAAATTGCCATTGTAAACACAACAGAAATGAAGTTCCTGAACTCTCTGGTAGGGGCTCAGCTGTAGCAAGGAATCCTTTGTGCTGTCTTATAGCATGTTCAAAGTATAGAACAATGAATAGAAGAAGCAAAATGAACAAACAAACAAAATTGCTGAAAAATAACTGTTGATTTCCCGTAGGTAAAATTTAAAAACTCAGAAACCTAAATATTATTTGTAAGTTAAAATAATCCTGAATAATAGAGGAACTTCTGGGGGAATCATCATCCCTGGCATCAAACTCTACTGTAGAGCTATAGTAAGAAAAACAGCTTGATATTGGCATAAAAACAGACAAGTGGATCAATGGAACCTAATTGAAGTCCTGGATATCAATCATTACACCTATGAACACCTGACTTTTGACAAAGAAGCCAAAATGGTACAATAAAAAAGAGAAACCTCTTTAACAAATGGTGCTGGCATAACTGAAGTTAACATGTAGAAGATTGAAAATAAATCCATATCTATTGCCATGCATAAAATTAAAATCCAAGTAGATCAAGAACTTCAACATAAATCCAACTACATTGAAACTGATAGAAAAGAAAGTGGAAAGTAGCCTGGAACACATTGGCACAGGAGACAACTTCTTAAATACAACACCAGTAGCACAGACACTGAAAGCAACAATCAATAAATGAGACATCCTGAAACTGAAAATTTTCTGTAAGGCAAAGAACACTGTCAATAAGACAAAACACCAGCCTACAGAATGGAAAAAGATCCCACTAATCCCATATCTAACAGAGGGCTTATCTTCAAAATTTATAAAGAATTCAGGAAAGTAGACATGAGAATACAAAATAACCAAATTGAAAAATGGAGTTCAGAGCTAAACAGATAATCCTTACCAGAAGAATCTCAATTAGCCAAAAGTCATTTTTAAAAGTGCTCAATACCCTTAGTCATCAGGGAAATGCAAATCAAAACAACTCTGAGTCTTACACTGGTCAGAATGGCTAAAATCAAAAATACTGAGAACAGCTTGTGTTGGAGAGGATGTGGAGTCAGGGGAATACTTCTCCACTGCTGGTGGGAGTTCAAACTTGTACAGTCATTTTGGGAGTCAGTATGATGGTTTCTAAGAAAACTGGGAATCAATCTACTTCAAGACATAGCAATAACACCGTTGGGCATATACCCAAAGGATGCTCACTCTTACCACAAGGACATTTGCTCAACAATATTCATAGCAGCATTATTCATAATAGCCAGAAACTGGAAACAACCTAAATGCCCTTCAACCAAAGAATAGATAAGGAAAATGTGGTACATTTACACAATGGAGTACAACTCAGCAGTAGAAAATGATGACCTAATGAAATATACAGGCAAATGGATGAAACTAGAAAAAAATCATCCTGAGTGAGGAAACCCAGACTTAGAAAGACAAACATGGTATATATTCACTCATAAGTGGATATTAAATATAAAACAAAGGACAACCAGACTGAAGTCCTCAGCTCCAGAGAAGCTAGGTAACAAGGACACATGGATCACCCTGGGAAGAAAACTTAGATGATATCTACAGGGAAAACTGGGGACAAGATGGTGTTAAGTAGGAGGGAAGGCTGGGTGAGAACAGGAGTGAACGAGATGGCCTAGGTGGGGAGGGATGCAGTGGAAGAGCAATGAAAATGATATCTTAATAGATAGAGCCACTATGGACTTGGTAAGAAACCTGGTACTAGGGTAACTCCCATGAATCCACAAAGAGGACACCAACTAAAACTTCTAGCAATAGTGGAAAGGAAGCCTGAACTGGCCTACCCCTGTAATCAGATTGATGAATACCTGAACTATCATCATAGAACCCTCATCCAGGAATTGATAGAACCAGGTGCAGAGATCCACAGCCAAGAACGAGGCTGCGCTCTGGGAATCCAGGCAAAGAGAAGGAAGAGGGAATATGTGAGCAAGGGAGGTCAAGATCACGATGGAAAAATCCACAGACAGCTGAACCAAGCTTTTCAAATCTCATGAACTCTAGACCTACCACTATGGAGACTTCAGGGAACTAAACTAGTACCTATATATGTGGGAGACAGCTGTGAGGCTTGGACTAGCAGAGAGGCCCCTGTCAGTAGGGCCATGACACAAACCTGGTACATGAGCTAGCTTGTTGGAGCCCATACCTTAGGGTGAGATTCCATGCTCAGTGGCAGTAGGACAAGGATATATACAATTCTGACCCATGAGCTATCTTGTTGGAGCCCATTTCCTTTGGTGGGATGCCGTGCTCAGTCTTAATGCATGTGAAAGGGAACAGGCCCTACCCCAACCTATTGTACTAGACAATGTTGACTCCTCATGGGAACCCTTACCCGTGAGGAGGAGTGGACTGGGGTGGGCTAGGGTTGAGGTGAGGGAGAGTGGGGGGAGGAAGGGGGTAGGATGAAGTGAGGGGACTGGGAGGGAGAAGTGTAGTTGCAATGTGAAATGAAATAAAATATAAAATGGAAAAATTATAATTTTAGAGCTTGATGTATCCATACTTAAACTGTTTTGTACAATATTAGAGAATATTAATCAGGAATTCAAGGCAATGCTTTGGTTTTCCTGTTTTTTGTTTTGTTTTGTTTTGTTTTGGATATTTTAGGAAAAAAAGTTTCAGTTTTAAAGGGATAAATCTTTCATTGTGTTTGTGTACAGACATTGTAGGACATGTCCTATGACTTTCAACCCAGGGTTTTAAAAGTAATGACACCACAGTGATGATTAGTGGTGGCCTGGCATCCTCCAGAGCACTTGTGTTACATGAGAGCACCAAGTACCATTTTCTTATATAGTCAGACTTCAAGCACTCACACACTGGTTACTTTGGGCTTCAGTTCTAGGTGCTTGTCTAATTGTTGATAAAAACAATTCAGAGCAAGAGTAGTAGTGGAAGAACTGTTGCAATGATGATGAAAGATGTGAGCTTTGAAATGGGTGGTAGCTGTGGGGATAATATGTGTCAGAGATTAGGAATGTTTTAAGTACAACAACCAATGTTATTTCCCAACAGTTGAGCTGTAGGGTGTGACAGCAGGGGAAAATAAAGAAAAAGAATAATCTATTAATAACTCCAAAAGTTTGGTATGAGCTCCTAGAAGAAATGAGCTTCCATTTGTTGGTAAGGATAAGAAGGTGGACAAAGCAGGTTTGAAAAGAAAGGAAATGTAGTATTTCTCTTAGGAAAGTGTCTCTGCCTACATAGATGTGAAATCAGAGACAGATATAAACAGGAAAGTGCACTGCCCACCAAGCCCACCAATGCAACATATCTCATTCTGGCTTGAACTTTGTCTTCCCATGATTTTATCATCCAGATAAACCAGTTTATAATGCCAACATCCCGTCTGACTTGAACCTATAGGAAGTGAGCAAAGGGAATTTGTAATTGGAATGCATGGGGATCCCAAAACTTTTACTTCAGTGCAAATACATAAATGATTGTGTGGATGTGCAAACACATACATGTATTTTTAATAAATACAGAACTGATATAGATTTGGCCCTGATTTCTAAATGCCTCATTGGGAGATGTTGTAACCTTAGCCAATAACAACTAAGGAGAATGTCTCTGTCACCTCTAGTTCTGCAAACCCTTTGCACTGGACAAGGCATTCCAAACAGAATAGGTATCATTTACTCTGTCAAGATGTTCCCACAAATCACAAATACTTTGGTTCTCTCTGTAAGGAAGTGCTCATGTCACTCTTCAAATGATAGTTGGAAGTTTGTCAGTCAGATTTGGACACTCTCTCTTTCAGGCACCCCATCTTTTAGCCTTCTCTGAATTTTGTAACAAAATAGTGTTACAACTTATAGATAGCGTGGAATGAAGAATAAGTAAACATGTAATAAATCTCAAGTGACTCCAATACTAACTGGGAAAAAAGTACATTCCCTTTGCACAAAAGTTTTAAGGTCTGTATCATTTCTTCTCATGCTTTATAAAATATACTGCTTCCGATAGAACTCAACACTTTTATGCTTCTGTCATTTTCTTTTTAATAAACTAAGAAATAATTTTAGTTTTAATCTTTTCCTTTTGTTTGAAGTATTCTTTGAAACCTCACATATTCAGAGATTTAATTTTTGATTGTCCTAGGTTTCAGATTCACGTTACCAAAATAGTCCAATTTATAATATCAATCATTTTATTGATACTACAAATATACATAATAAAATACAAATTCTAATAAAGTGAATCTATAATAGCCATTTGGCTCTTTATACTCTTATCTGTAGGAAATTAATATTAACAGATACTTTGCATAGAGTAGTGCTCACTGGTATAGTAACAGTTTTTTTGTGTTTTTTTTTCAGGTATTTTTATTATTATTATTTCTTATTTTACATATCGATACCAGTTCTCTCTCCCTTCCTCCCTCCCATGCTCCCCCCGATTCCCCTCCCATCCCATTACCCCCATCGACAGGGAGGGTGATGCCTTCCAGGAGGAATCATCAAAATCTGTCAAGTCATTTGGAGGAGGGACTAGGCCCTCCCTCCTGTCTCTAGGTTAAGGCAATGTGTTCCCCAAGTCCTTTTGTGCACCAGGGATACATCCTGGTTCCACTGTATAAGGACCCTTAGACTGCCCAGGCCTTCTAACTGAGGCCCATGTTCAGGGGGCCTGAATCAGTCCAATGCTGGTGTCCCAGCCATCACTCTGGGGGTCCACTAGCTCCTCCTTGTTCAGGTCAGCTGTCTCTGTGGGTTTCTGTAGCCTGGTCTTGTCCTCCCTCTCTGCAAGTGAATTCCAGGAGAGTGGCTCAGTGTTTAGCTATGGGTGTCTGCTTCTGCTTCCTTCAGCTACTAGATGAGGGACTTATAATGGCAGATAAGATAGTAACTAAGTTTTAAGTGAATATTTGATTGAGTTTTAATCCTTACAGTCTTCATATTACCCTTTCAGTGTAATAATTAGTGAACTTTCCCTAGGACTTTACTTAACTCCTGAAAAAACAATTAACTTTCAACTTTCTTTTGTCCAAGATCTATATAGACCATAATTCTTGGCATATGTTAGGGTTTGAATCTTTTATTTAAATAGTGTTTTAATTATTTTTTTAGAATTTCATCAATATATTTGGATCATATTCAGTCACTCCCCCAATTCCTCCAGAGCCATTCCCGTACTCACCCAAATTCATGCTCTCTCTTTCTTTCTCACTCTGTCCCTCTCTCATTCTCACTCTCTCTATATGTCTGCCTGTCTGTCTCTGTTAAATTCATTGAATCCATTGAATTTCAATGCCTAATACCCATGGGTAAAGGCTTGGCTTGCCTGCCTGGGGTGCTATGTGGAGGTGATGGCTGTGAGCAGTATAAATGCAAGAATTGGGGACAGAATATTGGTGATGTGTCTTTGATGTTGACATGAGACCCTGGTCTCTTCCTCTGTCTTTGTTCTCTGGCCACCACAGGACAAGCATCCTCCTCTAGTAGCTGTGCCCATCAAGCTGTACAAGGGATCACACACTGAAACCAACAAAATCAATCATAAGCCAAATGAAACTTTCCTCCTTCTAAATTGATTATTCTTGCATATTTTATTACTAATCAGAAATTGATTAGGAGTTTCTCTTGCTATGTATCCCAGACTTGCCTCAAACTCAAGATACCACTGTCTAAACCTCTGCCCTAGTGATGGTGCTCAGTGTATAGGCATTTGTCACCTCATCCCAGTTAACATATTTCTCGTGTATGTGTGTGTGTGTGAGAGAGAGAGATAGGGGGGGAGAGAGAGAGGGAGTGAGAGAGGGAGAGAGAGACAGAGACAGAGAGACAGAGCGAGGCAGAGACAGAGAGACAAAGAGAGACAGAGACAGAGAGACAAAGAGAGAGACAGTATATGTGTGCTTTGGCATTCCTGTGATGGTCAGCGCACAACCTTGAGTGTAACCCTCTCCTTCCACCTGGTTTGGATCTCTCTTCGTACTAAGAATTGCATTGTCCCATTTAAAGAAATATACGACTACATTTAAAAATAAAGCACAAATAAGACACTGAAATGATCGAAGTACAATAACTGACAAAAGATGTGACAGTCAAATTTTAAATATAAATATAGTCAATATACTGGTTTACAGCATATGAAAAACCTTGATTTTTTTAAACTGTAAAACAACTAAAAATATTATTCAAAATTAGTGAGAAGAGTACTAATGATAATATTTAGGAAGATTTATGAAAATGGAATGAGAGCGTGCAACAGAGTCTAACAACAGTCAAAGAATAAAGTAACAAGCAGCAGAAAGTCTTTGAGAATGTATAAAATAATGGCTGCTCTAGAAAAAAATTCAAATCATATAAAAAAGGGCACATATTTAGTTTCCTAGTTCTTTTTTGCTGGATAGTTCCAACAACCCAGAAAGGGGGGAGGGTGTTCATTTGACTGATTTTTTTTTAATTTCACTAAATCTATTCTGCCTGTTTATATAACAATCAATCTTCACTGAGATGCATAAAGAACATTAAATGAAGTGAAGTATTTTCATAAAAATGTGCACTGTTGTGTGCAGACTGATTTCTGGCCATGGAGATCCAAGAGGAAATGGGTATAAGTCCTACCACTGCAAGCTGAAGAGCTGAAAGGATACCTGAGACTTTTCAGGCACTGGACAGTAGCAGTGCAGGCCAGCATCATCAGAGGAGAGGCAAGGTGACTTGCAGCGGTGTTCTCGCCTCCTGGTGTAGCCACATGTTTTCTACTGAGATACAGAGGAGTGCGAAAGCAGTAGGGAGCACACACTGATTGCTGCAGTGGGTCAGGAAATCTGGGACAACTGGAACTGTCGGTTATAGTTTCAGAAAGAAGCTACAGAAGTCAGAAAGGATGCTTCTCCAAAGTTTCACTGAGGTCTTTGAACATTTCACTAAATATAAACACAACATTCAACTGTAAAGTGAAATTCTGAACAAAGAACAATGGAGATACCGTAAGCAAAGCAATCCTAGGCGGCTTTACCAGGCCGAAACTCTAGCTGCCTTTAGTGGAAATTCTTCACTAATCACACAAAGCATTCAATCAGAATCCTAGAAGAGCGTTGGAGATGGGTCAGAGCATAACAACAGAGGCTGTGAAATCATGAGGGTGGGAATTCAGACCCCATGTGTACATCCCACAAATACTGAAACTGCAGCTCCTCAGATATGATAAGTTCTTCTGGCCTCCTGGCTCACACCTTGCATCCTCCTCATACCCAATCAGTGGGAAATTGTCAGTTGATTGACAGATGATGTCAGCACCCTCATTATGCAGTCACCTCACACTAGCTGTCTTAGAGTTTCTATTTCTAGGAAGGGACATCATGACCATGGAAACTCTTGTAAAGGAACACATTTACTTAGGGATGGTTTACAGCTTCAGAGATTTAGTCTGTTATCATCATGCTGTGACATGGTGGCATGCTGGTGGACATGGTGCTGTAGAAGTAGCCAAGTGCCCTACATCTTGACTTGCAAGCAATAGGAAATGGTCTGAGACACAGGGCAGTATTTTGAGCATATATGAAGCCTCAAAGTTGGTTTCCATGGTGGCACACTTCTTCCATCAAGGCTAATAGTGCCAGTCTCTTTGGGGCCATTTTGATTGAAACCACCACACTAAGTAAGGACAAAGCCTCTGTATATATGTCCACAGTGAGCATTTTGTAACAAGGGTTCATCATCTTAATTCACAACTCAAGAAACACATTAACCTCCATTCATGTTTATGCAAAAAAAAAAAAAAAAAAAAAAAACGAATTAAACAGTCACAAGAAAAGCCATGAAGGTAGGAGGGGGCAATTGCTAGAAAGAAGAGATTAGGCAGGAGTAGAAAGGAGTAGGCAATGGTAATTTCAATCAGAAAGACAACAGCCATGGAACCTTATCCATAGTTTCCTTCTTGTCCTGCACCTTTCAGAACTCTCATTTTCTCCGCTGAACTCTCATCTGTCAGCCTCACAGCCTCTCTCTGACACTGGAAAAAGCTGTCAGGATTAATAACAAAACAGCAAGCCAGCCTGAAAAGGGAAAGGGAATGTAATCCAAAAATGTGAAAAATTAGTGTGCAGCTGTCAGTGTGAATTGCAACCTAAAAGGACATAACTGGGCGGACAAAAGAGAAAGCCAGCCAGAAGGCAGAGACTAAGGAGAAAACAGAAGCAAAGATATCACAGGTGACATGTACCGTGAGGGCTTAAGATATGTGCCCTCATGCTTGCCGCTTTCTGGAAGAGGTCTTAGGAAAAACTGTTTCCACTCTTGTCTAACATCATAGAATAAACTGATATGTGAGAGGGAGACATTAAATGTGTCCCCTTACAAATACAACAACAACATCAAAAAACAATCATTATTTTGGAAGAATACCTGGAATATGCCCTTGAGGACTGATGGTTTGTAGACGAACCACATAGACTTAATTTAAGAAAGAGAAAAACAATGGAAAGTTGGGGTACACCACCCTTCCCATTTTCGTTGCCAGCTTCAGAGATCCTGACATAATTAATTAGACAAGAATAAAATGCCATGGAACTCCTACTACATGAGGAAATGCACATATTGCGTATGTGGGGATGTCACTTTGTTAGCATTCTGCAATGCCCTGCTTTCAATCTCCTCTGTTCTTTTATATAATACAGTTTTGGTTATGCCTCTGGATACAGGGTAAACTAAGCAAAGTTTAAAGCTTTGTCTTCCTAATGACTGTTCTTGTAAAATATGCCGTAAAGGCATGTAATTGGTTCCTTCAGGAGCTTAAATAAAAGGGCACTGAGAAATATACTTGTGGCAAATGTTTGACAATAGACCAGAAGTGGTGAGATTTTACCATACCTGCCAGGTCTTAGTTTAATTATTTACCCTATAAGATCTTAGTGCATGTGTTCAGCTTTCTAGTTTTTTTTTTTTTTTTTTTTTTTTTTTTTTTTTCTATAATTCTAGTTCTAACAACCTAGAAAGGGAATTGTGTTTGAATGTTTGATTGATTGTTTAACTTTCATAGGCACTATGCTGCCTGTATAAGATAGTAAGACATTTAGAAATTCTTGTATTTTTATTTTTAATGATCTCTTGGCATAATAAGGTTCAAATAGAGTGTTTTACCACTAAGCTACATGTAACCCCTAAGACATTTGTCTACTCTTGAATCCATATCTTCTTATTTAAATACTGGTTAAAATTCAGGACCGATTATAATCCTTTGTTTACATTTAAACAATCTGTTAAAGTTGATTGTAACATCAATTTTATAAGATTCCTAAAATGGATAAACACAATGTACTGTATTGGACCATCAACCAGCTTTGAAAGGGAGGGAAGTCCAGCTGAGGGTCACAGCAGGGATGGGCCCAGAGGCACCATGATCAATGATTTTTTAAACGTCACAGGCTCATCTTATATACCAAGAGTATTTCAATTCACAGACAGAAGTTGGAATGGTGCTTAGATCTGTCTGCCTATGCCTCCCAGGTGCTAGTATTAAAGGCATGGGCCACCATTGCCCAGCTTATTGTATATTATTAATCTTCAATGAAAAAACTAAATGGCTGGTATTTTCCTGAATAACTATGCATTATAAAGGAACAATGGCTATATTTTATAATGATGAATCTCCATAAACACGAGCATCATTCTAAATATAAAGATTTATCTAGTTAATTTTTTATTTAGTTATTTTTCTTATTTTATATATCGCTCTCAGTTCCCTCTCCCTTCCTCCCTCTCTCCCTCACTCCCTCTCTTCCACCATACCAGAACCCCCAAACCACCTTCCCAATCCATCCCCCTCCCACTCCACGTTTAGGGTGATGCCTTCCGGGAGGGGTCATCAAAATCATTCAAGTCATTTGGAGTAGGGACTAGGCCCTCCCTCCTGCCTCTAGGTTAAGGGAGTATCTCTCCATGGGGAATGTGCTCCCAAAGTCCTTTTGTGCACCATGGATATATCCTGGTTCCACTGTCAGAGGTCCCTTAGATTACCCAAGCCTTCTAACTGAGACCCATGTTCAGGGGGTCTGAATAGGGCCAATGCTGGATTCAGACTGGGGGCCTATGAGCTCCCCATTGTTTAGGTCACCCATATCTGTGGGTTTCTGTAGCCTGGTCTTGTCCTCCCTCTGTGCATCTAAATTCCAGTTCAGCTCAGTGTTTAGATGTGAGCATTTGCTTCTGTTTCCATCAGCTACAAGATGATGGCTCTATGATGGTGGATAGGATAGTCATCAATCTCATTATCAGGGAAGGGCATTTATGGTACCCTTTCCACTGTTGCTCAAATTGTTAGTTGGGATTACCCTTGTAGGTCTTGTAGGACATTTCTCTAGAGTCAGTTTTCTCTTGAAACCAATGATGGCTCACTCTTTTATGGTCTCTCTCTCTCTCTCTCTCTCTCTCTCTCTCTCTCTCTCTCTGTCTATTCTTCCCATGACTCAATCATGCTAGTGCCACTTGCTTTCCTCTCCTTCCCTTCTCTTTCTCCTAGACCATCTCCACTCACTGTTACCCCACTCCCAATATACTCAGGAGATCTTGTTCCTTTCCCCTTCTGTGAGGGACCTTGTATGAAACTCTTAGAATCCTCCTTGCATCCTAGTTTCATTGGCAGTGTGAATTATAGGCTGGTGAACATTTGCTCTAGGTCTAAAATCCATATATGAATGAGTACATACAATGTTCCTCTTTTTGTGACTGGGTTACCTCATTCAGGATAGTTTCTTCAAGTACCATCCATTTGCCTGCAAGTTCCATTGTTATCCCCACACACAGACTAGTATTCCATTGTGTAGATGTGCCACATCTTCTTTATCCATTCTTCAGTTGAGGGGCATCTAGGTTGCTTCCAGGTTCTTGCTATTACAAATAATACTGCTACAAACACAGTTGAGCACATGTCTTTGTTGCATGGATGTGAATCATTTGGGTAGGATTGCTGGGTCCTGTGATAGACTGATTCCCATTTTCCTGAGGAACCACCATACTGATCTCCAAATTGGCTGTACAAATTTGCACTCCCACCAGCAGTGGAAGAGTGTTCCCCTTTCTGCACATCCTCTCCAGCATAAGTTGTCATTGGTGTTCCTAATTTTAGCCATTCTGGCAGGAGTAAGATGGTATCTCAAAGTTGTTTTGATTTGCATTTCCCTGATAGCTAGGGATGGTGAGTACTTTCTTAAGGGTCTTTCAGCCTTTTTGAGAATTCTCTTTCAGTTCTGTACCTCATTTTTTATTAGGGTTATTTGGTGTTTTGGTGACTAGTTTCTTGAGTTCTTTGTATATTTTGGAGATCAGCCCTCTGTCAGATGTAGGATTGGTGAAGATCTTTTCCCAGTCAGTGGGCAGCCACTTGGTCTTGTCAACTGTATCCTTTGCCTTACAGAAATTTCTGAGTTTGAGGAGGTCCCATTTATTAATTTCGATCTCAGTGTCTATGCTCCTGGAATTATGTTCAGGAAGCACTCTCCTGTACCAATTTGTTCAAGGGTACCTCCCACTTTTTCTTCTAAAGATTCAGTGTGCCTGGATTTATGTTGAGGTCCTTGACCCATATGAACTTGAGTTTTGTGCATGGCGATACATATGGGTCTATCAGCAGTCTTCTATACAACATCATCCAGTTGTGCCAGCACCATTTGTTGAAGATGCTTTCCTCCTCCCATTGTATACTTTTAGCTGTTTTGTCAAAAACCAGGTGTTTGTAATTGTGTGGGTTAATATCAGGATTTTTTATTCCATTCCATTGGTCTACCTGTCTATTTTGTGCCAATATCAGGCTGCTTCCAGGATTATAACTCTATAGTAGAGCTTGAAGTCAGGATGGTGATGGGTCCTGAAGTTCCTTTATTGTACAGGGTTGTTTTGGCTATCCTGCGTTTGTTTTTTGTTTTGTTTTTTTTTTTTTTTTTTTTTTTTGTTTTTTTTGTTTTGTTTTGTTTTGTTTTGTTTTTGCTTTGTTTAGTTTTGTTTTTGCATATAAAGTTGATTATTATCCTTTCAAGTTCAGTGAATAATTGTTCTGGGAATTAGATGGTGATTGCATTGAATCTGTAGATTGCTTTTGGTAAGATTGACATTTTTACTATGTTTACCCTACCTATCCAATAGTATGGGAGATCTTTCCATTTTCTTGTATGTTCTTTAATCTCTTTCTTTAAAGACACAAAGTTCTTGCTTTATAGGTCTTTTACTTGTTTTGTAAGCATCATCCCAATGTATGTTATGTTGTTTGTGGCTATTGTAAAATGTCATATTTCTCTGATTTCTTTTTTTAATTATTTATTTTTTATTTTAAATGTTGATCTAAGTTCCCTCTCCCTCCCTCCTTCCCTGCCTCACTTTTACCCTCTCTGCCCTCTCACATGCACCCTGACCACCCTCCCCTCCCATCCACCCTCACAAATTCCACATGTAGGGCAATGCCATCCAGGTGGGGTCATGTAGATCTGTCAGGTCATTTGAAGTAGGGACTAGGACTTCTCTCCTGTCTCTAGGTTAAGGGAGTATCCTTCCATGAGGGATGTGTTTGCAAGGTCCTTTTGTGCACCAGGGATACATCCTGGTCTGAGGTCCCTTAGACTGCTCAGTCCTTCTAGCTGAGACCCTATTGGGGGGGGACTGAATGAATCCCATGCTGGATTCCCAGCTATCAGTCTGGGAGCCCATTAGCTCCTCCTTGTTCAGGTCAGCTGTCTCTATGCGTTTCTGCAACCTGGTCTTGTCCTCTCCCTATGCATCTGGATTCTAGTTCGACTCAGTGTTTAGGCATGTGTGCTTGCTTCTGTTTCCAACAGGTATTAGATAAGGGCTCCATGGATAAGTTAGTTGTTGATCTCACTAACTGGGAAGGGCATTTATGGTAGCCTTTCCACGGTTGCTCAAATTGTTAGTTGCGGCAGTCTTGTAGGTCTCTAGACCTTTCTTTAGGTTCAGTTTTCACTTCAAACCAATAATGGCTCCCTCTTTTATGTTTGTTCTCTGTCTGTCTCTCTCTCTCTGCCTCTCTCTCTGTCTCTCTTTGTCTCTCTCTCTCTCTCTCTTGGACTCTCTCTGTCTCTTCTGTCTTCTATTCCTACCCTGACTCAATCTTCCTCTCCTCCCCCTTGCTTTCTTCTACTTCTTTCTCCATTCACTGCCCCCCCCCACTTCTACTGTGCTCTGGGGGACTTGTCCCTTCCCTCTTCTGTGAGGGACCTTATATGAATCTCTTAGAATACACCTTGTATTCTAGTTCCTCTGGTGGTGTGAATTATAGTCTGGTGATCCTTTGCTCTAGGTCTAAAATCCATATATGAATGAGTACATATCACGTTCCTCTTTTTGTGACGGTGTTACTTCACTCAGGATGGCTTCTTCAATGCCATCCACTTGCCTGCGAATTTCAAGATTCCATTATTTTTTTCCACAGAGTAGTATTCCATTGTGTAGATGTGCCACATCTTCTTTATCCATTCTTCAGTTGAGGGGCATCTAGGTTGCTTCCAGGTTCTTGCTATTACAAATAGTGCTGCTATGAACATAGTTGAACAGATGTCTTTGTTGCATGGATGTGAATCTTTTGGGTATATGCCTAAGAGGGGATTGCCGGGTCCTGTGGTAAACTAATTCCCATTTTCCTGAGGAACCGCCATACTGATCTCCAAAATGGCTGTATGCGTTTGCACTCCCACCAGCAGTGGAGAAGTGTTCCCCTTTCTCCACATCCTCTCCAGCATGAGTTGTCATTGGTGTTTCTAACTTTAGCCATTCTAGTAGGAGTAAGATGGTATCTCAAAGTTGTTTTGATTTGCATTTCTCTGATAGGTAGGGTGTTGAGCACTTTCTTAAGTGTCTTTCAGCCTTTTTTATTTCCTCTATTGAGAGTTCTCTATTCATTTCTGTGCCCCATTTTTAATAGGGTTATTTGGTGTTTTGTTGACTTGTTTCTTGAGCTCTTTGTATAGTTTGGAGATCATCCCTTTGTCAGATGTAGGATGGGTGAAAATCTAATAAATGGGACCTCTTCAAACTTAGAACCTTCTGTAAGGCAAAGGACACAGTGGACAAGACCAAACGGCAGCCCACAGACACGGAAAATATTTATTTGAATTTTAAAGATAGATACCTAATTTGTATCAATATTGATAGTAAGATGTATTTTGAGAGCTTTTATAATTTTTTGAAATTATATCATTAACCCACTTCTTTTCCCATCCTCTGATTTTCTCATGTGCTCATTGTTGTTCACTCTCAAATTCAAGAACTCTCTTTTCGTTTTACACACATCCTGCTAAATATATAAATACTACTGTTCAGTCTATATATTACTTGCATATACATAATTTCATGGCTCATCATTTGTTATTGGATAACCATTTTGATGGAGGCATGGGGGGTGAGGTTGGTGCTTTTCCCTGAGAAAGACTATTCTCCTACTCTCAACATTCCTTGGTTTGCCTGAAGTTCTTTTTAGGGTTAAGACCTGCTACTATCACCACCTCCATCCATATTAACATATCTGTTCTTGCTAAGCTCTTGTTTAGGCAGTTAGTAGGGAAGACTTTATGCTTGTAACTTGTCTGTCATTTCTAGGAGAGAGATGCTCACAGCAACCCCCTGACCCCCTAGCTCTTTCCATCTTCCAGTCCCCTCACCAGCAATCAGTCCATTTATTTCATGCTTGAGACCTGTTCTCCCACAATACATTGTTCTGAATCACTAGCTTTTTGATCCTTAGGATATTTTTCCTCAAAGACTTTCTTCATGAGATGCTCACTGCCACTAGATTTCAGTTTGTTTCTCTAAACTCTTTTGAAACAAAATGATAAAATAATGCATGATAACAGCCAATGCCTGAGCATTAATCAAATACCATTCCCTTCTACTGTCTTAAAAAAAAAAAAAGTACATCTCTTGTGATGCCTTAATCTGGTCTCCAGGCCTGGTCATTTTTGCTGATTCCTGGTTCCCCAGAGTTCGAGCCTATGCTCTGTTCACAGTATTCTGTTTCTTCACATGTCTTCTGATCTGACTGTCATGAGACTGACCACCCAATACTTCCTTCCTCAGCTTCTCAAGACTGAACTTGACAGAGATTCCTGGGAGCCATGAAAGACAGTATAGTGCTTAGGTGTCCTTTTTTATGCACAAGCGACAGGGACAAAAATAAACTATTCCTGTAATAAGAACCTATTCCTGTAGCAGTGACAGCCTCACTGGCAGTCTCGCAATATAAATCAAGGTCTTTGGTATTGGAACTTCTCCTTCGCCCATTTACTTTTATTTTTAAAGAAATTTTTATTTCTTCTTTGAGATGAACAGGGAAAAGCCACTATTTTCTCAGAAGACTAGTTTGGCTTTCTTGCCTTGGCATGCTACCAGTTATTCTTCTAAAGTATTTTTAAATTAAAAATACAAATTGAAAAAATAAATAAGCAAGTAAACATGAAAACATGCAGCAGGCTTTCTTTTGGGCCACCAACCAGCTCCCAAATCATGACACAGAGACTCATTGTTAGTTATAAGTGCTTGGCCTTATCTTACACGTGTTCCACTAGCTCTTATAACTTCATTTAACCTCTTTCTCTTCATCTACATTTTTGCCTTGGGGCTTTTGTACCTCTCTTTGATCCTGGGTGTCATACTCCATGTCTGGCTGGCTGCCTGACTGGCTTCAGGTGTCTTCCACTCTTTCTACCTCATCCTCTTCTCTCTATAATCTAGATGATTCCCCCTGCTTATTTTCTCTACCCAGCAGCAATGCCTATCCCCATACTGCCTAACTATTCACTGGTCAGCTTTTTATTAGACCAATCAGGTGTCTTAGGCAGGCAAAACAACACATCTTTACATTGTTAAACATATGTAACCTAAACAAATGCAATACACGGTTACACAGTCAAAGTAATATTCCACAACAAAAACACAAGTAGAGAATGAATGCCCAAAGTAACAGACCAGATCAATAGCTGCCATCTGTGTCTCCCGGCAGGAAGCTCTGCTGATTGCTGCAGTTTATTTAATACAAAGTATTACAAAAAAAGTAATACAAAGTAACAAATCTTAAAATAACAGAGGAAGAAAGTAGAGAATTAAAACTGCCTGAAGCCAGCCAGTACAAAGCAAACTGAATATCAAGATAGTTATCAGATATAGTATTGCATCACATTATGGCACATTGATATTCAGGACAACTCTGAAACAGTCACGTTCCATATATTTAAGTAATTAAGTAGAAGAATACATTAACATGACACTAAGTATTCCTTCCTGAAAAATCAAAAGAAATATGAAATCATTTTTAAAGACTCTTCACTAAAATAACTTTCAATCCATCAAAAAACAACTGAAGTTTAGCACTTAACTGATACAATTCATCTAGAAAAAAAATCTCTGATGTGGATCAAAGGAAGTGTCTATGTCTGCCATATGGAATGTTTGGGATTATAATGGATCACTTAGTCTTTATGATTCTGGAAGATAAAACCTCTTGGCTTCAAATCCTAAAGAAATCATCAGATTTTCTGTTCTCTTAGAAACACAACTGGAGTGAGAGCCACTCATCTCCCTCTGCTCCTCACACTACCTGTCACCAAGTGCAATGTCTGGCAAGCCTGGGAAGGCTGATTTCTATACATGCATCCATGGTCCATTACCTCTAGAACTTCCCCAGACTGTGAAATAAATGAGGGAACTAAACAAACAAAGAAACATGATGAAATGAAAAAGACATCCCAAGATAACAATCACAAAACAAAAACACTTGATACTCAGCTAGATAGAGAAGGAGTTAAATTCCTTCTCAGTCAGTTCTTGAAGAATGCCTTCAACTTAAAGTTTCACATAAGCAATGAATTAGAATGAGGACTTTATAACACAGGTGTCATATCTGTACTTTTGGGTAGCTAGATATGGTTTTTATTGCCACTCTTCTTATCATAACTCTTTGATAATCAGAGCCAACGTAGAATGCATACTTCTACATATGCACTCAATGCTTATAGTCCACTTTGACTCCTATCCTTCAAAACTTATCCCTTGAATTCTGGCTAGATAATTAGACTTTGACTTTGCCTATAATATATGTTCTGAACAGGAACAAATGCCAAACTCCTGCCTAATGAGAAAACATTTTTACAATCATTTTTAAGGCACCCCTAAGGAAAACTGTTGTGTACTTTTAACATATTCTCATATTCACTCATTTACTCAGCTTTTTTGCTTAACAATTTCTCAGTACCAAATATTTCACTAAGGTTTGAGAACAAAAGAACAGTAAAACAACATCAAGTTCTGAATTATTACCAAGGCATTATGCTTTGGGTATGAAAAGGATTCCATATTACCTGACAACAATGAACTGCATCTTGTAAAAGTCTTTTGTGGAATCTTTGACAAAATGTGAGTATATTCTTATGAACTTATGACAGTGAATTATGTATATAGTTAGGGCTAGGTCATAGTCTCATAGATAGAAGTATGAAATAAATTAAATGACACATGGCAAGGGGTAAACAGCATTAATACTATTTTAATAATACATATATATATATATATATACTGTTTTTGAAAATTAAAAATTCCCTAGTAGTACAAAGATGAGCCTACAGACTAATCATGTATAGAATCATAAAATTATATTTGTAAATAAAAATAATGAACACATAGCCTGTAAATGTGACTATCTATTATAGAATTGAAGTCTGGTATACACCCTAGAGGAATAGTAAAACAGTTCTTGCATTACCCAGAGTGCACATAGCATCATCAAGTTCTGAAGTCAGGCAATTTCTCTTTCTCAAACATGTGGCTCAAAATGGTTCTCAAAGACCATAATGGTTTGCCAGCACTAGAATGGATTGCTGCCCTGGGAAGGGAAAGGGAGATAGTGCCAAAGAAGGCAATGAGGAAAGAGAAAAGGAATGCACAAAAAGAGAAACGAAGTGTAGCTAGCACAACATGTTCCCAAGTGATACACAAGTGGTTATTACTGCTCAGAGTCCATGTAGTTTCTGGCACAACTCAAAACGAGTCAATTAAATGTAGGCAAGTGCTCTCAGCATTGAAAAGTGGTTGGTAAAGAGATAAAAGATGAAGTCATGTTCCAAATAAGGCAACCTTTTGAAGGGGAGAACCTCCACCTATTTCAAACCCAATAACATACTTTTGAAAAGTAGGTGCTCTCATCGGCAGTATGTAATGATGCCTTGTCATGGTGTTTATTTACAACAATAGTACACTGGTTAAGGTAATGGTTGTATATGCCAAGCTCGTTGGCCAGTGAAATTGATGTAGGTGTGCTGGGATTATGGGTGTGGTCTGCTGTGTTGAGCTTTATACAGGTTCCGGGGATCTGCACTTCAATACTCGAATTTTGGCAGTAAATATTTAGCTACTGAGCCATCTTCCCAGTCCCTTGGAGGGGTTTGTTCTTGTGTTATATAGTTGAAATGAACTCCTTTGGGGTGTGTGTGTGTGTGTGTGTGTGTGTGTGTGTGTGTGTGTGTGTGTTGCAAGAAATTAAATCCAGAGTTTGGTAAATGTTTGATAAGTTCTTCACAATTGAGCTCTTAACTCTGGGTTTTGCTGAATAAATTGGTTTTTGTCTGGTTGTAATATTTAGTTTTTCTATTATGGACTAACTATTAATAGAGATATTTTTGCAAACTTATGAGAAAATTTAGGACTGATATAATTTATTTTCCGATAGGTAAATAGCTTAAAAAGCAGCTCTGTGTCAGGTGTAGGATTGATGAAGACTTTTTTCCAGTCTGTGGTCTGCCGTTTGGTCTTGTCAGCTGTGTCCTTTGCCTCACGGAAGGTTCTGAGTTTGAGGAAGTCCCATTTATTAATTTTTTATTTCAGTGTTTTGGGGTTATGTGCAGGAAGCAGTCTCCTGTACAAATTTTTTTTTCTGGGGTACCTCCCACTTTCTCTTCTAAGAGGTTCAGTGTAGCTGGATTTATATTGAGATCTTTGATCCAGAAAATGGAAAGATCTCACATTCTATTGGATATGTAGGATAAACATAGTAAAATGGCAATCTTATCAATGCAGTCCCCATCAAATTCCCATAAGAATTCTTCACTGACCTTGGAAGGATAATAATCAACTTTATATGAAAAAAAGAGCCAGCATAGCCAAAACAATCCTGTACACTAAAGGAACTTCAGGAGGCAACACCATCCTGGACTACAAGCTCTACTATACAGCTATAATCCTGAAAACAGCCTTGTATTGGCACAAAATTGAAAAGCAGACCAATGGAATTGAATCAAAAATCCTGATATTAACCCACACACCTATGAACACCTGGTTTTAGACAAAACAGATAAAAGTATACAATGGGAGAAGGACAGCATCTTCAACCAATGGTGCTGACACAACTGGATGATAGTGTAGAAGACTGCAGATAGACCCATGTCTATCGCCATGCACATGAGCTTCCCCTTAAAAAGAAAAAATAGATGAAATTTTAATAAAATTTTACCAAATAAAAACATTTAAAGGTAAAATAATGAGGATCTTTCACAAGAAACTAATTACAGTCATGCTTCCTCCCTGTCTGCCTTCCATCATGGAGATTGCATTGTTGGAACATCACAGGACACTCCCATCAAGTAGAGGGAGGATGACTCCCAGTGCATAGCTCTCACAAATGTCAACCACAGATTTTCCACTTTAAGATCTTGAGTTGCTCCAACTCTTAGTATCTAAAGAATGAACATAGGCAGGTTAAAAATAAGACTATGAGCTAGCAGGCTATTAAGTAAATATTTGAAAATATATTCAGCTGTGAATAAAGAAAACCCTAAATAAATTTAAACACCTTGTTAGTCAGTGTGTGAAGAGATATGATGACCATGTTAAGTAACTATTACAAAAGAAATCATTTCACTGGGGACTTGTTTATAGTTGCAGAGATTTAGTCCATCACTGTCATGGTGAGAAGCATGGCATCATGCAGGCAGGTGCCAGAGCAATAGCTGAGAGCTACATCCTTATCCAGAAGCAGAGATAGAATTAGAGAGACTCTGGGCTTCACATGGGCTTTTGAATCCTCAAAACCCACCTCCAATGACATACTCTCCAGCAAGGCCACACCTCATAATCCTTTCAAATAGTGCCACTCTTTCGTGACCAAATCTCTGAGTCCATTCTAATTCAATCCACCACAAATACTAAGAACACTTATTACCTGTTGTCATAGAAATGTGGGGGATGTTGAGGATACAGGCAGATTGCTTGAGCCTAGCATCAATGATGACAAAACTCAGAGTTCTTGGTATCTCTCCGTAAGTCCTGTGGCTGACTCTAAATAGAATGCTCATTCTATTTAGTATCCAGAAAAGTATCCAGAAAAAGGGATAGACTACCCTCACAGTGGATATTTGTCAGGATTAAAAGAAACTGTACACCAGAAACTGCATATGCATAATGGCTTCTCCTTAGAGCAGCTAGGATCTCCTTTAGTAGCTGATTCAGAAAATGGGACTTAATGGGGGTAGTTAACACCACAATAAATATAGACATTCTTGAGGAACAGTGGGTGTGAATGGTGATTCATGACCATAAGTGTTGCCTTACACCTGAGAGGGCCAGTTTAGGAGTAGAGCGCCACAGTGTTGCTTAAGAGGACAGGGTTAGAGATTGATAACTCAAAGTAAGCAAATGAAGGATTTTTGCGTTATTTTAAATTATTTGTAAAATGAGATTGAAGAGAACTGAAATGATAAATATCTGGAATATATTAAATCAATAATGCACTATCTTTTAAATTGTTTCAGTTAAATTTTTTCATATAATATAGTTTGATCCTGTTTCCCATCCCCCACCTATCCCCAGATTCCTCCTTCATCTCTGTACTTAGCTAACTTCATTTTAGTTCTCCCTCACTCTCCAAACACCAAAACAAAACCAACAAAATTGAGACTCAAACAAATGAACAACAGTAACCAAAGAGAACAATAAGACAAAAAAAAAAATACTCAAACAAAACAAAACAAAACAAAGAGCCCACAATAAAGCAAAATGAAACATGGAGTCCATTCTGTGTCAGCCACTACCCCTGGGCATGGGACCTGCCCTGCAGTGTAGTCAATACACCCAGTCACAATCAGGGACCATTGCAGAAAAGGGAGCAAAAAGACTAAGAATCAGAGAAACAGGGAGTTTGATGTAAGATTTACCTTCTAGAAATGCTAGAATCTACACCCATATAGTCTCACCAACTTGACTGCCCAAGGACAATAAACATGCTAATGTGGCTGGGTGAAATCTCAGGAGCCTCAACCTTACATATAGAACTATAGGAGCTAAGGAACACTGAGAGGAGAACTAGCCTTTCCCAAGGGAAAGCACACTGATTGGCAAAGAGTACTTCTGTATTTAACTCTCTCTCTCTCTCTCTCTCTCTCTCTCTCTCTCTCTCTCTCTCTCTCTCTCTCTCTCTGTGTGTGTGTGTGTGTGTGTGTGTGTGTGTGTGTACACATAGACGTATGTACACACAAAAACAGATAATTAAAAATAGGCTGTGTATGCAGGAGAATTTAGAAAGAAGAAAGGGAAGAAGGAAATGATGTTATTGTGTCAAAAGAATAAAAGAAATAATTGTCAAAAAGAACCGAGGAAGGCCAATGCTATCATATATACTGCCAATCTACAGACTGAGTATTTGGTGGTAGTGTGAATAAATGAGCAGATGGGTTCACTGTTTTCTTTTTTATATTAATAAAATTCTTCATAATCAAAAAAATAAGAAATACATCAATGCAGCCTGAATGATAGAAATACTGCTAGAAGAGACCTACAAGGATGATCCCAACTAACAATCTAAGCAATAGTGGAGAGGCTACCTTGAATGCCCTTCCCCTATGAGATTGATGTCTACCTTATATGCCATCCTAGAGCCCTCATCCAGTAGCTGATGGAAGCAGAAGCAGATACCCACAGCTAAACACTGAGCAAAACTCCTGGAATCCAGTTGTAGAGAGGGAGGAGTGATGAGCAAAGAAGTCAAGACCATGCTAGAGAAACCCACAGAAACAGCTGACTTGAACAAGGGGGAGATCATGCACCCCCAGAATGATAGCTGGGAAACCAGCATAAGACCAACCCAGACTCCCTGAATGTGGGTGTTAGTTAGGAGGCCTGGGAAGACTATGGTACCTCTGAAACTGGAAGCAGGATGTATCCCTAGTGTAGGAACGGACTCCAGAAGCCCATTCCCCATAGCCTAGAGACATGGGAGAGGGCCTAGGCCCTACCTCAAATGATTCAGCAGACTTTGATGATCCCTAATGGAAGGCCTCACCCTCCCTGGGAGTGTATAGGGTATGGGATAGGGTGGGTCTGTGGCGGGCATGTGAGGATGGGAGTGAACTAGGATCGATATGTAAAATAAGAAAAAAAATATTAAATAAAAAAGTTTAAAAAAAGAAATACTGCTGGAAGAATTGCCAACTCTGAGCTCAGGGTAATAGACAAAGCTATATTCACAAAAACAGCAGTTTTTATGAACTAACCACTATCATTCTGACAAATGACCATAGTATTCCACTGCCCTCTAAATGTATGTCTCTTTCTATATAGTAATTCAGCTCTCAACCCCTTCCAAGATGTGTCTCTGTGCAGTGGCTGGCAGAATATAGAAATTCAATGTGTCTCGAAGGGCCAAAAGTGTCAGTGGACTGCTCAGCCACAAATGGGTAACCTGTATCACACCTCTTCTCCAAGACTCAGGAACCATGAAGGAGTAGTGGGTAGAAAACTTGTAAAAGCCAGTGGTAATGGAGCGCAGGACTGAAATAGTGTTTTCTGGACATGGAGGATGGGAGGCATTACACTTGTGAACTCACAGCCGCCGTGGTGGCCTGCACATGATAAAACCCATCCACATTCTAACAGTTAGTGGGAAGGGTTCAGGAGTCTCCACACTTAACTAAGGAGCAGCAGGCACTCAATGTCTTCTTGAGGAAAGAAAGTTAGTTTTCCCCAAGGGTGTAATCCTTAGTTTGTCCACCACTCTCCACAAGTAAAAATAGTATGTGGGCAGTTCAAACGGAAGCCCATTTTTTTAAAGGACAAATAGTTGAGTGGAGAGAGAAGTAGGGATAGATCTTGTAGCAGTTATAACGAGGAATGGATGTGAAAATGATCAAAATATATTGTATGCATGTAAAACAATAAATTAAATTAAAAAATGCTTTGACTCCAAACTTTAAGTTGAAGGACAAGTTACTGGAGAAAAGGATTTCTATTTTTATTTCCACAGAAAATGAAAAGATGTGGATTCCTTCCAGACTAATGAGGTTTGATCACGCCAGACCGCCTGAAACAGAGTACAAGCTAATCTTACATTCAAAACAGCTGGACAAAACAGCCCTACAGACTACAGCCAGGATATCTGAATCTTCTTCGAATCCCCCCAAGACAGCGCCCCTTACCAGCAGGAAGTAGCTTGGAAAGAACGACACCCAAATTCCCAAATATTGTGTATAAATGTTTGTTTCCATTTAATTGGACTTTGTTATATAAAATTAAATAAAATAAAAAAAAATATATTGTATGTAAATTTCAAATATTAAAGAAGTTATCTCTTGAAAAAAAATAAGTTGTTTACCTAAATAAGAACCTATGCACCCACAAGCCATATGATTTTTGACAAAAAAGCTAAAAAACATAATTTTCAACAAATAGTCCTGGTCAAACAGGAAAGCTATATATAGAAGAATGAAACTAGATCCTTACCTCTCACTCTGTACAAACTTCAACTCCAAGGGATCAATAATTTCTAATGAAAAACTGAGATGCTGAATCTGGAAAAGGAGAATACGCTCCAACTTGTGACAAGCACCAGAAAGGACATCTGAGCAGGCCCCTGCTCACACAAGCATCAAGAGCAACAGTTGACAAATGGGAAGTCATGAAACTAAGAAGCTTCTTTGGAGCAAAGGACATCATTATTTGATGGAAGAGGCAGCCTACACAGTGGAGGAAATACCTTTACAGTCCTGTTGTACTATTGTGCTACTAACACTCAAAGTATTTCTTTCTACTTCCTAATATTTTGGAGCCTGGGATTTTCTCCAAAACATATTTTGTTCAGTTCTTGCCTTTCTTGTTGGTCCATGAATAAAAGATCCCCAGAGTCAAATAAACAAGGGAAGTGCTGGGCTTCATATGCTTGCTCTGAGGTTGAAGGATCCTGTAGTATTTCAAAATATGGGAGACTCTAATTAAAGCAGAAACATGCTCATCTCCACCAAAGCCAGAACTTGTTATTATTTAAAGATTTCATTCCCTTTCCCCACATAATATACGCTAATATGACAGAAGTAACTCGGCTACATTCACTTTGAAAAGTTGCATTATGTTTTTTGATGTTCAAAAGTAACTGAAGTATGGTAAGGCAAATTACATTTGAATGACAATATTGTGTAATTATGCCTATGCAATTAGTGTAAGAGTCTAAGCATGTAATGATTTTTCTGTTGTTTAATTACTGTTCTCAAATGTCAAGTTCTGTGTTTTTTTTTTCCACAGAGAACCAGGTCTTTTTACAATATCTTACTTAAATCATATCTGTCAATTACAGTAATTTTCACATTTAAATCTTAATTTTAGGAAGCATAATATAATTAATGCACCAAAACAGACTCTTTGATAAAAATCAATAAAGTTGATAGGCAACAGATGGATTAAGAGGAAAGGTTGGGAATCACAACATACTACATTCAGGAATAAAGACATAATTACCGAATAGGGTGACTGAGAAGATGGAAGTAGTCAAGAGCATTTGCTGTACATGCTCAGTTCAAAGACCCAGTACATTCAACATAAAAAGTTGAAATTTTGACCTTGAAAAAAAAATAAAACTTCTATTTGTAAGAGATTATAAAGAAAATTACAAAAATACAGACTTGGGAAAATATATTTGTAAATAATATGTTGATTTGTATCTAGCATGTATAATTTAAAATGCAGTAAAAATCAGAAGATATTTGAACAGATAACTCACAAAACAAGACAAAAAGTGATAATAAATACAGGAACAAATGCTCAAATTCATTGCTCAAAAAACTACAGTGAGTAAAAACAGATACCAACAAGTATTGGCAAGGAAATGAAGGTGCTTGAGTTCTCAAACAATGTTGGTCAAAGAATTTGATGATAATCATCATGTTGGAAATTTAGCCATTTCAACATCAGTCATACACCTACCCTATGATCCATAAATTGTATTGTTCAGTATTCCTCCATGAAAAGTAAAAGCATGTCTACAAGATCAAGCAATCCCCCTCTTAGGCATATACCCAAAGGATTCACATCCATGCAACAAAGACATCTGTTCAACTATGTTCATAGCAGCACTATTTGTAATAGCAAGAACCTGGAAGCAACCTAGATGCCCCTCAATTGAAGAATGGTTAATGAAGATGTGGCACATCTACACAATGGAATACTACTCTGCAGAAAAAAGTAATGGTATCTTGAAATTCGCAGTCAAGTGGATGGCACTTGAAGAAACCATCCTGAATGAGGTAACCCAGTCACAAAAAGAGGAACACAGTATGTACGCACTCATATATGGATTTTAGACCTAGATCAAAGGATCACCAGCCTATAATTCACACCACCAGAGGAACTAGGATACAAGGTGTATTCTAAGAGATTCATATAAAGTCCCTCACAGAACTGGGAAGGGACAAGTCCCCCAGAACTCAGGGGAAGTGGGGGAGGACAGCTAATGGAGAGAGAAGTAGGAGAAAATGAGGGGGAGGAAAGGAAAACCTGTGCAACCAGGAAGATTGAGCCTGGTTAGGAATAGAAGATAGGAAAGAGAGAGAGACAGAGACACAGAGAGAGAACATAAAAGAGGGAGCCAATATTGGTTTGAAGATAAAATTGAACACAAAGAAAGGTCTAGAGAACTACAAGACTGCTGGCAACTAACAATTTGAGCTTCCGTGGAAAGACTACCATAAATGCCCTTCCCAGTTAGTGAGATCAACAACTAACTTATCCATGGAGCCCTCAACTAATGCCTGTTGGAAACAGGATCAAACACCCACACATAAACACTGAGTCGAACTAGAACCCAGATGCAGATGGAGAGGACAAAACCAGGCAGCAGAAACACATACAGACAGCTTACCTGAACAAGGAGGAGCTAACGGGCCACCAGACTGATAGCTGGGGAGCCAGCAGGGGACTGACTCGGGCCCCCCTGAATATGGGTCTCAGCCAGAAGGACTGAGCAGTCTAAGGGACCTCAGACAGTGGAGGCAGGATGTATCCCTGGTGCACAAAAGGACTTTGCGAACACATCCCCCATGGAGGGATAACTGCCTTAATCTAGAGACAGGAGAGAAGCCCTAGTCCCTACTTCACATGACCTGTCAGATCTACATGACCCCAACTGGATGGCCATTCCCCTACATATGGAATTGGGGTGGGGGGAGGGGAGGGGAGGGTGGTTAGAGTGCATGTGAGAGGGCAGAGAGGGTAAAAGGGAGGGAAGGAGGGAGGAAGGGAGGGAAGGAGGGGAGAGGGAGGGAAGGAGGGAGGGAGGGAGAACTGGAATCGACATGCAAAATAATAAATTAAAAAAAAAAAATGCTTTGACTCCAAAATTTAAGTTCAAGGAAAAGTTACTGGGGAAAAGGATTTCTATTTTTGTTTCCACAAAAAATGAAAAGATGTGGATTCCTTCCAGACTAATGTGATTTGATCAAGCCAGACAGCCTGAAACAGAGTACCAGGTGATCCTACATTCAAAACAGCTGGACAAAGCAGCCTTACAGACTACAGCCAGGATTTCTGAATCTTCTTCGAATCCCCCATGACAGCGCCCCTTACCAGCAGGAAGTAGTTTGGAAAGAACGACGCCCAAATTCCCAAATATTGTCTATAAATGCTTGTTTTCATTTAAATGGACTTTGTTATATAAAATAAATTTAAAAAAATTAAAAAAAGATTTGTACATAATAATGGCATTACTTGAATTGATAAAAAAATTAGTTATTCATTTTTTATATTAATTTATTTTTTATTTTTATTTTACATATCTATCCCAGTTCCCTCTCCCTCACTCCCTCTTTCTTTCCTTCTCTCCCACCCTCTCATGCCCCCCTCTCACCCTCTCCTCCCATATCCCCCCACTCCACATGTAGGGTGATTCCCTCCAGGAGGGGTCATCTAAATCTGTCAAGTCATTTGAAGTAAGGATTAGGACTTCTCTCCTGTCTCTAGGTTAAGGGAGTATCCCTCCATGGGGAATGTGCCCCCAATGACTTTTTGTGTACCAGGAATACAACCTGGTTCCACTGTCAGAGGTCCCCTTGACAGCCCAGGCCTTCTAACTGAAACCCATATTCAGGGGGTCTGAGTCAGTCCCATGCTGGATTCCCAGCTATCAGTCTGGGGACCTGTTAGCTCCTCCTTGTTCAGGTTAGCTGTCTCTATTTGTTTCTGCAGCATGGTCTTGTCCTCCTTCTCTGCATCTGGTTTCCAGTTCGGATCAGTGTTTAGTTGTGGGTGTTTGCTTCTGTTTCCATCAGCTACTAGATGAGGGTTCTGAGATGGTGGATAAGTTAGCCATTGATCTCATTATCAGGGAATTGCATTTATGGTAGCCTTTCCATTGTTGCTCAAATTATTAGTTGGGGTTAACCTTGTAAGTCTCTGGACATATCTGTAGGTTCAGCTGAAGAGTCAAACCTATAATGGCTCCCTTTTTATTCTCTCCTCTCTCTCTCTCTCCCCCCCCCCTCTCTCTCTCTCTCTCTCTCTCTCTCTCTCTCTCTCGTCTATTCCACCCCTGACTCAATCAGATGAAAATGTCTTAAAAATGTACATAAGAAAGTTTTTACAATTTATCTACAAATTTAGTATTGAGCACAGTAGTGATTTTTTTCGAAATGTATCAAGTTGTACAGCTCAAATATAATTAGGGTAATAATTTCATTTATATTTAAATGAAGTTCTTAAAACACAAACAAAAAAAAGATCACTTCCTATGTTGCTCTGCATAGACTCAGTTGGAAATCCTGGCAGCAAGAAGTACATGATACGGAAGAGTTTCTGTTTCTGTTAACATGGAACAGACAAAGCATGGTTGCCTTGTATGAATTTCCTCTTGTTTGTAGATGGGAGGTATTTATCCATCTACTGAGATGTCCTCTTTATTTAAGGCTTCTAGTATATCAATGCATGAGAACTTCATAGAGCAATGTCCTGATTTCATGAACTTGGAGAGAAAAAGAAGAAAGGTCCAGAATGGCTTCCTGGGCATGCTACCAATGGCCTTCCCACTACGTCTCATCTATCAGATTTTATTTTGTCTTAATAGTGTCAACCTAAAACCCAGCTTTAATGCCTGGATATTTTAGAGAAAATTCAAAACACAACAATACCAAGCCTTAGATAGTATTCCTCCCAAACAAGAGTAGCTCCTGAGTGTGCCCGCAGTTATTACAAGAGCTCCCTTTAGCTATTGTGGATGTTCAGGACTGTCCCAAAGCTCAGAAGTCACCTGATAAGGGAAGAGATCTCAGTCTCCATTTTCTAAACTAATTCTTGATTTTAACAACTGGTACTCCTGAGTCTCCCTTTACCTAATATCAGAAAGCAAGAGAGAGAAGATGTTTTCCCATAAATATTTTACTCCACAGTGGAACAAACAACTAGATGATCACCTAAACAACTTTTAATGTGTGATGGACGTACACCAGAAATCTTTTCTCAGGACTTACAACATTTACATGTAGTTATAAGAATGAGTTCTACAGTATTTAGCAAAAGTGGCATTCTCTACTTTTGTCTTTGATCCATAGCAGTCTACAAAGAATAGATTAAGATGCCTTTTCTCAATGTTCAGGTTGTATAGCAATACCCATGAGCACAGAGAACAAGCCAGAGCTCCTAAATAAATACATAAACCCCAAACCCTTTACTCTAAAACTGAACCATTTTACCATAGTTATGTAAGCAGACATCAATTTTGCCAGGTTAACAACATTTTCACATTTTTCTATTATAGTAATTTATGTACCTCAACTAATGCAAAAGTTAGTATTAAAAGAATTACTTTTTACCAAAGGAATTATCTAATTAGACAATAAATTTGTAAATAGACATGGAGATAGAAAGAGAGGAGATTCATTTTGGCAGTGATCCCTTGCTTGGAAGGTAAACGTGCACATGAAATTCCAGGGAAACTGGGTGGAAAGGCTGTGTCAAATATTTTACAAAATGTCTTTACTGGTGTTGCTGAGAAAATTAAACCAGGGAAGAATTTCATTGTTTGTTCCCATAAGCAAAGCCGAACATAAATAATCTAGAAATGTTTGTTCTCAAACATTTCTAGATTATTTCTAGGTCCTGAATAATAAGGGATTGATAAGAACCTTTGATCAATAAAGGCTCAGAAACATTTTATTGACAAGAAATTTAGTGCTTCCCTTGAGACTGCAGGAAAGTTAATGCATTCTGACCCCACAATGTGGGATTGAAAGGTTTCAGATATTTTTCCTTTATCAGAGAAAAGAACAAGAAGAGGTCACAAAAGAATAAAGCTAACTTATAGAAGGCTTTCCACCACATAGTTTAATACGTAGAATAGAAAGCAAGCAGACAAAAATGTCCCATGGGTGATTGTGTTGTCAAGGAAACAGTATATGTCTCTGGCTTCTTGGGGCTTCAAAGAAGCCATAAGTGTCCAAATGCTGTAGTTGGATTTTCTTTGGACCACCAGCTCCCAAATAATGACAGAGATCTTTTATCCATTACAGAAGCTTGGCCTTAGTTTAGGCATGTTCTCAACTAGCTCTTATAACTTGAATTAATCCAGTTATATTCATCTGCATTCTGCCACCTAACTTTTCTCCATATTATTCATTTGACTTCCCTGTCTCTTGCTGGCCAATCCCATCTCTCTTCTTGCAGAGTTCTTGTCTTTTCCTGGAAGTTCCGCCTACCCTCTCCTGCCTAGCTATTGGACATTCAGCTCTTCATGAAACCAATAAGAAGGTGCCTTGGCAGTGACACGTATTCACAATATACAAAAAGATTATCTCACGACAAAATTCCACTGAGCAGAATACTGTGGCAAAATCTGAATAACCCAAAATGTACATAGCTCCAAGTCCCACTGGAGATGTGGCCATGGAGGAAATGGAGAGGCATCAGCTTCTCAGACATACAACCAGCAGCCCCACAGAAGTGTGATAGGATGAGAAACCTCCCTATTGTGAACCAGGCTGATCCAAGGCCTCTTCAGAGGCCCTGATTAAACGACAAAAAGAACCTAGTTTTGTGTCCTTGCCCAGGGCCAGACTTGGTAAGCCAGTCTGAGGCTGGGGCCAGATCCTCAAAAGAATTAAGATTTCAGTTCCTGGGAATTTGGCATTTCCCCTCTTAAGTGACTGGTATTAATCGTTCCAAGACCATTGTGTGCTGTTGTTTACACCCATGAGAAATCCTGTGTTCCCTTGTACAACATTGCTTGATTAGCCTCCTGCTTATTTCATCCCATTATATGATAGCTTTCCACTGACTCTGTTCCATTTCCCCCCCCAAAAAAAAGAGTATATAAGATGCTGTCTTTCTTAATAAACTTAGTTTGTAGTTTCTGTAAGACTTTCCAAGCCCATCTTTCTATCTTTCTTATCTTCTCATCTCCTGGCCCTACCACTTAGAAGCCTGTCTCTAAAGAACAACCGGAGATCAGTCTCATTTTTTGTATATTAAATATGATGTATATAACCTATCATTTCAGCTGGTAGTCAATGGACTTTGGGAAGTAGGTCTGGACCTTGTAAAGGAGGGGGGGATGAACTTACCTTTAAGATGACAACCCCCATCTATGGGAAGATGTGAGTAAATCCCATAAGTAATATGTGTGAAATGAATATTTGCTGATGTTTTTGGAAAAGACTGCTAGAAAGTCAAACCCACACCCCTTTGCTTTCTTCTTCCTAGAAAACAAGTAGGTGTTTTCTAGCTCACTTTACATGTAGGTGGAATTCTAGCAGAGACTGTGTTATATGGAAGTAGCTTATGGTGTTTTGAGGCTGCTTTTCTCCTCTTATGGGCTGGGTTCTATTCCCCCAAATTCAAAGGTTTAAGTACTGATCATATTACGAAGAGGCTAATATTAGAGACCTATTCGAGTGGACTATAATCCAGAACTGGGGTTAAACAGGAAAATTGGGAAATAGAATAAGACACCAGGGATGTGTTCATAGAGGGGAAAGAACATGTAAGGGTTCCGTTGAAACCAAACCTACCAACACCTTGTTCTCAGGGTTCCAGCCTGCAAAGCTCCAAGGAAATAAAGTTGTGTTATGTAAGCCACCCAAACTGTGGTACTTCATGATGGTAGCCACAGCAAACAAATACAGCTCATAAACCCTGGCATGTGTCCGTTCATGCTTCCCCTTTGGTGCTGCTGGAATGGAGATGGCCCTCAAGGTTCGCCGTCTTGTGCTGTTAGTGACAGAACTATGAACAGAAGGAAATCTGTTCAAACTCAGAACGACCACCCTGTACGATTGATTACACAGATGAATAATAATGCTTTATGGTACTGATCTATAAAATCATGAACAAGTATCAGTTACAGTAGCTGGCAACACTCAAACAATACACATTAAAAGGCCCACACTTCTTTCTCCCCTGCCCAGTCCTCTTTGTCACTGCTGACAGGGTATGTATATGCTTTTCACTTCTTAGCAAGCTCAGTGGGAATATGACAGGCTGCTCTTACACTCTGATATTTCAAGTAGGATATTTAGCTCTTCCTGTCCACACTGGGAATTTTAACCACAACTCTGGGATATAGTGAATTTTTCACTCAATAATTTAACTAACATATTTCAAAACTATAATCTTAAGGGAAAAAAATAGAAAACTCACAAAAATATTAACAAAGACATATGCCAGTATTCTGTCAAGTGAGAAAATTCCATTATTTAGCAACAAATAAAGAGGTAATCTACTTTAAAGGATACTATTTCTAAGTGAGCATAGTGGTACATCCTTTTTATCCCAGCATTCAGGAGGCAGAAGTAGGCAGATCTCTGTGAGTCAGAGCATTCTAGAGCAGCCAAGTCTAAAACAGAGAAACCCTGTCTCAAACATCAATTAAGTAATTAATAGCAAGATATAAAAATTACAATTAAGCCAGCCAGTAATGGCACATGCTTTTAATCCCAGTACTTGGGAGGCAGACATAAGTAGATCTTTGTGAGTTCAAGGCCAATCTGATCTATAAAGTGAATTCCAGGACATCTAGGGCTAAACAGAGGGACCCTGTCTCAAAAAATATTTCATACAATTATTCTATATTCCCAAGACTAGAATATAATACTATAATCTAGCTAGGTTATAGTAAGGATTTAGCGTTCGATCAATAAGATTACTTCATCTCATTATGTTTCCATGGCCTTTAATAGCTAATAGAGAAGATGAAATAGCAGGGTTAGCTTTATAGAAATAATACACTCTATTTAAAAATAGAGTCAATAATCTACCTTTTGATCTCATCATATCCACTTATGAGAATGTACATGCCATGTTTGTCTTTATGGATCTGGATTAACTCACTCAGAATGATTTTTCTAGTTACATCCATTACCTGCAAATTTCATGATGTCATTATTTCCCCCCATTATGTAAATGTACCACATTTTCTTTATCCATTATTCATTTGAGAGCCATTATGGTGATTTATTTATTTATGAGTACAGGAAGCAAAGCCAGCCACACTATTAGCTATAGAAGCTAGGTGGTGGTGGTACACACCTTTAATCCCACTGCTTGGGAGGTAAAGTTAGGTGTATCTCTTTTAGTTCAAGCCCATACTGAGCTACAGGAAATTGATCTAGTCCTAAAAATAAACATCTCACACAAAGAAGATCTCAGTACTTGGGAACACACATCTTTAATCCCAGCAAGAGGGAGATATAAAAAGCAAAGGGCCTCGTGTGGAAATTGATTCTCCAGCCAAACTGAGGAGAGATAGCAGTCTGAGGCTTGGTGGAGAGCTTGTGGAGACAGGATCACCCTTTCAGCCTGAGGTAGAGGTAAGACCTAGTGCTTTGGCTACTTTACTTTTCTGATCTTCAGCTTGAAGCTTAAACCCCAATTTCTGTTTCTAAGTCTTTCTTATTCATGCTACAAGGCATCTAGGTTGTTTCCAGGTTCTGGCTACTATGAAAAAAAATGCTGCTATAAACCTAGCTGAGCAAGCGTCCTTGTGGAATGATTGAACATACTTTGGGCATATGCCCAGGAGTTGTATTGCTGGGTCTTGAAATAGATTGACTTCCAATTTTCTGAGAAACCACCATACTGATTTCCAAAGTGGCTTCTGCAAGTTTTCACTCCCACCAGCAGTGGAGGAGTGTTCCCTTGACTCCACATCTTCTACAACATAGGCTGTCATAAGCATTTTTTTTTAAATCTTAGCCATTCTGACAGGTGTAAGATGGTACATGAGAGTCATTTGCTAAATCAAACATCTTTCTAAAATTTATGATGAACATCAGAGCATTGGTTTTTAAATTATAGTTACAGATTAGGACAAAGGATTACCCCAATTAAAGTGTAACTGAGCACCAGTTTGTCATCAAAGGAAAATTAACAAAAATAAATTGTTCAGGCAACACAGCACGGCAATGAAAACATCATCTGATAGTGTGATAACAGACGGACACAAAAAATGTTCAAAACCAAAGCCAGCTGCAAAAATAAGCAATGGACAGTGATAGATCATTAACCTGGAATATCATTGGTTGGCCTATAAATGGGCAGAGACACTGTGACATCTACCAATTCTAAGCACAGTGGCAACATGTCACAGTTTGTACTAGATAATCATGATTATAGCAGAAAAAAATGTTCTGGCCCTATAAGTTTTATAGATAACCTATTCATAGAATATCTTTGATGAGCATACTACAGGAGAGAAGAAAGGACTACTAGTCAAACTCAATACAGCCACTTTCTTCACTCCTAGAATAACCAGGCCATTTTCCTTTGTCTTCCTAAGGGTATTATATTAGTTAGTTTGGTTTACTGTAACACAACAGCACAGACCCAGTCACTTAAATAGAAGACTCGCAGTTTCCAGAGTTTAGGATTACAGAGCCTGATGAAGTTCCCACTGTTAGTTTCTCATGAAACCTCCCTCCCTGAATTAAGATATCCACCTTGCTGTAACCTTACAGTCTCTGGTGTTTGTGTGTTGTCTCATTTCCATTTATGAGATAATATGACCACAGGATTGGGGTCCCAAACTTATTTAACTGTAACAACCTCCTAAAAGCCCTACCTCCAATTACAGTCACAATTGGGGATGGGTCTTCAATACACAATTGAGTCCACACAGAGGTTATTCATTTTGCAGTATGCTTGAATTGTTTTCCTGCTATATGACTAGGGCTTAAATAGAAGAGTTGTAGTTGCATAGTTTCTAAGTCAGGAAAAGCCGGGACTGTGAACAAGGACCTATGCATTCCTGCTAGTGGTGTTCTTTTATACACCAGCACATCTGATCTGCAAAACACAGAGCTGAGAGATAATTAACTTGGTTGTCTAAAGAGTGATTATCTGAGCTGGGGATTTTGTATGTTCAACCCAGCAAAACAAGGGTGGGTTTATTGGATTTCCATGTTAGCTCACTTAAGAAAACTTCTATTTGCCAGTGTATGATGGCAGAACATCCTGTGCTGATTGAAATGCCATCTTGTTCCACCAATAGACTTGAGGTAATGACCACATCTTAGGGTGTGACTTCAGTGTTCAGATATTACCCATTATAAGGAAGAGGAGGTTACTTGCTTGCTGTCTCTCTTGGGCTGTGATTAGAGCATCCTGCAGCAAATGCTGTGTCTCCAGGATCAGGAGACCATAGGCAGTTATTTACCATCACGATGTGAGTACTCCCCAAATAAATATCTGTTAATTCTTCATTTGGGCATGGACTTCCTTTAACCCACATTCAACTGATGCCTTACCCCTCTTCATAAAGTGAATTCTCTCTCCTTGTTTCTAAGGTCAATTCTCAACTTTGCCACAATTATCTTGAAACAATAATCTCTGGCACAGATAAGCTTTTCTGTAGGGATTAACAAAAGTATCAACTGTAGACAAAAGAAATGCTGGACTTTAAAACTGAACCCAGAAAAGGTAAACCCATCCCTACTGGAGAAAGAGAAATTCTTGTACTAATGAGAAACATAATTTTAAAGGAGTCACAAGATGTCTGAGACCCCAATGAGTAGCAGTATTCTATGCTTTGCAACTATGAAATTACACAAGTAGACTTTTAAACTAAAATTTTAATATATATATCGGCACTAAATGTTAAAAGACAGCAACCAAGAGATGTGAGAGACAGGGAAGAATGATATTGTCTTACACACCACATCCTGTAAGTGTCACAGACGCATGTCCACTGATACTGGAAGTAAATAGGAAGCTCAATAAAAGAAAATAAAAGAAAAAAATTTCCTTCAGCTACCATGTTGTTCACACCTTACCTTCCCAACAAGATTTAGCTCAAATATTTAATGATGGGGAGATAATAGATGGCAGGAATTGTAAAATAGTAACTGTAAATGGTCCCAGAGAGAAAGCAAAAGCAAACAATGTTTAAAGATGATCCCACAATAAATGTTCAGTAAAAACGTGAGTCATGGGACTCACCCAGTTCAGCCACTCCTTGTCAGTTTCCCCCATGTCCTGTACAGCCATCACAAGAAATGGGGTGGTTCAGCTTGAATATCAGTTCTTGATAACCATTGCTCATCCCAAGTACTGCATGGAAGTATATGGAAAGAAGCCGGTGGGAATGTCAGTGTGCCTGCTGAAAGTGCCTTGCTGTCCCCTCTCTCCTCTCTCAGAAGGTGTGCACACATGCACATCTATGTGATGTTTCTATTTTTGTTTGTAAATGCTTTTGCAGAAAAGTACTTGGATCACTATAAAAGGAACTCACTTAGGAGACATAATTTGATAGTTTTGGACACCATTCATGTTCTTGTAACTTTCCATTGGCTTCAAACACGACTGTGATAAGTTCCCAGGCGCTTTATATTGCGAATGTCCTTCACTTATTGTCAATAGCGTTTTTCATCAGCTGCTGTCCCCACAGGCATCGTTCTTCTGTACCATGTGCCTTCTCCATGTGTCCTTTTCTTACCATTCTCAGGCCAAGCAGAATAGCAACTTACATCTTCTTTTCTAAAAACATCTTGTTTGCGAATTGCTGTATTCTGGCCCATAGTGTCTTATCTAAAAGACTGAAGTCTTTGTTATTTGAGAGTGAGAATCCATTTGATTGCTTCTAGAGTATATCTCTGATTTCAACTTTCCAATCATCTAAATTCAGATAACTCTGATACTGACAAAGTTTTATATCTTTATTCATTCTATTCACCAAATAATAGCTTGTGGACTTCTGCACCCAAAGCGTTGTACAAAGGCTCATGAGGTGGGTTTTGAAAAGATATGGCCCCATTTGCTTCCAATGAAAACCCACCATCTATTATGCATGTTTGCAGGACCATTTGAGATGCTGTAGTGAGTAAACTGAAGATTATATTCTAGCTTTGATAAAAGGAAATATTATATTTCCTTGATAAATCTTGTCAAGGAAATAAAGAATAAATAGGTAAATAATGGAAATAGAAGTTAGGTAGTGTGATCAACATAACATGTTAACAAAATCTTCAAATAGAATACAAATAAAAATTGCATATATTCCAATGATCAACACATTCTTTGGTGCCTGTTTCTCTAACACACCAAAAGAAAGTTTCTTCATACTTACTTTAAAGTATTTCAAGCAATAGATATGCCTAACACTGGGGTGGCTTCTGCTGCTAGATGTCCAAAGTGATCATCACTAGCAAAAATCTATGCAGTGTCTGTATTTGGAAAAGAAAGCAGTTTCCATAAACCTTACTAAAGCTCCTTTCAGGGCTGGAGAGATTTCTCAGTGGGTAGTGCTCGTAGCACAAGAGTGACACACTGAGTTTGGATCCCATAGCGCACATAAAGACTGACCCTGTAGCATGATGCCCTTGTAACCCCAGCACTCAATGAGGTGTGGGAGGCAGGTGGGAGAACCCCTGGAATCTTTTCAGCCAGCAAGCCTGCACACATAGTAGTAGCCAAGAAGAGAAACTATCTCAAACTAGATGGAAAGTCAAGACTGATTCGTGAGATTATTCTCTGATCTTAGCATGTGTTTGATAGAATGAACACCCACTCACTCACACACACACACACACACACACACACACACAAGCACACACATGCGCGCACATCATACACATACACACACACACACACACAAATTTTAGATGCTCATTTACAGTGTTAATCTTCCTTAATGATTTTATTAGCCAGCAATTTCTGCCATAAGCTTTCTACTCACTTTATTCATGGATGCAGCACAGTAACCCCTAGCAACAACTGAAATACATCTTCTGCTAGGGAGATTTATGTGGTAATCCTTCAACCTCATTCAAAGTCTGAGAAAAATTCAGTTCAGGTTACCTTTCATCATCCACAGTGTTGATTCTAGGAATACATCGTTACGAGTAGCTCAGGGCAGACTTAGCCACGTTGACACAGCAGAACTCAATTTTTTAAGGGACTAAGAAAAGAAAACTCCACATATTAGGATAGCTTCCAGGGGAGCATTTTAAATTATGAACAGCAAAGCATCTAATGCAAGATATATTGGCAGAAATTCTAGGGCATATATTTTAAGATGTACAAATAATGTGTGATATTTCCTGTCCTTATATGTTTTTGAACTCTATCAAGAGCATATGTTATTGAAAAGAAAAGGAATGTTGTAATCTGGCAGAGGCCAAACCACCGTCCTTAGTGCACAGGATTCCACATAACAATGCAACAGAGCAATCACTTTCAGCATATCCAGATTATTTAGAATTATAGTTTAAGTTTCCTTAAATGTGGATGAGCAAGGTTTCTGATGAGCCTGTCTGTACACTTTGTGTTTATAATTGCATACATCTTTAATGCCACCTACACCAGCTGACCCTACTTTGAAATTTCCTTGATGGGATTTATATTAAAAAGGTCATGTCCTTTTGAAACGCAATTTCTGAAGCATTAGACTTGTAAGCCCTTTATAAACACATCTTGTTCCATGGGCGTATCTCTTAGTTTCTCATGAAGCAACTGAATACAAATAGATTGGGATGCTTGGAAAGTATTCTTCATATTGCATGGATGCCTTTCCTTAGTCAATCATGAAAACCTAGCCACACTTGAATTAGGGACCAAATGAAAGAGTAGCATTGTAGCTAGAGTGGCCCTCATACTCACTCTGCAATCACACTGATCGCCATCTTTCTTTAACTTGGACAATAAGCTGTCTCCGTCTCCATGCCTGACAAATGAAACTGACAAAATTATGTACCTTGTAGGATTGTTAGGAAAATTAAATGACAAAGGATTTGTGATGTGCTTATAATGATGCCTGGCCTGTAGTCAGTGCTTAATAAATGTTAGCCATTAAAAAAAAAAAAAACTGTGAATGTAATTAAAAAGCAAAAAAAAAAAAAAAAAAAAAAAAAAAAAATGCTGGTCCAATGACAGTGTTGGAGGAATGGAGGAAGTAATAGACGACTAGCTTTTTTGTAGAATTTGTCACACTTTAAACTATTTGGGGGGTTTTAGATTATAATGCAATTGCATCATTTTCCCTTCCTTTTCCTCCCTCCAAAACTTTGCCATGTACCTCTCCCTTTTCAAAGTCATGACCACATTTTTCATTAATTATTGTTACATGAATATAGGCATACACTCCAAAATACATATATACAACCTACTCAATCCATACAAGTTTTATGTACATTTTCAGAGTAACACTTGCTGTTACATAAGCAGAAATGCTTGTCCCTGAGGAAAACTAGTTCTCTGGTTTTCAGGATTTTCTTTGTTGCTTGTAGTTTTTGGTGTAGGGCTAAGGTGTGTTTACCCATCTATTTTAGCATCTCTATTGTTGTTATCTTCATCTGACTCATGTTTAGATATAAGCAGTCATGTCATAATAATCATTGTTGAGCTCTCTATAAGAAATGTTCACCTGTAATGTCAAAGCTCTACACTCCTAACTCCGGCTCTCCCTATCCCTCTCCATTGTGCTGTAGTATGACTTGCGCTGACTTGATGCTTCTTAGGATTCCAACTACCAGTATATAGCTTATAAGTATGTATATGCTTTTATCATTTCCATGGTGCAGCTAAATCATGGGCAAGCAGAAGAGGGTGCTGACATTGATGAAGGCCTCACAGCTAGGCATTTTGTGTGGTGTGGACATCAGAAAGGAGAGAAAGCCCTCCACCAATGCTTTCAACACTTGCAAATTTCACCCACAAAGTATTTTATCAGACAAGTGTGGTATAATACTATAATACATAGATTGATAGACTAATTCCAAAGACCAAACAACACAGGACATTCTGGCCAGCTGAAATTCTACTCAGAGAGAGAGAGAGAGAGAGAGAGAGAGAGAAAGAGAGAGAGGCCAGCCCAACTGGAATCCGTTCTAACACATTTATGATCTATTAAGTATGTTTAGTATAGTGTCAGAAAAAAAAGAAGAATCACTCAGTCTTGTTGCAGCATGACTAAGTTTACCGTGTGTGTGTGTGTGTGTGTGTGTGTGTGTGTGTGTGTGTGTGTGTGTGTGTGTGTGGTTGATTGGTTAGTTGGTTGCTTGGTTATAAAGTAAGTGAGCATGGAATCAGTCCAGAGGCATCCAGCAGTTCTCTTTTGAAAAAAAGTGTTTTTCCTATCTTGGCCAACAAGTCCAACTTAAAGCAATATTAAAAATGGTTACAGTTAGAGAGACTCTGTCCTTGAAAGGACTTGTTAGGGGAAAATAACCCAGTTACCATCTCATACATCTCTCCCTTTTAATGAGACTTCTTTCACTATTAGTACTTTCTGTTTGTTTTTTTTTTTTTTAATCCAATTACTTGTTGGAAACACAAATAATCTAAACAACTATCACGAGGCACTCTAAGACTTCCTCCAGTAACATTCACATAGCCTTAATCCTGACTGGGGAGAAGAAAAACCAATTGCCCTGCTAATGTTTCAATTGAGTTGGAGCTTGGCCTTCTGCATTACTTCTTCTGAGCCTCTTTCTCTGTAAAGTGTGTCCCTTCAATAATCTAAGTATGTCTCCCCTAATTAATGTCCATAATTTTCCACTGCTTACTGGATAACTGTGTAACTGGAAGCTTCAGGATAGAGTCTAGTTACTGAAGTCCATTCCCTCCCCCAACCTCTGAGAAGAGAAAAGGAGCCAGTAAGTTAATCAACCACACCTAAGCGATAGAGCTGCCACATAAACTCCAATGGATGGAATTTGGGGACACACAGAAGTGGCACGAGGGTGATATAACTCAAAAGAGTAACCAGGTGGGTCTAGGAAAGATGTTTCATTTAGTGATGTTGTTAATATAGTTAGCTAGTCAGATACTGACAATATTAGGGGAAATTGGACCTGTATCGCTGCATCATAATTGACAGATTGTGAATCTAAAGACTGGAACAGAAAAACTAATTTCTCATTGCTGGAGAGGACCCAAGTCACACCTCTGGCCCTGGGAAGAGCCCTGACATCCTTAACTTCCTAGAAAATCATAGTAGACAACACTCTGTCCAAGGATCCCCAAGCCATATAAGATTATTTTATAACAAGAGACTTTCTTACAAAGAACAATAACTGATCATTGCCCATTTCTATAAAAGTCTAATAAGCCTGTTAATTATCTAGACAATAAAATACCTCTCACAACAGCTATCTTTACAGACTGGAGAGATGGCTCAGTGGTTAAGAGCACAGTTCCCAGCACCCATGTCAAACAGCACAGAACTCTCGCCCTGGGGAATCTGACAGCTCTGGACTATGAGGGCAACTGCACTTATGTGCACATAACTTAAAATACATTTCATCTAAAATGTAGCTTGGATCAATGGCCCCTTTGCATACAGGCCCTGTTACTCCTAAAAGTACTTTAGATTACTCTGTAGTAAACCTGCTCTATCTTCTACACCATGCTGTATGTCTCTTCTGAATTCTTGTGTGTGTGTGTGTGTGTGTGTGTGTGTGTGTGTGTGTATGTGTGTCTGTGTGTCTGTGTGTGTTGATCATATACATCTCCAGTTTTGGTCAGGACACTGTGGAAATCTATTAAAGAATGCTATTTCTCTATCCAAATGGGACCATAACATTCCAAGCCAAGATATGACAGTTAATATGGTTTCTCCTTTCAATAATCTGGTCAAGGTACCTTCCCACAGGAAGGCAGGGTCTTCTTAAGACATACTACTGAGAGAGGAGGAATAATTATCCCTTTAACTAGACAGTCTGCTTTTCCTTTCCAGGATTCCAACTCCCAGTAGAATTCAAAGTGAAAAAATAAACTCTAAGAGCATAAGATATTATTTCTGCTGTCCTGATCACAGTTGAATTTTTCAGTTAATGACTATAAAATTAAAGTTATTGATTGAAGCACAGAGAGAATTTCTTAACTATTTCAAGGAATAGCAATATAGTAGATATGAATAGAGTTTTCCACAAGTGAATCAAGTTTCAATCTTCAATACTTGCTTCTGTGAGCCTATTTGAACATAGGACTTTGTGTTAAGAATTTCAGGATGCAATAACTATATTTAAGAAGGGCCATGTCCAGTGCCTTATACACATATAGATAGTCTGAGAACATGGTGACATCTAGGGGACAGACATAAAATGATAAGAAGCAGAGATCATGAGGAAAGATCTACAGATCAAGTCAGGCCAAGGACTATTCAACCTAGGAGAAAGGCACAAATGAGGTCTTCCTCCAGAGCCAGTTCATCCTGCCAACAATTTGACCTTGAAATTACATCACGCAGAAGGAGGAAGCAAAGCATTTGTCATTACAATCCACTAAGGTATGGGTAGCTTGTTGCATCAGCTAACTGAAACTAATCAGGAAGAAACTGAAGTCAACATTACTTTGTTGTTGTTAGTGGTGGGAAAGAAATGCACAAGAGCCTAACTGGCTTTGTAATCCATGTGCAATGGAAAGAAATGAAACCAGCAGCTTTCATCAGTCACATTTTCTAGTAGATGGATGATGTAAGGACATAAATAAAGCGATGGAGGTGGCTTCAGTTAAGTGAGAAGCTAGAGTAAGTGGCAGGCAGGAGACACTCAGTCCTGTCTGCCACTTACTAACTATGGGGCATGGACAAGTTATTTGAACTCTTTGGAAAATGGAGGTAATCATGAAGTTCTCCTTAGGGGAGTAATGCAAGTAAAACTCTTCAGCTGTGCCTGAACACAGCATTCAGGAAGTGCTACAGATTATTCATGGCCTCCTTAGCCACGGTTTAGAGGAACACAAAGTTATGCAAATAGAGCGTGGATTAATATGGGTTTGAGAGAGCATGAAGGGCACACCAAGAAGAATGTTCCCACTTCCAAAAGCTTTCCAAATGGAAACCACGGACTTTAAAGTCCTGTAGCTTGGAATCTTCCCTCTTTTTAATTTTCTCTAGCACATCTTTTCTGTCTCCAAAGACGTGCTTCCACACCAGTCTCTCCTTTAGCATCTGATGATCTCAGGGAAAAGAAGGAAAGAGAGCAAGGAAAAAGTATAGACACCACAGTCTCCATCTCCCAGCAGCGCTCAAAAGAGCATTCCAAACCATCTGGTTCAGCTCCCTTGTTTACAGATGTCCAGAGAGTTTATGCAGCTCAGCCAAGATTACTGGGCCCTGTGAGGGCAAAGGCTTGGATATCTCACTAAGTACCATACTCTTATATGTTCCATGTATCTGGCACAGAATAGATAAACAAGTGAATGATTGACAAGTAAGCTAATTCTGTCACTCTGGTAAAGCATTAGTTACACAGCTCAGTATGAGAGAGAACATAATGCATGATGCATAATGAAAAACAAGCATATTGACTTAGATTTAAATGAACCTAAAGTATATAATTTTATTATTTTTTAAATTTTATTATTTTATGTTGAAACAATGTGCTTTGATTTTGTTGAAAATGGATACCACAATGCCAGAATCTATGCAAGTAGTAAAGATGACTTTGAAGACCTAGGGGCATTTAGAGTAACAAATGTATTAAGAACCATTAAACCTTATAAATATGCATCAATCAGAAATTTTCAAATGACATTTTTTAAAATGACTTTTGCTGAAAATTAATCAAAACCAAAGGCTATTCCTCATAATATTTTCTTCATCCTAAACTGTTGTAAAAGAATCCCGCAGTCTTGAAGCAGTGCTGCCCTGTATGCAGAGACTTGTAGTATCATAGTGTGACTCCCAGAGGAACACTCACCGAGATGCACAAACGGATCACGACACAGGACTTATAAAGCTGAGGCTACTTCACAGCCCCCAGAACTCCTCACATTGACATGAAGAACTTCTTAGGTATCAGTGTTTGGGATAGTGAATTCCAAGCCATATGGTAGCTGCCATCTCACTATGCATACATAATGAATATGAATATGTAATATATTACAAATACATAAGCTTACAAAAACACATAAATATCTTTAAATTTTTAGAAGGAAACAATATGCCTTCTATTTACTAAAATTGTGTATTTGTTCTCTTTTCTGAGAAATGCTACTGCTAAATGTAAATGGCTGCGAGAGGAGAGGCCTGTGAGAGAGCTGATGTCATTGCCTGCTCAGGCCACCCTCTTGTCTATAAAAATGAAAGATGTTAAGTAGTTTACATCTAAAGTTTCTTCTTACTGCAAAAGTTTGCTGAATTGCTCTCTTTCTACTATGATTCTTAAAAGTCTACAAAACCATCCATAGGACTTATATGCTAAAGCCCTAAACTGGTCTATATAATTATTTTCGTTTTTGAGATTATAATATAATTATATCATTTCCTCCTCTGTCCTCCATCTAAACCCTTCCATACATGCCTCTTGGCTCTCTTTTAAATTCATAGCCCCATTCTTCATTAACCATTGTTTTACACATACACACACGCACACACACACACACACACACACACACACACATCTAAATATATACATATAACCTGCTCAGTCTATATAAAGTCACTTGTATGTGTGTTTTCAGGGCTGACCATTAAAGTCATATGGATAGGGCTCTCACTTAACTGGCCATTATCATCTAAATCAGAATACATAGTTGGGCATATTTGTGACTCTAAACCAAGTTGAAATATAAGCTGTTATCTGCCTCTAAAGTCAACATCAACATTCCATACATACATACTTCCAGTTACTTGACTTGACCAAAGCTTCTTTATCCTAAGATAACCACTAATCTGGAGATAAAAGAAGAGCAAGAGACAAAAAAGAAAAAAACAGATGCTCCCTCCTGGAAAGCCTCCCCCTCTCTGTGGAGTAGGTGGGGAATGGTATGGGAGGGGGAGTCGGGGGGCATGGGAGGAAGGGAGAGAGAGGCAACTGGGATCAATAAGTAAAATAAGAAAAAATAAAAAAGAAAGAAAACAGCTGAAGAGAACACTGCAAACTCAGGCCAACTATCTGCTGAGTCTCAACACGATTTCTGAGAGTAAATCATGGATAGCACAAGAAAAAGCCATGGCTTTAGTACTGGCTCTCTGAAATGTAATCTGTGAAATGAAGCTAATTTGATCAATATTTTAGAAGCTGAAAAACACACTCCACTGAAGACACAACTTGCTTCCTTGCTTGCACAATTACAGAACTATATGAAATAAAGTCTTTTTATTTAAAAAAAATAACATGATTTTTGTAAGTGATGAGAGATTCAAAAGCATCCCAGCTGGTTGACAAATGCAATTTGATGCAGAACTGCCTCAGGACCACAGCAGGTCAGGAAACACGGCTAGTTGATCATTTTTTACTTTATGTTTTCCAGCAATGTACTTAAAATATAACCTTTATGTGACTGCAGTTTCCCTCAACTCTTTTCATAGCTCATAAAACATTTAGGAAGTGTTTATAAAATGCTCTCAAAGAAATTGAGCCACAAAGAACATGAACTTCATGGTTCTCCATAGTCCAGCTTTAATTTAGTTTTCAAGGAAGGAATTTTTTCATTGTAAATGTAATGGCAACATCTGTATTTCAGGTTCTTTTGGAAGAAGAAGAAGAAGCCGAGAAGCAGTTCTGTCCAACGTGTATTATCTGGCCATCACTCTGAAATATGTGATGCTCCAATTATTGTTGTCATGAATCCTACACCAAAATGAGCTTTCCCTCATCTGCTAACCTCACCCTCTTGTGTTGGTCCTTTACGGTTATCTGACCATGGTAGAAAAGCATTATCATGTAAGCATCACGAAAACATTTGCATAGAATCCTCCTAGCACCCATGATGTGACCTGTCAAAATCAAAGTGGACTCTTGGATTTGGTGTTCACTACCTGCAAGGGCTGAGCATCATGTCAGCTTTCTAGAACTCGACTCTCTTTCCATATAGGCTGCTAGAAGTTATAAAGTCTGAAAAGTGTCTGAAGTAAGATCTCAGGTAACAACTGAGCACAAAGAGGAAAGGCAGCCATCGTCAGTATCAGATTGTCTCACCTAGTACTGGTGTTGTACAGGATGAAGGGTGGAAGTGGTCACATTGGGTTAACTGCATGTCTAATCTTCACTCTGAAATGCTTATTTGGAGAGCTCTATCCTGCACTAGGATGGGATTCATGTACTATAACTAACTGTTAATGTTGTAACCTATTAAATGTACAACATACTAGGTGTATATGTGCATGAGTAATGTATACATATAGATATCTATATGTATACCATTAACACTCAAATTTGGGAAGAGAATTTAAAAAACATTAAATTAACAAGAAAAGAGGTGAGAGGGATAGAGAGAGGGCTCAGGAGTTAGAAAACTTGCTGCTCAACCAGAGAACCAAATTCAGTTCCCAGCATCCTCATCAGCTGCTTTAAATACAGCTCCAAGGGATCTTATACTTTTCTGGCCTCCACAGGCACTCACTCTGACACAGATACTGTATAAATAAAAATATAGACCTTTAAAAATAAATAAAAGAATCTTCATGATGCAAAGTAAGACTATGCTTTCAACTTGACAATGTAAAGGTCATATGTAGCTGATACCCAAACTTTTGTGCAGAAGGTACTCATGGTAGTCCTGTTTAATGTATGTGACTCAAAAGAGAATTTGTACAGAAATCTGTGTCCCATTTGTTTGCTTTAAAGGAAGAAATAGGCCCTGTGGACACGTAGGAGGTTTCTCCCTTTCAAAGTGATGCACTTAAAAAACTAAACAGAGGAGGGCAAGATGTTAGAGCCAAGAGTCCCAAGTTCTAACTGTATACTGCCTATATGAGATTAACTGTGCTGTCTGTATTCAGTCATGGCTCATTACCACATGTCTGTAGGAATTTGCCCTTTGGGGAAAAGTTTTCAAAATCTTGTCAAGCACATGTTGTGTTTCGAGTCTCCTGAGGAATGGCAAGCCTAGCCTGCCCTTCACTCCCATGAACTCACAACCATCAAAATTGTTACACTATAAATTACCTTTAAAACATTAAGGAAAATGTAGGTTGTAGAAGTAGAAAGGCTACGTGTAGAATGTGTGATCCAGGAGGCCTATTCATTAATGGAAAAGGGAAGAACGGCTTCAGGATGTGATGGGGAAAACACTCTCTGACTTAGCAGATATATTTTGATTAATTGTCCCAGCAAATGAGTTTTATCATGACTTCTCCATTAAGATATTTTGTGAGTCTCTTCAAAAGTAAACAAGCACAAGCATGCCAAAAGTTAGCAAGTATATTCCAAACTCATTCTGGAATAATAAAGGTTTGGAAAATATGAGGCAAAGCCAAATCTGCCCTTTGAGGAGTCATTCCTAGTCCAGACCCAGGTTATCACATATTTAATGAGCCAGAGCAAAGAAACCCCAGCTGCTTCCCAAGAGAAGCTGCTCTTAGGGCTTGCTCTCAACTCACTTCTTGCTCTTTGTGTCGGCACAACATGACTGACCCTCAGATATGCGATCTGCTAAGCACACTGCTGCTCCAAGTCATGAGACACTTTTACCAAATGGTACAGACTGAATTCTCCCATTTTCTGGAGAAGAAAAAAAGGTTTAACTAATAGGGACCATGTTAGTTTACAAAGTATTCTGAGCTTCATCAAATAGTGCCATTGTGAGTAAAGAGGAAAATAATATGCAAAATGGAACTCTCTGATGGCTTTAAGTCTGAAGGCCTGATTAACTGGCTCCTTTTTGGTTCTGGAAATAGCTTTAATGAGCTTGTCCTTGGCAGAAAAGTTAAATAAGTAGGAAGATGGTCATTGCAAGTGAGCAAAGAGAAAAATTATATCCCAGGAGGCCTTCAAGCTATGGGATAGGTGTGTCTTTTCTTAGAAGAATTGTCATGACGATGGAAGAGAAAGATAGAGACACACACACACACAGAAGCAGGGTCAATATCCAGGATAGAGAAAGAAACAGGAAAAACACAGGTTGTCTATTCTATGTGAGTTTCAGAGAACCACAATAAGACATGGTAAGCAAACAAACCATGTGTGAAAGCATCAAGACATGGACAGGTCTATCATGAAAAGGAGAAATGAAACGTAGAAACTAAATTGTCCCTTAAATAAAATGTGATGCAAGTATGATTATTAAATTTAAGGACTTCAATTTAAGTTCTCTTCTTCTACCAGATTTATGGTTAATTATTATCTCCCACTGATACACACTTATATATCCATTCATATTGATTTTCCATCTCATTATTTTTGTCTTCTATGGCCATTTACCTTTTTTCTACATAACCCCAATTCCAGTTAGTATTTATCAATGCTATTATTTTATTTCCAACTAAAACAATGTAAGAAATGTGGTGTATTTCTTGACTGTTTTCTCTTTTATCATGCTTTGTCTTTCTCTGGTTGAATAGCAAAGCTGTAGCACTGTAGCAACTTCAGCATTAAGAACATTTTCCCTGTTCCTGGTGGTTCCAGGAAGAGCTGTCTGTCATATATTCACTCCCTGTGGTAAAGGAGTGGGGACATTGCCAAGTCTGATTCAATGAATACACAATATTCTGCCTCAGCCTGATGACACTTTAGGTCCTGAACCTCAGCTTGGCCAACCTGAACCTTCTTAGGGATGCTATCACCACTGGATACTCTATTTGGCTCATAAGTGCCAGTGACATAGACCAGGAATTACTTATCTGCTACACAATGAGACCCCATCCGTGTAAAAATGCCAGCGCACATCTGCAAGCAGGGAGAAGCAGAACCAAGAGACAGAGGCAGAGCTCCAGCCACAGACACACCACTTAAGCCCAGATTCCATCCTTGACCTGCCAGCTACACCAGTCAGTAAATACCGTATTTAACTTAAGCTAGTTTAAATTGGGTTTCAGTCACTTAAAACTGAGAAATCCCTGGGGTATATAAATGTCAAACACCATTAACAGGAACACAGCTGAAACTAATACAGTGCCTCTGTGGCTTAATGATAAATGACTAATGTATGTTGCTCATAATTTCCAGAAATCTGCATTGGCCCATGCCAGTATTTTTACACATGCTCAGTCTAGGTCATCAACATAGGAGTTATCATAGTTTGTGGAAGAATTTCTATGCTACAAAATGCTTTAATATTTCTGACATGGGATTGTGGATTTGGGATACAAAATGATTCATATTTCCTTGACTCTAGAAAACTATATAATTTTAGGTAGGACATAACTACATTATAAAAAACAGATGAAGGCAGAGGCTAAATCGTATGGTTGTGCATAAAAAGTGTCTCCTTCCACCTCTTCTACAATGAGAAAAACTTTCTGAGTTCAGATTAATTTTGAAGTTGTTTCAGTAACAAGTCTAGAGGATAGGAAATGTTGTTTTTCCAACATCAAGCATATATTCACAAAACATCTTCTTTTTGGTGGCCTACTATGGGCCAGATGATTCAGCATGCGATAAGGATACAGTCTGGCAATCAGAGTACACACCTCAATGCTGAAGTTAGACAAACCCCTTAATAGGTAGCTAATTTGGTATATTAATAAATGTTATACAGAATAAGGCAGGGTTAGGAGTAGGAAGAGATAGGATTCCCTGAAAGTGACGTTTGAGACTATAACAGAATCACTAGAAGAAATCACATGGGAAGAGCAGAGATTTAAACCTATGAAGTCTAGATTTTGGAATGAGATCAACATACTGAAATAACAAGAAGATCAGAGCTAGGGGAGAGGTGAGCCTTTTCAGGCTTTGGTAAAACATCTGGGTTTCTATCCAAACATGACACTAAGTTACTAAAGGGTTGTGAGAACAGTATAGTGAGGTGTCAGCGAAAGGAAAACAGCACCTTAGACACAGGGGATTAATACGAAGTAGTCAAAGATTTCTTGCTATGAGCCAGACAAAACCAAATGCTAGCTTCAATTAGGATGAGAAAGAATATCTTATAATAGAACGGCAGAGATGAGAAGACTGCTTAACTTCCAATGAAGACATGAGGAAAAAGAAGAAGCAAGAGAAAGTCCAAGTTTCTATTCCAAGTGCCAGTGTGTGATGTGTAGGAAATCATAATGCCCTCAGACATGATGGGGAGGATGCCAACAAGGAGACAGGTTTTAGTACATAGATCCAGAAATAATGTCTGCTTTCAATTTTTGAATGGGGCTTGGGGTTTATGGCAGTTTGAATGTATTTGGCCCCCTAAACTCATAGAGAACAGCACTATTAGGAGGTGTGTCCTTGTTGGAAGAAGTGTGGTCTTAGTGGAGGAGGCTGGATGACACACACATTTAATCCAGACCTTGAGGAAGGGGGCACACCTATAATCTGTTGGAAGAGGGTGGGCTTTGAGGTCTGTTTCTCAAGCTTCACTCAGTATTACAGTCAACTTCCTGTTGCCTGCAAGATGTAGGACAATCTGCTCTTTGTCCAGCACCCATGACTGCTTGCATGCTGCCTTGCTTCCTACCATGATGGACTGAACCTCTGAAACTGTAAGTGAGCCACCCCAATTAAATGTGTTCTTTGTAAGAGTTGCTGGGGTTATGGTGTTTCTTTACAACAATAGTAAATACCTACTTCAACAGGGCTTTTAATGCCCACCCAGCATGGCAGAATGAAAGAGAAATGGTTTCTACTGTCTGAAGAGAGAAACTTTGAGCATGAAGAATAAAAGATCCAGAGACTGATATTGGGGTTTAAGCACCAAGCTGGATATCAGAAAAACAAAGCATCCAGGCACTAGCTCTTAACTCTACCTCAGCTCAGACCAAAGGGGAGACCCTCAGACTGATTCTGACTTCACTGCTCCTCGGATTCACTCAGACTGCTATGCTCTTCTCAACATGGTTAGAGACTAACTCTCAAACTGAATGCCTGCTCTGAGGCCCTTCTCCTGTCTTATATACCTCCCCAATGCTGGGATTAAAGGTATGTGATCCCAGCTGCTGAGATTACCTTAATGTGAGCTGTTTCTTTTAGGTCTGGGCCAATTTCAGATAGTCAGTCTGGCCTTAAACTAACAGAGATCCATCTACCTCTTAATCTTGAATCCTGGGATAAAAGGTGTGTACCACTGCTGCCTGATCTCTATATCTTGAGGCTGCCTTTGCTTTCTGAATCCTCAGACAAGCTTTAATAAATCGTAAATAATATATCACCACAGAAGCCTGAGGTAGTCAGTCAACAGAGTTACCACAGTCAACTGTGATGTTGGGGCAGTATATCATTTACCTATGCCCAAAGATGAGGGAGCATCACAGAAGATTGGGACTTTGCTGAGGCTGACAGGGGTCAACACATCCACTGTTTGTGAGAAAACAGTAAAACATATGGGGAAAAAAGCCTCATTGAAACCAGAAGGGTACTGACTCAGACAAAACACGCCCTTTAACCTGTCTCCTTGCTGCCCAGTTCCCAGAAACCAAGAGAAACACAAATCCTATTCCAGGAAAAGAATAGGAATAGCTAAAGTTTGTGAGATTTACACAGATATATAATCCTTTGCACAGGACCAAGGTTTCACTAATTTTTATAAAACCTGAGAGTTAATGACTGATGGGAGATGTCATTCTGTAAATTTGTTTATTGTACTGATTAATGAATAAAGTACTGTTGGCCAATAGGAAAGCAAGATAGGTAGGACTAGGAGACAAGAAGGTTTCAGGGAGAGGTAGGAGGAAATTCAACATGTTGAGACTTGAGGAAGAACAACTCCAGACCCAGACCCTCTCTCCAGTAACATAAGACCACATGGAAATACTTAGATTGATAGAAATGGGTAAATATTTAAGACAGAGCTAGCCAATAAGAAACACTAGTAACAGGCCAACAGCTTTATATCTCTGTGTGTTATTTGGGGCTGGTGTGGCTCTGCGACCAGGCCAGCAGCAAAACCTGCTCATAACAAATGCCTATCTCTGGGATAAATGCCTTTAGGTTTTGGCAGAACCTAAAATATTTGAAGGTTTTTTTTTTTTTTTAATTTTCATTCTAAAATGGGCTCTACAGAAAACAATGTGAACATAGATCCTTAGCACAAGTTTGGTTATTTCTAATTAATGTATGTGTCTAATAAGAAATACAAATTTCAAGACTCTTTTTTGTCATATGGGTAGAACAATACAATGGCTGCCATATCAGTGATATGGCAGGATAACTGAGGTAAACAATATTTACTGGGCATTACCTTAACCATAATCTTGACACAGCAGAATAGTAAGTTTATATTTTGTGTAAACAAGTGTATGCTACATACATTGTTCCCAAGTAATCCACTTTGCCTCAAAACAAACATTTTCTGTTTGCTTAAGAAACACAAGTTCTTATTCATTACAAGAATTAAAAAATTCAAATGCCAATTATATCCCCACGTAAAAATACTTACTTTAGGTGTCCAATATTATAAATTATAACCTTGTAATGGTTAGTCTAAAACACAGAATAATTAATTTACATATAGAAATATACAAAGTTATGACTTGTTCAAATAGTAACTTAAAAGCCTACAGTTATAACAGATATAAAACACAGCTTCCTCTAGCTCTCCCAATTATTTTCTTGTTCCAAATGCTAGAGATTACCTGAAGTCAATTTGTGAGTTTGTTACCTTGTGATGCCATTACCACTTCTATCCTACCGAACATAGAATTAAATATGAAATATTTTTAAAAAGGCACTGCCAAAAGATATTAAAGAATTTCAGGGACAGCAGACCTTTCTAAATGAAGATGATTTCACATAAAAACAGTTACAGTTAGAAGTTATTATCTGCAATTTTATAGACTATCAACAGTCACCTGTGGAAAAACTGAGCAAGGGCAAACCTTTCAAAGGCTTTCTATCATAAAGACAAAGAAAATCGGGGACAGAAGAATGACTGGGCAAAAGCACTTGCTACCAAGCCTGACAACCTGAGTTCTAACTCTAGAATCCTATGACAGAAGGGAATAATTGACTCATACAAGTTATCCTGTGACATATGCCAAGGCACAGGCATATGTATGTATACAAACATAGTAAACTAATGTTAAATTTAAAGAAAGAAAAGCAAATGTATACATATTCAGGAACTTGTAAAACTCTTGTGTCTTATTCACTGTGCTTGTGTAGTCTATACAAGTGCTTAATTACAATAGTAGGACAATTACAAATTTCACAACAAATGGAGAACATCTCATTTATTTGTTTAAGCTATAAAACTAGTTTGTGGTGGTAAAATAGCAGATACCAATAATATTTATTAAAGATGAACTACAGGTCAGTATGCTTCAACTCATTTAATTAACAATCATTAAAACTCAGGAAAGTTAGTTGCCTATTAAAATATATGTAGCCTATTTCTGGAATCTGTCATTTGAAAAAAGACTCATAAATGAAATACAACTTAATTTCCATTATTATATATTGTGTCTGCTGGAATTTAATGTGTGTCCTCACTACCACTAAGTTACCCCATCCCCCCAGAAAACAACTTTGGAGAATCTAATACCAACTGTATAATTTTGGAAACAAACCTAACATACGACTTAAATAACTTTGATGAAATTCTCATAAGAAACATTTAAAAATCATTCCTACTTTATTTTTTAAAATTTGTGTGTGAATATATGTGCATGCATGTCTGTGTGTCTTGGCATGTCTGTACCCAAATGTTGATGCTCACAGAGTATGTTGGATCCCTTAGAGCTGGAGTTATAGACAGCTGTGAGCCACCTTGGATGGTGGAAGCCCATCTCTGGTCCTTCTCAATAATAGCAAGTGTCTGTAATTCTGATTCATCTTTCCAATCCCTAAACTCAGCCTAATTAATCCTAGATGACAGAGAGCAAATAACTTAGGCTTGCTAGCCTAATTTTAGTTTTGGCTGAAATAGTACTCTATTTTTGCTAACCTATACTTTTAATTTAAATGATTTTAGTGAAATAATAATTCATATTTATCCCACACCTTCCTGAGCTGCTCCAATGAGAGGTATCAAGACTCTACATATTCTAAACTGAGTTATTAAAACTTTTCTTAGATTCCCTGAACTAACCCATATGCTTCCCATAAGTACTTTTCATTTTCTTAAGCTCCAAATCCGGCAGACACAATACATGATAATGAAAATCAGCAGTTGGGTTTCACTTATGAGTCTTACTCAAAATGCCAGAGATCCATGAACCGCACTGCCCATCTACATTTGAATAGTCAATTCTCCTGAGTTCTCATGACTATTGCTTAACCAAAGTGTTGAAACATATGAGGCAATGAGCAGCTCATCTGGAATATACATTTTCTATATCCACTTTTTTTTGCACTACAAACAAATTTTATATTGGAAATTCTCTTCTCATTTTTCTTGTATGTGTTGATACAGTCTCACTTGCAAAGGCAATTTCTTGGGCTGTGATAAATATTAAGTTTTGTTCAGTTCATGGGAATTTTAATAATACCTTATAATAATGTATTTTTTGGTGCTTGCCATTATACAACAGATTCTTTTCAGTACATAATTCTTTCTGTAGTTAATATTCAGATAGATGAGAAAATTACTGAAGTGAGTTTTCTAATCTGCAGTTAGAAATCTATAAAGTATAATCAGAAGCCAAATTTTTTAATTCAAAATTCATACTTTTCCTTCATAGTATAATATGAAGTTCTAATGCTCCCATTATATTCTCCAAATGGTTTTCTTGGTGTATTATTTAGTACACATGTGGTTTTGAAGAGATGACACATATCTCGAGATGTGTAACATAAGCAGCAAAAAATCAGTTTACGTGTAATTTTTTGAGTGGAATAGAATTCCTGTTAGAAAGCCTAAATTTCTTAAGAGTGATTAAAGGTGTGGACTAGAAAGATGACTTTAATAGCTTTGCAAAATCTTGTCGGAACATTGTCTGCTTTATTTATCTTATTCCATTAGAATTAATTGAAAACCCTGAATCTTACACACATCTGAAGTGGACTGATGGTCACATGTCTCACCTTGTACCACAAAGGGCTCCCCATAAACTCAGAGCTTGTGAGGCTTACATTAGTGACCAGTCAGAAAAGGGCTTTGGTGCTGCAGCAAATAAATAAAAGTTAAGTCAGGTAAGGGCTTGTGGAGCCTATATACTGATGAACAGAAGACCTAGGTTATCTCAGTGATTGTTGTGGGTATCCAAACTACTTGTTTTCCAGATTAGTTTTTTATAAGATGTGTTGCATTTTGCCCAAAGGCACAGTAGAGCCAGAGTTTTTACAAATTCTTTATCTGCTCAAGCAAAAACTAAACTGAGTTGGCATCACTTAACTAGAGGGAAAAAATTTCAAGGAATTTTTAAGACTCTGCACTAATAGCAGATCTCAACTTGTATTCACATATATACATATCAACACAGACTGTTTGCAAAGTGATAAGGTACAGTTCATGACACATAACTTGTTTGGGGTAATACTAATAGGATTTAAATCTTCTAAAAATGTTATTCTCACAAGAAACACAGTCCTAGGACAATAACCACACTACCGGGGTATCTCTTTCCTGTTTTCCAGTAAGGCTGGCACATCTGTCCCTTACCCTTCCAAGTAGCCTGTCATCCTGGAACCTGATATTGGACACAGTGCTTTGCTCTTTTTTTTTTTTTTTTTTTTTTTTTTTTTTGATATGTATCAGATTTTTTTATTTAATTTTATATAACAAAGTCCAATTAAATGAAAACAAACATTTATACACAATATTTGGGAATTTGGGCGTCGTTCTTTCCAAACTACTTCCTGCTGGTAAGGGGTGCTGTCTTGGGGGATTCGAAGAAGATTCAGATATCCTAGCTGTAGTCTGTAGGGCTGTTTTGTCCAGCTGTTTGGAATGTAGGATCAGCTTGTACTCTGTTTCAGGCGGTCTGGTGTGATTAAACCACATTAGTCTGGAAGGAATCCACATCTTTTCATTTTCTGTGGAAACAAAAATAGAAATACTTTTCCCCAGTAACTTGTTCTTCAACTTAAATTTTGGAGTCAAAGCGTTTTTTTTTTTTTTTTTTTTTTTTTTTTTTTATTATTTTACATGTCGATCCCAGTTCCCTCTCCCTCCCTCCCTCCCTCCCCTCCAACTCCCTCCCTCCTTCCCTCCCTTTTGTCCTCTCTGCCCTCTCCCATGCACTCTAAACACCCTCCCCTCCCAACCCCCCCACCACAATACCATATGTAGGGGAATGCCATCCAGTTGGGGTCATGTAGATCTGACAGGTCCTGTGAAGTAGGGACTAGGGCTTCTCTCCTATCTCTAGAATATGGCTGTTATCCCTCCATGGGGGATATGTTTGCAAAGTCCTTTTGTGCACCAGGGATACATCCTGGCTCCACTGTCTGAGGTCTCTTAGACTGCTCAGACCTTCTGGCTGAGACCCATATTCAGGGGGGTCCGAGTCAGTCCCCTGTTGGCTTCCCAGCTATCAGTCTAGTGGCCCTTAGCTCCTCCTTGTTCAGGTAAGCTGTCTCTATGTACTTCTACCGCATGGTCTTGTCCTCTCCATCTGCTTCTGGGTTCTAGTTCGACTCAGTGTTTATGTATGGGTGTTTGCTCCTGTTTTCAACAGGCATTAGTTGAGGACTCCATGGAGAAGTTAGTTGTTGATCTCACTCTCCGGGAAGGGCATTTATGATAGCCTTTCCACGGAAGCTGAGATTGTTAGTTGGGAGCAGTCTTGTAGTTCCCTCGACCTTTCTTTGTGTTCAACTTTATCTTCAAACCAATATTGGCTCCCTCTTTTGTGTTCTCTCTCTCTGTCTCTCTCTCTCTCTCTCTCTCTCTCTCTCTCTCTCTCTCTCTCTTTCCTATTTTCCATTCCTAACCAGGCTCAATCCTCCTGGTCGCACATGCCTTCCTCTCCTCCCTCTCATTTTCTCCTACTTCTCTCTCCATTAGCTGTCCTCCCCCACTTTACCTGAGGTCTGGGGGACTTGTCCCTTCCCAGTTCTGTGAGGGACTTTATATGAATCTCTTAGAATACAACTTGTATCCTAGTTCCTCTGGTGATGTGAATTATAGGCTGGTGATCATTTGATCTAGTTCTAAAATCCATATATGAGTGAGTACATACTGTGTTTCTCTTTTTGTGACTGGGTTACCTCATTCAGGATGGTTTCTTCAAGTGCCATCCAATTGCCTGCGAATTTCAAGATACCATTATTTTTGGCAGAGTAGTTCCATTGTGTGTGTGCCACATCTTCATTAACCATTCTTCAATTGAAGGGCATCTAGGTTGCTTCCAGGTTCTTGCTATTACAAATAGTGCTGCTATGAACATAGTTGAACAGATGTCTTTGTTGCATTGATGTGAATCCTTTGGGTATATGCCTAAGAGGGGGATTGCCGGGTCCTGTGGTAAACTAATTCCCATTTTCCTGAGGAACCGCCATACTGATCTCCAAAATGGCTGTATGAGTTTGCATTCCCACCAGCAGTGGAGGAGTGTTCCACTTTCTCCACATCCTCTCCAACATAAGTCATCACTGGTGTTTCTAATTTTAGCCATTCTGGCAGGGGTAAGATGGTATCTCAAAGTTGTTTTGATTTGCATTTCCCTGATAGCTAAGGATGTGGAGCATTTTCTTAAGTGTCTTCCAGCCTTTTTGATTTCCTCCATTGAGAATTCTTTCTTCAGTTCTGTACCCCATTTTTAATAGGTTTATTTGGTGTTTTGTTGACTAGTTTCTTGAGTTCTTTGTATATTTTGGAGGTCAGCCCTTTGTCGGATATAGGATTAGTGAAAATCTTTTCCCAGTCAGTGGGCTGCCATTTGGTCTTGTCAACTGTGTCCTTTGCCTTACAGAAGCTTCTAAGTTTGAAGAGGTCCCATTTATTAATTGTTTCTTTCAGTGTCTGTGCCCCTGGAGTTATGTTCAAGAAGCGGTCTCCTATACCAATTTGTTCAAGGGTACCTCCTACTTTATCTTCTAAGAGGTTCAATGTGGCTGGATTGATGTTGAGGTCTTTGATCCATTTGGACTTGAGCTTTGTGCATGGCGACAGACATGGGTCTATCTGCAGTCTTCTACACACCCTCATCCAATTGTGCCAGCACCATTTGTTGAAGATGCTGTCTTTGCCCCATTGTATAATTTTAGCTGTTTTGTCGGAAATCAGGTGTTCATAGGTGCGTGGATTAATATCAGGATTTTCAATTCGATTCCATTGGTCTACCTGTCTATTTTTATGCCAATACCAGGCTGTTTTCAGAACTATAGCTCTGTAGTAGAGCTTAAAGTCAGGAATGGTGATGCCTCCTGAAGTTCTTTTATTGTATAGGGTTGCTTAGAATATGCCTATGCCTCTCACTGCCTTTAACTTTCATTATTTCCACAACTTAAAGAAACAAGGTTTCCCACAGAACTATTAAACTGTCCAGTACAAAACAGGGTGACATTTCAGTGTTCACCATCAATCACAAATGAGACAGTGTTAGCTAAAGAGCAGTTGTATTAGCTAACAGAGGAGTCATAAGGAAATGTCTGGGCTAGAGCTTTGATCTCTGTAGGATTTTCCTTCATGGTGACATTGAGAAACTTCTTGCTTTTGCCTGTAAGGTTGAGAACAACTCCCCACTATAGTGGTACAGAACTGGGAAGATTTACTGGGAAATGTGAGCTATGCATATTGTATTATTTTCTTGACTTCTTTCCCAAATCCACGAAGTACTGCACTTTTCTCAGCAAGTTCCTAGCTTCCCGAAACAAGCTTCTTGAATTATGGTCACACATCTCCACCCTGTTGCTGTATAAAGATAATAAAGAAACATTGTAACGTGTTAGGTTTGGACAGCCTCTCTGAGAGGTAACACAGGTGGCAGGAGAGAAAGGCTATCAATCTAAAACTAAAGCGAGAGGGGAAAATTAAAATCAAATCTTCAGAATAAATCATTTGCTAAGGGGTGGTAGATGACAGCGTGTGACAGTGGACTAGCAGCTCCAGGGAGAAGGCTCAGGATCCTGTTTCAGAACCCAAGTGCAAAGTGTCATGTGTATCTTGGGTTAAATTAGAGCATCTGTGACTCAGAAAAGGAACTGCAGGGCTCTGGAATTCCTGTGAATCCAGGCAGTGGTCCTTTCAGTGAGGCTGATCCAAAAGCCAGTTATAAATCTATAGTCAGCAAAGCTTCGTATGTGTTACTCTTCAGCCCACCGGCTTTGACTTACAGCTCACCACACCTGTGTGCAATTGTACAAGGAGAGAGAGGGAGGAGGAGGGAAGGACAGGAAGCAGGAGGGAGAGAGGGACAGAGTGGGAGGGAGAGAAAGAAAGAGATAACTCTCTTGTTGTTTTGGTGGTAGTTGTCATCAACATTATAGGTGGTGAGGTTAGGTCTAGGAATTGAACACACACCCATGTATGCCAGGCAAACGGTCTCCAACTATGAACAGTCTACCCCCAGACTCCTGGGTTTGTTTTTATTTTTTTAGTAAAATAAGGTTTAAGCTACAAGGCTTTGGAAAACAAGAACACCATCTATCCCTCTGCACGTAATAACCTCAGCTGCATAGTGCGCTTAGCTGCTAAGAAAAACTTCTCTATTATCGAATTAAATGACTCATGAGTTTTAAAATTCTTTGGCTAAACAACAGAAAGTATGTATGTAACAAAATATACGCAAAAGAAGAAGAAAATACCTTTGAGCATTTTCAGGAAAAAAATAAAATTTGCCCAAACTGGCAAACTTTGCTTGGCAAAGACAGCTACCTTTATTTTATTTCAAGAGGGCTTCAGCAGACACATGCCAGGCCAAAATTCAATACTGTAAAAATACAGAAAATTCCTTAGAATCAGCTGTTTATTTCTGTTTTTGTAAGAGTTACATTTGGTGCTAGGAAACGTTTATTGGGGCAAGTTGATCACCCTGTTCTTGATTCTGTGGCATATAAGCGGATAATTTCATAGCAACCATCTGATTCAGTTGAAGTTCAAAATTCTCTAGTTCAGCAAACTATTCATCGTGCCTAAGTGAAGCTGCTAGAAGCTTACCAGAGAACAGCTAGAGAGTAGCTAGAGAGTATGCTGGAGCTGATGATGTCCAGTTGTCTGAGGAGGTGCTGTTACTCCAGGAAGAGGGCTCCTCTGGGTTCTGTCTCTATCATGATGCTTGTCTCTAAAGTAGTTGAGCCTCAGGGAGCAAGAACAAAGGCCTCTTCTTGAATGGCTTATATATAAAGCTTTACCTCAACTCTTTCCTTGGGGGTTTGGGGTTTGGAGTTGGAAATAGGACCTTGCACATGTTAAGCAAACATTCTACTGTGGGCCTTTATCCCCAGCTACTTTGTACAACTGCTTCTTATACTCTGTGTCAACACAAAGCATCATCAGTATCACTCTCGTCAGTTACTGTAAAGAGAACCTCCATCCTTATGTCCCAAGATCAGGCTTTCTAGTGTCTTGCTCTACAGGTCCCAGGTTCTGACCACTTGTGACCAGTTAAAGTTCTATGTTTCACTTTTGCACCCTGAAATAGAATTCATGACCATACCAAATGCATTTAAGGAAGGACTAGTGTAACCTCGTTTAAGTACAAATGACTCGATAAAAGTGGGATGGTCTCAAGAAGGTAAGGCAGGAGGATTGCCAAGCTATCTGAGGCTAGCCTATGCTACATAGAAGAACCAGGTAAGCCTGAGCTACAGTAGAGACCTCATCTCTAAAAACAAAAATATACCTCCACTAACAAAAACAAAAAAGGAAGCCTATAAAAATCTTAAACATCTGGAGTATACCACTCAAAGAAACATGTTTTTCTTGTAGTTTCGGACAATACAGTTATTTATTTATGTATGCTTTCTTTACACATTGATGGAGTCCCAAGAGACACTAGAATGTCTTTCTGGATAGCTTTAGGACTTTAAATTTAATGAATGTCACAGGGACATCAGGCTTTGCATTTCATACACCAAGTAATGTAAAACAATTACTTCATCCCTAGGCCTTTTGAGAGACCAGTCGAGTCCTGGGCCTCTAGAAGGTAGTTGTAAAACTACAAGTGTTTGGATGAGCACTTCACGGGACTTGATGGCGGAGCTTTTCACAGAAAACAATGAGTCACACAGCTTTTACAAGGGTATCTGCCTCAGAAAGAAATCCTGAAGACCTGGAAATAAGCATCTGTCTCTGCCAGAAGGGTGTCAGGAGGCAGACTGAAGGACAGCATATGAAGCAGAGGAAGTTACACCATGTAAATCGATGTTTCATTTTGCTGTTTAGGAAATGGCCCTTGGCATCATGCTCACACTTCTCACAACCACAGTAAGCACTAGAAGATTTCTGTGAGCCCAGAGAGTTTTCAGAACCCTGTGTGTTTCTTTGCACATCATTCCACATTGGGTGTCATCATTATGTCACTTTTTCATGGCCAAAAATGATAGGAAATTTCCCATCAGCGTTTTACCTGGGCTGTAGAAATGGCTCAGTGGTTAAGAGTCTGTGTTACCTTCAGGGGACCAGAGTTCAATTCCCAGGACCCACATCAGGTGGCTCATAACTACATGTTAACTCCAGCTTCAAGGGATCCGAAAGAACTTCTGACTTTCATCATCATCACCCCCCACACACATGTGGCATACACATAAATAAAAACTAAAAGTTAACTATAACTAAATACTATATAGTCCATATGCCCTGTTGAACTGAGCCCTAAGTCCATGTAGGGGTGTGTTCTAAAGAGTGTTGTTTATGTGCTTGCCAAGTACCAACTCAAAAATTAAACAATTTCCTATTTCCTATCCCATTGGGGCATATGCCATGTAATTTATAGACTTGTGGTGCTTTTGTAGGCTTACTAAAACAATTATAAACATGCTAGATAAACATTTTATTTCTAGACCCAAGTGATTAATGTTTTTGGGGAACTGACTGAAATTAAACAGTGACACTCTTCCAAATATGTTTTCAACACATTTTCAGTTATTGTTTAGTATCTGAATTTTATGAATAAACTTTCCTCAATGACAATGCATTTAGCTTTCTTGGGAAATTTTGCTGTTAGAATGTTGCATTTTTAAATAATCATATTAGGATGTCAATAGACTAAATGTAAGAAGTCTATTAGACAGCTAATATCCTCACTGTCTTTGCTTTGGGCTTTTTGGATACTTACTCTAGATACAAATATCTCTTGTTTATTCAAATGTAATGTACGTATGTAAAGAAAGATCAATTGTATGCAGAAACCCATCTCTAAGTGTTAAAGAACAAAAATGGCAATATTAATGTGCATTATACTTTTTCTGAATCTATCCCCACATAAATCTAGATCTTTTCAATTAGAACTAACAACCACAATAAAGGGACAATAAAAACAATTTGCATCTATTTTTATTAAGGAATGCAATCTAAATGAGAATCAAGAAAAGCTGTTAGTGTTACTCAATGAAAGTCCAACTCCTTTTCTTTTTGTTTTGTTTTTTTTTTATTTTAACTTAATTAAAATATTATTATACCACTGTGTTAGAGTTTCTACTGCTGTGAGGAGATAACACGACCATGGCAACTCTTATAGCAGAAAAACATTTAATTTAATTATAGAGGCTTACATTTCCAGAGGCTTGGTGTGACATGGTGGTGTGCAGATAGACATGGTGCTGGAGAAGGAGTTGGCAGTACTTACATCTTGACTTGCAGGCAACAGGAAGTGGTCTGAGACATTGGTCATGGCATAAGCATATGTGAGACCTCGGAGCCAGGCTCCACAATGACACACTTCCTCTAATAAGACCGTACCTACTCCAACAAAACCACACTTCCTAATAGTTCCATTCCTTTTGGGGACCATTTTCTTTCAGACCTCCACAATTACTTCCCACTTTTTCTTTCCTTGTTCCAACCCCTCTCATGTTATCTCTCACACACATTGCCTCTTAAATTTGTGGCATTTTTCTTTTATTATTATTGCTACATATAATATATAAACACATAAATATAACCTGATGAGTCATTTAGTATACCTCATGTGTGCATGATTTCAGGGCTGACCATCTGCTAACAGGTAACCACATCAAGGGCTTATCCCTGGCACAGACTAATTCTCCTTTTCTCAGCAGTCATTAGTTGCCTGTAGCTCTTAGATCTAACCTTTGCACATTTGTATATCTATTGCCATTATAATTATGTCTTGCTTTAGCCATATTGTTGAGGAATCAGGGTTGTAGGAAGCATGGCAAGATAATAGCTATACTGGCTGGCAAGTAAGCCCCAGGGATCATGTCTCCATCACCTCGGGCTGCTATTACAAGACTGTACTACCTGATTTTTAGGTGGGTGCTGAGGATCCAAACTTGATCCACAAGCTTTCACAGAAGCTCTAACTGAGCCTTCTCCCCATCCCCCAAATACTGTATTTTATATAATATGTATTACTGATGATATGTCAGTACCTATGAAAGAAAAGTCACACCAACCAATAAAAAGGCTTATTAAGCCAGCAATCCCACAGAGGCACAAAAGTGCCTGATTAATCACATGGTGAAAATACAACAACTAGATCCATTTTTCTAAACCATAAGCATTTGCCACAAAAGCACCTTTTCCCAGACCACCAAACTACTTCAGGACACTTACTCTTGTACTTAAATGCAATTAAAATAAGTAGATGTTCTGTTGTCCCTAAACATATCCCAATGTTTCCCATACCATACAAGGAAATAATTCTAATTCTCGGTTTCTGCAGTAAAATGTCAATAACTTCTGGACAGCAAAAAGCCAAGAATTAAAGCATCTTTCAAGTGACCACGTCACTAAGAATTTTCTAGAACTGAATAAACAAAATTATGTCCATGGGGGGAAGGAAACATGGAAAGCTAACAATGAGGATAACTTCTTATCTTCTATGAAGAGATGGAGAAAGTGGTATTTCTATTTGAAATCAGAATATATTATACCATTTTCCATTCCCGAAACTAAAATGCCTTTGGGATCTCTGAAAAGAGCAAGGTTGGATCCAGCCCCTTCTCTTTTGGGGAAGTGCCATTTTTTTCCCTGAAAGCCCTTAGTAAATATCTCCATCTTTCTTGAGGTTTCTTTCTTGGATGAGTCTCAGTTCAACCTCAGGCTTACCTTGTATATGTCACATTCCAAGGAAGATTGCATTGCTAACCACATCAACTCATGGCATGCATGCAAAGCTTTCTTGCCATTCAGCCTGGATCTCCATCTTAAAATCAATACCTTAGGGGATATTTTGAAGGGAAAGCTTGTCAAACACATGGCAAAGTCTTCAGTTTCCATCCAGGGACCACAAATGTTGGAATGCATTTACATGAATTTGAAAAGAAAATATTGTCACACAAACACAGACACTGACATTCCAAGTTGGAGAAGTTAACAGAGATAAAGATAGTACTGCTGACATCATTTAGGAGGAAATAAGACCCACACAAGCTTTTCCATTTACCTCTCAGTAGAATCTATCTATTTTCTTTATCTCACCTCACAGGATAAACTTCATCCTTCCTGTGTTGATCAGATTTTTCTTATTGTTGCTGTGATAAAAAAAAGACTTAAGAAAAACATTATAAAGGGCTTATTGGGGCTCACAAATGGAATACATGGATGGATGGCTCTGTTGTTTTAGGACTTGAGGTGAGGTAGACTATCTTCCTATGGAAGAGGGTCATCTCACCTCATTGCATCTAACAAACTGAGATAGGGAGAGGGACTTAGAAAGGGGCAGGGACAAGAGAGGCCCATCCCAGCAGGCCTTTAGTTAACTACTTTCTCAACCATGAAAAGTTTTTCTATCACTTACTAATAGTGCCGTCAACTAGCAACAAGCCATTTGTCATGTAGCCAATGGGAAAAAATTTCAAACACAAACAATACCATTTCCAAACCTCTGCTACTTCCTGTCCTAGATATGTGCTCAACCACTGTTTTCCCCCCTGCTAAGGAAAAATGTAGATTTTCTGCATTTCTTATGCTTTTATAGTTTTTGGGTTTGGTGGTGGTAGTATAGTTTTTATTTCTACATAGAGCTTGTTACAATAGGTTTTTGTGTGTTTCTTCTCTTTAGGTTCAAATAGATAAGACCAAGCTACCCACCTGTAGTCTAAAAGGATTATAGGATAGGATAAAATCCTTGTCATTCTATTCTGCACTGAACTTATATAACAGAAAAGGAATTTACTGTGCTGTTTTTCTGGTCTCAGGTTGTTTGTTAACAGTATATACGTAATACTAATGAACTACCCTTCTTTTATTTTGCCTCAAATTTCTCTTTGCATCACCATACACAAAATTTCTATCCAACACCAAACTAAAATGTAGGTATGATTTGGACTTTGAGTAAAATGACAGGAACATACTCTCCACAAACTGAGAAAATGTCCTCAGCAGTCATTTGTTGCTTAAATACCCAAGAGAGCTTTACCATCAAGCCATACCACAGCCAAGTAATCCGTTACTCTTTGGACATCTAAAACATTTTTTCTTCATTGTTAAATTTTCAGCCATGGCCAAGCAAGTAGGAACTTTTCAAAGTGTCTCTCGGCTGGAGTTCCTCTTTGTATCTTTCTTACGCATGACTAATCCAACAGCCATCCTAAAGCTATTTCCTCCTTTGCTACTATAATTCACTTGTGAGAACAGAGACATTCTTATAGTAGGATCCTGACCTTGAAGTTCCGCAGAGAGCATACTGGATGAGAGGGAGATGAGATCATTTTGTGTGGAACATACATAAGTATGATTTCAGAATCACCAAAGTGTTAAATCATGTTAGGCCACTACTTTGGATCTTGATAGAAGGATAACAGTCGGTTCCACAAACCAGAGATAAGTGGGGAAAGAAGGAAACCTAAGTAGCCAAGTGAATTAGTCTTATCTTGTAGCTATTAGAGAGTTTCCCACAAGTAACCTTAGGGAGCAGTCTGTTACAATTCTTTGGTGATTAAAAAACACGGGGAACTCATTAGAAATCCAAGCCCTGTTTGACACATTGGAATTTTCAGCCATTGTTTCTAACTGCAAAAGCATAAAATAATAAACTTAGATGTTCTGAATGTGGCCTTTGGAACTTTCTGTGTTGATGCTATCATGAGCACACTTATTAAAAGTGAAATGGAAGATGAATAGTTTACAGGGTAAAGAAATATTTTCCATCTTCACAATCTATGGTTTCAAGGTTCCCTTAAGTCCTTAAAATGAAGTCTACTTGGTGGTCTCAACTCTAACCCCTGGAGAATGTATTCTGCTTCTCCAACACAGAACACCTGATTCTGCAGAATTTGACACTTTTTGCAGCCTCCACACAGAAGAACTGGAGGACCTGACATGCATGGAAATTAAATTATCTTCCACCCCAGAGATATGCTGTCCTCCCGGGTCAGGGTTACATGGAGGTCAAAGGAAGGAGCTCACATTTCAACCAAGTCTGCCCAAGATGTGAATCAACAGAAAACATAGCCTTTCAGGTTTTGACATGATGCTACTTCTTATATGATCCACCATGGTATAAATGAAAACATCAAATCAATAAATTTAAAAAATACTTTGCATTGTCAAATTAGGTGATTATCTCCAAAGTCTGGAGTTTCCTTTAAATAGTGACTTTGCCAGGAGTTTACAAATGAGTAAAGAAGTCAGAGATGGTCACAGTGCCTGCCCTTGTTGGAGAAGTCCAACCCTTACTATTTCTAAACCTTCCCAGAAACTTGGAAGCCTCTCACTTGGTTCATTGGTATTTAGAATCCCTTGCCAAGTTATCTTAGAAGCAGCTAAAACAGAAAGAGATAGGACTCATCCTCAGTGTATTCATCAAAATGCAGAAACACTTCAAAAATGACATATACATTTTCAAAGAAGGATTACTCACTAGTTTTCATGGATACCTTTTCATTGCATCATTGTAGCAGACTCACTTAAATGCTATCCACAGTCTAAGAGGACACCCACTGCTAAGAGTGGTAAAGTGGACTACATTCCTTTTGTCTCTGGGCTCAGTTCCTTTCTCGGCTGGCATATTCTACTTCCCCAAAGACAATAACGATAAACTTTCAGCCAAATCAGGAAAGTTAAAACCATATGTAACCCTCAGCCCAACAGAATGCATTCATCTCATTTAGGATACATGCCATTTCCCTCACTCAGGCAAGCTTCCAAGCATTTAATGAATTTTGTGCAATTTCTGGAAATGGAAACGTGTGTTTGTTTCAATGCCTCTGAAGATGCCCAAATCTTTGAGTGCAGAAAATTTGAAAGTGTTTTAGATTCATCCTCTTCTCTGTCTCTTGCACTACACAATGCAGCTCCACACCTTACGTAAGAGAACAAGTTTTCTTCGTTTCTGTCATTTACAGATATACTTTCCTGTGGACCCACAGTATGATCACAAACTCTCTGCTATCTCATGATAAATAAGATTAGGCCAGAGTCTTCAGAATCCCTCTCAGTAGTGTGCATGTTCGATTAAACCATGCAAGCAAGCCCAAGGCCTTTGATCAACTGTACTCATATTTAAGCAACATCTGCTAAATCTACAAGACTTCTTGCCACAAGAAGTTTAAGTAAAAATATACATGACTGTACAACCTTGTCACTTTAAGACTCAAGGAGAAAACCCTCGTAAGTATAAGAAATACAAACAAATGCAGAGGTCTTTCCCAAACTCATTGACAAAAGCAGTGAAAGACAGTGTGTCCCACCTACCAGTTATAACTACCTAATTTTCATGAAATACTCATGTTTTCATTGTTAAGCATGAAAATTAAGATTTTAAACAGTGTATGTATAATACACAAAAACATAAATGTGTAAGAATTAATTTTCTAAATTGTGAAAACACTTGAAAAGTCATATTTCAAATAGAATTTCTAAATAAGCTATTTCTAAGATGTTTTCCCATGACAATCTGCTCTTATAGTGGGTCTAGGTCCCCAGACTACTTTAGCTCACTGTAGAACCTTGTGTCCTCTCAGACTTTGGATCTCTTTGCCCAGATGTTTACAATTATTTACAAAAAGTCCTTTTTTTCTGGGTAAAACTGCAAAATCCTCTAGAAAGACAGCAGAAATACCCCATAGGTATATCAGGTAGACACTTCAGAAACAACTTGGGGAGCCACAGCAGCCTGCTAGATATGACGGTCCCTAGGGAGCTGTGCAGAATGGGACGGTCAAGCTCCTGGCCTCAGCTGACATCATCTGAGGGCAGTTTTACTGGCACTCAACTGAGACTATCAATGAAAGAAAAACCACAGAAAGTTCCGATTACCAGGAGAAAATATATATATATAAACAACCAGAACATATTGCTCTATTTATTTTCATTTAGAAGTAATAACAAGTAATACATGTTGATAATAAAAAATGGAGAAAAAGTAACTTTCTTCCAATATCACATCCAGCACATTTCTATATATTAATAGACAATGTCTAAGTCCATTACAATTGTAACAATCAAATATGAAGAACTCCATAATTTATGAACAACAAAAATTCATTTCCCACAGTTCAGGGAACTGGGAAGTTCAAAATCAAGATGCTGGCAGATGTGGTGTCTAGGTAGAGCCCATTGAGGAAATGACAAGGAAGATTGTCACAAATAAAACGTTACTAATGAGAAGATATTAATAAATAATGACCCAATCAAAAGGCATTAATTCCATTCATGGCATCTTGACCTTCACTACCTAGTCACTTCCCAAAAAGTCCTGCCAATAACATCACCTAGAAAGCTCAGATTTCAATATAAAAATTTGAGGGAGAAAACATTCAAACCAGTTTCTGATAAAATTAATAGTCAAATTTTATATAGCACTTACTATGTGACAGCCAAGCATGTCTGTAAAGTCTAAACCACATAGTCCATGCAAAAATGGTTTCCATGAGACTTAATTTAACCTGCACAATACATCTTAGAAATTTTTTCTAAGAGAATGGTGGGGTGGAATGCCAAGTCATTTGGGGATATGCTATCTATTAGATAATGCATTACTGGTTTATTGTGTCCACAGGTTTTGATAGTATGTTAGAAATGTAGTAAAGAGCAGATAAAGATTTCTCTTTCAAAATCCATAGCAAAACTGAGCAAGAGACAGAGAGAAGCATATGGCTTTTCCTTATGGGAGAGCCAGATACAAGGAAGAAATAACAGCATCAACATCTCCTCCTGTGGTTTATTGCAAGACAAAAGGAATTACTTATGAGAACTGGTGAAGAGGGCATGGAAAAAGGAAAGAATAAGGCTGCACAATGATTTGCATTCTTTCAAATGATAAAAGTAAGCTTGCTGTGTGGGGTAACATACATACCCATTGAAAAATCTCACAGGCCCAGCCCTATAGCTGAGGCCAGAACCCAAAAGCATAAAGCAGCCAGAAGACAAAAGTTTTGAATAACTATAAGGGAAATATTCATGTTCATGGTTTCCTGAGGCTGAAAATGAAAGTTTGAATAGTATCCTCAGTGTAGCACAACCATGCATGACCCACAAACATCAGACTTACTATTTGTCTCGTTTGGAATTCCTTGTCTCCATGAGGTTCCAAAGGAGAAAGTACATTTTTTCTCCAGATTAAATTGCTTTTAGCTAACAAGAATGTGCCCAGAGGACTCTACAAGCTGTTGTTGACTAACACAGTGATAAATTGTAACCCAGCCAGCAGCTGGTTTTCATGGAATTGCTTTGCTGCACATTGAAATGACAGAAGCGAATTATCTGTGGCTTCTCTCTGGAGTACATCTAGAACAGCGCAGAATAACAGAAAACAATGCTCTCATACTGAAAACGTCTGCTGTTCTTGTTTTCTGGGTCCAGCCAAACACACTGGCTAAAGCAGGTGTACCGTGGTGGTAGATGTATTATCTGGATATTCCTGGGATGGATAATAGCCACAACAATGGAAATGCATATAGAGAATGTGAAGTTTCTATTTCAAAATACATTAAGTTGAAGGAGTGTCTGAGAGCCAAAGATTTTGAGTGTTAACTGGGCAAGATGCACTAAAATGAAAGGGGCTGCCTAATATAGACTTGCAAAAGTGACAGTAAGAATTGAGAGTCTCAAGATGCTGGTGCCCCTGTTCCATCTGATTTTCTGTCGAAGTTGGTCCACAATAATATATAAGAAAACAATCTCACTCCTTTTCCTGTAAAGCAAGCGTTTTACTCTAATAAAACACTGCTGGATGTTACTGAATGATTTAGAGACTTGAAACGATTAGCACAAGTTGACTAAAGAAAAAGCTGCGTTTGTTGAAGACTTCAGTTCATGTCTCATCTGGCCTTTGGAAACTCGTGATTCAGGCCAATGAGTAAAAACACCTTGGTCTAACACAGAGGCTCGCAGTCTTCTCTCTCACTCAGCCATTTCAGCAGCTCCTGCCTGAAAGGGGGTTACAATAAGTAAGTGGGTTGAGGGCCATAGGTCAAATGCCTTTGTTACATGCTTCCCACAGTTCATTTCCATCCCTTGTTGCATCAAATTGGATGGTATATCAGAACACCTGACAGCATAATCTTCTGTTTCTAAATATGGGAGCAGATTTAAGTTCAGAAGCGATACAAGCATCAAAACTCAGGTAGCAAATGTGGTGCCAATCAGAAATGTGTAGATGATACTAAAGCCACATCTAAGTACTGCTTTTGCTCTAACTTGAGTTCTACAGCTTTGCTTATCATTCTTTGTACAGGACAAATGATAATTTTTTTCATTTTAAGCATTTTATGTGATGAATATACCCAAGTAGCTGATTGTGTAGGTAATGATATGTTTGTTTAGCAAAATGGAGTCTTAGAAGGTTTTTAACAACAGGTAGCTTTTTAGAAAACACTTGAGCTAATCTAACACCTTTCGTCTTTTGGCGATAGATTCAAATTATCTCATCTAAGCCACATAAATGTGTGAAAGCCACAACAGTTAAGAAGATTAATTTGAGACAATGATCTCTAAAACTAGCTGTCAAAGATGTTTTTGTAACACACTAAATCCACAAATGATTTGATTTTTTAAATGTTGGACTCTCATTATCTTTCCTGAAGTCCCCCAGGTTGAATCCTGCAGAATGTCCCAGAACCTGAAATAAGATCTTTCTCTCTGAGTGGGAACCAGAGTATGGGAATGAGAAATGAGACCTTTTGTTGAAATGAGAGTTCTCAGAGCTTTTGTGAGCCTCTGGGGATTATCTGGTTCTTAGCTTTAAAACATACAATAAAAAGAATTGAACTTTCTAGAAGACAGTTAGTAGCTTCCTTTATATGTTTATTGGAGACACACAAAAAAAGTTTAAATTTCCATTCACTAAGTCTAAACTCAATCATAATTGCCTAAAATCAGGAGAAAATGAGATTGCCATCTAAAAGCAAACAAACAAAAACACCTCGTGATCAAACAAAACATCTTGTAACATAATTATTTGTAATTCTTATAACAAAGCTTTCTGATATTCTATGCTTGAGAGTATATTTATTAAAATGTGAAATAACTACTGATTTGGAGAAGAGTTGACAGTTTTTAAGATGACATTTGTTACATGTAGATTGTTAGAGGCTTGATCGACAGTATGGCACTATTACGCGATGAAGGACTTTCTCAATCTGTGGGTCATGACCCTTTTGGGGAGTTAAATATTCCTTTCACAGGGGTCACCTAAGGCCATCCTGCATACCAGATATTTAAATTGTGATTTTTAACAGTAGCAAAATTACAGTTATAAAGTAGCAACACAAATTATTTTATGGTTCGTAGGGGGTCACTAAAGCAGGAGGAACTGTATTAAAGGGTTGCCACATAAGGAAAGTAGAGAACCACTGCTCTAAGAGGTTGAACCTAGTAGGTCTTGAGACCAGTGAGGGCTGTCATTGAAGGGTTCTAATCTGAGATGGCAATTAAGCACCTGGTGAATCTGGCCCACTTGTTCTGATGTCTTATACCTGATTTCAGTGAATCAAGATCCTGAAGCACAGGCAGGGTACCTGGCCGTTTTCAGAGTTATCACATGATGGTATTACAAGTAGTCCCAAATGCTGAAATCCTTCTCACAATCTCTTTTTTGGCAACACAGCTTTCTGGTAAGACAAAGCCCACTTGACAGATGGTTCTAAATGGGAATTATGTGATCTCTGGCCTTTGTGTGCTAGAAAGCGGTTTTTGGGGAAACAGTGTCTTGTGTAATCCATCATGAAATGATCTTTCAATCTCTCTGCTATGACTCCAGTTTTTCTCGCACCAACATAAATGTGCTTCAGATCATTTGAGTTCCAGTTCAGATGAAATTCTGCATTTGGAAAGCTACCAGCCATTGCCGGCTGGAACAAAAACTCCTAGTGTTCACACACATATAACATCCAGGCCCAGATATGGGACGAGATTTTTGTTGAACATGGATCATGTGTGTGAATGAAGCAGATGTGGAAGTGTTGTTCCCGCCAGGTCTACAAATCAGGCAGGGAGATTCAGATGGCTCACTATGACTCTCTTTGCTGAGAGATCTGCAGGCCACCTGGTTATCTCCAGAACCTATTAGTACTAAACCGGTCAGGCATGTTAACACAGGAGTTTTGGTTTTAAGTAGCCACATCCCTGAACAAACAGTTACCACGTGTTTTCTTACCATGTTTGTGCAGGTAACAAACTAAAGGAGAAACATCTTGATGAGTTGCAAACAAATTTTAAAATCACCCTTTGCTGCTCGAATCACAGTGTGGTGTGGCAAAGATTTCATTTCTGTTTGGGCTAGGAGTTCACAATCTTGAAGGAGCCAAATTGTCAATGTGCGGAGTTGCTTAATTAGTTCAAATGCGATTCTTAAGCCACTCATCCACTCATCCGCTCTTTGTTTCAAATAGCACAGTGAGCTGTGTGTTGGCAGTAACAATTGGCGCAAAAAGCCCTCTTTCCCCCAGCTAAGTGGATGCTAATACCAGAACTGCTGTGTTTACTTTACACCTGAATTCCACTCTGGTGAGTACTGGGGAGATTCATATTCCAAGAGAGGATTCCAAATTGCCTTCTGGCAAATGACAAAGAATATAAATGTAGTTCATTTTTATATTAATTTATAGGCAGCCTTGTCCCAAGCCCCTTGGGCATCCTAGCAAAATTAAAAAAAAAAAAAAAAAAAAAAAAAAAAAGAAGGAAAAAAAGAAGAAAGGAAAGGTAAAGTAACTACAAACACTTCCAAGAGAAATATATTCCAATAAAACCAAGATCGGGAGCTCAAAATAAATGGTGCTATAATGCTATAATGAAAACCAAAAACAACAAAGGGAAATAAGTCAAGCTATATATTATTCAGAGCCCTTGAGGTGGAAGATATGATTAACTAATTAACAGTTGTATAGAAGTTTGGAGCTCTAAGTTTCCTTTCAGTGTAAGTCCTGTGACTTTATAATAGTGATTCACAAAAGATGTCTTTCTCACTCACCCTGACTACAACCAGCAGGAGGAACTGCCCCTCTGCAAGCTGTTTCTGGTGACTGAGATGGCATTCGGGGAAACATATATACTGATATATGATGGGAGATGTCATTCTGTATATGTTTCTCATACTGGTTAATGAATAAAGCACTGTTGGCCAATAGGAAAGGAAGAGAGGAGGGACTAGGAGAAAGGAGGAGAGAGGAAGTAGGATGGAGGGGTCAAGATGGAGAGTCTGGAGAGAACAGAACCGCCATCCCTCCGCTCTCAGTAAGACCACGTGGAAATACATAGAAATGGGTTAATAATTAAGACAGAGCTAGCCGATAAGAAACTAGCACCTGGCCAACAGCATAATATCAAATACAAAGTCTCTGTGTGTTAATTGGGGCTGGCTCGGCAATAGGAGGAAAAACCTTACTCCTTACAGATATATATCATACATTTTCAAAATAATTTACATTAGCCAGTAGATCTGTTCCTATGAAGTCCTGAACAATTTATTCTTTAATACAAGGAAATTGCTAGGTATAAGAAGAGAAATCAGGAGGCTAGACAAGCAGATCAAGATTAAAAATATGTAGAGTTCTTGCAGAGGACCTGAATTCAAATCCCAGCACCCATATTAGGTGGCACATAACTACGTGTAACTCTAGCTCAACCACACACACACACACACACACACACACACACACACTTCTGGCTTCTGTAGATGGATACACTCATGTGCGCACACGCACACAGACATGGATATTTTAAAATGAAACTGGAAAGAAAAAATAATGATATTAAATGAAGAGGAGAAAGAGCTTTTAAAAACACTGAACCGATCTGGAATCCAGATGCCGAGAGGGAAGACAATACCGGGCTACAGAAACCCACAGAGACAGCTGACCTGAACAAGGAGGAACTGATGGGCCCCCAGACTGATAGCTGGGAGTACAGCATGGGATTGACTCAGACCCCCTGAACATGGGTCTCAGTTAGAAGGCCAGGGCAGGAAAGGACTTTGGGAGCACATTCCCCATGGAGGGATACTCACTTAGCCTAGAGGCAGGAGGGAAGTCCTAGTCCCTCCTCCAAATGACTTGACAGATTTTGTTGATCCCTCCTAGAAGGCATCACCCTCCCTGTGGAGTGGGTGGGGGGAATGGGAGGGTGGAAGAGAGGGAGGGAGAAGGAACTGGGATAAATATGTAAAATAAGAAAAATAAGTAAATAAATAACTATGAAAGAGTTAATCAACTAGATGCATTATAGACTTCTCTGAAAATGAAGACTGCAGAGGCTTTTCATAGGAATACTTCAAGTGTGTGAGGCATCTTCATCTCAGAATATGTACATATGGAATCCTTCATCGAAACTCAATTCTTGATGTTCATTAAAATCTGGATTTTAAATAGACAGATCCACCTTATGCAAAATAAAAGGGAAGGAAGAAATAAAAAATAAACTGCATTATACTGTTGATTTGTAAGTAATGATAATGTCTCCCCACATTTCTGAGCTCTCAGACTAAGAAATCATCATTTGATCCATAAGTTGTTGAGACATTGTAAAATAAAAGGGAAATAATATTCCTAATGTGGTATCAGCAAATCAACATTAAGGTTATAACTAAATTGATTTGGAGTCTCTGAAACTCCAAAAAAAATAAATTGATTTTTATTAATCTTATGTTATTAAAACATTTTATTAAAATTCAACCATAATGTATTTTATATAAAGTTCAATTATATTGCATTTATATAAGATACAATATATAAATTACAAAATATAAATATATAAAACAGGATATCTTTGTAAAGGAGTGGCATAGTTTCATGTAGTTTCCAAACTAATGTGTACATAAAAGATCAGTGTGAGTATAAGTGTACTTGTCAGAGGAAGTTTAAGGCATAATCAGAACTTTATCTCTAAAGAATAGAACAATACTATGGGCACAAGACTAGGTGATTCCTGGTTCAGCCTCCTCTCAAATCACAATCATTTAGTTGTCTTATTTCCCATAAATATCTAAGCTCTATGAAGGCAGAAATTGGACTGCCTTGGCTTTTTTTTAATTTGAGTGATGTATATAGTCCTAGACCATAGTTAAGTATAAGTAAAAATTGAGGAAATGAAGGGAGAAAGGGGAGACACATAAGTGAAGCTTGGGTACTGATGTGAGGGTCATTGCATATGACCATTGATGAGACTGGAGCGTGCTCTCAGCACCTGAGGTGTGAGGTGGATGGGCATTTAGCAGATAATAATGTAGTGAGGTTCACAAAAGTGTCTTCATAATGCTCTGGGCCATTTCTTGATTGTAACACCATCACCCATGTGGCGCTCTACAAGACAGAATGTACCACAAAGCTGGTAACTGTTGCTTCTCAATGTCATATCTGTGCCACTTCACAGAACACCTAAAGTGTAGAGTATGTTCCCTAGAAGACTGTTGGATCAATTATATCAGTATCTGTGGATTTTGTGGAAAAAACATTTCATTATGAAATTTTCATATGTGGTACATCTGTGCGTACCTGAATTGTTAAATGCAGAAAAGCATACTAGAGAAATTATTACTAAGTAAGTCAAATATATAGTTTATTCAATATATTCTCATTTAAATCTTCACCTTCTTTTAAAAATTATCAGCTAAGTTTTTTTGTTTTTTGTTTTTTTTTTTTTTTTTTACTATTTCTATTTATGGATATGTGTGAGCCTGTGGTGTGAGCTTATTCACACCACCTGTCTAAAGGTGTGCTCAGGCCAGAGGGCATCAAACCACCTTACTGCTAGAGTTACAGACCATTGAGCTGCCTTTTATGAGATCTGGAAATCAAAACTGGGTACTCTGCAAGATCAGTAAATGCTCTTATCTGTTGGGTCATCTTTCTAGCTCCATGAACTTATTTTTTAATTATCAAAAATTATAATTCATCTAAACACCAAAGAAAAAGCTATTGGACAACATTGGAAATTATTGCATTTTCATATTTGTGTTATTGATAAGTCATACACACACATATATTTATGCAGAGATGATTCTGAAAAACATTTAGATATATTAAAATGGTGACTTTTTTATCTCAAAAGTTCACAGTAACATAGGATCTTTCTGTATCTCAGTTCCATTAAATGCATCATAATTTTGCCAACTGATGGCTTCCCTATAGAATGGAAAACTATTTTATTCACAGTAAAATAAAATTGTTTATAGATGAAAATGAATCTTTGAGCTGGGCATTGGTGGTGCAAGCCTTTAATTCCCAGCACACAAGAGGCAGAGGCAGGCAGATCTCTGTGAGTCCAAGGCCAGCCTGGTCTATAGAGCTAGTTTCAAGACAGGCTCCAAAGCATCCAAAGCAATACAGAAAAATTCTGTATCGAGAAACAAAACAAAACAAAACAAAAAAAGGAAAAAAAAGAAAATGAAATTTTTGTGTTCTTAAGCCTTTATGAATTCTCAGCTGTTCAAGATATTTTTTAATTTGTGACTTAGAAGGCAACCATTTTTTTAGTAGCTATTAAATAATTCTCATTTAAAGGGCATAAAAGGAAGAAAAAAACCTTTTTAACAGGCTATTATGATAAAATTCTGTTAACATTCAATTAGATCTTACTCAGTTTGTTGTTGTTGTTCAGTATGTGACAAGAAAATAATAAGTAAAATAACCTCCACAAGGCACCATGGAATGTTGTCCAATTGAGCCTTCAACACTCTTACCTGATCACTGGCATCCACAGCAGATCTGTGGACCTTGAGTAGTTTACAAATCAATCTTAACTGTATTTTTGGAATTTTGCTAATACACAAAAATAAAAAAGTTTCCAAGCTCCTTTAAAGACAAAATTTAAACCCAAAGTGATTTTTGACAAATCAAAATAATAACAAATACTTGCCGAGAAAGTGATGATGAGATAAAAACAAATATGTGCCATGACCTCAGGATGGAGGAACTCAGAAAATGGGTTTGCCACGGAGGTTGAAAGAGGCCATAAGTCATAAACTGAACGTGACTCAGCAGCACATGGCTATTATTTTACAGCCAGAAAGATAGAGGAATGCACTAACAAGAACATAACAGGCCAGAGCTGTAAAGCAACTGCCCCCCTGAGCATCAGTTAGGCCTTTGTTCACATCCTCCATCTAGTCTGTGATCCAGAAAGTAAGGGGTAAGGAAAGTTGGAAAGGAATGAGAGAAAAGCAATGGAAAAGATGAAAAGTTCGAATCAAAAGGCCCATGAGGGATGGGAATTCATAAAGAAGCATTTGCAGAGAGAGGGTGCGTTCCTACATGCTGAATGTTTTCCAGAAACTTGGCATTGACTGAGAAGATCCTGACAGTCTCTTGCAGCCTGTTAATGGCAATGAATTAAAATTCTTCAGGTTGTGGCTTAGTAAGAAGTAAAGGAATACTGGCTGCAAAATCTGTCAGTTTGTTAACAGTGAAAGTTCCACATCTCCATCTACAAAATTACTATTACTAAGTAGCCTAAACTTAAGTTTCCTCTATCAAAATCTTTTTTCTCCTCATAGCCCTCTACCTTATTCAGTGGTGTAATTATATATCCAGTTACTCAAGACTGACTGTGATTATTGATTTCTTCTTCATCTTCCTTTTCAATCACTCAATTAATCATGAAGTCCAATTGAGCTCACTCACTCTTTTCTGAATCAACCCCTACCTCTCCATTCACCTGTAATCCTTTTCACACCCTTGCTACCTCCGTAATTCCTACATGCACATTCTAGCACCAATTTTGCCCTAGCTTATTACTCACATTTTTTCTGAAGAACAAAATTCAATGATGTCTATTCTCTTATTTAAGGCTTCAGTTGGCTTTGTGCATTTTAAAGAACCAAGTAAAGCTTTGTAGCATGACATGCATAAGCCTCCATGTCCCAAAACTAGCTGCTGGCCTTAGTCCTTCCACATCCCTTCCAAATACTCTGTATTTTAGCCACAGTGAACATTATCACTGTTTCCTTGCTGCTCTGGTATCCTTTCGTGCTTCATAATACTTCAGAGGATTCTGTTTTGTTCCTTTTGGCCTTCCACTCCCTTTTCTATCTCTTGGATTCCTAGCTACTTCCTTTGGTTTCTCAAAATTCACATCAGATGTTACATCTCCACAATAATACCCATAAAACTCATTTACCCAAATCAGGTTATATTCCATGTTGTATTTGTCTGTGTAGCTTCTCGACATTGGATTGTGAGGCTCTTAGGAAAATAAAATCCATTATTTGCTCTAGTTATAATTTTGTATTATCAATACCTACATCAGTACACACACACACACACACACACACACAGACACACAATCCCACTGGCCAGAATCATAGCTCCATTTGTCAGCTAACCTAAAGAAACAGCTGCTTTTTAAGCTATTTACCTATCAGGAAATAAATTATATCAGTCCTAAATTTTCTCATAAGTATGCAAAAATATCTCTATTAATAGTTAGTCCATAATAGAAAAACTAAATATTACAACCAGACAAAAACCAATTTACTCAGCAAAACCCAGAGTTAAGAGCTCAATTGTGAAGAACTTATCAAACATTTACCAAACTCTGGATTTAATTTCTTGCAACACACACACACACACACAAAAGGAGTTCTTTTCAACTATATAACATAAGAACAAACCCCTCCAAGGAACTGGGAAGACAGCTCAGTAGCTAAATATTTACTGCCCAAATTCGAGTATTGAAGTGCAGATCCCTGGAACCTGTATAAAACTCAACACAGCAGACCACACCCATAATCCCAGCACACCTACATCAATTTCACTGGCCAACGAGCTTGGCATATACAACCATTACCTTAACCAGTGTGCTATTGTTGTAAATAAACACCATGACCATGGAACCCTTATGAAAGAAAGTATATAACTGGGGGCTTATTTAGTCCATAATTTAGTCCATTATCACTATGGTGGGGAGCACGGCCATCACACAGGCAGAAGCTATATCCTGATCTGTTGGTAAAGAGAGTCCAGTAATGTCAGGCTTTTGAAGCCTCAAAGTTTACCATCCCCCAGTAACACACTCCCTCCAACAAAGTCACACCTTCTAATCCTTCTAATCCTTTCAAATAGTGTCATTCTCTGGTTGACTACACATTCAAGTATATAAAACTATGGGGGCCATTCTTATAAAAAACCATGATAGTTATGAACAATTAGAGCTCCTCAAAATAAGACAGAAGGGGATTACTGACACCTGAGGTTGTCATCTTATACACATGCTATGACACATATGTACCTGCTCACACACATGAACAGTCATACATAAATACACACATACATACTACCACACATAAAAAAGTAAAAATTTTAACTAATTAAATAGACACTTTGCAATAACTATGCCTTCTTAATTCCTTACCAGCCTCATTTATAAGTACTGAATTTTTTTATTAAAAAAAAAAACTACCATGTGTGTAAAAAATCTGGATCTAATATTTATTCCTAATTACAAGTTGACAAGCTACCGATATAAATGATCCACATTTATACATTTTTCAGCTAACAAACAATCTCTGTTGATAAGTTCCTAAAATCCGAAATGAGTTCCTTTCTGTATGCAGACTTCCCTTGCAGACAATATTCATATAATATTTTGTACTTATTGAAATAAGTACTATATGTTTCTAAATATAATTTGCATGTAATGGTGCTTTCATTTTAGAATTAGCTAAGCCATTTTGCTCCTTAAGGGCTTATTTAACTACAATGAATTGAAAATATTCTATGGGCTTAATGATGACTTTTGAAGAATACATATATCTATTTCACTATACTAAAACAAAATTTAGAAGAAAGCTATCTGGGCCATTCTAGACACTTCTCTCAGGATCTTCCCTGTCAGTTTAGGGACTCATGATTTAGATTTCTATCACAATGTATTGATTGTGACTTTCTCTAAAGTTCATATAAATGTACTTTGTGAGGCTAAAGAGATACTTGTTGGTGAATTGTTTCTCATGCAGAGAACCTGAGTTCAGTTTTCAGGACCCCATGATGCCTTACAGCCACATATAAGTTTAGTTCCAGAGGATCTGATAGCCTCTTGGTGGTGCATATGCATAGATTCCAACAAAACATCCATATACAAATAAACAAATTTAAAATTTTTATATAAAAATGTACTTTGTCATACTTGTATCAATTTCCTCTGCTAAAATGTTATGTTTGTTCAAGTCATTTGTTCATTCTTCATTTCTTTGTGATATATTATTTGATGGCACAGATTAATTTTGTTAATCTTTTATTGAGATATATATATATCACACACACACACACACACACACACATACATACAAAGAGAGATAGATACATATACACACACACAATTTTAGTTGCTGGATATTAAAACACAACTGTATCTTTTTAGGCCAGCCTGCATAACATTAGATCTTATATATGAGAAACAAACCAACAAAACTCTGTGGATCACAAATATACTATTTCTACTTAAAGTTATCTTAAGCAGAAATGGTTGTTTGAAAGAAAGTGGCCCCCAAAGGAAGTGGCACTATTAGGAGGTGAGGCCTTGTTGGAGGAAGTGTGTCACTGTGGGGATGAGCTTTGAGGTCTTTTTCTCAAGCTTCACTCATCCATTGTGACAGTCTTGTGGTCAAAAGGTGGCCAGCACCATGTTTGCCTTCATGCCACTTTGGTCCTAATCATGATGATAATGGACTGAACTGTTGAAAGTGTAAGCTGCCACTTCAATTAACATTTTCTTTGTAAAAGTGCAAAGGTCATGGTGTCTTTTCACAGCAATAAAAACCCTAACTAAGATAGTAGGTAATAACTTCACTGAAAATCATTTCTAATACATCTGGCTACTAGAATATTTTAGCATAGCCTTTACTAGAAAACAAGTTAGGAGTGGAATGTTCCTGTCATCTTTGTCACAATACCCTTCTTCTCTAACACCTCCGGTGCAACTGAATATTAAAAATGAAGTCTAACTAGGTGTAGAAGAAGGTTTCTGTCCTGCCTGGTCCCAATTAGCCCCAAACAAACACACAAAGACATATTAATTTATAAAATGTTGGCTGATGGCTTAGGCTTCTTATTGGCTAACTCTATCTTAATTATTAACTCATTTCTATTAAAATTATGTATTTTCATGTGGTATTGGCTTACTGCACAATGCCCAGACCTGTTACCCCTTTGGTGGCTACATATCTTCTCCTCAAGGCCTCTTTATGCCTTCCTCTCCTGGTCTTGTCACCCTACCTATCCTTCCTGCCTGGCTCCTGGACAAACAGTGTTTATTAATCAACCAATAAGAGAAACATATATACAGAAGGAAATCCCCCATCAGCTAGGGATGTAACTCAATAGCAGATTGCTTGCCTAGTATGTGAGAAGCTTTGGGTTCAACCCCTAGGACCAGAAAGCAAAACAGTCTAAACAGCAAAGTCTATTTGAATCTATTCAGTGTTAATAGGGTAAAGATACATTCATAGAAATACCACTTTTGCTGAATGCTGAGTATTTCCTGTGACATATCCAAGAATGGACAAACAGGCAGTCAACCATGTCATGTGGTCCAGCTTGTCTTCTTGTGTTAAACTTGTTAACACCAAGATGCTTACTATTCCCACATCTACTGTGGACTAACAGGAAGACCTTTCACAGTCCTTTCTCCTAAGGCCACTTGTCTAGTCATCCAAGAAAATTAAGCCCATAGTCCCTACTCTATTCTTAGTTTTACTTCAAAAAATAACAAAAGAAGATGAAATAAATATTTATTAACTGCAATACCATATAGTGCTTGAAAGTATGTGATTTATTCTCTGTAAGTCATGTAACCTCCTAAGTTACTGAGATTTCATAAAGTAAAGGGGATGTAGAAAAGTAACTGGAAAATAAGATGAAATATATTAAATATGTTTAAGTATAAGAGCAACCACAGAAATACAATAACAAAAATACCTACATTTAATAAAAACATAGTATGTATAGTGTTATTTTAAGAGTTTTAAGTTCAGTACATCTAATGTTTACAATCACCCACAGAGATATCTACAATCATCATCATTAAGAAAAGATGAGGCAGAGAGATTAAAGGTCATGCAACTTGGAATTGTCAAACCAGGAGACCAAAACAATAAGAATTTACTGCAAAAACACAAAGAAAACTCTATAAACTTTGATGTCAAATTAGACACCATAAAGGGACAGTTTCATGAATCTCTCAAAGCATAATGCCGAGAAGTTTTTACAGACTTGGTCTCTTTTCATTTTTCACAGATTAAACATACAATTTCTCAAATGCAACTGCTTCACATTAAAACACACTTTCTAATTAAATTTTGTTTTTCCATACTTTCATCATGACTTTTGCACTACTATTGTTTTCATTTTTTTTTTTCTTGGTAATCAGAAGTATTTGAGACAAAGGGTGAAGTGGGCGTTTAGAGGCCAGCCTGGAAATCTAATAATCAGATTTCTAAACACTGCTTTCATGTGAACATTTGAAGAAGCATTTCTCCTGAACTGAGAGCAGAGTTGCCGATATGTTTGGCAAGATGTGCTCTGTACTGGGCTGGGGGCTGGTGTGTGCATGGGGCTGGAGGAAAAATGACTTGGACAGAGATACTAAGTTCTGGGAACTTCTAATATCATTTTCCATATGGACTTGGCTGCTAAAGACTCTCTAGTATATGGCAAGATATAAGCTAAGTAAATAAATAATCATGATTTAATGTAAATGTATGAAATGTCATGCAAGAGAAACAATTGGTGAGGCAATGTGGAAAGATTCTGTGTGGGATATGGTGATAGTTAGTGCTAACTGTCAACTTTACAGAATCTAGAATTCCCTAGGACATAGACCTCTGTACATGCTGTCAGATATGACTTTGTGTGTGTTTGCAGAAGTGGGAAGACTTATCCTCTGCGCATGTCAATAGTCCTGGCTGGGATGCTGGACTGCATAAGTAGAGGAAGGGAGGAGATTAGGAGAAAGCATGTGTCATTCTCTGCTTTCAGACTGTAGGCGAAATGTGAGCGGCTGCTTCAAGATCCTGTGCCCTTGAACTCCTGGCCCTGGTGGATGGAGCCTTAAACTGTGAGCCATAATAAGCCCTGTTCACCTTAAGCTTTTTGTCAGAGTATTTTATCCCAGCAATAGGGGAAGGAACTAAAAGACACCATTTCTTTGAAGGCCTTTCAGAACATACTAAGAACTTTGCCCTTCATTTGACAAATATTCTCACTGTTGACTAATTGCTGTTGATTGCTGCTAAGCAATAAAAAAATGAAACTGTTGAAGAAAGAGGAGAGGAGAGGAGACACGAAAAAAGAAGGGAAGACAAGGGGAGGGGGAGAGGGAAGAAGAGGAGAAAAGAGAACAGAGAAGACGAGACTCCCTGAGACCTCAGAGCCACACCGCACTTCTGCTTTGTGAAAATCTCTCTCTGAGGAAAAGATAGTGGCAGAATAAGGGCCCACCTCTTCCTTCCTCCCACCCCATTTCCTGCCCCTACACTCATTCTTATCATTGATGTTCGGGATAATTTTTACTATTACTGTTATTTTAAGTTGCCATACAAATTTCAGTAGAGACATTTTCATATACACAGTATATTATATTTTGTTTTTATTCATTTCCTCCTCCTCCTCCGCTTCCTCGTCTTCTTCCTCTTCCTCTATGGCCTTCCTCCATGCTCCCTGTTCTTCATTACTCAATCCATATAACCCACATCCTGTAGGACTTTAGAAAAGTCATCTATGTAGTGAGGGTGGTTTTAAAATCTTCTTTATCATTGGAACTTGTAGGTACAAACATTAAAAAATACTTTGTGTTTGTAAAATTAGTGTGTGAAATTAGAACATCTAATAATCACACCTGTGCTTCAGTTGGTGAACATAAAGGTCTGCATAGTTGACTACCTGTGTGTTTGCAGGTTCGTGTGATTGCCTGAGGTTGGCATTGGATTGTCTTCCTAGATCTCTGCACCTTACATTTTGAAACAAAGTCTCTTACAGAACCTGAAGTTGATCAATTTGGCAAGGCTGGCTGACTAATGATCTCCAGAAATCTAGCTACACCTACCATCTCACTTGACACTGGAGTTTTTGGATGCCTGGGTTTTACAAGGGTACTGAGGACTTGAACTCATGATGTCATGTTTGTGTGACAGGCACTTTACTAAGTGAGCTATATCCCCCCATCCCTATACTAGCTTTTCAAGTGATCTCATCTTGAACATTCATACCATATTATAAAGAAATTCTCATACAGAGTGTAAAACATTTTACTAACTCCAATGAATCCAGTAATTTCTATTGTTAAACTCTCTCAATAAGAATACTTATTCTGGTTTTTGGTCATTATCCTTAAACAAACCCCCATATTGAGCTAAAAGTTTACTTTCTTACTACTACTTCAATTTATAATTTCACAGAAGAATTTCCCCCACTTGATTACCAAGTCAAAGATCTGAAAACAAAACTTTAATCGGTAGGAGACAAAATTGGATGTAGAGAAGTTGTGAGATTTAGTAGCTGCATGATTTTAGTCAGGACATCATTCTAAAGAATGATGACTACCCTCCTTGCAAAGCCAGAATGTTTAAAGTGATGCTCTCAGGTACTAATACTGGATAACACTGTGAGATCTTAGTAAGAAGATGGGCACCCACTTCAAATTAAATTCTAATCAAATTAATTTTTTCCAACATCAGCAAAGGAAATAACTTTGGATGGGATGCATCTGAGTCGCAAAACTCTTAACACCTTTTCTTCTAATTTCATAATCCTAAAAGCTTTTGTTTCTACCCTTTACAATATTGTTGTATAGAAGTTTAGGGTTCACAGCATGTATCCCTCTACCCCACCTAGTCCCCCACTACCAATACCCCCAGAAGAATGATACAACTAACTCACCACCATCAAGGGCCATTGTTTGCATTAAGATTCATTTTGGTGGTGTGCACATTACACAGTTGGACAAATGGCTAAAGACCTGATTCTACCATAATCATGGGTACAAAGTATACTTGATTACCCTTAAACTCAGTTCTGCTTCAGGTATCATCTCTCATCTCTCATCTCTCACCCTCATCTCTCTACTGTCTCCTAAACCCTGGCAACTACTGCTTTTTTCCTCTGTCTTTACAACGGTACCTTTTCTGGACTATCATATAACTGTAATCAAAGAGTGAGGAGCCTCTTCACATTGGCTTCTTTCTTTCTCTTCTATTTTAAGTTATTGTTTTGTGAAGGAAATTTGATTTTGAACAGTCCTCTGGGTAAGTACAAGTTTCTGTTAAAACAAACATCAAGAGTTATACTAAATAGGGGATAATATCAGTGAGATGCTGACTAGAGATGCCTGGAGTATTTCCCTCCACAAAAATGAACAAAAAGAAACAACTGTTCTCCCACTGGAATGTTTGGGGAAGCACACCCAAGCAGTGGGGAGGGGAACTCACTGACTCCCTTGTAAATGAGAGAAGTAAGCACAAAGAACTTGCAGCCTCTTCTCTGCAAAGTCAGCCCTAAAGAAAGATCAGCTTTGCACAGTGGGAAATGAAAAGCAAGAATCTTCATTTACATCAAGGACATCTGAAGTATTTCCTGCAGGAGGAAACTGCAACTCCAGACATAGAGCTCCTTGTTGGGTGCATCTGAACTTTACACTGTGACATTATCTTAGTAAATGAGTCTTGCCCACATTATTCCTGCCCCTGTTCAGGTCCTGTTGCACAGTAACATCTGGACACTTTGCCCATCTAGCATCCTGTGAAACCACAACCTACCATGAAGGAATGGGAAGCCTGTGATGAGCAGTATGAACTCCCAGGGCTTTAGGTTGGATAGACCCATCTGTCTTTCCCACACTACAGGAAACTCTTGAGTGAACCTACCCAATCTGTAAGAGCTACTACATTCCTAGAGCCCCAGGAAGACACCAGATAAACCAACATTAGGGAATTGGGCTTTCCTGGACTCTGAAAACTGTTAGGTGGCATTTCCCACTCATCACTGAACCCCAAAGCAGCTGTGAAGTCTTGGCTGTGCAGCACGGGGACAGGAGGACAACCACAGGCATCCTTGGGACCTTTCTCCTTTATCAACTTGTTAAGGGCAAGTCTTCTAAAAAAAAAAATAGTGTCAACCACACTAGGCTGGGTCTTCACAGCAATTAACAATCAAGACAACCCATAGATTGATAGACATGTCCACAGGCCAAACTGATTTAGTTAATTCCTCATTAAGACTCTCCCTAGGTAATTCTAAGTTGTTTCAGTTAGACAGTTACAATTAACCAGCATACCCACAGACACTGACAAGCATTCTTCCCTCACTACCAGACATACTGCAGCACACCTACCTGGGCTGCTGAGGTAACCCCTTCCTTGTACCGCCATTTGAAAGAAACCCGATACCTGTCTGTAATCATGTATTTATGCCATACCAATAAAACTGCCTAAGAGAATTACAGCCCAGTTGTCTATGTCCCTGAGATAGCCAGAAGTATTGCTGACACTGATCACAACAGAAGCTATATGTACAGTATGCTACTATGCCTCACTCTAGGACATATCTCCAAGAAAAATATATTTTAATATAAAATATTAAATATATAATATATAAAATATAAAAATATATTTTAATATAAAAACATATTTTGTAAATTTATGTAGGGGACTTCTCTACCAGTTATACAATGGTAATGTAGGGACAGCAGAAACATGGAAAATCAATGTAGCATGATTATTGATGTTTAATAAGAATCAGGAGAAACAAATAAGTAGAATAGATGTTTATTCAGGGAGAAATAACTCACAACATAGACAGATGAACACCAGCAGTTTTCTGGTCCCAAGGATGCCTGTGGATGTCCTCCTGTCCCCGTGCTGCAAGCAAGAGAACTCTCTGAGCCCCCTCCTCAGCTGTAGTTCCCCCAGGTGACTTCCGGCCCTGTCTCCACCCCAATGGGCGTGGTCTATGCCACAGGTACAGACAAGGTGAATATCTCACTACACATGATGACAAAAAATAAACATAGTAACTATAGCAAAGATTTAAAAAATTAACAACATACCTGGAAAGACAGACTATGAATTAAATTTGAGAATGTGATCGATGAACAATAAAAAGTTAGCAGACACAAACAGAAACTTCCTAACTAAAACATTCAATAAATAAAATGAAAATTCACTTAATCTCGATAACAGACTATATAAGTTAGATGAAATGATTGTGAGCTTAAACACAAATCTCTTGAAATAAGCCAGTCAAACAAAAATCAAAGAGGAAGAAAAATGGAGAATGAAGAAAGCCTATGATAATTATAGAGTGTTTTCAGGAAGATAAATGTTTGCATTACAACTGTTTCACAAGAATAGGGAGGCATAAACCTATTACAAATAGCTGAACGGGCACAGAAACTGAAAAAAAACATGGAAATTAGGACAAACAGGAAAATATGTGAAGGAAAGGAAAATTCTCTCTAAGACATATTATAATAAAAAACTCAAGACAACTGACTCTAAACATAATAAAAGTAAAAAATCACATATAAGCAGATATTTGTTCTATTGACACCACATTTCTCAACAGAAACTAGGGTAGAGTAGGAAGGAATAATGCACTTAAAGATCTGAAGCAGGAAAGCTGCCATCAAGAATATTATACCCAGTAAAACTATCTTTCAGAAATGAAAATGAAATAAAGCCTTTCAGAAACAAGAAAAATCCAAGAGACCAACAGACTAGTTTTCAAGAAACATTTTAGGGAGGTCTGCATGAAAAAAATGGATATTAACTCCTGTAATAAAAAAACAAACAAAAACCATAAAATTCAGTTCTAGGGAAAATATGTGAAACAGAAAAAAGTCAAACCTTTTTGGTACAGAAAACTATCAATCTATAAAATTAAATAAGAGAGAAATAACAAAGCTCATGCAGAACAAAATCTTCATAGGATTATCTCATTACTCATCAGTAATAACTTGGAATATTGGTCAACTGAATTCTCTGATTTAAAAATCTAGAAGCATTGCATGGAGGAAAGAAGGAGATCCAGTGAGATGCTGCCTAGAAGAAATCCATTTTACTGATTAAAAACATGCATTAACTAATGTGAAAAAATAGAAAAAGAAATTCCAGGCTGAGGAGATAGCTCAGGGGATAAAGTTCTATGCACATGCATAGAACCTGAATTTATTCCCCAGCATTCATTAAGAATCAGATATGGTGTCCTTAACCTATAAACTCCACCACTACACTGGGAGATTAAAGCAGAAAGAACTCAATGGCCAAATGTTCTAGCCAATTTTGTGAGTTCTAGGTTCAGTGATGGACCCTGTATAAAAAACATACGGTGGAATGGGGTAGAAAAAAAGACACCCAATATCAAATTCTGGCCTTGACGTGTGCATGTATTACACAAACAGACACACACACACACACACACACACACACACACACAAAACACAGTGGGGGGGGAAGAAATAGAGAGTCTGCAACAACAACAAAACATAACATACAGGAACAATTATATTAGATAAAATAAAATAAGTCATAAACCATAATCAAAGGTAAAAAAAAGTTAAGTCTATAATAAGGGGACCAATTTAATGAAAGGATATAAAGAAGATAACTATATCATGATAAAGTAATTTGTTTCAAAAGTAGTGACATGTAGAGAGAGAAGCAGCCCCAGTGTTATAATAATTGATGGTGTTGATACTTTACTATCATCATTCAGAAAAACAAAACAAAACTAAAAACCAAGTTTAAAGAAATGTCAGAGGTAAATATTCTTTAGGCCTAATGGAACTAACCAACCCACTCAAGATATAAACATTGTGCCTATCAGCCTATGATTTCAGCTTTCTATTTCAAGTCCCCATGATATATAACTAAACTCTGTAACAGCCAATGGTTTTTTCCAGCCCAAAGCTGCAAAATCCCTCATGATCCTACCACAAAACAACATGGTCAGGTCCACTACAGCAACATACCATGTCCTTTCTTGCTTTCAGTTGATAAAATACTGACCTAACACATAGCCTGGGGGATGAACGTTTTCATTTCACCTTACAATTACAGTCATCAAGGGAAGTCAAGGTAGGTACTCAAGACAGGAACCTGTAGGTTCATGAAGAACCACTGCTTTCTGGCTTCCTTTCAATGACTTGCTCAGTTTGCTTTCTTACACAAGTCAGGACCAACTTACCAGGGGTGACAACACACACAGTGGCGTGGGCTTTTCCATATCAATCACTAATCAAGAAAATGTCCCTAAGACATGACACAGGCCAGCCTGATGGAGGCAATTCCTCAGTTGAGGGTCCTTTTTGTCAAGTGACTCATGTCAAGTTGATAAGCTGACCAGAACAATGCCTTAAACCATGAAACAAGGTTCAGCAACTCCACAAGTCAAAAATCACACTGTGGATCTTTATTGAGCACATGGAATGAACTTGGACATCAACAAAAGGAACTTTAGAAATTGTGTAAGTACACCTTTTTTTAAATGGCCTCAAACCCTGATAGCTCTATGAGATGGGGAGCCTGAAAGATTATCTTTAGTCCATGCTTCATAAGTTCCCTATGGACTCTAAACTCAGGGCAAGAGTTCCTTCCTTTTGTAAGTTCTGTTTTGGGACTCTTGATAAATGCTTTATGGATGGTCTTTACCACCTAAAGTAATTACAGTGAGTATGCTCATGATGCCTGTGTTCTTTCATATGGGGGTTTATTTCCAGAAAGAACTTTAAGAGGGACTGAAAAAACAATGGGCCCTTAACTACAATCCAATTATCCTTGTGGGACTTTAAAACAATCCGGAGCGAATAATTTTTCTCATGGCTCTACAGACAGTGTCTGACCATGCACTAATTAATGAAGCCACTATTTAGTAGTTACTGTATCACTTGAGATTTCTCTATGACTTTCTTAACTACAGGATTTGATTTATTTTGCCACTATGAAACTAAAATAGACCATTTCTGTGATTAATCATCTATTCAAATATAAATCACCAGAATTACTCAAAATGGTCTCATAAGTAGAAAAAACATAAACAGAGTATATAAAAGGATCCTTCTCTGGGAGAACTCAATGTGGAAACTTTTTCACTATCCAGTTTTTAAAAAATGAAAAGTTTATTTCCAAAATGACTCCTCTGGCAAGCCTCATAACCATACTTTCCAAGATTTGCTTTTTGATCGAAGTGTAACATACACATATACCCTAAAATATACGAGCCTAAATATTCAGAGGTACACATCTTTATAAAGCAACCACACCTGTGTAACTCTATTAGATGAAGATACACAGCATTATTAGAACCTACATTCTGTAGACAGTTGCACACAACACAATTTAAAAAATGTTCTATTTGGGTTTTATTTTGAATATAATTAGCATGATTTGTCTTTGTTGTTGTATGCCCAGAAACTGATTTTTTTTCATATAGTACTACACCATACAGTGGGCTATATTGTGGTTTATTTATTCTAGTTTTGATAGACATGAGTTATTTCTAGTGGGATATTTTGAATCATGTCATGAGTATTCTGAATCTTATGTCCTTCTAATACTAATTTATGAAAGCACTCATACATGTAAGGAAAATAAACCTATTGTCAAATATGTGCACATGCCTTCTCAATTTCATAACATTCTTTATGTTCTCTTAACAGTTTTTGATGAACAATAGGTGATCATTTTAGCAAAGTCCAACATGCCATGCCACTTTCTTTCAGGTTCTTCCTTACTGTTTTACAGAATGTTTAAGAATCCATTACCCATTCTTAACACCATGCCGATAATCTCTCATTTTTAACATCAAGAGTCTTTTGTTTTGTGTTGATAAAGTTATTTTATTGTAAAAACAGATGTATAGATGGATCTGTTTCTATACTGCCTGCTCTGTAATTATTCTTAGTTATTTACTATCTTGATTATCAAAGTTTTAAGATAAATACTTCTATATCGAAATTCAGTTTCAACTTTTGGTCTTCATATTCAATTTTTCTTTGATATTCCTGATCGTCTGCATTTCTTTTCATTTGTCTATTTACCCCTACATATTTTTTTCCACGTGGAATTCACTTCATCCATTTTTTTTCTGAAAGAAACTTGATAGAATTTTGTCAAGATTGTCTTAATCCATGTGTCAAGTTGGGAAATGTTTACATTTATATAGTATTAATCCCTTTTAACTGGTTCTGTTACATATTTCTATATACAAACCACCCTGAGATGGTAACTTAATAATAACCATTTCTTTTCCTGGTAAGTCTGGGAATTGGCTGAGCTCAGCGAGGAAGTTTTCATTTCAATTTTTCATGCATCTGTAGCCAGATGCTGGGAAAGGCAGAGGTCATTTCCTAAGTGGCTTCTTCAATCTGCTGTCTGGGTTGGACAAATACAAAGAAGCCAAACCATGAATAGTTAGGCAGAGCTGCTCAAGACACTATTTCCATCTGCCTGGGGATTGTTTTCTTCATAATAAATGTGTATACATATATGCATATTAAACTATGTACATCTGGAGGGAATAAAACCCAGGGCCTCATACACAGTAGACAAGAACTCTATCACTGAGCTCTATCCGTACCCCCTCTTTTATGATTTTTCTGATTTCATTTTCACTTTCTTATTTTTACTACCTTCATCTTTAATTTTTATTTATGTATGTGAATGTTTTGCCTACATGTATGTATGTGTGCTAGATGTACACCGGAAAGCTGGAAAGGGACATTGGATAAACTGGAACTGGAGTTACATATGGTTGTGAGCTTTGTGTGTATTGGGACTCAAAACCAGGTCTTCTAGAGGAATAGCAAATGAACTTAGACGATGATCTGTATCTCCAGCCCTAATTTACTTCTACTTTGTTGTCCAGCTATAGGTATCATATACAATTGGTCTTTCACTGTTTTGCTTCTTATACATAGATTGAAGGCTAAAACTTGCACTGATTATTTCATTTATATATTTTTAGATATGCCATATTAATTTAATAGTTCAAAGCATTTAAGATTATTTTTAATTTGATAATCTTTTAAACAGCAACACAATAATAAAAGTCAGGGTAGAATGAGAAAATGCTTTGAACTGATAAATGAAATGTGAGCCTTTCAGGTGAGGTTTTTTTGTTTTTGTTTTTGTTTTTGTTTTTTGGCTTATTGAGTTTTACATCTCTAACATTATTTTAGGTTGTATCTTCTTCATCAATTCTATTTTCATATTCTGGATTTGTTTCCTCATTTCATTCATCACTTGACACTTGAAGTTTTCTCATGTCTTCTTTTACTTGCTTGAACACGTATATAATTATTCTTATTGTCTCGTTATCTTGTAGTTCCTCTAAGTTGTTTTCATTAGGTACAATTTTGTGTGTGTGTGTGTGTGTGTGTGTGTGTGTGTGTGTGTGTGTGTGTGTAGGAATGAGAGGGGACGGTGTGTGTGTGTCTGTCTGTGTGTGTGTGTGTGTGTGTGTGTGTGTGTGTGTGTGTGTGTGTGTGTGTGTGTGTTCCTTCGGTGGTGGCATTTGCAGTGATTAGTGGAAGACAGCCCTAGAAAGGTTGAGTTATCCCTTCCTTCTGTGTGGTTAGTATTTAAGACAAAGGATTCTACCTCCAGTCTTCCTCTCTTCCTGAGAGTCAGGCATTGTCCTGCATCAGTGCGGGCTCCCCCACATGGGTCTAAAGCTTTCCCTATGCCTTATAAAACTCTCTACATACCAGTCAGTTCTTCCCAGAGCTGTATCTGGTCCCCATCCTGGTTCTTCAGCTGCAACTACAGCTGCTGAGCCTAGCAGGAGTTAATCCTTTCCTCACCCCAAGTCTTCAGAGTTATTCAAAGCTGTTACCAAGATGTGAAACTCCCAAACAACAGTAGATCATATCCTGGTTCAGAACTGGTCTTCTCTCTGGGTCTGCAACAACTGTCTGGGCTGTTGGGGGTTGGGGAAATTCACAGACACCTTCATCTTCAATTCTGAGTGGCATTTTTGCTAAATATAGAAAACTAAAATCTTTTTCCTATTAATTAAAAACATCAACATGTCTATAGATTTTTATGGTTCCCACCTGAATTGTGTTTCTCTGATATTGAAATTACCCTCTAGACTTGGCTTTTGTGAATTGAGCTAAAATTCTTGATGCCATTTAACAGAATCTCTAATATTTTTTCTCTTTGAATGTTGCTTCTGCCCTTTTCTGTCTCTTCTTGTAGTTATATCAATTACATATAGTTGGATGTAGTCACAATTACATATACTGTAGGAATTTAACTGTGTGTAACATATCCCTTTGTTATATTGTAAATTGTTTTCAATCTCTTTTCTATTCAATCTGGAGCAGGTGGTTTGGTTTTGTTTGTTTTTACTTATCTATGTCCTAATCTAGCAATTCTCTCTTCTGCTGTGTATAGGCTGTTTAAATCAATCAAGCAAATTCCTGACTTTGCCTATATTCCTTTTAATGCTAAGTAGTCCTTTCATTTTTAAAAATTCTAGTTCTATGACGATTCTTTAAGATAAATTGCATATATCTTAAATACATGTCTTATAAATTCAACATCTGGATTATCTATATTTCTCTTCCTAATGACTAGTTTTAATTTTTAGTCATGTGATACTGTTTCAAAGTATGTCTGATAAATTTATATTAAATACTGCATGTCATCCTATGTATTCTGTCTCCTAGGTATTAGTGACACCCAGAGTTTAGTTATTTCAGGAATATGATCCTCTCTCTTAAAGCATGCTAAAACTTTGTTTCTCTTCCTGTACTTCTATATTTAGTAAAGCAAAGAACTGCTTTGATAGAAAATTATATGTTACTCTAAAATCCTCTTATCTTAGAACTTCAAGATTTGTTCTTGTTTGTGTTGGTATTCCTAAACTCTAGTTCTTTTCTCTTCATCCTTGTGAGACAGATACATAACCTGTATGTATTTGTCTGGAAATCTGTGTCCTCCATTGAGAACTGACTAGCAGCCTGGCCAGGTACAGGGGTGGAGGGGCCTCACAACTGTAGGATTCACCTCAGTGCAGCTCCCTCTTTTTTGTAGTTATAATAACCAAAGTCTTGGTTGCCTGTATTGCAATCCATAGCCTTTAAGCATTTGTTTGTTTTGCTTTTGTGGTTTATTCGTATTCAACATCTGTCTTCTATAAGAGGCTTAAATTGGTGAGTTATTCCACATGACCGAGAAGCCACCAAAGACAATTTCAATATATTTTCACCTACTACAATTTAGAGAGAAAAGTCATGAATATTCCATATTTAATTAGGGAATTTGCTTTAAAAATAATCATTGAAAAATGTTAATTGGCCTAAATATTAAACATCTTACATTCATAGGGGTTTTTGTAAGTACTTTCTTAATGTCTTGAGCATTGAGCAGCCCCAAGAAAATAGGAGTTCTAAAAATAATTCTTGATGTTATGAATGATATGTTTCTCATCTAGTTTCCATTCCTAGATCTTGTGAAAATTATAGTTCCCCCATCTACTCAGCACTCAGTATGATGCCAAAAACTTCCAATGTATTACCCTAATTCTTACAACAATCTTTTATAATAAGTAAATCACTGCTTACATTTCAATGGATAACAAAATGAGGCACTAACTAGGTTATATGAATTACCTAAGAATGATCACTTAATAAATAGAAAAGACATGATTTCATTTCACTAAGACCTATAGGTACTATTTAAATTTCAAATAAAAATCTAACAAACTTTCTTCTAATAAGCAAAATCCAAGCTTCGCTTTAAATTTGAAGACAAGTTAGTAACATGTTACTACTAACATGTTAGTAGTAACAGTTTTCTACTAAAGTGTGATGCTGATTTAGTCCTACAGATATATAACAGTGATATCTACAGTTTGTATCCCTGTTTGAGGGTTTGGGTTTTGTTGTTTTTATTGTTGTTGTTTTGTTTCATGTCTTAGGGTTTTCATTGCTGTGATAAAATATCATGACCAAAGAAACTCACAAAAGAAAGAGTTTATTTGGCTTACTCTCACTGTTTCTCACAGGAGGATGTCAGGGCAGGAACTCAAACAGGGAAGGAACCTGGAGGCAGGAACTGATAAAGAGGCCATGCTGAATACTGCTTGCTTCTCATAGCTTGCTCAGCCTGCTTTTTTTTATAGATTCCAGGGCCACCAGCCTAGGAATAGCACCACTCACAAGGTGTTGGGCCATCCCCCATCAATCACTAATTAAGAAAAAAAGCATACAATCCAATCTTATGGAGACATTTTCTCATCTGAGGCCCCGTCCCCTCCAGTGATTCTAGCTTGTATAAAGTTGACATAAAACTAGCTTCATACACCATCTCTTCTCATTTCCCCCTGACATCTAATTGGCAGAAGTCATATATGTAGCAGAATTAAGTGAAAAGCTGAAGCTCAATTTTTTTGTTTTTTTTTGTTTTGTGCATGTGTTCATGTTTTTGTAGCCTGAGCTATCCAAGACCTTACTATGTAGGCCAGACTCACCTCAAATTCATGACAATCCTCTTGCCTCAGACTCCCACATAATGGGACTACAATACAAGCCACTAAGCCTGCTTATACATCATCATTTCCAAACAAATATATATAAAACTTCCCTATGCTTAAGAAGTTCTGGAAGTGTTTTTATCACAATGTAGCCCATCACATGCCTAACTTTCTTTTACTTCCTCCTTTCTCTTCTTTCTGTTGTCCTCCATTCATGTGCATGCTTGCTTAGTCTATGAGGATGCCCTCTATTCTTTTACTACCAAACTAACACTTAAGATTTCCCATGAGAAATCCTACAGTCTATTATTGTGACTATTTGATGTATTTATACTATATATGTTGATTTTCAATAGGTTCAGAAGGCAATTGGGAATATCAAATGCATTGTCCATGTCATCTTGGATTGTTTGGCTTAATTTGATTCTTGGGGAAGGTCTTTTGGGGGTTGGGATTATATCCGTTCATTAGGATATCTACCGAAGCAGGTTATTTCCATCTTCGAATACTGTTCTGAGAAAGCTTCCTGTCTCCACTTTGATAAGCAGACATGAGACTTAGAGGCCCAGCCATCAATACTTCTGTGAATTCTAACAAAGTCCAGTTTGAGTTTTCAACTGCCACCTTTATCTCTTGTTTCCATGGTCTGAACATTTGGACTATTAATTTATTTTCAGAATAATCAATCCAAACATATTTCCTCTCTGAAACCACAGGCTTTTAAGTAGAAGTTTCCAATAATAAATCTAAGGAAAAAATGCATACTTATCTCTAAACCCCCTGACAGACTGCTATAACAAGCTAAACGGTGCAGATGTTTTTCCATTAGGTTGGTACCGTGTTTGTTTTGAAAGGATTCTGTAAATCCTGTTTTCCTGTTATAATTTCTGTAAGACAGATGTGACATTTTTAGCAAAAGGACTCTAACACAGCTCTCTTGAAAGAAAGTGTGCTACATTTTTATTCCGTTTAAGTAACTTTAAGTCTCACGTTTCTTTTTTTGCCCTCAAATTTTGTTTATTTTTAAGTTACTCCCCAGGTAAATGTTTTTGAATGTTTTTCATTTTTGTTTTAGTTATTATTGTCTTGCGTATGTGTACATGATGTGTCTGCATGAGTCTGTTCTCCTCGTCCACTGTGAGTTCTGGGATTTGAACTTATGTCCACAGGTTTGCACATCCAGCACTTTCACCCATTGAGCCATCTTGCAGGTTCATGGTTTGGGACTTCTGCACGCTTTATTAGTACACAATTTCATTAACACCCAGCCGAATCTCTTCTCAACATACACACCTGGTCTCTATCTCATAGAAATTATCTCATCAAAAAGCAATTTTAAAATAATACGGGCAAGGAGTTCACAAAATAAGCTTGCCCCAAAAAAATTCATGATCATCAAAATGGCATTTTCTTCTGTCCCACCATGACAGTTATGCTTGTAAATGCCTAGTGTGGTGTAAAGAATAATTAACATTACCTGATTAACGTATCCATTAAAATTATTTTAAAACTGCTGTCTGATGTGTTAATGTGAGTGTCCCTGGAAGGTGCATGATGGTGAAGCACTGGAGCATCTGGGAACATGCCATCAGAAGGGCCTTAAGAAATGCCATTTTCTCTGATCCAGGTTTGAAACATAATCCATTATTTTATCGTACCTGAACTGTCACCATTATTTTCTGCCACTAATGTGAAATAAAGCTCACCATAACTGAGCCACTGTTAACACATGTCTTTGGATCTCAAACCTGTGATATGAGTGATTTTTTGGAAGTAGTCCTGTCACATCTCAGCTAATACAAAAGGTGCCTCTACAGTGAGGCAGATGGAGAAAAGAAGGGATTGAGTATGGTCTATATGGTCTTGTTTACTTTCAGATTGATGGAAAGTCTGTCTTTTTCTCATTTCTGTCAGATACCTACTTTGCCAAGATTCATTTCTTAATTTTCTATGACAGATTCATTTTTAATTTGGGGGGTGGGTGTTGTTGTTTTTGTTTTTTCAAGACAGGGTTTCTCTGTGTAACAGCACCAGCTGTCCTAGAATTCCCTCTCTAGACCAGGCTGACCTCCAACTCACAGATCCACCTGCCTCTGTCTCCTGAGTGCTGGGATTAAGTCATGTATTACCACTGCCCAGCTCATTTTAAAATTTATTCCCCTCTGCTATATGTAACTCTTAGTGTCCTAAAACTTGGGTGCTGGCTAATCAGTTAAAAGGATTATTTGCTTAAAAAAAGACTTAGGTGAATATTTGAGGAAGAATATAAGCAATATAACTGTGCTTTAGACAACTAAAGTTATAGAAAACAATGGTTATTAAGAACTTATGCTCTCTCTGCCTCCGAATTGTGGATCAGGATGTGAGCTCTCAGCTCATCTTCCTGCCATACCTTTGCTCTGCCATCATGGACTCTCACCATCTGAAAGCATAAATCCATTTAAATATTAGTTGTGAAGCTTTAACTGTCAGGGGGTCCCTGGCAGTAGGTCCTCGATATAAGCCTGGTGCATGAGCTAGCTTGTTGTAGCCCATTCACTATGGTGGGATGCCCTGCTCAGCCTTAATGCATGGGAGAGGGGCTTGGCTCTGCCCCAACCTATTGAACCAGAATCTGTTGACTCCTCATAGGAGTCCTTACCAATGAGGAGGAGTGCACTAAGACTTGGGGAGACAGGAGGCAGAATGAGGGGTTGGAAGGAGAACTGTGGTTGGAATGTAAAATGAAATTGAAAAGAATAAATTTTAAAATGGAGAAAGAAAGTATTTATGCCTTGGAAATGCAAGGAGATTGGGGGAAAAATAAAACTATCCACATATTTACCTAGAGTCTTCAGACTGAAAAACATTCAGGAACATACCTAAACATAATAAGAGCAATATACAGCAAACCAACAGCCAACATCAAACTAAATGGAGAGAAGCTTAAGGCGATTCCTCTAAAATCAGGAACAAGACAAGGCTTACCTCTCTCTCCATATGTCATCAATATTGTACTTGAAGTTCTAGCTAAAGCTATAAGACAACAAAAGGAGATCAAGGGGATCCAAATTGGAAAGGAAGAAGTCAACCTGTCTGTATTTACAGATAATATGATAGTTTTCATAAGTGACCCAATAAACTCTACCAGGGAACTCCTACAGCTGATAAACACCTTCAGCAAACTAGCAGGATACAAGATAAACTCAAAAAAAATCAGTAGTCCTACTTTATTCAGATGACAAAGAGTCAAAGAAAGAAATCAGAGAAACATCACCCTTTACAATAGCCACAAACAACATAAAGGATTTGGGGTAACGCTTACCAAACAAGTAAAAGACCTATATAATAAGAACTTTGTGGCTCTAAATAAAGAAATTAAAGAAGATCCAGAAAATGGAAAGATCTCCCATGCTCTTGGATAGGTAGGATAAACATAGTAAAAATGGCAATCTTGCCAAAAGCAATTTACAGATTCAATGCAATCCCCATTAAAATCCCAACACAATTCATCACTGATCGTGAAAGGATAAAAACCAACTTTATATGGAAAAACAAAAGACCCAGTATAGCCAAAACAACCATGTACAATAAAAGAACTTCAGGAGGTATCGCCATACCTGATTTTAAGCTCTACTACAGAGCTATAGTTCTGAAAACAGCCTGGTACTAGCACAAAAATAGACAGGTAGACCAATGGAAATGAATTTAAAATCCTGATATTAACCCACACACCTATGAACACCTGATTTCCGACAAAACAGCTAAAAGAATACAATGGTGGGGGTGGGGAGGACAGCATCTTCAACAAATGGTGCTGGCATAATTGGATGATGGTTTGTAGAAGAAGGCAGACCCATGTCTGTCACATGCACAAAACTCAAGTCCAAATGGATCAAAGACCTCAACATAAACCCAGCCACACTGAACCTCTTAGAAGAGAAAGTAGGAGGTACCCTTAAACAAATTGGTACAGAAGACCGCTTCCTGAACATAATTCCAGGGGCACAGACACTGAGATCAACAATTAATAAATGGGACCTCTTCAAACTTAGAAGCTTCTGTAAGGCAAAGGACACAGTGGACAAGACCAAATGGCAGCCCACAGACTGGGGAAAGATTTTTACCAATCTACATCCGACAAAGGGCTGATCTCCAAAATATACAAAGAACTCAAGAAACTAGTCAACAAAACACCAAACAACCCTATTAAAAAATGGGGTACAGAACTGAAGACAGAATTATCAATAAGAGGAAATCAAAAAGAATGAAAGACACTTAAGAAAGTGCTCAGCAACCTTAGCTATCAGGGAAATGCATATCAAAACAACTTTGAGATACCACCTTACTCCTGCCAGAATGGCTAAAATTAGAAACACTGATGACAACTCATGCTGGAGAGGATGTGGAGAAAGGGGAACACTCCTCCAATGCTGGTGGGAGTACAAACTTGTACAGACATTTTGGAGATCAGTATGACGGTTCCTCGGGACAATGGGAATTAGTTAACCCCAGGACCCGGCAATCCCATATTAGGCATATAGCCAAATGATTCACATCCATGCAACAAAGACATCTGTTCAACTATGTTCATAGCAGCATTATTTGTAATAGCAAGAACCTGGAAGCAACCTAGATGCCCCTCAATTGAAGAATGGGTAAAGAAGATGTGGCACATCTACACAATGGAATACTACTCTGCAGAAAAAAATAATGGTATCTTGAAATTCGCAGGCAAGTGGATGGCACTTGAAGAAACCATCCTGAATGAGGTAACCCAGTCACAAAAAGAGGAACATGGTATATACTCGCTCATATATGGATTTTAAACCTAGAAAAAAGGATCACCAGCCTATAATTCACACCACCAGAGGAACTAGGATACAAGGTGTATTCTAAGAGATTCATATAAAGTTCCTCACAGATAGGGGGACAAATCCCCCAGAGCACAGGGGAAGGGGGAGGCAGTGAATGGAGAGAAAAGTAGGAGAAAGAGAGGGGGAGGGGAGAAAATCATATGCGACTAGGAAGATTGAGTCAGGGTAGGAATAGAAAACAGAGAGAGAGAGAGAGAGAGAGAGAGAGAGAGAGAGAGAGAGAGAGAACATAAAAGAGGGAGCCATTATTGGTTTGAAGAGAAAACTGCACCTAAAGAAAGGTCTAGAGACCTATAAGACTGCTGCCAACTAACAATTTGAGCAACCATGGAAAGGCTACCATAAATGCCCTTCCTAGATAGTGAGATCAACAACTAACTTATCCACCATCATGGAGCCCTCATCTAATACCTGTTGGAAACAGAAGCAAACACCCATACCTAAACACTGAGTTGAACTAGAATCCAGCTGCAGATGGAGAGGACAAGACCAGGTTGCAGAAACACATAGAGACACCTGTCCTGGACAAGGAAAAGTTAACCGCCCGGATACTGATAGTCAGGAATCCAGCATGGAACTGACTCTGGCCCCCCTGAATATGGGTCTTAGCCAGAAGGAACAAGCAGTCTAAGGGACCTCAGACAGTGGAGCCAGGATGTATCCCTGGTGCACAAAAGGACCTTGCGAACACATCCCTCATGGAGGGATACTGCCTTAACCTAGAGACAGGAGAGAAGTCCTAGTCCCTACTTCAAATGACCTGACTGATCTACATGACTCCACATGGATGGCATTGCCCTACATGTGGAATTGGGGTGGGGGATGGGAGGGGAGGGTGGTCGCGATGCATGTGAGGGGGCAGAGAGGATAAAGGGGAGGGAGGGGGAGGAGGAACTGGGATCGACATGTAAAATAATAAATTAAATAAAAAAATTTAAAAAATGCAGCCTTTTAAAATCAAAAAACAAAAAATCAAGGAGAAACTCAGGTAGGCACTATGAGGAGAGGAAATGAAGTTATAAATCCAGGGGAGCTGAAAGCAAAAGCATGGCTCTGTGGTTAAGAGAATTTGCTGTTCTTGCAGAGAATCCAAATCTGTTCCCAGCATTCACCTGGTGACTAACAGTTATCTATAACTCCAGTTCCAGGGCATCTGAAGATATTGCACCCATTTGGTGCTTATGCACGTACAAACACTCACACACATTAAACAAAAATAAACAAATATTAAAAGAAGCTCAAGGAAATTAAAACTAAATGTGGAGGAGGCCACCGATGGAGAAGAGGTAGACTACTCTGGAGAGTGAGTTTTCACTCTGCTCATTACTGAACAGACCCTACATGAGAGAGAAGCCCCAAGAACGGGAGGGGAGATGTACACACCTGCGTTAGGTGGGACAAATTCCAAGACACTCGGTCCTAGAGAACTCATAGAAAGAAAACATTGGCACCTTCAGATATCCCAAGAGAAGCAAAGCAAGCTGTGAAACGATGAAGAAACTTTAAGGTACAAATGAATAATTAAATGTGTTCTTAGCATTCTTGGTAAAAAGAAAAAGAAAACGTCAAACACAAAGTTAAAATGAAGACCTTGTCAGGCATTTTTTTATAAGTTGAAGGCATTTTTTGCTATCAGATAGTTTATTGATCTGTAGAAAGAAACGAGGAACACTGAAAACTAATACATATGTGAGTGTGTGGCTTGCCTTGTTGTTATTTCAAAAGTTCTGCAAAGGACAAAGGATGGACTAGAGCAAAATTAACAGCGGTTCACTGTGGACTTTAAGCACACATGGGACTAAAATGCTTGGTAATGACATGGGAGCATAGGGACTGGAATAGAAGCACAGAGTGGCTACTTCTTTTGAGATCTTTTATTTTATTTTATGTGTAATTGTTCGGACTGCAGGTATGCACCATGTGAGTTACAGGTAGTTGTGAGCCACCATGTGAGTGCTGGGAATGGAACATGGCTGCTTTGAGGAGTATACAGTGCTCTTAGCTGCAGAGCTGTCACTTCAGTCCCAAGAGTAACTTTATTGTAAAGTACAGTATTACATCTCTCAGCTGTAGGCAGTGCAGTATGTCCTAAAACAATTGCTAAAGCAACACAGTAGAGAACATAGCCAAAATAGATTTTAGGGAAATATAGATAGATATTTTAGAACAATACTTACATTTAGGGAGTATTGATAGAGTAAACATATTAAAGTTCATCTAAGGGACAGGATAAGAGAGGAAATGAAGATGAGAGGGGGCAAGTGGGAAATAAAAGGATAACTCATTTAAAGGGAGAAAGGAGTAGGAAGCCCCACCTCCAGATGATGAATTGTGGATGTCTCCATGGGGACATATGTAAGAGACAAAGCTCCAGGAGAACCCACTCTCAGCCCCCCTTGTTTTTGTAAGTTCAGCCTTTAGGTGACCTTCCTACCAGTCTCTCACAATGCAGACCTGAGAGAAACTGCCTTGAACTGCTGACCACAAGGAAGAATGAGCCTTTGTGAAGTGTGCCAGAGCCGCCTGCTCATCATCACAAAGCCCGCCTCCAAGAGATGAGGCATCACCAGAGTCAATGTCTCTGAGTTTTTCCCAAGTTCTAACTTGTGAGGGAGGGTTCTGCTCCCTCTGGCTGTGTTGTGCTGCTCAACTGAGTAAGTGTGAAAACTAAGACTTGCTTTTGAAGTTCCCTGCCCATAGCCAAGGCTCCTTAAAAGACCAACAACTCATTACATGTCTACAGAATGCTTCTCCTTCCCACCATGCTTTGTCACATCTCTGAGCCCCTTTGCTATAATTTCCTTTAAAAGAATAGGCAAAGATGAAGAAGGAGGAGGAGGAGGTGGAGATGGTTGAGTTTGTAAAACACTCACCTCCCAAGCAAAAGGACTAAACTCATATCCCCAAAACCCCCATGAAAAGCTGGAAGTACTAGTAAACACCTGTAATTCCTCCTATGACAAAGTAAAAGATAGACAAAGGCCTAGAAGATGACTGGCAAGTCAGTTTGGCCCATGTAGTGAGGTTTCAAACCAAAGAGAGACACTGTCTCAAACAAAAGTTGGTAGACACCTGTAGACCGAAGCCTGAGGTCATTATATGACCTCTACTTACACACACACACACACACACACACACACACACACACACACATACACACATGCACACGCACACACAGACACACACACACATACTATAGCAGTTTGAAGAGGTAATGCATTAGAACCAGACCACCTGTGACAGGAATGTTGAAATTAGTAGACCATGAATATCAAGCTATGATAAATAATGTGCTAATGCTCTGATAGAAAATTGTGCAAGAGTCAGTATAATGGAGCTCATCTCTAGCATCAGCAGTCAGGAGAAAGTGTTACATTCCTGAAGTCACTAAAGCTGTGGCTACCTATACAAGACCGTAAGACAAGACATGTAGATTTCATCATGGATGGGGAAGGTGTCTATGAGTCCCTACCCTTCTCTCAGAGTCTATTGACAATTAAAAGTATGTTAGGGAAGGGGTATCATATTCTTCAGGGACATAGCCACTGATATGCCAGCCATGCTTAAGTAAATAACCTACCAATGCTCATATAAGCAACTCTAAGTAAATTCAATAGGTCACATGTGGAAATGAGACGTGAAATAGGAGGGGCTTTTACTGGGAAGGGTTTCAGCAGGAAGGAGGGAAGAGAAAGAAGGAGGTTGAAACTATTCAAAGCCATTGTATACAAGTATAAAACTGCCAAAGATAAAAAAAAAGTCCCTTAACTAGAGCATCCTTCTAATGTACACAGGCCTTCCATTTGATCTCAGCATCACCACACACACACACACACACACACATACACATTTTTTGAGCAAAGCAAAGTAAGTAAAATTCTCTAATTTGCATAAAGGGGAACAAAACATATCAAAACATACATAATTGAAAGTTTAAAAAACTTTGTTTTTCATATTCTTAGTAGCTCTAAGAAAGGATAGCTTGTTCAAAATAATACCAAGCGAGGTGTGGTGGTGCATGTCTTTAATCTCAGCACCATGAAGACAGAAGCAGGCAGATCTCTGTGAGTTCCAGGCCAGCTTAATCTACATGGTGAGTTCCAGGACATCCAAGGATATATAGAGAGATCCTGTATCAAAAACAAACAACAAAATGTATTAAATAACCTGTTTATCTTTAGATGTATATGCCATTGCATGTATGTATATGTGCATGTTTATGTATGATTATCTATAAGTAAATTACATCAAGAATGATAGAATAAAATAGAGGGATTATGTTTTGTTAAATACTGTACTGCCCATGAATGTATTATGTGTTTTGCAAATTCTAGGACAAGCATTTTAAAAAGAAAATAAAAAGATTTCAAAAATGCAAGTGATCTGCTAAGTGAAAATGGTGGTGGGGTAATCACATACATGCTCAATTACAATTAAAACCATAAAGGCAGAAAAGGAATAGAAGGAAAAATAGGAACAAGACCATGAAATAGAAGTAACATATGGAAGTTAATAATTCAAATTACAATGACTACTTTGAATGCTTGTGGTTTATACATATCAATCAAAAGATGGAGAGTATATAAACAAATCTAATCATATTAATGTGTTAAGTAAATAATGACACAGAAAAACAAGAATTATATGTTTTCTTCTATGTGTGGAAGCTAAAACAAGTACACAGAACAATAATTACTAGAAGATGAGCATCCAAACACAGAAAAGAGGAACTTATATTTGACTAATGTATGCTATACATGTTGCTGAAATATACCACATTGAGCTTGAATAACAAGTAAAATTTGTACATGTCAACAAATTAATTCTTTTAGAAAATATCCATACTTTCTAATGTCAAAATAATAAGTTAATAGTGTAGATTGAAAGTAAGAGAATATAGATACGTTATGCTAGAAGAAATCTATCAGAGACAAAAGGGGGCACAAAATATTTATAATGGAATAGATTTTCATTAGTAGAAAGACTTGATGTGTATATACCTTACAATTATGAATCCTACTATGTGTGACAAAATCCATGGAATTGCAATAGAAAATGAATGAACTTGGAGATTTCAACACCTCTTTGTCAGAAATGGACAGATCCAGCATGCTGAAAAATATCTATAAGAACACAGATAAAATCAACAATACTGTCTAACAACTCGATTGTCTAGCAATGGCAGGTGTGTATGTTTCTCGAGAAAAACTAGAATATTTACAAGAGACTATATCTTTAGCTAGGAAACACATCTTAACAAATATAACAGAATGGAAATCATATAATGTCTACTCTCAGACTACAATGGCATACAATAGAAATGATAACAAAAGATGCTTGGAAAATCAAGAAATAGTTGAAAAGAAATATGCTTTTATATAACTATAGGCCAAATAGAAATTAAAAACTGGTTTCAACTATGTAAAAATATAGACACTTTTGGTTGGAGATGCCACAGTGATTAAGTCACTTGCTTCTCTTATAGAAAGTTCTGTTCCCAGCACTCATGTGGTGACTCATGACCACTTGTAACTCCAGCTCTAGGGGCTCCAATATTCTCTCTGATCTACACAGGTCCCCACACATGTAGCATTCACACACATAGACATACACATAAATAATAAAAAATATGACAATAATAATACATGTCTTTAAAAGTAAAATTAAAACATTACATCAAAATGTGCGGATGCAATAAAAAACAGTCCTTAAAGATAGATGCAGACAAATTGAGAAATATAACCCCCCCTTTAGCAACTAGAACAATAAAAGCAAATGCATTTTGAGACAAGTATACAGAAAGGGAGAAAAGTAAAATATCCCTGAAATTATAAATAAGAAGAAATACATAGAAAAATCAATGAAACAATACAGAAAACAAAAGCTAGCTCTTTGAAAAGGTCAGTCAAGTCAATACTTCTACTCAGGCTGAGAAAAAAGATAAGACATGGAATTTTGGTCTCAGAAGAAGTGAGTACACATTATATAAGAGGCTCCCCACATTAACAAGGTAAAGAATGTGTCTATAGGTAACTTCTATAGCTAATGATAGACCAATTCTAATGAAACCTCTTCTACAAAATGTTAACAAATTAAGTACAAGTATAGAAAAAGAGGCCATGATTCTGAGAGGAAAGGAGCACATGAGAAAGAGTGAAGGCAAGATAAGGAAGGAGAAACAATATATTTTAATCTTTAAAAATTACTACCACCATCATGAGAGTTTATTCTACATATGCAATGTTGGCTAAACATTTAGAAATCAAATGTAATGACCATCTACCATATCAAAAACAAACCATGGTCTACAGATTCAATGTAATCCCCATTAAAATCCCAACACAATTCTTCACTGACTTTGAATGGATAATAATCAACTTTATATGGAAAATCAAAAGACCCAGGATAGCCAAAACAACCCTGTACAATAAAAGAACTTCAAGAGGCATCACCATTCCTGACTTTAAGCTCTACTACAGAGCTATAGTTCTGAAAACAGCCTGGTATTGGCACAAAAATAGATAGGTAGACCAATGGAATCGAATTGAAACTCCTGATATTAACCCATACACCTATGAACACCTGATTTTTGACAAAACAGCTAAAAGAATACAATGTGGGGGGGGAAGCATCTTCAACAAATGGTGCAGGCACAACTGGATTCTGGTGTGTAGAAGACTGCAGATAGATCCATGTCTATCGCCACTTACAAAACTCAAGTCCAAATTGATCAAAGACCTCAACATAAATCCAGCCACACTGAACCTCTTAGAAGAGAAAATAGGAGGCAGAGAGAAAGGACAAGACCAGGTTGCAGAAACACAAAGACAGCTGACCTAAACAAAGAGGAGATAATGGGCCCCCAGACTGATAGCCAGGAATCCAGCATGGGACTGACTCTGGGCCCCCCTGAATATGGGTCTCAGCTAGAAGACCGGAGAAGTCTAAGGGACCTCAGACAGTGGAACCAGGATGTATTCCTGGTGCATAAAAGAACCTTGTGGACACATCCCCCATGGAGGGATACTGCCTTAACCTAGAGACAGAGAGGTCCCAGTCCCTACTTCAAATGACTTGACAGATTTACATGACCCCACCTTGACAGCATAGCCCTACATGTGGAATGGGGTGGGAGGATGGGAGGTGAGGGTGGTCAGTGTGCATGTGAAGGGGGAAAGAGGGTAAGAGGGAGTAAAGGAGGGAGGAGGGAGGAGAGGGAACTGGGATCGACATGTAAAATAATAATAATAATAATAATAATAATAATAATAATAATAATAATAATAAACAGACCTAAAAAATCCAAAAAACAAAAATATGCATACCCATATCAGCTGACCCAGAAAAGGCTTTTGCGAAAATATAACATCTATTCTTGGTTATAAAAGAGAAAATGAAAGCCTGTATCAAATTACAGAAACTTCCTGAGTAATAGAACTCCCTAAGCATAATAATGCCATCTATTGGCTCAGCAGTTAAGAGCACTTACCATTCCTCTAGACTTATTAAGAGCAAGAATAAACTAAATAAATATATACTATCAAGCCAAAATTCATGTTTCAATATTGGAAAGCTAAATAAAACCATAGATCTGTTGAGTGGTTAATAATTAGTTCAATCTGTGTACATAATATCTGGATGATCACTTGCACATATACAGCTACTATACCGTTCAATAATTGGTGTGTCTTTAATAGGCTTCTAGTTTGAGTAATCATAGAAACCAAAAAAGCTTCTCGTCAAAAGAGACTGAAACTTGGAGTCAGAGTTGGGGGCATGCATGAGAGTGCTAGAGGACACCTTCAGATATCATTCCTCAGATATCATGACTCTTTCTCCTGAGATAGGGTCACTGACTGTTTTGAATCAGTCTCTCCTTGTCCTGGGTCTCACCATGAAGGTCAGAGTGCCTCTCCGATGAGCCTCAGAGATCTGCCATCTCTACCTTCTTATAGCTAGAATAACAAATGTGGCCCAACATTCCCAGATTTCTGTTTTATTCCTGTCAGTTCTGATAGATAAACTATGGTTCTTAGGCTTACAAGATAAACCCTCTTCTGACTGAGCTATTCTCTAGCCCAACACTCATGAATCAGAAGACATAAGTGATAGGAGATGCCATTCTGTATATGTTTCTCATACTTGTTAATAATAAAGCACTGTTGGCCAATAGGAAAGGAAGATAGGAGGGACTAGGAGACAAGGAGGAAATAGGAAGTAGTAAGGAGGAGTCAAGATGGAGAGTCTGGAGAGCAGTATGCAGCAGCCGGCTCCCGGTAAGAAGAACACGTGGACATACATAGATTAATACAAATGGGTTAATACTTAAGACAGAGCTAGCCGATAAGAAAGCAGTAACTGGCCAACAGTATAATATCTAATACAGAGTCTCTGTGTGTTATTTGGGGCTGGCGCAGCGGCAAGACCAGCAGCAGCAGGCTGAAAAACCGTACTCCTTACACATAAGTTTGCCAGATTTTTTTTTTTTTTTTTTTTTTTTTTTTTTTGCGCTGGCTGTTTGATCTGTGACTTCTAATTTTGTGACCTTAAAAGTGAAAGATTTTGTGAGGTTCAGTTTTCTTTCCTGAGAAATGAAAATAGCCAACACTTGTATCTTAATCTATTTATATTTAATTTGGCAATGTGTAGGTAAAACTTCTTTTCAATGAAAAGCACTGGATATACACCACCCAGAGCCTGCCGTCCCCACCCTTCCCACCCTTTGTGCTGTTGGCTGGCTGCTCTGGGTGGGCATGGGGCCAGAATGCAGGTCCAAAAACCGCTCCATCTCCATGGAACTTCCTAGGTCTACTCTGAGCACACTGGACTCTCCTATCCCCAAGGGACCACCTTGAGGCCGCACTCACCTTATCTTTGGATCCCATCGCCTTAGGTGCTCTGCCAGAGGTGAGTCTGGGACCACTTCAGGCTGAATCGCCCCCCCCCACATCCTTCCCTGGGAACTCCCTGAGTTATCTCCAGATCTCTCTCCCCCCTGTAGCCTGGCTCTAAATAGTACAGTCCTGGTACTCCGCAACATACACTACCCAGAGCCTGTCTTCCTTCTACCCTTTGACCTGCTGACCTGCTGCTCCAGGTGAGCATTGGACCAGAGTATCGGTCCAACAAACCCTGCACCTCCCTGAACTTCCCGGGTCTGCTCTGAGCACACTGGACTCGACTATACACAAGGGACCACCTTGAAGCCACACTTGCCTGATCTTGGATCCCATAGCCTGCCCTCTGTCAGAGGAACGACCTCCAAGAGAGCTTAGATTATCCAGAGTTGCAGACATTGAACTCCTGACCCACCTATGCCCACCAGGAGAGTAGGGGAGTAAGAGAGAGACTCCACCCACACCCACTGGAAGAAGCAATGGAAAGACTGCAATACAAGAAAACACCCAACAATAGAAAGACTAGCATGACACTATCAGAATCTAGGGACTCTACACCAACTAGACCTGAACACACCAAAGCAGAGGAAGTAGAAGAAAACTACTTTAAAAATAGCTCCATAACAATGGTACAGGCCCTCAAAGATGATATGAGAAAAATCTCTTGAAGAAATTGGAGAAAAAACAAACAAAAAAATGGAAGAAATAGAGGAAAAGACCAAGCAAAAAATGCAAGAAATGAAAAAATCTCTTAAACAGCTAAACATATACAATGGGAGGAGGAAAGCATCTTCAACAACTGGTGCTACCACAACTGGATGATGGTGTGTAGAAGACTGCAGATAGACCCATGTCTGTCGCCATGCACAAAACTCAAGTCCAAATGGATCAAAGACCTCAACATAAATCCAGCCACACTGAACCTCTTAGAAGAGAAAGTGGGAGGTACCCTTGAACAAATTAGCACAAGAGACCACTTCCTGAACATAACTCCAGTTAGCACAAACACTGAGATCAACAATTAATAAATGGGACCTCCTCAAACTGAGAATCTTCTGTAAGACAAAGGACACAGTGGAAAAGACCAAATGGCAGAGGAAAAACAACTTCACCAATCCTACATCTGACAGAGGTCTGATCTCCAAAATACACAAAGAACTCAAGAAACTAGTCAACAAAACACCAAATAACACTATTAAAATGGGGTACAGAACTGAATAGACAACTCTAAATAGAGGAAATCAAAAAGGCTGAAAAACACTTAAGAAAGTGTTCAACATCCTTAGCTATCAGGGAAATACAAATCAAAACAACTTTGAGATACCACCTTACTCCTGCCAGAATGGCTAAAATTAGAAACACCAATGACAACTTATGCTGGAAAGGATGTGGAGAAAGGGGAACACTCCTCCACTGCTGGTGGGAGGGTAAACTCCCATAGCCATTTTGGAGATCAGTATGGCAGTTCTTCAGGAAAATGGGAATCAGTCTATCATAGGACCTGGCAATCCCCCTCTTAGGCATATACCAAATGATCCACATCCATGCAACAAAGACATCTGCTCAACTATATTTATTGCAGCGTTGTTTGTTATAGCAAAAACCTTGAAGAAACCTAGATGCCCCTCAACTGAAGAATAGATAAAGAAGATGTGGCACATTTACGCAATGCAATACTACTCTGCAGAAAAACACAATGGAATCTTGAAATTCACAGGCAAGTGGATGGAACTTGAAGAAACCATCCTGAATTAGGTAATCCAGTCACAAAAAGAGGAACATGGTATGTACTCTCTCATATATGGAGTTTAGACCTAGAGCAAAGGACCACCAGCCTATAATTCACAGTGCCAGAGAAACTAGGATACAAGGTGTATTCTAAGAGATATAAGGTCCCTCACAGAAGAGGGAAGGGACAAGATCTCCAGAGCACATGGGGAGGGTAGGGGGCAGTGATTCGAGACAGAATTAGGAGAAAGAGAAGGGAAGGAGAGGAAAGCACATGGGGATAGAAAGATTGAGTAAGGGGAGGAATAGACAAGAGAACAAAGAAAGAGATCATAAAAGAGGGAGCCATTATTGGTTTGAAGAGAACTCTGAACCTAGAGAAATGTCTGGAAACCTACAAGAGTGTCCCCAACTAACAATTTGAGCAACAGTGGAAAGGCTACTATAAATGACCTTTCCTGATAATGAGATTGACGACTTACTTATCCACCATCATGGAGCCCTCATCTAGTAGCTGATGGAAACAGAAGCAAACACCCATAACTAAACACTGAGCCGAACACCTAGAATCCAGATGCAGAAAGGGAGGACAAGACCAGGCTGCAGAAACACATAGAGACAGCTGATCTGAACAAGGAGGAGCTAACAGCCCCCAGACTGATAACTGGGAATCCAGCAGGGGCTGACTCAGACCCTCTTGTACATAGGTCTCAGCTAGAAGGCCTGAGCACTCTAAGGGACCTCAGACAGTGGAACCAGGTTGTATTCCTGGTGCACAAAAGGTCTTTTGGGACCCATCCCCCATGGAGGGATACTCCCTTAACATGGAGACAGGAGAGAAGTCCTAGTCCCTACTCTAAATGACTTGACAAATGTAAATGACCCCTCCTGGAGAGCATCAGCCTACATGTAGAGTGGAGGGGAATGGGAGGGAAGGGTCATCGGGGGACATGAGAGGGTGGGAGAGAGAGGAAAAGAGGAAGGGAGAGGGAACTGGGATCGATACGTAAAATAGAAAAAAAAAAAAAAAAGACAGAAAGAGAGTAGCTGGGTGTGATGGCACATGCCTTTAATTTCAGCACTCGGTAGGCAGAGCCAAGCAGATCTCCATGATTTCAATGCAAACCTGGTGTACAGAGTGACTTTCAGGACAGAAAAAGTTCACAGAGAAATCCTGTCTCAGAAAATGAAAAATATAAAAGTAAAATAAATACAGTAATAAAAAATCCACCTAAATTTGGGAAATACTCCGAGTCTGGATACTGTATGCTATTGTGCTGACATTGAGTTGTTTGACTGCTGAAGAAATAGCAACAACTACTAAAAGTAATACTGCTGGATTAATCCAATTTATATGTTTGAAAAATGCTTTGACTTCAAATTTTAAGTCTAAGGACAGGCTACTGGGGAAAAAAATCTGATTCCACAGAAAACAAAAAGCCATGGAATCCTTCCAGACTAACATGGTTTGATCAAGCAAGACCACCTGAAACATTGTTCCAGGTGATCCAACATTCAAAACACCTGGAACAAGACAGCCTTACAGACTACAGCCAGGATTTCTGCGTCTTCTTAGGATTCACATGGTATTACAGTGTCCCCAACCAGCTGGAAGCAGTTTGGAAAGAATGATGCCCAAATTCCCAAATATTGTCTATAAATGTTCATTTTCATCTAAATAGGGTTGGTTATAAATGGTTAATGATCACGACCAATCTATTTTTATAGGTAAAAAGGGGATTATGGTATAGAATGAATACTTTGTTTTGGAATGGATTTTCATTTATAGGTACAAATTTAAGGTCAATTCTGTGATAAGTATATTTCTCCTCTTGTTTAGGCATTGTGTTTACATAGCTTAATATATAATTAAGTACAAATTGTAGATAGTTACATATGATAGTCAAAGTTTATAGTTAGGTTAGATAGGTTTTCTGGACATATAGAGATATATTTCAAATGGATAAGCATTCTTTAAACCTTTCAAAGACTTACAAAATATGGCATTTAAAATGGTTTAGGGTTTTTCTTGACAATGAGACATAAATGCTCCTGGCAACCCCACTATGTCACAAAGGAAGAAGAGCATCGAAGAAACTTGATATGGAGTTTACTCCCAATATGGCAAGACTAACCATTTGGGCAAGAAACTGCTCTTATCTGGACTGTTTGACTTTATGCTGTATAAACTAGACATGCAGAACCCATAGTAAAGTGACTGCTAAAATAATATGGATAGTGCTACAGGGTTTCTGCTTCATGGAAGAGTCTTCCAGACATTCTACGGGACATAAAGAAAAGTGACTGACAATCTGCCAATACAGGTGGACAATAAAGTTTCCTGCTTTGCTGAGGAGTCTGCCAGACACACTTTGGTCTTTAGCCTGAAGATGGAATATTACAGAAGAACTCTGGGTGAGTAATCAGGCAGTGAGTTGTCTCTGTCAATTCTACAGTTTATATACTATCCTTCTGTGATCTCTGATGGAATTGAAGACAGATAGTTATGGCTATAGTTTTCCTTAGTTGGGATTAAAGATAAGACTTTAGACTCACAAAGATAGGATAGATGGTGGAATATTTACTTTGAATCTTGCTGAATGCTAATGAACTAAAGTTATTAATAGTTCTTATTTGATAACTGTTTTGTTATGTATGTTACTATGTTCAAGTTAAAGCCCTTCTTTTTATTTAGACAAGGAAAGATGATGGGAGATGTCATTCTATAAATATGTTTCTCTTATTGGTTAATGAATAAATCCCTGTTGGCCAATAGGAAAGCAAGATAGGAGGGACTAGGAGACAAGTTGGATTCTTGGAGATGTAGGACATGAGTAAAGAGGTCTGGACCCTCTCTCCAGTAAGATACAACCATGTGGAAACACTTAGATGGACAGAAATGGGTTAATATTTAAGACTGAGCTAACCAATGAGAAGCTCTAGCCATTAGTCAACAGCTTTATAATTTAAAAATAAAAATAAATGAAAAGCACTGTGCATATATATATATATACATATATATATATATGATATTTATCTGTATTATAGAGACAATAGAAGTGTGGGTTCCTATTTAGGGCCTTTTTAACTGGTTTTAGTTAATAAATTCATTTCTTATTCTCAAAATAAAAGTAGCTTAAGAGCCCCTTCTTTGAGGTGTTCCTTTGTATTAATTCAAATGGGAAAATGTGGACAACCTTCAGACCTCCTTGGAAAGTGGGTATTTACAATAAAATTATCACATTATCACAAACAGACTTCAAAAATGACTTCCTTGGCATGTTTTCTGAAACTGTATAGCTGACATGAGTGATGTTATATTTACATGACACTCTGACAGAAAGGGCAACAAAATGAAAGCTGGGTGATCCAGTTACCTTGGCATCCGTCACTCTGAGGAATAAGTTGGGGATGGTGTCATATAACTTTCATTTGAACCATTAAACTTTCTGATGGGGTTTTCCCCATTTGAAAATAATTAAAGATCCATTAATTTCATTGTCTAAGTTACTCTCTCAGACATTTCATTTCCTTGGTAAATTTCTCATTAGAGCTGCACGGCTTTCACCAAGGGCACAAGACTTGTCAGCACAGACACAAAGATTTCTGCAAATAGAACATGGTAGTTAATCATATGCTGAATACCTGAGGTAGAGTGAAGATAAGCCTATAAAGGACTAAACTTTCAGGAATAGGAAGGCTGAAAGGATATATCTTTTACTTAACAGTCCTACCTAGTCACTTGTTTGTGAGAAGAAGCAGGGGAAAGCAGATGCTATTTTACAGATGGCTATGTATAAGAAAGTGAGAATTACAGTCACCAGAGACTGGCTTATGTAATTTTTTTATGTCATTAAGACTTTGAATTAAGCTTGTGAGAGAGTTTTATTTTTAGAGGAAAACCACAAGCATATTAAACATTTAGTATTTGAATATGTACCAAACATAGTCTAGATCTTACCTTGCAATAGCTTCATGGTTTCTGCTTGAGAGTTTAGGATTAAGTAGAGAGAGGATGAGCTAAATTTTGACTGAGTTCAGCTAGCTTGTTAGAGCACCTGCCTCTTACAGTGAGAACCAAACACCTGCCATAATCTGCCTTAAGAAATCATTACCAGAGCTACCAAGTTAAAGTTCATATTACAGATCTTGTTTGCTAAAGAATGTTTTAACTGCTACCTGCAATGTTTGGTCCTGCAATTGTGTTAACTGCAGTGGACATTTCTCCTGATAGAAATGGGACTTGAAGGCCACCTCTACATTGTTTGGGGGAGTCACTTGAACTACCCTGACCAATCATTCTACAGGAGAGCTTCTGTTGTGATATATTATTTATTATTTATTAAAGCTTGTCTGAGAATTCAGAAAGCAAAGTCAGCCACAATCCATGGAAATCAGGCACACACTGTTAATCCCAGCAGATTGAAGCTAGGAGGTGTTGGTACACACCTTTAATCCTAGGACTCAGGATAAAGACCCAGATCTCTCTGGGTTCAAGGCCACCCAAGAATACAGTATATTGAATCAGTCTAAAAGAGTATCAGATCACATGCCTTTAATCCCAGCACTAGAAGGGTATAAAAGATAGAAGCAGGTTCTTCAGTGTTCATTCTCCAGTATCAGGTGTTCATTCTCCGGCCATACTAAGTAGAATAGGAATGCCCTAGCAATTTTAGAGGTAAGAGCTCTCTGGTAGCTTGGCTGCTTTGCTTCTCCAATCTTCAGGGTGAACCCCAATGTATGTCTCTTGGTCTTTTGTTTATTCATGTTACAGGCTGGTATGATCCACATGTTTGTTTTTCTGCCAATACCAAGCTGTTTACAGGACTGTAACTCTGTAGTAGAGCTTGAAGTCAGGGATGGTGATGCTCCAGAAGGTCCTTTATTGTACAGGGTTGTTTTGGCTATCTTGGGTTTTGTTTGTTTATTTGTTTGTTTTTCCATATGAAGTTGAGTATTATTTTTTCAAGGTCTGTGAAGAATTGTGTAGAGATTTTGATGGGGATTGCTTTGAATCTGTAGATTGCTTTTGGTAAGATTGCCATTCTTACTATGCTACCTATCCAAGAGCAAGAAAAAAGATCCTGAGTGAGATAATCCAGACCAAGAAAGACAAACACAGTATGCACTCACTCATAAGTAGATATTAGATATGAAGCAAAGTATAACCAGGTTACAATCTACAACCCCAGAGAAGCTAGGTAAAAAGGAGGACCCTAAGAGGGACACACATAGAGGGCTCCAAGAAGGTAAACTAGTTAATATTTCCTGAGTAAACTGGGGGGAGGGGTTTAGAAGGGAGCAAATGGGGTACAGGAACATGAAGGCTCAAGAAGGCTGAGTTTGGAGGACGGAGAGAGGAGGAGAGCAATGAAAGAGACACTGTGATAAAGGGAGCCATTATAGGATTAGGGAGAAACTGTGAGCCAGAGCAATTCCCAGGAATCCACAATGATGACCCTAGCTAAGACTCCTAACAATAGAGTAGAGGGTGCCTGAATGAGAGTTTTCCCCTTTCATCAGATTAGTGACTACCCTACTTGTCACCATAGAACCAACAACCAATAACTGATAGAAGTAGATGCAGTGACCCACAGCCAAGCACAGGGCTGAGCTCCTGGAGTTCAGCTGAAAAGAGAGAAGAGGGATCATATGAACAAGGGGAATCAAGAACATGATGGGGAAAAACATAGAGACAGCTGAACTGAGCTAATGGGACCTCATGGACTATGGACTGACAACTGGGAAACATGCATGGGACAGAACTTGGCCCACTGAATGTGTAGGGGTGACAATTATATGGCTTGATTATTGGAAGGCCTCTGCGAGTACGACCAGGACCTATCTGAAGTGCATGCACTGGCTTTTTGGATCCCACTGGTTGTAGTGGGATACCTTGCTCAGCCTTGATATGGGTCTGGCGGAGGGGTGTGGTACTGCCTCAACTTGCTATGCCAGACCTTGTTGACTCCCCAAGAAAAATCTTACCCACTCTGAGGAGTGGATGAGGCATGAGAAAAGAGGAAGTAGGGAGATGTGAGAAGGGGAGGAAAGGGCAACTGGAGTTAGTATGTAAAATGAAAACCAAATTCAAATAAAATAATTTTTAAAATAGTTTTTAGACTAGACTTTAGAAATAATCTATACCCATCACAAACACTAGCAGATAAACTAGCAGAAGTTTGAATCTGAGCTTATAAATGACTACAATAAGAAGGTCTCTTCTTCATTTGCGTATGGGCAAGGGTTACTGAAGGGCAGAAGCTGACTGGTGCAATTTGTGATGATGATTGTGTACACATCTGTTCCGCTTTTGGGTTTAGTTGTGACCACTTACAACTAGGTAGCTTGTTGTTTAAAAGAAGTGTCTATGGAGTCTCCAAGTATCTTCCATCTTCTATTCCTACTTTCATACATCTCTATTTCCATTCTCTCTATTCCATACACACTCTATGTCCACCTTCCCACTCATGTTTAGCATCCATACCCATCACACCTACATCCAATAGCATAAATATACATCCATCTATGTCTGTATTGACATCTACCCCTTAACTTGGTAACTAGAAACTACTCCATGAATGTTGGCAAATGCTAAAAGCATATTCTTTTTTCTTTTACTTTCTTTCTTCTTTATTTTTGTTTTTGTTTTGGCTATTAATTTGTTTTGCTTTACTTTGCTTTTGCTTTTTCTAGAGAGGTAATTGCTGAGAATTCCCCAGCACACTGCTGGTAAAGACCTTAGAACTGGTAGAAGAATGTTAACCATGAAGAAAGAGGGATGTGAATACACACTTCATGAATGCTAGTAAAGAGTAAATGGCATTTTCCTTGAGATCTCTTTGTCAGTCTCTATACAATTCTAGAAACCTAACCTTAGCCTTCATTACTCCCTTGAAGTAACATTTAAACTCAGGTTCGTGGTATCAACGTGTGCACCTCAGGGGTCACACAACTGATCACTGGTGGCCTCACACGCTCATTTGGTCAAGGATTAAATCAGTTTCATGCCTCCCCCACACACACACACACACCATTAACACACTTAAATATCACTATTGTCTGTTTTACTGTATTAGAAATAGTCTATCATTCTTGCCGAACCTGAAAACCTATGAAACTTATCAGGAAAATCTGTGCACACACTTTCCATGAGGGTTTACTCACGGGAATCAGATATAATGGGGAAGTTGATTACTTAGGACCATTCTGCTGTGAAGTGCACCAGTATTTCTGATTGTTGCTGACACCTCCATTTTCTTTTGGACTGCAGAAGAGTCCTTTCCATAGAATTCAATTAAAGGAGAGGCTGCATTCTTGTGTTCTTTTGTCCTGCCTTGGGGTAAACTTCAGTTATATAAAAATATTTGCCCTTATGGCATTATGTACTTTCTATTTTCTAAGCTAAGTAACACTTAAAACTGTGATTTAAAACTTAAGACTGTGACACTTCAAAGAGTTTCCCCTCATTTTATGTTTCATTCTTTTTTTTTTTTTTTTTTTTTTTTTTTTGTAACATGAGACAGTATTTCTGGGGATATGAGCAAACCATAAGAGACAGAAATACAATAACTCCCAAGAACTGTAAGTGCATACAATAAAGATTTCAACTATCAACCAAAGCTGCCTTCACTTATTTTCTCATATTCAAGGGCAGAAGTCTAAGATAATTACATAGCATACACTTTATAGGTAGTTGTAGAGTCAAGTTGGGAGTTATGAAGAGTTTGTTCTGGAAATAAGTAAAATGATTGGGGTTAGGTCCAGGAATATCTAGTGTAGAATGTGATCTGACACCTGTATCTTCGGGGTGTAGTTAAAGAGACAAGAATAGCTACAGGAGTTAGACAATGAGCCAAAATAAGGAGGAAAAAAGGGAGGGAGAAGGGGGGAGGGAAAGGAGGGGAGGATGAGGAGAGAAGGGGAGAGAGAGATTTGCTTTATATATTCCATATGTCATCTTACCCTTTTCTCTTCAACTTGTGAAATGAGTGAGCACATATATCTCAGGGGATTCATAAAAGTTGGATCTTTTGACTTTCCATTTTAAAAGTTGGCACTGTAGGATTAAATTAAGATCTAATCAGGAATGTGAGCCGGCATAAAGATTCATTAAATACTGTGGTTCAGCAATGTCTTTGAGTGGTTGGGAGATCTTAAATCAAAGCCTTCCCCGATATCTACTTTTTCTGGACACACTCTGCTGCTGTCACATTCACATTTTTGTTGCCCCTTTCTGAACTTTCTCAATATTTCACAGCTTCTAACTTCCATAACTTTGTAAGAGGATAATTAATCATTATGAGTGTGAAATCAATATGCTATTGCACCCCCCCCACAAAGAAGTGTCTGGCTGAACATTCTAAATGAAAGAACTGGTCCCAAGCCCATACTATTCCAAAAGGAGGATTCATTCAAATATATCTGTTAATCTTTCTCACAAAAACAAATTTTATAAGAGTTGGCTGAGGACAGATAGATAATATAACATGGAAATCCCCTACATGATCGCAGCAATTCTCTAGAGCATGCTTACTGTTAATTTATGACTTTGCGCCTTCCATAAGAACTATTGGGAGGAAATTCTTCCAGGCATACTTACACTTTTGAATGTAAGTTCATAAACCAAACAATTTACCCCAAGAAAAGTATGAGCATTGTACATTAATTCAAATAATTACTAGATTCTTCTTGATTTCAAAGGGATAAGAAGCAACAATTAATAGAATAAGAGACATTTAGTCTGGAAAAAAACTCCTTGGAAGTCCTCTTCAAACAATGTAGCAAAACAAAACAAAAGAAAAACAGCTCAGAACCCAGATGGCTAAGCATAAACGAGCAATCAAAAGAAGTTAGTTAGTTAGTCAAAAGTCAACTCAGAAAATGATAAAGCAGCACACAAGCTCAGAACAAGGGAATTTGTGGTGGGCACACTTTCACTTAGTGTGTTTAGTAATTCATACGGTGAGAGAGAGATGGGTTACATTGAAGGTTAATACGGATTAAACAATAGGATGGCACAATGGTTAAGAGCACCTACTGCCCTTGCAGAGAACCAGAGTTTGTTCCCTAGCACTTACATCAGGTAGCTTATAACCTCCTGTAATACTAGTTCTGGGGGACCCAAACACCTTCTTCTGGCCTCTGTGCGCTTGCCCTTTAAATACACACACAGACATGCACTCGAACTGAAACACACACAGAGAGAGAGAGAGAGAGAGAGAGAGAGAGAGAGAGAGAGAGAGAGAGAAATGAATCTTTGTATTAAATGGGGTATATAAAAGTGACTTCTATCCAGAGAATATTAGACTTTATTTTCTTTTTTGAAAAGAAGTCCAAAACACCATTTTCAAAGAGTGATAAATAAATGTGTGTATGTATGTATGCACACACATACACATACACATACACATATATAACATCATATATATATATATATATATATATATATATATATATATATATATATATGATCAAAGAAGAACTACGTGTATAGCAACTGAAAGACTATTGGCTAAAACCCACACTGGGTGTACTCAATACACATATTGCACACATCTGCCACAGTAACTGTAAATAATAATAGTTCTACTCTGAGATTCTTAACAAAGATTTCTCATCTTTAAAATTGTACAGAATAACTTTTAAGCCACGTGCAATGACACAGAAGATAACCCTGTTTGTCTTGTAAGCTTTTTTGGGTAAATGAGATTATTTTGTCATTTATTAAATATTCTTATAAGCCACCTAAAATCTTTTCTGAAGTATCATTCGTTACTGACTTAATAACACAAACTGATTAATGAAACACACACACTCACACATACACACTCACACAAACACATTCACACACACACACACACACACACTGAAACAAATTTTAAAAAAGAAAAAACATATTCATTGTTAAATGGGAACATATCTGCTTTTGGAGGCAATGAATTCTGGCTTTTATTCCTGATGTCCTCATTTAATAAAGGAATTAAACATATTACCCAAAACTTTTATTTTTATTTGGTCATTTTTTCAGTGCTAGGGATCAAGCCTCAAGCATGCTACATAAAATAGTAATCCATTGATATACAACCTCACTACTACATAAAGCTTTTTAGGTGCACATTTCTTTATAAGTCAGGAGCATCATTAAATTAACCATAACAGATGACTGGAAAGGTCAGGGGGCTTCTGAGTCAGGCATGTGCCCAATACAAGAAAAACTTCCAGTAGTCTACAAGATAGAACCTGATGCAAAATTTGAATTAGTGATAATTGATTTGCAGTCTTCAGAATAGCAAAACAACAAAAACAAAAATTACAGGCCACAAAAGAATGGGAGGCAAATAAAGTGTGTATGGTTCAGAGGTCTTTGATTCATAAATGATTCACTCTCCCCTCTGTTATATGCAACAGCAGCATACAAATCATAGAGAAATACTAAGGCCCAGAATGGACACACAGGAGAGATGAAGATAGAGTTTTTCTGCCTCCATCCATCCTGGGGTACCTATAAATGATAAACAATTGCTTAGAGGGAGAAAATCTCTTGTAGTTTATCTGCTGATCATTTCCTCCAATCCTGGAGACCTCAACCATGTTCATATAAATAACTTCAATAAAGTCATTGTTATACCAACCTAGACTTATGCAAAATCTTTGGTCTGTTGGGTGTCCTCTCCATTTTGAGTAAATATTGATAAATATCGATAGAATTGAAAAGAAAAATAACACAGAAATAAGGCTTTTCTTTATCATATGTTTTACGTGTTGTATGAAATTAAACTCCCTATCTCAAACCATGTGTGTTCTTACTGTTGGTTTTTTAAGAAGATGGGGAGAAGAAATGCCTTCAAACATAGGAAATACCTTCAAACATGGGGCTTGCCTTCAAATATGAGAACAGCCTTCAAATATGAGAAACAACTTTTTAGAGATGCATAGGTTCATATGTTTATTGTATAGTATAGATATTTGTTTAATAAAATGCCACAATGCTTTGATTATTCTGACTCCATGAGTAAACTGCTGTGAGATTCTCTCAGCAAGTATCCTCACCCCTTTGTTCCTCAGTTCTTCCATCTACAAAGCTGGAGGTAGTAATTACTTTTTTGATTGGTAGAACTAACTAGAGTAGTTAGAAAGGTGATGAATTTTATCAAGTGCTCAAGAAAGGTCTGATGTGGATTTCATTGCTATTTGGTAGTATCAGGAAGAGAAAAACTTACAATATAGAACATTTTAACATAAATTTGAGCCAAACATAAAATTCATCAACAATAATTTAATATTTTGGCATATTCAAACACATACACACATATAGAACCCTGCATACATGCAAAAACATTTTGGCCATCCAAATAAGCTTTCAGAATTAAAATAATCCTCAAATAAAATATCCCACTTTACTATATTAAAATGTAAGAAGTCAAGGAATGTAAATAAGCATGTACTCTGACACTAGGAAATAACATTACATAAGCAAATACAGATTTATGTCATTTAGTAGTTTTGTTGATTTTGCTTTGAAACATTATCACCTGTCACCCATGTTTTGAAAAGCAAAGAAATAATCCTGTAATATTCCCTGCCATCCTTCTCTGTTCAATTCTAAAGATAAACTACTTCTATATTGTTCAGATGTATAACATTTATACTGTGGTCTTAAAATGTTATCACTGTGTTTTTTAAATTCCCACATGTAGTCTACATTTAAATGAACCCAGGCTTCATCAGTTTTGTTATGGTTTTATTTTGCTATTTTGTTGTTTCTGTTTATTTTGTTTGGTTGGTTTGGTTTTGGTTTTTGTTCTTTATGTTATTCAATTTATACCTGTATAAATTAAAATGATAATTTCAACTGCAATCTCCATAATAACCACAAGGAAAATAGTTATAAGACTCCTTATAGTCGGCAATATGGTGAAATACTGTATAAAAATGGAAATGGGTTAAAAAGTTAAAAAAGGTTGCACATTATTGTTACAATAATACATGTTTATATAATTGTCTGGTAACTCATCTGAAGTATTCATTTTTCAATGTATTCCAAATTGCTGTTTTATACTCTTTCTTTTGACCCCTGAGGATGTTTGTGGCCTTCCTTGCAGAGCTGATCTTTTCTGTTTTAATGTATCCAAGAATATTTAATTGCAACCTCAGTTTTGAAGGGAAGTCTTGGCAGATGTAGGGGTTATTGATTGGTGACTTCTCTTGTTTATATAACTTTTTAAATTAAATTTGAAACAAGCTTGTTTTACATGTCAATCCCAGTTCCCACACCCTCCCATCATCCCCAGTTCCCCCCAACAACCCCCATTCTATCCCCTTTCTGCTTCCCAGGGAGAAAGAGGCCTTCCATGGGGAATCTTTAAAGTGTCATATCATTTGGAGCACGATGGGAGATGTCATTCTGTAAATATGTTTCTCATACTGGTTAATGAATAAAGCACTATTGGCCAATAGGAAAGCAAGATAGGCGGGACTAGGAGACAAGGAGGATTCGGGGAAAGAGGAGTCAACATGTAGGGAAAGGAGAGAGTGAACGCCAGCCCTACCTTCAAACCATGTGGTAAGATGAGACCACATGGAAATACTTAGATTAATAGAAATGGGTTAATAATTAAGACAGAGCTAGCTGATAAGAAGCAAGTAACTGGCCAACAGAATTATATCAAATACAGATCTCTGTATGTTAATTGGGGCTGGCGCCACGGTGGGTCCAGGCCCGCAGGAAGCACCTTCTCATAACAGGAGCAGGGCCTGGGCCCTCCCCTATGTGTCTAGGCTGAGGGAGTATCTCTCTATGTGGGATGGGTTCCCAAAGTCCATTTATATACTAGGGATAAATACTGATCCACTACCATCGACTGCCCAAGCCTCCCTGCTAACACCACATTCATGGAATCTGGGTTGATCCTATGCTGGTTTCGCAGCTATCAGACTTGTTTTTATATTGTTTTCTTAGAGCATGAAACCTTTGCTTCAATTTTCCCTTCATTTTCAGCCTTTTATTGTCAAGTAAATCTTTTCAAAAAGGGATCCCGTGTATTTTAACCCTGTGACTGCCCTGGATGTGTGTCTCTTGCCTTTATCCTCAGAATACAGCTTGGCTTGCGATATAATTCTTGAGTGCAGCTCAAATTCTTCCATCATGACTTTTATGACCGTCACACCACTGCCTTCTTGCATTAAGCTTGGGACAAGTCAAACCACAGCTTCCCCCAGTCCAAGTGCTGGTGCCTGGATTTTATCACAAATCCCTTTTCAAGGAGATTTCTAAGTGTTATATTCCTTGAGTTTTCTATCCCAGAATATCTGCCAGTTACTTCTATACATATGTGACAAGATGATTGTGTATGGTATTATTTAGTCACACTTTCTTTGCCACAATACTGACTACATATTGCTTTACTATCTTTTGGTTATTGACTATTATAGAATGATCTAAGGCCAGTCTGTCAGAGGAGGGAAAACTAGAGAATTATTCCACTGTCGGAGTTCAATAACTTAACAAAGATATGTAAAAAATGTTCACTTGGAACATGACATAAACCATCACATAGGATTCTTTTTCTTTCAGGAGATTATATATCATGCCTTCATTGTATTACCTAATTCAGATACACAGCTGTATGATGTTGGCTAGCCTTAGCCTTCTCCCATGTTCAGCATGACAAGCATGAACTTTTGTTTTAGTAGCTATTCAAACTATATTTACCATTATTATATTGAATCTGTTAATATTTACTATTTCAACCATCAACTGTGTCAACTATTTCTAACTTGTTTCTTAATTATGTAATAATATTTTTTGTTTTGGTTTTATGAGATAAGGTCTCACTTTATAACCTAGGGTGATGTAGAACTCACTATATAACCCAGGATGGCCTCAAACTTGTAACAATTATCCTGCCTCATCTTCATGACTACTGGGATTATAGTATGAGACATGATGTTCAGGAACAATACTATCTTCAGTCCCATTTTTCTGTTCTATTTGTACTCTACATTTGTAATCCTATTTACAATTTAAAACTTCATTTCTAAGGTTGTGTTATTGAATCATGGTTTTATTATTTGTTCCTATAAAAACAAACACCTAACAGAAATATTTTTATATCCCATGTGTTATGTTTTCTAAAACTTAAGTTCTGTTTTTAAAACATTATATTTCTTATTTCTTATTTCATTTGCTTTTATCTTGTTACACTGAACCCATGAAGCTGTGCTAAACCTTCTGCTGATTCTGATAAGACTCAAACAATTCTCTAATATTGCCTTCTATATTATACAGAACCTGATTGTGTTGTATATGTTAAAGAGGAAAGAAAAGGTGGAAGGAACAGAAAGGGAAAGTTGCTGAGGTTATTAACACCTTTGTTAGGTAATATGGATTCTCCCCAATTTATTTTATTATTGGTGATGGTAGTGGTGGTGGCTGGGGTAATGGTATTGGTGGTGGTGGTGGTGGTGGCGGCAGCAGTAGCAGCCGTGGCAATGATTGTGTGTGTGTGTGTGTGTGTGTGTGTGTGTGTGTGTGTGTGTGTGTGTGTGTAAAATACTGGGTCTATAAAGCCCTGGTTGTCCTGGAACTAATTGTGTAGATCAATCTGGCCTTGAGCTCACAGAAATCTACCTGCCTCTCCTTCCCAAATGCTGGGATTAAAGATGTACACCACCACACTCAGTTCTCAACCATTTTCTGGCAAACGCCTTGTGACAGAGCTCTTTATATTTGGTGATCTGTTCCTTTTGTAGTGAGAAAAAAGAATAAGCATGAGTTTCAGAATACTCCCCAATTCAACATAGATCTCACCAGGAAGAGTATACCCTAAAATTTATATATATTATTTCACTCATTTGTTCACTCAGTAGCTATTTCTAGCTCTCTATCTTTCTTTATCTGTTAATTAATCTTCATACTATTGAATGGAAACCTTAGCTTGAATTCTCATTGAACTTTGCCTGTCTCCTATTCTCTCCTCTCCCATCTAAGTGTGTTTTTGTGTAGAAAGAGAAAGAGAAATAGATATAAAGACATTCTGCTTTCTTTTGACTTCGCCTGTTCATTGGTCTATAATAAAGAGCTGTTTAAAATACAAAATTAAATCTTAAACAAAATTGCCCCAAAAGTGACATAAATTTCAAACCAAAAGTAGATTGTCACTCACTGGGTGATTGTAATGCCAGCAGCGATATGTTCCATAAAGAAGGATGATTTATTCTGAATCTGAAAGAATAGACAGATGGAAAGTCTACAGATGACTCCAATCAAACTCAATTAAAAAAAGTCACCATAACTAATGACTTTAGCTATAGATCTGGGTTTTAACAATTAAGTGGATCAATCAACATAATGTCTCAGGAGCAATCACTGACAGTTGAAATTATATTTTTGATAATTGTAACAGCCTTACCAAGAATCACATGAGCAGAAACAATGAGCATGAAATGTGAAATACAAAATGCTCAGTATTTAGGAAAATAAGTTCAAGCACCAGTACCTGTGAAAAAATCAAATCAACAGCTTTGGACTCAGATAAAGAATCTTAGAAAGTACAGAATGTAATAGCAGAACTCTAATAAAAAACCCAAGTCACTGACATCTTTACACCAAGAAAGCAGAACAAGGAAGCAGACAAGGTGAGGATTCTGGCTGAGTTCTTCAGCTCCATTCCCCCATCCTGGCTCACTGCTGACTGTATTCAGTCCATCGTTGTAGCAGACTAACACTAATTTCACCACTCAGGAATGAGAAAAGGAATTTGAGAAGAACCATCATATTGACTAAATATCCTGAAACTAGAAGTAGCATTAGCAGAAGAGACTCTGGGAGCGAGTTTGCAAAGTTTGTCCACAAGTTGTGCAAAGAATTCTCACCAATCAGAAGGTCACTGTCTTGGTTCACTACAGGCATAAATAAAGGTGCCACAGAGACTTCTTCCAAAGATTGCTACTCTCCCACAATTTACCTGAGGTTTCTTCTAAGTGGAATTGCAAGAGTTCATCCGTGCAATGTGTTTAAAGATGCCTGTGGGGTCACGCTCATCATGGCTGCTGTGCCTTCACTTTCCTTAACAACCAGTACTTTTAATAAATGTTAGTGTCTAAATATTTATTTTCCTGACCCAAGCATGTCATTGCATTCACAAAACATACCAAAAGGAATAACAGGTTATTTATGCATTTTTTATGTAGGTATTACCAAATATTTATTTTTGTTAATACATAAAGTGCTCTTTGAAATGAAGAGATCTATATTTAAAAAGAAAATTGGAAAAAGAAAAGGTAACAAAATATACTTCCTTAAGGTGATGCAAAAGTATAAACAAAGGGATCCAATTTCACACAAGCAATTAGACCATTTTGTAAAAATAAATTCATAAGCAGCTGGTGAAAATGTGCATTTATGTTTCAAGAAAGTTTTTTATGGCATTCACAAACTACTTTAGAGTTTGAAACCATGCAGTGACTTTTAAGAACTTATTTGCTTAAATAAGATTTCAAAATTCTATTTTATTAACATAAAACTAGAAACCAATTAAAATCAAAATGGACTTATAAAAATATTTTGTACCAATTGTTGCAATGAAATGGCATATTAGTTTCTCTTGTAGACTCTGTAAGTTATTTGGAAATTTCCTGATCACATTCCTAAGTTGAGTTGTCTAATAGTATGTCTAGTTTGGACTAGATTATACAGATTCCTAGAGTAGAGCGCATCATTACAAAGAAATTTCTGGAACAGCCACTTACTTGTAATAAAAGAAATTTTTGTGAAAGGGATATATACATATTTACAAAATAGAATTTTATATTTATTGTTCTCAAAAGCACTTTTAGGAACACACACACAAAATTTACCTTTAGAGACCCTCTAAAATGTTCTTTTCTTTTTCCTTAATATAAAATCAGAAAGGCCAAGTGTGAAGTGGCATGTAATTAAATTTGGAAAGTATAGTGGTGCTCTCCTCAAATATCATCAGCACAAAGGAAGCAGAGGCAGGCAGAGTTCTGTGAGTTCAAGGTCAGCCAGGGTTTCCTAGTGAGATGCTGTCCAAAACAAAACAGCAAACAAATGGAAAAGAAGAAAACCAAGACAAAAAAATCCCCAAAAACTAAATTTAAAAAAGAAGTAATATTTGTAGCAATAGCTAAGAACTATAGCATATTTCCTATAGTATTAATGCTACATTAATTACTGTATATTTCATGTAATTATGAATGTAACAAAAGGTCATTCCTATGAGTTCATCCTCTAAAATTTTAAATACTCTATTAGTAAAGCAAACACATATAGTTCATTAAATTATTCATTAAGAATACAAAAGCACTTATTTTCTGAGAAGATAAGCCCTAACATTTGTCCGATTTTCAAAGCAGGCTTCAGACACAATAAATATCTTCTTTAATATTTATGATTTATTTTTATATTTTTATTATTTAAAATAACTTTAAATTTAAATGTTGTATTCTTCATTCCTATAGGTCCTTTCAGGTCCTCTCCCCTTCCTACCCACCCAATTTTAGATTCTTTCTCGAAAAACAAACAAAAACCCAATACAACAACACAACCCCCAAAACCAAGAAAACAAAATAAAACACCACCCAAAAAGAAAAAAGAAAAGGGAAGCAAAGTGAAACAGCAACAACAAAAACCCGCCAAACTGTAACCAAATAAAAGCACGCACAAAAAAGCGATAGAGTCTTAAAAGCCATAGAGTGCATTATAAGTTGGTCCATTATTCCTGAACGCAAGGCGTACCCTGGAGTTGTCGGTATGCCCAGTGTCACTCCACTGGAGAAAACGAATGTTCCCTCTCCCAGCAAGTATAAATGACAGTTCAGGTCACAACCTTTAACCTAGTGGCTAAGGTTTCATTTATTTATTATTTTAAAAAATAACAAAATAAAATGTAATAAAATAAAACAAAAACTATCTAGTTGTGATACAGAAGAAAAAGTGCCCAAGAGAAGAAGGGACAAGAATCAGAGACCCACTAAACCCACTCTTCAGATTGAATCAATCTTTTGATTCCACAGTAAACACCTTTAAAATACGGTTTATCACTATTTAATATCTATATATCAATCAATCGATGTGGCTAATTGTGTAGACTACACCATTTTTAAATTTTTTTTTTTTTTTTTTGTCAGTAAGGTTGTTAAAATGAGATCCAAATTTGAGATCCTTGATTCTCCCCTGTCTTCTGCACATGCATATCCACACTGTGGAACATCATCAGAACTGTGCTATGTGGTCTATGTCAAAGAACATTTGAACTTCAGAGTCTAATCAAAGCTTCCAAAATAAACAGGGTAAATGAACAGCAGATACTGTGCAACTGGAGATAATTGACATTCTCTCAGTGTTTATCTTCTAAAAAAAAATGTTTAAAGACAGTATGGAAAGCAGCTGATTAAATGAATAGGATTTATGATAATGTGCATTTCATCAAAGTCTTTGTATTCTTTTCCTAAACTTCAAATGTGTCCTCTAAACCCAAAATAGAGCATTTCCTGTCTTTTTCAGCTTGGGACTAACAGTCAAATTTTCCTCTCTAATGAAAAAATTATTAAACTGGAATGTTCAGAAGGGTTTTTAAAACACAGAGATTGTGGAGAAAAAAAATGAATTTATTTAATTACCCAAATATTTTTATAACTATATGAAAAAAAACAGTTAAAAACTTTGGAGAATTGTCACTCATACTAAATATAATGAACTGGAAAACTGTATATTATATCTAGTCAGTCCATCTTACTATAAAGAACCAAGAGAACTTTATAAACATTACATAGCAGAGTTTTCAGTAGTAGGATCAGATATATAATAGAATTTTTTAATTATAGAGACTTAAAAAATAAACTTGTTTTTTTCTCATGGAAAAGAAACACAAATATATGAGCAATGGTGGCCTCACAAGTTGATCATCATGGGTGGCAGCTCTATTCAGTTTCCTCCTGGCCATCCTTAGAGTGGGGGTTTGACCCGCATTTCAAGAATGATTGTTCCAACAGTCTAGGCAGCAGAATGAAGACAGACAAATGTCTTGTCTAGGAGGGAAACAGTCTACAAATCCTATACAAAAGTTCGAGTTCCTTCAAGACCCAGAACTTCATACTTGCCAGTTGTTAGAATTAGAATATCTCCTTCGAATGCCCACACTCAGTGTTAGGACTTCTGAGCATCTGACAGATAGAGCTTTGCATATAAAGCTAACATATAGACTTGAGAAAAGGAAAAATATACTAGATGATCCAAAAGGGCCAACTTAACCATTTGAGTCCTTAAAACCAAAGAACATTCTCCAATTAAAAGGCAAAATAAAAAATAAAAAACAAAAAATAAATAAATAAAAATACAGACAGTTTAAGGGGAAGTCAGAATCCAAGCATGATTCAATATCTGTACCTCTCTTGATCCTAAACATAGAGAGCCACACGGTAAGTACCACACACAATAATTATTATTATTATTATTATTATTATTATTATTATTATTCCAGACAACTCTTAGCCCACAGAAGTCAAGGAACAGGATTTCAGCCCTTTATTAAGGAAACTAGGCCCTGTTCATAGCATGAACAGAATTGGAGGGGTGAATTCCAATAAGACCCTCACCATCAGCACCTTGACTTGAGTTTTACAAAACCCAAAATGCAAAACTAACCTAGAACTCCGACCCACAAAATCATGTTATAACAATTGTATGCTGCTCTGGATTACTACACATATACTAACTCATTATATAGCTGTCGAATATTAATATACAGTGGAGGTTAGGATGTGTGGCCTTTCTTGCATGTGAACAGATAATAACTCTTGGTAAATTGGTTGAAAAAAAATGAAGGGAGTGTGTTTGGTCAACAACTTGTCTCTCTACTATATGAGGGAAAGCAGGGAAAAGGTAAGGCTTCATACTATTAGCATTGAACCAAATTCATGTATATAACTTCTAAAGGAGTTCTAAAATTCTTAGGGATGTTTTTGGAAAATCAAGCTTGTCCAACTTACCACTGGATTTGCTGAGCCTTTAAAACTGAATACAAGGAAAGGCAACAGGAGAAAATTTAAGACTTGTTTATAATCCTTCTAAAGTCCCACAGTGGTTATCTGGGTGTTTCTCTGGCTTGCCACTCTATTTACACACACACCACACTCATTGCTTTTCAAAATACCCATTTCCTACTACAACTTTCATGTCTTCTGTGCACATATTTCATCAGTTTATGCAATTATTCAACTATAACCTGAGTAATAAGCACAAACTTGTACAAAGGGCTTTACGTTTTAATCAGTAAGAAAAAAATGAATTATGTATACTAGAATGAACATGGTACTTGGTCACTATAGCGTAACAACTAGAAGTCAGCATATCAGGAGATAGAACAGAGAAACAAAACTGTGTGTGTGTGTGTGTGTGTGTGTGATATAATATAATAACCTATAACATGTATTTATGTATGATATATAATAATATAATTATAACATAGTATCTGATAAAATAATTATATAATAATATATATAATTTAACTGTAACTATAGGAACTCTTGGCATGGTACATGCCCGTAACCTAGCACACTAACCTAGAGGCTGAGGCAGGAAGATCTTCAGGCTAACCTGAACCACAAAGTGATTCTTTGTCTCACAGAGCAAACAAAAACACTGTACATTGTGTATGTAGCTAGTTGACATGCCTCTGGCTTTCATAAGACCTTTCAGCCCTACTTACATCAAGGAAAATGATCAGTCAGTTGTCCTTGTCTTCAAGACTCTATAAGGCTTGAATAAAACTAAACTCACCTCATGTGAATGGAGGGATTCTAATTTTAACAGCAAAGTGGGGTAGACACTAGCTAGGTTTGAGAATATAGGGTGTTAAAGAATGACATCCTGCTTTATAGACTTCCTCATTTTCTAATATAAAAATGTTGATGAAAATTTTTGTAAAAATGACCATAAACTAATCTTCGCTACTGAAGAATTTCCATTATTTCTTGACATCTCCAATTGATTTCACACCTTAAAACAAGTTGCAATTTCCATTTAAAAACAACTTCCTTCCAGTGCCACACTGTAGGTAGTACTTGTCACAATTTTGAGGCTTTTATAATTTAATTTATAAAATTGCTATTAATAATATGACACTGAAAGAAAAGTTTTCTAGTTATTATAACACTCACTCTTTTTAAACTCCCTCCTTAAGGGCCTGGAGAGGTGGCTCAGTGGTTAAATGCTGACAGAAGTTTCTGTCCCACACAGTCCCATAGTCATTCAGTCCCAAATATATATACAAGGGCTTATATTAATTATAAACTGTTTGGCTGATGGCTCAGGATTCTTATTGGCTAGCTCTCTCTCTCTTTATTTAGTTAACCCATTTCTATTAAACTGTGTATCTCCATGTGGTCTTGGCTTACCAGAGAATGTCCTGGCATCCTACCGTCCCAGTAGCTACATGGTGTCTCCCTGACTCAGCCTCCTATCTTTCTGCATCCCTGTTTTGATTTCCCACCTGGATAAATCCTGCCTGTCCATTGGCCTAAAGAGTTCTGTCGTCAACCAATAAGAGAAAAATATTTACAGCATACAGAAGGGCTTCCCCCATCAGTTAAAAGTACTGATTGCTCTTCCAGAGGACCCAGGTTCAATTCCCAGCACGCATATGGAGTTCACAACTGTCTGTAACTCCAGTTCTAGGGAATCTGACACCCTCACACACACACACAGAGGCAAAACACCAATGCACATAAGGCAAACAAACCCCTTCCTGCTTCTATGATTCCCCCCACATATACACACAATCCCTATCCCACATTCATGACTTTACTGTTGATATTTTCTTCGTATTGAGACCTATTGAATTTAACCAGGATGACCTATGTGACCACAGATTGGAAACTATATATTGTAGCATGATTAGCTCCTCAATAGGTACACCACTGAAGACAATGACTGCCCCTCCTCTAGAATCCATCAGTAGCCAATAATTCACAGGGAGGGGTAGAATCCCAGAAGCCCTCCCTAATCTATGGTTGACCAGTGATAAAACCAGTCTTGTGAAGACACGCTGCAGGCAGCCACACCTGCTTCAAGGTTACAACTGTAATTCTTGTGCCATGCCTAGAAGATAGCATTTTACAACACTTATCCTTTTCTTCTTCCTTGTATATTACTTGTACTCTTTCTTCTGTGATGTTCTCTGAGCTCAAGCAAAGATGTCATGAAGGTCCTATTCAGGGCAAAGAACTCAGAATCACTTATCCTCCTTGGGATCATTAAAGTCAAGTTGGTTCCATTCCAGACATGCAGGGATTGTCTAATGTATGCAAATCCATAAATGTAAAGTACCATGTAAATATACACAGAGAGAAAAATCATAAGATCATCTCAATAGACACTGAAAAGGCCTTGATAAAAATCTCAAAAAAGTAATAAAATACAGAAGAGGTAGAGGAAATTTTTTTTGTTTTTTTTATTAATTTTTTAAATTTATTTTTCTTATTTTACATAGCAATCACAGTTCCCTCTTCCTCCATGTTTTCCTCTCTCCCTCCCTCTCTCCCTCCCTCCCATGCCCCCTAACTACCTTCCCATTCCACCCACCCCCACACTCCACAGGGAGGGTGATGCCTTCCAGGAAGGAACAACAAAATCTGGCAAGTCATTTGGAATAGAGACTAGGCCCTCCCTCCTGCCTCTAGGCTAAGGGAGTATCCCTCCATGGGGAATGTGCTCCCAAAGTCCTTTTGTTCCCCAGGGATACATCCTGGTTCCACTGTAAGAGCCCCCTTAGACTGCCCAGGCCCTCTAACTGAGACCCATGTTCAGGGGGTTTGAGTCAGTCCAATGCTGGTTTCCCAGCTATCAGTTTGGGGGTCTATTAGTTTCCCCCTTGTTCAGGTCAGCTGTCTCTGTGGGTTTCTGAAGCCTGGTCTTGGCCCCTTTCCTTATCACTCCTCCCTCTCTGCAAATGAATTCTAGTAGTTAAGCTCAGTGTTTAGCTGTGCTTGTCTGCTTTTGTTTCCATCAGCTACTAGATGAGGGCTCTACGATGGTAGATAAGTTAGTCATCAATCTCATCAGGTAAGGGTACTTATTGTAGCCTTTCCACAGTTGCTCAGATTGTTAGTTCAGGTCATTGTTGTAAGTCTCTGGACATTTCTCTAGAATAAGTTTCCTCTTCAAACCTATAATGACTCCCTCTTTTGTGGCATCTCTCTCTCTCTCTCTCTCTCTCTCTCTCTCTCTCTCTCTCTCTCTCATCTATTCCTCCCTCCCCTTACTCAATCTTCATAGTCCCCCCATGTGCTTTCCTCTCCTCCTTTTCTCTTTCTCCTAGCTCCCTCTCCACTCACTGCACCCCCACTCTCAATATGCTCAGAAGGTCATGTTCCTTTCCCCTTCTGTGAGGGACCTTGTATGAATCTCTTAGGTTCCTCCTTGTATCCTAGTTCCTCTGGTGGTGTGAATTATAGGCTGGTGATCCTTTGCTCTAGGTCTAAAATCCATATATGAGCGAGTACAAACCATGTTCCTCTTTTTGTGACTAGGTTACCTCATTCAGGATGGTTTCTTCAAGTTCTATCCATTTGCCTGCAAATTTCAAGATTCCATTGTATTTTGTTGTTGTTGTTGTTTCTGCTGAATAGTATTGCATTGTGTAAATGTGCCACATCTTCTTTATCCATTCTTCAGTTGAGGGGCATCTAGGTTGCTTCCAGGTTCTTGCTATTACAAATAAGATCTCCCATGCTCTTAGATAGATAGGATAAACATAGAAAAAATGGCAATCTTGCCAAAAGCAATCTACAGATTCAATGCAATCTCCATCAAAATTCCAGCACAATTATTCACTGACCTTGAAAAGATAATACTCAATATGGAAAAACAAAAGACCCAGGATAGCCAAAAAAAAAAAAAAAAAAAAAAAAAAACTCTGTACAATAAAGGAACTTCAGGAGGCAGCACCATCCCTGACTTTAAGCTCTACTACAGAGCTATAGTCCTGAAAACAACTTGGTATTAACACAAAAATAAATAGGTAGACCAATGGAATCAAATCGAAAATCCTGATATTAACCCACACACTAGGAACACCTGACTTTTTTTACAAAACAGCCAAAAGTATACAATGAAAAGAGGAAAGCATCTTCAACAAATGGTGCTGGCACAATTGAATGATGTGTAGAAGACTGCAGATAGATCCATGTCTATCGCCATGCACAAAATTCAAGTTCAAATGGGTCAAAGACCTCAACATCAATCCAGCCACACTGAACCTCTTAGAAGAAAAAGTGGTAGGTACCCTTGAACAAATTGGTACAGGAGACCACTTCCTAAACAACACCAGTAGCACAGACACTGAGATCAACAATTAATAGATGAAACCTCCTCAAACTGAGAAGCTTCTGTAAGGCAAAGAACACGGTTGACAAGACCAAATAGCAGCCCACAGACTGGGAAAAGATCTTCACCAACCCCACATCTGACAGAGGGCTGATCTCCAAAGTATACAAAGAACTCAAGAAACTAGTCACCAAAACACCAAATAACCCTATTTAAAAATGGGGTACAGAACTGAAGAAAGAATTCTCAATAGAGGAAATCAAAAAGGTTGAAAGACACTTAAGAAAGTACTCAACAACCTTAGCTATCAGGGAAATGCAAATCAAAACAACTCTGGGATACCATCTTACTCCTGTCAGAATGACTAAAATTAGAAAAAAAAAAAAAAAAAAAAAAAAAAAAAACGCTAATGACAACTTATGCTGGAGAGGATGTGGAAAAAGGGGAACACTCTTCCACTGCTGGTGGGAATGCAAACTTATACAGCCATTTTGGAGATCAGTATGGCAGTTCTTCAGGAAAATGGGAATCAGTCTACCACAGAACCTGGCAATTCTTCTCTTAAGCATATACCCAAATAATCCACATTCATGCAACAACTACATCTGTTCAACTATGTTTGTAGCAGCATTATGTGTAATAGCAAGAACCTTGAGAGAAATTTTTAGGTCACCAGAATTCTAGTCTGTCTTTTTGTGGCTTCATACATGAAGATTTCATCACTGTTAGTCTGTTTCATCTCCAAATACATTTTCTTTTCAACAATTCTGTGTTGTCCTGGATGCTGGCATTGTTTTCCATTTGTCTGAAGTGCCTTAGACTTCTAACTGGGTTTTACAGTCTTTGTTTCATATTCCTTTCCCTGACTTTATGCATTTTCAAAATTAATATTAAGAACATTGGAATTTTAAAAGGAAGGGTTGTGGTGGATGAAAACACATCTTTGGGTAAAGGATGGAGTATTTCAAACATGAAGTACATAAATAAATTTAAAACTTTTGTTTAAATTTGTTTTCCATTGTATTTATTTACTGTTACAAATCTTTTGCTGAAGTAGTTTTAAATACAAACATATTTTTGCAATAAGAGACTTTTAAAACATGTGTGCAAGCACTCTCCAAATCTATGCAATAAGTTCTAGACCCAGAATCAGCCAATTTCTCTTAAGTTTGGCAGGTTTCAAAACTGGTTTTTATAGTAGAGCCCAACAGAATCACAAACTCTGCTGTGTTTGACAGATTTATCACTCAGGTCCCACACAAATCAACCTCCACCAATACAAAGACAAAAGAGAAAGGGAGGAAGGGAGGGAGAGAGGAAGGGAGGGAGGGAGGGAGGGAGGGAGGATGGTAGAAGCCTCTTTTGACAAACACATGCAAGCCAAATAAAATTCATGAACAATACCTATGTAATCTCATACCCACAGCCTAGAAGTCATTTCTGCCTATGTCAAAGTTTATGCTGGAGACTATTTCAGTTAGCCACATTTTATTATGCTGTTTCCAAATCTAAAGTTATTACTTTTTCAACTTGTTGGGTTATTAACATACCACAGCATGTAATCAGGAGACATCAAGCTGATCATCATATTGAATATAAAATCTTGAGTGTTGAGGAGGGATGGTGAGAAGTCTCCACATTTTATACCTAATTGCAGGGGTTAGATAGCTTCTAACCAAATGAAAGCAATATTTAGGACAAAAATAACACTGACTAAAATCTAGTTTATGTAGCTCAGCCTCATAAATGGATGCTGTGGTAAGTCACAAACCAAAGAAATTCACTATTTTTGAGGGGGTTTTTTTGTTTGTTTGTTTGTTTGTTTCATGTTCTTTGCAGCCGAGTATAGAAGATGGTCATTCAAGGAACTGTGGGAAAGTGACATCATGTTGGCTATTACAGAACCATGGCTTTCATACTCTAAAGCCATTCTTATGATAGGGAGCCACAGTATTGTAGTCAATAGGTAAGAGCAATTACAGACTGTACATAGGTTAACCATAAACAAACAAAAAAGAGTAGATAACTTCCAAAAGATTCAAGCTGTTTGGAGTACTCTTTGTTTTGTTTTGTGAAACAATAAAAACTTCAGAGTCTCCTTGATGCTAGGAAAAATACTTTGCTACTGAGTTGTACTTGTTTAAGTTCTCTTCTCCCCAACTCTCCCTATTGAATCCAATGTTGATTCCAACATAAACTCTTAGCTCCTCTTCTATAAAACTCTTCCCACACTCCCTCCATCTCCTAAGCCACAGTCACTACAATCTCCTAGATAAGATGTCTCCATCACATTAAGCCCTGCATTTCTTAAGGAGAAAGAACAGGTTCAGTTCTCTTTAGATGCACCCACCTTGGTGTCTAATAGGACAATACCTCACATTGACTTTCCCATTAGGTCCCTAATAGTCACCTCCACCAGAGGGTAGCAGTGCTGCCTTCCCCCACAACAGAGGATATTAGGAATACCCCACCCTTGGCTCATTTACAAAGGCATTCTGTGTGGTTTTGGGGGGCATTTCAGGGTCAGGTAGAAACTTGGTACAAAGGAAACTTCCCTAGAATCTACAAGGACATCCCTAGCCAAGACTCCTAGCAATAGTGGATGGGTAGCCTAGACTGACCATTTCCTGTGATCAGATTGGTAACTACATCAATTGTCATCAGAGAGCCTTCATCCAGTAATTGATGTAAACATATGCAAAGATCCACTGCCAAGCATGGGGTCAAGCTCTGGGAATCCTGTTGAAGAGAGGGAGGAAGGATTGTATGAAGACAGGGGTTTAAGGTCAACTCAAGGGAACCCACAGAAACAACTAACCTGAGTTCATAGGAGCTCACAGACACTGGACTGACAGCTAAGGGACTGACCTTGGCCCTCTACATACGTGTAACAGTTGTGTAGCTTGATCTACTTGTGAGACTCCTAGCAGTGGGAGCAGGGCCTCTCCCTGATGCTTTGGCTGGCTTTTGGGAACCCATTCCTCCCACTGGGTTGCCTACCAAGACTTAATGTGAGAGGAGGAGCTTAGTCCTGCCTCAGCTTGATGTGCCATGTTGTGGTGACACCCGTGTGAGGCCAACCCTTTCTGAACAGAAACAGAGGAGTAGATTGGGTGGGGGACACTGGCAGAGGGAGTGGCGGAAGGGAATGGGAGGAGAGGAAGAAGGGGAAACTGGTTTTGAGATATAAAATAAATGAATAAATTCAATTCATAAAAACCCAAAGATACTCTGTTTTGTTTTTGGTTTTTTTTTTTTGTTTTGTTTTGTTTTTTGTTTTTTGTTTTGTTTTTTTTTCTCTCTCTCTCTCTCACTCCTGAGTATTAATGCTCAGTGCATGTGCGAACAATTTAGAGGTCTCTCAGATTTGCAGCTCTCTGTGTGATTTTATGAAAAGCATGAAGGTGGAAAATTTGAAATTTAATAATCCCATTCCCTTCTTTCCTAACACATATGTTTAGAAACGTTTGCCTTAATTGCTGTTAACAAAATAGATTGCTCACATATGAAGAGCACAGCCTGTTCTTGGATGGGAAGTAGTCTTTACTCCTCCTATTTCCAACATGGGAGGCATTAGCTAAAAAGAAACCTTTCAGTTTTACTTTCTACCCCCACTCACCCTCCTCTAGAGAGATGAATGAATTAATCTGATAGACAAGAGGACAATGGAGTACTTCATTGTAGATGGAAGTTTTCCTGTCCCACAGTCACTCTCAAATAAACACACTGAGGCTTGTATTAGTTATAAATGCTCAGCCAATAGCTTAGGCTTGTTACTAGCTCTTACATTGAAATTAACTTATATTTCTTTTTATGCTTTGCCACATGACTCACAACTTATTACCTCATTTTCTATAGGGCCTGCTTGCTCAGGACTGGCTGGTGTCTCTTGAGACTCTCCTGACTCTGCCTTTCCTCCTCCCATCATTCTCTCTCATCAAGCTGTCTCACTCAATCTCTTCTTGCCCTGCTATTGGCCAATTCATTTTAATCCACAGCATTTTATCTCTGCCTTTCACATTTTCTTTCTTTATGGGGCAATCCATCCGAGGACCCTGGTTTTAGTCTCTTCATGCAATATATACCCATCCCAACAGGAAGAGGAATCTGGAAGTATCAACCATTGCTTATTCCAGTGTTGGGAAGGAAGGAAACTGTGATCAAAGTAATCTTCATTCTTCAACCAGCTTTTGGTTAGCCATGAAGTGAACACTGTGGTCTCCATCTACCTGATTCCTAAGGGAATATAAGATGTCTCATTTGAGGTTGCTGAAAACTCTGACAAAACTCCAAACCACCACAACTCTGACAAAACATTAAAAACTGCCTTATATTTTAAAGTGAAGGGGAAAAAAGCATTTTAAATAATCTTCCTCCCCACCCCAACCCATTTTAAATTACTATGCTTCATAGCTTCTTAGTTATGATTATTAACTGCTTAACCATATATTGATATTAAATTCAAAAATAAACCACTCAGAATTACTCTCTTTCAACCAAGGAGCACTAATTGGCCAAATTGAATAAAATGCTCAGAAGTGTTTTTCTTTCTTTTCTAGCCAACATTACAGTTTTATATATGGTCTACTTCTTACTGAGGTCTTGGCCAACTCATTATTGCAAAGCCCTAGAGTAACTTTTAATATCCTTGAACTAAACCTTGACATTTTTAGCTGTTAATCATTTACAGCTAATGGGATAGACCAAAGATACATGCATTTTAAATTTTAATGCCCGAGATTATCCCTTGTCATCCCCCAAATCAGTATACTCCTGAGTCAGTCTTAAATTTGTATTTAAATATGGCATTTGTAACCTCTACCTCACTCTTTCCAGCATTTTTGGAAAAGCAAGAGAGCTCATGAAGGAAGAACAGGTGTTGATCATCTCCTATTGCTGCAATGTTTTTCCTTTTGAGTCTGGATCTTCTTTAATTTTTATTTGTTTGTATATCATAGGTAGAGACTACAGGTGGAAGTAATAGATATCAGAATGAAATAAGGTGAACAATGCAAGTTTCACTTCAAAAGTACAAGTTAGGCAAAGCCTGGGAGAAGAGGAATGTATCATTAAAGCAGATATCTGAGAAATGTTTTTCCATATAAAGCAACAACCAAAGCAAAAGTCCCAAGGTGAAGATCCTTGATGTGTGTGAAAAACAGCAAGCTCATGAAACAGCAGTCGACTGAGCAAAAAAAAAACAGAGTAAGATGGGGACCACAGGAGAAAGGGAAGGTCTAGCTTCATAGCCAAAGGTCAGCTCTTACCTTGAGTAAAAAGGGGCTACTTCAGAGACCTAAACAGAGGGGTTCCATGACATGATTCAGGTTTCTAAAATTTCATGCTGGATGATTTATTGGCATTAGATTCCAAGAGGATACAAACAGACAGAGATCTTACTAGTGATTATAGTGGTAAGAAACAGACAGGCTTTAGGAATATTTTGAAATTAGAGCTAAGTAAAACATATAAGGGATGTAAAAGAATAAAATGTTGGTGAATTTCTGAGGTATCTTGACAAAGACTAGCTAAGCAGGACTAGGCATGGGGTGAGAAAGACCAGTACTTTACCTATAGACAGGTTGAGACTGAGAAGTCAGTCTGCTTCCAAGTGGAGATATTACTGGATCATGAATGTTAAATCTTAAAGAAAGGTAGTCCTAGAAGTGGGGATATGGAGTAATTAAGAAATAAATGATACTTCAATCTGTGAGTGTAGATGAAGAAATCTATTATTCTAAACTTTAAAAATCACAAACAGGATGTGGCTGAGAGAAAAAACTAACAAAATAGGGGGAAAAAAATGTATAAGTCCTGGAAGAAAATAGATGGATTATCAAGGAAAGGGGATTGGTGGGGATAAACTGTTTACAAGATGTGAACATGCCAATCATGGAAATCAACATAAGTATTTATCACCTTGAGAAGAGGTTCTGCTGACTTCTTTACCTTGCTTTGTTTTGGGTTACTGAGAAAAGAGCCTGGATTAAAATGAGAAAGGGAAAATAACTGAGGAAATACAGACAATACTGTGTGTGAAGCAAAACAAATGATTTAAAGGTGAAGGGAAATTATATATGTTCATAAGGAGAGGAAGAAAATCTGAAAATATGAAGAAAAGCCAAAGGACAGGGTGTGAGAAGATAGGGGACACATGCTCTTAGGTCTGCAACAGAATGAGCTTGAGAAGTTGAGGAGGGGAAAACAAAATAGAATGGCAATGTATAGAGATCAACAAACTCTATAGAGTACTCAACTCTAATTGCAGTGCTTCACAGTTGATTTGACAACATAAAGCCCATTCAAGGGTTTTCATTCTTTGGTTAACTCAATATCCCAACAATTAAGAAGGAAAAAAAATAAAAATGAAAATCTATACCCATTTGGATTATCTGTACCAAATCATCTCAGGTCAAAATTAGGTAAGAAAAGTGAAAACACATTTAAAACATTCTTCATTCTGTAGATTGACGTAGGAGGCCACTGTTTGAGTTTGAGGTCAGCCTGGGTTACAGCATGAAAACCTATCTCAAAACAGAAAACAAAGCAAACAACAATGTATTCTGAAGATTTCAATTAAATTGTCTTCATTCTGTGTTACTCTACATCTCCAAATGCCATGCAACTCTATATGTGACAGTTGTGTTTTTTAAGGGGGAAAAAAACTTTAAATAGAAATCTGAGATTGCCAAAGAAATCTAAAAATGTCAAAGAAGCTAGAGAAGTCACTTCTATTATTACTTATTAAATACATAAGAATCCATGACAGCACATTTTTCTCAGAAAATAAAAAAAAAAAATCTGCCTAAAAGCTTCAGTAAGGCAAAGGACACACAGTCTACAAGACCAAATGGCAGCCCACAGACTGGGAAAAATCTTCATCAACCCCATATCTAACAGAGGGCTGATCTCCAAAATATACAAAGAACTCAAGAAACTAGTCAACAAAACACCTAATACCTACTAAAAAGTGGGGTACAGAACTGAATAGAGAATTCTCAATAGAGAAATCCAAAATGGCTGAAAGACACTTAAGAAAGTGCTCAACATCCTTAGCCATTAGGGAAATGCAAATCAAAACAACTCTGAGATACCATCTTACTCCTGCCAGAATGGCTAAAATTAGAAACACCAATGACAACTTATGCTGGAGAGGATGTGGAGAAAGGGGAACACTCCTCCAATGCTGGTGGGAGTACAAACTTGTACAGCCATTTTGGAGATCAGTATGGCAGTTCCTCAGGAAAATGGGAATCAGTCTACCACAGGGCCTGGAAATTCCACTCTTAGGCTTATACTCAAATGATCCACATCCATGCAATAAAAACATCTGTTCAACTATGCTCATAGCAGCATTATTTGTAATAGCAAGAACCTGGAAGCAACCTAGATGCCCTTCAATTGAAGAATGGATAAAGAAGATGTGGCACAATTACATAATATAATACTACTAAGCGGGGTGGGGGGAATGGAATCTCAAAATTCACAGGCAAATGGATGGAACTTGAGAAAAACCATCCTGAGTGAGGTAACCCAGCTACAAAAAGAGGAACATGGTATGTATTCACTCATATATGGATTTTAGACATAGAGCAAAGGATCACCAGTCTATAATTCACACAATACAAGGATACAAGGAGGAAACTAAGAGATTTATACAAGGCCCCTCACAGAAGGGGAAAGGAACAAGATCTCATGAGCATATTGGGAGTGGGGGGGGGGCAATGAATGGAGAGGGAGTTAGGAGAAAGAGAAAGGGAGGAGAGGAGAATATGTGGGGCCAGGAAGATTGAGTCGGGGGACGAATAGATGAGAGTAAAAAAAAAAAAAAAAACACGGATACCATAATAGAGGAAGCCATTAGAGTTTGAAGAGAAAACTGACTCTAGAGAAATGTCCAGAGACCTACAAGGATGGCCTCAACTAACAATCTGGGCAATAGTGGAGAAACTATCTTAAATGCCCTTCCCTGATAATGAGATTTATGACTAACTTGTCTACCATCATAGAGTCCTCATCTAGTAGCTGATGGAAACAGAAGCAGACACCCACAGCTAAATACTGAGCTGAACTCTTGAAATCCATTTGCAGAGAGGGAGGAGTTATAAGAAAAGGGGTCCAGACCAGGCTGCAGAAACCCACAGAGACATCTGACCTGAACAAGGGGAGCTCATGGACCCCCAGACTGATAGCTGGGAAATCAGCATTGAACCGACTCAGACCCCCTGAACATGGGTTTCAATTAGAAGGCTTGGTCAGTCTAAGGGACCTCTGACAGTGGAACCAGGATGTATCCCTGGTGCACGAAAGGACTTTGGGAGCACATTCCCCAAGGAGGGATACTCCCTTAGCCTAGAGGCAGGAGGGAGGGCCTAGACCCTACTCCAAAAGACAGGGAGGCATCACCCTCCCTGTGGAGTTGGTAGGGGGGAATGGGACAGAGAGGGGATGTTGGGGGTGATGGGAGGGACAGGGTATTGAGATTTTTATGTAAAATAAGGAAAATATTAAATATATACAATGTATTAATAAAACATAAGTTGAAATGATGTAAGTGCATTTCCTTGATATAAAGAGCTCATTATGCTAATACATCCAATATTATATCAATGTATATAGATATACAGAAAATATTCCTGCAGAAATATCCAGCAAAATACCAACATTCCCTTCATATTGGATAAAATATAACTGATTTTTTTCAATATTTTTCTGTATTAAATTCTCTTCAGTTTTACTTAAGATTCAGAAAATATTATGAAACCATCAGCATTCTTAAGGAGATAATAACCAAAAAAATAATGGAGTCATCTTTAGAACTATTTTTTTTATTTTTTTTTTTTTAAAAAGGCAATAGTGATTATTCCAAGGGTGTGGCAGACTAACCAAATCAATGTTTGCAAACAACTCTAGAAGAGTGATGGCAATAATCACATTTCTTTTAGTTTATAGATAAAAGTCTGTTTAAAAAAACAGACCTCCAAAGATTTTCAGTTCCAAGATCCAATTCTGCCCTCAGTTATGTGTGTGCAATTAGTTGCGTGTGCATAATTGAGGGCAGAATTTGGCCCATAAAATTTGGAATAATCTGGAAATTCTTACAATCTGGAAAAAATTAAAATCTCTTTGATAAAATAAATTATGAAGTGACCCAATTCAAATGGGCTTTGATGTGTAAGGAAATGGTGTTTTCACTTATGTGAGAAAGTTAATTTTTTTTTCATTTAGCCCAATCTAGAACAGACAGCCCTAAGGGATGAGGGGAGAGACTATCTGTGCTGATCTTCCCTTGGGGTCCCAAATAAGATGCCTGTAAGAAATGGGATGTGTGTCCAACTATTAGGAAATATCTCATACAACAAAAGACAAAGCAGAGAAAGAGGTGGGCTGTGTGGGTACAGATTTAAGTTCAGAACATCCATAGCTAAAGCAGCAGCTTGACCTGCTTCTGGCCGACTTTTAGGATCTACAATCCCTCTGTGCTGTGTGCCCTGCTCTCTGGTGGAATGAACATACACTAAATAGATGGTTTCCAACATGATCCATCAAGAGTAAGATCCCGATCAAACAAAGCCAGCTCTCTTTTGTTCCTGGGTCCATTTTCCTTTCACATGCCAGCTCAACAAGACCACCAAGTTTTGCCGCCAATGATTTCTGAAACCATTTTCAATTTTTCCTTTTAAAAAGGAAATCAGGAAGAAAGGAATACAGTTGAGTTCCACAGTCTGGTCTTTATCTTCTAAGCTTGTACTTTAAATTTTGATTGTTCCCCCCCCACCTTTTTTTTCTTGCTATGGTCACTGAGTGTGAAGTCATCACAGAGAAGTAACAAAACCCACAACTTTCTCTTTGTTTCTGCATGAGAGAAAGAGAGAGAGACAGAGACAGAGAGAGAGAGAGAAGGCATAGCAATACAATATGCATAAGGTTCACACTTTTGGCTGTGTGCTGAACTATTTATCAACCCACGAAGTATGATCTGTTTCTCCTTTATGGTTCTTTCAACAACAACATATATATATATATATATATATATATATATATATATATATATATATATATATATATTGGCCTTGCTTCTTGCTGCCCCCCCCAGGAGACTCATCTGGTTTATTACCACACTACCCACGGGATCAAACTTGTAAAGAAGTGAAATCTTTTGCATTTGGAGCTTGAAACTTTGAAAACAACCTTAAGCCATGCTCCTAAAAACATTAAAAGGAACATTTTTTTGTGTGTGCTTTTCAGGCATCTTTACAAGTTCTTGTGAAAGGATAAAAGTGGCTAGCTTGCATTTTATGTGTTCATTATTTCTAAATCGCCTGGCCTGTCACCATGGACATGGTATGATCATAAAATCATACAAGAAACGCCATAGTCTTTTAAATGGCCTTTACATTCTTCTATGAACCACGGGGAAGGCACTTCCCCACCACATATTAACACAGCCTCGGCCTGCTGTCTGTAAGTATCCAGGGTTAATGTCTGTCACCTAAGCTAGGACTAAGTGACAGAAGTGCCAGGTCCACTTAAATGTTTAAGAGCCTGGCCTGTCTTGTCCTACTCTAAAATAATAATAGTTGCTTGGTGCTTTTCTTTTCTTTTTTCTTTTTAGACAGGGTTTCTCTGTGTAGACATGGCTGTCCAGGAACTCACTCTGTAGAGGCTGGCCTTGAACTCAGAGATCTGCCTGCCTCTGCTTCCTGAGTGCTGGAAGTAAAGGCAAGTACCACCACCTCCCAGTTTTTTGATGTTTTTTAATCGAAAAATTTCCCTACTCATTTCAGCCTATCCCAAGAGAAAAGTTCTAGTTCCAGAGTGAACTGGCTCCTGGGGGGGGGGGTTCCCACACAGGCATCATCTCCCTGCTGAGAGCAGCAGAAGGTTCTGCATCAGGCTGGAAGCCAGGTCCCACTCCAGAGCTTCAGGTGCTACCATCTTGCTCACACTTCACAGGACTGGCTCCCTGTGCACAAGTTCACAAGTCCTGGCTAGTTCTCTTATATAAGTAAAATGGTCCTGTAGGGTTGCAACCCCATGCTCACAGTCACCACCTTAATGAACTTACCTCTCTAAGGCAATAGAGGCTGTGATTTCAACACATGAATTTGTGGAAAGTCACAACTCAGCCCATAAAAAAGGTAGCTTAACTCCTTCATATCCTCTGTTCTAGGAGTTGTAGCCATACAAACATCAGGTTGGGTACATCTTGGAAAACTTTCTATTTAAAAGAGTACGTGCATTGATATATTTTTAAATCAGAAAACCTTTGAAATATTACATTATATCAAGATACAGATTTTTTTTGTCTTGGGTAAACTATTGAATTTATAGATCACTGAAAAAAATAATTATAAAATAATTAATGAACTAATATACTTAATTCATTTATTTCTGACATAATCTGTGGCTGTAGTGATTTTATGATTAAGTGAACTTCTTATAATTCTATTAATGTAAAGATTTATTTAATATAAGCACATCAATAATAATTTTTAATTAGAAGTCCTGGCTGGTATTTAAAAGCTAACCCTGTGCAATAATAGAACTGATTGGTTCAGTGAGTTAAATCAGTACATTTCCCCAATGAACTCTGCCATCTGGCCCTGCAGGGAGACATTGCAGGGCCCAGTCAACAGCTCAGTCCTCAGGGCCACTTTGCAGCAGTCTCTTCATGGTCACACTCTGTCCCTCTGTTTTACACAAATGATTCCCAAATCTATATCTCTATTGCCTTCTGCATTTCTCTGCAGTTTTGAAGACATTCAAAGAAGAAACCATGTTTTTTTTTCCCAAAGGGTAGTTACCAACCATACAAAATATTAAGAACAAGATCCTCAGAATGAGTGTAACCTGGATTCCAACCTGAGTACCCACTCTAGCCAGTCAGTGACCTTGGACATGTTACTCCAATTGAGGACAAATCAATCAATTCATCGCAAAAAACAAAATCCAATCAGAAATGGTTAACCCTAAAGATGTGGACATATGAACAACACTAAATAAACTCAGAAGAATATATATGTATGTATGTATGTATGTATGTATGTATGTATGTATATATGCTAAAATGACTTAAAAGAGGTCATGATTTGAAAGGGGGTAAGGGTAAGGGGATGGGAGAATTTGGGTGAGAAGGAGTGATGGAAATAATATAGTGCTCATATGTGAAATCCTCAAAAACTATGCAAATTTAAAAAAGAAAGCCAAATCCACCTTCCTCAGAGGAACCACTGTATAGATTAAATGAGGCAATAAATTAACAGATGCTCAAGAGGGGAGAAAGGAAACAGTCAAGCAAGGATAAAAGCCTGTGGGGAAGAATTCCTGAGTGAATGAAGTCCTAAGTGAATGTATGCTAATGACAGGGGCATGGTCATTTCAAGGAGTCCCAAGCTTTAGACCCAGGTGACCCTCAGAGGGATGGCAAAGTCTTCTCTCCTAGTCCAAATGCAAATGTTGACAGTGTGTGAAGACAACTTCCCCCGTAGCTCCCCAACCCAACCAACACCCTGACTCCAGGGACATGTGCCCTCCAGGAAGACTGCTCTCCTTCAAGACCTCTGCTACAGAGATTAGCTAATGCTTCCTCCTTGTTTAGCTACATATGAAAACTGTGCCTCCTGGTTTATCTTATGCAATAATCCAGACGCCACATTCAACTAGATAGAATAAATACACCGAGCTTCCAGGGTTCTATGGCTTCTCCATTCCACCCAATCCCAGCTTTTCTGTGTGCCTGTATGTTTGTCTTTTCATTTGCTCGATGCCTTAGTTGAGTCCCTCTGTGGAGATGTGCAGGACACAACAAAGACTATCTTTTCAACTTTGTTAGCCTCTCAGGTCAGACAAGATAGGAGGCTGGAACGTCCTGTTCCATTGTTTATGGAAGGGATCCACTATTACATTCGTGAAGTTCAAATTGGGAACCCTGAGAGGAAACATGGAGCCACCTAGGACTGTATTGAACACTGACACTTTAAAATGCAAGTAATTCACAACCTTCCCTCACATAGAAAAGTTGATGTAACACAAAGAAATGTGCTAAAAGATGGACACAGACATTGGTCAGGTTCAGGATGGTATGGTGTAGAGAGTTAACAAGACAAATCGGCAGCCCACAGAATAGAAAAAGATCTTCACCAACCCCACATCTGACAGAGGGCTGATTTCCAAAATATACAAAGAAGCTGGTCAGCAAAACACCAAAATATTCAATTAAAAAGTGGGGTACAGAACTAAACAGAGAGTTCTCAATACAGAAATCTAAAATGGCTGAAAGACTTAAGAAGTTGCCTAATATCCTTAGCCATCAGGGAAATGCAAATCAAAATAACTCTGAGATACAATTTTACTCCTGTCAGAATGACTAAAATAAAAAAACACCAAGAACAGTTTATGCTGGAAAGGGTATGGAGAAAGGGGGCACTCCTCCATTCCTTGTGGGAGTGCAAACTTATACAGCCATTTTGAAAATCAGTATGGCCATTCCTCAGGAAAATGGGAACCAGTCTACATTAAGATTCAGCAGTTCCACTCTCAGGCATATAACCAAAGAATGCACATTCATACAACAAGAACATCTGCTCAACTATGTTCATAGTAGCATTATTTGTAATAGCCAGAACCTCAACTGAAGAATGGATACAGAAAATGTGGTACATTTACAGAATGGAGTACTACTCAGCAGAAAAAAAATCACTGGAATCTTGAAATTTGCAGGCAAATGGCTGGAACTAGAAGAAACCATCCTGAGTGAGGTAACCCACTCACAGAAAGACAAACATGATATGTACTCATTCATATACAGATATTAGACATAGAGCAAATGTTTACTAGAATACAATCCATACCTCCAGAGAAGCTAGGAAACAAAGAGGATGGTAAGAGAGACATAAATGGTCCCCTGGTTAAGGGGAAAGGGACAAGAGATCCTGAACAAATTGGGAGCATGGGAGAGGAGTGAGAAAGGTAGGAGAAAGAATAAGGGAGAAGAGGAAGGGGAGAAGAATATGAGGGAGCAGGAAAATTGAATGGGGAGATGAATAGAGGAGAGCAAGAAAAGAGACACATCAATAGAGGGAGCCATTATAGGTTTAAAGAGAAATCTGGCACTAGGGAATTGTACAGATTTCCACAGGATGACCCCAATAGGAATCTAAGCAACAGTGGATGGGCTACCTTAAAAACCTTTCTCCTATAATGAGAATGATGACTACCTTCAATGTCATCCTAGAGCCTTCATCTAGTAGCTGATGGAAGCAGAAACAGAGATCCACAGCTAAGCACTGAGGCAAACTACTGGGATCCAGTTTCAAAGGAGGGAAGAGTAACGAACAAAGGGATCAAGACCATGCTGGGAAAACCCACAGAAACAGCTGACCTGAGCAAGTGGGAACTCATGGACCCCAGTCTGACAGCTGGGGAACCAGCATAGGACCAAACCAGGCCCCCTGAACATGGGTGTCAGCTAGGAGGCCTGGAAAGTCTATGGGACCTCTGGCAGTGGAACCAGGATGTATGCTAGTGCATGATTAGACTTCGGGAGCACATTCCCCATGGAGGTATATTCCCTTAGCCTAGAGACACAGGGTAGGTCATAGGCCCTACCCCAAATGACTTGACAGACTTTGATGATCTCTCATGGAAGGCCTCACCCTCCCTGGGGAGTGGATGGGGAATGGGATGGGGATCTGGTGGGAGACATGGGGGGATGGGAGGGAGAGGGAACTGGGATTGATATGTAAACTAAGAAAAAAAATTATATAAATTTAAAAACTAGAATAACACAGAAGTGAGAATATTAACAAAAGGAGAAACTTGAAAGTTTGATTAGCCAAAATGGAAATAGGAAAAAACAACAAAACATAAACAAATAAAGACTGCAGAGGGAAAGATAATTTCTGCACTGCATTTATCAGCTCCAGTTATCAGTTGGACAGTTTCTAGGCTGTAAAAGCCTTGGTTCCAGACTTTCACAGATCTGTGTCAGACTAGAAGTTGAAGGGGGTCCCTTGAAACTAACACTATATTAACCTCCACAGTTTTACACCTTATCAAATTAATCTTCAGACCAGCCTCTAGGGATCAGATAAATTCTCTATTTTACATGTGACAAAACAGTGTGTCTAAAACAGATTCCCTCTATTTAGCTGGAATTTAAGAAAACCACATTGAGAAACGTGTAACATTTGACAAAGAGGTTTTCTTTCCATTTCACCTAAAGAAAACAAACAGAAAAGAAAGTTGAAATTTGTATTTTGTTTGTTCCCTGTATTTTACTTTTAGTGAGCTATTTTATTGGCAAAAAAAAAAAAAAAAAAAAAATTAAGAATCAGCATGCAGCCAGGCAGTGGTGGCACACTCCTTTAATCCCAGCACTTGAGAAGCAGAACCAGGCAGATCTCTGTGAGTTCAAGGCCACCTGGTCTACAAAGCTACACAGAGAAACCCTGTATCAAACCACACACACACACACACACACACAGAGAGAGAGAGAGAGAGAGAGAGAGAGAGAGAGAGAGAGAGAGAGAGAATATCAACATGAAAGAGTTTGGAAAATCAAAACTGCTTTGGTTCTTTTCCATAGGTATTTTTAAAAGTACTATACTGGAATATTGATCCCTTGACTTAGTTATCCCAAAAGCTCCTAGCTGCCATGCTTAAGAGTCTGCTCTGCACTGAGTATTGTGTTCAGGAGTGCAGAACTGGGAGTAATATATGCCCTCATGAAGCTAACACTAGAGACAAAAGCAAGCAAGCTCTGGGCTTGAGTCAATGGTCTCCCTTAAACCCTGTGCCTTCCAGGTGTGGGGACTGAAACAAGGTATTAGGGCAAGTAGCCTCTCACCACTGTTCGATTAAACTCGCTTACAAAAGCAGCAGTTGGGAACATGTGTGACTACAATTCTATTGACTAAGGACTTCTGTCTATCTGCAAGACCTAGGAGGACAAATTCCTAATCTGTTTCAATCTTCTGGTTTAGATTGAGAGAGAGAGACAGAGAGACAGAGAGATAAATATTCATAAATTTTCATCACTCCTGTCACTGTAATTTTAACTACATTTTGAAAATTCTGTTTCAATCTTGAGTTTAGACACCTTAGAATGAAAGTAGTTAATAATTAGAATAAATATGGCTGGAATTATAGTTCATTGGTGGAACATGTGCTTAGCATGTGTGAAGCCCTATACACAACCCCAGTACTGCTAATCAATTGATGAGCAAGTTTGTTTTCAAAAATAGTTTGAAAGTCTGTAAGTATGTTAGCCTTGAATCTACCTTATGTATGTGAAAATGCTTCAACCTGGGATAGCAATAGTTATCTTCACTCATTGTCTTTGTTGTTTGTAATGGAATTCTTAATTTGTCTAAATAATAAAAACACAGAAAATTCTGAGACAGAAGGAGAAAGCTAAAATCACCTTTACCCCCTTACCTTCTCAGCAGACAAGATAGCATGTTCCTGTTTCTTCCCACTTAATATCCTCTCTCTGCCCAGCCACCTCACTTCCTGTTTCTGCCCAGTCATCTCACTTCCTGTCTGTCTGTATTGAACTATAGGCTTCTATTGTTAGCTAATGGCAAGCTCCATCCTCTGATCTGCGCAGGCAAGCTTTATTTGTACAAGCAAGGTGTCACCATAATTGTTATTATTTTAATCAGTGATTAGTGTGCATGAAAGTGCTAAAATATTAGAATAGAAGAAATTGGGAAGAAATGTGTGAGATATTTCAGTTATTAAAATGTGCATCCAGGAGTCTCTTCTGAGAACTCTAGAGTTGCCTAGCAGTCAGTGTTAGTTAATATACCTAGAAAAATGGGGATTTGTTTAAGGAAGTCCTGAATTAAAATCAAATAGGTAAGATAAATCAAAAAGCACAACCGCTAAACCATATGAATTGGGCAACAGAAGATGAAAAAAGGTATGTCAAAGTTGCTCAAGGCTAAACAGTGTGAAAAATTGTCATGAACAAACAGACACTTTTATTCATTTGTCAAAACAGCTAAGAATTTAGTTACATCTATCCTTTTCTGGGGCAGCAGAATCCCTTCTTTTCTTAACTTTGCATTTTATTTATTTACTTATTTTGTGTATACATACACAGATGCATGAGTGCCTAGCATGTGTGTGGAGGTTAGAGACAATTTTCAGGAGTCGGTTGGTTCTCTCCTTCCTGAGGACCTAACTCTGGGCTCAGGCTTGAGAGCCACTGAGCCATCTCCCCAAGCCCCATATTTTTTATTAAACCTTAATATGGAATACTTAGGCTCCTTCTCAGCCTTTGCATTCTTCCACAATTCTCTCCCATGATCCTATTCCATGGGGGAGAAATTCAGACACCTCAATCCTGGAGCTGTGCAAATAAAGTCTGAGTGTGATATAAACGACTCAGATAAGAGCCATCAAGTGTACTTTGAAAGTTTCCCAGGCAGCTTTGCTTCCCCAGAGACCAAGGGATGGAGTGATGGAACTGAGTGCAGATTCCATTTGGTAGTCTGTCCCCACAGTGCAGTGCTCATCATCCTCCCACTTTCTTAGCGTCAAGTGAGATTTGGTCTTTGGAGGCTCGGTTGTCTATGTTATCACTCTTCTCCCTCTACTGCATTATCTTATTTTATCACAAGGCCAAGACATTTTGTGAGATAACTCTGTCTTTTCACAAGCTCGCTGTCTCAGATTCTCCTCCCTCAACACAGACAATCTACTCTGAAATGTTAAGTATATTTGATTTTTCTTTCTTTTTCTTTTTCTTTTCTTTCCTTCTTTTTTTTTTTTTGTTTTTGTTTTTTGTTTGTTTGTTTTATGGATCACTAAAGTACTGAGTCTTAAAAGGAACTTGCTTACTCATTTAATAAAGAATGCTGTATGTAAGCTTAGCCATGTGGCTGTGATTTATAAGCTTTTAAATATAAAAAATATTTATTTCTGCTATCATTAAAAGTAACTGGTTTAAACTTCCCTTTGAAAGTATGATACACCAGATAGTATGTGTTGTGCCCATGAACTCTCAGCAACTTGATGGTTGTACAAGGCTTGGAAAGTATACATTAGCCAACATAGATGCAGACAATTTTCACAATGTCCCACAGGCAGTCAGTGGCTACTGAGGGAGGGAAACCCAGTTTTTATTGTTTTTTTTTTTTGTTGTTGTTGTTGTTAACAAAAATACAATTGTTGTATTTTTGGCTTGGCCTTGTTTTTGAATGACAAGTCCCCAATCTTACAGTCCTAAACACATACAAATAATGGCAACATTAACTGGACTCAATAATAGAAGAGGTCATAAATTCAAGGGGATTGGTTGTAGGGTACACAGGAGCACATGGAGTGGACACAGTACAAATAAAGTATACTTAAGTATAAAGTTCTAAGATTAAAACACAAACATATGGTCCTAGTGTACTTCTAAGTTGCAATAAGAGTTTCACCAGTGAGCAAATTGAAGGCTGAGGATGGTTTCCAACAACCTCTTTTAGAAGATGTTCAGTGTGAATAGATGCAGGCAAGACTAGATAGGAATGTGAAGGAGGCTGATACATGGGCTTCTGTTGTGTACCATTATAAAGACATTCTTCTAGACTTCAGAGGTCCAAGCATTCCACAGCCTCTGCATCTCCATGAGAATAATCAAGTCTCCCTGTGACTCCCCACCCGACACCTCTAAACAAAACTCCCCTTTCCCTTCTAAACTCCAGTCAGATGTGCTTTCAATGGAGAGAGAAGTGGGAGAAAGAGAAGGTGAGGAGAGGAAAACACGTGTGACTAGGAAGATTGAGTCAGGGTAAGAATAGAAGACAGGAGAGAGAGAGGGGGAGAGAGAGAGAGGTAAGAGAGAGAGAGAGCACAAAAGAGGTAGCCATTTTTGGTTTGAAGAGAAAATTGAACCTAAAGAAAGGTCTAGAGACCTACAAGACTGCCACCAACTAACAATTTGAGCAACCATGGAAAGGCTACCATAAAAATGCCCTTCCTGGATAGTGAGATAAACAACTAACTCATCCATGGAGCCTTCATCTAATACCTGTTGGAAACAGAAGCAAACACCCATACCTAAACACTGAGTCAAACTAGAATCCAGATGCAGAGGGAGAGGACAAGACCAGGCTGCAGAAACACATAGACATAGCTAACCTGAACAAGGAGGAGCTAACGGGCCTCCCAGACTGATAGCTGGGAAGCCTGCATGGGACTGACTCAGGGCCCCCTGAATATGGGTCTCAGCCAGAAGGACTGAGCATTCTAAGGGACCTCAGACAGTGGAACAAGGATGTATCCCTGGTGCACAAAAAGACCTTGTGAACACATCCCCCATGGAGGGATACTGCCTTAACCTAGAGACAGGAGAGAAGTCCTAGTCCCTACTTCAAATGACCTGTCAGATCTACAAGACCCCACATGGATGGCATTCCCCTACATGTGGAATTGGGGGGATTTGAGGGGAGAGTAGTCAGGGTGCATGTGAGTGGGCAGAGAGGGTAAAAGGGAGGGCAGGCATTTGACAATTTGTTCCCTAGTTGATAGGTGCTGTTTTGGGAGGTTTAGGATGTATGGCCTTCTAGAGGAAGAATATCACTAGGTACAGGCTTTAGAAGTTTAATGCATCTCTCTACTCTCAGTTCTTTCTCTGCCTGCTGCTATTTTCCCACCATGACAACTCTTATCTTTCTTTCATAAGACTAATTTATTTCATAAGCCTAAATAAGTCCTTCCTACTATAAATTGTCTTGGTCATAGTGGTTTATCATAGCAATAAAAATTAACTAATGCACAATTTTTACTCTCCTAGTATCTCATAAGATTGTTCCCAAGTCTGAGTCTTTGAACATTGACTCCCTTTGCCATAGAACAACCTTGCCTGAAAACTACATCCCTAAAGGTCTTGGTCCAAAGAGAGCTGTGGCTGAAGATCCCTGTTTCTGTCCCATTACATCCCCCAGCCATGCTAGCCCTTTGTCATATCTACTTATGAAATATTATTTATTTTGTTATATCTTTTGTCTTCCTCCAACAAGATGCAGAATCCATAAATAAATGACCTTGACTTTGAAGTCTCATGCAACAACTTAGAGACTAAAAATGCCTGCCACTAAGCTTGATGACCTGATTTTGATAACCAGGACCCATGTTGTGGAAGGAGAGAAGTGACTCCCACAAGTTGCCCTCTGACTTTCCATACACCTACTGGACATATGCTCACCTGCCACACAGACACATATAAATAAAATGTAATTTAAAATATGACTTCTCCTCATCTGTAAAACTCCTGGCAGTTAGAGAAGTTCCTGCCCAAGTAAGTGTTAAATAATTATTTCATCAGTCAGCACATACATATTTATTTATAAGAAAGATTGAGCACAGCTTATGGTAAGACAAAAATATAGGCAATTACTGGCAGGTGTGACTTCCCCCTCCACTGTCCTCCCTAGAGAGGAAACCTTAGTCCTATAATAAACCTGCCTCCCCCCACACACTTCTACCCTTGTGCAAGATGGAATGTCCATAAAGGAGTCATGGAAGAAATCTATATCCCTTCATTACATGAGAAGTTTCTTAATTTTTCCTAATCACTTGCACTATTGTCCATGAAAGGGCTTCAGATGTGGAGTGTTCTCCATACTAATGCATGTCTATAGATGTCTTACCAGCCACAAACATGGTCCTGGTGACTGGTCTTCCCTGTTTTGGAAAGCCTTCAGTAAAGCACAGGATGTATCAATAACTTGATCTTCTTCCTATGGTTTAAAGGATGCTCATCTATCCCACATGTATGTACAGAGAAGGCACTATGTTCCAGGAGCCTTTCTAAATAATGTTAATAAAATATTGCAAAAACTGATTAAAATCCTTTGTTCTCACATGAGTCCCATTCGAGCAGAAGTAGAGGCAATTGAAAAACTTGAAGTGACCCCTACATCTTCAGTGTATTGAGTGCTACTGAGAAAAATGTAATGGGACATGGGATCAGGTGAGGCATCATAGGAAGGGGCTTCGATTTCTACAGGATGTTCATAGATGTTCCCACTGTGTCAATAAAATTTCTGTAGATTTAAAAGAGATAAGAGAGCAAGCCATGTGATTAACCAAGGGAAGTCTGTTCAAGACCAGAGTGAAACTGGTAAAGAAAAGACAAAAAAAGATGATGGCTGAACTGAAGTGAGCAAAGCTGTAGGATCAATGAGTCAAAGAAGTGAAGAGGAAGGAATAGAGAAATGAGAAGGAGTAGGTCATAGGGCTATAGGGTTGGGAGTGTAGGTGATTCTTACTCTGAGAGAGACAGGTCTTCGGAAGGGTTAGTGTAAAGGACCAACTTGACCAGTCCTGTTTTAGGAAGCTGATTCTGTTGGTAAGTAGTGAACTATCGAAGAGCATCAGCAAGAATGGACATGCCAAGAAGTACATACCGTAATCTAGGAATCTACAGAAGAACTTTGAATGAGGATGGCAAAGTGATGACAGCAAGTGTTTGGATTTTGGATGTTGGTTGACACATCATCCAACTTCACAGGAGAGGAAGCTCACATCATAGTGGGAGAAAAGCATGGCCTTCAACCCAATCCTGAGTTCAATGTCTCCTCCACACTTAGATTTGTGAGAGTTAGTGGCTATCTCTAAATCTCAACTTGTTTTCTGATTAAAACTGGGAGACTGGCTCCGGACTGTAAGCTAGGTCATTCTAGATATCCTAACAGACACAAAACTCCAGAAAAGGGATCTAATAAGACATTATATGTCTAACTCATGCAGAATCTAACAAGAATTTCTGCACCCTTGTGTCTCATCCATAGGGAATCATTTAGAAACCCAAGCTACAACTCATGTATGGGTCAGACACTGTTCAAACCTAGAGCTAAGGTCTTCCTCAGCATGTATTTTCAAATAGCAAATTAGAGCAAACAAGGAGGTTGGTTTGTGGCAGAATATCCATTCAGCTTCCCATTCCAAACAGTTTAAATCATGACCCAATTACACAGTCATTCAAACTTCCAAAAAGGCTGGGGCACAGACATGGAGAAGATGGGCTTGGTGAGCAGTTGGCCTGTCTTTGGGGATTCTTGGGATGTGGGGCACAATAAAATTTATGGAGGACTTTCCCCAGGACTTCCAGGACCTGTACTTGTTAAGAATTCAGGGACACAGAATGCTAGACCCATTCCCACAGCTGTTTCTTCCGCTATCCAATTCAGAGTGACTTTAGCATATCTTGTTGAATGAAAGTTGATCTTATGTACCATAAAATTTGCTCTTTTAAGTGTATAATTAATGAATTTCAATATATTTATAGTTTCACAACTACCAAAAATCAATTACAAAGCATTTCCAGTAGCCAAAAATGTCCCTCATGCCTATGTACAGCCATCTCCCCCACCCCCCCACCCCCCGCCCAAGCAGCTATAGGAATCACATCCCTTTCTTTTCCTACCATGAATATGTGGAATTTTCATTTTTCTTTACATAAATGAAATCATACAATAGATACATGAACCTACTTATATCACCTAGCTTTTTTTTCCTACATGATTTGTCTCTGTATGGAATGTACTAGTAGGGCATACCATGTGCTCCTTATAAACAATGGAAATATCACACTCTTATTAATTCATTGTCAGTCAGTGAGCATTTGGACTGCTTCTAGAATTTGGCTATTGTGAATCACTTTATCAGTACTACTCATCTTTGCAATGGTAATCAGATCCTACCTACCCCTCAAGAGGAATTTTCAGAGATGTGATTGCCTTTATAGTCACACAGGAGAGTGGAAAGATCAGATTTGTCACTGAGATGATTTGGACTTACTTCATTTTAAGGCTGTCTGAAATTTAAGAATAACTTCCCTCTTGTTGGTGTTGAGAGCCTATATGCTGAACACACTGATTCTCTGCAACGACAATCTCCCACCTTTTTACCCTCAAGTGTCTCCTATCCTTTTTGTAATAAACTTTTAGGTTTTTCTTCATCACTTCACAAGCCAGGCCCAAACTAACCACATCAATGTGGATTCCTTTACCAACACTCTTAACAAACTTCATTGAGTAGTTTGGAGGAAGCCATTTTTCCTTGAACACTACCCTTTGCTACTTTCCACAAAACTGGATTTTTTCTCCCTCAAACGTATTGGCTAGAAATAGCTCCCTTTACTTCTAGATTCCATATGTTTCTCTCCACAGGAAATTTGACAAACACATTTCTCTAGTGATCAGAGATAGCATGGTGGCCTCTTCCCTCTGAGTCTGTCATTTTAGGCTGAGGTGAGGTGTTACTAGTTGGAAAAGGAACTGTTTCTTAGACATCACTGCTCAAGTCAATCCAAACATCGATGGAATATCCATTAGAGTGTCTAAATTGACTGCATTTAGCTTCTATTCACCAACTCTAGCTTTGCTTTCTGTACAGTTAGCATTTAAACTTTCTGACTCCTACATCCAGCTCTCAGCTCCCAACAAGATTAAAGGAATAAAAGGTGGGATTAACCCCCTCAGCTCTGGGGTTGTATTTAAGCAGGCCAACTTGTGGTCTCTTTCATTTGCTTTAAGACTAACCACTCAGGAATGTCTTATTTCTGCCCTATCCCTTAACAGGAGTTTACCCAATCACTCATGGTTTTTCCAAAAGAATCTGTTCGTTTTCTTCCTCTGAAGTAACAAATTATGGTCTGATCCTGCCTCATATACCATACCAGTCACTTGGTCAGTCCCTGAGGTTGCCAAATGGTTGGCCTAGTTGGGTAGTTTTAACTCCCCAGCCATTTGGATTTGGGGGTGTTAAAACACTGAAGTGGTCTGATTACTTAGACTGAAAATGTCTGACTTAACCATGATGAAGTCTGAAACATCCAATTCAAATGGAAAACAAAGTTTTGGGATCCTTTAGATGTGTCCACAAGTAAGCTTAAGCAATAACAGTTCCTACAAATGTCTCCTTCTTTTCTGTCTCTCTCCCCTGTCCCTATCCCTCCTTACATCCATCCCTCTTGTATCTCTACTCACATTTTGTCTCTTTGTTTACATTTTTATATCACACTTTTCTGTCTCTCAGAGTCAGCAAATATTCAAAATAGCAAAATAAGCATTTTTTATTTCTCACTTTACATAACATCAAAATCTAAGGAAGACAGAAGAGACATGCTTACACTTAAATACACTTGATTTTGTTAGAGTCAAGATGTGTCAATGATCTACTTCATCCTTCATAAGGAAAAAGAATTTGATCTTGGCAGAAGCAAATGAGATTTAAAAATTTCCCATTGAACACAGCAGCTTCTGGTGAAGTATTGGCATAGGGTAAGCTTCTCCAGATCCCTTAACATAAATCTTTAGAGTAATACTCAGAAGTTGCCCTGTTTATTTAAAACCCAAGTTTAGCCTCTTGACCACTGTCTTCAGTCTTGACTCCATTTCATCTGTGAGTACTTCTGCCATGGATGCACCAAGTCCTTCAGAAAATAGTAAATCATCAAATTTTTAAAATTCCAAGACACAAGGATGATCACTACAATAAGATGAAAGCTGAACTATTAGGAGTAGCTAGAGATATATTGAACTTTTAGAAGAGGAATGTCATTTACTCTCCACTATCAGTTATCCACTGAAACTCTAAGGTCATCTCCAAGACTGAAAAGTTAAAGTTATGTCTTTCTATTCCCCCCCCCCAAGAATCTATTTGTGATGTCTCATGAGCACAAAAGTCACAGATGTCACAGATGGGGTCATCAAGAGGAGCAAGCCTTGTCAATCACACAGCAGGTGTTAAGTAAGCTCCAAGAGTAGCTCACAAGTTGACATCGATGACCATGATTCCACATTATAAAATACCTTCATTGAAGATAACCATGAAGGGCTCAGCCTGTGAGGTACTGGCTCATCAAAGAATATTCCTCTCAGTTCTACTGAAAATAATGATGTTCAAGACACAACATGGCTGAGTCCAAAAGGGGTTGAGGGCACACAAAGTTCTCTAATGTGTATAAAGGGAATGGCACAAAAAGTCTTAATTAAAACACTGTGATATTTAGAAAGCACTTTCTATTACACAACAGATTGCTCAGGACTTCAAATGGTTTTGTGAAACATGGAACAATTTAATCATATGATCATTAATGCATTGCAAATTGATTTTGCTTCAGTTCCTTTTGATTCCTTTTAAAGTAAACTGACTCAGTGTCCGGCTGTCAAGACTCACTCTAAGGCACCATATGGTTTGAATATTTTATTCTGGGTTTTTCTTAGACCTGAAAATCTAAGTAGAGCACAAGAGATGGGAAAACTTTTGTAGTGGTATATTAGATTTGCATAATTGTTTTAATGATAATTGATATAAAACTATCAATTACAAGACTCCAGGCACAATGCTGACAGAGGACACTAGCATAGAAAGTTGGGCATCTAAAGGACTCAAAAACTGCTCAGTAGTGACACATGAGAAACCAGTATGATGGAACAGTAGGTAAAGGTGCCTGTCACCAAACCTCATGACTTGCATTTGATCCTAACAGTGGGAGAAGAAAATTGACTCCTGAAAATTATCCTCTGACTTCCACACATGTGTAACTGTGCATACACAGACACACACACATACACACACACACACACACACACACACACACACACACACACCTTTGCATTAAAAGTATTTTTAATAATGGTACTTGGCTCCAATATTAATAGATAAGATTCCATATCTAAGAATATTAAATGCTTTAGAATGGGTTTATGTCCTCCAAACTTTATTAAAAACAGTTTTACTTATTTTACTGAGGTCATATAATTATCATCAGTTTAACCCTGACATAAAAATGTTCTCATGCTTAGCACTATCATGTGGAAATTCATATGGTGATGATACGTTAAGTAAACAGCTACTCTGGGACTTGTGTTCCTCCTCTGTGTGCAGGCTGGTCCCTGCAAGTGAGTTTCTTCCCGAGAAGGAAATAAACAAGGGAAGAAAATGTGCTAGCCACCTGGAATGTGTTCCGTGAGGTTATAATATAGCCAAGTAGAGCCCTTGTGTTACTTGGCTTTCTATTACTGAAAATACACCTGATATAATTAACTTACAATGAGAAAAGACATATTGTGGCTCATAATTTCACAGATGTTAATCCATGGTTCCTTGGCATCATTGCTTTTGGTCCTGTATAGAAGAACAGTATGTCATGACATGGTACAACAAAGCTACTCAGCTCATGATAGCCAGAAAGGAGAGAGACAATGGAGAATTGAGGGTTGGTGTTCCAAGATTTCCATCAAGATCATCCCCACCCCCACACAAACATGAAGACCTGAGTTCAGCTCCCCAGCACCTGCATAAAAGCCAAATGTACCTGTAACACTAACACTGGGAGAAAAGGGACTCAGGAGGAACTTGCTCAAGCCTGAGTATTGAGACTAAGGTTCAGTGAGAAAGACCCAGTCTCCAAAATAAGGAGGAGGAGAATGACAGACTAAGACACCTGATGTCAACCTCTGGCCTCTCTCTCTCTCTCTCTCTCTCTCTCTCTCTCTCTCTCTCTCTCTCTCTCTCTCTCACACACACACACACACACACACACACACACACAAGAAAAAGGAGTGTACCTCCAATAACCTACCTTCTTCCATTATGCTCCACCTCCCAGGGGTTCCATAAGCCCGTAAGACTTTAATATATGTGCCTTTGGGGGACACTTCCCACAGTTCATTTGCTTACAGATACAAGGTGAGCACTTACACTGGATCTATTTATTGCTTAATTGCATGTGACAGAGTCTTAGTATGCATCCCTTGCTGGATTGGAAGTAGCTGTGCAATCCAAGTTGTAACAGTTCTCCTGCCTCTATCTATCTCCCCAGTTCTAGAATGACAAAGGTACACCATCATTTTTAGCTTTTTCACCCATTTTAATATGAAAAATTACAAAGAATAACATAGACAACCCCCAGATCCATCACATGCAATAATTAACAAATGAAGTCACCTGAATGTGTCTACATTAGCTCTGTTGATGCAGCCTTTATGTTTACTGCTAATTTTCTCATTATTGGGAAATAACAGATTGCTGAAGCAGTTTACATTTTTATCCCTACATAGACATATTCTGCTACATCTATCTCTATAGGGAATCTCTGTCATGTTGGTAGAAGTCAGTTTTTTTTTCTTTTGTTATATAGTTTTAAATTTAATATATGTGTGTGGTATTTACATCATTTTCTTCCTCCAACAACTCCCATGCCCATCTACTCAAACACATGGCTTCCTTTCCATGAATTATTATGTTACAAATATACCTATAAATGAATAATTATATTAATACCACCTGCTCACTCCATTCAATGCTGCTCTTATGTTATTCTAACACCTTTGCTTCCTGTCTTTACAGAGTTGAGTCATTCATTCCAGAATGAAATAACCAGATACAATACATTGAGCTGTTTTATCCTCGAGTACATGTGCTACTGTTTGCCTATTAGAGTTTTTGTTTTTATCAATACTACTCTGTGTATGCATAGCTCTTCTCTCTTAATTATGATCATCTCTTTTATTATATGCTACATTATTTATTCACTATTCATTACTTATTCACTGTTTTATTGACATGGATTTGGGTACACAGTCTTCACTTTTAAAATCAGTACTGTTCCATTTACAAGTGTCTTTTTGTGCATTCATGCCAACAGATGCTCTGGGTTATATACCAAGAGCAAAACCGCTAGATTGCTAAGTGAGTATATTCTGGTGATACTACTGTCAGATTACATCCCAAAATTTACACCCCTTTCAGTGCCCTAAACTTCTCTTTTTCACTGTCTTCACTTCAAATTTGCATAAACATTTAGAGTTTTCAGTTGTTATTTTATTTATTTTGAGGCAGGGACTTGTCCCAGCCTCTCAGTCCCCTAGCCTCCACCTCTGAAATACTGGGCTTTACAGTCATACGCCACCATCTCCAGAGAGCTTTCAAATTTTTAAATCATTGATTTATTTTTTATAACTCTATATATGTATGTCTTCCATAACATCCATTCTCACCTCCCGTATCCCTGCCATCTTTATGTACCCTCCTTCTTACCCACGAATCTGTCTCTTGAAATCATGGCTATTCATTTTGTTTTGTGACCTACCAAGATTAGCCATGATCATCTGCAGGGCTATAGATTTAGTGTTATCTGTAGGAGAGGGACAAGTTTAGCAGAGGGTAGGCAATGTTTCCCCCTTTCTCAGAATCTATCCATAGCCGATAATGGAAAGACCTTATGAGCCTCCTTGACTATTGCTCATAAGGCTGGTTTGTTAAGACACCAGTGTAGGTGATTACAGTTGATGTAAGTTGATGGCTACAATGGTAATGTTGAGTCTCAGGAATTGCATTTCATACCTCTTCACCATGTCTTCTGGCTTCACATGCTTCCCACCCCTCTTCTACTGTGTTCCCTGAGAGTTAGAGGAGGTGGTATAAATGGCTTATTTGGCGATGGATCAACCTCCATCACTCATTTTCTACATTTTGGGCAGCTGTTTTTCAGTTCTTGGCAATGATATTACTAATCCACTTTTGAGTTATGTTTTACTATTATTTCAGTTGTAATGTATTCATTACTGAACTTTCATGAGTGACTGTGACTTCTCTTTTTTGAATTTCATCCTTTTGTCCTTTGTTAATTGTTGTGAGACTAGAAGACTGAAAGAATGTGAACAAAAAATGCTAGTAATAATGATCTGTTGTTACAAATGGGTTAAATATACTCACATGCATGTATTAAATTTTAATATGCATATTCATATAATAACTGTGGCCAAATACTTCCTGTAACTATCTTTAGTCTCTTCTGTGTTTCATATTCCCAGAATAGATCTAAAATGTTTTGAACCACCAAAAGAATGGCACTCAAATGCTTATGTCATTGTGGGGCAACGGTAGACTTCTCTACTGGGACTTCTGAAATAAGGCAAAAAAGGCTGTTTTAGAAATGCATTGTTATTTCTGGGTCCACTACAGCCACACACCTAGAACAAATTATTTATGCATTCAACGTAATATGTGAACTTGATCATATGCTTTTTTGTTCTTTTTTCAAGAGTATAATAAGGTTACAGCAGCTTTAAAAATTGGGTTAATTAGCTTTCTTCTGCTATACTTTGGAAAGTACAATGTCAGATTTATCTATACCTTAAAGCTTTACTAAAACTCTTTGGTAGAACTCGAGTGAGATAAATAGATGTGAGTTGTGATTATTGACTGAAGAGTTTGATGGTTGTTAGTCTATTTAACTTTGCTTCTTTTTGCATTTTGATTAATTTTATTTTCTTTAATGTGATTGTTGGCATTCTAGAGCCTTGTGGTATTTCCTAGTTCTTGAACATTTTCCCTTTATTACTCCCATCTTTGTACTTTTGCCATTTTGAATCCTTTATTCTTTTACTACATGATAAAGGAAAATACTTGACTTGCTAATTTCCCATCTTTTCTTTTATGTTTTATACATAAGCTCATTCCTGAATATCTAGCCCATACTATTTTATAAACATTTCTCAATACTTTAGGTATACAACATAATTTTTCATTATAGTACCTTTAACTAGTTAATTATTCAGATTTCTTGTGGCCTTCTAAATATATGATAGTTTTTACTATGCTTTCCTATGACAGTCATTTTGTTGTATGCTCAGCAAATTAAAGTTTCATTTTACCAGTTACTTGGAATTGCTTGGCTTGGAATTGATGGTTAATTCTTGTGACCTAATATAAGACCAACTTTTAATATGGAACACTTCATGAATTTGTATATCTTCCTCGTGCAGTGGCCATGCTAATCTTCCAATTTTAGTCTAAGTGCTGCTGAAGCAAGCACACACACAAAAAAAAAGTAATGCAGTTTTTTTTTTTTTCAACCTTAGCTGTCCTGAAACTCACTATGTAAACCAAGCTGGCCTCAATCTCAATCTACCTATCTCTGCCTCCAGAGTGCTTGAATTAAAATTATGTATAACCATTATGTGCTACAAGATGAACTTTTGTAGATACATCTGCATGCTAAAAATCTGGTTTCGCTTTTTGTGTTCGTGGCTGCGTGTAAATATTAGCTGACAACCAAACATTGTCAAAATGTTCACTGAATTTAATTAAGCTTTTACCTTCTGTACTCAGCACTTGGCTTTTTTTTGTTTTAATTCATTTAATTTAGTGGTTCTCAAAATGCTGTGACCCTTTAATACAGCTCCTTGTGATGATGCCAAGCCATAAAATTATTTCATTGCTATTTCAAAAAGTGTGATTTTGCCACTGCTATGAATCATTTAAATATCTGATATGCAGGATATCTGACGTGTGACCCCTGTGAAAGGTTTCTTCAACCCCTTCAGGGGTCGTGACCCACAGGTTGAGAACCACTGGCTTAATTGGTGAAGAAACAGTATTCTATGGGTGAGAAGTTGAGCAAAGAGTTTAGTCTGTCCAAGTACACCCCAAAGGTGCCCATCCTTTATTCTCAACCCAACCCCAAATTCTTAATCAAATTCTGAGAACAGGAGAAGCACATACTGTTGGGCTCCTATTGCCACCCTGGCACACACATTTGAATTACAGTGACCTTATCACATGTATACCCTTCCTAAATTACCAGTGCAGAAGGAAGGATTCATTTTCTCCAACGCTGTGCCCTCTCCACCTGCTACTCATAGAAATTAAAAGTAAGCTGTGATTGAATTCACCTGTGAGCTTTGAAATTTGATATACTAGGTGATTTGGATTTATTTTTAAATAATGCCTTTCTTTAAAGACGAGGACGCATAGTTTTCCAACCAAGTGTATCTGTGATCTCCTATGATTGCCTTAGGAAACCAGGACCCTAGAGGCCCACAGTTCAAAGGCACATGGGTAATGAGAGGTGAGGTGCTAACGCCACAGGACTTCTACTTAATCCCCCTGCTCTGCCTCCATGAAATGCCAGTGCTGACGTGATCCCTCTGGGATATTGAAGAGATTTAGTTTAAATTTTTCTTATCAGTTGACACAGGGATATTATTTCTTCAAAAAGGTTAAAACAACAAGAGAATTTTTTAATGGGCATAATTTGATTCAGCTACACAAAGCTTTCATTTAGAAATATGTGTAAATCAAACTTAAGAGTCCTTCAAGTCTAGTTGAAATTTTGCTTCCTTACATTTTATAATTTCCTTGGTTTTCATTTTACTTTGTTGCCACACATTGTTATGTTTGAGATTTATATCCGTGGCTTCCAAATTGTGTGATGGGGGAGCCCTGGACCAGTCACATGGGTGCCTCCCAGAGCTGTTAGAAGTTCCGGGCCACCACATCCACCTTTTTTCCCCTCACCCAGAGCGCCTCTGCTTTCATCTGTAGTAAACCCTGGGCTAAGAGGGAAGATTGCCTGGCAGACGTGTTCAGAATCCACAATTCCAGATGACTTACACACTGTTTCTCTAAGTGTGTAGGTTTATTTTGAACCTCTACGGCCCCGGTCAGTTTAAAAGCAATAGACTACAATCCAGTGTCACGTGTGAAAGGTCCGGTTCTCTGAGACAAAACAATTTCTCAAAGCATAATAAAAATTATGCAGTGCTACATTTGTTCGATGACTTACATCGAGTTTATTGCCTTGAGAGCAGGGCTAGAAACATCCTCTGGAAGTACCCCAGGGTACTCTGAAGAACCCGTGTAATTCATCCTGAGCTTTTAGCTATTTCTGACATCTTCGATTTACTTGGCTTTGGTCCTGATACTTAATACTTGGTTCTTTTTCTAGCTAACACAAATAACATATAAATACTCATAAACACACAAAAGCTATTTGAAATCCGCAGTAGACCTGTGAATCAGTTCAACAAAAAACACATTTTGTGGCATCTTGCCTTCACATGCTTTTGTTGTGCCATGGATTAAATCACTAAGCGTTTAGCGTCGATGAGATATGTGCTCAGATTCAAAGCTCTTTGTGGTAATGGTGCCAAGGTTAGAATTGAACAAGAGTTATGGCTGTTAGCTGTGGAGGTTGAACTTTTGCTCTCTCACTTACTGGCTGTGAAACCCAGAGAAAGCAATTTAAATTCCCTGCAACTCAGAGGCAATAACGGTATCTACTCATTGAACTGTTAGGAAGATCAAAAGCAAAGTATGTGTAGGAAGGAATGGAGAATTATACCACGCACATCCTTCACAATACAGACTCAGGGTCAGCGTCAATTAATGGTACATAGCTCAGGTCATGAACTATGCTATATAAGACTTTTAATTGCTACTGGTCAAAGAATGAAGCATAATTGCACATAAAATACAGCTAACTCAATCTCTGCCTTAATGAACAGCAGTTTATAGATAGGAATGAACTAGTTTTACATGCACATGTCTAATAAATATTTGTAAGCATTTTAAAACTTTTTAACTAATAGCTTGTTTAATGTACAGTATTCAAAAATTTGGAAAGTTGTATTTCTCTACCATTTTCTTAGACTCTCCCCCAAACATGGACATTTGACATTCATTCATCTTTGAACTCCAGCAACATTGAGGCCACCGTCATCTGTTTAACTCGATAGGTTATCTATGTTCAAAGCAAAAATTTCAGAAGGAACTCCAGAAGCCTATATAGATTCTGCTCATCCAGACTTGACTTGGCAGAGAGCCAAGATATGATCAAGCGCCTTTGGTAGACTTTGGTTTTCCTTAGTTTCAACTGTGAATTTTATTCCTGTTTCAATATCACCATCATCCTCCCCTGACGGTGAATCCACTTGGAAGAGTCTTGCCACCTAAGAAGAGTTAGTCTTCCCTCCTGTCCTGTGCCAAGAAAGTAGCATAAATTAGATGAGGGAGCTAGATAGAAAGAAAAACAGTTGTTGTCATTGTTAAATAAGAAACAAAACAAAGAAGTCAGAATGACATCTGGGGTTGGAATACTCCAGAGAAAACAATATTTACCAAGTGAGGTCATTTGAGTTACCATAGAACACTTGATAGCCTTTGCTGAGGATCTGAAATGTTCCTAGGGACCTGTGTATTTAAAGGTTTGGTCCTCAGCCTGTTGTAGTGCTGAGAGGTAGGTGCAACCTCATAGTAGGACTGCATGCCACTGTGAAAGTTCTGATGGAAAGATTGAGTGGGCCTCAAATCTCTTCCTCTTTCTTTTTTGCTTCTTGTCTGTAAGATAAGAACTCTTTCTCTGATGTTTGCTTCTATAGTAATATTTTGAATCACCATAGACCCAGAGCAATAAGGTCATTCTATCACAGGCTAGAATCTCTAAACTGTGGGCAAACCTGAAACTTTTCTCTCTGTAAATTGACTATCTCAGCAATGTGTTATGTCACAGTTTTAAGGAAATTTTGAGCAAAAACAAAACAAAGAAAACAAAAAACAAACAAAAACAAAACAAAAAAAAAACCCTCCCATGAAAGTCATTCAGTCTAAGCAGAAGCAGATACCCACAGCTAAACACTAGCCAAACTCCTAGAATTCAGTTACAGAGAGGGAAGAGTGATTAGCAAAAGGGTCAAGACCAGGTTGGAGAAACCCACAGAAGCTGCTGACCTGACCAAGGGGGAGCTCATGCACCTCAGTCTGATAGCTGGGAAACCAGCATAGCACTGACCCAGACCCCCTGAATGTGGGTGTCAGTTAGGAGGCCTGGGCAGTCTATGGGACCTCTAGTAATGGATCAGTATTTATCCCTAGTGTACAAATGGACTTTGAGAGCCCATCCCACATAGAGGGATACTCCCCTCAGCCTAGACACATGGAGAGGGCCTAGGCCCTGCCCCAAATGACATGACAGACTTTGAAGATCCCCATGGAAGGCCTCACCCTCCCTGGGGAGCAGAAAGGGGATGGGCTGGGGTTTGGGGGGGGTGATAGGGGAGGATGAGAGGGTGAGGGAACTGGGATAGAAAAGGAAAAAAACCTTGTTTCAAATTTAAATTAAAAAAGGAAAAAAAGATTAAGAAAAAAAGTCACCCAATCTATATACACTTGGAAACTGAGCTGCCTCGTGCCTGCTTTAATGTCAACTAGCAGCTCTGATAACTGTCTGGTCAATGTAAAGCTAATGTACTTGACTTCAGTTAAAGTTGTTTGGGTGCCCTCTCCACATGCTTTAGAACATGAGGCTGTCAGGCACATAAATGGATACTGCTGTCCTCAATAAACACTGTGTCCCTCATCTCATACAGAGATGACAGCTCCCTGATGTCCAGAGGAAGTCACCTTCACCAGGGCCTATCACGTGGCATAGTTCACCTTTTCTCCAATATCCTGTATTCATAGCCTGACTTCCACAAATTTCCAGAGAAGTTTATGTTGGTAAGTTTATATTCTGGAAGAGCTAGCTTCTTCAAAATGTTAGTTTTCTTTCAAGGAAAGCTGAAAATACTAACAGTGAATGCTGACAATTATAGCACTTCTGTTCTTCTAGAATAATTCTAGATGGTGTCCTTCTTCATCTTCATGTGGGTCTGAGTTTGTATGAAAATTAGTTACAACAGTAATGCAGTACTTGTTGGGTGTTCAATGCCATTTTCATGTATTTACTAGTTTAATTTTCACATCAGTAAGTTGATTGCTATTGTTATCCCATTAGACCAAGGAAGAAGTCAAGGCTCAGAGTGATTAATTGCCTATAGCCACACATAGACATATATAAAGGACATAAGTTGAATCTTTTATGCATCTACAATCTTAACGCTATACTATTTTATAGCCCATGACTTTTGGGTTTATTTTTTCCTCCTTGGTATCCTTTTATGGAACTCTTCAGGAAGAACAATCTTTGGGCATTACCTAGTAGCCTGAACTCCAGACTACACTTGTTCTCATGCCCTTAGTACTCCCATTTAAACCTTTCTGAACTAGTCATGTGGATAAAAACTGACAGATGGTTGAAGAGGAGAAGATAGAAGGAAAGCTCAAGCACTCTCACTGGGCACCGCCATAGGAAACCAAGCCTATGTGGGAAATGGCTGGTTAAAGGACAGGAGAGAAGCAACATTTGAAATTTGGAGATGGATAAACTGTACTACCAAGTAAAATTATATATTTTCATGTTTGTATAAAGATTATGATGTTTGAGCAATGAGAGCGCTCACGCAAGAAGATACTTTATAAATGCTCCCACTCAGAGTGCTAGAAGCCAAGGCCATATTTCTCAGTTGCTGCCAAGATCCACCCAAATGTCTCAGGTCTAAGATCCTCTATCACTTCAGCCTGCCATAGAAAGACAGATTCCTATCCAGGGACCTGGCCAGAAGACTCTTTGGTTTCTTTAAACTGAATCCAAAGAGGTATGACTGCTACTTTGCTCCACTGTGAGTCTTATCTTAACCACTCCAGCTCACATTTCCTGATGGTGCTTGAAGTTTCCTATGGATGTAAATGGCATGGATTCCTCTGATTTAACTTAGTTTTGATTTTTTTTTTCAAGACACTGTATCTTCTTCCCTCTAATCCCAGAACACCATTGAAATTCAAAGTGTTCCTAGTTAAAATAAGCAAAGTCATACAACTATACTTCAAATATTCTAGACTTAAAAAATTCAAGCACACATAGCTTTTTATAGGCACTGTAAAACCATATTTATCAGCATATCTTTAAAAATCTTATTTTTTTCTTCCTCCCCGGAATCATTACAGCTATTATAACAGTTTGCAAGCATATGTTGCTGTGTTTGGATTCTAACCTGTTCTCAAGTTTTAGTCATCACAATTCCCTTTCAACATTATTGGGCAATGTCCTGAGGGTCCCCAAGATCAGTACAGGTTTCATGATTTTCTGGAAAGGCTCACAGACCTCGCTTGCATAGCCATAATCATGGTTATGATTTATTATTGAAAAGGGATACAAACAAAATCAGCAAAAGAAAAGGCATGTTGAGGCAAGGCTGGAGTCATCAGCTTCCAATGGCCTATCCCAGTGGACACACACAGGATATACTTCATTCCCTCAGCAATAAGTTGTGATAAGTGTCAAATGTCTTCCAGGCAAGCCTATTAGAAACCCAGAGCTAAGGCTTTTATGAGGACTAGTCATGTAGATACCTTCTGCCTGGCATGAACACAAACTCCAGACTCCCAGATGGATAGCCAGGGTTCTGCAAACGCCCTTGAAGCTATATCATCAACCATACTAGCATTTCTGGTAAGTAAGCTGTTCTACAAGGAATTGATGGGAAGGCTCCAAAAGGCCAAGTTTACAGATGCCAGCCAAGGGCCAGCTTCATGAACAGACTTTCCTAAGAACAGTTTCCAGGCTCCTAATGCTAACTCTGTTCTACAGATGTCTCAAAGCTTTAGCCTTTGCAGACCAAGATAAAGACATTAAAGATTTTTCTCCTAAACATGAGTTTATGTTTGGGACAAACTCTAGTCATCCTTGATCCCAATCCAATATTCTTCCCTACAGACTAGAAAGCTAGCTTAGTTCCCCCCCCCCTTTTTTTTTAGAAAAGTGAAGTGTTCTGTCATCTGTTCATTATAGCAGTGTCTTGCAACTTTTGACTACCGAATACTTGAAATGTAACTAGAAAAACTAATGACTTGTTTTGCTCAATTTTAATTTGAGTTCTTACATGTGGCTAATAGCTGCTTGTTAGAAACACAGACATAGATTTATTTTGTTAAAGCAAATTTAACTGATTTACTTTCTGATTTCCTGATGGCTAAACCAATACCACAGCATGCTTCCATAAATATCTCCATTTCAGGTAGTCTTAATCCAGATGTACAAAGAATAAAAAATGCCTCATCATCATTAGCTACACTGGGATGTGTGTGTGTGTGTGTGAGAGAGAGAGAGAGAGTATTCACTTACATAAAGATACATCTTGCCAACCCAACGGAAACGGAAAAGTCTGTCATTTGGGAAGACTACAACACAACTAGCCACAAATCAAAGACAGTAAATATCTGTGCAAATATTAGTTCACTAATCTAGAATTACTGGTACTTGTACCTAAAAAGAAAGAAGACAACGCAAGAATAATAATTTTTCGAGAAGTGTTTCTAATGAAATAGATTATAAATGTCAGCCTACTCCAAATATTGCTTTTGGCAGACTAATCTTCACACTATTCTGTCTCCAAAATCCAGTAGAAAATAATTTTTATTTATGTGAAAAATAAATGTTGATATTATATCATATAAACAAGATTATTTTAATGTATTATAGCTCAATTTCCCCTTCTTGTCGGAGTGGGGGAAAATCACAACCCTGAGAGCGGTAGCTAGAAAGAGGCTCGGTGGGAGAGAACACTTGCCTGGTATTGAGGATGCCCCAGATTCAACACTCAGCCTCAAAAACAAAGAACAAAAGTCAAACTAAAAGCAAATGAAGACATCCCATATGCTCTACTACATGGGATGGAAAGACAAGGATGCACCACAAGTCAACAGACAGTGAGGTTAAAAACCAAGGGATTTTATGACAGGAATTTTTTTCAAACTGTTGGTGTTTTCCCTTGTTTTCTCAACACTCAAGAGGGAAATTTCAGCTTCATTCTTCTTTAAACTTTTTTGTTATTGTTGCTATTTATTTTTTTAAATTGTATTTTAATTACATTTCCCCCTTCCATTTCTTCCTCCAAACCATTTCATACACCCCTCCCTGCTCTCCTTAAAATCCAAGGTCTCTGTTTTTCATCAGTTGTTATTGCATGCATGTATGTATTTGGTAAAGTGCATTCTCCCCTTTTGAACATATCGAAGGATTACTGCTATGCTGCAATGATTTGGGGAAGCCATATTCTTACTCACTGATTCCATGTATTTTTCAATGGGGAGGTATTTTGGCATCATTTCTTGTATTCCCTGTCCACATACATTCTCACAGAGGAAAGGAGGCTGATAAGGTAGCTGTTCTCCCAGTGAAAATTTGCCCTGCTGCTTGCAAATGAGTTGGCATCATCTACTGATTTCAATATGTACAATTATCTACTTTAAACTTAGAGTCATTGCAAAAGAAAAGAATAATTTTGCATATTTCTTTTTGACAAACTAACTTCACACTATTATGCCTCCAAAATCCATTAATAACCACCACAAGTACATGTCAAGTCTTTTGACTAAACAATTTACAAACTCAAAGAATGAATGGCAATAATTGCTAATAAAATTATTGTTGAAGACATAGGTCCACTATGTAAAGGTCTTCATGGACAGTGTGTGGCAGAGACTTGATAGATGTTAACAAACCATTCCACTTTTCTCCTAGACATAAAATAAAGACACCTTTTCTACTTTACTGTAGTTCATATTCTCTATCTACCAGTTCCATAGCTGCAGATTGAACCAGGTTCACATGTTATACTATGCTGTTAGAACTAAGATGCTTCTGCCTGTACTAAACATGTACACATTTTGTTTTTGGCATTATTCCTAAGCAACATAATATAATGACTATTTATATAGCATTCACATTGTTTTAGGAATTATAAATAAGCTAGAGAGGATGCAAAGCCTGTGGAATGATATGGGTAGGTTATATGGAGATATGGTGGCATTTTATACCAGGGATTGAAAAACTGGGGATTTGGGTGTCTATGGGAAATTCTGGGGTCAATTCCTGATATATATATATATATATATATATATGTAGTGAGGTAGCCTCTGGCCTGCCCGCCCTTGGGGGGTGGGCTGGCGGGGGCCGGGGGGGTCGGGGGCCGGGGCGCCCTGGCGGACCGGACGGGGCGGGCCTGGGCACGCGGGTATTTCTCCTAAATAAACATCTATGTATATGTTTATCCTGATCCTTATTTACCATATATATATATATATATATATATATATATATATATATATATATATATATATATTCCTGGCTGGTTCCCTAGAAACCTTCCAAGTAAGCCTCCTCTCTCCTTTCAGCAGTTCACTAGGAGGGGAATGGCACCTAAGTTTTGTGTTTAATTGACTCACCTTGTCTGAATTCCTGAATTCATTTCCTTTAATTCTATAAGAAACACAGGAGGCCATCCTCCACTGTGATCCCCTCTTAATTGAATGTTGCATGAATGAGGAAGAGATAACTTCACTAAGTCATTGCAGTTTCGGGTTTGTTCTGCTTATAACACTTAGTTCTCCGCCCAGAAATGGCTCTGGGCTACTTGCTCAGGTCCAAACAATGGGCTTGCTAAAATTGGTTTAAAGACATTTTAAGTTTTCCAGGTTTCCAGATAGCAGTGCCTTATATCTCTTGTTGCTATTGTCTTTCATTTGGAAATGCAGTAAGAAAATAATCTACATGGGGAATGAGACTATCTGTCATTCAATCTCAACTACTTGCCATGTGGTTTTGAATAGTTCAGTTTTTACTTTGCTGGTCTTTGATTCAATTTCAGAAAGTGTGGTGAGCCAGCCGTCCACCCACCTTCTTCCTATTCATGCCTCTCACTCCTTCTTCCAACACTGCCTCTCACACTCACTCTTCACACTTCCTTAAGCCCCTTTGCCTCTTTTTTTTCTTTTGCAGACTACTTCCTAGTCTCTTTCTCTAGGCAAACTTCTAAGCATCAAATTATAGTGACAAGACTCCATCATACAATTAATTTGCTTCTTTCTAAGCCAGGAGTGGTGGTACATGCCTATAATGTCAGCACTTATGAAGCTGAGGCAGGAGGGTTGTGGGTTCAAGGCGAGACTGGGCTAGATAGTGAATTCTAGGCCAGTATGGACTAAACAATGAGCCTTATCTAAAAAACAATTCATTTTCTTCTTTTCACTTGTTGTCATGAAACACCTCTATAATCCCACTATTGACTAGCTTTGAGTCTAGTGGATTCGGGTCTCTTCAATGAAAGTCTAACTACATTCCTAGCATCCAATGAAAGTTTAACTTCTAAGAGAAAACATTTGGACTCAATTCTACCTCTTCCATTTACTGAGATAATAAACTATGTCCTGAACTATAAAATAAAATACAATAAATTTTAAAAAAATTTAAGTTTTAACAGCATGAAACCTTTGACCCCAATCCAATCAAACTAAAATAAAATAAAAAAAAGAAAGAAACCTGAAGGATTGAAGGATAATAGGGAAATTACCAAGCATGAGAAATGTAAATCTAAGTAATCATAAGTCAAAAAGAAAGTGTTAAAGTAACTTTTCAAATATATAACAATGTATTAAAATAATGAATTATAATATATCCAAGTAGGGTGTTCCTTTTAAAGGGATACTAAGATATTCATCTACCTAAATGCACAAAAGTAACCAAAGCTCACATGTGTATTTTACTGAAAAAAAAAAAAAAGGTAAAAAAATTTCAAATACACAACTAGAAATAAATGTAGGCCAGTGGGTAAAATAGTTAGAGATAATGAAACAAAGAACTAACTCTTAAAAGGCAACAAAATTAAAAGCTTCTAGAAACATTGAAGGAATAAGGAGAAAGAAGATACAAACACATACACACACACAGAGGAGAGAGAGAGAAAGAGAGAGAGAGGAAGGGAGAGGGAGAGAGAGAAAAGAGAGAGAGAGAGAAGAGAGAGAGAGAGAGACCTGCACAGATCTTAGAGCTACTGAAACGATAATAATGGGTAACTGTAGAGTCATAAATTAAACAACTTAGAATAAATGAACCAATTTCTTAAAATTTACAGATTACTAACACTCAAAGAAAATGCACAGCCTGAATGTTACCAGTCGATAAATTAACTATGACTGTGAGTGATTGTCTTTTCTTTTTGCTTCTCTTTTACTTTTTTTTTTTTTTTTTAATTTTGAACAGGATTTTACTATGTAGCCCAAACTGAACTAGTGTTTGAGATCCTTTCGCCTCAGCCACCTCAAGACCAGGATTATAAATGTGTGCCACCATGGCCAATTTATAGTTTTACCAAAAGTATATGTATAATCTTTCAATAGATTGTTAACAAAAATAAAGCCAATGAAATACAGAGAAAAATGGCTACGAGAAATTTATTCCCCAAAAGGCATGTGACTAAATATTTAAAAATTAGTCAATATAACCTGTCGTTACATCAAGATAAATGCAGAAACGTATATGATTTTATCAACTGGTACTAAAAAAGCATTTGACAAAATTATACATCTATTAAAACATAAACTGCCAGCAAGTCTATAATAAAAAAAAAAAAACATTCTTCTCAACTTTATGAAGGGAAAAAGAAAAGTAAAGAAACTGAGCCAGTCAGTGGTGAACAACTAAATTTCCCTCAAGATCAGAATCAGAGAAAGTGTGTCTGCTCATGGCTCTCTCTCTCTAGCCACAGCAACAAAACACAAAAACATAAGATGCATAAACTAGAAAGGAAAAGAAAAAGTGTCCCAACTTACATATGGAATATTCACTGAGAAATCTGAAATACCAACAGCCAACATGAAGAAATCAAAAATTGAGTATCGCTTACAGTTGCTTCAAAGAAAATGAAATATTTAGGTATTCACTTAACTGTCAAGTAAAGGAATGATAGGGTGAAAATTACAAAATACTGATCAAAGAACTCCAAGAGGATCTAAAGGAATAAAGAGACAAGATATACTAGACATGGAGTTCCAAAGTGTGCATGGTAAACATGTGAACTCTGCCCCCAGGCTGCTCCACAGACTTACAATGTCTCAGCTGGGCTTTTGGAGATGTGATTGAGACCATTTTAATTTTTAACAAAAAAGGAAACAGCAAAAGGAATCACTCTGCCTGACACTGCATCTTGCTATGTAGGTACATGATAGTGTGGTATCAGTACATGAATAAACACACAGATCAATGAAACACAGCAAAGAACCCAAACTAAATCTACCTAAATACTTTTTAAAGAAGTATAAAAGCAATTCAAATATCAAGGATGTGCTTTTTCCCTAAATGAGGCTGAAGAAAGGAAGAGGTCAAAAATGACCATCAGCCTGCATCTCCCACCTAGTAACAACAACCGAAAGGAGGTCTGTATCTGAACCACAAAAACTTTAGGGAAAAGAATATCAGAAGATCGTTAGGATATAGGAAAAGTCAAAGAAGTCTCACCCTTTACAAAGACAGTCCAGAAGGGTGAATTATTAGTAAATGAACCTTTGACACTAATAAATATTTGCCATATGAAATTCCACATAAAGGATAAAAGACAAGCTATGTATTGTTATAAAATAGTTACAAATCTCATGTCTGATGAAGAACTAGTATCTGGATCTCTGAGAAATCAGTTACAAAAATAAAAACACCTGAGCAAAAGAGAGGATGCACGGAGGACATTGAACACACAAAGAGAACACGCCATAGGCCCTAGGGAAACACACATTAAAACCACAAAGATTTTACTGCACACCTATCAGAATGACTACAACAAAAAGCGTGAGCAGATGAAAACCTGGCAAGGATGTTGAGAAACTGAATGGGTCAATGTACTATTGGTGGGAGGAAGAAATGCTGCAGTTATAAACCACACTGTGCAATTATGGTAAGACCCACAGTTTCTCTCTTAGTTACTTATCCTAAAGAAAGTGAAAGCCCACATTCACAGAAAAGACTCATATGTGAAAGAATGTCTATAACAGCTTTACTCATAATAGCTGAAAACTAGAAAAGATTCTCATATCATATATATATGATATATGATATGATAAATATACACATCTATATATGTGAGTATTTCAACTGTGGTGCATATAGTAATTATAACCATAATACTTAGCAGGTGAGAGAATTCAACTACTGACCACAACCACACAGATAAACCTTCAGCATTTACACTGAGTCATTCTCTATAACTGCATACCACTGTATGAGTCCAATCACTCATAAATGTATGAATGTACATAAGTATATGAATATGTGCATGTTTCAGAGTGGGTAGCTGATGGTGAATACCAACCAGAGTTCAAAGACTGGATAAGGAAGGAACAGGAAAGATGAGTGAGCAAGAATTTGATAGAATGACTACAGGGCAGCCAACTGGTAGGGTTCTGAGCCTAATGGGACAGCTCTGTGTTTTGACTACAGTGAAAGATGCCAAAATCTATACAGGTGATGAAGTTGCATAAAGCTATACACACATATATACAAGACATGGACATTCACATGTACATATGCACATACACACATGAGAACAAGTAAATTCGGTTAAATATAAATATTATCAATGGATCATATCAATATTAACACACAGTTACAATAAGATGAATGTGTAAGATGGTTTCACTGGACAAAGTGTCTGTGGTATTACTTCATGCATAACTACCAAGTTCCAAAAAAGGTTTCAGATTTTTATGAGTACTAGTTTAATAAAAGAACACTGTACAATATTGTCACCAGTGTTTTGTGACAAATCATCTCAGTTATCCCAAAGCAGAGGAATTTCCTGGGATGTAATTCTACATTAAAGGTGGGAGAATTCTCATGTCAGAACTTTTAAAATTTTCCTCCCTCCCTTCCTGCCTCCCTCCCTCCTCCCCTGTCTCCCTCCCCCCACCCCCACACACATGCACACACCACAGGGGTAGAATGTTTTATTAATTATCAAAATTTTTAGGAATTTTGAAAGTGGTTAAAACAGTAATTTAATGTTAAATATTTTAACCACTTTTTTAATAGTGAAAAACAGAAAGGGAATGTTTATTCGGTTTGGCCACATTGGTTAGAGAACAGTAACTTCTCAATTTCATTGAAAAGAAAAGAAAGAAAAAGAAGAGATGCCCTGGGTCAGTGAAGGCCAACGGGAAAACACCCAAGCTACAGGGCCATTCATTCTGCAGGAAGTCTGAGACAGCAGTAGCAGTGGCTCCTGTCCCTTAGGCTCAGAGAATTCTACTCTTCCTCTAACCTAGGCATGGCCCAGTTTCCTCCTTCCCCCAGGACAGCTGGACACAAGCTGGAAGATAAAAGGCTTCATTGAGCATAGATTGAAAAGACTGAAACTCACATCCTCTTCCCCTGGAAGGCATGAGGCTAGGACAGACTCTCAAGTTCCCAACACGCAAGCTGTCTCGTGGAGCAGATTATGTTTCCGCTCCTGCTTTTGCTCTAAATTCCCAGCGTTTTATCATGATTAGCTTTAGGAAAGCCCTCTAATGCACCGCTGTCCAATGTCTGCCGGGGTTTTTGAATTAAGAATAACTTGGTTTACATGCACGTGGTCTAAGAGTTTTCCTACGGTCAATTTGATAAATGAATTCTGGGTACAAAACTTGACACCCAGCCTCCGTTTCCAGTCTCGAGGTTTCTCACTGCATAGCTGTCCTCGGAGGCTCCATTCACTTAGCTCTTTGTCTCCACACCAGGTACACACTCACGTGCAGGATACGCGAGGCTTCACCTCTTGAAAGCCTTCTCTGAGCTCTGGGTACACATGCCTCTCTCTGTTTTCTCCACTTTGGAGATACAGAAGTTTTGTTAGAAAGAGAGAGACGGGGGCAGGGGGAGGAGAGAAAAAGGAAGACAGGAAGGGGGAAAGAAAGAGGAAGGGGGAAGCGAGAAACAGAGATAATCTTTTTACCAGACTGAACTAACAGGCTTTTACAGGGAGAAGAGTCTTGGGTTTATTGTTTATTCATTTAAGTTGCTTTTTGTTTTGTTCTGTTGTTTTCATGAGATGTCACCATGTAGTCAAGATTGGCCTCAACTCCACAATCCCCTGGCTGCAGCCTCCCTTGTACTGGGATGACAGATGTGAACTGCCCTACCTAGCTAGTAATCATCTCGTCTTCATGTCTTTATTCCCAGTTAAAGAAATAATTATTGAGTAAACTATGGTAGAAGGTTAGAAGAAAAGCATCAAGGATTAGGAAAGTCTGCTTCATGAAGTTGTTTACATTTTATTTCTATTTTATGTGTATGATGTTTTGTCATACATCTGTGCATGCCTGGTGCCCACAGAGTTCTAGGCATTGGAGTTTCAGATGCTTGAGGTGGGTGCTATGAATTGAGTCCCAATCCTCTGCAGGTGCAGCCAGTGTCCCCTCCAGCCCCTCTCGCCAACCTCTAGATAGGACACTTTTCTTGCATGCTTTCTTGTAGCTCTTTTCTATGACAAACAGGATGTGCTTTGGTAGAAGTCATCTACTTTTCTACAACGGCTCCCACAGTGCAAGCACACAGTTGGATGCAGATGGATGAACAAATTGACCTCTTCCCCTCCATCACCGACCTCATTCTGTAATGAGGAATATAACACAACACCTTCATCTTAGCCTACATTGCTCACACATGCAGTAAAATAATAGGACCATAGGACCATTGCATGAATTAACTACTTTCAAGAATCCCTGTTCTAACAATGAAAGCTATGCTTTTAATTGGAAAGTACAAAGGAAGAAAAATAATTTTCTTTCAGAAGCTGAATGTGACCTGAGAGTTCTTCTTGACCCAGTTCTACAAGTGCTCCTTCAGGGCCTGTTTATAAATCTCTGAATCAAGTTAGAGCTGGTGGCTGCTATTTAAACTTACTCTAAGGCCTCATTCTTTGAAAACTCAAAGGCTGTTAGAACTCAGATGGAAAGTTATTAAATTCCTCGTTTTCAATAATAAAAACAGCATTATAAGACAGAATTAATTAAGACTTTAATTGGTTTAATATCCATTCCAGGGTTGGAGTAGTGGCTTGCAAAGGTTTAGAGCATTTGGTGATCTAGCAGAGAATCCAGGTTCAGTTCCTAACACCCGCACAGCAACTTAGAAGCATCCATTTCAGGAGATCCAGCCCCTTCTTCCAGCCTCTTTGAGAACCAGGAATGCACAATGCATCACATGCATGTAGGAAAAACACTTATACATGTAAAATGAATATTTTGAGCAGAGTAAAATAAATATCCATTATATTACATTTAAAAAGTATATTTTAAACTGCAGAAATATGTCACTGTTTTGTTTTGTTTTTGCTTATAACTATGTCGAAAATCAATACAGGAACTGGAGAGATGGCCCAGCAGTTCAGACCACTTGCTGCTCTTACAGAGGACCACAGTCCAGTTCCCAGCACATACAGCTCACAACTGCCTTGTGACTTCAGCTCCAGCAGATAAAAAACCCTCTTCTAGTTTCTTAAGGTGCCTGTACCCATGTGTCAATGCACATGGACACATACACACACACACACACACCACAGTCAATGGAGTAAAAGCAGTTACATTACAAACCTATTCCGGATCTGAAAGTTACCATTAATTTTCTCTTCATTTCAAGGTAGTAATTATTTAAATGATTTGAACCTCTATTTCTTTATCAATATGATATATTGGATAATAGGGCTTTGTAGCAATGTGATAATATATAAGAGGCAGGTAGCCCAATACTTCAGTATTATAGAAGCATTTAAAATGTTACAAAAATGGGTGTATAGAAAATTAAATTTCCCAGGAAGAAAATTATTAACAGAAATGGATTCAGTTACCAGCTAAAACAGGGACAAATACACTATGTGCCATGCTTCTTGACTTGTTTTGACATAAATCGACTGAAATACTGCCACACAGCCAATACCAATTCTTTTATTACTACTCTGGTAAAAATAACTGACAAATATTTTGGTTTACATGTCAAGAAGAAAACCAACTGGATTTTCAAAGCAACTGTCATGCTTCCAATCTCATTTAAAAGTCTGTCCAATTTGAACTTACGTTTTATTCATTTTGTTTTATAAGCATAAAAAGGCTGTAATAAAAAATGACTAACAACTGTTCTTTGAGCCAAAAATTATTGACCTTTGCCTTTTTGCGTTACAGGGAAAGCTTGTTAACTTTACAGACCCTTGAGTATACAGTGCGTTTTACCAATACTGACTTCTGAGTAGCCAGGAAACATTTATACTTTACTACTAACACATCCAGATGAATTAGGAGACGGTGGAAGAAATAAGGAAACACAGAGGGAAGGAGAGAGAGAAGGGGGAAGGAATAAGGAGAGGAGGTGTAATAACATCCACCCGATAGATGTGTTGTGGATTTCTTGACCTTATTTTGGCAAATTGAGCGGAAAACTTGAGGGTTTTGAAGTTGCTATTCCAAGGGAAGTAAAAAGAATTGAAAAAGACACAGCTTTTGGGCTTCTGAGCCATCCCCTTAGGTGGTTAAACATGCCCTGCCCGGGTGGCCTTAGCTCTTTGAAGGTAACAGCAAAAGAAAAGAAGGAAGAGAGGAAGGGAGGGAGGGAGGGAGGGAGGGAGGGAGGGAAGGAATGACAGAGAAGGAAGGAAGGATGGATTTTGTAAAGAGTATGTAAGTGTATACAAATAACAAAAGAGAACATCAGATTCCCTGGGAGCTGGAGTTGTGGGCAGCTGTAAGCCCCCTGAGGTGGATGCTGAGAACACCTCCTTCACTTCAAAAGCAGCAAAAACTCTTAACCCCTGACATCTTCCTAGATCCTTTATTAATTTTTACAAAGGATCATATATCATTATTCTGACTCGAAAATTATAATTCTCCTTAGTATAAATGGAGGCATGCTTGCTTAGGAGTTAAAAAAAAACTAAAAAATATTATTTTAAAATATGGATCATCAGAATTCATTTATTAGAGACCCATTTTCTCAACATGAGATTCTGTAATTATTTTCTACAAGTGGCATTGAGTCTCGTTCCAGGTTTCTTGTTTTTGTAGTTGAACAAGAATAAAATGTTACAGGCCATGGCTCTGTCATTGTTCTCTAGGAGAATTTCACTCACAACTCTCTGACTTTTTGTTGGTTCCGAGAGGACCTGAGTCCCATCGAAGTAAAGGACACACCTCAGAACACAAACAAATCCCCCAAATACATTCCCAGCCCCATCACTCTGCATCCTTCCAATTCTCCACTCCAAGTTCAAGTGCAGTCATAGATTTAAATTTTCATCAGACTTTGTTCCAAGACAAGACATAACCCTTTTAACTCTTAGCAGTTGAAGTTATTTATGCTCCTGTGAACTTCCGGCATTTCGTCTGCTGGACGGAGCCCAGAAAGTTTAGTTGTTTAGGGATGGGGGAGTTTCAGATGATGGTTTAGGAGGGGCACCACTGGGGGTACAATTTCTTTAATGTTTAGTTTGTCATATAATTTTGGAGCCTACTATTTACTGTAATTGTCCTATTTCCTCATCTCTTCAGAAATTCCTAGAACAAACTACATTTTCTTTTATATCCCTTTGACTTTGCAATAAATATTTATTCCTATTGCTTAAGATTTACATCCATGCCTTTTCACTCTCATTGTACCCAAAACATTGTGACAAATAGATGATGCTTAATCCCAGCATCCTTTTCTGGCCACGCCTCTCAATCCCCCCTCCCACCAGTTAGGGATCTGTCTCAGATGCTTTCATGGACCCAGGTGCATATATCTACAAGCGCACGGGCCTTCTGTGATTTTGCGACCAGTTAGCTCTTGTTTTCAATGGGAAGAATGCAAGTGTTCCTTAGGATGAATCCACATATTCATTCAACAGTGTGACACCAATCATGAGATACTCACTGAGGGACATGAATGGGTTCTAGCAGATGACAGCACAATTTGGGAAACAGCAAGTGACCCCTACATAGAATTTGAAATAACACATCATTTTGGTTTAACGGTTGTGATTATTTTATACTCACCCAAATTATGTGATTCTTCCACAAAAAAAAAAAAAAAAAAAAGGCTCCAGATTTAATCTAAAGGACAATTTTTTTTCTTCAAATTCAATCCCAGAAATATTTTTTTAACTCTCCACTGTGCATGCAGAGTTCTTTGCCTCTGTTATTGATTTTGGGTGCAGAGTCTATTGGAATCAAGTTCCTTTCTGGTAGAATCAGGAAATACCTTAACCACAGACCTCTTGCTTACTTTTTGCTTTTCTCAGCCTTGACTTAAAAGTCTTCAGAAAGAACAGACTTCCTAGGGCAAAACTGAGTAGTGGGCTCATGTCAGATAATTTCTGCAGTATACACTGTGTTCTCTTATCCTTATGTCCCCAAAGAAGACGTTTCAAATGTTTTCTAGACACTGAAGATTAGTGTGATCATATACCTTAATAAAGGCAGCAGTGTGTTCCTTTGGGAAAGAATTCCTTTAAAATACAGGTTTCTTTTTTTAGAAACTGGATAATTCTCTTTAGTCACTTCGGATATGTTTGTCACTAACACTTCCTTTTGGTTGGCATATAACAACTGGCTCCAATATTTCTCATTCACCCATTTGAAAGCTCAATGTGGGCTATAAATAGACATTAAGATGTATCAGAAGCACTACGGAAAAATAAGAGTTATTTGGGGCTATAGAGATGGCTCTGCAGATAAGGGCATTCCTTATTCTTACAAAGGACTGGGGTTTGAGTCACTATACCCACCTGTAATTCCAGTTCCAGAGACTCGGATGGCCTGTTCTCTCTGACCTCCACAGGCACCAGGCATGTGCATGATATCCAGACATACATGTAGGGAAAACATTCAGACACATAAAATAAAATAAATCTTAAAAATTAAAAATAAGAGTGATGATGGTGGTTTGAGTGTTGATGGAAGGGATGGTGTTGAGGTCACAGTGACCTAAACATTGGTGATGGTCAGTAGTGGTGATAGGGTTGATGGTCGTGGTACTGATGATTGTCCTTAGATGCTGGTAGTAATAATAGTGATGCTTGTGGTGATGCTGCTGTGCTTTGGGGTGTGACAGAAACTTTTATAGACCAGTTATGCATTATCCAAATACCTGAGGTTCCAAACACTGACAGTCATCAAAGATCAAGCTGGGACAGTGGCCGCAAGTTCATTGTCTCACAACCAAGAAGACTAATGATACACTCTTTCCTGGGAGTATGCAATGTAGAATGCTCTTCTGTATTACAGAAAAGTCAGCAGTTGGGGAAAGTGAGCAGTTAACTGGGAGAAACCCTGAGAGTTAGAGGGGATTTCCAGGAGAGAGGGAAAAGGATTATTATAAATCCATGGCAGAAACTGGATAAAGGCTGAGGCAATCTCTGCTGAGACTGGATAGTCCTCTAGACTATCACCGGTCAAGCCAATGAAGGGACCACACACTCTTGGTATATACCCCTGGGCCAACCAGGGAGATGACCATGTATTACCCATGAGCCACCCACTTAGTTAGGGGTAGTTGAAGCCTGCCTCTCCATTTCTGATGCTGTGAGTCCCCATTATTACCCTCTTACCTCACAGATTGCCCCCCCCTTTTTGTAGAGTAGTCTGGGATATTTTCCTAGAAAGAGCTATATATTAGAAGACATCTTTATAATTTATTCTGCCACAATTAGCTATGTTAGAAGCAAAAATATATAAAGGAACAATAGTGTTTAACATAGATCCTTCAAGGGTTCTAGAGTAAGAGGAGGGAGGTGGCCTGCCTTGGCTGACCCAGAGCTCTGTCTCTTCTTTTATCTATCTAGTTTGGTTATCCCAAACACAGCTATAAGCCTTTGTATTCATCTTCTTCAGTGTCCAGACTTCACTGCAATAACCCTTAATCTTGCTTTCAATGCCAGCTTGCTCTCACTGCAACCTTTGTTAGCAATGTTCAGTTTCCATCATGGTCCTTTTTCCCTAGCTGAATGCAGAAAGCTAGCTCCTGCCCCAGTGGTGAAGATGTGGACAGTGATGGCCATGGGTTAGTGGCTATCTTGTGTGGTGATGCTAACGATTATAGTATGTAATGGTGGTGGTTGTGGTGGGGGTAGATCTGCTGCCATTGTTATTAATATGCCAGTGGTTGAATCTTCGGTGTCCGTCAGTTTCAGAAACCAGCATTCAACTGTGAAGGGGAACTTCTTCACAGGGTTCTGAAACTCTACTCTATGACTATGAAAACAAACTTGCAATGAATACTGTGGAGAACTCCTTTCATTTTTACCTAGGCATCATGGCATTCAGAAATGTGCCTAGAGCCTCTCAGAATCACTTCTCCCTGAGTGCTGTTCCTCTCTCCTAATGGTTTCATGCCCCCTTTCACTCACCTTTTGTATTAACTATGTCTAAAACACTAACTCCCATTTCACTAAAAAGCCTCCCTGATGTCTTTCTGCAAGATTTTATCCAAGTTGTTCAATATTTGCTCATCTATCTCACTAGTAAAAATTAAAAATCCTTAAAGACAGACAAAACCTATGTCTTTTATATTTGTCTTTCCACCATCTGCTCCAGCGTTTAAAAGAAATATTTCTTGGTGCCTACGTAGAACAGAGTGAGCCTCTCTGTGAAGTGATGAGCTTGTGTGGTTTGGGCACATAGTAGTAGTCAAAACTCAAGAATATTCCCTTGGTCCACAAAGCAGCACTAAGTAAGTAGAGCTACTGATATTCTGCAGTATCTTCCACTGAACAATCCAGTGGCTTTATGCCACTGAGTAGAATTTGTAAAAGAAATATTGGTGTGGGGATATCTAGCTTCCATTATACTTATATGTGTATTAGACTTAAGACAGAGCCTAAGCCTTGATTATTTTCTAGTCCACTCTTACAAAATATATAGCTATTACTATCTCATTTCTGTCTCAAACATTTTCTATGTTCTACACGGTATTACCAGAACAGCCTTCCTGCCACGGCAGAACCAATAGCTAAATTAATTTTGATTGTAGGACCCACCCCTGCTTCATCCAATGCAGATATGGTCACTTGGAGAGAGAGGGTCTGTCACTCTGGAAAACAGCACCTGCAAAGGCATGGTTTGGCCCCATAATAAAACATTGACAGTTTCCAGAAGATTTGCATGACCAGAACTTTAGGCCAAATCCATTCCATCACACCTTTGCTTGGAGATGGGTTGGAAACAAAAACACAGTGGATTCCCGGGGTCTTTGCAGCCTCTTTGATGTAGATTCTCACCCAGTAGGGACACAGCAGTGGAACCAGACATCAAAACAACTGGTCTTTATTACTGTTTGCTAGCTCTCCCTGACACAGCCTGCTAAAAGGGAAGGAGAGGAATATTTCCAAGCTGGGATCAGCTCTCCTGAGGAGCTTGTGGTTTCGTGAGTCTAAAAACAGTGCAGCCGTTCCCAATACTACTTTGTCCAGCAGTGTTCACAGGGTCCCCTGCTCCCAAAGCAGCGTCTAAAAGTCATTCCTTCCAGAGAGCCAGTTCAAGCGGCAGCCAAGAGTCAACCTTGATAAATACGACTTTAATAAGTGCTAGAAAATCAGGACATTGCAGGCTCTTGGCTTTTGTGATTTTTATCATGCCGAGTTCCCTACAGAGAACTGAAGAGGAGCCAGGAACATGTCATCTTTTCCATCAGGGTCCTGCACAAAGTCATTGTGGAAGAGACATTTCCCTTCAGGTACTACTGTATATCAAATGTATCCACTTCTTGGGGGGAAAGATGAAATTAATTTGAAACTGAAGAGTCTGTGGCAACACTGGCAGAGGGCGGGGTTCAAAAGACAGCCCACGGGTACTCCAAATCCACCATAAGGGAAACATATGACAGAGAAAAATGTGTGCTGGCAATTTGTTTGATTGTAATTTCAACGAAAAATTGAAAGCATACGTCCATGGGATTAGGCTCCCCTCATCCAGCAGAAGTAGAGTCCCGTTAACAAATGCGATGTCTTAGCGTCTCCCTGAACTTCCGCTTCCAGGTCACTTGTGACCAGTACAGCATCAGCTTCTGGTGCCTTTGGCACGGAAGAAAACTCACCATGATGGTACAGGTGGCAAGAGCTGGCTTTCCCTCTGCCGAAGACTGGAATGGTGGCCGAAGTGGACACATGCCTCGCAGATCCAACATTAATGAGAGGAATCAGTAAGCCCAAAGATTTTTCCCTTCCTGGGTGACATTAAGACTCTCAAAGGGGCAACAGAGGAACATAATTTGTCCAGTAAAGTGGAACAGTACTGGATGAAGGGAAGGCATACGCGTTCATTGTCCCTGAGAGTTGTATGTCTTTACTGTTGTCATTCACAAGAGAACGCTACAGGAAAATGGCCACGTCTGTGGTTTGCAAAGAACAAATGTTCAGTAAGGAACAGCACTGCATTAGAACCCAAGGGGTCCTTCACAGAATGTTTGCAAAGAATACCAGACCTGTTTACAGGGCGTAAATATCCCAAGGCGTCCGTCAGCACGGTGATGATTAATGTGTTTAAAGAGCAGTATATGGAGAATACAGCTGACAATATGGCAATGGGACTTACGAGACGGAATTGTCCATTTTTATTGATTCACTTTGTCAGGATGTCTGCCTTCCCAGCATTACGGTCCCCGATTGCCTCTTTGACAGTCTGTGGCCATCCACAGAAACTCATGAGATTAACTAACCTCTTGTGACCAGGTGTTTCATAGGAAGAAAAAAAAAAAAAAAAAACTTGGGACAGACAAAGCGTTCTCCGTTCCAATGTAGTTATCTCACGGTATGAGGAAGCGAGTAGCTAAAAAGCATTTGTAAGAGACACAGCTGGCAGGGGAGAAAAGCACTCCAGAGTCAGAGTTCAATTCTTTTATAAATGTCTTCAGCCCAAGGAACCTGTGGCAGGCTGTGATGAAACCCATTTTCCCCTTGTAGCTCTAATCACACAGAAACGATTTGATATCACACTACCGTATCTGAACTTTACATAAATTTCCAGGTGGTGGGAGCCGAGGCTGGCGTGTGACGTATCTTCAGTTAACTGAGTCAAACAAAATACTTTTAAAAAATAAGATCTGCTTGTACACACTTTAAGATAAACTGTAAATTCAGAGTCCAATAGGCCTTTCCGTGTGAACGCAAATAAGGCTGTGAACGCAAATAAGGCTAAAACCAAAAAGCACATGGCTAGGGTTTTAGACATTTCATTAATGCTAACTCTACCTCCATAAACGTCGGTCCGATCCTCATATAACTTCATGCTCTTTTTGCTTCCATGGGTAGCTGAATGTCTTGAAGTTGTCACTCTGTTTCCAATATGACAAAATTACTATAAGCAATGACACTAAGAGGAATCGTTCCAGTGATTCCAACAGGCCCCGTGTAGCATTCTATGGTTATCATGAAAACCAGAAGTAAATCACCATGTATTTCTGAATGTACAAAAGCTAAACTGTGTGGCCAAAACCCCCATTCACTTCTCAGTGTCTCACATTAATAGTTAACAGTTCCTCATAGAAGGGCTCCTCTCATGTCTTTTTGTGTCCCAGCACACAAACCTTGGTAGGAGACAGCTTCTATTCTAAATGGAGTGAAGAAACCTGCCTTCCCTCTAAAAATAGTTATTACAGCTGTACTGGATTATGACATTGCTTAGATGCAAAATAAAGAAATAATAAATAAATAAAAGCTTGAATATTTTGGTTAATTGAAACTGAAAGAGAGAGCTATTCAAAGATCTCTCTGTCTTTCCTGGAGTCAAATGGCAAACTGAAAACATTGAAATAACCAGCAATGCCGAGAATCTGTGTCCTTTAAATGCGCTGCCACCATCACCAAAGCCAGGGGCCAGGCTCCAAGTGTGAGTTCAACAGGGTCTCCAGACCTGCTCAAACAGAAACAGTGTACTGCAGCCAAGCCAGCTGGGTCTCACTAAGCCTCCAAGTAATTCTGAACCCTCTATACAAAACCAGAACAATACAGAACATGGGCTACTAGAGGGAGAATTTTCTAGAAAATGGCAATAATGAAACATTAGAACAGTAAGTTGTAGACAGATAAATGTCAAATAAATAGTATGTGAGATTGTGGCCCTTAAATATGGATCAAAGTTGGTCTGTAAAACCAGGCCCTTATTGCACTCAGTATTTTTTAAATTTTATATAAATTTCTCATGGTAACTTAGGAAAGTCTTGGTAAAATTGTGGTTTATATGTTATCTGAACAAAGGGTATAGCTTTTTTAAAAATAAACTCTAAAAAAATGCATATACTTTAAGAAATATTATTTTAGAACCATTTTATAAAGAGATATTTGAAGTATATGAATATTATATATTTTATATTATAAATTACTACAAAATATTACAGAACTCCCTAAGCAAACTTTAACTTTTAATCAGTAAATTAACATGTTCACCCTCCTTTTAACTTAATGCCTCATGGTTCCTTTGAACTGCTTCAATAAACTTTTTGCATATTAAAATTTTATTGAATGAAATTGCAGGCAAAAGTGAGCCTGGCAAGTCTTATTTTGGCTTGTGTTAACACTGGGAGTAATTGTTAAAGAAGATCTTTGACTTTCTGTGTTTGCTTAGCAATTTCTAAATCAAAATAGATATGCTCTGAGAGCTATTTCGAAACAATCTCTGTCCTTCCAACATGTCGAAGGGCCAGCCAGGGTAATGTAGCCTCTGAGGAAAGGAGACACTCGGGAAGCTGTAAACAGAACAGCTTCCTAAATACTCTGGTGACCCGGAGCCGGGAGAAATCATCACACTCAGTCTGCCAAACGACAAAGGCTTTTAAATCCTGCGAAATTAGCTGTTCTGATGAACTTTTGCATGATTCCTCTCAGAATTCTATGAAATACAAGAGGCCTGAGAGAGTCATTGAGGACCCATTAAATGTTTACCACACATTATTCCCCCAAGAATCTAGTTATCTAAAAATTTCAGCATGCAGTCTGGCCCATTCTACCTCAATGCTAGCCCAACTTCTAGAGGAAATATTGCTCCCTACCCCATGTTGTTGGTGGCAGAATTTGATCAATTATATTCTTTCAAAGGTGACACGCTGGACAAGGTTAATTTGCTCCAAACAACATAAGAATCCTCTGAAATCCAGGCATTGTGTTCCATGCTGTTGGATTTTACAGGAAAGAGAAACTCTTACTTCAGGAGAAAATCCAAAATAAAGAAACTTGGGAACTAGGACTTGCTTCAGTCTATGGGGACATCAGGGGACTTCCCATTTGCTGAGAATGTACTCTCATAAGTAGTCACATATGGTTTGCATCTGTTAATCTCTTGAGTACCTTATATCTTCTGCATTTCACTGCTTAGAGGACTTTTCATTGGTTTTAACGGTACAAAAAAAAAAAAAAAAAAAAAAAAAAAAAAAAAAAACAGGCCTCTGAAATTATAGCTTTTGAATTGTGAGCCTTTACTAAGGGAGATAACATTATGATTATCTCATATAATGGTGATGTCTTTACAATTAGTACTAGTTGTTCCATCCCATTCATATCTTCAACAAATATACATTGCACATCTACTAGACTGGACAGTAGATTCATCTTCTTGAGTTCTCTGGCTGATTTTCATTGCTCTCCCCCCCCCCCGCCCCAGTGGTGGATCTTTAGCTTAGTTGCTCATATATGCCCAGCAAGTTATCTACCAGTAAGCGATATTCCCAGCTTTACTGCATATTAAATATTCACTCTGTGTGTTGATATTCCCATAACTGTCAGAAAACATCACAGAAATTTCTCTTTTAATTATGACTGTTTACTTAAGTGACCTATGTGGAAATAATGCAAGTGTTTCAACCTATATGAGCCTGGGTGTCCTCTGGAGTGAAGAACCACATTTGACTGGCAAGCCACAAAAGTCAGGTCTATGCAGCCCCTTTAAGAACACAGCAGTGTCATGACTGTCATGATGTGGTTTGGATCTCTGTCTCCAATGGCAACCATGCTCCTGACAGTTCCTCTGCAATGTTTTTATTTTAGCGTCATGATAGACAGAAGGCATAACCATAGATTAAGATAGAATTCTCATCATAAATGATGACAACTACTTCCTCTCTGTTCAGTGTCAGCTGAAGGTTATCTGTTCTATGCTCTGCGGTCAGATTCACATAGTCTGTCTGAAACTATGGCTTGCTCTGACTATCATCTGAGAAGCCAGTTAGGAAGTCTGGGTCCTGAATATTGACACTGGGGCCTTCTGATCCACAGGGAGGTATCACATTCTATGTGGACCAAGACCTAGCCCCATTCCTGGTGTAGTCAGGTTTCTCTGTTTTTATGGTGCTATAATGGATAGTAGCTGCCTTGGTGCTATGTACCTCAAGTCAGAAGTCTAGAATGGTCAGAGTAGTCCTAGGGGAGACAACTTTTGAGGTCCTCCCAAAAGCAGCATTCGAGGCTGCATCATCCCCACCCCAGCTCCACACAGCTGGTTGCAGCCTGCCTACCCTGCTCCAAATATTTCTTCACATATAAAGTCAGCTGCACTTGGATTTGTAGTGCCAGAGGGAAATTAAGAAGGGGACAGAAGGTGAGAGAGAGGAAAACAAGGGTTTTCCTGTCCAGTGCTCTCCAGGGGTTGTCATTAGAACAAATGGGAGATTTCTTCCAGTACAGTATACAACAGCTCTGTTTTTCAAGAGGAGAGAAATGATCCTGAACATGCTGCATAGTGCCTGAGACATCTTGAAATCTGGCTTCTGACAAACCAAACCCCACAGAGTGATCAGTCCATCACCTCCTGACCTTCACCAACTTCCTTCATCCCTGGAGCCTTTCCTGTCTCTCCACCCTTCTCCCGCTAACCCTCTATTTCTCATTTCCTCTTGACACACAGTGTGTCCATGTGTCTGTCTGTCTCTGTCTGCCTAGGCTTCTGTCTATGCAGCTTGGTGGGTCAGTGAATCTCTTCTGTCGGATTTTCTGTCTGTCTTTGTGTCTCTGAATTTCTTCCAGTGTTTCTGGCTTAATGACTGGTTCCTCCTTCTGTCACCCCAGTTCTCTCTCCCAGCCTATTAAACACCAAGGCCCATTCCACATGCAAAAGTCACTATCTGTACAAATGTATACTAAAAAGAAAAAGTAGATAGAAAAATTCATAAGCCCAACTGTTCCTTTGTGGTAGTGTACTTACACAGTTGGGTGGGAAAGATTGATACGATTACTCATTTGAAACAACTTATCTAATATGGGAAGTACAATTGGACTAAACCCTGGGACATAGATTATAAATAGATTTGAATATGAATTCGGCCACTAGGACTTTACAGTCAGAGAAGACAGAAGGTAAGCACAAAATCCATATAAATGCATAATCATAAATTACAATATTTTCAGTAAATAAAAAGAAATGCATTCTAGGAACGAAAATAACTGAAGGAGCCCTATTTACAGGGCTGATCAGTGAGCAAGGGACTCATCTGATCACTAAGCTATGGCATAAAAGGGAGATAAGAGGGCTAGGAAGCTTTTGGAAGAGAGAATTGCCTACATAAGAACCAAAGGTTAGAACAAGCTGAAGCTTACACAGCCGTTACAAATTTAGAACACCTTTTGTCTCTCAGCTTACTTATATTCATGTGTTCAACCCTGGGCCCCTAATGGGTGGTGCTGCTTCAGGGCATCAAAGAACCTTTGCAATATGTGGCCTGGGCAACAGGAGTCACAGGGGTCCAGCCTCAAAGGTGTTATCTGCTTCTAGTGCCAGCCAAACAGTCTGCTTCCTCACCCACCAAGAACTGAGTAAATCACACACAGGCTACTGCCACGGTGCCTTCCCCGCTATGACGCCCTGGTGTCACCTGAAATCTTAAGCCAAATAGGCCCTTCCTCCCTTAAGTAGCTTCTGCCACATATTCTACCAATGGCGATAAATGCAACCAAAACATAGGGCAGATGTATAATGAATAACAATGAGATATATAATGGTAACAAATGAAAAAATGCAAAACAGAACAATCAGCCAAGATCCCTAGTTTCGCACTTGAAAAACAAGGAAAATAACTTACCTGAGCATTACCTTCCAGCTGTCAGGAAGGCTGGGATGAAAACTGCCCTGTATGGACTTTCGACATTACTCTTTCCTCTTCAACTTCATGTTTGAGAAGCGGTCCACAAATGTTACTGCAGCACAAGAAATGCCAGTTACCCTGTAACGTGTGCCAGACTTCCAAATCTGAGACAGATATTTCTATGGATCGGCAGTCTGATCCACTATGGAATATTTTTGTTGTTTTTAATTCAAGAACTGATACAGTTAATTAAACAAGCGTGTGATACTCTTCAGATAAAAAGTTCAATCTTGCCCAGAATAACAAATATTACATTTTACCTTTTAAATGATAACATAGTATAGAGAAGAAAATGTCCCTTTAAAAATTCTTAAGTGTTCTAGCTACACTTAGTTAGGGTTTTCAGCTCTACCCTCACCTTGCTTATCTACGTGCATGGTGCTTGTACAGAAGACCACAGCTGGTGGTTAAGAACTGACTTGGAGAAACCTCAACACTAGGTTCCCTTCCAGCTTTGGGGTGCATTTCACTGACTGAATAGGATGGAGGGGATAGTAAACGTTTATCCCCTATGGGCTGCCCCATGTAGCAGTCCCACAGGATAGCTGCACCCACTGGCTATGATCTCATTTTAGGGTTCTAACTCCACAGACTATGAGCCTCCTTCCTCTAAAGCCCCTTGTGCCAATAATCACTCCTTCTCCTAACGAAAAGTGAATGTAGCTAAGTCCTTTTCAGCTACGAATTCCAAACTTCCACATCATTATTTTGATTTCCTTATACAGTGACTGCACCTTTTGGCTTTGGTTTGGTGGTGGCAGTGGGGGCTGTTGTTTTAAATTCTGCTCAAGATTTCCTTCTGGCACCCTGATTTTGATCTTCAAAAAGGGAATATTGCAAAGTTCTTGTTGTTGTTGTTTTGTTTTGTTTTTTTGTTTTGTTTTTTGTTGTTTGTTTGTTTGTTTGTTTGCTGTCCTGGCGCTCACTCTGCAGACCAGGCTGGCCTCAAACTCACAGAGACCCACGTGCCTCTGCCTCCCGAGTGCTGCTGTAAGCCACCATTGTCCAGCATTGTTTTCAACCATCCAGAATCAGGGCAGTGTTTTACAGAAGTCTTGGGACTTGTGTGCAAACTCTCCCTTTTCTACATTTTTTCTCGTCTGTTATTTTAATGCTGCTGTCTCCTCCCTCACCTCACCCACCTCTGTCTCCTCTCCTCAGCACCTGTCATCGGGGAAGATGTCATGGGACATCTTGCCTCTGGCAAAGGGGTTCTCAATCAGGGGTACCTGTTCTCACTTAATGGACACTTGGCACCATGGGGAGACATTTTTTGCTGGGGAGGCTGATGCTGGAATCTTGTATATAGGATCCTAGAACAGCAGAGTTTACCACAGAAAGAATGGCCCAACTACAGAGCTGAGGTTTGCAGCCCTTCCCTAGCACATGCCCTAAATATGTTTGCTCCCAGCTCCTCTATTGAAAGGAGGAAATGCGCTTGGCTGAGCAGTGATGAGAAATAATTCATTAGGCAGCATGAAAATGTGTTCCGTTTCGTTTTAATTTAAAGTGATCACTGAGCATTTCAGACAAAGTGAACTTGTGTTCCCTTGTTAGGCAGTGACACACAGTCCCTGTCGTGCAAAATTCTATTTTCATGTCAATACACATTTCAACTCTGTAATCCGGAACTAAGTTTCCAAACTTCTGGCACTAAGCTGTCTCCCTTTTGGTGCCCTGTCCTCTTTGTGCTATCTGCTTGATTCTATTAAGCACAGACATGTGTTTAATTTTTGTATCCTGTCTCCTCTTTTTCCTGTGTTTCTTTCCTCTTCCCCGTGACCTGTTCTACTAAAGTTTGCAAACCCACAGACTTTTAAAAACACTAATCTTCCAGCATTCTAAAACATTTTAAAGAAACCATAACTAACAGAAAACATGATGGTGATATTTCCTCTCTAATACTCGCGAGGCTGATACTGAGTCTAACAGATTTACTATATACTGGAGTATTTGGTTATTTGGGTTTTGTAGCTAGCCTAAATATTTAGGTTAACATCTCCTTTACCAACACAATTTACAACCGGTGTTGTAAACTGCTTTGTCGCGCCACCCACCATGCTTTTCTTCCTGGTCAGATGTACCAGCTGTCCAAAATATTATTTCACCAGCGATTTCTCAACAAAGTAGACATTTTTTTGTTCTTTTGTCTCTTTGGAACTATTGTAATTGGACTTTCCTAAGTGAAGAAAGCTGAGGATGGGTATTATAAATGATTACTTGAGTTCTATCACAGATGAGGAAGACAAGGGTTTGCATGTGTTATTGCTGAAATGGAGAAATTAAATATGCATATTTATATATTTATTATAAATATAATATATATGATTATACACTGTATATATTATATGTAAATATAATAAGTATTTATATAATCATCATGTACCCAGTTATTTATGTTGTTTTATTACTTATCCATCACATTATTTTGGAAAAATGTGACTTATTGCTTTGTAAAGTGATTTATCCTAAGTTCAAACCGGATGTGATATAAGTACCATTGTATCCCACAGTTCATTATAACTAGAGTGTGCTTGTTCCTCCTGTGAAAATGAGTACAATTCATTGCCTCAGTTGTTAAGGCTGAAGCATAAAATGAAAGAATTCATGTGAGTTAACCATTTTTCCCCACATGGGTCCAACGTGGGGACTGAGAAGTCATCCTGGAACACATGAGAATGTGGAAAATGAAACATGCCACCTCACCTAGCCTTGAGTCTGAAATTCCACTGTACAGATGTCTGATTAACATCCACTGTCCCAGCTCTTGGAAAAGACTGCTTTTCTCTTCCGTCACATCATCACATCGCCAAATGCCAGAATGAATTCTCTAGGAAACATTAATGGGAAATCTGTTTCTTTTTGGAGAAAACATTAAATGGTCTGGGTGAGGACTTGAGTGAGACATTTTTAAAATAAAGATGACATAGGTGGAAGCCAGAAATGCCAACATCAATACTAGTGATGCTACATTATAATCATGGAGTGGATGCACTATTGCAGGAGACAGCGAGTCTTCCAACATATATGACCAAGCTCAGGTAAAACAGCACCAAATTTTTACAGCTGTGGCCCAGAAATACCGAACAACAAAAGAAAAGTCATAGCAACTTGTCTTCACTCTGTGAAATTCAACAGCACATTTTTGGTGTAAAGAAATATGAACTGATGACTATAGACAATCATTTTAGGTACAAATAATAGAGAAAACAGTAGACCTCAATTATTTATAAGAACATTATTTTAAATACAAGAGAAAAAAACATTGATGCCAATTGAATTGAAGCAAATTATTAATTACGCTCTAGGTCATGCACGTTGATTTTGTTTGTGTTAATATATGAAAACATGCATTTTATAGTGAAAGAAATACAAAAGGTTTATCTTCCTTCAAGTTTTATTGCATGAAAATGTGTTGAAAAAATTCTTCCTTCTCACCCACATACAATTGTTTATTTTCTCATCTTCCAGATGGGTGTCAAGGACTCTAGGAATCTATAGATTAGTCTTGGGTCTGTGAATCTCTGAAACAAAGGGATGCAAGAGAGATTGTCTGAGAACATTTGCTCTAGACTATTTCATGAGCAAGAATATACTTTATAAGGTCATCATAATAGTGAAACTATTTGTTAAGCCGAATATACTCTAAATAAGAGGATAACCTCATCAGTGGCCACTTGATAGTAATGATAGACTCTGGAATCAGATTGGAAAAGGATATGTAGAACATCAATAGGCATTTGTAGAGTCAGTTGTTACATCCAACAGTAGAAATTTTGAATGCCTTACTTTTACCATTGTTTGCAATAAACCATTTCTGTGAGTGGCATAGTAAACTTACTATACCTAGTAGGTATAGTAAACTTATTGTACCTAGTCACTTTCAGATATTAATGCTTCCTTTTTATAAATTTACTTGAAAAAATATAACTGGAAGATCAGCAGTTGGGCAAATTGTATAATACTAAGTAGTATGTTCAATTGGTGAGGTCTATCAGAACAAGCTAGGTAATACTGTCATATCTATCTGCACAGGAAGCTTGGTAAATGAGAGAAATTGTTTCATTAATATCTATTCATACCCCTAGGTAGCCAAATATGTTTATGTTATATTAGTCATCAGTATAATTAAAAGAATTTGGCCAAGTGTTCCTTACAGCATCTATTTCTCGGCTTGGGGTGTTACACCCTGATAACTCTCCCCTGCTCCTTTCTCTGTGCTGAAAACTTCCAAGGCTGCTCTTCTGTCTCCTCCCCATCTTCTCAACAGATAATGAGCTCTGACCCAACACTCATTTTCTTGTCTATTATCATTTTATACATCTTCCTTACACACTCTCATTCAGTCTTCCAGCTGGATGCAAAGAAAATTAGGATTCTGGACCTGAGTCTTACTACTGACAAGCTTCAGTTCACATCCAGAAACCTACTTTGAATAATTTCTTGTATAGCTCAATAAAAATAGGAAAAAAAAACTTTTAAATTTAACAGAAGAAAAAAGTCATTTACAATAATCAAACTTACAGTCATAATTGGTATGTTTTTAAGGTTAAACAGACATATTTAGATAGAGAATATTCAAGCACTTCATAGACCATAGACCTATAAAATATACCACTTAAAATTTTTTAATCACCTAAGACTTTTCATGACAGTGAGATATGTCTGATCCCGAAAGCACCAATTTACTTCAAAAGAAGATGATGGGCATCAAAGAAACTCTGTATGGAGTTTACTTTCTTTATTGTAAAAGTTATCCATCTGAGCAAAGAAACTACCATTGCCTCAATTGCTGTTGATATACTATCCAAACTGAACCAGCAGGAAGTAAAAAAAAAAAAAAGTAAAACCTGCCAAATTTTATCAAGACAAGGTGGGACAGTCCTTCAAAATTCCCTGTGTCACAAAAAAAAAAAATGTCTGTCAGATATACTAGGCTTATAGGCTAAAGATGGATGTATCAATAACATAGAGGAAGCATGAGTGACTATCCAAGCAGCCATCTGTTTCTGTCATTTCCATAGTTTTGAAAGTGACTTACAATGAACTTTCTGATTACTTAGGTACTATATTTTTCTGGGATCTTTGACGGATTTGAAGACTAGATAGAGTTTTTCTTAGTTATGATAGAACATAAATTAGACACAAAACTTTGGACTCGCAGATAAGAGAGATAATAGAGTATTTTCTCTAATTTCACTAAATGCAAATGGACTAGATAGTGTAACTGTAGTTCTTAACTGTTTTACTATGTGAAAATTAAAATCTTTTTTAATTAGAAAAAAATCTGATATACAGGCAAATGTAAACAAAACCCACAGTGAAATCATCTTACCTGGTTAGAATAGGTATTACCAAAATAAGTACACATTAAAAATACTGGCAAGAATGTGAGGAAAAGGAAACCATCTGAATACTATATAAGAGGAATGGATTTCTTCAAAATGCCAAAAACACTCATCTGTAAATCTTTTGAAATGCAATGCTAACTGACATGGCAAGACATACGCATGAGCACAATAATGGCATGAATGTTATGGAGATAGCTAACTACTTTCTGATTAAATATAAAGTCTGCTTCACAGGAAAAAAAAAAAAACACATTCCTGGCACTGTAAATATGATCAAGAACTACTATTATTCCGCTGAATGGACACAGTATCAATCTGCTTTCTACATTCATATTTCTCCTCCTGTAGATTATGTGGTTCCCAGATTGTATCACAATTGTTTCTTTGTGTAGTGGATGGTGGTTAATACAGAAACTAACAACTGGTCAAATGTCAAAAGAACAGAGAATAGCCAGGTGTTGGTGGTTCACACCTTTAATCTCAGAACTCAGGAGGCAGAGGCATGTGGATCTCTGTGAGTTGGAGTCCAGCCTGTTCTACAGAGCAAGTTCCAAGACAGGCTCCAAAACAATACAGAGAAACCCTGCCTTGAAAAAACAAAATGAAAACAAGACAAAACAAAACAAAAAAAGAACATAGAACGAGTGTTGTTGATGGTCAAATGCAAATTGTATCCATATCACACCTATGTAACTAGAGATTCCAGCAGCGCTTGGTCCCAAATAAACACATGAACACTATATTAATTATAAAAATGTTGGCCAATGGCTAGGGCTTCTTACTGGCTAGCTCTGCCTTAATTATTAACCCATAACTACTAACCTACCTTACCAGAGAATAACTGGCCCGTGCTATCCTCCTGGTCACTCCATAGCATCTCCCTGTGGCACCTCTCCACCTACCTTTCCCAGAATTCTCCTTGTCTCCTAGTCCTGCCTCTACTGGCTATTAGCCAAACACTGTTTTATTCATCTACCAATATGAGAAACATTAACACAGAAGGACATCTCCCATCACACACACCCTCCATGCATGCATACAAGGGTCAGGAACCACTGGTAAAGTAGAGAAAGATTGTAAATCTAGAAGTTGTGGAAGACTAGTATCTTTTGGACATGTACCACTGTGCTCATAAACTCAAAACAGTTGTGGCTGCCTGCACAAGACCTGCACAGCTGCACAAGATCAAACCTATCACAACTCTACCATGTAACCAGGCTGTGATGGCACATGCCTTTAATCCCAGCACTGCTCAGGAGGCACAGACAGGAGGATCTCTGTGAGTTCAAGGTCAGCCTGGTCTACAGAGTGAGTTCCAGGATAGCCAGTACTGTTTCATAAGAACACCTCTCTTGAAAAACAAACTAAAAAAATCTAACATGTAGTTTGAGTGGGGGAAGGTCACAAACTTCTACTCCTAAATGAGGACTATGGGTAGTTAGTTGATGGGAGAGGGAGAGTCAGTTTTCTTTAAGCGTATAGCTCCTAAGGGGTTCAGTGGCCGTGACCTCACCCAGAAGTATATTGGCAGTACAGGTTGAGTAAAGAGATTTTTTTTAAAGAGAATATAGCCAGGAGTGGTGGCTCATGCCTTTAATCTTAATACCTAGGAGTTACAGGCAGGTACATCTCTTGTGAGTTCAAGACTAGCCTGACTTACATGGTAAGTTTCAGCACATTCAGCACTACATGTGAGAACCTGTCTTTTAAAAAGTTAAAAACAGAAGAGATAGAGAAGTGGGAGTGCATCTAGGATGAGTTAAGGGAAGGAGTGTAAGTAAATATGATAAAAATATATTGCATGAAATTCTTAAGGAATTAATAAAATATTTTTAATGCTAAGAATAGAATCCCATATAATACAACAACCCCATTCCTGATTCTGGATTAAAAACCAGAGAACATTGTTGATTAACTAGTCACAATAGTTAAAATATGGGTTATCACTAATAGATAAATGGACAAAGAAATGATAGATGATAGAAAGGTAGATAGATATACATGTATGTATATATACACATAAAATGGAATTTCATTTAACCAAAGTGAAGAATAAACTATCAGTCACAAATTCTTATGTTAGCAAGAGAGTGTTTCTGTAGAAAGATTCTTTCAATTCAGCTTTCTTTTATTAATTTTTCTCTTTCTTATTTTCCTCCTTGATTTTTCAAACAATTTCTCTCTATTTACTGTTGAAACTCAAATCCCTGGTATTTATCTCAAAGGTACCTACTCATGTACCTGAGCATTAGGACCTGGCTTGTTTAGAAGACAAATGTATGCACAAGAGCCACCTCGTAGCATGATATGGGATGAAAGGGACAGATAATGGCAAAAGTTTTGCCATTTAATCAAAATCATCTAAGGCTAAGGATGTAGTTCAATGACAGAGCACTTATCTAACATGCATGGGCCCTGAGCTTCAGCATCAGCATTGGAAATAATAACACAAATAAAAGTAAGACTATGTCATAGTATAAAATGTGCCAGCAACTGATACAGCACAATCTGCTATATTTCACATACACACTTGCTCTCCTCTTCATCCTGTCTTCTTCCTAAAGAAACTGGCATGTTTGTTGCACATTATTTACAACAGCTAAGATACTGAAGCAGCTAAGTGATCATCAGCATATGAATGGATAAATTGCTACACTAACAATCTTTGAATATGCTAAAGAAAACATTATTGTAGAGCATATTTAATATTACATATTATATATAATATGTGTGTATTAAATGGAGTAATGCACATGGGAGGAAAATGTTCCCCTCAAAGGCCATAGACTATGTAACAAAAACCCCAGTGCCAGGCCTGGAAAACTTCCCCTTGAGTCACTGATAAGTGAAATGCAAGAATACAGTCCTCAAGAATACAGTCTATTACCTTTGCCCTTGGTTCCCTTCCAGATCTTAAAGACAAGCCCCTATTGCTAAAGACACCACACACTTCCAGCACAGGACTTGGAGAAATGGAGCTGGAATATACTTGAAAGCCTTCTCCCTGAGGACTATCGCTTGTTGTATTGGAAGATGCTATGCAAGCTGTCAAGGGAGGAAAGTAATCAATAGTCCTATCATCTGTAAAAACTACAACAACTGGCCTAACAAGACAGCCCCAGTAGGGCTGGGAAGATAGCTCAGCAGTTAATAACACTAGCATAGGACATGCATTCAATTCCCAGCATGCATCTGACAACACACAACTACCTATAAATAACAGTTCCGAGTGATCCAATGCCCTTTCTGGCTTCTGAAAGCACCAGGCATGCATGTTATGCAGGCAAAACAGCCTGCATACCCATGAAAGAAAATAAAAATAAAATATTTGAATAAAAAAGATACTGCCAATGATGTAATAATGGCACTTTCATCTTAGGGGTAATCAATAGCTGTCTACTTGGACTTAAGGCAATTCATGCCTGGTACTGCAAATCCAGTTAACTACAAAGGATGGAAAAGTCATAGACCCCAGAGGAGAACACACTACCTCCATTTTCCTAAACCAATATAATTTCTAAGTGTGTTTTAATACTTATCCTTATGCTACAGATAAATGGGATTTGCATCCTTCATTAAAGAAGCTACTTCCTGCCAAAGATGAAGATTATATGGGATTCCCTCTATAGCTTTGATATGAGGGTTTGTTCCTAGTCTTACAGCATCTTCTTATGCTGTGTTTCATTGGTATCCATGGGAGGCCTGCTCTTTTCTGACAGGAAATGGAGGAGCAGTGGATCTAAGGGAGAAGGAAGTTGGGGTAACTGGCAGGAGTGAAGGGGAGAGGCTGCTGTCAGGATGTATTACATGAGAAGAATCAAGAAAGAAAGAAAAAAGATGGAGATTATTGTGGAGATACACAACTGGTCAAATGCAGAATGTAAGTGACTGTGGTGTCCAATCCCAATTAACATATCTACAATGCAACCCCAACACCTAATACTTGGTGAACATTTTGGAAGAGGAGGTAAAAAGATTATAAGAGCCAGAGGACCAGGTCACCTGTTGCTTGGTAGTATCCTTTCAATGTGGCAGACAGGGAAGTTGTACCTAGTACATCTCAATAATATGGTTGCCCAAACAAAACCTGCATAATCATTATAACAATTAACATGCCAAAAAGTACAAGGTCTCTCCCCAAGATAAAGAATTATAGGCAAAATGGCTGCTGAGAGAGAAAATTCAGTTTCTTTAGAGAGATGTCCACTAATAAATTATCCAATCCCAAGTAGTCAGCTCTAAACACAAATATATGCAAGCAATATAAAATGGACTCAGTAGGTTTTATACATACACATATATGTATATACACACATATGTATTGTACACAGCAATAATACTTAAAAAGAATTTGAGGGTGAACACTGAAGGAATTGGTGAAAGGAAGGAGGGTGCCGGGATGATGTAAATACAGTACTCATGTATGAAGTTCTCAGAATATTTAAAAATAAATAATGTACAACTATGAAGACAGAAAAAATGTGTTCTATGTACATAATAGAATATTATTAGGTCATAATGAACAATGAAATTACACCACATGAAGAAAATGTGTGGCATCAGAAGACATTGTCCTTATCCTCTTCTTCCTACTTAATTGTCACTAAATGAAAGCACACAATTTTGAGCAGCACTGAATCAACAGAAGATGCACCCATAATGAAGAAGAAGGTTTCTAGAAAGTGCCAGAAGGACAAAGCAACTCTGACTTTGCTTCCTTCTTCCCCTGATGCTGCCCCACAGTCTAGCAGTGAGGCTTCCTGATGGAGCTGACTTTGGGGGAATACCATGCTTGGCATGGATATGTGTGTTTCCAGGTACTGCTGAAGTCCTCGCTCTCTGCTGTGGACTCTGCAGGGTCCTTTCCACTGGACACTCCGGCACTTTCTCAGTGCATCCTGGGCTTTGGCTTCGGTCTTCTTGCCCAGGCAGAACCTCCCTCTCCTCTAGTCCTTTGTTCCTCTGCATTTCCAGGAGTCTTGCCTTTCCTCTAGCAGCCCTTTGTTCCTTTTCTTCAATCAGCTGGAGCTCTGCAATGTCCTTCAACTTCAGGAGGTCCCTTTGAGCTGGGTCTAGACCTACTGGATGTCTGCCTTACATGGACTTCTAAAGCCTTTCATTGATTAACCTAACGTTTTGGTGGGTGCCTTCTCAATGGGATTGGGTTAACATTTTAGTCAGGGTTAGGCCTTGTGTGCTCAAGGAAATGAGATAGCCCAAGCATTAAAATTCAGTCTTCTTATTAAAGACTGTTAGAAGGTGTCTGTGCATGTGTTGTTCATTTGTTCATTGCCTTATCAGGTTCCCAGGACCCAGTAGGTCACAGCAACAAGTAGTCTAATTAATACAAGATCACTTAAATGGCCACATTTTTACACTGTTTATAACCATGTGCTACAAATGACTAGTCTTTATGTGTGTTTAAACTTCTATCTGTAGAGAATTGAAATAAATATGGTGATGATACAAATGATCCCTGGTGATGCTGGAGAGACGGCTTCAAGATACATCATCAGATACTTCCATTGATGACACCCAGCAAATTTTTTCCCCCTTAAGTTTTCACTAGACTTATCAAGTTACCAAATGAAGAAATGTCACTGTCCTTTTGCCCTGTCTGTGGGTAATCACTGTGTGGTAAAATCCAAATCTCCGAAGTCATCCCCATGAATGAATCGCTTCCTGAGACCATTTGGCCTTTTAAATTCTAGGAGATAGACCTCCATGGTAATTTCCAGATCTTTAAACTGCCTCAGAATAAACATGATTATGTTTATTTTCTTTGTTAATCTAATCATGCTTGGCTGAGTTGCTTGATTTACTGGTACAGCACTTATTATTTTAACTTATCACAGACAAAGAATATTTATAGATGGCCTTGAGAGCTACTGAGTCAGTTAAACAGAAGGCATTGTAGAATACTGCCAATGTCCTATCTCCCTCTGGGGTTCTGCTTCATGATATAATTTGCTACACTATTTCAGCAAGAGAATGTTTATGTAGACAGGTCCTTTTAATTCAACTTCCTCTGATTATTATTTTTCCTTTTCTCTTTTTTTTCCTTTATTTTTCAACAAATGATCTTCATTTAGTCCTGAAATCTGACAGTGGATTAGTATATAACCCTTGGATATTTATCTCAAAGCTTTCGTTAGGGTTTTAGCAACAGGATATATTTCTCTTATTAGTGGAAAACCATGCAGTCATATGATTGCAATATAGACATATGGAGTCCACTTTACAAACATGCAGAGGAACAACCATTGAACTATTCCTTTACTCATGATTGATTCTAAAGTTTTGACATACCTTAGGAATAGAGAGGTGTTGCAACTCACAGCACCATTGTATTTCATATATATTGCATTGTTTGTGATATTCTTAACTTTTGTTAATAACTTATTGTCTCCTGAGATAGTATTTTGAAGATTACAAGCATTCAATTAAGTGGATGACTAGAAAACAGATGGTTCCTGTTCTACCTAATGTGTTTTACAGAGAAAAATAATCCAACCTGGGAGGTGGCCTGTGGTTTGTCTGAGATGATTCAAATGTTCAGAAGAAGGAAATGGGTACAATTCTGGAAGTAAATGTCAAAGAGAATGAGATAGAATATATTACAGTGATCATGTAAATTGTCATTCCTGAGAACCAGGCATGTAGAGATACAGAGTACTCAGGAAATGATTGAAAAGGGCCAGGTTGGACTATTAGAGTATGATTACTGAAGTTCAATAAATAGTTTAGCTTCCATGGTCTTGTTCTGCTTTGTTATTTAAGGCACATGTATTCCTGGATTTGAGCTAGTCAGGAGAGCAATTGCAGCCACATCTCTTCCATTTACCTCTTTCTAATCTTGGAAAGTGTGTCACCATTTGTACTGATCTCCATTGCTTTGTTTTATTTATTTGCATCCTTCTGCTTGTTAGTTTGTTAATTTATTAGGGGAAAAAAATCTTATTGTGAAGCCCATGCTGGTCTCGAACTCACATTCCTCCTGCCTTAGCCTCCAAGTAATAGGATCACGTGGAATATACTACAATGTCTGGCTGCTTTTAATCAGTTCATTGTGAGTGTGCTTTTAGTTTATAAGTTTATAATTGTTGTAGAGAATTCTTCACTAAAAAAAAAAAAAAAAAAAAAAAAAAAATGGCATCCAGGGCCAGTAAAGAAGCTTAGCAGGTAAAGATGCTTGCCAGGTAAGCTTGATAACATGAGTTTAATCCCAAGAACCAAAACAAAGGCAGAAGAGTCAGCACACACACACACACACACACACACACACACAGACACACACACACACACACTGTGGCATGGACACCCATACAAAATAATAATAAATTGAATTTTTTTTTTTAAGAAAAATACAATTAAGACAGTGACTATGGGGCTGGAGTGGAGAGATGATGCCGCAGTTAAGAGCACTGCCTGCTCTTCCCAAAGTCCTGAGTTCAATTCCCAATAACAACCATTTGTAATGAGATCTGGTGCCCTCTTCTGGCCTGCAGGCATACGTGCAAGCAGAGCACTGTGTATGTGTACATAATAATGAAATAAACCTTTAAAAAAAAGAAAAGAAAATGAGAAGAGTTTCAAGTTTAAAGCCATTTTCTATTTTAAAAAAATGGTGACAAGAATCATATTTCATGCAAAAATATACTTGAAAATAGCTTAAATAATTTTAATACAAAATTGTAGTGTTTGGCTGTGTATCATCTTTTTGTTGGTGGAGAATTTTTGTATTGGAGAATTTAACAAAATTGCCAAAAAAAAAAATCTCTGACCAAGTAGATCTTGCATACTACATGACTAGCGTTCAGATAAGAAAAAAAAAAAAAAAACAGAAATAAGATAATGTTAAGAGCATGGTAAAGAACCAGGCAGGATGGCACATGCATTTAATCCCAGAACTTTGGAAACAGAGGCAGAAACTCCTGGTTTAGATAGAGACTCCCAGCTCAGCCAGGGTGACAGAGTGAAATCTTGTTTCCAAAAGAAAAAGACCATGGGAGAGAAGCAAGCAAGTTTCGAAAACAGGTATGATTTTCAGTAGAATGACGTGAGGCTCACTGGGAAGCTCACGTTTCTGTAAACTTGAAAAATGGAGTTCACATAGGTATATGTGGGATTTCTGGTGGAGGGGTCAGCCTGTGCAAAAGTCCAAGTCATGGACCCAGGCTCAGTTCTCGGCATCCACATGGTGGTTTGTTTACAAGCAACCATCCATAGCTCTAGTTCCGGGGGATCCAATGCCCTCTTCTAGACTCTACAAGTACCAGGCATGTATGCAGTACACATACATACATGCAGGCAAAAATCTAAACACATAAAATAAAAATAAATAAAAGTCCAGTCTGGAGCTTACTGACAATGCTAAGACGTTATCAAAGAAAGCAGTGGAATGAAAGAGAAGGGTAAGTGAAGGAGTCGGGACCAGCAGAGGAGACCTAGGTGACACAGAAACACATGGAATAAGCTGGAAGTGAGGAATTTATTTGAGAGGTTGTCAACTGATGCAGCGGGCAGCTGGCAACTAAGGCCAAGGTTATTCTATCAAGCAGTGTTTTAAATGGTCATATCCTGATAGTCTGGATCTATTTGGGAGGCAGAAACAACAGGATTTCCTAATTGCTTGATTGTGGGGTATGAAATGAGTGACTGGGACGGAAGCCAGTTGGTAAGGAAATAGCTGTAGTTGAATAATGAGCACTCTCATTTTGTGTCTGTCTCTTGGTAGCTAAAAACTAAGTATTGGGTTTTATGTATAAATCTGGAATTCCAGGGCCAAGTGAGGATTATAAAAACACACAAGAGGCTCACTGTCAGAGACAGCCCTTCCACTCATGAAACTGGACCACTCAACCTGGATCTGAGATTTACTTCAAATGCCACTCCAAAATAAAAATAAGCATTTACACCAAGTAGCTTTATAAGGACAGAACAGGTTATATTTGTATATGTATAAATATACACCAAAAGAAGACAATTTAAAAATGAGGCAATGAATTTGAGACAAGGGGTGATGTGGAAAGGATTGGAGGAAAAGGGGAAGAGGGAAATCATGTAATTATATCTTAACTTCAAAAGAAGTAAGAAAACAAAAGAAGAAAACAGTTGGCAAAGTAGTCTGAATTGGAGTTATACAGAAGGAGAACTAACATTTGAGATTTAAAATAAAGAAAACATCAAGGAAGAAGAATGCTCAACTGAATCCAAAGCTTCTGGAGGTTTCAGAAAGAAGACAAGAACTGATCAATAGATTTATCAGTGTAGAGATTATGTTGGAATTCATTAGAGAAAATCAAAAGATGTACAAGGAAGTACGTGTTTAAGCCACATGAGAATTAGTACTTAAGTAATCACTGCCCTCAGAAAATTAAATGATTCACACAAACAACTATGTACTGTATTAACATCTCCCTTCTCCCCCAGAGGGGTATTTTCTCCAAAATAACCACATCTCCTCTGCCTTCCCAAGCAGTTCCACCAACTAGGAACCATGTACTCAAATATATGAACATACGGGGGCTATTCTCATTCAAGCCACCATACTAATCTATTTTGGAGGATCATTCACTCCTAAATAGCTTACTGTGCAATGATAGGAAACATACCACTAGTCTCTGCTCCAGTCCTAGCTACAAAACTTCTGATCCCAGGAACCCAGAGGATTGAAATGACAAGCAACTCTCTGCTTCCAGAGTTGCTCTCTGCCACAGCTCATGAGCTAGAGCTAGCATCCTCTAGCACAGTGGGGCTAGAATTGTCTTTGCTCTGTGTGTGTTTTGATGTTCCTTTCTACACAGATCTCCAGACTTCCTTGAAATGTTCTGGATAATGACCTCCCCCCCTCTCTCTCGTGCGTGCTCTCTCTCTCTCTCCACTGCAAGACTGATTCTTGGTGAGTGCCTGCATGGACTGGGTGCCAGGAGCTCCAATAATATAATCTCAGATATTTTAGCCCCAATCCCCACTCTCCAAAGAGAGGAAAAGAGCTAAAATAGAGTTATTAATCAGCCATGTTCACACAAAGCCTCCATAGAAATTCATGAACTGTGGGCTTTGAGGTGCATCTGATGTGGTAAACACATTTGAGTACATAGAGAACGGTATGTCTCAACTTCACAGAGTCAAACCTCCTCAACACAGGACCCTTCCAGACCTTACCTGTGTGTTTCTGTACTTGGCTATTCACCCAAATTCTTTATTATTTCATAAATTAATAAATTGATAAATACACACACAGTTTTATTTAGAGTGATGTGAACTACGCTAAAAAAACTAACAGGACATGGTTGGGGAGATTGCTTAGTAGGTAAATTGCCTGTTGTACACGTGTAAGGACCTGGGTTCAAATCCTAAGAATTTGCATAAAAACCCATACATGCATCTGAATTCTCAGTAATCTTACAGAGAGATAGGAGGCAGAGACAGGAAAATGAGAACACTCAGAAGCTATCTAGACTGCTGCACAAGGGAAAAAATAAAACAGAAAGGCAAGGATTACCACCTGACATTGTCCTCTGGACCGCCACACACCTGTTTTCTCACACATGAATGTGTACAGATTTCCACGTTGTACACAGGGAGAGAGGGAGGAAGAAAGAAACAAAGAAAAAGACAGGAAAGAAAGAAAGAGTGGACCTTAGTCAACAAGACTCAAAGAGAAGGGCATTGTGGGCGCCTCATTTCACACCTTCAAAAACAGGCTACAACTTGTACTCAATAACAGACTTCTAACGCAGGAGGCAGTCTTGTACCACTGAGCCCCAAGCTGTGGGAGCTCACATTATCTCTAAGTAGAGACTGTCAAAGTTGACTTCAGGGACATTCAGCTGGTGACCTCTAGAAAATCAGCCAGGGGATTGCTATGTAAGGGAAACCCCTCTTCATCTGGTGTCAAGAGTGTTGAGTGACTGAAAAGGCAAAGACTAAGAAAAACAACCTGGTTTTCCTGCATACTTATACCCTCATTGCAGAAAAACAATCATGCTCTGTTTTTTTCAAAGGAAGGCAAAATAAAAAAAAAAAAAAAAAAAAAGACCATAATTGGGTTTTACGATTGTATGTACTATTTTAGTCTGGTTACAGGACACTTTCAAAATAATATTTTTATTTTATTTCTTTAATAAGTTCTTTCTCTTGAAACATACAATTAAAATTAATAAGAAAAATATAATATAACCTCAAATGAGAGCTTATACACTGCATTCTGTACAACAGCTGTTTCTGTTTCATTTTAAATTAAGCAAACTTTATGGAGAGTTCGTAGCTGACCTCTGAAGACTGCAATAGTTTTAGTCCTGCAGCATATGTTTCTGATTTTGTGTATCTGAGATAACATTTCTTACACTGTTCAAAAATAAGACCTGGTTCTGTCTGAAGGGGAGAAAATCTAGGTATTATCTAGGTGTCATTTAAATAAGCATAGCTATTACCCTTTGAGGGTATGGAAAACTACAGGCTTCGTCTCCTCTGCTTAACCCACTACGACTAGAGAAGGCATACTGAAAAATAAAAGCAAATCTGGCAGCTCCGGCATCTGCAATGAACTGTGGAAGCACAAAAAAAAAAAAATATAATGTTTGTAAACAGCCATTCAAATCTTCATTTCTAGTCATAGTGAAATTCTGTCTATGATGCTTAAAAAACTCATCTGCATTTATTATTGAATCCTTTCAACATTTTTAAGAAACAGACAGGAAATTCGCATTGGTCAAGACATAAATGAAAGCAAAGACATGCTTTATTATGTACCATGGAAAAAGAAATCTAATGAATTACTGCACCGAAACAGTTAATTAGCTCTTCTTCCTCTTGAGAACCAAACAGGAGGAAATTGGCTTAATATGACTTACAAGCCAGGGGACTATAAGACAGAAACACAAAAAGTTTCTGTAAGGGTGAGAGCAAAGATGAGATTTGTACAGGGTACAACATGCATCCCAACAATGGAACATGACATGACAACCCATAAATGCAATGGGACGGGGTGTGAAATACCTCTGCCCTTCTAGAGACATTCTCCCAGAGAAGTCTCAGGTCTTAGGGCAGTGTTTGTCCTTCGCCTGCGACTTCATCCAAGGCAGACACCAGCTCTCCTCGTAATACCAGCATCTTGTCAGTCACAACTCTTCTTGGAGGAGAAGATAAAGACAAATTTCAGATGTGATTTTTTTTTTAACCTGGTTCATAGCAGGCAGAAAATAATTAATTCCTTTCAAACTCTTGTGTGATGATACTTTGTTTATGATCTAACAAATAAAGCTTCCCTGAAGATCAGAGTCCAAAGCTAGCCACGCTAGTTAGCCACAGAGACCAGAGAGTAGTTGCACACACCTTTAATCCCAGCACTCAGGAGACAGATGCAGATGGATCTCTGTTAAGTTCAAGGCCACCCTGAGCTACACAAAATTGATCCAGTCTGAAAGAGAAACAGAGCTCACATAAAGGTGATCCCAGCATTTGGAGTGACAAGCCTTTAATTCCAGAGCTAAGGAGGTGGAGACAGGAGTGATAAGGCTAGGCAGAGAGAGGAATATAAGGCAGGAGGAGACAAAAGAGAGATGAGGTCTGAGGAACAGTGCAATCTGAGGAGCTGTGCAGCCTAAGCAGTCTGAGGATGCAATCTGAGGACAGGATTGACCCTTTGGTCTGAGCATTGACAGAGGAAGAACTCTCTAGTGGCTGGCTGCTTTGCCTCTCTGATCTTCAGCATTTACCCCAATATCTGACTCTGGATTTTAATTATTAAGAACAATTAGAATTTGTGCTACAAATAAAAATATAGTTAGTCTGGAGTAAATATAGGCAAGAGAGGAGTTTGGTGAAGACCCCTCTTTAAGAAGATTGCCACTACTGACCAACGGGGTAAAAAAACCCCGTTAATCAACCGCAAGAGTACTTCACAGAACTAACATTAACATTAAAGATTTAACATACTAATTCTTTCCCTCATTCAGGGAGCAGCTATATTTATAAATACCACAGATTTACCTGCCACTGTGATTAATCTAAATTTCTTTAAATGAGCTGTGTGTTAGGACTTGAATCTGAAATGTCCCCTACTAGACCTGAATGTTCAGTCTCCAGCTTGTGGCATTACTGGGGAGTCTTTGGATCCCTCCGGAGTGATGGCTTGTATGGAAGTAGACCATCAGCGGGCAGACTGTGAAGGGTATAGCTTCCCCTAGTTCCAGGAAGAGGAGAGAACTCTGTCTCCTGCTGCTCCTGCTGTAGGAGACCCTCCCACCATGGCTTCCTGGCTGTGATGAACTAAAATCCCTCAGACTCCTACTCTTATGGTGCCTAGGTCAAGAGTTTCAGTAACAACCACTTCAACATACCTCGTATATGATAGTCTGCCCAAATGGCTCAGAGTGCTAGATCATCAAACACGATCTCATTGATGTGATGCACTGTGGCTACATACTATGTCATGAGTTCTGCTTAACTTTAACCCAGGCTCTTTTATATGCAAGGCAAGTGCTCTGCCACTGATGCTTTACAGGGATGTGACGCCACATCCCTGGCCCCTTGATGCTTTACTTTGAAGTAGAGTCGCCTTACTTTTGCAGGTAGCCCTTGAATTTACAATGCAATGCCCCTGTCTCACCCTCCTGAGTAGCTGGGATTACAAACCTGCACCACCAGGCCAAGTACTTTTTCCCCTTTGTTTTAGAGATATTTGAACAAGTAGATTCAGAATCCAAAGGGAAAGACATTGATCTAACTGCAATTACCAAAATTTAAAAGGACCATTGCACCGCATAGGAAGATTTATACTTATTAGTATTGGGTTTTCAATACTAATAACCCCACATTTTGATACAATTACATGAGTCTCACAGGTATCTCCCCAAAATGGCAGACATCATCAATTTGACTATATTTACTGAATTGATCTAGAGAGCGAGTCTCAGAATTTCTTGAATTCTTTTAAATAAATATGAAATTTACATCTTATATATGTTTTATTTATTGTATTGCATTTATTTATTGTACATTATTTATATAAAATATATTTTTATAAATAAAGCTTGGATCCAAACATTAATTAAAAGTTATTCCAGATATATTATTTTTCTTTGTTTCCCACCTACTAAATTTGTACTTTGAAGTTTTATAATAAGATAAAATCATCAGTGTATTCAGTATTTTTATTATTTTTTTTATTTTACATATTGATCCCAGTTCCCTCTCCCTCCCATCCACCCATGCCACCTCCCCACCATTTTTAAAAAACATGCTTCTTTTTTTTTAATTTTTGCTTTTTTTTTTTTTTTTTTTTTTTTTTTGAGACAGGGTTTCTCTGGAGCCTGTAATGGAACTTTCTCTGTAGACCAGGCTGGCCTCGAACTCACAGAGATCTGCCTGCCTCTGCCTCCTGAGTGCTGGGATTAAATGCATGCGCCACCAATGCCCCCAGAGTTTTTAATCCTATATTTAACTCCTCGATTCAATTATTATTGCAAAGAACAGAAATTTATACCTCTTGTTTGCATAATTATTCAACAAATATTTGACCTCAATCATAAATCTGAAACAACATAAACACCATCATTCTAACATACAAGTTACTGTTGAAATGGAATATTTATTCAAAGAATTTAATGAAGTATTTGCAATAGCTCATACGCTTTATTTAAAATTTTAAATTATATTTTACTTATGCATTTTAGGGGGGTTCATGCAACAGGCACACAGTGGCAGTCAGGAAATAACTTTAAAGACTCTGTTCTCCTTTCATTATGTGAGTCCCAAAGATTGAACTCAGGTCCCCAGGCTCGGCAGCAAGCTTTTTACCAGCTTGGCCATCTCTCCAGCCTGTAGTTCATATTTTTTCGATAAACCATGCCTAAAACCAAAGCTACTCATGAATATGATAAGGCAAATATATGTAACGAGTATGTTTTTTCCCCCGCCAGTCTGGTCTCACTGCCACGCCAGCCCCAAATAACACACAGACTCTGTATTTTATATAATGCTGTTGGCCAGGTACTAGTTTCATATCTGCTAGCTCTGTCTTAAGTATTAACCCATTTCTATTAATCTAAGTATTTCCACATGGTCTCATCTTACCGGAGAGTGGGCCCGGACCTTTGTTGTCTCCATTTTCTACATGCTGACTCCTCCTTATTACTTCTTAGAATCCTCCTTGTCTCCTAGTCCCACCCATCTTGCTTTCCTATTGGCCAACAGTGCTTTATTCATTAGTATGAGAAACATATTTACATAATGACATCTCTCATCATCTCCTTTCTTCTGTCTAAATAAAAAGGAGGGTTTTAACCTTAACATAACAAAATATATCACACAACAGTTATCAAATAAGAATCATAGTTAACAATATTTAGTCCATTAACATTTAGCAACCTTTAAGAAAATATTCCATCATCTATCCTACCTTTGTGTGTCTAAAGTCTATGTAACTTATCTTTAATCCTAACTAAGGAAAACTATAATCGTAATTATCTGTCTTCAATTCCTTCAGAGACCACAGAAGGATAATATATAAACTCTAGAAATGACAGAGACAACTCACTGCCTGGTCAGTCACCCAAAGTTCTTCTGTAATCTTCCATCTTTAGCCCATAGAGCATAGTGTGTCTGGCAGACTCTTCAGCAAAGCAGGCAACTGTCCACTTGTATTGGCAGTTTGTCAGTCACTTTTCTCTGTGTCCTACAGACTGTCTGGCAGACTCTTCCATGAAGCAGGAACTCTATAGCAATATCCATCTTGAATTAGCAGTCACTTTTCTGTGAGTCCTGCATGTCCAGTCTATATAGCATAAAGTTGAACAGTCCAGACAAGAGTAGTATCTTGTCCAAATGGCTAGTCTTGCCATAAATATATTTTATAAAATACCTTATAGTCACACTTGAATATTTTTGTTTAAATGTATAAAAAGGTCATTTCCCATGGATGGACACTGCCTTAAGCTAGAGACAGGCGGGAGGGCCTACGAACTACTCCAAATGACTTGACAGATTTTTATCATCTCTCCTGGAAGGTTTCACTCTTTCTGTGAAGTGGATGGGGAATGGGATGGGAGTGGGGGGTTGGGGGTTATGGGAGGATGGGAGGAAGAGGGCACTGGGATCAATATGTAAAATAAGAAAAAATAATGTTTAAAAATAGTCTTATAATTTCTCAAAAATTTAACAAGTTTAAAATACTTATCCATATGTTTATAAACATTGACCTGTCCTATACTTGGCTCCTGGTAAAGGATATAGGATACTCCTTCTATGAGAAGATTATCTGTTACTGACATTTAAACAGACATATCTAAAGCTTAAAAGATCATATCTACATATAATAGAAAGCATCAGTATTTGTCTTTTGGGGTCTGGGTTATCTCATTCAGGCTGATTCTTTCTAGTTACCCACTTACCTACAAATTTCATAATTTCACTTTCCAGAATGGCTGAATAATATCCCATTGTGTAAAATATGTCACGTTTAGATGGCTCAGTGGTTAAGAACACTAGCTGGTCTTCCAGAAGTTCTGAGTTCAATTCCCGGCAACCACATGTTGGCTTACAATCATCTGTAATGAGATATGATGCCCTCTTCTGGCCTGCAGGGATACCTGCAGACAGAACATTGTATACATAATAAGTACATCTTTTTTTTTTTTTTTTTTAATGTATTACTGTTTTCATTATGCACTCAAATGATGGACATCTATGATGTTTCTGGTTTCTGATTATTATGAATAGGGCAGCAATGACCATGGATGAGCAAGTATGTCTGTAGTAGGATGTAGAGTCCTTTGGATATATGCCCAAGAGTGGAATAGCCAAATCTTGAAGATTGATTCCCAGCTTCCTGAGAAACCACCACAGTGATTAAATAGTGCCTGTTCCAGTTTGATCCCCACCAACAATGAATAAGTGTTTCCCTTTCCTCACATCTTCTCCAGCATACATTTTAATTTGTTTATTGATCTGACTTGGATAAGATGAAATCTCAAAATAGTTTTAATTTGCATTTTCCTGGTGGGTAAGGATGTTGAAAAATTTTCAGCATTTCTCAGCCATGTGTTTAATCTTTTGAGAATTCTGCTTGATTTTATACTCCATTTTAATTGGGTTATCTTTTTCTTGATATTCATTTTTAGTTTACTGTATAATATGGATAATAACCATGTATCAGATGAATATGCAATAAAGATATTTTCATAGGTTGCCACTTTTCCCAAAAGATGGTGTCCTTTGCTGTAGAGAAGGCTTTCTATTTCACGAAGTCCTATTTGTTGTTGATCTTAGTGTCTGTACTAACTGTGTCCTGTTCAGAAACTCCTTTCCTGTGCCAGTGAACTCTTGCCTATCCCCTGCTTTCTCTTTTATCAAATTCAGGGAGCATTTTAATATAATAACACAGAAGTTAGTTAGCTGGTAAAGGACAGAATGGGAGGAGGGAATCATCCAAGGAAAGGGAAATAGGATATAGTGTTTTTGAGAGACAAGGGGAAAATGAGAATAGGAGAGTTAAGTAGGGAGGAGATGGGAAAGAACAGCAAAGGAGGGAATATGGGGAGAGTCAACTAACAGTAAAAATGCCATTTGAAAAATCACATACAGACCTACAACTGTAGAAACTTCACAAAATACACATAGGATAAGAATTTAAATGGAGTTACCACATAAAGGGGAGCGAATGACCCAACTACACATCTTATGCCACCAAGTAAAACCTCCAGTAGCAAGAACATGTTACATCTTATTGACTCATTGACCAAAAGGTGTCCATAGAAAACCCCCAAACATCACAGGCTATTTCCAAGGCTATTGATTATTATAACCTGGTTGTAAGATTATGGATAATAACATTACTCATATTATTAAACATGGAAAAATCATGATGCTGGAAGGTCCTTTGCATGCTACTAGAGAAGAAAATAATCATCAATGTCACCCAGCTACAAAACTTAGGACCAACAATATCAACCTTCCTACAAGAAATACTGATACAATCATAACACAAATGTTATGGGGGTAGCCACAACCACTTTGTAAATTAGATTCAGGCCTACTCCATCAGATGGAACCCATACCTGGAACTGCTAAAGCAGCCAAGAAGCAGAAACTAGGTGGGTCATGGGCCCTAAGGGAAAGCCTAACACTAATATTCTGCTAAAGGAAAATAGCTAAAATGACTCTTAATGACATACTGCAATATCCATAGATCAGAGAACTGCTCAGCACACATCAGAGATGCTTCTTCCTGCAGTAGATGGTAATTAACATAGATACTCACAAGTAGACAATATTCAAGAAGAGATTTTGGAGCACTCAGCCATAAATGGGATGTCTTTATCAAACTTCCCCCCTCAAGGCTTAAGGAGCTATAAAATGTAGAGGCAGAAAGATTGCAAGTGCCAGAGATAAGAGATGACTCCAAGGAAATAGTATCCTCCAGACACAACAGGACTGAACTCACAGAGAGAGTGCCAGCATGAAAAGAACCTGAACAAGTTCAAAAGGAGACAAACCCCCAGGGGAGGAGGGGAAGTCAATATGGCATTCCACTCGTAACCAAAAAGTGATTTGAAATTGATACTTTCTGAGAAAAGAAAACAAAATCAGTTTGTCCAATGGAGTGTCATCGGATTTGTCTACCATACTTTCAGCCAGGCCCCATGGCAGGAGTGATTGGCCGTGTGTGTGTGTGTGTGTGTGTGTGTGTGTGTGTGTGTGTGTGTGTGTACTTTTTGTATTGTTTTGTCTTGTTTTTATCTTTTTTAAGTTTGATTTTATTTTCATTTTAGGGGTAGTTTTTTTCCTTATTTTTGGATAGATGGAGAGAATTAAAAGAAAACAGATAAAGTTGGGTGATAAGGAGATGAGGATGCTCTGTGACAACTTGGGGAAGGGGAAAGACTTATAAAAATATTTTATGTGAAATTTTTTTCAATTAAAATTTTCTTTTAATTTTTGAGACAGGGTTTCTCTGTGTAACAGCCTTGGCTGTCCAGGAACTTGCTCTGTAGACAGGTTGGCCTCTAACTCTAGATCTACCTCTGCCTCTAGAGTACTGGGGTTAAAAGTGTGTGCCACCACCACCCAGCAAAAGGTAATCAATTTTTTAAGGAAGAAATACATTTGAGAGATGAAGAGCTAGTTCAGTGGTCAATAGGACTTGTTGCTCTAGAAGAGAATCTGGGTTCAGTTCCTAGCATCCCAAGATGGCTAACAACCATTTGTAACTCCAGTTCCTGAACATGTGGATGCCATCTAGTGGTCTCCACAGGCATGTACACAGGTGGTGCACAGACGTATGACCAGGCAAAACACGAAAATAAATAAATAAATAAATGCTTTAAAAATATATTAACATTTGATTGACAATGGTATTCCAAATCAATTAGTCTCTGCTGGCCTATGAGAATGAAATGTATGGTTCCATAAGATTTGTGCTTAAGTCAAGATATTTACTGATATGTCAAACCTTGGTTGCATTTCTTGCATGTGGCATAACATGCTGGAAATGTTCTCTGCATTTAATTACATTTAAACACACTCCATCCTCTGCTTTTCCCAGGCTTCTCTCCTGAAGAAGGAATATCACAAGCGTGTATGAGAAAAATTACAATATAGCCAGAAATGAGATCTACATGTCTGGGTTTATGTATTCAACAGTATTTGTGATCAAATCTGGCACTAAATATTCCAATTGCCTACTGGGGATAACTAGAGTCATTCCAACTCTAATTTTGCTCTGATTATCCTTCCAAGACAAAAATATCCAACTTTAACTACTGAGCAGTTTTCAACTATGAAAACCAAATCAAACACGTTAGCTTGATCTGTACAACACATCACATCCAGATCCCACACCCTGGTCTCAAGCCTCTCCTTCCTGCACCTCTTCCTCACAAAAGCAACTTGAGTTCCTGGTTCCTTCTGCTTCCCCGTTCCTCCTGTCCTTGACACCTGTGTTCTTAACCACTCTGTGCTTCAACTAAGAAAATAACTAGTGCTCTGATCTGCATGAAAGGCCAGCTCTTTCTTAAAATGTGCTGCCTTAAAACATCTATTTTTGTTTAGCTTTGTTTTCTGTTTGTTTGTTTGTGGATACCTGGGGCTTGCTGGACAGCCAGCCTAGTCTACAAGGTGAGTGTGAGGTCAGTAAGAGACTTCCCCTGGCAGGAGGAGAAGGAATGGGAGGGGCTGAGAAATAGGACAAAATGTTGCATTCTGGCATTCCCATGCACCCATGAACACACACACACACACACACACACACACACACACACACACACACACACACACACACACACACACGCTAAAGCTTTCAGAAGATTTAGAATAAACTGTGAGTGATGGGTTATTTCACAGCTTCTGCTCACTCCCTACCGGCAAAAGCAGGTAACTTTGCAAGTGTTCCCAGAAAAGCTTACAAACAGTTGTGGAAAACAGGTTGGGTAATAAGATCCTATAGTGCACATACTGAGATCTCTATTCTGACCTCTGCTTGCTGCTGCTTCCGAGAGAAACACAGAAGCAGAGACAGGCAGCCATTGCTACATCAGCTTCTTCCCCAATCAGAGAAATTCCCATAATAATTATGTTACTCAAAACAAAGGACAAAACAAAACCACCAACAAGAAAAAACTACCTAGGTAGAAAAAGAGTATAAAACAGCTTTGATAGATAAAACACAGAAGCAACCTCATTATGTACCAGCAGATGAGTGGATAAGAAAAAAAAGCAGGGTACATATACAATAAGATACTAATCAGCCTTAAAACTGGGGGTGGGGGTGGGGGAGTGACACACATTTAATGATGTTAGACTAAGTGGAATAAGCCAGTCAGAGAAAGATATATGCTGCACTAACTTATGCAGCAACTTAAAAATAGCCAAAAGCAAAGAGATAAAAAGAAAAACAGAAACAAGAATGGGAGGCCAGGGTAATGAAGTAGTATTGCTTAACTGGTATAGAGATGAATGGATGGTGAATAAGTATAATACTCACTGCACATATGAAAGGAAGATGGTTAAGTTGTAGGTGTGCATTACCACAACTTGAAAAATTAAAGAAAGATTGATGCAAAGATATTTTAACAGCGAAGATTATTTTATGAAGCATCTGATTAATTAGCCTTTGAATGTAAACAAAAATAAAAGTCAAGCCACAATAAAGCCTGTACTATATTGGTATTCATTTGAGGGAGTGGCAAAATGGAACCTGGAAAATGCCTAAAATAACTCTGCATTTGAGATTTAAAGTCACATTTATATTATGCAAAAATGTAAATTTGTAGCATTATTATTTTTATTTCCTTTAGACAAACATGAAGCAGGGAAAGGAAAAGGCAAGGGCATGCAAACGATCCCATGAGTGAGTGTGTGTGTGTGTGTGTGTGTGTGTGTGTGTGTGTGTGTGTGTGGTGTGTCTACAGGTCCTGCCAATACTATTGTTGTTATTTTTGAAATGCCCAGTTTATTTTAAGTCTGAGCCTAATTAAGGAGAAAAGGAGAAACCATGAGAACACCCTATGAACCACACAAGACAGCTCAAACTTTGTATCCTTTTTCGTTTCCCCTTTCTATTTTCTCAAATGGTTTCATACGCTCGCTTAACAACAGAAAAAAGTGAGAACACATACAGAAAATTGTTTTCTCTTTCTCCGGCATATGTTTTGTCTTTAAATGCGTCATTCAAATGAGTAATTTCCAGAATAAAATCAAAATAAAATACAATCGTGTGGAGACGAAGTTTCTTGGGAGAAGTGAGTAAAGCAGAGAAAGTGTTGGGGGTCTTCTGTTTTACTCTTCCTGCGTGTGTTTTCTACTCTATCTCTACCCATGTGACTTAACAGAAAATTATTGTCACTGAGAGTCTTCTTTAGAGTTTGAAAGGAGTGAGGACATAGAAATCTGCCGTGTTCATTTTATCCCTGGAGTTTTGAAACTCTCATTCTAGGCCTTGAACTTCTAGACAATTTCTTTCTGTCATCTGTAAGTTTGTCAGAGCAAAGGAAGCCACTCAGTGAATGCTCACTGGCCTTTCTCCATGAAGACAGGAGTGACAATGAAACTCAGACATGAGGCAATCAAACCCTGAGACCCATGTCTGCAGAAACATCTTAAGTAGAAAACATTGTCTAATGAACTGTCAAGACCATACATTCTTTTAGCGTATAACAAAACTTAGCCTTGGATGTACTTTGAGAAATACAGCAACTGAGTTTGGCACTTCCTTACAGATATAATAATATTATTCACTCATCCAAAATCCATTTATTGTCTACTATATTGCCAAGTACTCCTCTTCTGCCTTCAGGGTGCTCATGATTGCAAGAAAGCTGGGCAAAAAAAACCAAAGACAGGAGAATAAAATAGTTAAATGCTCTATGAGGTCTGTGTCCCGACACTAGTTAGAAGCACTCAGAAGAGGCCATAAATCTGGCTTGGAGTAAGGTGAAATAGTCAATGAAACCACTTCAGTAGAGGTCACCTGAAGGATACATTTTATTGTAGAGGAAAAGGAGAGGGCAAGGAAAACATCCTGGCAGTGAGAAGTATGGGAAGATGTAAGCACCATTAGAAAATAAAACTGCACTTTCAGATCAGATGCCAGGGATGGGGGTGAGGGAAGAAGACTTAGCTAAGTGTCAGACAAAATCTTCAAGCTCTTTGGCAGTGGAGCTTTGAGAAAGGACAGAGTACAAGCAGGCTTTACACAAAAGCAAGCTCAGGGGAAACAGGGTGGCACGATTCAAACAGTTATGATGCAGGGAAGAGAGGACCCCTGCTGGTTATGACAGCAAGACTAACAAAATACCGCCCCTTCTGCTGCTCTGAAAGATTCCAGAATTCTTCTTGCTAAGCCCTGACCCGCCTCACTGTGCCTGTATACCCAGCACATGAGAGCCAGCCCATAACTCTGTGTGCCTTCTATTCTGAAAAGCTAGGTGTTAATACTAGAGGAGAGAAAGTGGTGGGGAGCTAAATGTCAGTAAATAAATGAGGAAATTCAAGATGACTAAAGCTAACCATTTCAACCCCCTCACTGGAGAAAGGAGCGGAGCAGTTATTGTTATGAATGGCAGCAGGGACCAGTGGGACCTAATGGGGAAAGAAGCCAGCGGTCCGTGTTCCTCAATACAAAACAAACTCCGTATTGAACTGGAAAGAGAATGGAATGCTCATCAATTATATTAAAAGTGGATTGACTTATTAAAAATGCAGCAATGTTTGCCAAAAGCAGATGGAAAACAGAAATTCAAAACAAGGTGAGGTCATTTGCAAAACCCCAGCCTGGCCACTAACTCCCAGCAGCTGACAGTTCTCCTTCATCAGTGTGGTGCTGATGGGCTGTGGGCAGGGAAGAGGAGGCCAAGAAGATGGGGAAGAGAAGGAGTAAAACCCAAGGAATGGTTATAGGTCCTTTCTCCTCTATCATTTCGGAACATAGAGAAAAGTGGCTTCCTTTGCTTGTCAGATACTTAAGTACTGGTACGGGGTCAGACATAGGGTCACAGATCCTGGTGAATGTCAGGCTTTCCATGATGTAGCAATCCTCTATGCATGTTCATTAGACACTGCAATTTTGTATGGCGAACACCTGCCAAACTCTGGTAATGTGTGAGCTTGGCCTGCAATGGTCACTTTTCTATAATATTGCAACTTAAATTCTGAACTTGAAATAACCTTAGAAATATCTAGTCTTTGGCTCTGAAGTTCTCTAGTGGGGAAAGCCAAAATCCAGAAAAGGCAGGTGATTTGCTTCAGCTTACACAGCGGATCAGCAGCAACCCCAAAGCTAGAATTTAAGACTCTGGCATTCATTTCAGGACAGAATTGAAGTAAATGAACTAACTGATTCAATAGTGAGGCTTAGAATGCAAGCGAGTCAATGACTGTGCTAGTCACCCCAACACTTGGGAGGCTGAGACAGGAGGATTGCAAGTTCAAGACTAGCAGTGTGAGCCACGTAATGAAACACCTATCTTAAAAATAAAAATAAATCCTCAAAAAAACAAAAAAAAGTAAAAATGAATCTACATAGTGAAGATATCATCAAAATAGCAGGAGTGATAGACACGTCTGAACCTATATCATGACACATTTTATTAAGTTTAAAAAGCTGTCCCCAAAACTACAAAAACTGACTTTCCACAATGGAAGGCATTGAACAAAAGCTTTCCCACCTATTTCTGGGGAAATCAATCAAACAAACAAACAAAAAGCTGCTGTGATTGACAAAGCATGGAAAGGAGAGATTAAATTAAAAGAAAATCAACTCTCGCTGCTTTAATCATCAATCCAATGGAAATTTTTCCGACAACCACTGTCAATTTGCACGTAAGTCACTATTCAATTATCCAAATTTGAAACAGAGAATACTGTTTTCTTCTACAGTAGGATTAAAAACTAAGACCTTACAAATTATGGGAATGTTGACTATAATCAGTTCTTACAATTTCTTTTCTTCTTAATGAGTTCTTCAAATTAGGGCATACAAAGCATGGTTTCCAGAAAGACAGATGTGGGTGCGTCCTGGAACAGATAGAATGAATGTTTCTCAAGAGCAAGGAGCACAGTTGAGAGTGAACGAGGCAATTGGTTGTGGGAGAATCTTGTGGTCTGAAGAGAAAAGGTTCATAGAAACCTGTATAGTTGAGACTCTGACTCTTGATTACAAGTCACGTGACTCTGGATAACATGCTACATTTCAGAGCTGTGGTTTCATGTTTGAATCTTGTGTCACGGAATGATGATTTCCTATTATCGTTGAGTCCCAAGGATGACAATGAAAGGTGGTGCTGGCCCATCTTCCATGAGTGCCAATATGCCACTAAGTATTAGTGGACTAACCCAACTGCTACATATGGCTGAGATGTGTTACATTTGTTTATGCTGTGGAATATCACTCTAGCTGTGTGAAGGTGTGTTACTTTTGTTTATGCTGCATTTGTTTAATGATGTAAAGATGTGTGTTTAATTACGTAAAGATGTGTTGCATCTGTCCCACCATGGCATGCCTAAATACCTGATTGTTCTAATAAAAAGCTGGGTGCCTAATAGCTAGGAAATAGATAGACAGAGCTACCAGGCAGAGAGAATAAATAAGAGCAGACATCTATGCTCAAGAAGAGAAGAAAGAGGAATGAGAGGAAAGGGGGAAAAAAAGACACTCCCAGGGCAAGAAACCCGGCAGCCATCCGCCAGCCAGACATGGCAAGAAAGTAAAAATGGTAAAAAAGCCCTGAGACAAAAGGTAGAAGAAGAGAAACAGGTTAATTTAAGTTAAAAGACCTAGCCAGAAACAAGCCTAAGATAGGCCAAGCATTCAAAACTAATAATAAGTTCCATGTCATGATTTGGGAGCTGGTTGTGTGGCAACCCAAAAGACAAAGCCTGGTACAGCCCACTGCCTTCCTAACTTCCCTCATCAGAAAGATGCGGAACTTTCTCATCCAATATTAGTGACCATAGTAGGTGGAAACAGGAGGTGCAGTGTAACTCAGTGGAAATCAACTGTAAAGTTCTCACAACCCTAGATACATGTAGACAATAACCCTACCTAAAATAACCCTCAAATGTAACTGATAAATTGTGTCTTGACATAGTCTTGCTTAAAACCCTAAGTGATGGGGGATGCCCTTCTGTATATATGTTTCTCTTATTGGTTGATGAGTAAAACACCAATTGGCCAGTAGCCAGGCAGAAAGTATTGGCAGGGCTACCAGACAAGGAGAATGCTGGGTAAAGGAGGTAGAGAGATGCTGAATGGGGATGCCATGTAGCAGCAGGAGTAACATGCCAGGTCATTACCACGTAAGCCAAGAGCACATGGAAATACATAGATTAATAGAAATGGGTTAGTAATTAAGAGAGAGCTAGCCAATAAGAAGCCTGAGTCATATGCCAAACAGTTTACAATTAATATGTCTCTGTGTGTTTATTTGGGGCCAAACAGCTGCAACACCTGAAGTGACAGAAACTCCATCTATACCTAAGTTAGGCCTAGAATCTAAATCTAAACTTCTTTGTTCACCCAACAGTATGAACACTGTCCAATTTTCCATCCTTATTATGTTTCATGTACTCCTTTATAAAGAATTACTTTTGATGACTTCTTCGAATTCAAGCTTTTGACACTTCTGGAACCTTTGTATGGGACATAGCTCTATTGCAGGATGACTTGCCTTTTTAATCATCATGTTTCTCATTTGAGAAGGGTTTCTCTGACCAGCAAACCCAGAATAAGTCCTTCATCATCCACCAACCCTGTGATTCAGTCATTTGCTCTCGTCTTTTGTGCCACCAATTACAATTTATAGTTCTTTCTTTTATTCATTCTTCACCAGTTTTGTATATCTTGCACAAGGAAAAACAACCATGTATGTGTTGTTTATTGTTCCATTCCAAGTTTCTATATTGTGCCAGACATGAAATATGTACTAAATAAATGTTGTTATAGTTAGTTTTTTGGCTTCACTTTTATGAAGACAGCTTCTAAGTCTTATCTATAAGCCATCTTTTGCCCAAAGTACTCTGTAGTTCCACATCATCTGAGAAACCATTTGCTGAATATTCATATCTAGAACTTTGATGTTCAATTAAAACTATGATACTAAATTACACTGATAGCACAATTCAAGAAAGTTACTCATATACACAGGTTCTGTTTTATTAAGCATTTACAACTGTTTGATTGTCATGCAAATTTGGGAAGAGAAGAGGTGTATTAGCTATCTAATGCTATAATAATGCTGTGTAATGAAACTCCCTCAATCTCAGGGAGTGGGTAATTGCTAAGAATTTATTTGTCTTGCATCTGAGATAGTTAACTAGAAAAGTCTGCAGATGTTGACCTTCAGATTGTCTGGCTGTTGGCTTATCTAGCCTCTCTTGGTTTGTAAATGACGAGATAAACTTTTGGATTAGAAATATCCTCAGTCTTCTGCTGAGAACAGCTGTCAGTTGGAGCAACTACTCTTGGCACCCATAACTATTTCCTTCACATGTCCAGTGACATGGCTTCCTTCTCCGGCCAACTCTGTGGCACCACAGCAGTTTTATGCCATGTCCTCTGGTCTCTGCCTAGGCTTCTCTAGAGAATGCCTTTCTTAACTCTCCTCATCCACCTCATGTATATGTGACATCTGTTGCTATTTTAACATAATCAAGTATAAAAAAAGGTTACAGTAAAGTGGGGTTCAAATACATGCTTACTAGCTAAATAAACTAGGATTAGAATGCTGTAAGTTTGCAGATGGGATAATAATATCTGCTTGCTCAGGTTATTGTAAAGGTTAAATATGAAGAAGATTATCAGTGCATGCTTCATAACAGATACTTAATGAACATGCGAGTCTCTTTCCTGGCCACTCCACTCTAACTGTTCCTCACAATTTCTGAATTAGAATCAGTTGGTTATAAGGGCACCAGTTTTCTGCAGGTCCAAGAGCTACTTCCAAGGTCAGAAATGCAGCGCTCACTCAGTTAACTCCATCTTCTCTTCACCCATTGCTTTGTCCCTTGTCCTACACAGGAGATATAGTTACAGCACCTGAATCTTCACTTTTCCCAAGTAACCTCCAAGACAAAAAGAAAATAATACTGTGAATAATATGGTTTACACAGTTTATAAGTGACATAGTATAAAGAAAAGATTTCAAAATGTTGGACTGTCATATAAAATTGCAGACATATTTCCTTGCTTATAAACGAAAAAAAAATGACCAGTATGTTTAACATGTGTGGATATGTGTGTGGCTCTACAGTATATGCATTAGAATATTGTATAACAATTATGAAATGTATAAAGTCATTGTGTCAAACTAAAAGAATTCAACCACTGTGTCATAATTCATAAGTTATATATTTTCTATTTCCATTTTAGAGATAAAAATTAAGGTCTAATGATATCTAAATTTTCCAAAGTCCCAGAGCTTAAGTGGGGTCAAATATCTCTCAGGTGTAGGTCTCCCTTTGGTAGTTAATGCTTTTTAAAAATTATCACTTTCTCATATCAATAAATGTTCATTACTCATAGTGAGAAGAGAACAGTAATGAAGTTAGTTAATGCTTGTAATAATAAATACTAGGTATATCCATGAACACAAAAGAAAGTACTATCTCAGGTTTAGATGAAAGGAAAAAGGAATCACGAGAATTAGTTATAATATTTTCACTGATGTGGAAAACATTTACCAGATCCCTTCAAGGTGTCATGAACTCAACCCAATGCTATACGCATGTGTTGGGATAGCATGTTCAACTCCCTTGATATATACAGTTCATAGCTATCAAAACTAAAATGGTTATGCTGTTAAAGTAAAAGAAAATCCATAATGCACTAACCCTGGTTTTTGTGGGGTTTTTACTGAAAATAGTTTTTTCATACAATATATTCTGATTATATTTTCCATCCCACAACACCTCCCAGAATTTTCCCTCTTACCTCCATGCCTTTTTCCTCCCCTTCCCTCTCTTTGGAAAACAATCAAACAGGCAAACAAAACAGAATTTGAACAAAAAAAATAGTAAAGAGGAAGCTCAAGAAACACACACACACACACACACACACACACATACACAGAGAGAGAGAGACTCACAAACACACAAAATAAAACCTATGGAAACACAAAACTGAAAATCATAATATAAAGCAAAAGAACAGTAAGATAATAAAAATGCTCAAACAAAGCAATATAAGACAAGAAGTCCACAAAAATAGCACCAAGTTCATTTTGTGTTGGCCACCTACTGCTGGGTATGGGTCCTTTCATTAAGTGGAGTTATTATTCCCAGTGAGACTCCATTGGGAAAAACTAACTTTTCCTATGTAAGCAGATGTCAACTGGCGATAGCTTCTTGGCTGAGAATGGAATTCTGCATTCACTTCCCCCTCTCAGAGATGGGATCCTGTCTGACTTGATCCTGTCTGTGCAGGCCCTGTGCATGCTGCCACAGTTTCTCTGAGTTCACGTGTGTGTCAGTACTGCTGGGTCTGGAAGACAGTTTCCTTGGTGTCATCCATCTCCTCTGGCTTTCAACCCTGCTTTTGAATATGTTAAAATCAGACAAAAATGCCGATGTATATAAATAACTGCCATGTGTTATTGCAAAAGTATAAAAAGTCTTACTAAATGTGGTGGTTGCACATATAAATTATCATTAAAATATTGACAAAACCCTGAGAGACAGATGAGAAAGTTTCCATTGAGGAGGTAACTACAGGGGAGTATTGCGACAAATAAGAAAAATCATTTATTTCCCCCTAAAGTTTATCCATTTACTAATAGCAGACTTATTGGTATATGAGTTCATCCAAAATTTAAAAAGCACACATTGTAGGTGTACAGTTCCATGTACTTTATTATATCCCTACTGTCGTGCAAACATCACCACTATCTAGCAGTAGAATATTTTCATCATTCTACAAGAAACTCTTTATTCGTTGACTACCTGCTTCCCATCACCACTCCAAGAAATGTCTAACCTTTATCTTTGTAGATTAGTTTATTCTGGATATTTCATGTAAGTGAAGAAGTGAAGAAGGTGAAGCCTTGCTTCATGTAGAATAGTATTACACAGACTCATTTGTGTTGTAGTATTGTATTGGTGTTCTGGGTTTTGTTGTTGACAAACATCCCATTGTCACAAATCACAAAGCACATCTCCCTTCATGTGTGATGGGCATTTAGGTTGTTTCCACTTTGGGGATGCAATGAATAAGGTTGTTATAAATATTCAGGTACAATGGTTTGCATGAGCATGTATTTTAGTTTTTATTGAATATATATCAAAGAGGGATTACTGAATTATATTGTAGCCCTGAATTTAGCAGTTTGTGAAAACATAAAATTGCTTACCAAATTGGCTCTAGCAGCATGAGCAATATATGAGGGCTTGGATTTTTCTATATAACTAATAACATTTTCCATCCTTTGTTTCTTTTTATTGCCAATTTGGGGAGATTGGCTAGTATTGCATTTGGGTTTTATTGGCACTTACTCATCAGTAGTAACATTGGGCATCCCTTCATGCCTTTATAAGTCATTTATATCTCATCATTGAGTAAGTATTCAAATTCTTTGCTCCAATCGAATTTTTGCCATTGAGTTATAATTATTAATCCCTGATTTTATATTTAATTATTTTATTAGGTATGGGTTACAAAGGGGAGTGATCCTCCCCTTTTTTGTAAGTTTTTTATTAATTCTTTATGAATTTCACATCATGTATCTTGATCCCACTCACCCCCCCCCAACCCTTAGCATCCATCCTTTGCCCTTGAAACGTTCCTTCAAAGATAAAACAAAATATAAGTTATAAGAAAAGAAAGGAAATATCTCATCACGGAAGCTGTAGTGTGACATAGTCACACAGTATACCCTTTGGTCCATACATCTTTACTTGCAAGTGTTCGTTGCAGTGAGGCATTGGTCTGGTTCAAGACCTCTGACACACAGCCTGTGAAGACTTCTACTCATGACCAGGTGTCATTAGAAGTATGGTGGTCACCCAAGTAGCAAAAGGTGGAGGACTGAAGCAAAATTAATCATTCCAGGTGAATTTGTACTTATTCTCTCTATGCATTAAGTGGTATGACACTGGTTTTACATTCAGTAGTTCAGTTCTTGTATATGTGTTATTTGATTAGTCCCATGAAGTTGTACTGAATACAATTTTATGGCAAGATAAGAAAGCCATATAGACAGTCAGTATTATAGCCATGTCTGTAAATTTTAAATAAACAGGTAACTTTTCCAACTATATTTATTTCAAAAGGGTTATTGTATAAGATGTAAACTACATATAATCTCAAAATGTGAAATCTAGCCAGTTTTTCCATCTCTCCATCCCTCTCCACTACAGTTTTTATGATGGTCTAATATGTGAACACACATACATAATAGCTTAGAATGGGTTTAAGACTGGAAAAGAATTTGGTTTTAAAAATGTCTTATTATAAAGATAAATTCAAATTCAACCGCTCTGTATTAAACATGTACTGTTCTTGTTCTCCTCCTTCATCTCTCCCCCTCCTAAAACAGAATACTTGAATCTGGCTAATGGTTAAATCTTAGTTTTAGCTCATGAGTTTGCAATCCACAGTCAGGATAATGAGGACCTTGGCTTCATCCTTTGGAGGAGGAAAGGTGAGAGGGCACAAGCTCGCACCTGTAGAATAGAAGCAAGGGACCAACATTGGTTTACCACATTGTTTCACCATAACTAACCCCATCCCACAAGATGAGAACTCACTTCTACAAGGATGATTCACCTGTGACCCAGATTCCTCATGCCACTACTGGGGAGGGACCAGACTTTACTATGAGCCTTTTCGGGAACAAAACCAAATCCATCCCTTGAATCTACTTCAGAGAGCCTTTTTGTAGAACACATTTTCAGGTCACTGCCCTTGCCTACAGCAGTCCTGTATGGTGAATCATTCCTTGTTTCCTTTCTTTTTTTTATTTAATTTATTATTTTACATGTCGATCCAAATTCCCTCTTCCTCCCTCCTGCCTGCCCTCCCTCCCTTTTACCCTCTCTGCCCCCTCACATGCACCCTGACCACCCTCCCCTCCCATCCCCCACCCCAATTCCATATGTAGGGCAATGCCATCCAGGTGGAGTCATGTAGATCTAACAGGTCATGTGAAGTAGGGACTAGGGCTTCTCTCCTGTCTCTAGGTTAAGGCAGTTATCCCTCCATGGGGGATGTGTCCACAAGGTCCTTTTGTGAGAAGAAAGGGCCCTGATTAGCTCAGTGAAGTCCATTGTAGGCTTCCATTCTACTGCTGCTAGGGAAAAGAAAAGCTTCCTCTTCCCTCTCCCTTCAAGTCTCTCTTCTGTCCCTCCCCAAGTCTCCTTAGTTGACAATTGGGCAAAGCTCCCCAAAGAGAATCCCTTGTATTGTAGAGCCACCTTCCACTTTTCCCATTGGCCAGCAAGCTGTTGAGTTCTGTCTTTCTCTAGGCTCTCGCAGACCATGATTTATTTAAGTGACTAATTCTGCTTATAAGTAGTAATAAAGGAATGAAACAAGGCAATAGAGCCTTTGGATGGTTTTTTTTTTTTCATTTTATTCTGTTGGGGTTGGTGAGAAGACCTATGTAGAGATCAGAGGAATTACTTTATAACTTCCACAATGTAAATTCCAGGGATAAATTGAAATCATCATGCCTTCCAACAGATATCTTTATCTACTGAGTGATTTAAAAAAATTATCTTGAACCTGAGTGTGTTTCATTTTAGTTTTGATAAAACTTTTTGCCTTATGAAACACATACAAGATTGGGAATAAAATTTGACAAATGGACACTGTATAATTTAAGTTACTTCACATTTGATTTTCAGAAAATAAATAATACACCCAAAGTACCTCAATATTATATTTATTAATTAATTCTCTGTCTAGATGCTGGGGCTGAAGAGGCATCAGATCTTGTCCGGTATGTCCAGTTTTATATAAGCTGTAATAAAACATTTGTATCATGTTTCACTTTTCAAACAAAAGTATTTCAAGAAACATATTCACTTAAGTAACAGTGTTATTTATTTTATTATTTTTTAATGCATACAAAGGAAAAAATGTATTCTTTCACAATGTCTACTGTGAATATAGTTCATGATACCTAATTATCATACCAGGTTATAAAGCCACTTATGTATTTATTTAGGATAACAACTCTAAGGATTATTCCTTATTCTGTGACTATAATGTAAACTTATGTACATCACTGAATTTTAGAAATAGCTCCAAAGAATAGCCCATAAGAAGAAATTCATAACCAAGGACTGAAGATAAAATTACCATCATACAAAGGACCACCGTGGGCTGTGAAGCTGTTATGTTCTAACATACGCAATCTGTTTCTCACCATTTTTTGGCCAAGTTAAGCTTCCTATCAAGCTATAAAGACATGATCTTTATTCCATTTTGTAATATCCTGTATACCTTCCCCATTTGGCTAGAAGGTGAAATTCAACTCTTCCACTGCATCTGCAACAAAAATATGTTTTAGATGACTTTCCCCAAATACGATGGGCCTACGGTTTGTTTATAGCCCAGCAATTTTATAGTATTATTGTAAAGCAATGACTTCAATTTCATATAATCACGCTTGGCACAGATAGTGGCTCTTATCCAGACCTATTTTGTTTCACCTTTTAGGAATTATGTAAATATCATATGTCTCTTTTCAAGATTTACCCCACCATTGTTACATACTGACCTCATCTCTCACAGACCACACAACACATCAGCCTTAACATTTGTCTCTTTTTGCTTAGCTCATGCGACAAGCGCCTGAAAACCATTCATGAAACTTACCACCCACTCTCTGACCTGCTCTGCCTCTGAGATGTAAATCACATTTAACTAAATTCTATGGAGTCTTGGCTGACAAGCAGGATGTGATGAACTGTATGGGCTGTGATCACAGAAGTACAGTATCAAATCAGGGTGGGATTTTAAGAATAGAGTCATTTATAATAGTTTGGGGGTATGACCCGAATAAAGCCAAGCATAGGCAAAAGACTTTGGCTGAGTATATAGCATTTAATCCTGTATGTGTCTCCACACTGTAGTGTAATGAATAAGCAGATGGTCTCTGAATTAAGGATGATCTGGGTTCAAGTCCTGCTCTACTGCCAAGTTGTGACTTGGAAAGGAGGCTTTTCCTGACTCTGAGATCTCCATCTGGAAATAACAATTGTGCCCACAACACAAATTTGTTATTCTATGTTCAGAAAAACTTACCTATAAAGCATGTGTCACATGTCTGTCTGCCTCATGGTGATCGTCCCATAAAGCTTATTTTTGTTGTTATTGTTATTGTTGTTGCTGTGACTGTTTGTAGATTGGGGGAGTATATGACTATAAAAACTGAGATCAACAGGGTGAGACCCAAATAAAAGTGAAGCATATTATTGTCAAACTTAAAATATCTTTGGACAACTTTTAACTCTTTACAAAACTCCAGTTTCTTGATTTTCTGCTTTTCTGTGTTCCCTCAAAACAGTTCTAGAGAAAGAAGCCCCAAAAGATATATATATATATATATATATAGATATAGATAGATAGATAGATAGATATAGATATAGATATAGATATAGATATAGATATAGATATAGATATAATATCTCAGCCTCATTTCCCCCTCCCTCCTCTCTTCCCAGTCCCTCCTGACACCTCCTTCCCCCAACCCACTCTTCTACTCACAAAGGGCAGGTCTCCCATGCATATCAACAAAACATAGCATATCACATTGTAGTAAGACTAAGCACCCCTCCTTGTATTAAGGCTGGGCAAGGCAACACGTATGAGGAATAGAGTCCCAAAAGCCAGCAAGAGTCAGAGCAACCCCTGGAACTGTTAAGAGTCCCACAAGAAGACCAAGCTACACAGCTGTCACTTATATGCAGACGGCCACACTCCCTTGCAGGTTGTTAGTTTAGTCTCTGTAAGCTCCTGTGAGCCCACATTAGTTGATTCTGTGGGTTTTTGTGTGATGTCCTTGAACCCTCTGGCTCCTACAATCCTTCCTCCTTCTCTTCAGCAAGATTCCCTGAGCTCAGCCTAATGTTTGGCTGTGAGTCCCTGCATCTGTTTCCATCCGTTTCTGGATGAAGCCTCTCTGATGACTATTGGGCTAGGCACCAATCTGTGAGTATAGCGGAATATCATTAGACATCGATACATTGACTTTTTTTCTCTAATCTTAGTTGGTTCTATCCTAGGTCTCTGAGTCATCCAGCATCTGGGTCCTGATGCTCAAGGCAGTGTCAGGAGTGAGCTCACTCTCATGACATGGGTCTCAGGCTAGACCGGTCACTGATTGGCCACTTCCACAATCTCTGTGCCACCCTTAGGCAGGACAGACTGTAGGTTGAAGGTTTTGTGGCTGTGTTGGTGTTCTAATCCCTCCACTGGAAGTCTTGCCTGGTCACAGGAGCTGGCCAGTTCAGGCTACACATCCACTGTTGCTAGCTGTCTTAGCAAGGATCATCCTTGTAGATTCCTGGAAGTTTCGCTTCTAAAAGGTTTCTACCTGACCCCATTCCCTCTTCCCCACCCCTTACCTGATCTCTCTTGTCCCTGTCCCCACCAGCCCTCCAGTCTACCCATGAAATCTCTATTTCCCCTTCTCAGGGCAATTCTGTAGCTATTCTTCCTTTACAGCTAATGTCACCTTATAAGTGAGTGCAAACCATGTTTGTATTTCTGGGTCTGGGTCACCTCACTCAGGATGACTTTTTCTAGTTCCCTCCATTTGCCTGCAGATTGCATGATGTCATTAGAAAGATAAATAAGTCACATGCGCACACGCCCACATGTGTTAAGGAGCAAAGTTGTAAATTTAATATGTTTTCCTGGAAATCCATTTCAAACTTTAAAGGTACAAAATTAACTGTGTTTACACAGAGAGAAAGCACTTCTTGTTAAGTACATATTAAGAACACATTAACCTAACTCACATATTAGCCACTTCAGAACAAAAACGGGAAACTATTTCTAGAAAGGAAGGTGATTAAACATTTTAAAAATTTAGATGTAAAATAGGGATATACCACAAATCACCAAAATGTACACAAAAAGGGTCAAGTCATTGTGGCAGAACTTTTAAGTTGTTCAAGACTCACGACCGCTACTTTTTTCTGTTCAGCTATCTGCTGGGAGTTTTCCAAGTCTTTAGGGGATACATGATAAAAATTATCGCAAAACCCCACACAACAGAGTATTTTTCCTAATATGTTTGAAGAAGGCAGCATATTTCCAAACAGAAAACATGACAAATAGACTGTCAAATGGACTGGAGAGATGGTATAGTGAGAAAAGAGCTTGCTATGTAAGCATAAGGACGTAGTCAGGTTCCCAACACACACATAAAAGCAAGGTATGGTGGCGCATGCCTGCAACCCCAGTGGTAGAGATAGGGGGATCCCCAGCATTGCTAGCCAGCCAACCTAGCTGAACTGGTGAGCCCCAGGTTCAATAACAGAGATCTGATTTCAAAGGAAAGGTGGAAAGCAAAATCAGCCTTTGGTCTTCATGTAGATATATGTGTGCACATACATGCACACACACATACACACCACAAACATATAAAATCATAGACCCTTTAAAATAGAATGCTGTGAAACAATCTCATTGTTAATCAAGTTTCTAAAATTGTGGGCGCTATAAAACTGAATGCAGTAGCATATTGAAAAGCGGCTTAAGTGATTGCTGATGACTGCTTTTGCGCCCACGGAGTTGACGTGTCAAGGGCGCTTCCTTCATTGGTGGCTCTCATTGCAAAAGTGATTCTGAAAGAGGAGGAATAAATGGCAAGAGGGAGAAACAAGAAATGTCCCCAAAGGAGTCAATATCTCATGGTCTCCCAGAAATTAATATTCAAAAGGAATTCATTCCTCCCTGTATTTTAATTTTTCTTTCTGTACTTGATGCTTTAAAAAGTAGCTTGAAAAAAAAAAACAAATATTCAGAATAAAAATAAGCAAACAAATAAAAAACAACATTCAAATTAAGATCATTAGTCTGATCAATGTCTCAATAAAGGTGAGATCCGAATCCTACCTCTAAAACCAGCTTGGGCCAAGTCACCAGAGACACCATCAACCTCAACCCTCTTGTGAGCTGAGAGAAAGTTCAAATTTGTGTAGGGACAGCCTAGGCCAAAGCCATAGGTCATCATAGAAAATCTGGTCTGTGCTCTATGGGTATTCTTTATTATAAAAAATATAACCAGAGCAAAAAGTTCAAAATTTGAACCAAATAAAATAGTCATTAAAACATAAGCACACTCATCAACCAAATTGCTACCTGGAAAGAACTACTTATGACAAAACTCATTTGATTAAAGATATGAGATTTTACTGAATGTACAGACAAGTTATAAGCTTTATTCACAGGTGCATATACACACAAACACGGAGATATATGCTTACGTGTGTATGTGTAAGTATGACTGAATGCAATATAAGTTTGAAGAACAATATTCACCAGCTAGAGTATTTAATATCATAGCACCCAAGTTCATGGATTGTGGAAAGGGAAACATCCTCTTACTGATGCCTACAAGTCCCTGGGAACCAGCTCTCCTCCAGCTGACTTGTCCCCAGATGTCGTACTGTCATCTCCAACGTGTGTGTCCCTTACCCTACGCTAGTATACAGACAGACCTGAAACCTTTCCGCTTTGACCAGAGAAAATGAAATAAAAGCCAAAACTCAAACAAAAATGAAAATCCACCACAAAAGGAAACTAGGAAAGTGGGTAGTTTTGTGTCCCAGAAATGCAAAGGACTGAAAATCGAACATAGGCCATTTCTGTTCTGACATAGTCCTTGAGTCCTTCGTGTCTCCCACTTTGGGAGATTCTGCCAGGCATTAATACTGAAGTCCCTATCCCTGGGCCACAGGCCTTTATCCTCTGCAATTATACTCTGTTTTCTTGGCTCTTCCCCTTCGACCATCAGCAGGCTGGCTTTTGCTTTTTTGTTATTTCTTACGGGATCTGGGGATTCACTGTAATTCTTTTTTTAACCTGAATTAGTTAATATTTGCTTTCTAACACAAATCCTGGAACCATCTGATTAAGTCCAGTAAAGCATATTTAGAAGAGTCAGTGAAACTATAATTTTCCTTTATGCTGACTTAAAACGAACAGAAAGAAAATTGATCAGATTGTTTAATATTAGCAAATTTTCCTTCTATGAATCCATGAAATTGGCTCAAAACTGGTATTGCATTAGACAATGTGTCTAAAAATCTGCATATCCAAGGACATGTATATGTCATTGTGAACTGTCCTCCTTTTATAACAAGTTGGCTGGGCTGTTGCATTCAGTCAATGACCTACGCTAGGACCTCAAAGGCAAGTGAAAAATTATAGCCTGCGTATATGTGCTGCTTTCCATAGGAGGAATACAGAAACAGAGGCCGGTTTGCTCCCACTTTTTAAAAAGCCACTTTTCAGGGACTACATGCTACTGTAGATGGTTGCATGTCAGTTTACACTTGGAGGAAGCAAATTAAATTCTGGTTGAAAATTTCTTCTGAGGGAACATGCTGCTACTGCCACCTGGGGGAAGCTCTTTCCTGCTTCCTTCAAGACAACTGATGCTCTGAAGAAGGAGGGGTCCCGTCCACACATTCCTTGTCATATCCGCTAAGGAAGAAGTTCCAGCTGTCTCCAGATTCCCTTCATAGAAGCACTATCCAATAGATTTCTTGGGAGATATAAGAGAGGACTAGAATATAACCAGAAAGAGGCTTCTACGTCTAACGTGATAGGAAAGACTTTGGAGAAGTATGGGCTATATACTAAGAAGTGGAGGAAGTCAAATCTGAACTTTTAATTTCAAAACAAAACCAATTTTAAAAGAAAACTATTTAATGGTAACTTAGTTAATTGTGTGTTTTAAATATGTCATCCTATTTAATGATGATTATTTGATTATGAAAATTGCATGACCTCAGAAAAGCACACAGGAGATTTTTAACAGGTTAAGATGACACATTTCAAGTATATGGAAATAACCTAGAGAATTTTTCGTATAAAAATTTTGTGAATTAAATACTGTTACATTTTCTGTAATTATACACTTTTGTTGCTGTTTTTCATGAAGTGGTGATGTAGTGTTTATCAATTAAAATGGGAAACTTGTAACTACCACTAAGAATGTTTCATACTTTTGCTGTGGGAATCTTATTTGTTAGAAACACACTCAAAAAGTCTAATCCTGGAGGCAGAGATTCCAGGAAGTATCTGTTAAAACAACAAACCTGTCAGGTAATGTCAATAGGCTCTGATTAGAAGACAACTAATCACATATAAAAAGGTTGTCTGGTAACAGATTAACTAAGCAAAATACTACAGTATCAGTCGCCTGCTGGTACCACGCAGTCAGGGGACCAAAGTTCACTTCAAAGAATAAACTGAACCAGTTCCAAGGAGGTCTGTGAAGAATATATTTGCAAGACTAAAAAAGGTAAGTGGCACACAGCTGGTTTTTAAATATATTAGATATGTGATTCAGGACTAGACAGAAATAAATGGCAACTCAACACAGGTGACACAAATAAATGAACTAGGTGTGAGTTGATAGCTGCCTGAGGGGCTGCTGGAGTCAGCGATATTTTGTTCAGTTGTGTGGCGCCTTGAAGTTACTAGTGATAAGATCTGGAAAAACTGGAGTGAGGGACCTTAGAAAACTAGTAGGATACTTAACAACATATAATAGAATTGTAAATCGCAAGCAAAATGATCTCTATTACCTATTAAAGTTTCTTTATTTGTGATTCAGCAAACTGAGGTCATTTGACAGTTTGCCAGTAGTTTTGGTTATCAAACAATGAAAATGACCAATAACCTTAAAATACTCTAAGGCTTAGGCGCTGCACGAGAATTGAGAACACTGTACAGGTTCTTTAAATGGAAATTCTTGTGCTTCCTAAATGGATTGCTGGGTTTCATCAAAGAGTTCACACTTTGCAATGATCAACTCTGCAGGAAATAATTTCCTAACAAAAATTACAAGTAGCTTTCATTTTTATTAGACTGTTTTCTGGTTGTAAAACAATGTTTCATAAGAAGAAGTAATAGCCATCTTTTGCAATATTTATGTTTCCTAGGAGAAAGGCATTTAGAAAGCAGGGAAGAGGGGTTTTTTCAGTTGGCACGTGCATATCCAGGGAGTGGGGAGATGAGCAGGTGGCTGACACCATTCAAATGTCCAACAAGCGATTCTCTATTGAGAAACACACATCCATGCTCTTAGGATGGCCTTACCTTGTTCCTAAGTTTCTCTCCTTATCTTAAGGATTATGCTTTAAAGCTATGTTAGAATCACTTTTAATTCTGAGTTTTTAAATTAAATAATACAATGCTGAATGCAACTGGTCATGGTGGCTCATACCTGTAATACCTGCCCTGCAGGCAGGTGAATTCAGGTGAACAGCCTATAAGTTTGAGATCAGTCCAAGCTACATAGTAAGTTTCAGGCCAGCCTGCCCATCTGAGCTACAGAGTGAGACTCTTGGCTCAATTAGGGGGGTAGGTGCTGTAGAGATAGTTCAGAGGCTAAGAGAACTGGCTGTTCTTCTAGTAGGCCATGTTTTGAGATCCAGAACTCATATTGTATAGTTCACAACCTTCGTTAAATCCACTTCCAAAGGATCCAACATCCGTATCCTGGCCTCAATAGGCACTGGACATGTAATTAATACACATACATGCATGTAGGCAAGATACACACACACACACACATATATATAGATATATAGATATAGATAGATAGATAAATTGAAAAGAAAAATTAAGACAAAAGAAAATAGCCAAAAAAAAAAAAAAAGGCTTCTTCTTACACTGTTGTATTTATTTCTACTTCTTCACCGTGGGTTCCTGAACTCAATGATCTCAATCCCGAACTCTCTGTTTCACCACACTGAGGCACCAAAATGTCCTTCCTAACTGAGTTTATCTTCATGGTACCTGGCTTCTCCTTTTCCTACAGCTATCCCTTCCTGTCTTCTATGTGCGTCCCCACTATCAGCTGCTACTATTTCAATCCCCACTCGGTCTGTGTGACAACTCTAATGGATGTCATGGAGCACATGGTCCTGCTTAGGTCATTGCAGAGGAGGAGGCAGCACACCACTGGCAGGACAGGAAGTGCTCCATGCATGGATGCTGAGTCTGTAGCCTCACCCAATCACAGGCTGAAACTATTTAGAAAAAAAAAAAAAAAAGTCTGCATTGGTCATGCGCAGACCCTCCTTTTCTTTGTCATTGCCCCCCCCACCAATAGAGTAGGGCAGTCCTTACATTGTACTGTTAGAATTATACTAAGGATAATCTAGATATCATTTAGAGTATTATAAAGGGTGCTGAGCATAGTTAATATGAATGCCATGCCATTTTATATGAGTAACTTGAGAACGAACAGGTTTTTGTAAATGTTGAGGCAGTGAGTCATTTCCCCATAGACACTGAGGGACAACTATACATGGAGTATAATAGGCCAGGTCAGAGGCTATATATTGGTTAAATATAGATACCTAATTCTCTTTGTGGTGTCCTTGTTTACCCACAGCTATGACAGACACCAACAAGATGATCGTCAATCTGGCTGTCTTTGGCAGGACTCAGAGTGGGAAAAGTTCTGCTGGGAATATTCTTTTGGGAAGTACTGACTTCTACAGTAGTCTCTCTCCAGGCTCTATAACCAAAGAGTGCAGCCTGGGCCGCAGTTGTTACCTTCACAGCTTCATGCGTCGAGGGGGACAAGAAATAACCCTGCAGATACAGGTTTTGGACACTCCAGGGTATCCACACAGCAAGCTGAGCATGGAACATGTAAAACGGGAAGTCAAGAAGGCCCTGGCACATCACTTTGGGCAAGAGGGTCTCCATCTTGCTCTGCTGGTCCAGAGAGCGGATGTCCCTTTCTTCGGACAGGAAGCATCTCACCCAGTCCAGTTGATTCAGGTAATACAAAGGTGCAATTATACTAGCACCATTATAGATTTGGGTAATACAAAGATGCAATTATACTGGCACCAGTATTCCCAGCTGTGGGCATATCTGCATAGGCAGGAACACACTGACTCAAAAGATACTTGAATTACAAAGTGTTAGCCATGTAGCAATAGTCAGAAAAAAAAAAGGTGACTTGATTTTCTGCTGGTTCTATTTTTTAATTTCATGCAGAGCTGTGTTTCTCAACTTTCCTAATGCTGTGACCCTTTAATGAAATTCCTCATGTTGTGGTGACTCCCAACCATAAAATTATTTCATTTATATATCATAACTGTAAATTGCTACTGCTGTGAATCATAATGTAAATATCTGATACATTGGATATCTGACAAGAGACACAAAAGGAGTCACAACCCACAAGTTGGAAACCACTGTCATAGACAGAAATTTCTAGACACTAATTTCAGAAGTTAAGCCTTACATCCTAAGAACCGTGAACTTGAGTCAGTTTGTACAATATGTAATCCTTGAATGCACCAGAATCAGCTGGGTGACTTATTAAAAATGCAGATTCACCCGAGACTATGAAACAGCATCTCAAGAGTGAGACTTACACATCTGCATTTTTATGTTTTTATATACGTTTATTAGAACAAGGTGGGTTCAAAAATACCAATTGAAATACCCACACACCATTGTAGCTGGAAGTTCCTCTCCTATCCACCAGTTCCCAAATAACCACTCAGAGGCTTATATTAAATATAAATATTTGGCCAGTGTATCAGGCTTTTACTAACTAGCTCTTACATTTAAATTAACCCATTTCTATTAATCTATTTATTGTCACGTGGCTGTGGCTTACTGGTAAAGCTCTGGCATCTTACTCCTCTGGTGGCTACAGAGCATCTCCCCGACTCCACCTTCTCTCTCTCCATATCTCTGTTTGGATTTCCTGCCTGGCTCTGTTCTGCCTGGCCATTGGCCAAATCAGTTTCTTTACTAACCAATGGTAATAAAACTACTCATGGCATACAGAGGGGTATCCCTCATTATATACCATACAACATCAAGGGGACAATTTGTTATAATTCATCAATACACAGTGCTCAGAACTATTTGGGATAACCATCAGTTGGCTACAAAAAGATTATAATCTAGAAGAGGCAAATAAATGTAGGAAATAACAATGAAGTGTAATGTGTAAGAGGAGTGATGTAAGACTTATTAGCATCAAGCCAAATGTCGCAGGAAGCCTACTTAGCCCTCTTTGTGGTGCCTTTGTTTACCCACAGATATGACAGGTGTTCAGATGAAGAGCTTTCCCCATTTAACAGGAAATGGCAAAGGCTGACCCAAATGGCAGATACACGTTTTGTAAATACAAGAAAGAAATCTGCAATTTCCAATGTTTTCTAGCCACAGCACCTATAGAAAATTCTCCATTCCAGTCATGAACTAAAAAGACTTTAGGCAGAAGCTAAATGGCACATGCTGCATGTGTTTATACCCATTCATACATCATTCATTTATCATTAGTTGCTAAGTTGGGGGGCTTCATTCATTAGACAGTCCAGCAAAGGAGCTAGATAAGGAGAAGGGTTTTGGAGGAATAAAGACTGCACATGTGAACAACACCAAGAATAGTGTAGGAAAAAGGCCCATGTATACTGTCACTTAATGATTCCTAGAAATTACTCACTGACCTGGTCCATTCCAGCCAAGCTCTTGATTCTCTAGAGAGGATTCACCTAATCTAACTGCTGAGCCTAGTCACTGTGTTCAGATGAAGGACACTCCCTTAACAAGCAAAGACAAAAGATTGACCCAAATGGCAAATACACTTTTTGCTTCTCGATGGTTATACGTGTTTGTAAAAGTTTGGGGGAAAAGTAGTAGTGGAAAATTTAAAATGACAAGAGCAAAACATTCATTTTCCAACTTGAAGGCTCAAGTCATGTCAACAGTAAACAAGATGTTTTTAATTGATATCCCATCCCGTTTCTGCTCCCCAGGGAGGGTGAGGTCTTCCATGCAGAGTCCTCAAAGTCTGTCATATCATTTGGAGCAGGGCCCAGGCCCTCCCCCCATATGCCTAGGCTAAGGGAGTGTCCCTCTATGTGGAATGGGCTCCCAAAGTCCATTTGTACTAGGAATAAATATTGATCCACTACCAGAGGCCCCGTAGACTGCCAAGTCCTCCTAACTGACACCCACATTCAGAGTGGTCTGGGTCAGTCCTTTGCTGGTTTCCCAACTATCTGACTGAAATCCATGAGCTCCCCCTTGTTCAGGTCAGCAGTTTCTGTGGGTTTCTCCAGCCTGGTCTTGACCCCTTAGCTCATCATACCTCCCTGTCTGTAACTGGATTACAGGAGTTGGGTTCAGTGTTTAGCTCTGGGTATCTGCTTCTGCTTCCATCAGCTACTAGATGAAGGCTCTAGGATAGCATATAAGGTAGTCATCAATCTCATTATAGGGGAAGGGCATTTAAGGTAGCTTCTCCACTATTTTTTAGATTGTTAGATATCTCTGGGTATTTCCTTAGTGCCAGATTTCTCTTAAAACCTATAATGGTTGTGATATCTCTTTTCTTGCTCTCCTCTATTCTTTTCCTGACTCAATCTTCCCCAAACATCAGGATAATTTTAAGAACAAATTTAACATTCACTTAAGGCTGCTATGTGTAAACTCGGTAGACTCACAAACAACCATTTCTCAAAAACACCTTGACTCTCTCCATGTATCTCACTATTCTTCCCTATGGCACACTATGTTGAGGCCCAAATGATTTCAATGTTATACATTTTGAAAGTAGATTCTTCTAGTGTTAATATACAGAACACTATTGGTACAAAGCAATTTAATTAATATTTGCCTCTTTCCTTTTGAAATGATACCTGCTTAGCTTCCTCCAACAGCTGTCTTCTTAAAGTCGTTGCCTATGTCAGGAGTTGAAGACCATCAGGAGATAAGTTTGAGCAAAGCTCAGATCCTATTTTTTTTCCCTAAAATACATAACTTTTTTTTTCTTGAATATTAGCAGACAAGACTTAGCAGTCCCCAGAGCAGCCCATGAGTATTGGAAGTTATTGCAGACATGTTTGGGACCCCTCTTGGTCTTCCATTGATTCTCTCTGAGGCACAATTGGATGCTTATGGCTTTCTCCTGAAGGTGCCTCAGATACCCATGGCAGTCAGATGTATGTGCTGCCACATCAGGAGCAGCTGCCAGACGTCTTGATGTCTGACAGGACCAAGAGCAGTTGTTTAAGGGACTAGTATGGTTCATGGGTTCCAGGCATTCCCTGGATATCATTTCCTCCTTGGCTGATAAACAAGGAGAATGGAGTAACCATCCTTTTCCTTTCTGGGTAAGGGAAGAGTCCTGGCACCAAAGGACTGGCCTCGTCTCTCCTGTGCCTTTCTGTTGTCTCCTGTTTTGTGTTTTAATATTGTGATTTAATACTTGCCATAAGCTGCCAGCTGTGATGATTAAAGCATTCCTCTAAAGATCTTTCTCTTTATTTGTATTAGGTCCATACTAGAGATGTCAGTGAGTTGTATCCTCCAAATTGGGAAAGAAAAGGAATGACTCATGTGAGTGTTAGGGGAAATATTATTTGAATGTTAAAAAGAAAATCCACAAATATATTAGAGAAGACATAATACATCTCCTCCACTAAAGAGCCAGAATGATAGAAACAAAATCACTCTAGGAACTGAACCCATGAGCTGACTGTAGAATCTATATTCTTTTGTAAAACAACGGACAGTATTACTATTGTGAAGATGTATTTTTGTCATAGTACCAACCACTCAGCTATTGGTTGATGTTGCTGGTGGGTGCTCACAAGGCTCACAAGGCCAGTAATGGACCTTCACATACCAGACAAACATGCTCAAAGACAAGCCTAATGTTACTAGCCTTGGTTTTGGAGTCTCAGTCACAGTGGATAATGATTTTATTGACATTAAAGACTTCTACACACTAGTGTTAGTAAATCTGACATGCTTAGCACTAAGTTCAGTTTACAAAGGGGAGCAGTTGAAGATGGCAAAACAGCATTGTTATGACCAAGGAGCATTCATTCACGTGATCCACAGAAAGGGGTGGCTTATTACAGAGGTGAAGAACACAACTCCAGAGTACGTTATACATACCCATGTCCAAGCTCATTCTGAGCTACCTGTTTGCTCCATGACCCTAGGCAAGTAACTTCTATGAACTTCATTGGTTAGCAGCAAGTGATCTACTTACCTGGTTTCCTTTTGGATTGCAACATGGTCTTGGCAGTAGTAAATCCTTTAACCGAAACACTGGCATATAAATGCAACATAAATGTTTAGCTGTGGGAACTATTTTATATTATTATTAGTCTAGGCTCTGACACTCAGGGAACTTTTTTTTCTACTGATAATCAGTAGTGGCCCTGTGATCATGTGATTTCCATCAAGCCACTTACCATCACAAAGCCTCAACACTCTCATGTTTAAAATTAGGAGATTTGAATAGATGCTTTCTAGTGTTGAATATTCCATGAACCTGACTTGAGGTGTTGTCATTCATCTTTGACAGTCTGAGAAGGAAAATGTGGCACTTCAAAGCGGGATGAGAGTAAGGAAATAGCATAGACACACATGCACGCACGCACACACGCATGCACACACACTCACACACACATGCACGCACATGCATGGACACACATGCATGCACACATACACACACTCACACACACACACGTATGATCCTCCTGTTCTATGATAACTTTTTTCTCAGCTGATGTAATTATTGGCTTTTTTTCTAAAGTTTCCCCCTAAAATGTCCAGATGCTATGATTTCATCAACCACAAACAAATGGGGCAGGGCTGGTGAGGTCCTGAGAAAATGAACCATTCCTGGCAAACAAGTTTATATTCTAGCTAGCTGTCCCAAAAGGACTAGATGGACTCACACCCCTGTGTATTGTGAACCCAAACAATCTGTGGTTGTAGCATTTCCATTCAGCTTAATACTATATTTAAATTATTAACACTAGAGAAATTACTTCTACTTATTTTGCTCTTAAATTTCTTTTGAGACATCAATCAACTATGATTGTTCATTCTTTAAGTCCACAGAGAACATGTTTGGCCACTGAAATGATGACTATCACCAAGTGACACTATTTTCAAACATATTTTCTGGACAAAGACCAATCTAAAGATTAGAAAGTAAATCAGCCATACTTTTCTGGTTTGGGCAGTAACTCAAAAGTGCATTTTCTCTCACAGTTGAAGATATAAGTATCCTTTCATTAAAAAAATAAAAAGTCTTAAAAGACTTCCCTGTGGCTGAACACGTGGGCTTGTGAGTGTCCTGGCGTTCAGTGCTTCCACTAATCTATCCTGAGGGACATAACTTTGAAGTATAAAAACTACAGGAAGGAAAATAAAAAGGGGGAGCTCATTACAGAAAACCGGAAATAAAGAGAGTTATGCTACTTACTTTTTTAAGGATTAACTTAGTAAGAAAAGAATTATGCTATGATACATACCTCTAGAAAGGGATGTTGTACAAAATAGTATTTTAGCATGTCCTTTTATTATGATGATAACTCAGAAATATTTCATGGCAAGTATAGTCTAGGTACCAGCTAAAACCACCAGGCTGGTTAGTTTGCTGGTGTTCAAGGACTAACAGCATCAGTTACTTACTAACTTGTACATAAACATCTTAGTAGTATGACAATCAGTAAGGCACAGGAATATACACGTAGGCTCCAAATGTCAGAAATATTCAGATATGAGTGTGGTCAAGGATTGATACTTGGATCTGAGTGAAAATAAAATCCTAATATCATACAATCCATACTTTTAAAAATTTTTTCTTATATTACATATCAATCCCAGTTCCCTCTCTGTCCCTCCCTCTCTTCCACCCTCCCATGTCGCTGACCACCCTCCCATCCCACCCCACCCCCACTCCACATGTAGGGTGATGCCTTCCTGGAGGGGTCATCTAAATCAGTCAAGTCATTTGGAGTAGGACTTCTCTCCTGTCTCTAGGTTAAGGCAGTATCCCTCCATGGGGGGTGTGTCCACAAGGTCCTTTTGTGTACCAGGAATACATCCTGGTTCCACTGTTGGAGGTCCCTTAGACTGCCCAGGCCTTCTAACTGAGGCCCATGTCCAGGGCATCTGAGTCAGTCCCATGCTGGATTCCCAGCTATCAGTCTGGGGGCCCGTTAGCTCCTCGTTTAGGTCAGCTGTCTCAGTGGGTTTCTGTAGCCTGGTCTTGTCCTCCCTCTCTGTATCTGGATTCCAGTTTGGGTCAGTGTTTAGTTGTGGGTGTTTGCTTCTGTTTCCATCAGCTACTAGATGAGGGCTCCATGATGGTGGATAAGTTAGTCATCAATTTCATTATCAGGGAAGGGCATTTGTGGTAGCCTTTCCACGGTTGCTCAAATTGTTAGTTGGAGTCAGTCTTGTAGGTCTCTGGACATTTCTCTAGAGTCAGTTTTCTCTTCAAACCTATAATGGCTCCCTCTTATATAATCTCTCTCTCTCTCTCTCTCTCTCTCTCTCTCTCTCTCTCTCTCTCTCTCTCTCTCTCTCTCTCTCTTGTGTATTCCTCCCCTGACTTGGTCTTCCTACTCTTATGTTCTTTTTGAATTTCATTACTACCTATTATCATCATTATTAGACTGTGGGGGGGGTGTGCGCATGCACAGGGGCCACAGCATGAGTATGGAGGTCAGAAGACAGCTGGGATTGGCTTTTATGTGGACTCTAAGGATCTACCTCAGGTCATCATGTTACTTGAATTTTGGGGACGCTTTTCGTGGTTGTCTGATGATACAGAGGAAATCTCGGTCCCTTCTTCCTAGTCTCAATAATATAAGAATGCTCAAGGATATTTTTATTAGAGTTAAAAAAAAAAATCAGAGTAGGTAAGCTACCAATCTTAGCAGCTACTTGAAGGAGCATTATGGAGGAGAGACGGAAAACAAAACAACAACAACAACAAACAGGCTCTTAAAGCTGGTGTAGAAGTCAGACACAGGGTGGGAAAGCAGCCATTGGCAGGAGGGATGCTTTAGAGAAAGAGTAGGAGAATTCCCAGATGCTGTGGAAGCGCAACATCTTAGTGAGTTGGGGACTGGGGAGGAAAGGCTCAGGAGTTCATTAAAGAGAAACTGATTCCACCTATTGCTTTAGCATGCCTTCCAAAGAGGTGGTGCCATGGCCTGGCCTAGCTGGGACACTGTGTGTCTACACAGGCAAAAGAGCCTGTTCTTTTGATGAGAACAAGCTTTCTTCCAGTGAGCCTCAGACATATAGGCTCAAACTCTAAATACTGTTACCCCAGAGCCATCTTGGAGGCCCATGCTAATTCCTTTGCAGCAAGGAATAGGTATTTATTGTCTCTTAGTTCTTGAGGTCAGAAGTCTGAAGTCACAGAATTGGCAAGGTTTGTTTCTTCTGAGGGCCGTGAGCAAATGATGTGTTCCAGGCCTTCTCCTGAACTATTTTCTCCTGCACATGACTATTTGGAGGGTCCATGACCTTTTCCTTATATTTGTGTCTCTGTTCAAATTTTCCTAGTTTATAAGGGCATTAATAACTTTAGACCGTGAGCTAACCTAACGACTTTTCCTTAAATTAATCACATCTTTATGACACTCTTTCCAAATAAGGTCACAGTCTGAGGGACTGAGGATTAGGACTTGGCATATGAATTACGGGAGGACACAGTTCAACCCTAATAACACTGTTCATTCACACTGCAGCACGTGTCTCCTCTCTACCAGAGATATGTACAACACACGGCCAGCACACAGTCCTACAAATGTCTTTGCCATGCCATGGGTCTTATGCATCATATGGATACTTAGATCTATAGAGCTATGACCTTTAATGGTTGAGCAAACCTGAGTTTTCAAATGCATTGGGATTTAAAAGCACATGTGAATGTTATAACTGAAGCAGTGCTTTGGACAACCCTTGTGCATTTACTGTTAAGACATGTCGTCTGGTACACTGTTTTCCAAAAGTCAGCTCTTTTCTTGAAACTGGATGTTTTAGGGGAACCTGCAAGCCTGTGGTGGAGGTAGACACATTCTGATGAGGTAGAGGATGTTAGGGGAACCTGTAAGCCTGCGGTGAAGGTAGACACATTCTGTTAGGTAAGAGCAAACAGGCAGACTCATCCCTACAGAAATTTGCTCTGATTGTGGAGTGAAAGCACAGACTGTAAGAAATCCACCACAGTGAGCTATAAAACTCAGAAGTGCAGGATTGTGTCCCAGAGAATAAAATTCAGAACTGAACCCTCAAAAGCACACTAAGTCTGCAATTTGACTCAGTCAAGAGGATCCAAATCCAAAATCGTCTGCAGATATTGCTGAGACTTTACAGCACGCTGGAACCCTAGGATGACTGACAATCAGATACAGAATGTGCCTTCAGAGAGGTCACTGCCAAGTTTCAGTAACGCAGGTATAAATAAATGGCTCTGATAAAAGCTAGACTGTTCCCAGGATTTGTAATTAATATTCAAAGACACAGATATCTCTGAAACCCCTGTCTCAGAGTTTTCATAAGTGGTTTCATATTAGACCCACTTGTCCTGGTTCCTTCCTTTACTTCCTCTTTTCCGTATTCTTTCCCTCCCACTCTTCCCTTCATTTTACTATACCATAAATACCAACCATGTATTTGTTACATACACTGAGACATGGCTTCTCAGACTGTTTCAGTGAAAACATTACTAACGCATAGTTCAACCTCTTCGCATGTTGGTTTTTGATGCCACAACAGGAATAGTAATAGTACGATGGCAAAGCTTTGTGTTGAGCATCAAAAAGTTATGCATGGCAAAGCATGATGGTGGCACTGGGCAGGCACTGGGCAGGCAAAAGCAGGGTTGGTATGTTTGAGGTCAGCCTGAGGGAATAGAGTAAGACTCTGTTCCAAAAAACTCAAACCGCACCAAACTAACCTGAAATGAGAGAGAGAGGGGATTGAGAGAGGAGGCAGATGACTAAGAGAGAGTGCCCATTTAAAAAAGCATAGCATAATACCTTCTACTAATTCTTCATTTTTTTGTTTGCTTTCTTCTAGATAGAAGTTCTTGCTATCCCTTGCTATATTCATTTACAGACATTTTGCATTTTTCTAAAAAAAAGTGTTATAAACTGATAAATATCTCAATCATGGGAGCATATAGAAGGGAGAAAATGTTACTTTACTATCACGTGGTTACAATTTCATGTAAGTTTGGAAACATTCAAAAGTTAAATGGTTATTCCTAGATGCCTTTTGCATTGGATGGACAATATGACACATGCCGTGGTTTCTGCTTTATATCAGCTAGTTTTCACTAATCAAACAAGAATTATTGCACAACCAACCCACACATATCACTAAACAAAGGGACAACAGTCTTGAGTGCTTTTCAAGCAAATTAGAAGAAGCCATTTGATAAATTGCCTTTGATTCCAGGAATGTGGCAAGAGGAACATGAGGGTTACAGTAATCTTGTGTAGTGGTTCCAACTCACCAAATGGATTTTGATCTTAGCCTTTCCATTACTTGTCATCTAGTTAATCAACAGAACATAACCAGATTATGTCATTTTAATCCCTTAGTAGATACTTTAGTGGTGATAACATAACATTAAAAAAAGAATACATGCTGTAACAACTGCCTTGCTCAAGGTACCAGGAATTAAAGGAACTGAGTGGTATTAACAGGGTCTGGCTGTGGAGTAAGTATACGCGACCACTGAGTGCTGGCCATATTACATTCAGTGTACCAGATGCTCTGCAGTGTTAAGTTTTGCAAATCAATTATAACAGCAGAGTAAAACAGCAAACCAAAGCCTTTTGTTGTTCAGAAACTCCATCCATCTTCCTTGATGTGCTAACAACCCTTGAGCTCATGGCCACTTCCTATTACATGTATCAGCTTTCAGAAATATCATGACACATGGATCTGTTGGCTAATGACACTGGACTTTAATGATGGCTTTGCTCATTTTTTGAGGAATAGAGTCCAAGGCAAATAGTCATTTAACTTCTCTCTCTTTCAGGAACTTCTGGGAGATTCTTGGAAGAATCACACTGCTGTTCTTTTTACCCATTCAGAAAAAATAGAAGAAGCAGGGATCAGTGAAGATGAATATTTGCATGAGGCTTCTGATACCCTGTTAACTCTGCTAAATTCCATTCAGCAGAGGTATGCTTTCCTGCATGAAACAGGAAACTCGTGCAATGAACAAAGAATTAAAATCTTAGAAAGAATCATCGAATTTATAAAAGAAAATCATTATCAAGTTCTTAGTTTTACATAAAACTTAAGTGATTAGGTATCAATTAGGGTCAGAAATCTGTTTTTAAAATAAACCTTTGTTCACATGAATATTGAGGATGAGAATTCCCTGTACTGCTCTACAGCCATTTTGGAAAATTATAAATAAAAACTAATAGCAAGGATTTAAGGTTTCTAATGCAAGTATATAATATCAGAATTATAGTTATTTATCCAACAGAAAGCATACATCTGTGCATTAAGAAATATGCATATACAAGAAAGCTCATGGTGTCATTGTTCATAATAGCTAAAAAAAACTGAAAACTACCAAATGTTCATTAATGGAATGATGTGAAAATTGTAGTATATTAGCACATTGCAGTAATGGAAATGAGCAAAGTCAATTGTCTGTAACAGTAGAAACAACTGTTTAACTACAATGTCAAGAGAAAGAAGCCAGACATGAAATATGTGTTATGATCCCATTTATATAAAAGTCAGAAACAGTCAAAACTAATGATATCTAACTACTCTGAGTGTGGAAGTGATGGGGACCAGAGGAGCAAAAGAATGCTCTGGAGCTTCAGAGATTTTGATAATGCCATTTCTTGGTTTGGACACAGTTTCATAGGGTGTGTACCTTGTGAGGAAAGTGGAGCAAAGTTTCTTATAGTTTACGAGCCCCTTACTATATCTGAATACATGTTAAAATAAATAAATCTTCATTTCTAAGAAATAAACCTCACTGCTTATTCGACACAAAATGCAGAAAATTGTAAAACCTTTCCTGGGTATTTTTCCTCTCTTGGAACACATACTCCGTAGTCATGGCAACAATTGTGTGAATCGGAGTATGATAGAGACTAGGTGTTACCATTCCTGTCTGCCTTAGTGAGGCCTCATGGCCCTATGAAGGTTTAGAAAGATTAAGAAAAACTCAGAGCTAGCTCTTCATCAAATCAATAGTTATCATGGTTGACTAGAAATGCAGTCTTGACTAAGGACTTGAGTCATTTGTTTGTATTGCTACAAAGCTTCAGGATGGTTTGCCATTTGAGAGCAATCTCCAGGGTGGCTTTCATACAACAGTGATAGTGAAAAGAAAGCAATTCTGGTTATCAAGAGCCAAGTCTACCACCAAGGCAGAATCATATCACCTTCATATGTGATCATATACAAATCTTTCCAGAACACCACTAATTCATAAACTGTTTTCATAAAGTTAAATCATGTTTTTTTTTCTTACTGTGATAGCCTGTAGCCAGCTAGTAATTTCCATTAGAAAGAGGATGATAACTGATGGGTTTTCTCCAATAGCAGTTCTCAAAAGGCTACTTTTATGCTCACTATTATTTGAACTCTAGCTCAGATGGCATTTATTAAATAAACGTCCTACTTGTTAGGGAGACAGCTAAAGACAGACAGTGTCAGAGACTCACCCTTAAAATTCTCTCCCATTTTTTTAAAACAAATTGTTGTCTTTATTATAGGGCACCAGAATGGCTTAATTATAATGGATGTTGATAGATAACATTTGAATGTCTTTACAATGTATTGTGGGAATTCGATGCATGTTATAGAATATGTAATGATAAAATCAGGACAATAAACATTTGACTTTCTCAAATCAACTTTAAATATATCGCAGATAAACTAGCAATGTAACCTAATAGTGGAGTGCTTGTCTAGCTTGCACGAGGCCCTCGATGCACTCCTGTCGAGGCAAAAATCAAAACAACAAAATGGAATGAATTTTGGGAAGAGGGGGTTGACAGTGGTGGTGGAAGGGGTGGACTGAAGGTGATGGGCATGCATTTCATGTATGTGTGGCACACAGCAGCTTTAGTAAAGGGCGGGAAGGGAATGTGTCATAATTTATAATGTTGTTATCTTGCACTAGATGAGGAACATAAAGGATTTCCCAAACTGATTTGCTTCACTCCTTGATTCCCAAAAATTCAAGTTTTCAGGGTTATTTTTCTTTTTTTACAAGATTCCCTGGTATTATCAGATTGACTTTTCTAACACTTCCTACATTTATTTTGTAGTTTGGGTGTACAAGTGTTTTGTCAAATAACATCCCATTACTAAATCATGTCCTTTTTTAAAGCACACAGGATGCTTCTCCTTATTTTGCCGTTGTTGATTTATGGTTCTGTTATTTCTTGTATGTTCCCACTATTTTCTCTAATTTTCCTAACTTGATAGTGTTATTATGTCTGTGATGTTTTGGAAGTTCCTTTAGAATTTATATGTGTAAAAGGAATCAGGTATATGTTTCCTACCATTGTTTGATAACAGAATAACAACTATTCAACCAAGAAATACCGCACTAGTCATTCCTTCAACTAAGGGTGCCTCCATCCCTGTGAAACTAACACCTACAGGATACCTTCATCTTCTGCCTCTTTTCTCTTTTGCCATACTCCCGTAGAAGATAGCTTAGGAATGTTCTTTCCCCTCATAATTGGATTCTGCAGGGGCAACTAATTCAAGACTTCCTCTTGTGAGCTGTCCCTTTGGTTCAATAGCAGGTTATATCACTTAACCTGCACACTCCTAATAGTTTATCATTCTTTTTAAAAATTATTTTTCAGGATGCACAATACTAAATGCCCTTATGTTTTCAAATAAAACTTGTGTTTGTTGGTTTGACTCTTCCTTTTTCCCTCCACTCTTGACTCCCCTCAATACTAGAAACTCTAATCTTCATCACTTTTCCTCTTGTCTTCATCTTCTTCAATGTCTCAAGTGAATGCTTCCTCTAACATACCCTGCATTCCTGCATATTCAACATTAAATCTCAAGCACATCCTTGTATGCAGTACTAAGCAATAGCAACCCTGGTCTTCATAATAATCACTATAAAGAACATAGGAAAAAAATGTGTCCACATAATTGCAACTAGCAAGAGAACCATGTGAGAAGAAGAATTAGCTCTAGCCAAAATAAATGGCAATCTGACAGCAGTCCTGCTGCCTTTTCTAGTGGAGCCCGTTATTGTTATTTGCAGCCTTCCCTTGTGTTCTTCAGATATCCAGTCTGGATGCTAGCCTCCTCTGGATAACCACAAATTTCTGCTAAATTTTAGACTGGAGAGTTCTTTGAACATTTTTTCGCTTATATATAGATTTTTATTAGTAATTTATTTTTTACACTCCAATCACAGTTCTCCCTCACTCCTTTCCTCCCATTCCCCTACCCCTCCTCCCATCTGCTCCACAGAGAGGGTAAGACCTCCCCTAGCTCCTGGAGGCAGGACTAAGGTACCTTCCCACCACTGCAGCCCTGTGTCTAGGCTGGGCAAGGTATCTTTTCATATAGAATGGACTCCACAAAGTTTGTGCATTAGTGTTAGATCTTGGACCCACTGACAGTGGCCTCATATATTGTCCCAGTCACACCATTGTCACCTTTATTAAGGGTGTCTACTTCGGTCTTGTGTAGGTTCCCCATTTGTCAGACCGGAGTCAGTGATGTCTCACTAGCTTTAGTCAGCTGATTCTGTGGGTTTCCCCATCATGGTCTTGACTCCTTTGTTCATATTATTACTCCTTCCTCATGCCAATTATACTCCAGGAGTTTGGCCCATTGGTTAGATGTGGATTTCTGCATCTACTTCCATATGTTTCTAGAAGATGGTTCTAGCTTCTCTATGATTGTAGGCTGGGTATCTTTTGTTCTATGTCTGGTATTCACTTATGAGTGAGTACATACTATATTTGTATTTCTGATTTTGGGTTACCTCACTCATGATTTTTTTTTTCTAGTTCTGACCATTTGCCTGTGAATTTTAGGATGCCATTGTTCCTTACCACTGAGTAGTGCTATTGTGTAAATGTACCATATTTTTTCATCCATTCTTTAGTTGAGGAATATCTAGGTTGTTTCTTAGATCTGGCCATTACAAATAATGCTGCTATGAACATAGTTGCACAAATGTCCTTGTGGTGTGAATAGAGAACAGTGCTATTACAGGGTCTTGAGGTAGATCAATTTCCACAGCAGCTGTACAAGTTTGCACTCCCACCAGCAATGGAGCAGTATTCCTCTTTCTCCACATCCTCTCCAGGATATAAATTGTCATTGGTGTTTTTGACTTTAGCCATTCTGATTAGTGTAGGATGGAATCTCAGAGTAGTTTTGATTTGCATTTCCCTCATGTATAAGGATGTTGAGCATTTCCTTAAGTATCTTTCTGCCATTTGAGATTGTTCTGTTGAGAATTCTCTGTTTAGATCTGTACCCCATTTTTTAATTGGATTATTTGGTAGTTTGATTTCTAGTTTCTTGAGTTCTTTTTATATTTTGGACAACAACGCTCTGTCAGATGTGGGATTGGTGAAGACCTTTCCCCATTGTGTAGGGAGCCATTTTGTCTTGTTCTTTGAACATTTTGAAACTCACAGAACAGTATACTTGAAATTCTAAGCTCAAAGCATAGTGCACTGGGTGCTTTTGAGAGACTGGGGTCAGAGCCTGATTAGTGTGTGCTCTTTGGGAACTTAGTGATCCAAACCAACCAGCTCTAAAGCTTACTGGGCCAATTTGTCTCGATATAAAACCTCAAGGAATAATCTCTGACTTGATTTCTGTTTTTTTGTATTTTTCCTTTTTAAGTTATTGTAGATGCAAAAAGCTTACCATTCCCTCCTCAAAGTGCATCCCTTAGAGATACTTAATCATGGAGCTCACTAAGAGTGACAATGGCCCAGAAACAAACTTCATACCCCAAATGCCATGTTCCAAGGTGGTAACAGTTTGATGATGTCTTTATGGTAACAGAACAAAGGATGTCATAATTCAGAGCACTTTCAATAAGATAGTGGAGGCAACAGGTAGGTGGTCACAGAAAAGAAGGACCTCTTCTGTAGGTCCTTAGCCCACAACAACCTTAGTCACTAGTTGGTTTCAAACTAGGAATCTGCTTCTTCATTCCAAAGGATTTACCTACGGGTCAGGAGGAAAGTTAATGATTCAGAAGTGGGCTAAAGGTGACCCAACTTGGCTCTGGACTTGCAACATTCCAACTTCTTCACATCACTTAAGTTCTATCCAGTTCATCAGCCTTGCAGAAGGGTCAGTAGAAGGTGAGGTTCTTTACATAAATTTTGTTTCACTCTGGCTTTTATTTATTTGTTTTGAGATGTTATTTCTATTTCATGTGTATGGATGTGTATTTGCTTGCGTGTATGTTTATGCACAATATACATGCAATGCCCTCAGAGGCTAGAAAAGGGTGTTGGGCCCTCTGGGACTGGAATTACAGAAAGTTGTGAGCCTCCAAGTGGTTGTTGGGAATTGAACTTAGGACCTCTGGAAGAGCAGCCAAGTGCTCTTAACCACTGAGCCATCTCTTCAGTCTCCACAGCCTTTTGTCTTCCTTTTACCAGCCTACTAGCTTTTGGACCATATTTTGTTTTCACATAAGGCTAAAAATTTCAAGCATTATTATAAGAGGACAAACTAAAAATTAGAGGAAAAATGAAAATTAATTAATAAAGGAGAGGAACCTTATTAGGAAGCAACATTTTTCCTTAACTGAGGTAGATACAAAAGTAAACACATCTCTGGAAGATGCATTAGTCACCATTACTCACTCACACTTGGTGCTCTCACTTAGATGGGACAGCCTTCCTGTACCTTTTAGTGTAGTAATAGGGATGCAGGATGTACATCCCGGGACAGTGGGCAGAAGAGTCAGACCATCTCTGCCTTCCTGTTTGTTTTTATAGAGGCATCTGGTAGTAGGATGGACAGGCACCAATAAAATTTGCTACTTCCAAATTTATTTTTTAAAGTAAATTTTCTTTCACATGCTTTGTTTGTTTTTTAGTATGCTCATCTTTGGGGAGAAAATGTTATCTTTTCATATAACAAATGAAGGTTATAGGAAGAAGTTATTTCAACCACAATTATTCTTTTGTCAACTTATTGAAAGTGGCTTTTAGCTTGCATTTTCATCAGTCTTTAAAAAGAGGAACTCAGTTGTGATGTTGATTTTGGATGTCTCTTCCCTGCTCTTTCCAAATTTCCCAGGTGTGAAAATCTGAGAGGGTTTTAATGAACTAGTATCAGCCAACTATGTAATCTTAAGGCTAAAATCTTAAGGGGGTGTATATATCAAAAGTATTTCTCTATGGGGATGTATAATATTCTAATGAGGCAATTTACAAAAACAAATGTGACACTTTGTACGGAGTGGCCTTGCCAGAAAGGCCCCGAAGGCAGATGAGCAAACATGAACTGATATTTGGACAATTCCGTGGTTATTGTATAGCATGAGAGAGCAAGACTAGTCACCCCTCATCAAAGAGGACTATTCATTGTGATTATTGAGCCTCAGGCTTGTTTTGCTCTTGTTGCTAATGACAATCGCTCACCAGATAGTAAATGATGATGATGAAGACAAAAAAATAACACTTCACATGTGATCTAGAGACCTGGGAATAGAGTCTCTGGAGGAGGGGGAGTAGAAGCTAGGGATAAAAGGAGAAAATACAAACAAGGGAATACATACAATATTCCTAATTAACTCACATTCTGAAAATCCAGATGGCTTGCTTTCAAATCAGTAATTATTTCATTGTTCCAGGTTTTTCTTCCAAATATTTTTGGAGTTAACTCCTACAAATCATCACTGCCAAGACTTATTCAGAGGAAAACCCACAACTTTACAGTACAGGAAACAAGTGTGAGCAAGCTGTTCCACCCTGTTCCAATCAGCTGGCACCTCAACATGCTCTGCAGAGATTTCCTGTTGAAAAACTAAGAACCAGCTATGATTGGGCATACCCCAAAGGAGCTGTTCCTATTTAAAAGTCATCTATCTATCTATCTATCTATTTATCTATCTATCTATCTATCTATCTATCTATCTATCTATCTATCTATCCATGCATCCATCTATCTTAAACCTAGTGACTCTGTTATCAGTCACTTAGGGTCAAAATCCATTCCTTTACTTTCCAAGGGAAATTGGAAAACAGAATATTCTAAAAAAAAAAAAATTGTAAACAGAAATTATTAAGTTTGACCAAATTAGGGAGAGAAAACAATGGTTTTTCCCTGTCAAGTGTGTGGCAGTCTTCATACAATTGATAGAAAACTATGAGAAAAGGGCCATAAGGCATACAAGTTTAGGAGAGAAATCATTAACTTTCTGTGGGACAGGCTCACAAGAACCTGGGGGCTGAACTGAAGCAGAGACCATGAAAGAATGTTGCCAACTGGCTTTCTCCTCATGGCTGGGATGTCCTACATCAATCATTGATAGAGAAATGCTCTACAGATTTGCCTACAGGCAATCAGACAGACACATTTTCTCAATTGAGGTTCCTCTTCCCAGATAACTATAGCTTGTGATAAATCGACATAAAAACAAACAGGCCAAGTGACCATTTGTCAACTTGACACAGCAATACATTACTATTAAACCATAACCCTCTGTCTTAGTTATTGTTCTACTGCTATGAAGAAACACCATGACCAAGGCAACTTAAAAAGGCATTTAATTATACACTTCTTATAGTTTCACAGAGTCAATCCATGGCCATCATGGCAGTTAGTTTTATATCCTGATCATCAGGCATTAGGGAGGAAGAGAGGGAAGGAGGGAGGGGCAGAGACACAGAACCACAGGGAGAGACTGGGCCTGGCTTGGATTTTTGAATCCTCAAAGCCCACCCCTCCAGCAATGCCACACCTCTTCCAGTAAGGCCACATCTCCTAACCCTTCTCAAACAGTTCCATTAACTGAGGGCCAGGCATTCAAATAATGAGCTAATGGGGCTCATTCTCATTCAAAGTACCACATTCCATTCCCTGGTCCCCACAGGCTTCAAGCCATATGATAATGCACAATACACTCAGTCCATTTCCTCTGAGACTCAAGGTAATCTCTTAACTGTAACCCCATATAAAAGCAACAGCAAAAAGCAGATCACATACTTCTAACATTCAGTGGCACAGAGTATACATTACCATTCCATTCCAAAACAGAGGAGAGAGAGAAAAGCGAGGAAATACTAGACCAAAACAATATTGTAACCCAGCAGGGAAAACTCCAAACTCTGCTTTGCTGACAACAATCCAGGTCCTATTAGCAGCTCTCCTTGGCAGGTATATCCCGTGGTGCTGCATCTCCAACAACTCGGGTTTCCAAAGCAAACCAGGGTTCACCTTCACAGCTTCCTGCAATGCAGTGACCTCTCCAGGCCTCCACTCCCCCGTGACACGGCTGGCCTTGGCAGCTTTTATAATCTTGGAGAAAGATTCTATAACTCCTTTCCTATATCCTTCTTAACTCTACAGCTGGAATCACAGGGCCAGCCAAAGCTGCCAACTTCTGCTTACTGGGGGTGGGACCAGGCCCATTCCTTGAATCATATTTGCATAAACTTTCTATTGTTGATGGTTTCCTTTGCTGCTTTAAATTTTCCTTTTATTCATTTTTATAAACTGGAAGCTTAACTGGTGGGATCTTGCCCTGAGGGCACCACTCCTTTTATTAATTTTGAATCAGGCCTTTCTTTAAACCTTCCATTCCCTTGAGCACAGGACTTAGCTCAACATTACATTGCCTGGTGTCCCTTTCTCAAAATGTACACTTACTATTTCCATTTGCCCTGTTTTCTCCTTTGTATTGCAGATCTGGTTAAGATATAATAACCACATGATAGTCACTACGAGGCTGTCTTGGAAGCTCCTCTATCAATAACCTTAATCCAAATCATTTTAGTTTGGCTCCAGGCACATTTTTGGGACAGTAGCTACACTCTTTGTTCAAATATCACAAGAATGGTCTGCAATCCTGCTGCTCATGTTAATGTTATTCCCTTCTAAAACTTTTTGAGCTAGGTTTTCTTACCCAAAAGATGACCCTTTAAGTCCCACTTAAAACTTTCAATGGCTTTCCTAGTCCAAAGTTCCAAAGTCCTGCAAACAACAGCATGGCCAGACCTGTCACAGTGAAGCCCAACTCCAGGTACCAATTTTTGTCTTAGTTACTTTTGTATTGCTGTGAAGGGGCATCATGACCAAGGCAACTGATAAAGGAAGGCATTTAATTGGGGGCTTGCTTACAGTTTCAGAGGGTGAGTCCACGACCATTATCGGGGAACTGACAGGTATGGCTCTGGAGCAGTGGCTGGGTGCTTTACACACTGGTTTTCTGGCAGTAGGTGGAGAGGGACAGACACTAGGCCTGGCATGGACTTTTGAAATATCAAAACCCATTCCAAGTGACACACCTCCTCTAACAAGGCCACACCTCCTTACCCTTCCCAAACAATTCCACTAACTGGGAACCAAACATTCAAATATATGAGCCTATGGAGCCATTCTCATTCAAGTCACCACACCTTCCTTTCTTGTTTATCCCCAACATTTCATATTAATATCACAATATAAAACATAATTAATCCCACAGATTTTTAAAAAATCTAAACACTTCAAAAAGCTCAGCCTATAAAATATCTAATTATCTATTTAGAAGGCCAAAATTTCCCAACTGTGGGCTCCTGAAAAAAAGAAAAACATCAAAATTAAGGTGTATACTTTCTTAGTCCAAGCAGGAAGAAGCAGAGTACAGTCACAATGAAATCAAAGTAACACCACAACTCAACAGTGTATATAGTTAGTGCCTGACAGCTCCCACCCACTTAGGATCATCTGACCCAGAAGACGCACTTCTTCATCCTTCCATCTAACATAAGCCTGAACACACACACACACACACACACACACACACACACACACACCACAGCAGCTGCCGTCCATGGCGATTGTGGCAGTGCTAGTGTTAGTATTCAGGCATCTGTACTGGCTTGTCTTTGGGGTTCCAACAGGATATGCTCTCAGCTGCAGCCTGTGCACATTCACTAAGTTCCCTTTTAAAAGGGCCTTGTGTACCTCCCACCCTCTTTCCCTACCTCTGTCTCCCTCCCCTCTTCTAACCTTCTCTTCTCTCCTCTCCCATTCTGCCTCTTTGCTCTCCCCTGCTGCTCATGTCCCAGGAGGCTGGTTTCTATGGTAACATCCCCCACCAAACAAAACAAAACAAAACAAACCCTCTCACACAGCATCTTTCTCTCGGGTGCTGCTTTTTAAAAAATTACAACACCTAGCATTTCCAATATGCTGGCATCTCCACAGTGAGTGAGGCTGCACCCTCACCAGTGGCCTCCCCTGGCTGCTTTTTAGGCCACACAGTACCAAGTCTCAGCTGTCCTCCATGACTGAGTCTCTGGTCTTCAAAACCAGTACCAGCTGGGTGAGTTTTACACATCACCAAATCCAGCTAGTAGCTAGCAGCCATAAAGCCCCCATGGACCACATCTTCTGAGGGGAGACCTCAAGGAAACACCACCAGAAAATTTCACTTCAATGATGTTGATCTTGTCTTAATTACCAATTTCTTAGCACCAGCTGGCCAGCACGGTAGTTCTGGTCTCTTGTTAACCACAGCTGATCCAACTCCAGCTGACCAGAGCCACAGATTCTCAATACAAAACAGTACATGAATTACTTTAATAGTCTTTGCTTCCCTTTAAAACTTCACAAGCCAGGCCACCATCTCCCTCCCTCAGCTTCATCTTTCAAGTTCCCACAACAGCTCATTAAACTGAGGACTCAATTGTTCTGCCAACCCCCAAACCCCGACAATCTCCCACAGCATGGTGAGTTCTGTGACAGCAATAGCCCAGATCCTGGTATTAGTTTCCCCTGTTTGCTTCTTATTGATTTCTGCAACAAAAGACCAAAAGCAACCTGGGAAGGGTTTGTTTGGTTTACAGATTACAGGAGGTAGGGGTGGGACAAGGCAGGAACTGAGGCAAGGACCAGGGGAGAACACACCTTCCTGTCTTGCTTATGACTCAGCTTGATTCTTATATAACCAATAATGCCTGCTACGATCGCTAACCTTGATTGTCAACTTGACTACATCTGAAATTAACTAAAGCGCAAAGCACCTGGGCAAAGCTGTGAGGTTTGTCTTGATTGGCTCAAAGCACGAATAACCACCCTAACATGAGCCACACCTGGTGGCAGAGCATACAAAGTCATGGGAGAAGGAAGCTTTGTCTTTTTGCCGGCTTGCCCTTACTCTGTTAGCCCATCCTGCTGCTAGCCATTACTTCACTGATAGTAGAATCTAATTCCTCAGGATTCCAACATAGAGTGAAGACTGCATGAGAAACCCAGCCTCATGAACTGATCAAGTCTCACATTCTTGGTCATTCCATAAGGAGACAGCCATCCTTGGGTTGGCCAGACCACAGCCTGTAATCCACTCCAATACCTACCCTTTTAATATATAGATTAATTATACCAATTCTGTTCCACTAGAGACCTTAATACAACTGCCCAGGAAACTGCATGCATGAGCCAACTGCAGTGACAAAATGCCCTAAGCCGTGGGTGATGGTCACAAAGCTTTAAGGCCCACTGGACAGTTACAAAACCGGAACCTAGGAGTGGTCCCAAGAGCAACTGGGATATGGCATCTCTAGCCTCTGTGCTGATACTGTCTGCAATGGGACTACAGACTGGCCACTGTGTTGCTCTGGCTGAGTTCACACATGGCTGTCACCCTGCCACCGCAGACATGGGCCCACCAGAGGGCTCCCAGTAGAAGCCTGCAGTTATTTCCTGCCCATCCCCAGCTGGTGAGATACCTGTTTACATGAGACTCCTGTAACCTTTATAACAGCATGGTGTGAATAAAGTGAGCACATTCCAAAGGCAAACCTCATGTGGACATCTTCATTCCCAAGGTTCTCACGGCTCAGCAGTTCTGCTCCTCATAGGTACATATGATGGTGTGGTTTAAACGCCACTGTGCTTGAGCAGCTTCTACTCTATGGTCTTTCCAGCAGCAGCCAACATGCTTCCTTGAGCTGCCTCATGCTTCCTCAGTGGACATTCCACAACTCTGTCACCTCTAACATCCTGGGTCTCCATCACCTTTCCCTCCACGGACCTCTTAGGGCTAGGTGCTGTGAGATCTTGGCCCTGCTACACTACACAGTACCGATTCTCACAAGCCTTCTTTTTGGAAGCCTCTGTGGTCCTACAACCCTTGCATTCTGCATCTCTGCAGAATCAGCATCAAAGGGACAATGCCAACGTCTGTTGATAGCAGGATCAGTTATCTGGGACTATGCATGGCTCCAGTGGCTTCAAAGTACTTGGATAGCTCAATAGGGTGAAGAAATTCTGGGAGAAACAACTGCCTAGGTCAGTGATTCTTAACCTTCCTAATGCTACAATCCTTTAATACAGTTGTGGTGACTCCCAACCATAAAATTATCTCAATGCTACTTCATAACTGTAATTTTGCTGTTATTAATCATAATGTAAAAACTGATATGTAGGGTATGATATCTGACCCACAGGTTAAGAACTGATGGCCTAGGGGGTTCTGTACAGCAAGGCACCCTCTAAAAAGTTTAATGGTTTACATCCTCCAACCTGAGCAGCTCCAGAGATACCCTCCAGGAGGAACCTTTCCTACTTCTCAGCATCTTTGAATGGCCTGAATCTCTCCAATAGCCACACCTTCCATGACCCCAGATTTCTTTTCTGGTCAACCTGAAAAATTCAACTAAAATTCTTTTAGCAGTTGAGCTTTATGATTTCTGCTGTCAATCCAGCCAAACCAAGCAGCTATCCCAGGCCTCACCCAGAGTGCTGTGCTGACCTGACCATTTCTCCACATTAGCCTGTCACCTTTAAACTCTGCTTTACATAAAATCTCAGGGCCTTAACAGAATGGCCTCTAGTCCTACTCCAAAACAGTTCTTGCTCCTGTCGGAGACCTGTTAGCAGTCTTTACTGTCTGCATTCTGACCAGCATGAATGATCTTCTGAGGTCCCAGCAGAAGCATCTTTGTTTTTTTTTGTTTTTTTTGTTTTTCCCCTCCCTTTTTTCATTTTAGGCTTTCTCTAAGTGGCATAAACATATATTTTAATACCAGTTCAAAAGGCTTCTAAACCACATTGTCAGACATAATTATAGTAGTGACCCTAGTTCTGGGTACCATGTTTCTGTTAATTAGTTTTCTGTTGCTGTGACAAAGTATCCGAGAAAACAAACTTAAAGCAGGATTTGAAAAAAAAGTCCACACACACACACACACACACACAAAAGAGCACCTCACATATTTGTGTGTGACAAATATACTCCTCTTTATTGTTACTACGGTTTCTCCATACCCCTCAGTAACAGAGCACTTATTTAATCCCGCTATTGGCCATGGTTTGGGCCCTGCAAACTCCCTTCCCCTTCACCTCAAAGGGAACCCCCTTGTATGTGGCCACACAGTCAGCATTGGTGTGCAGGTCAGGCTGGACCTGCTCCCAAATCTTCTTCTTAGGGTTCAGCTCCTTGTCAGGCTCTCCTGTTCGGAGAAAAACCAGCAAGTTACATAAGCAACATGTGGACATGCAGACACTGAAATGTTCCCATGCATTTTTACAGCGCTTGATCCTTAGCTTTAATCGGACGCCTTTCATTTAACCTTACTTTACATCAGCAGTGTATATTCTTTCTTGATTGGTAAAATAAAACAGTTATCATTTCCTTAGGAACACTAAACATATATTTCAAGTATTTCTACAGATAATATAGGTTAATAATAGGTTATCATCATTGTTGTTATTACCGAAGTACTGGGGATTAAACCCAAGGCTTTATGACTGCTATGCAAGCATGTTATCATTTAAGCTAAATCCCCAGCCCCAAATTACTCAAAGAAAATTGTAAAGAAAATAGAGGAAGACAGGAGCCCATTCAGATTTGTTGGACTTTTAGTTTATGAGGATCAGTAAGAACGTGGGGGAGCACTTTCTAAACACCAGAAACACATGTTGTTGCCTGAAATGCATACAGCAACCTTGATTCTAATAAGACACACGGAGAAATACAAGGAGAGAGACGATAAGCTGCAGGCACAGGCAGGATATGACGTCACAGCCTGATACTTCTGGGACAGCACCTGGCCTCCTGAGATGACACACTGTGGCTTATAACAGGAACAGATGTCCCTAGGATCAGTGGACACTATCCCTGCTCCCTGTTTTCAGTAAGGGCAGTGTGTGCTTTATAGTCAACAGAAGACAAGGAGTGAAGGACCTCTGTTGTAAGTGTAAAGATAAGCAAGAGTCCGAATTACTCTTCTACCTAACAGGGAAGCAGACTATCTGATTACTGGTAATAGTTTATGCTCCGTACTCTCCCCCCACAGATTCATATGCATGCAAATAACAAAATGCAGAATGTTCTGGTTCTGATGTCTGTTCTTTTTTATAGCTCTTCAGTGACTAAAAATTTAAGAAAAACAAAAATAAAGTAAAACTCTGTCTACAAATATAAATACATTTTTCTGAAATACCAGAATAGTTAATGAATATCACACTTCTAGCAGACCACGCAACTGTGTAATGGAGTGAGCTGAAACAGCAACACAAACAGATTTGGAAGAGGGAGGTTCCAACCCCACAGATGGCTCTGAAGAGACATCGGTAGAGGAAGAAACTGCAGACTCTGGACAAGGAATACAAGTGGAGACTGAGGAGGAGCTCAAACCATGCCAATTTCACACAAAACTGCTGGGTAAGAAGCTGCTCGTGTCCAGACACCATGAGACAAGTAATGAAAATAGAAATGGCTATCGTGTGAACTTCACCATCTTATTTTAAGAAACCATCACAGCCACTTCAGCTTCTGCCAACGACTACCCTCATCAATCAGAAGCCTCCAACAGTATGACATATTACAGCAGCACAATGGTACCATGTAAAGGCTCAGCAATCATCAGAATATTTTAGCACTATGTTATTTTTAGCTCAAGTGTGTTGCATTCCATCTTACACATAATGCTACTCACAGTGTAAACGTAACCTTTTTCTTTCGTTTCCAACAGGATCTCAACATATAGCCCTGACTGGCCTGAAACTTATTCTATAGATCAGGCTGGCCTTGAATGCAGAGATTTGCCTGTCTCTGCCTTCCAAGTACTTAAAATCCCATGCAACCACAACATAAAGTCCGGTCCCCAAACATAACTTTTCTACGTAACAGAAAACCAAAAGGTTCATGGGACAGATATTCATCCTATGGGTATGGTCTAGAACCAAATCTGAGTATCTTGGTTCATTCACTTATTCTTTGAAAATTTTCATACCACAAAAAATGTTAATATGAAAACCTTTTGCATTAGGAACCCTGAAGGCTAAAAAAGTCTTGATTTCAGTGTTAATTTTTCTGCTTTACCAAAAGTGTCTCCTAATAATGCACTAGTCAACAGATAACAAGGCTAGTTGGAAACAAAAGTGGAATAAACCTTGAGACATCTTGTTGACTCATCAGGTAAACTCACACCCAGAATCTGAGACTGATTCTCAGAACCCACATGGCGGAAGGAGTGACTACCAGTAGCTCTTGGATGTCCATGTGCACACCCATGGTATGAGTACAGACATACTTGCACATGTGTGTGCGCACATGCACTACAATGTAAGAAAACATACTTCAAGTGCCTTAAACTGTATCCTACAAAGAAGTCTATTCTCATTTTTATGTGATGTCATTCTAGTATTTTCCTAACCTTTTCCTTTTTTGTATAGGTATCAAAAAATATGATGATGCCTCTCTCACACACACAAAATAATTAATCTTTAAAGAAGATGGGAACACTTGTTCTACCCTGGGACATGTAAGCACATGTAAGCAAAGAAGTCCTGGAATTACACAGTATACTGTATCCCATCCAGTTTAATTCTTATCTTCAAATAATAAATAGGTTAACTATTAATATGGAAAGGTCAATCAGGATTATTTATATTTTTCTTAATGGATGCTAAATCTTAAAGGGAAAACTTACTTAAGTATGGATACTGACAGTATGTGTAGAAAACAGCCATGGTAGCCTCTTCCAGACCATTCCTCCTGAGATAAGATTTGCTAATCAGTCTCTTACTTTTACAAACATTTTCTATATCTGGCAGGCATTCTTTTTTCTGCTTCAAAGATCTATTTCTTAAGTTAGGTATGATGGTTCATGCCTATAATCCCAACCCTTTGGATGAGAAAGCAGGAGGATGGCTTGGCTTATAGATGAGATACTGTTGGAAGGACCTGGCGGTCAGAGGTTGCACTCTACCAAGGTCTGAGTTTGACAGTATGGAAGACTCCCTCCTAGTGGGAGCTTCCTGCTTTTTACCTAGCCTTATCTGGAAGATGTCTCTAGGCCTGGATGCCTGACTTATCTCAAGGATGACCCTTGACAGTTCCCTGCAAAAAGCCCTTCACTGATGCCCATATGGTAATTAAGTGAATTATTCTAGCCATTTTCATAGGGATGCTGCCATTAATCTAGCTATTATGATAGGAGCATGGTGTAAATTAGGTGATAGCCCAGCCTCTGCACCAACCTTCCTATCTCTCCTCTCTCTGTCTCGCTAAAACTGCTCCTGGAACACTATTTCTGCTGTATAATTAAGTAAATTACCCTAGCTCTTTGTGGCCAATAGACTTCATGGAAAAAGGAGTGCTGTGAAAAATCCTCCCGTACACTGTAAAAATTGTCACTCAAGTTGGGTTAATAAAATGCTGTTTGGCCAGTAGCCAGGCAGGAAGTAGACATGGGGCAACACAACTAAGGATGACAGGAAATAGAAGGCTGGAGGGAGGAGTTGCCAGCCAGACGCAGAGGAAGCAGGAGATGACTGTGTCATGATAATATAGGTGCTGCCACATGGCAAAGTGTAAATATGGAATAATTTTAAAATGTAAGAGCTAGTTAGGAATAAGCTTGAGCTATTGGCTGAACATTTATAATTAATATAAGCCTCTGTGTGGTAATCTGGGAAGCAGCTGCTGGGTATTTGGGAACTGGTGGGTGGAGAAAAATGTCTCATTACAAATGGAACTCCACAAGGTACTATCTCAAAATGTAACAGAACAAGGCAAGAAATCCTTTCTATTCTTCCTGTAGGATGATGCTTCAGTTGTCTCAGGAACACTTACACTGAAGAAAACAAACTACTTAAAAGGAACTCACTTTCCATCACTAGCCTTTGTCTTGTCATCTGCAATTTAAGTGATTTTACTGCACAGCAATTTGATTCATATTTATGTCATATTGTTCTATAGGTATGAATATGAGCAATTTATATGGGAAAAAAACCTCTCCAGTACATCGTGTAATATGTGACTTTATGGACAGGAAGGTTATGTTATGTTCACTGTGCTATCATAAGCAAATTTCGTGAAAAACCCGATACACACGAGACTGGTTTTAACCTCTAGGCTTTATAAGCATCACTTAACTGATTCCTAATCTACTTAAATAACTATTAATACTTACCAGGGAAAGTATCAAAAATAATTCTGTCTCCAGGTACAGACCCATTGGGAGGGGCCAGAATTTCCACTTTCTCTGGTGAGCTAGCACACATTACCATTGCTTGAGAGGTTATTCCCCGCATTTTGGCAGGCTTCAGGTTACAAAGTAAAATCGCCATCCGATTTTGCATCTGTGCAGAACAAACGGAGCGATTTAGAATAATCACATGTAGGATATTCCAGGCACACTGACACATTACTTACCAAACATGTTACCTTTGTGGATGTTAACTACTGTGTAGCTAAAATATATTTAACTAGGAAGTCCTATATAAAAATGAAGGCTGATACCCTGTATACATAGGAAAAGAAAATCCCTCAAATCGGCAAAGCATGAGCACAACAGTAGAAGCTTTTTTCAAATGTATATGGGTATTTTGTTTTTTCCAAAGGTATGTAGGTGTTTTGCCTGCAATCACTTCTGTGCCCAGTGTCTATGGAGAAAGTGTCAAATCCCTGGAACTGGCGTTGTATATGGTCATGAATCTCCATAGGGGCACTGGGAAGAGGACCTGGGACCTCTGCAAAAAACAGCCTATGTATGTTCCTATCCACCAGGCCATCTGCCCAGACCGGAAGAAATTTCAGTTAAATATTTACATAAAGAATAAATAACTGAGTGAACCAGCTTGGTGGAAAATTTCAGTTACAACCAACTACAAATATATAAAGTTGATCCTCCATTTCCTTGAACTAGTGAAAAATCAGGGAACTCGGGAGCTGTCACACGATCAAATTACAATAAGCATGCATATTATCTGGGTCAGTATTACAACTAAAGTAAATGAACCAACTTCCATAAACTTTTTTTCAGTACCACCTAGCCACTTCTAACACTACACAACATTTCTCCTTTCCTCTTGCAATTCTGGAGACTGAACCTATGTGCACAGAACTGACTGGTGCTCCCTTCCTCAGCAGCAGCATCAGGCCATTCTTCAAAAGAAACTAACAGCTCAATAATCCAAGCACTGTACACATCACCATCAACATTTGGGGCTATTGCCACAGCTCGTTGTAGAGAAACTCTGTCAATCTTCCGGAGCTGAAATGCCTTAACTTTTCTCCCAATTATGCCCATCCTCTCCAGGCTTAATTAAAACAAAAGACAACTGCTTCAGGGAGAAAATAAAAGATGAATCCTAGATAAAAAGAAGGCAAATTCGATGCAAATTTATTTCTAGATTCAACAACTAAACCATGACTTGAATACACCCTTCATGGATAATGCTACTCCTTCAGCACTTGAAAATAACACATTATAACAATTTATAGAAACCAAACCTAGTAAAAACAGTATGCGAAATAGTTAAATGCAGTCTTTGCATGATCAAATGTAACTGTAGTCATTCTCTTTAGAAAAATAAAACAGACAAATGGGTGCCAGCACGTTACAGACTGTGGTCCTGCCTTACAGAATGCTTACTAGAACTGTCTTGAATTTGTGGTTTAGACAGATGTTCATATAAACAGCCCTGCTTAATGGCTATGAAAACCTCTAACTCCAGAGAGCAGACGAAACCCTTACGTAAAGTTTTTCCAATATGAACTTGTTAAGACTAGAAGGTTCCTTTTTTTAAGACTCTTAAGAGACTACTTTTTGTAGTACAGAAATGGCTCAGATGTTAGAGGGGAGAACTGAAGCCATGTGTTGGTGGTGAAAGCCTTTAATCCCAGGTACTGGAAAGCAGAGGCAGGAGGATCTGAGTTCAAGGCCAAACTGGTCTACAAGGACAGCCAAGGATACAGAGAAATTGTCTAAGGGTAAAAAAAAAAAAAAATTACTTTATAAAGACTTACAAAGGAAAGCTGCTTGTGCTGGTGCATTCTCCCAACACTCAGGAGGCAGAGGCAGGAAGATCTTTGGGAGTACATGCTCAGACAGTTACATAAAGAAACCCCATCTCACAGGGCATGGTGGCACATGCCTTTAAACCCTGAATTTGGAAGGTGGAGGAAGGAGGAGCTCTTTGAGTTCAAGACCAGCCTGTTCTAGAAAAAGAGTTCCAGGCAGCCAGGGCTGCTTACACAGAGAAACCCTGTGTTTTGAAAAACAAAAACAAGAACAAGAAAAAAAACAAAAACAAAACAAAAGGCAAATGAATGAGTCAAATTAATTACTTTTTAAAAGAACAAAAATACTTCGTTGCCACACATCCATCCCTCAATAAAGTAGTAAGAACAATCCTATTAAAGTGTAAGGCAGTGCCTTATAACTTTGGTCAAAATGCCAACAAAGGCCCTTAGCTTATTCATATCTGTGAAGACCTTGTCATCTAGCACCTATATCTCATCTCCCACAACTCCTCACTGTGACCTCTACTCTAGTCTCCCTGGCACTGGGATGCCCCACATGCTTGACAGAGAACACTTGACTTCATTATTCCACTTTCTCCCATCTTTACTCAAATACACTTCATGAACTATTATTATCTGGATATTTTGTAGAAATGGTAATAACCTTGTAACCTTAATTTAGCCTACAGTCTTTCCTAATTTCTTCTTGGTGTTTATCTCTACTTAATATGCTACTGACTCCCTTATATGTTGATATTTTTGATACCCTCATAATAAAGCAAATTTCACTTAAAAAAGTAGATTTCTTACAGGTAGGATTTTTTTTCCTTTAAAAGTAACCTATCTCTCTACTAATCTTTTTTAACTTGTTGCTGATCTTTCACATGAACAGTGTTTGCACACACTAGGTGTCCAATACATATTTGCATCTAGAAATATGAACACATGGTATAATTTTATTCAGGGTAAAACAGACAGGGGCAGAAGAATGCAAATCAATGCTGAGCCCACAGCCTTTGCAATGGCTCTGAAGCAGCAGGAACTAACGAAATCAGCAGACGACTCACATCACTACGGAGACATCTGGAAAGACCAAACTGGATGCTGCCCTGATTCTTTCTGCTGCTATTACAGAGATTTAAAACCAACTCCTAACTTTTCAGAATGTGGTATTCAAAAATGAAGGGAGAAAACCAAGGAAATAAACTGTTAAGAGCTTAAGAGTACCTGGCCAGAAAACCCAGCAGGGAGGAAACCCTGCTCTGAAGGCCATCAGCATAGAGCATGAATCAGATTTAAAAATGGTTATCATGAAAGAACACTTCATAAAACATACTGTAATTACTTTCACATATTCTAAATAACCAGCTCTACTTCTACTGGAGTATAATTAACATCTGAATATGGACTAATAGAAATTGTAGCTACGCTATGTCAAAAGCACATTACTGAGTGAAACAATTATAAGAACAGAGAAAATGTTGGAATGTCAAAATATGACCTTCCTCATAACTAAATTTCTTCCATGCAGTATTCAAAACTCAATCTTCACTGTCTCAGATAATTATACTAAAATTTTAAAGGAATGAGTGTGTGCCATTGGAAGTGAAGATTATGTCCTTCCATTCTTGCTGACAGGTTAGGGGATTGTACAAAGTTCTAGCAGTTCTAAACTTAGTAGTGCACAACAACTCAGATTAGAGCTAACCCATTACCCGCAGGATAAAAGAAATGATGCGGCTAGGTAGAATAGTAGCATCCTTGCTTGACTAGCACATAATACACTATACATAATTTGCTGTCATCTTAAGCATCCAACACTACAAGCATTGCAATAAGTCCCAGCTACAGCTGACTTCCCACTCAGCTGACCCTCCACCTCAATGATACCAAGGTTGAAACTGTACACTGAGTAACTGCTTTGCAGAGGAGATACTAAGATTTGTCAATTCTGCCTCAAGAAAGCAGTGAATGCTGGAAAAACTCAGCTCCAAGTTCTAAATAATTAAGTACCCATATTTTCACAGGTAATTCCACACAGTTATTTTAAACATTATGGAAGATAATTAAATGTTCCAGCATCGTCCTTCCATATGTATGGAGTGGCAAACAAGAAACCCCGAAAGGTACTACGCTGACAAAAGGTGAACAGCGCCCTGCCTCCACACCGCAGGGGCTCACACCCCAGACTGTCCCTGGCCTCCGGGGCGTCCGGGGGCCCCCCCGCGTCCCCTGACCTCCACACTCAATAGCAGGGGCTCACACCCTAGACTGTCCCTGACCTCCACACTCAATAGCAGGGGCTCACACCCTAGACTGTCCAACCCCCCCCCCCCCCCCCCACCCCCCCCCCCCCCCCCCACAAAAACCCGGGCCCCCCCCCCTGACTGTCCCTGACCTCCACACTCAATATACAGGAACACGCAAGGGGAAAATGACTTCCTTTCTGTGCTACTGAATTTATTTTATCTTACAGGCCTTTAAGTCTGGGGTGGCTTCATATCTGTTATGTGGGTGCTGGAAACCCAACTCTGGTACTCCCCAAGAGCAGTGAGTGCTCCTAACCCCCGAGCCACCGCTCTCACCTCACTAATCACTCTGAAACTCATCCACTAATCACTGAAAGCATCACATATGAGTAGATCACGTAAGGGGACACATGTAAGCAGTGTGCACTTCAGGGCGACAGATCACCTGCTCTAGAGGAACATGATTCACCAGTCCACTGATGACCGTCCTTGGGGTGGCTTCTCCCACATCCACCTCCTCTACATACAGCGAGTCGGCATCCGGGTGCTTTTTGGCAGTAATGATACAACCAACTCGAAGATCTAGACGAGAAACATCTATTGGCTTCGAGTCAGTATTTGCTGCTGCTGGCTGCTGCTTCTTCTCCTTTTTCTCTCCTAAGGATTAAGAATATGTAAGCATCAGAAATAAGACAGACAAACAAAAGCACCAGGAGAACCTCTGGGACCAGTGCCAATGAGTTCAAGAATAATAATAATAAAAAAAAAACTTCCTTTCCATCAAAAGGATACTCAAGTCATACAACCCACATAACCAGCCATTTCTCTAAATACTGTATTCTAAAACAAAACATTAGCACATTATTTTGATCATTCTATTTTATTATCATCACTGCTAATCTCTTATGCTGCCAAATCTCTAAGATCAGCTATGGATAGAGGGTTAGTACCACTGTATAACAAACATGTGTTAACATTAGATATACAAGGAACAGAGGCATGAAAAATGATCCTGCATGACACAGGAAAGGAGGATCCAGTGAAAAGATGTTCACCATTTATGCAGGTTGTTTACAAAAAAAGATACAGTAGTTTAAATATGGATCATTTTTAGTCTCACTTTTTCAATTATGGATCAAAGATTTTTATAATAAAATGAACAGATACATATTTAAAAAACACCAAAATCATGTTCTTTACACACAATTCACTATACTGCATTATAAACTATAACAATGTGCCTATATCCACAAATTTAATTTTAATGCTCAATAGCCATATTTAGATTTTGGTTACCCTGAGGAACAACATATAGTATATAACTGCCATCACAGAACTGATGGGAGAAGCACTGTTGGCCAATAGGAAAGCAAGATAAAGGAGATGAGGAGGAAAGAGGAAGTAGTAAGGAAGGAGTCAAGATGGAGAATCTGGAGAGAATAGAACCGCCAGCCGCCTCTCGCTGGTAAGACCACGTGGAAATATATAGAAATGGGTTAATAATTAAGACAGAGCTAGCCGATAAGAAACTAGTAACTGGCCAATAGCATAATATCAAATACAGAGTCTCGGTGTGTTAACTGGGGCCGGAGCAGCGGTGGGACAAGACCAGGCAGCGGGTGGAAAAACCCATACTCCTTACATATGGCGCCCACGTGGCTAATAAGAACTTCCACTTAAAATTTAACAAAAGCTTAAAAAGAGTTTTAGAAACAAAAGAACAGAGACAAGCAAGGTTTCTTGGTAGCAGCGTTTTTCTTGGTTGAACTCTGCATTGTGAGAGACAAGCAGATATTCGCACAGCTCCTTTAAGGGAGGATTCCTGAATCAGCATAAGCTGCAAATACCTTAAGGCTTTTAAATAACTCTGCTAACAATGTATTGGTGTGTATGAGAGATGGCAATGGCAGTGACCACATCTCCAAGCTGGCAGCATCCTTGCTGGATGGCAGCGCAGACAAAGGTGGTGACCACAGCTCTCAGTGCGGTGGTAATATAGCTGCCACCATGTTTGATAAACAGCTGCAGAAACAACTATGAATTTCATTTTAGCAATGTTGTTGTTTACCAGATAAAAGACTCGTGGCCAGAAAAAGATAAAGATTTATAGTAAAGACAGATTCATATTAAGAAAAACCTCTAAAAGTTTACAGTGTGTTTTAAAAAATACGTAGGCTTGGGAGAGAATAAAAAAATGGTTTTAAAAAGACAAAGAGGAGCTGGGTGTGGTGGCACACGCCTTTAATCCCAGTGCTCGGGAGATAGAGGCAAGCAGATCTTGTGATTTCAAAGTAAACCTGGTATGCAGAGTAAATTCCAGGACAGATAAGAGTTACACTGAGAAAACCTGTCCCAAAAAATAAAAACTAAAAGAAACAGAGTAATAATAAAGCCACCTAAAGATGAAAAGCTTAGAGAGAATCTGGTTACTGTATGGTGTTATATTGTCTGTGTATCTTTTGACTGCTGAGGAAATAACAACAACTGTTAAAACAAACGCTGCTGGATCAATGCAATTTATATATTTTAAAAATCTTTGACTCCAAAATTTAAGTCTAAGGACAAGTTACTGGGGAAAAGGATTTCTATTTTTGTTTCCATAGAAAATGAAAAGCTGTGGATTCCTTCCAGACTAATGTGGTTTGATCAAGCCAGACCCCCTGAAACGGCGTTCCTGGTGATCCAACATTCAAAACGGCTTGGACTAAGCAGCCTTGCTGACTACAGCCAGGATTTCTTCGTCTTCTTAGGATCCCCATGACAGCGCCCCTTACCAGCAGGAAGTAGTTTGGAAAGAACAACGCCCAAATTCCCAAATATTGTTTATAAATGTTTGTTTTCATTTAAATGGGGTTGGTTAATGACCACAACCAATCTTTTTAAAGGTAAAAAGGGGATTATGGTATAGATATGAATACTTTGTTTTGGAATGGATTTTCATTTATTGATACAATATAAGGTCAATTTTGTGATATCTATATTTCTCTTGTTTAGGTATTGTATTTATATAGCTCATTTAAAAATGTAATGTATAATTTAATGCAGACTATAGATAGTTACCTATAATAGTCAAAACTTATAGATAAGTTAGTTAGGTTTTCTAGATATACAGAGATGTATTTGAGATTAATAGGCATTCTTCAAACCTTTCAAAGACCTACAGAATATGGCATTTAAAATGGTTTAGGGTGTTCGTGACAGTGAGACATAATTGCTCTTGGCAACACCACCTGAGTCAGAAAGGAACATGGACATTGAAGAAACCTGTTATGAAGTTTGCTCCCAATATGGCAAGACTAGCCATTTGGACAAGATACTGCTCTTGTCTTGACTGTTTGACTTTGTGCTGTATAAACTGGACATGCAGGACCCACAGAGAAGTGACTCTGATTCAAGATGGACATTGTTACAGAGTTCCTGCTTCACGGAAGAGTCTGCCAGACAGTCTGCTGCACACAGAGAAAAGTGACTGACAAACTGCCAATACAAGAAGACAGTTTAAAGTTTCCTGCTTTACTGGAGAGTCTGCCAGACACACTACGGCCTATGGGCTGAAGATGGAAGATTACAGAAGAACTTCAGGTGACTGACAAGGCAAGATGTCTCTGTCATTTCTAGAGTTTATATACTATCCTTCTGTGGTCTTTGAAGGAGTTGAAGACAGATAGTTATGGTTATAGTTTTCCTTAGTTAGGCTTAAAGATAAGTTACATATAGGACTTTAGGCTCACAAATATAGGAGAGATGATAGAATAGTTTCTTTTAATCTTGCTAAATGTTAATGGACTAAATAGTGTTAACTGTGATTCTTATTTGATAACTGTTGTGTATATATTTTGCTATGTTAAGGTTAAAACCCTTCTTTTTATTTAGACAGAAAAGAGGAGATGATGGGAGATGTGATTCTGTAAATGTTTCTCATACTGGTTTAATGAATAAAGCACTGTTGGCCAATAGGAAAGCAAGATAGGTGGGACTAGGAGATGAGGAGGAAAGAGGAAGTAGTAAGTAAGGAGTCAAGATGGAAAGAATGGAGAAAAGAGAAACGCCATTCCTCCACTTTCAGTAAGACCACGTGGAAATACATAGAAATGAGTTAATAATTAAGACAGAGCTAGCCGATAAGAAACAAGAAACAGGCCAACAGCATAATATCAAATACAGAGTCTCTGTGCATTAATTGGGGCTGGTGCGGCGGTGGGACAAGATCAGGCAGCAGGTGGAAAAACCGTACTCCTTACACAGAACGATTTACTGGACACAGTACAACTGAGTTTTGTGTTCTTGTCTCTAGGACTGCTGCCTAAACTGACTAAAAGTTGGTTAGTCATAGTATTAGATTAATAGTTAGATGATAAAGTAATAAGTAAACAAAATCTGTAAGGTCAAGAAGCCATAGGATTATTTTATATCTCTGTGCTGACTGGCTTTCACTGGCCCTTCAGACTTCTGACAAAGCCTAATGGTATCTGCCAAAGGAACCAAAAAAGTATTGGATGTGAAGATGCTTTTATGTCAGGTCAAAAGCCCTTAGACATTTTGAATTTTCCAAAAAACTGTAAATGAGTGTTAAGTACGCTGTAAGCATATAAAGGAATGGATCATAAAGCATATTTATAGACAAAGCTAGGGAATGAAGTCAGATGCTTACTAGAAAAGTTGCTTCGATAGCAACTTATAAGGGTAAAAGAAGGAATCTTAAAAACCTGAACCAATGTAGCACCTCACAGACCAGGAGCATAGCTAAAGCTGGACGTACGTACTTAGTGACAGAATTACAGAATTCGTTGGCTGACTGGATCTGAAGACTGAAGGAAAGGGATAGGTATGGCCGCCCGCACTGTTTTAGCACACTGCCCAACAGACAGATTTCTTTGCCATGTTCTTTTTATCAGTCCCTTAACATCCCCATGCCTCAGTGCAGACGACTAGATGTCACGTCCATTTTTCCTAAATGACTGTAAACCAACTTTAACCTCTGACTTCTTTGGAACAAAGGTCCAAATATACACTGAAGTTTTAGTCATCTATCTTTTGATGTTTTTATTTATGCTGATCCCTCTACATAACTTAAGTCACTTTTACCCCATCAATGTTGTCAACATTCACACACTCTTTGGGATTCAATTTCTATATCCTAGTGAGACTGTTCTCAATTTTGTCTTAGCCCCTAAAAGTTTGGACTTTCTTTTTGATACCATTATTATCATAAATATTAATATTGTCTAATAAAACAGTTAAAGGTCAAACAAGATTAATAATGGAAAATACCTTTCTTATCAGTTTTCTCTTTGACCTTCTTTTCTTCTTCCCCTCCTTTAATCTGTTCTTTTACACTAGAAGAGATGGTTGATACAGATGTAGACTGTGTTACACTTGTAGAATCTGCGGAGGTAGCTTGCAGGGGAGTATCAGATGGGACTGGAATTTGCTTCACTGACATACAGAAAAAGAAAAGAGTGTCTCTCAGGTTCAACTTATAAACAAGGTGGAACAATAGGTTTGTAAGTCACAAATATGAACCATTTTATCTACTTATTTGTTTGTTTGTTTATTTATTGGTTTTTGGAGCCAGGGTTTCTCTGTATTGCTTTGGAGCCTGTCCTGGAACTCGATCTGTAGACCAGGCTGGCCTTGAACTCACAGAGATCGTCCTGCCTCTGCCTCCTGAGTGCTGGGATTAAAGGCATGCGCCACAAATGCCTGGCTCACAAATATGAACCATTTTTAAGAGGAAAATCTAATACAGAAGGCTATCAAGTATCCATTATCTGAGGCTATAGAAAGGATATCAAAAATTAAATATACTTTAACAATTACTAAGGCCACAAAAATTTTCATTTCAATTTATTCATTAGCAACTAAAGAATGCAGATAACATTGGCACCTAACATTCATCATGCACATACTATATATTAAATACTGTCCACACCTCCTGTGATTCTCCTAGACTTCCTAAGTAGATTTTATTCCACATCACTCTTTTACTGATAATAAATCTGAGCCATCTACAAATCAATAATCTGTTCACTGGCAGTGAACAGAGACACAGCATTATCTGTGTATATATTTCTATGTAAAAGGAAAAAAGACAACTGTTTATAGACAGGGCTAGAGAGATGGCTCAATAGTTAAGAGCATTATTTATAGAGGCAAAGCACATTAGCAATTCTTTAAAATATTAAGAACAACATATGTATCACCAGAGAACATGGAAAAGTATATTTCACTTTCACGAGGGGTTGTAAAGTGGGCTGGAGTAATTTTCTAGCATTGAGAGAAATGAAAAGCAGTTTTAGACTTATAAAACCTTATCTGTTTAATTCTGTGGCTGTATTCTTACTTCTTTAGCTGCATTCCAAATCTACCAGTCTTAGAAAATAACAACCAATCTCACATTTTCCACTGACAAATGATACATAGCTGACCGCTGTACAAGCATATAAATGTATGTATTGGCTTGAATAGGAACGGCCCCCACAGACTCATGTGTTTGAAGGCTTGGCCCATAGGAAGTGGCACTGTTAGCTGAATACTAGCTTTACCACCTTCTGTGACCTCAGGTAAGATCAACTGCCTTTTCTTCGTCTACTATTTTTTCCCCTGCAGAGGAGGGGGAATGTATGGTGGGTGTGATATGAGGATAAGAAGATAAAGAGAAAACTTAATAAATTCTGCAATCATAAATCAAGCATCCTAGAATTTCTATGCTCACCTCCATTCTGAATCTCTGCCTGGATTAGCTCCTGCTTTAGTTCTTCTATCTCTTTTTTCAGTTTAGCATTTTCAACTCGAAGTTTCTTTTCTTCTCTCAAAGTTGCCTGCAAAACTAGAATTAAGAAAATTCATTTAAACATTATTTTCAAATGTTGTATTTGAATATTATTTGAAAAGAGCATAGTTAAGTATAATTATAGCCATGCAACAATAGGAACAAATATTTGGCCAGTTGCTTTATGAAGATTTACTATTTACTTATATTATTAACAATCTCCTAGTAATCACTGGGAAATTGGTGTAAGAGTCCTACAGAATTTAATCTCTAATCTATACATTTAGTGCACACTTCCTCCCCCATTCATATATCTGATTCGCATTCATTAACTGAAGAGAAAAAAATGTATAAAAAGTGGGACAGAAAGTTACCTGCATATGTGTGTGCGTGTATGTATGTGTATGCATGTGTGTGGGTACGCATGTGTATATATGTGTGTGTATGTATGCATGTGTGCGCGCGCGTGAGTGCGTGTATATATATGTGTGTATGCGTGTGTGTACATGTATATAAATGTGTGTATGCATGTGCGTGCATATATGTGTGTATGCATGTGCATACATGTGTGTATGTATGTTCTTAGCAGAAGTAGAACTATCCCCTACATGGGATTATTTTGGGTTGCCACAATAATGGAAATTATTTCTGTAATTTATTAGGCAGGAGCTAAGGATTTGAGAGGTTCAAGCAGACTTTCTTCCCCCACCCCTTTTTTGTTTTTCAAAACAGGGGTTCTCTATGTAATAGTTCTGGCTGTCCTAGAACTTACTCTGTAGACCAAGCTGCCCTTGACCTCAGAGATCTGCCTGCCTCTGCCTCCTGAGTTCTGGGATCAAAGGCATGCACCACCACCGCCCAACTCCAGTTGGACTTTGCTGTATGCAATTGTATATTTATACATGTAAACCACATAAATAGTTATTTTAGGCTGGACCCTAGCTACCACATATACAAACAATGTATTTTAAAACATTTTTGTTACATCTTGAATTTTTAGGACTCAAGTACCAGAAAATGTACACTGTGCTTTCTCTTTCACTGAAGGCTTGATGTAAAGACTCATCCATTCATCCTTTTCCTCTTTTATGGTAGGATCAAATTCAAGGCCCCAAATATGTATTATACGGGCTACCACCCAGTCACACCCTAGCCTATATTCTTTATTTTTAGAGTAAATCAAATACAAAACCACATCTGGCACGAGATATTAAGCAAAGGCAGACTAAATATATACCTCAAATTAGCTGACACCATTCTGGGGGTTCTATGTGTGTTAACCATGCAGCACACGGTGCCCCGCCCTGCGAGTACGCGATATGATGCTGAGATACTTTTCATTGAAATATACATTACTTAGAAATTCCTTTTCTCTTACATATATGCTTGTTATGACTTAAACCTTTAAGTTAAAGATGGCTATATTATTAAAAATGTTTCTTTAAGAAATTTAAAAGAAAATTTTATAAAGTATTATAACGTGGGGTATAAGCTAGGAATGACAGGATTAGAGTACAAAGAAAAATGAAAGTACATAACGAGAATGATTCTTTACTTTTTAATTAGAAACACTGAAATGTTGTCAAGTCTCTAGGAAATAGTCTTGATTTGTTTGTTTGTTTGTTTTTGATACAAGGTTTCTGTGTAGCCCTGGCTGTCCTAGAACTCACTCTGTAGCAGAAGGCTGACCTGTCATACTGCCTCTGCCTCCTGACTGCTGGGATTAAGGCATGCACCACCATCTGGCATGAAATGCCACTGTGATGCAGAATAGAAATGTTCCCCATAGACTCTTGCTTGACCCATAGAGAACAGCACCAACAGCACTGTTGGAGTAGGTGTGATCTTGGTAGAGGAAATGTGTCATGTGGAGGCAGGCTATCAGGCAAGTTAGGCCTAGTGTGACAATCTACTCCTACAGAACCCACAGTTCCTTCTCTAGCATCACTGCCTGCCTGCCACCATGATGATAACGGACTAAATCTCTCAAACTGTAAGCCAGCCCCAATTAGCCGTTCTTCTTTATAAGAACTGCCATGATCATGGTTGTTATGAGTAAGGTTTTCCCGCCGGTCTGGACATGACATGCTTCGAAGAGCAAGGGTACTGCTTGCCATGTGCAGAGGGGTGATGCATTGTGTCAGATTCCTAAGGAGCGGGGCTAAGCTGTGCCTGGATGCTAACTATACCTACTAAGGAAAGCTGCTAACAGGGAATTGAACCATCCCAAATGACAGAATTGTGTTGCAGTCAACAAAACTTAAAAGGACTTGGAGAGGTGACAAGTGTTTTGATATCAGACATGATGATGCAGAGTTTAAAGTGTGCCCAGCAGGGTTTTGATCTTGCTTTGGTCCAGTACTGCCTTATTATGCTCCTTTTGGAATGGTAATTTCCTGTGCCATTAGAAGTGATTTGCTTTTTGATTTTATAGGGAATTACAGTTACTGCCTCGGTTAGTTTTTTGTCTAAACTTGACACAAGTTAAGCCAGGTGTTGGCAACAAATGCCTTTTATCCCAGCACTCAGGAGGCACAGGCAGGTCGATCTCTTTGAGTCTGTGGCCCGCCTGATCTATAGAGTGAGTTCCAGGACAGCCAGGGTTGTTACAAAGAGAAACCCTGTGTCAAAACAAACAAACAAACAAACAAACAAAAAGCAGGAAAGAATAACTTTTAAAAATGGAACTTCAATTGAGAAAAGCCTCCTCTGACTGGACTGTGGGAATTTTCTGGACTAATGATTAGTGTGGGAGAGCCAAACGCCTGACCAAGGGTGGTGCCTCCCCTGGGCAGATGGTCCTGGTTGTTCAAGAAAACAATTAAGCAAGTGATGGAAATCAAGTCAATAAGCAGTGTTCTCATGGCCTCTGCTTCGGATCCTGCCTCCTCCCTTCCTGATAGAGGAGATACTAGCTGCAAACGGACATAAACCCTTTCCTAATCAAGTCACTTTTGGTGTTTTATCATAACAAAGCAAATCATGACATTTACTATATATCAACTCTAATTTATCATAATCCTAGAATACTTTTAAAGTCAAAATTAAAGGATGCTAAAAGCCATAATAAGAATGATCAAGTTACAATTTACATAGTAAACATTTAACTGTCATTATTAGAATTTAGGTATTTCCCTAGAAGATGTAAATGTTCTTACCTGCTTTCTCCTTGAGAAGAGCCACCTGCTGCTTGAGATACTCAATGATCTGGTCCGCCTCTGCGCCCTTCTGCTCTAGCCTCTTCAGAACAGCATCGTTGGTTGCCATCTTTGCCCAGAATCGGCAGAAAATCCTAAATCAAAAACGACAGTAATGAACATACTGTGGAAGGAAAGCACACACTTATTTTACAGGAGACGGAGGAAGCAACCGAGGGGAAACATTTTCTCCTATAATCGGTACCTTCATCACGCTTCCTATGGAGAACAAAAGCAGCAGGGCCTGGGAGATGGTTCAGTGGTCAAAGTGACAGTCACACAAACAAGAGGACCCATGTACAAGCTTGTAGACAGAGCAGCCACCTGTAATCCTAGCCTTGTAAAGAGGCAGGAGATACCCTAGGAAATCTGTCCCGCACAAGCCTTACCTGTAGAATCACATGTACTCACATGCTCATACACCACATTTACACACACAAAAACAGGAAGAAAAAAAAAAAAAAAGGACAGAAATGTTAAGCTAATGCCTATATCTGTTTGGAAGAGTAATGTACTTTAAAATGTACTTTGTCCTTCAGTGCAGAAAATAAATGCAATTTAACCAGATTTAAGGCTGGAAAATTTTAGAGCCTTAAATGCTGTACAGTACCATAAAATGAGCTCGGTCCCCTATACTATAGGAAGAGGACACAGTAACATTCGCTGAGCTAGTGAGTACACGCCTGTGTTCTAAAGCAATCCGACTGCCAATTTCCTCCCTCCTCTAGCTGCACTTTTCCTATACTGGATATGTTCACTATTTGTCGAGTTGTGTGCACTAAAAAATTTTCCAGACAAGTGTGAAAAAGAAAAATTAATTATTAAATGGTAAAACTCAAAAGTTAGGGAAAATATCAACCAGAGATAGATAGATAGGTAGATAGAATTTGAGGGTCATGACCACTCCATTACCATGGGGAAGGATTTTACTAAGAATATGAGACAAAGTATCTGGGAGCACCTGGAGGAGTCCAGAGTAGAGGGAGAGTAGACTGGCCAGGGTCAAGGAAGCAGGAGAGAAAAGGGGAGAGTAAGGTTGACATCGAGATAGCAAAAGATAGAGAATAAAGCATACTGAGAGAGAAAGAGGACAGACAGCAAAAGATGAAGCGTGTGTGCCTGGGGGTGGACAAATAATGTAGATTATAAACAGGATTAGGAGCTGATGGGAGATGTCATTCTGTATATGTTTTTCATACTGGTTAATGAATAAAGCACTGTTGGCCAATAGGAAAGCAAGATAGGCGGGGCTAGGAGACAAGGAGGATTGGAGGAAGTAGTGAGGAGGAGTCAGGATGGAGAGTCTGGAGAAAGCAGAATGCGGGCCGGCTCCTCGGTAAGAGAAATACATAGATCAGCAGAAATGGGTTAATACTTAAGACAGAGTTAGCCGATAAGAAACTAGTACCTGGCCAACAGAATTATATCAAATACAGAGTCTCAGTGTGTTAATTGGGGCTGGCGCTGCGGCGGGACAAGACCGGCGGCAGGAGGAAAAACCATACTCCTTACAAGGAGCTGAGCAGAGCGAAGGGCAATGCTAGCATGGACTTTGACACTGAGGGAACCTGGAGGCCAGCATGCACTTTAATACACTGATAGACTCCACAGGTAGCCATATGTTCCTTTTGCAAGAAGTTGAGCAAAATGACAACTTGTGGCAGATGGGACACTTCACAAGTTCCTGAAGAATACAGGCTTTTACCCAACATTTCTTTATTACGCCAGAGATCCTCCTATAGACTAACTTGAGCTCACTTGATATATGGACTACCCTACTGAGACCTAACAATGACCTTTGTAACATATTTAGAATTTTTACAATTATTTTACATTTTTTTATTTATTTGTAATCTACAAATACAATTACAAATAAATGCAAAGAAAAATAATTCTGTTTAGTGCAGTAAAATGCATGTAACAGAGCATTCTAAGATGAACTCAGTGTTAAACTGGCTGCTGTTAAGATGCATGCACTCAGAACTAAGCACTATTAACAGTAAGTTATCCTTATTTACCTGATTCACTTCTAATTTCTAGTTAAAAAATAAAACGACAAAAGCATTACAGAAATAATCCTGATTTTCAATGAATGAAACCACACTAAATGATTTTATAATAAAAACTGTTCAACAAGTAACACATGACTGCTTTAAAATGTCAAATGACCATTAAATACCAACCCTACATTATAAATGTTCAAAATGTTTACATTTTTATAAGAAAAATCAACCTCCCGAATACCCTAAGATTAACAATATATGATGGGGCAATGAAAAACCCAAAATAAGATGCTATAAAACAAGTTGATAATAACAAAATATACAAACAAGAATTTAATATGGAAAAGCAACAGTAATCAGAATGTTCTCTACAAGCTCTTATTTTAGCCATTAAAAACAGACAAAAATGTACATAAATTCAAAATAAGGATAGCCCTTTCATTCTTCCATTTTAAGAAAAATAAACACAATACAAGGTCATTTCTCAAATATTTGCAGAGTTGGGGTCTCAGAGGAAAAAGGAAATGGATATATGAAGTTGAGGGGAAGTGATAATACTCTCAAGTTCAGTTTATTAATTTACGACAATCTTTTACTTTTCCACTTTAGTCTACTGTCCTACTGTGAGGAGACACGGTGATCAGGGAAACTCGTAAAGAAAACATTTAAGTTCTACACCTGGGTCAGCAGGCAGCAAGAGACACCGACCTGGCAAGAGCATTTGAAACCCATCCCCAGTGACACCCTCCCTCCAACGAGGGCACACATAGTACCGCCACTCCCTGTGACCACACACTGAAATACAAGCGTCTATGGGGGCATTCCTATTCAAACCACACTGACCATAACAATCAAATAATATAACTCAGTAAACGCAGCCTTCAAGCTGCTAACACATAGCAATGAGCACTTGAGCACAGGGATAGTGTGCTATTGTCACTCCTCACACATAATAAAAATGTACTGCGACAGTAACAGACAAGCCTATTCTTTGCCCCTGTGACACACAACAGCTGAGTGATCTTGAACAATTTGTTTAACCACTGAGGTTCGCCATTATAAGAGAGGTGTGTGTGTGTCTGCATGTGTGTATCATCATGCTGATAAAAGGCAAAATGGCATAAATAATACTAATTAAGATTTTTGGTGCATGGAAGAAAAATGGTGGCTAAACCCACCATATGTAGGGCACAGAGAAAATTTCCTAGAACACACCAAAAAAAGGTATCCAGACAATCTTTTATATTTTTTGTTGTCAGCCTAGCCTTTACCCGCTGAGCCATCTCTCCAGCCCTCCAGACAATCTACACCTTCACGAAAACTAGGACACAGTGGGCTGCTTAGTGTTATTTTTTTTTCTAGTCCTCTAGTTACTGTTAATATGTTTTTCTGAAGAGTTCAGGTCAAAAATAGTGAAAATGTAACTTCCAGACTGATAGAATTTGCCTCTGCCCTTGTCAATCTGTTAAGTTATCCCTGCACTAGTTCAGGCAGGGAGCTTAACTTACCTGAGTTGTCCTGGCCTTAGTAATACAAGGAAGCCACTTGAAAACCTTTGCATACTTAACTGCAAACAGGAATTGCCTTTTGACTGTGGAGACTAGAAAGATCTGAACTTACCGAGCAAACTACTGGAGAGGGGAAACTGGACTGAATCAAACAGAAGAGACTGCAATCTGAACTTGTGTAGCAAGATGCTATCCCTGGGTAGGTGGTCCTGAGCTGTGTAAGAAAACCAGCTCAATGAAGAACAGGGGAGGAGCTAGTGAGGTATTAGTCCTCCCAAGTCTCTGCCTCCTGTTCCTACCATTCCTATAGTTCCTAACGGGAGGTCTATCTCTGACTTCACTGCTACTTGAAAGGGGAGCAAAAACAAACCTTCCTTGTCCAGGCTGCTTTTGGTCAATGTTTTGTCACAGCCAGATAGTGTTTCCCGTTAGTGTTTACTAGCAATATGCAGCATCGAAAGAAAAATACAATTCTTAGAAAAGGTGGCCACAGTCCACAAACCTTAAGCGAAAAATACACTTAACAGACTATGTGTCCAACTTCTCCCTGTCTCACTTTATTAACTTATATTAGGATCCTTTCACCTGCTTTCTTGCCCCTACATGGGGCCTTTTCTTCACCTGCTGCCTGAACACCGTGGATCAGTTCGGTATACTTTCCAAAAAGTGTGTTTAGAGCTTTTAATATGCTAATATGTACTACCTTCCTCACAGATGATAATACCTATAGAGGATTTAGTACAGAAAACAACTAGACTTACAATTATTTGCCCAGGTAGTATAGTTATTTAGGAAATGAGGATTGAAACCCCAAGTTGGCTGATGCTGGAGCTAACTCTTTTAATGAGCATACTGCAATGTCTGTAATATCTCCAAGCATAATTATCAAGCATTTTCCAACCTAATTAATGATGGAACCTGAAGGGAACAGCATCCACTAGCATTTATTGGAAGTTGTATTGTCTAGATGGTTTGAGAGACACTTATTCTCTATGGCAATTTGTTAAAAAATATGAGCTTAAGATATATTTAACACTTAACTGTATGAACAATCCACACACACATAAGAACTTTGTGGAGAAAAAGGGCAGAGAAGGCAAAGCATCAAATATATTTTTGTACTTTACTGATGAAAACAAAGACCTGTTTTTTTTTTTACTAATAATAAAAAAATTGGAAAGGCATTATGTAAATTGTTTCATGACATTAATTTTGTCCTAACCTGTGATCACATTTCATGAAACACAGTTAGCAATTAAACATATGATGCTCCTTACACAATACCAAACACATGACTTTACAGCACACATCAAAGAGAAGAGAAAACACAACATAAGCTATGACTTTTAGAGATTCCTATCTTTGCTGTATTTTTCATCACCTGGGCATCTCCTTAGTTGAAATTCATACTTCACCCAAGCTGCCTGTGATTTCTTTTAACTACCAACTACTCTGGCATCAAGTTCTAAAAGTTAGAAAACCATTTTTTTTTAAACAAAAGTTAATGGAAATGAAAGATTTATGTGCACTTTTAATTTTACTTTATAGCATAAGAGTTGTACACAAATCTGGAAATGCCCCTCTAATTCTCTCCAATTCCTAATTTCATTATTTCAGACTCACAGTGATGTAAAACCACACACAACTTTCTTAGATATATTACTTCTCAGTACTCAATTCCACACATCTACAAATGCCGTCAAGTATAAAATGGCTCCATAAGATGCTCTATTGTTGTGATTTCACTTATACATACAGCAACAGCATACACAGGTGAAATCCCTTTACACATAGATGGTAGGTTCCAATGTTCTTTATCCCTTCCTTAGACACATTTTGATGGTTAATGTTGGATCTCAACCTGACCACATCTGGAATTAATTATAATCAGCTGGGTAAACTTGTGAAGAATTTTTTTTAATGAAATCATCAGAAGTGGGAAGATCCACCTTTAATTTGGGTCACACCTGCTGGCAGCCTACGTTAGGACATAGAAGAAGGAAGCTTGCTCTCTCTGTCTGATTGTTCTCACTAGGCAAATCCATTCCCTCATTGGCATTAGAGCCTGTTTTTCTTTGGAATTCTGTTGTACACTTAAGGTCAGCTGAAACATTCAGCATCATGCACCGAACAACTACTAGATTCTTGGACCCTCCATTGGCCACCGTCTGTAAGCCATTCTAATATGTTTCAAATGAATTTATATTTACTGAAAAACATTCTTACTTTATATTACTACTTAGTTTTCTTGTATTTCTGAATACACAGTAACTTCATTTTAATTCTGAATCATAATCACCAAAAATATACATAAAATAGAAATTATGCAAGGCTGGAGAGATGGCTCAGAGGTTAAGAGCCCTGTTTGCTCTTGCAGAGGTCCTGAGTTTAATTCCCAGCAACCACATAGTGGCTCACAACCATCTGTAATGAGATCTGGTGCCGTCTTCTGGTGTGCAAGGAAGGGTACATGCAAGCAGAACACCACATAATAAATCTTTAAAAAAAATTATGTACAGTAGCTACATACCAACATGACACACAACAGAACTAATGTCAACAATAACACTTATGATGAATTATTCATAAAGGACACAATGAAAACTATGTCACCAGTTAGTGATCTTAAGATGTTAATAAGATTAAAATACATCCCAATTAAAGATACATAATGTGAGGAAAAAAGTGTTTCAATACTAATAGTAATCATACAATCATAGCAGTATGTTATTTTCTTTTGTTCACTTTAGCCTTAATTATACCTTCCATCCGCCAGTTGCTTCATAATCTAATTGCAAAGTTATTGGACTCTGACAGAAACATGGTACAGTACCTATAGATTTTGAAATTTCTCGTATTAACACAATGTATCAAAAGTCAGAATTTAAAGATAAGTACTACAATTAAATATAATGAGAACAATATACTTCAGAAACAAACTATATTCAGCAATTAGCATCAATCCCACAGGTAATTTTTGTTTTGTTCCTTTTTTGAGACAAGGTTTCTCTGTGTAGCTTTGGAGCCTGTCCTGGAACACACTCTGTAGAACAGGATGGCCTGGTCCACCTGGCTCTGCCTCCTGAGTGCTGGGATTAAGGTGTGAGCCACCACACCAAGCTTCAACCACACCATCTCATCTACTTCTAATTCAAGAGTGCAGTAAGACACTACTTTAATGGAAGACATCACCTACATCTGATATTCAATCTTTACCTTGTGAAGACATCATCTTGACTTTATACACTTGGGAGAAATCGCATGCCTTGTCTAGATTCCTTCAAGTATCAAATGGCAAAACCACGATCTTAACTTACGGTCATCATTCTGAAATTTACAGTTCATTTAAAGTGTTTCCGAAAGCCTACTTAGTGAAAGTAAACCGCCATTCATAGTTCCTTTGTGTATGTTCCCTGGATACCCCCAAAATATAACTGGACACATCTTAGTACCTGTCTTGAAGTTAGTTTCCTTTGAGGATAAACAAAAGCCTCCTAATTTCCTTTCTTACTTCTCATTGGGCTACTAGAATCCTTCCAGTGCCCCCCCACCCACTTCACCCGATAATCAGCCTGATGTCTCTCATACTGTTTGCATCTTTGATTCCTTCTCTCAATTCGGAGCCCCGAACCTTCCCTGATATTTTGCTAAGTTTCTATTTCATGGACTTTGGGATGGCTGGGCCTTCTGACTGATGGCATTTCCTCATCCTCTTCCTAGAAAGCCGTCTTTTCCTTGAATACCTTCTTCTTTGGCCACATTAGTGCCAAATAACGAACCTTTCTTTGCTGTCAGTACAGCACTGATCAGCACTTACAATCTGAAATATGGTATGGGGGCTGGAGTTAAAGGCGCTTACTGCTGTTGCTGGGAACCCAGGCTCAGTTCCCAGCACTCACATCAGGGACTCTCAATTACTGGTAACCCAGTTCCAGGGGATCTGGTGCTGTCTAGCCTCCATGGTCACCTGCACAGAAACTTAGTCAAGCAGGCACACACACCCATTAACTAAGTCAATATTAATAACTTACCTTTAAGGCTGTACTTCAACAATAAAACCTAAGCTGAAAGGCAGTAACTGGACCTGCTATCCGTTCTGTTGGTTTTTCTTTGTACTCTGTTTATGAATTTTTACCTAATGACTAAAACGTTGCCTGGAGTGTGGTGATAGCTGGCGTTTCTAGTACTTGCTGAATCCATCAATTTCTGTAACATCTCGCCACGAACAAACACTGGAAATCCTTTGCACACTCACTTAAAAGTAAACAAGCCCATGAATCCATCCCTGCCTCCTGTAGCATGCTTTCCCTCAGCCAGGTATTATCTATTCACTTCCCAAACTTAGGTGAGTCAGAAGAGGCCAAGCTTGTCCTGCTTTGTCGTGCACGCGGGTGAGGGTATGGCCACGCTTCCTCCTAGTACTCGGAAGGGCAGGTTCTCCTTCCCCGGTAGGAAAGGGAAGCACAACTTCAGATCGCACCCAATCTACCCCAGGCCCTGTGGTGACACTCACATGAAGCGGCGAAGCGCAGCTTCCGAGCAGCCTCAGCCGGGCACAGGAAGAGACGGAATCCGCAGTCCGTGGCGGGGGAAGTGAGGGGGGGGAGAAGGACCCAGGGGCTGTCCCTGACGAATGCCGGAAAATTTCCCAGCTCCTCCCCCACGTCAGCCGTCCGCTTCCTGCGCCCGTCCTCTCCTCGGGCCACACCACGCTCTCATTTTCCATTCCCCCCTCCAAGCCCCCCCTCATCTCTCTCTCGCTCGCTACATTTCGCTGTCTGTTTGGGCAAAGGACAGGCGGCCGGAAGTTGCCGGGGGTGGGGGGGTGGGGGGTCCTTTCCTCGGGCTTGCGTCTCGAGGCCGTGACGTCATGAGTAGTGGCCGAAACCCGAGGCGGCGGACGGGGAGGGGCTGCTGGGCGCTGACGGGGGCGCGCGGCGCGCGCTCGGGGCCAGGTTCTGAGCTGCGAACCCGGGGCCGGGCGGCCGCTCTCCCCGGCTGTCACCTCCCGTCAGCCGCCCCTTGCAGACGCGCTTGAAATGCAGGACGCGGGCCACTAAGTAGCGCCGCCGGGCACAGCCACGGCGCGCGTAGGAGCTCAGCCCCCTACTCTCTGCGCCCCCAGGCGCAGGCAGGTACTCCGGGGTCCCCGCCTTCTGCCTGGCAGCGGGTGGGGCCGGTGGGACGCAGGACGGCCGGGTGCACGGAGCGGGCCGGCGCTGCTGCCCGCCTCTCCGAAATTCCTTCCCCGCGGAAGCACGCGCTCGCTTGCTTTGCCATGCAAATGCGATGTGACTGCACGTAAAACGAGCCCCGCTCCTCCCAGTTTTTGACACTTCCCGCCCACTTAAGCCCGTTCCATCTATCTCCGAGCCCTTTCGGAGTTTGTCTTGTGCCTTGCTCGTTGAAACTGTGTGACTTGTTTGTGGTCCTCAAGCAGCTACAGACTCATCAGACTTAGCCGGGGAGTTTCAAGTTCCTTCCCTCGTTTGGACATAATTGTATCCGTGGTGGCACTAATGGTGTAACCTTTTTGTCATAGAGAGCACAGATTCACTTGAATTGTCAAAATGGTGCCCAAACCAGATTGAGGCAATCTGGAGTTTCTCTCCTGGTTGGCCATCGGGTACTTGTGGCTATGGGTACCTGGCTTTTAAGTCTTGAGTGTGAATGGCATCTGTATGCAAACAGCTATCACTAATTAGCTGGTGTGGTCTGGCAAATAGAGCTATCACAATACCTGGTGTAGTCTAGAGACACCTGCATTTCCCTCTGTTGCACCTTTACTTATACTTCCCACGGTTGATTATAGACCCTAAGTGGATAGTTTGTCTTATGTGTTGAAAGCAAATGTTCACAGGAGAAGGGATTTATCATTATTTCTCAGTACAGACCCATGCAGTGTGCCAGATCACATTTTCCTTTTGTTTTAATACCATGGCTCTGGCTCCATGAGCATTTTTGTAATACCGAACCTAATTCAGTTCTTTCTTTCCAATAGTTAAGTGTGCTTGATTTTGTAGCATACTTTGTAGCACGTTTGGACATACTTTTAACCTTTGCCTTTTGTTTTGTTTTGTTTTTTGAGACAGGGTTTCTCTGTATTGCTTTGGAGCCTGTCCTGGAACTAGCTCTGTAAACCAGGCTGGCTTCGAACTCACAGAGATCCTGCCTGCCTCCTGTGTGCTGAGATTAAAGGTGTGCGCCACAGCCACCCAGCACCTATAAGCTCCCTTACTTTATTGTTTGCCTTTCAGTTTCTCTTTGGAGAAAGGGTACATGCCCTTTCTTCAGCAAGTTTTCTAATCTTTTCTATGGCATATATAGAGGTCCCATTCCATACTTCTGCTTGAAGGTATTTCTCTTAGAATTCAATGGTTTTTTGCTTAAGCAAATAGTGCCTTACTATTTCTGGACACTATCCATTTTGGGTTTATTCTTACTAAAGTCCTGTGTAAATTGTCTTGTATACATATGTTGTTTGTTCCCTCTGTTTTATTAAATTACATCCTAGAAAAATGTGCTTGTAATAGGTGTGTAGGTGATGCTTCTTGTATGGCAACTTGAACTGTTTGGTAGTGCCTTTGTGTGGATGATATTTTTAAATAGCTACATGAGTGTAAGTTATTGATTTTTACTATATTATAGCTATAAAGTCTAGTGCAACATTACTGCATAATTTCTTGATTACCAAGAAATCTGTTTATGAATCTGTTGGCCATTTTTCTATGAAGTGTTATTTTCTGTTCTCTTGCATTTCTTAATGGATGTAATGTTCTCAAATCTCTCTAGATATATTTGAAATTTGTTTCATTTCTCACTCATTTCTTTGTTTTTATCCTGTAGTCTCTTCTAAACTACCCAATGATTCTCATAAGTTCAGTGTTTAGGAGTTAAGGTTGGCTATCTGGTGTTTCATGTGTATGCAGAAGATTGTTGACTGAATGGGGTGTTAAAAATTCCAGAATGGAGAATCCCCCTTTTTTCTCTTTCCTAGCGTTATCCCTCTCTTCCCAGTGTGTATGGCAGGTAGACTTTAGTTTCATTTCATTTACTTGACTTAACTTCCATTTCCCTTTCCTCCCCCCCCCACTTTCTTATCTGTTTTTCTTTTACATAGAAAATAAATGGCTCTCTGTGTCTACTGCGGAGCTGATAGCCAAACTGACTGCTCTAATATTTCAGTATTTCTCATCACCGTTCCAGTTCAGCCTTTCTTTTGACTGCTGCTTAGCATTGTTCAGGCTCTCAAAGGCAAAGCCCCAAATCTGAAGAGGCCAAGCTGACCTCTAACTGTTCCACACTGTCCTTGCTTCTGTCTTTGTGGTGGTGCTTTTGTACACACTTTACTTTGTCATCATTTCCTGAAGTCCTTACACTAGTAGGATAGTAGGTTAGTGAAGCTTTAGGGAAAAGAGGAACTTCACTAATTCGAAAATGTAGAACCTGATTTCCTCTACCCTTAAAAGTCAAGGATGTTGCTATGCACACGGCTGTATGTAAGTACTGGGGAGGTAAAGGCAGGCACATTAGAAGTTCAAGGGTAGTGAGGAGAGGCCAGCCTGGGATAGATGAGAATCCTGTATCCAAAACAAAACAACAACAACAACAAAGCAAGAAAACAAAACACACCCCTCCTCAATTGCAGGTATATAATTTGGAAATCTTCTATCTTTTTGTTTCCTTGTTTCCTTTTCTTTATTGTTTATTCTTCTCTCATATATTACACTCCTGACCATGGTTTCCCCTCTTGCCTCTCCTCCCAGTCCCTGCTCTCTTCCTCCTTTCTATTCAGAAAAGGGCAGGCCTCCCAGGTATATCAACCAAAACTGCATGTCAAGCACATCCCCTCATTGAGGCTGGATGAGGCAACCTAATAGAAGGAAAAGAGCCCCAAGAGCAGGCAAAAGATCAGAGTTAGCCCCAGCTCCCACTGTTAGGAGACCCACAAGAACACCAATTTACACAACCATAACATATATGCAGAGGTCCTACTTCAGACCCGTACAGACTCCCTGATCATTGGTTCAGTCTTTGTGAGCCCTGGCTAGTTGGGTCATTTTCGAGTGGTGTCCTTGACCGCACGAACTCTAATCCTTACTCACCCACTTGCTGGAGGAAGCTTCTCTGATGATGACTGTGCTAGGCTCCAGTCTACAAGTATAGCAGAGAGTCATTAGAAATTATTTCATTAACTTTTTTGCCAGTCATGTTTGGTTCTATCCTAAGTCTCTGGACTGTCCAGTCTCTGTTAACTGGCCATCCAGGCAGTGTCAGGCATGGAATCACTCTCCTGATGATGGTGTTATAGAGTATTAGTTTAAGATGTGTTACATTCATTTATGCTGTGGAGTATTTGTTTAATGATGCAAAGATGTGTTGCATTCTTTTATGCTACACTTGTTTAACTCTGTAAAGCTGTGTTTGCCTGTCTGAAACATCTGACTGGTCTAATAAAGAACTGAACAGCCAATAGCTAGGCAGTGAGAGGGATATGTGGGGCTGGGTGGCAGAGAGAATAAATAGGAGGAGCTATTTAGGGAAGAGGAGGAGTAAGAAAAGGAAGAGAGGACACCAGGGGCCAGCTGCCCAGCCCGCCAGGGAGTGAGAAGGGAGGGAAGACATGACATGCAATAAAGAAAGGTTAAAAAGCCTGGAGGTGAAATGTAGAAGAAGAGAAACAGATTATTTGAAGTAAGAAAAGCTTGCTAGAAACAAGCCAAGCTAAGGCCAGGCGGGGAGTCCCCAAAGAGTAAAAAACAACCAACTACACATGGGTCTCAAGTTGGAAGTCACGGGAAGGCCACTCCCACAAGTTCTGAGCACACCTTTGCAGGCAGGACAAATTGTAGGTTGGGTTAGTGCCCGGATTCCTCCAGGGGAGGCTTCCCTGGGTATAGGAGAAGCTGCTTCAGACTGATGTCACCCTGTGGATTCCCGGGAGTTTCCAGTGCACAGGGTTTCTGTCTCGCCCCGGAAATGCCCCCCAAGTCCAGTCATCTCTTCCATTATTGAAAATCTTTGAATTCGATTTTGAGCTGTAATATAAACTTAGGCTTAGATGTCTTTTTCTTACATTTTTTTTTTTTTTATAGTTCAGAGTGGCATTTTTTTTCTGAGTTGTGTATTAATTTTCAAGTGAGAAAATGCTGGGTTAATGTTGGGTCAGTCTGTCATGAGCAATTATCTTGTTTCCTAGGACACAGGCCTCCAGATATGTTTCCTTTGAAGGATGCTGACATGGGTGCTTTTACGTTCTTCGCTTCAGCTCTTCCTCATGATGTTTGCGGAAGCAACGGACTTCCTCTCACACCAAATTCCATCAAAATTTTAGGACGCTTTCAAATCCTTAAGACCATTACCCATCCCAGACTCTGCCAATATGTGGATATTTCTAGAGGAAAGCATGGTAAGTTTGGTTTTTGGTTTGTTTGGTGTTCTATTTTGTTTGTTTGTTTTTATGTTTACTGCCTCAATTCAAGATGCAATTTTAAATACAGAATTAATATATGTTGACATGCAGTCATGAACTTTCTTTTATGTTTCAAAGTAAACTTGACTTTTAAAATTAAAAGGGAGTCATTATTTTCTTACTGTTGCAGTTGACACACACACACACACACACACACACACACACACACACACACACACACACACACACACACACACTAAAGTAGTTGGTTGAAGGCCAATGCTTGACAGCTGCCATTGTGATCATATAATTACGTTCCTCCACACCTGAAGTGGCTGATGATGACAGTGCTTATACTAGAATTGCTTAGGAATCTTAATGGCATGCTGAAGTTCTATGTCTTGGGCTTATCTTAAATGCCCTTTAGTAAAATGTGCCTGATTTTCTAACATGAAATAATTTGGAGATATAAAAATGCATCAAAGTCAAACCTTTATGCTTTCTGACATTCAGCCATTTTTTTCTATAAAATATTTATTAGTATTCAGGCATCTGTACTGGCCTGTCCTTGAAGTTCTGACAGGACACGCCCTCAGCTGTAGCCACTAAGATCACCATCTGTGCACATTCTGTATGTTCCCTTTTAAAAGGGCCCTGCCCGCCTCCCATCCTCCATTCTTTTTCTCTTTCTTTCTCTCTCTGCCTCCCTCTCCCTCTCTGCCTCTCCCTGCTTCTTTCCTTTCTTCCGATGCTCCTGTCTCTCTGGAGGCTGGTCTTTCCCCTCCCCTTTCCCTTTGTTTAATGACCCTTTCCCTAATAAAAATCCCCTCCTCTTGAACTCTGTTGTGTGGCATCTTTCTCACACTGCTTTTTTATAATTACAACAGTATCTTGTTATGAGTAGATTTTCCGCCAGCCTGGTCTTGTCCCACTGCTGCACCAGCCCCAAATAACACACAGAGACCCTGTATTAGATATACTTCTGTTGGCCAATTACTAGTTTCTTGTCGGCTAGCTCTGTCTTAAATATTAACCCATTTCTATTAATCTAAGTATTTCCATGTTGTCTCATCTTACCGGAGAGTGGGTCCGGACCTCTGTTCTCTCCAGTCTCTACATGCTGACTCCTCCCTACCACTTCCTCTCTCCTCCTTGTCTCCTAGTCCCTCTTATTTTCCTTTCTTATTGGCCAACAGTGCTTTATTCATTAACCAATAAGAGAAACATATTTACAGAATGACATCTCCCATAATCTCCTCTTTTCTGTCTAAAATAAAAAGGAGGGTTTTAATATTAACATAGCAAAATATATCACACAACACTTATCAAGTAAGAATCACAATATTTAGTCCATTAACATTTAGCAACATTTAAAGAAAATATTTCATCATCTATCCTGTCTTTGTGAGTCTAAAGTCCTATTGTAACTTATCTTTAATCCTAACTAAGGAAAACTATGACCATAACTATCAGTCTTCAACTCCTTCAAAGACCATAGAAGGATAATATATAAACTCTAGAAATGACAAAGACATCTTGCCTGGTCAGTCACCTGAAGTTCTTCTGTAATGTTCTGTCTTCAGCCCATAGGCCATAGTGTGTCTGGCAGACTCCTCAGCAAAGGAAGAAACTAAAACTGTCCACCTGTATTGGCAGTTTGTCAGTCACTTTTCTCTGTGTGCAGCAGACTGTCTGTCAGACTGTTCCATGAAGCAGGAACTCTGTAGCAATGTCCTTCTTGTATTAGCAGTCACTTTCCTGTGGGTCCTGCATGTCCAGTTTATACAGCATAAAGTGAAACAGTCCAGGCAAGAGCAGTATCTTGCCCAGATGACTAGTCTTGCCATATTGAAAGCAAACTTAATTACACGTTTCTTCAATGTCCATCTTCCTTTCTGACGCTGGTGGTGTTGCCAGTAGCATTTATGTATCACTGTCAAGAAAAACCCTAAACCATTTTAAATGCCATATTCTGTAGGTCTTTGAAAGGTTTGAAGAATGCCTATCCATCTCAAATACATGTCTGTATATCTAGAAATCTTAACTAACTTAACTATAAGATCTGACTATCATAGGTACTATCTATAATCTGTATTGAATTATACATTACATTTCTACACAATACCTAAACAAAAGGAGAAATATACATATCAGAAAATTGATCTTAAATTGTATCAATAAATGAAAATCCATTCTAAAACAAAGTATTCATATTTATACTATAATCCCCTTCTCACCTTTAAAAAGAGATTGGTTGTTGTCATTAACCATTTATAACCAACCCCATTTAAATGAAAACAAACATTTATAAACAATATATGGGAATTTAGGTGTCATTCTTTCCAAAGTGCTTCCTGCTGGTAGGGGGCGCTGTCATGGGGGATCCTAAGAAGATGAAGAAATCCTGGCTGTAGTCAGCAAGGCTGCCTTGTTCAGAAGTGAATATCTCACTACATTGGGCTAATGTGATATGAGTGTTATGTGATGAGTTCTGGAAGAAAGGGCACTTTGATTCCAATTGGCTTAAAGACAACAATGAAACTAATGGTAACTATCCTTCTAATAGGGAGTGGACACTTCCAGCCATTTGCAAAATGCTCAATAAGGAACTCAGAACAAGTTTTTTAATTGTTAAAATTAACTTGTGCCCAGTATTCTTATGTGTTGTATTACTTCAATAATACTGATGTTGGAAAATTGTGAGAATCATTTAGGGTGTTTTATATCATCCAACAATGAATAGATAACTGTCCTCCCCTGCATGTTCCAATAGTTATCCTTTTACAGTCCCGTGCAATTCAGTAGAGCATCTAAACAAGACCTTGCAATCTCAAGATTTCTCAGTTCAAATCACTCCAAGGAAATCTGAGCAGTGTAGTATATTGTTATCCTGGGCCGGTGATCATAATGAGTAGGACATTCTCCTCAGACCCTTACCACCCTATTTAGTTCCTAGAACTTCATTCTTGTTTCCTAAAGTGACTTTAGTTTCTTCTTATTGCATCTGAAAAACTATATATACAGGCCTTGCTCTCTGACTAATTTTCATGCGCTTCCTTCCATCAAAAAGTAAATTCATTACCCATCAAAAAGTAAATTCATTACCCCAGTATCTTTCTCTAGTGCCTCTAACCTGCTCCAGTTTTATTTCCTCTAACCAAATGACCTCTATCAGCGTGAAAATTGGGCTGTAACCAAACAGAACCCTTTGTGAGGATCACTCTCACTCGTGAACCTCTTTTGATTGTCAGTGCCAGACAGTGCAGGGTCCCCTTATGAACCACCCTGGTCTTGAAGGCAGCCCAGCAGTGTGCTTAGTCTCCTGCCCTGAACGTTATTATCAGTAGTCACTCTATTTTCCCTGAATTCCCAGCTCCAAGATCTCAGCAGTTCTCTCAGAGGGTCCCAGAGGAGATGGGAACACTAAAGATTCCTATATCATAAGCCTGCCTGCCTGGACTGACAGTATCAATGACTGTCAAACTAGAGAATTTGATTTCTTGTTTATATTGGCAGTGTTCAGTGCCTGAAAAATGTGTGCATTCATAACTGATTACAAGAAGTGATTATTTAAAAATACACTTATTCTGAGGAATTTCATTTATTCTGGTTGCGTCTAATTGGAGAATTGACGTTTGTATTTGGTAATCTCCTTAGTGAACAGCACATGACCATGGTTTAAGAGCATTTCATTGTTTCATGGAGAATCCTGATGAATTTTGATTTTGGATCTATGCTTTTCCTTTTCTTCATTCTTGCTGTGCACACATTTTGTTATTTGTGGTTCTTCCATGACTACTCCCTTTCCTTGTACTTGGAGCTGTGACATGTGGTCTGTTTTCTTACATCATACTTTCACAGATAGTTTCCCACACCTTCAGTGCTTTCTGGAGTTCATTCCAAATTGGTTGGAGATGCTATTTCTTGGTAAATCAGCAGGGTGGTGTTTTTAAAGAATATAGACATCTTATTAGAAATTGAAGCACGATTTATTTTTTAAAAGCTAATGAAATATATTTAAACGAAGCCAATAAAGCTTGAATATACAGATTTTTTATCAACTTTAACCTTTTTCTATTGAGTTGAAATATTAGCAGAGTTTAGAATTGCAGTGAAGATTTTAAGTGGTACTTTGGCCCTTTGTGGTTGGTATTGATTATCTAGAAATGCTTCTGTGATTGCTAGTGAGAGGGAACGGAGGAAAAATTATTTTGCTGCATAGATTTGAAATTTAAGTCAGAATAAATAACATTTCTAAAGACATAGTATAATTTATTCTGTCTGTATACCCTATACATTTCAGTCTAAATGTATGAATCTGTCAGGGTTATATCACAGAAAAGAACCTGTAGGGTTTGTGTGTGTGAAGAGATTATGTGGTAAGAACTGGAATGCATGATTCTTGTGAGTCCAGCCCAAACCATAGGGCATGCCATCATGGAGACACTAAATTTAGGCAGGAATTGAGACTGCTGCCTTTTGGGGGAATCCTCAGTCTGTCTCAAGGATATTCAGCTTGTGAGTCAGGATCCACCCATGTTATTTAGGATAACCTTTCTTAAGGGCCCTGGTTAGAAACCCAGTTGTTCATATAATTTCCTCATGGATTTGACTAGACTAGAGTTTGTTTGAATACCTGAGGGCTATAGGTGACTTTTAAAACTGACTTGTGATCTTTGTCGGCATTACTGTTTAAACATTTATTTAAATATCACATTTTAAAATGATGAGCTAGTCTTCTAATGAGCTAGTTTTTACTTTGACTAACAGAAATCATGCAGGAACTATATGTTGATAACGCCATATTACAAGGCATTTATAATTCATTTTTGTTAAAGATCTTAAAACTTTGTTTTGAACTTTTTAATTATTCTATGAGCATGAGTATGTGTGTATGATAATACATGTATGAAAAGGGATACACACATACATTAGTGTAGATGACCTCCAGTCTCCCTGGAGCTGCAATGATGGGCAGGTGTGAAATGTTGGGTGTGGGTGATTGGAACCTGGCTTGGTTCCTCTGGAAGAGCAATGTGCACTCTTAAGTACTGAGCCGTGCCTCCAGCCTTGCATATTTGTTATTTATAAATAATGCCACTGCGTTGCTGATTTTTATTTGGCACATTATAATTCCAAAACCAACAGTTTATTCTGTTCAGCCAGACTGTTTCTATAACAAACAAACTGTTTTGAAGCAGATACACAATTTTGGAATGAATATTTCTAATGAGTTCTTGAAAAAAAAAAAACGAGAGATTCACAATGGAAATATTCCTTCAGTATATACTTCTTTACCTCTGGGAGAAATGCTGATTTAATGCTGTTTTTTTCTGTCAAGGGTATGGCTCTACCTTACTAAAACAGTGTTTAAAATTCCATAGAATCTTAAAGCCTTGAGAGACACTGAAGGTGTTTCGTGAGGAAACCTGAAAATTTTCAGCCTAATGCCACATGGTATACTAGTCTCTTACAGATAGACATACGCATATCTACCTGTAGATGGGTGGTTAATTAAATGTGTGTATTTTAATAAATTCTGACAGGTTGTGCATTAATTTCTGTACTAAAGTATTATATCTAGTTAGATATATCTAGTTATATCTAGTTCTGTGTACTTTGAACACAGAACAAATCTGTTTAGATGGCTGTCATCATATCTGATGTCCCAGTATGCCTTTGCTGTAATTAATTGTTTTGTTATGGGGATCCTGCCAGAGATGACCACTCAGTCACAGTTTATAGCCAATTGAAAGTCTCTATTCCATCCTTCTGGGACTAAACCCAGGAATTCAGGGACCTAGGTGTACCCCTGAGAAAACTGTGACCATCCTGGCATTCAGCTTGGTGTTCAGGGTGGAGGGGAGGGTGCGTGAAGTAGGGGGTTCGTTTAAGCAAGCAATTTGGCAGAAGCTAAGATGAACAGCGAACTGGAGGAGGCTTGCACAAGCAGGCAGTTTAACAGAAGCTAAATTAGCTGGGACATCCAGATCTTGGGCTCCTAAAATAGAGTTGGGTAATTCTCCATCAAGGAGATCAAATTCTAATTAAACCTGAAATGGCCTCAGCAAGAATACAGACTGGAGGAACCTTTTCCCTGTCTTGTCCTGTCATAGTTTAACATATATAATTTTAGTATGTACCTATGTGTTTCAACTTAATGGTAGATACTTGTATTACAGTCCAAACAAGACCAACATGGTTCCTGCATTCACGAGATGTATTATCTAAGTAGAGAAGAATGGCACTAGATAAAAATGTATGTACATTTTTAGAGTTAAATAAGTGATATAAAAGAAAAATACTGTGTAGAATACATTCTAAGACTAGTGAGTCAGTTCTGGGAGATCATAAAAGCCCTGAGGAATTCATGTTTACTGAGGTCTAACTGGAATAATAGTAAAAGCTAACAGTGCTGGCCCTGTGCCATGAGCTATTCTCAGTCCTACTTATATGTGAATTCATGTCACCCTTATCGTAGTGTTATGTGGATATTATTTTCTTGCTCTGCAGAAGAAACTGGCAGAGAGATCCTAAGGTCTTATGCTAATGAATGGTAAAATTATCATTTGAGATTGGGAAAAGTAGTCTGTTTTTAAGCACCATGTAATATGACAGGAAATAAAAGTTTGAAATGAAAGGGACTGGGAAAATGGCTGAGTGGAAAAATGTGACAACCTGAGTTTGATCCCTGGAACCCACATGATAGAAGTGGAGAGCCAACTTGCACAAGTTGTTCTGTGACCTCCAAACACACACTTGGCATGTGTACACCGGCACACATGCCTGTGAACTGCTTATACACAGAATACATGAAATACATTCTTTGTTAAAAAGGGCCATCAAGATTACTCAACAGATGAAGCATTTGCCACCAAACCCGACAGCCTGAATTTGATCCCTAGGACCCACATGATGGAAGGAAAAAACGGACTCCTGCGAGTTCGTCTGACCTCCATGCATACACAGTGGCATGAGCACACTAAATAAAGGCAATACAGACGGTCTTGTAAGGTTCTTGTAAAAGGTTAAGCTGTAAATCATTTCAGACATGGGAGCCCAAGTTGGTTCCCCAAAGGATGAGAGTGCTCAGAAGCCGATGAGATAAATCTATACTGGAAACTAGAGAAGGAATTCCTTAACCATTGTCCTATCACTTGGGCTTTAGTGTGAAAACATGTGGGAGGAGGATCTTAATTCAGGTTAAAAGAACAGTTAAGAGATTGCCATGGAAACAATGAGCTAATGCTGGCTTAGATCCTGATTGCAGTAGGTAGAATACACTCTGTAGGCTCTGGAAGCACCTGGGAAATAGAAATAGCAGTACTCTGTGTGGGTTTGAGAAAGGGAAAAATTATATGTTGTTTTGTTTCTCTTGAGTTGCTAGTGACATTCATTTCCAGTTTGTTTTCTTGGACAAAGTTTCGGTCTATCCCAGGCTGGCCTCTTAACTAGCTGCATCGCTAAGGATGGCCCTGTAAGTCCTAGTCTCTCCTTCCACCTTTCAGTAGTGGAATTCCAGGCATGCGGCACCACCCTGGTTCATGAAGTGCTGGTGATTCAGTGCAGGGCTCTGTGCATTCTGGGAAAGTTCTCTACCAGCTGAGCTGCCAATCCAGCCGGACAGTGAGTTTTCTACTGAAGCCCAAGGTGGGCTCTAAATGCCCGTGGTTCAAGGTTCCAGGGTTGGTGTAAAATATAATCATTTTTCAGAAAGAAGTAGACGAGGAGAAAGCACAGTGAGAAGACCAATGAATGATGGGTAGCATTTCAGTTTGAGTAGATGGGGTGCTGATCAATAGTCAGAAGGAAGAGTGATCATGCGTGCACAGGGTGAAAATACATAATGCTTTCAAATACTGTCAGTTGTGTTAGGTGTTAACAACTTTGAGGGCTATGTGACCTTGTTAAAGTGCATTAATGTAGAGTGGGTTTGCTTTGTTCCTCTCAGAACGATTGGTGGTGGTGGCTGAGCACTGTGAACGGAGTGTGGAAGACCTGCTTCGGGAAAGGACGCCTGTGAGGTACTGTAGAACACGTGACAGGTTGGCAAACAAAGGAGCATTGTAACTGGACACTGAAAAGGGCATTGATTTCTTTTGCTATTGTGTAATGATAAAATTCAATGTAAGTTTTTACTTTAAGAACTTTAATTCACTTACTACATAAAAATTCAGTGTTAACATTCTACACAGTTGAAAAAAATTCCTCAGTAGCATGTACGTATATGAAATATTTGGCATCTTGGTTCTGGTAATTTTTTCCACTAGCCAAGATTATTTTCCTGAAAGGGGCCATGGTAGCTTCTTGGTGTACACCAATAGTCCCAGGTGAACAGTGAACTTTACATAAAGGGCAGGTTGAAGAATAGGCAGAAGTAGTAATCATGACTGGGGTAGAACTTAATGATAGAACTTAAGTCAGTTATTTCAGTGACTCAAGAAATGTATGTTTTCTTAGCCAGAATAGTGTGTTATCTGATTTTTTTATTACAAGTATAAAACAATTTTTCACGAATTTACTCAAAAAAAAATTTGTTTGTTTTTGTTTTTCAAGACAGGGTTTCTCTGTGTGGCTTTGGGACCTGTCCTAGAACTAGCTCTGTAGACCAGGCTGGCCTCGAACTCACAGAGATCTGTCTGCCTCTGCCTCCTGAGTGCTGGAGTTAAAGGCATCTGCCACCAATGCCTGGCTCAAAATTATTTTAAATAATAAAAGATTAAATGTATAAATATATTAAGTCAACAAAAATTGCTTACCCTGAGTCTTTGTAACATTGTAATTATGTACTTCATTCCCTGAACCTATCTATGATTGGAGGTCTCAAACGTAATGTCAAGAGACACAAGGAAAAGCTCCATATCGCGGTTAAATAAGGATCAGGATAAACAAATAGGCCGAATAGATGTTTATTCAGAGGGAAATAACTTACAACCTAGACAGATGAACACCAGGAAATTCCACCTGATGCTCTCCTGTCCGAGTCCTACCAGCAAGAGCTTTTCCCGGCTCTCTCTCCGACCTCCTTCCATAGGTCACTTCTGCCCATGGCTCCACCCCTCAATGGGCGTGCCACAGAAGGACTATCTCACTACAATTCCCCTTTTAGTCTAAAGAAAAGATTTAGGCTTAATAAAAAACTATATACAAAACAGTGAATAACAAGTGTGCTCTAAGGAAAATCGAGAACAAAATGACCTACATATCTAGTCCTAGGGTGAAGGCATAATGGAGTTTACAGTAGAGTTGTCCTAAGCTGGAAAACGTTAAGTCTAGTACCTAATATATATAACTAGGAAGAGAGAATAATAGTTGTGATAGTTTGATTTCCAACCTCATCAAGACCTGAGAAGGAAAATAACGATACTAGAGTAGACAGGAAGTGCGGATGGACAACTTCCAAAAAGTGCAGCAAGGACAGAAACAGCAAGCCACCTGGACAGTCACCCTAGGTCTCACAGCAACGTTGGTACACCCAGTTTTGGCTAAGGCCAAGAGAACTTGACACAACAGCAGCACAACAACAGCAGGGAGGTAGAATGGCTGTCTTACCCTGACTTGGCAAGGTCAAGCAGTCTTCTATATTTGTCTCCTGCAAGCACATAGGACTGCATGTCCAAATCAGTGGTCAAGGTGGGGGCAATTCTTTGCCCAACAGGCCATAGCTGAGGCGAGAATGAACTCCAGCAGGAGCAACAACAGTATCCAACATATTTTCTGGAAAGTGCACGGTGCTGTCAGGAGCAACAGTGTCTCATGTCAACGGAGTACTAATATTAAACATTTAAATGCCATGTTCTGCATGTCTATGAAGTGATTGAAGATTAAGCATCTATATCTGACTAATCTCATAGGTACAGGAAACATGAATGAAGATAATCTGTAATACTCAGGAACTTACCTAAAAAACTGATTAAAACTTCCTTGAGTAAAGCAGGAACAAATACTTAAACAATATAACTATATACATATACATACATATAAGTCCCTAAAATAGAGGTAGAGTAGAAATGTCAAGACAAGAGGTAGAACTATAAAGGGCAGTATGATAAATATCCCAAATTGTATCAATATACAAAATGTCTTGAATACAAGAAAAGTATACATACATAGAATATGGTAAAAAATAATGTGCATAAAACATCGTAAGTGGAAAGATTTCACACAATATAACAAAATATAAACTTAATTTTACATAGTTTACCACATATAAGAATATATAACAATGTAAGCTGTAAAATACTATCTCATTCTTAACTCAAATTCACCAGAAAATAGGCTAATCTACCTATATCCCATCTAAACCATACCTTTCCCAACCACTCCCTATTACTGTCTAAAAGATAAACCCGAGTGTAAGCATCACCTTCTGCCTTACACTAATTGGCTTCTTGATTTAAGGCAGAAACCATGAATTTAATCTTAACAACATGCTTGAATTTAGAGAAGGAAAGCCAAATCCAAATCCAAAGCCAGCATTGGTTTACATGAATTGGGACTTCAGGAATACTAGATAGTAAAGAGAAATAGATTTCTGTATAGAAATAGTTTACTACAATTAAATATTTTTTTAATCATATATCAGATTCTGCTTCATTAAGTGATTGTTTCTGAAGAGCTGTCTTCTCTTCTGTAGGTACCTACATGTTCAGTGTCTTTTGGCTGTTTGATGATAGGTTTTCTTATGAAACTCTGAGGTTTCTGCAACGACACCCTTTGGGTGTTTTTTCATTGCTGGTTTTTCATTAATAGATACAGGGAAAGTTCCCCTGACCCTATATGGTGTGGAAAATTTTAAGTCTTTTTCATGCCCTGTTACCTGTAGTTCTTTTTCTGATGTATTAGACTGAAGGTCTTTTAAAGCCTGAAATCTATTCACCATTGTTTCTTTGAGTGTCTGAACTTCTTGAATCAAATAACTTTCTAGAGACTTCATTGCATCAGTCAGTTTCTTACTTTCTCCAACTACAAATGATTCCATGTTTTTAATCTTCTCATCCTTAGTTATTATCTGAATGGCATGTAAACTGCCTTCCAGAAACAATGTTCTATCTGTTAGCTTGTCATTATCCTCAGACATGGAAGAGATTCTATCATCTAGTCTTTTTATCTGATGGTCCAGTTTTTTAAACTTATTAGTAGCTTCCTCCGACCAGGAATGAACGAGCTGTTTCTGCTAACGTGTCAATACATTGTATTGTTTTTGTTCTGGTTATTGAGGTATCTGGCATGAAACAAATTCTGTTTTTTACTTGGTCATTTTTATGTTCCACAGTTTGTATTTTACCTGTCAGCTCTCCAACGCCATCTTCTATATTCTGAACCTTTTTTTTTTTTTATACTTTCTATGCTTTGAATTCTATCATTTTCAATGTTTCGGATCCTTGTTTCTATGTTTTGAATTCTATTATTTTTAATGTTTTGAATCCTTGTTTCTATGCTTTGAATTCTATCATTTTTAATGTTTCGAATCCTTGTTACTAAGTCTCCTATGGTTTGTACAAGTTCCTTATTGTTTGTTGTAATCTCAAACCATTTCTTTAAGAATATCATGTTAATGATGAAATCCATTGCTATTACAAAATAAAAGTATATATTGGTCCAGTCATAAGTTTCTTCTGCTAAAATCCCTTTTATATATGAAGTAAAATAATTCCTAAAGTCCTGCATTGTAAAATTATCTGCCATAGTTATGGAACAATTGATCTCAGATATTATGTCAGCTTAAATTACAAAGGATGTTACAATTACCTTTTGATGCTTTTAGTTGTAGATCTCAGCTTGTGGTAGTTACGCCTGGAGGTGTACCACCAAATAGTGCCTAGCCGCCAAGGCCTGTCTGATCCCGGTTCTGCCCGGAAGTGTACCGCCAAATATTGTCCCTGGTCCCTGTAGAATAGCTCTTAACAAACTATGGCAAGTGAAACTTTGTTAAAAGGAGACTTGTGGGATTGTTGGAACACAAGACTAAGGGCGGGAAAACGTGCAAGCAGGGCGGGTGCCGAGCAGCTCTGCGCGAATGCAAAGTGCAGTGCGGAATGGGCAAAAAATGAGAAGCGGTGAGTGCCTTCTCAGGTCTGCTTTGGCTCAGGTCCCAAAGCTGTGGTGAGTCCACCTGGTTAAACCTTGCCTGTTGGGGAAGGTGGGGGAGGGGAGCGGCGTCTGCCGCCTGGGTGAAACCCAGGTCCCGTGAAAATCCTAATCCCACTTCTGACACCAGATATCACGGTTAAATAAGGATCAGAATAAACAAATAGGCCAAATAGATGTTTATTCAGGGAAAAATAACTTACAACCTAGACAGATGAACACCAGGAAATTCCACCCGATGCTCTCCTGTCCGAGTCCTGCCAGCAAGAAAACTTTTCCCGGCTTTCTCTGACCTCCTTCCACAGGTCACTTCCGCCATGGCTCTACTCCCCAATGGGCATGGTCAGTGCCACAGAAGGACTATCTCACTATAGCTCCAAACTATTCTGAGGTCAAGGTCACTACCAAGGTGGTCAACCTGAAGCATCTTTTAGGAACTTGCTTACAGAGTGCTGCAGCAAGATAACAGAAGGGAGAGAGAGAGGTTCTAGGTGCTCAGGGAGAGGTGGCCTGCTCTCTGTTCTGATTGCTGGCAGCCTGGTGCTTAAAAAATAGTGAAAACCTGGGCTGTAGCAACAGCAGCAGTAAACACCTACCGTTGGAGTTTCTGCCTGGCCTCATATGTTGGACTCTGAAGTTCCTCTCACAGAGGGTATTGAAGATCTTGGGCCTAGGTTATAGAGACCCTTGGTGTCTGAGAGAGTCCAGTTACAGGTCTTCAGTGGCTAGTGAGGCTTGGCTGCAATCTGGGGTTAGGTCTACTCCTAACACAGTCCTAGTGACACACCTCTTCCAAGATGGTCACACCCCCTAAAAGCTCTACCAACTGGGAGCCAAGTATTCAAACCACACAGGCTTGTTACAAGGATGATTAAAAACAAGACTTTATTTACACGGGTGTTTAAATACAGTTCTCATGAAGACATTGCAATAAACTTTTCTAAGTTACCTTGTTCATGGTACTTGGTCACAGCAAGAGAAAAAATACTAAGTCAAGGCTATAAGTTAGTATTTTCCATGTAAACTGTGGAATATAGCATTACTTCCTGCCTTCTGGTAAAAGTCAGCCAGCCTCAGTTCCAAGTTGTTCCTGACACATTTAAGTTCATTTTGTTAAGAACTGCTTGGCTTCTGCTTGTTGAGATTACATTTGTCTCTAGTAACAGAAGACATTTCATGTGCTGCCATTTTAATCACTCTGTAGCTTCTTTATGAAATGTGAGATAATATTCTTAAGGCTTGTAAACTAGTTTTCCATGCTCTGAACTCATAAGAAAGAAATCTCTTCGTGGGTTTTATTTGAGAGTTATGTTCACTTGTCTCCTCATATACAACCTGCCACTGTAAGCTGCTACTTGTCTGGTAGTCATTTGTAGTTCACTTTCTACAAGTAATTACATCACTCAGGACATAACTAATTTGATAGATAATGTTGAAGAAAATTTAAATTCAGATAAAATTTATCTGACAGTGAGTAAGGGAATTAAAACTAGATGCTGAGAGATGAGTCTTGTTGTACATTATGGATAAAAAATTTTAAAGCCTTAGATATGATTGGATCTGTGGTCTGTTTCATTTATTATTTGTATGTGATGATCAGGGCAGTTTTTATCATATAGATAGCTGGTTGTTTCGGCTGTAGTAGGAGACTTTATTTGTATTGTTTTGTTGCTTTTATTGTAAAGCAAATGGCCATTTAAGTTATAGGTTTATTTATTTTTTTGGATTTCTATTTTGTTTCATTTACCTATTTTTCCATATATATGATGGCTGTATACTTGCCAGATCCTCCAGCCAGTAGGGCTGGGGAAGGGCTGGTCCAGCCAGTCTCCTCCCAGGGCTGAGCAGGATGGTGGGTGTGGACGACTCAGACCTCCCATGTCTATATACTAGGGAGAAAAATGTGCTGAGCTGAGAGACTGTGGAAGCAGAATCTCCAAGCAGGGACTTACATAGGGTTGAGGTAGGAGGTAGGAACCCTTGGATGGGGTAATGTATATGAGGAGTAAAGGTCAATAATATTCCACCAAGCGAGGCCGGGATGGGGTGGGGTGGGGCAGTCTTATGTCAGGTCTTGCTGAGTCACTCTCACATGGAGATTACAGGCTGAAGACAGGCTGTCAAACTTTAACCAGGCTCAGGAAGTTCCACTAGGCCTCAAGTCCAGGCCTTTTTAGGCCCAACATATACTATGTAGATTACTGTAGCTTCACAGTACATTTTAAAAGCTGCCAATGCAAGTTTCCAATATTGGCATCTTTCAAGATTTCTTTAGCTATAATTGGTTCTTTGAATTATATTTACATAAATTTTATAATAAGCTTTTTAGTTTTCAGAAGTCTCTATTTGATATTATAATTGAGGTTTGTTTATACTGATAGGCCAGTTTGGGCAGAGATGGCATCTTAATGATCTCTAGTCATCCAGTAGACTCTCTAAATTTATAAAGCTTTATTTCTCCTTGCAGTGTTTTGTAGTTTATAATATTATGTTTTTTCCTGTTGCTAAATTCAGTCCTAAATATTTTGTTTTCAATGAGTATGTATGAAATTATTTTATTTTCCTTTTTTTCCACAATAGAAGTGGATTTTTTTCAAGTATGGTTTTCTTTCTTATGACCGTACAGAACTGAATTTAGTGTTAGTTCCAATAGTTCTCTTGCACATTTCCTTAAGAGTTTTTTTTTTTAATGTAGGTGACCATATTATCACTAACTAAAATATGCTTACACTCCTTTATTTAAAAAAAAAAAGTCATTTTAAAAAAATAGTCATTCTGGCTTTTTTTTTTTTTAATCTGTTTCACAAAATTGGACTGTTGCTAGATAACTGAATGCAAACACTGGTAGTCATATTTCCTTGGTTTCAAATATTAAGGAAGAATATTCAGCATGTTACTATTATGTTTGGTATTTGCAATAATGTTCTCATAGATGCCTTTTTATAAGATTAAAATGTTTATAGCAGAATAAAATTTTAGTGTGTCTGTGTCATGATAATAAAATTATTTCAAAGACAAAAATGTCTGACAACATTTTATTTTTTATTCTATGACAAAAATACCCATACTTATTGAATGATGACTTTATTCTCATGGAAGTATGAGAACACTATTTTGCTGATCATTTTACATCAGGAAAACTGAGGAATACAGACATAGTTGTTAATTTATAATGTACTGACTTTAATGGAACAACATAGTGTTACATTGTTTTTACAGACCCCAGGAGTTTACAGGAGGAATGGATCTTGTGCTTTGCTTTACTCTTAAGACAGTGAGGCTTGTGATCTGCCAGGAGACCACTGATCATTGGCTCCTGTTTACTGCATATTCCTCACCTTGTAAACTTGTGCAGTGAAGCGAGCTAGATTTAGAACATTTGGAAGTATAGCAAGTCAATTTTGGAGTCTTCTGTTATCAAACCAAACCATGTTTTACACATGTGTTTTGATCTTAGGAAGTTAATTGTTTGTTGAGAAGAAAACTTTTACCCAGTGATGGGAGATGCAATTATGTATATATGTTTCTCATACTGGTTAATAATAAAGCACTGTTGGCCAATAGGAAAGGAAGATAGAAGGGACTAGGAGACAAGGAGGAAATAGGAAGTAGGGAGGAGGAGTCAAGATGGAGAGTCTGGAGAAAGCAGTATGCCGCCGGCTTCCCAGTAAGAGAAATACATAAATCAACAGATATGGGTTAATAATTAAAGGCAGAGCTAGCCGATAAAAAACAAGTAACCGGGCCAACAGTATTGTATCAAATACAGAGTCTCTGTGTGTTATTTGGGGCTGGCGGCGTGGCGGCGGGACAAGACCGGGCGGCGGTAGGCGGAAAAACCGTACGCGTTACAACCCAGTGTTTAGGTTGGAAAGATGATTTTCCATTTGTATCTCATTGCCAATTGATAGCATTCTAGATTACAATATTCAACTTCAGTTATTTTAAAATAAAAACTGAGTTACTTAATTTAGCATAAAATACATAAGCTCAGAAGCCAAAGAAGTTCTTCAAATTTTGAAACTCTTTCCTCTGGGGTTGTAGAGGTGGCTCAGTGGTTAGAAACAGGTTCTGCTCTTGCAGAGGACAGAAGATCAGTCCCTAGTACCCACATTGGTAGCTTACAACTACCAACAACTCCAGCTCCACAGTCACCATCTTCTGGACACTGTGGACACCAATGGTCACATATCTACATACCCAAGACAGTTACACACACATCACATAACGTTTTAAAAATAAATCTTAAAATAATTTCTTTTAAAATGCTGTTAAATACATGATATTTTCCAATTAAAATTTCCAAATATATTAGCATACCATTGAAAACACCCTGTCCTCTAATACTGAATTTATAAGCTAATAAATATTAAGAGGATTTTTTTAAATCTTAAAAGTATGTGAGAGATTCTTTAAATAGAATTTTATACTATACAATTTTATACAATATTATTTGAGTATTAATCTATCGTGGTTTAATAAGGATCAGGATAAACAATTAGGCCGAACAGATGTTTATTCAGGGAGAAATAACTCATAACATAGACAGGTGAACACCAACAGGTTCCTGCTTCCAAGAATTCCTCCAAAAGTCCTCCTGTCCCCATATGGCTTGCAAGAGATCACCTGCGCCTCTTAGGACTTAGTCCCCAGGTCACTTCCGCCGCTGGCTCCACCCCCAATAGATGTGGTCAATGCCACAGAAGGATACAAAATAAATATCCCACTACATTAGTCAGCAGTATTTTTCTCTCTCCACTTTTTACATCATATAATAGCTAAATATACTTCTTCTGTTTTCTCTTTCGTAACTTTTTACCTTTGGCTGATACCAAGAAAATTTTACCAAAGGTAAATGTATATGGAAAGGATTAGGATTTTTATAAGGTGAAAAAACATGTTGAACTTCTACAGTCTTGAGTTGTTTCCCCCTTGGTTTGCTGACAGTATGTGTGTTTTGGCTTATGCAGTGGCCTTTAGAAATGTCATGGATCACTGATTTTAGGAAATAGCATGTGTGGTTTTAGTTAACACTTCTACATGAGTGAGTTCCAAATCTATTTCAGCAGCCCTGACCTCTGGTTCTTTTCCCTGGCCTCCATTTCTTACACTCGGATAGAATCTCTTCTTGGAAACATTGCAAATACCTGAGGGAACTGGTGGCTTATTTGTCAAGTTAACAGAATCTAAAATCACCTGAGACAAGGGCCTCTGAGAATGTCTGTGTGGGATTATCTTAATTATGCTAATTGATGCAGGAGGACACACTCACTGTGGGTGACACCATTACCTGGGTTTGTGGTCCTGGAGTGCGTAAGAGAGGTGAAAGCAAGCTAAGTTCTAGCATGCATGCATTAATTCTCTGCTCTCTGCTTTAGACTGTGGATATAACATAGCCAGTTCTCAGGCTCTGTCGCTGTGACTTTCCTGTCATGATGGAATAAAGACTGGAATTGGGAGTCAGGTAGACTTTCTCTTTGGAGAATGCTTTGTCAAGAATATTGTATCACAGCATCCGGATAAAATGAAACTAAGGTTCTCTTCAAAAACAATCTAATTTACAATTTACCCAAGTACTACAGGGTTATAGACTAGTCATTATACCACTAACTATTCCTACAGTGTCCAAAAAAAAAAAAAACCAATAGTTATAGCAGCTAATTACCAAGTGTTTAAACCAATAGGTGTCTCCTAATGCAAAATACGTTGATTTCAACTTCAAAAATAAAAGTTTTACTGTTCAGTCTCTTCTGAGACTCCAGCCTGTGGGCTCCATCCAAGACATATTTTTAAGTTACTTCCATAAAATGGCACAGAGTAAACAAACCCATTCCAAGACTGCAGCAGAGCAGGACACCGTGTTACTCTGCAGCTCCCCCTGGCACCAGGGCCCCTTGTGCCGGTCATCAGAGGCCAGTAGACTTGCTTGCTGTCCCTGGTCTTCCCACCAGCAGCAGGCATGCACTTCCTCTAGGATTTGCTTTAACTGGTACCTGGAGCTCTCCTTTGAAGGCGTATCATCTTTAGCATCTTGCTGAGGTCTACATAGCAACACAAGGTTGACCTTCATAGCTTTACATGGTAGTAGCCTTTCAGGGCTGCCCTGTAAGAAATAGGACCCTGCCACACATTACCTGGTATCACCAGCATTTCTTTTGGAACCTTGGAACAAGCCTCCATGACTCCTCTGTTGCGTTCTGTACGCCTATACAAAGTACGGAGTAGGATGGGGGTAAATCCTGCTGCTGCTGCTGCTGCTGCTGCTGCTGCTGCTGCTGCTGCTGCTGCTGCTGCTGCTGCTGCTGCTGCTGCTGCTGCTGCTGCTGCTTAAGATGTAGTCTAGGGGCTGGAGAGGTGGCTCAGTGGTTAAGAGCAGTGTCTGTTCTTCCAGATGTCCTGAGTTCAATTCCCAGCAACCACATGGTGACTCACAACCAGATCTCTATAATGAGATCTGGCGCCCTCTTCTGGCATGTGGGCATAGATGCAGACAGAACATTGTACACAGTAAATAAATCTTAAAAAAAAAAAAAAAAGATGTAGTCTAGCCCCTTAGATCATTGCTGCAATGCCATCTGCATGCCTTCATGGCTGAATCTCAGAAAATATTCCCTAGGCAATTATTTTCTACTAGTTCACCATGAAAAAACACTTGTTTGGGGGCTCTGTTTTATACGCCAGATCTGTACAAGGGTGACATCTTAGTCTCAAGGAACCTTTACAGGTTTCCCCATGCAAAGTGTAAAGAAAGTACATGGGTTCTTATTAATGGAACTGTAACAACTGTAGCTGTGTGTCCATGCTCACCTTGTGTGTGGCTTTAAGTTGGTTCATGTTCCCGTCTACACCAAACTGCACATTTCAGGCGTCATTGGCCCCTCTTTCTGCTTTACTTTCTAAACTTGCTGTGACTGTAAATCTGCCTAAATGCAGTGGATATAGCAACACCACAGCCCGAATGCTGTCTTGTCTTGAAATTTCTTCTTCTAAACAAATAGTCCTGCTGTGGAATATTCCTGTACACTGTGTGAATTATGCTCTGGTTGGTTTAAAAAAGAAGCCTACTGACCAACAGCCAGGCAGGATAATAGGCAGAAAAACCAAACTAAGGAAGGGAAGAAGCATGGCATCAGGGGAGATAGGACAGTCGCCAGAGAGGAGCAAGACACGCTAGCGGATAGTAGGTAAAGTCATGAGCCATATGGCAAAATATAGATTAATAGAAATGGGCTAATTTAAGTGTTAGAGCTAGTTGGTAATAAGCCTGAACTACCAGCTGAGCATTTACACCAACTGTAAGTCTCTGTGTGGTATCTTGGGAACTGGCAGGTGGGACAGAGACATCCAATTAAATAGCCCCTTATATTTTAATCCAGCCACACTCAAATCCTCAACACAGACAAGCATGCGCCCAGATGATTTGCCAGTGTAACATGAATGGCCTCTAGGCTGAATGTGTGTTCTCTTTGAAACTTGATGGGACTCATTTCTGTGAACATTCTGGTCCTTCGCACTCCCATCAGAGTCATCTGTTAAGCTGTCCATCCAGCGTTCTCAGGCTTCTCTAGCATGTAATTCCAAACTTACAAATTCTTTCCACGAACAAATTCGAGAGGCCTGGAAACACACGGCCAGGCTTATCATGGAGACTCCTCTTCTTGGTACTGATGTTCAGTATTAGTTATTTTCTAGTTACCCTAACAGAATGTCTGGCAAATGACTTAAGTGAAAAAAGAGTTTCTTTTGATTGATGAGTCAGGAGGTATAATCCATCACGAGGAGGATTTGTTATTGGGAGCTTTCAAACTGGGAAGTAATGCTGTCAACCTATCTTACTGCCTTGTGTGCCCCATTGACACACAACATTGTTACCATTTGAGGGAACCAATGATCCAAACATATATGTAAGACATCACTGCAAACCATACCACAGAAACTAAAATTTACTGACTTAAACTGATGCTCAATGTTAGTTACTTACAAGATTCTGACTTGAGTTGTGTGATTTGGATAAGGCCTTACACTGTGTGTGTGTTTGTTGGGGGTGAGGGAGTCCATGTGCCAGGGCACACAAGTGAACAGAGTAGTTTGTTAATTATTAGCTATTTTTATGTTACTGTTACAGTATAATTACATTGCTTTAAAAAGTATTTCATTATCATATTAATAAAAACGGGTTTAAAACAAGTAAGGGTAGTACATGCCGTTACTCCCAGCACTCAGGATGCAAAAGCAGATGGATCTCTTGAGTTCAGTATCAGAGTGGTCTACAGAGGACGTTCCAGGACTGCAAGGACCTTATAGTGAGACCCTGTCTCAAAAACAAATAACCTCCCCCCAGAATCCCTCAAAACAAAACAAGTATACCAAGTTCCAAAATTAACATGCACCATTGTCCTCAGTGTTTAACACAGTAATACTTTCTTTCCCTTTGATTTTTTTTTTTGTTTCAAAATAAATTTTAAAAATTAAACCCTAAGTGGATAAAGAAGCAAAAAAGCAAATGTGACTTAGGTTGGTTTAGTTTGGTTCTGTTTGAAGACATGGAGCCCATTAACTGATTCCCTATAGTCTCAAGCAGTAGCCAAGAGATAGCTAACCGAGCTCACAAACTTTAATTTTTAAACATTTATGAATACAATTTATTTAGATACATACCCCTTCATTTTAACGGGACTGTATTTTTGACATATAAACCTAATAACAATTTATTAAAAACACTCAGAAAGTAGACCGAGTTCTGTATTCGGCTGTTTAAAAATTGGTTTAATGAAAACAATCACTTTAAAGATTTGAGTACAACTCCATAAGAAATCGCTATTGAAATCCTATGCAGCTGAGGACCTCTAGTGTTGCTGCTGAATATAGCATTGATTTATGTTAGTGTGTGTGTGTGTGTGTGTGTGTGTGTGTGTGTGTGTGTGTGTGTGTGTGAGAGAGAGAGAGAGAGAGAGAGAGAGAGAGAGAGAGAGACTGTGGTGTGTGAGAGAAGGGGAGGGAGCGGAGAGAGAATAAGAGAAGCTAAAGTTAATTTATAGAGCCAAATGGGTTGCTTAATTTTTCAATTTAAAAGTACTTTCTTATTTTAACTTTTTAATTAAAATGTATTTACATCTCTTTCCCTTTTCCTTTCTTACCTTCAGACCATCTTGTCTTCCCCATTTTGAAATTGACAGCCTCTTTTTAAGTTATTATTTTTACATATAAATATATGGACAATTAATAAATACAGCTGCTGTTTTATTATTATTATTCTGTGTATATGATTTCAGGGTGGACTAAGTTATATTAGATACTAGTAAGGGCAGTCATCTCTGAGAGAGGCTAAATCTTCCTCTCTCGGCAGTCACTCACCTGTCATTCTCTGTCTACGGCTGGGACCCCATGAAATTTCCCCCTTCCTCATTAGCATATCTACTGGTACTGTCAATTTTCAGGTCTTATTCATGCAGCCCATTTGAGTTGGCCTCAAAATCCATCCCCTTCTTTAATAATCATTCCTGGGTCATCTACACTCAGGAGCAGTGCTGTAGCCACGTTCACTGGAGATGAGACTGCCCCAATCCATTGATCGCTGCATTGTATCCAGTTTCTGTAATGGGCTCCATTGTCTGTAGAGAGGAGGTTTCTTGTTTGTTTGTTTTGTTTATGAGGAGTGAGAGCTACATGTATGTCTTGGTATGAGGATAACTTTTAGAGTGTGGTTAAGGAATTGTGCTGGTCTAGTAAAGTGGTGGTGGTAGATTCTCTTCTAGGATCCAGGGTCACTAGGCCTGGGTAGTTGCCTTAGGTTTCAGTACTAGACATTATTCTCCTGTTGAGTGCTTCACTTAGACAGCTGTCGATTACCATCAAGATTTGCGCCTTTACGTATATCTTGCTATTATTAATCATTATGGTCGGGGTGCCACAGCTGGCAGAACTATTAGTTGTGTTCCTCCCTTGGCACCTTACACAGTACTTCCTGGTACTGTGAAAGCTGGACCCTGACAGGGGGGAGACTTTCATGTTAGATCCAGCTCGAATGAACTGAGTCCTATGTTCTAAGTGTGCTGTTTCTTGAGCAATAGGGGTTTACCTTCAGCTACTGAGAGGTATTCCAGGGAAACGATAGCCTATGTTGTTTGGGGAGCTGGACTGCCCTCACCAGCAGCATGGAAGGGTTCTCCTGCCTGTGAAGGTTTGTGAGCCTGTGATTCCTGTCGGGGACATCATGATCTGAAGGGATGTAAGAGAATATTTCAGCTTCTTTATCTCTTTTTCTTTCTTGTTCTTTTACTTTCAGAGAGTCAAGTTTCAGTAATCATTTTTTTAAAAAAAAGTATTCACTTTACTATTTTAAAATACATTTTATTGAGGCTTAATTCTCATATCATAGAATTTAGCCTAAGCTGTTTGATAAACAAAGTGTCATCAACTATAAATAGAGCCATTTCAATACCCTCAAGCTTTCCCTATGCTCCTTTGTACTCCCCAAAGTCCATGGTAACTAATGATCTGTTAATCACTCATTGTCCTATAACCTAAATCTTTTCCAGTGTTTCCTCAATTCTTATCTGGCTTAACAAGTTCATTCTTTTAGTTGCTTGAATAGCACCATTAGCATTTAAGTTAGTAATTGGTGTGTGTACATCATCATTCATTACTTGCTATTTGCTCTTCTTTAATTTTCTCATGTTTCCTATTTAAAAATTCTTAATAATTTTGAAGGCCCTTAATTCTAGCACTCAGGAGGCAGGAGCAGACAGATCTCTGTGAATTGGAGGCCAGCCTGGACTACAAAGTTCCAGGACATCCAGGATAGTAACACACAGAAGCTGTCTCAAATTTTCACTTAATCTTGGTATCTATAGCTTTATGAAAGTTTACTTTTTGTGGTTGCATCCTTACATTAATTTTAAAAATAAAATATGGCTAGAAGAAAACTAATAAAAAGTATTGGTAGTTGGAAGGTTGAACTGAATGATTTCTCTGCACTTTTCTGTACATATTAAAGAAACTCAGGGAAGAGCAATGGGAGAAAGACAGGAAAAATGGTAAAGGAAATGGGCATCTCTGTGACTGGCTTAGAGAGGACAGGCTAAGAACTAACGTGAGTGATACATCACGAATTGCTAGAAGCTGTATTTTGAGTTCATATAAAAATATGTAATGTCTATATAGTTTATAAAATATATTACATTTTCATGGACTTAGTGGTTTTATTTTTATTTTGACAGAATTAGTAGTTTTCATTGATTTGGTCCAGATATTTTAAATATTACTGGTATTTGGTAAAACACCAAACCAGTCAGTGGCAAATAAATCTTTTTCTGCTAGAAATAGTGTATACCACCCAAATTAAAATCTTTCCCTGGGAAAAAATAAAAACAGTTTTTATTGTAGCCCAAACTGTAAGATTCCATAGCTCATCAGTTTTGCTATAATCAGGAAATCCAAAATATATAGAAGTAAATATATATATATGTGTGTGTGTGTGTGTGTGTGTGTGTGTGTGTGTGTGTGTATACATATGTCACATATACATACATAAATATATGTATACACACCACACATTTGGTATTTTGTTTGTTTGGTTTTGGTTTTTCAAGACTGGGTTTCTCTATTTGTTTTTGTTTTGTTTTGCTTTGCTTTGCTTTGCTTTTGAGATGGGGTTTCTCTGTGTATCCCTGGCTGTCCTGAAACTTACTTTGTAGACCAGGCTGGCTGCAAACTCACAGAGATCCGCCTGCCTCTGACTCCCAAGGGCTGGGATTAAAGGTGTGCACCACCTCCAAGCAAACATATTTTGAAGATATGCATGTTCTACTTTCTCTGGATGGAAGAGGTGCAACAAAGAATTACTGAATGCTTTTATTTTGTCTCAATTTTCTCCTTAAAACAGACTGTATTTTCCCTGTAATTGATCTCTGACTCTTTGTTTGCTTTGTAGTTATACAAAGGTTCTGTGCATAGCATTTGAGGTACTTCAGGGCTTACAGTACTTGAACAAGCATGGCATAGTACACCGGGCACTGTCTCCTCACAACATCCTGTTGGATCGAAAGGTAATTTTCAACTAATAACAGATATTTTTATGTTGCTTGAGAATGAAAGCTACTGAAATCCTCCATTAATCAGAGGAATACAGACTAATGTTTTCAGAATATTTGTAATGACTGCATGAAAATGATGTATTTGTGGCAGACAAACAAAACACTTTTAAAATTATATTGATGGATTATTCTCTACTACACCCAGCTCATTTCCTAGCTTACTGTTTTGTTTTGTTTCTCCAAAGTGCTATGTCTTACATGAATTGTGATATCCCATACCTGACAGAAACCACTAAGGATATATCTCATGGCTTCCCAGGGTGTCCCTGCTCTTCAGTTACTTACATCCTAAGATCACAGTGCTGGCCATTCATGGGGAATGCTGTTATCACCTACACAGATGTATCATCTTACCTCATGGCCTTTCCTTACTCTGTTTCATAGATCTTATTTGCTGTCTACTCATACCTAGCCCCCTTTTCTGAAGGATTACTTCTTCTCTTTTTACAAATCTTACAGAAGATTAATAATGTAGTAACCCCCTCTCCCCCTACGCTAATGGGTAGCCAAGTGGCATATTTTCGTGGGTAATTATAATTTATTTTTCCCATAAGTGTAAAAAGAGCTTCTGGGAAACTTGGGGGACAGTTGTTCCTATATAATTATTCCCTGAGTCTTAAAGTTTCATATGGCTAACCTGTGGGATTAAAAATCATGAAGGAAAAAGCAGCACTCATTAATCTCTTGTTCATAGCAGTGACATATCATTACCATAACCAAGCATGGTCATTTTAAAGCACAGTTTGTAATATTAAGCAGTTTTTGTTGTTGTTGTTTTTGTTTTTTTTTTTGTTTTTTTTTTTTTAATGGTTTCTCTGTGTAGCTTTGGAGCCTGTCCTGGAACTCTCTGTAGCCCAGGCTGGCCTCAAACTCACATCTGCCTCTGCCTCCCAAGTGCTGGGATTAAAGGTGTGTGCACCAATGCCAGGCGATGTTGAACAATTCTTGAGTGGACAAACCATGTCTAAAATCAACTTCACAAAAAAGAAATCCATGTCTAAAAAGGAACATTTTAAGAGACATAAAAATTATGCTTGCCTTTTATTGAGCTCGCATTAGTGACTATTATTGTTATTCTTAAACAACAGAAAGATACTTAGGAATCTAAGAAATGTATCAAAATCTTGATTTTTTTTTTTTAACTGTGAATTTTTCACGGGAAGAATAACCATTTCACAACAAATGTCTTTTCAAGCAAAAGAAAGAAAAAGAAAAGAGAAAAAGTCTTGGTGCCTTGATAATGTGAATAACAAAAATGGCAAAGACAATTTTGATTTGTTATTATAAAAAGACTTTAATTTTACTTTTATGCATACTGGTGTTTTGCCTGCATGTGTGTCTGTGTACCGTGCACAGGCCTCATGCTCACAGAGACAAAAAGAAGGCATCAGGCCTTGTGGAACTCAAATTATAGATGTGCTGTCATGGGAGTGCTGGTAACTGGATCCTCTGTAAGAAGAACAAGTGCTTTTCAGCCCTGAGTCACCTCTAGACATTTTGATATATCTTACTATATATGTATACATGTACCCACAAGCATTCATGCACGTGTAATGAGAGTAAAGCATACTAAATTTTGACAGATGATTCTGCCTGGAGTTATGGTGTTTTATGAAATCTTAAATAGTAGTATGTTGGTAAAATATTATATGTATGTGGCTGGAGAGATGGCTTGGTGGTTAAGAACACTGCTCCTTGTCCACAGGATGAGTTCAGTTCCCTCAGCCAGCATCAGGCAGCTCACATGACTCCCTCTAACTATAGTTCCAAGGAATCTGATGCCTTCTTCTGTGTGTGTGTGTGTGTGTGTGTGTGTGTGTGTGTGTGTGTGTGTATGTGTGTGTAAAAGTAAATCTTTAAAAATATTATATTGAATTACATAACATTTATTGATAGATTTCAAACTAGGACAAATGGCTAAGGGGCCTGTTTAATATATCAAAGTACACTGGCCATCAGGGTCTCCCTTTATCCCTCAGTCCCTACCTGTTACAGGGCCTCCTGGCTGGCATACCCAGACCTGTACCCTAAACTTCTCCAACCCAGCGGCTGGGCTGCCCTTCCCCCTGCTGTCCTTCCTGATATAATTAAGATTTTGGTTACCTGTCTTCATCTCCTCCAGGCCTCCTGGCTGCTGCACCTTCTTCCCCCCACCTTCCCCACTATATGGCCCAGCTCAGTCTGGTCATGTCCACTCTGGATTCGCCCAGACGTCTCTGCCTCTGACCATGCTCTCCTTTTTATTTGCAATAGACCTTCTCCTCTACCATACCTAGAACCAGTCATGCCGTTTCCGTTTTATTCTTTTTCTCATTCATTTATAAAACATATATTGATAATTTTCATTGGCCATTGTTTTAAGATGCTTAATAGTGATTTCGCCTTTCTCATTGTAGGGTCATGTTAAACTGGCTAAGTTTGGACTTTATCACATGACAGCTCATGGTGATGATGTCGATTTCCCAATAGGGTAAGAGTTGTTTTCTCTATTTTGAATTCTATCTTAACCTTGATGAACTTTGATAATCTATATTTGGTTAGTGATTTTTGACATGAAGACAGCTTTCTTGATTTAAACATCTTCATTTTCTATATACTTCATTGACAAGTAGACAGTGAGTATTTTCCCAGTATCACAAAGATTCCTGAATTGATTTTTGAACAGAACAGATACAAAGTCACAAAGCATTGGCTGTGTTTACATTATGATATTCCTTAATTAATTGCATTTAACTATAATTAAGTAGCTTAAAATAAGAAATATGACCAGACTCTTAATTATACTGTGTGTTCATTTATAAACTAGAAAATATCATTTGTTGTACTTTTAATATTTTGTTTGTTTTGTTCCTTATTCTCTAAAATAGAATTGTATTTTTAAATTCAAGTTGATTCACTGTGGATATTGGAGGTAATAGGACAAATTCTATATGGAGAAGTGTAGTAAAGAAATTTATGTATTTAGTTGCCTCTAGTGTGAAATTCATATCTACATTGCCTTCCAAGAAATGAATGGAACTTTATTTCATGCTATATTTAAATAGGTTTCTGATAGAGATTGCTATATTATTGTGTGGTTTCTCTGAACCATTTCATAATGTAATTATTTTCCTTAAGTTTACATTATTTTCGACAAAAGTAAGAAAAATAATTAGTGAATGTTCTTCAGCTTCTAATAACATTTTAGTGTATTTAGATTGTCTCTCATTTTCTGCGATTGAATTTGTGCATGTCTGATATTTTTGTGGCTGTCTAAGAGTAGACATTGACTTTTTATTCCTAAAACTTAAGCTTATATTTTATAGTAGGGACTTTTCCTATATAAGTTCAAAATATTGATAAAAGCGAGCATACCAAATTTATCTAACCTAGAAATCTTCATCATATTTATTCAGCTATGGTGTGGCTGTTTTTTTGTTTTTGGATTTTTGAGACAAGGTTTCTCCGTGGCTTTGGAGCCTGTTCTGGAACTAGCCTTGTAGACTAGGCTGGTCTCGAAATCACAGAGATCCTCCTGCCTCTGCCTCGGAAGTGCTGGGATTAAAGGCATGCACCACTACTGCCCAGCAGTGTGGCTGTTTTTAGTAGCATGCATTTATGTTTGTTCCTTGGGCTCTCAAAAATTAGTTCTACCACATAGTACCCAGGAGTCATGATAGACAGTCATGGGGAAGACGTTCAAGGTAGAATATTGCTTAAATTTTTTGATGTTTTAAAGATTTCCCCCTTTTCTAAAACATATATTGTAGATTTCTTTTCTCTTTTTCTTTTCTTTTTCTTTTCTTTTTTTTTTTTTTTTTTTTTTTTTTTTTTTTCTATTGGCTTTTTCAGACAGGATCTTATTTCTACATAGCCCTGGCTGTCCTAGAACTCATTGTGTAGACCAAGCTGGTCTCCAATTCACATAGATCCACCTGCTTCTGCTTCCACAGAGGTGGGATTAAAGGTGTATTCCACTATGCCTGACCCATAGGTTTCTTTTTGTTTGTTTGTTTGTTTGTTTTGTCCGTTTGTACCATTGTCCGAAGCTGGCCCAGAACTACTGTATAGTCCAGGCTATTGAGACTTAGTAATGAAACATTTATTGAGCTCTTTCTGCTCTGCCTGTTTTATGCACAAAGCTAATATTAATTCTTGACCTCAAGCAACTCATTCTTCAATGGATGAATTTTCTGTACTGACAGCTTTTTAAAATTAATATGTACAAATTCATAGTCTTAACATTTCACCTAAGTTCAATGGTAGGGCACAGTTTTATTCATAAAGATAAAAATGTTATAACAATAGTTAACAAGTTCTTGTGGAAGAAAACATCCCTTTTTATTATAAGGTCTTGGTTAAGTTCATGCTTCTTCCTATGTGATTGTTACCATTTGCTGTAAAGAGTTATGGTAGACATGACTACTATTACATCTGCATTTGTCTAAATCAATTTCTATGAAAGAAAACTAAAATCAACACAAAAGTTACTTTAAGTTTCTGACTTATACTTAAGATTACATTAGGTTCTGTTGATAAATAGAAGAGAGTTTTTTAACGCATATCTCCTTTTGTAGACATGAGCTTATGTTAGCATTCAGTACAACTTGCTTTGAAGTCTGAGTTTCAAAGGATCTTACTGGAAGGTATAAAACACAAAGCGTGAAACGCTAGCCAGGAAAAATAAAATAAGGGATCAAACAGTAAGGCCAGAAAGAGCCTTTACATCAGAGGGGGCTCTGAGCTGATTCCAGTGACAGATATTAAAGAATGTAAGTGTTACCATCTGCTTCAAAATATTGGAAAGAATTAGAAATTGGGCATTCATTTTGATTGGACAGTAGCTTAATGCCCTGTTCAAACTTCGGATGATGAAAGCCACTTGCATTTACCTTACCAGCCACGTTCAAAGCAAAGTTCTGGTAATTTTTCTTGAGTGTTAGAGAAACTTAAGAGAAAGTTGCTGGAAGATGATGCCCTCCATTAAAGAGCAATTTAAGTTTTTTTTTTTTATGAATTTCTGTCTGGTTAATTTTTAGTACAGGATTACTTCTGTGCTTCTGTCCAAAGTTTTGTCATACTAATTTAATTATGGATTTGCTTAGCTTTTTACTAACTGTACTATGATTTTGAATTAATATGTTGGAAGTCAGAAGTAGAAATGAATAATTTACCTTTTAGATATAGCATGAGGTTGACAATAATAAAAGTACATTGACTTTGTATCATGTGTTTTTACAGAGCAACTTTATTAATATTTACAACAGTTTTGTGTGGTGGGCATTATCATTCCTTTCTACAGGAGAAGAAAGCCAAGTCAGATTTTACTGAAATTAAAGCACTGGTTTTGTTGGGGTTAAAGTTCAGGGGCAGAACAATCACAGAGCGTGCACACATCTCTGGTGCCTCCAAACAAAACAGCACGGTTCAAAGAGACCATTACATCTGGGGCTCTTTCATTAGACCTCAGCTACTTCGACAGACTCCACACATTTAGTTAGAAAAGCAGTGTTGTGGTTATTATTATTATTAATTATTATCACTTGTGGGTAAAATATCACCTACAAGTTTATATATAAGAGGAATAAATAAGTAAATTAAAAGAGTATTCGTCATTCTGTTGAATGATTTAGCAATTTAATGAACTAGTTTTATTTGTTATATATCCAGATTTGAATGAGTTATATTTTGCATATAAATGTATATGTCATCTGGTAATGATAGTATGAGGATGGGATGTCACATATAGTTGGACATGTTTTGCCTACAGTTATTGTTGTAAAATAATGTAAATGAAATGAATACTCCAGATTATGGTGCTCATGACTAAATTTGAGAAACACACACGCAAACACACATATACACACGCTACTAAAGTGAAAAACGCCTACAGTCTGTCCTGATAATTCAACTCTTGATTCATAGTATCAATACTGAAATGTTTATAATGTTGAATTTTGGTTTTGCTTGGATATGATTATAATTATGCCCTGATTCTTCCCCCATGGAATAAGAAATATATATAACTTAATTATTATTTTATAGAAACCCAGAGTGAGAGACTTTGAATTTTAAAATGATGTTGGATTTTTAAGAGAGTGAACTTTTAAAGACCTTTAATTTTTATTTTTGAGATTATATGTTTACAATATTTTCCCTTCCCTTTTCTCCCTCCAAACTTTCTCATGTACTACCAACCCATGTTTTCAAAATCACAGCCTCTTGTTCTTTAATTTTTGCTACATATGTATGTGTTTTTGTGTTTGTGTATGTATCAGTTCCTAAATGCATAAATATAGCCTGATCAGTCTGTATCCTCTACACATGAAGTTTCACCAACAGGGCTGTCTCAAGATGGCTTGAACAAGGATAATGCCAATAGACATGCTGTCAGGGAAGGAGGAAAACTCATGAGGTCTGAACCCTAAACACAGAACTATAAACAGCTAAGAAATGCTGGAAGCAGGCTTAGTCTTCCCCAGAGAAGAGAGCACCAATTGGTTATCCAGCACTAAGTGCACATCCCTGAAAATATGTACATACAAGTGTTTGGAATGTTTTAAAGACTATGGATCGTTTAAAATTATACTGTTTTTATATTGCATTATTAAAATGAGATCTTGGGGATACACAAGAAAGGAAAGGTTATAGCTTAGTAATGATATTTTTATGTGTCAAGTTGACAAGGGGTCATTTGTACTTTTATCAACTTGACACAAGCTAGAGACGTCTGAGAAAAGGAAACCTTAATTGAAGATTGCCTGTAGGCAATTCTGTAGGTCACTTTCTCAACAAGTGGTGTGGGAAGGCCCAGCTCATTATGGGTAGCACCACTCCTGAGCCTTTGCTGTAACTTAAGGAAAGCAACACAAAAGAGAAAGACACCATGCAACGGGGTTCAAGCAGAGGGTTTTGTTTTTGTTTTTTAATAGAGAAAGGGATCATAAAAAGGGGGAAGGGAATGAGGGAGACAGGCCTCCAGGGGTGGGAGTAGCAGGAGAAAGGAAAGGGGGGGAGAGAGAAAAAGGAGGGGGAAGAGACAGAGAAAGGGAGAGAGAAAAAGAGGGATGGGACGTGGCCAGGACCCTTTTAAAAGGGAATGTGGTGAATTGCACAGGTGTTGCTCTTAGTGGCTGCAGCTGAGGGCGTATCCTGTCAGAACCCCAAGACAGACCAGTACAGATGCCTGAACACTATCAGTCTTGCTATAGAAAAGCAAGCTGAGCAAACCAGAAGGCAGCTTTACTCCATGAACTCCACTTCAGTTCATGCTTGAACAACTTCTCTGGCTCCCTCACTGCTGGAGTATAATAGTAAAATGCATGAACCTTTTCCTGCCAGAGTTGCTTTCAGTAGTGTTTTATCCTAGCAACAGCAAAGCAAATTAAGACACTGCTGAAAATAATACCTATTTCAAGGGTCAAACGATGAAACAATCCACCATTAAAAGAAGGTCAATAGTAGGAGGAAGGAAAGCACTTGAAATTCTAGAGACTTACTGTAATGGCAATATGATATACTTACAGAGAAGAGCAAGAAAACAAACTAATGTCACAGAGATGTATGTTTTTTAAAATAATTTAGGACTCTTGCATGTTTCAATTCCTAGACATAAAGACATATATTTCTATAATTTGTTCAAGATCCTTTCTAGTAATCCCTGGATTTAATTGAGTGGGGTCTTTACATCTTATGCACTAAATGTAAGAATGTGTTACTGTTCCTATCACCATGGTCACTCATCATAATTATTTGTTATTTTCACGTGTGTTACAGATATCCCTCATATCTGGCACCTGAGGTAATTGCACAAGGAATTTGCAAAACTACTGATCACGTGCCAAGTGAAAAGCCATTGCCTTCCAGCCCCAAATCAGATGTATGGTCTCTTGGGATAATTTTATTTGAGCTTTGTGTGGTATGTATAAAGAAATATTAAACTGATAAAAGAAATTCATTGGAATTTACTTAAGAGAGAAAGTTTATATAATGAATTATTTTTCTGTACAAAATGACTAGATATAAATGGAAAAGCCTTATTTCTCAATTTGACTTTATTTCTATTTGATCAGATAGATAATAGATAGATAGATAGATAGATAGATAGATAGATAGATAGATAGATAGATAGATTGGATGTATAAGTATTCCTATGTGATTATTATGTGTGCCTGGTGCCCAGAGAGGCCAGAAGGGTGCATTAAATCCTCTGAAACTGGAGCTATAGTTGGCGGTCAGCTTCCATGTGAGTGCTAGGAACCAAACCTGGGTCCTCTACAAGAGCATCAGTGAGTTTCACTGTTAAACCATCTCTCCAGTTTCCCATTCCAGATCCTTTCTTAATTTTTATCTCAATATTTTCAGACTTTTACTAATTGTATAAACTAAGTAACTGGTTGCAGGCCTTTGAGGGAATCTTCCCTCTGGGGTCTCCCACCCCACCCCTGCCCTGCATTGCTTCCTGGCTGCCATGAGGTAAGAGCATCCTCCTCTATTGCATGCTCCTGCTGCCATGATATTTTGTCTTACCTCAGGCCCAAAGCCTTGGGACAAGCCAAGCAACAACTGAAATCTCAGAAACTGACCAAAACTAAATCTTCTCTACTTCCATATTGCTGTCACAGATACTTTGTCATAGCACTGAGAAACTCATAAAACACCCATCTGTTTTGTTTCTGTCACCTAAGGGATTTCCCAGATATTTTGAAAATAATAGGTAACTCATTTATTTATCCTTATCATTGCTAAGAACTAGTTTGACTTTATTTTCATTTTGTATATTTGAGATCTAATTAGATAGAAATAAGAAAATCTGCAACTCTGGGTTAAGTCATAGCTGTGTGGTGTGATGTTAGTTTGTTTTGTTTTTTTTTTAAAAAAAAAGGGGGGTTTCATGGTATTTCAGATTGGCTTCAAACATTTTTCATGACTGAAGCTGATCTTGAATTCCAAACACTTTTTTTTTTTCTCTTCCAGGTGCTAGAATTATAGTTACATGCCACTACTCACAATTAAAATTCCAACCTTCCTTCTGGAGAGATGGCTCAGTGGTTAAGAGCACAGGCTGCTCTTTCAGAGGTCCTAAGTTCAATTCCCAGCAACCACATGATGGCTCATATTCTATTACAGATGGTTGTGAGCCCTCCCTTTCTGTTACTGATTCTGTTCTTACACTGGCATTTAAGGCATCTGGAATTGGGATGATGATAGGTCTAGGTATTGATTAATGTTTGTCTTTGTTGGATGGCTGTGTTGTCCTTTGGTTTCTGTTTCTTCTCTGTTCTTCTTGCCTAAGTAGCCAAAGGTTCTTGTGACTGGTGAGTCTGCAGGTCCAGTAGGGTGTCTCTCTTCTCTGGGATTTAGGGGACCTTGGGTCTGACCTCCAGTAAAACCGAAGTCTTTGGTTATGGTACAAAAAGATACCTGGGGAGAGAAAATTCTAAATATTAATAAGAATTTATTTTCCTGTTATTTAGGGAAGAAAATTGTTTCAGAGCTTGGATATTTCTGAAAGACTAAAATTTTTACTTACTTTGGGTAAGTTTCATGCATTTGATTATCTTTCAACTGTAATATAATCTCTAAAAACAGCTTTTATCTGTGTTGAAGTACTCTCCTAGAACAGTGAAATGTCTGTCTTCAGGTTGATGATGAGGTGAGCATCACAAGGCATCATTAAAAGTGTTTTGTTTTTTTTTTTAAATGGGTAGCAGTTTTTTTATTCATAAAGGGACTTGAACTTGCATAAAAAGAAATCTTAGTTTCATGATTTAGCCAAGTAAATTATTCTGTGTAATCAAACTAATAGGATTTAAAATTGTATTTCCAACATAATAATATATAAATTTTGAGCTACCTTCCTATGTGACTAGTTGTATATGAATAACAATTTTGGAAAAATGCACTTTTTTCTTTATAATTGGCTTATGTATATTACATTTGAAATTTATAAAAACAAATATGTAATCCAATTTAGAGTGAAATAAGTTAAATGTGTGGTAATAAGAGAAAACCTGATAGTCAATTTCATGTAAAGCAATGACACTTCAACAACAGCAATAGAGTTCACAAATAATAAAACTTGTGGAAAGAGCTAAGTACGGATTTTAACTAAATTGCATGAAATTTTATCTGATTCATGGATTCTGTTATTTGAAATGTTTTTGCTCTTTTACTCTTTTGGCGGGTCTACCTTCCAGCTCCCAAATAAATTACACACAGAATCTTATCATTACTTATAAATACCTGGCCTTCTCTGGGTCTGTTTCTAGCAAGGTTTTATCATAAATTGACCCATCTACATTTTTTTTCTCCCTGGGCTTTTATCTTTCTTACTTCTGTATGTTGTTTGCCTTTTACCCCATGGCTGGATGGCTGGGTGGCTGGCCGGCTGGCCCCTGACCACCTCCTCTCCTTGCTCCTGTCTCCCTTATTTCTTCTCTTATTTACACTCTGCCTGCCAGCCCCGCCTATTGTGGCTCCTGCCTCTCTATTGGCTGTTCAGGACCATCAGGTGTTTTAGACACTCACAGTTTCACAGAGTTAAACAAATGCGGTATAAATTACAGTCACACACCTTGAAGTAATATTCTACCACAGATTCTTTACAAAGAATAGATACTATAGCTGTCAAGGAATTTGAAACATTTTTTAAGTTAAATTTATACTTTATATCCCCACCCAGAGGTATGCGAGTGCATTCTTCTCATTCTTCAAACTTCATATAATAAAAATAAATTATTCTTGTCCTCATGAAAAAACGACTACAGCAAGCTTTCTTATCAGACTGACTTTGAACTACCAGCCTGCAAATAATGACCCAGAGACTTATTATTAATTATGAATGCTTGGCCTTAGCTTAGGCTTGTCTCCAGATAGCTACCACTCAAATTAACCTGTTTCTATTAACCTACGTGACTCAGTTACCTCCTCTTAGTAAGGCGCATCTGACTTGCTCTGTTTTTGCTGGTGAAATCTCACACCTCGGTTTCTCCTCCCAGTTTCTCTCTCTCTGACTGGAATTCCCACCTATCCTCTCCTGCCTAAATATTGACCATTCAGCTTTCTATTACACCAGTCACAAAAAAACACATTTTCACATAGTGTACAAATATTCCTTAATAAACAACAGTGCCTGTTAGCAGTAAGGTTTTTCCTGCTGGCCAGTCTGGTCCCACCGCCAAGCCAGCTCCAGATAACACACAGAGACTCTGCATTTGATATAATGCTGTTGGCCAGTTACTAGTTTCTTATCGGCTAGCTCTGTCTTAATTATTAACCTATTTCTATTCATCTAAGTACTTCCACATGGTCTCATCTTACCGGAGAGAGGGGCTGGCATTCTTCTCTCTATCCTCCATCTTGGATCTCCCTACTACTTCCTCTCTCCTCTTAGTCCCGCCTATCTTGCTTTCCTATTGGCCAACAGTGCTTTATTCATTAACCAATACGAGAAACATATTTATACAATAACCTCTCCCATCAAGTGCCTTGAAGAGTTCCTTTAGAATTCTTCTGTATCTGTGTTTAAGTTACTATATTTTAGAACCTGTGCTTAATTAAATTGAGTGGGTAAGCTCTGTTTTTTCAAAACATGTAAGGAAAGTTAATTTAAAAAGTTTTAGTAACTTAAGCACCAAAACTACATTATGATATTTATTATGATATTTGGAAATGTTTTATTGTAGTTTTCTTTCTTTCTTTCTTTTTCCTGGTTGTGAGGATAGATTATACAGCAGTGCATACTGATCTGACTTTCTTTCCTTTTTCTTAGGCTGTGTAGATGACACTATAATAGTTCTGGCTGAGGAACACGGTTGTCTGGACATTATTAAGGTTCGTTGTGTGTCTGTCTGTACCGTTCTGACAGTCTGAGACTGGTCACATTCAAAAAACAAAACGTACCATCTCACAGTTTTGAGGTTGGAAACGTCAAGGTAAAGGTGCCCAGAGGCCCAGTTTTGTGATGGGGGGGGGGGGGACCCTGTCCTCAAGAGCCGAAAAGCAAGCTGGTGGAGGATGTGGTGGATGTGTGAAGTGTGTTTGGTAAGTAAGAATCCCATTCCCAAGATGGGGGCCCTTGTGACATAACCATCTTTATAGGCCCACCTCTCTTACTATTGCTTGTTTTTATTTTTATAAATCCCTTACAAGGTTGTGATGATATGCACCCCAGTTCCTTTCTGTAACGCCTCTTAGATCAACCCTAGTCTCCCTACCCTCCAGATTAATGCCCTATCTCTTCACAGCCCATCTAGTCCAGTCCTGTGGCCCATATGCTCCTCAGTGTGCATTTGTCCACTAGAGCATGGTCTATCTACCAAGAGCCAAACCCTTACAAATAACTGACTCTCCCTTCACTGGGAGCCATTCACTGTCATTAGCTTCTCAAGCTCTGTCTCTGTAAGTCTTTCCACCCACATTTCCATGGTGGACATCGAGCCTTGCAGAGGGTTTATGCCGTATGGCTTACACTCTGCACTTTAACCGATTGTGAATTTCTGCCTAAACCATCACTTGCTGCACAAAGAAACTTTTCTGATGTAGTCTGAGAATTACACTAATCTTTCAGTAGAGAGAGAAGAATTTAGAGGTCCATATGATTCTGGGCCCATTTAGCAGAATAATAGTAGCAGGTTCACTCCAGCAACCCATCTCCTAATGTCATCTGCCTGGCATTAAGTTTAAAGCCCCAAATTTAGGAAGGGGCAGAGTCAAACCAGAACAGTCTGTTTATGGAAGTTTATTTTCACACCAGGATACAGTTACAAGCTATTAAAGCTGTACTTATTTCTCTACAGATGCGGCTTTTTTTCCTCCAGAGAATGATGAATTACTATATTTTTAAAGTCCAAATAAAGATTTTTAAAAATTAACACATGAGATTTAAATATTCTGGTAAAATATATTCATAGAATTGATCATTTGTCTATTTTTTAATCTTTATTTACCAGGAACTTCCTGAAAATGTGATAAATGTTTTGAAGAAGTGCCTCACCTTCCATCCTTCTAAGAGGTGATTCCTTAAGACTTTTGGCTTCTCCCAAGATCCTTTTAATGTAGAGTTGATTTAGTATTTGGTAGGAGACTGATGAGTAAGGGACAATAGCTGCATATATAGCAGTACAGAATTGATACTAGTATTAAAAATGTTATTCAGAGTTTTTTTTTCTATAAAAGAAGTCAAATCATGTTCAGAAAACTGGCATATAACAAAAAAGTTTGTAATTGATCTCTCTGCCTCAAGGAGAAAAATCAGGAATGTCAGTTCTCTTAGCTGTAATGATATTTGAACAGTAACAAAGTCTGTTGCCATTATGTATTATATACTGAGCTTGACAGAATGTTAAGTTTTTAGTTGCTGATAAAAAAAAATTGAGATGCATTTCCTTGACATTTTGTTTTCTTTTCATGATCACTTTTAATTACCTAGCTATCCCTAAGCCTCCTGAGTATAATGCTAGAAAAGAATATATTCTAATTTGTCATTAGAAAAGGCACTTTATCAAGCCATGGTAGGGGCAAAGGATAGCACTATATGTAGAACTTGGGGTGTTTATGAAATGATTTTTTGTTAGAACATAAGGCACAAACAGTATCACATGAGAATAATGCAGTTATTTACTCACAAGAGCTAGACTCTGCTGAAAGGAGCTCCTTTGCTAGTCTCTGTGCTGAGGAATTATCTAAGACTTTTAACTCTCACCTTGGGGTGTATTATGTTTTGTAGGGAAATTTTTGTGACCCTTATCCATGCTGAGTATTTTAAATTGTTTTTCTCAAGGCCAACCCCTGATGAATTAATGAAGGACCAGGTGTTCAGTGACGTGTCACCTTTATACACTCCCTTCATCAAACCTGCCAGTCTGTTTTCATCTTCTCTGCGATGTGCTGACTTAACACTGCCTGAGGATATCGATGACTTGTGTAAAGGTAAAGATGAATAAAGCGTGTGATATGAGCCTTGTTTCCAAAAGAAGACCCTTAACCTGTTTACTTTTGAATTCATTAGTAACAGTATTACATTAATGGAGTTCGGTGGATAATAGCCAGGGAATTAAATGGTGATTCTTGTAGTTGTTTGTTTTTTTGTTTTGTTTTGTTTTTTTACTCTTTGAGGGCTGGCCACCCAGCTCCCAAGTAAATCCACAGGGCTTATTCTTACTTATGAATTCCTGGCCTTAGCCTAGCTTACTTCTAGCCAGCTTTTCTTAAATTATCTTTAGGCTCAGGGCTTTTACCTTTCTTTATTCTCTATACCTTTCTTCTTGCTTCCTGGCTGGCTGTGTTGCTGGGTGGCTGGCCTCCAGTGTCCTCCTCGTCCCCTTTTTCTCCCTCTCTTTTTCTCCTTTTATTTATTATCTCTGCCTGGCAGCCCCAACTGTTTCTCTGATTAGCTATTGACCTTTCAGCTCTTTATTACAGCAATCAGTTGTTTTAGACAAGCAAAGTAACACAGCTTTACAGAGTTAAACAAATGTAACATAAAAGAATCCAACATATCTTTATATCATTAAACTAATATTCCACAGCATAAACAAAGGTAACATATCTTAAACTAATTTTCCACAACAGATTCTAGAATATTCGAAATATAAGTCAGATTTTAGACTGTAAATTAATATTCCATATAATGTATTTTAAGTGATGTTAAAATTTTATTATCAGTAGGAAGTCCATACCATCATATTCTGCCTTGAAACATGAAAAGGAACACTTTGTTGATGTTGATATGTGGGATTTCCTGCCCATGTTCCTTTCTTGCTGCAGAGTATAAAAATTCCTGTTCTGTTTTTGTGACTGGGTTACCTCATCCAGGATGGTTTCTTCAAGTGCCATCCACTTGCCTGCGAATTTCAAGATTCCATTATTTTTTCTGCAGAGTAGTATTCCATTGTGTAGATGTGCCACATCTTCTTTATCCATTCTTCAGTTGAGGGTCATCTAGGTTGCTTCCAGGTTCTTGCTATTACAAATAATGCTGCTATGAACATAGTTGAGCACATGTCTTTGTTGCATGGGTGTGGATCATTTGGGTATATGCCTAAGAGGGGGATTGCAGGGTCCTATAATAAACTAATTCCCATTTTCCTGAGGAACTGCCATACTGATCTCCAAAATGGCTGTGTGAGTTTGCACTCCCTCCAGCAGTGGAGGAGTGTTCCCTTTTCTCCACATCCTCTCCAGCAGAAGTTGTCATTGGTGTTTCTAATTTTAGCCATTCTGGCAGGAGTAAGATGGTAAGAGATTCATATAAAGTCCCTCACAGAAGGGGGAAGGGACAAGTCCCCCCAGAGCACATGAGAAGTGGGGGGGGCAGTGAATGGAGAGATAAGTAGGAGAGAAGGGGAGGAGAGGAAAGCACATGCAACTAGGAAGATTGAGCCAGGGTAGGAATAGAAGACAGAAGAGAGAGAGAGAGGGAGAGAGAGAGAAGGAGAGAGAGAGAGAGAGACATAAAAGAGGGAGCCATTGTTTGAAGAGAAAACTGAACCTAAAGAAAGGTCTAGAGACCTATTAGACTGCTGCCAACTAACAATTTGAACAACTGTGGAAAGGCTACCATAAATGCCCTTCCCGGATAGTGAGATCAACAATTAACTTATCCACCATCATGGAGCCCTCATCTAGTACCTGTTGGAAACAGAAGCAAACACCCATATCTAAACACTGAGTCGAACTAGAATCCAGATGCAGAGGGAGAGGACAAGACCAGGTTGCAGAAACACATAGAGACAGCTGACCTGAACAAGGAGGAGCTAATGTGTCCCCAGACTGATAGCTGGGAAGGCAGCATGGGACTGACTCAGACCCCCTGAATATGGGTCTCAGCCAGAAGGACTGAGCAGTCTAAGGGACCTCAGACAGTGGAGCCAGGATGTATCCCTGGTGCACAAAAGGACCTTGTGGTCACATCCCCCATGGAGGGATACTCCCTTAACCTAGAAACAGGAGAGAAGTCCTAGTACCTACTTCAAATGACTTGACAGATTTAGATGACCCTACCTGGATGGCATTGCCCTACATGTGAAATTGGGGTGGGGGGATGGGATGGGAGGGTGGTTAGGGTGCATGTGAGGGGGCAGAAAGGGTAAGAGGGAGGGAGGGAGAGGGAACTGAGATCGACATGTAAAATAAAAAATAAATAAATAATTCAGGTTCTGCACCTCTATCATGGGAAGTCAGCTTTCCAATTTTTTCTAGCTTCTGTTGGTATAAGAAGCAGGCTTGTGACTAAACTTGATTAATAGGATCACAGTGGACATTTATTTTGGATGTGAGTTTCTCTTATGGGGAGAATGCTTTATTGACAAAAAGATCCTACAATACCCTTTCTCCTTCCATTCTGAGTGTAGAAAGTACATCCAGAATTTTGTGAAGCCCAGGCCCCTCAGCTGTCATTATGCATAAGCCACGGTTAGGAGGAATTCCACCTTACAAAGAAGAACCAAAAGCTGCTAGTGGTGAGCACTGCTGAGAGCTGAAGCACCCAACTGCAGTCTTTCCTCGCCTTCCAGTTTCACTCTGGGCAGGGAGACTGTGTGACCAGCACTGTCCAGAGGCACAGCTCATTAAATTATGTGACCTGCCTGTCGGACTGCAAGATGCTTTCCTTCCTTCTTACCTAGAGGTGTTCCCTCTTCCCAGGTCACTTGGGCGCTGACTGACTTCTGAGGACTAGCCATGTAAGGAAGAAAGGGGTCCTCTGACCACATTTCACATTGGCACAGGCCAGTTTTCTCCAGTATTTACTGTAAGGAACTGGTCAGCCTCCTAGTGATAAAGCTAGTAAAAGTGCCAGTATGTCCCCTTAGTCTACCACCAGGGTGTTAAACTCTGACTTGTCCACACTGAGCCTGCAGCAACTTTTCAATTATAGTTTCAGCTTTCGCTATTCCAGCTGTGGCTCCTGAGACTTCTTTCTGTTCTGTGGCTCCTTGCATTCCCCGTCCCCTTCTCTGTCTTGTGGGTAGTACTTTGCCTCCACACCACTGATTTTCAGTCTCTTCTGTTATATCGTTAGGTGCATTGGCAACTTGCAAAGTCCTTACATACAGAAGTGATGACCTTTCCTCCAGATACTTTTTGCTATCAGCAATTACTACAGACAGAAGCTGCAATGGTAATTTTAAATATTTTCCCATTAGTGGATACAGACAGTGATCACCTGGCCGAGAGATCTATTGAGGAGGTTTACTACCTGTGGTGTTTGGCTGGAGGGGACCTAGAGAAGGAGCTTACAAACAAGGAAATTATTCGATCCAAACCACCTATCTGCACACTCCCCAAGTAAGTAAAATAAAAAAAAAAATTCTGATAATAACAATTTAAATTTTTGTTGATTTTTAATTTTTCTTGAACTTTATATTTTTAATTAATTTTAGTAGATGTTCTAATAAAGCAGTTAGAACTCTGCACCTTGTTGGATGAGCTACAATTTGTAATTGCAGAGTTTCCATCAATAATTATTATTTCTTATAAAAAATGGTTTTGTAAGAGGTAATTGACTTTGTTATCTATTTGAAAACCATACAATATTAATAAAAATATATATTATCAGTGATTTTCCAAACGATGATAGCATCACGGTTCATGTAGAAACATCAGTGTATATTTCTTGACTGTTAAAATTTCAGTCCCATAATATAGGATTTACAGTTCCAGAGGGAGAGTCCCTAATGTCTGGAAGGAATGATAACAGGAAACAGAGGCCACATTCTCATGTGCACACAGGAAACAGGGAGAAAGAAGGGGGGGAGCAGGAAGTGCTGTAAGACCTCAGAGCCCCCAGTGATGCACTTCCTCCAAAGAGTCTGCAACTCCTAAAAGTGCCCTAACCTTCCCAAACAGCTCCACTGAAGACCAGGGGTTCAAATACAGGAGCCTATGAGGGACATTTCTCATTCAAACCACCATAAGAGAGATAGAAATTATCTGACAGTCACTATTTTTGTTAAATGATGATTTATCTAGCTTAGACTATAAGTTTTCTGCTTTCCCTGTTTTAAATTTTTCTTTTCTTTTTTCTTTTTTTCCTTTTCATTTTTGTACTGGTTTTCAAACCCAGGACTTTGCACTTGGGGCAAGGGAAGTATTCTGCTACTAAACTGCATTATTATCTGTTTCTGCCCCTTTTAAAGCAGTGTTTTAGACATTAATTTCTATTAAGCCACTCACACATTGAGTTAAATGTAAAATCAGAAATAAATTATAGAAAATTAAGAATTATTTGAATAATAGATTCTGAAAAGTAGGCTTTTGAAATTCTAAACCAAGTTCCAAGGATCTGTTGTGCTCGCTCTGAGAGCCTATCAGCCAGTGTGCTTTTTCTCCCTCCCTTCTAGTTTCCACCGGCACACACTTTCTCAAGAACACAATACTGTTAAGACAGCCTTTTACTGCTGCAGTTGCATGAAGAGAGACTGTAAATCACACTTGTGTCCTGCAGTGCTGTGTGTGTGTTCTAGCTTCATCTCTGTTCCTATGACAGATACCCTGACCAAGAGCAGTCACAGGGCATCTCTGAGGAAGTCAAGGCAGGAACTCAGGGCAGGAAATAGAAGGGACAGCATCACCTCTGACTAGTAAACTCACGTGACAGCCAAGACATACAGAGGGAAACAGGAAACATGACACTTCCCCGCTGACTCAAAGTCTAGCTTATATTCAGCTAGCTTTCTTGCACCTGCCTAGTGTGCCTCCCATTCTGGACTAGGCAGTTCTGCATCAATTACCAACCAAGAAAGTCTGCCACAGACATATGCACGTGCCAATCTAGGCAATTCCCTAACTGGGGTTTTTAGATGATTCTAGACTGTGTCAAAGTGAATGTTAAAACTGACCAGGACAGCATATACCAGATTATAACTAATCAGAGATATACATACATACATACATACATACATACATACATACATACATACACACACACACACACATACTCACTCACTTCACCTTGTTTGGAGAATTGTTTGGAGAAACTTCAACTAGTAGTTAGTTTTTGAAAAGTTTGTTTTTTTAGGACAAGATCTCATGTACCCCATGTTAGAATTGAACTCACCGTATCCCTGTCTATCTCCAAACTCCTGATGCCTCTGCCTCTACCTTCCAAACACTGGGATCCAGGCTTGTGCACCAACCATGCTGGGCTTTGTTTTTAAAATTAACTGTCTAGTCTGAATTTTATTTCTTCTTAATAATGGGATTTGATAGGAAAATTTTATTTGTAGAAAATATGAAATGGATTTTCTGTGATCATTATAACAACTCTTTCCTTTTTTAAATCTTAGTTTTCTCTTTGAAGATGGTGAAAGTTTTGGGCAAGATCGAGATAGAAGCTCACTCTTAGATGATACCACTGTGACATTGTCGTTATGCCAGTTAAGAAACGTAAGGATGAAAATTTATCAGACACGCTTCATAGTTTTTAAAATATTAAAGCCTCAAAGATAGCAAAAGACACTTTGTGTTTGTGCCTCATTTCCTGATACACAAGAGAGCGTCTGTAGTGAGTAGAACTGTGAGAGATTGTGTGACTTCAGCCATCACACACACTGACTGCTCACAACGCTGTTTATCTCTCCATCAGCATCAGCTGAGTCTGCCTATTCCTCTATTTGATAATGCATGATATTGAATTTTAAATAATTCTAGTTGACCAGATTCTAATGTCTTAAAGTACATTAATACCACAATCCCCTCATTATAGTGCAGCTGTGAGGTTCAGCTGTTTACACACCTGCTCTGTACATTACAACTTCATATATTTCATCAGTATTTCTGAATGAGTTCTTGTTTAAGAACTTTTACAAATATGTTACAGATGTCATGATGATCCACACAAATATCTTTAATGAATATATGGGAAAGAACCTCTTTTAAATAATCTTTAATACATGAATATGTAAAAGTACCTCTTTTAATATTCATTTTGAGATATTTTCACATGTATATTTCATATTGATGTTAGTGATTTGGTGTTGTGCGTAAGGAAGTGGTAGGAATGGCACCTGTGGTAGAGGAGGAAAGGGAAGATCTTGCTTGTGCTTAACCCATGTCAGAAGTGTGGTGTGTTTGCATGTTCATGAAAGAAACTAATATTTAGATTATATTTTCTTACTTATTTGGACTGTTTTGAATTCATAACGTTTACATTGCTATTCTTTTTAAGTAGATATTACTCTTGCCACCAAATACAATGACTTATAAGTATTTCATTTTTTAAATTTACAGAGATTAAAAGATGTTGGAGGAGAAGCATTTTATCCATTGCTTGAAGATGAGTGAGTCTATGTTGCTTTATTTGACTCTTCTTCCTGTTTCTATTAGAGTAATAAAAAGTTTGTAGATTTTTAAATAGAACATTTAGGAAGCAGTGCTTTAATTTATTAGAATATTGTCTTTGTTTTTATTTTTACTTTTTGTTCCTTTACAGCCAGTCAAACTTACCTCATTCAAACAGCAACAATGAGTTATCTGCAGCTGCTACCCTGCCTTTAATCATCAGAGAGAGGGATACAGAATATCAACTAAACAGAATTGTTCTCTTCGACAGGCTGCTGAAGGTAGGAATTCTAGCATATCAAGTGTTAGTGACAGTCCATGGGAGTTTTCCTTTAATGCTGTCAGGTCTTACATCTTGAAATTTTGAGAAAATAATTCTTATGATCTATTTTCTAATGAACTTCTCAAATTTCTAGCATTGATAGCCATTCCGAAGATGACAATATGTGCAAGATCATCTTAGATAAAGAATTAACATAATTTTAAAATAAGGCACAAAAGTCTATGGGGGAAAGTACCAATATTGATAGAGAGAAATAAAGGATAAAATATAAATCCAATTAGGCAACAAATAAACTGAACTGACCTTTACAAGAAATGATAATACACAATTACAATGTGTATGTCATTAGAATGTCCCATGTCATTAACAAGACTAGCATGGGCTTGTAAAGACTGGTCTTCTCTTTTTAGAGCAGATTGGAAACATTTTTGCAAAGCAATTTTAAGGTGTTTATCAATTACCTAAGACATGTACATATCCTGTGTGCTCTAATAATAATCTTCTAGAAATCACTTCAAATTATGGATTTATAGAAGGACAAATGTACTAGATATACAAGAAGTCACAGTTGCTTATGCTCAGTGCATACTTTCTACACCACAAGAATTTTACAAGGTTCTTGCATATATTTTTGATCCTATAATGCTAGAATCCTCATTTTCAGTCACTTACAATCTGCCCAGAGCACAAAACAGATAGAAATGATTAAAAACAGGTAGAATTAGCTCCTGTTTTAATCTTGTTACTCAACTTTTAGAAATGGTTAGGGGTTGATTCATTTGTTTATTTATATAAATAAAGCCAGACCTAGTGGATATTAATCTTAGAAATGTATTAAAGGACACTTCAGCTCTGTCACCAATATATATTTCAACATGTCCATACTAGAAGATGACATCTGGTGATTTGAAACATTTCCTATTTCTTGCCTTGATGCTATTTTCCTTTTAATTATTATTTTAAAATTATTATTGTATGTATATGATATGTTACTTATTTATTATGTATATATTATATATGTGTGAGCACCTGTGACATTGTGCATGTAGAAACCAACTTTGTGGGGTTCATTCTCTCCTCTTGTTTTTACATGGATCCCAGACATCAAACTCAGATCATCAGGCTAGTGCATTTCTCTGACTCCCTTTTAGTCATATGTCAGATACATAACTGACATATATAGCTGTACATATTTATGAGGTACCAATGTGCAAAGTACAATCCTCAAGTCAAAATAAGCTTATCTATTTCTTCAAACATTAACATTTATTTGTGGCAAAATAGTTATCACTTTTGTGACTTTATTGTAAGATACATTGTACTATTATGTATAGTCACGCTTCTGTGCAACAGAACACTAGAATTTACTTCATTGGCCTAACTGCACACATTGAGCAACTTTTCCTTCCTTCCTTCCTTCACCACTCTCCTCTCCAGCTTCAACTAGCTACACTGAACTCTACTTTGAACTTGTAAATTGTTTCTCTTCTCTGATTCACATATGCGGGAGACCATATGTATTTGTCTTCTGTGCTTGGCTTATTTGATTTAACATAGTATCTTCTTGTTTTATTCATGCTCTCAAAAATTATAGTATTTCATGTTTTGGAGCTGAATAACACTCCATTTACAACATATGCCATGTTTCTACTTATCATTGATGGACAAAATTTTGTTCTATTTATTGCATATTATGAATCATGGTAGTTTAATAGAGATGTCAGTCCAGTTGTCTTGTGGACATAGTGATTCCATTTCATTTGAATTCATTCCCAGAATTGTAATTTGTGGATCATAGTAAGTTTTACAGGTTGAATATAGAATGTCCTCACAGGCTTGTGTCTGTGAACACTTGGTCACTCTGTTTTAGGGTGTTGTGGAACCCGTGAAAGGTATAACCTCCCTGATGGCCATGAGAGCTAGCAGTAGACTCTGAAGTTTATAGGTCAGCCCTGATTCTGGCCCCCACCTCTGCTTCCTGCTGGCACCAAGGAACAAGTAGCTGCTGTGCACTGAAACATCACATGCCTTTCCCACTGTAATGGGTGGCATCATCCCAACCCGTGGGCCAGACAAACCTCACTTCTCTTGGGTTGTTTCTGTGAAGCATTCTGTCAGTGACAAGCAAAGTAACTAGTAACAGTCAGACAGGTCTGTCTTTAAGATTGTGAAGAAATTCCATCCTGTTGAGTTCCTATGTGTCTATTATTTTCAAACTTTGTCTGCTCACTGATTTCTAGTTTTACTTTATTGTGGTTGATAAATATGCATGATATGATTTTACTTTTTATTTAATTTCTTTATTGATTCTTTGGGAGTTTCACATCTGGTCCCCCCATATCCTCCCCTCAACCCTGGAGCACCCCCACACACAAAAGAAAACAAAATAAAGTAAGCAAGCAAGCAAACAAAAACAAGGACAAAAACTAAAAATAAAACAGAAGACAACAACAAAACCTCGTTGCTTCTCCTTCTTTCCCAACCCTCCAACAACTCGTCATTCATCCTGGTGGCGATGGAGACTTCAGTGTGCCTTATAGTATGTGCACCTCTTTGTCAGTTTACTGGCAAATGTTCATTGCCGTGAGTCACTGGTCTGGTTCAAGGCCTCTGGTTTCTGGCACACTACCATCACTGGATCCTTACTGGATCTCCTCTGGGATGGCCTGTGGCTGCCCCAAGTCTTGCCAGTCCTGAGGGTATGATTCCACAGGACCAGTCCCTTCATGAACTCCAGCAAGTCCAAATGAGGTTGATGTTAGCATGGGCCAATTGAAGGCCTGTGTCACCTCAGAGGACCTTAGGAAGATGAAATTCAGAAGGCCACGTTGCGCCCGCCCACCCTTTGCTGGTTCAGGGTAAACTGGCCTTGCCTCTTGCTGGATACTACCGCAAGAGAGCTAGCCCTGATCTTCACAGGAGAACTGACCCCTGCACTCAGGAGAGATGGCCCTACCCTTCACCACAAGAGAGGGTGAACCAATGACCCTGAGGGCACAGACTGCCCAGCTCAGCTACCACCCGGACCCTTTTTGACTATTTTTATCTTATCATAGGCTTATCCATATAAAAAAAATCAAATCTGGAAAGAAGCAAGAGTTGACATCCCTCCACTTATGAGGGGTTTAACCTGGGCTGCTCTTCTGGGAGTAGAGGTAAGAAGGCAAAGGTTATAAATTGATGAGTAATGCATAAGAATATAAAATGGATAGTATAGGGATTCATATTTACCTTTCAAATGCTTGGGAAGCTGTGGCAGCAGATTATGAGTTCAAGACCAGTATGGAATACATGGAGTAACCCAGTCTCAGCAAAACTATAATATCCATCTAATTTTTACACTATTGGTAGAAAATTTTATGTTGAAATATTAACATCAGAATATTTGACAATTTTAAATAGAAAAATACATGAACATGTTTTTAGTGAATATATGAAAATTATAAGTATGTGATCCTCCTTATGAAGTATACCCCTTTTTGAATATAACTTCAATGTATAAGTTATTGCAAATAGATAAATGTTTTATTCCAATTATGTCTTGTTAAAATCATGAATGTAATTTAGTGGCTTTTAACATAGCTGCTTGAGTTAGTCCAAGCTGCTAAGAGAAATAACTGGCCTTGTTTGCTACACCTGATCTGTGGTCATGAGGTAGAGGGCATTGTCACGGGGCTGCTCATGACATATCAAGATGGTGAAGGATCCTTGCCACAGTGTTCCATTTCCTAACAATTTCTTTTTCATTCTGTCCTCCTGTATTCTCTCATAGATACATGTCACCACTTTCGTTCCCGCAAACATTTTTAATTTTTATTTAAATTTATTTCATATTTATATCATTTTCTTCCTCCTACTCCAACTTCTCCAAGATCCTCCCCACCTACCTACTTTCTGTTCATTCTTGAGAATGTGCTCTCTGTCTAAATAAATAAATAAATAAAACCACCTCAGAACAGGCTATCAAATGATCAAACAAAAGTCAGTAAGGCAAAAAAGTAATAATAATAACAAAACAAGTGCCAAAAACAATGGAGTCCTTTTATGTTGGCCTAGTGCTCCTAGATGTGGGCCTGCCCTACCCTATAGTGTAGCCTCAAGTACTTTTAATCTTTACAGGCTCCTGTTGGCAGAGTATTTTTCTTTATTCTTGATTTTCTTAATGAGCATCTAAATTACTTTGAATTTGTTACTTCACAAGACTGCCTATTGTTCCTTACCTCCATAGTACTAATTGGTACTGTAGTCCAGAAAGACTTACATCAGATTTTCCAAGCCTGTTATTAATGGGTAGCCCAAAGAAATTGATCCAGGAAATAATTTTACTAAATCCTTGGCTTTTCCTACTACTATAGTAAGTCATAAAAGTAAGTTTTTCATGTGTGATCCTATAGAACATGAACAAAAGTGCTGTATTTAAATATCATTTTGTACCTAAGAAATGTTAACACACCTAATGTTTCTATAATTACAGAGTTTCCACCCTACCCCAAACATTCCTAGTACTATCATTCTTCTGAAAGAAAATTATTTTATTTGCCTCGCCAACATTAACAGAAAAATCTCTGTTAAAGACAAATCTCACTCTAAAGTAATACCTTCTTTATGAAATTTTTAATTTATAATTTACTAATGCATAGAAAAACAACGTTTTGGTGTGCTCTCTAGCTAAGTGACTTATGTCATTTATCTTTTGGTATATATAATCCAGAGGGACACCTCTGGTTGTTCTTGTTTCTTTTTGAGGTGAGGTCTCAGGCTTTTGTCATGCTGTCTATCTGCTTGTACCCCTTGAATGTTAAAGGTGTGCACCAACACACTAGGTGAAGGTCTACCTCACCAAAATGGCAAATGTCACTTACTGTAGACCACCATCATACACATGGTCAAAAGGTAGAGAATTTCTAAGTTGCAGACTGATTTGAGTTTACCATAGTTGGGTAGGTCTTGAAAAATAAGTATATACGTGAAACAAGTTTCTCCTGCTAAGCATCTCTAACACAAGCATTTGAAGTTTAAAAGTTTTGAGTATTGACATCTTGCTGAAAAACTAATGGATTTTACATTGTTTTAGATTAGAGATACTTACTGTACCAGTAAATTTTATGCAAATATTCCAAAATTAGAAAAACTATAAAGTTGAAATACTTAAGATCCTAGCATATTAATGTGTAGTGCCATTTTATTAAGGATATACTAAATTAATGTGTTATTTTTTTGCAGGGAGCTATTCATGCCAAGTATGATGCAATTGACAAAGACACTCCAATTCCCACAGATAGACAAGTAAGGTTTTCCTAAGGCAGTTCTGCCAGTTCTTTTAATGCTAAAAGGAGTGAGAAAATCCTCTTCTTTCATTATGACTGTTCTGCCACTGCCTGATATATGTGGTGCTAGAGAAGGAGTTATTATGCTGAGAAACTAATGTGTGATATTTCCAAAGATTAATTTAAAAACTCAAAAAACTTTTATCAGGAGATTATAAAGGTGAAATATTCTATAGCATATTCCTTCTCTCATGTGTTGAAGAAGCAAGGACTAGAAGTCTGTAGGGATCATCTGTTACAGTGTGCCTTAATGTTTGCGGGTTACAGATTGAAGTGGATATCCCTCGCTGTCATCAGTATGATGAACTGTTATCATCCCCAGAAGGTCATGCAAAGTTCCGACGTGTACTGAAAGCTTGGGTAGTTTCTCATCCTGATCTTGTGTACTGGCAAGGTAACTTTTTAGATATTAGTACTTTTCTTCAAGTCTTTAGTCTTTCATTTGGAGAGGAAAGAAACCTAAAATTCCAGTGCAATTTGAAGATGTTAATGTTACATAAATGATCAAACAAACTTGGTCTAAATGCTTTGAAGATAACATTTTATATGATATTTAAAGATAAGCAGCTTGCAGAGACTTTAGAAAAGCAGTCTAATCTTCGTGGAAACAATTTTAATCTTATCAAAGTAGTGAAATAACTTATACCATAAAAGACTTTAGGCTGTTTGAGAATGTTACTATTTAAGTATTCCTAATACATAATTATTGTAATTATTAGGAATGGAATGTCACCTTAAAAATTGCTCATTTTATTTGTTTCCTTTTTCTCCCTAGTATCTTTAATGTCTCTAATCCTGGATTTTTAGCATTTGCCATTAGTATCTTTATGACCATTAATTCATAAATGAGAAACCTATTCAATCCAACCCTATTTTTCAGTGTTTTGTTATGAGCAGCGGTTTTTGATTTTGAGTACCATATTGCTTACTTGCTACTGGTAAAGTTGTGATTATTTTTTTTACCCAATGCATTTCAGAAATGTTCTATATACTCTGAACCCATTATAGGTATATTTTGTGAATTCTTTCAGCATGATAACAGAATAGCACTATTATCAATAAAATAAATGTGTTTGTATATTTTTTCACTAGTTATACAGGTGTTTTCATAATTCTGAAGAAAAGCAGCTTATAGGGCAAAGATACATCTCTTAAATAAGAGCATACCTGAAGAGGCCAAGTACTTGCCAAACTCACATATGGTTTGAGTCAGAACTGTGATTAAAGCCTCTGACATACTTCTGTGCCACTGCTGCTGTGTTGCTCTTTGCTTCATAGTCATGTAGATGATTGATACTAACTGACTTGTTTTGGACACTGATGATATGTCAGATACTATTTTTTATTCTGTATAGTAAGTACTGACAGAACATGCATCCACGCAGATGTACTTACAATGTTTACTACAATTGGGAGGGATGAAATAGGGTAAGATGTCTACGGTTCGACTGGATGTGTTCATTTTTCTCTTTTGCTTCAACTCGTCTGCATTAGGTCTTGACTCACTCTGCGCTCCATTCCTATATCTGAATTTCAACAATGAAGGTAAGCCTTTTTATCACTCAGAAATCATTATGCATATTATTCTTAAATATCAGGTTCAAAAGTAGTTCTTGTCTTAAAGTTCTTTTATTTTTACCTTGTATCATAAAATATTGTGAAATAATGTTAGTTTCTCTTTCATTTATTTATTATTTTTTCTTATTTTATATATCCCAGTTCCCTCATCCTCCCATGCCCCCACAACCCCTCCTCCCATCCCATCCCCCACCCACTCCACAGGGAGGGTGAGACCTTCCAGGAGGAATCACCAAAATCTGCCAAGTCATTTGGAGTAGGGTCTACACCCTCCCTCCTGTCTCTAGGCTAAGGGAGTATCCCTCCATGGGGGATGTGCTCCTGAAGTCCTTTTGTGCACCAGGGATACATCCTGATTCCACTGTCTGAGGTCCTTCTAGACTGCCCAGGCCTTCTAGCTGAGACCCATGTTCATGGGGTCTGAGTCAGTCCAATGCTGGATTCCCACTATCAGTCTGGGGGTCCATGAGCTCCACCTTGTTCAGGTCAGCTGTCTCTGTGGGTTTCTGTAGCCTTCGCTTATCACTCCTCCCTCTTTGCAAGTGGATTCCAGGAGATAAGCTCAGTGTTTAGCTGTGGGTGTCTGCTTCTGTTTCCAACAGCTACTGGATGTAGTTAATTTCTCTCAGACAATGAAAATAATTGAGTATAGAAGTGTATCCCTTGTCACCAGGCCATATCTAAAAGTTTGGTGGAAATTAGGCTAATTCTTCTAAATTAATTTGCCTACTTTGATAAGCGTTTTTATAGATGTTGGGAAAAGATTTTTGACTTTTCTAGAAACTGAATATATTTTCTAAATAATTTATAAACTAAACAATATCAGCAAGGTTTCTCCCTCATTATGTATCCCGCACACGTTCTAGCAATTGTACTTGTTTAATGAAGACCTCTTAGTTCCCTTTCTGAACTAGGTCTGTGTCTGTTTGGTTCTCATAGACTGGTACCCATTTTTTTAGTGCTTCCAGCTCTGTTCTCATACAGCTAGTTCTGACAAACTTTGTTTGATGGTATTTTTGTTAATGGCAGGTTTTTTGTTTTCTGTCCCTGTGTTTTAGGACCTTTTATAGTAGATTTGTAGAATAGTACTTGGTGGCTTCAAAAGAATCAAATTTAGAATTCTGAATTACATCACACATGGAGTACACTATCCTATATTACTTTAATATATAGGTATCCCACCTCAGAATCTGCATTTGTCATGTAATCATAATGTAAGCAACAGAAAATTCTGAATATGTTTCTGTCTCTGAATGATTTTACAGTTTACAGGTCTGATGTACTCAGTCATTAGTGTAGACCTCAGCTTTCACTGTGTTTACTTAGGTATATCCAATCATTAGACACTGATCCAAGAATGATAAAAGATCTGTATTGGAAAGTACAGGTTATGACTAGTAGTCCTAACTCCAGAAATCTTACCTGTACTAGTATTAATTAATTCTGAGGTTCATGTTCCCTTGTTAGTAATGAGTGCTAAGAAATTAAAATAAATGAACTTCAGGCATTTAAGATTTTACTTCTATGGGATAATGATTGCTATAGCAGTTTGAAATTGAAATTACTAGAATGTTTATCTTTTATTGTCTCAATTTTTTTAAATAGCATAGGCTTTTCCCCCTGTAATTTTGTTTTTCCAGCACTTATTACCATATCTGTTGTTTAAATATAGACTCAAAAAATTGGTACTGAGTGAATAACAGCTGGCCATTGCCCTATTAACTGATTTTGTGTTTGCTTTATTCTTTCTTAGCCTTAGCTTATGCATGCATGTCTGCTTTCATTCCCAAATACTTGTATAACTTCTTCTTGAAAGACAACTCACATGTAATACAAGGTAAGCAAATTGCATTTCTTGTCTTCGTGTAGGACAAATTTCTATCAAAATAATAACCCAGTCTTGTCTTCATATAGGAACACATTTTTATCAAAACTAACCAATCTTCAGGGTAATAGTTTCGGCCCAGCAGCATATGATGATGGTTCATTACCAAAACCCAGGAAAAAAGATGAGGAATTATTTTCCTCCAAATTCACAAAGGATTCTTGTCCTTCCTATGACTATCCTTAATGACTATTTAATATCTGCTCTCAGTTCAGTTCAGATGCAGAATGTTAGTCTAAGAATATGGAGTTTGCTTTTTATCTCTACCAGTTAAAACAAAAGCAAGCTATTTTGGAGGAGTCTTTTATAATTTACAGTATGGGCATATGTTAGCCAATGACATTTGCACATAAATCATTTCTGAATTGTTGTTTTATGAGATTGAGGTGTATTCTCACCTTAAAGATAAGGCTGTTAAAAAGACAGCATAGAAAAGATGCATGCCATCTAAGCCTAGGGTATAACATTTCCCCAGTTTTCTGTTTAGGTGTATATTTTTCCAAGTCCTTTATGGGAAAGGAAAATACTGTTTTCACAGTGATGTTCCTGTCATTTATAGCAATGCCATGTTGCTTTAGGTTAGTAGATGACTAAATTCAGATGGTTTTGAAAGCTAAATATGGCAGTAACTACTCCAGATTCTGTGTGCCAGACCAATGCAAACTAGGATGTATGATCCCATCACACAGACATTCAGCGAGTCCTTGATGTAGAGAAAGGGGGTAAGAAAGACATAAAAACTGTAACTGTCAAGTATGATGTAAGCAAGTCCCCTTTCTCCTGTACACAAGGTGTGCTGGGGATTGTCAAATCACTTTGATGGTCATGATTTAGAAAAGCCAGTTTAATGAACATCCATGATATTTAGCTTTAATGGTAGGATATATGGAGAAAGCAAGGAACGTATGAAGTGTTGATTCTGGCAAGAATGTCTTGTATCACGTGACTAAGATTCCTCCTCCCCCCCCCCCCAATATTGAAACTGTTCTGTTTTAACTAGAAAGGCTACTAGATAAGCTTGCTTACTACTTAAAAAAAAAAAAAAAAAAAAAGGTTCACATATTTAACCCTAAATCAAGATTACTTCTCTTGGGCTGAGGAGATAACTTAGTGGTCAAGTGCCTGCCTAGCATGTGTGAGGCCCAGTTTCAATTCCCAACACAACATTTTTTAAAAATCATTTTTATCTTTCTCCTCTTTTGATTCCCCTCATTCCATTTAGTTATAAAGATTTGTGCTTGTTCTTTGACGTTAGTAAGGAGGAAAAGGCTTTACTGCCACCTTGTTCGTGGAAATAACTTTGCTTCTTGAGTGCTGGACTCCACATGCCTTGTATCCGTTTTGTTTGTTTGGGTTGGGTTTTGAGTCTATAGGCTGAAACTTGGTTTGTAGCTCTCAAGCAGGCTTTGTTCCTCCTACCTCTGGCATGCTGGAGTTGGAAGTACACAGGACCACTGGCCACATCTCTCTGCCCGCTGATGCTGCCATCATCTTCAGGATAAACTGGCAGTCTTATGGAAGATAACGGTTAGCAAGTTGAGTGTCCTTTCTGAATGGCAAGCAAACACAGCCATTTGCTTTGAACCTGTCACCAGTGTCCTTCATTTCTGCTTCCCCCAGCTGAGAGACTCAATACTGAGAAGCTAGGCAGAGAGGAAGCCAAGGCGACACTTATGTGGAGACATGGGAGTTATCTCTCATGCACTCCATGAAGCTTTCTTTAAAAAATGAATATAACTTATTTATAAACAGCAATAAAAAGTTATGATATTATCAGGTAAAATTCTTACATCAGTTACATTGGGGATTGTAATTGCAGAGCATATAATAAGTAAAAGAAGGCAGTAATTTTTAACACATAGGAATTAGAAAGCACAATTCATTATCATTACATTCCTCACTGGAAAATCTGAAAATGTAAGGTTTCTTATTAAAATATAGGAAGTTTATATGTGGTTTTATGGACTAGTATAGAAACTACACTAGGTTGTAGGGATGATTGTATATCTTCATTTTTAAAAACTGAGTAATACTTATTCACCTTTAGAAAATGCTGTCTTTGAGACGATTTTAAGAACCATGATCCATGTTGTTATCATTTTTGTATCTCATAACTATAGCGCTTTAGCATTTTATTATCCCTTTAAAATGGGTTAGTAGGGCCTGGAGAGATGGCTCAATAGTTAAGAGCACTGCGATGGCTCAATAGTTAAGAGCACTGCTTGCCCAGAAGACCTGGCTTCAGCCCCCAGCACCCATATGACTCCAGCTCAACAGGAAACAACGTCCTCTTCTCACCTCCTTAGACACAAGGCATGAGTGTGCTATACAGACACTATGCGGTCAAAATATCCATAGACATTAAAATATACATATTTAAAAAGAATCAGTGATATTAAATGTATAGAATCTTCTATTTTAATCTAGCCATCGTTCTATTTCTTTATAACTACCATTATCTTTCTTCTCAAAGCAAATCAAAGGATACCTGCAATTGGATTTTTTTTTTTTTTGGTTACTTTGGGGAGTTTTAAATTCTATTAGGAGAGAACATGTAACATGATATGCTTAAACATGTTTACACATGTTCTTTCATATTCCCCTTAAAATAAAGAGCTCACACTGAGCCTCATTTGAAAGCTATTCTCCATAGCCCAAACTTTGCCAGCTTTATAACTTATATTTAGCTATGTGAAGTTGCAGTCAATACAATAATACCTAAATGGTGTATTTGTATATCTCTGTATGTAAGTATGTGCATGCTGGTATAAATCCAGTCGTTGGTGTTTGGCAGAACACCAGGAAAATATGGGTGAGGTTTCTTCAGTAAGTCCTTAATTAGCTGTGTAAATCTCATAGTAATTAAGTTTATCAGGCTTAAATATGAATGATGTTTAATAAACCCAAGCATAGCTGTGGAAAATTGCCTGAGGCATGAATTTCTGCTTTAAATTGAGACATGCTTTTTAGATGCTGGAAGTTAGTAACTATAGCATATCAATATACAATTGAGTACTTGTGGGACTGATGTTCATACTTCTAGCTTCTGGGCAAATTGAAACTATAGATAAACCATACATAAAGGAAGGCGGGACAGCAGTTATAAAAAAGGTAAATGTCAAAGACTCCTAGTGCCTTCCAACATGTCCCAGAGCTTCAATTTGATTTGTAACTTTAGAAGCTAATTGAAATTATACCATTTTGTTCTGAGAGGGGAAAAAAAGGCGGGGTACTAGATAAATTGAAATCTGTTGTACTAGAATGTAGAGTAAATCAAGAAAAGTGTTAATTGAGCATCCCATTCTTTATCTAGAATGAGTAGATAATGTTCATGGTAGGTCAGTGATGTGATTCAGTTATACCTTTGAATTGATTATGCATTGACATTTCCTTTGCTTGACTTGATACTGCCTATTAAAAGCACACTCAGTGTTTATAAGCAAGTACTAGAAACAGTTTTAGTTAAGAAAAAAATATGTAACTTTTAATTACTATTTCTTGAAATAACACAAGTGTTTGTATAAACTGATAAAGCAAGGAGACATCATTTTTAGAGATTATTTCACAAATAATTCATTTTTAAAATTTGGTGTTTTGGGGGAAAATTGAAATTATCAAAGATTTTTTTTTGTACTATTAAGTTATTGTGATTTCAATTTTAAAAAAGAACTTGAGCTCACTTGTCTTGCTGTATTTTCCTTCCTTTCCTTTGCAGCACAATGTCTAAGATTTCACAGTCTTCTTCCCTTTACTGCCAAAGTGTTGAGATCACAGACTTCAGTATTGGGAACACTTGCCACCACAATCTTACTTAGGTCCATTAGTATGGCATGAATAAATTGTTGAAAATAGTGAACTATTGAAACAATAGGGAAATTGTGAATATATTCTTCATACTGAACCAGTTTGTAATAGGATTAAAATAAATAAGGTGTGTGTGTGTGTGTGTGTGTGTGTGTGTGTGTGTGTGTGTGTGTGTTCTGTTGTAGTGGGGAGGGGGGCTTCCTGCAAGCTCAACAGCTAGCAGCAAAACTATCCACATAGACAAGAATGAAACTCAGTTCAATTCAACTTAGTTAGCCATTACTGGTTCAAACTTAAGAAGTCTGATATCAGATCATTTATTTTAGCCATGTTTAAACACAGAATAGTTTGACAAAAATATTTTCTGATGACAACTACTAACTCAGTCCTATATGTACAACACAGTTAAAGGTGTGTCTACTTTAGAACTCTTTACAGAGTACATATGGCTTCTTCCATAAAGATGATTTTCAATCACTAAGAAACAATGTTCACGATAGGGTCTTGGGAGAATGAGTGAGGAATCAAGATTGGCCTGGCCTGTGATAGCACAGAAGTCACTTAGGCTGTTGTGAAACATAAGTGACATCTCTCATAAGGATGGTCTTATGAACTCAGCAGCAATGCTCAAGATTTAGTAGGGAAAGTCTGGAGTAAACAAGCATAATATTCTGGGGATTCAGGTAAAGCCTGGCCCTACAGATAGCAAAGGATCACCAGGTTGTAAACTACCTTTCCTGGTGATCAGGGAAGAAGACTGGTAAATATATCTTTCCTTTGAAGAGATAAATCTAAGTGTTTAACTTCTCCTGGCATCTCCAGACTTATCTGTGTGCACAAGGACCTTTTTACCCACTAGTGTGTGTATGTGTGGTGTATGCACATGTGCATGCAGGTATGTTAAACCATGTACGTGCCGGTGGATACTGAGAGAAGTTAGGTGTCTTCCTGAATCACTCTCTACCTTATCTTTTGAGACAGGGTCTCTCACTGAACCATCTGTTTACCCACAAAGCTTTCTCTCTGGAACAACAAAAATTCAATTGCTTACTGTTTACCTACTTTCCATTAATTATAGTTAATTAAGTTCATATTTCTACATATGCCAAACATCAAATTGTAAGTAGGAAGAAATTTGCAGCTAGATAAGATGCTGAAATTTGAATATAAAAACAAGTTTGGGGTCTACTTCCCTGTGACTGCTTGCCTTTCACTGTTCCATACTTCTGGGTCCTTTCCATCTTCTTAACATTCAGGCAATGAGAAACAGGTTTACTGTTGCCAGAGAAAGTGTATTTGTACAATTTGGTTGGAAGTCATCAGTCATCCTGTGTTTGATTTGTGGCTGAAGAAATAACATAGCTCTGAAAGTAAACTGTGACATAGTTTATTGGTGTGTTTGCTTAATCCTTAGCATTGTGATTCAAGTAGTAACAGAATGGGAAAAACGTTAAAGTGCCTTGCCTGGGGGAGCAGTTAGATTTTCACTCAGCATAAGCTTATGGCTCGCTCACTTAAGTCTTTGAGGTGGTGGTGAGGACAGTGATGGTCTTCCTTGTCCTTTCAGAGTACCTGACTGTGTTCTCTCAGATGATTGCGTTCCACGATCCAGAGCTGAGTAATCATCTCAACGAGATTGGCTTCATTCCTGATGTGAGTACACCTGGTGCATAGCAACATAGGAGCTGAACGTGATAAAGCCAGGCAGAAATGGCAGAATAAAAGATGGTACTCTCAAATTGTTGCTGATCATAAGATGCCTGCACAACTTCCTGAAACTAACTATAGCTTTGTGTTTGTTCAGTTGCTTCCCATGTTATCATGTAAAAGAAGGTAGTTTCACTTTCTTAGGCATACTTCCCATTAACAGTTTGTTTAAAACCCATTGAAGATTGGGTTAAACTAATATTTTTATGAATTCTTCACAACTTTCATGCAATGCATTTTGGACATATTAACGCCCTCTCCCATCTCCTACCAGGTGCATCTCTCTCTCTCCCTACCTATCCAACTCTGTGTGTGCACTATTGGTCACTTCCTCTCCCTCCTCCTCTCCTCTCTGAATTCATCAAGTCCGGTTTGTGCCATCCACATAACCTTGAGGGTGGAGCAGGTCAGCCTACAAGAGAAAGGTGTTTCATTACATTGTGCTTGGTAGGGCTTTCACCTTGACTTTTAAGATTTTTGGCTAGATTTTGAGAAATTAAACATTTCCTCCTGAATACTTTTGGTGTTTGGCTTGGTGTATTACCTTGGAAGCTTTGCCCGATTTTGGCTTTCTTAGTTTACTCTGTAGTACACATCAAGTAAAATTCAAAGGTAGCATTCAAGAGTTAATTAAGATGTGGCTTAGCGTACCAGGTCTGATCTTTGCTCTGGTTTTTCCTTTGTTTACTTCAGCATTAAAATCATTTCTAACTTTTAGAGTCATGGATGTCAGGCACTTTTTCCTTTCCTTTTCTTTTTTTTACTTTTTTTTATTTAATTTATTTTTTACATGTTGATCCCAGTTCCCCCTCCCTCCTTCCCTCCCTTTTACCCTCTGCCCTCTCCCATGCACTCTAACCACCCTCCCCTCCCATACCCCCACCCTAATTCCATATGTAGGGGAATGCCATCCAGTTGGGGTCATGTAGATCTGACAGGTCCTGTGAAGTAGGGACTAGGGCTTCTCTCCTGTCTCTAGTTTAAGGCAGTTATCCCTCCATGGGGGATATGTTTGCAAAGTCCTTTTGTGCACCAGGGATACATCCTGGCTCCACTGTCTGAGGTCCCTTAGACTGCTCAGTCCTTCTAGCTGAGACCCATGTTCAGGGGGCCTGAGTCAGTCCCCTGCTGGCTTCCCAGCTATCAGTCTGGTGGCCTGTTAGCTCCTCCTTGTTCAGGTCAGCTGTCTCTATGTGTTTCTGCAACCTGGTCTTGTCCTCTCCCTCTGCATCTGGATTCTAGTTCAACTTTTAAAAGCTAATAACATGTTACATTTACCAAGGGCATTTAAATAATAGCAAAATAGGGGCTCATTTTATTTTATAACTTATTTTTAATAATCTGAATGTCTCATTTAATACTTAAAATGATAAAGCATGGTTTTTCTGCAAGTATGTTTTCAGAGATTTGTTCTATTGAAAAGTTATTGGTAAGGAGATCTAATGTTGAGGCTGTATATTGCTAAAAAAGGAAAAAGGCTTTATAAGGTGGCATGGTATTAATGTTATTTTTATAAAGTGAAATATATGTGAAGGTATATATAGAAACAGTTGAAAGTTATACTGTATAATACTAATTTTGATTATCTTTGGTTAAGGAAGTTTAAGGTGGTTATTTTTGGAGGAGTAAGTATAGCTTAAAATTACTATCATTTCAAATGTCACAATATTTATAATACAAAATTTTAAAGCATGTAATACTATTTAGTAAGTCACGTTGCCATAATATAGGAAAATTGTGTTTTATATTGAGACTCAAGACACAAAAAATTGAGAATCGTTAATGTACTGCATGTGTCTGTTTATTTATGTATCTGTGTGTGTATATCTGTATCTCTGTTTGTGTGTCTTGTGTCTTATCACTTGGTCCCAGTCCTCAGCATCCAGTCTGGTACCTCTTCTATTGGGAAAATAAAAACAGTATATCTTCTCCAATTCTATTGCTTTGTATTAGATTCTGGAAGCCCACCATATCATCCCCCACTACCAATGGCAGGTGTTACTAGATTTGCAGAGAAACAGCTTTTGAGTGTGAAACTTAACTCACTAAAGGCTAAAAAGAATACATGCAATTCAAACAATACAAAGACAGCTATAATCACTGAGCAAGACAAACAAAATCCCTCTGGGAAGCAATCTAACCAGTGCACATATTAAGTATTCATTTTATTAAATTTCATTGCTATAAATTTTATATGACTGTCTTGCCCTACATTTTATAAGTTTGAGAGATAATCCTAGATTAGGTGAACTGTAGAAATTATAAAGGAAGTAACTGCTACATTAGTGGTGGTGATCTGCTTCAGAAAGGATAAAGGCTACGAGTGACTAAAAATTCAGGTTGAAACAGAATAATTATTTTCAAAAAATTCACTTAAATTGGCTAAGATATACTCACAAGTAAAAGTAAAAATTATATTACCCCAAAGTTATATTCTATAGTCTATAGAAAATCTGTAGACTAATTTGAATGAAATTATACATGTAGTTTGATCAAAACTCTTAAGCATAATCATGAATATAGGTGTTACTAGGGAAACATCAAAGGAAGAATATTTAGCTTTGTTTTAGTAAAATAAAAAACTGAATTCAAAGTGATTTAACAAGTGGAAAACCAATCAACAAACAAAACACTGTTAAAGCATAATATGAATATAGTATTTATTTACTGTATACTAGTACTGTTTTCCTCTTAAATACAATGACTCATCAAAACCACCAACTTTATAAACAATAACTTAAATGTTTATTTTGTATGCCAGTTTGGGAAGGATTAGTTGTTGTAATTTAAGAAGAGTGACACATGAGAGAAAGATGCCATGTGACAAGGTTCAAGCAGAGGGGTTTTTTATTAGAGAAAGGGATCATAAAAAGGGGAAAGGAGAGGGAGGAGACTGGCCTCCAGGGATGGGAGCAGCAGGAGAGAGGAAATGGGGGAGAGAGAGAAAACAGAGGGTGAAACAGCAGACAGACGGAGAGAAGGAAAGAAAAAAGGATGGGAGGTGGGCAGGGCCCTTTTAAAAGGGAACGTAGTGAATGTGCACCGGTGGTGCTCTTAGTGGCTGCAGCTGAGGGTGTTTCCTGTCAGAACCCCAGAGACAGGCCAGTACAGATGCCCGAACACTAACATTAGTAACATGGAAATAAGACTTTAGACAACAATAAGAATATTTGATGAAAGATTAGTGAGAATCCACTTTTAAAATGTTAAGTAATGTTGTTCTTATTATTTTAAGGGAAAGCTAAAATAGACATTATATTTTTTGACATTGAGTCAGGAATCCTTTCATGTTTAGAACTTGATCTGACCCTACTTTCAAGTTTATAAATTATCCTATTACTGTTTCCTTGACACAACCAGAACACTCAAGACTCATACATCAGGTGAAGAGTCTCCCACTCAGGGTTAGCAGCATGGGCCTCAGACTATGTGTTTGTTTTCCCTTACTGCCAAATATATATATATATATATATATATATATATATATATATATATTCCTGTATACTGAATATATATATATATATATATATATATATATACTCTCCCGTATACTGCATACATACTCCCATATACTGCATATATATTTCCATATACTGCAGGCAGAAGTTTTTTCTGATGTTGATCACAATGCAGAATTTCATTTGGAGCCCATACATTGCCGCATTTCTTTAGCACAACAATAGTTTTGGTTTTCCATTAGGCCCATTATCTATTCTGGGGTTCTTGGTCACCTGAACAGTTCCAGGCATTAGTTCTATCTCTTGGAATAGGCTTTGAATCCAATAGTTGTAGTGAGAAGTCCACATGCATCTGTTTAAGGGGTAACAATGACTTATTAAGATATGAAAAAGGAAAAAAATACACTCGTGATTACAGGATGTGGTAAGTCCAGTTGTAGATTCCTTGGAAAGCTGGGGACCGATCACATGCTGCTTCATGCTACCTGACCTGGTCTTCACCACCAAAAAGAGTATGACCCCTTCCCTCCTTTCTTTTTATGAAGTCACGTTGACAGGCAAGAAGCACCGCCTCTATCAGGCCAGATAGCCCAAGGTCATGGGAAGAGTGAATACCCGCTATACCTCTCCTTTTTTGTCTAAATAAAAAGGTTCTAAACCTAATGCAAAACTATGCACAATAAGGATAATTATCTGCAAATGGAGTTCTTAATTGGTCTAGATACTAAAAGGCCAGAGTTAGTGGCAAGCTCCATTCTCTGACCCCCAGACAGACTTTATTTGTGCAAGAAAGATATCACCACAATTATCAAATATTGCCCAGGAGGAAGAAATACAAGGTAATAACAAACAAAAATTGAATTACAACCAACAAGAACAGTGAGAAACACATACTAAATGTCCAGATCATAGGTGAATGATAAATTATAGAAATTATTCTAATAGCTGTTCTGTCCTGAAGAATATGAATTTAGTACCTGATATGCTCTGAGTTAAGATAGGAGAGGATAGTAGCTGTGACCATGTAGTCTTCAACCCCATCAAAGAACTGAGGAGGAAAATAATTTTACCTGAGTAAACAGGAAATACAAGCAGGCAACTTCCAAAAAATGCAAGAAGTGACAGAAACAACTGGTACCTGGACAGTTACCCAAAGTCTCTCTTTAGTGTTGGGACAATCAACTTTGGCTATAGGCCTAGAATACCTGCAGGAATATTCAAAAGACTGTCTTACCCTGCCTTAGCAAGGTTCACCAGAACCAGTGAGTAAATGACCCCAGTACAATGGTTAACTCTAAGGATGGAGTGTAAAAGCATTACCTCACCATACATAGTTAATTATTGATCTTCTAAAAGGCCTAAATGTGAGATGTCATGGTTAGAATATGTCTATGAAAAATGACTACAGTTATGGAAGTACATTAAAAGTTTTGAAGGAAGAATTAGAAGTGAGGAGTCCTACAAGGGACTTACATGGTATGGATCATTTATTGTTGTGACTTAAAATATTTTTGAAAAGTGGCAAAATGTTGAATCTTGTTAAATCTGAGAAGTCCTTTGATAGTCTCGTCCTGTTTGTCTTTGCACAGTGAGCATCTATTCACTAGCTCAGTAGTTTTTATATAATACATTCTTATGTTCTTTCCATTGATGACCTCCTTATTAGTAAGACATTTTCACATATTTTTGAAATGTATAATAGTGGAGTATAAGTGAAATAATATTAACAAATGTGACTCCTCTAGTAAGACCCTCATGAACCCTGTGGATGGAATATGGCACTCTTTGAAGTAGTCTACAGTATACAGGGCAAACTCTGGACATTTCCAATAGCCACCACCCTCTAATCATGCTTCTGCATGCCATTTCTAGGAACTTACTCTACATCTGTTTCCAAGTGCCCTCTGGGTAGTGGCTTCTCACTGTTTTTTTGACTGTATCTTAACCCTTAGAGAAACCCCACCCATGACTGTTCTTGTCATAGAAAGTGAGCAAATGAAACTTTTTACAAAATAAAGAGGAAATGATAGCTGCATGGTTTTTAAAACAGCAGCAACTCCTGTCTTTTAATTTGAAGAACTGGCAAATTAGTGGTTGCTGAGAGAGGACAAATGGGTCTTCCTCATGGATGAGCCCCTGATTGTTATCCAACATGTTGGTCAGACCTAAAGCGTAACAATAATGAATGAATTCAGCAGGTTGTGTGTATGTATTAATCCATAAGAGGTGGATGAAGGGAAATACTGTAAATAGACTGTATATGAAATTTAAATTTTTTCTTTTTTTAACATTTTTTAAAACAATCTTTTTTTATTATTATTATTATCTTACATACCACTCCCAGTTCTCCCTCTCTCCCCTCCTCTCACTCCCCACACCTTCCACACCCCACCTCCACCCACTCCTTAGAGGCTTAGAGATGGTGGGTGGGGCCTCCCATGGAAGTAAACTAGCTTTTTAAAGAACAAAACTTAACCTTGTAACCATATTTGAAGTTTTAGTAAAGATCTTTGACAGTGACTAGTTGTGCATGGCAATGAAATGGGGAGTTTTTTTTTCTGACATTTCTTATTTAATATCTTATTTGCATTTCATCAGCATGTGTGTGCAGCATTCTTTTATTTTTTTCTCTTCAATTTATTATCTTCAATATTTTTCCTTTAATATTACTTTGAGAAAATTGTGACTATGCCTCTAACAATATTGTGGGCTAGGATTCATCTAAAGGAAGAGTGGATTCAGTGATAATGAGATCCCAAACTGAGTTCCCACTCAAGAACTAATCCTATCAAAGCAAGCCTTCATTAATCCTCCACCACTGTTGAAATGCAGGCTCCTGTTGCAGGCGAGATTGTGATTTCTGGCTCCCTTCCCATTTGCTGTGGGTCACAGAACTCTGAGCACAGAGCAGGGCTGAAGCTTAAGTAGCTTGGGATATTGTGCACTGATGTGATGCCTAGATTATCTAAGTCTCGGTAGTTATGTGATTTACATATAAATAGAGTAGGTAATATGTATTTGAAGAAGTCGAGGCCAGGGTGATTTTTATCATTCTTTCTTGATGCATTTCTGCTTCTGTAAATATACTAGGTCCTTAAAAATGAGAAAAGTATGCTTCCTCATTCTTAAGGGAACAGATTTTTTTTCTAAAATATTCAGAATAGCATTAAGTTAGCCTCTTATGAACAGTTGTCCAGTGGCCATTAACAGTAATGACACTGGCTAACTCTCAGTAGCACATATCCTCTGACTCTACTAGCTGAAGATAACACTAACACAGTCCTTGGTACAGTGGTTAAGCATCGTCACTTAATTGCAGGTGATAAAAGATGCTCACATTGCTACTAATTTTCTCCCTCTTTAAAAGCTTTTGCTATCATCTTTGTCAGGGTTTATATATGTCAACAGAAAGCCCAGAATGTTTTTAGTTTCTTCATTTATTTCTGGCCTTTAACAAGTTTTAGCTTTTATTCAAAGAGACTACTGAAAATGAGCTTTTGACTTTTTATCAAAATATACTGCAGAAAAACCATGAAGATAATACCTTATTTAGGACACCCCAAAGAGGAATATCTGCAGTCCTAAAGGACGAGTTTTTTGTTTGTTTTTGGTTTGTTTGGTTGGTTGGCTTGGTTTGGTTTGGTTTGGTTTTGTCTACCTGCTGGGATGAGCCTGCTTTAGCTCTAATGCTTGTATCCTTTGAATGCAAATAACTTACTAGGCTGTATTTCATAGGAAAGCTTGACTACCACCTTAGAGCAAGAACGCAAGCCTTAGACACCAAAGGTTTATTATACCTACCAGAAAAGAATATATATATATATATATATATATATATATATATATATATATAAAAGAAAATAATAGTTTAGTAACTTTTTGTTTAAAAGAATTACTTGTAATTTAAATATCTAGCAAGTGCTGTTCAGTAAATCCTTATTGAATCCTCAGGTGTGTAGTGTTTCTGATCTAATCATACTGTTAATGGGCAAATAAAAGGAAACAGAATATGGTTTTTCCACAGCTAATCACAACACATGGTCACTGTGTCTTCTTAAAATTAACGAGAAGCTGCAGAAGTTTTGTGTGTGTATTTCATTGATCAGTAACTATTGAGTCATGTAGACTGATAACCAGCTAGGCATGGTGGCTCAAGTTCCTGGACGTCTGAGGAGTTCAAGGCCAAGATCTGAGCTTTATAGCAAGACAGTATCTCACATATACACATTAAAAACAAATAAAAAACAAAAGTAAAACAATAATAATAACTTGCTAAGTAAAATTGTATATAAATAACTGTTTCCCCCAAAATAGAAGAGTGCTGTTGTTTAATTTTTCAAGTTTCTAAATTAAAACAGCAGGATCCCCACATCTACTTCCGCCTTCAGTTTGTTGTCGCTCACTGGTTTGGTTGCAAGTGTACCAAAGCACATCTTAAGCTGACTTGAAATGTACAGTCTAAAACTGTATCAGTGAATTTTTCATCCTGTGTTCCATTACAGTCCATTAGTCTGCCTTGCATTTTCAATATCTTTTTCACCCATGAATGATGTTGTAATATTGTGTGTCAGCAATTTGAAAAATATTGGTTCACTGAGTTTTCATATCTACCAACTATGAAACATTTCATTGCACAAATTCCAAAATAATCATATTTGTTAATGTCATCACTGATCATATAACAAGTCACTAAACGGTTAGGGAGGTAGCTCAGAGGGTACAGCATTGGGTGTGCTACCAAAAAGACCAGAGTTTAGATATCAAACCCTCACTTAGCTGACAGCTGGGCATGGTGATCCTTCTGTGATTTCAGTTGTGTAGGAAGCAGATACCGGGCATCCTACACTAACCACACCCACAAGCTCTGGATCCAAGTGGGAAAGCCTGCATCAAGATGCCAGTATCAACCAGGCAGTGATGGATCTCGCCTTTAATCCCAGAACTAGGGAGGCAGGAACAGGTGGATGTCTTTGAGTTGAGAGCAGCCTGGTGTACACAGTAAGTTCCAGGACAGCCAGGGCTACACAGAGAAACTCTGTCTCAAAAAACAAAGAAAAGGTAACAGAGTCAACCTCTAGCCCCCACATGCATGTGCATCACAAACTTACACACACACACAGAGTCACATAAGTACTGGAAAACAGTCTTGTAGTATTCTTTTGAATTGATTTTATTTTTAGTATGTTTGTCTGTAGAGAGTGATATGTGCATTGGGGGAGTGTCTTTTTTTTTTTTTTTCCTGTTTTTTGCAATAGAGTTTCACTGTGTAGCCTTGACTGTCCTGGAACTCGCTCTGTAGACCAGGCTGCCCTTGAACTCTCAGAGATTGATTGCCTCTGCCTCCTGAGTCCTGGGATTAAAGGTGTGCTCCACCACAGACTGGCTGTGCAGGTCCTTATGGAGGTCAGAGGTGTTGGATCCCCTGGAACTGGGGTTATGGTCCTGGAAACTGAATTCAGGGCCCCTGGAAGGACAACATCCTCTTAACTGTTAACCTGTCTGTCCAGCCCTTTTTGTAACATTACAGTCCTCGTCTCAGCTCAAATGTTTCTCGAGGTGATGGGTTTATTTTACTCATTTTTTGATAAATGTTGACCAAAATATCCAAGCTTTAAAGCATTATTTTCCTGTCATTCTTTCAGTAAAAACTGTGTCTCTTAAAGAAAGCACCGTGTGGTCCTCTAGCTTCTCCTCACAGTCCAGAGCAGAGCACGGCTTCTCCCACATCATCTCACCAAAAGTTCGCGAAGAACTTTAAAGAGTCATACTTTTACCCATCTACAAGCATAACTTATGCTTGGGGGCCACTGTCTTCATTTCTGCTGTTTTATCCACGTGAGCCCTTGCACTGTTAGCATAAATGCCAACCCAGTAGAAACAGCGACTAGAACTACTGCCAGCATTTCTCCCAGGTGTTAGGGCACAAGGAAAGTTCCTAGCCAGCTGCACCTGATTCTCAACCTTGCTGCTCCCAAGATTGTGCTTGCTTACCTAGCCTGTGGAATTACGTCATGGGAACATAAAATGGACCAAGACAATTTTAGAATAACAAAGAAACTTCATTTCCTGTTTTCTTGTTACTCTATGTTTTTAATCACAATTGCAAATAACTTATCGGTGGTGATAAAATAATTCCAATGTGACTAAAATGAAATATTTCACAACATAGTTTTAATTAGATCACTAATATTTTAAGAAAGTACTTACAAATTTATAGACGGTGCCATATCTATGATTGCAAGGTAGAAGGAATTATATTCATTTTTAAATAATTGATAATATAGAAAAATATTTATGAGCCCACTTGCTCCTGTTTTTGCCAGCATTGCACAGTACCATGGCTAGCTGTTCCCAGTTCTTGCTTGCTGTGGCTAGGGGGCAGCATTTGCTTAGCTGACAGCTACAGACAAGTTCATTACCAAGTCAGGCTCAATTTTGTGATCCTGAGACTATTCTAAACATGTCCAACATTTATTATTCTCACTTTTGAAACTGGGAAATAGCTGAGACTACATGTATTTTTGTATTTATAATGAAGTATCTCAACACTTAGAATTATTAGAAAATAAAATCTGTTGTTCAAAATAACCGTATTCCAGCATCCTTGTGAATATCAGATGCTATTTTAAACTATACTAATAGCTTGAGAAATTGTTTAAGACAAAAGATATGAATTAAGCTCAGAATCATAGAACAAATCTGTTATCCCAGATACTTGGGAGCTTGAGGGGAAAGATTCAAAAGTTAAAAGATTTCCCTTCGTTACAGAGGACCTTGGGACTAGGAGCAGCCTAGACAACTTAGTGAGGCAAGTCTGAGAAATAAAAGGTTAAAAGAAGGCTAAGAATATGCGTATGGCACAGTGCTTTCCTGGCCTTGGATTCAGTCCCTAAGTCCAGACACCAGCCTCAGAAAAGAAAAATTAAAAACTAAGGATTTTAAAATGGGAAAATATAGAAAGGATAGAGGAATTCTGTCTCTCGTATTATCTATTTCCCTGGTCTTAATTTTATTGGTAAGAAGTATTGGTGCGAGTAACTATACCTCAGGGTCTCTGAGTTTCTTAAGTACGGTAATTGAATCTGTATTTACTTTTCTAATAGCATTGGAATAAGCTTCACACTCCTAATTGTAAACCCTTCAAAAGTAACTGCTAATGAAGTGTGTGTCCATAAAAGGCGATTTGATGATGTTTCTGGTACTCCTGCTATTTAGTGTGAAGGTATTCTTCCCAATAGAGCAGTGAGTCTGGGCCCTTCCCTTGTTCTCGCATGCTTGTTTGCAGACTTCTCAGGAGCAGTTGGTTCTGTCATTTGGATCTCTCCACTTTGTGTTTCTTTCATTGTTTAAACAAATATTTGTGGCCTATTATACACTATGTATTAGTCTATACCCTGCATACATTAAAGGGGTAAAGAAAAAAAACCTGTGCCTTCATATTTTTGTGAAAACATAAAGAGATAAATAAGAGGGCTGGAGAGATGGCTTGGCAGTTAGCTCTTGCAGAGGACCCACATTCATTTTCCAGCACCCATATGGTGACTTACAATCCTGTGTAACTCCAGATTCAGGGGATCTGACCCTCTCCTCCGGCCTCCAGGTACTTGCATGGTGCATATGACACATCCTGGCAAAATTTTCATGCATAAAACATTTTAATGTATACAAGAGATGTTAAATGACTATCCAGTCACTGTAAATGGGGCATAATGAGTAAACATGCAGCCACATGGCAGGGAATGGAAGGGAAAGGGCTCCGTGTCTTACAGATACATCATCATCATCACTGGAATGGAAGGGAGAGGGCTCCATGTCTTACAGATAACATCATCATCACTGGCTTTATTTCAGCACCACAAAAACAAGATAATTTCGTGACATAACAAAATCATTCTGGCACCTTGCTGGCTGAAATCCAAGAACAGGGAAGGATAAAATGTAGTAGGTTTGTCATAGCTATGGAGTAAGCGGGGCATGAGATGGCGGTGGCTCCAATCTGGATATTAGCAGTAGAGGTAATGAGAAGTTTTCACTACTCACAGATGAGGGGGTCGAACAGCAAGACTGCGGGTAGCAGGTACATGGTGTTTAAGAAGACAGTCAAGAACATTTGCGGAATTGTTTTTATCTTAGCAAGTGGAAAGAAAAGAGGCTCTTCACTGGATGTAGAGATGTGTGCGTGGAGCTACAGTTTGGAGGAAGCCTCAAGAGTTCAAGTGAAGATGGATGGGTGGATGCATGGATGGATGGATGGATGGATGGATGGTTGCATGGATGGATGGATGGATGGATGGATGGATGGATGGATGGATGGATGGATGGGTGGATGGATGGATGGATGGACGGATGGGTGGATGGATGCATGGATGCATGGATGGATGGATTTTGACATATATCCTGAAATATAAATAGGCATTTTAAAATGTATGTTTGGAATTTATGGCAGAGGGCTTGGACTAGAGTTGAAAATATGTCACTTTTCATAGTACAATTAGTATTTGAAGAAAAGCAGAAAAAAAAGTAGTCTCTAGGAACTGAACTAGTAGTCCTGCATTTAAAAACCAGGAAAAAAAGGAAGAGAAAATTGGGGGAGGGGAGATGCAGAAAACAAACAAACAAAAAAAAAATGGATAAGCAGCAGTTAAAAAAAAGTTAGAAGAAAATTAGATGAATATGTTATCTAGAAGCCAAGTAAAGAGAAAATATATTCTCTGACCTTACTGAGTGATTTTTTTTAAAAAGGGTTAATAGATTTGGCAACATGGAAGCCAGCAATGGCCAGGACAGCTGTTTCTTTGGTGGGCACAGCCCCAGACCTGATTGGAATGAAATGAGAAACTATGACATAAATAAATGTTGCACTTCGCTCTCAGCTCCATAGGTCTTAGAATTAGGACTTCTGTGGTCACTGCCGCATCCGCTGTGTTTGCTAACAGTCTTGGCATGTAGTAAGTGTTCAGTCCATATTTGTTGAATGAATGATAAAAAAGTAACCTTTACCCAAAGAAAGTTACCGTCTTTAGTAAAAGAGGCCGTCGATTTCTGCAGCTTTGCCATTACCACCCTGGCCAGTACCTCTGTTGATGTACCACATAGCATTTCAGTACTACAAAGCATTTCAGTCTCTTGAAATATGTCTGGTTCCTTTGTATATAGCACAAAACATTTCACGTTGGGTGAGTGAATGACAGTACTCAGAATGAATTATACAAAGCATAGTTGCACTATTAAAATTTGACCAAAGATTCTTAATGACAAATTGTTGGCTCTCATTGAAATGGTCAGTGGTAATATAATTAATATTATGTCCTTAAAGGTCAACTAATGTGATTAAATCACCCTCATGTTTTTTTTTATTTGAAGACTTCATTAGTTAACAGAAAGAAAAAAAGTCTAAATATAATGACAAAGTTTCTTAGTAGTAGTAACAGAAAACAGTACCTCTGTTGATATCATCCCTATATACTTGTGTGATTAAAATTATTTAAAAAACATTCTACCATTGAATACATTTTATATTGAGAATGTTATGTGTACCTGATGGTCCACAGAAGCTAGAATAAAGTACATTATTCAAGATGTACTTGAATAAACATCAAACCTAAAATTGAAAAATCATATATCTCAAAATATGTGTTTTAAGGGGGGGTTGTAGTGAGATAGTCCTTCTGTGGCACTGACCACGCCCATTGGGGGTGGAGCCATGGGCGGAAGTGACCTGTGGAAGGAAGTCGGAGGGAGAGCGGGGGGGGGGGGGGGGGGCTCTCTTGCTGGCTCTCTTGCTGGCGTGACGAGGATAGGAGACGATAGGAGAGGATCGGGTTGAATTTCCTGGTGTTCATCTGTCTAGGTTGTAAGTTATTTCTCCCTGAATAAACATCTATTCAGCCTATTTATTTATCCTGATCCTTATTTAACCACGATAGGGGGTTGTGTCTGGCTGCCACATTTTATGTGCACTTATTCCAAATCTTTCTCATTTCTTGTCTAACATTTGGAGGAATGAAATTTTACTTAAAGTTTAAGATGATTGTCTAAAGAATATGGCCCTTAACCAGCAATAAAATGATAGATATCTCTATGGGTAGATGACTATATAGACAGACACATCAATCTAGGAATATTTTAATGTTCATGTGGAGAGAGCCAGTTTTGTTCCTTCATGTCTATCAGTCCACCTTATTTAAGTTTTTTTATTTGTTTTTATTTTTTACTTTTTTTTACATATCAATCCCAGTTCTCTTTACCTCTCTCCCTCCCTCCCATGCCCCCCGACCACCCACCCTTCCAAACTCACCCACACCATATGTATGGTGATGCCTTCCAGGTGGGGTCATCTAAATCTGTCAAGTCATTTGGAGTAGGGACTAGGACTTCTCTCCTGTCTCTAGGTTAAGGCAGTTATCCCTCCATGGGGGATGTGCCCGCAAGGTTCTTTTGTGCATCAGGGATACATCCTGGTTCCTCTCTCTGAGGTCCCTTAGACTGCTCAGGCCTTCTAGCTGACACTCATGTTCAGGAGGTCTGAGTCAGTCCCATGCTGGATTCCCAGCTATCAGTCTGGGGGTCTGTTAGCTCCTCCTTGTTCAGGTCAGCTGTCTATGTGTTTCTGTAGCCTGGTCTTGTCCTCCCTCTCATTTTAAAATTTAAATTAAGATTTACTCTGCTCCAGATTTTATTATTTTGTATAATGCACACTAGTTGTTATGAACCACATACCATCTGAGGTTTTTTGTTTGTTTTATTTTTTTCATCTGTAACATATCTGGAAAGGATCATCAGCCTGTCATCTTAAGCCAGTGATGATGTGGAAATCTATGTGCATTGTTTTGCTATAGTATTTATATTTTAATGATCTCCGTGCTTTTACTTTTATTTTGATAGCATACGTACTCTTGTGTATATAATGCCAAGACGGCATGCTTCTCCCCTCATAATTTATAATTGATAAGCACTAAAAGGGTGTTTATATGGGTGGTCTAAGCCTATGTTTCAGTGTAACCTGTATTCACTCACAAATTACCTTGATTTTTAAGACTTGCAATTAACAGCCCCAGTCCAAGAACGGGGGCAAATCAAATGAATGTTCAGTTCAAGCAGAGAGGCAGAACATGAAGGGGGATTTATTCTTAATGCACCCTCCTTCTCTACAGGGTATTCAGTGGCCTGGGTGATCCCTACTCACCCTGGGTAAACAGTCCACTAAGCCCTGTTTCAAAACTCAGTTCCACCTGAAAACATGCTCAGCAGTGCATTCCAGAACAATGTGTATTCACTTATCTGAGCATCCTAATGGGGTGATACTTTGTTTATGATCTAATAAAGCTTGCCTGAAGATGAGAGTGCAAAGCTAGCCACAGCCATAGAGGTCAGGCAGTGGTGCTACACACCTGTAATTCCAGCGCTCAGGAGACAGAGCTAGATTTATCTCTGTGAACCCAAGGCCACACGGGGCTACATGGGAGGGAATCGGTCTACAAGAGAAGCAGAGCTCACACCCTTAATCCCTGCACTAGGGAATTGGAGACAGGAGTGGTATGGCTGGACAGAGAGAGGAATATAAGGTGGGAGGAGTCAGGAGCTCATTGCAGTCTGAGGTTTGGTGGAAACAGATGCAATCTGGAGATGTAATCTGAGCCTTGGTAGAGGTAAGAACTCTCTAATGGCTGGCTGCTTTGCTTCTCTGATCTTTAGCTTTAACCCCAATACATGTCTCTAGGCTTTTATTATTGAGGACAACTAGAATTTGTGTTGAATTCTGTCAATTTAAAACAAAAGTTTGACTGTCATAAAGAACATTAAAACTTGAAAAATAATTTTTCTACAGCTATAAACTATGCACTTAAAATGTGTGTATTATTGCAGTTGCTTTGGCCATGGTCATAAGCATACTTATTACTAAATATAATAATGTTCTTGTGATAATAACTATAGTTACATGCATTCTTTCATATTTTCTTCAGTGGAATAGAACAAAACAGTGTTTAAAACCATTAATCTTGATGGTGATCATTCTAATGAGGCCTTTTACTTTCTCTCTGTGCATGCCCTGTGCTCCTGGTGTGCTCACAGCTCTACGCCATCCCCTGGTTTCTTACGATGTTCACGCGTAAGTACCATTTCCTCCTTCAGTGTTAGCTAAAGCACCACCTCATTCTTCTCAGAGTTTTAAATTTATGAGAATATTAAGTAAATGCAATGTACATCTTTATAAAATTCTAAAATCATGTACTTTATAAACAATAATTTCAAGAGTTCTTGCCATTAAAATTAAAAAGACTGTTGGAAAGAACTAAAATATATTTTGCATGTCATGTATAGCTTTGCTCCTTAAGAAGAGAATTCAACATCAACTATAGCATTTACATTGACTTTTTGAGGCCAGTTTTCAACTGAATTGACTTTTTTTCCAGTCGTTCTCTATTTACTCATGGTTTCGTTTCCTAGACTGGGCATCTTCTAGTAATTAACTGTGTGATATGACTGTGTAACGCTTTAGTCAGTTATCGTGTGACTATAATGGAAGTGGACAGCCATGCTGAAATGCAGTACACAGATAAGTGGGAAAAATCTGAAATAGTCTATCTGCGTTGGCCAAGAAAGATATTCACAGTACTATTAAGTGAGGAAGAAGTTACACTTTTTTAACTAATAGAATTTTGATGGGAATTTAATAAAGCAGTTGTTTATGATGCCCAATGGAACTATTAGCTTATTGTTCGTAAAGCAAATCTAAAGTTCATCTACAGATAGAAACTTGTGTAGACATTGTTACTAAAAGTTCTGGGAGAAATTCTGACTTGGATAAATATACCAATTGTTAATGGGAGTCAGAAAATGTAATGCCTGACCAGTTGGATAACAGTTTATTAAAGGACTTTAGGAGCCTATAAATTTGAGTCAGGGGCTAGAGAGTTGACTGAGTAGTTACCAGAAATTGCTGCTCTTGAAGAGAACCAGTTTGGTTCCCAATATCCATTTTGGGTGGCTCACAGCTACCTGTAATTCAAGCTTGAGGGAGTCTGACGTTCTCCATAGACACTTACATGCATGTGCACGTGCATATTCACCCAAACACACACACAGGCACGCATGCCTGCATGCACAAATAAAAATCTTTAAAAAACATTACAGTCAAGCATTTCATCAGCACAGTTTAACACATTAGCTCTTAAGTAACAATCTTGACCTCGAGGTAACAATGGTCATATATTTAATAATGCAGCTATTATATTTTCTAATAAATTTGGTTTTTGTTTAAGTACATTTTAAAAACTCTTTCTACAGATGTATTTCCACTGCACAAAATTTTCCACCTCTGGGATACATTACTACTTGGAAATTCCTCTTTCCCATTCTGCATTGGAGTAGCCATCCTTCAGCAGCTGCGGGACCGGCTTTTGGCTAATGGCTTCAATGAATGCATCCTTCTCTTCTCTGACTTACCAGGTATGTGGCTAAATAAAGAAATCACTGAAAGCAATTTTGACTGTAATGTGCTGTCTCAGCCATTTGAGAGAATCGTTCAGCTTAAGAATCTCTTCTGCCGGGACCCTGTGTTCACTGTTAGGATTATCAGTGCTCTTTGCTAGCCCAGGAATGCAGACATAATGTGGGTCATACTAAGCCACTGTGGATTATTTCCATCACAGTAATACCACCAAAAGGGTAAAAGGCCATGGCTGTGGGGGAGCAACATATTTACCCTTTGCTTAGGACTCAGCCATTTGTCTTCAGCTGATGGAGAGTAAATAAAGGCAACTCAGGAAGGTGTTTGAGAATGTGTTTATGTGAGGATGGTATTCACATGGAACTTTGCTCCCTTCCAGCCACAGCTGCTTGGTAACAGCTTGACAGTTTAAGAAAAGGAAACACTGTCCTTTTAGGAAAACAAGTCAAATACTATAGAAATATATTATGTAATAGAAGATATTGGCTAGGCTGTGTAAGGTATTCACAAGGGAAGTTTGAAACTCTTTGGGCAGAATGTTTCAACGAAAAACCACAGAAGCAACTATGGTTTGATTCTTGATGCTGAAAAGATAAAGCTTGTGTGACTGCTTAAGGTGTAATATTAGCTATAAAGTGGGGAGAGCTACTTTGTGAAGAAATAAATGTTTTTAAGATACAAACTTGGGCTGAAGAGAAGACTCAGAAGAACGGAACACTTGTTGATCTTGCAGAGGATCCGGATGTGGCTAACATCCATCTGTAACTCCAGTTCTAAAGGATCTAATGCCCTCCTTGTGCCTCTGTGGGCACCTAGCATGCATGTGGCACACATACATACATACAAACAGACACTCATAAACAGAAAATATAAAATAACAATAAATAAACCTTTAAAAATATGCAAATTTTACTTTTTCACAGCAAATTTCTGGTACCATGCTTTTTGCTGGTTCTACTGCTGCCCTCCATGTTTTCAGGCAGGCACAAGGATGTAATAGTAATCACACTTAAAACTGTCCAGGTTGAAGCCCCTGAACACCACGCAAAAGACTAATGATCATACATACTTTGAGATTATGTATTGATTAGGTACTTCCAAGACAATTAAGGAATCTGCCATCTTCCTTCGCTTGTATGTAACGAGTATTTTCTACTCTACTATCTTTCTGTTAAAGGTTCTCATCTTTGAGGGAAAAAAATAAGTAAAATGCCTTGGAATAATTTAAAACTCACCCTTTCTTCACAAATTAAAATGTCATCCAATTCATGAAATTTAATTAAAATAAGTTATTTCTTATATTAACAAATAATAGTTCTGGGTTTTTTTTTTCTGGGACATGGTGGAAATCAAGGTTTTATGGAGTTTGGGGAATTGGTCTGAATAGAAACAAGGAAGAAAATTTCACAAACCCAGAAGCTGTCTGTGCTCCACAGATGTTTTCTTGTCATCCCCAGCTTGCCAAAGTAAACAGGGGATGATTGATTAGGATTAAAGGAATATTTCTGGTCAGTTATAAAAATGTGTATATTGGAAATGATGATTGTGCATTTTCAAAGCAAGTGAATTTAGTTCCTTCAAAGCATAAGTGTTCCTATAAATGCTGGTGAACGTGTCTTTGATAGTGTTTTGTGGGCATATAGTAACCAGTGCTAGCACAACTACAATCTCTGAAGTTGGAAAGTTGGCATTTACATTTGTTAGAGCTAAGTAGTTGAAAAGGTAAAATTCTCTTGACCTTTGAAAACGAGATGCTTTCTACTGTGTGAACTGCCCTGATGCACGCTGTTAGTCACTGTATGTGATTCTTCTTACAGAGAAGAGCTAGGAACAATTAGATGACCTTTCTAAAGAAGCATAAAAAGTTGGTACAAAATTTACCCTTAATAACCCATGTTTTGTTTTTAACCATACTTTACTTGGGCAGGATGTTTTTCTCATGTAGATTTAGAGAGATTTCGTTTTTCAGCACACTGGGTTTATCATCTGTCCCTTAAGAACTTTGGAAGCAGACATGGACAGCCCTAAAGTATGAATGAAGACCAAGACCAACATACACACACAAAGTGTTAGATGATACAAGTGTTGAACACTTTTTTAGAACAATTTGTTGTTCTAGTCCACCTACAAAGGATAGATAGGTTAACTATATTGTACTCTTTCTAATTTTAAGGCGAGGGTCAACATTGATTTTTAACTCACTAATTACATTGTGTTGCAGGGAAATCCTACAGAATTTAAATAAGTGAGCAAAATAAATTAACTACAGACTCGTGAATTAAATTTCATCATTCTAGAGCTTATCCATAGTAGTAGAGAACTATTCATTGGTAAGTTGTGAACAGAAAAGTCATCAGTTTTAGCTCCTTCTACAAAGAATTCCCCAACAGCCAAGTGGTTAAGAGTGTGGAACATGCAGTGCAGCGGGGTCACCTGGTTTGGCCCTGAGATTCACCATCACCACCTGGGTAATGGCACCCTTAGAAAAGCAGCACAATCTCTGTGGCTGTTTCCTCATCCCTGACTCTGAGGATGACAATATTTCCTGCCTGTAGACCATGGTGCTAAGTCAATACAGGTGAAGAACTTAAAGCAGCAGGGAACAAACAATATGAATTGTGAATGTTATTAACACTATTATTATTATTATTATTATGCTTCTTGCTTTTTATTCAGTCATAATGTGCCTTCTTCTTAATAATATAAATGCAGTAATCTCCCTTCTTAGCTTTTTCTAGAAGTTCTTGAAAGTGAATATCATTCATAAGAATCCATTGGTACAGAATGCTAATGAGAAATTACCTTTAATATTAAACCTTCAATAGAACTCAAGACCTGCCTGAGTTTAAGTCTAGTTCCATCATCGTCAACCTGTGTTGAGGAAACTTGTAGTATGATGCTGCTTGTGAAAAAGCATGGTCTGCAGAGTGACATGCAGCTATGTTCATATCACAACATATTAGCCATGTGTACTGGCTAGTTTTATGTTAACCTGACACATGCTAGCATAATGGGAGAGGTGGGAACCTCAGTGGAGAAAATGCCTCCATAAGACCATGCCATAGACAAGCCTGTAGGGCATTTTCTTACTTAGTGATTGAGGCGGGAGAGCACAGCCCATTGTGGTTGGTGCTATCCCTGGGCTGATATTCCAGAGTTCTATAAGAAAGCAGACTGAGTGGGCCATGGGAAGTGAGCCAGTACATGGCACTCCTCTATGGCCTCTGCATCAGCTCCTGCCTCCAGATTCTTCCATTGTTTGAGTTCCTGTCCTGACTTCCTTTGATAATGAACAGTGAAGTGGAAGCATAAACTGAGTAAATATTTCCTCTCCGAGTTGCTTTGGTCATGGTGTTTCATCATAGTAATAGTAACCCTAAGACACTATGTGAACTATGAAAACTTATTTAATCTCACTGGAAAGAGAAGCCTACACAAAAGGAAGCTTTCATTGAAGTGCTGATAACGTGCTATAATGTTATGGTGACTACTAAAATAATATACAAAAAGTAGTTGGCATAAACCTCAAAGGGAAGTATGCCCAGGTAGTTTTTCTAAATACATGCATCACTTAATGTTTTGAATATATAAAGAATTTAAAACACCAAGTGCTCCTTTTTCAGTTCCTTACATCACGTTTTGCTAATACTTTGTCTTGCATGAAAAGCTCAGCAGAAAGTCTTAATTTGTCTTGTCTAGAAATGTTCTTAAACTTCTATTGCCTTGTAGTTTATGAAGTAGTGTCATTTTATATTCCTAATTAAGTACAAATAATTTTTCCCCCTGAACTTCGTTGACTTTTGTATGTATACCATGTCAGCACTAGCAGAAATCATGAAATCAGTCTTTGGCGTTTCTCATACAGTGTAAATGGCAGGGTGTTGTGAGAGAAATACTGAGCATTTCACAGCATCAGGTGAAACTAGATTGGACCACTGTAGTTAGTATAGAAATTTCCATAACTTTAACTCATCATATGGTAAGGTCTGTTAGTCTGTGGTTACCTGTCTTTGGGGTGCTTCGGTCAGATCCAGCTGATTTGCTTGGTTCATACCTGAGATGGGAGAGTGTGGACTGAGAAGCAGCAGGTAGAAAATTAAAGATACTAAGGAAAAGACAGACACAGAATAGAGTTGGAAGAGCATTCCAGTGAATACTGGTCAAAATTCTTCTATACGCCAACTAAAAAGGGAAAAAGGACAAAAGATTTCTTTACCATGACACAAGGATCAGAGTTTCTTCCTTAATTCCCCAAACATTTAATAACCACACCTCAGACCAAACATCCTTGCTATTTAGATAAGATATCCACACCCTAGACCTGTAGTGAGATATTTACTCTGTCCCCACCTGTTGCTCTGACCACACCCAATGGGGGTGGAGACAGGTGCAGATGTGACCTGGGGGTAACTAGGTCTGAGGTAGGGGACCCCGGAGCACTTTCTGATTTGTTGGATGGAGACAGAACATCTGGAGTTATCCTTGGGACAGGAACCTGTTGGCATTTATCTGTCTTTGTTGTAAGTTATTTTTCCCTAAATAAACATCTATTCAGCCTATCTGTTTTTCCAGATCCTTATAATTCCACAATATCTTGTGTCAGAAGTGGGATACGAATACTAGGTAGACCAAACATCTTTTAGTAGCCACACCTTAGAACTTTAGGTCTTATTACTTTAACCTTGAAAGGTAAAGATAGTTTTTAACTCTATGATCTTAAGTCAAGATGAAGCTGGGCCATTTCTGTGAGTCCTGACAATTCCCCCTTCTAAATTTAATTAGTTAATACCTCTATTTCTGAACACAAGACAGATGACTGTCTGTCTTAGGTTATTTTCTTTCACCTTCCAGCCTTAGATATCATTGGAAAACACATTCTGTCGTGTGTTACCTATCTTAGGTTGCCTGGAGGCAAATAGATCTTACTTGAGTGATTTACAGTGCCTTGGAGATGCTCTTTCCCTAATGTGATGTTCTGTCCTTGCTCATTCTCCTCACTGGACAGACCTTATAAGCAGTCCTTCAACATAGATAGCTGGGCTCCTGCAGGTTATTCTTTCTTTGAATCTCTATCGTACTATAACTATTCATTTTAGTTATTCTTCATCTGAAGACATTAAAGGATGGCAAAGGTGTTATCAACCTCAGTATCATGCACTTTTCTGTGTGGAGGGTATCTTCTGGTGTGCATATTTTATTCTGTTCATTGCGTTCTCTTCTAGTAAGTTAAGCCTGATATATATATATATATATATATATATATATATATATGTATGTATATATATATATAGATAGATAGATTATATATATATATATATATATATATATATATATATATATATATATATAGTTCAGAGTCCTGTTGTATTTTTGTAATGTTTTCATGTCTTAAGATATCAGCACTTAGAGTTTGTACTATCTTTTTACAAATCCTGTGTTTCAAATGTTAATTGTTGAGGGACTGGTGCCCATATGAACATACAGAGACTGTGACAAAGCAGGTACAAGTTCAAGCCAGACAAAATCCCAATAAGGATCAGGGGAGGTGGACACAGAGTCCCACCTCTAGCCAACAAGGGATTTGCAATTTGAGGGTAGGAGAGGGAAAATCAGTTTTCTTCAGTGGGATGACACCAGTATAATAGCAAGCACACTCACTGCCTGCCTCATGCTCAGTTGGAATTGGCCAAAACAGAATGAACTCCATGTAGATTTGTGTTTGCTTTGTTCCTTTTTTTTTTTCTAAGAAAATTCATGAAGTTGGTGTGTAGGTAGTCAGGGTAGGATCTGGAAAGAGTTAGGAGAGGGAAAAGAATATGATCAAAATATACTGTATGAAATCTTCAAAAAATAAAAATACTAAAAATGGAAAAAACAGTTGTTGAATCTAGTAGGTTATTACATGTTTTAATAGCCTAACATATTTTTGTATTAGAACTGAAGCTGTGGGACCAGAGATGGTTCAGTGTTACAAGTAAGGTTTTTCCCCGCCAGTCTGGTCCCACCGCCACTCCAGCCCCAATTAACACACAGAGACTCTATATTAGATATAAATGCTGTTGGCCAGTTACTAGTTTCTTATCGGCTAGCTCTGTCTTAATTATTAACCCATTTCTATTAAATCTAAGTACTTCCACGTGGTCTTATCTTACTGGAGAGAGGGGGCCGGTGGTTCTGCTCTCTCCAGTCTCTCTATGTTGACTCCTCCCTGCTACTTCCTCTTTCCTCCTTGTCTCTAGTAGGTTCAGGGCTGCTGTGTCTGTGGCCTACGGTAGTTTGACTGTTGTCCCTCACTGAAGTCCTTTCATTTTCCTTCAAGTCCCTTCATTTACTTCAGGTAAATGTGCAGTGGTTTAAGTCTTTGTTTTGTTTTAGATTTATCCATTTGCCTTGAGTATTTTCCTTTTAAGCCCTGGATGTATTTACAATTACATTAGTACTCTTTTATGTCAAGACCAATATCTAGATAATTTTTGTTCTGTTTCTCTTTGTTTCTCAATTATAAGAAACAAATATTACATTTTCTGCTTTGTGTATCATTGTTGATTTTATAGTTGGTATTGATAGACATAAATCATAGTCTGGCTTTTATCATTTCCCTTTAAAGAGCTTGGTCTTTATTCCAGGGTATTAAATACCTAATGGGCCGTTTTTCTGTCTTTATTTGCTTTTATTCTTTACTAGTATGTGTCTGGTTTAAAGTTTTTAAAACTTAGACCAAGAATGTAGCATTGTAGATCAAACTAAGAGGCTCACTTCAAATCTGGATCAAATTCTCCAATTTCTGAGCCATTAGTCCTCTTCATAAGGACTAGTAATACACATTGGATACTATACAAACTCACTAAATAAGCAGTAAGGTGACCTTTTCCTGTGTACCTGGAGAAATAGCATTTAGACTTGCACCCAAACATATATAACATTAATTCTCCTTTCTTCAGAAACCATGGTGGGAATCAAAATTCTTGGCAATGTAGGGATTCTCTACTTCTGCCAACTTTAAATCATTTTTAAAGTTTATGCACATAAAACTCATACTCTGTGAAGGAGATTTTTTTTTTAATCATTATGAAATTTGAGACAGCAGAGATCTTGAAAGCATACAAAAAAGAATAAGTCACCTGCAAATTTTCTCAAATTGAAGTCTCACCTGCTTCTTAAAGAACACGTTAAGAGTCCTTCATGACTCGGACGGAAAAGGATCCAACCCTGAAGTGCTGTGGCTAGTGAAGCCATCCTCAGAGGCAAAATAGATACCATGGTATGTTACCTTCTGTGTGTTCACAGAGAGACTCCTAGAAAGTGAGGTCTATCAAGATGAAGGAAACAATAAAATTAATGTCTTACCCCTGTTCCAGTGTCAGAGAGAGAGAGAGAATTACATATAGAAGAGAGCAGGAAAGTCTTAGATAATAGTACAGTGTCAGGGAAGCAGGGATTCAGTAGAACTAAGAAACAGTTCATTACCATCAGACAAAAGAGGTGAGAGCTTAAAGAGAGGTAGCTTTCTATCTCGACTTTAGAAAACAAATATAAAAAGAGAATGAATCAATTTTTTTAAAAAAATGAAATGTGCTTTTATCATAGTAAAAATATTTCAGTTTCTCTGAGAGATAATGATACTGATGGTTGAGGATGAAGAAACTTGAGAGTTAGAAAAATTATTTCACTCAGTCAAAAAACCTTGGAGTCTTGATTCAAACCTGACAGACCCTAACCAGGATTCATGCTTAATTTACAAATGTAAGGTTTAAAAAAAAATACCAGTGCTGTAGAGGAGAGATTGCTCTATAAAAATGCATATCTTGCAGTGTTTAAGATCTGTCTGCATTTTATTTTAATGTGGGAAAATGCTCTGGGAAGACTTAAATATGGACAAGTTAGGTGAATGGAGAATGGGGCATCTACCAGTTCTGACAAACAGTCATAGCGGATGGGCCCTCCACAGATGTTGAGGGCTCTCTGTACACCTTATGCAGAGCTAGGAGCATTCTGTGGAATCAGATGCAGGTTGGCATTTTCCTTTGCCAGTGACAGGTGGAACTGTGCCACCGATATGGATCACTGACTTAGTTTGAAGCTTTTGCTGGATGACAGATGTTTGAAACTGATTGGAAGACTGGAGAGACAAAAACCTATGGGCTGCATCTCTTTGTTCGTGGACTACATAGTAGCAAATAAAATTTATATAACTGATCGTTTCTTCTCGTTAGCTAATAAGTGTAATCTCAATCATTTTAGTTGAGTTTTCTAAAATGTTCATCTTTCTTTGTAAATATATGAATACAGCTCTTAAAACTTTATTTTTCTTCTAGTTGATGTTTGTCTTCAGGTTGATAATGGTAGAATTTTTTTAAAAAACACATTTCACTATATCAGCATCATATTCAAATAAATTCACTTATGTTTTAAATCTTCTTTATAGTATTTTATGGTAGTAATAACATGTGGAGCGGTGAAATCTAAAATCTGACGTCTTTGTGTAGCCATGGAAATAACCATCCGTGAAGCTGACAAAAATTTCTAAGGGCAGATAAAGTAATGGTTAATTGAGTAGCTGATCTTTTCAGAACTGCTGTTTGTATTCCAAATATAAATGAATCAGGATGCCCATAATCCTTTAGTAGTTCAGACATCCTACCCAACCAACACCCCTAACAGTCATTTTGCTCCCAAGTGTCTTAGCTCATTCTCCCTACAGAAATGGTTGGAGTGGGAATGGCCTGACTTACATTGGAAAAAAATTAAACAGACCAAGAACATATAATATAAACCCGTGTTAGATGGTAGGGACCCAATAAGGGCTATTTTCCCTTCCCCGGAGATTCTCTACTTCATGATGACAAGTAGTTCTAAATTCATGAGGCATGAATGTATGAATGGTAGCTTCCTGCTTCTATGACAAAATACTTGACATATATTACTTAAAGAGATAGTCTTTGTTTTGGCTCACAGATTCTGAGCTTTTGGTCTGTGGTTACTTGATTCTGCTGTCTTTGGGCCTGTTGGGCATCAATGACAGGAAATATATAGCAGAGGAAATAGCAAAGGAGAGCAAGGGGAAGGGCAGGGATTAAATGTCCTTCCAGACTTGCCAGACCACCTTTCGCCAACTAGCCTCCATCAGAAGTGTGTTTTATCAGTTAAGGTGTTTCCCCATCCCCATCCACCAAATCTGTTTCATGACTGTTTCCTCTTCTCCTTAAAGAGAAATAGAAAACTTACCTGTTTGAATTCTACACACATATTTTTATCCGTTGTTTATCTGAACTGACATGACTGAAGTTCTGCAGACAATGTGAGAATGGTTCTATTTCCTGACTTTAGGGATGAAGAGTAAGCAAAATTAGCCAATGCTACATACACTCCATCACAGTTATCTGGAATTCCTACTGCCTTGCTCTCCCTTCCTCATAGAAGTGGTTGATTCTTTGTTAAAATTGTTAGCCTCCTGGTGACAGTCCAGTCAAAAACAGTGGTTTGTAGTAGTGATGACCACATATGTGCACTGCCTCTGCATTGAGGGGGAAGAAAAAGGAAACTGATGAAAACTTTTCCTTTAAAAGTCATTTTAATAGAGTGCATTTGACCTCTATGTAAAACCTCATTTAACTCACAAAATATGATGGGAGTGTGCCTTCACTGAGGTTTGATCAATATTTTTCTGAATTTATTATGTTTTATTTACTAAATAGCTCTGAAACTTTTATTATATTTTACTGCAAGCTGTGGTAAATCAATATCTGAGTCTTTTGTTTACCTGTTCTTACATCTAAGCCCCTATTTTACTTTGCAAAGGAGAAACATTTATCCAAGTAAATCTATAAGATTATTAAATGAAACATATTTTATGGTATTTAGATGATCTACTAAAACACACAAGTATGTTCATGCATACATAAATAATGTCAAATAAAACCCACACATAATGACAGGTGTATATATTTAAATACAGATATGCATATAATAATAAACAATATTTCATAGCCTTCCAATCATGAATATGCTCATTAATGTCTACCTTGTTTTTTGTTGGAGACTTTCCTACTTATTTTTTATCTTATTCATGTACAAACTTAGAAATATTTTAATCTAACAATGCACTCCAAAGTCTATAGATTTTTCATTTTCTTATTTTCTGTCTAGAAATTGACATTGAACGCTGTGTACGAGAGTCAGTCAATCTGTTTTGTTGGACTCCTAAAAGTGCTACATACAGACAGCATGCTCAGCCTCCAAAACCGACTCCTGAGAGCAGTGGAGTTCGAAGCTCAGCGCCCTACTTCTCTGTTGACTGTACAGATCCTCCAAAGACAGACCTGGTAGGTATTAGCAGATACCAGTTACAAATCCTAAAGTATGGATTGTTGGTGTGTCCTTGCATCATTATTGCTCATAATAGTGTCGCTTATGTTCTTTTAATGTTGCTATTTCCCAATATAGGATTGTGTTCACATGGTTATTTCAGGAGACCTCAGTCTCCTTTGATGTTATATTGAGGAAGATTGCTTGGGCACATTCCTCTGACAAACATTATTTTATTTTTCATATAGCATACTAAATAGTAATACATCAACTTGTTATATGAGATTACAGAAGCAAAAGAAAAACATTTTAATACAGCAGTGTTGAGTTGTTGGTATAATAGGATTTACTTGTTCATAACAAAGGAAATGATATTTGGAAAACTATCCCATTACGTTTTTCAATATTGACCTTCTTATCAAATAAATTTAAAAATGTGTTCAACCTACTTGTTATTTACAACTTACGTGTTCTGAAGATTCCAATTTTATATTATCTTAATAACTTTCATGAGGTTAAATTCTAGTTAATATGCATGCATTGTTTTAGTGATAATCAAGTACATTTAATAGGGTAGACTTTAATGTGTGAAAAGAAACGTTTTCACATTTCCAATTGCAGCCAAATTGTATTTATTAACAACAGACAGGAACCTGGATGATAAAGAGGTGACAACCCCATGAGTATATGTGAGAACCAGTTATAAGAAGTTAGTAAAGGATCTTTTTTTTTTTACATGTCGATCCCAGTTCCCTGTATCTCTCTTCTTTCCTCCCTCCCTCTTACCCTCTCTGCCCCCTCACATGCACCCTGACCAATCCCCCCACCCCAATTCCACATGTAGGGCAATGCCATCCAGGTGGGGTCATGTAAATCTGTCAAGTCATTTGAAGTAGGGACTAGGGCTTCTCTCCTGTCTCTAGGTTAAAGGAGTATCCCTCTATGGGGTACATGCTCCCAAAGTCCTTTTGTGCATCAGAGATACATCCTGGTTCCACTGTCAGAGGTCCCTTAGACAGCTCAGTCCTTCTATCTGAGACCCATATTCAGGGGGGCCTGAGTCAGTCCCATGCTGGATTCCCAGCTATCAGTCTGGGGGGTCCGTTAGCTCCTCCTTGTTCAGATCAGCTATCTCTATGTGTTTCTGATAAGGTTAAGAACCTATACTAGGAAATAAATCTTCCAAAAGTAGAGTAGGCCTCACCAGAGAATTGGCATTTATTGTGATAAAAGGTGAATATTTATTTCAAAAATAATGTTTAAATTTGTTTATATGCATAAATGTTTCACGTGCTGGTATGTATGTGTACCACATGTGTGCCTCATACCTCACAGGTCAGAAGAGTATGTCTGATCCCTTGGAGCTAGGATTATGGGTGATGACTGAGCCACCAGGTGGATGCTGGGAATTGAGCCCCAATTATATGAAAGAGCAAGTGCTCCAAACTGCTGAGCCATCTCTTCAGCCCCCATATAAAATGTTTGTCCTCTTTTCTATGTTTTGGAAAGTTCAAATTTAAATGTTAATGTAAAGTAGATACAAAAAGTATGTTTGCTCACTATTCACTAAAATTAGGGTAGTCACAATTTAGATCCATATAATGCCATACTGTTGTATTACTTTTTCCCTTTCTTTTTCATTTTTTTCGTTGTTGCTGATGTTGTTGAGATAAAGTTTTCCTATGTGTCCCCAGCTGATGTAGAACTGTTATGTAGATCAGGCTGGCTTAAAATTCACAGAGATTGTCCTGCCTCTACCTCCCAGGTACTAGGATTAAAGTCCTAAAGCTCCATCCCTAACTTGTGTTAGATGCTTTAAAATTCTCTTATAGTAGCAAAACGACATGTACACTGTTTCATAGAGTTGGCTTCGGCCCTCCTTGTGTTGCATAACATTGAATAATCCACAGGGTCTCCACTTACCTGTTTATAAGTGCTAACACATGTGTTATATACCTTGTTTCTGTGACTAAATACAGAGACACTCAAGAATGAAAATGTATTTTGGCTTGCAATTTCAAAGGTGTTACTGTTACGTCGGGAGCTATGCAGTGGAACAGAGTAGTCCATGTGCTAAGCCAGGCAGCAGGGAGAGAGGGCTACAGAAAGAGGTCAGTCAAGGCACCGCCCGGGGACACAGCCCAGGTGACTTACCTCTTCCCCCTTGGCCCTGCCAGCCGCTGTCACCACCCTTCACAATGGCAGTATGTTTTAACCCACCAGTGGTTTAATTCATTCACTAATTCAGGGCCCACCAGTGGCTTAATTCAGGAAGCTCTTATCTACTCACCTCTGGAAATGTCACAAACATGCCAAGCAGCATGCCTCAGTCTCTTCTATGCATTTCTTAGTCGAGTCAATTTGACGAGATTAACACGCCATGATACCTATGCTTAGCAAAGTCGTTTTACAAATAATGTGTGAAGTATCCACTCAGTACATGATATATATAGTAAGACTAAACTAGTAGCAATTAATTTTACATGCTTAGTAATTCTGGAATAGAAATGTCAACACTGTAAGCTATATAGAACTTTATGACGGTGGTCTTTTCAGTCTAAATCATTTGTATGATGAGGTGGTGTTCTGGAATTCCATCTCTCCGCTGTGTCCGCAGCAGCACTGTTACTTTATGTTCCAAGGGCTCAAACAGCCAGGCAGGGGACGAGTTGGAGGCTGGTTTTCAAGAGAACGAATCTTTCTGGCAGTTTTACCCTAGTAATTTCAGTTTAAAATTTCACTTTGACCTTTACTTCTTAGTTTTAATGCCGTTTTGATTTTCAAGCCACTAAAGAATTGCCAAAAGAATTATTTCATCTCCTGCCAAGATCTCTCCCATCCAGTTTTTTCCTTAAATAGCAAAAAAAGGGGAGGAGGGAGAAGTCTGCTAGAGAATTTGGGTCATCGTTTACTAATTGAAGAGAACAGTGAGTAAAGGTATGAACTTTGATGAAGGATGAAACAGTTTCATTTGGGGAGGGGAGGGTGTGAATGCAGAAATCAGAGGTCAACCTTGGGTGCTGTTCCATCTCATTTTGAGACAAACTCTTTTGATGGGGCCTGGAGTTCACCAGTTTACCCCAAGCTAGCTGGCCAGATGTCCTCCTGAGTCCACACCCCCTGTGCCCCAGCCTAGCTCTTAAGGTGCCCGGGATGGTTCCGTCCTTCAGTTTGCGAGCCTAAGCCTTTGCCAACTGCACTTTCCCAGCCATTGGCTGAAATGGATTTTAACTGAATGTGCTTTTTAGGAAAAGATGGTAGTTAACTTTGGATATTTTTGTATCTCTTTGACAAATTTGATCAGCATACGAATTTGTTTATGAACAGTATAATTTAATTATATGCAATCTGTGAAAAAGTAAGAATTATTGTTCTTTTTCAAGATAGCCTGATTAAGAACACATGCAGTGGTAACTATGTACACATACTATTGTCATGAGTAAAACAGAACATTCACTGAGTGGTCTTCAACTTTATTAGGAATGCTTTATATGTTAACTAAATGCTTATATTTTATTATGAAATAATTTCTAAACATCAAATATAAACACTAGTGTGAAAATTTTAACCTCAATAATAAACTTTATATAATTTGAACAATTAAAAAAAATAGTCTCACAGGGCTTTGTAGTTTGCAGGTATTTGGGTATATTTTCTTCCCCTAAACTAATCTCTAAAAATGTATGTATGTATGTATGTATGTATGTATACATATGTGTATATATATAATCTATCTCATTTAGTACTGTAAAGTCATAATTTCTCAAGATTCCATTATTTTTTCAGTTTCACTAGGTGAACACTGACATTTACAGATGTCAGTTGTATACTCTTAAACAAGATGCATGGTTCACAGTGAAGTGCACAGAAAAGCACAATATGTGATACAATATACATATTGCTAACATAATATCAAGAGTAAAATATTGACCTAAAGTCTGACTGAACTTTGTTAGAGAAGCTTTTCACCCATTCTCTTTACTGTGTGTGTTTTCCAGCTATCAGTCCTTTGTCAAGTGAATTGTGGGAAATGTTTCCTCCCACTCTGTAGGCTGTCTTTACCTTGATGCTCAGACCAGAGGTGTAACTCACCATGTCGTCTTGATGAGTTGATTCCTTGATTATTGGATGGTGCACTTTGGGACTCATATTCAATTTTTTACCCTGAAGTGTGAGTATAGCTACTCCTGCTCGCTTCAGGGTTCCTTTGCTTTGAATATCATTTTCCTTCCTTTCCATCTCTGTGCCTATAGAGGTGATGTAAAATTCCTGAATGTGTGTTGTTGGGTTTAAGTTATATTTTTAAATATCTTGAACCAGTCTGTTTCTTTTCATTGAAGAATTCAGTCCATTTTCATTTATTATTATTGATAGATAAGAACTTACTCTTGTCTGTAGTTATCTTGGTTTGAGATGTTTTTTCTTTAATTCCTTCCCTGTTCATCTTTGTGGTTTGATAATGCTTGAGTCTTTTCATTCCTTTTTGTGTATCTGTTCTTCTCATGGTTTTTATATTCTTCCATGATGGTACCTGTTTTACAACTGATCTTAGCCAAAAGGCCAAGAATCAATGATACCTATCTTTGATTTATAAGACTGATCAAAAAGTCATAAATCTGTTTCACTTTTCTTAGAAAGGCTCTATTTCTCCTTCAGTTCTGAAAGATATCTCTGCTGAGTGTAGTATTATCGGTGACAATTTATTTCTCTTTTTCAGAACTGAAATATGCTTTTCCATTTCCTCCTGGAATACAGTTTTTATGGGTTTTTGTTTGTTTGTTTGTTTTTGTTTTGTTTTGAAACAATTTGGTGCCTTCTCTTACAACTTTTGAAGGTTTTTTTTTTCTGAACTTTTGACAGTTTGAATATAACATGCTATATGGAGACCTTTTCTGGTCTTGTCTATTTGGTGTTCTGTATGTCTCTTATATGTGGCTATCATGTCTTTCCCAGAGTTTGGAGAACATTCTACTCCCTTTGCCATTAACTTCTCTTTGCCTTCCTATTCCAAAAACAAACAAACAAAAAGAAAAACAAAAAAAAATGTGAATATCTGTTTATTTAATGGTGTCATAAGGTCTTTGATGCATACTTCATTCTTTCTCATCTTTTCTTTGGGGTTAGAGGTATTTCAGAAGACTTGGCTTCAGTGCAAATGTTCTCTTTTCTACATAATCTAGTCTATTAAGGGGGCTTTTAACAAAATTTATTTTAGTTGAAGTATTTATCTCTTAATATCCAAGAATTTCAAAATATGTTTCTTTGCTGAATTTCTAGTTCATATCCCAGTTATCTTTCTAATGTCATTGAATAGTTTGTTTTCTCTTGAATTTCATCAAACTTTTAAATAACCATTTAAAAATATTCTTCATGGTATATTTCTTCTGTACAGGTGTGAAATCTATTACCAACAAATTTTTGCTGAATGCTTTTAGAGGCATGTTGCCTTGAGTTTTCATATTTCTTGTGCTCCTGCACAGAGATTTTTCTGTCAGATTGGCTAATCTGAATACAATTCTAGCTGCATTTCTAAATTGGCACCACAGTGTAGTTCCCCTATAGCTTCCTTGGCTATGATTAAAGACTTTGGGCACAATGCAGATTGAGATTGACTCAGAAACCCACACTGTCCTAAGAGCCACACAAAAATGGGGACCCTTGCAGGTCCAGCAGATGTGGTGCTGATGGCCATGGCTGTGTGGTTCTCACTGTATGTTTACTCATGCAGTGGGAATAGCGGGCCCTATCAGGTAACCAGAATTTCATCAAGCCCTGTTGGTTCTACTGTGCTCCTAGCAAGGCCCTCTGATGCTGACAGCCCTAGCAGTGCTGGGAGTCCTAAAGCACTTGCCCTTCGGTCAGACAGTGGCTCGGGTCCAGATGCTAAAGAGTCATTGATAAAAACCATGCCCCTACCTCTGTGGTGCTCATATCCAGTCCTAACTTCAATGCATTGTTAGACCAAGTATAGGAATGGAAGCTGTATAAATGAGAAGGCACACAGAAGCCATAGTGTTACTCTTTGCTGGCAATAGCATTTGTCAAGGGTCTTGTCTTGACTGGTATGCGTGAATTTCCTTGTGCACCCAGGGCTGTGGATCAAAGGTTTTTGTTGTTATTGGTTTGAAAACAAAAGTTTTCTTCCTTTAGCAGCAGTGTTTACTGCTGTAAGTTAATGGTTGGCTCTAGAGTTGTCCAAGGCCTGCCTAAGGCCCTGCAAACCAGTTATCAGTAGAAAGTACAGGATTACCTCTCCACCTTTTCTATAACAGCCATTGCAGCATGGTACAGTTGTAGAATGGGACAACAAGAAACCACTGGGTACTTGGCTTGTGGTCCTGACACTGACATTAGTTCACAGGAAGCTAGCCAGAACCTTGGGCTCACAACCAGAGTTCTCTAACCTGCTGCTTCTCAATAGTGATGCCCTCCATTCCCTCTGTATCTCAGTAGTTATCTCCTACAGTGCTGCTTACCCAATATCCCGGGTCAGTCCCTCATCTGGGCCAGGGTGGGTTCACAAGGTGTCTATGCATTTCCTATATGTCAGCATAATATCTAAGGAATCCCAAAGATGGGAATATACAGGGCTTTATGGCCTCTAGATGAGTTCAAAATCAGACATTAGCTCACAACTCAAGTGACTCCGGACTGTAGGCTTCATTTAAACCAAAAAAATAACCCAATAGGAGCTTTGGAGATTTGGATATAGTTTTTACTACCAAGGCCCTGACATAGAGATGCTGCAATTTTAATATAAAATTGTTTACAGTCTAAGTGTGTGGTTTTAAATATTAGGTGTGAGCTCTTGATACCCCAGAACCTACAAGACTCTCTTTCTAAGCAATGAATGATTCATAAATTTTATATATTATTTGGTTGAAACAGGGAAGCAATAAAACAAAAAATAAGACCACTTAACTCTTTGAAATAAGGAATAATTTTAAAAGTAAAAATGGGAAATCCTTAATTTTATGAAAAAAGAAAAATCTATCATCTGATGAGCCTATTATGTGATGCATATATATTTAAGATTGAATGTCTTCTAAGTGGGTTGTTTTCTTGATCGGTATCAACTGACCATCCTTATCTCTTTTGACAAGAATGGGTTTAAATTGTTTTGTCAGATATTAGAATAACAGTGTCTTCTCGTTTCTTTACTTGGAATAGATGTCCTTATCATTAAATTAAGATGTGTTTCTCAGAGATAGCCAAAAGTAGGATTCTAATTCGGTCTACTAGTCTACATCCTTTTTTGTGGGTAAACTGAGACTGGTGATGTTCATGGTAATTATTGAAATGTGTATATTGCTCCCTTTGTTTTGTAGTTTAGTTTAGTTTAGTTTAGTTTAGTTTAGAGAGCGTCATAGAATCATTTATTTTTCCTCCTATATTCTGTAGTTTCTTGGATGCATTTCTCTTTCTGGCTGAAGTACTCCTCCCAGGGAAGTATCCTCTATCGGACTAGCTTCATGATTATAAATTCCTATACTCTTGCTTTCTTTCAAAGTTTGAAATACATGTCCAAGCCCTTGCTTCCATGGTCAGATGGAAAAGTCTGCTGTTATTCTGTTGTGCTTGTCTCTGTGACTTGACTTTTTTTCTGGTTTTTGGTGTATTGTTTATCGTGTGTGTGTGTGTGTGTGTGTGTGTGTGTGTGTGTGTGTGTGTGTGTGTGTGTGTGTGTGTGTGTGTGTGTGTGTGTGTGTGTGTGGTGCTTTCACTAATAATGATGCAAAGAGTTTCTTTTCCAGCCCTGTCTGCCTTATTCTCTATGGTCCTGGTCTAGCTGTGCTTTTAAAGGATGCTCTTTCTTCTCTGGGGCTCCCAGAACCTTTGCATGTGGGGTTGTCTTAACTGTTTTATGGGCTGTGGATAGCCAAGGCAAACTCCGCCCCACTGTGGTTGATGAGACCGGACGTGGTCAGGAGTGGTTGGCTGTGTGATGCGCAAAGCACACGGATGGATTAGTGTTTGTGTTTAGTTCCCACCTTTTCCTGTTGGGACCACTGAGAGAGGGCCTATAGCTCGAGTTTTGTAAATTTCCTGGCAGGAGTCTTTTAGTCTAGCTTGGACCTGGAGAAGTAGCTGCGCGCATGCTAGGCATTTGATTCATTTCACGTTCATGTGGACGGTATCTGTTCCAGTTACCTTGGTAAATACGTGGACATGAAGGAAGGTGGTTTGGAATATAGTGTCAGTGTGGACTGGACGACCTGCCGTGCCCGCCATGCCTCGTTCACAACTGTGTTCTTCCTTTTCTGAACCCAGTTATTATTTAAAACAGAGCTCCTCAATCTAGAGTTAGCAAGATTTTTATCATTTTAAATAAACTTCCTTTCTCCCAATATCAGTTCCAGATTTGGGATATCACTTAATTCAGTGCACCAGAAAACTATTTTGGCAGATGGAAATGATGTATCAGCAAGGGATAAAAATACAAACATGTATTGGATTGTAAGTTGAACTAAAAGTTATCACAAAGCCTTTGTGAAATGAGACTAGTTTAAGTAAATATTGTAACCAAATAACTGAAGAATGAGCCCCTCTTTCCAGGTCAACGAACTGTAAATTAGCAGTGTTTGGTCATCATTGCTTTTCCCAGTGAACCTCCATATTCTCCTCATTTTTAATAGATCTAATGGTTTCCCTGCATCCATCTAAACCTTAGAAATTATAGTTGGTGTTTTGTCCCTGCCTTTTTAAACATTTACTTTTATCTATTTGTGAAATTATGTTGGAGAAAACAGAATTTGTAATGGCATGGCAAATGTTTCCTCCCTAGGTGCAGAAACCCTTGACCCTTGTCATTCTGACTCATCACATTGTCAACACCATCCCTCTGCCTTTACTTTGTGCGAGTATGTTCTAAAAATAGCAGTGTCCTGTAAGTGCAACAAGTGAAATGAACATAGAAAATATGCCCATGGCCAGACAGAGAGAATTATAGAATAAACAGTTGATGAAGATTGGCAAGGGGTGATAGAAGCAGAGTTAGGAGAGTTTTTAAAGGGAAACAGAAGAAAATAAGAGCTAGTTTATTTTTGGTGAAAGTAACAATTGACATGATATAGGGTAGACTGTCCAAAGTTGGGTGGTCCAGACTGGCAGCTGAGCTGATGGGAGCCAGTGGCACATTTCTCCCAGGCAGCAGTGCTGTTTTCACAGAACCTAATCAGCATACCCGCATGCAGTTGCTAGGAAGGCTGCAGTGGTGACAGCTTTCCTGTGCAGCCTGATTTAATTCAGTATCGATCTGACACAGATCCTCTAGCAGTGTTTTCCACCAGCGAGTCTACAGAATACATTTTCTTCATGGAGAGTGATGGGCACAGCCGCCTGACTCCAGCTAGCTAATGAATATCTGGGGTCTTGCACAGACATGTTCCTCACACAAGCTCAAAGTTCAGGGATGTCATTTCATGAATCACTGGCATTCTGTGACATTTAAAGAGAAATGGATCCTGGCACGATTCTACAGACAGTGTGGCAACGAGAGACACCGTTATACACAGGATTCAGGAAGTTTAACGATTTTCAAACTTTCGGCCATAAATGTCCCGTTTATTCAACCCCTAAGCACTACCTATAAGGTATGCAAAGCAAAGAAACAAGTTCTGTGGCATGAGTGCAAAAGTCACATTTAGACCTATGTGTAAAAATTTAAATTTGACTTTTAGCCTGTTTTGCCCACAGATTAACACAGTAATGAGACCTGAGACCAGGGCTTCATCTACAGCTCTCCCTCACAACTGCTGTGAGGGTTTCTCCTTCTTTCAAGCCCAAATAAAGTTCACCTGACTCGTTCTCGTGTGTGTGTGTGCGCGTGTGTGCGCGCGCGCGCGTGTGTGTGTGTGTGTGTGTGTGTGTGTGTGTGTGTGTGTGTGTGTGTGTCTGATGAGTTATGGTTCAGAATTCCTATAGGAATCAAACAAAATAAACACTTGGCAAGGATTTTGTTGCATGCCTTTTCTGCATCACCTGATAGAGGTTATCATGTGATTTCTGTCCTTCTTAGTGCATGTTAACCAATGAATTACTGCCTGCTTTTAAAACAGAGTAGCTATTTCTATAAGTAAAATACAAACACACTTAAGCAACTCATAATTTTGCAAAATTTTTTAAATTATTGGGATATATGTATCAAATGTATGTTGACATTTTATAAGCAATATAGTGTCTTAAAGATTTACTTCATTACAAAAAAAAATGATTACCTGTTACTTTCAGCAAATATTTTCCTGTCTTGGATTGCATGTTATGATATTTTAAGCTTTAAACCAAAGGGGATATGAAGATCTTTAGTTTAATAGCTTTAAAACTGACTATGTAAGGTAAGTACTGATTTAATTCACTCATTACATTATAGTTGATAATTTAAATTAGAATTTCTGTTCTGTTTGATAGACTTTGGTATATGAAATAGTTTATTGAGTTTTCCCTTTATTGGGCCAGTGTTTGTAGTGTGTTTATACAGTACATTTTTAGTAATTAAATACATGTATATAATGTATAGTAATACAATCAGGATAATAATTTCCATTTCTTCAAGCACTAACCATCTTCATATGTTGGAGTTTCATACTCTTTTGGTCATTTTGATATATAGCATTGATTATTTGAACCTACACTTACCCTTCTGTGTAATAGAGAACCCAGAACTAATTCTTGCCCCCCAGCTGTGGTGTAGTGTCTTTTTACAGAATTTCTGGTTCACTTTCTCTAATGCCCATCCAAGTCTCCAATGACCACAGTCCCATTCCGTTTCTCTATGACACTGACCTACAGAAATGTACAGAAATGAGAATTCGTGATGTCTGACTCTAACTTAGCTAGTTCTATCCATGTTGCCACAAATAATTTCATTCTTTATGGCTCAGTAAACAACAGTTTATTGTAGTGAGATAGTCCTTCTGTGGCACTGACCACACCCATTGGGGGGTAGAGCCATGGGCGGAAGTGACCTGGGGAAGGAGGTTGGAGAGAGAGCCGGGAAAAGCTCTCTTTCTGGCGTGACTCGGACAGGAGAGCATCGGGTGGAATTCCCTGGTGTTCATCTGTCTAGGTTGTAAGTTATTTCTCCCTGAATAAACATCTATTCGGCCTATTTGTTTATCCTGATTCTCATTTAACTGCAATAGTTTATTGCATTTATATACACACTATCTTTACTGATTCATCTACTCAGAGCATTTCGACAGAGTCCACATCTTAGGTATTGTAAGCAGCACTACAATGAACATAGGGATGGACGAAGATTTTATCTCATTTGAATATGTTCCTGTGGTAAAATCACTGTCATTATAGTACATCTACTTTCAGTTTTCTAAGGAATACTATACAGTATTCCATAAATCTGTACTAATTTATATTCTCACCATCCTTCCTCCACATCTGTATTGTCTTTTGCTAATTTTGCCTTTTTGATAACAGCCTCTCTAATTGGCATTGGATGACATGTATTGGTGGTTTGTGTTATTGTTGTTTTTTGAGGTAGATGGAGTCCCACTGTGTAACCCAAGGGACTTTTGAACTCACACCTGCCTGCTTAAAACTCACCAATGCTCCAATGCTTTCCCAGCTTTTAATTTGCTTTTCCATGGTTTTTGTGAGACTGAGCATTTATTGTATCTTTACTGGATATTCTTGGTGTCTTTATTAAAAATTATTTGGCTATATGAAAGTAAATTAATTTAAATCTTTTCTGTTTTGTTCATGTATATGTGTACAAAGCATAACAGTACCATACTGTTTGGTTGCAATAGTTTTGTAAAATGTTTTTAAGTCAAATATTGTGATGCCTTTTTCCCATCTCCTAGATTTTTGTACCTTGTCTTGGTCCTTTCTGTAAATATTAGGGCTGTTTTTTATTTCTGTGGTAAAAAGTCGTCAGTATTTTCATGAGAATTGCTTTGAACAACAGAGTACTATGGTCATCTGAGCAACAGTAAGCTTTCTAATCCATAAACATAGGACAACATGAATATTGGCTGCCTTTCTCTTTTTAGCCTTTTCACATCAGTACTTCCTAACTCTCATTTTACAGCTTTTTCAGTTTCTTGCTTACTTGAAAATATTTTATTTATTTTGTAATTGTCATGAGTGGGATTGTATTCCTGATATCTTTTTGAAAAATGATTTTTCTGTCCAACTTCACTAAATTAATTCAACTAACTTTTTGATGGGGGATTTTGATTTTTATTTATGACATCATGTCATCTTCAAAAATGAACAAATTAACCTTATGCTTTATAATTTAATGACCTATATTTCTTTGTTTTGATAATTGAACTTTTAAAGACATTTCTATCTTAAGAGAAATGAAAATGAGTAACTCTCTTTTGGGATGCTACAGGAATAACTATAGTTTTTTTTCATCTTTGACCTTTAATGCTTTGAGGTACAGTCTTTTTAGTCCTAATGTCTTGGCAGTGTTGTGCTTTGCTTTGCTTTATTTTGGAGACAAGGTCTCAATATGTAGCCCTGGTTGCCTTGAAACTCACTTTGTAAATCAGGTTGATGTCAAACTCAGAGATCTACCTACCTCTTGAGTGTTGGAATTAAAAGTGTATACCACCGAGTCTCACTGACAATTTTTATTATAAAGGAATGCTAAATCTTACTGAGTGCCTTTTCTGTATCTATTGAGAAGATCTCCATTCTGAAGGGTGTTGTGTCATTAATCAGTTTGTGGGTTTAGAATCATTTCTTCATCCCTGTGATGGGTCATGCTTGAGCATGTTGTCTGGTGTTTGTAAGGTGCTACTGAATTTGGTTTGCTGCTATTTTGGGGAGAACATTTGCACTTACAGTCACTAGAGGTATGTGTTTTTAGTTTTTCTTTTTGTGAGACCTTTGTATGGTCCTGATACTCAGGTAATGCTGGCTCCAGAAGAATAGTTTGGCAGCGTTCTTCCCAGTTAGAGCAGAAGCTTAAGAGGAATTGGAATAAGTCATTTTAGTGTGACATATAATTTAGCAACAAATGCTCATGTTCTTGAGGCTTTTTTCAGATGTAAGATTTTAATTATTGTTTCAGTGTTGTAGTTCATTATTTGTATATTTAGATTTCCACTTAATTTCAATTCACTTTTGACAGCATGCATTCAGAAATCTATCCATTTTTTCTGGGCATTCCACATTTTTATTAATAATTTCTAGTAGCAGCTTCTTGTGGCTCTTTGCATTTCTGTGCTGTGAAAACCCTCGTGTTCACCTCAGACCTTGAGTCTTCCTTGTCTCCCCTGTTAATCTAGCAGAGAATGTGTCATCTTGTTTGCCTCTTCAAAAACCACAGACTTTCACCGGGCCTGGTGGTCACCCGGCAAGGTAGTCACTCAGCATGGTGGCACATGTCCCCACTTTGGAGACAGACAAGCCTTTCTGTACTAGCTTTAATCTTCAGGCTGTAGAGTAGAACAGAAACCTTCCATATTCCCCACTGAGTGGGTTCTGCTGGTGCCAAGGATTGACTGGACCTCTGCTAGTCAAATTACTACTGTTGCAGAGTGCAGCTGTGCCTTTCCCCACGCTAAAATGACAGTTGTAGGTGAAGCTGGAACTTTGCATTAGGTGTTCCAGTCTCGAGCTGTGGAAGACACTTCCCTAATACCTGCAGGTCCAGCTCATATTGGACCTGGGCATGTAGCAAAGGCATCCTCTTGTGCCGAAACTACAAGATGCTGAGAGGGTCCAGTGAGACATCCACTGCTCCAAAGCTGCTGGCAGAGCCAGGCAAGGTGATATCAAACAGTACCATTATAGAGGAGTCCTTCTTTGGGACAGAAAAGACACTCAGACCAGCCAGCTCCCCAGACTAGACATAGAGCCTCTAAGAACTGTAGACTTCTGTTCTGGGACCATGGGTCTGATGCTGAGTGTGAGGACTGCAATTTCGTGTATACCTTTCCTTAGCATTGAAGGCTTCGAACCAGGGAGATGGTGGGGGTTGCGGATTGTGTTGCTGTTATCTGGGTTGCCTTTCTGACTCAGTGCTTTCTAGAGCTGTGCCACCTCCTAGCTGGTTTCCAGTCTCTCATCCCCTGCCCCCGATACAGATTTTCCTTTGTTCCACAACAACTATATTTGTTTATTCTCAATTTGTGATTCAGAGATTAAATGAACTGTAAAATTAGGTTACCTCTTAAATTCTTTTATCTTCAATGAGAAAATATGAAACATGAGGGCCAATTTAGCTTTACTGAAAGGAGGACTTCAGATTTGTTATCTCATGTTCTGGAATATGCTTTGTTATGTTACAAACTCAAGGTACATCTCCATGTTCTCTGGTTTTAGGGTTGGGTGTGATATGTGTAGCCTTGCTGAGCTCATTAAAATCAAAATGCCTTCACGTATTTGAAAGATGTTAGAAATACAGCTAGGTACATGATGGACTTTGATGCTTCCGTACTCAATGTCCTCATGAGAATCGCCTGGCCTTTCTTTATAGTGCATTCAAATAAGCACTTAGTTATTAAAAACAGCGGAGTATCCCCACTTGGTTTGCTTCCTGTGTTCTCTGCTGAAACCCCGAGTTTCTTTTCACTTGAGTTGTACTTGTTATATGCAGCTATAAATGGTTGGCTGATATGACGTTGAGTAAACATCGTGTCCTACTTCACTTCCCATTGCTGTGGTAAACACCGTGACCACAAGTGTCTTGAGGAAGACAGGCTTATTTCAGCTTACAGTTCCTCATCAAGGGAAGTCAGTACAAGGACTGGGGACAGGAACTAAATCAGAAGCCATGGAGGAGTGCTGCTCACTGGCTTGCTCCCTGTGGTTTACTCAGTCTGCTTTCTTATACAACCAAGGACCACCAACCAGGGCTACACCACCCACAATGGGATGAGCCCTGACACATCTATCTTCAGTCAAGAGATCGCCCACAGGCTTGCCTGGAGGCCAGTCTGACAAAGGTATTCTCAGTTTCACAGATGACAAAAAACTAGCCAGCTAATGTTTCACCAGAAATTAGTCATGGTAATAACAATGCAAGCCTTTTATTGACCTCACTGACCACCTTGTTCTTGGTGTGGTCATAAGAACGAATGGGTAGAACTACAGACTCTCTTCTCAAGCATATACCACAGCTTCTAATTAGAGACTGTTTAGACCATTTACTTGGTACTCTTGGATTACATAGTGAGCAGAGTGATGAAAAATATTCAGAATAACAAGGAACAGCCTAACAAATGTGTTGTTTTGCTAAGCACTTTGACATGTAAGAAAAGAGTGAGAGAGACAACTATTGAGGCCAGAGCCCCACTTCAGTAATGCCCGCACCTTGTGGGGTTAGCGTTTGAGATGAAGTCATCAATTTCATTCGGCGACTTGGCCCCAGAGTCACCTTTGGTTCTATTCAGGATGCAGGGGAGGCCAGCCATGCCCCTGCTGTGTGGAGCAGCAGGAAGTAGCACCTGGCGGGAGTCAGAGGCTCCACCCCGGGGTGAGTAGAGCCATGCTACCCTTTTCATTCTTTACATGTCACATCAGAAATGGACCGGGTTCTCCTCCTATTCGAAAGTCATTCCAAGTAAGCAAGCAGCACCCATGCCCACCTACTTTGTCTCCTTGCCCTTGTCTTTACCTTAGAAAACACTGACACTAAAGCTGTTCATACTAAAACCTCCATCTCTCCTCTCTTCACTGCAGACAACTTTAACTGGGTGTGTGTGACCTAGTTCTGGATGCTAGGTTTGCACTGATCTACCTGTGTGGGTGTGTCCTGCTTATGAGGAGGCCTACAGTGATCACCAGGCTTCTTGAAGCAAAAGTCAAATAACAGAGCAGTACTAAGCAGGTTTCTCACCTTTGTTCAAGGGAGGAAGGAGGAATTTGGGAGTGTATTCCTGCTTATCAGAAATGAAGTCACAGAACACTGGAGTTAAAATAAATAATGGTGTCATTTAGCCTTTCTTTCTTCAATTATTCAGGAAAAAACTGAGGCCCAAAGGATGAACTATTCCCGAGCTGATATTGTAAATCAAAGGGAAAATTACTACCTTTGAAGAAATTTAGTTCGCACTTAGTTTTTATACAGCACATCTGTGAAATTTTTAGCATGAAATCCTAAATCACTGAAAAAAATTTCTGTCTCTTTGTATTTCATACTCACATACATTATCTCTCTTCTATTTAGGGGAACAAAACCTCTCCAGTGTGAAAAATGCATTATGCAGCCTCTAGAGCAGAACAGCTATTTCAACCTCTATTGCAGATGCCGTTTTTGAATCTTAGAAACAGTAACCTCTGTTCCTCTAAAAATAAGAAAGATAAACTTAAAAGGTGCTACTGGAGCAATATATTGTTTTAAATGTACAGAAAAAAAATACCTTTGCAGATGGTGGGGCTTTTCAGAGTAATATTCTTACAGTGACTTTTCTCTGAAAGCTCAAACAGGGTAGTTTATGTCTGAAGCTTTTGCAAAAGGCAGTCCTTCATACATGCACTTGAAATATGTGTCCTTCATACATGCACTTGAACTACGTGTCCTTCATACATGCACTTGAACTACTGAGCCCTTCAGAGACTATTTGGTAATTACAGGGAGAAAAATAAGAATTGAATTTTTTTCTGAAAACATTTCAGCTCTCTCTTCTAATACTACAGCATTTAAAACTGTCTCAGCAGTATAGAGCTATGACTACCAAAATCAATGTTTTTGCCAATTTTTCTTTTTTTTTTTTTAAATTAGTTCACTTTTCTTAAGAACTTAACTACAGTTCTATGCTGATATCTAATATGAACCTCCACCTGTGATTTCTCACAAATTTCTGTGTCCATCTCTAGCTATATTCTTAATACTTTCAGTGTGGTTTACTCTGTCATGCTATATTTCACATGTCTAAATCAGAATTTACCTTTTTCTTACCCACTGTCTGTAACTATCTTTTCCCAAGCCTCATGTTTAAAACTTAGAGCCAAGATATGCTCATCATATTTTCCCCTGACCTGTTTTCTTGTGTTTCATCTCATATGTCTTCCTTTACTTTTCCATTAATTCACCCAGTTTTCCTTAGTAGCTACTAGGTCTCAACTTTCTGGTAGTTTGTGAGATGCAAAAACCAAGTATACAGACTCATCTGAGAGAGCACCTACTGACTCCTGAGATCTCTGTGTCAGTGACTCACAGAGCAGGGAATTTGAGGCCAAGACACTGATTAGACACTTGTGAATTGAACTTGGAGGGTAAATATCTCAAATAAGACCCTTAATAAAATTCCTGTTTCAGTCACACCAGTGAGGTGCATTAGTGAGCTCGAAGTGAGGTGGGGTAGAAAGCTGAGCAGCATAGCAATAGCATATCACAACACGAAGAAAGGGGCTGAGAAAATACCCCAGTCCATACAGTGGCTGGTGTGCAAACATGAGGACCTAAACTCAGTCCTCAGGGTACAAGTTAAAGAGTCAGGCATGGTGCTGTGCCCGTGGAGTCCCAGCTCTGAAGACGCAGAAACAGATGGATTCCCTAGAGCTCACTAGCCAGCCAACCTCATGTATTCTCTATCTCCAGAGCAATGAGACTCTTTCAGAAAACAAGGCATTAGATCCTGAGGAGTGACCCCTGAAGTTGGCTTCTGGATGTCACACTCACACATGCACCCTCATGCATGGGAGGGAATAATTCTTTTCTCTACTAAATAACACAGAATGACTGCTGATGTCGTTGGTGTCGATTAGTCATGTACCATATAACAGGTTAAAGATGAGGCCAGTTTCCTAGTTTGACAGTATAATGGCTATTTAGTAAGAATCACAGTTACACTGTAGATTACCAAAATGAGTTCGAGTCCTCTTCCCCTTGGGTTATACTAATGGTATAAAATGCCTGTAGTTTGTCTCTGTAAAATTGTCAATATTTTTGTTCTTTGTACTCTTTTTTTTTTTTTTCAGTCAAGAGAATCCATCACTTTGAATGACCTAAAATCAGAAGTATCACCACGGATTTCAGCAGAGGACTTGATTGATTTGTGTGAGCTCACCATGACAGGCCACTTCAAGACCCCCACCAAGAAAACAAAGTCTAGTAAGCCAAAGCTCCTGGTGGTCGACATCCGAAACAGTGAAGAGTATCCTTGCCTAGTGCTTTGAAAGGGCGGATTTGTCCTTCTCCTGTGTTTTTCTTTCTTTATACAGGGTGTGTGGTGAGAGTAGTGAACATTTCTGGGATGCCTCTGGACTTGAATAGCTAAGTAACTCTGAAACTATGTGCAATGAATGGCCGTGCATATTAACTAGACCAAAGTTATAAAAATGTTTTCCAAACAGTAGGATATGTGCTCTTTCTCTCTCTCTCTCTCTCTGTGTGTGTGTGTGTGTGTATGTGTGTGTGTGTGTGTGTTTCTCTGATATATAATGTGCTTCCATATATCATTTGGTTTCTTCTTCTAAAAAGCGATGCTGGGGATCAAAGCTAGAGAGCCAGGGTACTGATGATCTTAGGAAGCACTCTACCACTGGCCTATGTCAGTAACCCCACACTTTTTCTTTTAATATCTGTTTTCCTTTTGTGTATATGAGTGTTTCGATTGGAATTTGAGCAAAGACAGAGTATGTATTTTTTTTATATATTTTGCCTACCTCAGAACCAGAGTGACCAGATCGCAACATTGAATTCATATTTACTAAAATGGTGAAAACATTGGCTTATAGAGAGTATGTGCTTAAATGGAATACAAATGTTTTTAGGAAGATTTTACTATAACTTACTCTGTGATTTTTTTTTGTTTTTGAATTAAGGTATAAGGTATGAGTCATTATGAATATATGAATTTCTCCATATGTTTTCATCTTGTCAGAATCCCATGATGCATACACTGATTATTCCCTAGTGTCTAGCTAAATGGCTATCCTACCTTCTTATTAAAAAAAAAAAAAAAATACAGGGGATCAAAGCCAGGACATTAACTGTCCTATGACACTCTCTACAGACACTGATCTACAGATACAGCCATCATACTTTTATTTCTGTCATGGTTCCACTGGGGCTTGAACCCAGGACCTTCTGTGTGTAAAGCAGATGTGATAACCACTACACTGTGGAACCCACACTCACACTTTTAGTTTTAATATTTTAATTTTGTGTATATGAGCATTTTGCCCAAATGCATGTGAGTGGGACTGGACTTTCAGACACTTGTGAGGCACTCGCCAGCCCCATACTTTTTCTTAACAGACCAGCCCCTTCTTAAACAGGATTTTTCTTTTAAGAAAAGGTGTAGGAAATGAAGAATTTTGTAACTTTTTTGGTTACCTTTTTGTAGGCAGGCTTGCATTTTACATACCAACCATAGATTCCCCTCCCACTCCCTCACCAACCCACCCACCCCCATCCACCACTCAGAAAGGGTAGGGCCTCCTATGGGAGTCAACAAAGCCTGGCACGTTCAGTTGAGGCAGGACCAACCTTCCTTTCCCCCCAAACCCCCATCAAGGCTGAGCAGGTATCCCACCATAGGGAATGGACTCCAAAGAATCAGTTCGTGCACCAGGGATGGATCCTGGTCCCACTCCCAGGGATCTGGGGTCCCTTAGAAAGATCAAGCTATACAACTGTCACCCACATGCAGAGGGCCTAGTTCGGACCCATGCAGGTTCCACAGCTCTCTGTCTAGAGTTCATGAGCTCCTACCAGCTTGGTTCAGCTCTCTTTGTAGAGTTCTCCATCATGATCCTGACTCTCTGTCCCTTGTTCATATAGTCCCTTTAAATTTTCACATTTACAGCATGTAGTAAGTATAAAAGCAATAAATTAGGGATACCCTATTGATGCAATCTTACATGTCAAAGTCTGCATATTTTCAAGTGCATATCTTCAGTCTATTTTTTAAATAAAATTCAAACCATGCTTTCTCAGAATTTAAAAAGCAGTGTGAAAATCTTAGGTGACTTAACAATACAATTTGAAAGCTCACGATTTCAAATATAATTCAATTTTTTATTTGTTTGATTTCATTTTTTAAGACAGACTCACATGTTAGCTCTGACTGTCCTGGAACTCACTCTGTAGGCCAGGCTGGCTTTGACTCACAGAGATCCTCCTGCCTCTGCCTCCTGAGGGAGGGAAAGCACTTTGCCACCACACCTAGCACACCACTCAATCTTTTTTCAAAATGTTCCCTTTTATTTTCTCCAAGTCATACAAGCCTGAGTTTAGAGAAGGTAAAAACATGATATGCGTAGGTTTTTTTTCTTTTATTAAAATTTTTATTTTTCTTTTATTTAAATTTGAAACAAGCTTGTTTTACATGTCAATTCCAATTTCCTGCATCTTTCCTTCCTCCCCTGTTCCCCCACCAACCCCCCATCCCATCCCCTTTCTGCTCCCCATAGTGTGTGAGGCCTTCCACAGGGAGTCTTCAAAGTCTGTCAAATTAATGACCAAACAAAAGGTAGTTTTGAAATAGTGATATTTCTCCACATATTGTCCTAGCTTCTATTTCTGTTTAATTTGGAAGATAAGGTCTCCCATGCCAGCCTCTAAGTGGCTGCAGAGCACCAGGCTGGCCTAGAACTAAAACTGCCTGTACCTTCCTGTGCTGGGATCCCACAATGTCTGCTTTCTGCTTTGTTTTATAAGCCAACTAAGTGAGAGATTATCAAACAAAAGTCTTACCCAAATACGTAAACATTTTTCCTCATTTGTGTTTTAGGGATAATACATTTCTAAAATTACATTTCAGTCTCATCTTTTTTTTCCCTATGTAAAATAATTGAGACACTTGGATGTGAAGTCGGGGAGGCACTCTTAGGCAAACGAACTGTGTGCCAGTAGATTCCAGGAGCTGCCTTTCCAAATCGCCTAGGACGGCTGTTGGGAGTCCATGGATGCTGCAGTCACAGCTATTGTCCGCGTTGTGGTTACATGTAAAGAGTTGTGATTACATGTAAAGAGAAGTGCATTAGCAAACCAGCATCAGTTGCCCCTGCCTGTGTCTGAGGATGGCAAAGGCAAACAGTAGGGGGTGCACAAAATGCTGAAGGCTGTAGCCAGACTGCACACACTAGGCAGTAAAGCACAACCCCAAACACATAGAAATACCCACAAAAGCTTTGACATGACTGCCAGAGCCTCCATAGAGGTAAACAGCATTGTTTTCTGCTGAAATAATATTTTACTTCTGTCTGTTTCTATAAGGAAGAAACATGAAGTGTTTCTAGGTAGAGCTTTTTTCAGTATATCCATGGAAATTTTGGAGAAAGGCAATAGAAAATGTTTCTTGTGTAGCGCATAAACTTTATGAGTAATGTTAATGGTTTCACAGGTAATACCCAGCTCAGTTGTTGACTTGGTAGCTATAAATATTTAGAGTTTCAACTTCTCTGTAGTCCATGTTAAAGGTGGCCTTAGTCATGCAAGTGTGGGCCCAACTGACGTCATCTGTAAACAGAAATACTTTGAAGGAATGTTAATCTCAAGTTGCTTCAAGTAAAGGCTGAGTTTTACAACTTTATTCCTAAGGCTCTTAGGAAAGAAGCAGGGAAGGGAGGAGGGAGGGGAAGATGGAAGAAAAAGGAGAGTAAAAGAAAAATGGGAAACACAACTTCAGGCTTACACTCACTCTAAAACCAGCCCCAGCTGTTTTCATTATTCACCATATTCAATGAATGCTAGTAATATATTTTATTCAATATTCCTTAAGAATTTATTTCTAAAAATATTTTCAAAGTCCTATGGAGAAGCTGTGATAAGAAGAAGGAGATAAGGTTCTTCGAGATTTTGCTCATCCCATGTAAGTTTGTATTCAGTCCATCTAAACCAAACATTCCATCCATGTCTGAACGGGTCTCCCGTAATGTGGGGCGTATGGTAGCTACTGCTGAGGAATATCTCCACTGCTTGGACTAATAGTTGTTAGAGTTGCATTTTAGCAGTTGGTGCCATTTGCTGTTTTAGCCCTGTATCCAAACCAGTTGGTTCTGTTTAAAGACATCTGCTAGGCAACAGGGATACAAAGTTAAATCCAAGCCCCTGTTCTCCAGTCGAATGGACTTTTTAAATAAATAGAAAATGGCATCACACTGAAATGAGTCACATGTCATAGAAATACAAGGAGGAGAACCTGAACCACGTGGTGGCTTCTAAAGTTCACGTAGATTGGGTGAGGAAAGGGATAGAAGACATCTGAGAGTAAGAACACAGTCCTTCCAGGATCAGGTCCAGAGAGGTCAAGGACACATTTAAGAGATTACACGGAGATACAAAGGAACCAGCAGCTCAGGCCTGTAACCTTAGTGCTAGCCCAGGAAGCTGGCAAGGGAGGACAAGGATGCAGAGGCCCTGTCTAAGTAATTAAAGTGTTTAGGCAGAGAAAAATTGCATGAACCGGGCAGAAAAGCAGCCAAATGGTTCTGTTTGAAATGGGAACTATCAGATTCTGCTTCTTGAGGGCTGTAATGAGAGATCTGGGCCACTGAACAACAGTAATGTTGTCATCTGGCCACTTTGTTTAGACACTTCCTTGGTTGAAAAGTTTGAATAAAATGGATTTCTCAGGAGAAAAAAAAAAAAAGCAACAGTTTTAGACAGCTACTTCTGGAATACTCTGAGCTCAAGGTAAGTGCTGTCTTACATTGGCAGGCCTTTGCAGGGATAGTTCCGGGAAGATGAGATTCACCAAAGTGGAAGCTGCTAGCCCTGGCCACTGGTGAGGTGTTAAAAGTAAGGTTTTAAACTTGGATGATGGGGGTCCTGCTGATATCACTTCAGATATGTAATAGCAGTTCTAAGGAAAATGATGTCTGAACATATTTTTATTTCAATTAATGCTGTCAGTTATATATGGCGAAACCATAGACTTAGTTCTGTTTCCTTTGGGGCTATTAGTAAAGGTCCTGCCTTCAAATGGGTTTTGAAGAGATGTTGTTGCATTATCTAAACTAGTCAACACAGAAAGCAGGCCAGCACAGAGATGTGTAGGATTTCATATTTGGTGAGGTTGATATGGTCTGATAATGAGGCTTTAGTACCACTTACTACAGTGCTCAACAAAATTACTGTGTCTGTCAGGATTCAGAAGTATGAGATCACCCTGCGTTGAATTTTGACCATGTGTTTGAAAGGAACTGATATTTTTGTGAAGTAAAGACATGTGATAAGAGCATTTCCTGTGATATAAACACTCATTTACCTATATGATGTAATTGCATTATGCCCAGAATATGTTTTTAAATTTTCTATCCACTTTAACTACTTAGTATACTGTTGTGTATACTGTGTTAGCTACACTCCTCCTCACTGTGACCTAGTACCTGACAAGAAGCAACTTAAAGGAAGGATACCTGGCTGTGGGCAGGGCACTCACTGTCGCCTGGCTGTGGACTCTGTATTTCTCCAGTCCTTTTGGTTCTACCATAGGCCTCTGGGCTATCCAGCTTCTGGTTCCTGCCCATCCAGGCAGTGTTGGGCATGGGAAGCCTTGCCTGGTCATAGATGTCTATCTAGTTCAGTCTCTATAGCCTCCATTACTGGGAGTCTTTTCTAGGGTCACCCACATAGGTTCTAGGAAGTTTCCACTGCACCACGTTTCCACGTCTCCCCCAAAGGCCCCAATTCCAGTCTTCTCTCCCTGTACTCTCTCCCCCCATCCCTCCATCCCCACCATGATCCCTTCTCTTCTCATCCCCACCAGCCTTCAGTCCACCCACATAATCTGTTCACTTTCCCAGGGTCATCTATGTCTCCCCTTGAGCCCTGTTTTGTCACTTAGCCTCTTTGGTTCTATACATTATAGCATAACTGTCCTTTATTTTACAGCTAATATCCACTTATGAGTGAGGACATGTCTTTCTGAGTCTGGGTTACCTCATTCAGAATGATCTTTTCTATTTCTGTCCATTTACCAGCAAATTTCATGTTGTTTTGTTTTTGTTTTGTTTTTTTAACTGTTGAGTAATACTCCATTGTGTAAATGTACCATAATTTATCTGTTTTTCAGTTGAACATCTGGGTTGTTTCCAGTTTCTAGCTATTATGAGTAAATGCTATGAACATTGTTGAGAAAGTGTCCTTGTGGTAGAATGGAGGACCGGTTGGGGATATGCCCAAGGGTAGTATAGCTGATTCTTGAGGTAGATCAGTTTCCAGTTTTCTGAGAAACCACCATATTGGCTTCCAAAGTAGCTGTACAATTTGCACTCCCGCCACCAATGAAGGAGTGTCCCCCTTGCTTTTACATCCTCACCAGCATGGGCTGGCCCTTGTTCTTTTGATCTTAGCCATCCTGACAGGGTTAAGATGGAATCTCAAAGTAGTGTTCATTTTCATTCCCCTGGTGGTTAAGGATGTTGAACATTTCTTTAAAGGTTTCTAAGCCATTTGAGATTCCTCTTTGAGAATTCTGTTTAGGTCTGTACCCATTTTTTTAATTGGATTATTTGATTTGTTGATGTCTACTTTAAGTTCTTTATATATTTAGCTATTGGGGGAATCTTTTCCCATTCTGTAAGCTGCTGTCTTGTCCCATTGATAGGGTCCTTTGTCTTCACAAAAGTACTTTGGTTTCATGAGGTCCCATTTATTAGTTGTTGATCTTAGTGTCTGTGCTATCAGTGTTCTGTTTAGGAAGTTGCCTGCTGTGCCAGTATGTTCAAGGCTATTCCCTACTTTCTCATCTGTCAGGTTCACTGTATCTGCTTTTCTTTTGAGGTCTTTGATCCACTTGGACTTGAGTTTTGTTGGTATATATGGATCTATTAGGATGGTATATATGGATCTATTAGCACTCTTCTGCATACAGACATCCAGTTAGACCAGCACTATTTGTTGACGGTGCTTTCTTTTTTCCATTGTGTATTTCTGGCTTCTTTATTTAAAAAAAAAAAAAAAAAGTGTCCATAGGTGTGTGGATGTATGTTTGCGTCTTTGAGTCGATTGATTCTGTTGATCAGTGTGTCTGTTTTTATGCCAATTTCATGTGGATTGTATTACTATTTCTCTGTAGTAGAACTTGAAATCAGGGATGGTGGTATCTTTGGAAGTTGTGCTATTGTTCAAGATTGTTTTAGCTAACCTGGATTTGTTTTGTTGTTGTTTTCCATATGAAATTGAGTATTGTCGTTTCAAGGTCTGGAAAGAACTGTGTTGGAATTTTGATGGAGATCATGTTGAATCTGTAGATTGCTTTTGATAGGATGGCCATTTTTACTATGTGACTCCTGCGGGTCCATGAACATGGGAGATCTTTCCATCTCCTGATATCTTCCTCCATTTCTTTCTTCAAAGATTTGAAGTTTGTCTTTCACTTACTTGGTTAGGGTTACTCCAAGATATTTTATATTGTTTGTAGCTAATGTGAAGGGTGTTGTTTTCCTGAATTCTTTCTTAGTCCATTTGTCATTTGTATATAAGGGGGCTACTGAATTTTTTTAGTTAATCTTGAATCCAGCCACTTTACTGAAGGTGTTTATCAGCCTTAGGAGTTCCTGCTAGAGTTTGGCGGGTGGAGGTTGCATTTGTGTAAGATCATATCATCTGCAAGTAGTGAAGGTTTGACTTACTTCTAATTTGTGTGCCCTTGACTCCCTTCAGTTGTCTTTTTGCTCTAGCTAGAACTTCAAGTAGTGTAGTGGATAAATACGGAAAGAGAACAGCCTTGCTTTGTTCCTGAGTTTAGTGGAATTGTTTTGAGTTTCTCTCCATTTAATTTGATGTTGGCTATAGGCTTGCTGTAAATTGTGTTTCTCATGTTTAGGTATGGCCCTTGTATCTCTAATCTCTCTAATAAGATGATCATGTGGATTCTTCTTCTCCTTCTTCTTTCAGTTTGTTTACATGATGGATGACAGACAAATGTCTGTGTGTTGAATCATCCCTGCATCTCTGGGATAAAACCTACTTGATCATGGTGAATGGTCTTTTTTATGTGTTCTTAAATTTGGTTTGTGAGTGTTTTGTTGAGTATTTTTGTATGTTCATGCAGGAAACTGGTCTGTAATTTTCTTTGTTGATTCTTTGTGTAGTTTGGGTATCAGAGTGACTGTGGTCTCCTAAAATGTATTTGGCAATTCCTTTTATTTATATTTTGTAGAATAATGTGAGTAGTATTGGTGTTCACTCTTCTTTGAAAATCTGGTTGAATTCTGTGCTAAAATGGTCTGACCATGGGTTGTTTTTTTTTTTTTTTTTTTTTTTTTTGGTTGCAAGACTTTTAATGACTGCTTTTATTTCCTTAGGGCTTATAGGCCTATTTAATGTGTTTGTCTGATCTTGATTTAACATTGGTAAGTCATATCTATTGAGAAAACTGTCAATTTCTTTTGGATTTTCCAATTTTGTGGGATGCAGGATTTTAAAGTATGACCTAATGATTCTTTGTATTTCCTTGCTCTCTGTTGTTAGGTCCCCTTTTCATTTCTGATTTTGTTAATTTGGATATTCTCTGTCTTTTACTTAGTTTAGTTTGGATTTGTCTAGCTTGTCAATTTTCTCAAAGAACCCACGTTTTTGTTTCATTGATTCTACATACTGTTCTCTTCCTTTCTATTTCATTGATTTCAGCCTTCTGGTTATGTCCTGCCATCTCCTCCTCTCTTGGGTATGCTTGGCTTGCTTTTTTTTGCTTTTTTTTTGTTTTGTTTTGTTTTTGGTTTGGTTTTGTGTTTTTTTTTTTTTTTTTTTTTTTTTTTTTTTTGGTCTATAGCTTTCACATGTGCTGTTAAATTGCCGAAAACCTCAAGTCTTTTAAGCAGGTGCTTAGTGCATTGAATTTTCCTCTTCCTCTTAGGACCACTTTCATTGTGTTCCATAAGTTTGGGTGTGTTGTGAATTCATTGTGATTGTATTATAGGAAGTTAATTTGTTTTTTCTTTTTTCTGCCTTGACCCAGTAATGATTCAGTAGAGTGTTTTTCAGTTTTCATGAGTTTATAGACTTCCTGTTGTTTCACTTGTTCAAATCCAGCTTTGATACATGGTGGTTTGATACGATGCAGAGTGCATGGGGGGGTATCTCACTTTTCTTGTATTTGTTGAGACTTGCTTTTTGACCAAGTATAAGTTCAACTTTGGAGAAAGCTCCATGAGGTACTGAGAAGACGGTATATTCTTTCATGTTTGGGTGAAGTGCTCTATAGTTATCTGTTAGATCCATTTGGAAGAGGGGATTGAAGATAGTGTGGGGGCAGGGCATCAAATAGAGGACAGGTGAGCAATCTCCCTGGTCTCTGGTGGCTTGTGGTTAGGTCTGCCTGATGGAATGGAGAGTCATTCTACTTCATCTTAATGTCAGCCATATAAGGATTTGTGCTGTGAACAATGAAACATCATCACCAAGGACAAAAGGTCCTTCAGTAAGTAAAATTGTTTTCTTCATTGTCAAGTGTACAAAAACAAGAGAGACTGCTTGTGAATGCACGGATCTCTAAGGAGGCCAGGTTCATTCTCCTCGTTTGCCAGTGATGCAGTTATGGGTGGAAGATGTAGAGACTTGACAGCATTGTGTGTTCAAACATCTGTACTTACTCAGTCTCTGCTTCTTGACAGAGTGTTCCGGGGAGGGTGTTCTTAGATGCTTTCCAGGCCTGCACCATAGGGAACTGTGGTCTAAGGCTCTGCTCCCTCATGATTTGTCTTCCAGAGTACAATCAGAAGACTTGATGTATTTGGGGGTTTGGGCAGAACTTTCCTCCTCTCCAAAACTCTTATATTCATCATATTTTGTCAAGCATTTTAATGTTCAATCTCCATTTTAAAAAAATTAAACCATAAAGCAAAACAGAAAATTCTGGAAAAATAGCAAGTTAATAAAAGCAGTATAGACAAATCTCCTTTAAGAATACATTCTAAGTAGCAGTATAAAAATTGTCCAGGTGTTTCTGTGATTTTAAGTAATGTTATTGGACATTTATATTCAGATGTCTTACTTTCTAAAACCAAGAATTCACAGAATGTAACTTTAAGCAGTTTTTCTTCTAGAGTAGGTGATTGTGATTTTTCTGGTATGTGGTTAACATTCTATATAGAGGCATTCAAATGGGATTTTATGTTCAAAAACTTAACCCATGTGTGCATTATTTTTTGTTTCTCGTTTTTGAGAGAGGAAATAAGATTGGCCCAGTTTGCATCAGGCATGTAGCTCTGCCTTCCATGTCCTCCTCTCCACCAGCCATGGCTTATCTACTGCAAACACCATAGCAAACACCAAGGGCAGTGTCTGAGACAGTCCTAACAAAGAACAGGTGTGCTGTATGGACCTGTCCATCCCAGCACTTGACTAGGATAGATTTGCACTGCATTTGTTGCTATAAAACCACTAAAAGCAAAGCTGTTCACAGCCCAGACGTGCTGTCTGAAGTTCTTTCTGGTAGCCAATTCAGGCCTGCTGAGAAATGAGCAGTTGGACTCCTGGTTGGTAGTAATAATATCACTTTTAAGGCCTCTTTACTGAAAACAAAATTGCTTAAATATTTTCAAGTATTTTCAAGGTTCTTATTCTTAAAGTCCCCATTGCTCATGAAGACTCTCACCGAGACTACTGAATAATGATGTTTGAGAAACTAATGTCAGCCGAGTGGTGATGTGTTGTGAGTAGTTTTTCCCCCGCCGCTGGTCCCACCGCGGTGCCAGCCCCAAATAACACACAGAGACCCTGTGTTAGATATAATTCTGTTGGCCAGTTACTAGTTTCTTATCGGCTAGCTCTGTCTTAAATATTAACCCATTTCTATTAATCTAGGTACTTCCACATGGTCTCATCTTACCAGAGAGCGGGCCCGGACCTCTGTTCTCCAGTCTCTACATGCTGACTCCTCCTCACTACTTCCTCTCTCCTCCTTGTCTCCTAGCCCCACCTATCTTGCTTTCCTATTGGCCAACAGTGCTTTATTCATTAACCAATATGAGAAACATTTACAGAATGACATCTCCCATCAGTGATGGCACATGGGAAAAGTTTAAGGGTTCTTTACCTGTGTTTACAAATAGTGTCCTCATTCTAGAGTTCTCTAAACAATGTCTCCTGAAATCCCAGTGTAGATTTTACCTTTCATAGTTTTTTCAGAATATATTTAATTATTTTATTATTAGTGTTGAATGTTTTCTTCCTCCTGCTACCCACTTGTTCTAGAAACACTGAGCCTGGGATCTCTCCTCTTCCCACTAATGAGCTGGACAGAGGAGGAAGTGCAACAGCTGACGAGCTACAGAATGAGTTGTGACAACTGTCCTTTCAGTGTACAGAATAAGCAGTGGCAACTGCCGTTTCAATGTGTAGTTAGAATGTATTCGCTTCTGTAGCCAGATGTTTGAGTGAAAACATAAGCTGCTCACGTCATGACCTTTAAAACTATCACTTTTAAGTCTCTCAAGTGGAAGTTTGGGGAGGGGCTCTGTTGAATGCATAAACAGCCTTTTGTGGTCTTCATCGGTGAGTATAAAGGAGTGGAGATACAACCTAAACTTAACTGGGTGAACATTTACTTTCCTTTGAGCTTTTCCCCACAGTGGTGCCCCAATGCAAATCAGCATTGCTTAAAATATTTCCACTTTATTAGCAGAATAAAGATCGTTATCATAAACAACACCAGCACAGTCTAGCCTCCACCTCCTTTTTTATCCTGTGCTCTAAATTCCACAGTATTGCCCTTCCTGGCCCTTAATTGGGCATATGCTTGCCCCCTGTTAAACTTTTCATCCCCTCCTCCATTCTATTCCTTTGTCTTAACTGTTTTCTTCAGGATTTGATCTTGCCATCACTTCACCGGTGAAAACCCCGGCCCGTCCTCCCAACTGGATGCCGTCTGTTACAACAACATCTCACACATCTCTCTTATGGTTTTCTGCATGTAGCCTTGTCTTTTTCATTTCCAAAGTTCTAATTTTGTTCACCCAATCATGCTTTTAATAACTTAGAACATATATGTTTAAGATCTTATGTCATTGCTAAATATTGGAGGTTAATGGATAGCTTTATTTTCTAAACTAACAATAATAGTCAGACCATCAGACATGGCCCCTTTGGGGGGGGGTTATAAAGGCAGAATAATGGATCTGCTGCCCAGGTTTTCTGGACACCTTAACCTGCAGAACAGTTTCCAGCTGGGGCTGAGGCTCTCTAACATTTCCTGGTGGAGTCGGACTTAGCATCAAGTATCAAATTTGCCCTGAGAACGCCACTTGCCAGTGCTTTTAAAAAGCCTGGTTATGCTGGTGAACTTGATGGCACACAGCTGGCAGCCAGCTGGTGACTGGCCTCTGTGGGCCAGGGTCACTTTCAGTCTCTACTGATGATTACATCTCAAGCTGCCCTTCCTTCTTTTCATCTTCAGGTTTAATTCGCTTCCTTCTTAGAGGTCATTACTCTTTTAGATAAAATACTCAGGTGTACACGGGAACGTTTAGTACTGTTGTCTAGGAATGAGTTTCCTCTGTTTCTCTCAGACACTCAAGGCTCCACAAAAAAGAAAAGAGAAAAGGAAAGCACTTTTCCTTAACTCCCTTGTCAGCTTTCTTCGAGGTCACATTGCAGGCAGCATCAACGTCCCGTTCAGCGCTGCTTTCACAGCGGAGGGAGAGCTCAGCCAGGGCCCTTACACCACGATGCTTCAGAACTTCAAGGGCAAGGTCATTGTGATCGTGGGGCACGTGGCAAAGCACACCGCCGAGGTAAGTGTCCTCAGAAATGTCCTTCACGTGTTCTGAACTGTTCCTGCCTACTGTCCAGATTGTCAAAAACGTTTCTTCAGAGTCAGAGGAAAACCCAGCTGTCTGTATTCTTTTCTAGATTTGTCTCTTATGGACGCCTCCTTCCTTCTGCTACCCCACCTCTAGTTTTCAGCATCAGGAGGCTTGGAAACCCCAGATGGTAGCTGCTGATGTTGTTCGTCAAAAGTCTGTCAGGAACTTAAGTTTGATGGTACTGAAAGGTGGGACCTTTAAGAGGCGGCCCTCATGGGAAGTCATGTGGCCAGTAGAGGTGCCTCTGGAAGGGACTGTAGGACTGAGGTGCTGACTTCTGATGCCAAGATTTGCTCTCTTCCTCCACATAGGAAACCTCCGTCCACAGTGGGCACTGACTGTAGGCCTTTGGGCTTCTTCCCTTTGCAACTGTGAGCTAACTAAGCCTCCTTTCTTTATGAAGTTAGATGCCTGCATTATTTTGTTCTCTTTTTGAGGTTTCGACTCTTTTGGGGGCCTGCCACCAGCTCCCAAGTAAATCACACATGGAGGCATATTCTTAGTTGTAAATGCCCTGCCTTGGCTTGTACTAGCCAGCTTTTCTTACCTTTAAATTATCCCCATCTGCCTTTTGCTGGGCTTTTTGTCTTACTTCCTGGATTGCTGCATAGCTGGGTAACTGACCCCTGATGTCCTCCTTCTATTTTTCTTTTCCTGTCAGCCCCTCCTATCCTTGCTCCTGCCTCATTATTGGCTGTTCAGCTCTTTATTAGGACTAGGACCATCAGGTGTTTTAGACAGGCACAGTAACACAGCTTCACAGAGTTAAGCAAACCCAACATAAACAAAGGTAACGCACCTTAAAATTATCTACCATAATAATGAGAGATAACTTAATATGACAGCATAGGTTTCCAGAGATTTTTTTTTTTAGCTGTTTTTTGACATTTCAAAAATATAGGCTGAACTTCTGTCAGAGAATCAGGGCTCGATCATAGACTCTGGAAGCTGCCTGGGTGGCATTGTTGGGCTTTGATAAGATTTGTTTACCTAGAAACTCAAGAGTTGGGTGTGTGAAACAAAAAGTTGAACTCCAGATTGAGAGAAGAATTGCTATAGTCTAAGGGAACTGAAAAATAAAGAGTAGATATGACTGATAAAAATCACCACCATAAAAAGAAAATGGAGCCTGGTGTGGCAGCGCACACCTTTAATCCCAGCACTCAGGAGGCAGGGGCAGATGGAGCTCTGAATTCAAAGGCAAGTATAGCAAGGGCCAGGGCTATGTAGACAAATCCTGTCTCAAAGAAAGAGAGAGAGATAAAGAAAAGGACCAGAGACTACAGCATATGAGAGCCAAGTGTGGTCACAAAGGACATCCCCAGAGCCAGTAGAGAACATTTGTGTGTTGAGCAAATGCAGAACCCATCCCATCCAAGCCCTTTCCCTAAAGTTGGGAGGAGCCATACCTTGGAAGAGCAGTTACTAGCTTCTTGGGGACACAGGCTGGGCTTTCCCAGATTAGCCAATTAGATGAATCCCATGGCTTTTAGGGCAGAATGAGAAAGGAGACCGAAGAAGGGCCAGCAATGTGTTAGGAAATTTTTCTCACTGAGAAAATTAGGAATAGAGGTTAAGTATTCCCATCCAGTTTCCTTTATGTCTCTGTAAAATGGACAAACCATAAATGTGGGTATTAAAATTGTAGTCATGTGAGGTCTTGAAGATTTTTGATTATAGGACATTTTAAGTTTCCAAAACTTGGTAGGCAAGATGGTTCAGTGGGTAAAGGTACTTTCTTCAAGCCTGATAAGCTGAGTTCAATCCCTGGAACCCACATGGTGGGCGAAGAAACACAACTTCCATAGATGGCTCTCCAACCTCTACATGTATGTGTATGTGTTTGCCCCCCACACACACACACACACACACACAATGACCAATACACAAAAACATTTAAAATAAATACAAGTTATTTTAGAAATGCAGGGCTAAGAAGAGTACTTACCTTTGAATTATGTCATAAATCACACCTTTAATATAAACTGTGACAATATATAATGTGTAACAGAATGTACCCTTTTCAAGAAAGTTAGTAGAGTAAGTAATTGGTCACTTAAATCCATAATCCAGAACAGTGACAACATACATAATTGCAGCCATTGTAGCTGTATTATCGTGATGTAAATATCATTTTATGACTGCTACTACATTAGTTAGAGGTGCTATGTCATTCTATACATCCCCACTATTTAGAACACGTACCTGTAGGCTCCAGGTAGTATACAGCCTTAGGAAGGAATCCCAACAGTGACAGTAATCCAAGTTATGGGCTAGCCTTTACATGAGAGGTGCTGGGATAAGTACATTACATGTGTTATCTGCTCTTGTTTTTTATAACGTCTGTAAGGGAGTGTATAGGGGTGTGTGTGTGTGTGTGTGTGTGTGTGTGTGTTTTCTGCATTGAGATAGGAAGGCCCACCCACTAGATATGCTACTCCTGGACTGTGTGAATGGAGAAAGGAAGCTGAGCATCCTGCATTCACGGGTGTCTGTTCCTGGCTGCAGACACATGTGGCTAGCTGCTTCCATCTCCTGCCACCTTGACATGATAGACTATACTCCCTTCAACTGTGGTGAGTCAAAACTAAAATCCTTTCTTCCTTCATTGCTTCTGTCAAGGTGCTTATCACCGCAACAGGGAAGGTAGCTAAACAAGGGAGAATCATCCTACCCATCTCAAACATGGATTCAGTCTACCTAATGTGCCTGCCCATAGCCACAGTAGGAACATATGCTGTATGACTCTGTAAACTCTGCCATTAGCTCCCCTCAGGAGGCTTTGGAGTCTGAACGCTGCCATGTGCTCTGCCTTTAAAACATGCTTATTATGACTTCACACACAACATAGTGCATGAAGCCAAAACCTGAAACCAACTTTACCAGATGATGGCTCTATTTTCATAAAACATTCACCACTTGAAAGAAAATTTTTAATAAGTAGACCTTAGAGGTTAAAACTCTTTAAACTTCTAACTGCTTCCGAACATCCTAAAATCATACTAATCAATGTCATTTATCTAATTTTAATATACAGGTAAAACCTATCTATCAATACATAGATTATGTCTTTGATTAGGCCATTAACTTAAAAGTCTACTGTGTACAAGCCAATGTCTATGATCTCAGAATATGAAGGAAATATAGAACAAATGAATGCCCACATGCAGTATAGGATATTTAGCAGTACTGAACCATTGTAGTCTAAACTAGTGTCATGCTTACTAGAAGTCAGGTACTGTCAATTACTTTTTTTCTTCACATCCTTTTTGCTGACTCACTTATAGACAATAATGACTAAACAAATCATATGCACAGCTACTAGTGCTCCAATCTAATAACAGTAACTCATTTGTGATAGTTTTAAATTGGGAATCCGATCTATCTTTAATAGTGCTTTCTCATGAAAGGTCAAAAGACTATTTCAGATACTTATTTGTATGGTTTCCTATTTCCCTCTGCTGCCCGGATATGTACAGCCATACAGATGCTCCCCCCACATGCACTGAATTAAATGCATGTCAGCTAGAGGGATTGGAATTCCACTGTCTGTGTTTGTACTGAATATCTTCTCTATTCTCCACTGCCATTGCAGATCAATCCTCTACTCTTCCTCACACTTCTTTCCAACCCACAAAGGAAAATGCCTGTGAGTTCTGAGTCCTAGTTCATCAAGTGAGGCGTTCCGATAAATTATGGGTTGAGAAGGGAGCAGCATATTTTTCCTCCTGCATCTTTACCAATAGTGACCTCAGGCCAGCTGTGTCACTGCTGAAAACAGTGATTCTCCAGGATGGCCTCTCCCCACAGTTCTCACATGAACCCCTGGCTTCTTTTTTTCCCAGGAATGGTAACAAATCTGCCAAGCTAGATTGGTCAGCACTGTCCACTGTAGCTCTCTGTAATTAATCACCACCTTAGTTCATGCTAAGGTTAGGTTAGGATCCCAGCTGTCGAAGGATGATAATATGTAAAGGATGTGAGCTTTGTAAGCGTAGCTTCAGTCTATGCTCAGTTTCTTACCAGCTGAGTTAACTTGGGCAAGTATTTGACCTATTCAAGTCCCCATTTGTTCGAATCTAAAATGAAAATAACATTTCAACCTCAGCATGAATGTAAAGCTTTTAGACAAGATACGTCAAGTTAATTAAGGAACCTAATAATATCGCCCACTACACTACCTTTACATATGAGTATTATAAAAGTTCTGGAGTTAAGGAGCATAGCAGCAAAACAGGTATGGACTGTCTCAGCCCTGCTCTGCTTCAGAGCTCAGACAAGATCCACTGTGGTCAGGGTGGTTTGGCCATAGACGGATGAGGTGACCCTAACCCATTCCCCCACCCACATATTCTTATCAGACCAGTCTGAGGAAATAAGTACATTCAACAGATGATAAAAGTGTCAACTCAAAGACAAAATGACAATCATATGTATGTATGCGTGGTCCCCAATATCAGAGCACCTCAGAGCACCAAATAATGTTAAGAAATAAACAGTGAAGTTAAATTACACCCTAGACCACTAGGCCACACGGACTTACATAGAGTATGTAATAAGCAACAAATTATTCTCAACAAAATTTACAAAAGTGAGATATATATATTTTCTAATACAGTACAATTGATGGATTAATGAAGAAATCAAGAGAGAATTTTTCTAACTTTTTCTTTTTCTTTTTTTTTTTTTAAGGGGGGGGGGCTTGTTTTTCACGGCAGGGTTTCTCTGTGTCTGTCGTCTGTCCTGGAACTTGCTTTGTAGACCAGGCTGATGTCAAATTCACAGAGATCCACCCACCTTCGCCTCCCAAGTTCTGGAATTAAAGGTGTGCACCACCAGGCCCAGCCTAATTCTTTAAATGTTCATAGCCTGGAAGATCTCCTATTGCTTTGATGAAAATGCTAGCATGATAATGTCATGATTCTGATGGCACTTTGTAGAAGTAAAAAAAAAAAAAAAAATCCTATAATTCATACGAAATTTCTAGATACCAGAATGGCCAAAACAATATAGGAAAAAAAAAACTTGAATTTAACAAGTAGCACAGTATTTTTTAAATAATTCAAAGAAGACTAAGTAAACTACCTCCATAGTATTTGGCAACATTAAAACTGCCCATCTGACATACAAGCTAGGACTTTTGTGTATTATAAGTATAGGGGTATCAATATTACCATATACTAAATATATTCAGTATAGATTGCATCTATATTGGTCAAACTTATAAGATTAGGAAGATCGTTGTACCAAAAGGCTTAAAGTCAACCAAAGTGGCATTATATTTAAAATGAAAATTGCAGCAAAGTTCCACTTTCCTGTCATTTGTGCCATTGAAAAAATAAGCATATTTTCCAAAACTCACAGGGAAAACTCGCAGTTGCTAAACTTGCAGTCCATTCCCTGGACATAAAGCCTGATGAATGCATGTACAGACACATACACACACAATGAAAATAAAATGTATCTTAGAAAGCACAGATATCTCCTATATAACTGAAAGTGTTCAGTTGGTTCCAGACAAGTGTGCATCTGATACAGCAATAGTTTATACAGCCTGTCATCTGTGTCATGCTATAATTGACTAAATGTTTTAAAGGGAAAGTCTTACATCCTTGACCCAAATTGCTCAAAGGAATTTATTTTTGACACTAGACACTTTACAAAGGAAGTTTGCTTTTCAATATCCATGGCAGCTATTTATTCATACTATCCTACTCTCAACCCAAGTCTCAAATCTCTTGACAGGCCCCACAGTGAATCCATCTTTCCTTAAAGAAGCTGTTGCTTAGTGAGAATGACAACTTAGTATAATACTGGAACTTGTTTGGGGGTTCTTTCCCTGCTGTGTGGGAATAATGCTGTGGGATAGAACTCTAGAGACAGTAATGGGTCTCACACTGGAAAACTGACCAGCACCATACACCAGAAGAAAATGAAAGCCCCAACATGGATTCTAGTCAGTCTACTGTACCGTGTCCTGAAGAAAACATGTAAGCATAAAATTGCTGTTTAGCTATGAACAAAATTATTCTACTTTAAGGAAATATCAGAACACAGTCCAAGAATTGGGTCTTGTGAGAATTCTGAATGCTCAAGACAAGAGTTTTGTGACCTCAGTTTCTTTAAAACATGGAATTGTTCTTGGAATGTGTAGCCAATAGGAGTAAGTTTACTTCAGCTGTTGTTATTCATGTGTCTCTATGGAAAAGCATGTTTTGGTCACACGATGCTTGTCCCTGTGATTGTATACTTTGCTCAGGAGACTGGCGTGAACCCTCAGAGTATAAATTGTCTGATGCTCTGAGTGAAGTTGGCTATTGTGTGAGACTTTAGTCCACCTCATTTTAAGGCCCTTCTTTCCCAGGGTTATACCACTAACTAGAGCAGTAAATGAGGAAAGTTACATAATTGTACTCAGTATATTATAACAAAATATTGAGTAGGAAGGCTTTAAAAGCAGAGATTTACTCTGGGTGCATGCCTTCAATCCCAGCAGTTGGGAGGCAGAGGCAGGCAGATCTCCAAATTTGAGGCTGCCTTGGCTGGTCTACAGAGTGAGTTCCAGAACAGCCAGGCTTTCCAAATTAAATAGCTTCCAAAGATGAAAAGTCCAGTACCCTGCAGATCCAGTGTCTAGTGAGGGCCTGCTTACTAGTCATAGATGGTCCTCTTCTCACAGTGTAAAAAGAAGTAAGGAAACTCTGTTTCATAAGAGCACCAAAGCTAGGGGGTATAGCTTAATGGTAGAGCTCTTGCCTAGTGTCCATGAAGTCCTGAGATCATTTCCTAGGATGGAGGTGGGTGGAGATGATGGATGGATGGACGGACGGACAGATGGACAGACAGACATGCAGGCAGTTGATTTTAAGAGTTCTACCCTAGGTTATCATCACCTACCCTAGGCCTTTCCTCATAATGTGTTCACTACATCTATGAAAATGTGAACAAATTAACAATGCAGACCCAGACTATTATATTCTTATTAGCACTGTCTCCTTTTGTTCAAACTCTTCCTCCTAGTCTTTAAGAGATTATCCTACTACACCTGTGTGCTCAGAAAACTAAATGACTCTTAAAGCACTAAAGCCAATTGAGCATACAGATTTTCTCTATAGAAACCTCTGTAATTCCAGATAATCACCATGTAGTTCTTCAAATTCATATATTTTAACATAATTTCTATGTGGTCTTTGGTGTTTTTAGAAAATATAATACATGCCTTTATAGTTGTTCTCAAACCTCTAGATAAAGAGTGGGAAGCAAAACTCTTATCATTTCCAGATCATTCCTTCCCACTCAATCAACCTGTGTATACGTTAGCTGTGGTTAGCCTTGGACTTGACTTTTTCCATGCCATGCTTGTCACTAAATATTTCAGCCTGTGGATTTATACCAGATAAGAAGGAAAGTTTTAAATATTAATGCAGCTTGAACACTGAATAAAAGCTGACAGTGAAAACTCTTCTATATAATCCTGGTTAACTGAATGACGGGCAGTAATTTATGTCAGTAGACCTGTGAACTGAAAACTGTCCTGTAGCTACTCAGAAGCTACTATCCTCATAGCTTTCCAGAAGCTTTATGGAGTAAAGCATCCTCATCGTGTACACAGATGGAAACCATAATCCCTGGTCCAGACTTTGACCATTTTACTTACCATGTTTACTAGAAGTATGTTCTGTCTAAGGTACTGTCAGCCCCTAGAGCGAGCTCATTGCCATTTTCCAGAGCAACTGCCAAGTCATCCTTTGGACACTTACATCCATGTCTTGCTAAGAAGAAAAGTTATCTTGTCCCAGTCTGTGTTATTCTCCCTACCTCCCCTGCCCTCCCACCACTTAATTACTCCTGACCACAGGAATGTGTGTGGCTGAACAAGGAACTAAGCACAGGAGCCCTCTTTCCTGACCTGCAGAGGATGGAGCTTGGCTGTAGTCCATCACAGCCCTGAATGTTTGAATCTGAGTTTTTATCATACACATTCTTCTCAGAACATCGTGTAATATGACCAGGGGCCTACTGTTCTCAATTGTCTAGTGTAAACAAAATGATAGATGATTATTGCTGAATTCACTACCAAAATATACAGATCTAAAGGAAATATAGCAGGAGAGTCTGTAGGTCTCCTGACACACAGTGTTATTACATGATGGAATTTTATCAGAAATGCTGTTCTCTGACATGAGCCAGTATACATTTTCTTAGGAATAAGAACTATTTCAAATAACATTGCTATCATATTTACTTTTTAATTTTTTTCTCTATATACAAGACTGATGGGAGTTCTTTGACTGTATAAACTATTTTTAAGCAATAAGTTAGGGTTGTATAGAGAACCATCATACAAAAAAAAAAAAAAAAAAAAGCTAAGTGTTAAGTGAGTGTCTTAAATTTGTAAATGAAATTATTATAAAATAAATTTTTATCTAAAGTGCGCTGTGAGTTGGAGAGGTCTTTGAACCTGTTGAAAAAATATGTATGCTATTTTTGAGGAAAAGAGAGTTATCCTATGATTGGCAAAGGGATATGTAACGTAATAACTATTAAGACTCATGGGGTGTAGCCCTCATCATGGGGCATCCAGGTATTCACCAAATACTACCTTCTATCTCATTTGTTTGCTTTGAAAATCTGAATGTGTATAATTGCTGAATTTTGGAACTGTAAATTCTATTTAGGAAAGTAAATAAGGGAAGAGGAAGGAAACTATTTGGTTCTGGGGTTTCTATAGACCAGGACAATGAAAACAATCTTGAGGGGAAAAAAAAGGCTTACTCCCATTGTATAGGAATTAGACCATGGAAGGCAGGGATAGAAGCTGGAAAATGAGTATGAGTGTTGAATGGCTACAATCTAGGGATCAAATAATAGGCCACTTGGGCTACTCCAGGGTAGTAGATGATAAGGAATGATTACACTCTGAATATGTTTTTGAGGGTTTAAACTGTATGGGGGCACATATATGAGAATATCAGCTTTATTACCTAACTAGCTGGAAGAATGAGGTGCCATTTCCTAAGATGAAGGAAGTTAAGATAGAAGAGGCTAAAAACCAATGGTGAGAGGTCCAGATAGTATTTGGTATTCCAGTCTCTTACTCTGATCACTGTCAGATCTCACATGCTTCCATTGCTGTTAGTAAGCTATCCTGTGCTGCTGACCACACCCTCAGGAGCAGTCCCACAAGTGTCTCCAGTAATCCAGGCAAAATAACATTGTTCTAGGCAAAGACTTGAGAAACATTGTTGTGAACACTTGAGAACATCAAAGGGCAAATTCCTTATTTGATTTAGAGGTGTGTGATGAAGGCATTGACTGAGCAGCACCGTTCCCAGCATAGAGCCCAGGGAGCCGAGGACAGATACCCTCTTCTACTTCTGGGCCCCTCAGCCTGTAGGATACTGCTGGCCAATTTCAGGGCAGCTCCACCCTTCTCGGTCATCTATGGAAGTTCCCTTGTGGACACACCCAGAATGTGTTTAACCATCAGGACCATAGGATTCATGGTCACAGAATGTTGTTCCAAGTCAACACAGAGAAATCTTTTTCTTTCCTCAAACTTGTATAACTCAATTCTTACAAAATGGTTAAACAATTTGTAAGCATTACCAATTGTGGGCCATATTTTCAGCATTCCAGAATACCAAGAGGATTCATGAGGTTAACACAGCACAGGCCACAACTCAAATAAGTGTATAACTACAGCTACGCATTATAGTATTCTTTCAAGTTCCCCCACTCAGTACCATGCCCATCCAGAAATAATATTGTCGTCTACAAAATGTAGCATTATTGAGGAAGTTAAGATCATAAGACTTCTCTGGGTCTGAGAAGTTTGTTTATTAGTTGTCCTGTCTCCTGTATGAACTTCAGACTTATAAAGTCAAAGGTTAAATTGAGCAATTTAGTTGTCCTGTGGTAGCTCGAATGAGAATGGTCTCTCTGTTCTCCCCTGAGTCTTGCTGAACTCTGGGCTTTCTGTTTACTTGTTCTGCTTGCTCGTTATCATTTAGCTTTCTGCATGACCCCATTCAGTGCTCCCCTTACACTGTAGTTACTCTCAGCGTATCGTTTCCTGGCCTTATTTAACCTCCAGTACTGTGTGGCTACCCAAAAATCCCACTTCACTCATTTTCCTGCTACACAGAACTTGGTTTCCTTTGAACAAACATGTCATCTCTTAGCCCAAGCAAATATGCCAGATAAAGAAAACAAAATGGAATGGCACCTACAAAACCCTGCCATGTGCTGTGGTTTGAGGTGTGCTTACCCAGCTCTAGACACGCATACCATGACCAGAGAGTACTGACCAGATCGGTGATAAAAACACAAGACCTTCATCCTCTTTGCATGGATATAGAGCTCACATGAAATGCAGTCTAAACATCCCTAAACCTCCCAGCAATTTCCAGGTCGCTAGGGATTCTTTGCTATAGACCTTGGCTGTACAGCCCCATTCTTCTGCCACTGGACTACACTGTGAGAATTACAGCTTTGGGCCTCAGACTCTAACTGCCCTGCAGTGAATCCCAGTATCCAATACTACTGGCTGACATTGGCATCAGCTAGGGTGGGCTGGAACAAATAAATAAATAAAATGGTGTTGGAGCACAGCCTCAGAAACTCATTTCTGGTCTGGAATGGACCATGTTACTGCTGCTTCCTAAAAGCACCCACCAGTTCTGCTGGCTTTACCACAGCCCTCTGGAGCACCCTGAACTTCTACCAAGGGTAACTGCTCAGTGTGTCCAGGCGTGTGCTTTTCCCATGCCTTCCCTCCGTGCAGAGTGCCCCCAGCATTTGCTGAGGCTGCTGAAGGTCTGCCCCCTGAAGAGGGGAGGCTAGAACCAATGAATGCCACCATAGGAGGTTCTCCAGCCCGGCTACTCTCCATATGTGACTTGACTTCTTATCACATTGAAAGCCTCAGCCAGCATATTCAAAACCTTTTCTATCCCCTAACCTATCAAAATACTGTCTGATCAGTGTAGCAACTTTTATCATGTAATTTGAGCCTCTATTCACTCCAGGGGTCAGTAATGAGAGGGTAATGGGGTGGGTGGGGTGGGGAGGGGGGAGGACAGCTTTTTCAACATCTTTTAAAGTCAGAATGGCTACTAAGTGCCCTGACAACTGCTTATGCAATCCCATACTGCTTTGTGTCAATAGTTTGACTACCATCTCCTCCACTCATAAATACCTACTGACCAGATGCTCAGGGAAATGAGCAGCTGGGACAGAAGAAAGGCTGGAGTGGGAAAGATGAAAAGATGTAGCCATGGTTCTGCAGTGGGAGCAGTATTTAACATGGGTGATTGGAGCCACAATGAGTCAGAGCAGAGCTCCCAGTCTGGTCACAGTTGCTTTTTGTTTCTTTTTTTTTTTTCTTTACTGAAATGTAGTTTGGGTCCTCTCAAGGCAATCTACATTTTCTATCTCCTGTTTCCGCTTCCCTTTTCAGACCACCCACACAGTTGTTTCTGATTGCTTCCCTACACCTATCTGCCATTCCAATTTTCCAGCTTTACAGCAACCTAGTTGTTACGTCCAGCTATAATAGGAACTCTTTACAGCTTTGCAACATCAGTTAAGAGATTAGTTAAATGTGCAGTAGTCCTTCCCTGCTCATTTTCTTACTTCTGAGGTGTTTTTTAAGTGCTGAAAGCCGAGTGCTTCCCCATGGGGCCTTTCGGCAATGCTATGTTTATCTAGGATTTCCAGCCTCCATGGTAATTGTACTGCTGCGTGTGGGAAAACGCAGCTGTGTCTGTAATCATATACTGTGGGACACTGCTGCCTGTACATTCAGGTGGATGGATCTGGTGCCACTGTCCTTGAGGACTAGCATCTGAAGACAAGGAGGGCAGGGAGAAGATGCGCTCACTGTGGCCTGTGTGACACGTTAACACACAGTAGCCCACTTTCTCCAACGTCAGTTATGACTAAAGAAAGATTTCCAGCTGGTACCTACCTTAAAGGAGCACAGGATTTGAAATGTAAATGGCCACGTGAGTCTAGGGACTGGAGAATGATAGAGAAAGGGATGTGGTCGGCACTATTGGCATCCATTTATGTGACTCACTATGTGGAATGCTGCAATCATATCCCAGCAATATATACTCTGACTACACGCTGACACCACTGTCCTTTTGTCTTTGTTTTTCAGAGACAGGGTTTCTGTGTGTAGCCCTGGCTGTCCTAGAACTAGCTCTGTAGACCAGGCTATCCTGGGACTCACAGAGATCCACCTGCCTCTGCACTCCCCCTACTGAGTGCTGGGATTAAAGGCATGTGCCGCCGCCGCCACACCACCACCTACTATCCTTTAGTCTTAAGACAGTGTTATGTACAACTGTCCCCGAAATAATTTAAGGAGGTGTCTGGGGGTTTTTATTTATCTTTTATATTCACCTGTTTGTTTTGTGTGTCTTTGTGGGCTTGTGAACCATAGGGGAGCTACCTTTTAAAGTGTACATCCTGGAATCTCAGGTCAATAGAGCTTAGTCTCTGGGACTGAAGCCTAGAATATATCCTGACCAAACAACTCAGTTTGCTTTTTTGATTCCTGTGTTTAGACCACTGTGCTTTATTTAGGTTTCAGCTATTAAACTTCAAATGTCCACAGGAAGCAGTAGCCCCACGAGCAGACACTAACCACCTTTGTGGAAGTACCTGAGGTCGGGATTTTCTGATGAGAAAAGTGTAGGCTATAAGTGGCCTAGGAGAAGGAAGGGGTCCAACCAGGAAGAAGGAATGGAGAGGCAGACGAGTTGGGAAGCCAAAGCAAACCCTCCCTCCAATATTTTTTCCTCAGGTGTAGTAGTTATTTGTCATCATTTAGTTCAACTTAGCAAATGTCTATTGACCTCAGGCCTGTGCCAGACACTATGAACAAAAGGAAGTAGAACTAAGCCACTTCCCTCAAGGCGGTCACACTCTGGTAAAGACGCTATGAAGATGAGTCATTTGAATACATTTGGCAAGACTGATATCAACTAAGAATCTTTGAGAGCTAAAAGCAACCCTAATAGGGGAACCAATCTCAGATGGTGACCAGAAACCAGGCCAGCCCTGCCTTATTTGGGAGTACAGTGAATGGGCAAAGGTGATCAGGAACCCAGGAGAGGTTGTCTACAGAGTCCTGAGAGCCAGGCATCTAGAAGGTCTCCTGGATGAGGCCTTTTGTAGTTCAAGTTGACGATCTCAAAATGTTCATTTGGTTGCTTCAAAAACATGCATAACCAGAGTGTGATCCTCGCTGAGACATTTTACACAGAACTGCTGTAAGCTATAATTTTGCCATAATATCAAAACTTGTTCAGATTAGATTTGGGGCTGCTTTAGCTGTCAAGGAAGGTTACAAAGTAACAACAACAGAAAGGTGTGGTGGTAAGTCCCTGGGCAAAAGACTAATGGACTAGGAGGAGCTTACTCTCCCTGTAACCTATAGGGTTATATCTCCCCGTAAAAGTTATTCATTGAAGCACAAAGGAACAGAGCTATCCATGTATCCCATTGCACAAAGAAGCTTTCTTGGCAATAAATAGGTGATTTAGTATATATTAAAAGGCAAGTGACTTATACAAAAGTGACAATAGCAACTACTGGTATAAAAACACCTTTGTCTCCCACAGCCTGATAAAGACTGGGATGGTGAAGAGATCCTGGAATGATCTCTGTGATACTTTCTCTTTTCAGTTCGCAGCTCATCTTGTGAAGATGAAATATCCAAGAGTCTGCATTCTAGACGGTGGCATTAATAAGATTAAGCCAACAGGACTCCTCACTGTCCCTTCTCCTCAGATATGAAGGACCAGGTGCATGGCTGACAAAGGACAGAGTGGCATCGCCCCCTGAGGCACAGCTCTTCACAGTCTGTCACACCGAGACCCAAGTGGCCATCCAGACAACTGCAATGCCAAGTTTTGTCATGAGATACTTTTGTAAATCCCATGAGTCAAATGTTCACCTGTCTAGGCAGGAAACTTGACTGTACATGTATTGCTGAAAGAGTGTTCATAATAGTGAAATCTGATCATGTATTTTTACCACGGTGCCACAGAAAGCCAGAGGAATTCAGCTGACAGGGCATATTTAGCATTATCAAGAATCCAAGATGCTCTGAGAAAGCCACGTCCATGGGACCGAGCAGACTGTTCAGAACTATTGTATGAAATCGCCACCTCTTCATGACAGCAGAAATTAGAAAGCTCTTCATAATAAATATGGCATTTGGTAACTCACAAACAAGGGGTGTGTGTGTGTGTGTGTGTGTGTGTGTGTTTAGTCCATTGTGAGAAATGGTAGCAGCACGCTCAGAGAATGGGATTTCAGAAAGCAACCATATTTGATAACCTATTTGTCCACTTCTGTAGCAGGGAACTCAGAGAGACCCCAACAGCTGGTCTAGTACATACAAGTCTGCACAGGCAGAGACTATAATCTTACCTTCACCATGATGCAGAATCGGCATCTCCTACTCCTTTACGCCACAGAACAGCATTCTTTTTTGTAACTAAAGCTCCTCAGACTGGTAGTATGCTCAGGTATAAGCCAGGTGGGTCCTAGCACTGAAAGCACAAGTGGACACAAGTCGCCATCCCTAGCAAGAAGCCATCCCTGGTTAATAACCACTCACAAGGCAAAATTAGTTTCTCCAAAGGAGAGTCTCACTGGGGATACAAATCACACACGTAAGGTCAGGCCCCAGGCCCACCAGTAGACTGCTAACACAACCCTCAATTGTATTTTTGGAGTTTGTTGTTTTTTTTTTTTTTTTGTTTTGTTTTTTGGGTTTTTTTTTTGGTTTTTTTGATGGGGGTGTGTTTTGGTTTAGTTTTGTCTGATGTTGTTTCTTTTGGACATTTCTTACCTAACTTTTTTTCTTACATATATTACTGTTTCTGATTTTGTGTTTTTATAGGTTTCATTTATGTGTATATGGGTATATATGGGTGTGTGTGTGTGTTTCTTTGCGCTATTTGTTTTAATCTTGTTTGTTTTTATTTGCCTTTTTTTTTTCTATATGGAGGAAAAAGAAGGCATAGAGTTGGAAGGGTAGGGCAGATCTGGGAGGGGATAAGGTAGGGGAAACCATAGTCAGAAAATCGTGTATGAAGAAAAAAAATATTTTTAATTAAGAAAAAAAAAAAAAACCTCCCATGTTTGTCTGCAGTGTAAAAGGAAAGGAATGGGGGGAGACAGAGAGGGCAGAGACAGGAGAGAAAGGAGGGGACATGAGCAAGGAAGGAAGAGGGCATTTCTTTCTCCTTCTGTTGTCACAGCGGTGGCCAGACTGTATGCATATGGCTGCACCCAAGGAATGGCAAGGGAAGCTGAGATTACAGCCTCTGGCTGAGAGCCATCTCCCCAGCTCCGAAACCCATGTACTGAGAGCCAGCCAGGAGCCTGAAAAGTTAAATCCTGAGCTTTACTGAATCTAGGAGACCAGAATTGTATATGCCTCAAATATATAATCAGAAAAACTAAGACATTTCATAATTTATAAAAGAAAGATGTTTTCCAGCTCTCTGAAATGGGAATACATCATAATTGGTGAAATACATCCTTTAGTACTAAACTCTGTGTAACTTCAATTCCTCTTCAGTGTGAAGATCATCCACTCTGAACCTGTATACTAGAACCTCAAGTTTCTGGGCCATAATGTCATTCTTACTGTTACTGCCTTTATTTCATTTGTGTGTGTGTGCATACGTGTGTGGGTGCTGGTACCTGTGCATACGGTGTCATCATCTTTACCCTTCTGGCGCGGCGGCAGGACAAGACCAGCGGCAGCCAGCAGAAAAAACTATACACCTTACACCTCTTATCTTATTTGGTTTTCTCACCTGAGGATCCCCAGACCCAGTCTAACTGCATCTACTGCATGGGCAAACTAGGCCTGGGCATTGATGAAGATGAGCTGACAGCAAAGGAGACCAGGGCTGCTGTTCCTGCCCTCACTTAAGAGTCATAAGTATGCCTTTGCATGGAAGAAATTGATTAGAGACCCCTGGTCTCTAATGCCCTGAGCATAGTTTTCCTGTGGCTCCCCCAGCAGCCTTAACTGGTCCTGATCCTCCTGGCTCTCTGTTCATGTATAAAAGGTCTCTTCTATTCTGTCCTTGTGCTGTAAGGCAAGAAAATCCCCTCTCACAGAATAGCAGGGATGGGTATTGTGTATTGTGGAGTTTTTGTTTGTTTTGTTTTATTATGAAATTGAGTATATGCAGAATAAAAATGTACACATAGTGGGGGGGGGAAGAAGTGAAAAAGAACCAGGAGAATATCAAGAGATCCCTGTCATACCAGGTTCCAGCAGAGAATGCAGGAGCTGAGTTGTAGCATACACAGAGACACAAAGCGTAGCCTTGATCCTCTTGAAAGGGAGTTCGTGTGAAGAAGTGACAGACTCACAGAATTCTGCTCCATGCCCTGATTAGAAAGAACTGTCTGCCAAAGAGAGAAACTACAGAAGAGACTGACATTGAAGTTCTCAGTGTAGGAGGATAAGCCCACTGTAGACAGATGGATTCAGAATGGGCACTAGGGCATGCGTTTATTGACTATTAAAACTGAGGATTATACATTACATAAAACTCAGAAAATATAGTTCCAGACCTTTGTATGACCCATCTCTTTTCCTCTTCCAACTTTATATTGAGTGTTCTCCAACATCCCCAGAAGAGTTTCTAAGTTGTTTCTGCACTGGAACTCACGAAGGTAAGATGGCTACTGCCTTGCCACCACAGGGCTGGCTATATACTTCTGTCACAAGCAGCAATCCAATCCCACAGCTGTATATGCAACCTCAAAACACATCTACCATTAATCAAACCCTGCCCTTTTTCTTGACAAATATTAGTGTAAAGGGGAGAAACAAGCTAATTCGTATTATATATTTGTGTTTGGATATTCAATCTGAAGACCAAAAAGCCCTTTACAAGTATTTGGGTTTTGTGTGGAAGAGTCACAAACCTTCCCATCTCATGGTTGACATTTCACAGCATACACAGTTGGTGACCTACCAACTCTCATTTGCCTATAATACAACTTCATCTCATATATTACAAATAAGGCACACTGAAAATTGTAAAAATTAAACATTATTGTATCCCTGGGTGTTTTCCTTGCTGAAGCCCTGTGACAGATATTTGTCACATGAAGGTTAAACTTAGAACTTGGCAAATTATGGGTTCTGTCAGTAGACCATGGCATACATAGCTCCTACTGTAGCAATTAGACCTAACGTCTCCTCCTGGATTAAGTGTTAATTTCACATCCCTTTAAGACAGTATATTTTTAGCTGGCACTGTCTACAGCATTTCAATAATGCTGTTCTGTTCTAATGTTCACTGTAGTCAACAAACAGCATGGATGGGTACCAGGCACTATACTGCCAACTTTCCAGGACTTATACATTAATCCTCTGGTTGGTGGAGTTAAAACCCCACCCTATCTTGGCTTCAAACTGGTATTGGAACCACAATAAAAGCATTTAAAGCATTAGATCAGATTCTAAATATTACTTCTGACACTAAGGTGGTCAACATTTGAAAATATTACCATGTGGATATAGCTTCCTTAAAAAGACAAAGTGTGGCTAAGCACTGAGCTGAACTCCTGGAATCCAGTTGTAGAGAGGGAGGAGGGATAAGCAAAGGGGTCAAGACCATGCTGGAGAAACTCACAGAAATAGCTGACCTGAGCAAGTGGAAGCTCACGGACCCCAGTCATAAAACTGGGGAACCAGCATTGGGCCAAACCAAGCCTTCTGAATGTGGGTCTCAGAAGGCCTAGGCAGTCTATGGGGCCTCTGACAGTGGAACCAGTAACCATCCCTAGTGCACAAATGGACTTTGGGAGCCCATTCCCCATGGAGAGATACTTTCTGCATGGTCATTTAAAGTCATTAATAAACCCATACAGTTTACATTCGTACCATGCCCCCCATTTAGAGTCATTGATTACTGGAAAGAAAGATTGATGGTACTGTCTCAATGCCATATGTCAGAAGGATGATTTATAGAGTGATGCACATCCAAAAGCAAACTTTTCAGTTACTTTTGTTGGTTACTTTTTACAGTTACTGGTTCCTTTTCTGCTGTGATAGAACACCATGATCAAAAACAATTAAGAAGACAGGGCTCATTTGGCTTACGGTTTCCGAGGGAGAATCCACAATGGTGAGGAAGCAAGGCAGCAGGTGGCCAGAGCAAGAAGTCAAGAGATCATGGCTGTAACCACGAACACAGCAAAGAGTGAAGTGTATCCAGGGCAAGGTGCTACACTCTCAATGACTTCCCCCAGCAACATTCTTCCTCCAGCAATGCTCTTCCATCTAAAGGCTCAAAAATCTCCCCAAGCAGTGCCACCAAGCAAGGACAACGTATCCCAGTATGTGAGACTAAGGGGGCCATTTCTCATCCAAACCACTATAATAGTAGTGGAGGTTTGTTTGTTTTTAAAATTCCTTGTAATCAGGAGTTATTCTTAAGTATGACAATATGACAGGGTAAGGACTGTTCATTAGTCCAGTCACTATGAAAATCAGCATGAAGAGTCCAAGTTGCCCTCTGACATCCACCTGCCCATGGTGGCACGTTCGCTGCCAACCCCTGTACAATAAATAAATGTAATTCTTAAAGTGGCTAAATAATTTCAGAAACTAATATCTTCATTAACTCAAATTTAACAGAATTTGGCTGGCAATTAACTTTAATGTATATTTTGATATAGTTTCACCTAATCAAGAAGGACAAATTTAACCCATTTCAGAAAGTCACACAGTTGGTTTTGTTTTCTTTTTTATAGAAAATAGCTTCTGCATGGTGCTGATCTTGTTATGAGATGGCTTCAGTATGGCGATTGCTTTCTAAGTCCCTCAAGTCAGACAAACTCTCGAGTTACTACTATTGTAAAAGATGTATTGAAAGGACACACCCAGATTGTGTTAGAGTGGGGGTGAGCGCAGAAAGGGGTGAGTTGGATCAAGGGAGGGGGAGTTGGAGCAGGGGGAAGAATTAGAGGGGGTGAGGTAGAATAGGACAGGAGGGAATGAGAGAGAAAAATCGTGTATGCATAATCCAGAACAGGGCTGTCTATTGTAAAGGGGTAAAACACATCAAGATACAAACATTTATTACTCAGTAGCTTATCAAAGTACTAATATCTGATGTGTAAAGCAAAATGCTATTAAAAGCGATCATTTTTAAAAACAATAATAAAAGCAAACCTCCCTCTGCACTGGTCATAACTGACAGAATTGCACGTTGAGAGCACAGTCTAACAGGCCCTGCGATGTTATTTGAATTGAGTGGGCTTTAGCTGGACGGCTGACAAGGGTAAAGACCAGTGTGGATGGTAATTAAGTCTACACAGACAAGAGAAGCTGAGGACCGAGGCTGTTCCTATGGGGGCTTCTCAAGGGCAAGCGGGTTGCTCTGTCTCCTTCAGCCTCAGTTTCCTTACCTCTTGAATGGGGATGATTAATGCCTGCTTTGTGGGTTTGGTATGAGGTCTATGGGAGAAAATGTTTGGGAGGCAACTGGAGAACCCACAAGGAGGGACAGAAAAGAGCTATTTTCTTTTTTTATTTTTATTTTACATATCGATCCCAGTTCCCTCTTCCTCCCTCTCTCTTTCCCTCTCTCCCCCCCCCCTTACATGCGCCCTGACCACCCTCCCCTCCCATCCCCCCCCACTCCACATGTAGGGTGATGCCCTCCAGGAGAAGTCATGTACATCTGTCAGGTCATTTGCAGTAGGGGCTAGGGCTTCTCTCCTGTCTCTAGGTTAAGGGAGTTGTCCCTCCATGGGGGATGTGTCTGCAAAGTCCTTTTGTGCTCCAGGGATACATCCTGGTTCCACTGTCTGAGATCCCTTAGACTGCTCAGTCCTTCTGGCTGAGACCCATGTTCAGGGGGTCTGAGTCAGTCCCGTGCTGGATTCCCAGCCATCAGTCTGGGGGCCCATTAGCTCCTCCTTGTTCAGGTCAGCTGTCTCTATGTGTTTCTGCAGCCTGGTTTTGTCCTCTCCCTCTCTGCATCTGGGTTCTAGCTCGGCTCACTGTTTAGTTGTGGGCGTCTGCTTCTGTTTCCAACAGGTACTAGATGAGGGCTCCAGGATGGTGGATAAATTAGTTGTTGATCTCATTATCAGGGAAGGGCATTTATGGTAGCCTTTCCACGGTTGCTCAGATTGTTAGTTGGAGTCAGTCTTGTAGGTCTCTGGACCTTTAAGTTCAGTTTTCTCTTCAGTCCTATAATGGCTCCCTCTTTTATGTTCTCTCTCTCTCTCTCTCTCTCTCTCTCTCTCTCTCTCTCTCTCTCTCTCTCTCTCTCTCTCTCCCCCTGTCTTCTATTCCTCCCCTGACTCAATCTTCCTAGTCCCATGTGCTTTCCTCTCCTCCCCCTCCCTTTCTTCTAGTTCCCTCTCCACTCACTGCCCCCCTCAATCCCCATGTGCTCTGGAGAGCTTGTCCCTTCCTCCTTCTGTGAGGGACCTTATATGAATCTCTTAGACTCCACCTTGTATCCTAGTCAAGCGAGCTATTTTTGTGCTGTGTATAACTACCCTCCCGGAGGAGAGCTTTTCACCTAATTATTGGCTCGCCCTTAAAAGCACAGTAAATCTCCTAACTCTCCACGCTTCGGGTCTTTTTCCACCTATTAAGTAGTTAACCAACTAAAGCAGAAAGGCACCGATTCACAGCAGGCATGTGACAAGCCAGAAAAAAGGAAACTGCCCTTCCTTCCCACCGCTGGCTCCAAATCCAGGCTGCCGGGCAGGGGAAACGCTAGCGGGGTGGGCACTGTGCAATCCTGTGCGATTCTTGCTGAACACTTAGGAAATCGCACCTCATTGCTGGGGTTATTTGCCAGATATCCTGACAGCTGCCGGGCTCTGGCCAGCTGCTGCAGCTCTGCCACTGTCTGAATGAAACACTCTGCCAGGCTTCTGCAAAGAGCCATGGGATTCAGCCGGGAAAGGGTGAGCGCGGGTCCTGTTTGGAGCTGCCAGCCTAAATCCCTTGCAGCGGCTGCCGGTTGTCAGCACTTTGCCTTGCTATCTCAAAGGGCATTTTGTCCTTTACATGCATCTGCTTCCTAAGCCACAGCCAGCCCTACTACAGGGGATGGCCACCATGTGTCTTCCAGGAGCCTCAGGCTCAGCAATAGTTCCGTCATAACGCAAAAGTTAGAAAACAATTTTCGTGCCACTGAGCACAGATAAGTCTTTCCCTTGCTACCTAATTATTGCTAGTAGTAATCAGTTAGTTATTCTAACTGAGGATTCATAAGCTTAAGGTTTTTTTTTTTGTTTTTTGGTTTTTTGTTTGTTTATTTTGTTTTGTTTTGTCTTTTTATGTCGTTCTCCATCACAATGGTAACAATCCTTCCTTTCTTGGAAGGAACCATAACAAAGAACCTAAACCAAAACAAAAGAAACCAATTCCTTAGAACAAGTTTTCCACTTGAGCGTTCCATTTTAAAACTACTGTAAACATATGTGTTATTACAAATACACTAAATAAAATTAGAACTGAAATCCAGTGGGACAATTGTTTATCTACAATGTTTCTTCAGACTTCAGACCTTCTCTTAATGGCATTTGCTCCCCCAAAAGCACTTCTCAGTTTATTTTCTTCTTCTTTTCCCCTCTAGCCCAGGCTGGCTTGGAACTTGCTATGTAGACCAGGCTCACCTAAAAACTCCTAGAGATCAGCCCACTTCTGCTTCTGGGTGCTAAGATTAAAGACATGCACCACCATGCTTGGCCTTCTGGATTTTTTCTTTCTTTGTTTATGCACGGTAATAGTTGGAAAGAGGGTTGAGTATACATTCCACACAGATAGGTGGCTCTGCTGTAGCATGAAGTTGAAAGAAAACTCTAATCCAGTCATTAGGGGCATTGGCTTGTCCTTTGCTGGTTATATGTTCTCAGGCATATAATTTATCCCAGTTAACCCCCATGTCCACTTCTGGGATGTTGGTTTAATTATTTTACCTCACAGGTTACAGCGAAGATCACAGTAACTGTCACAGAGGCAAGAATTAGTAGTCAATGCTGACAATACCTGGGCTGAGTCGCTTCTAAATGCTCTCGCCAGGGAAGAGCAAGCCAAGCCACGGTGAAAGTAGCAAGCAAGATACGCGTGTTGGCTTGTAGAGATGACTCCCTTTATTGGGTGTCTAAATGGCAGGATGGGCTAAGAAATTCAAGGAAAATGGAGAAGGTGCCAGCTGACGCCCATGCTGGGCGTGTCCGAGCTGCAGAAAGCATGCCCGGCTGCTACAGCCACTGAAGAGACTTTCACTGATAGCTACTTAGGGCTAGGAGCTTTAATCTGATCTGTACAAAAGGAGGACACTGCAGACAGAAGCAAAGTCCCCAGCAGCTATGAGGAAATGGACCACCCGCTCCTAACTGTCTGACCAAGAACATGGTAGCCCTTCTGCCTGTGAGCACAGGACAGGAACGCGAGCTTCCACATGCCTGGGGTCGGGTAGAGCCTCCTGCCCCAAGTCATGGTCAAGGGGAGACAGGGTGTCGGGGACAGATCTGAGCAGGACCTAAACGGAAGGCGTTTGAGGATTCCGAGCAGCAGTTCCATCCATCTGACAGTGGAATGGAGCAGCTAAAAGGGCAGCCAGTGGCTTTTGTCCTCAGTTGGGCCAGCAGATAAATGATGGGGCTATAAGTAAAAGCAGAGGAGCCAAGACCTTCGGAGCATAGAGTCCGCCACTCTCAGCCGTGTCTTTAATGAGCATGGGTGAGGGTGCGGGATAGAATGCAGTTGGCCTTTGTTCTAAGCTACGACAGGAAGCTTCAGTGACTATGATGCGGAGTAGGAAGGGGCAGACTCTGTTACACTCTGACTCCACCTGATTGGTGCAAACCCATGTGGAACTGCCCAGAAGGCCGATGGATAAAGGCCAAGTGCTTGGAGGATCACCTGTGAAGGGCCCCCAAACGTGAGAGGAGACCCTCTGTACCTGGGGAGAGCCTGAATCTACGGATGGTTTGAGGCTGGCTGGAGAGGACATTAAGTGAGACAAGAAGCTAATAGCAGAGTCACAAACAGCACCAAGTGACGGCACCAGTTAGAGGTGATGAACCAAGAAACCAGAGCAAGGAGAGCCAGGGATTCAGTGCAAGGGAAGTAGCAAACTGCAGAAAGGCTAAGCCATATAAGGGACTAAGAAGTGACATTTTATCATCTTGAATGTCACCTCCTCTTGGAGAGGCTCCTTGTCTGGGGGCCAGTTAAAATCGACAGCCCCTTTTCCATCCCTTTTATAACTGCGTATCTGTCTCCAAGTTAAGTTGCTTCAGAACTGCCTCTCCAAATAGACCGTAAGCTACAATGGGTGCTGGGATGGCCATGGCCCCTCCACATCTTAAGGGTTAGCTCTCCGTGTGGCACTGGTACAAAAGCAGGTTCTCAGATTCCCGTGGTCATGAGTGAGTTTACTGGAGCAGGAGCCAGGCTGCGGCGGATTGAGGTGCAAACTGGAAGTTAGAAAACACAACCTAGAAGCTTGACTGTGAAGGTCACAAGAGGGCTTAGAAGCCAGAGAGAGGATGTCTGGGCAAAGAGGGCTTGTGTGGTTTGTTATCTCATGGAAATGAAGAGATTTGTGTCTGTAGCAGGAAAAGTGAAGCTCATAGCCCCGATGAGAGGCAAGGCAGAAACTAGGACCTGGCCAATGGCCAGAAAACAAGGTGGGTACTGTGGGAGGTAGCATGGGGGTGCCGCATATACTTGGCAATGTGGCACGGTAAGGAATAAATACTAGTCTCCGCTTTCTGTGTAACTTGAGAGGGATGGAAGCTGGGACTGGCTTAAAAGGAACAATGAAGCTTTGGGTTTTCTGGCTAGGAATGGGAAGAGAGATGACTAGAGGGGAGGGGCTCTTTCTCTCTGGAATCCTCAGCCCCACCTTAGCACCTGACTCACTGTGAATGTAGAAAGGAATGGAATGTTCTGCACTGTGTAATGGTGGCCCCCAGTGCAAAAATGGTAGTGGAAAGAGAGGGGAGGAGAATGTGGTTTAAAACAAGCTAACATGGTGATTACCACATTTCTATGTGTGACCAGATCGTTCCTAGTAGATAGACCAGAGAGTTTTCAGAGTAGAAGCTGGGATGCTGGAATGCTCTGGAAGGTGGAGCTAAAACAGCCCCAAGTGTACTTGAGAACTCATCGGAGGTTATTGGCTGTGTCCCTGAGTTCTCCCAACGAGGCCTCTTCATGAAGCCGGTTGGCCTCCCCAGGAAGGGGGCTGACTTCTGGAAAGGAGTGGTTTGCGTTGTTGAAGCCATGGTTCTGTCAACCTTTGTTTCTCCATCCCAAACAGACCTAATCCCGACTAGCATGACCAATGCAGAGGAAGAGAGCAGAACCCCAGGTTTTTAGAATAGCCAAGGAAAACATTGTGTCTGAGTCAGCGTTTCTATTTCTACCAAACACTTCTCCCACTCTAATTATAAACATTTTGTAACGTGCCTTTGATTCTCCTAAGATGAAATCACAAACATTCCCTGTCGGCGATGAAGATTAAACACACATATTGTCAGCAACGGTGAAGGTGATACATTAAAAGAAAGGAAATCATCATAGAGCCATGTTTCATGGTGCACCAGTGGGTGACATTACAGAACCTCCTGAGGCTGTCCCATGAAGAAAGAACATGTCTACATTGAGGGGGGGCTGTGATAACATAAGAACATGCAAGTGAGAGCCCCCAAAAAGAAGGTGGGGTGGAGGTCTGTGAACTGGCCCACACCTAACAGATTATTTGGCATTTCTGTCCATTAAAATGACAGTAACACTGCTCAGTGTTCACAACTAAGCTTGGCCTGTGGTTCTCCAAAGGGGAAGCAGGCACTGGCCTCTGCTGTCTGAGCCCCTCATCTTGTATAGTAGAAACCCGGGCTCTCTGCTGGGTCAGCAACTGTTGGAAGCAACACTGTCCCTTGTTCTTGTGCAGAGGCCAAGCGACCTGGCATCTGAGGCTTTTCATGCCATTTCCTGCTCAGATATCCGGGTCAGCTGTACCAAAGGTTCTCACAGTTAGCATATCAGATTTAACAAATAAAAAATACAGTCTTCCTCATTAAACCAAGATTTCAGATGAACTACGAATTCTGAGCCTTATCGTAAAACAACTTGCAAATAAAAAATATCACACACTGAAATTAACCGTACCCGAAGAATGTGCACCACAGTGACCTTCTATACTGACAGCCATTGTGAAGCTGTGGCGGTTCACTTGGGATTTTACACTTTGTTTTTTAAACATAGAATATATTTTATGTACTTATTCACTCCCCCAAACAAACAAACAAAATCATGACAGAGTTAGAACTAGAAAACAATTAGCTTTATGTCCTCTTTCATAACTTGTGTGCATTGCCTGGATTCAGCGAGAATTTTTTAATGTCTGTTCAGAAGATTGCACGAAACATATTTTGTATTAAAAGATTATTTGTTGCCTACTTGATATTTGAATTTGGCTGGGCATCCTGGATGTTACCTGTCAATCTTACTTGACATGCCAGTCACCCCTCCCCACCAAAAGGAGGGAGAATTTTCCATCCCTAAAATATAATACTTGCAATCGGAGAGAAGGCTCACAGTGGTCATTCTTCAGCATTTAAGGAAAACTCACCCTCATGCCCGTAATATTTTTTTTTTGTCAGTAACTCATATATAGAACTTAGTTTGTAGTTTATGAGTTAAAGTCTCCATCGTCTTAATGCTGGGAAGAAAAATCTGCTTTGAAAGCCAAGCCTAGGGATACCAATATGTTTTGATGACCATACAGGCAGTGACTGGGGCACTAGCCCACACATAACCTGGGCCTTCTCCTAAGCTCTGAATAAATGCACCTAGTCATGTGGGCAAAAGCACCAAGCCAATGGGACAGACACCATGGGGCAGCAGGATTCGAGTTCATAACTCTTGTTCTGAGCATGTTTCCCACAACGGTAGCTGCAGGCTATTTTGTGAGTATGAAACCTTGAGTTCTACACAGATTTACTAAATCAGGAGGTTTGACAGTGGCACCCAAACTCCTGTGACAGGATGATAAGCACTGTTGTAGAGCACTGTGTTTTATCTGTACGCATTAAGAGGGGCAGGACAGAAGGGGCATGCTTCCACAGAGTGCTCATAACATGGCAGCATGATGGTGGCTTGGGGGCAAAGGTGCCGCCATGGAGGAGATGGCATGGCTTCATTCCAGTGAGAGTCCGGAAGAAGAAGCAGCTCCCTGCCACCTTCTCTGCCACTAATCTAGACCACTGCGAACGCCATTTATGGCCTCGACATCTAGACTGCTGCAAAGACCATGAGCCTCTCAGGAAAGAGGGTACAATCCCATCAGGGGGCCTCTTGCCCCCCTGCTAGGAATCCTAAAAAGGACAGCATTAAAAAAAATAATCTGTTCTTCCAAACACATGAGACCTCACAGAGGAAGTAACCAAGCCTGGATAAGACACTGATGGGACTGGGCTTTCTAGACCTGCATGCTTGCAGTAGGGCAGGGACTGGGGACGTTTAGGCTGCTGCCATTTGTGTAACCCTGTTAGCCTGAGGAAGCCTGGGCTCTGGGAGAAAAGGAAATGCATCTTTGTGTGGGCTCAGCACAGAAAATGTTGATTCATGCCCTTGATGACTTTGTGGTGTCCACACCATGCCGAGAAATGTTTTGGCTTATACTTAAAAGCAAGAGAGCTACAGCCCCCTACACATACACACACACACACACCACACACACACACACACACACACACACACACACACACGGTCCTCCTTGGCACACTGTTGTGGGCAACGCTGAAGGCTTCCTGGCTGACCATGAAAGCATGCTGTCCAAGCATCAATCAAACCCACAGCCTCCCCTCCCAATTATCCCATCAGCTTCAGCCCCAGGAAAATAAACAAGCCACGCAAAAGCTTCTAGAAGCAGTCCTCCTAGCCAGGACCACCTCATATACAGTGTTCTGGCAATTTGGGGTTTCCCTGTGCTATCACCAAAAGAGATCACATTTCTGGCCAGCCTTCCTGTGGTTGGGCTAGGCCATCTCTTTGAAGATGGTAATTTCTGAACACTGGCATCGCCATTTTCTTTCCTCCTTGTTTAGCCCCAGGAAACTTAAAGACTCTTAAGCCTGAGTCGTAGATACTAGTCACCCTCTTGAACTTCTGAACAAAGAGGTGGGCTGGCTCTTGGGCAGGCTTCCAGCAAGCAGATTTTATGCTGACATGGCAGGTATGGCTAGTGCTCACACTCAACCTTTGCTCTCTCTGTAAAGCCGTCTCCACCTCCGGAGGACAGGTCAGCCCCCATGTGAGGGCTCTTTAAGCTGCGGGGTATCTAGGCATTTTCTAAAACATGTTTCTAAAAATAACTTTTGATAAGTCACATTAAAATTCACATTATTATTCAGATTTACTTTGGATGGTCTTCTATTAATTCACCCCTGGCAAAATTAGGATGGAAGCACTCATTGGCACAAGTCTCTCGGGAGAGCATCAATTCCCCAGGGCATCAAGAGATCAGCCCTTGAGAGACAAGGATGCCACAATTCTTATCAATGGCTCCAAGCCTACTCTTCCTTGTCCGTCTTGGCTTTGTGCTGGCCGGGTCCTGGAAGACAAGCCTTGTCTTGCTTGCTATCTTTTTGTAGCTGAGTTTCCTGTGACACGGAGGAAGAAAGTCAAAGGACGAAACTATTTTCCAGTGTCATCATCTTCCTGGAGCAATGTCCCACGGGCCTGATTTCACTCTAGGCAGCCCTTTCACAGCAGGGAGCCTTCAGGTGTCTGGCGAGTGGTGCCAGAAAGGGGACTCGCGGGAACAGAGCCAGTGGGGACAATGAAGGGGCCTTGGCCATCACCAAATGCAAAGAATCCAGAGCTGCGGTGTGTACAGGAGGCCCCTGCCCAGGCAGCCTGCCGTATTCACGTATACAGCCACTCCCCTGTGAGTGGGTAAAGTGTGTATGCCTTCCAGCTCCTTTCACCTAGGGCAGACTGCTTTAGCTCTCAAGCTTTTAAACCAGGATCAGGTGTTTCCTGTTTAGGCCAAAATACAGGGCAGGTAACAAAGGCTTCTTTGGCGTTCTGGAAAGGGAAAGCTGTTGGCACAGCTTGCCCATCTCCCTACTGAGGGACATTGCCCCGGGATCTTACTTGCCTCCTTCCTTCCCTTCCTTGTACTGTGTGATAAGCAGACCACACAGTATCATCCGTTACACCTTGAATGAGTTCTCTTGTCCCCCATATCTATGTCACTGACACTTGACTCTGAACTACTCCAACAGTGATTTCTTTTTTTTTTTTAAAGACACACACAAACACAGAGAAAGAGAGGGGTAGGGGGAGAATTTCCTTGGGAGAAAAGATAATGGAGATATACAGAGCCATTGCTGACAGTGTCCATAGTTGCCTCCCAGAAAGGTGACCCAACATCATGATGTTTTTCATGACCTCCAGGAAAGGAGCACGGGGCGGAGAGGGGGTAAGCTGAGTCCTTCACATTAGGTCACCGTGTACACTGGCTAACATGGTGTCCTTAAATGAAAGGGATTTTTTAGCGCGATGCCAATGATAACGTGAGGTAATGAGCTGGGTTCCCTGCCCATGCTTCCCTCGTTAATCTGAACCACACTTAGCTCATCTGTGATCTGGGGTAACCCTGGTGCTGAGATATACAGCACCCTCTGCTTTGGGCCCAATGGGATTGCTCTGGAGTGATGGGCATTTCCAGTTGCAGGCCTAGGCTCCATTTCACAGAAACTAGTCTAGACCAGTTCTGGGGATGTGAAGCTTGACTTTGTGAATAAAGGAGTGAACGCCCATCCCAGAACTTTCTATGATTATTGTTCCTAAACCTGCTGTTTGACAGAAAGCATGTGGGCTCTGGTGCCACAGTTCACTGACTGGGTTTGGAAGTCACTTTTCTGTCCCTAAACTGGAGGCGATGATAGTCATCTTGTAAGGATTTGATCACCTATTTTGCATTAAATTCCAGGCATTCACCAGCCATTGCCTTTCCTGGACTTTATCCAGTCTGTTTTTCTACTCTATACTATTCAATTCTCTGTTGTTATTTTAACTCCAACTTTGTCAATGAACAATGAAAGAGCAGGACTCTTAGTGATTAGGAAGAGTTTCCATATAACCCTCAGGTGAAGAGAGGGTTGGACTCCTTCCTGAATTTGATAGTAATGATGTTTCTTTCCAACTGTGGCAGCTGGCCCCTGACTGTGTCCAAGCCAGACCCCTCCTCCTAACACTCAATCCAATGTACCATGCAATTCTAGTAGCTTCTCAGCTAGATGTCTAGTTGGCATCTCAAACTACCGTATCACAGAAGGTCCCATCTTCCCATAGCATGCCCCTTCTCATCTACTTCAGCAGCAATGAAGAGTTCTCTCCACTGCTCAGGCCTGACCTTAGACGTTCTATGTGCAATCAGCCAGCCGATCCCGTTGGCTCAGCCCTTACCAGCGCGCATAAACCACACACATTTGCAAACCAATGTCTAATGCCATCATGTTCATCCCCCTGAACCATCTACCATTGCTCCCGGTAGCTTCTCTCACGTTTCCGTGCCCATTTCTCCTCACAACCACAGGCAAAGAAGCCTGATGGTATAAATTACACTCCAAACAGCTTCCCAGTTGACTCACAATAAGAAATCAAAGTTATAACAAGCAGTCCTATTTTGTTCTGGCCCTCAGCATACCAAACTGGGTTCCAGCTGACTGGAGTCCTGGCTCAAAGTTACCAAGAATATTCCAAACTCAGGGCCTTGCTGCTATGCTGGGGCGTCTCTCCCTGCATCTACATAACTCCCGCCCTCCCCTCTGCACACTGAGGACTCGGTCAGATCTTCTGAGCCAGCTGCTTCATCACAGCCCTATCCCATCCCTAGAGTCCCTGGTGAATTATTGTTTCCAGGTCCTCATCACCTCGCAGATGCCACTGGACTGTTGGCTATTGAGTGTTAACACCATCTTCACAGGGGTATTGTGTGGTGGAAGACACAGTGGAGTCCCGTTGGTTCTATAGAACCCAGGGGTGTAAGGAACTGCACAGAGGCTTCTAAAAGTCCTCCTGTGAGAGTACATCCCCACTGGCTTCTCTGATGGGAAGGCAGAGAACTGGGCAGCCCCTCTATTGACTGCACTCATTGTGCAGTTGCTGTGACTGTCACTCTCTGCTTTTTGTCCTTGGCAATATTAAATGTGTACATCAACAATTCAATTTTAAAGTGTAATATTTTTAATGATATGTATGTTTAAAGACTATTCTTTGTGTTTCATGGCCTTGTATTAGTGAAACAATCCAGGTATCCAATACCCTGTGCCTCAAAATTTTTGTTCATTTCCAATAGCAAGGCTATGAAATACACAAGCACCTTCATGCACAGAGATCAAAAGACAGCACTGACTGTTACTCCAATACCCTGTCTTATTGCCTTGAGCCAGGGTCTCACACAGAAGAAAACTCACTACTTTTTATTTTGGGATGGCTAGTCAGCCTGCCCCAGCAATCCTCCTGTCTCAACCCCTTGACAACATGGGAGTTATCGATGTGCATGGACATACACAGCTTTTTAGACATAGTCTAGGGCTCTGAACTCAGGCCCTCATGCTGGCACAGCAAGTGCCTTTACCCTCTGAACCATCTCCACAGCCTTTATTATTTTTTCCCATATAGTCCTAACAAGTGCAAGGCCCATCCATAGTGCACACGGCTAAAGGCAACGGCATGAAAATTTGTCTAGTTCAGCTTTTAATTTGATTTCATTTAATGTATTTTGAAAGCTAGAAGAGAATAAACACCTATAGGCATGTCTCAGAGTTTGCCTCTAATCTGTCTCAGGTATAAAGTCTCAGTCAGGCAGCCTGTCCCTGGGAAGTCTGGTGAATGTTTCTGGTTTCTCTAGAAATAAGTACCCTTATTGCAGAGACCTGTTGGCTTCTCGCCCACACCAGATCACGCCAGTTATCTGTACATAAGCAACAGGTTATCCTAGAGGGAAACCCTTCCTTCCAGTGCCGTGCGGAAGTATTCCGGGGAGCAGAGCTAGTTATTTGGAAGAAGTCTTCCCTGGTTATAGTAAAACCAGCAGGGGATGGAGGGCTTGGATTAGAAATAAGTTAGGCATCTACCAGAGAGACACTAAGAAACATTTTCTCACTGGAAGTCCACTAGACAATAATCTTATTAATGATTTGCTCTACCAGCCACTGTTTGTCCAAAGATTCATAGCTTTTATAACACATTCTTCTCCTGTAAAATCACATGCTGAAAACGTGAAGAAAATTTAAATGAACAAATAATAAATTACAAAACACACAGGTAACATGTCACAGGTCAAGCCACAGGAGACTACTAGATTCCAAAAGTTTCCAGGTTCCCCCGCAGTGTCCTGACTCACAATGTCTGTGAGCACACCTATAAAATTGTACTTGATTTTGAACTTTATATGAATTAAATCACACTGTTTGTCTTCACGAAGTTGGCCCAACATGTATAGTACAACAAGAAGTCCACAGCATTGGCTGTAGCATAACAGACCTTTCTCATTACGTCTGGGGTCGGTATGAACTATGAAAATGCACTACATATGAACTATGTGGCACAGTGGGTCCCTTCTCTGTTGCAGGACTACCAGGCTGTTTCAGGCATTGGTGACTAGCAGTCATCCTACAGTACATTTATGTACTTACATTTGTGCTTACTTATGTATGGCTTTAGGTATGTCACTGTGTGTGTGTGTGTGTGTGAGTGTGTGTGTGTGTGTGTGTGTGTGAGTGTGTGTGTATGTGTGTGAGTGTGTGTATGTATGTGTGTGTGAGTGTGCGTGTGCGTGTATGTGTGTGCATGAGTGTGTGTGAGTGTGCGTGTGAGTGTGTGTGAGTGTGTATGTATGAGTGTGAGTGTGTGTATGAGTGTGTGAGTGTGTGTGAGTGTGTGTGTGAGGGTGTGTGAGTGTGTGTATGTGTGTATGAGTGTGTATGTGTGAGTATGTGTGTGAGTGTGCGTGTGTGAGTGTGTGTGAGTATGTGTATGTGTGTGTGTGTGTGAGTGTGTGTGTGTGTGAGTGTGTGTGTGTGAGTGTATGTGTGTGAGTGTGAGTGTGTGTGAGTATATGTGTGTGAGTGTGTGTGAGTATGTGTATGTGTGTGAGTGTGTGTGTGAATGTGCATGAGTGTGTGTGTATGTGTGTGAGTGTATGTGTGTGTGAGTGTGTGTGAGTGTATATGTGTGTGAGTGTGCATGAGTGTGTGAGTGTGTGTGTGTGAGTGTGTGTGTGTGTGTGTGTGTGTGTGTGTGTGTGTGTGTGTGTGTAGGTAATGGGATAACTTCCGGGAGTCAGTCCTCTCCTTCCACCATATAGACCCTGGAGATTAAACTCAGGCCTTCGGACTTGGCAGCAACTACCTTTCCCCACAGAGCCACTCACTGACCTGATGAAGCATGATTATAAAGCTGGCGTAGTGTACTCATTATCTGGCCCAACTCACAGCTTCTCAGAGCAAGCAGCCCCTCTAACACAGCTGGAACAGCTCCGCTGTCCTTTCACTACACGTGGCGAAGCAGCCATTGGCTTCCTTTGGCGTAGTGAGCTGTACCATCTGAGGAATGCTGCTGTGTGTTCTTCTCTGCTCCTCTGAGTGCTGTTCTGAGAACAAAGTCCCAGGAGTCTGTGGGTGCATAGAATCAGACTCAGAAACTGTGTTGAATTATCATCGATGCATAGCAAGGTACCCACTATCACCAAGAAACATAGACGGCTGGTAGAGCACCACACATCTTCGTCAGGAAGATGCCTGTGGACAGGACACTCAGCTGTTAAATTCTTCCATTCCTCTTCCTCGTGTCACATAATCTAAAAAGTCACGAGACCCCTTGAGGATCCATGAGTGTTTGAGGCCCAGAAACATCACCAGATTCCCTAGGAAAAGCAACCTGCCACTGGCCATCCACGGTGACACGAGACTGCTGGCATTTCTGCCACAATGCCAAAGAACAGGACTGGAGTGTGACGGGGGTTCTTCAGATGTGCATAAAGAGAGCTGGGGGACATTCAGGAGACCATTTGAGAGTTCACAGAGAGCACTGACCCTGCACTTGAACAAGCAAGTACTGTATTTCAAATGCTCTATAGTAAGGACAGCATTGTCACTCGTCAAGCAGGCGCACACTGACAGACCTGATGTTAAGCAATTCATGAACAGATTTCATGTTGCTAATTGACTTGGGCCTGCCCTGCACCTCCCCTCTCCACTCCCCTGTACTGTCTCTCATCTGGCTCCCATCCACTCACGATATGAGGTTCACCTTGGAGGTTTCTTTAGCGCCTGCCCTACACTCAGAACCCGTGCTGAGGGTGATTCTGTATGGTTCCATGTCTCACACCACAAAGCCCAGGCCCAGGAGCAGAGCTTTCAGGGCTGTCTTGTCCATCTCCTACCTTCTGCTCTACTGTAATCCTCTCCCCACAGTTAGCCTCTGCAGAGACCGGTAGGTGCAGAGTACGGAACACAATGCCCAGTCACAACTAGAATTACCATCAGATACTTTCTGGCCATCTGTTAATATTTCTTGGGACAAAGGTATCATCCAAGCAATCATACATGTTACCTGATATTACACTGAAAACATGTAAGGAGCTGCCCTGGAGTCAGAAGCTCTGCCTTCATACAAACACACCAAGCACGTGTGTAACCCAGGCAGGTTTTCTAACCTTCCTTGGCCTCTGAGCCTCATTTTGCAATCAGGTGTGACAATGGTGTGTCTGTCTGGGGTTGTGTGAGGACTGGATGAAGTAACATGCACAGAGTCAAAGTGTCTGGCACACATGCAAGCTCATTAAATATGGGTAGATCCCCCATGATGCTTTTGTTGCCAGCTGTGGAAAATCGCGATTCAACGCCAACGTGCTCCACAGCAGCAAGTCCTCTAGGGGTCAGGGAAACATCGCCCAGGGACTCCACGGCGAATTCTCTGTCCCTGGACAGAGCTGAACCTTGATACCTCCCACATCTGTGGTCTTCCCCACGCCCCTCATGCACCTCCAAGTATAGTTTCCTCTAGACAATCTCTGAATGCTTCCAGACTTTAATCCAAAATCTGATGTTACCGGAAGCCAGAAAAGATGTTTTTACATACCCAAACTACTGCCATTTACAGTGGAACACTGGAATCTGATCTGAGAGCAGCTGAGACTCTGCAAGGCCCTTTGAAGCCACCATTCTGTCTATCTCATTTCCCACTCCACGCACGGGGAGCCAACCTTCAGAAGTGTCAGTCTCTCTGTTGGGTCTGCCTACTTTTGCCCCCCTCCTCAGATCCTCTGGCTCTCGGGTCTTACCTGGGACAACCTGTCCTGGCCAGCGCCTGACTCCCTCCATAGTCCCAACCGATTTCTGGCTTGATGCTATTCTGCAGGCCTGAGGCAGAAGTCAGACAGTCTGAATGTCTGAGCTGCAGGGATGTAGATTAATAGTGTTTCCCTGGAGCTCACGTCTCTTTAAATGGTTTACACATGAAAAATTGATAGCAGTAGAAATTTTGGTCACTGAGACAACTCAGGGAGATTAACATTTCAGCAAAAATAAAGCACAATTTTGATAGAGTTCCTTTTTCTTGTGTGTCTTTGTTTGTTTGGTTTTTGAGACAGGGTTTCTCTGTGTATCCCTGGCTGACCTGGAACTCACTCTGTAGACCAACTAGGCTGGCCTCGAGCTCACAGAGCTCTACCTGCCTCTGCCTCCTGAGTGGCGGAATTAAAGGGGTGGCCTACCACTACCCAGTCACCTTTGTTTTTTTTCTTAGCTCTTCAAACACAAAATCTCAAACAGGAGAACTTGGAAGACTCCCCCAATCCAATAAAAATAGGTAAGTAAAAAACAACCTTCAAGGCCTGCGAGTTCCAGGACAGCCAGGACTGTTGTGCAGAGAAACCCTGTCTTAAAAAAAAAAAAAAAAAAAAAAAAAAAAAAAAGGCAAACAAGCAAAAACTAGCCTCCATCTCCATCTTACACTGATGAGGAGGCCCTGGAATTCTCGGCTAGGGAACTGTTTCCCCGCCTAAGCAATGCAACATGGATTCTTCTTCAGTCCATAGATGCGCTTCCTCATAGATGCTAATATTATAATTGCAGTCTGTGGTTTGCCATGATGCCGTTTGGAAAGCCTCAGGCACAGGAAGCGTTTAGTCAGGATAAACAGTGTCTTGTTGATGGCTATACGGACACATTCTCAGACTTGTTTTTCCAGCTCCCTGAGTGAATAGGCATGTATTCATCTGTATGACTGAATAAAGAACATTTCCCTTAACATTTGTTTTCCTCAGCTTGAAAGGAAATGGGTCATGCCCCCAGCCCCATAAACTTAATATCAGCGAGGCAATGTCACAGACATCCTAGAAGGCATCCTAGAAATGGAGCAGGCTTATGATGACTGCTTGTCGGAGCAGTTACCCGAATGCAAATTAAAACAGGGATTCCCCATGATCACAGCAGACCAAGATGGACTGATCCCCACTTCATCCCGGGGAACAGGTTGCTGTGACTCCCAAGCAGCTTTATCGCTTTGTTTCCTCCCAGACTTTCTGGTCTCAGGTCTAAGAGTCCATCCAGGGGCTGTCCACAGCCATGCTCATGGCTGGTGATGGTCCATCGAGCAAGCTCACTGGGTGCCCTTGGATAATTTTTAACCTTGCAGTACAAGCCATAAGTTTTGTCAGAGGCTGGATGGATTGATCTGGAATGTAAGGGTTTATTTATTTACAAGCTCCCTAATGGACAGAGTTAAGTAACCAGCCATGATGATGCCCTGACATGCAGGAAATACACACATTCTTGGAGCTGAGGCTTAAGTTGGGGCTTTGATACTGTGACTGTAGTGAGTGGTGATTTTCCACAGCAGCCAAAAGCTTTGAAGATACGATGGAGGCAGGAGCCCTAGTGTTCTGTCAGCAGGGAGGCAGAGTGCAGCCTCTAACACAGGGTTCACCTTTACTACCCTACCACACATGCCTTCCAAAAGTCATCCTTTAGAAGCCACCTCGTGTCCTTTTGCAAATCTCCCTAGTCTGTGGGGAGCAGATGAAGTCCTAAGTGAGTGTGCATAACATGAACACAGCCAGGTTAAGGGCCCAATGCCTCAGCCCCATGGGGATGACAAATACTTCCTCAGGGCACAGATGTTGATATTGTGTGCGGCTTTCTCCTCCCTGGTGACTGCAGCCTGAGACTGTCCCTACAAAGACCCTCCCTCCACCAATTAGCTAAGCTGTCTCCTGGTTGTGTTCGATACAATAGACCCACCTCCTCAGCCAGCATTATAGAATAATGTGACAAGATTCCTGGACTTCTAGTGTGTATCCATCAGAACACACAACCCATTAGATCCCAGATTTCCTTTACATTTATCTGGCACGCCTTAATTTCCAGTCAGAGCAATTCCATAGCTGTGAAGGTCATGGCATTTGTCCTTTTCTACCTTCTCAATGCCATGTTAAATTGTTGTAACACAAACTTTTACACTTAGTTATGACCTGCTTAGTTTACTGTTGCTTCTTGTGTTTGTACAGGTGAGCTCTCTGAGGTGACTGAGCTCCCTGGGGTGAGCTTTCTAAGGAGAATAAGCTCCCTGAGGTGAGATCTCTGGGGAGACTGAGCTCCCTGAGGTGAGCCCTCTGAGGAGACTGAGCTCCCTGAGGTGAGGTCTCTGGGGAGACTGAGCTCCCTGAGATGAGCTCCCTGAGGTGACTGAGCTCCCTGAGGTGAGCCCTCTGAGGAGACTGAGCTCCCTGAGATGAGCTCTCTGAGGTGACTGAGCTCCCTGAGGTGAGATCTCTGGGGAGACTGAGCTCCCTGAGGTGAGCTCCCTGAGGAGACTGAGCTCCCTGGGGTGAGCCCTCTGAGGAGACTGAGCTCCCTGAGTTGAGGTCCCTGAGGTGAGCTCTCTGAGGTGAGCTCCTGAGGAGACTGAGCTCCCTGAGGTGAGCCCTCTGAGGAGACTGAGCTCCCTGGGTTGAGGTCCTTGAGGTGAGCTCTCTGAGGTGAGCTCCCTGAGGTGAGCCCTCTGAGGAGACTGAGCTCCCTGAGTTGAGGTCCCTGAGGTGAGCTCTCTGAGGTGAGCTCCCTGAGGAGACTGAGCTCCCTGAGTTGAGGTCTCTGAGGTGAGCTCTCTGAGGTGAGCTACCTGAGGAGACCAAGATCCTTGAGGCGAGGGTCATATACACTTCTGACTCCAGAAAATTTAGCTCAAGTAAAGCATAGACCACTCTATGAGTGAGGTTATGTTGGGTCTCCACCAAGACTGCTGAATGGGGAAGAAAACACCATTGATGATATCTAATGTACACTGTGTCACTTTCTGTCATTCTTGTCCTCTCTCCAGGTATTTAGGGGTGCCCTTCCACAGAGTAGATGTGAAATACCATGTGAAGCATAGTTGATAGAAGATGGGGCTGGAGAATTCTGGTTTGAGCATCTGCAACATTCACCCATTCCAGCAAGTTGTGATGGAATAAAAAAGAAAGTCATGGCTGCTGCTATGGTATAGTTAAGTAGACGTGACTCATCTAGGCCTTGATATAACATGTGCTGGTGACTGTGATCGCAGAGACCACCCTAGCTGCTATTCTCCTGAGGAAGGGTTATTCATTGTCTATGTCCAGCTTCCAAACCACTCTACACTATTCATCCACCAGGCAGAGAAGAAATGGCTCTCTAGGGTAGTTAAATCTGACCTCCACAGCATACATCTTAACTCCACAGTCACTGGTGCTGATCCCTGGACCCATGGCAGGCACCTCAGTAAATACGGACTGAATGATGGCTACACAATGGAAGCAGAGCTGCTCCAAAGGACAAAGAAGATGCAAAAGTCAGAGCTGCTGCCTTCTGTCTTCTTTGACTGCTTCTCAGTGAATGCCACAGACTACATGTCCCCAAAATTCCAAGCTATGGTTAGATTCACATCCAGAATCTTCATAACACCAGTGACCTGTGATGATGACAATTAGCGGGCTATGGGGACTAACTATCCTCTTACAGAAGTACTTGCCCAGAAATGCTGTGTGCTGTTCAAGGTGACATGGGTTTTTAAATGCAACAAAATTTCAGTCCTTTTATATAAAAAGCTACAAGTATTCCTCAGTGACAGACACCACATTATCTGCATTGTTCACTAAAATTGGGTGTCAAGATTCATCACAGTAATAGATTATATGGAAAAACCTTAAGAATTTTCCAGGGATTTTTTTTTTTATATCTACAAACTAAAATTTAAAAATCACTTAATCCCTTCTCTGGTCATCGAAGTGCTTGCTAGGTGAACCACAATAGTCCCTCCTGGGGACAATATGATGCAGACAACAAACCTCCCCTGTATCATGCAGCCTCTACCTACAGCATTTAGTGGGCATCAGAAAATGGCAAGCATTGCAGCTTCATCCTGGCAGGCTACTGTCATGTGTCTAGGCATGAAAACATTTTGTGCACCAAAGGAAATTATATGAGCAATATCAACACAGGATGATTTCACAGCTGCACTGAGTTAATTAAATTTTTTTTTTTATTTTGCAAAGCGTGTTTGGGTTATTCATTCAAAACACATTAACTGAGCCTTAGTGTAAGCAAAGCACACGGTTGGCAGACATGGAATCGGCTTATAAGACGGAGTGAGGCCCCAGTGGTACAGGGAAGAAAAATGGGCTTAGAACTCAAACACAACTGACTGGTGTTGTGCGATATGTTGGCTGCATTCTGACAATAAAGTTTGTTTTGAGTCAGAGGGCAGAGAGGTATTGGAGGACTGAGGACAGATAGAGAGACAGGAGTAGCGCATCAGGGCTTAGAGAGGATCTCTGCCCTCTTGGATGGAGGAGTGGGAAGACATAGAGCACTGGTGGCTTCTCTACAGCTTCAGGTTCTTACCCTTATATCTGACTTCCGACTCTTTATTGATGAAGAATAATTAAATAAACGCTTCAGACTGGTATAAGGAAAAGGACAGGGAAGTCAGGCTCTAAGTTAGGCTTGATCGAGAGGTTCAGCCACATTGACCAAGTTCTCTCTCTTCAACAGGTCCAGATAGTTCCCCTTCAGATGCTGCCACCAGTGTGTGAGAGTCACCTTCACCCCACGCAGTCCAGGGAAGCAGGGGGGGTCTCTGGGTTTTCTTAGGAGTTGATGGGAGCCCTGCTTGGTTAGAAGCAGCATGAGTAGTAAATGCTCACACCTCTACCAGTAGAGAATGGCAAGAGAGTGCTCTGAGGAGCCTGCGTCCCTAAGCCAAGTAAAATGTGGACAGCTCCACCCAAAGCACACGAGAGAAAAGGGTCTCACCAGGTTAGACCAGAGCCGCCATCATCTAGAGAGCTGGAATGGAACATAAGGACGCAACCAGAAAATGTCCCCGGAGCGAGTGCTGAAAGTGACACTTCTAGAACGATGCTGTCCCTGCACACTCAGGAATGGCGGGTGGCACAACGCAGGCACTGGCTTTTTTAAAATGCAGGTGAAACGTTTAACTTTTTATTCATTTGGGAAAGATGTATACGATTAAAAAGTTTTACAGACCAGTCACATTCATTCTTAATCGCATATATCATCTTTTTGCCTAAGACACAAGAAGTATATTTCTTTAACTTTTCTATCTCTAGGTGAAGACACGAAGCTACAGCTGATGCGCATGTTACAAAGGATTGGATACCATGGTGTAGTTCCGTACTTTATACTTTGCCTATGGATTTGTAATAGTCCCAGTTAACCTTTACTCGACACTCACCGCTGGGCAAGTGCCTGGGCTGTACTACACCAATTCATCCTTCACGGTGTGGGTGCTGGTTCTAACACACTTAACAAAGGGAAGAACTGAGAAGCTGCTCTCCCACGGGACCAAGGTAGTTAATGTGAGCCAAGCTTCAGGTCCTCCTCAGAGTCTGTCGTCGTCTTTACCGTTTCGTTCAGCCTTCATACTGACTACATTTGATTCAGGCATCCTGTTGTTAATCATAGTTAGTGAGTGTTTTTGTGGTCAGTTCCTGTTTCGAAGGTGGCTTTGGGGCAGGCTGTTCTGAAGGCCTGGTGATGGGCATATTTACAGAGAGCAAAAGCAGCCATCTCATGACTCCTTCTGCTGTATGTGGCCGGTCCACTCATGGGCACACTCATGTCTCAGGTCTTCTTTTCAAAATAAAATTTGGTGTGTGTGTGGTGGGGGTATGCTCTGTACAAGTATGTAGATATGTGCATCGGTATGTACATTCCTGGAAGTCAAAGGAGGTCTTTCTTCTTGTGTCCTGTTTTCAGACAGGAGCTCCTATTGAAGCTGACCAACAAGCCCCAGAAATCATCCCTGTTTCCATGTCCCCAGTCCCCACAAGCCCCAGAAATCCCTGTTTCTATGTCCAGGAATCTGAATGTCAATATGTATCTTATACAGCAAGCACTTGCCATCTCCAGTCCCTGTTTTCTCTCTTTTTCTTTTAAAAATATTTGTTTTTACTTTAGAAGTGTTTCAATTGCATGAACGCATGTACACTATGTGTGCCTAGTACCACGGAAGACTAGAAAGCAATGCTTGATTCCCCTACAACTAGAGTTAGAGATGATAATAAGCCACGCAGGTCCCCTGCAAGACCAGCAAGTGGTCTGAACCAGCAGGCACTGACTTTTCACAGAGACCTCATGCCCAGCCGGAGCTCTCCTTCAGCAGATTCCTGTGCCACTCAGGGTGTGGTTCACCCTAGGCCAGCAGCTCTTATCCGGGAACCTTTAATGCCGGGAACCTTTAATACAGTTCCTCCTTTTGTGGTGACCCCCGACCATAAAATTATCTCAGCGCTACTCTATAATTTCTCTACTGTTACAAATTGTAATGTAAATATCTGCTATCCAGGCTATCTGATACATGAGCCCAGAGGGGTCATGACCCATAGGGGTGAGAACCACTGCTCTAAGAAAACTGAGAGAGTCAAAGAATTGAAAAGCAAGCTGGAGCTGTGAAATCTAGGGAAATCAAAGTGGAGGTTATTGCCTGACCCAGAATCTTCAGTCCTGTAGCACCCACAGTGGCTGAGGTCCTTCTGGACACAACTGTGACATACGGACACAGAGATGCATCAGGAGGTGAGGTAAGGTCGCTAGGGGGAAGGACTATAGTAACTGAAGCATGGCTGGAGATAGGAATCACTATTCCTTAGATGTTACATAGGCAATGTTACCATTGGGTGCTTCACACATCGCTAACCCAGGGAGCTTGGGAGACCTGGGCTAATGTTTGTAGCCTTAGCTTCTCTTTTCTATAAAACAACATAGCAATCCTTATTGTTACTGTGCATGGAAGAACCAGAGGCCACCCCACCCCCCAACCCCCCTTACTCATGACCTTGCAGCTCTGCTGTTCCCTGGAGACTGGCTGGCCACCATCCAGTGCTGGCGATGGTATCTACTGTGGTTTAAAGGTTTCCTGCTTCCTGAATAGCCCTGTTTCTAAAGTGTAAAAGGCAGAAACCTTTGTATGGAGCAAAAGCAGCGAGGAAATTTTCAAACAATGAGCAGGAGAAACCTCCCTGAACTCCAGGCTTGCCAGTCCCATAGGGGTCCCTGGTTCTGGGTATGAATGCAGCTGTTACCTCACATAGTCCTTTACTGTCCTGTAGAACCCCTGGGTTGAATTTGACATCTGTTTGTAACACGCCCCCTGCCCCTAATGCAACTTCATGCAGGTTAACATCTTCGCTCGAGAAGGCTGTGAGGGTAATGACACTGTGGCCAGGTAAGCCCAGGACTACATTCAATGAGACGCATTTCATTCTTGGCACATCAGACTAGTGGATGATGACTTCATTTGTTGGTGCCATTTTCATTACTTGAGTTTGAAATTTGGGCCTGGAAAATGATACTGTCTTTTAAGGCATGAAATGTCTAATAAAATGAAAGTATTTAGAGTTTATGCTTTTCAAAGTCATCTAACTGAGGGGCCCGGGGATGGCTTTGAAACATGGGTCTCAAGGTCGTAAATGCATCAATTGCAGGGTTCCAGTGGGCAGGACTCTTGGGAGAGCATGGAAAGCTGTCTGGAGACCCACCCCCTTCACCTCCCACCCACACTCTGGCTGACCACACTACTCTGAGCCACCCGGAAGTGGGTAGAGGAAAAGCATCCAGCATGTGCCATGCTGGAAAGAGTGGACACCAGAGTCCACCTGATTTTACCAACAGTGCGGTTCGGCCAAACACTTAGGTCTCCATCTCTCATCTATAGAATACAGGAAATAACATATCTTCCTAAAATGGGATACTGAAAGAAACATCGTGAGCTCTCAATGAATAGTTGTAAGTAGTCATAGTTTCTGAACCAGTGTGGTTTTCATATTTTGTTCTGGCTTTTAGCAAGTGGTAGGTACACTGGCTTTGTGCATGCCACCCTTTCTAGGTTTAAGCAGGAGAAATATCTAACTCATTTCAAAAACTGTGCTTTGCCCTATTGGTTAATTAATCATTTATCTAGTTTAGATGCCAAAGGTTTATTCTCTTTAGGAATCTGAGCCCCATAACCCTAGACGGGTTTTGGATTCCCCATGCCTTTTGACTCACAGCTATTCCAAGGCCCTCTTACTTCAAAGATGAGCAAGCATTCATGGTCTCATGATCACCAGTGGATTTCCTTGCCCCGAATCTGTTTCCTAAATAGGATTCTTTGCCACAAATGTGCCATATAATGTTATTTTCGTTGAACATTCTGTCCCCTGCCCTGGAGAATCGCCAAAGCCCTACTGGACTGACCTGTAGATCAGTGAGTGATGGCTGAATGGTCCCATTCATCTTGTTCCTCATACAATTGTACTACAGAAGCAAGTGATTTCATCATCAGACTAGGCTTAGGGGTTGATGGGCATTGTATGATGCTCTTGCTCTAATAAAAGTGACAGGTGCTTTCCAGTCATCATGTAGGTATTCTTTGCCTCTTGGTGTCAACGAGTCATTTAGAGATGTGTTTTGAGCCAGAAACTGGAATGTAAATGTAGGGATATATACACGTGTATTTCCTCCAAATATGTAGTAAATACAATCTAAATCAGTGTCTGATGACCACAGTGTTAGTAATAAGACAAATAACTTCCTTGTACCGTGCTAAGTGCCACACACACACATTAATGCTCAAACTGGTCTGCATATAAACTCTGCAGAGAAGTACAGCAAGTAGGGAACTAAGCAGAGAGGCCAAATCAGCTGCCCAGGTCCTACAGCTGGGGATTCCCGGCTGTAAAGACGGGTAAGAACAGGCTTCTTGAGTTCCCTGATCTAATAGGGCAAGAGTGACAAGACGAAAATGAAACACCAGAGGTGGGAAGCCATACTGAACTTCCCAGACACCACCCCTTCCGCATACAGACCTCTAAGAGAAGACGCAGGGCCTGCAGAGAGCCGAAATGGAGGTTCCGTTCATTTGTAGCAGTTATAGTGTTGGCATTGCTATGGCCACGGATTCTGCCGTTGCTGAGAGCTGGTAGAGGCTTCCCCGAAGCCTCTGAAGACACACACTGCCTTCTCATCGTGCCTGTCGCATTGCCTGGGAGGAACAACGAACACTTGCTGGCCCCCTCTGTATGTCCCCAAACCTCAAGTGTACAGAGGAGCCAACCTAATAAATGGAACAAGAGGTTGGAGGGCACTCTTCTAAATGCTCATTGGGTGGCACAAGATGCCAGGTCTCAATGTCACCCATTATCCACACCACTCTCCTTATGAAATAGGCCACCCCAATCCTTTAGCGGACTCTCTGAGCTCCGGTGAAAAGGAATGTGGTCACCTCAAGGGAGTCTATTTGTCAAAGTTGTGATTCTTTTTGTTTGTTTCTTTGTTTCTTGGTTTTTCTTTTAAGACAGAGTCTCACTATGTAGTGCTGGCTATCCTGGAACTCACCATGTAGACCAGGCTGGCCTTGAACTTACAAGCCTGCCTCTGTCTTCTGAGTGCTAGGATTAAAGGTGTGAACCACCATACCTGGCTCAAAGTTGTGATTCTTGGTTTCCCTAACAGAGGTCTAGGTTCTCTCCTTGGATCCTCCTTTGAGACCCTGGAGCCCAGAGAACTATGGCTGAGTCAGCTCAGATTCTCTCAGGTCATGACCAGTTGACCTTCAACAGCATGAGTCACAGACAATGTCAGCCTGGGCACCCTCCAGCCATGGTTTTAGTTGGCTTCTCATGCTTGGCTTCCTGCCCAAAGCTCCTTTGGCTTGGGTTTCTGCAATTTGGCTGGAAGCAGGAAGAACTAATCTTGGCTTGGTGGCCCACATGCCAAGTGCCCTCATTTCACAGGACATCCGGCTTTTTGTCTGCCTTCCTGACGAGGTCCTAGGAAGTCACAAATGCTGTTGCCTACAGAATTCCTTATTCCATTTCATCAGGCTCCCTGGGAGGGAAAGGAGACAGTAGTGGGTATTTGGGGATCTCAGTTAATAGAACCCCTTTCCTATGTATAAGGAATAAAATGAAAAAGGGTAAATCAGAGCCCAACTCTCTAGTTACATCAGTGATTTAAGAATGCAACTTGGATCTACAACCACAACAGCTTCCTCCTCAGACATACTCTTGGCCAGAACAGCTAGGCAATTATAGACACCAAGACTGTCCTCTTCCCTGGGCAGTCCTTTCTGGGGCCTTAAGAGTTTGGGCATAAACCAAAACCATGTGGAGACTTCATGGGGAGGCAGAAGAGGCTTCATTAGTCTCACTGGACAGGGAACCATAGACCACACATGGGCAGAGACATTAACAGTCACTGGTCTATCCTTATAGGGGCAGAGAGAAACGAGATGGGGGATGCAGCCAGATCCCCAAAAAAGAATTTGCTAAATTTGCAGGCTGATGGAAATCCAGGCAGGAAAATAACCAGTTACAACCCCACCACCATTTCTACACATATAAAGTCTTACATGAAAAGGAAGAGTCCAGAGGCAAGTGAGAACGTGTGTGTGTGTGTGTGTGTGTGTGTGTGTGTGTGTGTGTGTGTGTTGTAAGGATGGCAGGAAACATGGTAGCATATGCTTATAATCCCAGTACCAGGAAGCAGACAGGCAGATCCCTGAGGTTCACAGGCCAGACATCCTAGTCTACTTGGTGAATTCCAGGTCAGTGAGAGACCCTGTTTCAAGGTAGACAGTGCCCGAGTAGAGACACTTGAGATTGTCTTCTGGCTTCCACACACACACACTCATGTGCACCACAACACCACAAACATTCTTGGAGAAATACTAAACAGAGTGAAGGGACAATTTAGAGAAGTTAAGTGCTCACTGTCTCTTCAGGTTTTTAAATGAACAAACATATGCACTACAACCCAAACATACTCACTGTGTAAAGGAAGGAGCAAGAGCCGAGCGGCTGGCATTTCTAAACAAGAAATGGTTGCTCACAACATCTTTTAGAAGCTCCATTAAGATGGCAACTTAGAAAGAAATCACTAACACTATTTATTGAAACAGCAAAGAGCTTTATGGAATATAAACTAAGAACTGTGTCTTCATTATTCATTTACATATCAGTTTTAAATATAACTAGACACCAGTCTCAATATGGAACTTTTAATAGCCTTTAAAAATGTTGGGAGTCTGGAAATGGAACTCTTATAGTTGGGACAAAATAGCCAGTGACCTCACATCGGGAGCTGCCAACCACTCCCTTCAATGTGAGGATATCCTTCATGCCCAGGAAACCACAGGGTTTCTATAGTAGGTGAACAGAAGGCTGGGATCAAGCCAGCACTCAACACTGTGTCCTCCTCCCTAGCAGTGTTCTGATGAGGTCACACAAACTTGGAAGCAAAAATGGAACTTGTTTAGAACAGCTGGCTAATCTTCCTGGATTAGTCAAGATGGAATCAACTTGACAAGATGCACTCTTGTTAAGAATAGCAGGCCACAGTGGGTAGAAAGCACCGTTAGTAGCAGTTTTAAAAATATCCAGAGATTTAAATTTCAGAAAAATAACCTGATACTCCCGGCATGTAAGTGTGACCCACTTAAGGAGACAGTCATGGCAGCTTATTCCTTAGTGATTTCATAAAAGCATGAATGAGAGACGTTTGCCTTTGAATGTGGAGGGACACTAGCATAGCAAAGGAGAAACATTAGCTTGCAGTTTTCTCCCAGGATCACCAGAGCCCTTTGGAAATTCACTGCATACAAAGTCTGTCCGGATCTTAAAGGGAATGGAGAATTCACAGTCCAGGGATCCACTTGAGCTTGTTTAGGGCAGAACTGGGGAAGGTCTTTGTGTTATAAATCTGGCCTATTTAAAGAACAACTGGGTGCTTATATGTATGTGGCATATGTATGTATGTATGTATGTATGTATGTATGTATGTATGTATGTAACACAAGATATTAGTGCCCATATTCCTGGGTCTTTTCTTCTTTGGCTGACTAAGGAAGCAAGCATGGAACCCTGTGGCAGAAACTTGGGAAGCTTTGAGTTAACAGCCATTTTTGACAAGACAAGGAAAATACAGGTGAGCAGGAAACTAAATCCTGTCAGCCCTGCTGAGCTTAGAAGCCATTCTTTGGTACAATCGAGTCTTATATGGGGCCACAGCCCTGTCTGTGCCTATATTGGTGGCCTTGTAAGATCTTACAAAGAAAACAAAGACCCTGGAATGGAGAAGCCAATTACAGCATGCTTCGACAAAGAAAGATAATTAACATGTGTTGTGTGAAGCTGACATTTGTGGAAATATTGTCCATCTTTAACTCAGCCCCCCACGAGGCAGAGACATCTCTATGATGCCCTGGTCTACAAGTGAGTTCAAAGCCAAGGTTTCATAGTGAGACTGTCTCAAAAAATCAAAACCCAAAAGAAAAACAAAGATGCTAAGAAGTATTTATGCTGAGTGCAGTGGCATCTGCCTTTCACAGTGGTACCTGGGAGGCCAGGGCAGGTTATCTCCACGAAGTTTGAGGCTAGAGTGCTTTATGCACGAGTTCTAGGCTAGCCAGGAATACAGAGACAGGATCACAAACAGAAAGTTAACCATGATGTTGGTTTCCACTGCAGCATCAGCCTGCCTCAGCTGCCAAAGCAGTTACATTGTTACCTGATGCCAGGTGCCTTTCCGCCATCAGCTCTGCTACATGAGCAAGAGACCACCAGAGCACAGCTTGCTCCTTTGCCTCTTGTCTCTCTTGCCTCTTACTCCTCTCTCTTGCATCCTCTCTCCTTTCTTGCCTCCCTTGTGTCGCCACTCGGACATGCCCTCACTCTTTTGCTCCCACCCTCTGCTCTCCCCCTCCCCCTCCCCACGAAACCTCGCATACTAACTTTGTTGTGCATGGTGTGTTCGATAGTGGCACACCTCGGCAGGGCCGGCCAAAAGGTACCCACTTCACCTCTCTTTTCTAGTTACTCCTTTCACACCGGGCCTGTGAAAAGGCTCATTGGGTAGAGGCATCTGCTGGCAAGACTAAAGACCCAAGTTCAATTCCCAGGAGCTCACACTGTGGAGAGAGAAGGGACTCCAGCAAGTTCTCTGCCACATGCTGGCTGGATCTGGAACCTCATCTACCTATCTTATTCCAACATCCGTACTCTTAAACCCCCATTCAAAAGCACATTGAAAGATGACCAGTCTCTCTCTCTCACACACACACACACACACACACACACACACACACACACACACCATAAAATGAATACAAAAGCAGTGTCTATATTCCCATTCCCTGCAATGCTCACAGGGGATTTACTTTGCTTCCTTTGCAGCGGCTTATCTGATTAACTACACATGGTTTGTTTTCTCTCTCTCCAGTGTGGCCTCTGCTGGGTTCAAGCCCTGAGAGACAGAACAATCCAGTAGCAATGCTGCCAAACGTTCTGCCTGGCCCAGACAGTGAAAGAGACACACAGAGGGGTAAGGGAACCGGCATCCGAGTCTCCAAAGACCCAGTTCTCTCGGTCCTCTGCGGAGAAGACAGCTAAGCTTCCCCCAACCTTGGAGAAAGTATTTTTGCAAAAGATGATAGTTCTCAACCTGTGGGTTGCGACCCCTTTAGCACCCCTCTATCTCCAGAAGTATAGTCACGGTACGATTCATAACAGCAGCAAAATGACAGTTATGAAGTAGCAACAAAAATAATTTATGGTTGGGGGTCACCACAACATGAAAAGGCCATGTTTTAATTTGTGAAGAGGTTGGGGCACTAGGGAGGGTGAGAACCACTGCTCTAGAGTTTGCATTGTTTGGGGGCTAAAGTACCAACTCCAGCTTTAATGCTGTGGGTGTCAGTTCATCCTGTTGGTGCTCTCGCTGCAGAATGCACAGAAGTGGCTCAGGAAGGAGCCAGCTGCCTCCCTAGCCCCTCTAATTCCCTGTGCAAACCTCCTCAGCTAGAAACCAATCCACATCCAGGAATAAGGCAAGGGTTGGCTTGTCTTTGCTATCGTTTTCAGATATAAACCTGAAGCTCCTGTCCATTTTCCTGATCTTTTTAAAGAATTCTCAGCATCTGATCATGTGCCACTTTTTTCTTCTCTTTTATTTGTTTGTTTGGTTTTGGTTTTTGTTGTGGGGTTTCTGATATCCAGCAACTTGTTGGAATAAAATGCTATTTTCAAGCAAATCCAGTCTGCTGAATTTTGGCTATCGGGAGCGCGCCACGGCATTTGAGATGCAAGTATGAGTGATTTTCCAGGATTGGGATGGGTCAGAGATGCAGCTGATTTCTCTGGTTAGCCTCCCAGGTGTCCTGCTTTCAGTCTTCCAGAACGAAGCTTTGCAAGGGCATCTAAACATTGACTTTAGCCTCAGTGCTGTAATGTGTTAATTAGCAACAGCTTAGAGAATAGTGCATCAAGCTTAGATGGAGTCAGGAAACCCACCCCATAGCTGCCCTTTTGCTGACTCCCCTCTGTGGATCACTGAGCAGATGGGAGTGTTGAAGTTCTTTATCTTGTGTCTGTGTGTGGGGGGGTGGGATAATGAAATGCTTTTGGGTGGATGCCATTAGACATCTGCCCCCTCCCATTTCTGTTCCTAAAGGACAAGGATCTCTCAGGTCTGACCTACTGCGCTACATCCCAGGGGCCTCCAGGGAATGTTTCCTGGGTCACTGGAGCAAGACCAGGAAAGAAAAGAGGCCAGCAATTACAATGGGGTTGTGAACCATGTCCCAAAGCATCATTAGGTTTCTGGAATTTAACAGGGCTTGTCTACAGAGATAGGCCAAAGTCCCCCGAGAAAAGAAGTCACGTTTGTGCTGTATCCTTTCCAGAGATTTCTATGCTGCTGTTAACATGAAGTAGTAGACCCAGGTTCAACTTCAAGGAGATGGATTCTGTAGGTGTACTTATGCCCAGTGAGTTTAGATAGCATAGGAACTAAGAGAAGAAAAATTCTCAGATGGGTGTCCACCCAGGTGCTAGCCAAGATTACCAGGCTAAGGTATGAGTTCCCCTTCTTTCTGAATTGTTCACCATTCCATAATAAGTATTTATCATTTTTTTTTTGCATTTGCTAAGATAGAAACTAGGTTTTCTGAGTATAAACATGTGCATATTTAGACATGAGGCCTCTTTCCCAGGGCTCTGAGGACTTGCCTTGTTGGCTCTGCCATGGGGAAGAAACTAAAAAAAAAAAAAAACAGGCCTTGATTTAACCCATAGTTTACTAGTTCACACTGTCTACTTGACCTTTGTGGATTCAGTTAACCCCATGATGCTGATTTCTTGTCTATGATATAAAGGGCTTAAGACTATCTATATTTAAGCACTACAGTCAAGTGACCAAGTTTTACTTTTAAATGAGGTGTTACTGAAAACCACTTGCAAACTTTGAAATAATCTCTTATAGCTGGCTTCCAATTTCCTTGTTATCCACACAGGACAAAAGCTTTAGCCAAAAGCTAAAGCCCAGCATGTCGGGATGGCATCTGACAGGCATGATCATTCATTCTTGACAGAGAGGCTGGTGTCCAAATTGGATTTCCCTAGTTGCCTCACGAATGTTCTTTCTAGTTATCCCTCTACCACACACTGTTTAACTAAAGCATTAGCTACCACATCTGAGGAAAGCGGTATAAAAGATGAAGGAACAGTTTATAAAGTGCCCTGAGCTATAGCCAAATGTGGTCACCGGTCACAGTGCTTAAGAATTATAGCTGAGTACAGCAGCAAATGAAAGCCAGATTCTCTGCAATTCCCAGGATTGCCCCCACAAGACTGGTGGTCTGAGGCCACCGTCAAACGAACCCGGGCATGTTAATAAAAACAAACTCACGGCTGCCCTTGTGACCATGAACAACAGACTCCTTGAGGAACATTAGCATAAATGGGAGAGCCAAGGACAAAGGGGAAGGTATGTGTCTTGGTCACATTGTAGGTGTAGATGGTTCTTTTACTGTTCTTTTACATTTACCAGTTGCTTCGCCAAAGATTTGAAAACATGCAGGAAGATGTAGAAAAAGCACAGGGTCTGATTGCATTGGGTATGCAGATAAATGGTGGTCATTCCTTGGGTTTTTGTTATTCAAACTGAAGTTGCTGGTATTTTGCAACGAAACTCCCAAATCCTTATTTGTGACTGTTGCCCTCATTGGTGTTAATACGGAGCCTATAAAGTTGTAGATTGCAATTTATTTGAGTGATGGGGAGATGTCATTCTGTAAATATGTTTCTCATACTGGTTAATGAATAAAGCACTGTTGGCCAATAGGAAAGCACGATAGGAGGGACTAGGAGACAAGGAGGAAAGAGGAAGTGGTAAGGAGGAGTCAGCATGGAGAGACTGGGTAGACAAGATGCCTGCCCCACTCCCCAATAAGATGAGACCACATGGGAATACATAGATAACAGAAATGGGTTAATACTTAAGACAAATCTAGCTGATAAGAAACTAGTAACTGGCCAACAGCATTATATCAAATACAGAATCTTAGTGTGTTAATTGGGGCTGGCATGGCAGTGGGAAAAGACCAGTGGCGGGAGGAAAATCCTTACTCTTTACACTTGAGTAATGATTAATATACATGTTTCCAATTAATTTACCCAAAGATCTAAAAACACCCTGATGCCAGAAATATCACCTCCACTTACCTTTGAAACATCCGGTAGAACTTAGTATGGGGTCCCTTAGGGTCTAGAAGCACTCCACCTTTCATGTCAACATGTTCTTACAAGCCACTCCATCTCGTCTGTTATGGGAAGCAATAGTCTCTATGTCCTTGATTATAGTCAGCACTAAATCAAAGACTATCTCAAATGCTGAGAGTCACACCAATGGCAAAACAATCCCAGGTCTACAGATTCAGAGATGGTCCCATCATGGTGATGAATCTCACACTTTCAGGTCATTCATGGTGCGTGGGTGCAGGGCTGACTGGGGAAGGTGCTCCACCAACTGAGGAAGGTGGTAGGGAGCATTTGCATGTGTGTACTCTAGAGCGGCCATTTTCAAAGTATGGGTCTCAAGCTTTAGGCGACATGATCCTCAGCATCAGGCTCACCGATAGGCTGTTAAAGCCAGAATGTTGCTCAGCTCTAGGCTTTGACTCTGGAGGTCCAGGCTGAGCTTGAGGATCTTCTAACACATCTCTAGGTGCTGCTGAGGCTTCAGATACAGACACTGGCTTGGTAAGGATGGTTATGCTTGTTCCACGGGGCCCAACCAGGTGGGAGAGGGTTGAGCCCGCTCCGTAGAAAAGCCATATGTGCTAATGAGAGACTTTCAAAGACCTCCTTGGGCATGGATATCACCTGAGGAGCCTTGTTATGGAAATTTCCCTTCAACCAGCCCGAGGTGGGCTGCACATCACAGGTGGGGCTCATGTCGTCGATCACTGTAACTGGGGACACAGAGGCATGCAATGGTTCTCTGATGACTGTGAAATCTCAAGCTTCCCACCTCCTCGTTCATCTGTTCACTCTCATGTAACCCTGGGAGGCCTTGAACTCACAGAGGTGTCCGTCTGCCTCTGTCTCTTGAGTCCTGGGATTAAAGGTGTGGCCACCACTGTTCAGCTTCTGTGGCTGTGGCTAGCTTTGCATTCTGATCTTCAGGCAAGCTTTATTAAATCATAAATAATATGTCACCAGTATTTTATAAAACAAACAAAAAAACCAAAATTATCTTATTTAACAAGAGATTTGAAACCATGTGCTGAAATACACTCCTTACAGAAGGTAACAGGAAAACTCTAGTCTGCATGAATGTGATGGCACTTGCTCCTTTATGTAAAATAGCTATGACTTAAATCATCATGGAAGAGTTCATTCTTTCAACTCTGGAATGAAAAATAGTGACAATATTATGCATTTTCATTTGGGGGAGGCAACACTTCCAGAATTTGTCATAGACATAAGTAGATTAAAAATAAGGAAAGTAGAAAATAGGCAGATTTAAGGATCAGTGAAATTAATGAAATAGTATTTTCATTCAGAGAAGGAAGCAATTAGGAGAGGGACAGAGGCTTGGGGAAGATAACTAACAGGTGACTAATACAGTTCGAGCTACATTGACTTCACAGTCTATGGGAGTCTGGCTCATCAATGCCATGGGAGAAGAGGCTACAAGGATTATGAAGTACAGATCACAACTACCAAATGCCCCTGCTAGGTGTGGCTGGAGACTGCATTTAAGGAGACGAGTCATGCTGTAGTAGGAACCAGGGGTTGGGAGTAGGTGTCATGGCCGTCACCTTCATGGGTGGTGGAGAGATGGCAAGTAAATTTAATCTCAGGCTAACCTGTGTCAGGAGTGCCTATAGAACTTACGCCCATCTCAAGCTCTGCTTCCTGTAGACCTGATATGGAGGTGGAGAAGTTGCACTTCTGACACATTCCTGTTCTGATGCGGATAGGAGACTACAGTTTGGAGTCAATCAGGATTTGAGATAATCAGCTTACAAAGTAAAAACATCTGGGCTCCAATTTCAGTCCACGATTCTGTCGGTGGGTTTGTTTTTTGCCTGCAGAGGGGCAGGGGCCAAGAAGTGAGTAAAGCTTTTCACTTTACGGCAGAGGAGATACTGAAGGAGAGAGACAAGCAAGGTTGGGTTTTCCACCACCCCCCAAGACACACCCCAAGTGATGTTACCGACTTCTGGCCCTGTGGCTTAGTTTCCCCAACACCAACAGCACCAAGGAAACCAAGCCCCCAGGAGCCAGTCTAAATGCAAACCACAGTGCTTCGTAAATCACTGATTTAGATCAGGTTTTCCCAACTCTGCACCATTGCTGTTTGAGGCCAGATAACCTGTTACTATGTGGCATTTGTCCTGCACTTTACAGGATATTAGTAACAGACCAGATTTCTGTCCATTAGACACCAGTAGTCCCCAAAGATGTGATAACCAAAACTGTTCACCAGCATCATTGAATGTCGAAGGTCATTAGCATACACTGCTTTAGGTTAATATAATGCACATGGGGGAAACTCTGCAAGACACTGAGGGGTGTGATCTGGAAATGTGGGGAAAGGTGAACTGCAGCCTATAAGGTAGGAATCTGTATGCTTAACACTGAAATGCTATCTTCATGCTAAGGTCTTGTACTTTTTTCTTTTAAATTTGAAACAAGCTTGTTTTAAAAGATGAGGGTTGGTGGGGAGAACAGAGGAGGATGAGAGGGTGCAGACCCCCATCCCATCCCCTCTCTGCTCCTCAGGGAGGGAGAGGCTTTCCATGGGGAGTCTTCAAAGTCTGTCTCATCATTTGGAGCAGGACCCAGGCCCTCCCCCCATGTGTCTAGGCCGAGGGAGTATCTCTCTATGTGGAATGGGCTCCCACAGTCCATTCTTATACTAGCAATAAACACTGATCCACTGCCAGAGGCTCCATAGACTGCCCAGTCCTCCTAACTTACACCCACATTCAGGGGGTCTGGGTCGGTCCTATGCTGGACTCCAGACTGGAGCTCCAGACTGGAGTCCATGAGCTCCTCAGGTCAGCAGTTTCTGTGGATTTCCTCCAGCCTGGTCTTGACCCCTTTGCTTATCACTCCTCCATGTCTGCAACTGGATTTCAAGAGTTCGGCTCAGTATTTAGCTGTGGGGGTCTGCTTCTGCTTCCATCAGCTACTAGATGAGGCTCTAGGATGGCATATAAGGTAGTCATCAATTTCATTATCAGGGAAAGGCATTTAAGGTAGCCTCTCCACTATTGCTTAGATTGTTAGTTGGGGTCATTCTTGTAGGTCTCTGGACATTTCCCTAGTGACAGATTTCTCTTAAAATCTATATGGCTCCCTCAATTATGGTATCTCTTTTCTTGCTCTCCTCTATTCTTTCCCTGACTCAATCTTCCTGCTCCCTCATGCCCACCTCTCCCTTCCTCTTCCTCCTAACTCCCTCTCGCCCTCCCATGCTCCCAATTTTTTTGGGAGATCTTGTCCCTTTACCCTTCCAGTGGACCATGTGTGTCTCTCTTAGTTTTTCTGGCGGTTTGGATTGTGGGATGGTGATCCTTTGCTCTGTGTCTAAAATCCATATATGAGTGAGTACATACCATGTTTGTCTTTTTGTGACTGGGTTACCTCACTCAGGATGGTTTCTTCTAGTTCCATCCATTTAAGACCTTATACTTTTAATGAACTGACCCCAGAAAAATCAAGTTGGAGCATACTAACTATTCCGAGATCATTCATTTCTCCTGAATGTACACTTCCTGGATCGCTTCTCTCCTGTGCGTCTCTCCTGTGTGTGCAATTCATTTTGGGTCTTTTATTACGTTGTCTAAGCTGCCCTGAACTCATATTCCTCCCGCCTCAGCATACCCCGCTTCCCCTACACTGGTGCCACATTCTCAGCCTGACTCATTTTTATTTATGTATTTTCAATTATGATTTCCATATTCTGAAGTCCTGCTCTCTGTCAAGGTGTAGGCATGTTCAAATATCCTATGTTCAAGAATGCTTTTACAGAAGAAAAAACCAGGTGCTATTAATATAACTTAGTGAAGTTTTATTAATGTAGATCTTGCAAGCATTGACCTTCAGCCCTTCTAACACTGATGATAATAAAGGCCCTGCCGAGTTCACTATCTAAAGCCTTGTCACTCATTTTATTACCCCTGCATGGGCAGTGCAGGTATCACCTGGAAGCTGGTTAGAAAAGAAGAATCTTGAGCCCCATTCCCACCAGGCTGAATTGAGAGTTTAAACATGGCCACCGGCGATTCCCAGGCAGTGATACTCAGAAAGCTAGCTCCACAAAGGTCCCTTAGTCTCCTCAGCCTTAGAGCCCTCAACACACATGCTTTGCAGATACCTGTTCCACATTTGTCAACTCGACAAATGTCCCTTTACTCCTCTAGACCGAAACATCCCGTGGACGAGTCTGTTCAGGATTGGTCCCCAGAGCCATATACATTGCTCAAAAATTTGTTACACAATTCAATAACCCATGCCCTGGATCTCCTTTCTGTCTGCTTCCTCCACCCCCCACCCCCAGGGCTCAGCAGAGCTTCCACTGGGTTTTCCCAGGTTTCCAAGGGATTAGAAAACAATTCTGAGGTAGGAATGCATACTTCAATTATGGAAGATTTGGGTTCCCAGCAGTTAAGAGTTCTCTGAGTCCTGGGAGGAAGAAATGCAAGGAGTGTTGTCTGAACATGGCCCAAGAATGGAGTTGTGTGAGAATTCTTTGTGTTTGAGAGAAAACTCCAAGAAAGCAAGTCGTGTGACCTCAATCTCTTCAAAGTATGGAGCCGTTCTTACAGTGTGTCCGCATGCTCCTCCCAGGTGTACCAGATGGGAGTTCAGAGCTTCAGATTGCTCATTACCGATTGATGTTGTTAGGAAACTGAATGTGTATGTGCCTGTATGGAAACACGTTTTTTGCCGCGTGCACCTTGTTCTTGCAATTGTGTACACCTTGAACTCATGAGAACTTTGCTTATGGCAGGCACTTCTCTTTCCTAACCTTCAACACATGAATTGTGTGATGGTCTGAATAAAGTTGGCTATTAAAGTGCGAGACTTGGTCCACATCATTTATTGGCTGCGTTTTCCCAGGTCCCATGGGCTCTGGAGCAGTGCTAAGTGTATTCTTTCTAATTCCATGCAAGGACTTTTACTCTTGTATATTTTCATTTTGTTCCTTCAAATTTGTTTTTCTTTCCACCAGGAAAATTTATTGGGTGAGAATAAAATGTTATAAATGAACATGATTACTAATAAAAGAGTTTATAATGTATATATATATATATACTTAAGAATATATTTACTTAGAGCTTATCTTGGCATATAAAGCAATGTTTTCAGTAAATTACAAAATTTAACTAATTTAGTGAGGCAAGCATATATCCCAATGGCCTATTCTCTTCTCTCTGTGGATGTGATGAAATGGGCTTCATGTTTATAACCTGATTAAGTATAATAATATCTGTGTTCCCACTCTTATAGGTAGTAAAGAAAATTCAAGCATGGGTGTATAACAGCACTGTATTGCTCCAGGACCCTAGGCACAACAATCCAGAAGCCAAAAAATGCAAGAAAGAGACAACTAGCAATATTAACAGTGTTTTTATTTACAAAGATTGCTTTTATTTGACCATTTTGAAAACCATGAACATTTTTCACTTTAGAAAACATTAAATAATAAACAAGATGCTATACAGTACTTTGGATAACTTCTTCGGTGTAGTGCAATGTCTTATTGGCACCTAACAGTGAAATTCTCAATTGCTTTCCCCTGTCATCTTCAGCTGTGTAGTTAACATAACCAAAAAGGAACTGAGTCATGAAAAAATGGAACTAAGAACACATTATCAGAATTTAGTTAAAGACTCAGGTCAGATGTCCCAACTCTGACTCCATTAATAAGATGACAAAGTCACTTGGATCTGTTTAAAAAATGTTACCACCTTGTGGAATTGGAAGGCTCCTACTGAAAGTGGACCGTGGGAGGAGGTAAGGGCTAGTGGTATTGTGACTGATACACGTTCAGTAGCCACGTCAACTTGTCACATGCAAAGCAGAGACAATGTACCAGACAAAGTCTCTCTGACTTGTGTTTCTTGACAGGGTCTCTCTGAAAAACAAGTCTAAATAAGCAACTACTGAATAACCAAAGGGGTCACACCCTTACCCAGGAATCAAACATTAACACCACCACATCAGGACATTAGGAAGTTACTGCAACATCTGTTGGTACCGCTTCAAAAATAGTTTGGGAGATTTGTTGTTTTGATACTGCTGTTGGCTGTCGAGTGAGAGACTCAACATCTCCTTTTGTGCTCCTTCCAACAGGTCAAGAGAAGACTGCCTAGCTCAGAGCTTAGGCCAACCATACTGATTTCTCATTAATATATACTGTGAGGACCAGTGCATCTTCTAGAGTCTGTAATCTGGTACCTTAAATAGGTAAAATTTTAATGCGGACTTTTAAATGTGGGGGAAGGAAAGGGAGATAGAGAAGAAGAAGAAGAAGAAAGGTGAACAGGAAGGGGGGGGAGAGGTGCTGATAGAGGGGGGAGGAAGGGAGAAAGAAGAGAAAGAAGGAGGGAAGGAGGAAGGTAGCGAGGGGAGGGAGGAGGGACAGAGAGAGATCCCGATTTTCACACTTCTTTTTTGTAAAGGATTTGGCTTAGCAACTGTCCCTGCCAGGAAGTGCCCCCTCACACTCTAGCCTAAGCCTGTCCCCTCTTGTTCTATTCTCAGTCCACGCGAGAGCAGCTGCTCTCCAAGCTCTTGGTGCCAACCCTTCACATACTGGAAAACCATCAATGGTCTGCCCCTCAGTCTTCTCTTCTCCAGGCTGAATAATCCCAGCTCCTTTACTCTTTCATCATAGATCTTTCTTTCCAACCCTTTAATCATCTCTGTGTTTCCTGGCAAAAACAGCAGAAAATATTTTGATTACTTAATCAGAAATGAAAGCGATGTAAGGAGAAAGTTGGCTTTTTTTAGAGTTATGAGTCTTTAATTTAGCAAAGGTATGACAGGGAAGAGCTATAGTTGTGGCTTTGTGGATATTAGAGTTCCAATCCTGCCCTCCTATGTTGCGTGTGTCTCATTCCATCGACTGCAGTGCTTTGGTGCACAGCCCTGCTTCCCATCCCAGCCTGGGGCAACGAGTAAGCCATGAGCTACACTAGTGGACACCGTGGCAGCTTGCAGCTCATTGTGAATGCCTGTCCCAAGGGCCTCCCCTACCCTTCCACTCCCCACACATCTTTGCCAAGTTTCTCACCAGTGGAGCCATGTCACAATGCTGAAAGCTGTTGGTTTAAAGTATAACTCAAAACATAAAGGTTTTATACATTAACTGCAGGTCCTTGCTTCCCTTAATGGTTTACTTTCTTCTGTAAAGATCAAACTCAAGGGCATCGAAATAAAGTCATTCCGCTACCCCATCCGGACATCTCTGTCAGTATAAGGTCATGGCATGGATGACATTTCATCATGCATTTTTTTAGCTCAAGCTATCATAAGCTGCCTTTGACCTTGCAACTAGAGTCTGTGAATATTAGGAACACGTATGTACTTATATTAATAGCACATTTATACAAACACAGTAGTACTAACAAGGAATTCCATGCCCACCCTACATAACTCTCTTTAAAAGAAAAGCACAGTTTACAAGAATAAATGCACCTTAATACATTATACGCCCTTATATCATAAAGTGTATGGCAGTAAAAGTCAGAGTGAGGTCAGGCCGGAACAAGTGTAAAGGACCAACTAGTTTCACAAGCACACTGTGCATCATACTGTAAGCAAAGCCAACGCTACTCAGGCACAACACTGGACAGATCACAGAATGGACATTTCTCCCATAACTGGCTATCAGGCCCACTCTGTCAACAGAATGAAGGATATGCCAAAGACCTTCATAAAGGAGATGCAGGGTAGAAGGTACCACCCCAGAAAGGCCTGGATGTGTCTCCAGATGCTCCCAAACTTTAAGGAGGGGTCAGTGCTCATTGGGATTGCACAAAAGCAGGCCACCAATGCCTGCATCACCAACCAGCCTTCCTCCTGAACCACTCTTGCCCTAGGCCTGATAATGGGGAGATGAGAAGGTGAGGATTGGAAAATGAGGAAGAACGGCACAGTTCACTGCGAGCTCTGGAGCTGCTAGAGTTCTTCTCAGCAGTGACCTTTTTTCAAGCTCACATCATCCAATCCAATCTCCCCTGTGTGGCCACGCCTTTTTTCACCTTTGAAGATGACCTGGGGAGAGAATGCATACACTGGTCAGGCCTCCCTCTGCTGCTTCCAATGCTCACTCACAGAGCATAATGAGGAAACCCTTCCCCCCAAACCAAACACTAGACTTCTAAGGCAAAAGGAAATGCCAGGACTTGGGTGCCAGCATCAACCCAGGCCCTGAGCCTTTAGGTATGCACTTTGATCAGTTTCTCCTCAAATCGGCATTCACACTACACAATAGTTGACTGCAGGAATGCTTGCAGCGGGCACTGGTCAAAGATTACCAAGGTTTAGAAGAAAGAAGAGGTAGTAGAAGACAGACCTGAGAAAATAGGTGCTAAAGAGCTGTGGAGATTCGAGTCCTGCAGCCTGCCTTGCTTTTCTAGATAACACCCCCAGCTGCCCACAGCGAGGCAGAGGCACACACCATGGTCACCATTGTTTTGGCTGTGACGCCCAATGTCTGCTCCCACATTTTATCCTCTACAGGGCATCCCTGCTTAAAATGGGACAAAACTTTCAGTACTGTGACTTGAAGCAATGCATTTTCCTGTTTTACCTCTGCAGTATAAATATTAAGGAAACGAATGCAGAAGGTACACAAGATCTCAGGGTCGCCATAAAAGATGTAATGGGGTCTGTGATTCTAACAGAATTTCAGCAAAGTCTCTAATGGAGGTTCTTCAAGGCAAAGTTGTAAGAATCTACATAAAGATGACATTTTCCAAATCTCACCCATTGTTTTGGTGGGATGAGACAGACCATTCTCTCATTAGCCAAGACTTGGTTTTTAAAATACATTTTAAAATTGAAATATGGTTTTACATCGCCACCCATGACCCACCCTGAACAATGCTTTTCTATCCTGGATCTTGGGAGCCCATCTGGAATTGCTTAAGTGCGATCTCTGGGCCAAAGGGGAAAACGAATTCAAAGGAACAATAAAGTAGAAAGAACTGCCTCCACAGAGGTTATCAGAGTAAAAGTTGGAAGCTTAAGGAATTAAAGGTAAAGAAAAAGCAGGCACCATTACTCACAACACCCAAGGCCCTGGATGTTTCTATAAACTTATTTATTTTTTCCAATTTTGCTAATTTTCTCTCCTTGAAAACAGTTGTCATCGAGAGGGGAGTGAGGGTGTGGCGGTCAAGGTTGCAACAAAGAAGGATGAAGAAGCAGTTAAGACTTTCAGAAAGAGGCAATGGATAGGGGCCCTTGCTCCCAGGAAAGCCACGAACCACTGGATCTGAATTCACCAGCAAGGCTTCTTCCAGGCCTATTCCCGCACTGGCCTCTGAAGGCAGAACCTCCATTTGCGGAACTACTTACGCTCTTGACGTCAGCCCCTCGCAAGGTGATCTGGGTTTGCCTCCAGCCATGGCCACCATTTCTTCCCCACAGGGCTGGTCCGAGGGCACCCATGTTTTCTCACAAACACCTGCAGTGTGCCGGAGTGCAGCCCAGCCACCTTGTGCCTGAAGGACAGGCACAGGTCCCCTGAATGCATGAGGTGGCCGAGAGGCAGCACCAAGCGGGCAGCTTTTCCCCCTGGGGCTTTGGCTGCAGACACTGTGAGATACTGTCCACCTGGAACGGGAAAAGCAGGGCCTCTCTCCAGCACAAACTGTATGGACAGGAGGGGATCTTAACAAACTTCAGACTATAGCATTCATTAATACAGACTCCCAGATCTTTCTGAAGAAGAAAAAAGAGCTTATTTATGTGCCTATTGTTTGCAAATAACGCCCACATACTTTGCCCATGAGAACAAAGACAACATATGATTAGTATCCAAACAGGGACTGTTTCCTTGGATATGATCCGACATCCCTAGTACACACAAGTACTACCTTCAGATCCTCGCCAACACAACCCACACTGGTTTAGTAGAAATGACCGTAATTTCCTGGGTAAAATTTATTTGTAGATAATTAACCTCTGGATAGCAAAACACAAGAAATCGAAAGAGCATTATTTCTGCATATTCTATCCTCCCTTCCACTTAAAAACGTGGTCCTTAACTACAGAAGGATGCTTTGAAAACAATTTGCTATCTTTTCACATGGGGGAGTGGGGGGCGTGGCAAGCTAACCTCAGGAAGACACTCTCCACACCTTCCCAAGTTATCAATTTCATTTGGAGGTTAGTGATTTAAAAGCCATATACATTAAAGCAAATCTGTAACTGTGTATCTCTGTTTATTGTGTCTGTCTGTCTGTCTTGTTATATCCAAGTGAAAACACAAACAATAAAAACTTCTGCTTTTGACATGCCGTCCTGGCTGTCCTCGGACCCCCTGAGTCTATCCATTTCCATTTCTTTGTTAGAGAAGAAGATGAGGGGAGGGGGAGATTAAGCACCAGCAAAGAGGGTGCTGCTTCTAAAGAGAAATCTGTGAGCGAGTGGAAATCTGGGCATTTCCAGGTGCCAGTTTCTTCAGGCGGCTTTGTCAAAGTTGACTGAAAACACACAAGCAGTTTCAACACTGATCTGTCCTCAGGAGGAATGTGGCTGGAATGCCGAACACATGTATCTGCTGTGGGAGGAAACTTCCTTTCCTTTTCAGTTCAAAGACAGACTATCGTCATCGCCCTACGCCTTGTTTCTATGAGAACATGGCAAGAGACTTGGGAATGTCGCCTTATTCCACTGGGTTTTGCGCTACCAAGTTCAGGTTGGTATTCTCCTAGGGTGACAAGTGACCTTGAGTAACTGTGGCACACCCATGTTCTGTGCTAATGCTCCCTGCAGGTTGCAAATAGCAGAAGCCAGTCCCACCTGGACCTCAAACCTCCCGTTAATATCCTAGGTAGAGCAGATACTTTGGTTCCAAAAACATAGCAAAAACCTGCCAGAAAATTGCTTGTTGACTCATGCATCCAAGTCATTAAAAACACAATGTGCTGGCTTCCTCCCTCATTCTGGCTCCACTCCCTCACATATTGACACCCCCATAATACTTGGCCAAAACTTTTATGTGTGCTTGTTAAATATCTGTTGGCTTCTGGAATCATGACAGGTACTGTAGTTAAGGCTAAGGTAAGATTATTACAGTGACCCTGCAGGTTTTAAGAAAACAGGGATTAACTTAAATCTCTGTGGAATGTATGCTAATGCATTTTTTCGAGACACTGCATGCAATCAGGAGCACCTGACAAACCAAGGCACCTACGATTCAAACAACCCCTGTCTACTCATATTCAAAGCCCTAGAACTGGGATAATGATCATAACGTTGATACTATTCTTCCTCCATCCAGCAGTTCTGACTTGGGTTTAATTTTTTTTCTTTAGTTTTAAATTTTCTTTTTTATGACTGATTAATTGTTGGGAGGGGGTGGGGATGCCCACACATGCTGTAGCACACATGTAGAGATCAGGGGGTGTGTGGTCAGAATTCCCCAGCATGCTCTGCGGAACGGTTCTGAAGGGCAGCCTGACACGTGCTGTACATCCTCCAACTCTCTGTCATCTTTTGGTCTTCCCATCCTTTTCTCAAGCAGAAAACTTGATTTCCAATTCCCCTGGGAAATTCTCCCGAGAGACATTTTCTGCACAAACACAGACCCTCCTAGGCTGGACTAAAGCTCATCTAATTCGAAGTTTTCACCCTTTAATAACATCTTGCCAGAGGACGCCCAATCAAACTTCATCTCCAACAGAGGCTCATTTCCCCACACCAGCCTGCTCTTTCCAACAGCTCTATTGAAAGTTCTTTTTCATCTACCTTTGTTTTCTGCCACAGGTCCTACATCCCATCCTTTGAATCACAAGAACATTTCTAACCTTGGGTTAACCGGTTCAAAGCACTACAACTCTACTGCTTTTTCCTGGTTAAACATTCTGGCCTTCACCCACTCCCCCTAGGTAAAGGAAGACAACCTTCCATCCAGGTTATACTCCTCTTGTGAGTGATACCACTAAGTCCTGATGAGAAAGGCTCCCTCAGAAGTGCAACAGCCACTTCACCATAGCATATTATTTGTTCTGGAAAAGGACCAGTTCTACGAAATAGTCCCTTTTGTTGAAACAATGGTTCATATGGTTTACCACATTGATATTTACACACTAACTCTGAAGTCCTCAGTTAGTGCTTACTTACATCTCCCCACAGCTGTGGTTGTTTCAGACCCCGAGACATACCAACATCAGAATTTATCCCCGCAGGGTGATGCTTTCTGCCAGCATATAACCACGTTTCCAGCTTGGAGCTGGGAGGAGTTTCTAGGTTTCTTCCATCTCAGTTTGATATCTATTTATCCAAGTTTTTGCAAAAATGAGAAAAGCATCCTACAGGGGCCAGATCAATGGTCAGGTGTTAGCCCCACACCCCATCCCTCAACATTCTTTCCATTTGTTCTGCTCAACACAGTCAATGGCCTCTTCTACCAGAGGACAAGAAGAGTTTGACCCACAAACCAAAACGTCTACAAATGGCCAATGACAGTGTTAAAAGTCATATTCACAGCTCTAATGGCGTTCAAGAATCAATTCAGACTAGGTTAATAGGGCAACTGTAAACAGTGTCGCTCCACAAGGTCAATGAATTCTTTCAACTTACAATGAATTACTCTTCATGGTGTACCCACTCAAAAAAGAGTCATTCTTCATGGCTCATGACCACCACTGACAGCCTCACCACCCAGCTTAGAAGATCTTTCTGTTGCAAACTACTGTGGTAACAGAGTAAAGCTCCAGTCCCACTTAGAGGCTTGATACACTAACTAGTTGTAGGTACAGAACCACGTACGTTGCAGGCACTGAGCTGACAACCGATTCGACAACACACTAAATTTCATTACTCCACCCTGCAGCCTGAGGAGGCCCAAACACTTCCACTGGACATCAATAATTCTCTGGTGAAATAGAGCACTACCTGGTTCAGGCTATTTACATAAGGACCTCAAATAAAATTAATGAGGTGAGGGATGTGCTGGGTTTAGAGCAGATGGTGTAGCATCTGTAGAGTCTGTTCCTTACAGACACTTGAGAGATACCAATATTATGCTCAGAGGTCCTACATGAGTATGAGCAACCACATCAGAGCGAGAGGAGTACTGGATGAAGTATTCGTGCAGTTTGTATAATGAAAACAAATCTTTTTTTTTTCTTTTTTTTTTCAAGACAGGCTTTCATGGCCTCACAGTGCTGGAACTCACTCTAGACAGGCTAGCCTTGAACTCAGAGGTCCATCTGCCTCTGCCTCCTAAGTGTTGGGATTAAAGGCATGTGCCACCACGCCTGACTACAAAATAAATCTAAAAACTGCATTAATCCATTGAATACTAATTTTTTTTTTAAAAATTTACCTTTAAATATTATTCTAAATAATTTTCTATTTCAACTAATATCCTCTAATTATATTAAACTAATGTTAGAAGCTCTAATGAAGGTAGTTTAGAATGATTATTTGAAGCCTGGTTGCAGAGACTGTCCATTGCAGAGCGTATTAAAAGCTCTATTGGTACCCTGAGGAGCCAACTACCATGCGCTGTCAAAAGTCCTATTGACCCATGCAGCCGCCACCATATTAGAGCATACGTGCTCATGCTAGTTTTTTCTGCTACATTCTAAAGACAGGTTGAATTTAACTAGGCTTCAGGTATAAAAGCACACCTTCCCTTCATATCATGTGCTTTACTCTTAAAAGCTGGAGTCAGCAGCAAGAGGAACAAAAAGAGGCGAGATTCAATTTTCCGTTGGGTTGGTTTCACTCACAAAACAAAACCAAAGTAAACAAAGAATAACACCATTTAATGGCTGAGGGAAGAATCCAATGTGTATTTTTACTTTGGCAACAAGGCAAAATATTTATTAAGCACTGAGCGTTTACATTAGTAAAGCAGTGTACAACCCATAATCCTACCAACTTCCAAGAGCCCGATGTGTTATTTGTATTTCGAATGTGTTTCTTCTAGGTCGAAAGGTGGTGATATGTTTTCTTCCTCTAGGATCTAACGTTCAGCTTTTGCTTTTTTTTTTTCAGAGACGCATTTTGAATAAATTTCAACTGTCCTCATCATCTACTGCTCATATCTTCATTAACAAACCAATCTGACAAAAAAAGCCAGGGACTATTACTACCCTAAGGTCGCTGCTTTTTATTCAGAGGAATTAGGTGCCAGAGGTACCTTGAAATTTATGCTAGGATGAGTCTAAATGCTTACTTACCAAGCTTTCAGAGGCAAACCATCTGGCCTCCTGAATAACTTCAGTGCTCCATAATATGAATCTAAAGACCACTATCAACGCCTCTCCTAAAGAAGATGGAATGTGGATAACAGGGATGACCCCTGTGCTTGCGTTTTGTTTTTTTTTACGGTCAGAAGACCAAACAGGGCCAGAAGGTGTAGATGATGTTGCTTTACCTGCTGGGTCCCTGATTGGCTCCCAGTGCAAGTCGCTGTCTTTTTTTCTGATCCATCCACAAAGTCCATGGTCAAAATTACAACTGTGTAAGAGAATACCTGCAAGGAGGTGGCCAGAAAGATATGGTCACAAACCCAACAAACAGCAGCCAGCGATCTGTAAACCAGACCCGTCGATGTAGCAGGTTTTTCCCACAGAAACTTCATCCATAGAACACCTGCCTGACCAAAAGGAATGGCTATGTGTTTTTGCTGGCACGGCTGAAGAGACTCCCAGTTGCAGAGTCAGAGCCAAAGGTGCTCCAACTCATGACCTGGCTGGGTTGTCACTGTTAAAATATGATTCGATCTCCAATTCAAGCACACTTAACGCGAGTGTCAAAGGAAAAGACTCCTAACTATTTTTGCTCAAGTGACTGAACCAACTGATTCACAAAAAACCAATAAAGAGAGAGAACCACACCCAACTTCCCTGAATGTGACTGCCAGATCTACAACCTACTTTCTTGTTTTAATGAGATTCATCATTTTGTATCCAACTGAAAAAAGAAAATTTAAGTTCCTTTCTGAGCTGAGGGAAGACTGGCATGTGACAGCACCACTCCGGGGTCGCCCTTTGCTTCACACATTCATGATTCCCTCTTCGATTTCAAATATTTCAAACAGGTCATTTGGAAGGCTACTGGAACTGCAAGACAGGCCCGATGCTTTAAGTTCCTCTTTAAATGAGGCGGTGAGAAGACATCCCGCCTTTAACAAGGATTTGGGAAAGCCTCTGTCTCTTCCAGTAGGCACATTCACACAGAGGATAGGGATTCTCAGTCAGAGATCTGCGCTCACGCTGATACAAGTTAAACACACAACTTTCAAACTGTCTAAAAATTTGATAAGAACAAGTACACTGGTTAGGGAGGTTGTTCAGTGGTAAGGTACCTGCTGTGGCAGAGGGAGTCTGAGTTTGGATCCCCAGCCCCCACAAAAGTTGTAGTGCACATGGCCAACTCCAGTGCTGGGGTCAGAGACAGGAAGAGCCTCTGAAACTATTTGGCCGGTCCACCTAGCCACATAGATGCTTGTGTTTCTTATGACAGACCCTGTCTAAAACACGGCGGAGGCAGCTGCTTGTAGATCTCCACCGCTCATGCCCCTTGGATTTTGAGTTTTAACTCA